>NC_140754.1:97150258-99740516 GCF_051527215.1 Medicago sativa | reverse complement strand
ATATTTTCTTAACCCCCATTTTGGCTGAATTTTTAGAGAATGCAAAAATATCCCATGGAAGTCATAGTTATGTTGTTTACCTATCCAACGAATTGTCACACGCTAAGATTCAATGCAAATCGGCCACATTATGGCCTTCCTACTAAAAAAGGGTCGAAAACGAGTAATGTCCCAAATTAACGAGGATATTTTCTTAACCCCCATTTTGGCTGAATTTTTAGAGAATGCAAAAATATCCCATGGAAGTGATAGTTATGTTGTTTACCTATCCAACGAATTGTCACACGCTAAGATTCAATGCAAATCGGCCACATTATGGCCTTCCTACTAAAAAAGGGTCGAAAACGAGTAATGTCAAAAATTAACGAGGATATTTTCTTAACCCCCATTTTGGCTGAATTTTTAAAGAATGCAAAAATATCCCGTGGAAGTCGTAGTTATGCTGTTTACCTATCCAACGAATTGTCACACGCTAAGATTCAATGCAAATCGGCCACATTACGGCCTTCCTACTAAAAAAGGGTCGAAAACGAGCAATGTCCCAAATTAACGAGGATATTTTCTTAACCCCCATTTTGGCTGAATTTTTAGAGAATGCAAAAATATCCCATGGAAGTCATAGTTATGTTGTTTACCTATCCAACGAATTGTCACACGCTAAGATTCAATGCAAATCGGCCACATTATGGGCTTCCTAGTGAAAAAGGGTCGAAAACGAGTAATGTCCCAAATTAACGAGGAGATTTTCTTAACCTCCATTTTGGCTGAATTTTTAAAAAATGCAAAAATATCCCATGGAAGTCGTAGCTATGTTGTTTACCTATCCAACAAATTGTCCCATGCTAAGATTCAATACAAACCGCCCACATTATGGCCTTCCTACTAAAAAAGGGTCGAAAACGAGTAATGTCAAAAATTAACGAGGATATTTTCTTAACCCCCATTTTGGCTGAATTTTTAGAGAATGCAAAAATATCCCGTGGAAGTCGTAGTTATGCTGTTTACCTATCCAACGAATTGTCACACGCTAAGATTCAATGCAAATCGGCCACATTACGGCCTTCCTACTAAAAAAGGGTCGAAAACGAGCAATGTCCCAGATTAACGAGGATATTTTCTTAACCCCCATTTTGGCTGAATTTTTAGAGAATGCAAAAATATCCCATGGAAGTCATAGTTATGTTGTTTACCTATCCAACGAATTGTCACACGCTAAGATTCAATGCAAATCGGCCACATTATGGCCTTCCTAGTAAAAAAGGGTCGAAAACGAGTAATGTCCCAAATTAACGAGGAGATTTTCTTAACCTCCATTTTGGCTGAATTTTTAAAAAATGCAAAAATATCCCATGGAAGTCGTAGCTATGTTGTTTACCTATCCAACAAATTGTCCCATGCTAAGATTCAATACAAACCGCCCACATTATGGCCTTCCTACTAAAAAAGGGTCGAAAACGAGTAATGTCAAAAATTAACGAGGATATTTTCTTAACCCCCATTTTGGCTGAATTTTTAGAGAATGCAAAAATATCCCGTGGAAGTCGTAGTTATGCTGTTTACCTATCCAACGAATTGTCACACGCTAAGATTCAATGCAAATCGGCCACATTACGGCCTTCCTACTAAAAAAGGGTCGAAAACGAGCAATGTCCCAGATTAACGAGGATATTTTCTTAACCCCCATTTTGGCTGAATTTTTAGAGAATGCAAAAATATCCCATGGAAGTCATAGTTATGTTGTTTACCTATCCAACGAATTGTCACACGCTAAGATTCAATGCAAATCGGCCACATTATGGCCTTCCTAGTAAAAAAGGGTCGAAAACGAGTAATGTCCCAAATTAACGAGGAGATTTTCTTAACCTCCATTTTGGCTGAATTTTTAAAAAATGCAAAAATATCCCATGGAAGTCGTAGCTATGTTGTTTACCTATCCAACAAATTGTCCCATGCTAAGATTCAATACAAACCGCCCACTTTATGGCCTTCCTTATAAAAAAGGGTCGAAAACGAGTAATGTCCTAAATTAACGAGGGGATTTTCTTAACCTCCATTTTGGCTGAATTTTTAGAGAATGCAAAAATATCCCATGGAAGTCGTAGTTATGTTGTTTACTTATCCAACGAATTGTCACACGCTAAGATTCAATGCAAATCGGCCACATTATGGCCTTCCTACTAAAAAAGGGTCGAAAACGAGTAATGTCCCAAATTAACGAGGATATTTTCTTAACCCCCATTTTGGCTGAATTTTTAGAGAATGCAAAAATATCCCATGGAAGTCGTAGTTATGTTGTTTACCTATCCAACGAATTGTCACACGCTAAGATTCAATGCAAATCGGCCACATTATGGCCTTCCTACTAAAAAAGGGTCGAAAACGAGTAATGTCCCAAATTAACGAGGATATTTTCTTAACCCCCATTTTGGCTGAATTTTTAGAGAATGCAAAAATATCCCATGGAAGTCATAGTTATGTTGTTTACCTATCCAACGAATTGTCACACGCTAAGATTCAATGCAAATCGGCCACATTATGACCTTCCTACTAAAAAAGGGTCGAAAACGAGTAATGTCCCAAATTAACGAGGATATTTTCTTAACCCCCATTTTGGCTGAATTTTTAGAGAATGCAAAAATATCCCATGGAAGTCGTAGTTATGTTGTTTACCTATCCAACGAATTGTCACACGCTAAGATTCAATGCAAATCGGCCACATTATGGCCTTCCTACTAAAAAAGGGTCGAAAACGAGTAATGTCCCAAATTAACGAGGATATTTTCTTAACCCCCATTTTGGCTGAATTTTTAGAGAATGCAAAAATATCCCATGGAAGTGATAGTTATGTTGTTTACCTATCCAACGAATTGTCACACGCTAAGATTCAATGCAAATCGGCCACATTATGGCCTTCCTACTAAAAAAGGGTCGAAAACGAGTAATGTCAAAAATTAACGAGGATATTTTCTTAACCCCCATTTTGGCTGAATTTTTAGAGAATGCAAAAATATCCCGTGGAAGTCGTAGTTATGCTGTTTACCTATCCAACGAATTGTCACACGCTAAGATTCAATGCAAATCGGCCACATTACGGCCTTCCTACTAAAAAAGGGTCGAAAACGAGCAATGTCCCAGATTAACGAGGATATTTTCTTAACCCCCATTTTGGCTGAATTTTTAGAGAATGCAAAAATATCCCATGGAAGTCATAGTTATGTTGTTTACCTATCCAACGAATTGTCACACGCTAAGATTCAATGCAAATCGGCCACATTATGGCCTTCCTAGTAAAAAAGGGTCGAAAACGAGTAATGTCCCAAATTAACGAGGAGATTTTCTTAACCTCCATTTTGGCTGAATTTTTAAAAAATGCAAAAATATCCCATGGAAGTCGTAGCTATGTTGTTTACCTATCCAACAAATTGTCCCATGCTAAGATTCAATACAAACCGCCCACATTATGGCCTTCCTACTAAAAAAGGGTCGAAAACGAGTAATGTCAAAAATTAACGAGGATATTTTCTTAACCCCCATTTTGGCTGAATTTTTAGAGAATGCAAAAATATCCCGTGGAAGTCGTAGTTATGCTGTTTACCTATCCAACGAATTGTCACACGCTAAGATTCAATGCAAATCGGCCACATTACGGCCTTCCTACTAAAAAAGGGTCGAAAACGAGCAATGTCCCAGATTAACGAGGATATTTTCTTAACCCCCATTTTGGCTGAATTTTTAGAGAATGCAAAAATATCCCATGGAAGTCATAGTTATGTTGTTTACCTATCCAACGAATTGTCACACGCTAAGATTCAATGCAAATCGGCCACATTATGGCCTTCCTACTAAAAAAGGGTCGAAAACGAGTAATGTCCCAAATTAACGAGGATATTTTCTTAACCCCCATTTTGGCTGAATTTTTAGAGAATGCAAAAATATCCCATGGAAGTCGTAGTTATGTTGTTTACCTATCCAACGAATTGTCACACGCTAAGATTCAATGCAAATCGGCCACATTATGGCCTTCCTACTAAAAAAGGGTCGAAAACGAGTAATGTCAAAAATTAACGAGGATATTTTCTTAACCCCCATTTTGGCTGAATTTTTAGAGAATGCAAAAATATCCCGTGGAAGTCGTAGTTATGCTGTTTACCTATCCAACGAATTGTCACACGCTAAGATTCAATGCAAATCGGCCACATTACGGCCTTCCTACTAAAAAAGGGTCGAAAACGAGTAATGTCCCAGATTAACGAGGATATTTTCTTAACCCCCATTTTGGCTGAATTTTTAGAGAATGCAAAAATATCCCATGGAAGTCATAGTTATGTTGTTTACCTATCCAACGAATTGTCACACGCTAAGATTCAATGCAAATCGGCCACATTATGGCCTTCCTAGTAAAAAAGGGTCGAAAACGAGTAATGTCCCAAATTAACGAGGAGATTTTCTTAACCTCCATTTTGGCTGAATTTTTAAAAAATGCAAAAATATCCCATGGAAGTCGTAGCTATGTTGTTTACCTATCCAACAAATTGTCCCATGCTAAGATTCAATACAAACCGCCCACTTTATGGCCTTCCTTATAAAAAAGGGTCGAAAACGAGTAATGTCCTAAATTAACGAGGGGATTTTCTTAACCTCCATTTTGGCTGAATTTTTAGAGAATGCAAAAATATCCCATGGAAGTCGTAGTTATGTTGTTTACCTATCCAACGAATTGTCACACGCTAAGATTCAATGCAAATCGGCCACATTAAGGCCTTCCTACTAAAAAAGGGTCGAAAACGAGTAATGTCCCAAATTAACAAGGATATTTTCTTAACCCCCATTTTGGCTGAATTTTTAGAGAATGCAAAAATATCCCATGGAAGTCATAGTTATGTTGTTTACCTATCCAACGAATTGTCACACGCTAAGATTCAATGCAAATCGGCCACATTATGGCCTTCCTACTAAAAAAGGGTCGAAAACGAGTAATGTCCCAAATTAACGAGGATATTTTCTTAACCCCCATTTTGGCTGAATTTTTAGAGACTGCAAAAATATCCCATGGAAGTCATAGTTATGTTGTTTACCTATCCAACGAATTGTCACACGCTAAGATTCAATGCAAATCGGCCACATTATGGCCTTCCTACTAAAAAAGGGTCGAAAACGAGTAATGTCCCAAATTAACGAGGATATTTTCTTAACCCCCATTTTGGCTGAATTTTTAGAGAATGCAAAAATATCCCATGGAAGTCGTAGTTATGTTGTTTACCTATCCAACGAATTGTCACACGCTAAGATTCAATGCAAATCGGCCACATTATGGCCTTCCTACTAAAAAAGGGTCGAAAACGAGTAATGTCCCAAATTAACGAGGATATTTTCTTAACCCCCATTTTGGCTGAATTTTTAGAGAATGCAAAAATATCCCATGGAAGTCATAGTTATGTTGTTTACCTATCCAACGAATTGTCACACGCTAAGATTCAATGCAAATCGGCCACATTATGGCCTTCCTACTAAAAAAGGGTCGAAAACGAGTAATGTCAAAAATTAACGAGGATATTTTCTTAACCCCCATTTTGGCTGAATTTTTAGAGAATGCAAAAATATCCCGTGGAAGTCGTAGTTATGCTGTTTACCTATCCAACGAATTGTCACACGCTAAGATTCAATGCAAATCGGCCACATTACGGCCTTCCTACTAAAAAAGGGTCGAAAACGAGTAATGTCCCAGATTAACGAGGATATTTTCTTAACCCCCATTTTGGCTGAATTTTTAGAGAATGCAAAAATATCCCATGGAAGTCATAGTTATGTTGTTTACCTATCCAACGAATTGTCACACGCTAAGATTCAATGCAAATCGGCCACATTATGGCCTTCCTAGTAAAAAAGGGTCGAAAACGAGTAATGTCCCAAATTAACGAGGAGATTTTCTTAACCTCCATTTTGGCTGAATTTTTAAAAAATGCAAAAATATCCCATGGAAGTCGTAGCTATGTTGTTTACCTATCCAACAAATTGTCCCATGCTAAGATTCAATACAAACCGCCCACTTTATGGCCTTCCTTATAAAAAAGGGTCGAAAACGAGTAATGTCCTAAATTAACAAGGGGATTTTCTTAACCTCCATTTTGGCTGAATTTTTAGAGAATGCAAAAATATCCCATGGAAGTCGTAGTTATGTTGTTTACCTATCCAACGAATTGTCACACGCTAAGATTCAATGCAAATCGGCCACATTAAGGCCTTCCTACTAAAAAAGGGTCGAAAACGAGTAATGTCCCAAATTAACAAGGATATTTTCTTAACCCCCATTTTGGCTGAATTTTTAGAGAATGCAAAAATATCCCATGGAAGTCATAGTTATGTTGTTTACCTATCCAACGAATTTTCACACGCTAAGATTCAATGCAAATCGGCCACATTATGGCCTTCCTAGTAAAAATGGGTCGAAAACGAGTAATGTCCCAAATTAATGAGGAGATTTTCTTAACCTCCATTTTGGCTGAATTTTTAAAAAATGCAAAAATATCCCATGGAAGTCGTAGCTATGTTGTTTACCTATCCAACGAATTGTCCCATGCTAAGATTCAATACAAACCGGCCACTTTATGGCCTTCCTTATAAAAAAGGGTCGAAAACGAGTAATGTCCTAAATTAACGAGGGGATTTTCTTAACCTCCATTTTGGCTGAATTTTTAGAGAATGCAAAAATATCCCATGGAAGTCGTAGTTATGTTGTTTACCTATCCAACGAATTGTCACACGATAAGATTCAATGCAAATCGGCCACATTATGGCCTTCCTACTAAAAAAGGGTCGAAAACGAGTAATGTCAAAAATTAACGAGGATATTTTCTTAACCCCCATTTTGGCTGAATTTTTAGAGAATGTAAAAATATCCCATGGAAGTCGTAGTTATGTTGTTTACCTATCCAACGAATTGTCACACGCTAAGATTCAATGCAAATCGGCCACATTATGGCCTTCCTACTAAAAAAGGGTCGAAAACGAGTAATGTCCCAAATTAACGAGGATATTTTCTTAACCCCCATTTTGGCTGAATTTTTAGAGAATGCAAAAATATCCCATGGAAGTCGTAGTTATGTTGTTTACCTATCCAACGAATTGTCACACGCTAAGATTCAATGCAAATCGGCCACATTATGGCCTTCCTACTAAAAAAGGGTCGAAAACGAGTAATGTCAAAAATTAACGAGGATATTTTCTTAACCCCCATTTTGGCTGAATTTTTAGAGAATGCAAAAATATCCCGTGGAAGTCGTAGTTATGCTGTTTACCTATCCAAGGAATTGTCACACGCTAAGATTCAATGCAAATCGGCCACATTATGGCCTTCCTACTAAAAAAGGGTCGAAAACGAGTAATGTCCCAGATTAACGAGGATATTTTCTTAACCCCCATTTTGGCTGAATTTTTAGAGAATGCAAAAATATCCCATGGAAGTCATAGTTATGTTGTTTACCTATCCAACGAATTGTCACACGCTAAGATTCAATGCAAATCGGCCACATTATGGCCTTCCTAGTAAAAAAGGGTCGAAAACGAGTAATGTCCCAAATTAACGAGGAGATTTTCTTAACCCCCATTTTGGCTGAATTTTTAGAGAATGCAAAAATATCCCATGGAAGTCATAGTTATGTTGTTTACCTATCCAACGAATTGTCACACGCTAAGATTCAATGCAAATCGGCCACATTATGGCCTTCCTAGTAAAAAAGGGTCGAAAACGAGTAATGTCCCAAATTAACGAGGAGATTTTCTTAACCTCCATTTTGGCTGAATTTTAAAAAAATGCAAAAATATCCCATGGAAGTCGTAGCTATGTTGTTTACCTATCCAACAAATTGTCCCATGCTAAGATTCAATACAAACCGCCCACTTTATGGCCTTCCTTATAAAAAAGGGTCGAAAACGAGTAATGTCCTAAATTAACGAGGGGATTTTCTTAACCTCCATTTTGGCTGAATTTTTAGAGAATGCAAAAATATCCCATGGAAGTCGTAGTTATGTTGTTTACCTATCCAACGAATTGTCACACGCTAAGATTCAATGCAAATCGGCCACATTAAGGCCTTCCTACTAAAAAAGGGTCGAAAACGAGTAATGTCCCAAATTAACAAGGATATTTTCTTAACCCCCATTTTGGCTGAATTTTTAGAGAATGCAAAAATATCCCATGGAAGTCATAGTTATGTTGTTTACCTATCCAACGAATTGTCACACGCTAAGATTCAATGCAAATCGGCCACATTATGGCCTTCCTAGTAAAAATGGGTCGAAAACGAGTAATGTCCCAAATTAATGAGGAGATTTTCTTAACCTCCATTTTGGCTGAATTTTTAAAAAATGCAAAAATATCCCATGGAAGTCGTAGCTATGTTGTTTACCTATCCAACGAATTGTCCCATGCTAAGATTCAATACAAACCGGCCACTTTATGGCCTTCCTTATAAAAAAGGGTCGAAAACGAGTAATGTCCTAAATTAACGAGGGGATTTTCTTAACCTCCATTTTGGCTGAATTTTTAGAGAATGCAAAAATATCCCATGGAAGTCGTAGTTATGTTGTTTACCTATCCAACGAATTGTCACACGATAAGATTCAATGCAAATCGGCCACATTATGGCCTTCCTACTAAAAAAGGGTCGAAAACGAGTAATGTCAAAAATTAACGAGGATATTTTCTTAACCCCCATTTTGGCTGAATTTTTAGAGAATGCAAAAATATCCCATGGAAGTCGTAGTTATGTTGTTTACCTATCCAACGAATTGTCACACGCTAAGATTCAATGCAAATCGGCCACATTATGGCCTTCCTACTAAAAAAGGGTCGAAAACGAGTAATGTCCCAAATTAACGAGGATATTTTCTTAACCCCCATTTTGGCTGAATTTTTAGAGAATGCAAAAATATCCCATGGAAGTCGTAGTTATGTTGTTTACCTATCCAACGAATTGTCACACGCTAAGATTCAATGCAAATCGGCCACATTATGGCCTTCCTACTAAAAAAGGGTCGAAAACGAGTAATGTCCCAAATTAACGAGGATATTTTCTTAACCCCCATTTTGGCTGAATTTTTAGAGAATGCAAAAATATCCCATGGAAGTGATAGTTATGTTGTTTACCTATCCAACGAATTATCACACGCTAAGATTCAATGCAAATCGGCCACATTATGGCCTTCCTACTAAAAAAGGGTCGAAAACGAGTAATGTCAAAAATTAACGAGGATATTTTCTTAACCCCCATTTTGGCTGAATTTTTAGAGAATGCAAAAATATCCCGTGGAAGTCGTAGTTATGCTGTTTACCTATCCAAGGAATTGTCACACGCTAAGATTCAATGCAAATCGGCCACATTATGGCCTTCCTACTAAAAAAGGGTCGAAAACGAGTAATGTCCCAGATTAACGAGGATATTTTCTTAACCCCCATTTTGGCTGAATTTTTAGAGAATGCAAAAATATCCCATGGAAGTCATAGTTATGTTGTTTACCTATCCAACGAATTGTCACACGCTAAGATTCAATGCAAATCGGCCACATTATGGCCTTCCTAGTAAAAAAGGGTCGAAAACGAGTAATGTCCCAAATTAACGAGGAGATTTTCTTAACCCCCATTTTGGCTGAATTTTTAGAGAATGCAAAAATATCCCATGGAAGTCATAGTTATGTTGTTTACCTATCCAACGAATTGTCACACGCTAAGATTCAATGCAAATCGGCCACATTATGGCCTTCCTAGTAAAAAAGGGTCGAAAACGAGTAATGTCCCAAATTAACGAGGAGATTTTCTTAACCTCCATTTTGGCTGAATTTTAAAAAAATGCAAAAATATCCCATGGAAGTCGTAGCTATGTTGTTTACCTATCCAACAAATTGTCCCATGCTAAGATTCAATACAAACCGCCCACTTTATGGCCTTCCTTATAAAAAAGGGTCGAAAACGAGTAATGTCCTAAATTAACGAGGGGATTTTCTTAACCTCCATTTTGGCTGAATTTTTAGAGAATGCAAAAATATCCCATGGAAGTCGTAGTTATGTTGTTTACCTATCCAACGAATTGTCACACGCTAAGATTCAATGCAAATCGGCCACATTAAGGCCTTCCTACTAAAAAAGGGTCGAAAACGAGTAATGTCCCAAATTAACAAGGATATTTTCTTAACCCCCATTTTGGCTGAATTTTTAGAGAATGCAAAAATATCCCATGGAAGTCATAGTTATGTTGTTTACCTATCCAACGAATTGTCACACGCTAAGATTCAATGCAAATCGGCCACATTATGGCCTTCCTAGTAAAAATGGGTCGAAAACGAGTAATGTCCCAAATTAATGAGGAGATTTTCTTAACCTCCATTTTGGCTGAATTTTTAAAAAATGCAAAAATATCCCATGGAAGTCGTAGCTATGTTGTTTACCTATCCAACGAATTGTCCCATGCTAAGATTCAATACAAACCGGCCACTTTATGGCCTTCCTTATAAAAAAGGGTCGAAAACGAGTAATGTCCTAAATTAACGAGGGGATTTTCTTAACCTCCATTTTGGCTGAATTTTTAGAGAATGCAAAAATATCCCATGGAAGTCGTAGTTATGTTGTTTACCTATCCAACGAATTGTCACACGATAAGATTCAATGCAAATCGGCCACATTATGGCCTTCCTACTAAAAAAGGGTCGAAAACGAGTAATGTCAAAAATTAACGAGGATATTTTCTTAACCCCCATTTTGGCTGAATTTTTAGAGAATGCAAAAATATCCCATGGAAGTCGTAGTTATGTTGTTTACCTATCCAACGAATTGTCACACGCTAAGATTCAATGCAAATCGGCCACATTATGGCCTTCCTACTAAAAAAGGGTCGAAAACGAGTAATGTCCCAAATTAACGAGGATATTTTCTTAACCCCCATTTTTGCTGAATTTTTAGAGAATGCAAAAATATCCCATGGAAGTCGTAGTTATGTTGTTTACCTATCCAACGAATTGTCACACGCTAAGATTCAATGCAAATCGGCCACATTATGGCCTTCCTACTAAAAAAGGGTCGAAAACGAGTAATGTCCCAAATTAACGAGGATATTTTCTTAACCCCCATTTTGGCTGAATTTTTAGAGAATGCAAAAATATCCCATGGAAGTGATAGTTATGTTGTTTACCTATCCAACGAATTATCACACGCTAAGATTCAATGCAAATCGGCCACATTATGGCCTTCCTACTAAAAAAGGGTCGAAAACGAGTAATGTCAAAAATTAACGAGGATATTTTCTTAACCCCCATTTTGGCTGAATTTTTAGAGAATGCAAAAATATCCCGTGGAAGTCGTAGTTATGCTGTTTACCTATCCAAGGAATTGTCACACGCTAAGATTCAATGCAAATCGGCCACATTATGGCCTTCCTACTAAAAAAGGGTCGAAAACGAGTAATGTCCCAGATTAACGAGGATATTTTCTTAACCCCCATTTTGGCTGAATTTTTAGAGAATGCAAAAATATCCCATGGAAGTCATAGTTATGTTGTTTACCTATCCAACGAATTGTCACACGCTAAGATTCAATGCAAATCGGCCACATTATGGCCTTCCTAGTAAAAAAGGGTCGAAAACGAGTAATGTCCCAAATTAACGAGGAGATTTTCTTAACCCCCATTTTGGCTGAATTTTTAGAGAATGCAAAAATATCCCATGGAAGTCATAGTTATGTTGTTTACCTATCCAACGAATTGTCACACGCTAAGATTCAATGCAAATCGGCCACATTATGGCCTTCCTAGTAAAAAAGGGTCGAAAACGAGTAATGTCCCAAATTAACGAGGAGATTTTCTTAACCTCCATTTTGGCTGAATTTTAAAAAAATGCAAAAATATCCCATGGAAGTCGTAGCTATGTTGTTTACCTATCCAACAAATTGTCCCATGCTAAGATTCAATACAAACCGCCCACTTTATGGCCTTCCTTATAAAAAAGGGTCGAAAACGAGTAATGTCCTAAATTAACGAGGGGATTTTCTTAACCTCCATTTTGGCTGAATTTTTAGAGAATGCAAAAATATCCCATGGAAGTCGTAGTTATGTTGTTTACCTATCCAACGAATTGTCACACGCTAAGATTCAATGCAAATCGGCCACATTAAGGCCTTCCTACTAAAAAAGGGTCGAAAACGAGTAATGTCCCAAATTAACAAGGATATTTTCTTAACCCCCATTTTGGCTGAATTTTTAGAGAATGCAAAAATATCCCATGGAAGTCATAGTTATGTTGTTTACCTATCCAACGAATTGTCACACGCTAAGATTCAATGCAAATCGGCCACATTATGGCCTTCCTAGTAAAAATGGGTCGAAAACGAGTAATGTCCCAAATTAATGAGGAGATTTTCTTAACCTCCATTTTGGCTGAATTTTTAAAAAATGCAAAAATATCCCATGGAAGTCGTAGCTATGTTGTTTACCTATCCAACGAATTGTCCCATGCTAAGATTCAATACAAACCGGCCACTTTATGGCCTTCCTTATAAAAAAGGGTCGAAAACGAGTAATGTCCTAAATTAACGAGGGGATTTTCTTAACCTCCATTTTGGCTGAATTTTTAGAGAATGCAAAAATATCCCATGGAAGTCGTAGTTATGTTGTTTACCTATCCAACGAATTGTCACACGATAAGATTCAATGCAAATCGGCCACATTATGGCCTTCCTACTAAAAAAGGGTCGAAAACGAGTAATGTCAAAAATTAACGAGGATATTTTCTTAACCCCCATTTTGGCTGAATTTTTAGAGAATGCAAAAATATCCCATGGAAGTCGTAGTTATGTTGTTTACCTATCCAACGAATTGTCACACGCTAAGATTCAATGCAAATCGGCCACATTATGGCCTTCCTACTAAAAAAGGGTCGAAAACGAGTAATGTCCCAAATTAACGAGGATATTTTCTTAACCCCCATTTTGGCTGAATTTTTAGAGAATGCAAAAATATCCCATGGAAGTCGTAGTTATGTTGTTTACCTATCCAACGAATTGTCACACGCTAAGATTCAATGCAAATCGGCCACATTATGGCCTTCCTACTAAAAAAGGGTCGAAAACGAGTAATGTCCCAAATTAACGAGGATATTTTCTTAACCCCCATTTTGGCTGAATTTTTAGAGAATGCAAAAATATCCCATGGAAGTGATAGTTATGTTGTTTACCTATCCAACGAATTATCACACGCTAAGATTCAATGAAAATCGGCCACATTATGGCCTTCCTACTAAAAAAGGGTCGAAAACGAGTAATGTCAAAAATTAACGAGGATATTTTCTTAACCCCCATTTTGGCTGAATTTTTAGAGAATGCAAAAATATCCCGTGGAAGTCGTAGTTATGCTGTTTACCTATCCAAGGAATTGTCACACGCTAAGATTCAATGCAAATCGGCCACATTATGGCCTTCCTACTAAAAAAGGGTCGAAAACGAGTAATGTCCCAGATTAACGAGGATATTTTCTTAACCCCCATTTTGGCTGAATTTTTAGAGAATGCAAAAATATCCCATGGAAGTCATAGTTATGTTGTTTACCTATCCAACGAATTGTCACACGCTAAGATTCAATGCAAATCGGCCACATTATGGCCTTCCTAGTAAAAAAGGGTCGAAAACGAGTAATGTCCCAAATTAACGAGGAGATTTTCTTAACCTCCATTTTGGCTGAATTTTTAAAAAATGCAAAAATATCCCATGGAAGTCGTAGCTATGTTTTTACCTATCCAACAAATTGTCCCATGCTAAGATTCAATACAAACCGCCCACTTTATGGCCTTCCTTATAAAAAAGGGTCGAAAACGAGTAATGTCCTAAATTAACGAGGGGATTTTCTTAACCTCCATTTTGGCTGAATTTTTAGAGAATGCAAAAATATCCCATGGAAGTCGTAGTTATGTTGTTTACCTATCCAACGAATTGTCACACGCTAAGATTCAATGCAAATCGGCCACATTATGGCCTTCCTACTAAAAAAGGGTCGAAAACGAGTAATGTCCCAAATTAACGAGGATATTTTCTTAACCCCCATTTTGGCTGAATTTTTAGAGAATGCAAAAATATCCCGTGGAAGTCGTAGTTATGCTGTTTACCTATCCAAGGAATTGTCACACGCTAAGATTCAATGCAAATCGGCCACATTATGGCCTTCCTACTAAAAAAGGGTCGAAAACGAGTAATGTCCCAGATTAACGAGGATATTTTCTTAACCCCCATTTTGGCTGAATTTTTAGAGAATGCAAAAATATCCCATGGAAGTCATAGTTATGTTGTTTACCTATCCAACGAATTGTCACACGCTAAGATTCAATGCAAATCGGCCACATTATGGCCTTCCTAGTAAAAAAGGGTCGAAAACGAGTAATGTCCCAAATTAACGAGGAGATTTTCTTAACCTCCATTTTGGCTGAATTTTTAAAAAATGCAAAAATATCCCATGGAAGTCGTAGCTATGTTTTTACCTATCCAACAAATTGTCCCATGCTAAGATTCAATACAAACCGCCCACTTTATGGCCTTCCTTATAAAAAAGGGTCGAAAACGAGTAATGTCCTAAATTAACGAGGGGATTTTCTTAACCTCCATTTTGGCTGAATTTTTAGAGAATGCAAAAATATCCCATGGAAGTCGTAGTTATGTTGTTTACCTATCCAACGAATTGTCACACGCTAAGATTCAATGCAAATCGGCCACATTATGGCCTTCCTACTAAAAAAGGGTCGAAAACGAGTAATGTCCCAAATTAACGAGGATATTTTCTTAACCCCCATTTTGGCTGAATTTTTAGAGAATGCAAAAATATCCCGTGGAAGTCGTAGTTATTCTGTTTACCTATCCAAGGAATTGTCACACGCTAAGATTCAATGCAAATCGGCCACATTATGGCCTTCCTACTAAAAAAGGGTCGAAAACGAGTAATGTCCCAAATTAACGAGGATATTTTCTTAACCCCCATTTTGGCTGAATTTTTAGAGAATGCAAAAATATCCCATGGAAGTCATAGTTATGTTGTTTATCTATCCAACGAATTGTCACACGCTAAGATTCAATGCAAATCGGCCACATTATGGCCTTCCTACTAAAAAAGGGTCGAAAACGAGTAATGTCAAAAATTAACGAGGATATTTTCTTAACCCCCATTTTGGCTGAATTTTTAGAGAATGCAAAAATATCCCATGGAAGTCGTAGTTATGTTGTTTACCTATCCAACGAATTGTCACACGCTAAGATTCAATGCAAATCGGCCACATTATGGCCTTCCTACCAAAAAAGGGTCGAAAACGAGTAATGTCCCAAATTAACGAGGATATTTTCTTAACCCCCATTTTGGCTGAATTTTTAGAGAATGCAAAAATATCCCATGGAAGTCATAGTTATGTTGTTTACATATCCAACGAATTGTCACACGCTAAGATTCAATGCAAATCGGCCACATTATGGCCTTCCTAGTAAAAAAGGGTCGAAAACGAGTAATGTCCCAAATTAACGAGGAGATTTTCTTAACCTCCATTTTGGCTGAATTTTTAAAAGATGCAAAAATATCCCATGGAAGTCGCAGCTATGTTGTTTACCTATCCAACAAATTGTCCCATGCTAAGATTCAATACAAACCGCCCACTTTATGGTCTTCCTTATAAAAAAGGGTCGAAAATGAGTAATGTCCTAAATTAACGAGGGGATTTTCTTAACCTCCATTTTGGCTGAATTTTTAGAGAATGTAAAAATATCCTATGGAAGTCGTAGTTATGTTGTTTACCTATCCAACGAATTGTCACACGCTAAGATTCAATGCAAATCGGCCACATTATGGCCTTCCTACTAAAAAAGGGTCGAAAACGAGTAATGTCCCAAATTAACAAGGATATTTTCTTAACCCCCATTTTGGCTGAATTTTTAGAGAATGCAAAAATATCCCATGGAAGTCATAGTTATGTTGTTTACCTATCCAACGAATTGTCCCATGCTAAGATTCAATACAAACCGGCCACTTTATGGCCTTCCTTATAAAAAAGGGTCGAAAACGAGTAATGTCCTAAATTAACGAGGGAATTTTCTTAACCTCCATTTTGGCTGAATTTTTAGAGAATGCAAAAATATCCCATGGAAGTCGTAGTTATGTTGTTTACCTATCCAACGAATTGTCACACGCTAAGATTCAATGCAAATCGGCCACATTATGGCCTTCCTACTAAAAAAGGGTCGAAAACGAGTAATGTCCCAAATTAACGAGGATATTTTCTTAACCCCCATTTTGGCTGAATTTTTAGAGAATGCAAAAATATCCCATGGAAGTCGTAGTTATGTTGTTTACCTATCCAACGAATTGTCACACGCTAAGATTCAATGCAAATCGGCCACATTATGGCCTTCCTACTAAAAAAGGGTCGAAAACGAGTAATGTCCCAAATTAACGAGGATATTTTCTTAACCCCCATTTTGGCTGAATTTTTAGAGAATGCAAAAATATCCCATGGAAGTCATAGTTATGTTGTTTATCTATCCAACGAACTGTCACACGCTAAGATTCAATGCAAATCGGCCACATTATGGCCTTCCTACTAAAAAAGGGTCGAAAACGAGTAATGTCAAAAATTAACGAGGATATTTTCTTAACCCCCATTTTGGCTGAATTTTTAGAGAATGCAAAAATATCCCATGGAAGTCGTAGTTATGCTGTTTACCTATCCAACGAATTGTCACACGCTAAGATTCAATGCAAATCGGCCACATTATGGCCTTCCTACTAAAAAAGGGTCGAAAATGAGTAATGTCCCAAATTAACGAGGATATTTTCTTAACCCCCATTTTGGCTGAATTTTTAGAGAATGCAAAAATATCCCATGGAAGTCATAGTTATGTTGTTTACATATCCAACGAATTGTCACACGCTAAGATTCAATGCAAATCGGCCACATTATGGCCTTCCTAGTAAAAAAGGGTCGAAAACGAGTAATGTCCCAAATTAACGAGGAGATTTTCTTAACCTCCATTTTGGCTGAATTTTTAAAAAATGCAAAAATATCCCATGGAAGTCGTAGCTATGTTGTTTACCTATCCAACAAATTGTCCCATGCTAAGATTCAATACAAACCGCCCAATTTATGGCCTTCCTTATAAAAAAGGGTCGAAAATGAGTAATGTCCTAAATTAACGAGGGGATTTTCTTAACCTCCATTTTGGCTGAATTTTTAGAGAATGCAAAAATATCCCATGGAAGTCGTAGTTATGTTGTTTACCTATCCAACGAATTGTCACACGCTAAGATTCAATTCAAATCGGCCACATTATGGCCTTCCTACTAAAAAAAGGGTCGAAAACGAGTAATGTCCCAAATTAACAAGGATATTTTCTTAACCCCCATTTTGGCTGAATTTTTAGAGAATGCAAAAATATCCCCTGGAAGTCATAGTTATGTTGTTTACCTATCCAACGAATTGTCCCATGCTAAGATTCAATACAAACCGGCCACTTTATGGCCTTCCTTATAAAAAAGGGTCGAAAACGAGTAATGTCCTAAATTAACGAGGGGATTTTCTTAACCTCCATTTTGGCTGAATTTTTAGAGAATGCAAAAATATCCCATGGAAGTCGTAGTTATGTTGTTTACCTATCCAACGAATTGTCACACGCTAAGATTCAATGCAAATCGGCCACATTATGGCCTTCCTACTAAAAAAGGGTCGAAAACGAGTAATGTCCCAAATTAACAAGGATATTTTCTTAACCCCCATTTTGGCTGAATTTTTAGAGAATGCAAAAATATCCCATGGAAGTCATAGTTATGTTGTTTACCTATCCAACGAATTGTCCCATGCTAAGATTCAATACAAACCGGCCACTTTATGGCCTTCCTTATAAAAAAGGGTCGAAAACGAGTAATGTCCTAAATTAACGAGGGAATTTTCTTAACCTCCATTTTGGCTGAATTTTTAGAGAATGCAAAAATATCCCATGGAAGTCGTAGTTATGTTGTTTACCTATCCAACGAATTGTCACACGCTAAGATTCAATGCAAATCGGCCACATTATGGCCTTCCTACTAAAAAAGGGTCGAAAACGAGTAATGTCCCAAATTAACGAGGATATTTTCTTAACCCCCATTTTGGCTGAATTTTTAGAGAATGCAAAAATATCCCATGGAAGTCGTAGTTATGTTGTTTACCTATCCAACGAATTGTCACACGCTAAGATTCAATGCAAATCGGCCACATTATGGCCTTCCTACTAAAAAAGGGTCGAAAACGAGTAATGTCCCAAATTAACGAGGATATTTTCTTAACCCCCATTTTGGCTGAATTTTTAGAGAATGCAAAAATATCCCATGGAAGTCATAGTTATGTTGTTTATCTATCCAACGAACTGTCACACGCTAAG
Source organism: Medicago sativa (assembly GCF_051527215.1). Lineage (NCBI taxonomy): Eukaryota > Viridiplantae > Streptophyta > Magnoliopsida > Fabales > Fabaceae > Medicago > Medicago sativa. The sequence goes on along the minus strand of NC_140754.1, from coordinate 99,722,095 downwards.
ATTCAATGCAAATCGGCCACATTATGGCCTTCCTACTAAAAAAGGGTCGAAAACGAGTAATGTCAAAAATTAACGAGGATATTTTCTTAACCCCCATTTTGGCTGAATTTTTAGAGAATGCAAAAATATCCCATGGAAGTCGTAGTTATGCTGTTTACCTATCCAACGAATTGTCACACGCTAAGATTCAATGCAAATCGGCCACATTATGGCCTTCCTACTAAAAAAGGGTCGAAAACGAGTAATGTCCCAAATTAACGAGGATATTTTCTTAACCCCCATTTTGGCTGAATTTTTAGAGAATGCAAAAATATCCCATGGAAGTCATAGTTATGTTGTTTACATATCCAACGAATTGTCACACGCTAAGATTCAATGCAAATCGGCCACATTATGGCCTTCCTAGTAAAAAAGGGTCGAAAACGAGTAATGTCCCAAATTAACGAGGAGATTTTCTTAACCTCCATTTTGGCTGAATTTTTAAAAAATGCAAAAATATCCCATGGAAGTCGTAGCTATGTTGTTTACCTATCCAACAAATTGTCCCATGCTAAGATTCAATACAAACCGCCCAATTTATGGCCTTCCTTATAAAAAAGGGTCGAAAATGAGTAATGTCCTAAATTAACGAGGGGATTTTCTTAACCTCCATTTTGGCTGAATTTTTAGAGAATGCAAAAATATCCCATGGAAGTCGTAGTTATGTTGTTTACCTATCCAACGAATTGTCACACGCTAAGATTCAATTCAAATCGGCCACATTATGGCCTTCCTACTAAAAAAAGGGTCGAAAACGAGTAATGTCCCAAATTAACAAGGATATTTTCTTAACCCCCATTTTGGCTGAATTTTTAGAGAATGCAAAAATATCCCCTGGAAGTCATAGTTATGTTGTTTACCTATCCAACGAATTGTCCCATGCTAAGATTCAATACAAACCGGCCACTTTATGGCCTTCCTTATAAAAAAGGGTCGAAAACGAGTAATGTCCTAAATTAACGAGGGGATTTTCTTAACCTCCATTTTGGCTGAATTTTTAGAGAATGCAAAAATATCCCATGGAAGTCGTAGTTATGTTGTTTACCTATCCAACGAATTGTCACACGCTAAGATTCAATGCAAATCGGCCACATTATGGCCTTCCTACTAAAAAAGGGTCGAAAACGAGTAATGTCCCAAATTAACGAGGATATTTTCTTAACCCCCATTTTGGCTGAATTTTTAGAGAATGCAAAAATATCCCATGGAAGTCATAGTTATGTTGTTTACCTATCCAACGAATTTTCACACGCTAAGATTCAATGCAAATCGGCCACATTATGGCCTTCCTACTAAAAAAGGGTCGAAAACGAGTAATGTCAAAAATTAACGAGGATATTTTCTTAACCCCCATTTTGGCTGAAATTTTAGAGAATGCAAAAATATCCCATGGAAGTCGTAGTTATGCTGTTTACCTATCCAACGAATTGTCACACGCTAAGATTCAATGCAAATCGGCCACATTATGGCCTTCCTACTAAAAAAGGGTCGAAAACGAGTAATGTCCCAAATTAACGAGGATATTTTCTTAACCCCCATTTTGGCTGAATTTTTAGAGAATGCAAAAATATCCCATGGAAGTCATAGTTATGTTGTTTACATATCCAACGAATTGTCACACGCTAAGATTCAATGCAAATCGGCCACATTATGGCCTTCCTAGTAAAAAAGGGTCGAAAACGAGTAATGTCCCAAATTAACGAGGAGATTTTCTTAACCTCCATTTTGGCTGAATTTTTAAAAGATGCAAAAATATCCCATGGAAGTCGCAGCTATGTTGTTTACCTATCCAACAAATTGTCCCATGCTAAGATTCAATACAAACCGCCCACTTTATGGTCTTCCTTATAAAAAAGGGTCGAAAATGAGTAATGTCCTAAATTAACGAGGGGATTTTCTTAACCTCCATTTTGGCTGAATTTTTAGAGAATGCAAAAATATCCCATGGAAGTCGTAGTTATGTTGTTTACCTATCCAACGAATTGTCACACGCTAAGATTCAATTCAAATCGGCCACATTATGGCCTTCCTACTAAAAAAAGGGTCGAAAACGAGTAATGTCCCAAATTAACAAGGATATTTTCTTAACCCCCATTTTGGCTGAATTTTTAGAGAATGCAAAAATATCCCCTGGAAGTCATAGTTATGTTGTTTACCTATCCAACGAATTGTCCCATGCTAAGATTCAATACAAACCGGCCACTTTATGGCCTTCCTTATAAAAAAGGGTCGAAAACGAGTAATGTCCTAAATTAACGAGGGGATTTTCTTAACCTCCATTTTGGCTGAATTTTTAGAGAATGCAAAAATATCTCATGGAAGTCGTAGTTATGTTGTTTACCTATCCAACGAATTGTCACACGCTAAGATTCAATGCAAATCGGCCACATTATGGCCTTCCTACTAAAAAAGGGTCGAAAACGAGTAATGTCCCAAATTAACGAGGATATTTTCTTAACCCCCATTTTGGCTGAATTTTTAGAGAATGCAAAAATATCCCATGGAAGTCATAGTTATGTTGTTTACCTATCCAACGAATTTTCACACGCTAAGATTCAATGCAAATCGGCCACATTATGGCCTTCCTACTAAAAAAGGGTCGAAAACGAGTAATGTCAAAAATTAACGAGGATATTTTCTCAACCCCCATTTTGGCTGAAATTTTAGAGAATGCAAAAATATCCCATGGAAGTCGTAGTTATGCTGTTTACCTATCCAACGAATTGTCACACGCTAAGATTCAATGCAAATCGGCCACATTATGGCCTTCCTACTAAAAAAGGGTCGAAAACGAGTAATGTCCCAAATTAACGAGGATATTTTCTTAACCCCCATTTTGGCTGAATTTTTAGAGAATGCAAAAATATCCCATGGAAGTCATAGTTATGTTGTTTACATATCCAACGAATTGTCACACGCTAAGATTCAATGCAAATCGGCCACATTATGGCCTTCCTAGTAAAAAAGGGTCGAAAACGAGTAATGTCCCAAATTAACGAGGAGATTTTCTTAACCTCCATTTTGGCTGAATTTTTAAAAGATGCAAAAATATCCCATGGAAGTCGCAGCTATGTTGTTTACCTATCCAACAAATTGTCCCATGCTAAGATTCAATACAAACCGCCCACTTTATGGTCTTCCTTATAAAAAAGGGTCGAAAATGAGTAATGTCCTAAATTAACGAGGGGATTTTCTTAACCTCCATTTTGGCTGAATTTTTAGAGAATGTAAAAATATCCTATGGAAGTCGTAGTTATGTTGTTTACCTATCCAACGAATTGTCACACGCTAAGATTCAATGCAAATCGGCCACATTATGGCCTTCCTACTAAAAAAGGGTCGAAAACGAGTAATGTCCCAAATTAACAAGGATATTTTCTTAACCCCCATTTTGGCTGAATTTTTAGAGAATGCAAAAATATCCCATGGAAGTCATAGTTATGTTGTTTACCTATCCAACGAATTGTCCCATGCTAAGATTCAATACAAACCGGCCACTTTATGGCCTTCCTTATAAAAAAGGGTCGAAAACGAGTAATGTCCTAAATTAACGAGGGGATTTTCTTAACCTCCATTTTGGCTGAATTTTTAGAGAATGCAAAAATATCCCATGGAAGTCGTAGTTATGTTGTTTACCTATCCAACGAATTGTCACACGCTAAGATTCAATGCAAATCGGCCACATTATGGCCTTCCTACTAAAAAAGGGTCGAAAACGAGTAATGTCCCAAATTAACGAGGATATTTTCTTAACCCCCATTTTGGCTGAATTTTTAGAGAATGCAAAAATATCCCATGGAAGTCGTAGTTATGTTGTTTACCTATCCAACGAATTGTCACACGCTAAGATTCAATGCAAATCGGCCACATTATGGCCTTCCTACTAAAAAAGGGTCGAAAACGAGTAATGTCCCAAATTAACGAGGATATTTTCTTAACCCCCATTTTGGCTGAATTTTTAGAGAATGCAAAAATATCCCATGGAAGTCATAGTTATGTTGTTTATCTATCCAACGAATTGTCACACGCTAAGATTCAATGCAAATCGGCCACATTATGGCCTTCCTACTAAAAAAGGGTCGAAAACGAGTAATGTCAAAAATTAACGAGGATATTTTCTTAACCCCCATTTTGGCTGAATTTTTAGAGAATGCAAAAATATCCCATGGAAGTCGTAGTTATGCTGTTTACCTATCCAACGAATTGTCACACGCTAAGATTCAATGCAAATCGGCCACATTATGGCCTTCCTACTAAAAAAGGGTCGAAAACGAGTAATGTCCCAAATTAACGAGGATATTTTCTTAACCCCCATTTTGGCTGAATTTTTAGAGAATGCAAAAATATCCCATGGAAGTCATAGTTATGTTGTTTACATATCCAACGAATTGTCACACGCTAAGATTCAATGCAAATCGGCCACATTATGGCCTTCCTAGTAAAAAAGGGTCGAAAACGAGTTATGTCCCAAATTAACGAGGAGATTTTCTTAACCTCCATTTTGGCTGAATTTTTAAAAAATGCAAAAATATCCCATGGAAGTCGTAGCTATGTTGTTTACCTATCCAACAAATTGTCCCATGCTAAGATTCAATACAAACCGCCCAATTTATGGCCTTCCTTATAAAAAAGGGTCGAAAATGAGTAATGTCCTAAATTAACGAGGGGATTTTCTTAACCTCCATTTTTGCTGAATTTTTAGAGAATGCAAAAATATCCCATGGAAGTCGTAGTTATGTTGTTTACCTATCCAACGAATTGTCACAAGCTAAGATTCAATGCAAATCGGCCACATTATGGCCTTCCTACTAAAAAAGGGTCGAAAACGAGTAATGTCCCAAATTAACGAGGATATTTTCTTAACCCCCATTTTGGCTGAATTTTTAGAGAATGCAAAAATATCCCATGGAAGTCATAGTTATGTTGTTTACCTATCCAACGAATTGTCACACGCTAAGATTCAATGCAAATCGGCCACATTATGGCCTTCCTACTAAAAAAGGGTCGAAAACGAGTAATGTCAAAAATTAACGAGGATATTTTCTTAACCCCCATTTTGGCTGAAATTTTAGAGAATGCAAAAATATCCCATGGAAGTCGTAGTTATGCTGTTTACCTATCCAACGAATTGTGACACGCTAAGATTCAATGCAAATCGGCCACATTATGGCCTTCCTACTAAAAAAGGGTCGAAAACGAGTAATGTCCCAAATTAACGAGGATATTTTCTTAACCCCCATTTTGGCTGAATTTTTAGAGAATGCAAAAATATCCCATGGAAGTCATAGTTATGTTGTTTACATATCCAACGAATTGTCACACGCTAAGATTCAATGCAAATCGGCCACATTATGGCCTTCCTAGTAAAAAAGGGTCGAAAACGAGTAATGTCCCAAATTAACGAGGAGATTTTCTTAACCTCCATTTTGGCTGAATTTTTAAAAAATGCAAAAATATCCCATGGAAGTCGTAGCTATGTTGTTTACCTATCCAACAAATTGTCCCATGCTAAGATTCAATACAAACCGCCCACTTTATGGCCTTCCTTATAAAAAAGGGTCGAAAATGAGTAATGTCCTAAATTAACGAGGGGATTTTCTTAACCTCCATTTTGGCTGAATTTTTAGAGAATGCAAAAATATCCCATGGAAGTCGTAGTTATGTTGTTTACCTATCCAACGAATTGTCACACGCTAAGATTCAATTCAAATCGGCCGCATTATGGCCTTCCTACTAAAAAAAGGGTCGAAAACGAGTAATGTCCCAAATTAACAAGGATATTTTCTTAACCCCCATTTTGGCTGAATTTTTAGAGAATGCAAAAATATCCCATGGAAGTCGTAGTTATGTTGTTTACCTATCCAACGAATTGTCACACGCTAAGATTCAATGCAAATCGGCCACATTATGGCCTTCCTACTAAAAAAGGGTCGAAAACGAGTAATGTCCCAAATTAACGAGGATATTTTCTTAACCCCCATTTTGGCTGAATTTTTAGAGAATGCAAAAATATCCCATGGAAGTCATAGTTATGTTGTTTATCTATCCAACGAATTGTCACACGCTAAGATTCAATGCAAATCGGCCACATTATGGCCTTCCTACTAAAAAAGGGTCGAAAACGAGTAATGTCAAAAATTAACGAGGATATTTTCTTAACCCCCATTTTGGCTGAATTTTTAGAGAATGCAAAAATATCCCATGGAAGTCGTAGTTATGCTGTTTACCTATCCAACGAATTGTCACACGCTAAGATTCAATGCAAATCGGCCACAGTATGGCCTTCCTACTAAAAAAGGGTCGAAAACGAGTAATGTCCCAAATTAACGAGGATATTTTCTTAACCCCCATTTTGGCTGAATTTTTAGAGAATGCAAAAATATCCCATGGAAGTCATAGTTATGTTGTTTACATATCCAACGAATTGTCACACGCTAAGATTCAATGCAAATCGGCCACATTATGGCCTTCCTACTAAAAAAGGGTCGAAAACGAGTAATGTCAAAAATTAACGAGGATATTTTCTTAACCCCCATTTTGGCTGAAATTTTAGAGAATGCAAAAATATCCCATGGAAGTCGTAGTTATGCTGTTTACCTATCCAACGAATTGTGACACGCTAAGATTCAATGCAAATCGGCCACATTATGGCCTTCCTACTAAAAAAGGGTCGAAAACGAGTAATGTCCCAAATTAACGAGGATATTTTCTTAACCCCCATTTTGGCTGAATTTTTAGAGAATGCAAAAATATCCCATGGAAGTCATAGTTATGTTGTTTACATATCCAACGAATTGTCACACGCTAAGATTCAATGCAAATCGGCCACATTATGGCCTTCCTAGTAAAAAAGGGTCGAAAACGAGTAATGTCCCAAATTAACGAGGAGATTTTCTTAACCTCCATTTTGGCTGAATTTTTAAAAAATGCAAAAATATCCCATGGAAGTCGTAGCTATGTTGTTTACCTATCCAACAAATTGTCCCATGCTAAGATTCAATACAAACCGCCCACTTTATGGCCTTCCTTATAAAAAAGGGTCGAAAATGAGTAATGTCCTAAATTAACGAGGGGATTTTCTTAACCTCCATTTTGGCTGAATTTTTAGAGAATGCAAAAATATCCCATGGAAGTCGTAGTTATGTTGTTTACCTATCCAACGAATTGTCACACGCTAAGATTCAATTCAAATCGGCCGCATTATGGCCTTCCTACTAAAAAAAGGGTCGAAAACGAGTAATGTCCCAAATTAACAAGGATATTTTCTTAACCCCCATTTTGGCTGAATTTTTAGAGAATGCAAAAATATCCCATGGAAGTCGTAGTTATGTTGTTTACCTATCCAACGAATTGTCACACGCTAAGATTCAATGCAAATCGGCCACATTATGGCCTTCCTACTAAAAAAGGGTCGAAAACGAGTAATGTCCCAAATTAACGAGGATATTTTCTTAACCCCCATTTTGGCTGAATTTTTAGAGAATGCAAAAATATCCCATGGAAGTCATAGTTATGTTGTTTATCTATCCAACGAATTGTCACACGCTAAGATTCAATGCAAATCGGCCACATTATGGCCTTCCTACTAAAAAAGGGTCGAAAACGAGTAATGTCAAAAATTAACGAGGATATTTTCTTAACCCCCATTTTGGCTGAATTTTTAGAGAATGCAAAAATATCCCATGGAAGTCGTAGTTATGCTGTTTACCTATCCAACGAATTGTCACACGCTAAGATTCAATGCAAATCGGCCACATTATGGCCTTCCTACTAAAAAAGGGTCGAAAACGAGTAATGTCCCAAATTAACGAGGATATTTTCTTAACCCCCATTTTGGCTGAATTTTTAGAGAATGCAAAAATATCCCATGGAAGTCATAGTTATGTTGTTTACATATCCAACGAATTGTCACACGCTAAGATTCAATGCAAATCGGCCACATTATGGCCTTCCTAGTAAAAAAGGGTCGAAAACGAGTTATGTCCCAAATTAACGAGGAGATTTTCTTAACCTCCATTTTGGCTGAATTTTTAAAAAATGCAAAAATATCCCATGGAAGTCGTAGCTATGTTGTTTACCTATCCAACAAATTGTCCCATGCTAAGATTCAATACAAACCGCCCAATTTATGGCCTTCCTTATAAAAAAGGGTCGAAAATGAGTAATGTCCTAAATTAACGAGGGGATTTTCTTAACCTCCATTTTTGCTGAATTTTTAGAGAATGCAAAAATATCCCATGGAAGTCGTAGTTATGTTGTTTACCTATCCAACGAATTGTCACAAGCTAAGATTCAATGCAAATCGGCCACATTATGGCCTTCCTACTAAAAAAGGGTCGAAAACGAGTAATGTCCCAAATTAACGAGGATATTTTCTTAACCCCCATTTTGGCTGAATTTTTAGAGAATGCAAAAATATCCCATGGAAGTCATAGTTATGTTGTTTACCTATCCAACGAATTGTCACACGCTAAGATTCAATGCAAATCGGCCACATTATGGCCTTCCTACTAAAAAAGGGTCGAAAACGAGTAATGTCAAAAATTAACGAGGATATTTTCTTAACCCCCATTTTGGCTGAAATTTTAGAGAATGCAAAAATATCCCATGGAAGTCGTAGTTATGCTGTTTACCTATCCAACGAATTGTGACACGCTAAGATTCAATGCAAATCGGCCACATTATGGCCTTCCTACTAAAAAAGGGTCGAAAACGAGTAATGTCCCAAATTAACGAGGATATTTTCTTAACCCCCATTTTGGCTGAATTTTTAGAGAATGCAAAAATATCCCATGGAAGTCATAGTTATGTTGTTTACATATCCAACGAATTGTCACACGCTAAGATTCAATGCAAATCGGCCACATTATGGCCTTCCTAGTAAAAAAGGGTCGAAAACGAGTAATGTCCCAAATTAACGAGGAGATTTTCTTAACCTCCATTTTGGCTGAATTTTTAAAAAATGCAAAAATATCCCATGGAAGTCGTAGCTATGTTGTTTACCTATCCAACAAATTGTCCCATGCTAAGATTCAATACAAACCGCCCACTTTATGGCCTTCCTTATAAAAAAGGGTCGAAAATGAGTAATGTCCTAAATTAACGAGGGGATTTTCTTAACCTCCATTTTGGCTGAATTTTTAGAGAATGCAAAAATATCCCATGGAAGTCGTAGTTATGTTGTTTACCTATCCAACGAATTGTCACACGCTAAGATTCAATTCAAATCGGCCGCATTATGGCCTTCCTACTAAAAAAAGGGTCGAAAACGAGTAATGTCCCAAATTAACAAGGATATTTTCTTAACCCCCATTTTGGCTGAATTTTTAGAGAATGCAAAAATATCCCCTGGAAGTCATAGTTATGTTGTTTACCTATCCAACGAATTGTCCCATGCTAAGATTCAATACAAACCGGCCACTTTATGGCCTTCCTTATAAAAAAGGGTCGAAAACGAGTAATGTCCTAAATTAACGAGGGGATTTTCTTAACCTCCATTTTGGCTGAATTTTTAGAGAATGCAAAAATATCCCATGGAAGTCGTAGTTATGTTGTTTACCTATCCAACGAATTGTCACACGCTAAGATTCAATGCAAATCGGCCACATTATGGCCTTCCTACTAAAAAAGGGTCGAAAACGAGTAATGTCCCAAATTAACGAGGATATTTTCTTAACCCCCATTTTGGCTGAATTTTTAGAGAATGCAAAAATATCCCATGGAAGTCATAGTTATGTTGTTTACCTATCCAACGAATTGTCACACGCTAAGATTCAATGCAAATCGGCCACATTATGGCCTTCCTACTAAAAAAGGGTCGAAAACGAGTAATGTCAAAAATTAACGAGGATATTTTCTTAATCCCCATTTTGGCTGAATTTTTAGAGAATGCAAAAATATCCCATGGAAGTCGTAGTTATGCTGTTTACCTATCCAACGAATTGTCACACGCTAAGATTCAATGCAAATCGGCCACATTATGGCCTTCCTACTAAAAAAGGGTCGAAAACGAGTAATGTCCCAAATTAACGAGGATATTTTCTTAACCCCCATTTTGGCTGAATTTTTAGAGAATGCAAAAATATCCCATGGAAGTCATAGTTATGTTGTTTACATATCCAACGAATTGTCACACGCTAAGATTCAATGCAAATCGGCCACATTATGGCCTTCCTAGTAAAAAAGGGTCGAAAACGAGTAATGTCCCAAATTAACGAGGAGATTTTCTTAACCTCCATTTTGGCTGAATTTTTAAAAAATGCAAAAATATCCCATGGAAGTCGTAGCTATGTTGTTTACCTATCCAACAAATTGTCCCATGCTAAGATTCAATACAAACCGCCCACTTTATGGCCTTCCTTATAAAAAAGGGTCGAAAGCGAGTTATGTCCTAAATTAACGAGGGGATTTTCTTAACCTCCATTTTGGCTGAATTTTTAGAGAATGCAAAAATATCCCATGGAAGTCGTAGTTATGTTGTTTACCTATCCAACGAATTGTCACACGCTAAGATTCAATGCAAATCGGCCACATTATGGCCTTCCTACTAAAAAAGGGTCGAAAACGAGTAATGTCCCAAATTAACAAGGATATTTTCTTAACCCCCATTTTGGCTGAATTTTTGGAAAATGCAAAAATATCCCATGGAAGTTATAGTTATGTTGTTTACCTATCCAACGAATTGTCACACGCTAAGATTCAATGCAAATCGGCCACATTATGGCCTTCCTAGTAAAAATGGGTCGAAAACGAGTAATGTCCCAAATTAACGAGGAGATTTTCTTAACCTCCATTTTGGCTGAATTTTTAAAAAATGCAAAAATATCCCATGGAAGTCGTAGCTATGTTGTTTACCTATCCAACGAATTGTCCCATGCTAAGATTCAATACAAACCGGCCACTTTATGGCCTTCCTTATAAAAAAGGGTCGAAAACGAGTAATGTCCTAAATTAACGAGGGGATTTCCTCCATTTTGGCTGAATTTTTAGAGAATGCAAAAATATCCCATGGAAGTCGTAGTTATGTTGTTTACCTATCCAACGAATTGTCACACGCTAAGATTCAATGCAAATCGGCCACATTATGGCCTTGCTACTTAAAAAGGGTCGAAAACGAGTAATGTCCCAAATTAACGAGGATATTTTCTTAACCCCCATTTTGGCTGAATTTTTAGAGAATGCAAAAATATCCCATGGAAGTCGTAGTTATGTTGTTTACCTATCCAACGAATTGTCACACGCTAAGATTCAATGCAAATCGGCCACATTATGGCCTTCCTACTAAAAAAGGGTCGAAAACGAGTAATGTCCCAAATTAACGAGGATATTTTCTTAACCCCCATTTTGGCTGAATTTTTAGAGAATGCAAAAATATCCCATGGAAGTCATAGTTATGTTGTTTACCTATCCAACGAATTGTCACACGCTAAGATTCAATGCAAATCGGCCACATTATGGCCTTCCTACTAAAAAAGGGTCGAAAACGAGTAATGTCAAAAATTAACGAGTATATTTTCTTAACCCCCATTTTGGCTGAATTTTTAGAGAATGCAAAAATATCCCATGGAAGTCGTAGTTATGTTGTTTACCTATCCAACGAATTGTCACACACTAAGATTCAATGCAAATCGGCCACATTATGGCCTTGCTACTAAAAAAGGGTCGAAAACGAGTAATGTCCCAAATTAACGAGGATATTTTCTTAACCCCCATTTTGGCTGAATTTTTAGAGAATGCAAAAATATCCCATGGAAGTCGTAGTTATGTTGTTTACCTATCCAACGAATTGTCACACGCTAAGATTCAATGCAAATCGGCCACATTATGGCCTTCCTACTAAAAAAGGGTCGAAAACGAGTAATGTCCCAAATTAACGAGGATATTTTCTTAACCCCCATTTTGGCTGAATTTTTAGAGAATGCAAAAATATCCCATGGAAGTCATAGTTATGTTGTTTACCTATCCAACGAATTGTCACACGCTAAGATTCAATGCAAATCGGCCACATTATGGCCTTCCTACTAAAAAAGGGTCGAAAACTAGTAATGTCAAAAATTAACGAGTATATTTTCTTAACCCCCATTTTGGCTGAATTTTTAGAGAATGCAAAAATATCCCATGGAAGTCATAGTTATGTTGTTTACATATCCAACGAATTGTCACACGCTAAGATTCAATGCAAATCGGCCACATTATGGCCTTCCTAGTAAAAATGGGTCGAAAACGAGTAATGTCCCAAATTAACGAGGAGATTTTCTTAACCTCCATTTTGGCTGAATTTTTAAAAAATGCAAAAATATCCCATGGAAGTCGTAGCTATGTTGTTTACCTATCCAACAAATTGTCCCATGCTAAGATTCAATACAAACCGCCCACTTTATGGCCTTCCTTATAAAAAAGGGTCGAAAACGAGTTATGTCCTAAATTAACGAGGGGATTTTCTTAACCTCCATTTTGGCTGAATTTTTAGAGAATGCAAAAATATCCCATGGAAGTCGTAGTTATGTTGTTTACCTATCCAACGAATTGTCACACGCTAAGATTCAATGCAAATCGGCCACATTATGGCCTTCCTACTAAAAAAGGGTCGAAAACGAGTAATGTCCCAAATTAACAAGGATATTTTCTTAACCCCCATTTTGGCTGAATTTTTGGAAAATGCAAAAATATCCCATGGAAGTTATAGTTATGTTGTTTACCTATCCAACGAATTGTCACACGCTAAGATTCAATGCAAATCGGCCACATTATGGCCTTCCTAGTAAAAATGGGTCGAAAACGAGTAATGTCCCAAATTAACGAGGAGATTTTCTTAACCTCCATTTTGGCTGAATTTTTAAAAAATGCAAAAATATCCCATGGAAGTCGTAGCTATGTTGTTTACCTATCCAACGAATTGTCCCATGCTAAGATTCAATACAAACCGGCCACTTTATGGCCTTCCTTATAAAAAAGGGTCGAAAACGAGTAATGTCCTAAATTAACGAGGGGATTTCCTCCATTTTGGCTGAATTTTTAGAGAATGCAAAAATATCCCATGGAAGTCGTAGTTATGTTGTTTACCTATCCAACGAATTGTCACACGCTAAGATTCAATGCAAATCGGCCACATTATGGCCTTGCTACTTAAAAAGGGTCGAAAACGAGTAATGTCCCAAATTAACGAGGATATTTTCTTAACCCCCATTTTGGCTGAATTTTTAGAGAATGCAAAAATATCCCATGGAAGTCGTAGTTATGTTGTTTACCTATCCAACGAATTGTCACACGCTAAGATTCAATGCAAATCGGCCACATTATGGCCTTCCTACTAAAAAAGGGTCGAAAACGAGTAATGTCAAAAATTAACGAGTATATTTTCTTAACCCCCATTTTGGCTGAATTTTTAGAGAATGCAAAAATATCCCATGGAAGTCGTAGTTATGTTGTTTACCTATCCAACGAATTGTCACACGCTAAGATTCAATGCAAATCGGCCACATTATGGCCTTCCTACTAAAAAAGGGTCGAAAACGAGTAATGTCCCAAATTAACGAGGATATTTTCTTAACCCCCATTTTGGCTGAATTTTTAGAGAATGCAAAAATATCCCATGGAAGTCGTAGTTATGTTGTTTACCTATCCAACGAATTGTCACACGCTAAGATTCAATGCAAATCGGCCACATTATGGCCTTCCTACTAAAAAAGGGTCGAAAACGAGTAATGTCCCAAATTAACGAGGATATTTTCTTAACCCCCATTTTGGCTGAATTTTTAGAGAATGCAAAAATATCCCATGGAAGTCATAGTTATGTTGTTTACCTATCCAACGAATTGTCACACGCTAAGATTCAATGCAAATCGGCCACATTATGGCCTTCCTACTAAAAAAGGGTCGAAAACTAGTAATGTCAAAAATTAACGAGTATATTTTCTTAACCCCCATTTTGGCTGAATTTTTAGAGAATGCAAAAATATCCCATGGAAGTCGTAGTGATGCTGTTTACCTACCCAACGAATTGTCACACGCTAAGATTCAATGCAGATCGGCCACATTATGGCCTTCCTACTAAAAAAGGGTCGAAAACGAGTAATGTCCCAAATTAACGAGGATATTTTCTTAACCCCCATTTTGGCTGAATTTTTAGAGAATGCAAAAATATCCCATGGAAGTCATAGTTATGTTGTTTACCTATCCAACGAATTGTCACACGCTAAGATTCAATGCAAATCGGCCACATTATGGCCTTCCTAGTAAAAAAGGGTCGAAAACGAGTAATGTCCCAAATTAACGAGGAGATTTTCTTAACCTCCATTTTGGCTGAATTTTTAAAAAATGCAAAAATATCCCATGGAAGTCGTAGCTATGTTGTTTACCTATCCAACAAATTGTCCCATGCTAAGATTCAATACAAACCGCCCACTTTATGGCCTTCCTTATAAAAAAGGGTCGAAAACGAGTTATGTCCTAAATTAACGAGGGGATTTTCTTAACCTCCATTTTGGCTGAATTTTTAGAGAATGCAAAAATATCCCATGGAAGTCGTAGTTATGTTGTTTACCTATCCAACGAATTGTCACACGCTAAGATTCAATGCAAATCGGCCACATTATGGCCTTCCTACTAAAAAAGGGTCGAAAACTAGTAATGTCAAAAATTAACGAGTATATTTTCTTAACCCCCATTTTGGCTGAATTTTTAGAGAATGCAAAAATATCCCATGGAAGTCGTAGTTATGCTGTTTACCTATCCAACGAATTGTCACACGCTAAGATTCAATGCAAATCGGCCACATTATGGCCTTCCTACTAAAAAAGGGTCGAAAACGAGTAATGTCAAAAATTAACGAGGATATTTTCTTAACCCCCATTTTGGCTGAATTTTTAGAGAATGCAAAAATATCCCATGGAAGTCGTAGTTATGCTGTTTACCTATCCAACGAATTGTCACACGCTAAGATTCAATGCAAATCGGCCACATTATGGCCTTCCTACTAAAAAAGGGTCGAAAACGAGTAATGTCCCAAATTAACGAGGATATTTTCTTAACCCCCATTTTGGCTGAATTTTTAGAGAATGCAAAAATATCCCATGGAAGTCATAGTTATGTTGTTTACATATCCAACGAATTGTCACACGCTAAGATTCAATGCAAATCGGCCACATTATGGCCTTCCTAGTAAAAAAGGGTCGAAAACGAGTAATGTCCCAAATTAACGAGGAGATTTTCTTAACCTCCATTTTGGCTGAATTTTTAAAAAATGCAAAAATATCCCATGGAAGTCGTAGCTATGTTGTTTACCTATCCAACAAATTGTCCCATGCTAAGATTCAATACAAACCGCCCAATTTATGGCCTTCCTTATAAAAAAGGGTCGAAAATGAGTAATGTCCTAAATTAACGAGGGGATTTTCTTAACCTCCATTTTGGCTGAATTTTTAAAGAATGCAAAAATATCCCATGGAAGTCGTAGTTATGTTGTTTACCTATCCAACGAATTGTCACACGCTAAGATTCAATTCAAATCGGCCACATTATGGCCTTCCTACTAAAAAAAGGGTCGAAAACGAGTAATGTCCCAAATTAACAAGGATATTTTCTTAACCCCCATTTTGGCTGAATTTTTAGAGAATGCAAAAATATCCCCTGGAAGTCATAGTTATGTTGTTTACCTATCCAACGAATTGTCCCATGCTAAGATTCAATACAAACCGGCCACTTTATGGCCTTCCTTATAAAAAAGGGTCGAAAACGAGTAATGTCCTAAATTAACGAGGGGATTTTCTTAACCTCCATTTTGGCTGAATTTTTAGAGAATGCAAAAATATCCCATGGAAGTCGTAGTTATGTTGTTTACCTATCCAACGAATTGTCACACGCTAAGATTCAATGCAAATCGGCCACATTATGGCCTTCCTACTAAAAAAGGGTCGAAAACGAGTAATGTCCCAAATTAACGAGGATATTTTCTTAACCCCCATTTTGGCTGAATTTTTAGAGAATGCAAAAATATCCCATGGAAGTCATAGTTATGTTGTTTACCTATCCAACGAATTTTCACACGCTAAGATTCAATGCAAATCGGCCACATTATGGCCTTCCTACTAAAAAAGGGTCGAAAACGAGTAATGTCAAAAATTAACGAGGATATTTTCTTAACCCCCATTTTGGCTGAAATTTTAGAGAATGCAAAAATATCCCATGGAAGTCGTAGTTATGCTGTTTACCTATCCAACGAATTGTCACACGCTAAGATTCAATGCAAATCGGCCACATTATGGCCTTCCTACTAAAAAAGGGTCGAAAACGAGTAATGTCCCAAATTAACGAGGATATTTTCTTAACCCCCATTTTGGCTGAATTTTTAGAGAATGCAAAAATATCCCATGGAAGTCATAGTTATGTTGTTTACATATCCAACGAATTGTCACACGCTAAGATTCAATGCAAATCGGCCACATTATGGCCTTCCTAGTAAAAAAGGGTCGAAAACGAGTAATGTCCCAAATTAACGAGGAGATTTTCTTAACCTCCATTTTGGCTGAATTTTTAAAAGATGCAAAAATATCCCATGGAAGTCGCAGCTATGTTGTTTACCTATCCAACAAATTGTCCCATGCTAAGATTCAATACAAACCGCCCACTTTATGGTCTTCCTTATAAAAAAGGGTCGAAAATGAGTAATGTCCTAAATTAACGAGGGGATTTTCTTAACCTCCATTTTGGCTGAATTTTTAGAGAATGCAAAAATATCCCATGGAAGTCGTAGTTATGTTGTTTACCTATCCAACGAATTGTCACACGCTAAGATTCAATTCAAATCGGCCACATTATGGCCTTCCTACTAAAAAAAGGGTCGAAAACGAGTAATGTCCCAAATTAACAAGGATATTTTCTTAACCCCCATTTTGGCTGAATTTTTAGAGAATGCAAAAATATCCCCTGGAAGTCATAGTTATGTTGTTTACCTATCCAACGAATTGTCCCATGCTAAGATTCAATACAAACCGGCCACTTTATGGCCTTCCTTATAAAAAAGGGTCGAAAACGAGTAATGTCCTAAATTAACGAGGGGATTTTCTTAACCTCCATTTTGGCTGAATTTTTAGAGAATGCAAAAATATCCCATGGAAGTCGTAGTTATGTTGTTTACCTATCCAACGAATTGTCACACGCTAAGATTCAATGCAAATCGGCCACATTATGGCCTTCCTACTAAAAAAGGGTCGAAAACGAGTAATGTCCCAAATTAACGAGGATATTTTCTTAACCCCCATTTCGGCTGAATTTTTAGAGAATGCAAAAATATCCCATGGAAGTCATAGTTATGTTGTTTACCTATCCAACGAATTTTCACACGCTAAGATTCAATGCAAATCGGCCACATTATGGCCTTCCTACTAAAAAAGGGTCGAAAACGAGTAATGTCAAAAATTAACGAGGATATTTTCTCAACCCCCATTTTGGCTGAAATTTTAGAGAATGCAAAAATATCCCATGGAAGTCGTAGTTATGCTGTTTACCTATCCAACGAATTGTCACACGCTAAGATTCAATGCAAATCGGCCACATTATGGCCTTCCTACTAAAAAAGGGTCGAAAACGAGTAATGTCCCAAATTAACGAGGATATTTTCTTAACCCCCATTACTCGTTAATTTGGGACATTACTCGTTTTCGACCCTTTTTTACTAGGAAGGCCATAATGTGGCCGATTTGCATTGAATCTTAGCGTGTGACAATTCGTTGGATATGTAAACAACATAACTATGACTTCCATGGGATATTTTTGCATTCTCTAAAAATTCAGCCAAAATGGGGGTTAAGAAAATATCCTCGTTAATTTGGGACATTACTCGTTTTCGACCCTTTTTTAGTAGGAAGGCCATAATGTGGCCGATTTGCATTGAATCTTAGCGTGTGACAATTCGTTGGATAGGTAAACAACATAACTACGACTTCCATGGGATATTTTTGCATTCTCTAAAAATTCAGCCAAAATGGGGGTTAAGAAAATATCCTCGTTAATTTGGGACATTACTCGTTTTCGACCCTTTTTTATAAGGAAGGCCATAAAGTGGCCGGTTTGTATTGAATCTTAGCATGGGACAATTCGTTGGATAGGTAAACAACATAACTACGACTTCCATGGGATATTTTTGCATTCTCTAAAAATTCAGCCAAAATGGAGGTTAAGAAAATCTCCTCGTTAATTTGGGACATTACTCGTTTTCGACCCTTTTTTACTAGGAAGGCCATAATGTGGCCGATTTGCATTGAATCTTAGCGTGTGACAATTCGTTGGATAGGTAAACAACATAACTATGACTTCCATGGGATATTTTTGCATTCTCTAAAAATTCAGCCAAAATGGGGGTTAAGAAAATATCCTCGTTAATTTGGGACATTACTCGTTTTCGACCCTTTTTTAGTAGGAAGACCATAATGTGGCCGATTTGCATTGAATCTTAGCGTGTGACAATTCGTTGGATAGGTAAACAACATAACTACGACTTCCATGGGATATTTTTGCATTCTCTAAAAATTCAGCCAAAATGGGGGTTAAGAAAATATCCTCGTTAATTTGGGACATTACTCGTTTTCGACCCTTTTTTATAAGGAAGGCCATAAAGTGGCCGGTTTGTATTGAATCTTAGCATGGGACAATTCGTTGGATAGGTAAACAACATAACTACGACTTCCATGGGATATTTTTGCATTCTCTAAAAATTCAGCCAAAATGGAGGTTAAGAAAATCCCCTCGTTAATTTAGGACATTACTCGTTTTCGACCCTTTTTTATAAGGAAGGCCATAAAGTGGCCGGTTTGTATTGAATCTTAGCATGGGACAATTCGTTGGATAGGTAAACAACATAACTACGACTTCCATGGGATATTTTTGCATTCTCTAAAAATTCAGCCAAAATGGAGGTTAAGAAAATCTCCTCGTAAATTTGGGACATTACTCGTTTTCGACCCTTTTTTACTAGGAAGGCCATAATGTGGCCGATTTGCATTGAATCTTAGCGTGTGACAATTCGTTGGATAGGTAAACAACATAACTATGACTTCCATGGGATATTTTTGCATTCTCTAAAAATTCAGCCAAAATGGGGGTTAAGAAAATATCCTCGTTAATTTGGGACATTACTCGTTTTCGACCCTTTTTTAGTAGGAAGGCCATAATGTGGCCGATTTGCATTGATTCTTAGCGTGTGACAATTCGTTGGATAGGTAAACAACATAACTATGACTTCCATGGGATATTTTTGCATTGTCTAAAAATTCAGCCAAAATGGGGGTTAAGAAAATATCCTCGTTAATTTGGGACATTACTCGTTTTCAACCCTTTTTTATAAGGAAGGCCATAAAGTGGCCGGTTTGTATTCATTCTTAGCATGGGACAATTCGTTGGATAGGTAAACAACATAACTACGACTTCCATGGGATATTTTTGCATTCTCTAAAAATTCAGCCAAAATGGAGGTTAAGAAAATCCCCTCGTTAATTTAGGACATTACTCATTTTCGACCCTTTTTTTTAAGGATGGCCATAAAGTGGCCGGTTTGTATTGAATCTTAGCATGGGACAATTCGTTGTATAGGTAAACAACATGGCTACGACTTCCATGGGATATTATTGCATTTTTTAAAAATTCAGCCAAAATGGAGGTTAAGAAAATCTCCTCGTTAATTTGGGACATTACTCGTTTTCGACCCTTTTTTACTAGGAATGCCATAATGTGGCCGATTTGCATTGAATCTTAGCGTGTGACAATTCGTTGGATAGGTAAACAACATAACTATGACTTCCATGGGATATTTTTGCATTCTCTAAAAATTCAGCCAAAATGGGGGTTAAGAAAATATCCTCGTTAATTTGGGACATTACTCGTTTTCGACCCTTTTTTAGTAGGAAGGCCATAATGTGGCCGATTTGCATTGAATCTTAGCGTGTGACAATTCGTTGGATAGGTAAACAACATAACTACGACTTCCATGGGATATTTTTGCATTCACTAAAAATTCAGCCAAAATGGGGGTTAAGAAAATATTCTCGTTAATTTGGGACATTACTCGTTTTCGACCCTTTTTTATAAGGAAGGCCATAAAGTGGCCGGTTTGTATTGAATCTTAGCATGGGACAATTCGTTGGATATGTAAACAACATAACTACGACTTCCATGGGATATTTTTGCATTCTCTATAAATTCAGCCAAAATGGAGGTTAAGAAAATCCCCTCGTTAATTTAGGACATTACTCGTTTTCGACCCTTTTTTATAAGGAAGGCCATAAAGTGGCCGGTTTGTATTGAATCTTAGCATGGGATAATTCGTTGGATAGGTAAACAACATAGCTACGACTTCCATGGGATATTTTTTCATTTTTTAAAAATTCAGCCAAAATGGAGGTTAAGAAAATCTCCTCGTTAATTTTGGACATTTCTCGTTTTCGACCCTTTTTTACTAGGAAGGCCATAATGTGGCCGATTTGCATTGAATCTTAGCGTGTGACAATTCGTTGGATAGGTAAACAACATAACTATGACTTCCATGGGATATTTTTGCATTCTCTAAAAATTCAGCCAAAATGGTGGTTAAGAAAATATCCTCGTTAATTTGGGACATTACTCGTTTTCGACCCTTTTTTAGTAGGAAGGCCATAATGTGGCCGATTTGCATTGATTCTTAGCGTGTGACAATTCGTTGGATAGGTAAACAACATAACTATGACTTCCATGGGATATTTTTGCATTGTCTAAAAATTCAGCCAAAATGGGGGTTAAGAAAATATCCTCGTTAATTTGGGACATTACTCGTTTTCAACCCTTTTTTATAAGGAAGGCCATAAAGTGGCCGGTTTGTATTGATTCTTAGCATGGGACAATTCGTTGGATAGGTAAACAACATAACTACGACTTCCATGGGATATTTTTGCATTCTCTAAAAATTCAGCCAAAATGGAGGTTAAGAAAATCCCCTCGTTAATTTAGGACATTACTCATTTTCGACCCTTTTTTATAAGGATGGCCATAAAGTGGCCGGTTTGTATTGAATCTTAGCATGGGACAATTCGTTGTATAGGTAAACAACATGGCTACGACTTCCATGGGATATTATTGCATTTTTTAAAAATTCAGCCAAAATGGAGGTTAAGAAAATCTCCTCGTTAATTTGGGACATTACTCGTTTTCGACCCTTTTTTACTAGGAATGCCATAATGTGGCCGATTTGCATTGAATCTTAGCGTGTGACAATTCGTTGGATAGGTAAACAACATAACTATGACTTCCATGGGATATTTTTGCATTCTCTAAAAATTCAGCCAAAATGGGGGTTAAGAAATTATCCTCGTTAATTTGGGACATTACTCGTTTTCGACCCTTTTTTAGTAGGAAGGCCATAATGTGGCCGATTTGCATTGAATCTTAGCGTGTGACAATTCGTTGGATAGGTAAACAACATAACTACGACTTCCATGGGATATTTTTGCATTCACTAAAAATTCAGCCAAAATGGGGGTTAAGAAAATATTCTCGTTAATTTGGGACATTACTCGTTTTCGACCCTTTTTTATAAGGAAGGCCATAAAGTGGCCGGTTTGTATTGAATCTTAGCATGGGACAATTCGTTGGATATGTAAACAACATAACTACGACTTCCATGGGATATTTTTGCATTCTCTATAAATTCAGCCAAAATGGAGGTTAAGAAAATCCCCTCGTTAATTTAGGACATTACTCGTTTTCGACCCTTTTTTATAAGGAAGGCCATAAAGTGGCCGGTTTGTATTGAATCTTAGCATGGGATAATTCGTTGGATAGGTAAACAACATAGCTACGACTTCCATGGGATATTTTTGCATTTTTTAAAAATTCAGCCAAAATGGAGGTTAAGAAAATCTCCTCGTTAATTTTGGACATTTCTCGTTTTCGACCCTTTTTTACTAGGAAGGCCATAATGTGGCCGATTTGCATTGAATCTTAGCGTGTGACAATTCGTTGGATAGGTAAACAACATAACTATGACTTCCATGGGATATTTTTGCATTCTCTAAAAATTCAGCCAAAATGGGGGTTAAGAAAATATCCTCGTTAATTTGGGACATTACTCGTTTTCGACCCTTTTTTAGTAGGAAGGCCATAATGTGGCCGATTTGCATTTGTCATACCCCAATTTTTGACCTAAGGTCCCACTGACACATGTCCTCTGACCCGGAATATTCTGTCTTTTCAGTGAAAATTTTGGCAGAAAGGTATTTTAAAATACCTCATTTTTGTTCCGATTCGGGCCCTTTTCTCACTTTATTTTTGTTATTAGTTTTTTTATTATTTCTATCTTTTATTTAATTTTATAATTTTTATTTTTATTTTCAATTTTTATTTTATCTTTTAATTAGTCATTTTTTCATATTTTATTTTAGTCACTTTTATTTTATTGTCCAAGTAAAAAAAAACCAAAGTGTCAATGAGTCCAGAATTAAGTGTCCAGGGGTCCAAAATATTTTTTCCTCCAAGTCATGCCATAATCAGTGCAGAGTCAAAACTTTCTTCCCATTTTTCATCAGGAACGCGTTTCATCATCAATACCTCTTCTCACTTTTTTTATTTATTAGTCTTATTTTTTTAAACTTTTAGTTTTTATTTTTATCTTTCATTTTTATTCAGTCTTGATTTTTATATATTTTTTTTATTTTCCATTTTGCCATTTTATTTTTATTTTTTCGTTTAATTACTTCTTTAGGTTTTTATTAACTTTTTTAATGAGTCCAAAAATTGTCAAAAAATATAGTCTCAAGGTCCAATTTTTTTTTCCTTCCTTTCTCAAGTGTGCCACCAATCATGCCATTTTTACATGTCAACTCTCCCATTTGAAAATTCATTCAAATCACATTCCAAAACCATCAATCTCATTCAAATCCCCATCAAAGTGCATTAAACCAATTTTCCATTTTTCATCAACCTTAGAACCTATAAATAGAGCTCTCATCCTTCACAATTTCACACACCAAAAGTTCTCTTGAGTTGTCAAAGAACTTTTCTCTCTTCTCCCTCATTTAGCTTGTGTTGACGAGCTATTCTTTTCTTCTCCCTCTTTTTTCTGTCCCTTCGGAATTTTGTCCCTTCGGTAATTTTTGTTCCTCCGGTTGTCCCTTTCTTTTATTTTCTTGCATTTTATTCTTTTTAGCATTTTATTTTATTTCTATTTAGCATTTTAATTATTGTCATTTATTTTCCAGTAATTAGAATGTATTTAGGTCCAATGTAAATATAAATGAGAAAAGTGTGTGTGTGTGTGTGTCTTTTATTTCTTTACAGCTTTATATATATATCAAAAAATACAAAAAAAAATAGATTAGGGATTTTGTGGTGACCCAACGTCACTACAAAAATCCACGCGCTTTTATTTTTATTGCTCCGTTAGTTTAATTTTCATTTAATATTCCAAAACAACAAAAACATTCAAATAACAAAAATCACAAAAATAATAAACCTTGATTTTCAATCCAGTGATCGTTCTTTTTTATTTTATTTCTTAAGCAAACTTCAATCAATTTAATCATACCTTGAGTCCATTTTTCTTTCAATATAAAAAATACAAACCAATTCTCATTTGCCACTTGACTTTTTATTTTAAAACCTTTTTTCAAAACCAATAAAAAACACAAAACAAATCAAACGTCATTTTTTTAACCCCGAACTACGAGGTTTTGATCCCTCACGGGTACGTAGGCAGAGGACACTCGTCCTTCCAAATCAATAAAATGTAGATAATTAGGTCTTCCTTTTTTAATCATTTCAAAGTTTCTTTTTTTTTTTTTAAAAAAAAAGCAAGCAAGTTTATAGTACAAAAAGTTAAATAAAATCAAGAGGTTCTCGTAGAGTACTACGAATATTTAGGGTGCTAATACCTTCCCTAAATATAACCAACCCCCGAACCTAAAATCTTTTCAAAATGGGGTGTTAGAACTTTTTTCCCTTTTTTCTTAATAAAATTAAATGTTCAGTCGTGAAATAACTAGTGAGTCAAAAAGCTAATCAAATAGCCTTGATCTCCGAAAAATGACGCGACAGCATTGAATCTTAGCGTGTGACAATTCGTTGGATAGGTAAACAACATAACTACGACTTCCATGGGATATTTTTGCATTCTCTAAAAATTCAGCCAAAATGGGGGTTAAGAAAATATCCTCGTTAATTTGGGACATTACTCGTTTTCGACCCTTTTTTATAAGGAAGGCGATAAAGTGGCCGGTTTGTATTGAATCTTAGCATGGGACAATTCGTTGGATAGGTAAACAACATAGCTACGACTTCCATGGGATATTTTTGCATTTTTTAAAAATTCAGCCAAAATGGAGGTTAAGAAAATCTCCTCGTTAATTTGGGACATTACTCGTTTTCGACCCATTTTTACTAGGAAGGCCATAATGTGGCCGATTTGCATTGAATCTTAGCGTGTGACAATTCGTTGGATAGGTAAACAACATAACTATGACTTCCATGGGATATTTTTGCATTCTCTAAAAATTCAGCCAAAATGGAGGTTAAGAAAATCCCCTCGTTAATTTAGGACATTACTCGTTTTCGACCCTTTTTTATAAGGAAGGCCATAAAGTGGCCGGTTTGTATTGAATCTTAGCATGGGACAATTCGTTGGATAGGTAAACAACATAGCTACGACTTCCATGGGATATTTTTGCATTTTTTAAAAATTCAGCCAAAATGGAGGTTAAGAATATCTCCTCGTTAATTTGGGACATTACTCGTTTTCGACCCTTTTTTACTAGGAAGGCCATAATGTGGCCGATTTGCATTGAATCTTAGCGTGTGACAATTCGTTGGATAGGTAAACAACATAACTATGACTTCCATGGGATATTTTTGCATTCTCTAAAAATTCAGCCAAAATGGGGGTTAAGAAAATATCCTCGTTAATTTGGGACATTACTCGTTTTCGACCCTTTTTTAGTAGGAAGGCCATAATGTGGCCGATTTGCATTGAATCTTAGCGTGTGACAATTCGTTGGATAGGTAAACAACATAACTACGACTTCCATGGGATATTTTTGCATTCACTAAAAATTCAGCCAAAATGGAGGTTAAGAAAATCCCCTCGTTAATTTAGGACATTACTCGTTTTCGACCCTTTTTTATAAGGAAGGCCATAAAGTGGCCGGTTTGTATTGAATCTTAGCATGGGACAAGTCGTTGGATAGGTAAACAACATAGCTACGACTTCCATGGGAAATTTTTCATTTTTTAAAAATTCAGCCAAAATGGAGGTTAAGAATATCTCCTCGTTAATTTGGGACATTACTCGTTTTCGACCCTTTTTTACTAGGAAGGCCATAATGTGGCCGATTTGCATTGAATCTTAGCGTGTGACAATTCGTTGGATAGGTAAACAACATAACTATGACTTCCATGGGATATTTTTGCATTCTCTAAAAATTCAGCCAAAATGGGGGTTAAGAAAATATCCTCGTTAATTTGGGACATTACTCGTTTTCGACCCTTTTTTAGTAGGAAGGCCATAATGTGGCCGATTTGCATTGAATCTTAGCGTGTGACAATTCGTTGGATAGGTAAACAACATAACTACGACTTCCATGGGATATTTTTGCATTCACTAAAAATTCAGCCAAAATGGAGGTTAAGAAAATCCCCTCGTTAATTTAGGACATTACTCGTTTTCGACCCTTTTTTATAAGGAAGGCCATAAAGTGGCCGGTTTGTATTGAATCTTAGCATGGGACAATTCGTTGGATAGGTAAACAACATAGCTACGACTTCCATGGGATATTTTTGCATTTTTTAAAAATTCAGCCAAAATGGAGGTTAAGAAAATCTCCTCGTTAATTTGGGACATTACTCGTTTTCGACCCTTTTTTACTAGGAAGGCCATAATGTGGCCGATTTGCATTGAATCTTAGCGTGTGACAATTCGTTGGATAGGTAAACAACATAACTATGACTTCCATGGGATATTTTTGCATTCTCTAAAAATTCAGCCAAAATGGGGGTTAAGAAAATATCCTCGTTAATTTGGGACATTACTCGTTTTCGACCCTTTTTTAGTAGGAAGGCCATAATGTGGCCGATTTGCATTTGTCTTACCCCAATTTTTGACCTAAGGTCCCACTGACACATGTCCTCTGACCAGGAATATTCTGTCTTTTCAGTGAAAATTTTGGCAGAAAGGTGTTTTAAAATACCTCATTTTTGTTCCGATTCGGGCCCTTTTCTCACTTTATTTTTATTATTAGTTTTTTTATTATTTCTATCTTTTATTTAATTTTATAATTTTTATTTTTATTTTCAATTTTTATTTTATCTTTTAATTAGTCATTTTTTCATATTTTATTTTAGTCACTTTTATTTTATTGTCCAAGTAAAAAAAAACCAAAGTGTCAATGAGTCCAGAATTAAGTGTCCAGGGGTCCAAAATATTTTTTCCTCCAAGTCATGCCATAATCAGTGCATAGTCAAAACTTTCTTCCCATTTTTCATCAGGAACGCGTTTCATCATCAATACCTCTTCTCACTTTTTTTATTTATTAGTCTTATTTTTTTAAACTTTTAGTTTTTATTTTTATCTTTCATTTTTATTCAGTCTTGATTTTTATATATTTTTTTTTATTTTCCATTTTGCCATTTTATTTTTATTTTTTCGTTTAATTACTTCTTTAGGTTTTTATTAACTTTTTTAATGAGTCCAAAAATTGTCAAAAAATATAGTCTCAAGGTCCAATTTTTTTTTTTTTCTTCCTTTCTCAAGTGTGCCACCAATCATGCCATTTTTACATGTCAACTCTCCCATTTGAAAATTCATTCAAATCACATTCCAAAACCATCAATCTCATTCAAATCCCCATCAAAGTGCATTAAACCAATTTTCCATTTTTCATCAACCTTAGAACCTATAAATAGAGCTCTCATCCTTCACAATTTCACACACCAAAA
The DNA here is from genome assembly GCF_051527215.1 of Medicago sativa. Lineage (NCBI taxonomy): Eukaryota > Viridiplantae > Streptophyta > Magnoliopsida > Fabales > Fabaceae > Medicago > Medicago sativa. The sequence goes on along the minus strand of NC_140754.1, from coordinate 99,695,110 downwards.
GTTCTCTTGAGTTTTCAAAGAACTTTTCTCTCTTCTCCCTCATTTAGCTTGTGTTGACGAGCTATTCTTTTCTTCTCCCTCTTTTTTTTCTGTCCCTTCGGAATTTTGTCCCTTCGGTAATTTTTGTCCCTCCGGTTGTCCCTTTCTTTTATTTTCTTGCATTTTATTCTTTTTAGCATTTTATTTTATTTCTATTTAGCATTTTAATTATTGTCATTTATTTTCCAGCAATTAGAATGTATTTAGGTCCAATGTAAATATAAATGAGAAAAGTGTGTGTGTGTGTGTGTGTGTGTCTTTTATTTCTTTACCGCTTTATATATATCAAAAAACACAAAACAAAATAGATTAGGGATTTTGTGGTGACCCAACGTCACTACAAAAATCCACGCGCTTTTATTTTTATTGCTCCGTTAGTTTAATTTTCATTTAATATTCCAAAACAACAAAAACATTCAAATAACAAAAATCACAAAAATATTTTCATAATAAACCTTGATTTTCAATCCAGTGATCGTTCTTTTTTATTTTATTTCTTAAGCAAACTTCAATCAATTTAATCATACCTTGAGTCCATTTTTCTTTCAATATAAAAAATACAAACCAATTCTCATTTGCCACTTGACTTTTTATTTTAAAACCTTTTTTCAAAACCAATAAAAAACACAAAACAAATCAAACGTCATTTTTTTTAACCCCGAACTACGAGGTTTTGATCCCTCACGGGTACGTACGCAGAGGACACTCGTCCTTCCAAATCAATAAAATGTAGACAATTAGGTCTTCCTTTTTTAATCATTTCAAAGTTTCTTTTTTTTTTTAAAAAAAAAGCAAGCAAGTTTATAGTACAAAAAGTTAAATAAAATCAAGAGGTTCTCGTAGAGTACTACGAATATTTAGGGTGCTAATACCTTCCCTAAATATAACCAACCCCCGAACCTAAAATCTTTTCAAAATGGGGTGTTAGAACTTTTTTCCCTTTTTTCTTAATAAAATTAAATGTTCAGTCGTGAAATAACTAGTGAGTCAAAAAGCTAATCAAATAGCCTTGATCTCCGAAAAATGACGCGACAGCATTGAATCTTAGCGTGTGACAATTCGTTGGATAGGTAAACAACATAACTACGACTTCCATGGGATATTTTTGCATTCTCTAAAAATTCAGCCAAAATGGGGGTTAAGAAAATATCCTCGTTAATTTGGGACATTACTCGTTTTCGACCCTTTTTTATAAGGAAGGCCATAAAGTGGCCGATTTGTATTGAATCTTAGCATGGGACAATTCGTTGGATAGGTAAACAACATAGCTACGACTTCCATGGGATATTTTTGCATTTTTTAAAAATTCAGCCAAAATGGAGGTTAAGAAAATCTCCTCGTTAATTTGAGACATTACTCGTTTTCGACCCTTTTTTACTAGGAAGGCCATAATGTGGCCGATTTGCATTGAATCTTAGCGTGTGACAATTCGTTGGATAGGTAAACAACATAAATATGACTTCCATGGGATATTTTTGCATTCTCTAAAAATTCAGCCAAAATGGGGGTTAAGAAAATATCCTCGTTAATTTGGGACATTACTCGTTTTCGACCCTTTTTTAGTAGGAAGGCCATAATGTGGCCGATTTTCATTTGTCTTACCCCAATTTTTGACCTAAGGTCCCACTGACACATGTCCTCTGACCCGGAATATTCTGTCTTTTCAGTGAAAATTTTGGCAGAAAGGTATTTTAAAATACCTCATTTTTGTTCCGATTCGGGCCCTTTTCTCACTTTATTTTTATTATTAGTTTTTTTATTATTTCTATCTTTTATTTAATTTTATAATTTTTATTTTTATTTTCAATTTTTATTTTATCTTTTAATTAGTCATTTTTTCATATTTTATTTTAGTCACTTTTATTTTATTGTCCAAGTAAAAAAAAACCAAAGTGTCAATGAGTCCAGAATTAAGTGTCCAGGGGTCCAAAATATTTTTTCCTCCAAGTCATGCCATAATCAGTGCATAGTCAAAACTTTCTTCCCATTTTTCATCAGGAACGCGTTTCATCATCAATACCTCTTCTCACTTTTTTTATTTATTAGTCTTATTTTTTTAAACTTTTAGTTTTTATTTTTATCTTTCATTTTTATTCAGTCTTGATTTTTATATATTTTTTTTTATTTTCCATTTTGCCATTTTATTTTTATTTTTTCGTTTAATTACTTCTTTAGGTTTTTATTAACTTTTTTAATGAGTCCAAAAATTGTCAAAAAATATAGTCTCAAGGTCCAATTTTTTTTTTTTCTTCCTTTCTCAAGTGTGCCACCAATCATGCCATTTTTACATGTCAACTCTCCCATTTGAAAATGCATTCAAATCACATTCCAAAACCATCAATCTCATTCAAATCCCCATCAAAGTGCATTAAACCAATTTTCCATTTTTCATCAACCTTAGAACCTATAAATAGAGCTCTCATCCTTCACAATTTCACACACAAAAAGTTCTCTTGAGTTTTCAAAGAACTTTTCTCTCTTCTCCCTCATTTAGCTTGTGTTGACGAGCTATTCTTTTCTTCTCCCTCTTTTTTCTGTCCCTTCGGAATTTTGTCCCTTCGGTAATTTTTGTCCCTCCGGTTGTCCCTTTCTTTTATTTTCTTGCATTTTATTCTTTTTAGCATTTTATTTTATTTCTATTTAGCATTTTAATTATTGTCATTTATTTTCCAGCAATTAGAATGTATTTAGGTCCAATGTAAATATAAATGAGAAAAGTGTGTGTGTGTGTGTGTGTCTTTTATTTCTTTACCGCTTTATATATATCAAAAAATACAAAACAAAATAGATTAGGGATTTTGTGGTGACCCAACGTCACTACAAAAATCCACGCGCTTTTATTTTTATTGCTCCGTTAGTTTAATTTTCATTTAATATTCCAAAACAACAAAAACATTCAAATAACAAAAATCACAAAAATATTTTCATAATAAACCTTGATTTTCAATCCAGTGATCGTTCTTTTTTATTTTATTTCTTAAGCAAACTTCAATCAATTTAATCATACCTTGAGTCCATTTTTCTTTCAATATAAAAAATACAAACCAATTCTCATTTGCCACTTGACTTTTTATTTTAAAACCTTTTTTCAAAACCAATAAAAAACACAAAACAAATCAAACGTCATTTTTTTTAACCCCGAACTACGAGGTTTTGATCCCTCACGGGTACGTAGGCAGAGGACACTCGTCCTTCCAAATCAATAAAATGTAGACAATTAGGTCTTCCTTTTTTAATCATTTCAAAGTTTCTTTTTTTTTTTAAAAAAAAAAAGCAAGCAAGTTTATAGTACAAAAAGTTAAATAAAATCAAGAGGTTCTCGTAGAGTACTACGAATATTTAGGGTGCTAATACCTTCCCTAAATATAACCAACCCCCGAACCTAAAATCTTTTCAAAATGGGGTGTTAGAACTTTTTTCCCTTTTTTCTTAATAAAATTAAATGTTCAGTCGTGAAATAACTAGTGAGTCAAAAAGCTAATCAAATAGCCTTGATCTCCGAAAAATGACGCGACAGCATTGAATCTTAGCGTGTGACAATTCGTTGGATAGGTAAACAACATAACTACGACTTCCATGGGATATTTTTGCATTCTCTAAAAATTCAGCCAAAATGGGGGTTAAGAAAATATCCTCGTTAATTTGGGACATTACTCGTTTTCGACCCTTTTTTATAAGGAAGGCCATAAAGTGGCCGGTTTGTATTGAATCTTAGCATGGGACAATTCGTTGGATAGGTAAACAACATAGCTACGACTTCCATGGGATATTTTTGCATTTTTTAAAAATTCAGCCAAAATGGAGGTTAAGAAAATCTCCTCGTTAATTTGAGACATTACTCGTTTTCAACCCTTTTTTACTAGGAAGGCCATAATGTGGCCGATTTGCATTGAATCTTAGCGTATGACAATTCGTTGGATAGGTAAACAACATAAATATGACTTCCATGGGATATTTTTGCATTCTCTAAAAATTCAGCCAAATTGGGGGTTAAGAAAATATCCTCGTTAATTTGGGACATTACTCGTTTTCGACCCTTTTTTAGTAGGAAGGCCATAATGTGGCCGATTTTCATTTGTCTTACCCCAGTTTTTGACCTAAGGTCCCACTGACACATGTCCTCTGACCCGGAATATTCTGTCTTTTCAGTGAAAATTTTGGCAGAAAGGTATTTTAAAATACCTCATTTTTGTTCCGATTCGGGCCCTTTTCTCACTTTATTTTTATTATTAGTTTTTTTATTATTTCTATCTTTTATTTAATTTTATAATTTTTATTTTTATTTTCAATTTTTATTTTATCTTTTAATTAGTCATTTTTTCATATTTTATTTTAGTCACTTTTATTTTATTGTCCAAGTAAAAAAAAACCAAAGTGTCAATGAGTCCAGAATTAAGTGTCCAGGGGTCCAAAATATTTTTTCCTCCAAGTCATGCCATAATCAGTGCATAGTCAAAACTTTCTTCCCATTTTTCATCAGGAACGCGTTTCATCATCAATACCTCTTCTCACTTTTTTTATTTATTAGTCTTATTTTTTTAAACTTTTAGTTTTTATTTTTATCTTTCATTTTTATTCAGTCTTGATTTTTATATATTTTTTTTTATTTTCCATTTTGCCATTTTATTTTTATTTTTTCGTTTAATTACTTCTTTAGGTTTTTATTAACTTTTTTAATGAGTCCAAAAATTGTCAAAAAATATAGTCTCAAGGTCCAATTTTTTTTTTTTCTTCCTTTCTCAAGTGTGCCACCAATCATGCCATTTTTACATGTCAACTCTCCCATTTGAAAATGCATTCAAATCACATTCCAAAACCATCAATCTCATTCAAATCCCCATCAAAGTGCATTAAACCAATTTTCCATTTTTCATCAACCTTAGAACCTATAAATAGAGCTCTCATCCTTCACAATTTCACACACAAAAAGTTCTCTTGAGTTTTCAAAGAACTTTTCTCTCTTCTCCCTCATTTAGCTTGTGTTGACGAGCTATTCTTTTCTTCTCCCTCTTTTTTCTGTCCCTTCGGAATTTTGTCCCTTCGGTAATTTTTGTCCCTCCGGTTGTCCCTTTCTTTTATTTTCTTGCATTTTATTCTTTTTAGCATTTTATTTTATTTCTATTTAGCATTTTAATTATTGTCATTTATTTTCCAGCAATTAGAATGTATTTAGGTCCAATGTAAATATAAATGAGAAAAGTGTGTGTGTGTGTGTGTGTGTGTCTTTTATTTCTTTACCGCTTTATATATATCAAAAAATACAAAAAAAAATAGATTAGGGATTTTGTGGTGACCCAACGTCACTACAAAAATCCACGCGCTTTTATTTTTATTGCTCCGTTAGTTTAATTTTCATTTAATATTCCAAAACAACAAAAACATTCAAATAACAAAAATCACAAAAATATTTTCATAATAAACCTTGATTTTCAATCCAGTGATCGTTCTTTTTTATTTTATTTCTTAAGCAAACTTCAATCAATTTAATCATACCTTGAGTCCATTTGTAACACCCATACCAGACGTATCTAGAAAGTCTGGCACGTGCGTTAATATTAGTACTGGATACATTAAAATATACAACATAAAATTTCTTCGAATGAATAATATTTACATCAAGTCACGTTCGTATAAAGCATAATACAATACAACTCAATCCATACATAAAAATACATCCTTGATGTCCATAACGTCCTGCAGCTTTACGAACGAACCCTTGACGTAATATCCATCCGGCTCCGAACATGCATAACATCCTGCTTATCTGAAACAAATAAGGATTGGGATGAGACATAATGTCTCAGTGAGTTCCCCTAAATCCTAGGCTATAGGCAACCTCAAGGGGAAACCTACGGTCACCTCGTGTCTACATTACAACCTGACGGTTGATTATACGTGTGTGGGGATTTGCATACTTAGACGGTAGTGCATACTAGAGCCGTCATAGTTTTATCTCACTTGTTATAGGCTTCTCATCCTATACGTGTCATGGCGGTTGAGGGGAACCTAGAACCGCGTTGCCAAGAATACACTTTATGTATCGAGGCCTAAACATAACATAATCATGACACGACTCTTAACCGGACGATTAGGGGAAACCTAAGATCGTCGTCGGTATCATGCTCTTCACTTGCTCTATTCCATGCCTTATACTTGTCATATAGCATCTAATGCTCTTGTTCTTAAACATAAACGTGCATGGATTCATTCTTGCTTGACCGTGAACATATCATAATCATAATCATAATCATAAGTAACATAATCATATTCATATCGTACATAAACGTATCTAAGTTCATTCATTAGGTTAGCGTTGAACAAACAATTATTATCTTGATTCATTTTACGGATAGTCCCGGGTGGAGTAACCCCGAGATCAATCCCATACATGACCGATGTACGTACATCGGACTCCCTCGGTGTCGTGCGGGTCCCTTGCGGCTTAAACTGTTCCCCTTAGGTCAAGAACCTCCCGTATCCCCCTAGCGTGGATAACAAGAGACACGAACACCTACATCTTGCTTACTCGGTGACATGCGGGTCCCTTACGGCTTGAATCGTTCTCATCATGAGAACCCCTTGTATCCCCCTGATGTGGATAGCAAGAGACATGCCACCTACACTTATTAGTCATGGTCTTGTCGTACATATAACTTAAACATATTCATACTTGCTTGCTTAATACCTCGGACCCTTGAGTCGATCCGATTATCGGTAAATACATACTTGTTCATGCTTGTAAGTTCTTAATCATGTGCGAAGATAGTATACTTCGCGTCTTAACATTCTAGGGATCTTGCTAACTAGCTAGTTCTCGACAACTATGTCGAGGCTTTAGTTTTCCCTTGCTTAATGAATATTTTGCTACCCAATTCATGACTTGTTCCTCTCGTATGCCATGCCTTACTAACATGCTTGATACTTGCCTCATCTCATAAAAATCATGCTTTCTTTGATCATCATTTAGGACCTTGGTTTGAGGGTTTTACATTCATAAAAAGACACCACAGAGAAAACTGCGTCGCGAATCCCCACGCCTGCCTGAAGCGAGCAAAACAATGGGATTTCTCCCTGTCTTACTCGCCTAGGCGAGTAGATTTGCTGGGGAGGCGAGTGGTAGCTCGCCATGGCGAGTTGGGAGCGAGCAGGACCCCCCATTCGCAGTTCTAGCTCGCCATAGCGAGTAATTACTCGCCGTGGCGAGTTAGGACAGCCCAGAACACTTAAAATTGGTATTTTTGCCCCAAAAACCTCAAACCAAGTGTCTCTATGTGTTTTGGAACATATTTGATCATTGGAAACTTATAAAACATGCATATGGCAAGTATTAACATGTATAGCATGCATGACATAAAAAGGGGCAACTAGACTAATACATAAACCCTAGAATTTCATGTTATTCATACTAAACATACATGGCATAATCATAATCCCAAAGGGGTAGGAAAAACTAGCTATGGAACTCACCTAATCATAATCTTGAAGCAACTCCAAGCTCCAAGTTCAAACATACCCAAAACCTTAGCTTTGAACACTTACTTCCTTGACTTAGACCAATCCATTTTATTGCTCTTTCTTGCAACCTTAGCACCATGATTTCTTGATCTTGAAGAAAACCTAACTTGAAACCTCTTTCATCATACCATGAGCCAAAACATAACTCTTGACTTCAATACAAAATCAACTTCAAGGTTGTTTTCATGCTTCACTCTCCAACTCCATGAAATAGGATCCTTATAAGCCCTAAATTAACAAAACAAAAGCCTTAGCTTCTTGATCAAACCAAACCCTAAGTTTTCTTAAACTTCCCTTGAGAAGGAAAAATAGTGAAATCATCTCACTACAACTTCATATTACTTCCTTGAACAAGGGAAAACCATAACATAAGCAAGCTCTAGCTTCCTCTTTCCCAAACAACAAAACCCTAACCTTGAATTTCTTATAAAGAGGAGAAGAAGTGGAAAGAAGCTTACCTCAAGGTACCAATCTCTTGTAGGATGATAGAAGAACCAAACTTGAACATGATTCTTGATGAAGAAGACTTGATGAATTGGTGAGGTAGGGAGAGAAGAAGGAGAGATCGATGGAGTAGAGAGAAGGAGGAGAAAAAGTTTGCCAACATTTGAAGAGAGAGAAAGAGAATAGGAAATGAGATATTTTTGGGTTAAAACCAATTAAATATCTTTTCCACGTGAAATTACCATTATGCCCTTGCCTTTAAACGGGTTAAATCCGACACAGATAATTTTCCCGTAAATAGCTGGCATGTCATAAAATATTTCCAATAACTTACTTTCCATGAATTAAATTCATCTGACACGGTCAACGGGTAATATACCGATACTGACAGGCGGGATATTACATTCTACCCCCTTAAAAAAATTTCGTCCTCGAAATTTAGAGACTGACTACCAATCATCATGACAAAAACTTACCATCTATGGTCTGAGCCATACATTTCTTATTCATACATATCCAAGAAGTTCATCATTGTTTGTTTTTCGTCCTGTTTCTCGATTCACATACATAAGCATATAGCTTTCTTGTTATTAATACCACTCATACATAGGGTTATCTTAGTACATCATGATTCAGAACTTACCTTGCTACACATAGACGTATTATTATCTCGGACTCGTATCTTATCCGATTAGCATGAACCATTCATAAAGATATCTTATCCTAAACATGAACACTCAGGATTTGCTTTTTAACTGGAATCCTACCGAAAACCAGGTTTGCCCTGCAGTGCTTACTTGTAACTTTAAAACATCTTTTCATGCATACATAATCTTTCTTACCGCATTTTGCGACTTATGCCTCTTACATTCTTTACTCGTATAGACGATTCCACGAATCTCTTATTTCTTTCCAGAGCCTTGAGAAATCTTCCAATTTCATTGCAATCTCATTGCATCTTATCGCACCCGAACTCATGGGTATCTCATATAGCTTTACACAAGAAGTGAAATCAAATTGTTACTTTATCTGACAATCTAACATCCAACATTGTGGTTAACATGTTCTTGAAACTTCCTAGCAAATTTACTTGCACATACATCATACATTCTTAACATATCTCCGTGTATCCCGTAGGATATTAACTTTATACGAACATTGTCGTTTCCATAATATGTGCATACTTTCAAGTGCCACGTCTTGTTAAATGATAACGATACGTGTTCTAAAATCTTTCTTAAGGAAACTTTTTCTTAAACTTTGGTATTCAGGTTCTTGGAACGAATATACACATGACTAAAAAGATTTTATCATTCCCAAAACTGAATTTGTAATGGTACTACAAAACCACCGGACGAGTTTCTATATTTGAAAAAGATTTTACAACTCGCCCAAAACTTGCCCACGACAAGTTGGTCCTGAAGTTTGTACGCCTTAAGTAAGTTTGCTTACGACGTATCTCATCAGTTTCGAAAATGTATAATTCCACGAGTTTTAAAATAAACATCGTTCCCAAGTTCCTTCATACCAATCTTAACTTTTAAAAATTATAAAATCATGACTTAACATGTCTTAACAAGTATCGTTTTCACCCAACAAGTATTGCATACGAGAGTATGATTCTCATTGCACAATCTCGAGAGTCGCATCTCCCTACACAATAACATACTTAAACTTCAAAGGTGAATTTTTACCTTCTTAACTGATATACATACATCATACACATTTTAATACATGATATAAACCAAGAAGATCCTTGACCCACTTGACATTAACTTGTGTTACCAATCGAACATTCTTTCATACTAAACTTCCATATTTCATGATTAATCGATTAGCTTCCATGGCGCTACTCTGATTCCCACCGGTTGGCTTAAACTAATGCCCTATTCCGTTAGAGCAATTGAGACTTCAATTCATGCTTATCAGCTTGAATACTCACTTCTTGAATTATCCTCAAAATCTTTCATGTTACAACCAACATCACAACCTTACACTTGTCTTGTACATTCAAAACTTGTGATAACTTATCTTATGCTCATAATACTTGACTTGGGGGTAAACCTTACGTTCTTGCTGGTTACATTTACCATACATATCATAATTGAACCTGTTTCCAAGCAACTCAAATTCCTTTGACAAACTCATATAACACTTGAACATATTCTTCTTGAACATCTAATCCTTGTACCTTCGCATCCTCGCATACTATATTTTGCTTAATCATAACAATGCTTGCTCGTTGATTTTTCTTTTAAAAGAAAACTTTGTAAGCTAGCGCACAGGTCATTGACGTTGATGATTTTCTACTGTATACAAATACTGAGTTTAGGCCCCCGGTCGTTACTCTAAAATCATAGAACGAGTTGATAACACATACGTGCCACCAATCCTAGACTCTAATAAGTCTAGCCCGCTCTACGAGTGTCGTAGCAAACCGGTTCCTAGAAATCTCTTGTGAATTTCCAAAATGTCAACTTCAATCACCCATACGCGTAATTCTTTTTTAAAATCCCTTTAAACCTGATAGTTCAATTTCATAATGAGCCTTAGCAAGTTAATTAAGCAAAACATAGGTTCGAGCGATACGTCATAATTCCACATAATCAGTGAACCTTGTGATTCCTCATAACTTAGCACCACTTTAACTTCTTACTTCATACCTCATGCATAAACATCTGTGACTTTCCTTCTAATTGCCGGCACTTCTATACTCCTGATCTTAGCTCGTTCTTGACTCTTGACATATTAACCTCCAAAGCTACCTTAAACCGTATCGATTTCGTTGATGGTTGCCCATGTCCTTTTCCTTAAAAATCTTAGGATATGATATGCTTTCATCACTTGATGTCACAAAAGATTTTTCATCACATAAAATACTATTGTGAAGACATCTCCCCAATAGTCATTGCAAACCTCTGGAACGAACGGTTAAATTTCATAAAAACAGAAAATTTCGTTCCAAGTTCGCTATTGGTGAGTTTCTCCAACTATCTATTTTTTTTTTTTCAAGTAACCAATGCACATCATTCATTCCTAGCATCATAAAACATTCTATAACGTAGGCATGGCAACTTCAACCTTTTCGATACAATTCTTGGCACGTCGGAAATCAATGCCTTAATCCTGATAACATATAACTTTCTCCGCTACGAATAGCTTACCTCATACATCCCACTTAACGCAACTTGATAACTTACATGTCCTGAACTTCACTTTCGGGTACCTGAAAGATCACTAACATCTTACCCGACATTGTCGGAACGTCCCTTCTTAACATGCCTTACATTCCCGGAGGATTCACACTTGTACCTGATTAGTTCACCGGCCACCTTTTGGCACGATAAAACTTCTTCATCACATACTTCGTTCCTCCTGGGTCCTATTCAGCTCTCAGGCATCCGTTCTAACTGTTGAAGGCTAAATTGAGTTGATCAGGCTCAGCTAACAATAACAACTAGAACATTTACCCGGAACCCAATGGTCCCACTTCCTTAGTTGTAATTTAATGACCCAAGGCACGGTCTGAATCGACCTGCTCTGATACCAATTGTAACACCCATACCAGACGTATCTAGAAAGTCTGGCACGTGCGTTAATATTAGTACTGGATACATTAAAATATACAACATAAAATTTCTTCGAATGAATAATATTTACATCAAGTCACGTTCGTATAAAGCATAATACAATACAACTCAATCCATACATAAAAATACATCCTTGATGTCCATAACGTCCTGCAGCTTTACGAACGAACCCTTGACGTAATATCCATCCGGCTCCGAACATGCATAACATCCTGCTTATCTGAAACAAATAAGGATTGGGATGAGACATAATGTCTCAGTGAGTTCCCCTAAATCCTAGGCTATAGGCAACCTCAAGGGGAAACCTACGGTCACCTCGTGTCTACATTACAACCTGACGGTTGATTATACGTGTGTGGGGATTTGCATACTTAGACGGTAGTGCATACTAGAGCCGTCATAGTTTTATCTCACTTGTTATAGGCTTCTCATCCTATACGTGTCATGGCGGTTGAGGGGAACCTAGAACCGCGTTGCCAAGAATACACTTCATGTATCGAGGCCTAAACATAACATAATCATGACACGACTCTTAACCGGACGATTAGGGGAAACCTAAGATCGTCGTCGGTATCATGCTCTTCACTTGCTCTATTCCATGCCTTATACTTGTCATATAGCATCTAATGCTCTTGTTCTTAAACATAAATGTGCATGGATTCATTCTTGCTTGACCGTGAACATATCATAATCATAATCATAAGTAACATAATCATATTCATATCGTACATAAACGTATCTAAGTTCATTCATTAGGTTAGCGTTGAACAAACAATTATTATCTTGATTCATTTTACGGATAGTCCCGGGTGGAGTAACCCCGAGATCAATCCCATACATGACCGATGTACGTACATCGGACTCCCTCGGTGTCGTGCGGGTCCCTTGCGGCTTAAACCGTTCCCCTTAGGTCAAGAACCTCCCGTATCCCCCTAGCGTGGATAACAAGAGACACGAACACCTACATCTTGCTTACTCGGTGACATGCGGGTCCCTTACGGCTTGAATCGTTCTCATCATGAGAACCCCTTGTATCCCCCTGATGTGGATAGCAAGAGACATGCCACCTACACTTATTAGTCATGGTCTTGTCGTACATATAACTTAAACATATTCATACTTGCTTGCTTAATACCTCGGACCCTTGAGTCGATCCGATTATCGGTAAATACATACTTGTTCATGCTTGTAAGTTCTTAATCATGTGCGAAGATAGTATACTTCGCGTCTTAACATTCTAGGGATCTTGCTAACTAGCTAGTTCTCGACAACTATGTCGAGGCTCTAGTTTTCCCTTGCTTAATGAATATTTTGCTACCCAATTCATGACTTGTTCCTCTCGTATGCCATGCCTTACTAACATGCTTGATACTTGCCTCATCTCATAAAAATCATGCTTTCTTTGATCATCATTTAGGACCTTGGTTTGAGGGTTTTACATTCATAAAAAGACACCACAGAGAAAACTGCGTCGCGAATCCCCACGCCTGCCTGAAGCGAGCAAAACAATGGGATTTCTCCCTGTCTTACTCGCCTAGGCGAGTAGATTTGCTGGGGAGGCGAGTGGTAGCTCGCCATGGCGAGTTGGGGGCGAGCAGGACCCCCCATTCGCAGTTCTAGCTCGCCATAGCGAGTAATTACTCGCCGTGGCGAGTTAGGACAGCCCAGAACACTTAAAATTGGTATTTTTGCCCCAAAAACCTCAAACCAAGTGTCTCTATGTGTTTTGGAACATATTTGATCATTGGAAACTTATAAAACATGCATATGGCAAGTATTAACATGTATAGCATGCATGACATAAAAAGGGGCAACTAGACTAATACATAAACCCTAGAATTTCATGTTATTCATACTAAACATACATGGCATAATCATAATCCCAAAGGGGTAGGAAAAACTAGCTATGGAACTCACCTAATCATAATCTTGAAGCAACTCCAAGCTCCAAGTTCAAACATACCCAAAACCTTAGCTTTGAACACTTACTTCCTTGACTTAGACCAATCCATTTTATTGCTCTTTCTTGCAACCTTAGCACCATGATTTCTTGATCTTGAAGAAAACCTAACTTGAAACCTCTTTCATCATACCATGAGCCAAAACATAACTCTTGACTTCAATACAAAATCAACTTCAAGGTTGTTTTCATGCTTCACTCTCCAACTCCATGAAATAGGATCCTTATAAGCCCTAAATTAACAAAACAAAAGCCTTAGCTTCTTGATCAAACCAAACCCTAAGTTTTCTTAAACTTCCCTTGAGAAGGAAAAATAGTGAAATCATCTCACTACAACTTCATATTACTTCCTTGAACAAGGGAAAACCATAACATAAGCAAGCTCTAGCTTCCTCTTTCCCAAACAACAAAACCCTAACCTTGAATTTCTTATAAAGAGGAGAAGAAGTGGAAAGAAGCTTACCTCAAGGTACCAATCTCTTGTAGGATGATAGAAGAACCAAACTTGAACATGATTCTTGATGAAGAAGACTTGATGAATTGGTGAGGTAGGGAGAGAAGAAGGAGAGATCGATGGAGTAGAGAGAAGGAGGAGAAAAAGTTTGCCAACATTTGAAGAGAGAGAAAGAGAATAGGAAATGAGATATTTTTGGGTTAAAACCAATTAAATATCTTTTCCACGTGAAATTACCATTATGCCCTTGCCTTTAAACGGGTTAAATCCGACACAGATAATTTTCCCGTAAATAGCTGGCATGTCATAAAATATTTCCAATAACTTACTTTCCATGAATTAAATTCATCTGACACGGTCAACGGGTAATATACCGATACTGACAGGCGGGATATTACACCATTTTTCTTTCAATATAAAAAATACAAACCAATTCTCATTTGCCACTTGACTTTTTATTTTAAAACCTTTTTTCAAAACCAATAAAAAACACAAAACAAATCAAACGTCATTTTTTTTAACCCCGAACTACGAGGTTTTGATCCCTCACGGGTACGTAGGCAGAGGACACTCGTCCTTCCAAATCAATAAAATGTAGATAATTAGGTCTTCCTTTTTTAATCATTTCAAAGTTTCTTTTTTTTTTTAAAAAAAAAAAGCAAGCAAGTTTATAGTACAAAAAGTTAAATAAAATCAAGAGGTTCTCGTAGAGTACTACGAATATTTAGGGTGCTAATACCTTCCCTAAATATAACCAACCCCCGAACCTAAAATCTTTTCAAAATGGGGTGTTTGAACTTTTTTCCCTTTTTTCTTAATAAAATTAAATGTTCAGTCGTGAAATAACTAGTGAGTCAAAAAGCTAATCAAATAGCCTTGATCTCCGAAAAATGACGCGACAGCATTGAATCTTAGCGTGTGACAATTCGTTGGATAGGTAAACAACATAACTACGACTTCCATGGGATATTTTTGCATTCTCTAAAAATTCAGCCAAAATGGGGGTTAAGAAAATATCCTCGTTAATTTGGGACATTACTGGTTTTCGACCCTTTTTTATAAGGAAGTCCATAAAGTGGCCGGTTTGTATTGAATCTTAGCATGGGACAATTCGTTGGATAGGTAAACAACATAGCTACGACTTCCATGGGATATTTTTGCATTTTTTAAAAATTCAGCCAAAATGGAGGTTAAGAAAATCTCCTCGTTAATTTGGGACATTACTCGTTTTCGACCCTTTTTTACTAGGAAGGCCATAATGTGGCCGATTTGCATTGAATCTTAGCGTGTGACAATTCGTTGGATAGGTAAACAACATAACTATGACTTCCATGGGATATTTTTGCATTCTCTAAAAATTCAGCCAAAATGGGGGTTAAGAAAATATCCTCGTTAATTTGGGACATTACTCGTTTTCGACCCTTTTTTAGTAGGAAGGCCATAATGTGGCCGATTTGCATTTGTCTTACTCCAATTTTTGACCTAAGGTCCCACTGACACATGTCCTCTGACCCGGAATATTCTGTCTTTTCAGTGAAAATTTTGGCAGAAAGGTATTTTAAAATACCTCATTTTTGTTCCGATTCGGGCCCTTTTCTCACTTTATTTTTATTATTAGTTTTTTTATTATTTCTATCTTTTATTTAATTTTATAATTTTTATTTTTATTTTCAATTTTTATTTTATCTTTTAATTAGTCATTTTTTCATATTTTATTTTAGTCACTTTTATTTTATTGTCCAAGTAAAAAAAAACCAAAGTGTCAATGAGTCCAGAATTAAGTGTACAGGGGTCCAAAATATTTTTTCCTCCAAGTCATGCCATAATCAGTGCAGAGTCAAAACTTTCTTCCCATTTTTCATCAGGAACGCGTTTCATCATCAATACCTCTTCTCACTTTTTTTATTTATTAGTCTTATTTTATTAAACTTTTAGTTTTTATTTTTATCTTTCATTTTTATTCAGTCTTGATTTTTATATATTTTTTTTATTTTCCATTTTGCCATTTTATTTTTATTTTTTCGTTTAATTACTTCTTTAGGTTTTTATTAACTTTTTTAATGAGTCCAAAAATTGTCAAAAAATATAGTCTCAAGGTCCAATTTTTTTTTTTCTTCCTTTCTCAAGTGTGCCACCAATCATGCCATTTTTACATGTCAACTCTCCCATTTGAAAATTCATTCAAATCACATTCCAAAACCATCAATCTCATTCAAATCCCCATCAAAGTGCATTAAACCAATTTTCCATTTTTCATCAACCTTAGAACCTATAAATAGAGCTCTCATCCTTCACAATTTCACACACCAAAAGTTCTCTTGAGTTGTCAAAGAACTTTTCTCTCTTCTCCCTCATTTAGCTTGTGTTGACGAGCTATTCTTTTCTTCTCCCTCTTTTTTTTGTCCCTTCGGAATTTTGTCCCTTCGGTAATTTTTGTCCCTCCGGTTGTCCCTTTCTTTTATTTTCTTGCATTTTATTCTTTTTAGCATTTTATTTTATATCTATTTAGCATTTTAATTATTGTCATTTATTATCCAGCAATTAGAATGTATTTAGGTCCAATGTAAATATAAATGAGAAAAGTGTGTGTGTGTGTGTCTTTTATTTCTTTACCGCTTTATATATATCAAAAAATACAAAAAAAAATAGATTAGGGATTTTGTGGTGACCCAACGTCACTACAAAAATCCACGCGCTTTTATTTTTATTGCTCCGTTAGTTTAATTTTCATTTAATATTCCAAAACAACAAAAACATTCAAATAACAAAAATCACAAAAATATTTTCATAATAAACCTTGATTTTCAATCCAGTGATCGTTCTTTTTTATTTTATTTCTTAAGCAAACTTCAATCAATTTAATCATACCTTGAGTCCATTTTTCTTTCAATATAAAAAATACAAACCAATTCTCATTTGCCACTTGACTTTTTATTTTAAAACTTTTTTTCAAAACCAATAAAAAACACAAAACAAATCAAACGTCATTTTTTTAACCCCGAACTACGAGGTTTTGATCCCTCACGGGTACGTAGGCAGAGGACACTCGTCCTTCCAAATCAATAAAATGTAGATAATTAGGTCTTCCTTTTTTAATCATTTCAAAGTTTCTTTTTTTTTTTTAAAAAAAGCAAGCAAGTTTATAGTACAAAAAGTTAAATAAAATCAAGAGGTTCTCGTAGAGTACTACGAATATTTAGGGTGCTAATACCTTCCCTAAATATAACCAACCCCCGAACCTAAAATCTTTTCAAAATGGGGTGTTTGAACTTTTTTCCCTTTTTTCTTAATAAAATTAAATGTTCAGTCGTGAAATAACTAGTGAGTCAAAAAGCTAATCAAATAGCCTTGATCTCCGAAAAATGACGCGACAGCATTGAATCTTAGCGTGTGACAATTCGTTGGATAGGTAAACAACATAACTACGACTTCCATGGGATATTTTTGCATTCTCTAAAAATTCAGCTAAAATGGAGGTTAAGAAAATCTCCTCGTTAATTTAGGACATTACTCGTTTTCGACCCTTTTTTAGTAGGAAGGCCATAATGTGGCCGATTTGCATTTGTCTTACTCCAATTTTTGACCTAAGGTCCCACTGACACATGTCCTCTGACCCGGAATATTCTGTCTTTTCAGTGAAAATTTTGGCAGAAAGGTATTTTAAAATACCTCATTTTTGTTCCGATTCGGGCCCTTTTCTCACTTTATTTTTATTATTAGTTTTTTTATTATTTCTATCTTTTATTTAATTTTATAATTTTTATTTTTATTTTCAATTTTTATTTTATCTTTTAATTAGTCATTTTTTCATATTTTATTTTAGTCACTTTTATTTTATTGTCCAAGTAAAAAAAAACCAAAGTGTCAATGAGTCCAGAATTAAGTGTCCAGGGGTCCAAAATATTTTTTCCTCCAAGTCATGCCATAATCAGTGCATAGTCAAAACTTTCTTCCCATTTTTCATCAGGAACGCGTTTCATCATCAATACCTCTTCTCACTTTTTTTATTTATTAGTCTTATTTTTTTAAACTTTTAGTTTTTATTTTTATCTTTCATTTTTATTCAGTCTTGATTTTTATATATTTTTTTTTATTTTCCATTTTGCCATTTTATTTTTATTTTTTCGTTTAATTACTTCTTTAGGTTTTTATTAACTTTTTTAATGAGTCCAAAAATTGTCAAAAAATATAGTCTCAAGGTCCAATTTTTTTTTTCTTCCTTTCTCAAGTGTGCCACCAATCATGCCATTTTTACATGTCAACTCTCCCATTTGAAAATTCATTCAAATCACATTCCAAAACCATCAATCTCATTCAAATCCCCATCAAAGTGCATTAAACCAATTTTCCATTTTTCATCAACCTTAGAACCTATAAATAGAGCTCTCATCCTTCACAATTTCACACACCAAAAGTTCTCTTGAGTTGTCAAAGAACTTTTCTCTCTTCTCCCTCATTTAGCTTGTGTTGACGAGCTATTCTTTTCTTCTCCCTCTTTTTTAGTAGGAAGGCCATAATGTGGCCGATTTGCATTGAATCTTAGCGTGTGACAATTCGTTGGATAGGTAAACAACATAACTATGACTTCCATGGGATATTTTTGCATTCTCTAAAAATTCAGCCAAAATGGGGGTTAAGAAAATATCCTCGTTAATTTGGGACATTACTCATTTTCGACCCTTTTTTAGTAGGAAGGCCATAATGTGGCCGATTTGCATTGAATCTTAGCGTGTGACAATTCGTTGGATACGTAAACAACATAACTACGACTTCCATGAGATATTTTTGCATTCTCTAAAAATTCAGCCAAAATGGGGGTTAAGAAAATATACTCGTTAATTTGGGACATTACTCGTTTTCGACCCTTTTTTAGTACGAAGGCCATAATGTGGCCGATTTGCATTGAATCTTAGCGTGTGACAATTCGTTTGATAGGTAAACAACATAACTACGACTTCCATGGGATATTTTTGCATTCTCTAAAAATTCAGCCAAAATGGAGGTTAAGAAAATCCCCTCGTTAATTTAGGACATTACTCGTTTTCGACCCTTTTTTATAAGGAAGGCCATAAAGTGGCCGGTTTGTATTGAATCTTAGCATGGGACAATTCGTTGGATAGGTAAACAACAAAGCTACGACTTAAATGGGATATTTTTGCATTTTTTAAAAATTCAGCCAAATGGAGGTTAAGAAAATCTCCTCGTTAATTTGGGACATTACTCGTTTTCGACCCTTTTTTACTAGGAAGACCATAATGTGGCCGATTTGCATTGAATCTTAGCGTGTGACAATTCGTTGGATAGGTAAACAACATAACTATGACTTCCATGGGATATTTTTGCATTCTCTAAAAATTCAGCCAAAATGGGGGTTAAGAAAATATCCTCGTTAATTTGGGACATTACTCGTTTTCGACCCTTTTATAGTAGGAAGGCCATAATGTGGCCGATTTGCATTGAATCTTAGCGTGTGACAATTCGTTGGATAGGTAAACAACATAACTACGACTTCCATGGGATATTTTTGCATTCTCTAAAAATTCAGCCAAAATGGGGGTTAAGAAAATATCCTCGTTAATTTGGGACATTACTCGTTTTCGACCCTTTTTTAGTAGGAAGGCCATAATGTAGCCGATTTGCATTGAATCTTAGCATGTGACAATTCGTTGGATAGGTAAACAACATAACTACGACTTCCATGGGATATTTTTGCATTCTCTAAAAATTCAGCCAAAATGGAGGTTAAGAAAATCCCCTCGTTAATTTAGGACATTACTCGTTTTCGACCCTTTTTTATAAGGAAGGCCATAAAGTGGCCGGTTTGTATTGAATCTTAGCATGGGACAATTTGTTGGATAGGTAAACAACATAGCTACGACTTCCATGGGATTTTTTTGCATTCTCTAAAAATTCAGCCAAAATGGAGGTTAAGAAAATCCCCTCGTTAATTTAGGACATTACTCGTTTTCGACCCTTTTTTATAAGGAAGGCCATAAAGTGGCCGGTTTGTATTGAATCTTAGCATGGGACAATTCGTTGGATAGGTAAACAACATAGCTACGACTTCCATGGGATATTTTTGCATTTTTTAAAAATTCAGCCAAAATGGAGGTTAAGAAAATCTCCGCGTTAATTTGGGACATTACTCGTTTTCGACCCTTTTTTACTAGGAAGGCCATAATGTGGCCGATTTGCGTTGAATCTTAGCGTGTGACAATTCGTTGGATAAGTAAACAACATAACTATGACTTCCATGGGATATTTTTGCATTCTCTAAATATTCAGCCAAAATGGGGGTTAAGAAAATCCCCTCGTTAATTTAGGACATTACTCGTTTTCGACCCTTTTTTATAAGGAAGGCCATAAAGTGGCCGGTTTGTATTGAATCTTAGCATGGGACAATTCGTTGGATAGGTAAACAACATAGCTACGACTTCCATGGGATATTTTTGCATTTTTTAAAAATTCAGCCAAAATGGAGGTTAAGAAAATCTCCGCGTTAATTTGGGACATTACTCGTTTTCGACCCTTTTTTACTAGGAAGGCCATAATGTGGCCGATTTGCGTTGAATCTTAGCGTGTGACAATTCGTTGGATAAGTAAACAACATAACTATGACTTCCATGGGATATTTTTGCATTCTCTAAATATTCAGCCAAAATGGGGGTTAAGAAAATATCCTCGTTAATTTGGGACATTACTCGTTTTCGACCCTTTTTTAGTAGGAAGGCCATAATGTGGCCGATTTGCATTGAATCTTAGCGTGTGACAATTCGTTGGATAGGTAAACAACATAACTACGACTTCCATGGGATATTTTTGCATTCTCTAAAAATTCAGCCAAAATGGGGGTTAAGAAAATATCCTCGTTAATTTGGGACATTACTCGTTTTCGACCCTTTTTTATAAGGAAGGCCATAAAGTGGCCGGTTTGTATTGAATCTTAGCATGGGACAATTCGTTGGATAGGTAAACAACATAACTACGACTTCCATGGGATATTTTTGCATTCTCTAAAAATTCAGCCAAAATGGAGGTTTAGAAAATCCCCTCCTTAATTTAGGACATTACTCGTTTTCGACCCTTTTTTATAAGGAAGGCCATAAAGTGGCCGGTTTGTATTGAATCTTAGCATGGGACAATTCGTTGGATAGGTAAACAACATAGCTACGACTTCCATGGGATATTTTTGCATTTTTTAAAAATTCAGCCAAAATGGAGGTTAAGAAAATCTCCTCGTTAATTTGGGACATTACTCGTTTTCGACCCTTTTTTACTAGGAAGGCCATAATGTGGCCGATTTGCATTGAATCTTAGCGTGTGACAATTCGTTGGATAGGTAAACAACATAACTACGACTTCCATGGGATATTTTTGCATTCTCTAAAAATTCAGCCAAAATGGGGGTTAAGAAAATATCCTCGTTAATTTGGGACATTACTCGTTTTCGACCCTTTTTTAGTAGGAAGGCCATAATGTAGCCGATTTGCATTGAATCTTAGCGTGTGACAATTCGTTGGATAGGTAAACAACATAACTACGACTTCCATGGGATATTTTTGCATTCTCTAAAAATTCAGCCAAAATGAAGGTTAAGAAAATCCCCTCGTTAATTTAGGACATTACTCGTTTTCGACCCTTTTTTATAAGGAAGGCCATAAAGTGGCCGGTTTGTATTGAATCTTAGCATGGGACAATTCGTTGGATAAGTAAACAACATAGCTACGACTTCCATGGGATATTTTTGCATTTTTTAAAAATTCAGCCAAAATGGAGGTTAAGATAATCTACTCGTTAATTTGGGACATTACTCGTTTTCGACCCTTTTTTACTAGGAAGGCCATAATGTGGCCGATTTGCATTGAATCTTAGCGTGTGACAATTCGTTGGATAGGTAAACAACATAACTATGACTTCCATGGGATATTTTTGCATTCTCTAAAAATTCAGCCAAAATGGGGGTTAAGAAAATATCCTCGTTAATTTGGAACATTACTCGTTTTCGACCCTTTTTTATAAGGAAGACCATAAAGTGGCCGGTTTGTATTGAATCTTAGCATGGGACAATTCGTTGGATAGGTAAACAACATAGCTAGGACTTCCATGGGATATTTTTGCATTTTTTAAAAATTCAGCCAAAATGGAGGTTAAGAAAATCTCCTCGTTAATTTGGGACATTACTCGTTTTCGACCCTTTTTTACTAGGAAGGCCATAATGTGGCCGATTTGCATTGAATCTTAGCGTGTGACAATTCGTTGGATAGGTAAACAACATAACTATGACTTCCATGGGATATTTTTGCATTCTCTAAAAATTCAGCCAAAATGGGGGTTAAGAAAATATCCTCGTTAATTTGGGACATTACTCGTGTTCGACCC
Organism: Medicago sativa; assembly: GCF_051527215.1. Classification (NCBI taxonomy): domain Eukaryota; kingdom Viridiplantae; phylum Streptophyta; class Magnoliopsida; order Fabales; family Fabaceae; genus Medicago; species Medicago sativa. Next base: position 99,672,729 of record NC_140754.1, on the reverse strand, counting down.
TTTTATAGTAGGAAGGCCATAATGTGGCCGATTTGCATTGAATCTTAGCGTGTGACAATTCGTTGGATAGGTAAACAACATAACTACGACTTCCATGGGATATTTTTGCATTCTCTAAAAATTCAGCCAAAATGGGGGTTAAGAAAATATCCTCGTTAATTTGGGACATTACTCGTTTTCGACCATTTTTTAGTAGGAAGGCCATAATGTAGCCGATTTGCATTGAATCTTAGCGTGTGACAATTCGTTGGATAGGTAAACAACATAACTACGACTTCCATGGGATATTTTTGCATTCTCTAAAAATTCAGCCAAAATGGAGGTTAAGAAAATCCCCTCGTTAATTTAGGACATTACTCGTTTTCGACCCTTTTTTATAAGGAAGGCCATAAAGTGGCCGGTTTGTATTGAATCTTAGCATGGGACAATTCGTTGGATAAGTAAACAACATAGCTACGACTTCCATGGGATATTTTTGCATTTTTTAAAAATTCAGCCAAAATGGAGGTTAAGATAATCTCCTCGTTAATTTGGGACATTACTCGTTTTCGACCCTTTTTTACTAGGAAGGCCATAATGTGGCCGATTTGCATTGAATCTTAGCGTGTGACAATTCGTTGGATAGGTAAACAACATAACTATGACTTCCATGGGATATTTTTGCATTCTCTAAAAATTCAGCCAAAATGGGGGTTAAGAAAATATCCTCGTTAATTTGGGACATTACTCGTTTTCGACCCTTTTTTAGTAGGAAGGCCATAATGTGGCCGATTTGCATTGAATCTTAGCGTGTGACAATTCGTTGGATAGGTAAACAACATAACTACGACTTCCATGGGATATTTTTGCATTCTCTAAAAATTCAGCCAAAATGGGGGTTAAGAAAATATCCTCGTTAATTTGGGACATTACTCGTTATCGACCCTTTTTTAGTAGGAAGGCCATAATGTAGCCGATTTGCATTGAATCTTAGCGTGTGACAATTCGTTGGATAGGTAAACAACATAACTACGACTTCCATGGGATATTTTTGCATTCTCTAAAAATTCAGCCAAAATGGAGGTTAAGAAAATCCCCTCGTTAATTTAGGACATTACTCGTTTTCGACCCTTTTTTATAAGGAAGGCCATAAAGTGGCCGGTTTGTATTGAATCTTAGCATGGGACAATTCGTTGGATAGGTAAACAACATAGCTACGACTTCCATGGGATATTTTTGCATTTTTTAAAAATTCAGCCAAAATGGAGGTTAAGAAAATCTCCGCGTTAATTTGGGACATTACTCGTTTTCGACCCTTTTTTACTAGGAAGGCCATAATGTGGCCGATTTGCGTTGAATCTTAGCGTGTGACAATTCGTTGGATAAGTAAACAACATAACTATGACTTCCATGGGATATTTTTGCATTCTCTAAATATTCAGCCAAAATGGGGGTTAAGAAAATCCCCTCGTTAATTTAGGACATTACTCGTTTTCGACCCTTTTTTATAAGGAAGGCCATAAAGTGGCCGGTTTGTATTGAATCTTAGCATGGGACAATTCGTTGGATAGGTAAACAACATAGCTACGACTTCCATGGGATATTTTTGCATTTTTTAAAAATTCAGCCAAAATGGAGGTTAAGAAAATCTCCGCGTTAATTTGGGACATTACTCGTTTTCGACCCTTTTTTACTAGGAAGGCCATAATGTGGCCGATTTGCGTTGAATCTTAGCGTGTGACAATTCGTTGGATAAGTAAACAACATAACTATGACTTCCATGGGATATTTTTGCATTCTCTAAATATTCAGCCAAAATGGGGGTTAAGAAAATATCCTCGTTAATTTGGGACATTACTCGTTTTCGACCCTTTTTTAGTAGGAAGGCCATAATGTGGCCGATTTGCATTGAATCTTAGCGTGTGACAATTCGTTGGATAGGTAAACAACATAACTACGACTTCCATGGGATATTTTTGCATTCTCTAAAAATTCAGCCAAAATGGGGGTTAAGAAAATATCCTCGTTAATTTGGGACATTACTCGTTTTCGACCCTTTTTTATAAGGAAGGCCATAAAGTGGCCGGTTTGTATTGAATCTTAGCATGGGACAATTCGTTGGATAGGTAAACAACATAACTACGACTTCCATGGGATATTTTTGCATTCTCTAAAAATTCAGCCAAAATGGAGGTTTAGAAAATCCCCTCCTTAATTTAGGACATTACTCGTTTTCGACCCTTTTTTATAAGGAAGGCCATAAAGTGGCCGGTTTGTATTGAATCTTAGCATGGGACAATTCGTTGGATAGGTAAACAACATAGCTACGACTTCCATGGGATATTTTTGCATTTTTTAAAAATTCAGCCAAAATGGAGGTTAAGAAAATCTCCTCGTTAATTTGGGACATTACTCGTTTTCGACCCTTTTTTACTAGGAAGGCCATAATGTGGCCGATTTGCATTGAATCTTAGCGTGTGACAATTCGTTGGATAGGTAAACAACATAACTACGACTTCCATGGGATATTTTTGCATTCTCTAAAAATTCAGCCAAAATGGGGGTTAAGAAAATATCCTCGTTAATTTGGGACATTACTCGTTTTCGACCCTTTTTTAGTAGGAAGGCCATAATGTAGCCGATTTGCATTGAATCTTAGCGTGTGACAATTCGTTGGATAGGTAAACAACATAACTACGACTTCCATGGGATATTTTTGCATTCTCTAAAAATTCAGCCAAAATGAAGGTTAAGAAAATCCCCTCGTTAATTTAGGACATTACTCGTTTTCGACCCTTTTTTATAAGGAAGGCCATAAAGTGGCCGGTTTGTATTGAATCTTAGCATGGGACAATTCGTTGGATAAGTAAACAACATAGCTACGACTTCCATGGGATATTTTTGCATTTTTTAAAAATTCAGCCAAAATGGAGGTTAAGATAATCTACTCGTTAATTTGGGACATTACTCGTTTTCGACCCTTTTTTACTAGGAAGGCCATAATGTGGCCGATTTGCATTGAATCTTAGCGTGTGACAATTCGTTGGATAGGTAAACAACATAACTATGACTTCCATGGGATATTTTTGCATTCTCTAAAAATTCAGCCAAAATGGGGGTTAAGAAAATATCCTCGTTAATTTGGAACATTACTCGTTTTCGACCCTTTTTTATAAGGAAGACCATAAAGTGGCCGGTTTGTATTGAATCTTAGCATGGGACAATTCGTTGGATAGGTAAACAACATAGCTAGGACTTCCATGGGATATTTTTGCATTTTTTAAAAATTCAGCCAAAATGGAGGTTAAGAAAATCTCCTCGTTAATTTGGGACATTACTCGTTTTCGACCCTTTTTTACTAGGAAGGCCATAATGTGGCCGATTTGCATTGAATCTTAGCGTGTGACAATTCGTTGGATAGGTAAACAACATAACTATGACTTCCATGGGATATTTTTGCATTCTCTAAAAATTCAGCCAAAATGGGGGTTAAGAAAATATCCTCGTTAATTTGGGACATTACTCGTGTTCGACCCTTTTATAGTAGGAAGGCCATAATGTGGCCGATTTGCATTGAATCTTAGCGTGTGACAATTCGTTGGATAGGTAAACAACATAACTACGACTTCCATGGGATATTTTTGCATTCTCTAAAAATTCAGCCAAAATGGGGGTTAAGAAAATATCCTCGTTAATTTGGGACATTACTCGTTTTCGACCATTTTTTAGTAGGAAGGCCATAATGTAGCCGATTTGCATTGAATCTTAGCGTGTGACAATTCGTTGGATAGGTAAACAACATAACTACGACTTCCATGGGATATTTTTGCATTCTCTAAAAATTCAGCCAAAATGGAGGTTAAGAAAATCCCCTCGTTAATTTAGGACATTACTCGTTTTCGACCCTTTTTTATAAGGAAGGCCATAAAGTGGCCGGTTTGTATTGAATCTTAGCATGGGACAATTCGTTGGATAAGTAAACAACATAGCTACGACTTCCATGGGATATTTTTGCATTTTTTAAAAATTCAGCCAAAATGGAGGTTAAGATAATCTCCTCGTTAATTTGGGACATTACTCGTTTTCGACCCTTTTTTACTAGGAAGGCCATAATGTGGCCGATTTGCATTGAATCTTAGCGTGTGACAATTCGTTGGATAGGTAAACAACATAACTATGACTTCCATGGGATATTTTTGCATTCTCTAAAAATTCAGCCAAAATGGGGGTTAAGAAAATATCCTCGTTAATTTGGGACATTACTCGTTTTCGACCCTTTTTTAGTAGGAAGGCCATAATGTGGCCGATTTGCATTGAATCTTAGCGTGTGACAATTCGTTGGATAGGTAAACAACATAACTACGACTTCCATGGGATATTTTTGCATTCTCTAAAAATTCAGCCAAAATGGGGGTTAAGAAAATATCCTCGTTAATTTGGGACATTACTCGTTATCGACCCTTTTTTAGTAGGAAGGCCATAATGTAGCCGATTTGCATTGAATCTTAGCGTGTGACAATTCGTTGGATAGGTAAACAACATAACTACGACTTCCATGGGATATTTTTGCATTCTCTAAAAATTCAGCCAAAATGGAGGTTAAGAAAATCCCCTCGTTAATTTAGGACATTACTCGTTTTCGACCCTTTTTTATAAGGAAGGCCATAAAGTGGCCGGTTTGTATTGAATCTTAGCATGGGACAATTTGTTGGATAGGTAAACAACATAGCTACGACTTCCATGGGATTTTTTTGCATTCTCTAAAAATTCAGCCAAAATGGAGGTTAAGAAAATCTCCTCGTTAATTTGGGACACTACTCGTTTTCGACCCTTCTTTACTAGGAAGGCCATAATGTGGCATATTTGCATTGAATCTTAGCGTGTGACAATTCGTTGGATAGGTAAACAACATAACTACGACTTCCATGGGATATTTATGCATTCTCTAAAAATTCAGCCAAAATGGCGGTTTAGAAAATCCCCTCGTTAATTTAGGACATTACTCGTTTTCGACCCTTTTTTATAAGGAAGGCCATAAAGTGGCCGGTTTTTATTGAATCTTAGCATGGGACAATTCGTTGGATAGGTAAACAACATAGCTACGACTTCCATGGGATATTTTTGCATTTTTTAAAAATTCAGCCAAAATGGAGGTTAAGAAAATCTCCTCGTTAATTTGGGACATTACTCGTTTTCGACCCTTTTTTACTAGGAAGGCCATAATGTGGCCGATTTGCGTTGAATCTTAGCGTGTGACAATTCGTTGGATAAGTAAACAACATAACTATGACTTCCATGGGATATTTTTGCATTCTCTAAAAATTCAGCCAAAATGGGGGTTAAGAAAATATCCTCGTTAATTTGGGACATTACTCGTTTTCGACCCTTTTTTAGTAGGAAGGCCATAATGTGGCCGATTTGCATTGAATCTTAGCGTGTGACAATTCGTTGGATAGGTAAACAACATAACTACGACTTCCATGGGATATTTTTGCATTCTCTAAAAATTCAGCCAAAATGGGGGTTAAGAAAATATCCTCGTTAATTTGGGACATTACTCGTTTTCGACCCTTTTTTATAAGGAAGGCCATAAAGTGGCCGGTTTGTATTGAATCTTAGCATGGGACAATTCATTGGATAGGTAAACAACATAGCTACGACTTCCATGGGATATTTTTGCATTTTTTAAAAATTCAGCCAAAATGGAGGTTAAGAAAATCTCCTCGTTAATTTGGGACATTACTCGTTTTCGACCCTTTTTTACTAGGAAGGCCATAATGTGGCCGATTTGCATTGAATCTTAGCGTGTGACAATTCGTTGGATTGGTAAACAACATAACTATGACTTCCATGGGATATTTTTGCATTCTCTAAAAATTCAGCCAAAATGGGGGTTAAGAAAATATCCTCGTTAATTTGGGATATTACTCGTTTTCGACCCTTTTTTAGTAGGAAGGCCATAATGTGGCCGATTTGCATTGAATCTAAGCGTGTGACAATTCGTTGGATAGGTAAACAACATAACTACGACTTCCATGGGATATTTTTGCATTCTCTAAAAATTCAGCCAAAATGGAGGTTAAGAAAATCCCCTCGTTAATTTAGGACATTACTCGTTTTCGACCCTTTTTTATAAGGAAAGCCATAAAGTGGCCGGTTTGTATTGAATCTGAGCATGGGACAATTCGTTGGATAGGTAAACAACATAGCTACGACTTCCATGGGATATTTTTGCATTTTTTAAAAATTCAGCCAAAATGGAGGTTAAGAAAATCTCCTCGTTAATTTGGGACATTACTCGTTTTCGACCCTTTTTTACTAGGAAGGCCATAATGTGGCCGATTTGCATTGAATCTTAGCGTGTGACAATTCGTTGGATAGGTAAACAACATAACTATGACTTCCATGGGATATTTTTGCATTCTCTAAAAATTCAGCCAAAATGGGGGTTAAGAAAATATCCTCGTTAATTTGGGACATTACTCGTTTTCGACCCTTTTTTAGTAGGAAGGCCATAATGTGGCCGATTTGCATTGAATCTTAGCGTGTGACAATTCGTTGGATAGGTAAACAACATAACTACGACTTCCATGGGATATTTTTGCATTCTCTAAAAATTCAGCCAAAATGGAGGTTAAGAAAATCCCCTCGTTAATTTAGGACATTACTCGTTTTCGACCCTTTTTTATAAGGAAGGCCATAAAGTGGCCGGTTTGTATTGAATCTTAGCATGGGACAATTCGTTGGATAAGTAAACAACATAGCTACGACTTCCATGGGATATTTTTGCATTTTTTAAAAATTCAGCCAAAATGGAGGTTAAGAAAATCTCCTCGTTAATTTGGGACATTACTCGTTTTCGACCCTTTTTTACTAGGAAGGCCATAATGTGGCCGATTTGCATTGAATCTTAGCGTGTGACAATTCGTTGGATAGGTAAACAACATAACTATGACTTCCATGGGATATTTTTGCATTCTCTAAAAATTCAGCCAAAATGGGGGTTAAGAAAATATCCTCGTTAATTTGGGACATTACTCGTTTTCGACCCTTTTTTAGTAGGAAGGCCATAATGTGGCCGATTTGCATTGAATCTTAGCGTGTGACAATTCGTTGGATAGGTAAACAACATAACTACGACTTCCATGGGATATTTTTGCATTCTCTAAAAATTCAGCCAAAATGGAGGTTAAGAAAATCCCCTCGTTAATTTAGGACATTACTCGTTTTCGACCCTTTTTTATAAGGAAGGCCATAAAGTGGCCGGTTTGTATTGAATCTTAGCATGGGACAATTTGTTGGATAGGTAAACAACATAGCTACGACTTCCATGGGATTTTTTTGCATTCTCTAAAAATTCAGCCAAAATGGAGGTTAAGAAAATCTCCTCGTTAATTTGGGACATTACTCGTTTTCGACCCTTCTTTACTAGGAAGGCCATAATGTGGCATATTTGCATTGAATCTTAGCGTGTGACAATTCGTTGGATAGGTAAACAACATAACTACGACTTCCATGGGATATTTTTGCATTCTCTAAAAATTCAGCCAAAATGGAGGTTTAGAAAATCCCCTCGTTAATTTAGGACATTACTCGTTTTCGACCCTATTTTATAAGGAAGGCCATAAAGTGGCCGGTTTTTATTGAATCTTAGCATGGGACAATTCGTTGGATAGGTAAACAACATAGCTACGACTTCCATGGGATATTTTTGCATTTTTTAAAAATTCAGCCAAAATGGAGGTTAAGAAAATCTCCTCGTTAATTTGGGACATTACTCGTTTTCGACCCTTTTTTACTAGGAAGGCCATAATGTGGCCGATTTGCGTTGAATCTTAGCGTGTGACAATTCGTTGGATAAGTAAACAACATAACTATGACTTCCATGGGATATTTTTGCATTCTCTAAAAATTCAGCCAAAATGGGGGTTAAGAAAATATCCTCGTTAATTTGGGACATTACTCGTTTTCGACCCTTTTTTAGTAGGAAGGCCATAATGTGGCCGATTTGCATTGAATCTTAGCGTGTGACAATTCGTTGGATAGGTAAACAACATAACTACGACTTCCATGGGATATTTTTGCATTCTCTAAAAATTCAGCCAAAATGGAGGTTAAGAAAATCTCCTCGTTAATTTGGGACATTACTCGTTTTCGACCCTTTTTTACTAGGAAGGCCATAATGTGGCCGATTTGCGTTGAATCTTAGCGTGTGACAATTCGTTGGATAAGTAAACAACATAACTATGACTTCCATGGGATATTTTTGCATTCTCTAAAAATTCAGCCAAAATGGGGGTTAAGAAAATATCCTCGTTAATTTGGGACATTACTCGTTTTCGACCCTTTTTTAGTAGGAAGGCCATAATGTGGCCGATTTGCATTGAATCTTAGCGTGTGACAATTCGTTGGATAGGTAAACAACATAACTACGACTTCCATGGGATATTTTTGCATTCTCTAAAAATTCAGCCAAAATGGGGGTTAAGAAAATATCCTCGTTAATTTGGGACATTACTCGTTTTCGACCCTTTTTTATAAGGAAGGCCATAAAGTGGCCGGTTTGTATTGAATCTTAGCATGGGACAATTCATTGGATAGGTAAACAACATAGCTACGACTTCCATGGGATATTTTTGCATTTTTTAAAAATTCAGCCAAAATGGAGGTTAAGAAAATCTCCTCGTTAATTTGGGACATTACTCGTTTTCGACCCTTTTTTACTAGGAAGGCCATAATGTGGCCGATTTGCATTGAATCTTAGCGTGTGACAATTCGTTGGATTGGTAAACAACATAACTATGACTTCCATGGGATATTTTTGCATTCTCTAAAAATTCAGCCAAAATGGGGGTTAAGAAAATATCCTCGTTAATTTGGGATATTACTCGTTTTCGACCCTTTTTTAGTAGGAAGGCCATAATGTGGCCGATTTGCATTGAATCTAAGCGTGTGACAATTCGTTGGATAGGTAAACAACATAACTACGACTTCCATGGGATATTTTTGCATTCTCTAAAAATTCAGCCAAAATGGAGGTTAAGAAAATCCCCTCGTTAATTTAGGACATTACTCGTTTTCGACCCTTTTTTATAAGGAAAGCCATAAAGTGGCCGGTTTGTCTTGAATCTGAGCATGGGACAATTCGTTGGATAGGTAAACAACATAGCTACGACTTCCATGGGATATTTTTGCATTTTTTAAAAATTCAGCCAAAATGGAGGTTAAGAAAATCTCCTCGTTAATTTGGGACATTACTCGTTTTCGACCCTTTTTTACTAGGAAGGCCATAATGTGGCCGATTTGCATTGAATCTTAGCGTGTGACAATTCGTTGGATAGGTAAACAACATAACTATGACTTCCATGGGATATTTTTGCATTCTCTAAAAATTCAGCCAAAATGGGGGTTAAGAAAATATCCTCGTTAATTTGGGACATTACTCGTTTTCGACCCTTTTTTAGTAGGAAGGCCATAATGTGGCCGATTTGCATTGAATCTTAGCGTGTGACAATTCGTTGGATAGGTAAACAACATAACTACGACTTCCATGGGATATTTTTGCATTCTCTAAAAATTCAGCCAAAATGGAGGTTAAGAAAATCCCCTCGTTAATTTAGGACATTACTCGTTTTCGACCCTTTTTTATAAGGAAGGCCATAAAGTGGCCGGTTTGTATTGAATCTTAGCATGGGACAATTCGTTGGATAAGTAAACAACATAGCTACGACTTCCATGGGATATTTTTGCATTTTTTAAAAATTCAGCCAAAATGGAGGTTAAGATAATCTCCTCGTTAATTTGGGACATTACTCGTTTTCGACCCTTTTTTACTAGGAAGGCCATAATGTGGCCGATTTGCATTGAATCTTAGCGTGTGACAATTCGTTGGATAGGTAAACAACATAACTATGACTTCCATGGGATATTTTTGCATTCTCTAAAAATTCAGCCAAAATGGGGGTTAAGAAAATATCCTCGTTAATTTGGGACATTACTCGTTTTCGACCCTTTTTTAGTAGGAAGGCCATAATGTGGCCGATTTGCATTGAATCTTAGCGTGTGACAATTCGTTGGATAGGTAAACAACATAACTACGACTTCCATGGGATATTTTCGCATTCTCTAAAAATTCAGCCAAAATGGGGGTTAAGAAAATATCCTCGTTAATTTGGGACATTACTCGTTTTCGACCCTTTTTTACTAGGAAGGCCATAATGTGGCCGATTTGCATTGAATCTTAGCGTGTGACAATTCGTTGGATTGGTAAACAACATAACTATGACTTCCATGGGATATTTTTGCATTCTCTAAAAATTCAGCCAAAATGGGGGTTAAGAAAATATCCTCGTTAATTTGGGATATTACTCGTTTTCGACCCTTTTTTAGTAGGAAGGCCATAATGTGGCCGATTTGCATTGAATCTAAGCGTGTGACAATTCGTTGGATAGGTAAACAACATAACTACGACTTCCATGGGATATTTTTGCATTCTCTAAAAATTCAGCCAAAATGGAGGTTAAGAAAATCCCCTCGTTAATTTAGGACATTACTCGTTTTCGACCCTTTTTTATAAGGAAAGCCATAAAGTGGCCGGTTTGTCTTGAATCTGAGCATGGGACAATTCGTTGGATAGGTAAACAACATAGCTACGACTTCCATGGGATATTTTTGCATTTTTTAAAAATTCAGCCAAAATGGAGGTTAAGAAAATCTCCTCGTTAATTTGGGACATTACTCGTTTTCGACCCTTTTTTACTAGGAAGGCCATAATGTGGCCGATTTGCATTGAATCTTAGCGTGTGACAATTCGTTGGATAGGTAAACAACATAACTATGACTTCCATGGGATATTTTTGCATTCTCTAAAAATTCAGCAAAAATGGGGGTTAAGAAAATATCCTCGTTAATTTGGGACATTACTCGTTTTCGACCCTTTTTTAGTAGGAAGGCCATAATGTGGCCGATTTGCATTGAATCTTAGCGTGTGACAATTCGTTGGATAGGTAAACAACATAACTACGACTTCCATGGGATATTTTTGCATTCTCTAAAAATTCAGCCAAAATGGAGGTTAAGAAAATCCCCTCGTTAATTTAGGACATTACTCGTTTTCGACCCTTTTTTATAAGGAAGGCCATAAAGTGGCCGGTTTGTATTGAATCTTAGCATGGGACAATTCGTTGGATAAGTAAACAACATAGCTACGACTTCCATAATGTGGCCGATTTGCATTGAATCTTAGCGTGTGACAATTCGTTGGATAGGTAAACAACATAACTATGACTTCCATGGGATATTTTTGCATTCTCTAAAAATTCAGCCAAAATGGGGGTTAAGAAAATATCCTCGTTAATTTGGGACATTACTCGTTTTCGACCCTTTTTTAGTAGGAAGGCCATAATGTGGCCGATTTGCATTGAATCTTAGCGTGTGACAATTCGTTGGATAGGTAAACAACATAACTACGACTTCCATGGGATATTTTTGCATTCTCTAAAAATTCAGCCAAAATGGAGGTTAAGAAAATCCCCTCGTTAATTTAGGACATTACTCGTTTTCGACCCTTTTTTATAAGGAAAGCCATAAAGTGGCCGGTTTGTCTTGAATCTGAGCATGGGACAATTCGTTGGATAGGTAAACAACATAGCTACGACTTCCATGGGATATTTTTGCATTTTTTAAAAATTCAGCCAAAATGGAGGTTAAGAAAATCTCCTCGTTAATTTGGGACATTACTCGTTTTCGACCCTTTTTTACTAGGAAGGCCATAATGTGGCCGATTTGCATTGAATCTTAGCGTGTGACAATTCGTTGGATAGGTAAACAACATAACTATGACTTCCATGGGATATTTTTGCATTCTCTAAAAATTCAGCCAAAATGGGGGTTAAGAAAATATCCTCGTTAATTTGGGACATTACTCGTTTTCGACCCTTTTTTAGTAGGAAGGCCATAATGTGGCCGATTTGCATTGAATCTTAGCGTGTGACAATTCGTTGGATAGGTAAACAACATAACTACGACTTCCATGGGATATTTTTGCATTCTCTAAAAATTCAGCCAAAATGGAGGTTAAGAAAATCCCCTCGTTAATTTAGGACATTACTCGTTTTCGACCCTTTTTTATAAGGAAGGCCATAAAGTGGCCGGTTTGTATTGAATCTTAGCATGGGACAATTCGTTGGATAAGTAAACAACATAGCTACGACTTCCATAATGTGGCCGATTTGCATTGAATCTTAGCGTGTGACAATTCGTTGGATAGGTAAACAACATAACTATGACTTCCATGGGATATTTTTGCATTCTCTAAAAATTCAGCCAAAATGGGGGTTAAGAAAATATCCTCGTTAATTTGGGACATTACTCGTTTTCGACCCTTTTTTAGTAGGAAGGCCATAATGTGGCCGATTTGCATTGAATCTTAGCGTGTGACAATTCGTTGGATAGGTAAACAACATAACTACGACTTCCATGGGATATTTTTTCATTCTCTAAAAATTCAGCCAAAATGGAGGTTAAGAAAATCTCCTCGTTAATTTGGGACATTACTCGTTTTCGACCCTTTTTTACTAGGAAGGCCATAATGTGGCCGATTTGCATTGAATCTTAGCGTGTGACAATTCGTTGGATAGGTAAACAACATAACTATGACTTCCATGGGATATTTTTGCATTCTCTAAAAATTCAGCCAAAATGGGGGTTAAGAAAATATCCTCGTTAATTTGGGACATTACTCGTTTTCGACCCTTTTTTAGTAGGAAGGATATAATGTGGCCGATTTGCATTGAATCTTAGCGTGTGACAATTCGTTGGATAGGTAAACAACATAACTACGACTTCCATGGGATATTTTTGCATTCTCTAAAAATTCAGCAAAAATGGGGGTTAAGAAAATATCCTCGTTAATTTGGGATATTACTCGTTTTCGACCCTTTTTTAGTAGGAAGGCCATAATGTGGCCGATTTGCATTGAATCTAAGCGTGTGACAATTCGTTGGATAGGTAAACAACATAACTACGACTTCCATGGGATATTTTTGCATTCTCTAAAAATTCAGCCAAAATGGGGGTTAAGAAAATATCCTCGTTAATTTGGGATATTACTCGTTTTCGACCCTTTTTTAGTAGGAAGGCCATAATGTGGCCGATTTGCATTGAATCTAAGCGTGTGACAATTCGTTGGATAGGTAAACAACATAACTACGACTTCCATGGGATATTTTTGCATTCTCTAAAAATTCAGCTAAAATGGAGGTTAAGAAAATCCCCTCGTTAATTTAGGACATTACTCGTTTTCGACCCTTTTTTATCAGGAAAGCCATAAAGTGGCCGGTTTGTCTTGAATCTGAGCATGGGACAATTCGTTGGATAGGTAAACAACATAGCTACGACTTCCATGGGATATTTTTGCATTTTTTAAAAATTCAGCCAAAATGGAGGTTAAGAAAATCTCCTCGTTAATTTGGGACATTACTCGTTTTCGACCCTTTTTTACTAGGAAGGCCATAATGTGGCCGATTTGCATTGAATCTTAGCGTGTGACAATTCGTTGGATAGGTAAACAACATAACTATGACTTCCATGGGATATTTTTGCATTCTCTAAAAATTCAGCCAAAATGGGGGTTAAGAAAATATCCTCGTTAATTTGGGACATTACTCGTTTTCGACCCTTTTTTAGTAGGAAGGCCATAATGTGGCCGATTTGCATTGAATCTTAGCGTGTGACAATTCGTTGGATAGGTAAACAACATAACTACGACTTCCATGGGATATTTTTGCATTCTCTAAAAATTCAGCCAAAATGGAGGTTAAGAAAATCCCCTCGTTAATTTAGGACATTACTCGTTTTCGACCCTTTTTTATAAGGAAGGCCATAAAGTGGCCGGTTTGTATTGAATCTTAGCATGGGACAATTCGTTGGATAAGTAAACAACATAGCTACGACTTCCATAATGTGGCCATAATGTGGCCGATTTGCATTGAATCTTAGCGTGTGACAATTCGTTGGATAGGTAAACAACATAACTATGACTTCCATGGGATATTTTTGCATTCTCTAAAAATTCAGCCAAAATGGGGGTTAAGAAAATATCCTCGTTAATTTGGGACATTACTCGTTTTCGACCCTTTTTTAGTAGGAAGGCCATAATGTGGCCGATTTGCATTGAATCTTAGCGTGTGACAATTCGTTGGATAGGTAAACAACATAACTACGACTTCCATGGGATATTTTTTCATTCTCTAAAAATTCAGCCAAAATGGAGGTTAAGAAAATCTCCTCGTTAATTTGGGACATTACTCGTTTTCGACCCTTTTTTACTAGGAAGGCCATAATGTGGCCGATTTGCATTGAATCTTAGCGTGTGACAATTCGTTGGATAGGTAAACAACATAACTATGACTTCCATGGGATATTTTTGCATTCTCTAAAAATTCAGCCAAAATGGGGGTTAAGAAAATATCCTCGTTAATTTGGGACATTACTCGTTTTCGACCCTTTTTTAGTAGGAAGGATATAATGTGGCCGATTTGCATTGAATCTTAGCGTGTGACAATTCGTTGGATAGGTAAACAACATAACTACGACTTCCATGGGATATTTTTGCATTCTCTAAAAATTCAGCAAAAATGGGGGTTAAGAAAATATCCTCGTTAATTTGGGACATTACTCGTTTTCGACCCTTTTTTAGTAGGAAGGCCATAATGTAGCCGATTTGCATTGAATCTTAGCGTGTGACAATTCGTTGGATAGGTAAACAACATAACTACGACTTCCATGGGATATTTTTGCATTCTCTAAAAATTCAGCCAAAATGGAGGTTAAGAAAATCCCCTCGTTAATTTAGGACATTACTCGTTTTCGACCCTTTTTTATAAGGAAGGCCATAAAGTGGCCGGTTTGTATTGAATCTTAGCATGGGACAATTTGTTGGATAGGTAAACAACATAGCTACGACTTCCATGGGATTTTTTTGCATTCTCTAAAAATTCAGCCAAAATGGAGGTTAAGAAAATCTCCTCGTTAATTTGGGACATTACTCGTTTTCGACCCTTCTTTACTAGGAAGGCCATAATGTGGCATATTTGCATTGAATCTTAGCGTGTGACAATTCGTTGGATAGGTAAACAACATAACTACGACTTCCATGGGATATTTTTGCATTCTCTAAAAATTCAGCCAAAATGGAGGTTAAGAAAATCCCCTCGTTAATTTAGGACATTACTCGTTTTCGACCCTTTTTTATAAGGAAGGCCATAAAGTGGCCGGTTTGTATTGAATCTTAGCATGGGACAATTCGTTGGATAGGTAAACAACATAGCTACGACTTCCATGGGATATTTTTGCATTTTTTAAAAATTCAGCCAAAATGGAGGTTAAGAAAATCTCCTCATTAATTTGGGACATTACTCGTTTTCGACCCTTTTTTACTAGGAAGGCCATAATGTGGCCGATTTGCATTGAATCTTAGCGTGTGACAATTCGTTGGATAGGTAAACAACATAACTATGACTTCCATGGGATATTTTTGCATTCTCTAAAAATTCAGCCAAAATGGGGGTTAAGAAAATATCCTCGTTAATTTGGGACATTACTCGTTTTCGACCCTTTTTTAGTAGGAAGGCCATAATGTGGCCGATTTGCATTGAATCTTAGCGTGTGACAATTCGTTGGATAGGTAAACAACATAACTACGACTTCCATGGGATATTTTTTCATTCTCTAAAAATTCAGCCAAAATGGGGGTTAAGAAAATATCCTCGTTAATTTGGGACATTACTCGTTTTCGACCCTTTTTTAGTAGGAAGGCCATAATGTGGCCGATTTGCATTGAATCTTAGCGTGTGACAATTCGTTGGATAGGTAAACAACATAACTACGACTTCCATGGGATATTTTTTCATTCTCTAAAAATTCAGCCAAAATGGGGGTTAAGAAAATATCCTCGTTAATTTGGGACATTACTCGTTTTCGACCCTTTTTTAGTAGGAAGGCCATAATGTAGCCGATTTGCATTGAATCTTAGCGTGTGACAATTCGTTGGATAGGTAAACAACATAACTACGACTTCCATGGGATATTTTTGCATTCTCTAAAAATTCAGCCAAAATGGAGGTTAAGAAAATCCCCTCGTTAATTTAGGACATTACTCGTTTTCGACCCTTTTTTATAAGGAAGGCCATAAAGTGGCCGGTTTGTATTGAATCTTAGCATGGGACAATTCGTTGGATAGGTAAACAACATAGCTACGACTTCCATGGGATATTTTTGCATTTTTTAAAAATTCAGCCAAAATGGAGGTTAAGAAAATCTCCGCGTTAATTTGGGACATTACTCGTTTTCGACCCTTTTTTACTAGGAAGGCCATAATGTGGCCGATTTGCGTTGAATCTTAGCGTGTGACAATTCGTTGGATAAGTAAACAACATAACTATGACTTCCATGGGATATTTTTGCATTCTCTAAAAATTCAGCCAAAATGGGGGTTAAGAAAATATCCTCGTTAATTTGGGACATTACTCGTTTTCGACCCTTTTTTAGTAGGAAGGCCATAATGTGGCCGATTTGCATTGAATCTTAGCGTGTGACAATTCGTTGGATAGGTAAACAACATAACTACGACTTCCATGGGATATTTTTGCATTCTCTAAAAATTCAGCCAAAATGGGGGTTAAGAAAATATCCTCGTTAATTTGGGACATTACTCGTTTTCGACCCTTTTTTATAAGGAAGGCCATAAAGTGGCCGGTTTGTATTGAATCTTAGCATGGGACAATTCGTTGGATAGGTAAACAACATAGCTACGACTTCCATGGGATATTTTTGCATTTTTTAAAAATTCAGCCAAAATGGAGGTTAAGAAAATCTCCTCGTTAATTTGGGACATTACTCGTTTTCGACCCTTTTTTACTAGGAAGGCCATAATGTGGCCGATTTGCATTGAATCTTAGCGTGTGACAATTCGTTGGATAGGTAAACAACATAACTATGACTTCCATGAGATATTTTTGCATTCTCTAAAAATTCAGCCAAAATGGGGGTTAAGAAAATATCCTCGTTAATTTGGGACATTACTCGTTTTCGACCCTTTTTTAGTAGGAAGGCCATAATGTGGCCGATTTGCATTGAATCTTAGCGTGTGACAATTCGTTGGATAGGTAAACAACATAACTACGACTTCCATGGGATATTTTTTCATTCTCTAAAAATTCAGCCAAAATGGGGGTTAAGAAAATATCCTCGTTAATTTGGGACATTACTCGTTTTCGACCCTTTTTTAGTAGGAAGGCCATAATGTAGCCGATTTGCATTGAATCTTAGCGTGTGACAATTCGTTGGATAGGTAAACAACATAACTACGACTTCCATGGGATATTTTTGCATTCTCTAAAAATTCAGCCAAAATGGAGGTTAAGAAAATCCCCTCGTTAATTTAGGACATTACTCGTTTTCGACCCTTTTTTATAAGGAAGGCCATAAAGTGGCCGGTTTGTATTGAATCTTAGCATGGGACAATTCGTTGGATAGGTAAACAACATAGCTACGACTTCCATGGGATATTTTTGCATTCTCTAAAAATTCAGCCAAAATGGGAGTTAAGAAAATATCCTCGTTAATTTTTGACATTACTCGTTTTCGACCCTTTTTTAGTAGGAAGGCCATAATGTGACCGATTTGCATTGAATCTTAGCGTGTGACAATTCGTTGGATAGGTAAACAACATAACTATGACTTCCATGGGATATTTTTGCATTCTCTAAAAATTCAGCCAAAATGGGGGTTAAGAAAATATCCTCGTTAATTTGGGACATTACTCGTTTTCGACCCTTTTTTACTAGGAAGGCCATAATGTGGCCGATTTGCGTTGAATCTTAGCGTGTGACAATTCGTTGGATAGGTAAACAACATAACTACGACTTCCATGGGATATTTTTGCATTCTCTAAAAATTCAGCCAAAATGGAGGTTAAGAAAATCCCCTCGTTAATTTAGGACATTACTCGTTTTCGACCCTTTTTTATAAGGAAGGCCATAAAATGGCCGGTTTGTATTGAATCTTAGCATGGGACAATTTGTTGGATAGGTAAACAACATAGCTACGACTTCCATGGGATTTTTTTGCATTCTCTAAAAATTCAGCCAAAATGGAGGTTAAGAAAATCTCCTCGTTAATTTGGGACATTACTCGTTTTCGACCCTTCTTTACTAGGAAGGCCATAATGTGGCATATTTGCATTGAATCTTAGCGTGTGACAATTCGTTGGATAGGTAAACAACATAACTACGACTTCCATGGGATATTTTTGCATTCTCTAAAAATTCAGCCAAAATGGAGGTTAAGAAAATCCCCTCGTTAATTTAGGACATTACTCGTTTTCGACCCTTTTTTATAAGGAAGGCCATAAAGTGGCCGGTTTGTATTGAATCTTAGCATGGGACAATTCGTTGGATAGGTAAACAACATAGCTACGACTTCCATGGGATATTTTTGCATTTTTTAAAAATTCAGCCAAAATGGAGGTTAAGAAAATCTCCGCGTTAATTTGGGACATTACTCGTTTTCGACCCTTTTTTACTAGGAAGGCCATAATGTGGCCGATTTGCGTTGAATCTTAGCGTGTGACAATTCGTTGGATAAGTAAACAACATAACTATGACTTCCATGGGATATTTTTGCATTCTCTAAAAATTCAGCCAAAATGGGGGTTAAGAAAATATCCTCGTTAATTTGGGACATTACTCGTTTTCGACCCTTTTTTAGTAGGAAGGCCATAATGTGGCCGATTTGCATTGAATCTTAGCGTGTGACAATTCGTTGGATAGGTAAACAACATAACTACGACTTCCATGGGATATTTTTGCATTCTCTAAAAATTCAGCCAAAATGGGGGTTAAGAAAATATCCTCGTTAATTTGGGACATTACTCGTTTTCGACCCTTTTTTATAAGGAAGGCCATAAAGTGGCCGGTTTGTATTGAATCTTAGCATGGGACAATTCGTTGGATAGGTAAACAACATAGCTACGACTTCCATGGGATATTTTTGCATTTTTTAAAAATTCAGCCAAAATGGAGGTTAAGAAAATCTCCTCGTTAATTTGGGACATTACTCGTTTTCGACCCTTTTTTACTAGGAAGGCCATAATGTGGCCGATTTGCATTGAATCTTAGCGTGTGACAATTCGTTGGATAGGTAAACAACATAACTATGACTTCCATGAGATATTTTTGCATTCTCTAAAAATTCAGCCAAAATGGGGGTTAAGAAAATATCCTCGTTAATTTGGGACATTACTCGTTTTCGACCCTTTTTTAGTAGGAAGGCCATAATGTGGCCGATTTGCATTGAATCTTAGCGTGTGACAATTCGTTGGATAGGTAAACAACATAACTACGACTTCCATGGGATATTTTTTCATTCTCTAAAAATTCAGCCAAAATGGGGGTTAAGAAAATATCCTCGTTAATTTGGGACATTACTCGTTTTCGACCCTTTTTTAGTAGGAAGGCCATAATGTAGCCGATTTGCATTGAATCTTAGCGTGTGACAATTCGTTGGATAGGTAAACAACATAACTACGACTTCCATGGGATATTTTTGCATTCTCTAAAAATTCAGCCAAAATGGAGGTTAAGAAAATCCCCTCGTTAATTTAGGACATTACTCGTTTTCGACCCTTTTTTATAAGGAAGGCCATAAAGTGGCCGGTTTGTATTGAATCTTAGCATGGGACAATTCGTTGGATAGGTAAACAACATAGCTACGACTTCCATGGGATATTTTTGCATTCTCTAAAAATTCAGCCAAAATGGGAGTTAAGAAAATATCCTCGTTAATTTTTGACATTACTCGTTTTCGACCCTTTTTTAGTAGGAAGGCCATAATGTGACCGATTTGCATTGAATCTTAGCGTGTGACAATTCGTTGGATAGGTAAACAACATAACTATGACTTCCATGGGATATTTTTGCATTCTCTAAAAATTCAGCCAAAATGGGGGTTAAGAAAATATCCTCGTTAATTTGGGACATTACTCGTTTTCGACCCTTTTTTACTAGGAAGGCCATAATGTGGCCGATTTGCGTTGAATCTTAGCGTGTGACAATTCGTTGGATAGGTAAACAACATAACTACGACTTCCATGGGATATTTTTGCATTCTCTAAAAATTCAGCCAAAATGGAGGTTAAGAAAATCCCCTCGTTAATTTAGGACATTACTCGTTTTCGACCCTTTTTTATAAGGAAGGCCATAAAATGGCCGGTTTGTATTGAATCTTAGCATGGGACAATTTGTTGGATAGGTAAACAACATAGCTACGACTTCCATGGGATTTTTTTGCATTCTCTAAAAATTCAGCCAAAATGGAGGTTAAGAAAATCTCCTCGTTAATTTGGGACATTACTCGTTTTCGACCCTTCTTTACTAGGAAGGCCATAATGTGGCATATTTGCATTGAATCTTAGCGTGTGACAATTCGTTGGATAGGTAAACAACATAACTACGACTTCCATGGGATATTTTTGCATTCTCTAAAAATTCAGCCAAAATGGAGGTTAAGAAAATCCCCTCGTTAATTTAGGACATTACTCGTTTTCGACCCTTTTTTATAAGGAAGGCCATAAAGTGGCCGGTTTGTATTGAATCTTAGCATGGGACAATTCGTTGGATAGGTAAACAACATAGCTACGACTTCCATGGGATATTTTTGCATTTTTTAAAAATTCAGCCAAAATGGAGGTTAAGAAAATCTCCGCGTTAATTTGGGACATTACTCGTTTTCGACCCTTTTTTACTAGGAAGGCCATAATGTGGCCGATTTGCGTTGAATCTTAGCGTGTGACAATTCGTTGGATAAGTAAACAACATAACTATGACTTCCATGGGATATTTTTGCATTCTCTAAAAATTCAGCCAAAATGGGGGTTAAGAAAATATCCTCGTTAATTTGGGACATTACTCGTTTTCGACCCTTTTTTAGTAGGAAGGCCATAATGTGGCCGATTTGCATTGAATCTTAGCGTGTGACAATTCGTTGGATAGGTAAACAACATAACTACGACTTCCATGGGATATTTTTGCATTCTCTAAAAATTCAGCCAAAATGGGGGTTAAGAAAATATCCTCGTTAATTTGGGACATTACTCGTTTTCGACCCTTTTTTATAAGGAAGGCCATAAAGTGGTCGGTTTGTATTGAATCTTAGCATGGGACAATTCGTTGGATAGGTAAACAACATAGCTACGACTTCCATGGGATATTTTTGCATTTTTTAAAAATTCAGCCAAAATGGAGGTTAAGAAAATCTCCTCGTTAATTTGGGACATTACTCGTTTTCGACCCTTTTTTACTAGGAAGGCCATAATGTGGCCGATTTGCATTGAATCTTAGCGTGTGACAATTCGTTGGATAGGTAAACAACATAACTATGACTTCCATGAGATATTTTTGCATTCTCTAAAAATTCAGCCAAAATGGGGGTTAAGAAAATATCCTCGTTAATTTGGGACATTACTCGTTTTCGACCCTTTTTTAGTAGGAAGGCCATAATGTGGCCGATTTGCATTGAATCTTAGCGTGTGACAATTCGTTGGATAGGTAAACAACATAACTACGACTTCCATGGGATATTTTTTCATTCTCTAAAAATTCAGCCAAAATGGGGGTTAAGAAAATATCCTCGTTAATTTGGGACATTACTCGTTTTCGACCCTTTTTTAGTAGGAAGGCCATAATGTAGCCGATTTGCATTGAATCTTAGCGTGTGACAATTCGTTGGATAGGTAAACAACATAACTACGACTTCCATGGGATATTTTTGCATTCTCTAAAAATTCAGCCAAAATGGAGGTTAAGAAAATCCCCTCGTTAATTTAGGACATTACTCGTTTTCGACCCTTTTTTATAAGGAAGGCCATAAAGTGGCCGGTTTGTATTGAATCTTAGCATGGGACAATTCGTTGGATAGGTAAACAACATAGCTACGACTTCCATGGGATATTTTTGCATTCTCTAAAAATTCAGCCAAAATGGGAGTTAAGAAAATATCCTCGTTAATTTTTGACATTACTCGTTTTCGACCCTTTTTTAGTAGGAAGGCCATAATGTGACCGATTTGCATTGAATCTTAGCGTGTGACAATTCGTTGGATAGGTAAACAACATAACTATGACTTCCATGGGATATTTTTGCATTCTCTAAAAATTCAGCCAAAATGGGGGTTAAGAAAATATCCTCGTTAATTTGGGACATTACTCGTTTTCGACCCTTCTTTACTAGGAAGGCCATAATGTGGCATATTTGCATTGAATCTTAGCGTGTGACAATTCGTTAGATAGGTAAACAACATAACTACGACTTCCATGGGATATTTTTGCATTCTCTAAAAATTCAGCCAAAATGGAGGTTAAGAAAATCCCCTCGTTAATTTAGGACATTACTCGTTTTCGACCCTTTTTTATAAGGAAGGCCATAAAGTGGCCGGTTTGTATTGAATCTTAGCATGGGACAATTCGTTGGATAGGTAGACAACATAGCTACGACTTCCATGGGATATTTTTGCATTTTTTAAAAATTCAGCCAAAATGGAGGTTAAGAAAATCTCCGCGTTAATTTGGGACATTACTCGTTTTCGACCCTTTTTTACTAGGAAGGCCATAATGTGGCCGATTTGCGTTGAATCTTAGCGTGTGACAATTCGTTGGATAAGTAAACAACATAACTATGACTTCCATGGGATATATTTGCATTCTCTAAAAATTCAGCCAAAATGGGGGTTAAGAAAATATCCTCGTTAATTTGGGACATTACTCGTTTTCGACCCTTTTTTAGTAGGAAGGCCATAATGTGGCCGATTTGCATTGAATCTTAGCGTGTGACAATTCGTTGGATAGGTAAACAACATAACTACGACTTCCATGGGATATTTTTGCATTCTCTAAAAATTCAGCCAAAATGGGGGTTAAGAAAATATCCTCGTTAATTTGGGACATTACTCGTTTTCGACCCTTTTTTATAAGGAAGGCCATAAAGTGGCCGGTTTGTATTGAATCTTAGCATGGGACAATTCGTTGGATAGGTAAACAACATAGCTACGACTTCCATGGGATATTTTTGCATTTTTTAAAAATTCAGCCAAAATGGAGGTTAAGAAAATCTCCTCGTTAATTTGGGACATTACTCGTTTTCGACCCTTTTTTACTAGGAAGGCCATAATGTGGCCGATTTGCATTGAATCTTAGCGTGTGACAATTCGTTGGATAGGTAAACAACATAACTATGACTTCCATGGGATATTTTTGCATTCTCTAAAAATTCAGCCAAAATGGGGGTTAAGAAAATATCCTCGTTAATTTGGGACATTACTCGTTTTCGACCCTTTTTTAGTAGGAAGGCCATAATGTGGCCGATTTGCCTTGAATCTTAGCGTGTGACAATTCGTTGGATAGGTAAACAACATAACTACGACTTCCATGGGATATTTTTTCATTCTCTAAAAATTCAGCCAAAATGGGGGTTAAGAAAATATCCTCGTTAATTTGGGACATTACTCGTTTTCGACCCTTTTTTAGTAGGAAGGCCATAATGTAGCCGATTTGCATTGAATCTTAGCGTGTGACAATTCGTTGGATAGGTAAACAACATAACTACGACTTCCATGGGATATTTTTGCATTCTCTAAAAATTCAGCCAAAATGGAGGTTAAGAAAATCCCCTCGTTAATTTAGGACATTACTCGTTTTCGACCCTTTTTTATAAGGAAGGCCATAAAATGGCCGGTTTGTATTGAATCTTAGCATGGGACAATTTGTTGGATAGGTAAACAACATAGCTACGACTTCCATGGGATTTTTTTGCATTCTCTAAAAATTCAGCCAAAATGGAGGTTAAGAAAATCTCCTCGTTAATTTGGGACATTACTCGTTTTCGACCCTTCTTTACTAGGAAGGCCATAATGTGGCATATTTGCATTGAATCTTAGCGTGTGACAATTCGTTGGATAGGTAAACAACATAACTACGACTTCCATGGGATATTTTTGCATTCTCTAAAAATTCAGCCAAAATGGAGGTTAAGAAAATCCCCTCGTTAATTTAGGACATTACTCGTTTTCGACCCTTTTTTATAAGGAAGGCCATAAAGTGGCCGGTTTGTATTGAATCTTAGCATGGGACAATTCGTTGGATAGGTAAACAACATAGCTACGACTTCCATGGGATATTTTTGCATTTTTTAAAAATTCAGCCAAAATGGAGGTTAAGAAAATCTCCGCGTTAATTTGGGACATTACTCGTTTTCGACCCTTTTTTACTAGGAAGGCCATAATGTGGCCGATTTGCGTTGAATCTTAGCGTGTGACAATTCGTTGGATAAGTAAACAACATAACTATGACTTCCATGGGATATTTTTGCATTCTCTAAAAATTCAGCCAAAATGGGGGTTAAGAAAATATCCTCGTTAATTTGGGACATTACTCGTTTTCGACCCTTTTTTAGTAGGAAGGCCATAATGTGGCCGATTTGCATTGAATCTTAGCGTGTGACAATTCGTTGGATAGGTAAACAACATAACTACGACTTCCATGGGATATTTTTGCATTCTCTAAAAATTCAGCCAAAATGGGGGTTAAGAAAATATCCTCGTTAATTTGGGACATTACTCGTTTTCGACCCTTTTTTATAAGGAAGGCCATAAAGTGGCCGGTTTATATTGAATCTTAGCATGGGACAATTCGTTGGATAGGTAAACAACATAGCTACGACTTCCATGGGATATTTTTGCATTTTTTAAAAATTCAGCCAAAATGGAGGTTAAGAAAATCTCCTCGTTAATTTGGGACATTACTCGTTTTCGACCCTTTTTTACTAGGAAGGCCATAATGTGGCCGATTTGCACTGAATCTTAGCGTGTGACAATTCGTTGGATTGGTAAACAACATAACTATGACTTCCATGGGATATTTTTGCATTCTCTAAAAATTCAGCCAAAATGGGGGTTAAGAAAATATCCTCGTTAATTTGGGACATTACTCGTTTTCGACCCTTTTTTATAAGGAAGGCCATAAAGTGGCCGGTTTGTATTGAATCTTAGCATGGGACAATTCGTTGGATAGGTAAACAACATAGCTACGACTTCCATGGGATATTTTTGCATTTTTTAAAAATTCAGCCAAAATGGAGGTTAAGAAAATCTCCGCGTTAATTTGGGACATTACTCGTTTTCGACCCTTTTTTATAAGGAAGGCCATAAAGTGGCCGGTTTGTATTGAATCTTAGCATGGGACAATTCGTTGGATAGGTAAACAACATAGCTACGACTTCCATGGGATATTTTTGCATTTTTTAAAAATTCAGCCAAAATGGAGGTTAAGAAAATCTCCTTGTTAATTTGGGACATTACTCGTTTTCGACCCTTTTTTACTAGGAAGGCCATAATGTGGCCGATTTGCATTGAATCTTAGCGTGTGACAATTCGTTGGATTGGTAAACAACATAACTATGACTTCCATGGGATATTTTTGCATTCTCTAAAAATTCAGCCAAAATGGGGGTTAAGAAAATATCCTCGTTAATTTGGGACATTACTCGTTTTCGACCCTTTTTTATAAGGAAGGCCATAAAGTGGCCGGTTTGTATTGAATCTTAGCATGGGACAATTCGTTGGATAGGTAAACAACATAGCTACGACTTCCATGGGATATTTTTGCATTTTTTTAAAAATTCAGCCAAAATGGAGGTTAAGAAAATCTCCTCGTTAATTTGGGACATTACTCGTTTTCGACCCTTTTTTACTAGGAAGGCCATAATGTGGCCGATTTGCATTGAATCTTAGCGTCTGACAATTCGTTGGATTGGTAAACAACATAACTATGACTTCCATGGGATATTTTTGCATTCTCTAAAAATTCAGCCAAAATGGGGGTTAAGAAAATATCCTCGTTAATTTGGGACATTACTCGTTTTCGACCCTTTTTTAGTAGGAAGGCCATAATGTGGCCGATTTGCATTGAATCTAAGCGTGTGACAATTCGTTGGATAGGTAAACAACATAACTACGACTTCCATGGGATATTTTTGCATTCTCTAAAAATTCAGCCAAAATGGGGGTTAAGAAAATATCCTCGTTAATTTGGGACATTACTCGTTTTCGACCCTTTTTTATAAGGAAGGCCATAAAGTGGCCGGTTTGTATTGAATCTTAGCATGGGACAATTCGTTGGATAGGTAAACAACATAGCTACGACTTCCATGGGATATTTTTGCATTTTTTAAAAATTCAGCCAAAATGGAGGTTAAGAAAATCTCCTCGTTAATTTGGGAAATTACTCGTTTTCGACCCTTTTTTACTAGGAAGGCCATAATGTGGCCGATTTGCATTGAATCTTAGCGTGTGACAATTCGTTGGATTGGTAAACAACATAACTATGACTTCCATGGGATATTTTTGCATTCTCTAAAAATTCAGCCAAAATGGGGGTTAAGAAAATATCCTCGTTAATTTGGGACATTACTCGTTTTCGACCCTTTTTTAGTAGGAAGGCCATAATGTGGCCGATTTGCATTGAATCTAAGCGTGTGACAATTCGTTGGATAGGTAAACAACATAACTACGACTTCCATGGGATATTTTTGCATTCTCTAAAAATTCAGCCAAAATGGAGGTTAAGAAAATCCCCTCGTTAATTTAGGACATTACTCGTTTTCGACCCTTTTTTATAAGGAAGGCCATAAAGTGGCCGGTTTGTATTGAATCTTAGCATGGGACAATTCGTTGGATAGGTAAACAACATAGCTACGACTTCCATGGGATATTTTTGCATTTTTTAAAAATTCAGCCAAAATGGAGGTTAAGAAAATCTCCTCGTTAATTTGGGACATTACTCGTTTTCGACCCTTTTTTACTAGGAAGGCCATAATGTGGCCGATTTGCATTGAATCTTAGCGTGTGACAATTCGTTGGATAGGTAAACAACATAACTATGACTTCCATGGGATATTTTTGCATTCTCTATAAATTCAGCCAAAATGGGGGTTAAGAAAATATCCTCGTTAATTTGGGACATTACTCGTTTTCGACCCTTTTTTAGTAGGAAGGCCATAATGTGGCCGATTTGCATTGAATCTTAGCGTGTGACAATTCGTTGGATAGGTAAACAACATAACTACGACTTCCATGGGATATTTTTGCATTCTCTAAAAATTCAGCCAAAATGGGGGTTAAGAAAATATCCTCGTTAATTTGGGACATTACTCGTTTTCGACCCTTTTTTAGTAGGAAGGCCATAATGTAGCCGATTTGCATTGAATCTTAGCGTGTGACAATTCGTTGGATAGGTAAACAACATAACTACGACTTCCATGGGATATTTTTGCATTCTCTAAAAATTCAGCCAAAATGGAGGTTAAGAAAATCTCCTCGTTAATTTGGGACATTACTCGTTTTCGACCCTTCTTTACTAGGAAGGCCATAATGTGGCATATTTGCATTGAATCTTAGCGTGTGACAATTCGTTGGATAGGTAAACAACATAACTACGACTTCCATGGGATATTTTTGCATTCTCTAAAAATTCAGCCAAAATGGAGGTTAAGAAAATCCCCTCGTTAATTTAGGACATTACTCGTTTTCAACCCTTTTTTATAAGGAAGGCCATAAAGTGGCCGGTTTGTATTGAATCTTAGCATGGGACAATTCGTTGGATAGGTAAACAACATAGCTACGACTTCCATGGGATATTTTTGCATTTTTTAAAAATTCAGCCAAAATGGAGGTTATGAAAATCTCCGCGTTAATTTGGGACATTACTCGTTTTCGACCCTTTTTTACTAGGAAGGCCATAATGTGGCCGATTTGCGTTGAATCTTAGCGTGTGACAATTCGTTGGATAAGTAAACAACATAACTATGACTTCCATGGGATATTTTTGCATTCTCTAAAAATTCAGCCAAAATGGGGGTTAAGAAAATATCCTCGTTAATTTGGGACATTACTCGTTTTCGACCCTTTTTTAGTAGGAAGGCCATAATGTGGCCGATTTGCATTGAATCTTAGCGTGTGACAATTCGTTGGATAGGTAAACAACATAACTACGACTTCCATGGGATATTTTTGCATTCTCTAAAAATTCAGCCAAAATGGGGGTTAAGAAAATATCCTCGTTAATTTGGGACATTACTCGTTTTCGACCCTTTTTTATAAGGAAGGCCATAAAGTGGCCGGTTTGTATTGAATCTTAGCATGGGACAATTCGTTGGATAGGTAAACAACATAGCTACGACTTCCATGGGATATTTTTGCATTTTTTAAAAATCCAGCCAAAATGGAGGTTAAGAAAATCTCCTCGTTAATTTGGGACATTACTCGTTTTCGACCCTTTTTTACTAGGAAGGCCATAATGTGGCCGATTTGCATTGAATCTTAGCGTGTGACAATTCGTTGGATTGGTAAACAACATAACTATGACTTCCATGGGATATTTTTGCATTCTCTAAAAATTCAGCCAAAATGGGGGTTAAGAAAATATCCTCGTTAATTTGGGACATTACTCGTTTTCGACCCTTTTTTATAAGGAAGGCCATAAAGTGGCCGGTTTGTATTGAATCTTAGCATGGGACAATTCGTTGGATAGGTAAACAACATAGCTACGACTTCCATGGGATATTTTTGCATTTTTTAAAAATTCAGCCAAAATGGAGGTTAAGAAAATCTCCTCGTTAATTTGGGACATTACTCGTTTTCGACCCTTTTTTACTAGGAAGGCCATAATGTGGCCGATTTGCATTGAATCTTAGCGTGTGACAATTCGTTGGATTGGTAAACAACATAACTATGACTTCCATGGGATATTTTTGCATTCTCTAAAAATTCAGCCAAAATGGGGGTTAAGAAAATATCCTCGTTAATTTGGGACATTACTCGTTTTCGACCCTTTTTTAGTAGGAAGGCCATAATGTGGCCGATTTGCATTGAATCTAAGCGTGTGACAATTCGTTGGATAGGTAAACAACATAACTACGACTTCCATGGGATATTTTTGCATTCTCTAAAAATTCAGCCAAAATGGGGGTTAAGAAAATATCCTCGTTAATTTGGGACATTACTCGTTTTCGACCCTTTTTTATAAGGAAGGCCATAAAGTGGCCGGTTTGTATTGAATCTTAGCATGGGACAATTCGTTGGATAGGTAAACAACATAGCTACGACTTCCATGGGATATTTTTGCATTTTTTAAAAATTCAGCCAAAATGGAGGTTAAGAAAATCTCCGCGTTAATTTGGGACATTACTCGTTTTCGACCCTTTTTTACTAGGAAGGCCATAATGTGGCCGATTTGCGTTGAATCTTAGCGTGTGACAATTCGTTGGATAAGTAAACAACATAACTATGACTTCCATGGGATATTTTTGCATTCTCTAAAAATTCAGCCAAAATGGGGGTTAAGAAAATATCCTCGTTAATTTGGGACATTACTCGTTTTCGACCCTTTTTTAGTAGGAAGGCCATAATGTGGCCGATTTGCATTGAATCTTAGCGTGTGACAATTCGTTGGATAGGTAAACAACATAACTACGACTTCCATGGGATATTTTTGCATTCTCTAAAAATTCAGCCAAAATGGGGGTTAAGAAAATATCCTCGTTAATTTGGGACATTACTCGTTTTCGACCCTTTTTTATAAGGAAGGCCATAAAGTGGCCGGTTTGTATTGAATCTTAGCATGGGACAATTCGTTGGATAGGTAAACAACATAGCTACGACTTCCATGGGATATTTTTGCATTTTTTAAAAATCCAGCCAAAATGGAGGTTAAGAAAATCTCCTCGTTAATTTGGGACATTACTCGTTTTCGACCCTTTTTTACTAGGAAGGCCATAATGTGGCCGATTTGCATTGAATCTTAGCGTGTGACAATTCGTTGGATTGGTAAACAACATAACTATGACTTCCATGGGATATTTTTGCATTCTCTAAAAATTCAGCCAAAATGGGGGTTAAGAAAATATCCTCGTTAATTTGGGACATTACTCGTTTTCGACCCTTTTTTATAAGGAAGGCCATAAAGTGGCCGGTTTGTATTGAATCTTAGCATGGGACAATTCGTTGGATAGGTAAACAACATAGCTACGACTTCCATGGGATATTTTTGCATTTTTTAAAAATTCAGCCAAAATGGAGGTTAAGAAAATCTCCTCGTTAATTTGGGACATTACTCGTTTTCGACCCTTTTTTACTAGGAAGGCCATAATGTGGCCGATTTGCATTGAATCTTAGCGTGTGACAATTCGTTGGATTGGTAAACAACATAACTATGACTTCCATGGGATATTTTTGCATTCTCTAAAAATTCAGCCAAAATGGGGGTTAAGAAAATATCCTCGTTAATTTGGGACATTACTCGTTTTCGACCCTTTTTTAGTAGGAAGGCCATAATGTGGCCGATTTGCATTGAATCTAAGCGTGTGACAATTCGTTGGATAGGTAAACAACATAACTACGACTTCCATGGGATATTTTTGCATTCTCTAAAAATTCAGCCAAAATGGGGGTTAAGAAAATATCCTCGTTAATTTGGGACATTACTCGTTTTCGACCCTTTTTTATAAGGAAGGCCATAAAGTGGCCGGTTTGTATTGAATCTTAGCATGGGACAATTCGTTGGATAGGTAAACAACATAGCTACGACTTCCATGGGATATTTTTGCATTTTTTAAAAATTCAGCCAAAATGGAGGTTAAGAAAATCTCCGCGTTAATTTGGGACATTACTCGTTTTCGACCCTTTTTTACTAGGAAGGCCATAATGTGGCCGATTTGCGTTGAATCTTAGCGTGTGACAATTCGTTGGATAAGTAAACAACATAACTATGACTTCCATGGGATATTTTTGCATTCTCTAAAAATTCAGCCAAAATGGGGGTTAAGAAAATATCCTCGTTAATTTGGGACATTACTCGTTTTCGACCCTTTTTTAGTAGGAAGGCCATAATGTGGCCGATTTGCATTGAATCTTAGCGTGTGACAATTCGTTGGATAGGTAAACAACATAACTACGACTTCCATGGGATATTTTTGCATTCTCTAAAAATTCAGCCAAAATGGGGGTTAAGAAAATATCCTCGTTAATTTGGGACATTACTCGTTTTCGACCCTTTTTTATAAGGAAGGCCATAAAGTGGCCGGTTTGAATTGAATCTTAGCATGGGACAATTCGTTAGATAGGTAAACAACATAGCTACGACTTCCATGGGATATTTTTGCATTTTTTAAAAATTCAGCCAAAATGGAGGTTAAGAAAATCTCCTCGTTAATTTGGGACATTACTCGTTTTCGACCCTTTTTTACTAGGAAGGCCATAATGTGGCCGATTTGCATTGAATCTTAGCGTGTGACAATTCGTTGGATTGGTAAACAACATAACTATGACTTCCATGGGATATTTTTGCATTCTCTAAAAATTCAGCCAAAATGGGGGTTAAGAAAATATCCTCGTTAATTTGGGACATTACTCGTTTTCGACCCTTTTTTATAAGGAAGGCCATAAAGTGGCCGGTTTGTGTTGAATCTTAGCATTGGACAATTCGTTGGATAGGTAAACAACATAGCTACGACTTCCATGGGATATTTTTGCATTTTTTAAAAATTCAGCCAAAATGGAGGTTAAGAAAATCTCCTCGTTAATTTGGGACATTACTCGTTTTCGACCCTTTTTTACTAGGAAGGCCATAATGTGGCCGATTTGCATTGAATCTTAGCGTGTGACAATTCGTTGGATTGGTAAACAACATAACTATGACTTCCATGGGATATTTTTGCATTCTCTAAAAATTCAGCCAAAATGGGGGTTAAGAAAATATCCTCGTTAATTTGGGACATTACTCGTTTTCGACCCTTTTTTAGTAGGAAGGCCATAATGTGGCCGATTTGCATTGAATCTAAGCGTGTGACAATTCGTTGGATAGGTAAACAACATAACTACGACTTCCATGGGATATTTTTGCATTCTCTAAAAATTCAGCCAAAATGGGGGTTAAGAAAATATCCTCGTTAATTTGGGACATTACTCGTTTTCGACCCTTTTTTATAAGGAAGGCCATAAAGTGGCCGGTTTGTATTGAATCTTAGCATGGGACAATTCGTTGGATAGGTAAACAACATAGCTACGACTTCCATGGGATATTTTTGCATTTTTTAAAAATTCAGCCAAAATGGAGGTTAAGAAAATCTCCTCGTTAATTTGGGACATTACTCGTTTTCGACCCTTTTTTACTAGGAAGGCCATAATGTGGCCGATTTGCATTGAATCTTAGCGTGTGACAATTCGTTGGATTGGTAAACAACATAACTATGACTTCCATGGGATATTTTTGCATTCTCTAAAAATTCAGCCAAAATGGGGGTTAAGAAAATATCCTCGTTAATTTGGGACATTACTCGTTTTCGACCCTTTTTTAGTAGGAAGGCCATAATGTGGCCGATTTGCATTGAATCTAAGCGTGTGACAATTCGTTGGATAGGTAAACAACATAACTACGACTTCCATGGGATATTTTTGCATTCTCTAAAAATTCAGCCAAAATGGAGGTTAAGAAAATCCCCTCGTTAATTTAGGACATTACTCGTTTTCGACCCTTTTTTATAAGGAAGGCCATAAAGTGGCCGGTTTGTATTGAATCTTAGCATGGGACAATTCGTTGGATAGGTAAACAACATAGCTACGACTTCCATGGGATATTTTTGCATTTTTTAAAAATTCAGCCAAAATGGAGGTTAAGAAAATCTCCTCGTTAATTTGGGACATTACTCGTTTTCGACCCTTTTTTACTAGGAAGGCCATAATGTGGCCGATTTGCATTGAATCTTAGCGTGTGACAATTCGTTGGATAGGTAAACAACATAACTATGACTTCCATGGGATATTTTTGCATTCTCTAAAAATTCAGCCAAAATGGGGGTTAAGAAAATATCCTCGTTAATTTGGGACATTACTCGTTTTCGACCCTTTTTTAGTAGGAAGGCCATAATGTAGCCGATTTGCATTGAATCTTAGCGTGTGACAATTCGTTGGATAGGTAAACAACATAACTACGACTTCCATGGGATATTTTTGCATTCTCTAAAAATTCAGCCAAAATGGAGGTTAAGAAAATCCCCTCGTTAATTTAGGACATTACTCGTTTTCGACCCTTTTTTATAAGGAAGGCCATAAAGTGGCCGGTTTGTATTGAATCTTAGCATGGGACAATTTGTTGGATAGGTAAACAACATAGCTACGACTTCCATGGGATTTTTTTGCATTCTCTAAAAATTCAGCCAAAATGGAGGTTAAGAAAATCTCCTCGTTAATTTGGGACATTACTCATTTTCGACCCTTCTTTACTAGGAAGGCCATAATGTGGCATATTTGCATTGAATCTTAGCGTGTGACAATTCGTTGGATAGGTAAACAACATAACTACGACTTCCATGGAATATTTTTGCATTCTCTAAAAATTTGGCCAAAATGGAGGTTAAGAAAATCTCCTCGTTAATTTAGGACATTACTCGTTTGCGACCTATTTTTACTAGGAAGGCCATAAAGTGGCCGATTTGTATTGAATCTTAGCATGTGACAATTCGTTGGATAGGTAAACAACATAACTACGACTTCCATGGGATATTTTTGCATTCTCTAAAAATTCAGCCAAAATGGAGGTTAAGAAAATCCCCTCGTTAATTTAGGACATTACTCGTTTTCGACCCTTTTTTATAAGGAAGGCCATAAAGTGGCCGGTTTGTATTGAATCTTAGCATGGGACAATTCGTTGGATAGGTAAACAACATAGCTACGACTTCCATGGGATATTTTTGCATTTTTTAAAAATTCAGCCAAAATGGAGGTTAAGAAAATCTCCTCGTTAATTTGGGACATTACTCGTTTTCGACGCTTTTTTACTAGGAAGGCCATAATGTGGCCGATTTGCATTGAATCTTAGCGTGTGACAATTCGTTGGATAGGTAAACAACATAACTATGACTTCCATGGGATATTTTTGCATTCTCTAAAAATTCAGCCAAAATGGGGGTTAAGAAAATATCCTCGTTAATTTGGGACATTACTCGTTTTCGACCCTTTTTTAGTAGGAAGGCCATAATGTGGCCGATTTGCATTGAATCTTAGCGTGTGACAATTCGTTGGATAGGTAAACAACATAACTACGACTTCCATGGGATATTTTTGCATTCTCTAAAAATTCAGCCAAAATGGGGGTTAAGAAAATATCCTCGTTAATTTGGGACATTACTCGTTTTCGACCCTTTTTTATAAGGAAGGCCATAAAGTGGCCGGTTTGTATTGAATCTTAGCATGGGACAATTCGTTGGATAGGTAAACAACATAGCTACGACTTCCATGGGATATTTTTGCATTTTTTAAAAATTCAGCCAAAATGGAGGTTAAGAAAATCTCCTCGTTAATTTGGGACATTACTCGTTTTCGACGTTTTTTTACTAGGAAGGCCATAATGTGGCCGATTTGCATTGAATCTTAGCGTGTGACAATTCGTTGGATAGGTAAACAACATAACTACGACTTCCATGGAATATTTTTGCATTCTCTAAAAATTTGGCCAAAATGGAGGTTAAGAAAATCTCCTCGTTAATTTGGGACATTACTCGTTTTCGACCCTTCTTTACTAGGAAGGCCATAATGTGGCATATTTGCATTGAATCTTAGCGTGTGACAATTCGTTGGATAGGTAAACAACATAACTACGACTTCCATGGGATATTTTTGCATTCTCTAAAAATTCAGCCAAAATGGAGGTTAAGAAAATCCCCTCGTTAATTTAGGACA
Source organism: Medicago sativa (assembly GCF_051527215.1). Lineage (NCBI taxonomy): Eukaryota > Viridiplantae > Streptophyta > Magnoliopsida > Fabales > Fabaceae > Medicago > Medicago sativa. The sequence continues at coordinate 99,637,911 of NC_140754.1, read as the reverse complement.
TTACTCGTTTTCAACCCTTTTTTATAAGGAAGGCCATAAAGTGGCCGGTTTGTATTGAATCTTAGCATGGGACAATTCGTTGGATAGGTAAACAACATAGCTACGACTTCCATGGGATATTTTTGCATTTTTTAAAAATTCAGCCAAAATGGAGGTTAAGAAAATCTCCGCGTTAATTTGGGACATTACTCGTTTTCGACCCTTTTTTACTAGGAAGGCCATAATGTGGCCGATTTGCGTTGAATCTTAGCGTGTGACAATTCGTTGGATAAGTAAACATCAAAACTATGACTTCCATGGGATATTTTTGCATTCTCTAAAAATTCAGCCAAAATGGGGGTTAAGAAAATATCCTCGTTAATTTGGGACATTACTCGTTTTCGACCCTTTTTTAGTAGGAAGGCCATAATGTGGCCGATTTGCATTGAATCTTAGCGTGTGACAATTCGTTGGATAGGTAAACAACATAACTACGACTTCCATGGGATATTTTTGCATTCTCTAAAAATTCAGCCAAAATGGGGGTTAAGAAAATATCCTCGTTAATTTGGGACATTACTTGTTTTCGACCCTTTTTTATAAGGAAGGCCATAAAGTGGCCGGTTTGTATTGAATCTTAGCATGGGACAATTCGTTGGATAGGTAAACAACATAGCTACGACTTCCATGGGATATTTTTGCATTTTTTAAAAATTCAGCCAAAATGGAGGTTAAGAAAATCTCCTCGTTAATTTGGGACATTACTCGTTTTCGACCCTTTTTTACTAGGAAGGCCATAATGTGGCCGATTTGCATTGAATCTTAGCGTGTGACAATTCGTTGGATTGGTAAACAACATAACTATGACTTCCATGGGATATTTTTGCATTCTCTAAAAATTCAGCCAAAATGGGGGTTAAGAAAATATCCTCGTTAATTTGGGACATTACTCGTTTTCGACCCTTTTTTATAAGGAAGGCCATAAAGTGGCCGGTTTGTATTGAATCTTAGCATGGGACAATTCGTTGGATAGGTAAACAACATAGCTACGACTTCCATGGGATATTTTTGCATTTTTTAAAAATTCAGCCAAAATGGAGGTTAAGAAAATCTCCTCGTTAATTTGGGACATTACTCGTTTTCGACCCTTTTTTACTAGGAAGGCCATAATGTGGCCGATTTGCATTGAATCTTAGCGTGTGACAATTCGTTGGATTGGTAAACAACATAACTATGACTTCCATGGGATATTTTTGCATTCTCTAAAAATTCAGCCAAAATGGGGGTTAAGAAAATATCCTCGTTAATTTGGGACATTACTCGTTTTCGACCCTTTTTTAGTAGGAAGGCCATAATGTGGCCGATTTGCATTGAATCTAAGCGTGTGACAATTCGTTGGATAGGTAAACAACATAACTACGACTTCCATGGGATATTTTTGCATTCTCTAAAAATTCAGCCAAAATGGGGGTTAAGAAAATATCCTCGTTAATTTGGGACATTACTCGTTTTCGACCCTTTTTTATAAGGAAGGCCATAAAGTGGCCGGTTTGTATTGAATCTTAGCATGGGACAATTCGTTGGATAGGTAAACAACATAGCTACGACTTCCATGGGATATTTTTGCATTTTTTAAAAATTCAGCCAAAATGGAGGTTAAGAAAATCTCCTCGTTAATTTGGGACATTACTCGTTTTCGACCCTTTTTTACTAGGAAGGCCATAATGTGGCCGATTTGCATTGAATCTTAGCGTGTGACAATTCGTTGGATTGGTAAACAACATAACTATGACTTCCATGGGATATTTTTGCATTCTCTAAAAATTCAGCCAAAATGGGGGTTAAGAAAATATCCTCGTTAATTTGGGACATTACTCGTTTTCGACCCTTTTTTAGTAGGAAGGCCATAATGTGGCCGATTTGCATTGAATCTAAGCGTGTGACAATTCGTTGGATAGGTAAACAACATAACTACGACTTCCATGGGATATTTTTGCATTCTCTAAAAATTCAGCCAAAATGGGGGTTAAGAAAATATCCTCGTTAATTTGGGACATTACTCGTTTTCGACCCTTTTTTATAAGGAAGGCCATAAAGTGGCCGGTTTGTATTGAATCTTAGCATGGGACAATTCGTTGGATAGGTAAACAACATAGCTACGACTTCCATGGGATATTTTTGCATTTTTTAAAAATTCAGCCAAAATGGAGGTTAAGAAAATCTCCTCGTTAATTTGGGACATTACTCGTTTTCGACCCTTTTTTACTAGGAAGGCCATAATGTGGCCGATTTGCATTGAATCTTAGCGTGTGACAATTCGTTGGATTGGTAAACAACATAACTATGACTTCCATGGGATATTTTTGCATTCTCTAAAAATTCAGCCAAAATGGGGGTTAAGAAAATATCCTCGTTAATTTGGGACATTACTCGTTTTCGACCCTTTTTTAGTAGGAAGGCCATAATGTGGCCGATTTGCATTGAATCTAAGCGTGTGACAATTCGTTGGATAGGTAAACAACATAACTACGACTTCCATGGGATATTTTTGCATTCTCTAAAAATTCAGCCAAAATGGAGGTTAAGAAAATCCCCTCGTTAATTTAGGACATTACTCGTTTTCGACCCTTTTTTATAAGGAAGGCCATAAAGTGGCCGGTTTGTATTGAATCTTAGCATGGGACAATTCGTTGGATAGGTAAACAACATAGCTACGACTTCCATGGGATATTTTTGCATTTTTTAAAAATTCAGCCAAAATGGAGGTTAAGAAAATCTCCTCGTTAATTTGGGACATTACTCGTTTTCGACCCTTTTTTACTAGGAAGGCCATAATGTGGCCGATTTGCATTGAATCTTAGCGTGTGACAATTCGTTGGATAGGTAAACAACATAACTATGACTTCCATGGGATATTTTTGCATTCTCTAAAAATTCAGCCAAAATGGGGGTTAAGAAAATATCCTCGTTAATTTGGGACATTACTCGTTTTCGACCCTTTTTTAGTAGGAAGGCCATAATGTGGCCGATTTGCATTGAATCTTAGCGTGTGACAATTCGTTGGATAGGTAAACAACATAACTACGACTTCCATGGGATATTTTTGCATTCTCTAAAAATTCAGCCAAAATGGGGGTTAAGAAAATATCCTCGTTAATTTGGGACATTACTCGTTTTCGACCCTTTTTTAGTAGGAAGGCCATAATGTAGCCGATTTGCATTGAATCTAAGCGTGTGACAATTCGTTGGATAGGTAAACAACATAACTACGACTTCCATGGGATATTTTTGCATTCTCTAAAAATTCAGCCAAAATGGGGGTTAAGAAAATATCCTCGTTAATTTGGGACATTACTCGTTTTCGACCCTTTTTTATAAGGAAGGCCATAAAGTGGCCGGTTTGTATTGAATCTTAGCATGGGACAATTCGTTGGATAGGTAAACAACATAGCTACGACTTCCATGGGATATTTTTGCATTTTTTAAAAATTCAGCCAAAATGGAGGTTAAGAAAATCTCCTCGTTAATTTGGGACATTACTCGTTTTCGACCCTTTTTTACTAGGAAGGCCATAATGTGGCCGATTTGCATTGAATCTTAGCGTGTGACAATTCGTTGGATAGGTAAACAACATAACTATGACTTCCATGGGATATTTTTGCATTCTCTAAAAATTCAGCCAAAATGGGGGTTAAGAAAATATCCTCGTTAATTTGGGACATTACTCGTTTTCGACCCTTTTTTAGTAGGAAGGCCATAATGTGGCCGATTTGCATTGAATCTTAGCGTGTGACAATTCGTTGGATAGGTAAACAACATAACTACGACTTCCATGGGATATTTTTGCATTCTCTAAAAATTCAGCCAAAATGGGGGTTAAGAAAATATCCTCGTTAATTTGGGACATTACTCGTTTTCGACCCTTTTTTAGTAGGAAGGCCATAATGTAGCCGATTTGCATTGAATCTTAGCGTGTGACAATTCGTTGGATAGGTAAACAACATAACTACGACTTCCATGGGATATTTTTGCATTCTCTAAAAATTCAGCCAAAATGGAGGTTAAGAAAATCCCCTCGTTAATTTAGGACATTACTCGTTTTCGACCCTTTTTTATAAGGAAGGCCATAAAGTGGCCGGTTTGTATTGAATCTTAGCATGGGACAATTTGTTGGATAGGTAAACAACATAGCTACGACTTCCATGGGATTTTTTTGCATTCTCTAAAAATTCAGCCAAAATGGAGGTTAAGAAAATCTCCTCGTTAATTTGGGACATTACTCATTTTCGACCCTTCTTTACTAGGAAGGCCATAATGTGGCATATTTGCATTGAATCTTAGCGTGTGACAATTCGTTGGATAGGTAAACAACATAACTACCACTTCCATGGAATATTTTTGCATTCTCTAAAAATTTGGCCAAAATGGAGGTTAAGAAAATCTCCTCGTTAATTTAGGACATTACTCGTTTGCGACCTATTTTTACTAGGAAGGCCATAAAGTGGCCGATTTGTATTGAATCTTAGCATGTGACAATTCGTTGGATAGGTAAACAACATAACTACGACTTCCATGGGATATTTTTGCATTCTCTAAAAATTCAGCCAAAATGGAGGTTAAGAAAATCCCCTCGTTAATTTAGGACATTACTCGTTTTCGACCCTTTTTTATAAGGAAGGCCATAAAGTGGCCGGTTTGTATTGAATCTTAGCATGGGACAATTCGTTGGATAGGTAAACAACATAGCTACGACTTCCATGGGATATTTTTGCATTTTTTAAAAATTCAGCCAAAATGGAGGTTAAGAAAATCTCCTCGTTAATTTGGGACATTACTCGTTTTCGACGCTTTTTTACTAGGAAGGCCATAATGTGGCCGATTTGCATTGAATCTTAGCGTGTGACAATTCGTTGGATAGGTAAACAACATAACTATGACTTCCATGGGATATTTTTGCATTCTCTAAAAATTCAGCCAAAATGGGGGTTAAGAAAATATCCTCGTTAATTTGGGACATTACTCGTTTTCGACCCTTTTTTAGTAGGAAGGCCATAATGTGGCCGATTTGCATTGAATCTTAGCGTGTGACAATTCGTTGGATAGGTAAACAACATAACTACGACTTCCATGGGATATTTTTGCATTCTCTAAAAATTCAGCCAAAATGGGGGTTAAGAAAATATCCTCGTTAATTTGGGACATTACTCGTTTTCGACCCTTTTTTAGTAGGAAGGCCATAATGTGGCCGATTTGCATTGAATCTTAGCGTGTGACAATTCGTTGGATAGGTAAACAACATAACTACGACTTCCATGGGATATTTTTGCATTCTCTAAAAATTCAGCCAAAATGGGGGTTAAGAAAATATCCTCGTTAATTTGGGACATTACTCGTTTTCGACCCTTTTTTAGTAGGAAGGCCATAATGTAGCCGATTTGCATTGAATCTTAGCGTGTGACAATTCGTTGGATAGGTAAACAACATAACTACGACTTCCATGGGATATTTTTGCATTCTCTAAAAATTCAGCCAAAATGGAGGTTAAGAAAATCCCCTCGTTAATTTAGGACATTACTCGTTTTCGACCCTTTTTTATAAGGAAGGCCATAAAGTGGCCGGTTTGTATTGAATCTTAGCATGGGACAATTTGTTGGATAGGTAAACAACATAGCTACGACTTCCATGGGATTTTTTTGCATTCTCTAAAAATTCAGCCAAAATGGAGGTTAAGAAAATCTCCTCGTTAATTTGGGACATTACTCATTTTCGACCCTTCTTTACTAGGAAGGCCATAATGTGGCATATTTGCATTGAATCTTAGCGTGTGACAATTCGTTGGATAGGTAAACAACATAACTACCACTTCCATGGAATATTTTTGCATTCTCTAAAAATTTGGCCAAAATGGAGGTTAAGAAAATCTCCTCGTTAATTTAGGACATTACTCGTTTGCGACCTATTTTTACTAGGAAGGCCATAAAGTGGCCGATTTGTATTGAATCTTAGCATGTGACAATTCGTTGGATAGGTAAACAACATAACTACGACTTCCATGGGATATTTTTGCATTCTCTAAAAATTCAGCCAAAATGGAGGTTAAGAAAATCCCCTCGTTAATTTAGGACATTACTCGTTTTCGACCCTTTTTTATAAGGAAGGCCATAAAGTGGCCGGTTTGTATTGAATCTTAGCATGGGACAATTCGTTGGATAGGTAAACAACATAGCTACGACTTCCATGGGATATTTTTGCATTTTTTAAAAATTCAGCCAAAATGGAGGTTAAGAAAATCTCCTCGTTAATTTGGGACATTACTCGTTTTCGACGCTTTTTTACTAGGAAGGCCATAATGTGGCCGATTTGCATTGAATCTTAGCGTGTGACAATTCGTTGGATAGGTAAACAACATAACTATGACTTCCATGGGATATTTTTGCATTCTCTAAAAATTCAGCCAAAATGGGGGTTAAGAAAATATCCTCGTTAATTTGGGACATTACTCGTTTTCGACCCTTTTTTAGTAGGAAGGCCATAATGTGGCCGATTTGCATTGAATCTTAGCGTGTGACAATTCGTTGGATAGGTAAACAACATAACCACGACTTCCATGGGATATTTTTGCATTCTCTAAAAATTCAGCCAAAATGGGGGTTAAGAAAATATCCTCGTTAATTTGGGACATTACTCGTTTTCGACCCTTTTTTATAAGGAAGGCCATAAAGTGGCCGGTTTGTATTGAATCTTAGCATGGGACAATTCGTTGGATAGGTAAACAACATAGCTACGACTTCCATGGGATATTTTTGCATTTTTTAAAAATTCAGCCAAAATGGAGGTTAAGAAAATCTCCTCGTTAATTTGGGACATTACTCGTTTTCGACCCTTTTTTACTAGGAAGGCCATAATGTGGCCGATTTGCATTGAATCTTAGCGTGTGACAATTCGTTGGATAGGTAAACAACATAACTATGACTTCCATGGGATATTTTTGCATTCTCTAAAAATTCAGCCAAAATGGGGGTTAAGAAAATATCCTCGTTAATTTGGGACATTACTCGTTTTCGACCCTTTTTTAGTAGGAAGGCCATAATGTGGCCGATTTGCATTGAATCTTAGCGTGTGACAATTCGTTGGATAGGTAAACAACATAACTACGACTTCCATGGGATATTTTTGCATTCTCTAAAAATTCAGCCAAAATGGGGGTTAAGAAAATATCCTCGTTAATTTGGGACATTACTCGTTTTCGACCCTTTTTTACTAGGAAGGCCATAATGTAGCCGATTTGCATTGAATCTTAGCGTGTGACAATTCGTTGGATAGGTAAACAACATAACTACGACTTCCATGGGATATTTTTGCATTCTCTAAAAATTCAGCCAAAATGGAGGTTAAGAAAATCCCCTCGTTAATTTAGGACATTACTCGTTTTCGACCCTTTTTTATAAGGAAGGCCATAAAGTGGCCGGTTTGTATTGAATCTTAGCATGGGACAATTTGTTGGATAGGTAAACAACATAGCTACGACTTCCATGGGATTTTTTTGCATTCTCTAAAAATTCAGCCAAAATGGAGGTTAAGAAAATCTCCTCGTTAATTTGGGACATTACTCATTTTCGACCCTTCTTTACTAGGAAGGCCATAATGTGGCATATTTGCATTGAATCTTAGCGTGTGACAATTCGTTGGATAGGTAAACAACATAACTACCACTTCCATGGAATATTTTTGCATTCTCTAAAAATTTGGCCAAAATGGAGGTTAAGAAAATCTCCTCGTTAATTTAGGACATTACTCGTTTGCGACCTATTTTTACTAGGATGGCCATAAAGTGGCCGATTTGTATTGAATCTTAGCATGTGACAATTCGTTGGATAGGTAAACAACATAACTACGACTTCCATGGGATATTTTTGCATTCTCTAAAAATTCAGCCAAAATGGAGGTTAAGAAAATCCCCTCGTTAATTTAGGACAATACTCGTTTTCGACCCTTTTTTATAAGGAAGGCCATAAAGTGGCCGGTTTGTATTGAATCTTAGCATGGGACAATTCGTTGGATAGGTAAACAACATAGCTACGACTTCCATGGGATATTTTTGCATTTTTTAAATATTCAGCCAAAATGGAGGTTAAGAAAATCTCCTCGTTAATTTGGGACATTACTCGTTTTCGACGCTTTTTTACTAGGAAGGCCATAATGTGGCCGATTTGCATTGAATCTTAGCGTGTGACAATTCGTTGGATAGGTAAACAACATAACTATGACTTCCATGGGATATTTTTGCATTCTCTAAAAATTCAGCCAAAATGGGGGTTAAGAAAATATCCTCGTTAATTTGGGACATTACTCGTTTTCGACCCTTTTTTAGTAGGAAGGCCATAATGTGGCCGATTTGCATTGAATCTTAGCGTGTGACAATTCGTTGGATAGGTAAACAACATAACTACGACTTCCATGGGATATTTTTGCATTCTCTAAAAATTCAGCCAAAATGGGGGTTAAGAAAATATCCTCGTTAATTTGGGACATTACTCGTTTTCGACCCTTTTTTATAAGGAAGGCCATAAAGTGGCCGGTTTGTATTGAATCTTAGCATGGGACAATTCGTTGGATAGGTAAACAACATAGCTACGACTTCCATGGGATATTTTTGCATTTTTTTAAAAATTCAGCCAAAATGGAGGTTAAGAAAATCTCCTCGTTAATTTGGGACATTACTCGTTTTCGACGCTTTTTTACTAGGAAGGCCATAATGTGGCCGATTTGCATTGAATCTTAGCGTGTGACAATTCGTTGGATAGGTAAACAACATAACTATGACTTCCATGGGATATTTTTGCATTCTCTAAAAATTCAGCCAAAATGGGGGTTAAGAAAATATCCTCGTTAATTTGGGACATTACTCGTTTTCGACCCTTTTTTAGTAGGAAGGCCATAATGTGGCCGATTTGCATTGAATCTTAGCGTGTGACAATTCGTTGGATAGGTAAACAACATAACTACGACTTCCATGGGATATTTTTGCATTCTCTAAAAATTCAGCCAAAATGGGGGTTAAGAAAATATCCTCGTTAATTTGGGACATTACTCGTTTTCGACCCTTTTTTAGTAGGAAGGCCATAATGTCGCCGATTTGCATTGAATCTTAGCGTGTGACAATTCGTTGGATAGGTAAACAACATAACTACGACTTCCATGGGATATTTTTGCATTCTCTAAAAATTCAGCCAAAATGGAGGTTAAGAAAATCCCCTCGTTAATTTAGGACATTACTCGTTTTCGACCCTTTTTTATAAGGAAGGCCATAAAGTGGCCGGTTTGTATTGAATCTTAGCATGGGACAATTTGTTGGATAGGTAAACAACATAGCTACGACTTCCATGGGATTTTTTTGCATTCTCTAAAAATTCAGCCAAAATGGAGGTTAAGAAAATCTCCTCGTTAATTTGGGACATTACTCATTTTCGACCCTTCTTTACTAGGAAGGCCATAATGTGGCATATTTGCATTGAATCTTAGCGTGTGACAATTCGTTGGATAGGTAAACAACATAACTACGACTTCCATGGAATATTTTTGCATTCTCTAAAAATTTGGCCAAAATGGAGGTTAAGAAAATCTCCTCGTTAATTTAGGACATTACTCGTTTGCGACCTATTTTTACTAGGAAGGCCATAAAGTGGCCGATTTGTATTGAATCTTAGCATGTGACAATTCGTTGGATAGGTAAACAACATAACTACGACTTCCATGGGATATTTTTGCATTCTCTAAAAATTCAGCCAAAATGGAGGTTAAGAAAATCCCCTCGTTAATTTAGGACATTACTCGTTTTCGACCCTTTTTTATAAGGAAGGCCATAAAGTGGCCGGTTTGTATTGAATCTTAGTATGGGACAATTCGTTGGATAGGTAAACAACATAGCTACGACTTCCATGGGATATTTTTGCATTTTTTAAAAATTCAGCCAAAATGGAGGTTAAGAAAATCTCCTCGTTAATTTGGGACATTACTCGTTTTCGACGCTTTTTTACTAGGAAGGCCATAATGTGGCCGATTTGCATTGAATCTTAGCGTGTGACAATTCGTTGGATAGGTAAACAACATAACTATGACTTCCATGGGATATTTTTGCATTCTCTAAAAATTCAGCCAAAATGGGGGTTAAGAAAATATCCTCGTTAATTTGGGACATTACTCGTTTTCGACCCTTTGTTAGTAGGAAGGCCATAATGTGGCCGATTTGCATTGAATCTTAGCGTGTGACAATTCGTTGGATAGGTAAACAACATAACTACGACTTCCATGGGATATTTTTGCATTCTCTAAAAATTCAGCCAAAATGGGGGTTAAGAAAATATCCTCGTTAATTTGGGACATTACTCGTTTTCGACCCTTTTTTATAAGGAAGGCCATAAAGTGGCCGGTTTGTACTGAATCTTAGCATGGGACAATTCGTTGGATAGGTAAACAACATAGCTACGACTTCCACGGGATATTTTTGCATTTTTTAAAAATTCAGCCAAAATGGAGGTTAAGAAAATCTCCTCGTTAATTTGGGACATTACTCGTTTTCGACCCTTTTTTCCTAGGAAGGCCATAATGTGGCCGATTTGCATTGAATCTTAGCGTGTGACAATTCGTTGGATTGGTAAACAACATAACTATGACTTCCATGGGATATTTTTGCATTCTCTAAAAATTCAGCCAAAATGGGGGTTAAGAAAATATCCTCGTTAATTTGGGACATTACTCGTTTTCGACCCTTTTTTAGTAGGAAGGCCATAATGTGGCCGATTTGCATTGAATCTAAGCGTGTGACAATTCGTTGGATAGGTAAACAACATAGCTACGACTTCCATGGGATATTTTTGCATTTTTTAAAAATTCAGCCAAAATGGAGGTTAAGAAAATCTCCTCGTTAATTTGGGACATTACTCGTTTTCGACGCTTTTTTACTAGGAAGGCCATAATGTGGCCGATTTGCATTGAATCTTAGCGTGTGACAATTCGTTGGATAGGTAAACAACATAACTATGACTTCCATGGGATATTTTTGCATTCTCTAAAAATTCAGCCAAAATGGAGGTTAAGAAAATCTCCTCGTTAATTTAGGACATTACTCGTTTGCGACCTATTTTTACTAGGAAGGCCATAAAGTGGCCGATTTGTATTGAATCTTAGCATGTGACAATTCGTTGGATAGGTAAACAACATAACTACGACTTCCATGGGATATTTTTGCATTCTCTAAAAATTCAGCCAAAATGGAGGTTAAGAAAATCCCCTCGTTAATTTAGGACATTACTCGTTTTCGACCCTTTTTTATAAGGAAGGCCATAAAGTGGCCGGTTTGTATTGAATCTTAGTATGGGACAATTCGTTGGATAGGTAAACAACATAGCTACGACTTCCATGGGATATTTTTGCATTTTTTAAAAATTCAGCCAAAATGGAGGTTAAGAAAATCTCCTCGTTAATTTGGGACATTACTCGTTTTCGACGCTTTTTTACTAGGAAGGCCATAATGTGGCCGATTTGCATTGAATCTTAGCGTGTGACAATTCGTTGGATAGGTAAACAACATAACTATGACTTCCATGGGATATTTTTGCATTCTCTAAAAATTCAGCCAAAATGGGGGTTAAGAAAATATCCTCGTTAATTTGGGACATTACTCGTTTTCGACCCTTTTTTAGTAGGAAGGCCATAATGTGGCCGATTTGCATTGAATCTTAGCGTGTGACAATTCGTTGGATAGGTAAACAACATAACTACGACTTCCATGGGATATTTTTGCATTCTCTAAAAATTCAGCCAAAATGGGGGTTAAGAAAATATCCTCGTTAATTTGGGACATTACTCGTTTTCGACCCTTTTTTATAAGGAAGGCCATAGAGTGGCCGGTTTGTACTGAATCTTAGCATGGGACAATTCGTTGGATAGGTAAACAACATAGCTACGACTTCCACGGGATATTTTTGCATTTTTTAAAAATTCAGCCAAAATGGAGGTTAAGAAAATCTCCTCGTTAATTTGGGACATTACTCGTTTTCGACCCTTTTTTCCTAGGAAGGCCATAATGTGGCCGATTTGCATTGAATCTTAGCGTGTGACAATTCGTTGGATTGGTAAACAACATAACTATGACTTCCATGGGATATTTTTGCATTCTCTAAAAATTCAGCCAAAATGGGGGTTAAGAAAATATCCTCGTTAATTTGGGACATTACTCGTTTTCGACCCTTTTTTAGTAGGAAGGCCATAATGTGGCCGATTTGCATTGAATCTAAGCGTGTGACAATTCGTTGGATAGGTAAACAACATAGCTACGACTTCCATGGGATATTTTTGCATTTTTTAAAAATTCAGCCAAAATGGAGGTTAAGAAAATCTCCTCGTTAATTTGGGACATTACTCGTTTTCGACGCTTTTTTACTAGGAAGGCCATAATGTGGCCGATTTGCATTGAATCTTAGCGTGTGACAATTCGTTGGATAGGTAAACAACATAACTATGACTTCCATGGGATATTTTTGCATTCTCTAAAAATTCAGCCAAAATGGGGGTTAAGAAAATATCCTCGTTAATTTGGGACATTACTCGTTTTCGACCCTTTTTTAGTAGGAAGGCCATAATGTGGCCGATTTGCATTGAATCTTAGCGTGTGACAATTCGTTGGATAGGTAAACAACATAACTACGACTTCCATGGGATATTTTTGCATTCTCTAAAAATTCAGCCAAAATGGGGGTTAAGAAAATATCCTCGTTAATTTGGGACATTACTCGTTTTCGACCCTTTTTTAGTAGGAAGGCCATAATGTAGCCGATTTGCATTGAATCTTAGCGTGTGACAATTCGTTGGATAGGTAAACAACATAATTACGACTTCCATGGGATATTTTTGCATTCTCTAAAAATTCAGCCAAAATGGAGGTTAAGAAAATCCCCTCGTTAATTTAGGACATTACTCGTTTTCGACCCTTTTTTATAAGGAAGGCCATAAAGTGGCCGGTTTGTATTGAATCTTAGCATGGGACAATTTGTTGGATAGGTAAACAACATAGCTACGACTTCCATGGGATTTTTTTGCATTCTCTAAAAATTCAGCCAAAATGGAGGTTAAGAAAATCTCCTCGTTAATTTGGGACATTACTCATTTTCGACCCTTCTTTACTAGGAAGGCCATAATGTGGCATATTTGCATTGAATCTTAGCGTGTGACAATTCGTTGGATAGGTAAACAACATAACTACGACTTCCATGGAATATTTTTGCATTCTCTAAAAATTTGGCCAAAATGGAGGTTAAGAAAATCTCCTCGTTAATTTAGGACATTACTCGTTTGCGACCTATTTTTACTAGGAAGGCCATAAAGTGGCCGATTTGTATTGAATCTTAGCATGTGACAATTCGTTGGATAGGTAGACAACATAACTACGACTTCCATGGGATATTTTTGCATTCTCTAAAAATTCAGCCAAAATGGAGGTTAAGAAAATCCCCTCGTTAATTTAGGACATTACTCGTTTTCGACCCTTTTTTATAAGGAAGGCCATAAAGTGGCCGGTTTGTATTGAATCTTAGTATGGGACAATTCGTTGGATAGGTAAACAACATAGCTATGACTTCCATGGGATATTTTTGCATTTTTTAAAAATTCAGCCAAAATGGAGGTTAAGAAAATCTCCTCGTTAATTTGGGACATTACTCGTTTTCGACGCTTTTTTACTAGGAAGGCCATAATGTGGCCGATTTGCATTGAATCTTAGCGTGTGACAATTCGTTGGATAGGTAAACAACATAACTATGACTTCCATGGGATATTTTTGCATTCTCTAAAAATTCAGCCAAAATGGGGGTTAAGAAAATATCCTCGTTAATTTGGGACATTACTCGTTTTCGACCCTTTTTTAGTAGGAAGGCCATAATGTGGCCGATTTGCATTGAATCTTAGCGTGTGACAATTCGTTGGATAGGTAAACAACATAACTACGACTTCCATGGGATATTTTTGCATTCTCTAAAAATTCAGCCAAAATGGGGGTTAAGAAAATATCCTCGTTAATTTGGGACATTACTCGTTTTCGACCCTTTTTTATAAGGAAGGCCATAAAGTGGCCGGTTTGTACTGAATCTTAGCATGGGACAATTCGTTGGATAGGTAAACAACATAGCTACGACTTCCACGGGATATTTTTGCATTTTTTAAAAATTCAGCCAAAATGGAGGTTAAGAAAATCTCCTCGTTAATTTGGGACATTACTCGTTTTCGACCCTTTTTTACTAGGAAGGCCATAATGTGGCCGATTTGCATTGAATCTTAGCGTGTGACAATTCGTTGGATTGGTAAACAACATAACTATGACTTCCATGGGATATTTTTGCATTCTCTAAAAATTCAGCCAAAATGGGGGTTAAGAAAATATCCTCGTTAATTTGGGACATTACTCGTTTTCGACCCTTTTTTAGTAGGAAGGCCATAATGTGGCCGATTTGCATTGAATCTAAGCGTGTGACAATTCGTTGGATAGGTAAACAACATAACTACGACTTCCACGGGATATTTTTGCATTCTCTAAAAATTCAGCCAAAATGGAGGTTAAGAAAATCCCCTCGTTAATTTAGGACATTACTCGTTTTCGACCCTTTTTTAGTAGGAAGGCCATAAAGTGGCCGGTTTGTATTGAATCTTAGTATGGGACAATTCGTTGGATAGGTAAACAACATAGCTACGACTTCCATGGGATATTTTTGCATTTTTTAAAAATTCAGCCAAAATGGAGGTTAAGAAAATCTCCTCGTTAATTTGGGACATTACTCGTTTTCGACGCTTTTTTACTAGGAAGGCCATAATGTGGCCGATTTGCATTGAATCTTAGCGTGTGACAATTCGTTGGATAGGTAAACAACATAACTATGACTTCCATGGGATATTTTTGCATTCTCTAAAAATTCAGCCAAAATGGGGGTTAAGAAAATATCCTCGTTAATTTGGGACATTACTCGTTTTCGACCCTTTTTTAGTAGGAAGGCCATAATGTGGCCGATTTGCATTGAATCTTAGCGTGTGACAATTCGTTGGATAGGTAAACAACATAACTACGACTTCCATGGGATATTTTTGCATTCTCTAAAAATTCAGCCAAAATGGGGGTTAAGAAAATATCCTCGTTAATTTGGGACATTACTCGTTTTCGACCCTTTTTTATAAGGAAGGCCATAAAGTGGCCGGTTTGTACTGAATCTTAGCATGGGACAATTCGTTGGATAGGTAAACAACATAGCTACGACTTCCACGGGATATTTTTGCATTTTTTAAAAATTCAGCCAAAATGGAGGTTAAGAAAATCTCCTCGTTAATTTGGGACATTACTCGTTTTCGACCCTTTTTTACTAGGAAGGCCATAATGTGGCCGATTTGCATTGAATCTTAGCGTGTGACAATTCATTGGATTGGTAAACAACATAACTATGACTTCCATGGGATATTTTTGCATTCTCTAAAAATTCAGCCAAAATGGGGGTTAAGAAAATATCCTCGTTAATTTGGGACATTACTCGTTTTCGACCCTTTTTTAGTAGGAAGGCCATAATGTGGCCGATTTGCATTGAATCTAAGCGTGTGACAATTCGTTGGATAGGTAAACAACATAACTACGACTTCCACGGGATATTTTTGCATTCTCTAAAAATTCAGCCAAAATGGAGGTTAAGAAAATCCCCTCGTTAATTTAGGACATTACTCATTTTCGACCCTTTTTTATAAGGAAGGCCATAAAGTGGCCGGTTTGTAATGAATCTTAGCATGGGACAATTCGTTGGATAGGTAAACAACATAGCTACGACTTCCATGGGATATTTTTGCATTTTTTAAAAATTCAGCCAAAATGGAGGTTAAGAAAATCTCCTCGTTAATTTGGGACATTACTCGTTTTCGACCCTTTTTTACTAGGAAGGCCATAATGTGGCCGATTTGCATTGAATCTTAGCGTGTGACAATTCGTTGGATAGGTAAACAACATAACTATGACTTCCATGGGATATTTTTGCATTCTCTAAAAATTCAGCCAAAATGGGGGTTAAGAAAATATCCTCGTTAATTTGGGACATTACTCGTTTTCGACCCTTTTTTAGTAGGAAGGCCATAATGTGGCCGATTTGCATTGAATCTTAGCGTGTGACAATTCGTTGGATAGGTAAACAACATAACTACGACTTCCATGGGATATTTTTGCATTCTCTAAAAATTCAGCCAAAATGGGGGTTAAGAAAATATCCTCGTTAATTTGGGACATTACTCGTTTTCGACCCTTTTTTAGTAGGAAGGCCATAATGTAGCCGATTTGCATTGAATCTTAGCGTGTGACAATTCGTTGGATAGGTAAACAACATAACTACGACTTCCATGGGATATTTTTGCATTCTCTAAAAATTCAGCCAAAATGGAGGTTAAGAAAATCCCCTAGTTAATTTAGGACATTACTCATTTTCAACCCTTTTTTATAAGGAAGGCCATAAAGTGGCCGGTTTGTATTGAATCTTAGCATGGGACAATTTGTTGGATAGGTAAACAACATAGCTACGACTTCCATGGGATTTTTTTGCATTCTCTAAAAATTCAGCCAAAATGGAGGTTAAGAAAATCTCCTCGTTAATTTGGGACATTACTCGTTTTCGACCCTTCTTTAATAGGAAGGCCATAATGTGGCATATTTGCATTGAATCTTAGCGTGTGACAATTCGTTGGATAGGTAAACAACATAACTACGACTTCCATGGAATATTTTTGCATTCTCTAAAAATTTGGCCAAAATGGAGGTTAAGAAAATCTCCTCGTTAATTTAGGACATCACTCGTTTGCGACCTATTTTTACTAGGAAGGCCATAAAGTGGCCGATTTGTATTGAATCTTAGCATGTGACAATTCGTTGGATAGGTAAACAACATAGCTACGACTTCCATGGGATATTTTTGCATTTTTTAAAAATTCAGCCAAAATGGAGGTTAAGAAAATCTCCTCGTTAATTTGGGACATTACTCGTTTTCGACGCTTTTTTACTAGGAAGGCCATAATGTGGCCGATTTGCATTGAATCTTAGCGTGTGACAATTCGTTGGATAGGTAAACAACATAACTATGACTTCCATGGGATATTTTTGCATTCTCTAAAAATTCAGCCAAAATGGGGGTTAAGAAAATATCCTCGTTAATTTGGGACATTACTCGTTTTCGACCCTTTTTTAGTAGGAAGGCCATAATGTGGCCGATTTGCATTGAATCTTAGCGTGTGACAATTCGTTGGATAGGTAAACAACATAACTACGACTTCCATGGGATATTTTTGCATTCTCTAAAAATTCAGCCAAAATGGGGGTTAAGAAAATATCCTCGTTAATTTGGGACATTACTCGTTTTCGACCCTTTTTTATAAGGAAGGCCATAAAGTGGCCGGTTTGTACTGAATCTTAGCATGGGACAATTCGTTGGATAGGTAAACAACATAGCTACGACTTTCCATGGGATATTTTTGCATTTTTTAAAAATTCAGCCAAAATGGAGGTTAAGAAAATCTCCTCGTTAATTTGGGACATTACTCGTTTTCGACCCTTTTTTACTAGGAAGGCCATAATGTGGCCGATTTGCATTGAATCTTAGCGTGTGACAATTCGTTGGATTGGTAAACAACATAACTATGACTTCCATGGGATATTTTTGCATTCTCTAAAAATTCAGCCAAAATGGGGGTTAAGAAAATATCCTCGTTAATTTGGGACATTACTCGTTTTCGACCCTTTTTTAGTAGGAAGGCCATAATGTGGCCGATTTGCATTGAATCTAAGCGTGTGACAATTCGTTGGATAGGTAAACAACATAACTACGACTTCCACGGGATATTTTTGCATTCTCTAAAAATTCAGCCAAAATGGAGGTTAAGAAAATCCCCTCGTTAATTTAGGACATTACTCATTTTCGACCTTTTTTTATAAGGAAGGCCATAAAGTGGCCGGTTTGTAATGAATCTTAGCATGGGACAATTCGTTGGATAGGTAAACAACATAGCTACGACTTCCATGGGATATTTTTGCATTTTTTAAAAATTCAGCCAAAATGGAGGTTAAGAAAATCTCCTCGTTAATTTGGGACATTACTCGTTTTCGACCCTTTTTTACTAGGAAGGCCATAATGTGGCCGATTTGCATTGAATCTTAGCGTGTGACAATTCGTTGGATAGGTAAACAACATAACTATGACTTCCATGGGATATTTTTGCATTCTCTAAAAATTCAGCCAAAATGGGGGTTAAGAAAATATCCTCGTTAATTTGGGACATTACTCGTTTTCGACCCTTTTTTAGTAGGAAGGCCATAATGTGGCCGATTTGCATTGAATCTTAGCGTGTGACAATTCGTTGGATAGGTAAACAACATAACTACGACTTCCATGGGATATTTTTGCATTCTCTAAAAATTCAGCCAAAATGGGGGTTAAGAAAATATCCTCGTTAATTTGGGACATTACTCGTTTTCGACCCTTTTTTAGTAGGAAGGCCATAATGTAGCCGATTTGCATTGAATCTTAGCGTGTGACAATTCGTTGGATAGGTAAACAACATAACTACGACTTCCATGGGATATTTTTGCATTCTCTAAAAATTCAGCCAAAATGGAGGTTAAGAAAATCCCCTAGTTAATTTAGGACATTACTCATTTTCAACCCTTTTTTATAAGGAAGGCCATAAAGTGGCCGGTTTGTATTGAATCTTAGCATGGGACAATTTGTTGGATAGGTAAACAACATAGCTACGACTTCCATGGGATTTTTTTGCATTCTCTAAAAATTCAGCCAAAATGGAGGTTAAGAAAATATCCTCGTTAATTTGGGACATTACTCGTTTTCGACCCTTTTTTAGTAGGAAGGCCATAATGTGGCCGATTTGCATTGAATCTAAGCGTGTGACAATTCGTTGGATAGGTAAACAACATAACTACGACTTCCACGGGATATTTTTGCATTCTCTAAAAATTCAGCCAAAATGGAGGTTAAGAAAATCCCCTCGTTAATTTAGGACATTACTCGTTTTCGACCCTTTTTTAGTAGGAAGGCCATAAAGTGGCCGGTTTGTATTGAATCTTAGTATGGGACAATTCGTTGGATAGGTAAACAACATAGCTACGACTTCCATGGGATATTTTTGCATTTTTTAAAAATTCAGCCAAAATGGAGGTTAAGAAAATCTCCTCGTTAATTTGGGACATTACTCGTTTTCGACGCTTTTTTACTAGGAAGGCCATAATGTGGCCGATTTGCATTGAATCTTAGCGTGTGACAATTCGTTGGATAGGTAAACAACATAACTATGACTTCCATGGGATATTTTTGCATTCTCTAAAAATTCAGCCAAAATGGGGGTTAAGAAAATATCCTCGTTAATTTGGGACATTACTCGTTTTCGACCCTTTTTTAGTAGGAAGGCCATAATGTGGCCGATTTGCATTGAATCTTAGCGTGTGACAATTCGTTGGATAGGTAAACAACATAACTACGACTTCCATGGGATATTTTTGCATTCTCTAAAAATTCAGCCAAAATGGGGGTTAAGAAAATATCCTCGTTAATTTGGGACATTACTCGTTTTCGACCCTTTTTTATAAGGAAGGCCATAATGTGGCCGATTTGCATTGAATCTTAGCGTGTGACAATTCATTGGATTGGTAAACAACATAACTACGACTTCCATGGGATATTTTTGCATTCTCTAAAAATTCAGCCAAAATGGGGGTTAAGAAAATATCCTCGTTAATTTAGGTCATTACTCGTTTTCGACCCTTTTTTATAAGGAAGGCCATAAAGTGGCCGGTTTGTATTGAATCTTAGCATGGGACAATTTGTTGGATAGGTAAACAACATAGCTACGACTTCCATGGGATATTTTTGCATTTTTTAAAAATTCAGCCAAAATGGAGGTTAAGAAAATCTCCTCGTTAAATTGGGACATTACTCGTTTTCGACCCTTTTTTACTAGGAAGGCCATAATGTGGCCGATTTGCATTGAATCTTAGCGTGTGACAATTCGTTGGATTGGTAAACAACATAACTATGACTTCCATGGGATATTTTTGCATTCTCTAAAAATTCAGCCAAAATGGGGGTTAAGAAAATATCCTCGTTAATTTGGGACATTACTCGTTTTCGACCCTTTTTTAGTAGGAAGGCCATAATGTGGCCGATTTGCATTGAATCTAAGCGTGTGACAATTCGTTGGATAGGTAAACAACATAACTACGACTTCCACGGGATATTTTTGCATTCTCTAAAAATTCAGCCAAAATGGAGGTTAAGAAAATCCCCTCGTTAATTTAGGACATTACTCATTTTCGACCTTTTTTTATAAGGAAGGCCATAAAGTGGCCGGTTTGTAATGAATCTTAGCATGGGACAATTCGTTGGATAGGTAAACAACATAGCTACGACTTCCATGGGATATTTTTGCATTTTTTAAAAATTCAGCCAAAATGGAGGTTAAGAAAATCTCCTCGTTAATTTGGGACATTACTCGTTTTCGACCCTTTTTTACTAGGAAGGCCATAATGTGGCCGATTTGCATTGAATCTTAGCGTGTGACAATTCGTTGGATAGGTAAACAACATAACTATGACTTCCATGGGATATTTTTGCATTCTCTAAAAATTCAGCCAAAATGGGGGTTAAGAAAATATCCTCGTTAATTTGGGACATTACTCGTTTTCGACCCTTTTTTAGTAGGAAGGCCATAATGTGGCCGATTTGCATTGAATCTTAGCGTGTGACAATTCGTTGGATAGGTAAACAACATAACTACGACTTCCATGGGATATTTTTGCATTCTCTAAAAATTCAGCCAAAATGGGGGTTAAGAAAATATCCTCGTTAATTTGGGACATTACTCGTTTTCGACCCTTTTTTAGTAGGAAGGCCATAATGTAGCCGATTTGCATTGAATCTTAGCGTGTGACAATTCGTTGGATAGGTAAACAACATAACTACGACTTCCATGGGATATTTTTGCATTCTCTAAAAATTCAGCCAAAATGGAGGTTAAGAAAATCCCCTAGTTAATTTAGGACATTACTCATTTTCAACCCTTTTTTATAAGGAAGGCCATAAAGTGGCCGGTTTGTATTGAATCTTAGCATGGGACAATTTGTTGGATAGGTAAACAACATAGCTACGACTTCCATGGGATTTTTTTGCATTCTCTAAAAATTCAGCCAAAATGGAGGTTAAGAAAATATCCTCGTTAATTTGGGACATTACTCGTTTTCGACCCTTTTTTAGTAGGAAGGCCATAATGTGGCCGATTTGCATTGAATCTAAGCGTGTGACAATTCGTTGGATAGGTAAACAACATAACTACGACTTCCACGGGATATTTTTGCATTCTCTAAAAATTCAGCCAAAATGGAGGTTAAGAAAATCCCCTCGTTAATTTAGGACATTACTCGTTTTCGACCCTTTTTTAGTAGGAAGGCCATAAAGTGGCCGGTTTGTATTGAATCTTAGTATGGGACAATTCGTTGGATAGGTAAACAACATAGCTACGACTTCCATGGGATATTTTTGCATTTTTTAAAAATTCAGCCAAAATGGAGGTTAAGAAAATCTCCTCGTTAATTTGGGACATTACTCGTTTTCGACGCTTTTTTACTAGGAAGGCCATAATGTGGCCGATTTGCATTGAATCTTAGCGTGTGACAATTCGTTGGATAGGTAAACAACATAACTATGACTTCCATGGGATATTTTTGCATTCTCTAAAAATTCAGCCAAAATGGGGGTTAAGAAAATATCCTCGTTAATTTGGGACATTACTCGTTTTCGACCCTTTTTTAGTAGGAAGGCCATAATGTGGCCGATTTGCATTGAATCTTAGCGTGTGACAATTCGTTGGATAGGTAAACAACATAACTACGACTTCCATGGGATATTTTTGCATTCTCTAAAAATTCAGCCAAAATGGGGGTTAAGAAAATATCCTCGTTAATTTGGGACATTACTCGTTTTCGACCCTTTTTTATAAGGAAGGCCATAATGTGGCCGATTTGCATTGAATCTTAGCGTGTGACAATTCGTTGGATAGGTAAACAACATAACTACGACTTCCATGGGATATTTTTGCATTCTCTAAAAATTCAGCCAAAATGGGGGTTAAGAAAATATCCTCGTTAATTTAGGTCATTACTCGTTTTCGACCCTTTTTTATAAGGAAGGCCATAAAGTGGCCGGTTTGTATTGAATCTTAGCATGGGACAATTTGTTGGATAGGTAAACAACATAGCTACGACTTCCATGGGATATTTTTGCATTTTTTAAAAATTCAGCCAAAATGGAGGTTAAGAAAATCTCCTCGTTAAATTGGGACATTACTCGTTTTCGACCCTTTTTTACTAGGAAGGCCATAATGTGGCCGATTTGCATTGAATCTTAGCGTGTGACAATTCGTTGGATAGGTAAACAACATAACTATGACTTCCATGGGATATTTTTGCATTCTCTAAAAATTCAGCCAAAATGGGGGTTAAGAAAATATCCTCGTTAATTTGGGACATTACTCGTTTTCGACCCTTTTTTAGTAGGAAGGCCATAATGTGGCCGATTTGCATTGAATCTTAGCGTGTGACAATTCGTTGGATAGGTAAACAACATAACTACGACTTCCATGGGATATTTTTGCATTCTCTAAAAATTCAGCCAAAATGGGGGTTAAGAAAATATCCTCGTTAATTTGGGACATTACTCGTTTTCGACCCTTTTTTAGTAGGAAGGCCATAATGTAGCCGATTTGCATTGAATCTTAGCGTGTGACAATTCGTTGGATAGGTAAACAACATAACTACGACTTCCATGGGATATTTTTGCATTCTCTAAAAATTCAGCCAAAATGGAGGTTAAGAAAATCCCCTAGTTAATTTAGGACATTACTCATTTTCAACCCTTTTTTATAAGGAAGGCCATAAAGTGGCCGGTTTGTATTGAATCTTAGCATGGGACAATTTGTTGGATAGGTAAACAACATAGCTACGACTTCCATGGGATTTTTTTGCATTCTCTAAAAATTCAGCCAAAATGGAGGTTAAGAAAATCTCCTCGTTAATTTGGGACATTACTCGTTTTCGACCCTTCTTTACTAGGAAGGCCATAATGTGGCATATTTGCATTGAATCTTAGCGTGTGACAATTCGTTGGATAGGTAAACAACATAACTACGACTTCCATGGAATATTTTTGCATTCTCTAAAAATTTGGCCAAAATGGAGGTTAAGAAAATCTCCTCGTTAATTTAGGACATCACTCGTTTGCGACCTATTTTTACTAGGAAGGCCATAAAGTGGCCGATTTGTATTGAATCTTAGCATGTGACAATTCGTTGGATAGGTAAACAACATAGCTACGACTTCCATGGGATATTTTTGCATTTTTTAAAAATTCAGCCAAAATGGAGGTTAAGAAAATCTCCTCGTTAATTTGGGACATTACTCGTTTTCGACGCTTTTTTACTAGGAAGGCCATAATGTGGCCGATTTGCATTGAATCTTAGCGTGTGACAATTCGTTGGATAGGTAAACAACATAACTATGACTTCCATGGGATATTTTTGCATTCTCTAAAAATTCAGCCAAAATGGGGGTTAAGAAAATATCCTCGTTAATTTGGGACATTACTCGTTTTCGACCCTTTTTTAGTAGGAAGGCCATAATGTGGCCGATTTGCATTGAATCTTAGCGTGTGACAATTCGTTGGATAGGTAAACAACATAACTACGACTTCCATGGGATATTTTTGCATTCTCTAAAAATTCAGCCAAAATGGGGGTTAAGAAAATATCCTCGTTAATTTGGGACATTACTCGTTTTCGACCCTTTTTTATAAGGAAGGCCATAAAGTGGCCGGTTTGTACTGAATCTTAGCATGGGACAATTCGTTGGATAGGTAAACAACATAGCTACGACTTCCATGGGATATTTTTGCATTTTTTAAAAATTCAGCCAAAATGGAGGTTAAGAAAATCTCCTCGTTAATTTGGGACATTACTCGTTTTCGACCCTTTTTTACTAGGAAGGCCATAATGTGGCCGATTTGCATTGAATCTTAGCGTGTGACAATTCGTTGGATTGGTAAACAACATAACTATGACTTCCATGGGATATTTTTGCATTCTCTAAAAATTCAGCCAAAATGGGGGTTAAGAAAATATCCTCGTTAATTTGGGACATTACTCGTTTTCGACCCTTTTTTAGTAGGAAGGCCATAATGTGGCCGATTTGCATTGAATCTAAGCGTGTGACAATTCGTTGGATAGGTAAACAACATAACTACGACTTCCACGGGATATTTTTGCATTCTCTAAAAATTCAGCCAAAATGGAGGTTAAGAAAATCCCCTCGTTAATTTAGGACATTACTCATTTTCGACCCTTTTTTATAAGGAAGGCCATAAAGTGGCCGGTTTGTAATGAATCTTAGCATGGGACAATTCGTTGGATAGGTAAACAACATAGCTACGACTTCCATGGGATATTTTTGCATTTTTTAAAAATTCAGCCAAAATGGAGGTTAAGAAAATCTCCTCGTTAATTTGGGACATTACTCGTTTTCGACCCTTTTTTACTAGGAAGGCCATAATGTGGCCGATTTGCATTGAATCTTAGCGTGTGACAATTCGTTGGATAGGTAAACAACATAACTATGACTTCCATGGGATATTTTTGCATTCTCTAAAAATTCAGCCAAAATGGGGGTTAAGAAAATATCCTCGTTAATTTGGGACATTACTCGTTTTCGACCCTTTTTTAGTAGGAAGGCCATAATGTGGCCGATTTGCATTGAATCTTAGCGTGTGACAATTCGTTGGATAGGTAAACAACATAACTACGACTTCCATGGGATATTTTTGCATTCTCTAAAAATTCAGCCAAAATGGGGGTTAAGAAAATATCCTCGTTAATTTGGGACATTACTCGTTTTCGACCCTTTTTTAGTAGGAAGGCCATAATGTAGCCGATTTGCATTGAATCTTAGCGTGTGACAATTCGTTGGATAGGTAAACAACATAACTACGACTTCCATGGGATATTTTTGCATTCTCTAAAAATTCAGCCAAAATGGAGGTTAAGAAAATCCCCTAGTTAATTTAGGACATTACTCATTTTCAACCCTTTTTTATAAGGAAGGCCATAAAGTGGCCGGTTTGTATTGAATCTTAGCATGGGACAATTTGTTGGATAGGTAAACAACATAGCTACGACTTCCCTGGGATTTTTTTGCATTCTCTAAAAATTCAGCCAAAATGGAGGTTAAGAAAATCTCCTCGTTAATTTGGGACATTACTCGTTTTCGACCCTTCTTTACTAGGAAGGCCATAATGTGGCATATTTGCATTGAATCTTAGCGTGTGACAATTCGTTGGATAGGTAAACAACATAACTACGACTTCCATGGAATATTTTTGCATTCTCTAAAAATTTGGCCAAAATGGAGGTTAAGAAAATCT
Organism: Medicago sativa; assembly: GCF_051527215.1. Lineage (NCBI taxonomy): Eukaryota > Viridiplantae > Streptophyta > Magnoliopsida > Fabales > Fabaceae > Medicago > Medicago sativa. The sequence continues at coordinate 99,612,397 of NC_140754.1, read as the reverse complement.
CCTCGTTAATTTAGGACATCACTCGTTTGCGACCTATTTTTACTAGGAAGGCCATAAAGTGGCCGATTTGTATTGAATCTTAGCATGTGACAATTCGTTGGATAGGTAAACAACATAGCTACGACTTCCATGGGATATTTTTGCATTTTTTAAAAATTCAGCCAAAATGGAGGTTAAGAAAATCTCCTCGTTAATTTGGGACATTACTCGTTTTCGACGCTTTTTTACTAGGAAGGCCATAATGTGGCCGATTTGCATTGAATCTTAGCGTGTGACAATTCGTTGGATAGGTAAACAACATAACTATGACTTCCATGGGATATTTTTGCATTCTCTAAAAATTCAGCCAAAATGGGGGTTAAGAAAATATCCTCGTTAATTTGGGACATTACTCGTTTTCGACCCTTTTTTAGTAGGAAGGCCATAATGTGGCCGATTTGCATTGAATCTTAGCGTGTGACAATTCGTTGGATAGGTAAACAACATAACTACGACTTCCATGGGATATTTTTGCATTCTCTAAAAATTCAACCAAAATGGGGGTTAAGAAAATATCCTCGTTAATTTGGGACATTACTCGTTTTCGACCCTTTTTTATAAGGAAGGCCATAAAGTGGCCGGTTTGTATTGAATCTTAGCATGGGACAATTCGTTGGATAGGTAAACAACATAGCTACGACTTCCATGGGATATTTTTGCATTTTTTAAAAATTCAGCCAAAATGGAGGTTAAGAAAATCTCCTCGTTAATTTGGGACATTACTCGTTTTCGACCCTTTTTTACTAGGAAGGCCATAATGTGGCCGATTTGCATTGAATCTTAGCGTGTGACAATTCGTTGGATTGGTAAACAACATAACTATGACTTCCATGGGATATTTTTGCATTCTCTAAAAATTCAGCCAAAATGGGGGTTAAGAAAATATCCTCGTTAATTTGGGACATTACTCGTTTTCGACCCTTTTTTAGTAGGAAGGCCATAATGTGGCCGATTTGCATTGAATCTAAGCGTGTGACAATTCGTTGGATAGGTAAACAACATAACTACGACTTCCACGGGATAATTTTGCATTCTCTAAAAATTCAGCCAAAATGGAGGTTAAGAAAATCCCCTCGTTAATTTAGGACATTACTCATTTTCGACCCTTTTTTATAAGGAAGGCCATAAAGTGGCCGGTTTGTAATGAATCTTAGCATGGGACAATTCGTTGGATAGGTAAACAACATAGCTACGACTTCCATGGGATATTTTTGCATTTTTTAAAAATTCAGCCAAAATGGAGGTTAAGAAAATCTCCTCGTTAATTTGGGACATTACTCGTTTTCGACCCTTTTTTACTAGGAAGGCCATAATGTGGCCGATTTGCATTGAATCTTAGCGTGTGACAATTCGTTGGATAGGTAAACAACATAACTATGACTTCCATGGGATATTTTTGCATTCTCTAAAAATTCAGCCAAAATGGGGGTTAAGAAAATATCCTCGTTAATTTGGGACATTACTCGTTTTCGACCCTTTTTTAGTAGGAAGGCCATAATGTGGCCGATTTGCATTGAATCTTAGCGTGTGACAATTCGTTGGATAGGTAAACAACATAACTACGACTTCCATGGGATATTTTTGCATTCTCTAAAAATTCAGCCAAAATGGGGGTTAAGAAAATATCCTCGTTAATTTGGGACATTACTCGTTTTCGACCCTTTTTTAGTAGGAAGGCCATAATGTAGCCGATTTGCATTGAATCTTAGCGTGTGACAATTCGTTGGATAGGTAAACAACATAACTACGACTTCCATGGGATATTTTTGCATTCTCTAAAAATTCAGCCAAAATGGAGGTTAAGAAAATCCCCTAGTTAATTTAGGACATTACTCATTTTCAACCCTTTTTTATAAGGAAGGCCATAAAGTGGCCGGTTTGTATTGAATCTTAGCAAGGGACAATTTGTTGGATAGGTAAACAACATAGCTACGACTTCCATGGGATTTTTTTGCATTCTCTAAAAATTCAGCCAAAATGGAGGTTAAGAAAATCTCCTCGTTAATTTGGGACATTACTCGTTTTCGACCCTTCTTTACTAGGAAGGCCATAATGTGGCATATTTGCATTGAATCTTAGCGTGTGACAATTCGTTGGATAGGTAAACAACATAACTACGACTTCCATGGAATATTTTTGCATTCTCTAAAAATTTGGCCAAAATGGAGGTTAAGAAAATCTCCTCGTTAATTTAGGACATCACTAGTTTGCGACCTATTTTTACTAGGAAGGCCATAAAGTGGCCGATTTGTATTGAATCTTAGCATGTGACAATTCGTTGGATAGGTAAACAACATAGCTACGACTTCCATGGGATATTTTTGCATTTTTTAAAAATTCAGCCAAAATGGAGGTTAAGAAAATCTCCTCGTTAATTTGGGACATTACTCGTTTTCGACGCTTTTTTACTAGGAAGGCCATAATGTGGCCGATTTGCATTGAATCTTAGCGTGTGACAATTCGTTGGATAGGTAAACAACATAACTACGACTTCCATGGGATATTTTTGCATTCTCTAAAAATTCAGCCAAAATGGGGGTTAAGAAAATATCCTCGTTAATTTGGGACATTACTCGTTTTCGACCCTTTTTTATAAGGAAGGCCATAAAGTGGCCGGTTTGTATTGAATCTTAGCATGGGACAATTCGTTGGATAGGTAAACAACATAGCTACGACTTCCATGGGATATTTTTGCATTTTTTAAAAATTCAGCCAAAATGGAGGTTAAGAAAATCTCCTCGTTAATTTGGGACATTACTCGTTTTCGACCCTTTTTTACTAGGAAGGCCATAATGTGGCCGATTTGCATTGAATCTTAGCGTGTGACAATTCGTTGGATTGGTAAACAACATAACTATGACTTCCATGGGATATTTTTGCATTCTCTAAAAATTCAGCCAAAATGGGGGTTAAGAAAATATCCTCGTTAATTTGGGACATTACTCGTTTTCGACCCTTTTTTAGTAGGAAGGCCATAATGTGGCCGATTTGCATTGAATCTAAGCGTGTGACAATTCGTTGGATAGGTAAACAACATAACTACGACTTCCACGGGATAATTTTGCATTCTCTAAAAATTCAGCCAAAATGGAGGTTAAGAAAATCCCCTCGTTAATTTAGGACATTACTCATTTTCGACCCTTTTTTATAAGGAAGGCCATAAAGTGGCCGGTTTGTAATGAATCTTAGCATGGGACAATTCGTTGGATAGGTAAACAACATAGCTACGACTTCCATGGGATATTTTTGCATTTTTTAAAAATTCAGCCAAAATGGAGGTTAAGAAAATCTCCTCGTTAATTTGGGATATTACTCGTTTTCGACCCTTTTTTAGTAGGAAGGCCATAATGTGGCCGATTTGCATTGAATCTTAGCGTGTGACAATTCGTTGGATAGGTAAACAACATAACTATGACTTCCATGGGATATTTTTGCATTCTCTAAAAATTCAGCCAAAATGGGGGTTAAGAAAATATCCTCGTTAATTTGGGACATTACTCGTTTTCGACCCTTTTTTAGTAGGAAGGCCATATTGTGGCCGATTAGCATTGAATCTTAGCGTGTGACAATTCGTTGGATAGGTAAACAACATAACTACGACTTCCATGGGATATTTTTGCATTCTCTAAAAATTCAGCCAAAATGGGGGTTAAGAAAATATCCTCGTTAATTTGGGACATTACTCGTTTTCGACCCTTTTTTAGTAGGAAGGCCATAATGTAGCCGATTTGCATTGAATCTTAGCGTGTGACAATTCGTTGGATAGGTAAACAACATAACTACGACTTCCATGGGATATTTTTGCATTCTCTAAAAATTCAGCCAAAATGGAGGTTAAGAAAATCCCCTAGTTAATTTAGGACATTACTCATTTTCAACCCTTTTTTATAAGGAAGGCCATAAAGTGGCCGGTTTGTATTGAATCTTAGCAAGGGACAATTTGATGGATAGGTAAACAACATAGCTACGACTTCCATGGGATTTTTTTGCATTCTCTAAAAATTCAGCCAAAATGGAGGTTAAGAAAATCTCCTCGTTAATTTGGGACATTACTCGTTTTCGACCCTTCTTTACTAGGAAGGCCATAATGTGGCATATTTGCATTGAATCTTAGCGTGTGACAATTCGTTGGATAGGTAAACAACATAACTACGACTTCCATGGAATATTTTTGCATTCTCTAAAAATTTGGCCAAAATGGAGGTTAAGAAAATCTCCTCGTTAATTTAGGACATCACTAGTTTGCGACCTATTTTTACTAGGAAGGCCATAAAGTGGCCGATTTGTATTGAATCTTAGCATGTGACAATTCGTTGGATAGGTAAACAACATAGCTACGACTTCCATGGGATATTTTTGCATTTTTTAAAAATTCAGCCAAAATGGAGGTTAAGAAAATCTCCTCGTTAATTTGGGACATTACTCGTTTTCGACCCTTTTTTAGTAGGAAGGCCATAATGTGGCCGATTTGCATTGAATCTTAGCGTGTGACAATTCGTTGGATAGGTAAACAACATAACTACGACTTCCATGGGATATTTTTGCATTCTCTAAAAATTCAGCCAAAATGAGGGTTAAGAAAATATCCTCGTTAATTTGGGACATTACTCGTTTTCGACCCTTTTTTATAAGGAAGGCCATAAAGTGGCCGGTTTGTATTGAATCTTAGCATGGGACAATTCGTTGGATAGGTAAACAACATAGCTACGACTTCCATGGGATATTTTTGCATTTTTTAAAAATTCAGCCAAAATGGAGGTTAAGAAAATCTCCTCGTTAATTTGGGACATTACTCGTTTTCGACCCTTTTTTACTAGGAAGGCCATAATGTGGCCGATTTGCATTGAATCTAAGCGTGTGACAATTCGTTGGATAGGTAAACAACATAACTACGACTTCCACGGGATAATTTTGCATTCTCTAAAAATTCAGCCAAAATGGAGGTTAAGAAAATCCCCTCGTTAATTTAGGACATTACTCATTTTCGACCCTTTTTTATAAGGAAGGCCATAAAGTGGCCGGTTTGTAATGAATCTTAGCATGGGACAATTCGTTGGATAGGTAAACAACATAGCTACGACTTCCATGGGATATTTTTGCATTTTTTAAAAATTCAGCCAAAATGGAGGTTAAGAAAATCTCCTCGTTAATTTGGGATATTACTCGTTTTCGACCCTTTTTTAGTAGGAAGGCCATAATGTGGCCGATTTGCATTGAATCTTAGCGTGTGACAATTCGTTGGATAGGTAAACAACATAACTATGACTTCCATGGGATATTTTTGCATTCTCTAAAAATTCAGCCAAAATGGGGGTTAAGAAAATATCCTCGTTAATTTGGGACATTACTCGTTTTCGACCCTTTTTTAGTAGGAAGGCCATAATGTGGCCAATTTGCATTGAATCTTAGCGTGTGACAATTCGTTGGATAGGTAAACAACATAACTACGACTTCCATGGGATATTTTTGCATTCTCTAAAAATTCAGCCAAAATGGGGGTTAAGAAAATATCCTCGTTAATTTGGGACATTACTCGTTTTCGACCCTTTTTTAGTAGGAAGGCCATAATGTAGCCGATTTGCATTGAATCTTAGCGTGTGACAATTCGTTGGATAGGTAAACAACATAACTACGACTTCCATGGGATATTTTTGCATTCTCTAAAAATTCAGCCAAAATGGAGGTTAAGAAAATCCCCTAGTTAATTTAGGACATTACTCATTTTCAACCCTTTTTTATAAGGAAGGCCATAAAGTGGCCGGTTTGTATTGAATCTTAGCAAGGGACAATTTGATGGATAGGTAAACAACATAGCTACGACTTCCATGGGATTTTTTTGCATTCTCTAAAAATTCAGCCAAAATGGAGGTTAAGAAAATCTCCTCGTTAATTTGGGACATTACTCGTTTTCGACCCTTCTTTACTAGGAAGGCCATAATGTGGCATATTTGCATTGAATCTTAGCGTGTGACAATTCGTTGGATAGGTAAACAACATAACTACGACTTCCATGGAATATTTTTGCATTCTCTAAAAATTTGGCCAAAATGGAGGTTAAGAAAATCTCCTCGTTAATTTAGGACATCACTAGTTTGCGACCCTTTTTTAGTAGGAAGGCCATAATGTGGCCGATTTGCATTGAATCTTAGCGTGTGACAATTCGTTATATAGGTAAACAACATAACTACGACTTCCATGGGATATTTTTGCATTCTCTAAAAATTCAGCCAAAATGGGGGTTAAGAAAATATCCTCGTTAATTTGGGACATTACTCGTTTTCGACCCTTTTTTAGTAGGAAGGCCATAATGTGGCCGATTTGCATTGAATCTTAGCGTGTGACAATTCGTTATATAGGTAAACAACATAACTACGACTTCCATGGGATATTTTTGCATTCTCTAAAAATTCAGCCAAAATGGGGGTTAAGAAAATATCCTCGTTAATTTGGGACATTACTCGTTTTCGACCCTTTTTTATAAGGAAGGCCATAAAGTGGCCGGTTTGTATTGAATCTTAGCATGGGACAATTCGTTGGATAGGTAAACAACATAGCTACGACTTCCATGGGATATTTTTGCATTTTTTAAAAATTTGGCCAAAATGGAGGTTAAGAAAATCTCCTCGTTAATTTAGGACATCACTAGTTTGCGACCCTTTTTTAGTAGGAAGGCCATAATGTGGCCGGTTTGCATTGAATCTTAGCGTGTGACAATTCGTTGGATAGGTAAACAACATAACTATGACTTCCATGGGATATTTTTGCATTCTCTAAAAATTCAGCCAAAATGGGGGTTAAGAAAATATCCTCGTTAATTTGGGACATTACTCGTTTTCGACCCTTTTTTAGTAGGAAGGCCATAATGTGGCCGATTTGCATTGAATCTTAGCGTGTGACAATTCGTTATATAGGTAAACAACATAACTACGACTTCCATGGGATATTTTTGCATTCTCTAAAAATTCAGCCAAAATGGGGGTTAAGAAAATATCCTCGTTAATTTGGGACATTACTCGTTTTCGACCCTTTTTTATAAGGAAGGCCATAAAGTGGCCGGTTTGTATTGAATCTTAGCATGGGACAATTCGTTGGATAGGTAAACAACATAGCTACGACTTCCATGGGATATTTTTGCATTTTTTAAAAATTCAGCCAAAATGGAGGTTAAGAAAATCTCCTCGTTAATTTGGGACATTACTCGTTTTCGACCCTTTTTTACTAGGAAGGCCATAATGTGGCCGATTTGCATTGAATCTTAGCGTGTGACAATTCGTTGGATTGGTAAACAACATAACTATGACTTCCATGAGATATTTTTGCATTCTCTAAAAATTCAGCCAAAATGGGGGTTAAGAAAATATCCTCGTTAATTTGGGACATTACTCGTTTTCGACCCTTTTTTAGTAGGAAGGCCATAATGTGGCCGATTTGCATTGAATCTAAGCGTGTGACAATTCGTTGGATAGGTAAACAACATAACTACGACTTCCATGGGATATTTTTGCATTCTCTAAAAATTCAGCCAAAATGGAGGTTAAGAAAATCCCCTAGTTAATTTAGGACATTACTCATTTTCAACCCTTTTTTATAAGGAAGGCCATAAAGTGGCCGGTTTGTATTGAATCTTAGCAAGGGACAATTTGTTGGATAGGTAAACAACATAGCTACGACTTCCATGGGATTTTTTTGCATTCTCTAAAAATTCAGCCAAAATGGAGGTTAAGAAAATCTCCTCGTTAATTTGGGACATTACTCGTTTTCGACCCTTCTTTACTAGGAAGGCCATAATGTGGCATATTTGCATTGAATCTTAGCGTGTGACAATTCGTTGGATAGGTAAACAACATAACTACGACTTCCATGGAATATTTTTGCATTCTCTAAAAATTTGGCCAAAATGGAGGTTAAGAAAATCTCCTCGTTAATTTAGGACATCACTAGTTTGCGACCTATTTTTACTAGGAAGGCCATAAAGTGGCCGATTTGTATTGAATCTTAGCATGTGACAATTCGTTGGATAGGTAAACAACATAGCTACGACTTCCATGGGATATTTTTGCATTTTTTAAAAATTCAGCCAAAATGGAGGTTAAGAAAATCTCCTCGTTAATTTGGGACATTACTCGTTTTCGACCCTTTTTTAGTAGGAAGGCCATAATGTGGCCGATTTGCATTGAATCTTAGCGTGTGACAATTCGTTGGATAGGTAAACAACATAACTACGACTTCCATGGGATATTTTTGCATTCTCTAAAAATTCAGCCAAAATGGGGGTTAAGAAAATATCCTCGTTAATTTGGGACATTACTCGTTTTCGACCCTTTTTTATAAGGAAGGCCATAAAGTGGCCGGTTTGTATTGAATCTTAGCATGGGACAATTCGTTGGATAGGTAAACAACATAGCTACGACTTCCATGGGATATTTTTGCATTTTTTAAAAATTCAGCCAAAATGGAGGTTAAGAAAATCTCCTCGTTAATTTGGGACATTACTCGTTTTCGACCCTTTTTTACTAGGAAGGCCATAATGTGGCCGATTTGCATTGAATCTTAGCGTGTGACAATTCGTTGGATAGGTAAACAACATAACTATGACTTCCATGGGATATTTTTGCATTCTCTAAAAATTCAGCCAAAATGGGGGTTAAGAAAATATCCTCCATAATTTGGGACATTACTCGTTTTCGACCCTTTTTTAGTAGGAAGGCCATAATGTGGCCGATTTGCATTGAATCTTAGCGTGTGACAATTCGTTGGATAGGTAAACAACATAACTACGACTTCCATGGGATATTTTTGCATTCTCTAAAAATTCAGCCAAAATGGGGGTTAAGAAAATATCCTCGTTAATTTGGGACATTACTCGTTTTCGACCCTTTTTTATAAGGAAGGCCATAAAGTGGCCGGTTTGTATTGAATCTTAGCATGGGACAATTCGTTGGATAGGTAAACAACATAGCTACGACTTCCATGGGATATTTTTGCATTTTTTAAAAATTCAGCCAAAATGGAGGTTAAGAAAATCTCCTCGTTAATTTGGGACATTACTCGTTTTCGACCCTTTTTTACTAGGAAGGCCATAATGTGGCCGATTTGCATTGAATCTTAGCGTGTGACAATTCGTTGGATTGGTAAACAACATAACTATGACTTCCATGACATATTTTTGCATTCTCTAAAAATTCAGCCAAAATGGGGGTTAAGAAAATATCCTCGTTAATTTGGGACATTACTCGTTTTCGACCCTTTTTTAGTAGGAAGGCCATAATGTGGCCGATTTGCATTGAATCTAAGCGTGTGACAATTCGTTGGATAGGTAAACAACATAACTACGACTTCCACGGGATAATTTTGCATTCTCTAAAAATTCAGCCAAAATGGAGGTTAAGAAAATCCCCTCGTTAATTTAGGACATTACTCATTTTCGACCCTTTTTTATAAGGAAGGCCATAAAGTGGCCGGTTTGTAATGAATCTTAGCATGGGACAATTCGTTGGATAGGTAAACAACATAGCTACGACTTCCATGGGATATTTTTGCATTTTTTAAAAATTCAGCCAAAATGGAGGTTAAGAAAATCTCCTCGTTAATTTGGGACATTACTCGTTTTCGACCCTTTTTTACTAGGAAGGCCATAATGTGGCCGATTTGCATTGAATCTTAGCGTGTGACAATTCGTTGGATAGGTAAACAACATAACTATGACTTCCATGGGATATTTCTGCATTCTCTAAAAATTCAGCCAAAATGGGGGTTAAGAAAATATCCTCGTTAATTTGGGACATTACTCGTTTTCGACCCTTTTTTAGTAGGAAGGCCATAATGTGGCCGATTTGCATTGAATCTTAGCGTGTGACAATTCGTTGGATAGGTAAACAACATAACTACGACTTCCATGGGATATTTTTGCATTCTCTAAAAATTCAGCCAAAATGGGGGTTAAGAAAATATCCTCGTTAATTTGGGACATTACTCGTTTTCGACCCTTTTTTAGTAGGAAGGCCATAATGTAGCCGATTTGCATTGAATCTTAGCGTGTGACAATTCGTTGGATAGGTAAACAACATAACTACGACTTCCATGGGATATTTTTGCATTCTCTAAAAATTCAGCCAAAATGGAGGTTAAGAAAATCCCCTAGTTAATTTAGGACATTACTCATTTTCAACCCTTTTTTATAAGGAAGGCCATAAAGTGGCCGGTTTGTATTGAATCTTAGCATGGGACAATTTGTTGGATAGGTAAACAACATAGCTACGACTTCCATGGGATTTTTTTGCATTCTCTAAAAATTCAGCCAAAATGGAGGTTAAGAAAATCTCCTCGTTAATTTGGGACATTACTCGTTTTCGACCCTTCTTTACTAGGAAGGCCATAATGTGGCATATTTGCATTGAATCTTAGCGTGTGACAATTCGTTGGATAGGTAAACAACATAACTACGACTTCCATGGAATATTTTTGCATTCTCTAAAAATTTGGCCAAAATGGAGGTTAAGAAAATCTCCTCGTTAATTTAGGACATCACTCGTTTGCGACCTATTTTTACTAGGAAGGCCATAAAGTGGCCGATTTGTATTGAATCTTAGCATGTGACAATTCGTTGGATAGGTAAACAACATATCTACGACTTCCATGGGATATTTTTGCATTCTCTAAAAATTCAGCCAAAATGGAGGTTAAGAAAATCCCCTCGTTAATTTAGGACATTACTCGTTTTCGACCCTTTTTTATAAGGAAGGCCATAAAGTGGCCGGTTTGTATTGAATCTTAGCATGGGACAATTTGTTGGATAGGTAAACAACATAGCTACGACTTCCATGGGATTTTTTTGCATTCTCTAAAAATTCAGCCAAAATGGAGGTTAAGAAAATCTCCTCGTTAATTTGGGACATTACTCGTTTTCGACCCTTCTTTACTAGGAAGGCCATAATGTGGCATATTTGCATTGAATCTTAGCGTGTGACAATTCGTTGGATAGGTAAACAACATAGCTACGACTTCCATGGGATATTTTTGCATTTTTTAAAAATTCAGCCAAAATGGAGGTTAAGAAAATCTCCTCGTTAATTTGGGACATTACTCGTTTTCGACCCTTTTTTACTAGGAAGGCCATAATGTGGCCGATTTGCATTGAATCTTAGCGTGTGACAATTCGTTGGATTGGTAAACAACATAACTATGACTTCCATGGGATATTTTTGCATTCTCTAAAAATTCAGCCAAAATGGGGGTTAAGAAAATATCCTCGTTAATTTGGGACATTACTCGTTTTCGACCCTTTTTTAGTAGGAAGGCCATAATGTGGCCGATTTGCATTGAATCTAAGCGTGTGACAATTCGTTGGATAGGTAAACAACATAACTACGACTTCCACGGGATAATTTTGCATTCTCTAAAAATTCAGCCAAAATGGAGGTTAAGAAAATCCCCTCGTTAATTTAGGACATTACTCATTTTCGACCCTTTTTTATAAGGAAGGCCATAAAGTGGCCGGTTTGTAATGAATCTTAGCATGGGACAATTCGTTGGATAGGTAAACAACATAGCTACGACTTCCATGGGATATTTTTGCATTTTTTAAAAATTCAGCCAAAATGGAGGTTAAGAAAATCTCCTCGTTAATTTGGGACATTACTCGTTTTCGACCCTTTTTTACTAGGAAGGCCATAATGTGGCCGATTTGCATTGAATCTTAGCGTGTGACAATTCGTTGGATAGGTAAACAACATAACTATGACTTCCATGGGATATTTTTGCATTCTCTAAAAATTCAGCCAAAATGGGGGTTAAGAAAATATCCTCGTTAATTTGGGACATTACTCGTTTTCGACCCTTTTTTAGTAGGAAGGCCATATTGTGGCCGATTAGCATTGAATCTTAGCGTGTGACAATTCGTTGGATAGGTAAACAACATAACTACGACTTCCATGGGATATTTTTGCATTCTCTAAAAATTCAGCCAAAATGGGGGTTAAGAAAATATCCTCGTTAATTTGGGACATTACTCGTTTTCGACCCTTTTTTAGTAGGAAGGCCATAATGTAGCCGATTTGCATTGAATCTTAGCGTGTGACAATTCGTTGGATAGGTAAACAACATAACTACGACTTCCATGGGATATTTTTGCATTCTCTAAAAATTCAGCCAAAATGGAGGTTAAGAAAATCCCCTAGTTAATTTAGGACATTACTCATTTTCAACCCTTTTTTATAAGGAAGGCCATAAAGTGGCCGGTTTGTATTGAATCTTAGCATGGGACAATTTGTTGGATAGGTAAACAACATAGCTACGACTTCCATGGGATTTTTTTGCATTCTCTAAAAATTCAGCCAAAATGGAGGTTAAGAAAATCTCCTCGTTAATTTGGGACATTACTCGTTTTCGACCCTTCTTTACTAGGAAGGCCATAATGTGGCATATTTGCATTGAATCTTAGCGTGTGACAATTCGTTGGATAGGTAAACAACATAACTACGACTTCCATGGAATATTTTTGCATTCTCTAAAAATTTGGCCAAAATGGAGGTTAAGAAAATCTCCTCGTTAATTTGGGACATTACTCGTTTTCGACCCTTTTTTACTAGGAAGGCCATAATGTGGCCGATTTGCATTGAATCTTAGCGTGTGACAATTCGTTGGATAGGTAAACAACATAACTATGACTTCCATGGGATATTTTTGCATTCTCTAAAAATTCAGCCAAAATGGGGGTTAAGAAAATATCCTCGTTAATTTGGGACATTACTCGTTTTCGACCCTTTTTTAGTAGGAAGGCCATATTGTGGCCGATTAGCATTGAATCTTAGCGTGTGACAATTCGTTGGATAGGTAAACAACATAACTACGACTTCCATGGGATATTTTTGCATTCTCTAAAAATTCAGCCAAAATGGGGGTTAAGAAAATATCCTCGTTAATTTGGGACATTACTCGTTTTCGACCCTTTTTTAGTAGGAAGGCCATAAAGTGGCCGATTTGTATTGAATCTTAGCATGTGACAATTCGTTGGATAGGTAAACAACATATCTACGACTTCCATGGGATATTTTTGCATTCTCTAAAAATTCAGCCAAAATGGAGGTTAAGAAAATCCCCTCGTTAATTTAGGACATTACTCGTTTTCGACCCTTTTTTATAAGGAAGGCCATAAAGTGGCCGGTTTGTATTGAATCTTAGCATGGGACAATTCGTTGGATAGGTAAACAACATAGCTACGACTTCCATGGGATATTTTTGCATTTTTTAAAAATTCAGCCAAAATGGAGGTTAAGAAAATCTCCTCGTTAATTTGGGACATTACTCGTTTTCGACGCTTTTTTACTAGGAAGGCCATAATGTGGCCGATTTGCATTGAATCTTAGCGTGTGACAATTCGTTGGATAGGTAAACAACATAACTATGACTTCCATGGGATATTTTTGCATTCTCTAAAAATTCAGCCAAAATGGGGGTTAAGAAAATATCCTCGTTAATTTGGGACATAACTCGTTTTCGACCCTTTTTTAGTAGGAAGGCCATAATGTGGCCGATTTGCATTGAATCTTAGCGTGTGACAATTCGTTGGATAGGTAAACAACATAGCTACGACTTCCATGGGATATTTTTGCATTTTTTAAAAATTCAGCCAAAATGGAGGTTAAGAAAATCTCCTCGTTAATTTGGGACATTACTCGTTTTCGACCCTTTTTTACTAGGAAGGCCATAATGTGGCCGATTTGCATTGAATCTTAGCGTGTGACAATTCGTTGGATTGGTAAACAACATAACTATGACTTCCATGGGATATTTTTGCATTCTCTAAAAATTCAGCCAAAATGGGGGTTAAGAAAATATCCTCGTTAATTTGGGACATTACTCGTTTTCGACCCTTTTTTAGTAGGAAGGCCATAATGTGGCCGATTTGCATTGAATCTAAGCGTGTGACAATTCGTTGGATAGGTAAACAACATAACTACGACTTCCACGGGATAATTTTGCATTCTCTAAAAATTCAGCCAAAATGGAGGTTAAGAAAATCCCCTCGTTAATTTAGGACATTACTCATTTTCGACCCTTTTTTATAAGGAAGGCCATAAAGTGGCCGGTTTGTAATGAATCTTAGCATGGGACAATTCGTTGGATAGGTAAACAACATAGCTACGACTTCCATGGGATATTTTTGCATTTTTTAAAAATTCAGCCAAAATGGAGGTTAAGAAAATCTCCTCGTTAATTTGGGACATTACTCGTTTTCGACCCTTTTTTACTAGGAAGGCCATAATGTGGCCGATTTGCATTGAATCTTAGCGTGTGACAATTCGTTGGATAGGTAAACAACATAACTATGACTTCCATGGGATATTTTTGCATTCTCTAAAAATTCAGCCAAAATGGGGGTTAAGAAAATATCCTCGTTAATTTGGGACATTACTCGTTTTCGACCCTTTTTTAGTAGGAAGGCCATATTGTGGCCGATTAGCATTGAATCTTAGCGTGTGACAATTCGTTGGATAGGTAAACAACATAACTACGACTTCCATGGGATATTTTTGCATTCTCTAAAAATTCAGCCAAAATGGGGGTTAAGAAAATATCCTCGTTAATTTGGGACATTACTCGTTTTCGACCCTTTTTTAGTAGGAAGGCCATAATGTAGCCGATTTGCATTGAATCTTAGCGTGTGACAATTCGTTGGATAGGTAAACAACATAACTACGACTTCCATGGGATATTTTTGCATTCTCTAAAAATTCAGCCAAAATGGAGGTTAAGAAAATCCCCTAGTTAATTTAGGACATTACTCATTTTCAACCCTTTTTTATAAGGAAGGCCATAAAGTGGCCGGTTTGTATTGAATCTTAGCATGGGACAATTTGTTGGATAGGTAAACAACATAGCTACGACTTCCATGGGATTTTTTTGCATTCTCTAAAAATTCAGCCAAAATGGAGGTTAAGAAAATCTCCTCGTTAATTTGGGACATTACTCGTTTTCGACCCTTCTTTACTAGGAAGGCCATAATGTGGCATATTTGCATTGAATCTTAGCGTGTGACAATTCGTTGGATAGGTAAACAACATAACTACGACTTCCATGGAATATTTTTGCATTCTCTAAAAATTTGGCCAAAATGGAGGTTAAGAAAATCTCCTCGTTAATTTAGGACATCACTCGTTTGCGACCTATTTTTACTAGGAAGGCCATAAAGTGGCCGATTTGTATTGAATCTTAGCATGTGACAATTCGTTGGATAGGTAAACAACATATCTGCGACTTCCATGGGATATTTTTGCATTCTCTAAAAATTCAGCCAAAATGGAGGTTAAGAAAATCCCCTCGTTAATTTAGGACATTACTCGTTTTCGACCCTTTTTTATAAGGAAGGCCATAAAGTGGCCGGTTTGTATTGAATCTTAGCATGGGACAATTCGTTGGATAGGTAAACAACATAGCTACGACTTCCATGGGATATTTTTGCATTTTTTAAAAATTCAGCCAAAATGGAGGTTAAGAAAATCTCCTTGTTAATTTGGGACATTACTCGTTTTCGACGCTTTTTTACTAGGAAGGCCATAATGTGGCCGATTTGCATTGAATCTTAGCGTGTGACAATTCGTTGGATAGGTAAACAACATAACTATGACTTCCATGGGATATTTTTGCATTCTCTAAAAATTCAGCCAAAATGGGGGTTAAGAAAATATCCTCGTTAATTTGGGACATTACTCATTTTCGACCCTTTTTTAGTAGGAAGGCCATAATGTGGCCGATTTGCATTGAATCTTAGCGTGTGACAATTCGTTCGATAGGTAAACAACATAACTACGACTTCCATGGGATATTTTTGCATTCTCTAAAAATTCAGCCAAAATGGGGGTTAAGAAAATATCCTCGTTAATTTGGGACATTACTCGTTTTCGACCCTTTTTTATAAGGAAGGCCATAAAGTGGCCGGTTTGTATTGAATCTTAGCATGGGACAATTCGTTGGATAGGTAAACAACATAGCTACGACTTCCATGGGATATTTTTGCATTTTTTAAAAATTCAGCCAAAATGGAGGTTAAGAAAATCTCCTCGTTAATTTGGGACATTACTCGTTTTCGACCCTTTTTTACTAGGAAGGCCATAATGTGGCCGATTTGCATTGAATCTTAGCGTGTGACAATTCGTTGGATTGGTAAACAACATAACTATGACTTCCATGGGATATTTTTGCATTCTCTAAAAATTCAGCCAAAATGGGGGTTAAGAAAATATCCTCGTTAATTTGGGACATTACTCGTTTGCGACCCTTTTTTAGTAGGAAAGCCATAATGTGGCCGATTTGCATTGAATCTAAGCGTGTGACAATTCGTTGGATAGGTAAACAACATAACTACGACTTCCATGGGATATTTTTGCATTCTCTAAAAATTCAGCCAAAATGGAGGTTAAGAAAATCCCCTCGTTAATTTAGGACATTACTCGTTTTCGACCCTTTTTTATAAGGAAGGCCATAAAGTGGTCGGTTTGTATTGAATCTTAGCATGGGACAATTCGTTGGATAGGTAGACAACATAGCTACGACTTCCATGTGATATTTTTGCATTTTTTAAAAATTCAGCCAAAATGGAGGTTAAGAAAATCTCCTCGTTAATTTGGGACATTACTCGTTTTCGACCCTTTTTTACTAGGAAGGCCATAATGTGGCCGATTTGCATTGAATCTTAGCGTGTGACAATTCGTTGGATAGGTAAACAACATAACTATGACTTCCATGGGATATTTTTGCATTCTCTAAAAATTCAGCCAAAATGGGGGTTAAGAAAATATCCTCGTTAATTTGGGACATTACTCGTTTTCGACCCTTTTTTAGTAGGAAGGCCATAATGTGGCCGATTTGCATTGAATCTTAGCGTGTGACAATTCGTTGGATAGGTAAAAAACATAACTACGACTTCCATGGGATATTTTTGCATTCTCTAAAAATTCAGCCAAAATGGGGGTTAAGAAAATATCCTCGTTAATTTGGGACATTACTCGTTTTCGACCCTTTTTTAGTAGGAAGGCCATAATGTGGCCGATTTGCATTGAATCTTAGCGTGTGACAATTCGTTGGATAGGTAAACAACATAACTACGACTTCCATGGGATATTTTTGCATTCTCTAAAAATTCAGCCAAAATGGAGGTTAAGAAAATCCCCTCGTTAATTTAGGACATTACTCGTTTTCGACCCTTTTTTAGTAGGAAGGCCATAATGTGGCCGATTTGCATTGAATCTTAGCGTGTGACAATTCGTTGGATAGGTAAACAACATAACTACGACTTCCATGGGATATTTTTGCATTCTCTAAAAATTCAGCCAAAATGGGGGTTAAGAAAATATCCTCGTTAATTTGGGACATTACTCGTTTTCGACCCTTTTTTATAAGGAAGGCCATAAAGTGGCCGGTTTGTATTGAATCTTAGCATGGGACAATTCGTTGGATAGGTAAACAACATAGCTACGACTTCCATGGGATATTTTTGCATTTTTTAAAAATTCAGCCAAAATGGAGGTTAAGAAAATCTCCTCGTTAATTTGGGACATTACTCGTTTTCGACCCTTTTTTACTAGGAAGGCCATAATGTGGCCGATTTGCATTGAATCTTAGCGTGTGACAATTCGTTGGATTGGTAAACAACATAACTATGACTTCCATGGGATATTTTTGCATTCTCTAAAAATTCAGCCAAAATGGGGGTTAAGAAAATATCCTCGTTAATTTGGGACATTACTCGTTTGCGACCCTTTTTTAGTAGGAAAGCCATAATGTGGCCGATTTGCATTGAATCTAAGCGTGTGACAATTCGTTGGATAGGTAAACAACATAACTACGACTTCCATGGGATATTTTTGCATTCTCTAAAAATTCAGCCAAAATGGAGGTTAAGAAAATCCCCTCGTTAATTTAGGACATTACTCGTTTTCGACCCTTTTTTATAAGGAAGGCCATAAAGTGGTCGGTTTGTATTGAATCTTAGCATGGGACAATTCGTTGGATAGGTAGACAACATAGCTACGACTTCCATGTGATATTTTTGCATTTTTTAAAAATTCAGCCAAAATGGAGGTTAAGAAAATCTCCTCGTTAATTTGGGACATTACTCGTTTTCGACCCTTTTTTACTAGGAAGGCCATAATGTGGCCGATTTGCATTGAATCTTAGCGTGTGACAATTCGTTGGATAGGTAAACAACATAACTATGACTTCCATGGGATATTTTTGCATTCTCTAAAAATTCAGCCAAAATGGGGGTTAAGAAAATATCCTCGTTAATTTGGGACATTACTCGTTTTCGACCCTTTTTTAGTAGGAAGGCCATAATGTGGCCGATTTGCATTGAATCTTAGCGTGTGACAATTCGTTGGATAGGTAAAAAACATAACTACGACTTCCATGGGATATTTTTGCATTCTCTAAAAATTCAGCCAAAATGGGGGTTAAGAAAATATCCTCGTTAATTTGGGACATTACTCGTTTTCGACCCTTTTTTAGTAGGAAGGCCATAATGTGGCCGATTTGCATTGAATCTTAGCGTGTGACAATTCGTTGGATAGGTAAACAACATAACTACGACTTCCATGGGATATTTTTGTATTCTCTAAAAATTCAGCCAAAATGGAGGTTAAGAAAATCCCCTCGTTAATTTAGGACATTACTCGTTTTCGACCCTTTTTTAGTAGGAAGGCCATAATGTGGCCGATTTGCATTGAATCTTAGCGTGTGACAATTCGTTGGATAGGTAAACAACATAACTACGACTTCCATGGGATATTTTTGCATTCTCTAAAAATTCAGCCAAAATGGAGGTTAAGAAAATCTCCTCGTTAATTTGGGACATTACTCGTTTTCGACCCTTTTTTAGTAGGAAGGCCATAATGTGGCCGATTTGCATTGAATCTTAGCGTGTGACAATTCGTTGGATAAGTAAACAACATAGCTACGACTTCCATGGGATATTTTTGCATTTTTTAAAAATTCAGCCAAAATGGAGGTTAAGAAAATCTCCTCGTTAATTTGGGACATTACTCGTTTTCGACCCTTTTTTACTAGGAAGGCCATAATGTGGCCGATTTGCATTGAATCTTAGCGTGTGACAATTCGTTGGATTGGTAAACAACATAACTATGACTTCCATGGGATATTTTTGCATTCTCTAAAAATTCAGCCAAAATGGGGGTTAAGAAAATATCCTCGTTAATTTGGGACATTACTCGTTTGCGACCCTTTTTTAGTAGGAAAGCCATAATGTGGCCGATTTGCATTGAATCTAAGCGTGTGACAATTCGTTGGATAGGTAAACAACATAACTACGACTTCCATGGGATATTTTTGCATTCTCTAAAAATTCAGCCAAAATGGAGGTTAAGAAAATCCCCTCGTTAATTTAGGACATTACTCGTTTTCGACCCTTTTTTATAAGGAAGGCCATAAAGTGGTCGGTTTGTATTGAATCTTAGCATGGGACAATTCGTTGGATAGGTAGACAACATAGCTACGACTTCCATGTGATATTTTTGCATTTTTTAAAAATTCAGCCAAAATGGAGGTTAAGAAAATCTCCTCGTTAATTTGGGACATTACTCGTTTTCGACCCTTTTTTACTAGGAAGGCCATAATGTGGCCGATTTGCATTGAATCTTAGCGTGTGACAATTCGTTGGATAGGTAAACAACATAACTATGACTTCCATGGGATATTTTTGCATTCTCTAAAAATTCAGCCAAAATGGGGGTTAAGAAAATATCCTCGTTAATTTGGGACATTACTCGTTTTCGACCCTTTTTTAGTAGGAAGGCCATAATGTGGCCGATTTGCATTGAATCTTAGCGTGTGACAATTCGTTGGATAGGTAAAAAACATAACTACGACTTCCATGGGATATTTTTGCATTCTCTAAAAATTCAGCCAAAATGGGGGTTAAGAAAATATCCTCGTTAATTTGGGACATTACTCGTTTTCGACCCTTTTTTAGTAGGAAGGCCATAATGTGGCCGATTTGCATTGAATCTTAGCGTGTGACAATTCGTTGGATAGGTAAACAACATAACTACGACTTCCATGGGATATTTTTGCATTCTCTAAAAATTCAGCCAAAATGGAGGTTAAGAAAATCCCCTCGTTAATTTAGGACATTACTCGTTTTCGACCCTTTTTTAGTAGGAAGGCCATAATGTGGCCGATTTGCATTGAATCTTAGCGTGTGACAATTCGTTGGATAGGTAAACAACATAACTACGACTTCCATGGGATATTTTTGCATTCTCTAAAAATTCAGCCAAAATGGGGGTTAAGAAAATATCCTCGTTAATTTGGGACATTACTCGTTTTCGACCCTTTTTTATAAGGAAGGCCATAAAGTGGCCGGTTTGTATTGAATCTTAGCATGGGACAATTCGTTGGATAGGTAAACAACATAGCTACGACTTCCATGGGATATTTTTGCATTTTTTAAAAATTCAGCCAAAATGGAGGTTAAGAAAATCTCCTCGTTAATTTGGGACATTACTCGTTTTCGACCCTTTTTTACTAGGAAGGCCATAATGTGGCCGATTTGCATTGAATCTTAGCGTGTGACAATTCGTTGGATTGGTAAACAACATAACTATGACTTCCATGGGATATTTTTGCATTCTCTAAAAATTCAGCCAAAATGGGGGTTAAGAAAATATCCTCGTTAATTTGGGACATTACTCGTTTGCGACCCTTTTTTAGTAGGAAAGCCATAATGTGGCCGATTTGCATTGAATCTAAGCGTGTGACAATTCGTTGGATAGGTAAACAACATAACTACGACTTCCATGGGATATTTTTGCATTCTCTAAAAATTCAGCCAAAATGGAGGTTAAGAAAATCCCCTCGTTAATTTAGGACATTACTCGTTTTCGACCCTTTTTTATAAGGAAGGCCATAAAGTGGTCGGTTTGTATTGAATCTTAGCATGGGACAATTCGTTGGATAGGTAGACAACATAGCTACGACTTCCATGTGATATTTTTGCATTTTTTAAAAATTCAGCCAAAATGGAGGTTAAGAAAATCTCCTCGTTAATTTGGGACATTACTCGTTTTCGACCCTTTTTTACTAGGAAGGCCATAATGTGGCCGATTTGCATTGAATCTTAGCGTGTGACAATTCGTTGGATAGGTAAACAACATAACTATGACTTCCATGGGATATTTTTGCATTCTCTAAAAATTCAGCCAAAATGGGGGTTAAGAAAATATCCTCGTTAATTTGGGACATTACTCGTTTTCGACCCTTTTTTAGTAGGAAGGCCATAATGTGGCCGATTTGCATTGAATCTTAGCGTGTGACAATTCGTTGGATAGGTAAACAACATAACTACGACTTCCATGGGATATTTTTGTATTCTCTAAAAATTCAGCCAAAATGGAGGTTAAGAAAATCCCCTCGTTAATTTAGGACATTACTCGTTTTCGACCCTTTTTTAGTAGGAAGGCCATAATGTGGCCGATTTGCATTGAATCTTAGCGTGTGACAATTCGTTGGATAGGTAAACAACATAACTACGACTTCCATGGGATATTTTTGCATTCTCTAAAAATTCAGCCAAAATGGAGGTTAAGAAAATCTCCTCGTTAATTTGGGACATTACTCGTTTTCGACCCTTTTTTAGTAGGAAGGCCATAATGTGGCCGATTTGCATTGAATCTTAGCGTGTGACAATTCGTTGGATAAGTAAACAACATAGCTACGACTTCCATGGGATATTTTTGCATTCTCTAAAAATTCAGCCATAATGGGGGTTAAGAAAATATCCTCGTTATTTTGGGACATTACTCGTTTTCGACCCTTTTTTAGTAGGAAGGCCATAATGTGGCCGATTTGCGTTGAATCTTAGCGTGTGACAATTCGTTGGATAGGTAAACAACATAACTATGACTTCCATGGGATATTTTTGCATTCTCTAAAAATTCAGCCAAAATGGGGGTTAAGAAAATATCCTCGTTAATTTTTGACATTACTCGTTTTCGACCCTTTTTTAGTAGGAAGGCCATAATGTGACCGATTTGCATTGAATCTTAGCGTGTGACAATTCGTTGGATAGGTAAACAACATAACTATGACTTCCATGGGATATTTTTGCATTCTCTAAAAATTCAGCCAAAATGGGGGTTAAGAAAATATCCTCGTTAATTTGGGACATTACTCGTTTTCGACCCTTTTTTAGTAGGAAGGCCATAATGTGGCCGATTTGCATTGAATCTTAGCGTGTGACAATTCGTTGGATAGGTAAACAACATAACTACGACTTCCATGGGATATTTTTGCATTCTCTAAAAATTCAGCCAAAATGGAGGTTAAGAAAATCCCCTCGTTAATTTAGGACATTACTCGTTTTCGACCCTTTTTTATAAGGAAGGCCATAAAGTGGCCGGTTTGTATTGAATCTTAGCACGGGACAATTCGTTGGATAGGTAAACAACATAGCTACGACTTCCATGGGATATTTTTGCATTTTTTAAAAATTCAGCCAAAATGGAGGTTAAGAAAATCTCCTCGTTAATTTGGGACATTACTCGTTTTCGACCCATTTTTACTAGGAAGGCCATAATGTGGCCGATTTGCATTGAATCTTAGCGTGTGACAATTCGTTGGATAGGTAAACAACATAACTATGACTTCCATGGGATATTTTTGCATTCTCTAAAAATTCAGCCAAAATGGGGGTTAAGAAAATATCCTTGTTAATTTGGGACATTACTCGTTTTCGACCCTTTTTTAGTAGGAAGGCCATAATGTGGCCGATTTGCATTGAATCTTAGCGTGTGACAATTCGTTGGATAGGTAAACAACATAACTACGACTTCCATGGGATATTTTTGCATTCTCTAAAAATTCAGCCAAAATGGAGGTTAAGAAAATCCCCTCGTTAATTTAGGACATTACTCGTTTTCGACCCTTTTTTATAAGGAAGGCCATAAAGTGGCCGGTTTGTATTGAATCTTAGCATGGGACAATTTGTTGGATAGGTAAACAACATAGCTACGACTTCCATGGGATATTTTTGCATTTTTTAAAAATTCAGCCAAAATGGAGGTTAAGAAAATCTCCTCGTTAATTTGGGACATTACTCGTTTTCGACCCTTTTTTACTAGGAAGGCCATAATGTGGCCGATTTGCATTGAATCTTAGCGTGTGACAATTCGTTGGATAGGTAAACAACATAACTATGACTTCCATGGGATATTTTTGCATTCTCTAAAAATTCAGCCAAAATGGGGGTTAAGAAAATATCCTTGTTAATTTGGGACATTACTCGTTTTCGACCCTTTTTTAGTAGGAAGGCCATAATGTGGCCGATTTGCATTGAATCTTAGCGTGTGACAATTCGTTGGATAGGTAAACAACATAACTACGACTTCCATGGGATATTTTTGCATTCTCTAAAAATTCAGCCAAAATGGAGGTTAAGAAAATCCCCTCGTTAATTTAGGACATTACTCGTTTTCGACCCTTTTTTATAAGGAAGGCCATAAAGTGGCCGGTTTGTATTGAATCTTAGCATGGGACAATTTGTTGGATAGGTAAACAACATAGCTACGACTTCCATGGGATATTTTTGCATTTTTTAAAAATTCAGCCAAAATGGAGGTTAAGAAAATCTCCTCGTTAATTTGGGATATTACTCGTTTTCGACCCTTTTTTAGTAGGAAGGCCATAATGTGGCCGATTTGCATTGAATCTTAGCGTGTGACAATTCGTTGGATAGGTAAACAACATAACTATGACTTCCATGGGATATTTTTGCATTCTCTAAAAATTCAGCCAAAATGGGGGTTAAGAAAATATCCTTGTTAATTTGGGACATTACTCGTTTTCGACCCTTTTTTAGTAGGAAGGCCATAATGTGGCCGATTTGCATTGAATCTTAGCGTGTGACAATTCGTTGGATAGGTAAACAACATAACTACGACTTCCATGGGATATTTTTGCATTCTCTAAAAATTCAGCCAAAATGGAGGTTAAGAAAATCCCCTCGTTAATTTAGGACATTACTCGTTTTCGACCCTTTTTTATAAGGAAGGCCATAAAGTGGCCGGTTTGTATTGAATCTTAGCATGGGACAATTTGTTGGATAGGTAAACAACATAGCTACGACTTCCATGGGATATTTTTGCATTTTTTAAAAATTCAGCCAAAATGGAGGTTAAGAAAATCTCCTCGTTAATTTGGGACATTACTCGTTTTCGACCCATTTTTACTAGGAAGGCCATAATGTGGCCGATTTGCATTGAATCTTAGCGTGTGACAATTCGTTGGATAGGTAAACAACATAACTATGACTTCCATGGGATATTTTTGCATTCTCTAAAAATTCAGCCAAAATGGGGGTTAAGAAAATATCCTTGTTAATTTGGGACATTACTCGTTTTCGACCCTTTTTTAGTAGGAAGGCCATAATGTGGCCGATTTGCATTGAATCTTAGCGTGTGACAATTCGTTGGATAGGTAAACAACATAACTACGACTTCCATGGGATATTTTTGCATTCTCTAAAAATTCAGCCAAAATGGAGGTTAAGAAAATCCCCTCGTTAATTTAGGACATTACTCGTTTTCGACCCTTTTTTATAAGGAAGGCCATAAAGTGGCCGGTTTGTATTGAATCTTAGCATGGGACAATTTGTTGGATAGGTAAACAACATAGCTACGACTTCCATGGGATATTTTTGCATTTTTTAAAAATTCAGCCAAAATGGAGGTTAAGAAAATCTCCTCGTTAATTTGGGACATTACTCGTTTTCGACCCTTTTTTACTAGGAAGGCCATAATGTGGCCGATTTGCATTGAATCTTAGCGTGTGACAATTCGTTGGATAGGTAAACAACATAACTATGACTTCCATGGGATATTTTTGCATTCTCTAAAAATTCAGCCAAAATGGGGGTTAAGAAAATATCCTTGTTAATTTGGGACATTACTCGTTTTCGACCCTTTTTTAGTAGGAAGGCCATAATGTGGCCGATTTGCATTGAATCTTAGCGTGTGACAATTCGTTGGATAGGTAAACAACATAACTACGACTTCCATGGGATATTTTTGCATTCTCTAAAAATTCAGCCAAAATGGAGGTTAAGAAAATCCCCTCGTTAATTTAGGACATTACTCGTTTTCGACCCTTTTTTATAAGGAAGGCCATAAAGTGGCCGGTTTGTATTGAATCTTAGCATGGGACAATTTGTTGGATAGGTAAACAACATAGCTACGACTTCCATGGGATATTTTTGCATTTTTTAAAAATTCAGCCAAAATGGAGGTTAAGAAAATCTCCTCGTTAATTTGGGATATTACTCGTTTTCGACCCTTTTTTAGTAGGAAGGCCATAATGTGGCCGATTTGCATTGAATCTTAGCGTGTGACAATTCGTTGGATAGGTAAACAACATAACTATGACTTCCATGGGATATTTTTGCATTCTCTAAAAATTCAGCCAAAATGGGGGTTAAGAAAATATCCTCGTTAATTTGGGACATTACTCGTTTTCGACCCTTTTTTAGTAGGAAGGCCATAATGTGGCCGATTTGCATTGAATCTTAGCGTGTGACAATTCGTTGGATAGGTAAACAACATAACTACGACTTCCATGGGATATTTTTGCATTCTCTAAAAATTCAGCCAAAATGGGGGTTAAGAAAATATCCTCGTTAATTTTTGACATTACTCGTTTTCGACCCTTTTTTAGTAGGAAGGCCATAATGTGGCCGATTTGCATTGAATCTTAGCGTGTGACAATTCGTTGGATAGGTAAACAACATAACTACGACTTCCATGGGATATTTTTGCATTCTCTAAAAATTCAGCCAAAATGGAGGTTAAGAAAATCCCCTCGTTAATTTAGGACATTACTCGTTTTCGACCCTTTTTTATAAGGAAGGCCATAAAGTGGACGGTTTGTATTGAATCTTAGCATGGGACAATTCGTTGGATAGGTAAACAACATAGCTACGACTTCCATGGGATATTTTTGCATTCTCTAAAAATTCAGCCAAAATGGGGGTTAAGAAAATATCCTCGTTAATTTTTGACATTACTCGTTTTCGACCCTTTTTTAGTAGGAAGGCCATAATGTGACCGATTTGCATTGAATCTTAGCGTGTGACAATTCGTTGGATAGGTAAACAACATAACTATGACTTCCATGGGATATTTTTGCATTCTCTAAAAATTCAGCCAAAATGGGGGTTAAGAAAATATCCTCGTTAATTTGGGACATTACTCGTTTTCGACCCTTTTTTAGTAGGAAGGCCATAATGTGGCCGATTTGCATTGAATCTTAGCGTGTGACAATTCGTTGGATAGGTAAACAACATAACTACGACTTCCATGGGATATTTTTGCATTCTCTAAAAATTCAGCCAAAATGGAGGTTAAGAAAATCCCCTCGTTAATTTAGGACATTACTCGTTTTCGACCCTTTTTTATAAGGAAGGCCATAAAGTGGCCGGTTTGTATTGAATCTTAGCATGGGACAATTTGTTGGATAGGTAAACAACATAGCTACGACTTCCATGGGATATTTTTGCATTTTTAAAAAATTCAGCCAAAATGGAGGTTAAGAAAATCTCCTCGTTAATTTGGGACATTACTCGTTTTCGACCCTTTTTTAGTAGGAAGGCCATAATGTGGCCGATTTGCATTGAATCTTAGCGTGTGACAATTCGTTGGATAGGTAAACAGCATAACTACGACTTCCATGGGATATTTTTGCATTCTCTAAAAATTCAGCCAAAATGGGGGTTAAGAAAATATCCTCGTTAATTTTTGACATTACTCGTTTTCGACCCTTTTTTAGTAGGAAGGCCATAATGTGGCCGATTTGCATTGAATCTTAGCGTGTGACAATTCGTTGGATAGGTAAACAACATAACTACGACTTCCATGGGATATTTTTGCATTCTCTAAAAATTCAGCCAAAATGGAGGTTAAGAAAATCCCCTCGTTAATTTAGGACATTACTCATTTTCGACCCTTTTTTATAAGGAAGGCCATAAATTGGCCGGTTTGTATTGAATCTTAGCATGGGACAATTTGTTGGATAGGTAAACAACATAGCTACGACTTCCATGGGATATTTTTGCATTTTTTAAAAATTCAGCCAAAATGGAGGTTAAGAAAATCTCCTCGTTAATTTGGGACATTACTCGTTTTCGACCCTTTTTTAGTAGGAAGGCCATAATGTGGCCGATTTGCATTGAATCTTAGAGTGTGACAATTCGTTGGATAGGTAAACAACATAACTACGACTTCCATGGGATATTTTTGCATTCTCTAAAAATTCAGCCAAAATGGAGGTTAAGAAAATCCCCTCGTTAATTTAGGACATTACTCGTTTTCGACCCTTTTTTATAAGGAAGGCCATAAAGTGGCCGGTTTGTATTGAATCTTAGCATGGGACAATTCGTTGGATAGGTAAACAACATAGCTACGACTTCCATGGGATATTTTTGCATTCTCTAAAAATTCAGCCAAAATGGGAGTTAAGAAAATATCCTCGTTAATTTTTGACATTACTCGTTTTCGACCCTTTTTTAGTAGGAAGGCCATAATGTGACCGATTTGCATTGAATCTTAGCGTGTGACAATTCGTTGGATAGGTAAACAACATAACTATGACTTCCATGGGATATTTTTGCATTCTCTAAAAATTCAGCCAAAATGGAGGTTAAGAAAATCCCCTCGTTAATTTAGGACATTACTCGTTTTCGACCCTTTTTTATAAGGAAGGCCATAAAGTGGCCGGTTTGTATTGAATCTTAGCATGGGACAATTTGTTGGATAGGTAAACAACATAGCCACGACTTCCATGGGATATTTTTGCATTTTTTAAAAATTCAGCCAAAATGGAGGTTAAGAAAATCTCCTCGTTAATTTGGGACATTACTCGTTTTCGACCCTTTTTTAGTAGGAAGGCCATAATGTGGCCGATTTGCATTGAATCTTAGCGTGTGACAATTCGTTGGATAGGTAAACAACATAACTACGACTTCCATGGGATATTTTTGCATTCTCTAAAAATTCAGCCAAAATGGAGGTTAAGAAAATCCCCTCGTTAATTTAGGACATTACTCGTTTTCGACCCTTTTTTATAAGGAAGGCCATAAAGTGGCCGGTTTGTATTGCATCTTAGCATGGGACAATTCGTTGGATAGGTAAACAACATAGCTACGACTTCCATGGGATATTTTTGCATTTTTTAAAAATTCAGCCAAAATGGAGGTTAAGAAAATCTCCTCGTTAATTTGGGACATTACTCGTTTTCGACCCATTTTTACTAGGAAGGCCATAATGTGGCCGATTTGCATTGAATCTTAGCGTGTGACAATTCGTTGGATAGGTAAACAACATAACTATGACTACCATGGGATATTTTTGCATTCTCTAAAAATTCAGCCAAAATTGGGGTTAAGAAAATATCCTTGTTAATTTGGGACATTACTCGTTTTCGACCCTTTTTTGGTAGGAAGGCCATAATGTGGCCGATTTGCATTGAATCTTAGCGTGTGACAATTCGTTGGATAGGTAAACAACATAACTACGACTTCCATGGGATATTTTTGCATTCTCTAAAAATTCAGCCAAAATGGAGGTTAAGAAAATCCCCTCGTTAATTTAGGTCATTACTCGTTTTCGACCCTTTTTTATAAGGAAGGCCATAAAGTGGCCGGTTTGTATTGAATCTTAGCATGGGACAATTTGTTGGATAGGTAAACAACATAGCTACGACTTCCATGGGATATTTTTGCATTTTTTAAAAATTCAGCCAAAATGGAGGTTAAGAAAATCTCCTCGTTAATTTGGGACATTACTCGTTTTCGACCCTTTTTTACTAGGAAGGCCATAATGTGGCCGATTTGCATTGAATCTTAGCGTGTGACAATTCGTTGGATAGGTAAACAACATAACTATGACTTCCATGGGATATTTTTGCATTCTCTAAAAATTCAGCCAAAATGGGGGTTAAGAAAATATCCTCGTTAATTTGGGACATTACTCGTTTTCGACCCTTTTTTAGTAGGAAGGCCATAATGTGGCCGATTTGCATTGAATCTTAGCGTGTGACAATTCGTTGGATAGGTAAACAACATAACTACGACTTCCATGGGATATTTTTGCATTCTCTAAAAATTCAGCCAAAATGGGGGTTAAGAAAATATCCTCGTTAATTTTTGACATTACTCGTTTTCGACCCTTTTTTAGTAGGAAGGCCATAATGTGGCCGATTTGCATTGAATCTTAGCGTGTGACAATTCGTTGGATAGGTAAACAGCATAACTACGACTTCCATGGGATATTTTTGCATTCTCTAAAAATTCAGCCAAAATGGGGGTTAAGAAAATATCCTCGTTAATTTTTGACATTACTCGTTTTCGACCCTTTTTTAGTAGGAAGGCCATAATGTGACCGATTTGCATTGAATCTTAGCGTGTGACAATTCGTTGGATAGGTAAACAACATAACTACGACTTCCATGGGATATTTTTGCATTCTCTAAAAATTCAGCCAAAATGGAGGTTAAGAAAATCCCCTCGTTAATTTAGGACATTACTCGTTTTCGACCCTTTTTTATAAGGAAGGCCATAAAGTGGCCGGTTTGTATTGAATCTTAGCATGGGACAATTTGTTGGATAGGTAAACAACATAGCTACGACTTCCATGGGATATTTTTGCATTTTTTAAAAATTCAGCCAAAATGGAGGTTAAGAAAATCTCCTCGTTAATTTGGGACATTACTCGTTTTCGACCCTTTTTTAGTAGGAAGGCCATAATGTGGCCGATTTGCATTGAATCTTAGCGTGTGACAATTCGTTGGATAGGTAAACAACATAACTACGACTTCCATGGGATATTTTTGCATTCTCTAAAAATTCAGCCAAAATGGAGGTTAAGAAAATCCCCTCGTTAATTTAGGACATTACTCGTTTTCGACCCTTTTTTATAAGGAAGGCCATAAAGTGGCCGGTTTGTATTGAATCTTAGCATGGGACAATTCGTTGGATAGGTAAACAACATAGCTACGACTTCCATGGGATATTTTTGCATTTTTTAAAAATTCAGCCAAAATGGAGGTTAAGAAAATCTCCTCGTTAATTTGGGACATTACTCGTTTTCGACCCATTTTTACTAGGAAGGCCATAATGTGTCCGATTTGCATTGAATCTTAGCGTGTGACAATTCGTTGGATAGGTAAACAACATAACTATGACTTCCATGGGATATTTTTGCATTCTCTAAAAATTCAGCCAAAATTGGGGTTAAGAAAATATCCTTGTTAATTTGGGACATTACTCGTTTTCGACCCTTTTTTGGTAGGAAGGCCATAATGTGGCCGATTTGCATTGAATCTTAGCGTGTGACAATTCGTTGGATAGGTAAACAACATAACTACGACTTCCATGGGATATTTTTGCATTCTCTAAAAATTCAGCCAAAATGGAGGTTAAGAAAATCCCCTCGTTAATTTAGGTCATTACTCGTTTTCGACCCTTTTTTATAAGGAAGGCCATAAAGTGGCCGGTTTGTATTGAATCTTAGCATGGGACAATTTGTTGGATAGGTAAACAACATAGCTACGACTTCCATGGGATATTTTTGCATTTTTTAAAAATTCAGCCAAAATGGAGGTTAAGAAAATCTCCTCGTTAATTTGGGACATTACTCGTTTTCGACCCTTTTTTACTAGGAAGGCCATAATGTGGCCGATTTGCATTGAATCTTAGCGTGTGACAATTCGTTGGATAGGTAAACAACATAACTATGACTTCCATGGGATATTTTTGCATTCTCTAAAAATTCAGCCAAAATGGGGGTTAAGAAAATATCCTCGTTAATTTGGGACATTACTCGTTTTCGACCCTTTTTTAGTAGGAAGGCCATAATGTGGCCGATTTGCATTGAATCTTAGCGTGTGACAATTCGTTGGATAGGTAAACAACATAACTACGACTTCCATGGGATATTTTTGCATTCTCTAAAAATTCAGCCAAAATGGGGGTTAAGAAAATATCCTCGTTAATTTTTGACATTACTCGTTTTCGACCCTTTTTTAGTAGGAAGGCCATAATGTGGCCGATTTGCATTGAATCTTAGCGTGTGACAATTCGTTGGATAGGTAAACAGCATAACTACGACTTCCATGGGATATTTTTGCATTCTCTAAAAATTCAGCCAAAATGGGGGTTAAGAAAATATCCTCGTTAATTTTTGACATTACTCGTTTTCGACCCTTTTTTAGTAGGAAGGCCATAATGTGACCGATTTGCATTGAATCTTAGCGTGTGACAATTCGTTGGATAGGTAAACAACATAACTACGACTTCCATGGGATATTTTTGCATTCTCTAAAAATTCAGCCAAAATGGAGGTTAAGAAAATCCCCTCGTTAATTTAGGACATTACTCGTTTTCGACCCTTTTTTATAAGGAAGGCCATAAAGTGGCCGGTTTGTATTGAATCTTAGCATGGGACAATTTGTTGGATAGGTAAACAACATAGCTACGACTTCCATGGGATATTTTTGCATTTTTTAAAAATTCAGCCAAAATGGAGGTTAAGAAAATCTCCTCGTTAATTTGGGACATTACTCGTTTTCGACCCTTTTTTAGTAGGAAGGCCATAATGTGGCCGATTTGCATTGAATCTTAGCGTGTGACAATTCGTTGGATAGGTAAACAACATAACTACGACTTCCATGGGATATTTTTGCATTCTCTAAAAATTCAGCCAAAATGGAGGTTAAGAAAATCCCCTCGTTAATTTAGGACATTACTCGTTTTCGACCCTTTTTTATAAGGAAGGCCATAAAGTGGCCGGTTTGTATTGAATCTTAGCATGGGACAATTCGTTGGATAGGTAAACAACATAGCTACGACTTCCATGGGATATTTTTGCATTTTTTAAAAATTCAGCCAAAATGGAGGTTAAGAAAATCTCCTCGTTAATTTGGGACATTACTCGTTTTCGACCCATTTTTACTAGGAAGGCCATAATGTGGCCGATTTGCATTGAATCTTAGCGTGTGACAATTCGTTGGATAGGTAAACAACATAACTATGACTTCCATGGGATATTTTTGCATTCTCTAAAAATTCAGCCAAAATTGGGGTTAAGAAAATATCCTTGTTAATTTGGGACATTACTCGTTTTCGACCCTTTTTTAGTAGGAAGGCCATAATGTGGCCGATTTGCATTGAATCTTAGCGTGTGACAATTCGTTGGATAGGTAAACAACATAACTACGACTTCCATGGGATATTTTTGCATTCTCTAAAAATTCAGCCAAAATGGAGGTTAAGAAAATCCCCTCGTTAATTTAGGACATTACTCGTTTTCGACCCTTTTTTATAAGGAAGGCCATAAAGTGGCCGGTTTGTATTGAATCTTAGCATGGGACAATTTGTTGGATAGGTAAACAACATAGCTACGACTTCCATGGGATATTTTTGCATTTTTTAAAAATTCAGCCAAAATGGAGGTTAAGAAAATCTCCTCGTTAATTTGGGACATTACTCGTTTTCGACCCTTTTTTACTAGGAAGGCCATAACGTGGCCGATTTGCATTGAATCTTAGCGTGTGACAATTCGTTGGATAGGTAAACAACATAACTATGACTTCCATGGGATATTTTTGCATTCTCTAAAAATTCAGCCAAAATGGGGGTTAAGAAAATATCCTCGTTAATTTGGGACATTACTCGTTTTCGACCCTTTTTTAGTAGGAAGGCCATAATGTGGCCGATTTGCATTGAATCTTAGCGTGTGACAATTCGTTGGATAGGTAAACAACATAACTACGACTTCCATGGGATATTTTTGCATTCTCTAAAAATTCAGCCAAAATGGGGGTTAAGAAAATATCCTCGTTAATTTTTGACATTACTCGTTTTCGACCCTTTTTTAGTAGGAAGGCCATAATGTGGCCGATTTGCATTGAATCTTAGCGTGTGACAATTCGTTGGATAGGTAAACAGCATAACTACGACTTCCATGGGATATTTTTGCATTCTCTAAAAATTCAGCCAAAATGGGGGTTAAGAAAATATCCTCGTTAATTTTTGACATTACTCGTTTTCGACCCTTTTTTAGTAGGAAGGCCATAATGTGACCGATTTGCATTGAATCTTAGCGTGTGACAATTCGTTGGATAGGTAAACAACATAACTACGACTTCCATGGGATATTTTTGCATTCTCTAAAAATTCAGCCAAAATGGAGGTTAAGAAAACCCCCTCGTTAATTTAGGACATTACTCGTTTTCGACCCTTTTTTATAAGGAAGGCCATAAAGTGGCCGGTTTGTATTGAATCTTAGCATGGGACAATTTGTTGGATAGGTAAACAACATAGCTACGACTTCCATGGGATATTTTTGCATTTTTTAAAAATTCAGCCAAAATGGAGGTTAAGAAAATCTCCTCGTTAATTTGGGACATTACTCGTTTTCGACCCTTTTTTACTAGGAAGGCCATAACGTGGCCGATTTGCATTGAATCTTAGCGTGTGACAATTCGTTGGATAGGTAAACAACATAACTATGACTTCCATGGGATATTTTTGCATTCTCTAAAAATTCAGCCAAAATGGGGGTTAAGAAAATATCCTCGTTAATTTGGGACATTACTCGTTTTCGACCCTTTTTTAGTAGGAAGGCCATAATGTGGCCGATTTGCATTGAATCTTAGCGTGTGACAATTCGTTGGATAGGTAAACAACATAACTACGACTTCCATGGGATATTTTTGCATTCTCTAAAAATTCAGCCAAAATGGGGGTTAAGAAAATATCCTCGTTAATTTTTGACATTACTCGTTTTCGACCCTTTTTTAGTAGGAAGGCCATAATGTGGCCGATTTGCATTGAATCTTAGCGTGTGACAATTCGTTGGATAGGTAAACAGCATAACTACGACTTCCATGGGATATTTTTGCATTCTCTAAAAATTCAGCCAAAATGGGGGTTAAGAAAATATCCTCGTTAATTTTTGACATTACTCGTTTTCGACCTTTTTTTAGTAGGAAGGCCATAATGTGACCGATTTGCATTGAATCTTAGCGTGTGACAATTCGTTGGATAGGTAAACAACATAACTACGACTTCCATGGGATATTTTTGCATTCTCTAAAAATTCAGCCAAAATGGAGGTTAAGAAAACCCCCTCGTTAATTTAGGACATTACTCGTTTTCGACCCTTTTTTATAAGGAAGGCCATAAAGTGGCCGGTTTGTATTGAATCTTAGCATGGGACAATTTGTTGGATAGGTAAACAACATAGCTACGACTTCCATGGGATATTTTTGCATTTTTTAAAAATTCAGCCAAAATGGAGGTTAAGAAAATCTCCTCGTTAATTTGGGACATTACTCGTTTTCGACCCTTTTTTAGTAGGAAGGCCATAATGTGGCCGATTTGCATTGAATCTTAGCGTGTGACAATTCGTTGGATAGGTAAACAACATAACTATGACTTCCATGGGATATTTTTGCATTCTCTAAAAATTCAGCCAAAATTGGGGTTAAGAAAATCCCCTCGTTAATTTAGGACATTACTCGTTTTCGACCCTTTTTTATAAGGAAGGCCATAAAGTGGCCTGTTTGTATTGAATCTTAGCATGGGACAATTCGTTGGATAGGTAAACAACATAGCTACGACTTCCATGGGATATTTTTGCATTTTTTAAAAATTCAGCCAAAATGGAGGTTAAGAAAATCTCCTCGTTAATTTGGGACATTACTCGTTTTCGACCCATTTTTACTAGGAAGGCCATAATGTGGCCGATTTGCATTGAATCTTAGCGTGTGACAATTCGTTGGATAGGTAAACAACATAACTATGACTTCCATGGGATATTTTTGCATTCTCTAAAAATTCAGCCAAAATTGGGGTTAAGAAAATATCCTTGTTAATTTGGGACATTACTCGTTTTCGACCCTTTTTTAGTAGGAAGGCCATAATGTGGCCGATTTGCATTGAATCTTAGCGTGTGACAATTCGTTGGATAGGTAAACAACATAACTACGACTTCCATGGGATATTTTTGCATTCTCTAAAAATTCAGCCAAAATGGAGGTTAAGAAAATCCCCTCGTTAATTTAGGACATTACTCGTTTTCGACCCTTTTTTATAAGGAAGGCCATAAAGTGGCCGGTTTGTATTGAATCTTAGCATGGGACAATTTGTTGGATAGGTAAACAACATAGCTACGACTTCCATGGGATATTTTTGCATTTTTTAAAAATTCAGCCAAAATGGAGGTTAAGAAAATCTCCTCGTTAATTTGGGACATTACTCGTTTTCGACCCTTTTTTACTAGGAAGGCCATAATGTGGCCGATTTGCATTGAATCTTAGCGTGTGACAATTCGTTGGATAGGTAAACAACATAACTATGACTTCCATGGGATATTTTTGCATTCTCTAAAAATTCAGCCAAAATGGGGGTTAAGAAAATATCCTCGTTAATTTGGGACATTACTCGTTTTCGACCCTTTTTTAGTAGGAAGGCCATAATGTGGCCGATTTGCATTGAATCTTAGCGTGTGACAATTCGTTGGATAGGTAAACAACATAACTACGACTTCCATGGGATATTTTTGCATTCTCTAAAAATTCAGCCAAAATGGGGGTTAAGAAAATATCCTCGTTAATTTTTGACATTACTCGTTTTCGACCCTTTTTTAGTAGGAAGGCCATAATGTGGCCGATTTGCATTGAATCTTAGCGTGTGACAATTCGTTGGATAGGTAAACAGCATAACTACGACTTCCATGGGATATTTTTGCATTCTCTAAAAATTCAGCCAAAATGGGGGTTAAGAAAATATCCTCGTTAATTTTTGACATTACTCGTTTTCGACCCTTTTTTAGTAGGAAGGCCATAATGTGACCGATTTGCATTGAATCTTAGCGTGTGACAATTCGTTGGATAGGTAAACAACATAACTACGACTTCCATGGGATATTTTTGCATTCTCTAAAAATTCAGCCAAAATGGAGGTTAAGAAAATCCCCTCGTTAATTTAGGACATTACTCGTTTTCGACCCTTTTTTATAAGGAAGGCCATAAAGTGGCCGGTTTGTATTGAATCTTAGCATGGGACAATTTGTTGGATAGGTAAACAACATAGCTACGACTTCCATGGGATATTTTTGCATTTTTTAAAAATTCAGCCAAAATGGAGGTTAAGAAAATCTCCTCGTTAATTTGGGACATTACTCGTTTTCGACCCTTTTTTAGTAGGAAGGCCATAATGTGGCCGATTTGCATTGAATCTTAGCGTGTGACAATTCGTTGGATAGGTAAACAACATAACTACGACTTCCATGGGATATTTTTGCATTCTCTAAAAATTCAGCCAAAATGGAGGTTAAGAAAATCCCCTCGTTAATTTAGGACATTACTCGTTTTCGACCCTTTTTTATAAGGAAGGCCATAAAGTGGCCGGTTTGTATTGAATCTTAGCATGGGACAATTCGTTGGATAGGTAAACAACATAGCTACGACTTCCATGGGATATTTTTGCATTTTTTAAAAATTCAGGCAAAATGGAGGTTAAGAAAATCTCCTCGTTAATTTGGGACATTACTCGTTTTCGACCCATTTTTACTAGGAAGGCCATAATGTGGCCGATTTGCATTGAATCTTAGCGTGTGACAATTCGTTGGATAGGTAAACAACATAACTATGACTTCCATGGGATATTTTTGCATTCTCTAAAAATTCAGCCAAAATTGGGGTTAAGAAAATATCCTTGTTAATTTGGGACATTACTCGTTTTCGACCCTTTTTTAGTAGGAAGGCCATAATGTGGCCGATTTGCATTGAATCTTAGCGTGTGACAATTCGTTGGATAGGTAAACAACATAACTACGACTTCCATGGGATATTTTTGCATTCTCTAAAAATTCAGCCAAAATGGAGGTTAAGAAAATCCCCTCGTTAATTTAGGACATTACTCGTTTTCGACCCTTTTTTATAAGGAAGGCCATAAAGTGGCCGGTTTGTATTGAATCTTAGCATGGGACAATTTGTTGGATAGGTAAACAACATAGCTACGACTTCCATGGGATATTTTTGCATTTTTTAAAAATTCAGCCAAAATGGAGGTTAAGAAAATCTCCTCGTTAATTTGGGACATTACTCGTTTTCGACCCTTTTTTACTAGGAAGGCCATAACGTGGCCGATTTGCATTGAATCTTAGCGTGTGACAATTCGTTGGATAGGTAAACAACATAACTATGACTTCCATGGGATATTTTTGCATTCTCTAAAAATTCAGCCAAAATGGGGGTTAAGAAAATATCCTCGTTAATTTGGGACATTACTCGTTTTCGACCCTTTTTTAGTAGGAAGGCCATAATGTGGCCGATTTGCATTGAATCTTAGCGTGTGACAATTCGTTGGATAGGTAAACAACATAACTACGACTTCCATGGGATATTTTTGCATTCTCTAAAAATTCAGCCAAAATGGGGGTTAAGAAAATATCCTCGTTAATTTAGGTCATTACTCGTTTTCGACCCTTTTTTATAAGGAAGGCCATAAAGTGGCCGGTTTGTATTGAATCTTAGCATGGGACAATTTGTTGGATAGGTAAACAACATAGCTACGACTTCCATGGGATATTTTTGCATTTTTTAAAAATTCAGCCAAAATGGAGGTTAAGAAAATCTCCTCGTTAAATTGGGACATTACTCGTTTTCGACCCTTTTTTACTAGGAAGGCCATAATGTGGCCGATTTGCATTGAATCTTAGCGTGTGACAATTCGTTGGATAGGTAAACAACATAACTATGACTTCCATGGGATATTTTTGCATTCTCTAAAAATTCAGCCAAAATGGGGGTTAAGAAAATATCCTCGTTAATTTGGGACATTACTCGTTTTCGACCCTTTTTTAGTAGGAAGGCCATAATGTGGCCGATTTGCATTGAATCTTAGCGTGTGACAATTCGTTGGATAGGTAAACAACATAACTACGATTTCCATGGGATATTTTTGCATTCTCTAAAAATTCAGCCAAAATGGGGGTTAAGAAAATATCCTCGTTAATTTTTGACATTACTCGTTTTCGACCCTTTTTTAGTAGGAAGGCCATAATGTGGCCGATTTGCATTGAATCTTAGCGTGTGACAATTCGTTGGATAGGTAAACAGCATAACTACGACTTCCATGGGATATTTTTGCATTCTCTAAAAATTCAGCCAAAATGGAAGTTAAGAAAATATCCTCGTTAATTTTTGACATTACTCGTTTTCGACCCTTTTTTAGTAGGAAGGCCATAATGTGACCGATTTGCATTGAATCTTAGCGTGTGACAATTCGTTGGATAGGTAAACAACATAACTACGACTTCCATGGGATATTTTTGCATTCTCTAAAAATTCAGCCAAAATGGAGGTTAAGAAAATCCCCTCGTTAATTTAGGACATTACTCGTTTTCGACCCTTTTTTATAAGGAAGGCCATAAAGTGGCCGGTTTGTATTGAATCTTAGCATGGGACAATTTGTTGGATAGGTAAACAATATAGCTACGACTTCCATGGGATATTTTTGCATTTTTTAAAAATTCAGCCAAAATGGAGGTTAAGAAAATCTCCTCGTTAATTTGGGACATTACTCGTTTTCGACCCTTTTTTAGTAGGAAGGCCATAATGTGGCCGATTTGCATTGAATCTTAGCGTGTGACAATTCGTTGGATAGGTAAACAACATAACTACGACTTCCATGGGATATTTTTGCATTCTCTAAAAATTCAGCCAAAATGGAGGTTAAGAAAATCCCCTCGTTAATTTAGGACATTACTCGTTTTCGACCCTTTTTTATAAGGAAGGCCATAAAGTGGCCGGTTTGTATTGAATCTTAGCATGGGACAATTCGTTGGATAGGTAAACAACATAGCTACGACTTCCATGGGATATTTTTGCATTTTTTAAAAATTCAGCCAAAATGGAGGTTAAGAAAATCTCCTCGTTAATTTGGGACATTACTCGTTTTCGACCCATTTTTACTACGAAGGCCATAATGTGGCCGATTTGCATTGAATCTTAGCGTGTGACAATTCGTTGGATAGGTAAACAACATAACTATGACTTCCATGGGATATTTTTGCATTCTCTAAAAATTCAGCCAAAATTGGGGTTAAGAAAATATCCTTGTTAATTTGGGACATTACTCGTTTTCGACCCTTTTTTAGTAGGAAGGCCATAATGTGGCCGATTTGCATTGAATCTTAGCGTGTGACAATTCGTTGGATAGGTAAACAACATAACTACGACTTCCATGGGATATTTTTGCATTCTCTAAAAATTCAGCCAAAATGGAGGTTAAGAAAATCCCCTCGTTAATTTAGGACATTACTCGTTTTCGACCCTTTTTTATAAGGAAGGCCATAAAGTGGCCGGTTTGTATTGAATCTTAGCATGGGACAATTTGTTGGATAGGTAAACAACATAGCTACGACTTCCATGGGATATTTTTGCATTTTTTAAAAATTCAGCCAAAATGGAGGTTAAGAAAATCTCCTCGTTAATTTGGGACATTACTCGTTTTCGACCCTTTTTTACTAGGAAGGCCGTAACGTGGCCGATTTGCATTGAATCTTAGCGTGTGACAATTCGTTGGATAGGTAAACAACATAGCTACGACTTCCATGGGATATTTTTGCATTCTCTAAAAATTCAGCCAAAATGGGGGTTAAGAAAATATCCTCGTTAATTTGGGACATTACTCGTTTTCGACCCTTTTTTAGTAGGAAGGCCATAATGTGGCCGATTTGCATTGAATCTTAGCGTGTGACAATTCGTTGGATAGGTAAACAACATAACTACGACTTCCATGGGATATTTTTGCATTCTCTAAAAATTCAGCCAAAATGGGGGTTAAGAAAATATCCTCGTTAATTTAGGTCATTACTCGTTTTCGACCCTTTTTTATAAGGAAGGCCATAAAGTGGCCGGTTTGTATTGAATCTTAGCATGGGACAATTTGTTGGATAGGTAAACAACATAGCTACGACTTCCATGGGATATTTTTGCATTTTTTAAAAATTCAGCCAAAATGGAGGTTAAGAAAATCTCCTCGTTAATTTGGGACATTACTCGTTTTCGACCCTTTTTTACTAGGAAGGCCATAATGTGGCCGATTTGCATTGAATCTTAGCGTGTGACAATTCGTTGGATAGGTAAACAACATAACTATGACTTCCATGGGATATTTTTGCATTCTCTAAAAATTCAGCCAAAATGGGGGTTAAGAAAATATCCTCGTTAATTTGGGACATTACTCGTTTTCGACCCTTTTTTAGTAGGAAGGCCATAATGTGGCCGATTTGCATTGAATCTTAGCGTGTGACAATTCGTTGGATAGGTAAACAACATAACTACGATTTCCATGGGATATTTTTGCATTCTCTAAAAATTCAGCCAAAATGGGGGTTAAGAAAATATCCTCGTTAATTTTTGACATTACTCGTTTTCGACCCTTTTTTAGTAGGAAGGCCATAATGTGGCCGATTTGCATTGAATCTTAGCGTGTGACAATTCGTTGGATAGGTAAACAGCATAACTACGACTTCCATGGGATATTTTTGCATTCTCTAAAAATTCAGCCAAAATGGGGGTTAAGAAAATATCCTCGTTAATTTTTGACATTACTCGTTTTCGACCCTTTTTTAGTAGGAAGGCCATAATGTGACCGATTTGCATTGAATCTTAGCGTGTGACAATTCGTTGGATAGGTAAACAACATAACTACGACTTCCATGGGATATTTTTGCATTCTCTAAAAATTCAGCCAAAATGGAGGTTAAGAAAATCCCCTCGTTAATTTAGGACATTACTCGTTTTCGACCCTTTTTTATAAGGAAGGCCATAAAGTGGCCGGTTTGTATTGAATCTTAGCATGGGACAATTTGTTGGATAGGTAAACAACATAGCTACGACTTCCATGGGATATTTTTGCACTTTTTAAAAATTCAGCCAAAATGGAGGTTAAGAAAATCTCCTCGTTAATTTGGGACATTACTCGTTTTCGACCCTTTTTTAGTAGGAAGGCCATAATGTGGCCGATTTGCATTGAATCTTAGCGTGTGACAATTCGTTGGATAGGTAAACAACATAACTACGACTTCCATGGGATATTTTTGCATTCTCTAAAAATTCAGCCAAAATGGAGGTTAAGAAAATCCCCTCGTTAATTTAGGACATTACTCGTTTTCGACCCTTTTTTATAAGGAAGGCCATAAAGTGGCCGGTTTGTATTGAATCTTAGCATGGGACAATTCGTTGGATAGGTAAACAACATAGCTACGACTTCCATGGGATATTTTTGCATTTTTTAAAAATTCAGCCAAAATGGAGGTTAAGAAAATCTCCTCGTTAATTTGGGACATTACTCGTTTTCGACCCATTTTTACTAGGAAGGCCATAATGTGGCCGATTTGCATTGAATCTTAGCGTGTGACAATTCGTTGGATAGGTAAACAACATAACTATGACTTCCATGGGATATTTTTGCATTCTCTAAAAATTCAGCCAAAATTGGGGTTAAGAAAATATCCTTGTTAATTTGGGACATTACTCGTTTTCGACCCTTTTTTAGTAGGAAGGCCATAATGTGGCCGATTTGCATTGAATCTTAGCGTGTGACAATTCGTTGGATAGGTAAACAACATAACTACGACTTCCATGGGATATTTTTGCATTCTCTAAAAATTCAGCCAAAATGGAGGTTAAGAAAATCCCCTCGTTAATTTAGGACATTACTCGTTTTCGACCCTTTTTTATAAGGAAGGCCATAAAGTGGCCGGTTTGTATTGAATCTTAGCATGGGACAATTCGTTGGATAGGTAAACAACATAGCTACGACTTCCATGGGATATTTTTGCATTTTTTAAAAATTCAGCCAAAATGGAGGTTAAGAAAATCTCCTCGTTAATTTGGGACATTACTCGTTTTCGACCCATTTTTACTAGGAAGGCCATAATGTGGCCGATTTGCATTGAATCTTAGCGTGTGACAATTCGTTGGATAGGTAAACAACATAACTATGACTTCCATGGGATATTTTTGCATTCTCTAAAAATTCAGCCAAAATTGGGGTTAAGAAAATATCCTTGTTAATTTGGGACATTACTCGTTTTCGACCCTTTTTTAGTAGGAAGGCCATAATGTGGCCGATTTGCATTGAATCTTAGCGTGTGACAATTCGTTGGATAGGTAAACAACATAACTACGACTTCCATGGGATATTTTTGCATTCTCTAAAAATTCAGCCAAAATGGAGGTTAAGAAAATCCCCTCGTTAATTTAGGACATTACTCGTTTTCGACCCTTTTTTATAAGGAAGGCCATAAAGTGGCCGGTTTGTATTGAATCTTAGCATGGGACAATTTGTTGGATAGGTAAACAACATAGCTACGACTTCCATGGGATATTTTTGCATTTTTTAAAAATTCAGCCAAAATGGAGGTTAAGAAAATCTCCTCGTTAATTTGGGACATTACTCGTTTTCGACCCTTTTTTACTAGGAAGGCCGTAACGTGGCCGATTTGCATTGAATCTTAGCGTGTGACAATTCGTTGGATAGGTAAACAACATAACTATGACTTCCATGGGATATTTTTGCATTCTCTAAAAATTCAGCCAAAATGGGGGTTAAGAAAATATCCTCGTTAATTTGGGACATTACTCGTTTTCGACCCTTTTTTAGTAGGAAGGCCATAATGTGGCCGATTTGCATTGAATCTTAGCGTGTGACAATTCGTTGGATAGGTAAACAACATAACTACGACTTCCATGGGATATTTTTGCATTCTCTAAAAATTCAGCCAAAATGGGGGTTAAGAAAATATCCTCGTTAATTTTTGACATTACTCGTTTTCGACCCTTTTTTAGTAGGAAGGCCATAATGTGGCCGATTTGCATTGAATCTTAGCGTGTGACAATTCGTTGGATAGGTAAACAGCATAACTACGACTTCCATGGGATATTTTTGCATTCTCTAAAAATTCAGCCAAAATGGGGGTTAAGAAAATATCCTCGTTAATTTTTGACATTACTCGTTTTCGACCCTTTTTTAGTAGGAAGGCCATAATGTGACCGATTTGCATTGAATCTTAGCGTGTGACAATTCGTTGGATAGGTAAACAACATAACTACGACTTCCATGGGATATTTTTGCATTCTCTAAAAATTCAGCCAAAATGGAGGTTAAGAAAACCCCCTCGTTAATTTAGGACATTACTCGTTTTCGACCCTTTTTTATAAGGAAGGCCATAAAGTGGCCGGTTTGTATTGAATCTTAGCATGGGACAATTTGTTGGATAGGTAAACAACATAGCTACGACTTCCATGGGATATTTTTGCATTTTTTAAAAATTCAGCCAAAA
Source organism: Medicago sativa (assembly GCF_051527215.1). Classification (NCBI taxonomy): domain Eukaryota; kingdom Viridiplantae; phylum Streptophyta; class Magnoliopsida; order Fabales; family Fabaceae; genus Medicago; species Medicago sativa. The sequence goes on along the minus strand of NC_140754.1, from coordinate 99,568,940 downwards.
TGGAGGTTAAGAAAATCTCCTCGTTAATTTGGGACATTACTCGTTTTCGACCCTTTTTTAGTAGGAAGGCCATAATGTGGCCGATTTGCATTGAATCTTAGCGTGTGACAATTCGTTGGATAGGTAAACAACATAACTATGACTTCCATGGGATATTTTTGCATTCTCTAAAAATTCAGCCAAAATTGGGGTTAAGAAAATCCCCTCGTTAATTTAGGACATTACTCGTTTTCGACCCTTTTTTATAAGGAAGGCCATAAAGTGGCCTGTTTGTATTGAATCTTAGCATGGGACAATTCGTTGGATAGGTAAACAACATAGCTACGACTTCCATGGGATATTTTTGCATTTTTTAAAAATTCAGCCAAAATGGAGGTTAAGAAAATCTCCTCGTTAATTTGGGACATTACTCGTTTTCGACCCATTTTTACTAGGAAGGCCATAATGTGGCCGATTTGCATTGAATGTTAGCGTGTGACAATTCGTTGGATAGGTAAACAACATAACTATGACTTCCATGGGATATTTTTGCATTCTCTAAAAATTCAGCCAAAATTGGGGTTAAGAAAATATCCTTGTTAATTTGGGACATTACTCGTTTTCGACCCTTTTTTAGTAGGAAGGCCATAATGTGGCCGATTTGCATTGGATCTTAGCGTGTGACAATTCGTTGGATAGGTAAACAACATAACTACGACTTCCATGGGATATTTTTGCATTCTCTAAAAATTCAGCCAAAATGGAGGTTAAGAAAATCCCCTCGTTAATTTAGGACATTACTCGTTTTCGACCCTTTTTTATAAGGAAGGCCATAAAGTGGCCGGTTTGTATTGAATCTTAGCATGGGACAATTTGTTGGATAGGTAAACAACATAGCTACGACTTCCATGGGATATTTTTGCATTTTTTAAAAATTCAGCCAAAATGGAGGTTAAGAAAATCTCCTCGTTAATTTGGGACATTACTCGTTTTCGACCCTTTTTTACTAGGAAGGCCATAATGTGGCCGATTTGCATTGAATCTTAGCGTGTGACAATTCGTTGGATAGGTAAACAACATAACTATGACTTCCATGGGATATTTTTGCATTCTCTAAAAATTCAGCCAAAATGGGGGTTAAGAAAATATCCTCGTTAATTTGGGACATTACTCGTTTTCGACCCTTTTTTAGTAGGAAGGCCATAATGTGGCCGATTTGCATTGAATCTTAGCGTGTGACAATTCGTTGGATAGGTAAACAACATAACTACGACTTGCATGGGATATTTTTGCATTCTCTAAAAATTCAGCCAAAATGGGGGTTAAGAAAATATCCTCGTTAATTTTTGACATTACTCGTTTTCGACCCTTTTTTAGTAGGAAGGCCATAATGTGGCCGATTTGCATTGAATCTTAGCGTGTGACAATTCGTTGGATAGGTAAACAGCATAACTACGACTTCCATGGGATATTTTTGCATTCTCTAAAAATTCAGCCAAAATGGGGGTTAAGAAAATATCCTCGTTAATTTTTGACATTACTCGTTTTCGACCCTTTTTTAGTAGGAAGGCCATAATGTGACCGATTTGCATTGAATCTTAGCGTGTGACAATTCGTTGGATAGGTAAACAACATAACTACGACTTCCATGGGATATTTTTGCATTCTCTAAAAATTCAGCCAAAATTGGGGTTAAGAAAATCCCCTCGTTAATTTAGGACATTACTCGTTTTCGACCCTTTTTTATAAGGAAGGCCATAAAGTGGCCTGTTTGTATTGAATCTTAGCATGGGACAATTCGTTGGATAGGTAAACAACATAGCTACGACTTCCATGGGATATTTTTGCATTTTTTAAAAATTCAGCCAAAATGGAGGTTAAGAAAATCTCCTCGTTAATTTGGGACATTACTCGTTTTCGACCCATTTTTACTAGGAAGGCCATAATGTGGCCGATTTGCATTGAATCTTAGCGTGTGACAATTCGTTGGATAGGTAAACAACATAACTATGACTTCCATGGGATATTTTTGCATTCTCTAAAAATTCAGCCAAAATTGGGGTTAAGAAAATATCCTTGTTAATTTGGGACATTACTCGTTTTCGACCCTTTTTTAGTAGGAAGGCCATAATGTGGCCGATTTGCATTGAATCTTAGCGTGTGACAATTCGTTGGATAGGTAAACAACATAACTACGACTTCCATGGGATATTTTTGCATTCTCTAAAAATTCAGCCAAAATGGAGGTTAAGAAAATCCCCTCGTTAATTTAGGACATTACTCGTTTTCGACCCTTTTTTATAAGGAAGGCCATAAAGTGGCCGGTTTGTATTGAATCTTAGCATGGGACAATTTGTTGGATAGGTAAACAACATAGCTACGACTTCCATGGGATATTTTTGCATTTTTAAAAAATTCAGCCAAAATGGAGGTTAAGAAAATCTCCTCGTTAATTTGGGACATTACTCGTTTTCGACCCTTTTTTACTAGGAAGGCCATAATGTGGCCGATTTGCATTGAATCTTAGCGTGTGACAATTCGTTGGATAGGTAAACAACATAACTATGACTTCCATGGGATATTTTTGCATTCTCTAAAAATTCAGCCAAAATGGGGGTTAAGAAAATATCCTCGTTAATTTGGGACATTACTCGTTTTCGACCCTTTTTTAGTAGGAAGGCCATAATGTGGCCGATTTGCATTGAATCTTAGCGTGTGACAATTCGTTGGATAGGTAAACAACATAACTACGACTTCCATGGGATATTTTTGCATTCTCTAAAAATTCAGCCAAAATGGGGGTTAAGAAAATATCCTCGTTAATTTTTGACATTACTCGTTTTCGACCCTTTTTTAGTAGGAAGGCCATAATGTGGCCGATTTGCATTGAATCTTAGCGTGTGACAATTCGTTGGATAGGTAAACAGCATAACTACGACTTCCATGGGATATCACTACGACTTCCATGGGATATTTTTGCATTCTCTAAAAATTCAGCCAAAATGGGGGTTAAGAAAATATCCTCGTTAATTTTTGACATTACTCGTTTTCGACCCTTTTTTAGTAGGAAGGCCATAATGTGACCGATTTGCATTGAATCTTAGCGTGTGACAATTCGTTGGATAGGTAAACAACATAACTACGACTTCCATGGGATATTTTTGCATTCTCTAAAAATTCAGCCAAAATGGAGGTTAAGAAAATCCCCTCGTTAATTTAGGACATTACTCGTTTTCGACCCTTTTTTATAAGGAAGGCCATAAAGTGGCCGGTTTGTATTGAATCTTAGCATGGGACAATTTGTTGGATAGGTAAACAACATAGCTACGACTTCCATGGGATATTTTTGCATTTTTTAAAAATTCAGCCAAAATGGAGGTTAAGAAAATCTCCTCGTTAATTTGGGACATTACTCGTTTTCGACCCTTTTTTAGTAGGAAGGCCATAATGTGGCCGATTTGCATTGAATCTTAGCGTGTGACAATTCGTTGGATAGGTAAACAACATAACTACGACTTCCATGGGATATTTTTGCATTCTCTAAAAATTCAGCCAAAATGGAGGTTAAGAAAATCCCCTCGTTAATTTAGGACATTACTCGTTTTCGACCCTTTTTTATAAGGAAGGCCATAAAGTGGCCGGTTTGTATTGAATCTTAGCATGGGACAATTCGTTGGATAGGTAAACATCATAGCTACGACTTCCATGGGATATTTTTGCATTTTTTAAAAATTCAGCCAAAATGGAGGTTAAGAAAATCTCCTCGTTAATTTGGGACATTACTCGTTTTCGACCCATTTTTACTAGGAAGGCCATAATGTGGCCGATTTGCATTGAATCTTAGCGTGTGACAATTCGTTGGATAGGTAAACAACATAACTATGACTTCCATGGGATATTTTTGCATTCTCTAAAAATTCAGCCAAAATTGGGGTTAAGAAAATATCCTTGTTAATTTGGGACATTACTCGTTTTCGACCCTTTTTTAGTAGGAAGGCCATAATGTTGCCGATTTGCATTGAATCTTAGCGTGTGACAATTCGTTGGATAGGTAAACAACATAACTACGACTTCCATGGGATATTTTTGCATTCTCTAAAAATTCAGCCAAAATGGAGGTTAAGAAAATCCCCTCGTTAATTTAGGACATTACTCGTTTTCGACCCTTTTTTATAAGGAAGGCCATAAAGTGGCCGGTTTGTATTGAATCTTAGCATGGGACAATTTGTTGGATAGGTAAACAACATAGCTACGACTTCCATGGGATATTTTTGCATTTTTTAAAAATTCAGCCAAAATGGAGGTTAAGAAAATCTCCTCGTTAATTTGGGACATTACTCGTTTTCGACCCTTTTTTACTAGGAAGGCCATAACGTGGCCGATTTGCATTGAATCTTAGCGTGTGACAATTCGTTGGATAGGTAAACAACATAACTATGACTTCCATGGGATATTTTTGCATTCTCTAAAAATTCAGCCAAAATGGGGGTTAAGAAAATATCCTCGTTAATTTGGGACATTACTCGTTTTCGACCCTTTTTTAGTAGGAAGGCCATAATGTGGCCGATTTGCATTGAATCTTAGCGTGTGACAATTCGTTGGATAGGTAAACAACATAACTACGACTTCCATGGGATATTTTTGCATTCTCTAAAAATTCAGCCAAAATGGGGGTTAAGAAAATATCCTCGTTAATTTTTGACATTACTCGTTTTCGACCCTTTTTTAGTAGGAAGGCCATAATGTGGCCGATTTGCATTGAATCTTAGCGTGTGACAATTCGTTGGATAGGTAAACAGCATAACTACGACTTCCATGGGATATTTTTGCATTCTCTAAAAATTCAGCCAAAATGGGGGTTAAGAAAATATCCTCGTTAATTTTTGACATTACTCGTTTTCGACCCTTTTTTAGTAGGAAGGCCATAATGTGACCGATTTGCATTGAATCTTAGCGTGTGACAATTCGTTGGATAGGTAAACAACATAACTACGACTTCCATGGGATATTTTTGCATTCTCTAAAAATTCAGCCAAAATGGAGGTTAAGAAAACCCCCTCGTTAATTTAGGACATTACTCGTTTTCGACCCTTTTTTATAAGGAAGGCCATAAAGTGGCCGGTTTGTATTGAATCTTAGCATGGGACAATTTGTTGGATAGGTAAACAACATAGCTACGACTTCCATGGGATATTTTTGCATTTTTTAAAAATTCAGCCAAAATGGAGGTTAAGAAAATCTCCTCGTTAATTTGGGACATTACTCGTTTTCGACCCTTTTTTAGTAGGAAGGCCATAATGTGGCCGATTTGCATTGAATCTTAGCGTGTGACAATTCGTTGGATAGGTAAACAACATAACTATGACTTCCATGGGATATTTTTGCATTCTCTAAAAATTCAGCCAAAATTGGGGTTAAGAAAATCCCCTCGTTAATTTAGGACATTACTCGTTTTCGACCCTTTTTTATAAGGAAGGCCATAAAGTGGCCTGTTTGTATTGAATCTTAGCATGGGACAATTCGTTGGATAGGTAAACAACATAGCTACGACTTCCATGGGATATTTTTGCATTTTTTAAAAATTCAGCCAAAATGGAGGTTAAGAAAATCTCCTCGTTAATTTGGGACATTACTCGTTTTCGACCCATTTTTACTAGGAAGGCCATAATGTGGCCGATTTGCATTGAATCTTAGCGTGTGACAATTCGTTGGATAGGTAAACAACATAACTATGACTTCCATGGGATATTTTTGCATTCTCTAAAAATTCAGCCAAAATTGGGGTTAAGAAAATATCCTTGTTAATTTGGGACATTACTCGTTTTCGACCCTTTTTTAGTAGGAAGGCCATAATGTGGCCGATTTGCATTGAATCTTAGCGTGTGACAATTCGTTGGATAGGTAAACAACATAACTACGACTTCCATGGGATATTTTTGCATTCTCTAAAAATTCAGCCAAAATGGAGGTTAAGAAAATCCCCTCGTTAATTTAGGACATTACTCGTTTTCGACCCTTTTTTATAAGGAAGGCCATAAAGTGGCCGGTTTGTATTGAATCTTAGCATGGGACAATTTGTTGGATAGGTAAACAACATAGCTACGACTTCCATGGGATATTTTTGCATTTTTTAAAAATTCAGCCAAAATGGAGGTTAAGAAAATCTCCTCGTTAATTTGGGACATTACTCGTTTTCGACCCATTTTTACTAGGAAGGCCATAATGTGGCCGATTTGCATTGAATCTTAGCGTGTGACAATTCGTTGGATAGGTAAACAACATAACTATGACTTCCATGGGATATTTTTGCATTCTCTAAAAATTCAGCCAAAATTGGGGTTAAGAAAATATCCTTGTTAATTTGGGACATTACTCGTTTTCGACCCTTTTTTAGTAGGAAGGCCATAATGTGGCCGATTTGCATTGAATCTTAGCGTGTGACAATTCGTTGGATAGGTAAACAACATAACTACGACTTCCATGGGATATTTTTGCATTCTCTAAAAATTCAGCCAAAATGGAGGTTAAGAAAATCCCCTCGTTAATTTAGGACATTACTCGTTTTCGACCCTTTTTTATAAGGAAGGCCATAAAGTGGCCGGTTTGTATTGAATCTTAGCATGGGACAATTTGTTGGATAGGTAAACAACATAGCTACGACTTCCATGGGATATTTTTGCATTTTTTAAAAATTCAGCCAAAATGGAGGTTAAGAAAATCTCCTCGTTAATTTGGGACATTACTCGTTTTCGACCCTTTTTTACTAGGAAGGCCATAATGTGGCCGATTTGCATTGAATCTTAGCGTGTGACAATTCGTTGGATAGGTAAACAACATAACTATGACTTCCATGGGATATTTTTGCATTCTCTAAAAATTCAGCCAAAATGGGGGTTAAGAAAATATCCTCGTTAATTTGGGACATTACTCGTTTTCGACCCTTTTTTAGTAGGAAGGCCATAATGTGGCCGATTTGCATTGAATCTTAGCGTGTGACAATTCGTTGGATAGGTAAACAACATAACTACGACTTCCATGGGATATTTTTGCATTCTCTAAAAATTCAGCCAAAATGGGGGTTAAGAAAATATCCTCGTTAATTTTTGACATTACTCGTTTTCGACCCTTTTTTATAAGGAAGGCCATAAAGTGGCCTGTTTGTATTGAATCTTAGCATGGGACAATTCGTTGGATAGGTAAACAACATAGCTACGACTTCCATGGGATATTTTTGCATTTTTTAAAAATTCAGCCAAAATGGAGGTTAAGAAAATCTCCTCGTTAATTTGGGACATTACTCGTTTTCGACCCATTTTTACTAGGAAGGCCATAATGTGGCCGATTTGCATTGAATCTTAGCGTGTGACAATTCGTTGGATAGGTAAACAACATAACTACGACTTCCATGGGATATTTTTGCATTCTCTAAAAATTCAGCCAAAATGGGGGTTAAGAAAATATCCTCGTTAATTTTTGACATTACTCGTTTTCGACCCTTTTTTAGTAGGAAGGCCATAATGTGGCCGATTTGCATTGAATCTTAGCGTGTGACAATTCGTTGGATAGGTAAACAGCATAACTACGACTTCCATGGGATATTTTTGCATTCTCTAAAAATTCAGCCAAAATGGGGGTTAAGAAAATATCCTCGTTAATTTTTGACATTACTCGTTTTCGACCCTTTTTTAGTAGGAAGGCCATAATGTGACCGATTTGCATTGAATCTTAGCGTGTGACAATTCGTTGGATAGGTAAACAACATAACTACGACTTCCATGGGATATTTTTGCATTCTCTAAAAATTCAGCCAAAATGGAGGTTAAGAAAATCCCCTCGTTAATTTAGGACATTACTCGTTTTCGACCCTTTTTTATAAGGAAGGCCATAAAGTGGCCGGTTTGTATTGAATCTTAGCATGGGACAATTTGTTGGATAGGTAAACAACATAGCTACGACTTCCATGGGATATTTTTGCATTTTTTAAAAATTCAGCCAAAATGGAGGTTAAGAAAATCTCCTCGTTAATTTGGGACATTACTCGTTTTCGACCCTTTTTTAGTAGGAAGGCCATAATGTGGCCGATTTGCATTGAATCTTAGCGTGTGACAATTCGTTGGATAGGTAAACAACATAACTACGACTTCCATGGGATATTTTTGCATTCTCTAAAAATTCAGCCAAAATGGAGGTTAAGAAAATCCCCTCGTTAATTTAGGACATTACTCGTTTTCGACCCTTTTTTATAAGGAAGGCCATAAAGTGGCCGGTTTGTATTGAATCTTAGCATGGGACAATTCGTTGGATAGGTAAACAACATAGCTACGACTTCCATGGGATATTTTTGCATTCTCTAAAAATTCAGCCAAAATGGGGGTTAAGAAAATATCCTCGTTAATTTTTGACATTACTCGTTTTCGACCCTTTTTTAGTAGGAAGGCCATAATGTGACCGATTTGCATTGAATCTTAGCGTGTGACAATTCGTTGGATAGGTAAACAACATAACTATGACTTCCATGGGATATTTTTGCATTCTCTAAAAATTCAGCCAAAATGGGGGTTAAGAAAATATCCTCGTTAATTTGGGACATTACTCGTTTTCGACCCTTTTTTAGTAGGAAGGCCATAATGTGGCCGATTTGCATTGAATCTTAGCGTGTGACAATTCGTTGGATAGGTAAACAACATAACTACGACTTCCATGGGATATTTTTGCATTCTCTAAAAATTCAGCCAAAATGGAGGTTAAGAAAATCCCCTCGTTAATTTAGGACATTACCCGTTTTCGACCCTTTTTTATAAGGAAGGCCATAAAGTGCCGGTTTGTATTGAATCTTAGCATGGGACAATTTGTTGGATAGGTAAACAACATAGCTACGACTTCCATGGGATATTTTTGCATTTTTTAAAAATTCAGCCAAAATGGAGGTTAATAAAATCTCCTCGTTAATTTGGGACATTACTCGTTTTCGACCCTTTTTTACTAGGAAGGCCATAATGTGGCCGATTTGCATTGAATCTTAGCGTGTGACAATTCGTTGGATAGGTAAACAACATAACTACGACTTCCATGGGATATTTTTGCATTCTCTAAAAATTCAGCCAAAATGGAGGTTAAGAAAATCCCCTCGTTAATTTAGGACATTACCCGTTTTCGACCCTTTTTTATAAGGAAGGCCATAAAGTGCCGGTTTGTATTGAATCTTAGCATGGGACAATTTGTTGGATAGGTAAACAACATAGCTACGACTTCCATGGGATATTTTTGCATTTTTTAAAAATTCAGCCAAAATGGAGGTTAATAAAATCTCCTCGTTAATTTGGGACATTACTCGTTTTCGACCCTTTTTTACTAGGAAGGCCATAATGTGGCCGATTTGCATTGAATCTTAGCGTGTGACAATTCGTTGGATAGGTAAACAACATAACTACGACTTCCATGGGATATTTTTGCATTCTCTAAAAATTCAGCCAAAATGGAGGTTAAGAAAATCCCCTCGTTAATTTAGGACATTACCCGTTTTCGACCCTTTTTTATAAGGAAGGCCATAAAGTGCCGGTTTGTATTGAATCTTAGCATGGGACAATTTGTTGGATAGGTAAACAACATAGCTACGACTTCCATGGGATATTTTTGCATTTTTTAAAAATTCAGCCAAAATGGAGGTTAATAAAATCTCCTCGTTAATTTGGGACATTACTCGTTTTCGACCCTTTTTTACTAGGAAGGCCATAATGTGGCCGATTTGCATTGAATCTTAGCGTGTGACAATTCGTTGGATAGGTAAACAACATAACTATGACTTCCATGGGATATTTTTGCATTCTCTAAAAATTCAGCCAAAATTGGGGTTAAGAAAATATCCTTGTTAATTTGGGACATTACTCGTTTTCGACCCTTTTTTAGTAGGAAGGCCATAATGTGGCCGATTTGCATTGAATCTTAGCGTGTGACAATTCGTTGGATAGGTAAACAACATAACTACGACTTCCATGGGATATTTTTGCATTCTCTAAAAATTCAGCCAAAATGGAGGTTAAGAAAATCCCCTCGTTAATTTAGGACATTACTCGTTTTCGACCCTTTTTTATAAGGAAGGCCATAAAGTGGCCGGTTTGTATTGAATCTTAGCATGGGACAATTTGTTGGATAGGTAAACAACATAGCTACGACTTCCATGGGATATTTTTGCATTTTTTAAAAATTCAGCCAAAATGGAGGTTAAGAAAATCTCCTCGTTAATTTGGGACATTACTCGTTTTCGACCCTTTTTTACTAGGAAGGCCATAATGTGGCCGATTTGCATTGAATCTTAGCGTGTGACAATTCGTTGGATAGGTAAACAACATAACTATGACTTCCATGGGATATTTTTGCATTCTCTAAAAATTCAGCCAAAATGGGGGTTAAGAAAATATCCTCGTTAATTTGGGACATTACTCGTTTTCGACCCTTTTTTAGTAGGAAGGCCATAATGTGGCCGATTTGCATTGAATCTTAGCGTGTGACAATTCGTTGGATAGGTAAACAACATAACTACGACTTCCATGGGATATTTTTGCATTCTCTAAAAATTCAGCCAAAATGGGGGTTAAGAAAATATCCTCGTTAATTTTTGACATTACTCGTTTTCGACCCTTTTTTATAAGGAAGGCCATAAAGTGGCCTGTTTGTATTGAATCTTAGCATGGGACAATTCGTTGGATAGGTAAACAACATAGCTACGACTTCCATGGGATATTTTTGCATTTTTTAAAAATTCAGCCAAAATGGAGGTTAAGAAAATCTCCTCGTTAATTTGGGACATTACTCGTTTTCGACCCATTTTTACTAGGAAGGCCATAATGTGGCCGATTTGCATTGAATCTTAGCGTGTGACAATTCGTTGGATAGGTAAACAACATAACTACGACTTCCATGGGATATTTTTGCATTCTCTAAAAATTCAGCCAAAATGGGGGTTAAGAAAATATCCTCGTTAATTTTTGACATTACTCGTTTTCGACCCTTTTTTAGTAGGAAGGCCATAATGTGGCCGATTTGCATTGAATCTTAGCGTGTGACAATTCGTTGGATAGGTAAACAGCATAACTACGACTTCCATGGGATATTTTTGCATTCTCTAAAAATTCAGCCAAAATGGGGGTTAAGAAAATATCCTCGTTAATTTTTGACATTACTCGTTTTCGACCCTTTTTTAGTAGGAAGGCCATAATGTGACCGATTTGCATTGAATCTTAGCGTGTGACAATTCGTTGGATAGGTAAACAACATAACTACGACTTCCATGGGATATTTTTGCATTCTCTAAAAATTCAGCCAAAATGGAGGTTAAGAAAATCCCCTCGTTAATTTAGGACATTACTCGTTTTCGACCCTTTTTTATAAGGAAGGCCATAAAGTGGCCGGTTTGTATTGAATCTTAGCATGGGACAATTTGTTGGATAGGTAAACAACATAGCTACGACTTCCATGGGATATTTTTGCATTTTTTAAAAATTCAGCCAAAATGGAGGTTAAGAAAATCTCCTCGTTAATTTGGGACATTACTCGTTTTCGACCCTTTTTTAGTAGGAAGGCCATAATGTGGCCGATTTGCATTGAATCTTAGCGTGTGACAATTCGTTGGATAGGTAAACAACATAACTACGACTTCCATGGGATATTTTTGCATTCTCTAAAAATTCAGCCAAAATGGAGGTTAAGAAAATCCCCTCGTTAATTTAGGACATTACTCGTTTTCGACCCTTTTTTATAAGGAAGGCCATAAAGTGGCCGGTTTGTATTGAATCTTAGCATGGGACAATTCGTTGGATAGGTAAACAACATAGCTACGACTTCCATGGGATATTTTTGCATTCTCTAAAAATTCAGCCAAAATGGGGGTTAAGAAAATATCCTCGTTAATTTTTGACATTACTCGTTTTCGACCCTTTTTTAGTAGGAAGGCCATAATGTGACCGATTTGCATTGAATCTTAGCGTGTGACAAATCGTTGGATAGGTAAACAACATAACTATGACTTCCATGGGATATTTTTGCATTCTCTAAAAATTCAGCCAAAATGGGGGTTAAGAAAATATCCTCGTTAATTTGGGACATTACTCGTTTTCGACCCTTTTTTAGTAGGAAGGCCATAATGTGGCCGATTTGCATTGAATCTTAGCGTGTGACAATTCGTTGGATAGGTAAACAACATAACTACGACTTCCATGGGATATTTTTGCATTCTCTAAAAATTCAGCCAAAATGGAGGTTAAGAAAATCCCCTCGTTAATTTAGGACATTACCCGTTTTCGACCCTTTTTTATAAGGAAGGCCATAAAGTGCCGGTTTGTATTGAATCTTAGCATGGGACAATTTGTTGGATAGGTAAACAACATAGCTACGACTTCCATGGGATATTTTTGCATTTTTTAAAAATTCAGCCAAAATGGAGGTTAATAAAATCTCCTCGTTAATTTGGGACATTACTCGTTTTCGACCCTTTTTTACTAGGAAGGCCATAATGTGGCCGATTTGCATTGAATCTTAGCGTGTGACAATTCGTTGGATAGGTAAACAACATAACTACGACTTCCATGGGATATTTTTGCATTCTCTAAAAATTCAGCCAAAATGGAGGTTAAGAAAATCCCCTCGTTAATTTAGGACATTACCCGTTTTCGACCCTTTTTTATAAGGAAGGCCATAAAGTGCCGGTTTGTATTGAATCTTAGCATGGGACAATTTGTTGGATAGGTAAACAACATAGCTACGACTTCCATGGGATATTTTTGCATTTTTTAAAAATTCAGCCAAAATGGAGGTTAATAAAATCTCCTCGTTAATTTGGGACATTACTCGTTTTCGACCCTTTTTTACTAGGAAGGCCATAATGTGGCCGATTTGCATTGAATCTTAGCGTGTGACAATTCGTTGGATAGGTAAACATCATAACTACGACTTCCATGGGATATTTTTGCATTCTCTAAAAATTCAGCCAAAATGGAGGTTAAGATAATCCCCTCGTTAATTTAGGACATTACTCGTTTTCGACCCTTTTTTATAAGGAAGGCCATAAAGTGGCCGGTTTGTATTGAATCTTAGCATGGGACAATTTGTTGGATAGGTAAACAACATAGCTACGACTTCCATGGGATATTTTTGCATTTTTTAAAAATTCAGCCAAAATGGAGGTTAAGAAAATCTCCTCGTTAATTTGGGACATTACTCGTTTTCGACCCTTTTTTAGTAGGAAGGCCATAATGTGGCCGATTTGCATTGAATCTTAGCGTGTGACAATTCGTTGGATAGGTAAACAACATAACTACGACTTCCATGGGATATTTTTGCATTCTCTAAAAATTCAGCCAAAATGGAGGTTAAGAAAATCCCCTCGTTAATTTAGGACATTACCCGTTTTCGACCCTTTTTTATAAGGAAGGCCATAAAGTGCCGGTTTGTATTGAATCTTAGCATGGGACAATTTGTTGGATAGGTAAACAACATAGCTACGACTTCCATGGGATATTTTTGCATTTTTTAAAAATTCAGCCAAAATGGAGGTTAATAAAATCTCCTCGTTAATTTGGGACATTACTCGTTTTCGACCCTTTTTTACTAGGAAGGCCATAATGTGGCCGATTTGCATTGAATCTTAGCGTGTGACAATTCGTTGGATAGGTAAACAACATAACTACGACTTCCATGGGATATTTTTGCATTCTCTAAAAATTCAGCCAAAATGGAGGTTAAGAAAATCCCCTCGTTAATTTAGGACATTACTCGTTTTCGACCCTTTTTTATAAGGAAGGCCATAAAGTGGCCGGTTTGTATTGAATCTTAGCATGGGACAATTTGTTGGATAGGTAAACAACATAGCTACGACTTCCATGGGATATTTTTGCATTTTTTAAAAATTCAGCCAAAATGGAGGTTAAGAAAATCTCCTCGTTAATTTGGGACATTACTCGTTTTCGACCCTTTTTTAGTAGGAAGGCCATAATGTGGCCGATTTGCATTGAATCTTAGCGTGTGACAATTCGTTGGATAGGTAAACAACATAACTACGACTTCCATGGGATATTTTTGCATTCTCTAAAAATTCAGCCAAAATGGAGGTTAAGAAAATCCCCTCGTTAATTTAGGACATTACTCGTTTTCGACCCTTTTTTATAAGGAAGGCCATAAAGTGGCCGGTTTGTATTGAATCTTAGCATGGGACAATTCGTTGGATAGGTAAACAACATAGCTACGACTTCCATGGGATATTTTTGCATTCTCTAAAAATTCAGCCAAAATGGGGGTTAAGAAAATATCCTCGTTAATTTTTGACATTACTCGTTTTCGACCCTTTTTTAGTAGGAAGGCCATAATGTGACCGATTTGCATTGAATCTTAGCGTGTGACAAATCGTTGGATAGGTAAACAACATAACTATGACTTCCATGGGATATTTTTGCATTCTCTAAAAATTCAGCCAAAATGGGGGTTAAGAAAATATCCTCGTTAATTTGGGACATTACTCGTTTTCGACCCTTTTTTAGTAGGAAGGCCATAATGTGGCCGATTTGCATTGAATCTTAGCGTGTGACAATTCGTTGGATAGGTAAACAACATAACTACGACTTCCATGGGATATTTTTGCATTCTCTAAAAATTCAGCCAAAATGGAGGTTAAGAAAATCCCCTCGTTAATTTAGGACATTACCCGTTTTCGACCCTTTTTTATAAGGAAGGCCATAAAGTGCCGGTTTGTATTGAATCTTAGCATGGGACAATTTGTTGGATAGGTAAACAACATAGCTACGACTTCCATGGGATATTTTTGCATTTTTTAAAAATTCAGCCAAAATGGAGGTTAATAAAATCTCCTCGTTAATTTGGGACATTACTCGTTTTCGACCCTTTTTTACTAGGAAGGCCATAATGTGGCCGATTTGCATTGAATCTTAGCGTGTGACAATTCGTTGGATAGGTAAACAACATAACTACGACTTCCATGGGATATTTTTGCATTCTCTAAAAATTCAGCCAAAATGGAGGTTAAGAAAATCCCCTCGTTAATTTAGGACATTACCCGTTTTCGACCCTTTTTTATAAGGAAGGCCATAAAGTGCCGGTTTGTATTGAATCTTAGCATGGGACAATTTGTTGGATAGGTAAACAACATAGCTACGACTTCCATGGGATATTTTTGCATTTTTTAAAAATTCAGCCAAAATGGAGGTTAATAAAATCTCCTCGTTAATTTGGGACATTACTCGTTTTCGACCCTTTTTTACTAGGAAGGCCATAATGTGGCCGATTTGCATTGAATCTTAGCGTGTGACAATTCGTTGGATAGGTAAACATCATAACTACGACTTCCATGGGATATTTTTGCATTCTCTAAAAATTCAGCCAAAATGGAGGTTAAGAAAATCCCCTCGTTAATTTAGGACATTACTCGTTTTCGACCCTTTTTTATAAGGAAGGCCATAAAGTGGCCGGTTTGTATTGAATCTTAGCATGGG
Source organism: Medicago sativa (assembly GCF_051527215.1). Classification (NCBI taxonomy): domain Eukaryota; kingdom Viridiplantae; phylum Streptophyta; class Magnoliopsida; order Fabales; family Fabaceae; genus Medicago; species Medicago sativa. The sequence goes on along the minus strand of NC_140754.1, from coordinate 99,553,464 downwards.
ACAATTTGTTGGATAGGTAAACAACATAGCTACGACTTCCATGGGATATTTTTGCATTTTTTAAAAATTCAGCCAAAATGGAGGTTAAGAAAATCTCCTCGTTAATTTGGGACATTACTCGTTTTCGACCCTTTTTTAGTAGGAAGGCCATAATGTGGCCGATTTGCATTGAATCTTAGCGTGTGACAATTCGTTGGATAGGTAAACAACATAACTACGACTTCCATGGGATATTTTTGCATTCTCTAAAAATTCAGCCAAAATGGAGGTTAAGAAAATCCCCTCGTTAATTTAGGACATTACCCGTTTTCGACCCTTTTTTATAAGGAAGGCCATAAAGTGCCGGTTTGTATTGAATCTTAGCATGGGACAATTTGTTGGATAGGTAAACAACATAGCTACGACTTCCATGGGATATTTTTGCATTTTTTAAAAATTCAGCCAAAATGGAGGTTAATAAAATCTCCTCGTTAATTTGGGACATTACTCGTTTTCGACCCTTTTTTACTAGGAAGGCCATAATGTGGCCGATTTGCATTGAATCTTAGCGTGTGACAATTCGTTGGATAGGTAAACAACATAACTACGACTTCCATGGGATATTTTTGCATTCTCTAAAAATTCAGCCAAAATGGAGGTTAAGAAAATCCCCTCGTTAATTTAGGACATTACTCGTTTTCGACCCTTTTTTATAAGGAAGGCCATAAAGTGGCCGGTTTGTATTGAATCTTAGCATGGGACAATTTGTTGGATAGGTAAACAACATAGCTACGACTTCCATGGGATATTTTTGCATTTTTTAAAAATTCAGCCAAAATGGAGGTTAAGAAAATCTCCTCGTTAATTTGGGACATTACTCGTTTTCGACCCTTTTTTACTAGGAAGGCCATAATGTGGCCGATTTGCATTGAATCTTAGCGTGTGACAATTCACTGGATAGGTAAACAACATAACTATGACTTCCATGGGATATTTTTGCATTCTCTAAAAATTCAGCCAAAATGGGGGTTAAGAAAATATCCTCGTTAATTTGGGACATTACTCGTTTTCGACCCTTTTTTAGTAGGAAGGCCATAATGTGGCCGATTTGCATTGAATCTTAGCGTGTGACAATTCGTTGGATAGGTAAACAACATAACTACGACTTCCATGGGATATTTTTGCATTCTCTAAAAATTCAGCCAAAATGGGGGTTAAGAAAATATCCTCGTTAATTTTTGACATTACTCGTTTTCGACCCTTTTTTAGTAGGAAGGCCATAATGTGGCCGATTTGCATTGAATCTTAGCGTGTGACAATTCGTTGGATAGGTAAACAGCATAACTACGACTTCCATGGGATATTTTTGCATTCTCTAAAAATTCAGCCAAAATGGGGGTTAAGAAAATATCCTCGTTAATTTTTGACATTACTCGTTTTCGACCCTTTTTTAGTAGGAAGGCCATAATGTGACCGATTTGCATTGAATCTTAGCGTGTGACAATTCGTTGGATAGGTAAACAACATAACTACGACTTCCATGGGATATTTTTGCATTCTCTAAAAATTCAGCCAAAATGGAGGTTAAGAAAATCCCCTCGTTAATTTAGGACATTACTCATTTTCGACCCTTTTTTATAAGGAAGGCCATAAATTGGCCGGTTTGTATTGAATCTTAGCATGGGACAATTTGTTGGATAGGTAAACAACATAGCTACGACTTCCATGGGATATTTTTGCATTTTTTAAAAATTCAGCCAAAATGGAGGTTAAGAAAATCTCCTCGTTAATTTGGGACATTACTCGTTTTCGACCCTTTTTTAGTAGGAAGGCCATAATGTGGCCGATTTGCATTGAATCTTAGCGTGTGACAATTCGTTGGATAGGTAAACAGCATAACTACGACTTCCATGGGATATTTTTGCATTCTCTAAAAATTCAGCCAAAATGGGGGTTAAGAAAATATCCTCGTTAATTTTTGACATTACTCGTTTTCGACCCTTTTTTAGTAGGAAGGCCATAATGTGACCGATTTGCATTGAATCTTAGCGTGTGACAATTCGTTGGATAGGTAAACAACATAACTACGACTTCCATGGGATATTTTTGCATTCTCTAAAAATTCAGCCAAAATGGAGGTTAAGAAAATCCCCTCGTTAATTTAGGACATTACTCATTTTCGACCCTTTTTTATAAGGAAGGCCATAAATTGGCCGGTTTGTATTGAATCTTAGCATGGGACAATTTGTTGGATAGGTAAACAACATAGCTACGACTTCCATGGGATATTTTTGCATTTTTTAAAAATTCAGCCAAAATGGAGGTTAAGAAAATCTCCTCGTTAATTTGGGACATTACTCGTTTTCGACCCTTTTTTAGTAGGAAGGCCATAATGTGGCCGATTTGCATTGAATCTTAGCGTGTGACAATTCGTTGGATAGGTAAACAACATAACTACGACTTCCATGAGATATTTTTGCATTCTCTAAAAATTCAGCCAAAATGGAGGTTAAGAAAATCCCCTCGTTAATTTAGGACATTACTCGTTTTCGACCCTTTTTTATAAGGAAGGCCATAAAGTGGCCGGTTTGTATTGAATCTTAGCATGGGACAATTTGTTGGATAGGTAAACAACATAGCTACGACTTCCATGGGATATTTTTGCATTTTTTAAAAATTCAGCCAAAATGGAGGTTAAGAAAATCTCCTCGTTAATTTGGGACATTACTCGTTTTCGACCCTTTTTTAGTAGGAAGGCCATAATGTGGCCGATTTGCATTGAATCTTAGCGTGTGACAATTCGTTGGATAGGTAAACAACATAACTACGACTTCCATGGGATATTTTTGCATTCTCTAAAAATTCAGCCAAAATGGAGGTTAAGAAAATCCCCTCGTTAATTTAGGACATTACTCGTTTTCGACCCTTTTTTATAAGGAAGGCCATAAAGTGGCCGGTTTGTATTGAATCTTAGCATGGGACAATTTGTTGGATAGGTAAACAACATAGCTACGACTTCCATGGGATATTTTTGCATTTTTTAAAAATTCAGCCAAAATGGAGGTTAAGAAAATCTCCTCGTTAATTTGGGACATTACTCGTTTTCGACCCTTTTTTACTAGGAAGGCCATAATGTGGCCGATTTGCATTGAATCTTAGCGTGTGACAATTCGTTGGATAGGTAAACAACATAACTATGACTTCCATGGGATATTTTTGCATTCTCTAAAAATTCAGCCAAAATGGGGGTTAAGAAAATATCCTCGTTAATTTGGGACATTACTCGTTTTCGACCCTTTTTTAGTAGGAAGGCCATAATGTGGCCGATTTGCATTGAATCTTAGCGTGTGACAATTCGTTGGATAGGTAAACAACATAACTACGACTTCCATGGGATATTTTTGCATTCTCTAAAAATTCAGCCAAAATGGGGGTTAAGAAAATATCCTCGTTAATTTTTGACATTACTCGTTTTCGACCCTTTTTTAGTAGGAAGGCCATAATGTGGCCGATTTGCATTGAATCTTAGCGTGTGACAATTCGTTGGATAGGTAAACAGCATAACTACGACTTCCATGGGATATTTTTGCATTCTCTAAAAATTCAGCCAAAATGGGGGTTAAGAAAATATCCTCGTTAATTTTTGACATTACTCGTTTTCGACCCTTTTTTAGTAGGAAGGCCATAATGTGACCGATTTGCATTGAATCTTAGCGTGTGACAATTCGTTGGATAGGTAAACAACATAACTACGACTTCCATGGGATATTTTTGCATTCTCTAAAAATTCAGCCAAAATGGAGGTTAAGAAAATCCCCTCTTTAATTTAGGACATTACTCATTTTCGACCCTTTTTTATAAGGAAGGCCATAAATTGGCCGGTTTGTATTGAATCTTAGCATGGGACAATTTGTTGGATAGGTAAACAACATAGCTACGACTTCCATGGGATATTTTTGCATTTTTTAAAAATTCAGCCAAAATGGAGGTTAAGAAAATCTCCTCGTTAATTTGGGACATTACTCGTTTTCGACCCTTTTTTAGTAGGAAGGCCATAATGTGGCCGATTTGCATTGAATCTTAGCGTGTGACAATTCGTTGGATAGGTAAACAACATAACTACGACTTCCATGGGATATTTTTGCATTCTCTAAAAATTCAGCCAAAATGGAGGTTAAGAAAATCCCCTCGTTAATTTAGGACATTACTCGTTTTCGACCCTTTTTTATAAGGAAGGCCATAAAGTGGCCGGTTTGTATTGAATCTTAGCATGGGACAATTCGTTGGATAGGTAAACAACATAGCTATGACTTCCATGGGATATTTTTGCATTCTCTAAAAATTTAGCCAAAATGGGGGTTAAGAAAATATCCTCGTTAATTTTTGACATTACTCGTTTTCGACCCTTTTTTAGTAGGTAGGCCATAATGTGACCGATTTGCATTGAATCTTAGCGTGTGACAATTCGTTGGATAGGTAAACAACATAACTACGACTTCCATGGGATATTTTTGCATTCTCTAAAAATTCAGCCAAAATGGAGGTTAAGAAAATCCCCTCGTTAATTTAGGACATTACTCATTTTCGACCCTTTTTTATAAGGAAGGCCATAAATTGGCCGGTTTGTATTGAATCTTAGCATGGGACAATTTGTTGGATAGTTAAACAACATAGCTACGACTTCCATGGGATATTTTTGCATTTTTTAAAAATTCAGCCAAAATGGAGGTTAAGAAAATCTCCTCGTTAATTTGGGACATTACTCGTTTTCGACCCTTTTTTAGTAGGAAGGCCATAATGTGGCCGATTTGCATTGAATCTTAGCGTGTGACAATTCGTTGGATAGGTAAACAACATAACTACGACTTCCATGGGATATTTTTGCATTCTCTAAAAATTCAGCCAAAATGGAGGTTAAGAAAATCCCCTCGTTAATTTAGGACATTACTCGTTTTCGACCCTTTTTTATAAGGAAGGCCATAAAGTGGCCGGTTTGTATTGAATCTTAGCATGGGACAATTTGTTGGATAGGTAAACAACATAGCTACGACTTCCATGGGATATTTTTGCATTTTTTAAAAATTCAGCCAAAATGGAGGTTAAGAAAATCTCCTCGTTAATTTGGGACATTACTCGTTTTCGACCCTTTTTTAGTAGGAAGGCCATAATGTGGCCGATTTGCATTGAATCTTAGCGTGTGACAATTCGTTGGATAGGTAAACAACATAACTACGACTTCCATGGGATATTTTTGCATTCTCTAAAAATTCAGCCAAAATGGAGGTTAAGAAAATCCCCTCGTTAATTTAGGACATTACCCGTTTTCGACCCTTTTTTATAAGGAAGGCCATAAAGTGCCGGTTTGTATTGAATCTTAGCATGGGACAATTTGTTGGATAGGTAAACAACATAGCTACGACTTCCATGGGATATTTTTGCATTTTTTAAAAATTCAGCCAAAATGGAGGTTAATAAAATCTCCTCGTTAATTTGGGACATTACTCGTTTTCGACCCTTTTTTACTAGGAAGGCCATAATGTGGCCGATTTGCATTGAATCTTAGCGTGTGACAATTCGTTGGATAGGTAAACAACATAACTACGACTTCCATGGGATATTTTTGCATTCTCTAAAAATTCAGCCAAAATGGAGGTTAAGAAAATCCCCTCGTTAATTTAGGACATTACTCGTTTTCGACCCTTTTTTATAAGGAAGGCCATAAAGTGGCCGGTTTGTATTGAATCTTAGCATGGGACAATTTGTTGGATAGGTAAACAACATAGCTACGACTTCCATGGGATATTTTTGCATTTTTTAAAAATTCAGCCAAAATGGAGGTTAAGAAAATCTCCTCGTTAATTTGGGACATTACTCGTTTTCGACCCTTTTTTACTAGGAAGGCCATAATGTGGCCGATTTGCATTGAATCTTAGCGTGTGACAATTCGTTGGATAGGTAAACAACATAACTATGACTTCCATGGGATATTTTTGCATTCTCTAAAAATTCAGCCAAAATGGGGGTTAAGAAAATATCCTCGTTAATTTGGGACATTACTCGTTTTCGACCCTTTTTTAGTAGGAAGGCCATAATGTGGCCGATTTGCATTGAATCTTAGCGTGTGACAATTCGTTGGATAGGTAAACAACATAACTACGACTTCCATGGGATATTTTTGCATTCTCTAAAAATTCAGCCAAAATGGGGGTTAAGAAAATATCCTCGTTAATTTTTGACATTACTCGTTTTCGACCCTTTTTTAGTAGGAAGGCCATAATGTGGCCGATTTGCATTGAATCTTAGCGTGTGACAATTCGTTGGATAGGTAAACAGCATAACTACGACTTCCATGGGATATTTTTGCATTCTCTAAAAATTCAGCCAAAATGGGGGTTAAGAAAATATCCTCGTTAATTTTTGACATTACTCGTTTTCGACCCTTTTTTAGTAGGAAGGCCATAATGTGACCGATTTGCATTGAATCTTAGCGTGTGACAATTCGTTGGATAGGTAAACAGCATAACTACGACTTCCATGGGATATTTTTGCATTCTCTAAAAATTCAGCCAAAATGGGGGTTAAGAAAATATCCTCGTTAATTTTTGACATTACTCGTTTTCGACCCTTTTTTAGTAGGAAGGCCATAATGTGACCGATTTGCATTGAATCTTAGCGTGTGACAATTCGTTGGATAGGTAAACAACATAACTATGACTTCCATGGGATATTTTTGCATTCTCTAAAAATTCAGCCAAAATGGGGGTTAAGAAAATATCCTCGTTAATTTGGGACATTACTCGTTTTCGACCCTTTTTTAGTAGGAAGGCCATAATGTGGCCGATTTGAATTGAATCTTAGCGTGTGACAATTCGTTGGATAGGTAAACAACATAACTACGACTTCCATGGGATATTTTTGCATTCTCTAAAAATTCAGCCAAAATGGAGGTTAAGAAAATCCCCTCGTTAATTTAGGACATTACTCGTTTTCGACCCTTTTTTATAAGGAAGGCCATAAAGTGGCCGGTTTGTATTGAATCTTAGCATGGGACAATTTGTTGGATAGGTAAACAACATAGCTACGACTTCCATGGGATATTTTTGCATTTTTTAAAAATTCAGCCAAAATGGAGGTTAAGAAAATCTCCTCGTTAATTTGGGACATTACTCGTTTTCGACCCTTTTTTAGTAGGAAGGCCATAATGTGGCCGATTTGCATTGAATCTTAGCGTGTGACAATTCGTTGGATAGGTAAACAACATAACTACGACTTCCATGGGATATTTTTGCATTCTCTAAAAATTCAGCCAAAATGGAGGTTAAGAAAATCCCCTCGTTAATTTAGGACATTACCCGTTTTCGACCCATTTTTATAAGGAAGGCCATAAAGTGCCGGTTTGTATTGAATCTTAGCATGGGACAATTTGTTGGATAGGTAAACAACATAGCTACGACTTCCATGGGATATTTTTGCATTTTTTAAAAATTCAGCCAAAATGGAGGTTAATAAAATCTCCTCGTTAATTTGGGACATTACTCGTTTTCGACCCTTTTTTACTAGGAAGGCCATAATGTGGCCGATTTGCATTGAATCTTAGCGTGTGACAATTCGTTGGATAGGTAAACAACATAACTACGACTTCCATGGGATATTTTTGCATTCTCTAAAAATTCAGCCAAAATGGAGGTTAAGAAAATCCCCTCGTTAATTTAGGACATTACTCGTTTTCGACCCTTTTTTATAAGGAAGGCCATAAAGTGGCCGGTTTGTATTGAATCTTAGCATGGGACAATTTGTTGGATAGGTAAACAACATAGCTACGACTTCCATGGGATATTTTTGCATTTTTTAAAAATTCAGCCAAAATGGAGGTTAAGAAAATCTCCTCGTTAATTTGGGACATTACTCGTTTTCGACCCTTTTTTACTAGGAAGGCCATAATGTGGCCGATTTGCATTGAATCTTAGCGTGTGACAATTCGTTGGATAGGTAAACAACATAACTATGACTTCCATGGGATATTTTTGCATTCTCTAAAAATTCAGCCAAAATGGGGGTTAAGAAAATATCCTCGTTAATTTGGGACATTACTCGTTTTCGACCCTTTTTTAGTAGGAAGGCCATAATGTGGCCGATTTGCATTGAATCTTAGCGTGTGACAATTCGTTGGATAGGTAAACAACATAACTACGACTTCCATGGGATATTTTTGCATTCTCTAAAAATTCAGCCAAAATGGGGGTTAAGAAAATATCCTCGTTAATTTTTGACATTACTCGTTTTCGACCCTTTTTTAGTAGGAAGGCCATAATGTGGCCGATTTGCATTGAATCTTAGCGTGTGACAATTCGTTGGATAGGTAAACAGCATAACTACGACTTCCATGGGATATTTTTGCATTCTCTAAAAATTCAGCCAAAATGGGGGTTAAGAAAATATCCTCGTTAATTTTTGACATTACTCGTTTTCGACCCTTTTTTAGTAGGAAGGCCATAATGTGACCGATTTGCATTGAATCTTAGCGTGTGACAATTCGTTGGATAGGTAAACAGCATAACTACGACTTCCATGGGATATTTTTGCATTCTCTAAAAATTCAGCCAAAATGGGGGTTAAGAAAATATCCTCGTTAATTTTTGACATTACTCGTTTTCGACCCTTTTTTAGTAGGAAGGCCATAATGTGACCGATTTGCATTGAATCTTAGCGTGTGACAATTCGTTGGATAGGTAAACAACATAACTATGACTTCCATGGGATATTTTTGCATTCTCTAAAAATTCAGCCAAAATGGGGGTTAAGAAAATATCCTCGTTAATTTGGGACATTACTCGTTTTCGACCCTTTTTTAGTAGGAAGGCCATAATGTGGCCGATTTGAATTGAATCTTAGCGTGTGACAATTCGTTGGATAGGTAAACAACATAACTACGACTTCCATGGGATATTTTTGCATTCTCTAAAAATTCAGCCAAAATGGAGGTTAAGAAAATCCCCTCGTTAATTTAGGACATTACTCGTTTTCGACCCTTTTTTATAAGGAAGGCCATAAAGTGGCCGGTTTGTATTGAATCTTAGCATGGGACAATTTGTTGGATAGGTAAACAACATAGCTACGACTTCCATGGGATATTTTTGCATTTTTTAAAAATTCAGCCAAAATGGAGGTTAAGAAAATCTCCTCGTTAATTTGGGACATTACTCGTTTTCGACCCTTTTTTAGTAGGAAGGCCATAATGTGGCCGATTTGCATTGAATCTTAGCGTGTGACAATTCGTTGGATAGGTAAACAACATAACTACGACTTCCATGGGATATTTTTGCATTCTCTAAAAATTCAGCCAAAATGGAGGTTAAGAAAATCCCCTCGTTAATTTAGGACATTACCCGTTTTCGACCCATTTTTATAAGGAAGGCCATAAAGTGCCGGTTTGTATTGAATCTTAGCATGGGACAATTTGTTGGATAGGTAAACAACATAGCTACGACTTCCATGGGATATTTTTGCATTTTTTAAAAATTCAGCCAAAATGGAGGTTAATAAAATCTCCTCGTTAATTTGGGACATTACTCGTTTTCGACCCTTTTTTACTAGGAAGGCCATAATGTGGCCGATTTGCATTGAATCTTAGCGTGTGACAATTCGTTGGATAGGTAAACAACATAACTACGACTTCCATGGGATATTTTTGCATTCTCTAAAAATTCAGCCAAAATGGAGGTTAAGAAAATCCCCTCGTTAATTTAGGACATTACTCGTTTTCGACCCTTTTTTATAAGGAAGGCCATAAAGTGGCCGGTTTGTATTGAATCTTAGCATGGGACAATTTGTTGGATAGGTAAACAACATAGCTACGACTTCCATGGGATATTTTTGCATTTTTTAAAAATTTAGCCAAAATGGAGGTTAAGAAAATCTCCTCGTTAATTTGGGACATTACTCGTTTTCGACCCTTTTTTACTAGGAAGGCCATAATGTGGCCGATTTGCATTGAATCTTAGCGTGTGACAATTCGTTGGATAGGTAAACAACATAACTATGACTTCCATGGGATATTTTTGCATTCTCTAAAAATTCAGCCAAAATGGGGGTTAAGAAAATATCCTCGTTAATTTGGGACATTACTCGTTTTCGACCCTTTTTTAGTAGGAAGGCCATAATGTGGCCGATTTGCATTGAATCTTAGCGTGTGACAATTCGTTGGATAGGTAAACAACATAACTACGACTTCCATGGGATATTTTTGCATTCTCTAAAAATTCAGCCAAAATGGGGGTTAAGAAAATATCCTCGTTAATTTTTGACATTACTCGTTTTCGACCCTTTTTTAGTAGGAAGGCCATAATGTGGCCGATTTGCATTGAATCTTAGCGTGTGACAATTCGTTGGATAGGTAAACAGCATAACTACGACTTCCATGGGATATTTTTGCATTCTCTAAAAATTCAGCCAAAATGGGGGTTAAGAAAATATCCTCGTTAATTTTTGACATTACTCGTTTTCGACCCTTTTTTAGTAGGAAGGCCATAATGTGACCGATTTGCATTGAATCTTAGCGTGTGACAATTCGTTGGATAGGTAAACAGCATAACTACGACTTCCATGGGATATTTTCGCATTCTCTAAAAATTCAGCCAAAATGGGGGTTAAGAAAATATCCTCGTTAATTTTTGACATTACTCGTTTTCGACCCTTTTTTAGTAGGAAGGCCATAATGTGACCGATTTGCATTGAATCTTAGCGTGTGACAATTCGTTGGATAGGTAAACAACATAACTATGACTTCCATGGGATATTTTTGCATTCTCTAAAAATTCAGCCAAAATGGGGGTTAAGAAAATATCCTCGTTAATTTGGGACATTACTCGTTTTCGACCCTTTTTTAGTAGGAAGGCCATAATGTGGCCGATTTGCATTGAATCTTAGCGTGTGACAATTCGTTGGATAGGTAAACAACATAACTACGACTTCCATGGGATATTTTTGCATTCTCTAAAAATTCAGCCAAAATGGAGGTTAAGAAAATCCCCTCGTTAATTTAGGACATTACTCGTTTTCGACCCTTTTTTTTATAAGGAAGGCCATAAAGTGGCCGGTTTGTATTGAATCTTAGCATGGGACAATTTGTTGGATAGGTAAACAACATAGCTACGACTTCCATGGGATATTTTTGCATTTTTTAAAAATTCAGCCAAAATGGAGGTTAAGAAAATCTCCTCGTTAATTTGGGACATTACTCGTTTTCGACCCTTTTTTAGTAGGAAGGCCATAATGTGGCCGATTTGCATTGAATCTTAGCGTGTGACAATTCGTTGGATAGGTAGACAACATAGCTACGACTTCCATGGGATATTTTTGCATTTTTTAAAAATTCAGCCAAAATGGAGGTTAAGAAAATATCCTCGTTAATTTGGGATATTACTCGTTTTCGACCCTTTTTTACTAGGAAGGCCATAATGTGGCCGATTTGCATTGAATCTTAGCGTGTGACAATTCGTTGGATAGGTAAACAACATAACTATGACTTCCATGGGATATTTTTGCATTCTCTAAAAATTCAGCCAAAATGGGGGTTAAGAAAATATCCTCGTTAATTTGGGACATTACTCGTTTTCGACCCTTTTTTAGTAGGAAGGCCATAATGTGGCCGATTTGCATTGAATCTTAGCGTGTGACAATTCGTTGGATAGGTAAACAACATAACTACGACTTCCATGGGATATTTTTGCATTCTCTAAAAATTCAGCCAAAATGGGGGTTAAAAAAATATCCTCGTTAATTTTTGACATTACTCGTTTTCGACCCTTTTTTAGTAGGAAGGCCATAATGTGGCCGATTTGCATTGAATCTTAGCGTGTGACAATTCGTTGGATAGGTAAACAGCATAACTACGACTTCCATGGGATATTTTTGCATTCTCTAAAAATTCAGCCAAAATGGGGGTTAAGAAAATATCCTCGTTAATTTTTGACATTACTCGTTTTCGACCCTTTTTTAGTAGGAAGGCCATAATGTGACCGATTTGCATTGAATCTTAGCGTGTGACAATTCGTTGGATAGGTAAACAGCATAACTACGACTTCCATGGGATATTTTCGCATTCTCTAAAAATTCAGCCAAAATGGGGGTTAAGAAAATATCCTCGTTAATTTTTGACATTACTCGTTTTCGACCCTTTTTTAGTAGGAAGGCCATAATGTGACCGATTTGCATTGAATCTTAGCGTGTGACAATTCGTTGGATAGGTAAACAACATAACTATGACTTCCATGGGATATTTTTGCATTCTCTAAAAATTCAGCCAAAATGGGGGTTAAGAAAATATCCTCGTTAATTTGGGACATTACTCGTTTTCGACCCTTTTTTAGTAGGAAGGCCATAATGTGGCCGATTTGCATTGAATCTTAGCGTGTGACAATTCGTTGGATAGGTAAACAACATAACTACGACTTCCATGGGATATTTTTGCATTCTCTAAAAATTCAGCCAAAATGGAGGTTAAGAAAATCCCCTCGTTAATTTAGGACATTACTCGTTTTCGACCCTTTTTTTTATAAGGAAGGCCATAAAGTGGCCGGTTTGTATTGAATCTTAGCATGGGACAATTTGTTGGATAGGTAAACAACATAGCTACGACTTCCATGGGATATTTTTGCATTTTTTAAAAATTCAGCCAAAATGGAGGTTAAGAAAATCTCCTCGTTAATTTGGGACATTACTCGTTTTCGACCCTTTTTTAGTAGGAAGGCCATAATGTGGCCGATTTGCATTGAATCTTAGCGTGTGACAATTCGTTGGATAGGTAGACAACATAGCTACGACTTCCATGGGATATTTTTGCATTTTTTAAAAATTCAGCCAAAATGGAGGTTAAGAAAATATCCTCGTTAATTTGGGATATTACTCGTTTTCGACCCTTTTTTACTAGGAAGGCCATAATGTGGCCGATTTGCATTGAATCTTAGCGTGTGACAATTCGTTGGATAGGTAAACAACATAACTATGACTTCCATGGGATATTTTTGCATTCTCTAAAAATTCAGCCAAAATGGGGGTTAAGAAAATATCCTCGTTAATTTGGGACATTACTCGTTTTCGACCCTTTTTTAGTAGGAAGGCCATAATGTGGCCGATTTGCATTGAATCTTAGCGTGTGACAATTCGTTGGATAGGTAAACAACATAACTACGACTTCCATGGGATATTTTTGCATTCTCTAAAAATTCAGCCAAAATGGGGGTTAAGAAAATATCCTCGTTAATTTTTGACATTACTCGTTTTCGACCCTTTTTTAGTAGGAAGGCCATAATGTGGCCGATTTGCATTGAATCTTAGCGTGTGACAATTCGTTGGATAGGTAAACAGCATAACTACGACTTCCATGGGATATTTTTGCATTCTCTAAAAATTCAGCCAAAATGGGGGTTAAGAAAATATCCTCGTTAATTTTTGACATTACTCGTTTTCGACCCTTTTTTAGTAGGAAGGCCATAATGTGACCGATTTGCATTGAATCTTAGCGTGTGACAATTCGTTGGATAGGTAAACAGCATAACTACGACTTCCATGGGATATTTTCGCATTCTCTAAAAATTCAGCCAAAATGGGGGTTAAGAAAATATCCTCGTTAATTTTTGACATTACTCGTTTTCGACCCTTTTTTAGTAGGAAGGCCATAATGTGACCGATTTGCATTGAATCTTAGCGTGTGACAATTCGTTGGATAGGTAAACAACATAACTATGACTTCCATGGGATATTTTTGCATTCTCTAAAAATTCAGCCAAAATGGGGGTTAAGAAAATATCCTCGTTAATTTGGGACATTACTCGTTTTCGACCCTTTTTTAGTAGGAAGGCCATAATGTGGCCGATTTGCATTGAATCTTAGCGTGTGACAATTCGTTGGATAGGTAAACAACATAACTACGACTTCCATGGGATATTTTTGCATTCTCTAAAAATTCAGCCAAAATGGAGGTTAAGAAAATCCCCTCGTTAATTTAGGACATTACTCGTTTTCGACCCTTTTTTTTATAAGGAAGGCCATAAAGTGGCCGGTTTGTATTGAATCTTAGCATGGGACAATTTGTTGGATAGGTAAACAACATAGCTACGACTTCCATGGGATATTTTTGCATTTTTTAAAAATTCAGCCAAAATGGAGGTTAAGAAAATCTCCTCGTTAATTTGGGACATTACTCGTTTTCGACCCTTTTTTAGTAGGAAGGCCATAATGTGGCCGATTTGCATTGAATCTTAGCGTGTGACAATTCGTTGGATAGGTAGACAACATAGCTACGACTTCCATGGGATATTTTTGCATTTTTTAAAAATTCAGCCAAAATGGAGGTTAAGAAAATATCCTCGTTAATTTGGGATATTACTCGTTTTCGACCCTTTTTTACTAGGAAGGCCATAATGTGGCCGATTTGCATTGAATCTTAGCGTGTGACAATTCGTTGGATAGGTAAACAACATAACTATGACTTCCATGGGATATTTTTGCATTCTCTAAAAATTCAGCCAAAATGGGGGTTAAGAAAATATCCTCGTTAATTTGGGACATTACTCGTTTTCGACCCTTTTTTAGTAGGAAGGCCATAATGTGGCCGATTTGCATTGAATCTTAGCGTGTGACAATTCGTTGGATAGGTAAACAACATAACTACGACTTCCATGGGATATTTTTGCATTCTCTAAAAATTCAGCCAAAATGGGGGTTAAGAAAATATCCCGTTAATTTTTGACATTACTCGTTTTCGACCCTTTTTTAGTAGGAAGGCCATAATGTGGCCGGTTTGTATTGAATCTTAGCATGGGACAATTTGTTGGATAGGTAAACAACATAGCTACGACTTCCATGGGATATTTTTGCATTTTTTAAAAATTCAGCCAAAATGGAGGTTAAGAAAATCTCCTCGTTAATTTGGGATATTACTCGTTTTCGACCCTTTTTTACTAGGAAGGCCATAATGTGGCCGATTTGCATTGAATCTTAGCGTGTGACAATTCGTTGGATAGGTAAACAACATAACTATGACTTCCATGGGATATTTTTGCATTCTCTAAAAATTCAGCCAAAATGGGGGTTAAGAAAATATCCTCGTTAATTTGGGACATTACTCGTTTTCGACCCTTTTTTAGTAGGAAGGCCATAATGTGGCCGATTTGCATTGAATCTTAGCGTGTGACAATTCGTTGGATAGGTAAACAACATAACTATGACTTCCATGGGATATTTTTGCATTCTCTAAAAATTCAGCCAAAATGGGGGTTAAGAAAATATCCTCGTTAATTTGGGA
The DNA here is from genome assembly GCF_051527215.1 of Medicago sativa. Taxonomy (NCBI): domain Eukaryota; kingdom Viridiplantae; phylum Streptophyta; class Magnoliopsida; order Fabales; family Fabaceae; genus Medicago; species Medicago sativa. The sequence goes on along the minus strand of NC_140754.1, from coordinate 99,538,181 downwards.
CATTACTCGTTTTCGACCCTTTTTTAGTAGGAAGGCCATAATGTGGCCGATTTGCATTGAATCTTAGCGTGTGACAATTCGTTGGATAGGTAAACAACATAACTACGACTTCCATGGGATATTTTTGCATTCTCTAAAAATTCAGCCAAAATGGGGGTTAAGAAAATATCCTCGTTAATTTTTGACATTACTCGTTTTCGACCCTTTTTTAGTAGGAAGGCCATAATGTGGCCGGTTTGTATTGAATCTTAGCATGGGACAATTTGTTGGATAGGTAAACAACATAGCTACGACTTCCATGGGATATTTTTGCATTTTTTAAAAATTCAGCCAAAATGGAGGTTAAGAAAATCTCCTCGTTAATTTGGGATATTACTCGTTTTCGACCCTTTTTTACTAGGAAGGCCATAATGTGGCCGATTTGCATTGAATCTTAGCGTGTGACAATTCGTTGGATAGGTAAACAACATAACTATGACTTCCATGGGATATTTTTGCATTCTCTAAAAATTCAGCCAAAATGGGGGTTAAGAAAATATCCTCGTTAATTTGGGACATTACTCGTTTTCGACCCTTTTTTAGTAGGAAGGCCATAATGTGGCCGATTTGCATTGAATCTTAGCGTGTGACAATTCGTTGGATAGGTAAACAACATAACTACGACTTCCATGGGATATTTTTGCATTCTCTAAAAATTCAGCCAAAATGGGGGTTAAGAAAATATCCTCGTTAATTTTTGACATTACTCGTTTTCGACCCTTTTTTAGTAGGAAGGCCATAATGTGGCCGATTTGCATTGAATCTTAGCGTGTGACCGTTGGATAGGTAAACAGCATAACTACGACTTCCATGGGATATTTTTGCATTCTCTAAAAATTCAGCCAAAATGGGGGTTAAGAAAATATCCTCGTTAATTTTTGACATTACTCGTTTTCGACCCTTTTTTAGTAGGAAGGCCATAATGTGACCGATTTGCATTGAATCTTAGCGTGTGACAATTCGTTGGATAGGTAAACAACATAACTAGGACTTCCATGGGATATTTTTGCATTCTCTAAAAATTCAGCCAAAATGGGGGTTAAGAAAATATCCTCGTTAATTTGGGACATTACTCGTTTTCGACCCTTTTTTAGTAGGAAGGCCATAATGTGGCCGATTTGCATTGAATCTTAGCGTGTGACAATTCGTTGGATAGGTAAACAACATAACTACGACTTCCATGGGATATTTTTGCATTCTCTAAAAATTCAGCCAAAATGGGGGTTAAGAAAATATCCTCGTTAATTTTTGACATTACTCGTTTTCGACCCTTTTTTAGTAGGAAGGCCATAATGTGGCCGATTTGCATTGAATCTTAGCGTGTGACCGTTGGATAGGTAAACAGCATAACTACGACTTCCATGGGATATTTTTGCATTCTCTAAAAATTCAGCCAAAATGGGGGTTAAGAAAATATCCTCGTTAATTTTTGACATTACTCGTTTTCGACCCTTTTTTAGTAGGAAGGCCATAATGTGACCGATTTGCATTGAATCTTAGCGTGTGACAATTCGTTGGATAGGTAAACAACATAACTAGGACTTCCATGGGATATTTTTGCATTCTCTAAAAATTCAGCCAAAATGGGGGTTAAGAAAATATCCTCGTTAATTTGGGACATTACTCGTTTTCGACCCTTTTTTAGTAGGAAGGCCATAATGTGGCCGATTTGCATTGAATCTTAGCGTGTGACAATTCGTTGGATAGGTAAACAACATAACTACGACTTCCATGGGATATTTTTGCATTCTCTAAAAATTCAGCCAAAATGGAGGTTAAGAAAATCCCCTCGTTAATTTAGGACATTACTCATTTTCGACCCTTTTTTATAAGGAAGGCCATAAATTGGCCGGTTTGTATTGAATCTTAGCATGGGACAATTTGTTGGATAGGTAAACAACATAGCTACGACTTCCATGGGATATTTTTGCATTTTTTAAAAATTCAGCCAAAATGGAGGTTAAGAAAATCTCCTCGTTAATTTGGGACATTACTCGTTTTCGACCCTTTTTTAGTAGGAAGGCCATAATGTGGCCGATTTGCATTGAATCTTAGCGTGTGACAATTCGTTGGATAGGTAAACAACATAACTACGACTTCCATGGGATATTTTTGCATTCTCTAAAAATTCAGCCAAAATGGAGGTTAAGAAAATCCCCTCGTTAATTTAGGACATTACTCGTTTTCGACCCTTTTTTATAAGGAAGGCCATAAAGTGGCCGGTTTGTATTGAATCTTAGCATGGGACAATTCGTTGGATAGGTAAACAACATAGCTACGACTTCCATGGGATATTTTTGCATTCTCTAAAAATTCAGCCAAAATGGGGGTTAAGAAAATATGCTCGTTAATTTTTGACATTACTCGTTTTCGACCCTTTTTTAGTAGGAAGGCCATAATGTGACCGATTTGCATTGAATCTTAGCGTGTGACAATTCGTTGGATAGGTAAACAACATAACTATGACTTCCATGGGATATTTTTGCATTCTCTAAAAATTCAGCCAAAATGGGGGTTAAGAAAATATCCTCGTTAATTTGGGACATTACTCGTTTTCGACCCTTTTTTAGTAGGAAGGCCATAATGTGGCCGATTTGCATTGAATCTTAGCGTGTGACAATTAGTTGGATAGGTAAACAACATAACTACGACTTCCATGGGATATTTTTGCATTCTCTAAAAATTCAGCCAAAATGGAGGTTAAGAAAATCCCCTCGTTAATTTCGGACATTACTCGTTTTCGACCCTTTTTTATAAGGAAGGCCATAAAGTGGCCGGTTTGTATTGAATCTTAGCATGGGACAATTTGTTGGATAGGTAAACAACATAGCTACGACTTCCATGGGATATTTTTGCATTTTTTAAAAATTCAGCCAAAATGGAGGTTAAGAAAATCTCCTCGTTAATTTGGGACATTACTCGTTTTCGACCCTTTTTTAGTAGGAAGGCCATAATGTGGCCGATTTGCATTGAATCTTAGCATGTGACAATTCGTTGGATAGGTAAACAACATAACTACGACTTCCATGGGATATTTTTGCATTCTCTAAAAATTCAGCCAAAATGGAGGTTAAGAAAATCCCCTCGTTAATTTAGGACATTACTCATTTTCGACCCTTTTTTATAAGGAAGGCCATAAAGTGGCCAGTTTGTATTGAATCTTAGCATGGGACAATTCGTTGGATAGGTAAACAACATAGCTACGACTTCCATGGGATATTTTTGCATTTTTTAAAAATTCAGCCAAAATGGAGGTTAAGAAAATCTCCTCGTTAATTTGGGACATTACTCGTTTTCGACCCATTTTTACTAGGAAGGCCATAATGTGGCCGATTTGCATTGAATCTTAGCGTGTGACAATTCGTTTGATAGGTAAACAACATAACTATGACTTCCATGGGATATTTTTGCATTCTCTAAAAATTCAGCCAAAATGGGGGTTAAGAAAATATCCTTGTTAATTTGGGACATTACTCGTTTTCGACCCTTTTTTAGTAGGAAGGCCATAATGTGGCCGATTTGCATTGAATCTTAGCGTGTGACAATTCGTTGGATAGGTAAACAACATAACTATGACTTCCATGGGATATTTTTGCATTCTCTAAAAATTCAGCCAAAATGGAGGTTAAGAAAATCCCCTCGTTAATTTAGGACATTACTCGTTTTCGACCCTTTTTTATAAGGAAGGCCATAAAGTGGCCGGTTTGTATTGAATCTTAGCATGGGACAATTTGTTGGATAGGTAAACAACATAGCTACGACTTCCATGGGATATTTTTGCATTTTTTAAAAATTCAGCCAAAATGGAGGTTAGGAAAATCTCCTCGTTAATTTGGGACATTACTCGTTTTCGACCCTTTTTTACTAGGAAGGCCATAATGTGGCCGATTTGCATTGAATCTTAGCGTGTGACAATTCGTTGGATAGGTAAACAACATAACTAGGACTTCCATGGGATATTTTTGCATTCTCTAAAAATTTAGCCAAAATGGGGGTTAAGAAAATATCCTCGTTAATTTGGGACATTACTCGTTTTCGACCCTTTTTTAGTAGGAAGGCCATAATGTGGCCAATTTGCATTGAATCTTAGCGTGTGACAATTCGTTGGATAGGTAAACAGCATAACTACGACTTCCATGGGATATTTTTGCACTCTCTAAAAATTCAGCCAAAATGGGGGTTAAGAAAATATCCTCGTTAATTTTTGACATTACTCGTTTTCGACCCTTTTTTAGTAGGAAGGCCATAATGTGGCCGATTTGCATTGAATCTTAGCGTGTGACAATTCGTTGGATAGGTAAACAACATAACTATGACTTCCATGGGATATTTTTGCATTCTCTAAAAATTCAGCCAAAATGGGGGTTAAGAAAATATCCTCGTTAATTTGGGACATTTCTCGTTTTCGACCCTTTTTTAGTAGGAAGGCCATAATGTGGCCGATTTGCATTGAATCTTAGCGTGTGACAATTCGTTGGATAGGTAAACAACATAACTACGACTTCCATGGGATATTTTTGCATTCTCTAAAAATTCAGCCAAAATGGGGGTTAAGAAAATATCCTCGTTAATTTGGGACATTACTCGTTTTCGACCCATTTTTAGTAGGAAGGCCATAATGTGGCCGATTTGCATTGAATCTTAGCGTGTGACAATTCGTTGGATAGGTAAACAACATAACAATGACTTCCATGGGATATTTTTGCATTCTCTAAAAATTCAGCCAAAATGGAGGTTAAGAAAATCCCCTCGTTAATTTAGGACATTACTCGTTTTCGACCCTTTTTTATAAGGAAGGCCATAAAGTGGCCGGTTTGTATTGAATCTTAGCATGGGACAATTTGTTGGATAGGTAAACAACATAGCTACGACTTCCATGGGATATTTTTGCATTTTTTAAAAATTCAGCCAAAATGGAGGTTAGGAAAATCTCCTCGTTAATTTGGGACATTACTCGTTTTCGACCCTTTTTTACTAGGAAGGCCATAATGTGGCCGATTTGCATTGAATCTTAGCGTGTGACAATTCGTTGGATAGGTAAACAACATAACTAGGACTTCCATGGGATATTTTTGCATTCTCTAAAAATTTAGCCAAAATGGGGGTTAAGAAAATATCCTCGTTAATTTGGGACATTACTCGTTTTCGACCCTTTTTTAGTAGGAAGGCCATAATGTGGCCAATTTGCATTGAATCTTAGCGTGTGACAATTCGTTGGATAGGTAAACAGCATAACTACGACTTCCATGGGATATTTTTGCACTCTCTAAAAATTCAGCCAAAATGGGGGTTAAGAAAATATCCTCGTTAATTTTTGACATTACTCGTTTTCGACCCTTTTTTAGTAGGAAGGCCATAATGTGGCCGATTTGCATTGAATCTTAGCGTGTGACAATTCGTTGGATAGGTAAACAACATAACTATGACTTCCATGGGATATTTTTGCATTCTCTAAAAATTCAGCCAAAATGGGGGTTAAGAAAATATCCTCGTTAATTTGGGACATTTCTCGTTTTCGACCCTTTTTTAGTAGGAAGGCCATAATGTGGCCGATTTGCATTGAATCTTAGCGTGTGACAATTCGTTGGATAGGTAAACAACATAACTACGACTTCCATGGGATATTTTTGCATTCTCTAAAAATTCAGCCAAAATGGGGGTTAAGAAAATATCCTCGTTAATTTGGGACATTACTCGTTTTCGACCCATTTTTAGTAGGAAGGCCATAATGTGGCCGATTTGCATTGAATCTTAGCGTGTGACAATTCGTTGGATAGGTAAACAACATAACTACGACTTCCATGGGATATTTTTGCATTCTCTAAAAATTCAGTCAAAATGGAGGTTAAGAAAATCCCCTCGTTAATTTAGGACATTACTCGTTTTCGACCCTTTTTTATAAGGAAGGCCATAAAGTGGCCGGTTTGTATTGAATCTTAGCATGGGACAATTCGTTGGATAGGTAAACAACATAGCTACGACTTCCATGGGATATTTTTGCATTTTTTAAAAATTCAGCCAAAATGGAGGTTAGGAAAATCTCCTCGTTAATTTGGGACATTACTCGTTTTCGACCCTTTTTTACTAGGAAGGCCATAATGTGGCCGATTTGCATTGAATCTTAGCGTGTGACAATTCGTTGGATAGGTAAACAACATAACTATGACTTCCATGGGATATTTTTGCATTCTCTAAAAATTTAGCCAAAATGGGGGTTAAGAAAATATACTCGTTAATTTGGGACATTACTCGTTTTCGACCCTTTTTTAGTAGGAAGGCCATAATGTGGCCGATTTGCATTGAATCATAGCGTGTGACAATTCGTTGGATAGGTAAACAGCATAACTACGACTTCCATGGGATATTTTTGCATTCTCTAAAAATTCAGCCAAAATGGGGGTTAAGAAAATATCCTCGTTAATTTTTGACATTACTCGTTTTCGACCCTTTTTTAGTAGGAAGGCCATAATGTGGCCGATTTGCATTGAATCTTAGCGTGTGACAATTCGTTGGATAGGTAAACAACATAACTATGACTTCCATGGGATATTTTTGCATTCTCTAAAAATTCAGCCAAAATGGGGGTTAAGAAAATATCCTCGTTAATTTGGGACATTACTCGTTTTCGACCCTTTTTTAGTAGGAAGGCCATAATGTGGCCGATTTGCATTGAATCTTAGCGTGTGACAATTCGTTGGATAGGTAAACAACATAACTACGACTTCCATGGGATATTTTTGCATTCTCTAAAAATTCAGCCAAAATGGGGGTTAAGAAAATATCCTCGTTAATTTGGGACATTACTCGTTTTCGACCCTTTTTTAGTAGGAAGGCCATAATGTGGCCGATTTGCATTGAATCTTAGCGTGTGACAATTCGTTGGATAGGTAAACAACATAACTACGACTTCCATGGGATATTTTTGCATTCTCTAAAAATTCAGTCAAAATGGAGGTTAAGAAAATCCCCTCGTTAATTTAGGACATTACTCGTTTTCGACCCTTTTTTATAAGGAAGGCCATAAAGTGGCCGGTTTGTATTGAATCTTAGCATGGGACAATTCGTTGGATAGGTAAACAACATAGCTACGACTTCCATGGGATATTTTTGCATTTTTTAAAAATTCAGCCAAAATGGAGGTTAGGAAAATCTCCTCGTTAATTTGGGACATTACTCGTTTTCGACCCTTTTTTACTAGGAAGGCCATAATGTGGCCGATTTGCATTGAATCTTAGCGTGTGACAATTCGTTGGATAGGTAAACAACATAACTATGACTTCCATGGGATATTTTTGCATTCTCTAAAAATTTAGCCAAAATGGGGGTTAAGAAAATATCCTCGTTAATTTGGGACATTACTCGTTTTCGACCCTTTTTTAGTAGGAAGGCCATAATGTGGCCGATTTGCATTGAATCAGAGCTTGTGACAATTCGTTGGATAGGTAAACAGCATAACTACGACTTCCATGGGATATTTTTGCATTCTCTAAAAATTCAGCCAAAATGGGGGTTAAGAAAATATCCTCGTTAATTTTTGACATTACTCGTTTTCGACCCTTTTTTAGTAGGAAGGCCATAATGTGGCCGATTTGCATTGAATCTTAGCGTGTGACAATTCGTTGGATAGGTAAACAACATAACTATGACTTCCATGGGATATTTTTGCATTCTCTAAAAATTCAGCCAAAATGGGGGTTAAGAAAATATCCTCGTTAATTTGGGACATTACTCGTTTTCGACCCTTTTTTAGTAGGAAGGCCATAATGTGGCCGATTTGCATTGAATCTTAGCGTGTGACAATTCGTTGGATAGGTAAACAACATAACTACGACTTCCATGGGATATTTTTGCATTCTCTAAAAATTCAGCCAAAATGGGGGTTAAGAAAATATCCTCGTTAATTTGGGACATTACTCGTTTTCGACCCTTTTTTAGTAGGAAGGCCATAATGTGGCCGATTTGCATTGAATCTTAGCGTGTGACAATTCGTTGGATAGGTAAACAACATAACTACGACTTCCATGGGATATTTTTGCATTCTCTAAAAATTCAGTCAAAATGGAGGTTAAGAAAATCCCCTCGTTAATTTAGGACATTACTCGTTTTCGACCCTTTTTTATAAGGAAGGCCATAAAGTGGCCGGTTTGTATTGAATCTTAGCATGGGACAATTCGTTGGATAGGTAAACAACATAGCTACGACTTCCATGGGATATTTTTGCATTTTTTAAAAATTCAGCCAAAATGGAGGTTAAGAAAATCTCCTCGTTAATTTGGGACATTACTCGTTTTCGACCCTTTTTTACTAGGAAGGCCATAATGTGGCCGATTTGCATTGAATCTTAGCGTGTGACAATTCGTTGGATAGGTAAACAACATAACTACGACTTCCATGGGATATTTTTGCATTCTCTAAAAATTCAGCCAAAATGGGGGTTAAGAAAATATCCTCGTTAATTTGGGACATTACTCGTTTTCGACCCATTTTTAGTAGGAAGGCCATAATGTGGCCGATTTGCATTGAATCTTAGCGTGTGACAATTCGTTGGATAGGTAAACAACATAACTACGACTTCCATGGGATATTTTTGCATTCTCTAAAAATTCAGTCAAAATGGAGGTTAAGAAAATCCCCTCGTTAATTTAGGACATTACTCGTTTTCGACCCTTTTTTATAAGGAAGGCCATAAAGTGGCCGGTTTGTATTGAATCTTAGCATGGGACAATTCGTTGGATAGGTAAACAACATAGCTACGACTTCCATGGGATATTTTTGCATTTTTTAAAAATTCAGCCAAAATGGAGGTTAAGAAAATCTCCTCGTTAATTTGGGACATTACTCGTTTTCGACCCTTTTTTACTAGGAAGGCCATAATGTGGCCGATTTGCATTGAATCTTAGCGTGTGACAATTCGTTGGATAGGTAAACAACATAACTATGACTTCCATGGGATATTTTTGCATTCTCTAAAAATTTAGCCAAAATGGGGGTTAAGAAAATATCCTCGTTAATTTGGGACATTACTCGTTTTCGACCCTTTTTTAGTAGGAAGGCCATAATGTGGCCGATTTGCATTGAATCTTAGCTTGTGACAATTCGTTGGATAGGTAAACTGCATAACTACGACTTCCATGGGATATTTTTGCATTCTCTAAAAATTCAGCCAAAATGGGGGTCAAGAAAATATCCTCGTTAATTTTTGACATTACTCGTTTTCGACCCTTTTTTAGTAGGAAGGCCATAATGTGGCCGATTTGCATTGAATCTTAGCGTGTGACAATTCGATGGATAGGTAAACAGCATAACTACGACTTCCATGGGATATTTTTGCATTCTCTAAAAATTCAGCCAAAATGGGGGTTAAGAAAATATCCTCGTTAATTTGGGACATTACTCGTTTTCGACCCTTTTTTAGTAGGAAGGCCATAATGTGGCCGATTTGCATTGAATCTTAGCGTGTGACAATTCGTTGGATAGCTAAACAACATAACTACGACTTCCATGGGATATTTTTGCATTCTCTAAAAATTCAGTCAAAATGGAGGTTAAGAAAATCCCCTCGTTAATTTAGGACATTACTCGTTTTCGACCCTTTTTTATAAGGAAGGCCATAAAGTGGCCGGTTTGTATTGAATCTTAGCATGGGACAATTCGTTGGATAGGTAAACAACATAGCTACGACTTCCATGGGATATTTTTGCATTTTTTAAAAATTCAGCCAAAATGGAGGTTAAGAAAATCTCCTCGTTAATTTGGGACATTACTCGTTTTCGACCCTTTTTTACTAGGAAGGCCATAATGTGGCCGATTTGCATTGAATCTTAGCGTGTGACAATTCGTTGGATAGGTAAACAACATAACTACGACTTCCATGGGATATTTTTGCATTCTCTAAAAATTCAGCCAATATGGGGGTTAAGAAAATATCCTCGTTAATTTGGGACATTACTCGTTTTCGACCCATTTTTAGTAGGAAGGCCATAATGTGGCCGATTTGCATTGAATCTTAGCGTGTGACAATTCGTTGGATAGGTAAACAACATAACTACGACTTCCATGGGATATTTTTGCATTCTCTAAAAATTCAGTCAAAATGGAGGTTAAGAAAATCCCCTCGTTAATTTAGGACATTACTCGTTTTCGACCCTTTTTTATAAGGAAGGCCATAAAGTGGCCGGTTTGTATTGAATCTTAGCATGGGACAATTCGTTGGATAGGTAAACAACATAGCTACGACTTCCATGGGATATTTTTGCATTTTTTAAAAATTCAGCCAAAATGGAGGTTAGGAAAATCTCCTCGTTAATTTGGGACATTACTCGTTTTCGACCCTTTTTTACTAGGAAGGCAATAATGTGGCCGATTTGCATTGAATCTTAGCGTGTGACAATTCGTTGGATAGGTAAACAACATAACTATGACTTCCATGGGATATTTTTGCATTCTCTAAAAATTTAGCCAAAATGGGGGTTAAGAAAATATCCTCGTTAATTTGGGACATTACTCGTTTTCGACCCTTTTTTAGTAGGAAGGCCATAATGTGGCCGATTTGCATTGAATCTTAGCGTGTGACAATTCGTTGGATAGGTAAACAACATAACTACGACTTCCATGGGATATTTTTGCATTCTCTAAAAATTCAGCCAAAATGGGGGTTAAGAAAATATCCTCGTTAATTTGGGACATTACTCGTTTTCGACCCATTTTTAGTAGGAAGGCCATAATGTGGCCGATTTGCATTGAATCTTAGCGTGTGACAATTCGTTGGATAGGTAAACAACATAACTACGACTTCCATGGGATATTTTTGCATTCTCTAAAAATTCAGTCAAAATGGAGGTTAAGAAAATCCCCTCGTTAATTTAGGACATTACTCGTTTTCGACCCTTTTTTATAAGGAAGGCCATAAAGTGGCCGGTTTGTATTGAATCTTAGCATGGGACAATTCGTTGGATAGGTAAACAACATAGCTACGACTTCCATGGGATATTTTTGCATTTTTTAAAAATTCAGCCAAAATGGAGGTTAGGAAAATCTCCTCGTTAATTTGGGACATTACTCGTTTTCGACCCTTTTTTACTAGGAAGGCCATAATGTGGCCGATTTGCATTGAATCTTAGCGTGTGACAATTCGTTGGATAGGTAAACAACATAACTACGACTTCCATGGGATATTTTTGCATTCTCTAAAAATTCAGTCAAAATGGAGGTTAAGAAAATCCCCTCGTTAATTTAGGACATTACTCGTTTTCGACCCTTTTTTAGTAGGAAGGCCATAATGTGGCCGATTTGCATTGAATCTTAGCGTGTGACAATTCGTTGGATAGGTAAACAACATAACTACGACTTCCATGGGATATTTTTGCATTCTCTAAAAATTCAGCCAAAATGGGGGTTAAGAAAATATCCTCGTTAATTTGGGACATTACTCGTTTTCGACCCTTTTTTAGTAGGAAGGCCATAATGTGGCCGATTTGCATTGAATCTTAGCGTGTGACAATTCGTTGGATAGGTAAACAACATAACTACGACTTCCATGGGATATTTTTGCATTCTCTAAAAATTCAGCCAAAATGGGGGTTAAGAAAATATCCTCGTTAATTTGGGACATTACTCGTTTTCGACCCTTTTTTAGTAGGAAGGCCATAATGTGGCCGATTTGCATTGAATCTTAGCGTGTGACAATTCGTTGGATAGGTAAACAACATAACTATGACTTCCATGGGATATTTTTGCATTCTCTAAAAATTCAGCCAAAATGGGGGTTAAGAAAATATCCTCGTTAATTTGGGACATTACTCGTTTTCGACCCTTTTTTAGTAGGAAGGCCATAATGTGGCCGATTTGCATTGAATCTTAGCGTGTGACAATTCGTTGGATAGGTAAACAACATAACTACGACTTCCATGGGATATTTTTGCATTCTCTAAAAATTCAGCCAAAATGGGGGTTAAGAAAATATCCTCGTTAATTTGGGACATTACTCGTTTTCGACCCTTTTTTAGTAGGAAGGCCATAATGTGGCCGATTTGCATTGAATCTTAGCGTGTGACAATTCGTTGGATAGGTAAACAACATAACTACGACTTCCATGGGATATTTTTGCATTCTCTAAAAATTCAGTCAAAATGGAGGTTAAGAAAATCCCCTCGTTAATTTAGGACATTACTCGTTTTCGACCCTTTTTTATAAGGAAGGCCATAAAGTGGCCGGTTTGTATTGAATCTTAGCATGGGACAATTCGTTGGATAGGTAAACAACATAGCTACGACTTCCATGGGATATTTTTGCATTTTTTAAAAATTCAGCCAAAATGGAGGTTAAGAAAATCTCCTCGTTAATTTGGGACATTACTCGTTTTCGACCCTTTTTTACTAGGAAGGCCATAATGTGGCCGATTTGCATTGAATCTTAGCGTGTGACAATTCGTTGGATAGGTAAACAACATAACTACGACTTCCATGGGATATTTTTGCATTCTCTAAAAATTCAGCCAAAATGGGGGTTAAGAAAATATCCTCGTTAATTTGGGACATTACTCGTTTTCGACCCATTTTTAGTAGGAAGGCCATAATGTGGCCGATTTGCATTGAATCTTAGCGTGTGACAATTCGTTGGATAGGTAAACAACATAACTACGACTTCCATGGGATATTTTTGCATTCTCTAAAAATTCAGTCAAAATGGAGGTTAAGAAAATCCCCTCGTTAATTTAGGACATTACTCGTTTTCGACCCTTTTTTATAAGGAAGGCCATAAAGTGGCCGGTTTGTATTGAATCTTAGCATGGGACAATTCGTTGGATAGGTAAACAACATAGCTACGACTTCCATGGGATATTTTTGCATTTTTTAAAAATTCAGCCAAAATGGAGGTTAGGAAAATCTCCTCGTTAATTTGGGACATTACTCGTTTTCGACCCTTTTTTACTAGGAAGGCCATAATGTGGCCGATTTGCATTGAATCTTAGCGTGTGACAATTCGTTGGATAGGTAAACAACATAACTATGACTTCCATGGGATATTTTTGCATTCTCTAAAAATTTAGCCAAAATGGGGGTTAAGAAAATATCCTCGTTAATTTGGGACATTACTCGTTTTCGACCCTTTTTTAGTAGGAAGGCCATAATGTGGCCGATTTGCATTGAATCTTAGCTTGTGACAATTCGTTGGATAGGTAAACAGCATAACTACGACTTCCATGGGATATTTTTGCATTCTCTAAAAATTCAGCCAAAATGGGGGTTAAGAAAATATCCTCGTTAATTTTTGACATTACTCGTTTTCGACCCTTTTTTAGTAGGAAGGCCATAATGTGGCCGATTTGCATTGAATCTTAGCGTGTGACAATTCGTTGGATAGGTAAACAACATAACTATGACTTCCATGGGATATTTTTGCATTCTCTAAAAATTCAGCCAAAATGGGGGTTAAGAAAATATCCTCGTTAATTTGGGACATTACTCGTTTTCGACCCTTTTTTAGTAGGAAGGCCATAATGTGGCCGATTTGCATTGAATCTTAGCGTGTGCCAATTCGTTGGATAGGTAAACAACATAACTACGACTTCCATGAGATATTTTTGCATTCTCTAAAAATTCAGCCAAAATGGGGGTTAAGAAAATATCCTCGTTAATTTGGGACATTACTCGTTTTCGACCCTTTTTTAGTAGGAAGGCCATAATGTGGCCGATTTGCATTGAATCTTAGCGTGTGACAATTCGTTGGATAGCTAAACAACATAACTACGACTTCCATGGGATATTTTTGCATTCTCTAAAAATTCAGTCAAAATGGAGGTTAAGAAAATCCCCTCGTTAATTTAGGACATTACTCGTTTTCGACCCTTTTTTATAAGGAAGGCCATAAAGTGGCCGGTTTGTATTGAATCTTAGCATGGGACAATTCGTTGGATAGGTAAACAACATAGCTACGACTTCCATGGGATATTTTTGCATTTTTTAAAAATTCAGCCAAAATGGAGGTTAAGAAAATCTCCTCGTTAATTTGGGACATTACTCGTTTTCGACCCTTTTTTACTAGGAAGGCCATAATGTGGCCGATTTGCATTGAATCTTAGCGTGTGACAATTCGTTGGATAGGTAAACAACATAACTACGACTTCCATGGGATATTTTTGCATTCTCTAAAAATTCAGTCAAAATGGAGGTTAAGAAAATCCCCTCGTTAATTTAGGACATTACTCGTTTTCGACCCTTTTTTATAAGGAAGGCCATAAAGTGGCCGGTTTGTATTGAATCTTAGCGTGTGACAATTCGTTGGATAGGTAAACAACATAGCTACGACTTCCATGGGATATTTTTGCATTTTTTAAAAATTCAGCCAAAATGGAGGTTAGGAAAATCTCCTCGTTAATTTGGGACATTACTCGTTTTCGACCCTTTTTTACTAGGAAGGCCATAATGTGGCCGATTTGCATTGAATCTTAGCGTGTGACAATTCGTTGGATAGGTAAACAACATAACTATGACTTCCATGGGATATTTTTGCATTCTCTAAAAATTTAGCCAAAATGGGGGTTAAGAAAATATCCTCGTTAATTTGGGACATTACTCGTTTTCGACCCTCTTTTAGTAGGAAGGCCATAATGTGGCCGATTTGCATTGAATCTTAGCGTGTGACAATTCGTTGGATAGGTAAACAACATAACTACGACTTCCATGGGATATTTTTGCATTCTCTAAAAATTCAGTCAAAATGGAGGTTAAGAAAATCCCCTCGTTAATTTAGGACATTACTCGTTTTCGACCCTTTTTTATAAGGAAGGCCATAAAGTGGCCGGTTTGTATTGAATCTTAGCATGGGACAATTCGTTGGATAGGTAAACAACATAGCTACGACTTCCATGGGATATTTTTGCATTTTATAAAAATTCAGCCAAAATGGAGGTTAAGAAAATCTCCTCGTTAATTTGGGACATTACTCGTTTTCGACCCTTTTTTACTAGGAAGGCCATAATGTGGCCGATTTGCATTGAATCTTAGCGTGTGACAATTCGTTGGATAGGTAAACAACATAACTACGACTTCCATGGGATATTTTTGCATTCTCTAAAAATTCAGCCAAAATGGGGGTTAAGAAAATATCCTCGTTAATTTGGGACATTACTCGTTTTCGACCCATTTTTAGTAGGAAGGCCATAATGTGGCCGATTTGCATTGAATCTTAGCGTGTGACAATTCGTTGGATAGGTAAACAACATAACTACGACTTCCATGGGATATTTTTGCATTCTCTAAAAATTCAGTCAAAATGGAGGTTAAGAAAATCCCCTCGTTAATTTAGGACATTACTCGCTTTCGACCCTTTTTTATAAGGAAGGCCATAAAGTGGCCGGTTTGTATTGAATCTTAGCATGGGACAATTCGTTGGATAGGTAAACAACATAGCTACGACTTCCATGGGATATTTTTGCATTTTTTAAAAATTCAGCCAAAATGGAGGTTAGGAAAATCTCCTCGTTAATTTGGGACATTACTCGTTTTCGACCCTTTTTTACTAGGAAGGCCATAATGTGGCCGATTTGCATTGAATCTTAGCGTGTGACAATTCGTTGGATAGGTAAACAACATAACTACGACTTCCATGGGATATTTTTGCATTCTCTAAAAATTCAGCCAAAATGGGGGTTAAGAAAATATCCTCGTTAATTTGGGACATTACTCGTTTTCGACCCATTTTTAGTAGGAAGGCCATAATGTGGCCGATTTGCATTGAATCTTAGCGTGTGACAATTCGTTGGATAGGTAAACAACATAACTACGACTTCCATGGGATATTTTTGCATTCTCTAAAAATTCAGTCAAAATGGAGGTTAAGAAAATCCCCTCGTTAATTTAGGACATTACTCGTTTTCGACCCTTTTTTATAAGGAAGGCCATAAAGTGGCCGGTTTGTATTGAATCTTAGCGTGTGACAATTCGTTGGATAGGTAAACAACATAGCTACGACTTCCATGGGATATTTTTGCATTTTTTAAAAATTCAGCCAAAATGGAGGTTAGGAAAATCTCCTCGTTAATTTGGGACATAACTCGTTTTCGACCCTTTTTTACTAGGAAGGCCATAATGTGGCCGATTTGCATTGAATCTTAGCGTGTGACAATTCGTTGGATAGGTAAACAACATAACTATGACTTCCATGGGATATTTTTGCATTCTCTAAAAATTTAGCCAAAATGGGGGTTAAGAAAATATCCTCGTTAATTTGGGACATTACTCGTTTTCGACCCTCTTTTAGTAGGAAGGCCATAATGTGGCCGATTTGCATTGAATCTTAGCGTGTGACAATTCGTTGGATAGGTAAACAACATAACTACGACTTCCATGGGATATTTTTGCATTCTCTAAAAATTCAGTCAAAATGGAGGTTAAGAAAATCCCCTCGTTAATTTAGGACATTACTCGTTTTCGACCCTTTTTTATAAGGAAGGCCATAAAGTGGCCGGTTTGTATTGAATCTTAGCATGGGACAATTCGTTGGATAGGTAAACAACATAGCTACGACTTCCATGGGATATTTTTGCATTTTATAAAAATTCAGCCAAAATGGAGGTTAAGAAAATCTCCTCGTTAATTTGGGACATTACTCGTTTTCGACCCTTTTTTACTAGGAAGGCCATAATGTGGCCGATTTGCATTGAATCTTAGCGTGTGACAATTCGTTGGATAGGTAAACAACATAACTACGACTTCCATGGGATATTTTTGCATTCTCTAAAAATTCAGCCAAAATGGGGGTTAAGAAAATATCCTCGTTAATTTGGGACATTACTCGTTTTCGACCCATTTTTAGTAGGAAGGCCATAATGTGGCCGATTTGCATTGAATCTTAGCGTGTGACAATTCGTTGGATAGGTAAACAACATAACTACGACTTCCATGGGATATTTTTGCATTCTCTAAAAATTCAGTCAAAATGGAGGTTAAGAAAATCCCCTCGTTAATTTAGGACATTACTCGCTTTCGACCCTTTTTTATAAGGAAGGCCATAAAGTGGCCGGTTTGTATTGAATCTTAGCATGGGACAATTCGTTGGATAGGTAAACAACATAGCTACGACTTCCATGGGATATTTTTGCATTTTTTAAAAATTCAGCCAAAATGGAGGTTAGGAAAATCTCCTCGTTAATTTGGGACATTACTCGTTTTCGACCCTTTTTTACTAGGAAGGCCATAATGTGGCCGATTTGCATTGAATCTTAGCGTGTGACAATTCGTTGGATAGGTAAACAACATAACTATGACTTCCATGGGATATTTTTGCATTCTCTAAAAATTTAGCCAAAATGGGGGTTAAGAAAATATCCTCGTTAATTTGGGACATTACTCGTTTTCGACCCTTTTTTAGTAGGAAGGCCATAATGTGGCCGATTTGCATTGAATCTTAGCGTGTGACAATTCGTTGGATAGGTAAACAGCATAACTACGACTTCCATGGGA
The DNA here is from genome assembly GCF_051527215.1 of Medicago sativa. Lineage (NCBI taxonomy): Eukaryota > Viridiplantae > Streptophyta > Magnoliopsida > Fabales > Fabaceae > Medicago > Medicago sativa. The sequence continues at coordinate 99,520,680 of NC_140754.1, read as the reverse complement.
TATTTTTGCATTCTCTAAAAATTCAGCCAAAATGGGGGTTAAGAAAATATCCTCGTTAATTTTTGACATTACTCGTTTTCGACCCTTTTTTAGTAGGAAGGCCATAATGTGGCCGATTTGCATTGAATCTTAGCGTGTGACAATTCGTTGGATAGGTAAACAACATAACTATGACTTCCATGGGATATTTTTGCATTCTCTAAAAATTCAGCCAAAATGGGGGTTAAGAAAATATCCTCGTTAATTTGGGACATTACTCGTTTTCGACCCTTTTTTAGTAGGAAGGCCATAATGTGGCCGATTTGCATTGAATCTTAGCGTGTGACAATTCGTTGGATAGGTAAACAACATAACTACGACTTCCATGGGATATTTTTGCATTCTCTAAAAATTCAGCCAAAATGGGGGTTAAGAAAATATCCTCGTTAATTTGGGACATTACTCGTTTTCGACCCTTTTTTACTAGGAAGGCCATAATGTGGCCGATTTGCATTGAATCTTAGCGTGTGACAATTCGTTGGATAGGTAAACAACATAACTATGACTTCCATGGGATATTTTTGCATTCTCTAAAAATTTAGCCAAAATGGGGGTTAAGAAAATATCCTCGTTAATTTGGGACATTACTCGTTTTCGACCCTTTTTTAGTAGGAAGGCCATAATGTGGCCGATTTGCATTGAATCTTAGCGTGTGACAATTCGTTGGATAGGTAAACAGCATAACTACGACTTCCATGGGATATTTTTGCATTCTCTAAAAATTCAGCCAAAATGGGGGTTAAGAAAATATCCTCGTTAATTTTTGACATTACTCGTTTTCGACCCTTTTTTAGTAGGAAGGCCATAATGTGGCCGATTTGCATTGAATCTTAGCGTGTGACAATTCGTTGGATAGGTAAACAACATAACTATGACTTCCATGGGATATTTTTGCATTCTCTAAAAATTCAGCCAAAATGGGGGTTAAGAAAATATCCTCGTTAATTTGGGACATTACTCGTTTTCGACCCTTTTTTAGTAGGAAGGCCATAATGTGGCCGATTTGCATTGAATCTTAGCGTGTGACAATTCGTTGGATAGGTAAACAACATAACTACGTCTTCCATGGGATATTTTTGCATTCTCTAAAAATTCAGTCAAAATGGAGGTTAAGAAAATCCCCTCGTTAATTTAGGACATTACTCGTTTTCGACCCTTTTTTATAAGGAAGGCCATAAAGTGGCCGGTTTGTATTGAATCTTAGCATGGGACAATTCGTTGGATAGGTAAACAACATAGCTACGACTTCCATGGGATATTTTTGCATTTTTTAAAAATTCAGCCAAAATGGAGGTTAAGAAAATCTCCTCGTTAATTTGGGACATTACTCGTTTTCGACCCTTTTTTACTAGGAAGGCCATAATGTGGCCGATTTGCATTGAATCTTAGCGTGTGACAATTCGTTGGATAGGTAAACAACATAACTACGACTTCCATGGGATATTTTTGCATTCTCTAAAAATTCAGCCAAAATGGGGGTTAAGAAAATATCCTCGTTAATTTGGGACATTACTCGTTTTCGACCCATTTTTAGTAGGAAGGCCATAATGTGGCCGATTTGCATTGAATCTTAGCGTGTGACAATTCGTTGGATAGGTAAACAACATAACTACGACTTCCATGGGATATTTTTGCATTCTCTAAAAATTCAGTCAAAATGGAGGTTAAGAAAATCCCCTCGTTAATTTAGGACATTACTCGTTTTCGACCCTTTTTTATAAGGAAGGCCATAAAGTGGCCGGTTTGTATTGAATCTTAGCATGGGACAATTCGTTGGATAGGTAAACAACATAGCTACGACTTCCATGGGATATTTTTGCATTTTTTAAAAATTCAGCCAAAATGGAGGTTAGGAAAATCTCCTCGCTAATTTGGGACATTACTCGTTTTCGACCCTTTTTTACTAGGAAGGCCATAATGTGGCCGATTTGCATTGAATCTTAGCGTGTGACAATTCGTTGGATAGGTAAACAACATAACTATGACTTCCATGGGATATTTTTGCATTCTCTAAAAATTTAGCCAAAATGGGGGTTAAGAAAATATCCTCGTTAATTTGGGACATTACTCGTTTTCGACCCATTTTTAGTAGGAAGGCCATAATGTGGCCGATTTGCATTGAATCTTAGCGTGTGACAATTCGTTGGATAGGTAAACAACATAACTACGACTTCCATGGGATATTTTTGCATTCTCTAAAAATTCAGTCAAAATGGAGGTTAAGAAAATCCCCTCGTTAATTTAGGACATTACTCGTTTTCGACCCTTTTTTATAAGGAAGGCCATAAAGTGGCCGGTTTGTATTGAATCTTAGCATGGGACAATTCGTTGGATAGGTAAACAACATAGCTACGACTTCCATGGGATATTTTTGCATTTTTTAAAAATTCAGCCAAAATGGAGGTTAGGAAAATCTCCTCGCTAATTTGGGACATTACTCGTTTTCGACCCTTTTTTACTAGGAAGGCCATAATGTGGCCGATTTGCATTGAATCTTAGCGTGTGACAATTCGTTGGATAGGTAAACAACATAACTATGACTTCCATGGGATATTTTTGCATTCTCTAAAAATTTAGCCAAAATGGGGGTTAAGAAAATATCCTCGTTAATTTGGGACATTACTCGTTTTCGACCCTTTTTTAGTAGGAAGGCCATAATGTGGCCGATTTGCATTGAATCTTAGCGTGTGACAATTCGTTGGATAGGTAAACAGCATAACTACGACTTCCATGGGATATTTTTGCATTCTCTAAAAATTCAGCCAAAATGGGGGTTAAGAAAATATCCTCGTTAATTTGGGACATTACTCGTTTTCGACCCATTTTTAGTAGGAAGGCCATAATGTGGCCGATTTGCATTGAATCTTAGCGTGTGACAATTCGTTGGATAGGTAAACAACATAACTACGACTTCCATGGGATATTTTTGCATTCTCTAAAAATTCAGTCAAAATGGAGGTTAAGAAAATCCCCTCGTTAATTTAGGACATTACTCGTTTTCGACCCTTTTTTTATAAGGAAGGCCATAAAGTGGCCGGTTTGTATTGAATCTTAGCATGGGACAATTCGTTGGATAGGTAAACAACATAGCTACGACTTCCATGGGATATTTTTGCATTTTTTAAAAATTCAGCCAAAATGGAGGTTAGGAAAATCTCCTCGTTAATTTGGGACATTACTCGTTTTCGACCCTTTTTTAGTAGGAAGGCCATAATGTGGCCGATTTGCATTGAATCTTAGCGTGTGACAATTCGTTGGATAGGTAAACAACATAACTATGACTTCCATGGGATATTTTTGCATTCTCTAAAAATTTAGCCAAAATGGGGGTTAAGAAAATATCCTCGTTAATTTGGGACATTACTCGTTTTCGACCCTTTTTTAGTAGGAAGGCCATAATGTGGCCGATTTGCATTGAATCTTAGCGTGTGACAATTCGTTGGATAGGTAAACAGCATAACTACGACTTCCATGGGATATTTTTGCATTCTCTAAAAATTCAGCCAAAATGGGGGTTAAGAAAATATCCTCGTTAATTTTTGACATTACTCGTTTTCGACCCTTTTTTAGTAGGAAGGCCATAATGTGGCCGATTTGCATTGAATCTTAGCGTGTGACAATTCGTTGGATAGGTAAACAACATAACTATGACTTCCATGGGATATTTTTGCATTCTCTAAAAATTCAGCCAAAATGGGGGTTAAGAAAATATCCTCGTTAATTTGGGACATTACTCGTTTTCGACCCTTTTTTAGTAGGAAGGCCATAATGTGGCCGATTTGCATTGAATCTTAGCGTGTGACAATTCGTTGGATAGGTAAACAACATAACTACGACTTCCATGGGATATTTTTGCATTCTCTAAAAATTCAGCCAAAATGGGGGTTAAGAAAATATCCTCGTTAATTTGGGACATTACTCGTTTTCGACCCTTTTTTACTAGGAAGGCCATAATGTGGCCGATTTGCATTGAATCTTAGCGTGTGACAATTCGTTGGATAGGTAAACAACATAACTATGACTTCCATGGGATATTTTTGCATTCTCTAAAAATTTAGCCAAAATGGGGGTTAAGAAAATATCCTCGTTAATTTGGGACATTACTCGTTTTCGACCCTTTTTTAGTAGGAAGGCCATAATGTGGCCGATTTGCATTGAATCTTAGCGTGTGACAATTCGTTGGATAGGTAAACAGCATAACTACGACTTCCATGGGATATTTTTGCATTCTCTAAAAATTCAGCCAAAATGGGGGTTAAGAAAATATCCTCGTTAATTTTTGACATTACTCGTTTTCGACCCTTTTTTAGTAGGAAGGCCATAATGTGGCCGATTTGCATTGAATCTTAGCGTGTGACAATTCGTTGGATAGGTAAACAACATAACTATGACTTCCATGGGATATTTTTGCATTCTCTAAAAATTCAGCCAAAATGGGGGTTAAGAAAATATCCTCGTTAATTTGGGACATTACTCGTTTTCGACCCTTTTTTAGTAGGAAGGCCATAATGTGGCCGATTTGCATTGAATCTTAGCGTGTGACAATTCGTTGGATAGGTAAACAACATAACTACGTCTTCCATGGGATATTTTTGCATTCTCGAAAAATTCAGTCAAAATGGAGGTTAAGAAAATCCCCTCGTTAATTTAGGACATTACTCGTTTTCGACCCTTTTTTATAAGGAAGGCCATAAAGTGGCCGGTTTGTATTGAATCTTAGCATGGGACAATTCGTTGGATAGGTAAACAACATAGCTACGACTTCCATGGGATATTTTTGCATTTTTTAAAAATTCAGCCAAAATGGAGGTTAAGAAAATCTCCTCGTTAATTTGGGACATTACTCGTTTTCGACCCTTTTTTACTAGGAAGGCCATAATGTGGCCGATTTGCATTGAATCTTAGCGTGTGACAATTCGTTGGATAGGTAAACAACATAACTACGACTTCCATGGGATATTTTTGCATTCTCTAAAAATTCAGCCAAAATGGGGGTTAAGAAAATATCCTCGTTAATTTGGGACATTACTCGTTTTCGACCCATTTTTAGTAGGAAGGCCATAATGTGGCCGATTTGCATTGAATCTTAGCGTGTGACAATTCGTTGGATAGGTAAACAACATAACTATGACTTCCATGGGATATTTTTGCATTCTCTAAAAATTTAGCCAAAATGGGGGTTAAAAAAATATCCTCGTTAATTTGGGACATTACTCGTTTTCGACCCTTTTTTAGTAGGAAGGCCATAATGTGGCCGATTTGCATTGAATCTTAGCGTGTGACAATTCGTTGGATAGGTAAACAGCATAACTACGACTTCCATGGGATATTTTTGCATTCTCTAAAAATTCAGCCAAAATGGGGGTTAAGAAAATATCCTCGTTAATTTTTGACATTACTCGTTTTCGACCCTTTTTTAGTAGGAAGGCCATAATGTGGCCGATTTGCATTGAATCTTAGCGTGTGACAATTCGTTGGATAGGTAAATAACATAACTATGACTTCCATGGGATATTTTTGCATTCTCTAAAAATTCAGCCAAAATGGGGGTTAAGAAAATATCCTCGTTAATTTGGGACATTACTCGTTTTTGACCCTTTTTTAGTAGGAAGGCCATAATGTGGCCGATTTGCATTGAATCTTAGCGTGTGACAATTCGTTGGATAGGTAAACAACATAACTACGTCTTCCATGGGATATTTTTGCATTCTCTAAAAATTCAGTCAAAATGGAGGTTAAGAAAATCCCCTCGTTAATTTAGGACATTACTCGTTTTCGACCCTTTTTTATAAGGAAGGCCATAAAGTGGCCGGTTTGTATTGAATCTTAGCATGAGACAATTCGTTGGATAGGTAAACAACATAGCTACGACTTCCATGGGATATTTTTGCATTTTTTAAAAATTCAGCCAAAATGGAGGTTAAGAAAATCTCCTCGTTAATTTGGGACATTACTCGTTTTCGACCCTTTTTTACTAGGAAGGCCATAATGTGGCCGATTTGCATTGAATCTTAGCGTGTGACAATTCGTTGGATAGGTAAACAACATAACTACGACTTCCATGGGATATTTTTGCATTCTCTAAAAATTCAGCCAAAATGGGGGTTAAGAAAATATCCTCGTTAATTTGGGACATTACTCGTTTTCGACCCATTTTTAGTAGGAAGGCCATAATGTGGCCGATTTGCATTGAATCTTAGCGTGTGACAATTCGTTGGATAGGTAAACAACATAACTACGACTTCCATGGGATATTTTTGCATTCTCTAAAAATTCAGTCAAAATGGAGGTTAAGAAAATCCCCTCGTTAATTTAGGACATTACTCGTTTTCGACCCTTTTTTATAAGGAAGGCCATAAAGTGGCCGGTTTGTATTGAATCTTAGCATGGGACAATTCGTTGGATAGGTAAACAACATAGCTACGACTTCCATGGGATATTTTTGCATTTTTTAAAAATTCAGCCAAAATGGAGGTTAGGAAAATCTCCTCGTTAATTTGGGACATTACTCGTTTTCGACCCTTTTTTACTAGGAAGGCCATAATGTGGCCGATTTGCATTGAATCTTAGCGTGTGACAATTCGTTGGATAGGTAAACAACATAACTATGACTTCCATGGGATATTTTTGCATTCTCTAAAAATTTAGCCAAAATGGGGGTTAAGAAAATATCCTCGTTAATTTGGGACATTACTCGTTTTCGACCCTTTTTTAGTAGGAAGGCCATAATGTGGCCGATTTGCATTGAATCTTAGCGTGTGACAATTCGTTGGATAGGTAAACAGCATAACTACGACTTCCATGGGATATTTTTGCATTCTCTAAAAATTCAGCCAAAATGGGGGTTAAGAAAATATCCTCGTTAATTTTTGACATTACTCGTTTTCGACCCTTTTTTAGTAGGAAGGCCATAATGTGGCCGATTTGCATTGAATCTTAGCGTGTGACAATTCGTTGGATAGGTAAACAACATAACTATGACTTCCATGGGATATTTTTGCATCCTCTAAAAATTCAGCCAAAATGGGGGTTAAGAAAATATCCACGTTAATTTGGGACATTACTCATTTTCGACCCTTTTTTAGTAGGAAGGCCATAATGTGGCCGATTTGCATTGAATCTTAGCGTGTGACAATTCGTTGGATAGGTAAACAACATAACTACGACTTCCATGGGATATTTTTGCATTCTCTAAAAATTCAGCCAAAATGGGGGTTAAGAAAATATCCTCGTTAATTTGGGACATTACTCGTTTTCGACCCATTTTTAGTAGGAAGGCCATAATGTGGCCGATTTGCATTCAATCTTAGCGTGTGACAATTCGTTGGATAGGTAAACAACATAACTACGACTTCCATGGGATATTTTTGCATTCTCTAAAAATTCAGTCAAAATGGAGGTTAAGAAAATCCCCTCGTTAATTTAGGACATTACTCGTTTTCGACCCTTTTTTATAAGGAAGGCCATAAAGTGGCCGGTTTGTATTGAATCTTAGCATGGGACAATTCGTTGGATAGGTAAACAACATAGCTACGACTTCCATGGGATATTTTTGCATTTTTTAAAAATTCAGCCAAAATGGAGGTTAGGAAAATCTCCTCGTTAATTTGGGACATTACTCGTTTTCGACCCTTTTTTACTAGGAAGGCCATAATGTGGCCGATTTGCATTGAATCTTAGCGTGTGACAATTCGTTGGATAGGTAAACAACATAACTATGACTTCCATGGGATATTTTTGCATTCTCTAAAAATTTAGCCAAAATGGGGGTTAAGAAAATATCCTCGTTAATTTGGGACATTACTCGTTTTCGACCCTTTTTTAGTAGGAAGGCCATAATGTGGCCGATTTGCATTGAATCTTAGCGTGTGACAATTCGTTGGATAGGTAAACAGCATAACTACGACTTCCATGGGATATTTTTGCATTCTCTAAAAATTCAGCCAAAATGGGGGTTAAGAAAATATCCTCGTTAATTTTTGACATTACTCGTTTTCGACCCTTTTTTAGTAGGAAGGCCATAATGTGGCCGATTTGCATTGAATCTTAGCGTGTGACAATTCGTTGGATAGGTAAACAACATAACTATGACTTCCATGGGATATTTTTGCATTCTCTAAAAATTCAGCCAAAATGGGGGTTAAGAAAATATCCTCGTTAATTTGGGACATTACTCGTTTTCGACCCTTTTTTAGTAGGAAGGCCATAATGTGGCCGATTTGCATTGAATCTTAGCGTGTGACAATTCGTTGGATAGGTAAACAACATAACTACGACTTCCATGGGATATTTTTGCATTCTCTAAAAATTCAGCCAAAATGGGGGTTAAGAAAATATCCTCGTTAATTTGGGACATTACTCGTTTTCGACCCTTTTTAGTAGGAAGGCCATAATGTGGCCGATTTGCATTGAATCTTAGCGTGTGACAATTCGTTGGATAGGTAAACAACATAACTACGACTTCCATGGGATATTTTTGCATTCTCTAAAAATTCAGTCAAAATGGAGGTTAAGAAAATCCCCTCGTTAATTTAGGACATTACTCGTTTTTGACCCTTTTTTATAAGGAAGGCCATAAAGTGGCCGGTTTGTATTGAATCTTAGCATGGGACAATTCGTTGGATAGGTAAACAACATAGCTACGACTTCCATGGGATATTTTTGCATTTTTTAAAAATTCAGCCAAAATGGAGGTTAAGAAAATCTCCTCGTTAATTTGGGACATTACTCGTTTTCGACCCTTTTTTACTAGGAAGGCCATAATGTGGCCGATTTGCATTGAATCCTAGCGTGTGACAATTCGTTGGATAGGTAAACAACATAACTATGACTTCCATGGGATATTTTTGCATTCTCTAAAAATTCAGCCAAAATGGGGGTTAAGAAAATATCCTCGTTAATTTGGGACATTACTCGTTTTCGACCCTTTTTTAGTAGGAAGGCCATAATGTGGCCGATTTGCATTGAATCTTAGCGTGTGACAATTCGTTGGATAGGTAAACAGCATAACTACGACTTCCATGGGATATTTTTGCATTCTCTAAAAATTCAGCCAAAATGGGGGTTAAGAAAATATCCTCGTTAATTTTTGACATTACTCGTTTTCGACCCTTTTTTAGTAGGAAGGCCATAATGTGGCCGATTTGCATTGAATCTTAGCGTGTGACAATTCGTTGGATAGGTAAACAACATAACTATGACTTCCATGGGATATTTTTGCATTCTCTAAAAATTCAGCCAAAATGGGGGTTAAGAAAATATCCTCGTTAATTTGGGACATTACTCGTTTTCGACCCTTTTTTAGTAGGAAGGCCATAATGTGGCCGATTTGCATTGAATCTTAGCGTGTGACAATTCGTTGGATAGGTAAACAACATAACTACGACTTCCATGGGATATTTTTGCATTCTCTAAAAATTCAGTCAAAATGGAGGTTAAGAAAATCCCCTCGTTAATTTAGGACATTACTCGTTTTCGACCCTTTTTTATAAGGAAGGCCATAAAGTGGCCGGTTTGTATTGAATCTTAGCATGGGACAATTCGTTGGATAGGTAAACAACATAGCTACGACTTCCATGGGATATTTTTGCATTTTTTAAAAATTCAGCCAAAATGGAGGTTAAGAAAATCTCCTCGTTAATTTGGGACATTACTCGTTTTCGACCCATTTTTACTAGGAAGGCCATAATGTGGCCGATTTGCATTGAATCTTAGCGTGTGACAATTCGTTGGATAGGTAAACAACATAACTATGACTTCCATGGGATATTTTTGCATTCTCTAAAAATTCAGCCAAAATGGGGGTTAAGAAAATATCCTTGTTAATTTGGGACATTACTCGTTTTCGACCCTTTTTTAGTAGGAAGGCCATAATGTGGCCGATTTGCATTGAATCTTAGCGTGTGACAATTCGTTGGATAGGTAAACAACATAACTACGACTTCCATGGGATATTTTTGCATTCTCTAAAAATTCAGCCAAAATGGAGGTTAAGAAAATCCCCTCGTTAATTTAGGACATTACTCGTTTTCGACCCTTTTTTATAAGGAAGGCCATAAAGTGGCCGGTTTGTATTGAATCTTAGCATGGGACAATTTGTTGGATAGGTAAACAACATAGCTACGACTTCCATGGGATATTTTTGCATTTTTTAAAAATTCAGCCAAAATGGAGGTTAAGAAAATCTCCTCGTTAATTTGGGACATTACTCGTTTTCGACCCTTTTTTACTAGGAAGGCCATAATGTGGCCGATTTGCATTGAATCTTAGCGTGTGACAATTCGTTGGATAGGTAAACAACATAACTATGACTTCCATGGGATATTTTTGCATTCTCTAAAAATTCAGCCAAAATGGGGGTTAAGAAAATATCCTTGTTAATTTGGGACATTACTCGTTTTCGACCCTTTTTTAGTAGGAAGGCCATAATGTGGCCGATTTGCATTGAATCTTAGCGTGTGACAATTCGTTGGATAGGTAAACAACATAACTACGACTTCCATGGGATATTTTTGCATTCTCTAAAAATTCAGCCAAAATGGAGGTTAATAAAATCCCCTCGTTAATTTAGGACATTACTCGTTTTCGACCCTTTTTTATAAGGAAGGCCATAAAGTGGCCGGTTTCTATTGAATCTTAGCATGGGACAATTTGTTGGATAGGTAAACAACATAGCTACGACTTCCATGGGATATTTTTGCATTTTTTAAAAATTCAGCCAAAATGGAGGTTAAGAAAATCTCCTCGTTAATTTGGGACATTACTCGTTTTCGACCCTTTTTTACTAGGAAGGCCATAATGTGGCCGATTTGCATTGAATCTTAGCGTGTGACAATTCGTTGGATAGGTAAACAACATAACTATGACTTCCATGGGATATTTTTGCATTCTCTAAAAATTCAGCCAAAATGGGGGTTAAGAAAATATCCTCGTTAATTTGGGACATTACTCGTTTTCGACCCTTTTTTAGTAGGAAGGCCATAATGTGGCCGATTTGCATTGAATCTTAGCGTGTGACAATTCGTTGGATAGGTAAACAGCATAACTACGACTTCCATGGGATATTTTTGCATTCTCTAAAAATTCAGCCAAAATGGGGGTTAAGAAAATATCCTCGTTAATTTTTGACATTACTCGTTTTCGACCCTTTTTTATAAGGAAGGCCATAAAGTGGCCGGTTTGTATTGAATCTTAGCATGGGACAATTTGTTGGATAGGTAAACAACATAGCTACGACTTCCATGGGATATTTTTGCATTTTTTAAAAATTCAGCCAAAATGGAGGTTAAGAAAATCTCCTCGTTAATTTGGGACATTACTCGTTTTCGACCCTTTTTTTACTAGGAAGGCCATAATGTGGCCGATTTGCATTGAATCTTAGCGTGTGACAATTCGTTGGATAGGTAAACAACATAACTATGACTTCCATGGGATATTTTTGCATTCTCTAAAAATTCAGCCAAAATGGGGGTTAAGAAAATATCCTCGTTAATTTGGGACATTACTTGTTTTCGACCCTTTTTTAGTAGGAAGGCCATAATGTGGCCGATTTGCATTGAATCTTAGCGTGTGACAATTCGTTGGATAGGTAAACAGCATAACTACGACTTCCATGGGATATTTTTGCATTCTCTAAAAATTCAGCCAAAATGGGGGTTAAGAAAATATCCTCGTTAATTTGGGACATTACTCGTTTTCGACCCTTTTTTAGTAGGAAGGCCATAATGTGGCCGATTTGCATTGAATCTTAGCGTGTGACAATTCGTTGGATAGGTAAACAACATAACTACGACTTCCATGGGATATTTTTGCATTCTCTAAAAATTCAGTCAAAATGGAGGTTAAGAAAATCCCCTCGTTAATTTAGGACATTACTCGTTTTCGACCCTTTTTTATAAGGAAGGCCATAAAGTGGCCGGTTTGTATTGAATCTTAGCATGGGACAATTCGTTGGATAGGTAAACAACATAGCTACGACTTCCATGGGATATTTTTGCATTTTTTAAAAATTCAGCCAAAATGGAGGTTAAGAAAATCTCCTCGTTAATTTGGGACATTACTCGTTTTCGACCCATTTTTACTAGGAAGGCCATAATGTGGCCGATTTGCATTGACTCTTAGCGTGTGACAATTCGTTGGATAGGTAAACAACATAACTATGACTTCCATGGGATATTTTTGCATTCTCTAAAAATTCAGCCAAAATGGGGGTTAAGAAAATATCCTTGTTAATTTGGGACATTACTCGTTTTCGACCCTTTTTTAGTAGGAAGGCCATAATGTGGCCGATTTGCATTGAATCTTAGCGTGTGACAATTCGTTGGATAGGTAAACAACATAACTACGACTTCCATGGGATATTTTTGCATTCTCTAAAAATTCAGCCAAAATGGAGGTTAAGAAAATCCCCTCGTTAATTTAGGACATTACTCGTTTTCGACCCTTTTTTATAAGGAAGGCCATAAAGTGGGCGGTTTGTATTGAATCTTAGCATGGGACAATTTGTTGGATAGGTAAACAACATAGCTACGACTTCCATGGGATATTTTTGCATTTTTTAAAAATTCAGCCAAAATGGAGGTTAAGAAAATCTCCTCGTTAATTTGGGATATTACTCGTTTTCGACCCTTTTTTACTAGGAAGGCCATAATGTGGCCGATTTGCATTGAATCTTAGCGTGTGACAATTCGTTGGATAGGTAAACAACATAACTATGACTTCCATGGGATATTTTTGCATTCTCTAAAAATTCAGCCAAAATGGGGGTTAAGAAAATATCCTCGTTAATTTGGGACATTACTCGTTTTCGACCCTTTTTTAGTAGGAAGGCCATAATGTGGCCGATTTGCATTGAATCTTAGCGTGTGACAATTCGTTGGATAGGTAAACAACATAACTACGACTTCCATGGGATATTTTTGCATTCTCTAAAAATTCAGCCAAAATGGGGGTTAAGAAAATATCCTCGTTAATTTTTGACATTACTCGTTTTCGACCCTTTTTTAGTAGGAAGGCCATAATGTGGCCGATTTGCATTGAATCTTAGCGTGTGACAATTCGTTGGATAGGTAAACAGCATAACTACGACTTCCATGGGATATTTTTGCATTCTCTAAAAATTCAGCCAAAATGGGGGTTAAGAAAATATCCTCGTTAATTTGGGACATTACTCGTTTTCGACCCTTTTTTAGTAGGAAGGCCATAATGTGGCCGATTTGCATTGAATCTTAGCGTGTGACAATTCGTTGGATAGGTAAACAACATAACTACGACTTCCATGGGATATTTTTGCATTCTCTAAAAATTCAGCCAAAATGGGGGTTAAGAAAATATCCTCGTTAATTTGGGACATTACTCGTTTTCGACCCTTTTTTAGTAGGAAGGCCATAATGTGGCCGATTTGCATTGAATCTTAGCGTGTGACAATTCGTTGGATAGGTAAACAGCATAACTACGACTTCCATGGGATATTTTTGCATTCTCTAAAAATTCAGCCAAAATGGGGGTTAAGAAAATATCCTCGTTAATTTTTGACATTACTCGTTTTCGACCCTTTTTTAGTAGGAAGGCCATAATGTGGCCGATTTGCATTGAATCTTAGCGTGTGACAATTCGTTGGATAGGTAAACAACATAACTACGACTTCCATGGGATATTTTTGCATTCTCTAAAAATTCAGCCAAAATGGGGGTTAAGAAAATATCCTCGTTAATTTGGGACATTACTCGTTTTCGACCCTTTTTTAGTAAGAAGGCCATAATGTGGCCGATTTGCATTGAATCTTAGCGTGTGACAATTCGTTGGATAGGTAAACAACATAACTACGACTTCCATGGGATATTTTTGCATTCTCTAAAAATTCAGTCAAAATGGAGGTTAAGAAAATCCCCTCGTTAATTTAGGACATTACTCGTTTTCGACCCTTTTTTATAAGGAAGGCCATAAAGTGGCCGGTTTGTATTGAATCTTAGCATGGGACAATTCGTTGGATAGGTAAACAACATAGCTACGACTTCCATGGGATATTTTTGCATTTTTTAAAAATTCAGCCAAAATGGAGGTTAAGAAAATCTCCTCGTTAATTTGGGACATTACTCGTTTTCGACCCATTTTTACTAGGAAGGCCATAATGTGGCCGATTTGCATTGACTCTTAGCGTGTGACAATTCGTTGGATAGGTAAACAACATAACTATGACTTCCATGGGATATTTTTGCATTCTCTAAAAATTCAGCCAAAATGGGGGTTAAGAAAATATCCTTGTTAATTTGGGACATTACTCGTTTTCGACCCTTTTTTAGTAGGAAGGCCATAATGTGGCCGATTTGCATTGAATCTTAGCGTGTGACAATTCGTTGGATAGGTAAACAACATAACTACGACTTCCATGGGATATTTTTGCATTCTCTAAAAATTCAGCCAAAATGGAGGTTAAGAAAATCCCCTCGTTAATTTAGGACATTACTCGTTTTCGACCCTTTTTTATAAGGAAGGCCATAAAGTGGGCGGTTTGTATTGAATCTTAGCATGGGACAATTTGTTGGATAGGTAAACAACATAGCTACGACTTCCATGGGATATTTTTGCATTTTTTAAAAATTCAGCCAAAATGGAGGTTAAGAAAATCTCCTCGTTAATTTGGGATATTACTCGTTTTCGACCCTTTTTTACTAGGAAGGCCATAATGTGGCCGATTTGCATTGAATCTTAGCGTGTGACAATTCGTTGGATAGGTAAACAACATAACTATGACTTCCATGGGATATTTTTGCATTCTCTAAAAATTCAGCCAAAATGGGGGTTAAGAAAATATCCTCGTTAATTTGGGACATTACTCGTTTTCGACCCTTTTTTAGTAGGAAGGCCATAATGTGGCCGATTTGCATTGAATCTTAGCGTGTGACAATTCGTTGGATAGGTAAACAACATAACTACGACTTCCATGGGATATTTTTGCATTCTCTAAAAATTCAGCCAAAATGGGGGTTAAGAAAATATCCTCGTTAATTTTTGACATTACTCGTTTTCGACCCTTTTTTAGTAGGAAGGCCATAATGTGGCCGATTTGCATTGAATCTTAGCGTGTGACAATTCGTTGGATAGGTAAACAGCATAACTACGACTTCCATGGGATATTTTTGCATTCTCTAAAAATTCAGCCAAAATGGGGGTTAAGAAAATATCCTCGTTAATTTGGGACATTACTCGTTTTCGACCCTTTTTTAGTAGGAAGGCCATAATGTGGCCGATTTGCATTGAATCTTAGCGTGTGACAATTCGTTGGATAGGTAAACAACATAACTACGACTTCCATGGGATATTTTTGCATTCTCTAAAAATTCAGCCAAAATGGGGGTTAAGAAAATATCCTCGTTAATTTGGGACATTACTCGTTTTCGACCCTTTTTTAGTAGGAAGGCCATAATGTGGCCGATTTGCATTGAATCCTAGCGTGTGACAATTCGTTGGATAGGTAAACAGCATAACTACGACTTCCATGGGATATTTTTGCATTCTCTAAAAATTCAGCCAAAATGGGGGTTAAGAAAATATCCTCGTTAATTTGGGACATTACTCGTTTTCGACCCTTTTTTAGTAGGAAGGCCATAATGTGGCCGATTTGCATTGAATCTTAGCGTGTGACAATTCGTTGGATAGGTAAACAACATAACTACGACTTCCATGGGATATTTTTGCATTCTCTAAAAATTCAGCCAAAATGGGGGTTAAGAAAATATCCTCGTTAATTTGGGACATTACTCGTTTTCGACCCTTTTTTAGTAGGAAGGCCATAATGTGGCCGATTTGCATTGAATCCTAGCGTGTGACAATTCGTTGGATAGGTAAACAGCATAACTACGACTTCCATGGGATATTTTTGCATTCTCTAAAAATTCAGCCAAAATGGGGGTTAAGAAAATATCCTCGTTAATTTTTGACATTACTCGTTTTCGACCCTTTTTTAGTAGGAAGGCCATAATGTGGCCGATTTGCATTGAATCTTAGCGTGTGACAATTCGTTGGATAGGTAAACAACATAACTACGACTTCCATGGGATATTTTTGCATTCTCTAAAAATTCAGCCAAAATGGGGGTTAAGAAAATATCCTCGTTAATTTGGGACATTACTCGTTTTCGACCCTTTTTTAGTAGGAAGGCCATAATGTGGCCGATTTGCATTGAATCTTAGCGTGTGACAATTCGTTGGATAGGTAAACAACATAACTACGACTTCCATGGGATATTTTTGCATTCTCTAAAAATTCAGTCAAAATGGAGGTTAAGAAAATCCCCTCGTTAATTTAGGACATTACTCGTTTTCGACCCTTTTTTATAAGGAAGGCCATAAAGTGGCCGGTTTGTATTGAATCTTAGCATGGGACAATTCGTTGGATAGGTAAACAACATAGCTACGACTTCCATGGGATATTTTTGCATTTTTTAAAAATTCAGCCAAAATGGAGGTTAAGAAAATCTCCTCGTTAATTTGGGATATTACTCGTTTTCGACCCTTTTTTACTAGGAAGGCCATAATGTGGCCGATTTGCATTGAATCTTAGCGTGTGACAATTCGTTGGATAGGTAAACAACATAACTATGACTTCCATGGGATATTTTTGCATTCTCTAAAAATTCAGCCAAAATGGGGGTTAAGAAAATATCCTCGTTAATTTGGGACATTACTCGTTTTCGACCCTTTTTTAGTAGGAAGGCCATAATGTGGCCGATTTGCATTGAATCTTAGCGTGTGACAATTCGTTGGATAGGTAACCAACATAACTACGACTTCCATGGGATATTTTTGCATTCTCTAAAAATTCAGCCAAAATGGGGGTTAAGAAAATATCCTCGTTAATTTTTGACATTACTCGTTTTCGACCCTTTTTTAGTAGGAAGGCCATAATGTGGCCGATTTGCATTGAATCTTAGCGTGTGACAATTCGTTGGATAGGTAAACAGCATAACTACGACTTCCATGGGATATTTTTGCATTCTCTAAAAATTCAGCCAAAATGGGGGTTAAGAAAATATCCTCGTTAATTTGGGACATTACTCGTTTTCGACCCTTTTTTAGTAGGAAGGCCATAATGTGGCCGATTTGCATTGAATCTTAGCGTGTGACAATTCGTTGGATAGGTAAACAACATAACTACGACTTCCATGGGATATTTTTGCATTCTCTAAAAATTCAGCCAAAATGGGGGTTAAGAAAATATCCTCGTTAATTTGGGACATTACTCGTTTTCGACCCTTTTTTAGTAGGAAGGCCATAATGTGGCCGATTTGCATTGAATCTTAGTGTGTGACAATTCGTTGGATAGGTAAACAGCATAACTACGACTTCCATGGGATATTTTTGCATTCTCTAAAAATTCAGCCAAAATGGGGGTTAAGAAAATATCCTCGTTAATTTTTGACATTACTCGTTTTCGACCCTTTTTTAGTAGGAAGGCCATAATGTGGCCGATTTGCATTGAATCTTAGCGTGTGACAATTCGTTGGATAGGTAAACAGCATAACTACGACTTCCATGGGATATTTTTGCATTCTCTAAAAATTCAGCCAAAATGGGGGTTAAGAAAATATCCTCGTTAATTTGGGACATTACTCGTTTTCGACCCTTTTTTAGTAGGAAGGCCATAATGTGGCCGATTTGCATTGAATCTTAGCGTGTGACAATTCGTTGGATAGGTAAACAACATAACTACGACTTCCATGGGATATTTTTGCATTCTCTAAAAATTCAGCCAAAATGGGGGTTAAGAAAATATCCTCGTTAATTTGGGACATTACTCGTTTTCGACCCTTTTTTAGTAGGAAGGCCATAATGTGGCCGATTTGCATTGAATCTTAGCGTGTGACAATTCGTTGGATAGGTAAACAGCATAACTACGACTTCCATGGGATATTTTTGCATTCTCTAAAAATTCAGCCAAAATGGGGGTTAAGAAAATATCCTCGTTAATTTTTGACATTACTCGTTTTCGACCCTTTTTTAGTAGGAAGGCCATAATGTGGCCGATTTGCATTGAATCTTAGCGTGTGACAATTCGTTGGATAGGTAAACAACATAACTACGACTTCCATGGGATATTTTTGCATTCTCTAAAAATTCAGCCAAAATGGGGGTTAAGAAAATATCCTCGTTAATTTGGGACATTACTCGTTTTCGACCCTTTTTTAGTAGGAAGGCCATAATGTGGCCGATTTGCATTGAATCTTAGCGTGTGACAATTCGTTGGATAGGTAAACAGCATAACTACGACTTCCATGGGATATTTTTGCATTCTCTAAAAATTCAGCCAAAATGGGGGTTAAGAAAATATCCTCGTTAATTTTTGACATTACTCGTTTTCGACCCTTTTTTAGTAGGAAGGCCATAATGTGGCCGATTTGCATTGAATCTTAGCGTGTGACAATTCGTTGGATAGGTAAACAACATAACTACGACTTCCATGGGATATTTTTGCATTCTCTAAAAATTCAGCCAAAATGGGGGTTAAGAAAATATCCTCGTTAATTTTTGACATTACTCGTTTTCGACCCTTTTTTAGTAGGAAGGCCATAATGTGGCCGATTTGCATTGAATCTTAGCGTGTGACAATTCGTTGGATAGGTAAACAGCATAACTACGACTTCCATGGGATATTTTTGCATTCTCTAAAAATTCAGCCAAAATGGGGGTTAAGAAAATATCCTCGTTAATTTGGGACATTACTCGTTTTCGACCCTTTTTTAGTAGGAAGGCCATAAGGTGGCCGATTTGCATTGAATCTTAGCGTGTGACAATTCGTTGGATAGGTAAACAGCATAACTACGACTTCCATGGGATATTTTTGCATTCTCTAAAAATTCAGCCAAAATGGGGGTTAAGAAAATATCCTCGTTAATTTGGGACATTACTCGTTTTCGACCCTTTTTTAGTAGGAAGTCCATAATGTGGCCGATTTGCATTGAATCTTAGCGTGTGACAATTCGTTGGATAGGTAAACAGCATAACTACGACTTCCATGGGATATTTTTGCATTCTCTAAAAATTCAGCCAAAATGGGGGTTAAGAAAATATCCTCGTTAATTTTTGACATTACTCGTTTTCGACCCTTTTTTAGTAGGAAGGCCATAATGTGGCCGATTTGCATTGAATCTTAGCGTGTGACAATTCGTTGGATAGGTAAACAACATAACTACGACTTCCATGGGATATTTTTGCATTCTCTAAAAATTCAGCCAAAATGGGGGTTAAGAAAATATCCTCGTTAATTTTTGACATTACTCGTTTTCGACCCTTTTTTAGTAGGAAGGCCATAATGTGGCCGATTTGCATTGAATCTTAGCGTGTGACAATTCGTTGGATAGGTAAACAGCATAACTACGACTTCCATGGGATATTTTTGCATTCTCTAAAAATTCAGCCAAAATGGGGGTTAAGAAAATATCCTCGTTAATTTGGGACATTACTCGTTTTCGACCCTTTTTTAGTAGGAAGGCCATAATGTGGCCGATTTGCATTGAATCTTAGCGTGTGACAATTCGTTGGATAGGTAAACAGCATAACTACGACTTCCATGGGATATTTTTGCATTCTCTAAAAATTCAGCCAAAATGGGGGTTAAGAAAATATCCTCGTTAATTTGGGACATTACTCGTTTTCGACCCTTTTTTAGTAGGAAGGCCATAATGTGGCCGATTTGCATTGAATCTTAGCGTGTGACAATTCGTTGGATAGGTAAACAGCATAACTACGACTTCCATGGGATATTTTTGCATTCTCTAAAAATTCAGCCAAAATGGGGGTTAAGAAAATATCCTCGTTAATTTTTGACATTACTCGTTTTCGACCCTTTTTTAGTAGGAAGGCCATAATGTGGCCGATTTGCATTGAATCTTAGCGTGTGACAATTCGTTGGATAGGTAAACAACATAACTACGACTTCCATGGGATATTTTTGCATTCTCTAAAAATTCAGCCAAAATGGGGGTTAAGAAAATATCCTCGTTAATTTTTGACATTACTCGTTTTCGACCCTTTTTTAGTAGGAAGGCCATAATGTGGCCGATTTGCATTGAATCTTAGCGTGTGACAATTCGTTGGATAGGTAAACAACATAACTATGACTTCCATGGGATATTTTTGCATTCTCTAAAAATTCAGCCAAAATGGGGGTTAAGAAAATATCCTCGTTAATTTGGGACATTACTCGTTTTCGACCCTTTTTTAGTAGGAAGGCCATAATGTGGCCGATTTGCATTGAATCTTAGCGTGTGACAATTCGTTGGATAGGTAAACAGCATAACTACGACTTCCATGGGATATTTTTGCATTCTCTAAAAATTCAGCCAAAATGGGGGTTAAGAAAATATCCTCGTTAATTTTTGACATTACTCGTTTTCGACCCTTTTTTAGTAGGAAGGCCATAATGTGGCCGATTTGCATTGAATCTTAGCGTGTGACAATTCGTTGGATAGGTAAACAACATAACTACGACTTCCATGGGATATTTTTGCATTCTCTAAAAATTCAGCCAAAATGGAGGTTAAGAAAATCCCCTCGTTAATTTAGGACATTACTCGTTTTCGACCCTTTTTTATAAGGAAGGCCCTAAAGTGGCCGGTTTGTATTGAATCTTAGCATGGGACAATTTGTTGGATAGGTAAACAACATAGCTACGACTTCCATGTGATATTTTTGCATTTTTTAAAAATTCAGCCAAAATGGAGGTTAAGAAAATCTCCTCGTTAATTTGGGACATTACTCGTTTTCGACCCTTTTTTAGTAGGAAGGCCATAATGTGGCCGATTTGCATTGAATCTTAGCGTGTGACAATTCGTTGGATAGGTAAACAGCATAACTACGACTTCCATGGGATATTTTTGCATTCTCTAAAAATTCAGCCAAAATGGGGGTTAAGAAAATATCCTCGTTAATTTGGGACATTACTCGTTTTCGACCCTTTTTTAGTAGGAAGGCCATAATGTGGCCGATTTGCATTGAATCTTAGCGTGTGACAATTCGTTGGATAGGTAAACAGCATAACTACGACTTCCATGGGATATTTTTGCATTCTCTAAAAATTCAGCCAAAATGGGGGTTAAGAAAATATCCTCGTTAATTTTTGACATTACTCGTTTTCGACCCTTTTTTAGTAGGAAGGCCATAATGTGGCCGATTTGCATTGAATCTTAGCGTGTGACAATTCGTTGGATAGGTAAACAACATAACTACGACTTCCATGGGATATTTTTGCATTCTCTAAAAATTCAGCCAAAATGGGGGTTAAGAAAATATCCTCGTTAATTTTTGACATTACTCGTTTTCGACCCTTTTTTAGTAGGAAGGCCATAATGTGGCCGATTTGCATTGAATCTTAGCGTGTGACAATTCGTTGGATAGGTAAACAACATAACTATGACTTCCATGGGATATTTTTGCATTCTCTAAAAATTCAGCCAAAATGGGGGTTAAGAAAATATCCTCGTTAATTTGGGACATTACTCGTTTTCGACCCTTTTTTAGTAGGAAGGCCATAATGTGGCCGATTTGCATTGAATCTTAGCGTGTGACAATTCGTTGGATAGGTAAACAGCATAACTACGACTTCCATGGGATATTTTTGCATTCTCTAAAAATTCAGCCAAAATGGGGGTTAAGAAAATATCCTCGTTAATTTTTGACATTACTCGTTTTCGACCCTTTTTTAGTAGGAAGGCCATAATGTGGCCGATTTGCATTGAATCTTAGCGTGTGACAATTCGTTGGATAGGTAAACAACATAACTACGACTTCCATGGGATATTTTTGCATTCTCTAAAAATTCAGCCAAAATGGAGGTTAAGAAAATCCCCTCGTTAATTTAGGACATTACTCGTTTTCGACCCTTTTTTATAAGGAAGGCCCTAAAGTGGCCGGTTTGTATTGAATCTTAGCATGGGACAATTTGTTGGATAGGTAAACAACATAACTATGACTTCCATGGGATATTTTTGCATTCTCTAAAAATTCAGCCAAAATGGAGGTTAAGAAAATCTCCTTGTTAATTTGGGACATTACTCGTTTTCGACCCTTTTTTACTAGGAAGGCCATAATGTGGCCGATTTGCATTGAATCTTAGCGTGTGACAATTCGTTGGATAGGTAAACAACATAACTATGACTTCCATGGGATATTTTTGCATTCTCTAAAAATTCAGCCAAAATGGAGGTTAAGAAAATCTCCTTGTTAATTTGGGACATTACTCGTTTTCGACCCTTTTTTACTAGGAAGGCCATAATGTGGCCGATTTGCATTGAATCTTAGCGTGTGACAATTCGTTGGATAGGTAAACAACATAACTACGACTTCCATGGGATATTTTTGCATTCTCTAAAAATTCAGCCAAAATGGGGGTTAAGAAAATATCCTCGTTAATTTTTGACATTACTCGTTTTCGACCCTTTTTTAGTAGGAAGGCCATAATGTGGCCGATTTGCATTGAATCTTAGCGTGTGACAATTCGTTGGATAGGTAAACAACATAACTATGACTTCCATGGGATATTTTTGCATTCTCTAAAAATTCAGCCAAAATGGGGGTTAAGAAAATATCCTCGTTAATTTGGGACATTACTCGTTTTCGACCCTTTTTTAGTAGGAAGGCCATAATGTGGCCGATTTGCATTGAATCTTAGCGTGTGACAATTCGTTGGATAGGTAAACAGCATAACTACGACTTCCATGGGATATTTTTGCATTCTCTAAAAATTCAGCCAAAATGGGGGTTAAGAAAATATCCTCGTTAATTTTTGACATTACTCGTTTTCGACCCTTTTTTAGTAGGAAGGCCATAATGTGGCCGATTTGCATTGAATCTTAGCGTGTGACAATTCGTTGGATAGGTAAACAACATAACTACGACTTCCATGGGATATTTTTGCATTCTCTAAAAATTCAGCCAAAATGGAGGTTAAGAAAATCCCCTCGTTAATTTAGGACATTACTCGTTTTCGACCCTTTTTTATAAGGAAGGCCCTAAAGTGGCCGGTTTGTATTGAATCTTAGCATGGGACAATTTGTTGGATAGGTAAACAACATAACTATGACTTCCATGGGATATTTTTGCATTCTCTAAAAATTCAGCCAAAATGGAGGTTAAGAAAATCTCCTTGTTAATTTGGGACATTACTCGTTTTCGACCCTTTTTTAGTAGGAAGGCCATAATGTGGCCGATTTGCATTGAATCTTAGCGTGTGACAATTCGTTGGATAGGTAAACAACATAACTATGACTTCCATGGGATATTTTTGCATTCTCTAAAAATTCAGCCAAAATGGAGGTTAAGAAAATCTCCTTGTTAATTTGGGACATTACTCGTTTTCGACCCTTTTTTACTAGGAAGGCCATAATGTGGCCGATTTGCATTGAATCTTAGCGTGTGATAATTCGTTGGATAGGTAAACAACATAACTATGACTTCCAAGGGATATTTTTGCATTCTCTAAAAATTTGGCCAAAATGGAGGTTAAGAAAATCTCCTCATTAATTTAGGACATTACTCGTTTTCGACCCATTTTTACTAGGAAGGCCTTAAAGTGGCCGATTTGTATTGAATCTTAGCATGTGACAATTTGTTGGATAGGTAAACAACATAACTACGACTTCCATGGGATATTTTTGCATTCTCTAAAAATACGGCCAAAATGGAGTTTAAGAAAATCTCCTCGTTAATTTAGGACATTACTCGTTTTCGACCCATTTTTACTAGGAAGGCCATAAAGTGGCCGATTTGTATTGAATCTTAGCATGTGACAATTCGTTGGATAGGTAAACAACATAACTACGACTTCCATGGGATATTTTTGCATTCTCTAAAAATTTAGCCAATATGGAGGTTAAGAAAATCCCCTCGTTAATTTAGGACATTACTCGTTTTCGACCCTTTTTTATAAGGAAGGCCATAAAGTGGCCGGTTTGTATTGAATCTTAGCATGGGACAATTCGTTGGATAGGTAAACAACATAGCTACGACTTCCATGGGATATTTTTGCATTTTTTAAAAATTCAGCCAAAATGGAGGTTAAGAAAATCTCCTCGTTAATTTGGGACATTACTCGTTTTCGACCCTTTTTTATTAGGAAGGCCATAATGTGGCCGATTTGCATTGAATCTTAGCGTGTGACAATTCGTTGGATAGGTAAACAACATAACTACGACTTCCATGGGATATTTTTGCATTCTCTAAAAATTTGGCCAAAATGGAGGTTAAGAAAATCTCCTCATTAATTTAGGACATTACTCGTTTTCGACCCATTTTTACTAGGAAGGCCTTAAAGTGGCCGATTTGCATTGAATCTTGGCGTGTGACAATTCGTTGGATAGGTAAACAACATAACTACGACTTCCATGGGATATTTTTGCATTCTCTAAATATTTAGCCAAAATGGAGGTTAAGAAAATCCCCTCGTTAATTTAGGACATTACTCGTTTTCGACCCTTTTTTATAAGGAAGGCCATAAAGTGGCCGGTTTGTATTGAATCTTAGCATGGGACAATTCGTTGGATAGGTAAACAACATAGCTACGACTTCCATGGGATATTTTTGCATTTTTTAAAAATTCAGCCAAAATGGAGGTTAAGAAAATCTCCTCGTTAATTTGGGACATTACTCGTTTTCGACCCTTTTTTCGTAGGAAGGCCATAATGTAGCCGATTTGCATTGAATCTTAGCGTGTGACAATTCGTTGGATAGGTAAACAACATAACTATGACTTCCAAGGGACATTTTTGCATTCTCTAAATATTTAGCCAAAATGGGGGTTAAGAAAATATCCTCGTTAATTTAGGACATTACTCGTTTTCGACCCATTTTTACTAGGAAGGCCATAAAGTGGCCGGTTTGTATTGAATCTTAGCTTGGGACAATTCGTTGGATAGGTAAACAACATAACTACGACTTCCATGGGATATTTTTGCATTCTCTAAAAATTCAGCCAAAATGGAGGTTAAGAAAATCCCCACGTTAATTTAGGACATTACTCGTTTTCGACCCTTTTTTATAAGGAAGGCCATAAAGTGGCCGGTTTGTATTGAATCTTAGCATGGGACAATTCGTTGGATAGGTAAACAACATAGCTACGACTTCCATGGGATATTTTTGCATTTTTTAAAAATTCAGCCAAAATGGAGGTTAAGAAAATCTCCTTGTTAATTTGGGACATTACTCGTTTTCGACCCTTTTTTATTAGGAAGGCCATAATGTGGCTGATTTGCATTGAATCTTAGCGTGTGACAATTCGTTGGATAGGTAAACAACATAACTACGACTTCCATGGGATATTTTTGCATTCTCTAAATATTTCGCCAAAATGGAGGTTAAAAAAACCCCCTCGTTAATTTAGGACATTACTTGTTTTACCCTTTTTTATAAGGAAGGCCATCAAGTGGCCGGTTTGTATTGAATCTTAGCATGGGACAATTCGTTGGATAGGTAAACAACATAGCCACGACTTCCATGGGATATTTTTGCATTTTTTAAAAATTCAGCCAAAATGGAGGTTAAGAAAATCCCCTCGTTAATTTAGGACATTACTCGTTTTCGACCCTTTTTTTATAAGGAAGGCCATAAAGTGGCCGGTTTGTATTGAATCTTAGCATGGGACAATTCGTTGGATAGGTAAACAACAAAGCTACGACTTCCATGGGATATTTTTGCATTTTTTAAAAATTCAGCCAAAATGGAGGTTAAGAAAATCTCCTTGTTAATTTGGGACATTACTCGTTTTCGACCCTTTTTTAGTAGGAAGGCCATAATGTGGCCGATTTGCATTGAATCTTGGCGTGTGACAATTCGTTGGATAGGTAAACAACATAACTACGACTTCCATGGGATATTTTTGCATTCTCTAAAAATTCAGCCAAAATGGAGGTTAAGAAAATCCCCACGTTAATTTAGGACATTACTCGTTTTCGACCCTTTTTTATAAGGAAGGCCATAAAGTGGCCGGTTTGTATTGAATCTTAGCATGGGACAATTCGTTGGATAGGTAAACAACATAGCTACGACTTCCATGGGATATTTTTGCATTTTTTAAAAATTCAGCCAAAATGGAGGTTAAGAAAATCTCCTTGTTAATTTGGGACATTACTCGTTTTCGACCCTTTTTTATTAGGAAGGCCATAATGTGGCTGATTTGCATTGAATCTTAGCGTGTGACAATTCGTTGGATAGGTAAACAACATAACTACGACTTCCATGGGATATTTTTGCATTCTCTAAATATTTCACCAAAATGGAGGTTAAAAAAATCCCCTCGTTAATTTAGGACATTACTTGTTTTACCCTTTTTTATAAGGAAGGCCATCAAGTGGCCGGTTTGTATTGAATCTTAGCATGGGACAATTCGTTGGATAGGTAAACAACATAGCCACGACTTCCATGGGATATTTTTGCATTTTTTAAAAATTCAGCCAAAATGGAGGTTAAGAAAATCCCCTCGTTAATTTAGGACATTACTCGTTTTCGACCCTTTTTTTATAAGGAAGGCCATAAAGTGGCCGGTTTGTATTGAATCTTAGCATGGGACAATTCGTTGGATAGGTAAACAACAAAGCTACACTCTTCCATGGGATATTTTTGCATTTTTTAAAAATTCAGCCAAAATGGAGGTTAAGAAAATCTCCTTGTTAATTTGGGACATTACTCGTTTTCGACCCTTTTTTAGTAGGAAGGCCATAATGTGGCCGATTTGCATTGAATCTTGGCGTGTGACAATTCGTTGGATAGGTAAACAACATAACTACGACTTCCATGGGATATTTTTGCATTCTCTAAAAATTCAGCCAAAATGGAGGTTAAGAAAATCCCCACGTTAATTTAGGACATTACTCGTTTTCGACCCTTTTTTATAAGGAAGGCCATAAAGTGGCCGGTTTGTATTGAATCTTAGCATGGGACAATTCGTTGGATAGGTAAACAACATAGCTACGACTTCCATGGGATATTTTTGCATTTTTTAAAAATTCAGCCAAAATGGAGGTTAAGAAAATCTCCTTGTTAATTTGGGACATTACTCGTTTTCGACCCTTTTTTATTAGGAAGGCCATAATGTGGCTGATTTGCATTGAATCTTAGCGTGTGACAATTCGTTGGATAGGTAAACAACATAACTACGACTTCCATGGGATATTTTTGCATTCTCTAAATATTTCGCCAAAATGGAGGTTAAAAAAATCCCCTCGTTAATTTAGGACATTACTTGTTTTACCCTTTTTTATAAGGAAGGCCATCAAGTGGCCGGTTTGTATTGAATCTTAGCATGGGACAATTCGTTGGATAGGTAAACAACATAGCCACGACTTCCATGGGATATTTTTGCATTTTTTAAAAATTCAGCCAAAATGGAGGTTAAGAAAATCCCCTCGTTAATTTAGGACATTACTCGTTTTCGACCCTTTTTTTATAAGGAAGGCCATAAAGTGGCCGGTTTGTATTGAATCTTAGCATGGGACAATTCGTTGGATAGGTAAACAACAAAGCTACGACTTCCATGGGATATTTTTGCATTTTTTAAAAATTCAGCCAAAATGGAGGTTAAGAAAATCTCCTTGTTAATTTGGGACATTACTCGTTTTCGACCCTTTTTTAGTAGGAAGGCCATAATGTGGCCGATTTGCATTGAATCTTGGCGTGTGACAATTCGTTGGATAGGTAAACAACATAACTACGACTTCCATGGGATATTTTTGCATTCTCTAAATATTTGGCCAAAATGGAGGTTAAGAAAATCCCCTCGTTAATTTAGGACATTACTTGTTTTCGACCCTTTTTTATAAGGAAGGCCATAAAGTGGCCGGTTTGTATTGAATCTTAGCATGGGACAATTCGTTGGATAGGTAAACAACATAGCTACGACTTCCATGGGATATTTTTGCATTTTTTAAAAATTCAGCCAAAATGGAGGTTAAGAAAATCTCCTTGTTAATTTGGGACATTACTCGTTTTCGACACTTTTTTACTAGGAAGGCCATAATGTGGCCGATTTGCATTGAATCTTAGCGTGTGACAATTCGTTGGATAGGTAAACAACATAACTACGACTTCCATGGGATATTTTTGCATTCTCTAAAAATTTGGGCAAAATGGAGGTTAAGAAAATCTCCTCGTTAATTTAGGACATTACTCGTTTTCGACCCTTTTTTATAAGGAAGGCCATAAAGTGGCCGGTTTGTATTGAATCTTAGCATGGGACAATTCGTTGGATAGGTAAACAACATAGCTACGACTTCCATGGGATATTTTTGCATTTTTTAAAAATTCAGCCAAAATGGAGGTTAAGAAAATCTCCTTGTTAATTTGGGACATTACTCGTTTTCGACCCTTTTTTAGTAGGAAGGCCATAATGTGGCCGATTTGCATTGAATCTTGGCGTGTGATAATTCGTTGGATAGGTAAACAACATAACTACGACTTCCATGGGATATTTTTGCATTCTCTAAATATTTGGCCAAAATGGAGGTTAAGAAAATCCCCTCGTTAATTTAGGACATTACTTGTTTTCGACCCTTTTTTATAAGGAAGGCCATAAAGTGGCCGGTTTGTATTGAATCTTAGCATGGGACAATTCGTTGGATAGGTAAACAACATAGCTACGACTTCCATGGGATATTTTTGCATTTTTTAAAAATTCAGCCAAAATGGAGGTTAAGAAAATCTCCTTGTTAATTTGGGACATTACTCGTTTTCGACCCTTTTTTAGTAAGAAGGCCATAATGTGGCCGATTTTCATTGAATCTTGGCGTGTGACAATTCGTTGGATAGGTAAACAACATAACTACGACTTCCATGGGATATTTTTGCATTCTCTAAATATTTGGCCAAAATGGAGGTTAAGAAAATCCCCTCGTTAATTTAGGACATTACTTGTTTTCGACCCTTTTTTATAAGGAAGGCCATAAAGTGGCCGGTTTGTATTGAATCTTAGCATGGGACAATTCGTTGGATAGGTAAACAACATAGCTACGACTTCCATGGGATATTTTTGCATTCTCTAAAAATTTGGGCAAAATGGAGGTTAAGAAAATCTCCTCGTTAATTTAGGACATTACTCGTTTTCGACCCATTTTTACTAGGAAGGCCTTAAAGTGGCCGATTTGTATTGAATCTTAGCATGTGACAATTCGTTGGATAGGTAAACAACATAACTACGACTTCCATGGGATATTTTTGCATTCTCTAAAAATTCAGCCAAAATGGAGGTTGAGAAAATCTCCTCGTTAATTTGGGACATTACTCGTTTTGGACCCTTTTTTAGTAGGAAGGCCATAATGTGGCCGATTTGCATTGAATCTTGGCGTGTGACAATTCGTTGGATAGGTAAACAACATAACTACGACTTCCATGGGATATTTTTGCATTCTCTAAAAATTTAGCCAAAATGGAGGTTAAGAAAATCTCCTTGTTAATTTGGGACATTACTCGTTTTCGACCCTTTTTTACTAGGAAGGCCTTAATGTGGCCGATTTGCATTGAATCTTAGCGTGTGATAATTCGTTGGATAGGTAAACAACATAACTACGACTTCCATGGGACATTTTTGCATTCTCTAAAAATTTAGCCAAAATGGGGGTTATGAAAATATCCTCGTTAATTTAGGACATTACTCGTTTTCGACCCATTTTTACTAGGAAGGCCATAAAGTGGCCGGTTTGTATTGAATCTTAGCATGGGACAATTCGT
Organism: Medicago sativa; assembly: GCF_051527215.1. Taxonomy (NCBI): domain Eukaryota; kingdom Viridiplantae; phylum Streptophyta; class Magnoliopsida; order Fabales; family Fabaceae; genus Medicago; species Medicago sativa. The sequence goes on along the minus strand of NC_140754.1, from coordinate 99,490,933 downwards.
TGGATAGGTAAACAACATAACTACGACTTGCATGGGATATTTTTGCATTCTCTAAAAATTCAGCCAAAATGGAGGTTAAGAAAATCCCCTCGTTAATTTAGGACATTACTCGTTTTCGACCCTTTCTTATAAGGAAGGCCATAAAGTGGCCGGTTTGTATTGAATCTTAGCATGGGACAATTCGTTGGATAGGTAAACAACATAGCCACGACTTCCATGGGATATTTTTGCATTTTTTAAAAATTCAGCCAAAATGGAGGTTAAGAAAATCCCCTCGTTAATTTAGGACATTACTCGTTTTCGACCCTTTTTTTATAAGGAAGGCCTTAAAGTGGCCGGTTTGTATTGAATCTTAGCATGGGACAATTCGTTGGATAGGTAAACAACAAAGCTACGACTTCCATGGGATATTTTTGCATTTTTTAAAAATTCAGCCAAAATGGAGGTTAAGAAAATCTCCTTGTTAATTTGGGACATTACTCGTTTTCGACCCTTTTTTAGTAGGAAGTCCATAATGTGGCCGATTTGCATTGAATCTTGGCGTGTGACAATTCGTTGGATAGGTAAACAACATAACTACGACTTCCATGGGATATTTTTGCATTCTCTAAATATTTGGCCAAAATGGAGGTTAAGAAAATCCCCTCGTTAATTTAGGACATTACTTGTTTTCGACCCTTTTTTATAAGGAAGGCCATAAAGTGGCCGGTTTGTATTGAATCTTAGCATGGGACAATTCGTTGGATAGGTAAACAACATAGCTACGACTTCCATGGGATATTTTTGCATTTTTTAAAAATTCAGCCAAAATGGAGGTTAAGAAAATCCCCTCGTTGATTTAGGACATTACTCGTTTTCGACCCTTTTTTATAAGGAAGGCCATAAAGTGGCCGGTTTGTATTGAATCTTAGCATGGGACAATTCGTTGGATAGGTAAACAACATAGCTACGACTTCCATGGGATATTTTTGCATTTTTTAAAAATTCAGCCAAAATGGAGGTTAAGAAAATCTCCTTGTTAATTTGGGACATTACTCGTTTTCGACCCTTTTTTACTAGGAAGGCCTTAATGTGGCCGATTTGCATTGAATCTTAGCGTGTGATAATTCGTTGGATAGGTAAACAACATAACTACGACTTCCATGGGACATTTTTGCATTCTCTAAAAATTTAGCCAAAATGGGGGTTATGAAAATATCCTCGTTAATTTAGGACATTACTCGTTTTCGACCCATTTTTACTAGGAAGGCCATAAAGTGGCCGGTTTGTATTGAATCTTAGCATGGGACAATTCGTTGGATAGGTAAACAACATAACTACGACTTGCATGGGATATTTTTGCATTCTCTAAAAATTCAGCCAAAATGGAGGTTAAGAAAATCCCCTCGTTAATTTAGGACATTACTCGTTTTCGACCCTTTCTTATAAGGAAGGCCATAAAGTGGCCGGTTTGTATTGAATCTTAGCATGGGACAATTCGTTGGATAGGTAAACAACATAGCCACGACTTCCATGGGATATTTTTGCATTTTTTAAAAATTCAGCCAAAATGGAGGTTAAGAAAATCCCCTCGTTAATTTAGGACATTACTCGTTTTCGACCCTTTTTTTATAAGGAAGGCCTTAAAGTGGCCGGTTTGTATTGAATCTTAGCATGGGACAATTCGTTGGATAGGTAAACAACAAAGCTACGACTTCCATGGGATATTTTTGCATTTTTTAAAAATTCAGCCAAAATGGAGGTTAAGAAAATCTCCTTGTTAATTTGGGACATTACTCGTTTTCGACCCTTTTTTAGTAGGAAGTCCATAATGTGGCCGATTTGCATTGAATCTTGGCGTGTGACAATTCGTTGGATAGGTAAACAACATAACTACGACTTCCATGGGATATTTTTGCATTCTCTAAATATTTGGCCAAAATGGAGGTTAAGAAAATCCCCTCGTTAATTTAGGACATTACTTGTTTTCGACCCTTTTTTATAAGGAAGGCCATAAAGTGGCCGGTTTGTATTGAATCTTAGCATGGGACAATTCGTTGGATAGGTAAACAACATAGCTACGACTTCCATGGGATATTTTTGCATTTTTTAAAAATTCAGCCAAAATGGAGGTTAAGAAAATCCCCTCGTTGATTTAGGACATTACTCTTTTTCGACCCTTTTTTATAAGGAAGGCCATAAAGTGGCCGGTTTGTATTGAATCTTAGCATGGGACAATTCGTTGGATAGGTAAACAACATAGCTACGACTTCCATGGGATATTTTTGCATTTTTTAAAAATTCAGCCAAAATGGAGGTTAAGAAAATCTCCTTGTTAATTTGGGACATTACTCGTTTTCGACCCTTTTTTAGTAAGAAGGCCATAATGTGGCCGATTTTCATTGAATCTTGGCGTGTGACAATTCGTTGGATAGGTAAACAACATAACTACGACTTCCATGGGATATTTTTGCATTCTCTAAATATTTGGCCAAAATGGAGGTTAAGAAAATCCCCTCATTAATTAAGGACATTACTTGTTTTCGACCCTTTTTTATAAGGAAGGCCATAAAGTGGCCGGTTTGTATTGAATCTTAGCATGGGACAATTCGTTGGATAGGTAAACAACATAGCTACGACTTCCATGGGATATTTTTGCATTTTTTAAAAATTCAGCCAAAATGGAGGTTAAGAAAATCTCCTTGTTAATTTGGGACATTACTCGTTTTCGACACTTTTTTACTAGGAAGGCCATAATGTGGCCGATTTGCATTGAATCTTAGCGTGTGACAATTCGTTGGATAGGTAAACAACATAACTACGACTTCCATGGGATATTTTTGCATTCTCTAAAAATTTGGGCAAAATGGAGGTTAAGAAAATCTCCTCGTTAATTTAGGACATTACTCGTTTTCGACCCATTTTTACTAGGAAGGCCTTAAAGTGGCCGATTTGTATTGAATCTTAGCATGTGACAATTCGTTGGATAGGTAAACAACATAACTACGACTTCCATGGGATATTTTTGCATTCTCTAAAAATTCAGCCAAAATGGAGGTTAAGAAAATCTCCTCGTTAATTTGGGACATTACTCGTTTTGGACCCTTTTTTAGTAGGAAGGCCATAATGTGGCCGATTTGCATTGAATCTTGGCGTGTGACAATTCGTTGGATAGGTAAACAACATAACTACGACTTCCATGGGATATTTTTGCATTCTCTAAAAATTTAGCCAAAATGGAGGTTAAGAAAATCTCCTTGTTAATTTGGGACATTACTCGTTTTCGACCCTTTTTTACTAGGAAGGCCTTAATGTGGCCGATTTGCATTGAATCTTAGCGTGTGATAATTCGTTGGATAGGTAAACAACATAACTACGACTTCCATGGGACATTTTTGCATTCTCTAAAAATTTAGCCAAAATGGGGGTTATGAAAATATCCTCGTTAATTTAGGACATTACTCGTTTTCGACCCATTTTTACTAGGAAGGCCATAAAGTGGCCGGTTTGTATTGAATCTTAGCATGGGACAATTCGTTGGATAGGTAAACAACATAACTACGACTTGCATGGGATATTTTTGCATTCTCTAAAAATTCAGCCAAAATGGAGGTTAAGAAAATCCCCTCGTTAATTTAGGACATTACTCGTTTTCGACCCTTTCTTATAAGGAAGGCCATAAAGTGGCCGGTTTGTATTGAATCTTAGCATGGGACAATTCGTTGGATAGGTAAACAACATAGCTACGACTTCCATGGGATATTTTTGCATTTTTTAAAAATTCAGCCAAAATGGAGGTTAAGAAAATCTCCTTGTTAATTTGGGACATTATTCGTTTTCGACCCTTTTTTACTAGGAAGGCCTTAATGTGGCCGATTTGCATTGAATCTTAGCATGTGATAATTCGTTGGATAGGTAAACAACATAACTACGACTTCCATGGGACATTTTTGCATTCTCTAAAAATTTAGCCAAAATGGGGGTTAAGAAAATATCCTCGTTAATTTAGGACATTACTCGTTTTCGACCCATTTTTACTAGGAAGGCCATAAAGTGGCCGGTTTGTATTGAATCTTAGCATGGGACAATTCGTTGGATAGGTAAACAACATAACTACGACTTCCATGGGATATTTTTGCATTCTCTAAAAATTCAGCCAAAATGGAGGTTAAAAAATCCCCTCGTTAATTTAGGACATTACTCGTTTTCGACCCTTTTTTATACGGAAGGCCATAAAGTGGCCGGTTTGTATTGAATCTTAGCATGGGACAATTCGTTGGATAGGTAAACAACATAGCTACGACTTCCATGGGATATTTTTGCATTCTCTAAAAATTTGGGCAAAATGGAGGTTAAGAAAATCTCCTCGTTAATTTAGGACATTACTCGTTTTCGACCCATTTTTACTAGGAAGGCCTTAATGTGGCCGATTTGCATTGAATCTTAGCGTGTGATAATTCGTTGGATAGGTAAACAACATAACTACGACTTCCATGGGACATTTTTGCATTCTCTAAAAATTTAGCCAAAATGGGGGTTATGAAAATATCCTCGTTAATTTAGGACATTACTCGTTTTCGACCCATTTTTACTAGGAAGGCCATAAAGTGGCCGGTTTGTATTGAATCTTAGCATGGGACAATTCGTTGGATAGGTAAACAACATAACTACGACTTGCATGGGATATTTTTGCATTCTCTAAAAATTCAGCCAAAATGGAGGTTAAGAAAATCCCCTCGTTAATTTAGGACATTACTCGTTTTCGACCCTTTCTTATAAGGAAGGCCATAAAGTGGCCGGTTTGTATTGAATCTTAGCATGGGACAATTCGTTGGATAGGTAAACAACATAGCTACGACTTCCATGGGATATTTTTGCATTTTTTAAAAATTCAGCCAAAATGGAGGTTAAGAAAATCTCCTTGTTAATTTGGGACATTATTCGTTTTCGACCCTTTTTTACTAGGAAGGCCTTAATGTGGCCGATTTGCATTGAATCTTAGCATGTGATAATTCGTTGGATAGGTAAACAACATAACTACGACTTCCATGGGACATTTTTGCATTCTCTAAAAATTTAGCCAAAATGGGGGTTAAGAAAATATCCTCGTTAATTTAGGACATTACTCGTTTTCGACCCATTTTTACTAGGAAGGCCATAAAGTGGCCGGTTTGTATTGAATCTTAGCATGGGACAATTCGTTGGATAGGTAAACAACATAACTACGACTTCCATGGGATATTTTTGCATTCTCTAAAAATTCAGCCAAAATGGAGGTTAAAAAATCCCCTCGTTAATTTAGGACATTACTCGTTTTCGACCCTTTTTTATAAGGAAGGCCATAAAGTGGCCGGTTTGTATTGAATCTTAGCATGGGACAATTCGTTGGATAGGTAAACAACATAGCTACGACTTCCATGGGATATTTTTGCATTCTCTAAAAATTTGGGCAAAATGGAGGTTAAGAAAATCTCCTCGTTAATTTAGGACATTACTCGTTTTCGACCCATTTTTACTAGGAAGGCCTTAAAGTGGCCGATTTGTATTGAATCTTAGCATGTGACAATTCGTTGGATAGGTAAACAACATAACTACGACTTCCATGGGATATTTTTGCATTCTCTAAAAATTCAGCCAAAATGGAGGTTGAGAAAATCTCCTCGTTAATTTGGGACATTACTCGTTTTGGACCCTTTTTTAGTAGGAAGGCCATAATGTGGCCGATTTGCATTGAATCTTGGCGTGTGACAATTCGTTGGATAGGTAAACAACATAACTACGACTTCCATGGGATATTTTTGCATTCTCTAAAAATTTAGCCAAAATGGAGGTTAAGAAAATCTCCTTGTTAATTTGGGACATTACTCGTTTTCGACCCTTTTTTACTAGGAAGGCCTTAATGTGGCCGATTTGCATTGAATCTTAGCGTGTGATAATTCGTTGGATAGGTAAACAACATAACTACGACTTCCATGTGACATTTTTGCATTCTCTAAAAATTTAGCCAAAATGGGGGTTATGAAAATATCCTCGTTAATTTAGGACATTACTCGTTTTCGACCCATTTTTACTAGGAAGGCCATAAAGTGGCCGGTTTGTATTGAATCTTAGCATGGGACAATTCGTTGGATAGGTAAACAACATAACTACGACTTGCATGGGATATTTTTGCATTCTCTAAAAATTCAGCCAAAATGGAGGTTAAGAAAATCCCCTCGTTAATTTAGGACATTACTCGTTTTCGACCCTTTCTTATAAGGAAGGCCATAAAGTGGCCGGTTTGTATTGAATCTTAGCATGGGACAATTCGTTGGATAGGTAAACAACATAGCCACGACTTCCATGAGATATTTTTGCATTTTTTAAAAATTCAGCCAAAATGGAGGTTAAGAAAATCCCCTCGTTAATTTAGGACATTACTCGTTTTCGACCCTTTTTTTATAAGGAAGGCCTTAAAGTGGCCGGTTTGTATTGAATCTTAGCATGGGACAATTTGTTGGATAGGTAAACAACAAAGCTACGACTTCCATGGGATATTTTTGCATTTTTTAAAAATTCAGCCAAAATGGAGGTTAAGAAAATCTCCTTGTTAATTTGGGACATTACTCGTTTTCGACCCTTTTTTAGTAGGAAGTCCATAATGTGGCCGATTTGCATTGAATCTTGGCGTGTGACAATTCGTTGGATAGGTAAACAACATAACTACGACTTCCATGGGATATTTTTGCATTCTCTAAATATTTGGCCAAAATGGAGGTTAAGAAAATCCCCTCGTTAATTTAGGACATTACTTGTTTTCGACCCTTTTTTATAAGGAAGGCCATAAAGTGGCCGGTTTGTATTGAATCTTAGCATGGGACAATTCGTTGGATAGGTAAACAACATAGCTACGACTTCCATGGGATATTTTTGCATTTTTTAAAAATTCAGCCAAAATGGAGGTTAAGAAAATCCCCTCGTTGATTTAGGACATTACTCGTTTTCGACCCTTTTTTATAAGGAAGGCCATAAAGTGGCCGGTTTGTATTGAATCTTAGCATGGGACAATTCGTTGGATAGGTAAACAACATAGCTACGACTTCCATGGGATATTTTTGCATTTTTTAAAAATTCAGCCAAAATGGAGGTTAAGAAAATCTCCTTGTTAATTTGGGACATTACTCGTTTTCGACCCTTTTTTACTAGGAAGGCCTTAATGTGGCCGATTTGCATTGAATCTTAGCGTGTGATAATTCGTTGGATAGGTAAACAACATAACTACGACTTCCATGGGACATTTTTGCATTCTCTAAAAATTTAGCCAAAATGGGGGTTATGAAAATATCCTCGTTAATTTAGGACATTACTCGTTTTCGACCCATTTTTACTAGGAAGGCCATAAAGTGGCCGGTTTGTATTGAATCTTAGCATGGGACAATTCGTTGGATAGGTAAACAACATAACTACGACTTGCATGGGATATTTTTGCATTCTCTAAAAATTCAGCCAAAATGGAGGTTAAGAAAATCCCCTCGTTAATTTAGGACATTACTCGTTTTCGACCCTTTCTTATAAGGAAGGCCATAAAGTGGCCGGTTTGTATTGAATCTTAGCATGGGACAATTCGTTGGATAGGTAAACAACATAGCCACGACTTCCATGGGATATTTTTGCATTTTTTAAAAATTCAGCCAAAATGGAGGTTAAGAAAATCCCCTCGTTAATTTAGGACATTACTCGTTTTCGACCCTTTTTTTATAAGGAAGGCCTTAAAGTGGCCGGTTTGTATTGAATCTTAGCATGGGACAATTCGTTGGATAGGTAAACAACAAAGCTATGACTTCCATGGGATATTTTTGCATTTTTTAAAAATTCAGCCAAAATGGAGGTTAAGAAAATCTCCTTGTTAATTTGGGACATTACTCGTTTTCGACCCTTTTTTAGTAGGAAGTCCATAATGTGGCCGATTTGCATTGAATCTTGGCGTGTGACAATTCGTTGGATAGGTAAACAACATAACTACGACTTCCATGGGATATTTTTGCATTCTCTAAATATTTGGCCAAAATGGAGGTTAAGAAAATCCCCTCGTTAATTTAGGACATTACTTGTTTTCGACCCTTTTTTATAAGGAAGGCCATAAAGTGGCCGGTTTGTATTGAATCTTAGCATGGGACAATTCGTTGGATAGGTAAACAACATAGCTACGACTTCCATGGGATATTTTTGCATTTTTTAAAAATTCAGCCAAAATGGAGGTTAAGAAAATCCCCTCGTTGATTTAGGACATTACTCGTTTTCGACCCTTTTTTATAAGGAAGGCCATAAAGTGGCCGGTTTGTATTGAATCTTAGCATGGGACAATTCGTTGGATAGGTAAACAACATAGCTACGACTTCCATGGGATATTTTTGCATTTTTTAAAAATTCAGCCAAAATGGAGGTTAAGAAAATCTCCTTGTTAATTTGGGACATTACTCGTTTTCGACCCTTTTTTACTAGGAAGGCCTTAATGTGGCCGATTTGCATTGAATCTTAGCGTGTGATAATTCGTTGGATAGGTAAACAACATAACTACGACTTCCATGGGACATTTTTGCATTCTCTAAAAATTTAGCCAAAATGGGGGTTATGAAAATATCCTCGTTAATTTAGGACATTACTCGTTTTCGACCCATTTTTACTAGGAAGGCCATAAAGTGGCCGGTTTGTATTGAATCTTAGCATGGGACAATTCGTTGGATAGGTAAACAACATAACTACGACTTGCATGGGATATTTTTGCATTCTCTAAAAATTCAGCCAAAATGGAGGTTAAGAAAATCCCCTCGTTAATTTAGGACATTACTCGTTTTCGACCCTTTCTTATAAGGAAGGCCATAAAGTGGCCGGTTTGTATTGAATCTTAGCATGGGACAATTCGTTGGATAGGTAAACAACATAGCCACGACTTCCATGGGATATTTTTGCATTTTTTAAAAATTCAGCCAAAATGGAGGTTAAGAAAATCCCCTCGTTAATTTAGGACATTACTCGTTTTCGACCCTTTTTTTATAAGGAAGGCCTTAAAGTGGCCGGTTTGTATTGAATCTTAGCATGGGACAATTCGTTGGATAGGTAAACAACAAAGCTACGACTTCCATGGGATATTTTTGCATTTTTTAAAAATTCAGCCAAAATGGAGGTTAAGAAAATCTCCTTGTTAATTTGGGACATTACTCGTTTTCGACCCTTTTTTAGTAGGAAGTCCATAATGTGGCCGATTTGCATTGAATCTTGGCGTGTAACAATTCGTTGGATAGGTAAACAACATAACTACGACTTCCATGGGATATTTTTGCATTCTCTAAATATTTGGCCAAAATGGAGGTTAAGAAAATCCCCTCGTTAATTTAGGACATTACTTGTTTTCGACCCTTTTTTATAAGGAAGGCCATAAAGTGGCCGGTTTGTATTGAATCTTAGCATGGGACAATTCGTTGGATAGGTAAACAACATAGCTACGACTTCCATGGGATATTTTTGCATTTTTTAAAAATTCAGCCAAAATGGAGGTTAAGAAAATCCCCTCGTTGATTTAGGACATTACTCGTTTTCGACCCTTTTTTATAAGGAAGGCCATAAAGTGGCCGGTTTGTATTGAATCTTAGCATGGGACAATTCGTTGGATAGGTAAACAACATAGCTACGACTTCCATGGGATATTTTTGCATTTTTTAGAAATTCAGCCAAAATGGAGGTTAAGAAAATCTCCTTGTTAATTTGGGACATTACTCGTTTTCGACCCTTTTTTAGTAAGAAGGCCATAATGTGGCCGATTTTCATTGAATCTTGGCGTGTGACAATTCGTTGGATAGGTAAACAACATAACTACGACTTCCATGGGATATTTTTGCATTCTCTAAAAATTTGGGCAAAATGGAGGTTAAGAAAATCTCCTCGTTAATTTAGGACATTACTCGTTTTCGACCCATTTTTACTAGGAAGGCCTTAAAGTGGCCGATTTGTATTGAATCTTAGCATGTGACAATTCGTTGGATAGGTAAACAACATAACTACGACTTCCATGGGATATTTTTGCATTCTCTAAAAATTCAGCCAAAATGGAGGTTAAGAAAATCTCCTCGTTAATTTGGGACATTACTCGTTTTGGACCCTTTTTTAGTAGGAAGGCCATAATGTGGCCGATTTGCATTGAATCTTGGCGTGTGACAATTCGTTGGATAGGTAAACAACATAACTACGACTTCCATGGGATATTTTTGCATTCTCTAAAAATTTAGCCAAAATGGAGGTTAAGAAAATCTCCTTGTTAATTTGGGACATTACTCGTTTTCGACCCTTTTTTACTAGGAAGGCCTTAATGTGGCCGATTTGCATTGAATCTTAGCGTGTGATAATTCGTTGGATAGGTAAACAACATAACTACGACTTCCATGGGACATTTTTGCATTCTCTAAAAATTTAGCCAAAATGGGGGTTATGAAAATATCCTCGTTAATTTAGGACATTACTCGTTTTCGACCCTTTTTTATAAGGAAGGCCATAAAGTGGCCGGTTTGTATTGAATCTTAGCATGGGACAATTCGTTGGATAGGTAAACAACATAACTACGACTTGCATGGGATATTTTTGCATTCTCTAAAAATTCAGCCAAAATGGAGGTTAAGAAAATCCCCTCGTTAATTTAGGACATTACTCGTTTTCGACCCTTTCTTATAAGGAAGGCCATAAAGTGGCCGGTTTGTATTGAATCTTAGCATGGGACAATTCGTTGGATAGGTAAACAACATAGCTACGACTTCCATGGGATATTTTTGCATTTTTTAAAAATTCAGCCAAAATGGAGGTTAAGAAAATCTCCTTGTTAATTTGGGACATTATTCGTTTTCGACCCTTTTTTACTAGGAAGGCCTTAATGTGGCCGATTTGCATTGAATCTTAGCATGTGATAATTCGTTGCATAGGTAAACAACATAACTACGACTTCCATGGGATATTTTTGCATTCTCTAAATATTTGGCCAAAATGGAGGTTAAGAAAATCCCCTCGTTAATTTAGGACATTACTTGTTTTCGACCCTTTTTTATAAGGAAGGCCATAAAGTGGCCGGTTTGTATTGAATCTTAGCATGGGACAATTCGTTGGATAGGTAAACAACATAGCTACGACTTCCATGGGATATTTTTGCATTTTTTAAAAATTCAGCCAAAATGGAGGTTAAGAAAATCTCCTTGTTAATTTGGGACATTACTCGTTTTCGACCCTTTTTTAGTAAGAAGGCCATAATGTGGCCGATTTTCATTGAATCTTGGCGTGTGACAATTCGTTGGATAGGTAAACAACATAACTACGACTTCCATGGGATATTTTTGCATTCTCTAAATATTTGGCCAAAATGGAGGTTAAGAAAATCCCCTCATTAATTAAGGACATTACTTGTTTTCGACCCTTTTTTATAAGGAAGGCAATAAAGTGGCCGGTTTGTATTGAATCTTAGCATGGGACAATTCGTTGGATAGGTAAACAACATAGCTACGACTTCCATGGGATATTTTTGCATTTTTTAAAAATTCAGCCAAAATGGAGGTTAAGAAAATCTCCTTGTTAATTTGGGACATTACTCGTTTTCGACACTTTTTTACTAGGAAGGCCATAATGTGGCCGATTTGCATTGAATCTTAGCGTGTGACAATTCGTTGGATAGGTAAACAACATAACTACGACTTCCATGGGATATTTTTGCATTCTCTAAAAATTTGGGCAAAATGGAGGTTAAGAAAATCTCCTCGTTAATTTAGGACATTACTCGTTTTCGACCCATTTTTACTAGGAAGGCCTTAAAGTGGCCGATTTGTATTGAATCTTAGCATGTGACAATTCGTTGGATAGGTAAACAACATAACTACGACTTCCATGGGATATTTTTGCATTCTCTAAAAATTCAGCCAAAATGGAGGTCAAGAAAATCTCCTCGTTAATTTGGGACATTACTCGTTTTGGACCCTTTTTTAGTAGGAAGGCCATAATGTGGCCGATTTGCATTGAATCTTGGCGTGTGACAATTCGTTGGATAGGTAAACAACATAACTACGACTTCCATGGGATATTTTTGCATTCTCTAAAAATTTAGCCAAAATGGAGGTTAAGAAAATCTCCTTGTTAATTTGGGACATTACTCGTTTTCGACCCTTTTTTACTAGGAAGGCCTTAATGTGGCCGATTTGCATTGAATCTTAGCGTGTGATAATTCGTTGGATAGGTAAACAACATAACTACGACTTCCATGGGACATTTTTGCATTCTCTAAAAATTTAGCCAAAATGGGGGTTATGAAAATATCCTCGTTAATTTAGGACATTACTCGTTTTCGACCCATTTTTACTAGGAAGGCCATAAAGTGGCCGGTTTGTATTGAATCTTAGCATGGGACAATTCGTTGGATAGGTAAACAACATAACTACGACTTGCATGGGATATTTTTGCATTCTCTAAAAATTCAGCCAAAATGGAGGTTAAGAAAATCCCCTCGTTAATTTAGGACATTACTCGTTTTCGACCCTTTCTTATAAGGAAGGCCATAAAGTGGCCGGTTTGTATTGAATCTTAGCATGGGACAATTCGTTGGATAGGTAAACAACATAGCTACGACTTCCATGGGATATTTTTGCATTTTTTAAAAATTCAGCCAAAATGGAGGTTAAGAAAATCTCCTTGTTAATTTGGGACATTATTCGTTTTCGACCCTTTTTTACTAGGAAGGCCTTAATGTGGCCGATTTGCATTGAATCTTAGCATGTGATAATTCGTTGGATAGGTAAACAACATAACTACGTTAATTTGGGACATGTGATAATTTGGGACATGAGATAGGTAAACAAAAATATCTTAGCATGTGATAATTCGTTGGATATGTTGTTTACCTATCCAACGAATTGTCACACGCTAAGATTCAATGCAAATCGGCCACATTATGGCCTTCCTACTAAAAAAGGGTCGAAAACGAGTAATGTCCCAAATTAACGAGGATATTTTCTTAACCCCCATTTTGGCTGAATTTTTAGAGAATGCAAAAATATCCCATGGAAGTCGTAGTTATGTTGTTTACCTATCCAACGAATTGTCACACGCTAAGATTCAATGCAAGTCGGCCACATTATGGCCTTCCTACTAAAAAAGGGTCGAAAACGAGTAATGTCAATAATTAACGAGTATATTTTCTTAACCCCCATTTTGGCTGAATTTTTATAGAATGCAAAAATATCCCATGGAAGTCGTAGTTATGCTGTTTACCTATCCAACGAATTGTCACACGCTAAGATTCAATGCAAATCGGCCACATTATGGCCTTCCTACTAAAAAAGGGTCGAAAACGAGTAATGTCCCAAATTAACGAGGATATTTTCTTAACCCCCATTTTGGCTGAATTTTAAGAGAATGCAAAAATATCCCATGGAAGTCATAGTTATGTTGTTTACCTATCCAACGAATTGTCACACGCTAAGATTCAATGCAAATCGGCCACATTATGGCCTTCCTAGTAAAAAAGGGTCGAAAACGAGTAATGTCCCAAATTAACGAGGAGATTTTCTTAACCTCCATTTTGGCTGAATTTTTAAAAAATGCAAAAATATCCCATGGAAGTCGTAGCTATGTTGTTTACCTATCCAACAAATTGTCACATGCTAAGATTCAATACAAACCGGCCACTTTATGGCCTTCCTTATAAAAAAGGGTCGAAAACGAGTAATGTCAAAAACTAACGAGTATATTTTCTTAACCCCCATTTTGGCTGAATTTTTAGAGAATGCAAAAATATCCCATGGAAGTCGTAGTTATGCTGTTTACCTATCCAACGAATTGTCACACGCTAAGATTCAATGCAAATCGGCCACATTATGGCCTTCCTACTAAAAAAGGGTCGAAAACGAGTAATGTCCCAAATTAACGAGGATATTTTCTTAACCCCCATTTTGGCTGAATTTTTAGAGAATGCAAAAATATCCCATGGAAGTCATAGTTATGTTGTTTACCTATCCAACGAATTGTCACACGCTAAGATTCAATGCAAATCGGCCACATTATGGCCTTCCTACTAAAAAAGGGTCGAAAACGAGTAATGTCCCAAATTAACGAGGATATTTTCTTAACCCCCATTTTGGCTGAATTTTTAGAGAATGCAAAAATATCCCATGGAAGTCATAGTTATGTTGTTTACCTATCCAACGAATTGTCACACGCTAAGATTCAATGCAAATCGGCCACATTATGGCCTTCCTAGTAAAAAAGGGTCGAAAACGAGTAATGTCCCAAATTAACGAGGAGATTTTCTTAACCTCCATTTTGGCTGAATTTTTAAAAAATGCAAAAATATCCCATGGAAGTCGTAGCTATGTTGTTTACCTATCCAACAAATTGTCCCATGCTAAGATTCAATACAAACCGCCCACTTTATGGCCTTCCTTATAAAAAAGGGTCGAAAACGAGTAATGTCCTAAATTAACGAGGGGATTTTCTTAACCTCCATTTTGGCTGAATTTTTAGAGAATGCAAAAATATCCCATGGAAGTCGTAGTTATGTTGTTTACCTATCCAACGAATTGTCACACGCTAAGATTCAATGCAAATCGGCCACATTATGGCCTTCCTACCAAAAAAGGGTCGAAAACGAGTAATGTCCCAAATTAACAAGGATATTTTCTTAACCCCCATTTTGGCTGAATTTTTAGAGAATGCAAAAATATCCCATGGAAGTCATAGTTATGTTGTTTACCTATCCAACGAATTGTCACACGCTAAGATTCAATGCAAATCGGCCACATTATGGCCTTCCTAGTAAAAATGGGTCGAAAACGAGTAATGTCCCAAATTAACGAGGAGATTTTCTTAACCTCCATTTTGGCTGAATTTTTAAAAAATGCAAAAATATCCCATGGAAGTCGTAGCTATGTTGTTTACCTATCCAACGAATTGTCCCATGCTAAGATTCAATACAAACCGGCCACTTTATGGCCTTCCTTATAAAAAAGGGTCAAAAACGAGTAATGTCCTAAATTAACGAGGGGATTTTCTTAACCTCCATTTTGGCTGAATTTTTAGAGAATGCAAAAATATCCCATGGAAGTCGTAGTTATGTTGTTTACCTATCCAACGAATTGTCACACGCTAAGATTCAATGCAAATCGGCCACATTATGGCCTTCCTACTAAAAAAGGGTCGAAAACGAGTAATGTCCCAAATTAACGAGGATATTTTCTTAACCCCCATTTTGGCTGAATTTTTAGAGAATGCAAAAATATCCCATGGAAGTCATAGTTATGTTGTTTACCTATCCAACGAATTGTCACACGCTAAGATTCAATGCAAATCGGCCACATTATGGCCTTCCTACTAAAAAAGGGTCGAAAACGAGTAATGTCCCAAATTAACGAGGATATTTTCTTAACCCCCATTTTGGCTGAATTTTTAGAGAATGCAAAAATATCCCATGGAAGTCGTAGTTATGTTGTTTACCTATCCAACGAATTGTCACACGCTAAGATTCAATGCAAATCGGCCACATTATGGCCTTCCTACCAAAAAAGGGTCGAAAACGAGTAATGTCCCAAATTAACAAGGATATTTTCTTAACCCCCATTTTGGCTGAATTTTTAGAGAATGCAAAAATATCCCATGGAAGTCATAGTTATGTTGTTTACCTATCCAACGAATTGTCACACGCTAAGATTCAATGCAAATCGGCCACATTATGGCCTTCCTAGTAAAAATGGGTCGAAAACGAGTAATGTCCCAAATTAACGAGGAGATTTTCTTAACCTCCATTTTGGCTGAATTTTTAAAAAATGCAAAAATATCCCATGGAAGTCGTAGCTATGTTGTTTACCTATCCAACGAATTGTCCCATGCTAAGATTCAATACAAACCGGCCACTTTATGGCCTTCCTTATAAAAAAGGGTCAAAAACGAGTAATGTCCTAAATTAACGAGGGGATTTTCTTAACCTCCATTTTGGCTGAATTTTTAGAGAATGCAAAAATATCCCATGGAAGTCGTAGTTATGTTGTTTACCTATCCAACGAATTGTCACACGCTAAGATTCAATGCAAATCGGCCACATTATGGCCTTCCTACTAAAAAAGGGTCGAAAACGAGTAATGTCCCAAATTAACGAGGATATTTTCTTAACCCCCATTTTGGCTGAATTTTAAGAGAATGCAAAAATATCCCATGGAAGTCATAGTTATGTTGTTTACCTATCCAACGAATTGTCACACGCTAAGATTCAATGCAAATCGGCCACATTATGGCCTTCCTAGTAAAAAAGGGTCGAAAACGAGTAATGTCCCAAATTAACGAGGAGATTTTCTTAACCTCCATTTTGGCTGAATTTTTAAAAAATGCAAAAATATCCCATGGAAGTCGTAGCTATGTTGTTTACCTATCCAACAAATTGTCCCATGCTAAGATTCAATACAAACCGGCCACTTTATGGCCTTCCTTATAAAAAAGGGTCGAAAACGAGTAATGTCAAAAATTAACGAGTATATTTTCTTAACCCCCATTTTGGCTGAATTTTTAGAGAATGCAAAAATATCCCATGGAAGTCGTAGTTATGCTGTTTACCTATCCAACGAATTGTCACACGCTAAGATTCAATGCAAATCGGCCACATTATGGCCTTCCTACTAAAAAAGGGTCGAAAACGAGTAATGTCCCAAATTAACGAGGATATTTTCTTAACCCCCATTTTGGCTGAATTTTTAGAGAATGCAAAAATATCCCATGGAAGTCATAGTTATGTTGTTTACCTATCCAACGAATTGTCACACGCTAAGATTCAATGCAAATCGGCCACATTATGGCCTTCCTACTAAAAAAGGGTCGAAAACGAGTAATGTCCCAAATTAACGAGGATATTTTCTTAACCCCCATTTTGGCTGAATTTTTAGAGAATGCAAAAATATCCCATGGAAGTCATAGTTATGTTGTTTACCTATCCAACGAATTGTCACACGCTAAGATTCAATGCAAATCGGCCACATTATGGCCTTCCTAGTAAAAAAGGGTCGAAAACGAGTAATGTCCCAAATTAACGAGGAGATTTTCTTAACCTCCATTTTGGCTGAATTTTTAAAAAATGCAAAAATATCCCATGGAAGTCGTAGCTATGTTGTTTACCTATCCAACAAATTGTCCCATGCTAAGATTCAATACAAAACGCCCACTTTATGGCCTTCCTTATAAAAAAGGGTCGAAAACGAGTAATGTCCTAAATTAACGAGGGGATTTTCTTAACCTCCATTTTGGCTGAATTTTTAGAGAATGCAAAAATATCCCATGGAAGTCGTAGTTATGTTGTTTACCTATCCAACGAATTGTCACACGCTAAGATTCAATGCAAATCGGCCACATTATGGCCTTCCTACCAAAAAAGGGTCGAAAACGAGTAATGTCCCAAATTAACAAGGATATTTTCTTAACCCCCATTTTGGCTGAATTTTTAGAGAATGCAAAAATATCCCATGGAAGTCATAGTTATGTTGTTTACCTATCCAACGAATTGTCACACGCTAAGATTCAATGCAAATCGGCCACATTATGGCCTTCCTAGTAAAAATGGGTCGAAAACGAGTAATGTCCCAAATTAACGAGGAGATTTTCTTAACCTCCATTTTGGCTGAATTTTTAAAAAATGCAAAAATATCCCATGGAAGTCGTAGCTATGTTGTTTACCTATCCAACGAATTGTCCCATGCTAAGATTCAATACAAACCGGCCACTTTATGGCCTTCCTTATAAAAAAGGGTCAAAAACGAGTAATGTCCTAAATTAACGAGGGGATTTTCTTAACCTCCATTTTGGCTGAATTTTTAGAGAATGCAAAAATATCCCATGGAAGTCGTAGTTATGTTGTTTACCTATCCAACGAATTGTCACACGCTAAGATTCAATGCAAATCGGCCACATTATGGCCTTCCTACTAAAAAAGGGTCGAAAACGAGTAATGTCCCAAATTAACGAGTATATTTTCTTAACCCCCATTTTGGCTGAATTTTTAGAGAATGCAAAAATATCCCATGGAAGTCGTAGTTATGCTGTTTACCTATCCAACGAATTGTCACACGCTAAGATTCAATGCAAATCGGCCACATTATGGCCTTCCTACTAAAAAAGGGTCGAAAACGAGTAATGTCCCAAATTAACGAGGATATTTTCTTAACCCCCATTTTGGCTGAATTTTTAGAGAATGCAAAAATATCCCATGGAAGTCATAGTTATGTTGTTTACCTATCCAACGAATTGTCACACGCTAAGATTCAATGCAAATCGGCCACATTATGGCCTTCCTACTAAAAAAGGGTCGAAAACGAGTAATGTCCCAAATTAACGAGGATATTTTCTTAACCCCCATTTTGGCTGAATTTTTAGAGAATGCAAAAATATCCCATGGAAGTCATAGTTATGTTGTTTACCTATCCAACGAATTGTCACACGCTAAGATTCAATGCAAATCGGCCACATTATGGCCTTCCTAGTAAAAAAGGGTCGAAAACGAGTAATGTCCCAAATTAACGAGGAGATTTTCTTAACCTCCATTTTGGCTGAATTTTTAAAAAATGCAAAAATATCCCATGGAAGTCGTAGCTATGTTGTTTACCTATCCAACAAATTGTCCCATGCTAAGATTCAATACAAACCGCCCACTTTATGGCCTTCCTTATAAAAAAGGGTCGAAAACGAGTAATGTCCTAAATTAACGAGGGGATTTTCTTAACCTCCATTTTGGCTGAATTTTTAGAGAATGCAAAAATATCCCATGGAAGTCGTAGTTATGTTGTTTACCTATCCAACGAATTGTCACACGCTAAGATTCAATGCAAATCGGCCACATTATGGCCTTCCTACCAAAAAAGGGTCGAAAACGAGTAATGTCCCAAATTAACAAGGATATTTTCTTAACCCCCATTTTGGCTGAATTTTTAGAGAATGCAAAAATATCCCATGGAAGTCATAGTTATGTTGTTTACCTATCCAACGAATTGTCACACGCTAAGATTCAATGCAAATCGGCCACATTATGGCCTTCCTAGTAAAAATGGGTCGAAAACGAGTAATGTCCCAAATTAACGAGGAGATTTTCTTAACCTCCATTTTGGCTGAATTTTTAAAAAATGCAAAAATATCCCATGGAAGTCGTAGCTATGTTGTTTACCTATCCAACGAATTGTCCCATGCTAAGATTCAATACAAACCGGCCACTTTATGGCCTTCCTTATAAAAAAGGGTCAAAAACGAGTAATGTCCTAAATTTACGAGGGGATTTTCTTAACCTCCATTTTGGCTGAATTTTTAGAGAATGCAAAAATATCCCATGGAAGTCGTAGTTATGTTGTTTACCTATCCAACGAATTGTCACACGCTAAGATTCAATGCAAATCGGCCACATTATGGCCTTCCTACTAAAAAAGGGTCGAAAACGAGTAATGTCCCAAATTAACGAGGATATTTTCTTAACCCCCATTTTGGCTGAATTTTTAGAGAATGCAAAAATATCCCATGGAAGTCATAGTTATGTTGTTTACCTATCCAACGAATTGTCACACGCTAAGATTCAATGCAAATCGGCCACATTATGGCCTTCCTACTAAAAAAGGGTCGAAAACGAGTAATGTCCCAAATTAACGAGGATATTTTCTTAACCCCCATTTTGGCTGAATTTTTAGAGAATGCAAAAATATCTCATGGAAGTCGTAGTTATGTTGTTTACCTATCCAACGAATTGTCACACGCTAAGATTCAATGCAAATCGGCCACATTATGGCCTTCCTACCAAAAAAGGGTCGAAAACGAGTAATGTCCCAAATTAACAAGGATATTTTCTTAACCCCCATTTTGGCTGAATTTTTAGAGAATGCAAAAATATCCCATGGAAGTCATAGTTATGTTGTTTACCTATCCAACGAATTGTCACACGCTAAGATTCAATGCAAATCGGCCACATTATGGCCTTCCTAGTAAAAATGGGTCGAAAACGAGTAATGTCCCAAATTAACGAGGAGATTTTCTTAACCTCCATTTTGGCTGAATTTTTAAAAAATGCAAAAATATCCCATGGAAGTCGTAGCTATGTTGTTTACCTATCCAACGAATTGTCCCATGCTAAGATTCAATACAAACCGGCCACTTTATGGCCTTCCTTATAAAAAAGGGTCAAAAACGAGTAATGTCCTAAATTAACGAGGGGATTTTCTTAACCTCCATTTTGGCTGAATTTTTAGAGAATGCAAAAATATCCCATGGAAGTCGTAGTTATGTTGTTTACCTATCCAACGAATTGTCACACGCTAAGATTCAATGCAAATCGGCCACATTATGGCCTTCCTACTAAAAAAGGGTCGAAAACGAGTAATGTCCCAAATTAACGAGGATATTTTCTTAACCCCCATTTTGGCTGAATTTTTAGAGAATGCAAAAATATCCCATGGAAGTCATAGTTATGTTGTTTACCTATCCAACGAATTGTCACACGCTAAGATTCAATGCAAATCGGCCACATTATGGCCTTCCTACTAAAAAAGGGTCGAAAACGAGTAATGTCCCAAATTAACGAGGATATTTTCTTAACCCCCATTTTGGCTGAATTTTTAGAGAATGCAAAAATATCTCATGGAAGTCGTAGTTATGTTGTTTACCTATCCAACGAATTGTCACACGCTAAGATTCAATGCAAATCGGCCACATTATGGCCTTCCTACCAAAAAAGGGTCGAAAACGAGTAATGTCCCAAATTAACAAGGATATTTTCTTAACCCCCATTTTGGCTGAATTTTTAGAGAATGCAAAAATATCCCATGGAAGTCATAGTTATGTTGTTTACCTATCCAACGAATTGTCACACGCTAAGATTCAATGCAAATCGGCCACATTATGGCCTTCCTAGTAAAAATGGGTCGAAAACGAGTAATGTCCCAAATTAACGAGGAGATTTTCTTAACCTCCATTTTGGCTGAATTTTTAAAAAATGCAAAAATATCCCATGGAAGTCGTAGCTATGTTGTTTACCTATCCAACGAATTGTCCCATGCTAAGATTCAATACAAACCGGCCACTTTATGGCCTTCCTTATAAAAAAGGGTCAAAAACGAGTAATGTCCTAAATTAACGAGGGGATTTTCTTAACCTCCATTTTGGCTGAATTTTTAGAGAATGCAAAAATATCCCATGGAAGTCGTAGTTATGTTGTTTACCTATCCAACGAATTGTCACACGCTAAGATTCAATGCAAATCGGCCACATTATGGCCTTCCTACTAAAAAAGGGTCGAAAACGAGTAATGTCCCAAATTAACGAGGATATTTTCTTAACCCCCATTTTGGCTGAATTTTTAGAGAATGCAAAAATATCCCATGGAAGTCATAGTTATGTTGTTTACCTATCCAACGAATTGTCACACGCTAAGATTCAATGCAAATCGGCCACATTATGGCCTTCCTACTAAAAAAGGGTCGAAAACGAGTAATGTCCCAAATTAACGAGGATATTTTCTTAACCCCCATTTTGGCTGAATTTTTAGAGAATGCAAAAATATCTCATGGAAGTCGTAGTTATGTTGTTTACCTATCCAACGAATTGTCACACGCTAAGATTCAATGCAAATCGGCCACATTATGGCCTTCCTACCAAAAAAGGGTCACAAACGAGTAATGTCCCAAATTAACAAGGATATTTTCTTAACCCCCATTTTGGCTGAATTTTTAGAGAATGCAAAAATATCCCATGGAAGTCATAGTTATGTTGTTTACCTATCCAACGAATTGTCACACGCTAAGATTCAATGCAAATCGGCCACATTATGGCCTTCCTAGTAAAAATGGGTCGAAAACGAGTAATGTCCCAAATTAACGAGGAGATTTTCTTAACCTCCATTTTGGCTGAATTTTTAAAAAATGCAAAAATATCCCATGGAAGTCGTAGCTATGTTGTTTACCTATCCAACGAATTGTCCCATGCTAAGATTCAATACAAACCGGCCACTTTATGGCCTTCCTTATAAAAAAGGGTCAAAAACGAGTAATGTCCTAAATTAACGAGGGGATTTTCTTAACCTCCATTTTGGCTGAATTTTTAGAGAATGCAAAAATATCCCATGGAAGTCGTAGTTATGTTGTTTACCTATCCAACGAATTGTCACACGCTAAGATTCAATGCAAATCGGCCACATTATGGCCTTCCTAGTAAAAATGGGTCGAAAACGAGTAATGTCCCAAATTAACGAGGAGATTTTCTTAACCTCCATTTTGGCTGAATTTTTAAAAAATGCAAAAATATCCCATGGAAGTCGTAGCTATGTTGTTTACCTATCCAACGAATTGTCCCATGCTAAGATTCAATACAAACCGGCCACTTTATGGCCTTCCTTATAAAAAAGGGTCAAAAACGAGTAATGTCCTAAATTAACGAGGGGATTTTCTTAACCTCCATTTTGGCTGAATTTTTAGAGAATGCAAAAATATCCCATGGAAGTCGTAGTTATGTTGTTTACCTATCCAACGAATTGTCACACGCTAAGATTCAATGCAAATCGGCCACATTATGGCCTTCCTACTAAAAAAGGGTCGAAAACGAGTAATGTCCCAAATTAACGAGGATATTTTCTTAACCCCCATTTTGGCTGAATTTTTAGAGAATGCAAAAATATCCCATGGAAGTCATAGTTATGTTGTTTACCTATCCAACGAATTGTCACACGCTAAGATTCAATGCAAATCGGCCACATTATGGCCTTCCTACTAAAAAAGGGTCGAAAACGAGTAATGTCAAAAATTAACGAGGATATTTTCTTAACCCCCATTTTGGCTGAATTTTTAGAGAATGCAAAAATAACCCATGGAAGTCGTAGTTATGCTGTTTACCTATCCAACGAATTGTCACACGCTAAGATTCAATGCAAATCGGCCACATTATGGCCTTCCTACTAAAAAAGGGTCGAAAACGAGTAATGTCCCAAATTAACGAGGATATTTTCTTAACCCCCATTTTGGCTGAATTTTTAGAGAATGCAAAAATATCCCATGGAAGTCATAGTTATGTTGTTTACCTATCCAACGAATTGTCACACGCTAAGATTCAATGCAAATCGGCCACATTATGGCCTTCCTACTAAAAAAGGGTCGAAAACGAGTAATGTCAAAAATTAACGAGGATATTTTCTTAACCCCCATTTTGGCTGAATTTTTAGAGAATGCAAAAATATCCCATGGAAGTCGTAGTTATGCTGTTTACCTATCCAACGAATTGTCACACGCTAAGATTCAATGCAAATCGGCCACATTATGGCCTTCCTACTAAAAAAGGGTCGAAAACGAGTAATGTCAAAAATTAACGAGAATATTTTCTTAACCCCCATTTCGGCTGAATGTTTAGAGAATGCAAAAATATCCCATGGAAGTCGTAGTTATGTTGTTTACCTATCCAACGAATTGTCACACGCTAAGATTCAATGCAAATCGGCCACATTATGGCCTTCCTACTAAAAAAGGGTCGAAAACGAGTAATGTCCCAAATTAACGAGGAGATTTTCTTAACCTCCATTTTGGCTGAATTTTTAAAAAATGCAAAAATATCCCATGGAAGTCGTAGCTATATTGTTTACCTATCCAACGAATTGTCCCATGCTAAGATTCAATACAAACCGGCCACTTTATGGCCTTCCTTATAAAAAAGGGTCGAAAACGAGTAATGTCCCAAATTAACGAGGGGATTTTCTTAACCTCCATTTTGGCTGAATTTTTAGAGAATGCAAAAATATCCCATGGAAGTCGTAGTTATGTTGTTTACCTATCCAACGAATTGTCACACGCTAAGATTCAATGCAAATCGGCCACATTATGGCCTTCCTACTAAAAAAGGGTCGAAAACGAGTAATGTCCCAAATTAACGAGGATATTTTCTTAACCCCCATTTTGGCTGAATTTTTAGAGAATGCAAAAATATCCCATGGAAGTCATAGTTATGTTGTTTACCTATCCAACGAATTGTCACACGCTAAGATTCAATGCAAATCGGCCACATTATGGCCTTCCTACTAAAAAAGGGTCGAAAACGAGTAATGTCAAAAATTAACGAGGATATTTTCTTAACCCCCACTTTGGCTGAATTTTTAGAGAATGCAAAAATATCCCATGGAAGTCGTAGTTATGCTGTTTACCTATCCAACGAATTGTCACACGCTAAGATTCAATGCAAATCGGCCACATTATGGCCTTCCTACTAAAAAAGGGTCGAAAACGAGTAATGTCAAAAATTAACGAGGATATTTTCTTAACCCCCATTTTGGCTGAATTTTTAGAGAATGCAAAAATATCCCATGGAAGTCGTAGTTATGCTGTTTACCTATCCAACGAATTGTCACACGCTAAGATTCAATGCAAATCGGCCACATTATGGCCTTCCTACTAAAAAAGGGTCGAAAACGAGTAATGTCAAAAAATAACGAGGATATTTTCTTAACCCCCATTTCGGCTGAATGTTTAGAGAATGCAAAAATTTCCCATGGAAGTCGTAGTTATGTTGTTTACCTATCCAACGAATTGTCACACGCTAAGATTCAATGCAAATCGGCCACATTATGGCCTTCCTACTAAAAAAGGGTCGAAAACGAGTAATGTCCCAAATTAACGAGGAGATTTTCTTAACCTCCATTTTGGCTGAATTTTTAAAAAATGCAAAAATATCCCATGGAAGTCGTAGCTATATTGTTTACCTATCCAACGAATTGTCCCATGCTAAGATTCAATACAAACCGGCCACTTTATGGCCTTCCTTATAAAAAAGGGTCGAAAACGAGTAATGTCCCAAATTAACGAGGGGATTTTCTTAACCTCCATTTTGGCTGAATTTTTAGAGAATGCAAAAATATCCCATGGAAGTCGTAGTTATGTTGTTTACCTATCCAACGAATTGTCACACGCTAAGATTCAATGCAAATCGGCCACATTATGGCCTTCCTACTAAAAAAGGGTCGAAAACGAGTAATGTCCCAAATTAACGAGGATATTTTCTTAACCCCCATTTTGGCTGAATTTTTAGAGAATGCAAAAATATCCCATGGAAGTCATAGTTATGTTGTTTACCTATCCAACGAATTGTCACACGCTAAGATTCAATGCAAATCGGCCACATTATGGCCTTCCTACTAAAAAAGGGTCGAAAACGAGTAATGTCAAAAATTAACGAGGATATTTTCTTAACCCCCACTTTGGCTGAATTTTTAGAGAATGCAAAAATATCCCATGGAAGTCGTAGTTATGCTGTTTACCTATCCAACGAATTGTCACACGCTAAGATTCAATGCAAATCGGCCACATTATGGCCTTCCTACTAAAAAAGGGTCGAAAACGAGTAATGTCAAAAATTAACGAGGATATTTTCTTAACCCCCATTTTGGCTGAATTTTTAGAGAATGCAAAAATATCCCATGGAAGTCGTAGTTATGTTGTTTACCTATCCAACGAATTGTCACACGCTAAGATTCAATGCAAATCGGCCACATTATGGCCTTCCTACTAAAAAAGGATCGAAAACGAGTAATGTCCCAAATTAACGAGGAGATTTTCTTAACCTCCATTTTGGCTGAATTTTTAAAAAATGCAAAAATATCCCATGGAAGTCGTAGCTATGTTGTTTACCTATCCAACGAATTGTCCCATGCTAAGATTTAATACAAACCGGCCACTTTATGGCCTTCCTTATAAAAAAGGGTCGAAAACGAGTAATGTCCCAAATTAACGAGGGGATTTTCTTAACCTCCATTTTGGCTGAATTTTTAGAGAATGCAAAAATATCCCATGGAAGTCGTAGTTATGTTGTTTACCTATCCAACGAATTGTCACACGCTAAGATTCAATGCAAATCGGCCACATTATGGCCTTCCTACTAAAAAAGGGTCGAAAACGAGTAATGTCCCAAATTAACGAGGATATTTTCTTAACCCCCATTTTGGCTGAATTTTTAGAGAATGCAAAAATATCCCATGGAAGTCATAGTTATGTTGTTTACCTATCCAACGAATTGTCACACGCTAAGATTCAATGCAAATCGGCCACATTATGGCCTTCCTACTAAAAAAGGGTCGAAAACGAGTAATGTCAAAAATTAACGAGGCTATTTTCTTAACCCCCACTTTGGCTGAATTTTTAGAGAATGCAAAAATATCCCATGGAAGTCGTAGTTATGCTGTTTACCTATCCAACGAATTGTCACACGCTAAGATTCAATGCAAATCGGCCACATTATGGCCTTCCTACTAAAAAAGGGTCGAAAACGAGTAATGTCAAAAATTAACGAGGATATTTTCTTAACCCCCATTTTGGCTGAATTTTTAGAGAATGCAAAAATATCCCATGGAAGTCGTAGTTATGTTGTTTACCTATCCAACGAATTGTGACACGCTAAGATTCAATGCAAATCGGCCACATTATGGCCTTCCTACTAAAAAAGGATCGAAAACGAGTAATGTCCCAAATTAACGAGGAGATTTTCTTAACCTCCATTTTGGCTGAATTTTTAAAAAATGCAAAAATATCCCATGGAAGTCGTAGCTATGTTGTTTACCTATCCAACGAATTGTCCCATGCTAAGATTCAATACAAACCGGCCACTTTATGGCCTTCCTTATAAAAAAGGGTCGAAAACGAGTAATGTCCTAAATTAACGAGGGGATTTTCTTAACCTCCATTTTGGCTGAATTTTTAGAGAATGCAAAAATATCCCATGGAAGTCGTAGTTATGTTGTTTACCTATCCAACGAATTGTCACACGCTAAGATTCAATGCAAATCGGCCACATTATGGCCTTCCTACTAAAAAAGGGTCGAAAACGAGTAATGTCCCAAATTAACGAGGATATTTTCTTAACCCCCATTTTGGCTGAATTTTTAGAGAATGCAAAAATATCCCATGGAAGTCGTAGTTATGTTGTTTACCTATCCAACGAATTGTCACACGCTAAGATTCAATGCAAATCGGCCACATTATGGCCTTCCTACTAAAAAAGGGTCGAATACGAGTAATGTCAAAAATTAACGAGTATATTTTCTTAACCCCCATTTTGGCTGAATTTTTAGAGAATGCAAAAATATCCCATGGAAGTCGTAGTTATGCTGTTTACCTATCCAACGAATTGTGACACACTAAGATTCAATGCAAATCGGCCACATTATGGCCTTCTTACTAAAAAAGGGTCGAAAACGAGTAATGTCCCAAATTAACGAGGATATTTTCTTAACCCCCATTTTGGCTGAATTTTTAGAGAATGCAAAAATATCCCATGGAAGTCATAGTTATGTTGTTTACCTATCCAACGAATTGTCACACGCTAAGATTCAATGCAAATCGGCCACATTATGGCCTTCCTAGTAAAAAAGGGTCGAAAACGAGTAATGTCCCAAATTAACGAGGAGATTTTCTTAACCTCCATTTTGGCTGAATTTTTAAAAAATGCAAAAATATCCCATGGAAGTCGTAGCTATGTTGTTTACCTATCCAACAAATTGTCCCATGCTAAGATTCAATACAAACCGGCCACTTTATGGCCTTCCTTATAAAAAAGGGTCGAAAACGAGTAATGTCAAAAATTAACGAGTATATTTTCTTAACCCCCATTTTGGCTGAATTTTTAGAGAATGCAAAAATATCCCATGGAAGTCGTAGTTATGCTGTTTACCTATCCAACGAATTGTCACACGCTAAGATTCAATGCAAATCGGCCACATTATGGCCTTCCTACTAAAAAAGGGTCGAAAACGAGTAATGTCCCAAATTAACGAGGAGATTTTCTTAACCTCCATTTTGGCTGAATTTTTAAAAAATGCAAAAATATCCCATGGAAGTCGTAGCTATGTTGTTTACCTATCCAACAAATTGTCCCATGCTAAGATTCAATACAAACCGGCCACTTTATGGCCTTCCTTATAAAAAAGGGTCGAAAACGAGTAATGTCCTAAATTAACGAGGGGATTTTCTTAACCTCCATTTTGGCTGAATTTTTAGAGAATGCAAAAATATCCCATGGAAGTCATAGATATGTTGTTTACCTATCCAACGAATTGTCACACGCTAAGATTCAATGCAAATCGGCCACATTATGGCCTTCCTATTAAAAAAGGGTCGAAAACGAGTAATGTCCCAAATTAACGAGGAGATTTTCTTAACCTCCATTTTGGCTGAATTTTTAGAGAATGCAAAAATATCCCATGGAAGTCGTAGTTATGCTGTTTACCTATCCAACGAATTGTGACACACTAAGATTCAATGCAAATCGGCCACATTATGGCCTTCTTACTAAAAAAGGGTCGAAAACGAGTAATGTCCCAAATTAACGAGGATATTTTCTTAACCCCCATTTTGGCTGAATTTTTAGAGAATGCAAAAATATCCCATGGAAGTCATAGTTATGTTGTTTACCTATCCAACGAATTGTCACACGCTAAGATTCAATGCAAATCGGCCACATTATGGCCTTCCTAGTAAAAAAGGGTCGAAAACGAGTAATGTCCCAAATTAACGAGGAGATTTTCTTAACCTCCATTTTGGCTGAATTTTTAAAAAATGCAAAAATATCCCATGGAAGTCGTAGCTATGTTGTTTACCTATCCAACAAATTGTCCCATGCTAAGATTCAATACAAACCGGCCACTTTATGGCCTTCCTTATAAAAAAGGGTCGAAAACGAGTAATGTCAAAAATTAACGAGTATATTTTCTTAACCCCCATTTTGGCTGAATTTTTAGAGAATGCAAAAATATCCCATGGAAGTCGTAGTTATGCTGTTTACCTATCCAACGAATTGTCACACGCTAAGATTCAATGCAAATCGGCCACATTATGGCCTTCCTACTAAAAAAGGGTCGAAAACGAGTAATGTCCCAAATTAACGAGGATATTTTCTTAACCCCCATTTTGGCTGAATTTTTAGAGAATGCAAAAATATCCCATGGAAGTCATAGATATGTTGTTTACCTATCCAACGAATTGTCACACGCTAAGATTCAATGCAAATCGGCCACATTATGGCCTTCCTAGTAAAAAAGGGTCGAAAACGAGTAATGTCCCAAATTAACGAGGAGATTTTCTTAACCTCCATTTTGGCTGAATTTTTAAAAAATGCAAAAATATCCCATGGAAGTCGTAGCTATGTTGTTTACCTATCCAACGAATTGTCCCATGCTAAGATTCAATACAAACCGGCCACTTTATGGCCTTCCTTATAAAAAAGGGTCGAAAACGAGTAATGTCCTAAATTAACGAGGGGATTTTCTTAACATCCATTTTGGCTGAATTTTTAGAGAATGCAAATATATCCCATGGAAGTCGTAGTTATGTTGTTTACCTATCCAACGAATTGTCACACGCTAAGATTCAATGCAAATCGGCCACATTATGGCCTTCCTACTAAAAAAGGGTCGAAAACGAGTAATGTCCCAAATTAACGAGGATATTTTCTTAACCCCCATTTTGGCTGAATTTTTAGAGAATGCAAAAATATCCCATGGAAGTCATAGTTATGTTGTTTACCTATCCAACGAATTGTCACACGCTAAGATTCAATGCAAATCGGCCACATTATGGCCTTCCTACTAAAAAAGGGTCGAAAACGAGTAATGTCAAAAATTAACGAGGATATTTTCTTAACCCCCATTTTGGCTGAATTTTTAGAGAATGCAAAAATATCCCATGGAAGTCGTAGTTATGCTGTTTACCTATCCAACGAATTGTCACACGCTAAGATTCAATGCAAATCGGCCACATTATGGCCTTCCTATTAAAAAAGGGTCGAAAACGAGTAATGTCCCAAATTAACGAGGATATTTTCTTAACCCCCATTTTGGCTGAATTTTTAGAGAATGCAAAAATATCCCATGGAAGTCGTAGTTATGTTGTTTACCTATCCAACGAATTGTCACACGCTAAGATTCAATGCAAATCGGCCACATTATGGCCTTCCTATTAAAAAAGGGTCGAAAACGAGTAATGTCCCAAATTAACGAGGAGATTTTCTTAACCTCCATTTTGGCTGAATTTTTAGAGAATGCAAAAATATCCCATGGAAGTCGTAGTTATGCTGTTTACCTATCCAACGAATTGTGACACACTAAGATTCAATGCAAATCGGCCACATTATGGCCTTCTTACTAAAAAAGGGTCGAAAACGAGTAATGTCCCAAATTAACGAGGATATTTTCTTAACCCCCATTTTGGCTGAATTTTTAGAGAATGCAAAAATATCCCATGGAAGTCATAGTTATGTTGTTTACCTATCCAACGAATTGTCACACGCTAAGATTCAATGCAAATCGGCCACATTATGGCCTTCCTAGTAAAAAAGGGTCGAAAACGAGTAATGTCCCAAATTAACGAGGAGATTTTCTTAACCTCCATTTTGGCTGAATTTTTAAAAAATGCAAAAATATCCCATGGAAGTCGTAGCTATGTTGTTTACCTATCCAACAAATTGTCCCATGCTAAGATTCAATACAAACCGGCCACTTTATGGCCTTCCTTATAAAAAAGGGTCGAAAACGAGTAATGTCAAAAATTAACGAGTATATTTTCTTAACCCCCATTTTGGCTGAATTTTTAGAGAATGCAAAAATATCCCATGGAAGTCGTAGTTATGCTGTTTACCTATCCAACGAATTGTCACACGCTAAGATTCAATGCAAATCGGCCACATTATGGCCTTCCTACTAAAAAAGGGTCGAAAACGAGTAATGTCCCAAATTAACGAGGATATTTTCTTAACCCCCATTTTGGCTGAATTTTTAGAGAATGCAAAAATATCCCATGGAAGTCATAGATATGTTGTTTACCTATCCAACGAATTGTCACACGCTAAGATTCAATGCAAATCGGCCACATTATGGCCTTCCTAGTAAAAAAGGGTCGAAAACGAGTAATGTCCCAAATTAACGAGGAGATTTTCTTAACCTCCATTTTGGCTGAATTTTTAAAAAATGCAAAAATATCCCATGGAAGTCGTAGCTATGTTGTTTACCTATCCAACGAATTGTCCCATGCTAAGATTCAATACAAACCGGCCACTTTATGGCCTTCCTTATAAAAAAGGGTCGAAAACGAGTAATGTCCTAAATTAACGAGGGGATTTTCTTAACATCCATTTTGGCTGAATTTTTAGAGAATGCAAATATATCCCATGGAAGTCGTAGTTATGTTGTTTACCTATCCAACGAATTGTCACACGCTAAGATTCAATGCAAATCGGCCACATTATGGCCTTCCTACTAAAAAAGGGTCGAAAACGAGTAATGTCCCAAATTAACGAGGATATTTTCTTAACCCCCATTTTGGCTGAATTTTTAGAGAATGCAAAAATATCCCATGGAAGTCATAGTTATGTTGTTTACCTATCCAACGAATTGTCACACGCTAAGATTCAATGCAAATCGGCCACATTATGGCCTTCCTACTAAAAAAGGGTCGAAAACGAGTAATGTCAAAAATTAACGAGGATATTTTCTTAACCCCCATTTTGGCTGAATTTTTAGAGAATGCAAAAATATCCCATGGAAGTCGTAGTTATGCTGTTTACCTATCCAACGAATTGTCACACGCTAAGATTCAATGCAAATCGGCCACATTATGGCCTTCCTACTAAAAAAGGGTCGAAAACGAGTAATGTCAAAAATTAACGAGGATATTTTCTTAACCTCCATTTTGGCTGAATTTTTAGAGAATGCAAAAATATCCCATGGAAGTCGTAGTTATGTTGTTTACCTATCCAACGAATTGTCACACGCTAAGATTCAATGCAAATCGGCCACATTATGGCCTTCCTACTAAAAAAGGGTCGAAAACGAGTAATGTCCCAAATTAACAAGGATATTTTCTTAACCCCCATTTTGGCTGAATTTTTAGAGAATGCAAAAATATCCCATGGAAGTCGTAGTTATGTTGTTTACCTATCCAACGAATTGTCACACGCTAAGATTCAATGCAAATCGGCCACATTATGGCCTTCCTACTAAAAAAGGGTCGAAAACGAGTAATGTCCCAAATTAACGACGATATTTTCTTAACCCCCATTTTGGCTGAATTTTTAGAGAATGCAAAAATATCCCATGGAAGTCGTAGTTATGTTGTTTACCTATCCAACGAATTGTCACACGCTAAGATTCAATGCCAATCGGCCACATTATGGCCTTCCTACTAAAAAAGGGTCGAAAACGAGTAATGTCCCAAATTAACGACGATATTTTCTTAACCCCCATTTTGGCTGAATTTTTAGAGAATGCAAAAATATCCCATGGAAGTCATAGTTATGTTGTTTACCTATCCAACGAATTGTCACACGCTAAGATTCAATGCAAATCGGCCACATTATGGCCTTCCTAGTAAAAAAGGGTCGAAAATGAGTAATGTCCCATATTAACGAGGAGATTTTCTTAACCTCCATTTTGGCTGAATTTTTAAAAAATGCAAAAATATCCCATGGAAGTCGTAGCTATGTTGTTTACCTATCCAACGAATTGTCCCATGCTAAGATTCAATACAAACCGGCCACTTTATGGCCTTCCTTATAAAAAAGGGTCGAAAACGAGTAATGTCCTAAATTAACGAGGGGATTTTCTTAACCTCCATTTTGGCTGAATTTTTAGAGAATGCAAAAATATCCCATGGAAGTCGTAGTTATGTTGTTTACCTATCCAACGAATTGTCACACGCTAAGATTCAATGCAAATCGGCCACATTATGGCCTTCCTACTAAAAAAGGGTCGAAAACGAGTAATGTCCCAAATTAACGAGGATATTTTCTTAACCCCCATTTTGGCTGAATTTTTAGAGAATGCAAAAATATCCCATGGAAGTCGTAGTTATGTTGTTTACCTATCCAACGAATTGTCACACGCTAAGATTCAATGCAAATCGGCCACATTATGGCCTTCCTACTAAAAAAGGGTCGAAAACGAGTAATGTCAAAAATTAACGAGTATATTTTCTTAACCCCCATTTTGGCTGAATTTTTAGAGAATGCAAAAATATCCCATGGAAGTCGTAGTTATGCTGTTTACCTATCCAACGAATTGTGACACACTAAGATTCAATGCAAATCGGCCACATTATGGCCTTCTTACTAAAAAAGGGTCGAAAACGAGTAATGTCCCAAATTAACGAGGATATTTTCTTAACCCCCATTTTGGCTGAATTTTTAGAGAATGCAAAAATATCCCATGGAAGTCATAGTTATGTTGTTTACCTATCCAACGAATTGTCACACGCTAAGATTCAATGCAAATCGGCCACATTATGGCCTTCCTAGTAAAAAAGGGTCGAAAACGAGTAATGTCCCAAATTAACGAGGAGATTTTCTTAACCTCCATTTTGGCTGAATTTTTAAAAAATGCAAAAATATCCCATGGAAGTCGTAGCTATGTTGTTTACCTATCCAACAAATTGTCCCATGCTAAGATTCAATACAAACCGGCCACTTTATGGCCTTCCTTATAAAAAAGGGTCGAAAACGAGTAATGTCAAAAATTAACGAGTATATTTTCTTAACCCCCATTTTGGCTGAATTTTTAGAGAATGCAAAAATATCCCATGGAAGTCGTAGTTATGCTGTTTACCTATCCAACGAATTGTCACACGCTAAGATTCAATGCAAATCGGCCACATTATGGCCTTCCTACTAAAAAAGGGTCGAAAACGAGTAATGTCCCAAATTAACGAGGATATTTTCTTAACCCCCATTTTGGCTGAATTTTTAGAGAATGCAAAAATATCCCATGGAAGTCATAGTTATGTTGTTTACCTATCCAACGAATTGTCACACGCTAAGATTCAATGCAAATCGGCCACATTATGGCCTTCCTAGTAAAAAAGGGTCGAAAACGAGTAATGTCCCAAATTAACGAGGAGATTTTCTTAACCTCCATTTTGGCTGAATTTTTAAAAAATGCAAAAATATCCCATGGAAGTCGTAGCTATGTTGTTTACCTATCCAACAAATTGTCCCATGCTAAGATTCAATACAAACCGCCCACTTTATGGCCTTCCTTATAAAAAAGGGTCGAAAACGAGTAATGTCCTAAATTAACGAGGGGATTTTCTTAACCTCCATTTTGGCTGAATTTTTAGAGAATGCAAAAATATCCCATGGAAGTCGTAGTTATGTTGTTTACCTATCCAACGAATTGTCACACGCTAAGATTCAATGCAAATCGGCCACATTATGGCCTTCCTACCAAAAAAGGGTCGAAAACGAGTAATGTCCCAAATTAACAAGGATATTTTCTTAACCCCCATTTTGGCTGAATTTTTAGAGAATGCAAAAATATCCCATGGAAGTCATAGTTATGTTGTTTACCTATCCAACGAATTGTCACACGCTAAGATTCAATGCAAATCGGCCACATTATGGCCTTCCTAGTAAAAATGGGTCGAAAACGAGTAATGTCCCAAATTAACGAGGAGATTTTCTTAACCTCCATTTTGGCTGAATTTTTAAAAAATGCAAAAATATCCCATGGAAGTCGTAGCTATGTTGTTTACCTATCCAACGAATTGTCCCATGCTAAGATTCAATGCAAATCGGCCACATTATGGCCTTCCTACTAAAAAAGGGTCGAAAACGAGTAATGTCCCAAATTAACGAGGATATTTTCTTAACCCCCATTTTGGCTGAATTTTTAGAGAATGCAAAAATATCCCATGGAAGTCATAGTTATGTTGTTTACATATCCAACGAATTGTCACACGCTAAGATTCAATGCAAATCGGCCACATTATGGCCTTCCTAGTAAAAAAGGGTCGAAAACGAGTAATGTCCCAAATTAACGAGGAGATTTTCTTAACCTCCATTTTGGCTGAATTTTTAAAAGATGCAAAAATATCCCATGGAAGTCGCAGCTATGTTGTTTACCTATCCAACAAATTGTCCCATGCTAAGATTCAATACAAACCGCCCACTTTATGGTCTTACTTATAAAGAAGGGTCGAAAATGAGTAATGTCCTAAATTAACGAGGATATTTTCTTAACCCCCATTTTGGCTGAATTTTTAGAGAATGCAAAAATATCCCATGGAAGTCATAGTTATGTTGTTTACCTATCCAACGAATTGTCACACGCTAAGATTCAATGCAAATCGGCCACATTATGGCCTTCCTACTAAAAAAGGGTCGAAAACGAGTAATGTCCCAAATTAACGAGGATATTTTCTTAACCCCCATTTTGGCTGAATTTTTAGAGAATGCAAAAATATCCCATGGAAGTCATAGTTATGTTGTTTACATATCCAACGAATTGTCACACGCTAAGATTCAATGCAAATCGGCCACATTATGGCCTTCCTAGTAAAAAAGGGTCGAAAACGAGTAATGTCCCAAATTAACGAGGAGATTTTCTTAACCTCCATTTTGGCTGAATTTTTAAAAGATGCAAAAATATCCCATGGAAGTCGCAGCTATGTTGTTTACCTATCCAACAAATTGTCCCATGCTAAGATTCAATACAAACCGCCCACTTTATGGTCTTACTTATAAAGAAGGGTCGAAAATGAGTAATGTCCTAAATTAACGAGGGGATTTTCTTAACCTCCATTTTGGCTGAATTTTTAGAGAATGTAAAAATATCCCATGGAAGTCGTAGTTATGTTGTTTACCTATCCAACGAATTGTCACACGCTAAGATTCAATGCAAATCGGCCACATTATGGCCTTCCTACTAAAAAAGGGTCGAAAACGAGTAATGTCCCAAATTAACAAGGATATTTTCTTAACCCCCATTTTGGCTGAATTTTTAGAGAATGCAAAAATATCCCATAGAAGTCATAGTTATGTTGTTTACCTATCCAACGAATTGTCCCATGCTAAGATTCAATACAAACCGGCCACTTTATGGCCTTCCTTATAAAAAAGGGTCGAAAACGAGTAATGTCCTAAATTAACGAGGGGATTTTCTTAACCTCCATTTTGGCTGAATTTTTAGAGAATGCAAAAATATCCCATGGAAGTCGTAGTTATGTTGTTTACCTATCCAACGAATTGTCACACGCTAAGATTCAATGCAAATCGGCCACATTATGGCCTTCCTACTAAAAAAGGGTCGAAAACGAGTAATGTCCCAAATTAACGAGGATATTTTCTTAACCCCCATTTTGGCTGAATTTTTAGAGAATGCAAAAATATCCCATGGAAGTCGTAGTTATGTTGTTTACCTATCCAACAAATTGTCACACGCTAAGATTCAATGCAAATCGGCCACATTATGGCCTTCCTACTAAAAAAGGGTCGAAAACGAGTAATGTCCCAAATTAACGAGGATATTTTCTTAACCCCCATTTTGGCTGAATTTTTAGAGAATGCAAAAATATCCCATGGAAGTCGTAGTTATGTTGTTTACCTATCCAACGAATTGTCACACGCTAAGATTCAATGCAAATCGGCCACATTATGGCCTTCCTAGTAAAAAAGGGTCGAAAACGAGTAATGTCCCAAATTAACGAGGAGATTTTCTTAACCTCCATTTTGGCTGAATTTTTAAAAAATGCAAAAATATCCCATGGAAGTCGTAGCTATGTTGTTTACCTATCCAACAAATTGTCCCATGCTAAGATTCAATACAAACCGCCCACTTTATGGCCTTCCTTATAAAAAAGGGTCGAAAACGAGTAATGTCCTAAATTAACGAGGGGATTTTCTTAACCTCCATTTTGGCTGAATTTTTAGAGAATGCAAAAATATCCCATGGAAGTCGTAGTTATGTTGTTTACCTATCCAACGAATTGTCACACGCTAAGATTCAATGCAAATCGGCCACATTATGGCCTTCCTACTAAAAAAGGGTCGAAAACGAGTAATGTCCCAAATTAACAAGGATATTTTCTTAACCCCCATTTTGGCTGAATTTTTAGAGAATGCAAAAATATCCCATGGAAGTCATAGTTATGTTGTTTACCTATCCAACGAATAGTCACACGCTAAGATTCAATGCAAATCGGCCACATTATGGCCTTCCTAGTAAAAATGGGTCGAAAACGAGTAATGTCCCAAATTAACGAGGAGATTTTCTTAACCTCCATTTTGGCTGAATTTTTAAAAAATGCAAAAATATCCCATGGAAGTCGTAGCTATGTTGTTTACCTATCCAACGAATTGTCCCATGCTAAGATTCAATACAAACCGGCCACTTTATGGCCTTCCTTATAAAAAAGGGTCGAAAACGAGTAATGTCCTAAATTAACGAGGGGATTTTCTTAACATCCATTTTGGCTGAATTTTTAGAGAATGCAAATATATCCCATGGAAGTCGTAGTTATGTTGTTTACCTATCCAACGAATTGTCACACGCTAAGATTCAATGCAAATCGGCCACATTATGGCCTTCCTACTAAAAAAGGGTCGAAAACGAGTAATGTCCCAAATTAACGAGGATATTTTCTTAACCCCCATTTTGGCTGAATTTTTAGAGAATGCAAAAATATCCCATGGAAGTCATAGTTATGTTGTTTACCTATCCAACGAATTGTCACACGCTAAGATTCAATGCAAATCGGCCACATTATGGCCTTCCTACTAAAAAAGGGTCGAAAACGAGTAATGTCAAAAATTAACGAGGATATTTTCTTAACCCCCATTTTGGCTGAATTTTTAGAGAATGCAAAAATATCCCATGGAAGTCGTAGTTATGCTGTTTACCTATCCAACGAATTGTCACACGCTAAGATTCAATGCAAATCGGCCACATTATGGCCTTCCTACTAAAAAAGGGTCGAAAACGAGTAATGTCAAAAATTAACGAGGATATTTTCTTAACCTCCATTTTGGCTGAATTTTTAGAGAATGCAAAAATATCCCATGGAAGTCGTAGTTATGTTGTTTACCTATCCAACGAATTGTCACACGCTAAGATTCAATGCAAATCGGCCACATTATGGCCTTCCTACTAAAAAAGGGTCGAAAACGAGTAATGTCCCAAATTAACAAGGATATTTTCTTAACCCCCATTTTGGCTGAATTTTTAGAGAATGCAAAAATATCCCATGGAAGTCGTAGTTATGTTGTTTACCTATCCAACGAATTGTCACACGCTAAGATTCAATGCAAATCGGCCACATTATGGCCTTCCTACTAAAAAAGGGTCGAAAACGAGTAATGTCCCAAATTAACGACGATATTTTCTTAACCCCCATTTTGGCTGAATTTTTAGAGAATGCAAAAATATCCCATGGAAGTCGTAGTTATGTTGTTTACCTATCCAACGAATTGTCACACGCTAAGATTCAATGCCAATCGGCCACATTATGGCCTTCCTACTAAAAAAGGGTCGAAAACGAGTAATGTCCCAAATTAACGACGATATTTTCTTAACCCCCATTTTGGCTGAATTTTTAGAGAATGCAAAAATATCCCATGGAAGTCATAGTTATGTTGTTTACCTATCCAACGAATTGTCAGACGCTAAGATTCAATGCAAATCGGCCACATTATGGCCTTCCTAGTAAAAAAGGGTCGAAAACGAGTAATGTCCCAAATTAACGAGGAGATTTTCTTAACCTCCATTTTGGCTGAATTTTTAAAAAATGCAAAAATATCCCATGGAAGTCGTAGCTATGTTGTTTACCTATCCAACGAATTGTCCCATGCTAAGATTCAATACAAACCGGCCACTTTATGGCCTTCCTTATAAAAAAGGGTCGAAAACGAGTAATGTCCTAAATTAACGAGGGGATTTTCTTAACCTCCATTTTGGCTGAATTTTTAGAGAATGCAAAAATATCCCATGGAAGTCGTAGTTATGTTGTTTACCTATCCAACGAATTGTCACACGCTAAGATTCAATGCAAATCGGCCACATTATGGCCTTCCTACTAAAAAAGGGTCGAAAACGAGTAATGTCCCAAATTAACGAGGATATTTTCTTAACCCCCATTTTGGCTGAATTTTTAGAGAATGCAAAAATATCCCATGGAAGTCGTAGTTATGTTGTTTACCTATCCAACGAATTGTCACACGCTAAGATTCAATGCAAATCGGCCACATTATGGCCTTCCTACTAAAAAAGGGTCGAAAACGAGTAATGTCAAAAATTAACGAGTATATTTTCTTAACCCCCATTTTGGCTGAATTTTTAGAGAATGCAAAAATATCCCATGGAAGTCGTAGTTATGCTGTTTACCTATCCAACGAATTGTGACACACTAAGATTCAATGCAAATCGGCCACATTATGGCCTTCTTACTAAAAAAGGGTCGAAAACGAGTAATGTCCCAAATTAACGAGGATATTTTCTTAACCCCCATTTTGGCTGAATTTTTAGAGAATGCAAAAATATCCCATGGAAGTCATAGTTATGTTGTTTACCTATCCAACGAATTGTCACACGCTAAGATTCAATGCAAATCGGCCACATTATGGCCTTCCTAGTAAAAAAGGGTCGAAAACGAGTAATGTCCCAAATTAACGAGGAGATTTTCTTAACCTCCATTTTGGCTGAATTTTTAAAAAATGCAAAAATATCCCATGGAAGTCGTAGCTATGTTGTTTACCTATCCAACAAATTGTCCCATGCTAAGATTCAATACAAACCGGCCACTTTATGGCCTTCCTTATAAAAAAGGGTCGAAAACGAGTAATGTCAAAAATTAACGAGTATATTTTCTTAACCCCCATTTTGGCTGAATTTTTAGAGAATGCAAAAATATCCCATGGAAGTCGTAGTTATGCTGTTTACCTATCCAACGAATTGTCACACGCTAAGATTCAATGCAAATCGGCCACATTATGGCCTTCCTACTAAAAAAGGGTCGAAAACGAGTAATGTCCCAAATTAACGAGGATATTTTCTTAACCCCCATTTTGGCTGAATTTTTAGAGAATGCAAAAATATCCCATGGAAGTCATAGTTATGTTGTTTACCTATCCAACGAATTGTCACACGCTAAGATTCAATGCAAATCGGCCACATTATGGCCTTCCTAGTAAAAAAGGGTCGAAAACGAGTAATGTCCCAAATTAACGAGGAGATTTTCTTAACCTCCATTTTGGCTGAATTTTTAAAAAATGCAAAAATATCCCATGGAAGTCGTAGCTATGTTGTTTACCTATCCAACAAATTGTCCCATGCTAAGATTCAATACAAACCGCCCACTTTATGGCCTTCCTTATAAAAAAGGGTCGAAAACGAGTAATGTCCTAAATTAACGAGGGGATTTTCTTAACCTCCATTTTGGCTGAATTTTTAGAGAATGCAAAAATATCCCATGGAAGTCGTAGTTATGTTGTTTACCTATCCAACGAATTGTCACACGCTAAGATTCAATGCAAATCGGCCACATTATGGCCTTCCTACCAAAAAAGGGTCGAAAACGAGTAATGTCCCAAATTAACAAGGATATTTTCTTAACCCCCATTTTGGCTGAATTTTTAGAGAATGCAAAAATATCCCATGGAAGTCATAGTTATGTTGTTTACCTATCCAACGAATTGTCACACGCTAAGATTCAATGCAAATCGGCCACATTATGGCCTTCCTAGTAAAAATGGGTCGAAAACGAGTAATGTCCCAAATTAACGAGGAGATTTTCTTAACCTCCATTTTGGCTGAATTTTTAAAAAATGCAAAAATATCCCATGGAAGTCGTAGCTATGTTGTTTACCTATCCAACGAATTGTCCCATGCTAAGATTCAATGCAAATCGGCCACATTATGGCCTTCCTACTAAAAAAGGGTCGAAAACGAGTAATGTCCCAAATTAACGAGGATATTTTCTTAACCCCCATTTTGGCTGAATTTTTAGAGAATGCAAAAATATCCCATGGAAGTCATAGTTATGTTGTTTACATATCCAACGAATTGTCACACGCTAAGATTCAATGCAAATCGGCCACATTATGGCCTTCCTAGTAAAAAAGGGTCGAAAACGAGTAATGTCCCAAATTAACGAGGAGATTTTCTTAACCTCCATTTTGGCTGAATTTTTAAAAGATGCAAAAATATCCCATGGAAGTCGCAGCTATGTTGTTTACCTATCCAACAAATTGTCCCATGCTAAGATTCAATACAAACCGCCCACTTTATGGTCTTACTTATAAAGAAGGGTCGAAAATGAGTAATGTCCTAAATTAACGAGGGGATTTTCTTAACCTCCATTTTGGCTGAATTTTTAGAGAATGTAAAAATATCCCATGGAAGTCGTAGTTATGTTGTTTACCTATCCAACGAATTGTCACACGCTAAGATTCAATGCAAATCGGCCACATTATGGCCTTCCTACTAAAAAAGGGTCGAAAACGAGTAATGTCCCAAATTAACGAGGATATTTTCTTAACCCCCATTTTGGCTGAATTTTTAGAGAATGCAAAAATATCCCATGGAAGTCATAGTTATGTTGTTTACATATCCAACGAATTGTCACACGCTAAGATTCAATGCAAATCGGCCACATTATGGCCTTCCTAGTAAAAAAGGGTCGAAAACGAGTAATGTCCCAAATTAACGAGGAGATTTTCTTAACCTCCATTTTGGCTGAATTTTTAAAAGATGCAAAAATATCCCATGGAAGTCGCAGCTATGTTGTTTACCTATCCAACAAATTGTCCCATGCTAAGATTCAATACAAACCGCCCACTTTATGGTCTTACTTATAAAGAAGGGTCGAAAATGAGTAATGTCCTAAATTAACGAGGGGATTTTCTTAACCTCCATTTTGGCTGAATTTTTAGAGAATGTAAAAATATCCCATGGAAGTCGTAGTTATGTTGTTTACCTATCCAACGAATTGTCACACGCTAAGATTCAATGCAAATCGGCCACATTATGGCCTTCCTACTAAAAAAGGGTCGAAAACGAGTAATGTCCCAAATTAACAAGGATATTTTCTTAACCCCCATTTTGGCTGAATTTTTAGAGAATGCAAAAATATCCCATAGAAGTCATAGTTATGTTGTTTACCTATCCAACGAATTGTCCCATGCTAAGATTCAATACAAACCGGCCACTTTATGGCCTTCCTTATAAAAAAGGGTCGAAAACGAGTAATGTCCTAAATTAACGAGGGGATTTTCTTAACCTCCATTTTGGCTGAATTTTTAGAGAATGCAAAAATATCCCATGGAAGTCGTAGTTATGTTGTTTACCTATCCAACGAATTGTCACACGCTAAGATTCAATGCAAATCGGCCACATTATGGCCTTCCTACTAAAAAAGGGTCGAAAACGAGTAATGTCCCAAATTAACGAGGATATTTTCTTAACCCCCATTTTGGCTGAATTTTTAGAGAATGCAAAAATATCCCATGGAAGTCGTAGTTATGTTGTTTACCTATCCAACAAATTGTCACACGCTAAGATTCAATGCAAATCGGCCACATTATGGCCTTCCTACTAAAAAAGGGTCGAAAACGAGTAATGTCCCAAATTAACGAGGATATTTTCTTAACCCCCATTTTGGCTGAATTTTTAGAGAATGCAAAAATATCCCATGGAAGTCGTAGTTATGTTGTTTACCTATCCAACGAATTGTCACACGCTAAGATTCAATGCAAATCGGCCACATTATGGCCTTCCTAGTAAAAAAGGGTCGAAAACGAGTAATGTCCCAAATTAACGAGGAGATTTTCTTAACCTCCATTTTGGCTGAATTTTTAAAAAATGCAAAAATATCCCATGGAAGTCGTAGCTATGTTGTTTACCTATCCAACAAATTGTCCCATGCTAAGATTCAATACAAACCGCCCACTTTATGGCCTTCCTTATAAAAAAGGGTCGAAAACGAGTAATGTCCTAAATTAACGAGGGGATTTTCTTAACCTCCATTTTGGCTGAATTTTTAGAGAATGCAAAAATATCCCATGGAAGTCGTAGTTATGTTGTTTACCTATCCAACGAATTGTCACACGCTAAGATTCAATGCAAATCGGCCACATTATGGCCTTCCTACTAAAAAAGGGTCGAAAACGAGTAATGTCCCAAATTAACAAGGATATTTTCTTAACCCCCATTTTGGCTGAATTTTTAGAGAATGCAAAAATATCCCATGGAAGTCATAGTTATGTTGTTTACCTATCCAACGAATAGTCACAC
Source organism: Medicago sativa (assembly GCF_051527215.1). Taxonomy (NCBI): domain Eukaryota; kingdom Viridiplantae; phylum Streptophyta; class Magnoliopsida; order Fabales; family Fabaceae; genus Medicago; species Medicago sativa. Next base: position 99,447,876 of record NC_140754.1, on the reverse strand, counting down.
GCTAAGATTCAATGCAAATCGGCCACATTATGGCCTTCCTACTAAAAAAGGGTCGAAAACGAGTAATGTCCCAAATTAACGAGGATATTTTCTTAACCCCCATTTTGGCTGAATTTTTAGAGAATGCAAAAATATCCCATGGAAGTCGTAGTTATGTTGTTTACCTATCCAACGAATTGTCACACGCTAAGATTCAATGCAAATCGGCCACATTATGGCCTTCCTAGTAAAAAAGGGTCGAAAACGAGTAATGTCCCAAATTAACGAGGAGATTTTCTTAACCTCCATTTTGGCTGAATTTTTAAAAAATGCAAAAATATCCCATGGAAGTCGTAGCTATGTTGTTTACCTATCCAACAAATTGTCCCATGCTAAGATTCAATACAAACCGCCCACTTTATGGCCTTCCTTATAAAAAAGGGTCGAAAACGAGTAATGTCCTAAATTAACGAGGGGATTTTCTTAACCTCCATTTTGGCTGAATTTTTAGAGAATGCAAAAATATCCCATGGAAGTCGTAGTTATGTTGTTTACCTATCCAACGAATTGTCACACGCTAAGATTCAATGCAAATCGGCCACATTATGGCCTTCCTACTAAAAAAGGGTCGAAAACGAGTAATGTCCCAAATTAACAAGGATATTTTCTTAACCCCCATTTTGGCTGAATTTTTAGAGAATGCAAAAATATCCCATGGAAGTCATAGTTATGTTGTTTACCTATCCAACGAATAGTCACACGCTAAGATTCAATGCAAATCGGCCACATTATGGCCTTCCTAGTAAAAATGGGTCGAAAACGAGTAATGTCCCAAATTAACGAGGAGATTTTCTTAACCTCCATTTTGGCTGAATTTTTAAAAAATGCAAAAATATCCCATGGAAGTCGTAGCTATGTTGTTTACCTATCCAACGAATTGTCCCATGCTAAGATTCAATGCAAATCGGCCACATTATGGCCTTCCTACTAAAAAAGGGTCGAAAACGAGTAATGTCCCAAATTAACGAGGATATTTTCTTAACCCCCATTTTGGCTGAATTTTTAGAGAATGCAAAAATATCCCATGGAAGTCGTAGTTATGTTGTTTACCTATCAAACGAATTGTCACACGCTAAGATTCAATGCAAATCGGCCACATTATGGCCTTCCTACTAAAAAAGGGTCGAAAACGAGTAATGTCCCAAATTAACGAGGATATTTTCTTAACCCCCATTTTGGCTGAATTTTTAGAGAATGCAAAAATATCCCATGGAAGTCATAGTTATGTTGTTTACCTATCCAACGAATTGTCACACGCTAAGATTCAATGCAAATCGGCCACATTATGGCCTTCCTACTAAAAAAGGGTCGAAAACGAGTAATGTCAAAAATTAACGAGGATATTTTCTTAACCCCCATTTTGGCTGAATTTTTAGAGAATGCAAAAATATCCCATGGAAGTCGTAGTTATGCTGTTTACCTATCCAACGAATTGTCACACGCTAAGATTCAATGCAAATCGGCCACATTATGGCCTTCCTACTAAAAAAGGGTCGAAAACGAGTAATGTCCCAAATTAACGAGGATATTTTCTTAACCCCCATTTTGGCTGAATTTTTAGAGAATGCAAAAATATCCCATGGAAGTCATAGTTATGTTGTTTACATATCCAACGAATTGTCACACGCTAAGATTCAATGCAAATCGGCCACATTATGGCCTTCCTAGTAAAAAAGGGTCGAAAACGAGTAATGTCCCAAATTAACGAGGAGATTTTCTTAACCTCCATTTTGGCTGAATTTTTAAAAGATGCAAAAATATCCCATGGAAGTCGCAGCTATGTTGTTTACCTATCCAACAAATTGTCCCATGCTAAGATTCAATACAAACCGCCCACTTTATGGTCTTCCTTATAAAAAAGGGTCGAAAATGAGTAATGTCCTAAATTAACGAGGGGATTTTCTTAACCTCCATTTTGGCTGAATTTTTAGAGAATGTAAAAATATCCCATGGAAGTCGTAGTTATGTTGTTTACCTATCCAACGAATTGTCACACGCTAAGATTCAATGCAAATCGGCCACATTATGGCCTTCCTACTAAAAAAGGGTCGAAAACGAGTAATGTCCCAAATTAACAAGGATATTTTCTTAACCCCCATTTTGGCTGAATTTTTAGAGAATGCAAAAATATCCCATGGAAGTCATAGTTATGTTGTTTACCTATCCAACGAATTGTCCCATGCTAAGATTCAATACAAACCGGCCACTTTATGGCCTTCCTTATAAAAAAGGGTCGAAAACGAGTAATGTCCTAAATTAACGAGGGGATTTTCTTAACCTCCATTTTGGCTGAATTTTTAGAGAATGCAAAAATATCCCATGGAAGTCGTAGTTATGTTGTTTACCTATCCAACGAATTGTCACACGCTAAGATTCAATGCAAATCGGCCACATTATGGCCTTCCTACTAAAAAAGGGTCGAAAACGAGTAATGTCCCAAATTAACGAGGATATTTTCTTAACCCCCATTTTGGCTGAATTGTTAGAGAATGCAAAAATATCCCATGGAAGTCGTAGTTATGTTGTTTACCTATCCAACGAATTGTCACACGCTAAGATTCAATGCAAATCGGCCACATTATGGCCTTCCTACTAAAAAAGGGTCGAAAACGAGTAATGTCCCAAATTAACGAGGATATTTTCTTAACCCCCATTTTGGCTGAATTTTTAGAGAATGCAAAAATATCCCATGGAAGTCGTAGTTATGTTGTTTACCTATCCAACGAATTGTCACACGCTAAGATTCAATGCAAATCGGCCACATTATGGCCTTCCTACCAAAAAAGGGTCGAAAACGAGTAATGTCCCAAATTAACGAGGATATTTTCTTAACCCCCATTTTGGCTGAATTTTTAGAGAATGCAAAAATATCCCATGGAAGTCATAGTTATGTTGTTTACCTATCCAACGAATTGTCACACGCTAAGATTCAATGCAAATCGGCCACATTATGGCCTTCCTAGTAAAAAAGGGTCGAAAACGAGTAATGTCCCAAATTAACGAGGAGATTTTCTTAACCTCCATTTTGGCTGAATTTTTAAAAGATGCAAAAATATCCCATGGAAGTCGCAGTTATGTTGTTTACCTATCCAACAAATTGTCCCATGCTAAGATTCAATACAAACCGCCCACTTTATGGTCTTCCTTATAAAAAAGGGTCGAAAATGAGTAATGTCCTAAATTAACGAGGGGATTTTCTTAACCTCCATTTTGGCTGAATTTTTAGAGAATGTAAAAATATCCTATGGAAGTCGTAGTTATATTGTTTACCTATCCAACGAATTGTCACACGCTAAGATTCAATGCAAATCGGCCACATTATGGCCTTCCTACTAAAAAAGGGTCGAAAACGAGTAATGTCCCAAATTAACAAGGATATTTTCTTAACCCCCATTTTGGCTGAATTTTTAGAGAATGCAAAAATATCCCATGGAAGTCATAGTTATGTTGTTTACCTATCAAACGAATTGTCACACGCTAAGATTCAATGCAAATCGGCCACATTATGGCCTTCCTACTAAAAAAGGGTCGAAAACGAGTAATGTCCCAAATTAACGAGGATATTTTCTTAACCCCCATTTTGGCTGAATTTTTAGAGAATGCAAAAATATCCCATGGAAGTCGTAGTTATGTTGTTTACCTATCAAACGAATTGTCACACGCTAAGATTCAATGCAAATCGGCCACATTATGGCCTTCCTACTAAAAAAGGGTCGAAAACGAGTAATGTCCCAAATTAACGAGGATATTTTCTTAACCCCCATTTTGGCTGAATTTTTAGAGAATGCAAAAATATCCCATGGAAGTCATAGTTATGTTGTCTACCTATCCAACGAATTGTCACACGCTAAGATTCAATGCAAATCGGCCACATTATGGCCTTCCTACTAAAAAAGGGTCGAAAACGAGTAATGTCAAAAATTAACGAGGATATTTTCTTAACCCCCATTTTGGCTGAATTTTTAGAGAATGCAAAAATATCCCATGGAAGTCGTAGTTATGCTGTTTACCTATCCAACAAATTGTCACACGCTAAGATTCAATGCAAATCGGCCACATTATGGCCTTCCTACTAAAAAAGGGTCGAAAACGAGTAATGTCCCAAATTAACGAGGATATTTTCTTAACCCCCATTTTGGCTGAATTTTTAGAGAATGCAAAAATATCCCATGGAAGTCATAGTTATGTTGTTTACATATCCAACGAATTGTCACACGCTAAGATTCAATGCAAATCGGCCACATTATGGCCTTCCTAGTAAAAAAGGGTCGAAAACGAGTAATGTCCCAAATTAACGAGGAGATTTTCTTAACCTCCATTTTGGCTGAATTTTTAAAAGATGCAAAAATATCCCATGGAAGTCGCAGCTATGTTGTTTACCTATCCAACAAATTGTCCCATGCTAAGATTCAATACAAACCGCCCACTTTATGGTCTTCCTTATAAAAAAGGGTCGAAAATGAGTAATGTCCTAAATTAACGAGGGGATTTTCTTAACCTCCATTTTGGCTGAATTTTTAGAGAATGTAAAAATATCCCATGGAAGTCGTAGTTATGTTGTTTACCTATCCAACGAATTGTCACACGCTAAGATTCAATGCAAATCGGCCACATTATGGCCTTCCTACTAAAAAAGGGTCGAAAACGAGTAATGTCCCAAATTAACAAGGATATTTTCTTAACCCCCATTTTGGCTGAATTTTTAGAGAATGCAAAAATATCCCATGGAAGTCATAGTTATGTTGTTTACCTATCCAACGAATTGTCCCATGCTAAGATTCAATACAAACCGGCCACTTTATGGCCTTCCTTATAAAAAAGGGTCGAAAACGAGTAATGTCCTAAATTAACGAGGGGATTTTCTTAACCTCCATTTTGGCTGGATTTTTAGAGAATGCAAAAATATCCCATGGAAGTCGTAGTTATGTTGTTTACCTATCCAACGAATTGTCACACGCTAAGATTCAATGCAAATCGGCCACATTATGGCCTTCCTACTAAAAAAGGGTCGAAAACGAGTAATGTCCCAAATTAACGAGGATATTTTCTTAACCCCCATTTTGGCTGAATTGTTAGAGAATGCAAAAATATCCCATGGAAGTCGTAGTTATGTTGTTTACCTATCCAACGAATTGTCACACGCTAAGATTCAATGCAAATCGGCCACATTATGGCCTTCCTACTAAAAAAGGGTCGAAAACGAGTAATGTCCCAAATTAACGAGGATATTTTCTTAACCCCCATTTTGGCTGAATTTTTAGAGAATGCAAAAATATCCCATGGAAGTCGTAGTTATGTTGTTTACCTATCCAACGAATTGTCACACGCTAAGATTCAATGCAAATCGGCCACATTATGGCATTCCTACCAAAAAAGGGTCGAAAACGAGTAATGTCCCAAATTAACGAGGATATTTTCTTAACCCCCATTTTGGCTGAATTTTTAGAGAATGCAAAAATATCCCATGGAAGTCATAGTTATGTTGTTTACCTATCCAACGAATTGTCACACGCTAAGATTCAATGCAAATCGGCCACATTATGGCCTTCCTAGTAAAAAAGGGTCGAAAACGAGTAATGTCCCAAATTAACGAGGAGATTTTCTTAACCTCCATTTTGGCTGAATTTTTAAAAGATGCAAAAATATCCCATGGAAGTCGCAGCTATGTTGTTTACCTATCCAACAAATTGTCCCATGCTAAGATTCAATACAAACCGCCCACTTTATGGTCTTCCTTATAAAAAAGGGTCGAAAATGAGTAATGTCCTAAATTAACGAGGGGATTTTCTTAACCTCCATTTTGGCTGAATTTTTAGAGAATGTAAAAATATCCTATGGAAGTCGTAGTTATGTTGTTTACTTATCCAACGAATTGTCACACGCTAAGATTCAATGCAAATCGGCCACATTATGGCCTTCCTACTAAAAAAGGGTCGAAAACGAGTAATGTCCCAAATTAACAAGGATATTTTCTTAACCCCCATTTTGGCTGAATTTTTAGAGAATGCAAAAATATCCCATGGAAGTCATAGTTATGTTGTTTACCTATCCAACGAATAGTCACACGCTAAGATTCAATGCAAATCGGCCACATTATGGCCTTCCTAGTAAAAATGGGTCGAAAACGAGTAATGTCCCAAATTAACGAGGAGATTTTCTTAACCTCCATTTTGGCTGAATTTTTAAAAAATGCAAAAATATCCCATGGAAGTCGTAGCTATGTTGTTTACCTATCCAACGAATTGTCCCATGCTAAGATTCAATGCAAATCGGCCACATTATGGCCTTCCTACTAAAAAAGGGTCGAAAACGAGTAATGTCCCAAATTAACGAGGATATTTTCTTAACCCCCATTTTGGCTGAATTTTTAGAGAATGCAAAAATATCCCATGGAAGTCGTAGTTATGTTGTTTACCTATCAAACGAATTGTCACACGCTAAGATTCAATGCAAATCGGCCACATTATGGCCTTCCTACTAAAAAAGGGTCGAAAACGAGTAATGTCCCAAATTAACGAGGATATTTTCTTAACCCCCATTTTGGCTGAATTTTTAGAGAATGCAAAAATATCCCATGGAAGTCATAGTTATGTTGTTTACCTATCCAACGAATTGTCACACGCTAAGATTCAATGCAAATCGGCCACATTATGGCCTTCCTACTAAAAAAGGGTCGAAAACGAGTAATGTCAAAAATTAACGAGGATATTTTCTTAACCCCCATTTTGGCTGAATTTTTAGAGAATGCAAAAATATCCCATGGAAGTCGTAGTTATGCTGTTTACCTATCCAACGAATTGTCACACGCTAAGATTCAATGCAAATCGGCCACATTATGGCCTTCCTACTAAAAAAGGGTCGAAAACGAGTAATGTCCCAAATTAACGAGGATATTTTCTTAACCCCCATTTTGGCTGAATTTTTAGAGAATGCAAAAATATCCCATGGAAGTCATAGTTATGTTGTTTACATATCCAACGAATTGTCACACGCTAAGATTCAATGCAAATCGGCCACATTATGGCCTTCCTAGTAAAAAAGGGTCGAAAACGAGTAATGTCCCAAATTAACGAGGAGATTTTCTTTACCTCCATTTTGGCTGAATTTTTAAAAGATGCAAAAATATCCCATGGAAGTCGCAGCTATGTTGTTTACCTATCCAACAAATTGTCCCATGCTAAGATTCAATACAAACCGCCCACTTTATGGTCTTCCTTATAAAAAAGGGTCGAAAATGAGTAATGTCCTAAATTAACGAGGGGATTTTCTTAACCTCCATTTTGGCTGAATTTTTAGAGAATGTAAAAATATCCCATGGAAGTCGTAGTTATGTTGTTTACCTATCCAACGAATTGTCACACGCTAAGATTCAATGCAAATCGGCCACATTATGGCCTTCCTACTAAAAAAGGGTCGAAAACGAGTAATGTCCCAAATTAACAAGGATATTTTCTTAACCCCCATTTTGGCTGAATTTTTAGAGAATGCAAAAATATCCCATGGAAGTCATAGTTATGTTGTTTACCTATCCAACGAATTGTCCCATGCTAAGATTCAATACAAACCGGCCACTTTATGGCCTTCCTTATAAAAAAGGGTCGAAAACGAGTAATGTCCTAAATTAACGAGGGGATTTTCTTAACCTCCATTTTGGCTGAATTTTTAGAGAATGCAAAAATATCCCATGGAAGTCGTAGTTATGTTGTTTACCTATCCAACGAATTGTCACACGCTAAGATTCAATGCAAATCGGCCACATTATGGCCTTCCTACTAAAAAAGGGTCGAAAACGAGTAATGTCCCAAATTAACGAGGATATTTTCTTAACCCCCATTTTGGCTGAATTGTTAGAGAATGCAAAAATATCCCATGGAAGTCGTAGTTATGTTGTTTACCTATCCAACGAATTGTCACACGCTAAGATTCAATGCAAATCGGCCACATTATGGCCTTCCTACTAAAAAAGGGTCGAAAACGAGTAATGTCCCAAATTAACGAGGATATTTTCTTAACCCCCATTTTGGCTGAATTTTTAGAGAATGCAAAAATATCCCATGGAAGTCGTAGTTATGTTGTTTACCTATCCAACGAATTGTCACACGCTAAGATTCAATGCAAATCGGCCACATTATGGCCTTCCTACCAAAAAAGGGTCGAAAACGAGTAATGTCCCAAATTAACGAGGATATTTTCTTAACCCCCATTTTGGCTGAATTTTTAGAGAATGCAAAAATATCCCATGGAAGTCATAGTTATGTTGTTTACCTATCCAACGAATTGTCACACGCTAAGATTCAATGCAAATCGGCCACATTATGGCCTTCCTAGTAAAAAAGGGTCGAAAACGAGTAATGTCCCAAATTAACGAGGAGATTTTCTTAACCTCCATTTTGGCTGAATTTTTAAAAGATGCAAAAATATCCCATGGAAGTCGCAGCTATGTTGTTTACCTATCCAACAAATTGTCCCATGCTAAGATTCAATACAAACCGCCCACTTTATGGTCTTCCTTATAAAAAAGGGTCGAAAATGAGTAATGTCCTAAATTAACGAGGGGATTTTCTTAACCTCCATTTTGGCTGAATTTTTAGAGAATGTAAAAATATCCTATGGAAGTCGTAGTTATGTTGTTTACCTATCCAACGAATTGTCACACGCTAAGATTCAATGCAAATCGGCCACATTATGGCCTTCCTACTAAAAAAGGGTCGAAAACGAGTAATGTCCCAAATTAACAAGGATATTCTCTTAACCCCCATTTTGGCTGAATTTTTAGAGAATGCAAAAATATCCCATGGAAGTCATAGTTATGTTGTTTACCTATCCAACGAATTGTCCCATGCTAAGATTCAATACAAACCGGCCACTTTATGGCCTTCCTTATAAAAAAGGGTCGAAAACGAGTAATGTCCTAAATTAACGAGGGGATTTTCTTAACCTCCATTTTGGCTGAATTTTTAGAGAATGCAAAAATATCCCATGGAAGTCGTAGTTATGTTGTTTACCTATCCAACGAATTGTCACACGCTAAGATTCAATGCAAATCGGCCACATTATGGCCTTCCTACTAAAAAAGAGTCGAAAACGAGTAATGTCCCAAATTAACGAGGATATTTTCTTAACCCCCATTTTGGCTGAATTTTTAGAGAATGCAAAAATATCCCATGGAAGTCGTAGTTATGTTGTTTACCTATCCAACAAATTGTCACACGCTAAGATTCAATGCAAATCGGCCACATTATGGCCTTCCTACTAAAAAAGGGTCGAAAACGAGTAATGTCCCAAATTAACGAGGATATTTTCTTAACCCCCATTTTGGCTGAATTTTTAGAGAATGCAAAAATATCCCATGGAAGTCATAGTTATGTTGTTTATCTGTCCAACGAATTGTCACACGCTAAGATTCAATGCAAATCGGCCACATTATGGCCTTCCTACTAAAAAAGGGTCGAAAACGAGTAATGTCAAAAATTAACGAGGATATTTTCTTAACCCCCATTTTGGCTGAATTTTTAGAGAATGCAAAAATATCCCATGGAAGTCGTAGTTATGTTGTTTACCTATCCAACGAATTGTCACACGCTAAGATTCAATGCAAATCGGCCACATTATGGCCTTCCTACCAAAAAAGGGTCGAAAACGAGTAATGTCCCAAATTAACGAGGATATTTTCTTAACCCCCATTTTGGCTGAATTTTTAGAGAATGCAAAAATATCCCATGGAAGTCATAGTTATGTTGTTTACATATCCAACGAATTGTCACACGCTAAGATTCAATGCAAATCGGCCACATTATGGCCTTCCTAGTAAAAAAGGGTCGAAAACGAGTAATGTCCCAAATTAACGAGGAGATTTTCTTAACCTCCATTTTGGCTGAATTTTTAAAAGATGCAAAAATATCCCATGGAAGTCGCAGCTATGTTGTTTACCTATCCAACAAATTGTCCCATGCTAAGATTCAATACAAACCGCCCACTTTATGGTCTTCCTTATAAAAAAGGGTCGAAAATGAGTAATGTCCTAAATTAACGAGGGGATTTTCTTAACCTCCATTTTGGCTGAATTTTTAGAGAATGTAAAAATATCCTATGGAAGTCGTAGTTATGTTGTTTACCTATCCAACGAATTGTCACACGCTAAGATTCAATGCAAATCGGCCACATTATGGCCTTCCTACTAAAAAAGGGTCGAAAACGAGTAATGTCCCAAATTAACAAGGATATTTTCTTAACCCCCATTTTGGCTGAATTTTTAGAGAATGCAAAAATATCCCATGGAAGTCATAGTTATGTTGTTTACCTATCCAACGAATTGTCCCATGCTAAGATTCAATACAAACCGGCCACTTTATGGCCTTCCTTATAAAAAAGGGTCGAAAACGAGTAATGTCCTAAATTAACGAGGGGATTTTCTTAACCTCCATTTTGGCTGAATTTTTAGAGAATGCAAAAATATCCCATGGAAGTCGTAGTTATGTTGTTTACCTATCCAACGAATTGTCACACGCTAAGATTCAATGCAAATCGGCCACATTATGGCCTTCCTACTAAAAAAGGGTCGAAAACGAGTAATGTCCCAAATTAACGAGGATATTTTCTTAACCCCCATTTTGGCTGAATTTTTAGAGAATGCAAAAATATCCCATGGAAGTCGTAGTTATGTTGTTTACCTATCCAACGAATTGTCACACGCTAAGATTCAATGCAAATCGGCCACATTATGGCCTTCCTACTAAAAAAGGGTCGAAAACGAGTAATGTCCCAAATTAATGAGGATATTTTCTTAACCCCCATTTTGGCTGAATTTTTAGAGAATGCAAAAATATCCCATGGAAGTCATATTTATGTTGTTTATCTATCCAACGAATTGTCACACGCTAAGATTCAATGCAAATCGGCCACATTATGGCCTTCCTACTAAAAAAGGGTCGAAAACGAGTAATGTCAAAAATTAACGAGGATATTTTCTTAACCCCCATTTTGGCTGAATTTTTAGAGAATGCAAAAATATCCCATGGAAGTCGTAGTTATGCTGTTTACCTATCCAACGAATTGTCACACGCTAAGATTCAATGCAAATCGGCCACATTATGGCCTTCCTACTAAAAAAGAGTCGAAAACGAGTAATGTCCCAAATTAACGAGGATATTTTCTTAACCCCCATTTTGGCTGAATTTTTAGAGAATGCAAAAATATCCCATGGAAGTCGTAGTTATGTTGTTTACCTATCCAACAAATTGTCACACGCTAAGATTCAATGCAAATCGGCCACATTATGGCCTTCCTACTAAAAAAGGGTCGAAAACGAGTAATGTCCCAAATTAACGAGGATATTTTCTTAACCCCCATTTTGGCTGAATTTTTAGAGAATGCAAAAATATCCCATGGAAGTCATAGTTATGTTGTTTATCTATCCAACGAATTGTCACACGCTAAGATTCAATGCAAATCGGCCACATTATGGCCTTCCTACTAAAAAAGGGTCGAAAACGAGTAATGTCAAAAATTAACGAGGATATTTTCTTAACCCCCATTTTGGCTGAATTTTTAGAGAATGCAAAAATATCCCATGGAAGTCGTAGTTATGTTGTTTACCTATCCAACGAATTGTCACACGCTAAGATTCAATGCAAATCGGCCACATTATGGCCTTCCTACCAAAAAAGGGTCGAAAACGAGTAATGTCCCAAATTAACGAGGATATTTTCTTAACCCCCATTTTGGCTGAATTTTTAGAGAATGCAAAAATATCCCATGGAAGTCATAGTTATGTTGTTTACATATCCAACGAATTGTCACACGCTAAGATTCAATGCAAATCGGCCACATTATGGCCTTCCTAGTAAAAAAGGGTCGAAAACGAGTAATGTCCCAAATTAACGAGGAGATTTTCTTAACCTCCATTTTGGCTGAATTTTTAAAAGATGCAAAAATATCCCATGGAAGTCGCAGCTATGTTGTTTACCTATCCAACAAATTGTCCCATGCTAAGATTCAATACAAACCGCCCACTTTATGGTCTTCCTTATAAAAAAGGGTCGAAAATGAGTAATGTCCTAAATTAACGAGGGGATTTTCTTAACCTCCATTTTGGCTGAATTTTTAGAGAATGTAAAAATATCCTATGGAAGTCGTAGTTATGTTGTTTACCTATCCAACGAATTGTCACACGCTAAGATTCAATGCAAATCGGCCACATTATGGCCTTCCTACTAAAAAAGGGTCGAAAACGAGTAATGTCCCAAATTAACAAGGATATTTTCTTAACCCCCATTTTGGCTGAATTTTTAGAGAATGCAAAAATATCCCATGGAAGTCATAGTTATGTTGTTTACCTATCCAACGAATTGTCCCATGCTAAGATTCAATACAAACCGGCCACTTTATGGCCTTCCTTATAAAAAAGGGTCGAAAACGAGTAATGTCCTAAATTAACGAGGGGATTTTCTTAACCTCCATTTTGGCTGAATTTTTAGAGAATGCAAAAATATCCCATGGAAGTCGTAGTTATGTTGTTTACCTATCCAACGAATTGTCACACGCTAAGATTCAATGCAAATCGGCCACATTATGGCCTTCCTACTAAAAAAGGGTCGAAAACGAGTAATGTCCCAAATTAACGAGGATATTTTCTTAACCCCCATTTTGGCTGAATTTTTAGAGAATGCAAAAATATCCCATGGAAGTCGTAGTTATGTTGTTTACCTATCCAACGAATTGTCACACGCTAAGATTCAATGCAAATCGGCCACATTATGGCCTTCCTACTAAAAAAGGGTCGAAAACGAGTAATGTCCCAAATTAACGAGGATATTTTCTTAACCCCCATTTTGGCTGAATTTTTAGAGAATGCAAAAATATCCCATGGAAGTCATAGTTATGTTGTTTATCTATCCAACGAATTGTCACACGCTAAGATTCAATGCAAATCGGCCACATTACGGCCTTCCTACTAAAAAAGGGTCGAAAACGAGTAATGTCAAAAATTAACGAGGATATTTTCTTAACCCCCATTTTGGCTGAATTTTTAGAGAATGCAAAAATATCCCATGGAAGTCGTAGTTATGCTGTTTACCTATCCAACGAATTGTCACACGCTAAGATTCAATGCAAATCGGCCACATTATGGCCTTCCTACTAAAAAAGGGTCGAAAACGAGTAATGTCCCAAATTAACGAGGATATTTTCTTAACCCCCATTTTGGCTGAATTTTTAGAGAATGCAAAAATATCCCATGGAAGTCATAGTTATGTTGTTTACATATCCAACGAATTGTCACACGCTAAGATTCAATGCAAATCGGCCACATTATGGCCTTCCTAGTAAAAAAGGGTCGAAAACGAGTAATGTCCCAAATTAACGAGGAGATTTTCTTAACCTCCATTTTGGCTGAATTTTTAAAAAATGCAAAAATATCCCATGGAAGTCGTAGCTATGTTGTTTACCTATCCAACAAATTGTCCCATGCTAAGATTCAATACAAACCGCCCACTTTATGGCCTTCCTTATAAAAAAGGGTCGAAAACGAGTAATGTCCTAAATTAACGAGGGGATTTTCTTAACCTCCATTTTGGCTGAATTTTTAGAGAATGCAAAAATATCCCATGGAAGTCGTAGTTATGTTGTTTACCTATCCAACGAATTGTCACACGCTAAGATTCAATGCAAATCGGCCACATTATGGCCTTCCTACTAAAAAAGGGTCGAAAACGAGTAATGTCCCAAATTAACAAGGATATTTTCTTAACCCCCATTTTGGCTGAATTTTTAGAGAATGCAAAAATATCCCATGGAAGTCATAGTTATGTTGTTTACCTATCCAACGAATAGTCACACGCTAAGATTCAATGCAAATCGGCCACATTATGGCCTTCCTAGTAAAAATGGGTCGAAAACGAGTAATGTCCCAAATTAACGAGGAGATTTTCTTAACCTCCATTTTGGCTGAATTTTTAAAAAATGCAAAAATATCCCATGGAAGTCGTAGCTATGTTGTTTACCTATCCAACGAATTGTCCCATGCTAAGATTCAATGCAAATCGGCCACATTATGGCCTTCCTACTAAAAAAGGGTCGAAAACGAGTAATGTCCCAAATTAACGAGGATATTTTCTTAACCCCCATTTTGGCTGAATTTTTAGAGAATGCAAAAATATCCCATGGAAGTCGTAGTTATGTTGTTTACCTATCCAACGAATTGTCACACACTAAGATTCAATGCAAATCGGCCACATTATGGCCTTCCTACTAAAAAAGGGTCGAAAACGAGTAATGTCCCAAATTAACGAGGATATTTTCTTAACCCCCATTTTGGCTGAATTTTTAGAGAATGCAAAAATATCCCATGGAAGTCGTAGTTATGTTGTTTACCTATCCAACAAATTGTCACACGCTAAGATTCAATGCAAATCGGCCACATTATGGCCTTCCTACTAAAAAAGGGTCGAAAACGAGTAATGTCCCAAATTAACGAGGATATTTTCTTAACCCCCATTTTGGCTGAATTTTTAGAGAATGCAAAAATATCCCATGGAAGTCATAGTTATGTTGTTTATCTATCCAACGAATTGTCACACGCTAAGATTCAATGCAAATCGGCCACATTATGGCCTTCCTACTAAAAAAGGGTCGAAAACGAGTAATGTCAAAAATTAACGAGGATATTTTCTTAACCCCCATTTTGGCTGAATTTTTAGAGAATGCAAAAATATCCCATGGAAGTCATAGTTATGTTGTTTATCTATCCAACGAATTGTCACACGCTAAGATTCAATGCAAATCGGCCACATTATGGCCTTCCTACTAAAAAAGGGTCGAAAACGAGTAATGTCAAAAATTAACGAGGATATTTTCTTAACCCCCATTTTGGCTGAATTTTTAGAGAATGCAAAAATATCCCATGGAAGTCATAGTTATGTTGTTTATCTATCCAACGAATTGTCACACGCTAAGATTCAATGCAAATCGGCCACATTATGGCCTTCCTACTAAAAAAGGGTCGAAAACGAGTAATGTCAAAAATTAACGAGGATATTTTCTTAACCCCCATTTTGGCTGAATTTTTAGAGAATGCAAAAATATCCCATGGAAGTCATAGTTATGTTGTTTACATATCCAACGAATTGTCACACGCTAAGATTCAATGCAAATCGGCCACATTATGGCCTTCCTAGTAAAAAAGGGTCGAAAACGAGTAATGTCCCAAATTAACGAGGAGATTTTCTTAACCTCCATTTTGGCTGAATTTTTAAAAGATGCAAAAATATCCCATGGAAGTCGCAGCTATGTTGTTTACCTATCCAACAAATTGTCCCATGCTAAGATTCAATACAAACCGCCCACTTTATGGTCTTCCTTATAAAAAAGGGTCGAAAATGAGTAATGTCCTAAATTAACGAGGGGATTTTCTTAACCTCCATTTTGGCTGAATTTTTAGAGAATGTAAAAATATCCTATGGAAGTCGTAGTTATGTTGTTTACCTATCCAACGAATTGTCACACGCTAAGATTCAATGCAAATCGGCCACATTATGGCCTTCCTACTAAAAAAGGGTCGAAAACGAGTAATGTCCCAAATTAACAAGGATATTTTCTTAACCCCCATTTTGGCTGAATTTTTAGAGAATGCAAAAATATCCCATGGAAGTCATAGTTATGTTGTTTACCTATCCAACGAATTGTCCCATGCTAAGATTCAATACAAACCGGCCACTTTATGGCCTTCCTTATAAAAAAGGGTCGAAAACGAGTAATGTCCTAAATTAACGAGGGGATTTTCTTAACCTCCATTTTGGCTGAATTTTTAGAGAATGCAAAAATATCCCATGGAAGTCGTAGTTATGTTGTTTACCTATCCAACGAATTGTCACACGCTAAGATTCAATGCAAATCGGCCACATTATGGCCTTCCTACTAAAAAAGGGTCGAAAACGAGTAATGTCCCAAATTAACGAGGATATTTTCTTAACCCCCATTTTGGCTGAATTTTTAGAGAATGCAAAAATATCCCATGGAAGTCGTAGTTATGTTGTTTACCTATCCAACGAATTGTCACACGCTAAGATTCAATGCAAATCGGCCACATTATGGCCTTCCTACTAAAAAAGGGTCGAAAACGAGTAATGTCCCAAATTAACGAGGATATTTTCTTAACCCCCATTTTGGCTGAATTTTTAGAGAATGCAAAAATATTCCATGGAAGTCATAGTTATGTTGTTTATCTATCCAACGAATTGTCACACGCTAAGATTCAATGCAAATCGGCCACATTACGGCCTTCCTACTAAAAAAGGGTCGAAAACGAGTAATGTCAAAAATTAACGAGGATATTTTCTTAACCCCCATTTTGGCTGAATTTTTAGAGAATGCAAAAATATCCCATGGAAGTCGTAGTTATGCTGTTTACCTATCCAACGAATTGTCACACGCTAAGATTCAATGCAAATCGGCCACATTATGGCCTTCCTACTAAAAAAGGGTCGAAAACGAGTAATGTCCCAAATTAACGAGGATATTTTCTTAACCCCCATTTTGGCTGAATTTTTAGAGAATGCAAAAATATCCCATGGAAGTCATAGTTATGTTGTTTACATATCCAACGAATTGTCACACGCTAAGATTCAATGCAAATCGGCCACATTATGGCCTTCCTAGTAAAAAAGGGTCGAAAACGAGTAATGTCCCAAATTAACGAGGAGATTTTCTTAACCTCCATTTTGGCTGAATTTTTAAAAAATGCAAAAATATCCCATGGAAGTCGTAGCTATGTTGTTTACCTATCCAACAAATTGTCCCATGCTAAGATTCAATACAAACCGCCCACTTTATGGCCTTCCTTATAAAAAAGGGTCGAAAACGAGTAATGTCCTAAATTAACGAGGGGATTTTCTTAACCTCCATTTTGGCTGAATTTTTAGAGAATGCAAAAATATCCCATGGAAGTCGTAGTTATGTTGTTTACCTATCCAACGAATTGTCACACGCTAAGATTCAATGCAAATCGGCCACATTATGGCCTTCCTACTAAAAAAGGGTCGAAAACGAGTAATGTCCCAAATTAACAAGGATATTTTCTTAACCCCCATTTTGGCTGAATTTTTAGAGAATGCAAAAATATCCCATGGAAGTCATAGTTATGTTGTTTACCTATCCAACGAATAGTCACACGCTAAGATTCAATGCAAATCGGCCACATTATGGCCTTCCTAGTAAAAATGGGTCGAAAACGAGTAATGTCCCAAATTAACGAGGAGATTTTCTTAACCTCCATTTTGGCTGAATTTTTAAAAAATGCAAAAATATCCCATGGAAGTCGTAGCTATGTTGTTTACCTATCCAACGAATTGTCCCATGCTAAGATTCAATGCAAATCGGCCACATTATGGCCTTCCTACTAAAAAAGGGTCGAAAACGAGTAATGTCCCAAATTAACGAGGATATTTTCTTAACCCCCATTTTGGCTGAATTTTTAGAGAATGCAAAAATATCCCATGGAAGTCGTAGTTATGTTGTTTACCTATCCAACGAATTGTCACACGCTAAGATTCAATGCAAATCGGCCACATTATGGCCTTCCTACTAAAAAAGGGTCGAAAA
This sequence comes from Medicago sativa, assembly GCF_051527215.1. NCBI lineage: Eukaryota > Viridiplantae > Streptophyta > Magnoliopsida > Fabales > Fabaceae > Medicago > Medicago sativa. The sequence goes on along the minus strand of NC_140754.1, from coordinate 99,430,242 downwards.
CGAGTAATGTCCCAAATTAACGAGGATATTTTCTTAACCCCCATTTTGGCTGAATTTTTAGAGAATGCAAAAATATCCCATGGAAGTCATAGTTATGTTGTTTACCTATCCAACGAATTGTCACACGCTAAGATTCAATGCAAATCGGCCACATTATGGCCTTCCTACTAAAAAAGGGTCGAAAACGAGTAATGTCAAAAATTAACGAGGATATTTTCTTAACCCCCATTTTGGCTGAATTTTTAGAGAATGCAAAAATATCCCATGGAAGTCGTAGTTATGCTGTTTACCTATCCAACGAATTGTCACACGCTAAGATTCAATGCAAATCGGCCACATTATGGCCTTCCTACTAAAAAAGGGTCGAAAACGAGTAATGTCCCAAATTAACGAGGATATTTTCTTAACCCCCATTTTGGCTGAATTTTTAGAGAATGCAAAAATATCCCATGGAAGTCATAGTTATGTTGTTTACATATCCAACAAATTTTCACACGCTAAGATTCAATGCAAATCGGCCACATTATGGCCTTCCTAGTAAAAAAGGGTCGAAAACGAGTAATGTCCCAAATTAACGAGGAGATTTTCTTAACCTCCATTTTGGCTGAATTTTTAAAAAATGCAAAAATATCCCATGGAAGTCGTAGCTATGTTGTTTACCTATCCAACAAATTGTCCCATGCTAAGATTCAATACAAACCGCCCACTTTATGGCCTTCCTTATAAAAAAGGGTCGAAAACGAGTAATGTCCTAAATTAACGAGGGGATTTTCTTAACCTCCATTTTGGCTGAATTTTTAGAGAATGCAAAAATATCCCATGGAAGTCGTAGTTATGTTGTTTACCTATCCAACGAATTGTCACACGCTAAGATTCAATGCAAATCGGCCACATTATGGCCTTCCTACTAAAAAAGGGTCGAAAACGAGTAATGTCCCAAATTAACAAGGATATTTTCTTAACCCCCATTTTGGCTGAATTTTTAGAGAATGCAAAAATATCCCATGGAAGTCGTAGCTATGTTGTTTACCTATCCAACGAATTGTCCCACGCTAAGATTCAATGCAAATCGGCCACATTATGGCCTTCCTACTAAAAAAGGGTCGAAAACGAGTAATGTCCCAAATTAACGAGGATATTTTCTTAACCCCCATTTTGGCTGAATTTTTAGAGAATGCAAAAATATCCCATGGAAGTCGTAGTTATGTTGTTTACCTATCCAACGAATTGTCACACGCTAAGATTCAATGCAAAACGGCCACATTATGGCCTTCCTACTAAAAAAGGGTCGAAAACGAGTAATGTCCCAAATTAACGAGGATATTTTCTTAACCCCCATTTTGGCTGAATTTTTAGAGAATGCAAAAATATCCCATGGAAGTCATAGTTATGTTGTTTACCTATCCAACGAATTGTCACACGCTAAGATTCAATGCAAATCGGCCACATTATGGCCTTCCTACTAAAAAAGGGTCGAAAACGAGTAATGTCCCAAATTAACGAGGATATTTTCTTAACCCCCATTTTGGCTGAATTTTTAGAGAATGCAAAAATATCCCATGGAAGTCGTAGCTATGTTGTTTACCTATCCAACGAATTGTCCCACGCTAAGATTCAATGCAAATCGGCCACATTATGGCCTTCCTACTAAAAAAGGGTCGAAAACGAGTAATGTCCCAAATTAACGAGGATATTTTCTTAACCCCCATTTTGGCTGAATTTTTAGAGAATGCAAAAATATCCCATGGAAGTCGTAGTTATGTTGTTTACCTATCCAACGAATTGTCACACGCTAAGATTCAATGCAAAACGGCCACATTATGGCCTTCCTACTAAAAAAGGGTCGAAAACGAGTAATGTCCCAAATTAACGAGGATATTTTCTTAACCCCCATTTTGGCTGAATTTTTAGAGAATGCAAAAATATCCCATGGAAGTCATAGTTATGTTGTTTACCTATCCAACGAATTGTCACACGCTAAGATTCAATGCAAATCGGCCACATTATGGCCTTCCTACTAAAAAAGGGTCGAAAACGAGTAATGTCCCAAATTAACGAGGATATTTTCTTAACCTCCATTTTGGCTGAATTTTTAAAAGATGCAAAAATATCCCATGGAAGTCGCAGCTATGTTGTTTACCTATCCAACAAATTGTCCCATGCTAAGATTCAATACAAACCGCCCACTTTATGGTCTTCCTTATAAAAAAGGGTCGAAAATGAGTAATGTCCTAAATTAACGAGGGGATTTTCTTAACCTCCATTTTGGCTGAATTTTTAGAGAATGTAAAAATATCCCATGGAAGTCGTAGTTATGTTGTTTACCTATCCAACGAATTGTCACACGCTAAGATTCAATGCAAATCGGCCACATTATGGCCTTCCTACTAAAAAAGGGTCGAAAACGAGTAATGTCCCAAATTAACAAGGATATTTTCTTAACCCCCATTTTGGCTGAATTTTTAGAGAATGCAAAAATATCCCATGGAAGTCGTAGCTATGTTGTTTACCTATCCAACGAATTGTCCCACGCTAAGATTCAATGCAAATCGGCCACATTATGGCCTTCCTACTAAAAAAGGGTCGAAAACGAGTAATGTCCCAAATTAACGAGGATATTTTCTTAACCCCCATTTTGGCTGAATTTTTAGAGAATGCAAAAATATCCCATGGAAGTCGTAGTTATGTTGTTTACCTATCCAACGAATTGTCCCACGCTAAGATTCAATGCAAATCGGCCACATTATGGCCTTCCTACTAAAAAAGGGTCGAAAACGAGTAATGTCCCAAATTAACGAGGATATTTTCTTAACCCCCATTTTGGCTGAATTTTTAGAGAATGCAAAAATATCCCATGGAAGTCGTAGTTATGTTGTTTACCTATCCAACGAATTGTCACACGCTAAGATTCAATGCAAAACGGCCACATTATGGCCTTCCTACTAAAAAAGGGTCGAAAACGAGTAATGTCCCAAATTAACGAGGATATTTTCTTAACCCCCATTTTGGCTGAATTTTTAGAGAATGCAAAAATATCCCATGGAAGTCATAGTTATGTTGTTTACCTATCCAACGAATTGTCACACGCTAAGATTCAATGCAAATCGGCCACATTATGGCCTTCCTACTAAAAAAGGGTCGAAAACGAGTAATGTCAAAAATTAACGAGGATATTTTCTTAACCCCCATTTTGGCTGAATTTTTAGAGAATGCAAAAATATCCCATGGAAGTCGTAGTTATGCTGTTTACCTATCCAACGAATTGTCACACGCTAAGATTCAATGCAAATCGGCCACATTATGGCCTTCCTACTAAAAAAGGGTCGAAAACGAGTAATGTCCCAAATTAACGAGGATATTTTCTTAACCTCCATTTTGGCTGAATTTTTAAAAGATGCAAAAATATCCCATGGAAGTCGCAGCTATGTTGTTTACCTATCCAACAAATTGTCCCATGCTAAGATTCAATACAAACCGCCCACTTTATGGTCTTCCTTATAAAAAAGGGTCGAAAATGAGTAATGTCCTAAATTAACGAGGGGATTTTCTTAACCTCCATTTTGGCTGAATTTTTAGAGAATGTAAAAATATCCCATGGAAGTCGTAGTTATGTTGTTTACCTATCCAACGAATTGTCACACGCTAAGATTCAATGCAAATCGGCCACATTATGGCCTTCCTACTAAAAAAGGGTCGAAAACGAGTAATGTCCCAAATTAACAAGGATATTTTCTTAACCCCCATTTTGGCTGAATTTTTAGAGAATGCAAAAATATCCCATGGAAGTCGTAGCTATGTTGTTTACCTATCCAACGAATTGTCCCACGCTAAGATTCAATGCAAATCGGCCACATTATGGCCTTCCTACTAAAAAAGGGTCGAAAACGAGTAATGTCCCAAATTAACGAGGATATTTTCTTAACCCCCATTTTGGCTGAATTTTTAGAGAATGCAAAAATATCCCATGGAAGTCGTAGTTATGTTGTTTACCTATCCAACGAATTGTCACACGCTAAGATTCAATTCAAATCGGCCACATTATGGCCTTCCTACTAAAAAAGGGTCGAAAACGAGTAATGTCCCAAATTAACGAGGATATTTTCTTAACCCCCATTTTGGCTGAATTTTTAGAGAATGCAAAAATATCCCATGGAAGTCATAGTTATGTTGTTTACCTATCCAACGAATTGTCACACGCTAAGATTCAATGCAAATCGGCCACATTATGGCCTTCCTACTAAAAAAGGGTCGAAAACGAGTAATGTCAAAAATTAACGAGGATATTTTCTTAACCCCCATTTTGGCTGAATTTTTAGAGAATGCAAAAATATCCCATGGAAGTCGTAGTTATGCTGTTTACCTATCCAACGAATTGTCACACGCTAAGATTCAATGCAAATCGGCCACATTATGGCCTTCCTACTAAAAAAGGGTCGAAAACGAGTAATGTCCCAAATTAACGAGGATATTTTCTTAACCTCCATTTTGGCTGAATTTTTAAAAGATGCAAAAATATCCCATGGAAGTCGCAGCTATGTTGTTTACCTATCCAACAAATTGTCCCATGCTAAGATTCAATACAAACCGCCCACTTTATGGTCTTCCTTATAAAAAAGGGTCGAAAATGAGTAATGTCCTAAATTAACGAGGGGATTTTCTTAACCTCCATTTTGGCTGAATTTTTAGAGAATGTAAAAATATCCCATGGAAGTCGTAGTTATGTTGTTTACCTATCCAACGAATTGTCACACGCTAAGATTCAATGCAAATCGGCCACATTATGGCCTTCCTACTAAAAAAGGGTCGAAAACGAGTAATGTCCCAAATTAACAAGGATATTTTCTTAACCCCCATTTTGGCTGAATTTTTAGAGAATGCAAAAATATCCCATGGAAGTCATAGTTATGTTGTTTACCTATCCAACGAATTGTCCCATGCTAAGATTCAATACAAACCGGCCACTTTATGGCCTTCCTTATAAGAAAGGGTCGAAAACGAGTAATGTCCCAAATTAACAAGGAGATTTTCTTAACCTCCATTTTGGCTGAATTTTTAAAAAATGCAAAAATATCCCATGGAAGTCGTAGCTATGTTGTTTACCTATCCAACGAATTGTCCCATGCTAAGATTCAATACAAACCGGCCACTTTATGGCCTTCCTTATAAAAAAGGGTCGAAAACGAGTAATGTCCTAAATTAACGAGGGGATTTTCTTAACCTCCATTTTGGCTAAATTTTTAGAGAATGCAAAAATATCCCATGGAAGTCGTAGTTATGTTGTTTACCTATCCAACGAATTGTCACATGCTAAGATTCAATACAAATCGGCCACTTTATGGTCTTCCTAGTAAAAATGGGTCGAAAACGAGTAATGCCCTAAATTAACGAGGAGATTTTCTTAACCTCCATTTTGGCCGAATTTTTAGAGAATGCAAAAATATCCCATGGAAGTCGTAGTTATGTTGTTTACCTATCCAACGAATTGTCACACGCTAAGATTCAATGCAAATCAGCCACATTATGGCCTTCCTAGTAAAAAAGGGTCGAAAACGAGTAATGTCCCAAATTAACGAGGAGATTTTCTTAACCTCCATTTTGGCTGAATTTTTAATAAATGCAAAAATATCCCATGGAAGTCGTAGCTATGTTGTTTACCTATCCAACGAATTGTCCCATGCTAAGATTCAATACAAACCGGCCACTTTATGGCCTTCCTTATAAAAAAGGGTCGAAAACGAGTAATGTCCTGAATTAACGAGGGGATTTTCTTAACCTCGATTTTGGCTAAATTTTTAGAGAATGCAAAAATATCCCATGGAAGTCGTAGTTATGTTGTTTACCTATCCAACGAATTGTCACATGCTAAGATTCAATACAAATCGGCCACTTTATGGCCTTCCTAGTAAAAATGGGTCGAAAATGAGTAATGTCCTAAATTAACGAGGAGATTTTCTTAAACTCCATTTTGGCCGTATTTTTAGAGAATGCAAAAATATCCCATGGAAGTCGTAGTTATGTTGTTTACCTATCCAACGAATTGTCACATGCTAAGATTCAATACAAATCGGCCACTTTAAGGCCTTCCTAGTAAAAATGGGTCGAAAACGAGTAATGTCCTAAATTAATGAGGAGATTTTCTTAACCTCCATTTTGGCCAAATTTTTAGAGAATGCAAAAATATCCCATGGACGTCATAGTTATGTTGTTTACCTATCCAACGAATTGTCACACGCTAAGATTCAATGCAAATCGGCCACATTATGGCCTTCCTAGTAAAAAAGGGTCGAAAACGAGTAATGTCCCAAATTAACAAGGAGATTTTCTTAACCTCCATTTTGGCTGAATTTTTAAAAAATGCAAAAATATCCCATGGAAGTCGTAGCTATGTTGTTTACCTATCCAACGAATTGTCCTGTAACATCCCAGACTGCTTACAGGATTGCCGACTAACCCCACAAACCAACACGAGTCTTTTCAGCATGCTTTGTCCTCACTCACATGCTTACCGGGAAACTTCCCGGTAGGTCACCCATCCTAGTACTACTCCAAGCCAAGCACGCTTAACCGTGGAGTTCCTATGGATTGAGCTCCCGAAAAGAAGATGCATATTGTTGATATGGGTAGTACCTAACAATTCTTATAAGCCTTCCTTCAACCATGTAGTCCCATACCTACACGGCCTCCGGATCCCTCTCATTCCGATGTGTTTCGGTTCCTACTATTGTCGTGGGGGTCCCTTGCGGCTTAAACCGTTCCCCTTAGGTCGGGAACCTTTCGTATCCACCTAGCGGGATATCGAAAGCCACGACGTGGGTGTTACATGCCCACCAGCTTCCGCCTGGTTCGTCCCCGAACCACACCGTACTGGGAGAGGTCTGCTCTGATACCAAGTGTAACATCCCAGACTGCTTACAGGATTGCCGACTAACCCCACAAACCAACACGAGTCTTTTCAGCATGCTTTGTCCTCACTCACATGCTTACCGGGAAACTTCCCGGTAGGTCACCCATCCTAGTACTACTCCAAGCCAAGCACGCTTAACCGTGGAGTTCCTATGGATTGAGCTCCCGAAAAGAAGATGCATCTTGTTGATATGGGTAGTACCTAACAATTCTTATAAGCCTTCCTTCAACCATGTAGTCCCATACCTACACGGCCTTCGGATCCCTCTCATTCCGATGGGTTTCGGTTCCTACTATTGTCGTGGGGGTCCCTTGCGGCTTAAACCGTTCCCCTTAGGTCGGGAACCTTTCGTATCCACCTAGCGGGATATCGAAAGCCACGACGTGGGTGTTACATGCCCACCACGCTACCCATACTAGACGTATCTAGAATGTCTAGCACGTGCGTTAAGTTTAGTATTGGATACATTAAAAATTTACAACAATAAACTACGAATGAATATATATGTACAACCAAATGCGTTCGTACAAAGAACATAACTCAACTTCTCTAAAAAAAATATAATAGATGCATCCTTGAATATCCATCTCATCCTGCGGCGGGTACGAACGAACACTTGTCGCATCATCCATTCGGCTACTAGCTTGCTAATCCAACCTGTTTATCTGAAAAAAAAGGATTGGGATGAGACATAATGTCTCAGTGAGTTCCCCTAAATCCTAGGCTATAGGCAACCTCAGGGAAAACCTACGGTCACCACGTGTCTAAAATACAACCTGCCGGTTGATTATACGTGTGTGGGGACATTGCATACTTAGACGGTGTGCATACTAGGGCCGTCATAGCCTTATCTCACTTGTTATAGGCTTCACTTCCTATACGTGTTATGGCGGTCGAAGGGAATCTAAAACCGCAACGCCAAGAATACGCTCTACGTATCGAGGCCTAAACATACTATAATCATGACACAATTCTAAACCGGACGATTAGGGGAAATCTAAGATCGTCATCGGCATATCTTTCTCTATACTTGCTCTATGCATAGCTATGTTGTATCTAACAACATATTCTATCTTGCTATCATACTAGTCATTGACGATCTACGTCTATGTTCTACTATTCTTGACGATCTACGTCAAGGCACTGCTATTCTTGACGATCTACGTCAAGGCTCTATGACATAACATAAATATATCTAATAAATATGCATAGTCAAGTTTATTCATAAAGTTAGCGTTTAACAAACAATTATTATCTGAGTTCATTTTACGGAAAGCCCCGAGTGGAGTAACCCCGAGCGCAATCCCTATCTATCCGATGGAAACCTATCTAAGGTATAAACCAACGGTACTCCTGCAGTGACGTGCGGGATCCTTACGGCTAACCCCATTTCACCTAATGGAAACCTCTTGAACCAACCTAGTGTGGACACAAGAGACACGACCACCACATCTTACTTACTAAGTGACATGCGGGTTCCTTACGGCTAACCCCGTTTCACCTAATGGAAACCCCCTGAGCCAACCTAGTGTGGACACAAGAGACATGACACCTTTAACTTTAAAGTTTGGGTCTATAAATGCATGAGTATTAAATCTATGCTAGCTATCTCTTTTACCTCGGATGCCTATACGATCCGACTAGAGGTAAATTATATGCTTGCTTAACTTGCTATGTGAAGAGATATCTAATCAATTATGGCACTCTAGTTTCTATTCGAAGAGATTACTCTATGCCACTTCGCAACTAGTCAAGCATACTACTCATGCCTAACATTCTATTCTCTACTAACTATTCTAGTTCTTGACAAGCTATGTCAAGGCTCTACTTTCATCCCATGCCTAGTTCTTTGCTACCCGAATAATTCGGCTAAAACTCTCTTGAGCGATCCTTGTAATACATGCTAAGATTGCCATGATTAATGGTGCAAGGATCAATTGACGATGTGTGCAAATTTTCAATACTTTCTGAAGACCGAAAATGCCATAAACCCAAGTTACGAGCCGTTTATAAATTTCATGATTTGATAAAGCTAAGCTTGTACCAGTAGAAAGATAAGTAAAAACAGTACAAGAATACACCGAAACGATCGCTACGGACCCCCACGCGACTGCCCCCAAGCACCCGAGCGCAGAACAACGCGATCGTTGTCCTGTCTGGGGCGCCTGGCGCCAGAGGGAGGGCGCCTAGCGCTGGCTCCCTGACTTGTGGGCGCCTAGCGCCCTTGTACAGGCGCAGCGCTGCGAATTTTTGCGTTTTCGGTGCTTTCGGCTACGGGTTTTCGCCATTTTCGACCCAAAACTCGACCAATTGGACCCTGTAATGCACCAATACATCCAACAACATATATAGCTTCATTTAAACATATCTCATGGCAATTTTTAGCATGTAAACAACAAGAATTACCTTGGGGTTACTTAAATTTCATAAAAGCAAAACTAACATAAAACATGATTTTTCTACAAGATTACACAAACCCAAAGGTGGGTATTCTATCTATGGAACTCACCTAACATGATCCTTGCATATTCTTCAAGTTCCAAGCTCAAACCCTAGCTTTTGATCCTTAGCCCTTTTTCACCAAACCATACTTTAATCTCTTCCTCTACGTGTTTCTTGCTTGTTAAGCCATGCTTGATCATGTATTGAAGAAGTTTGGATGACTTAGAGAGGAGAGGGAGGCGCAATTCTTAGAGAGAAGGGGGAGAGAAAGGTTTTCCAAAACCTAGAGAGAGAAGTGAAATGGGAAAATGAATATTTTGGCCCCAAAAACACTTATATACTCCCTTGTGCGAGTTTACTTAAATGCCCTTCGTCTTGATCGCGCTTAACCTGACACTGATACATAAACCCCTGCTTGACTGATATTTCATAAAAACATTCTTCCGTCGTACTTGACGTTCTGTAACACTTAATCTCTGATATCTAGTTCATACATGACTTATGCCATTAATAGACATTTCCATGAATATTTGTCCTCTGACACGTCTGATGGGTAATATTCCGTTACTGATAAGCGGGATATTACACTCTACCCCCCTTAAAGAAATTTCGTCCTCGAAATTTAGAAATCATCTATCAATCACAGTAACTAAAATCTATTTCCTTTGGTTTCTGCTAAATGATATCTGATCAAAACCACTCTAGTGAGGTTGAAGAATATTTTTCTCAACAAAGCATGTAATTCATCCTCTTTCTTATTCTGCATATGATTGAATATGGTCTCTTCAATCTTACTATATTTATCAAAATCACAGAACTATCTGAGAACACAGTGATTAAAACTGACTTTTGTTATATGCGGATTGCTTGTCTCGGATCTATTCCTTCTCTGCGTAGCATGAACTCTGCATCTACGTAACTTTTCTTTATCTGAAACACTCAGGATTTGCCTTTATACTGGAGTTCTACTGATACCCAGGTTTGCCCTGCAGTGCTTACGTGTATCTAACACATCTTCCATGTATACATCTTATCATGCATACATAATCTGTTTTACCGCACATTGCGATTTATGCTTCTTACTGATGCTACTTATCTTGATGATTCTACTCATCTCTAATCATAATCTTATGAAACCTGTCTATCCTTTCATAATATCCCTGTACTGCAATTCATGGGTGACTTGTTCTAGCTTAGCATGAAGAAGTAAAATCAACTACACTGATTCATCTGACAATCTATTAACCTGTCTGACGATTCACAAGCTCTTGAAACTTTCTACTAAGTCCATTTGCACTTGCATTGAACGCTCTTAGCATAAATCCGTGCATCCCTTATGGCATTAGTATCACATGGGCATTGTCATCCATAAAACTTTACCTTCTATAGTTTCTGCATACTCTCTAGCGCCACTGCTTGTTAGTTAATAACGATACTCATTCTAGCTTTTGTTTCTAAGAGTTTCTAAACTTTGGTACATAGGTTCTTGGAACGAATAAATACATGACTAGAAAAATATCATTTTTAAAACTGAGTCTATACTAGTACTGCAGAACCACAGGACGAGTCTCTATATCTGAAAAAGGTTTTATGACTCTCCTTCTCACTTGTCTCTAACAAGCTGGTCCTGAAGTCTGTACGTCTTAAGTGAGCTTACTCGCTTACGACGTATCTCATCAGTTTTAACAATGTGAAATTTCATGTTTTTAAAATAAACATCGTTCCCAAGTTCCTCAGTACCAATCTTAACTTTAAAAGTTATAAAATCATGGCTTGACACCATTCTGGAAAGTATCGTTATCATTTAACAAATATGGTGTAAGAGGGTATGTACTTCGTCAGGCATAACCTATAAATCGTACTCCATTAACATAGCACATACTCTTTCTGACTAGCCAACAACTCTTCTACACATTCGACATCACCAAAAAGGTAACTCGATTAATTCATCTGTGCTAACTCTAGTCTTTCTCATCTTACCTGAGTGAAGATACTTCCTTTAAACTTTCACTTTAATTAATACTGGTTGCATAAGCATCTATACTTACTTAACATAACGAGAACTTCCTGCTCGTTTCATAATACTTCTCATTAAAACTGCATTTCTATCCTGAACTTCCTTCACGAAGTTTCTTACTACCAATTTTCCATGTTCCATGGCTACTGTTCGCAACTTAAGTAATTAACTTCCGTTGCGCTACTCTGATTTCCACCTGTTGGCCTCAACCAATACTCTGATCCGTTGAGACGAGGGAAATTTTATTCTTCTTCTATCATTACATTAATATCTGCTTGAGCTCTGCTCGATACTTCCATGTTGCATGCTACTCTGCAACCTTGCTATACTCTTTGCTGGTAAGATTGAATCTCAAGGAAACTTACCTCTGGACATATCAATGTCATACTTACTCTTATTCCTGAGCAACTTAACTCAAGGAGCACATCTTTGCTATTACATAACTACTATTCCATAAATCGTTCTTACAACGTCCGATGGTAGACTCATCTTGCACTCGGGCATACTTCCTTATGCATCTAACATTGTAGCTTCACATCTCGCATACTATGTTTTGCTTGATCTTTCCTATGCTCGCTCGTTAATTTTTCTTTAAAAGAAACTTCATAAATTAACACACGGGTCATTGACGTTGATGATTTTTTTTCTACTAAATAAAAACATATACTGAACCTAGGTCCCAGTTGTTACTCTAATTTCACATGACGAGTTGACAACACATACGTGCCATCAAATCTTAGTCCTAGTGAGTTTAGCCCAACTATACGAGTCGTAACAACCCGGTACCTACAAAAAATTCATCTTGCTTTCAAAAAATGTCAACTTCAATCACCCTTATGTATATATTTTCTAAAATCATGTAAACTTTACGATTTGACATCCTAACGAGCCTTCGCAAATTCATCAAGCAAAACATAGATTCGAGGGGTACTCTTAACTTCGCAAAGTCCCAAAATCCTTGTGATTTCATATGACTCTGCACCATTTAACTTCTTGCTTCATGCTTTCACATCTGTGACTTCTATTCTAAATACGGGTGCCTCTAAACTCTTGGTCTAAACTCATTCTTATCTCTTGTCACATTAACTTCCAAAGTCACGTCAAACCGAATCGATTTTCGTTGATGGTTACCCATGCCTTTTTCCCTTTTGAAAATTAGGGGGTGATATGCATTCGTCACTCGATATATAAAAAAAACAATTTCTCATTGCATAAATATGGTGAAGACAACTCTCCAATAGTCACTGCATTTCCAAGAGACGAACTGAAAAATTTCGCTCCGGGCTCGCTATTGATGAGTTTCTTCAGCTCATTTTTTTTTTCTCAAGTAAATCAATGCACATCGATCATTCCCAATATCTAAAATATCCTACTATATATGCATGGCAAGCATCAACCTAATTCGATACAATTTTCGGCACTTTAGAAACTAATGCTTCATTCCTGATAACATAAAACTTTCACTGAATCCTTCTCTACTACGAGTAGCTTACTTCTCTGCGTTGCCGCTTAACGTAGCTTCCTGAACACTAGAACCTTGTTCACTTTGAACATTCAAGTCCGTAACTTCAATAACATAACACTAATCCTGAGAGTCCACTAATTCCATCAACATACGTCGACTGCTCTCTATCTTGTAGCCTTGCGCTTACTTTCTGGAATACAATTCCATTCTAACTATGACCCTTACTGAAGCTTCAGGTCCTGCTAAGATATTTTCATATCCTTCTCTTATGGGTATACGAAGTATCATCAACAACTTACCCAACGCTGTCTAAACGTCCCTTCTCAACATTGCCTTACATTCCCGGAGGATTCATACTTCTACTTGCTTAGTTTACCGGCCACCTACTGGCACGATCAACTTCTTACTAATACTCATTTTGAGTTCTTGCTTCTAAGTTCACACTTTCCGGTGCATCTTCTTCACATGCTTCGTTCCTCCAGGGTCCTATTCAGCTCTCAGGCATCCATTCTAATTGTCGAATGCTAAATTGAGTTGATCAGACTCAACTAACAACAACAACTAGAACATCTACCCGGAACCCAATGGTCCCACTACCTTTGTTGTAACTTAATGACCCAAGGCACGATCTGAATCGACCTGCTCTGATACCAAATGTAACACCCATACTAGACGTATCTAGAATGTCTAGCACGTGCGTTAAGTTTAGTATTGGATACATTAAAAATTTACAACAATAAACTACGAATGAATATATATGTACAACCAAATGCGTTCGTACAAAGAACATAACTCAACTTCTCTAAAAAAAATATAATAGATGCATCCTTGAATATCCATCTCATCCTGCGGCGGGTACGAACGAACACTTGTCGCATCATCCATTCGGCTACTAGCTTGCTAATCCAACCTGTTTATCTGAAACAAAAAGGATTGGGATGAGACATAATGTCTCAGTGAGTTCCCCTAAATCCTAGGCTATAGGCAACCTCAGGGAAAACCTACGGTCACCACGTGTCTAAAATACAACCTGCCGGTTGATTATACATGTGTGGGGACATTGCATACTTAGACGGTGTGCATACTAGGGCCGACATAGCCTTATCTCACTTGTTATAGGCTTCACTTCCTATACGTGTCATGGCGGTCGAAGGGAATCTAAAACCGCAACGCCAAGAATACGCTCTACGTATCGAGGCCTAAACATACTATAATCATGACACAATTCTAAACCGGACGATTAGGGGAAATCTAAGATCGTCATCGGCATATCTTTCTCTATACTTGCTCTATGCATAGCTATGTTGTATCTAACAACATATTCTATCTTGCTATCATACTAGTCATTGACGATCTACGTCTATGTTCTACTATTCTTGACGATCTACGTCAAGGCACTGCTATTCTTGACGATCTACGTCAAGGCTCTATGACATAACATAAATATATCTAATAAATATGCATAGTCAAGTTTATTCATAAAGTTAGCGTTTAACAAACAATTATTATCTGAGTTCATTTTACGGAAAGCCCCGAGTGGAGTAACCCCGAGCGCAATCCCTATCTATCCGATGGAAACCTATCTAAGGTATAAACCAACGGTACTCCTGCAGTGACGTGCGGGATCCTTACGGCTAACCCCATTTCACCTAATGGAAACCTCTTGAACCAACCTAGTGTGGACACAAGAGACACGACCACCACATCTTACTTACTAAGTGACATGCGGGTTCCTTACGGCTAACCCCGTTTCACCTAATGGAAACCCCCTGAGCCAACCTAGTGTGGACACAAGAGACATGACACCTTTAACTTTAAAGTTTGGGTCTATAAATGCATGAGTATTAAATCTATGCTAGCTATCTCTTTTACCTCGGATGCCTATACGATCCGACTAGAGGTAAATTATATGCTTGCTTAACTTGCTATGTGAAGAGATATCTAATCAATTATGGCACTCTAGTTTCTATTCGAAGAGATTACTCTATGCCACTTCGCAACTAGTCAAGCATACTACTCATGCCTAACATTCTATTCTCTACTAACTATTCTAGTTCTTGACAAGCTATGTCAAGGCTCTACTTTCATCCCATGCCTAGTTCTTTGCTACCCGAATAATTCGGCTAAAACTCTCTTGAGCGATCCTTGTAATACATGCTAAGATTGCCATGATTAATGGTGCAAGGATCAATTGACGATGTGTGCAAATTTTCAATACTTTCTGAAGACCGAAAATGCCATAAACCCAAGTTACGAGCCGTTTATAAATTTCATGATTTGATAAAGCTAAGCTTGTACCAGTAGAAAGATAAGTAAAAACAGTACAAGAATACACCGAAACGATCGCTACGGACCCCCACGCGACTGCCCCCAAGCACCCGAGCGCAGAACAACGCGATCGTTGTCCAGTCTGGGGCGCCTGGCGCCAGAGGGAGGGCGCCTAGCGCTGGCTCCCTGACTTGTGGGCGCCTAGCGCCCTTGTACAGGCGCAGCGCTGCAAATTTTTGCGTTTTCGGTGCTTTCGGCTACGGGTTTTCGCCATTTTCGACCCAAAACTCGACCAATTGGACCCTGTAATGCACCAATACATCCAACAACATATATAGCTTCATTTAAACATATCTCATGGCAATTTTTAGCATGTAAACAACAAGAATTACCTTGGGGTTACTTAAATTTCATAAAAGCAAAACTAACATAAAACATGATTTTTCTACAAGATTACACAAACCCAAAGGTGGGTATTCTATCTATGGAACTCACCTAACATGATCCTTGCATATTCTTCAAGTTCCAAGCTCAAACCCTAGCTTTTGATCCTTAGCCCTTTTTCACCAAACCATACTTTAATCTCTTCCTCTACGTGTTTCTTGCTTGTTAAGCCATGCTTGATCATGTATTGAAGAAGTTTGGATGACTTAGAGAGGAGAGGGAGGCGCAATTCTTAGAGAGAAGGGGGAGAGAAAGGTTTTCCAAAACCTAGAGAGAGAAGTGAAATGGGAAAATGAATATTTTGGCCCCAAAAACACTTATATACTCCCTTGTGCGAGTTTACTTAAATGCCCTTCGTCTTGATCGCGCTTAACCTGACACTGATACATAAACCCCTGCTTGACTGATATTTCATAAAAACATTCTTCCGTCGTACTTGACGTTCTGTAACACTTAATCTCTGATATCTAGTTCATACATGACTTATGCCATTAATAGACATTTCCATGAATATTTGTCCTCTGACACGTCTGATGGGTAATATTCCGTTACTGATAAGCGGGATATTACATGTCCCATGCTAAGATTCAATACAAACCGGCCACTTTATGGCCTTCCTTATAAAAAAGGGTCGAAAACGAGTAATGTCCTAAATTAACGAGGGGATTTTCTTAACCTCCATATTGGCTAAATTTTTAGAGAATGCAAAAATATCCCATGGAAGTCGTAGTTATGTTGTTTACCTATCTAACGAATTGTCACATGCTAAGATTCAATACAAATCGGCCACTTTAAGGCCTTCCTAGTAAAAATGGGTCGAAAACGAGTAATGTCCTAAATTAATGAGGAGATTTTCTTAACCTCCATTTTGGCCAAATTTTTAGAGAATGCAAAAATATCCCATGGAAGTCATAGTTATGTTGTTTACCTATCCAACGAATTGTCACACGCTAAGATTCAATGCAAATCGGCCGCATTATGGCCTTCCTAGTAAAAATGGGTCGAAAACGAGTAATGTCCCAAATTAACAAGGAGATTTTCTTAACCTCCATTTTGGCTGAATTTTTAAAAAATGCAAAAATATCCCATGGAAGTCGTAGCTATGTTGTTTACCTATCCAATGAATTGTCCCATGCTAAGATTCAATACAAACCGGCCACTTTATGGCCTTCCTTATAAAAAAGGGTCGAAAACGAGTAATGTCCTGAATTAACGAGGGGATTTTCTTAACCTCGATTTTGGCTAAATTTTTAGAGAATGCAAAAATATCCCATGGAAGTCGTAGTTATGTTGTTTACCTATAAAACGAATTGTCACATGCTAAGATTCAATACAAATCGGCCACTTTATGGCCTTCCTAGTAAAAATGGGTCGAAAATGAGTAATGTCCTAAATTAACGAGGAGATTTTCTTAAACTCCATTTTGGCCGTATTTTTAGAGAATGCAAAAATATCCCATGGAAGCCGTAGTTATGTTGTTTACCTATCCAACGAATTGTCACATGCTAAGATTCAATACAAATCGGCCACTTTAAGGCCTTCCTAGTAAAAATGGGTCGAAAACGAGTAATGTCCTAAATTAATGAGGAGATTTTCTTAA
Source organism: Medicago sativa (assembly GCF_051527215.1). Taxonomy (NCBI): domain Eukaryota; kingdom Viridiplantae; phylum Streptophyta; class Magnoliopsida; order Fabales; family Fabaceae; genus Medicago; species Medicago sativa. Next base: position 99,413,102 of record NC_140754.1, on the reverse strand, counting down.
CCTCCATTTTGGCCAAATTTTTAGAGAATGCAAAAATATCCCAAGGACGTCATAGTTATGTTGTTTACCTATCCAACGAATTGTCACACGCTAAGATTCAATGCAAATCGGCCACATTATGGCCTTCCTAGTAAAAAAGGGTCGAAAACGCGTAATGTCCCAAATTAACAAGGAGATTTTCTTAACCTCCATTTTGGCTGAATTTTTAAAAAATGCAAAAATATCCCATGGAAGTCGTAGCTATGTTGTTTACCTATCCAACGAATTGTCCCATGCTAAGATTCAATACAAACCGGCCACTTTATGGCCTTCCTTATAAAAAAGGGTCGAAAACGAGTAATGTCCTAAATTAACGAGGGGATTTTCTTAACCTCCATTTTGGCTAAATTTTTAGAGAATGCAAAAATATCCCATGGAAGTCGTAGTTATGTTGTTTACCTATCCAACGAATTGTCACATGCTAAGATTCAATACAAATCGGCCACTTTATGGTCTTCCTAGTAAAAATGGGTCGAAAACGAGTAATGTCCTAAATTAACGAGGAGATTTTCTTAACCTCCATTTTGGCCAAATTTTTAGAGAATGCAAAAATTTCCCTTGGAAGTCATAGTTATGTTGTTTACCTATCCAACGAATTGTCACACGCTAAGATTCAATGCAAATCGGCCACATTATGGCCTTCCTAGTAAAAAAGGGTCGAAAACGAGTAATGTCCCAAATTAACAAGGAGATTTTCTTAACCTCCATTTTGGCTGAATTTTTAAAAAATGCAAAAATATTCCATGGAAGTCGTAGCTATGTTGTTTACCTATCCAACGAATTGTCCCATGCTAAGATTCAATACAAACCGGCCACTTTATGGCCTTCCTAGTAAAAATGGGTCGAAAACGAGTAATGTCCTAAATTAACGAGGAGATTTTCTTAACCTCCATTTTGGCCGAATTTTTAGAGAATGCAAAAATATCCCATGGAAGTCGTAGTTATGTTGTTTACCTATCCAATGAATTGTCACACGCTAAGATTCAATGCAAATCAGCCACATTATGGCCTTCCTAATAAAAAAGGGTCGAAAACGAGTAATGTCCCAAATTAACGAGGAGATTTTCTTAACCTCCATTTTGGCTGAATTTTTAAAAAATGCAAAAATATCCCATGGAAGTCGTAGCTATGTTGTTTACCTATCCAACGAATTGTCCCATGCTAAGATTCAATACAAACCGGCCACTTTATGGCCTTCCTAGTAAAAATGGTTCGAAAACGAGTAATGTCCTAAATTAACGAGGGGATTTTCTTAACCTCCATTTTGGCTAAATTTTTAGATAATGCAAAAATATCCCATGGAAGTCGTAGTTATGTTGTTTACCTATCCAACAAATTGTCACATGCTAAGATTCAATAAAAATCGGCCACTTTATGGCCTTCCTAGTAAAAATGGGTCGAAAACGAGTAATGTCCTAAATTAACGAGGAGATTTTCTTAACCTCCATTTTGGCCGAATTTTTAGAGAATGCAAAAATATCCCATGGAAGTCGTAGTTATGTTGTTTACCTATCCAATGAATTGTCACACGCTAAGATTCAATGCAAATCAGCCACATTATGGCCTTCCTAATAAAAAAGGGTCGAAAACGAGTAATGTCCCAAATTAACGAGGAGATTTTCTTAACCTCCATTTTGGATGAATTTTTAAAAAATGCAAAAATATCCCATGGAAGTCGTAGCTATGTTGTTTACCTATCCAACGAATTGTCCCATGCTAAGATTCAATACAAACCGGCCACTTTATGGCCTTCCTAGTAAAAAAGGGTCGAAAACGAGTAATGTCCTAAATTAACGAGGAGATTTTCTTAACCTCCATTTTGGCTGAATTTTTAAAAAATGCAAAAATATCCCATGGAAGTCGTAGTTATGTTGTTTACCTATCCAACGAATTGTCACATGCTAAGATTCAATACAAATCGGCCACTTTATGGCCTTCCTAGTAAAAATGGGTCGAAAACGAGTAATGTCCTAAATTAACGAGGGGATTTTCTTAAACTCCATTTTGGCCGTATTTTTAGAGAATGCAAAAATATCCCATGGAAGTCGTAGTTATGTTGTTTACCTATCCAACGAATTGTCACATGCTAAGATTCAATACAAATCGGCCACTTTATGGCCTTCCTAGTAAAAATGGGTCGAAAACGAGTAATGTCCTAAATTAACGAGGAGATTTTCTTAACCTCCATTTTGGCCGAATTTTTAGAGAATGCAAAAATATCCCCTGGAAGTCGTAGTTATGTTGTTTACCTATCCAACGAATTGTCACGTGCTAAGATTCAATGCAAATCAGCCACATTATGGCCTTCCTAGTAAAAAAGGGTCGAAAACGAGTAATGTCCCAAATTAACAAGGAGATTTTCTTAACCTCCATTTTGGCTGAATTTTTAAAAAATGCAAAAATATCCCATGGAAGTCGTAGCTATGTTGTTTACCTATCCAACGAATTGTCCCATGCTAAGATTCAATACAAACCGGCCACTTTATGGCCTTCCTTATAAAAAAGGGTCGAAAACGAGTAATGTCCTAAATTAACGAGGGGATTTTCTTAACCTCCATTTTGGCTAAATTTTTAGAGAATGCAAAAATATCCCGTGGAAGTCGTAGTTATGTTGTTTACCTATCCAACGAATTGTCACATGCTAAGATTCAATACAAATCGGCCACTTTATGGCCTTCCTAGTAAAAATGGGTCGAAAACGAGTAATGTCCTAAATTAATGAGGAGATTTTCTTAACCTCCATATTGGCTAAATTTTTAGAGAATGCAAAAATATCCCATGGAAGTCGTAGTTATGTTGTTTACCTATCCAACGAATTGTCACATGCTAAGATTCAATACAAATCGGCCACTTTATGGCCTTCCTAGTAAAAATGGGTCGAAAACGAGTAATGTCCTAAATTAACGAGGAGATTTTCTTAAACTCCATTTTGGCCGTATTTTTAGAGAATGCAAAAATATCCCATGGAAGTCGTAGTTATGTTGTTTACCTATCCAACGAATTGTCACATGCTAAGATTCAATACAAATCGGCCACTTTAAGGCCTTCCTAGTAAAAATGGGTCGAAAACGAGTAATGTCCTAAATTAATGAGGAGATTTTCTTAACCTCCATTTTGGCCAAATTTTTAGAGAATGCAAAAATATCCCTTGGAAGTCATAGTTATGTTGTTTATCTATCCAACGAATTGTCACACGCTAAGATTCAATGCAAATCGGCCACATTATGGCCTTCCTAGTAAAAAAGGGTCGAAAACGAGTAATGTCCCAAATTAACAAGGAGATTTTCTTAACCTCCATTTTGGCTGAATTTTTAAAAAATGCAAAAATATCCCATGGAAGTCGTAGCTATGTTGTTTACCTATCCAACGAATTGTCCCATGCTAAGATTCAATACAAACCGGCCACTTTATGGCCTTCCTTATAAAAAAGGGTCGAAAACGAGTAATGTCCTAAATTAACGAGGAGATTTTCTTAAACTCCATTTTGGCCGTATTTTTAGAGAATGCAAAAATATCCCATCGAAGTCGTAGTTATGTTGTTTACCTATCCAACGAATTGTCACATGCTAAGATTCAATACAAATCGGCCACTTTAAGGCCTTCCTAGTAAAAATGGGTCGAAAACGAGTAATGTCCTAAATTAACGAGGAGATTTTCTTAACCTCCATTTTGGCCGAATTTTTAGAGAATGCAAAAATATCCCCTGGAAGTCGTAGTTATGTTGTTTACCTATCCAACGAATTGTCACATGCTAAGATTCAATGCAAATCAGCCACATTATGGCCTTCCTAGTAAAAAAGGGTCGAAAACGAGTAATGTCCCAAATTAACAAGGAGATTTTCTTAACCTCCATTTTGGCTGAATTTTTAAAAAATGCAAAAATATCCCATGGAAGTCGTAGCTATGTTGTTTACCTATCCAACGAATTGTCCCATGCTAAGATTCAATACAAACCGGCCACTTTATGGCCTTCCTTATAAAAAAGGGTCGAAAACGAGTAATGTCCTAAATTAACGAGGGGATTTTCTTAACCTCCATTTTGGCTAAATTTTTAGAGAATGCAAAAATATCCCGTGGAAGTCGTAGTTATGTTGTTTACCTATCCAACGAATTGTCACATGCTAAGATTCAATACAAATCGGCCACTTTATGGCCTTCCTAGTAAAAATGGGTCGAAAACGAGTAATGTCCTAAATTAATGAGGAGATTTTCTTAACCTCCATATTGGCTAAATTTTTAGAGAATGCAAAAATATCCCATGGAAGTCGTAGTTATGTTGTTTACCTATCCAACGAATTGTCACATGCTAAGATTCAATACAAATCGGCCACTTTATGGCCTTCCTAGTAAAAATGGGTCGAAAACGAGTAATGTCCTAAATTAACGAGGAGATTTTCTTAAACTCCATTTTGGCCGTATTTTTAGAGAATGCAAAAATATCCCATGGAAGTCGTAGTTATGTTGTTTACCTATCCAACGAATTGTCACATGCTAAGATTCAATACAAATCGGCCACTTTAAGGCCTTCCTAGTAAAAATGGGTCGAAAACGAGTAATGTCCTAAATTAATGAGGAGATTTTCTTAACCTCCATTTTGGCCAAATTTTTAGAGAATGCAAAAATATCCCTTGGAAGTCATAGTTATGTTGTTTATCTATCCAACGAATTGTCACACGCTAAGATTCAATGCAAATCGGCCACATTATGGCCTTCCTAGTAAAAAAGGGTCGAAAACGAGTAATGTCCCAAATTAACAAGGAGATTTTCTTAACCTCCATTTTGGCTGAATTTTTAAAAAATGCAAAAATATCCCATGGAAGTCGTAGCTATGTTGTTTACCTATCCAACGAATTGTCCCATGCTAAGATTCAATACAAACCGGCCACTTTATGGCCTTCCTTATAAAAAAGGGTCGAAAACGAGTAATGTCCTAAATTAACGAGGAGATTTTCTTAAACTCCATTTTGGCCGTATTTTTAGAGAATGCAAAAATATCCCATCGAAGTCGTAGTTATGTTGTTTACCTATCCAACGAATTGTCACATGCTAAGATTCAATACAAATCGGCCACTTTAAGGCCTTCCTAGTAAAAATGGGTCGAAAACGAGTAATGTCCTAAATTAATGAGGAGATTTTCTTAACCTCCATTTTGGCCAAATTTTTAGAGAATGCAAAAATATCCCTTGGAAGTCATAGTTATGTTGTTTACCTATCCAACGAATTGTCACACGCTAAGATTCAATGCAAATCGGCCACATTATGGCCTTCCTAGTAAAAAAGGGTCGAAAACGAGTAATGTCCCAAATTAACAAGGAGATTTTCTTAACCTCCATTTTGGCTGAATTTTTAAAAAATGCAAAAATATCCCATGGAAGTCGTAGCTATGTTGTTTACCTATCCAACGAATTGTCCCATGCTAAGATTCAATACAAACCGGCCACTTTATGGCCTTCCTTATAAAAAAGGGTCGAAAACGAGTAATGTCCTAAATTAACGAGGGGATTTTCTTAACCTCCATTTTGGCTAAATTTTTAGAGAATGCAAAAATATCCCATGGAAGTCGTAGTTATGTTGTTTACCTATCCAACGAATTGTCACACGCTAAGATTCAATGCAAATCGGCCACATTATGGCCTTCCTACTAAAAAAGGGTCGAAAACGAGTAATGTCCCAAATTAACCAGGATATTTTCTTAACCCCCATTTTGGCTGAATTTTTAGAGAATGCAAAAATATCCCATGGAAGTCATAGTTATGTTGTTTACCTATCCAACGAATTGTCACACGCTAAGATTCAATGCAAATCGGCCACATTATGGCCTTCCTAGTAAAAATGGGTCGAAAACGAGTAATGTCCCAAATTAACGAGGAGATTTTCTTAACCTCCATTTTGGCTGAATTTTTAAAAAATGCAAAAATATCCCATGGAAGTCGTAGCTATGTTGTTTACCTATCCAATGAATTGTCCCATGCTAAGATTCAATACAAACCGGCCACTTTATATCCTTCCTTATAAAAAAGGGTCGAAAACGAGTAATGTCCTAAATTAACGAGGGGATTTTCTTAACCTCCATTTTGGCTAAATTTTTAGAGAATGCAAAAATATCCCGTGGAAGTCGTAGTTATGTTGTTTACCTATCCAACGAATTGTCACATGCTAAGATTCAATACAAATCGGCCACTTTATGGCCTTCCTAGTAAAAATGGGTCGAAAACGAGTAATGTCCTAAATTAATGAGGAGATTTTCTTAACCTCCATATTGGCTAAATTTTTAGAGAATGCAAAAATATCCCATGGAAGTCGTAGTTATGTTGTTTACCTATCCAACGAATTGTCACATGCTAAGATTCAATACAAATCGGCCACTTTATGGCCTTCCTAGTAAAAATGGGTCGAAAACGAGTAATGTCCTAAATTAACGAGGAGATTTTCTTAAACTCCATTTTGGCCGTATTTTTAGAGAATGCAAAAATATCCCATGGAAGTCGTAGTTATGTTGTTTACCTATCCAACGAATTGTCACATGCTAAGATTCAATACAAATCGGCCACTTTATGGCCTTCCTAGTAAAAATGGGTCGAAAACGAGTAATGTCCTAAATTAATGAGGAGATTTTCTTAACCTCCATATTGGCTAAATTTTTAGAGAATGCAAAAATATCCCATGGAAGTCGTAGTTATGTTGTTTACCTATCCAACGAATTGTCACATGCTAAGATTCAATACAAATCGGCCACTTTATGGCCTTCCTAGTAAAAATGGGTCGAAAACGAGTAATGTCCTAAATTAATGAGGAGATTTTCTTAACCTCCATATTGGCTAAATTTTTAGAGAATGCAAAAATATCCCATGGAAGTCGTAGTTATGTTGTTTACCTATCCAACGAATTGTCACATGCTAAGATTCAATACAAATCGGCCACTTTATGGCCTTCCTAGTAAAAATGGGTCGAAAACGAGTAATGTCCTAAATTAACGAGGAGATTTTCTTAAACTCCATTTTGGCCGTATTTTTAGAGAATGCAAAAATATCCCATGGAAGTCGTAGTTATGTTGTTTACCTATCCAACGAATTGTCACATGCTAAGATTCAATACAAATCGGCCACTTTAAGGCCTTCCTAGTAAAAATGGGTCGAAAACGAGTAATGTCCTAAATTAATGAGGAGATTTTCTTAACCTCCATTTTGGCCAAATTTTTAGAGAATGCAAAAATATCCCTTGGAAGTCATAGTTATGTTGTTTATCTATCCAACGAATTGTCACACGCTAAGATTCAATGCAAATCGGCCACATTATGGCCTTCCTAGTAAAAAAGGGTCGAAAACGAGTAATGTCCCAAATTAACAAGGAGATTTTCTTAACCTCCATTTTGGCTGAATTTTTAAAAAATGCAAAAATATCCCATGGAAGTCGTAGCTATGTTGTTTACCTATCCAACGAATTGTCCCATGCTAAGATTCAATACAAACCGGCCACTTTATGGCCTTCCTTATAAAAAAGGGTCGAAAACGAGTAATGTCCTAAATTAACGAGGAGATTTTCTTAAACTCCATTTTGGCCGTATTTTTAGAGAATGCAAAAATATCCCATCGAAGTCGTAGTTATGTTGTTTACCTATCCAACGAATTGTCACATGCTAAGATTCAATACAAATCGGCCACTTTAAGGCCTTCCTAGTAAAAATGGGTCGAAAACGAGTAATGTCCTAAATTAACGAGGAGATTTTCTTAACCTCCATTTTGGCCGAATTTTTAGAGAATGCAAAAATATCCCCTGGAAGTCGTAGTTATGTTGTTTACCTATCCAACGAATTGTCACATGCTAAGATTCAATGCAAATCAGCCACATTATGGCCTTCCTAGTAAAAAAGGGTCGAAAACGAGTAATGTCCCAAATTAACAAGGAGATTTTCTTAACCTCCATTTTGGCTGAATTTTTAAAAAATGCAAAAATATCCCATGGAAGTCGTAGCTATGTTGTTTACCTATCCAACGAATTGTCCCATGCTAAGATTCAATACAAACCGGCCACTTTATGGCCTTCCTTATAAAAAAGGGTCGAAAACGAGTAATGTCCTAAATTAACGAGGGGATTTTCTTAACCTCCATTTTGGCTAAATTTTTAGAGAATGCAAAAATATCCCGTGGAAGTCGTAGTTATGTTGTTTACCTATCCAACGAATTGTCACATGCTAAGATTCAATACAAATCGGCCACTTTATGGCCTTCCTAGTAAAAATGGGTCGAAAACGAGTAATGTCCTAAATTAATGAGGAGATTTTCTTAACCTCCATATTGGCTAAATTTTTAGAGAATGCAAAAATATCCCATGGAAGTCGTAGTTATGTTGTTTACCTATCCAACGAATTGTCACATGCTAAGATTCAATACAAATCGGCCACTTTATGGCCTTCCTAGTAAAAATGGGTCGAAAACGAGTAATGTCCTAAATTAACGAGGAGATTTTCTTAAACTCCATTTTGGCCGTATTTTTAGAGAATGCAAAAATATCCCATGGAAGTCGTAGTTATGTTGTTTACCTATCCAACGAATTGTCACATGCTAAGATTCAATACAAATCGGCCACTTTAAGGCCTTCCTAGTAAAAATGGGTCGAAAACGAGTAATGTCCTAAATTAATGAGGAGATTTTCTTAACCTCCATTTTGGCCAAATTTTTAGAGAATGCAAAAATATCCCTTGGAAGTCATAGTTATGTTGTTTATCTATCCAACGAATTGTCACACGCTAAGATTCAATGCAAATCGGCCACATTATGGCCTTCCTAGTAAAAAAGGGTCGAAAACGAGTAATGTCCCAAATTAACAAGGAGATTTTCTTAACCTCCATTTTGGCTGAATTTTTAAAAAATGCAAAAATATCCCATGGAAGTCGTAGCTATGTTGTTTACCTATCCAACGAATTGTCCCATGCTAAGATTCAATACAAACCGGCCACTTTATGGCCTTCCTTATAAAAAAGGGTCGAAAACGAGTAATGTCCTAAATTAACGAGGAGATTTTCTTAAACTCCATTTTGGCCGTATTTTTAGAGAATGCAAAAATATCCCATCGAAGTCGTAGTTATGTTGTTTACCTATCCAACGAATTGTCACATGCTAAGATTCAATACAAATCGGCCACTTTAAGGCCTTCCTAGTAAAAATGGGTCGAAAACGAGTAATGTCCTAAATTAATGAGGAGATTTTCTTAACCTCCATTTTGGCCAAATTTTTAGAGAATGCAAAAATATCCCTTGGAAGTCATAGTTATGTTGTTTACCTATCCAACGAATTGTCACACGCTAAGATTCAATGCAAATCGGCCACATTATGGCCTTCCTAGTAAAAAAGGGTCGAAAACGAGTAATGTCCCAAATTAACAAGGAGATTTTCTTAACCTCCATTTTGGCTGAATTTTTAAAAAATGCAAAAATATCCCATGGAAGTCGTAGCTATGTTGTTTACCTATCCAACGAATTGTCCCATGCTAAGATTCAATACAAACCGGCCACTTTATGGCCTTCCTTATAAAAAAGGGTCGAAAACGAGTAATGTCCTAAATTAACGAGGGGATTTTCTTAACCTCCATTTTGGCTAAATTTTTAGAGAATGCAAAAATATCCCATGGAAGTCGTAGTTATGTTGTTTACCTATCCAACGAATTGTCACACGCTAAGATTCAATGCAAATCGGCCACATTATGGCCTTCCTACTAAAAAAGGGTCGAAAACGAGTAATGTCCCAAATTAACCAGGATATTTTCTTAACCCCCATTTTGGCTGAATTTTTAGAGAATGCAAAAATATCCCATGGAAGTCATAGTTATGTTGTTTACCTATCCAACGAATTGTCACACGCTAAGATTCAATGCAAATCGGCCACATTATGGCCTTCCTAGTAAAAATGGGTCGAAAACGAGTAATGTCCCAAATTAACGAGGAGATTTTCTTAACCTCCATTTTGGCTGAATTTTTAAAAAATGCAAAAATATCCCATGGAAGTCGTAGCTATGTTGTTTACCTATCCAATGAATTGTCCCATGCTAAGATTCAATACAAACCGGCCACTTTATATCCTTCCTTATAAAAAAGGGTCGAAAACGAGTAATGTCCTAAATTAACGAGGGGATTTTCTTAACCTCCATTTTGGCTAAATTTTTAGAGAATGCAAAAATATCCCGTGGAAGTCGTAGTTATGTTGTTTACCTATCCAACGAATTGTCACATGCTAAGATTCAATACAAATCGGCCACTTTATGGCCTTCCTAGTAAAAATGGGTCGAAAACGAGTAATGTCCTAAATTAATGAGGAGATTTTCTTAACCTCCATATTGGCTAAATTTTTAGAGAATGCAAAAATATCCCATGGAAGTCGTAGTTATGTTGTTTACCTATCCAACGAATTGTCACATGCTAAGATTCAATACAAATCGGCCACTTTATGGCCTTCCTAGTAAAAATGGGTCGAAAACGAGTAATGTCCTAAATTAACGAGGAGATTTTCTTAAACTCCATTTTGGCCGTATTTTTAGAGAATGCAAAAATATCCCATGGAAGTCGTAGTTATGTTGTTTACCTATCCAACGAATTGTCACATGCTAAGATTCAATACAAATCGGCCACTTTAAGGCCTTCCTAGTAAAAATGGGTCGAAAACGAGTAATGTCCTAAATTAATGAGGAGATTTTCTTAACCTCCATTTTGGCCAAATTTTTAGAGAATGCAAAAATATCCCTTGGAAGTCATAGTTATGTTGTTTATCTATCCAACGAATTGTCACACGCTAAGATTCAATGCAAATCGGCCACATTATGGCCTTCCTAGTAAAAAAGGGTCGAAAACGAGTAATGTCCCAAATTAACAAGGAGATTTTCTTAACCTCCATTTTGGCTGAATTTTTAAAAAATGCAAAAATATCCCATGGAAGTCGTAGCTATGTTGTTTACCTATCCAACGAATTGTCCCATGCTAAGATTCAATACAAACCGGCCACTTTATGGCCTTCCTTATAAAAAAGGGTCGAAAACGAGTAATGTCCTAAATTAACGAGGAGATTTTCTTAAACTCCATTTTGGCCGTATTTTTAGAGAATGCAAAAATATCCCATCGAAGTCGTAGTTATGTTGTTTACCTATCCAACGAATTGTCACATGCTAAGATTCAATACAAATCGGCCACTTTAAGGCCTTCCTAGTAAAAATGGGTCGAAAACGAGTAATGTCCTAAATTAATGAGGAGATTTTCTTAACCTCCATTTTGGCCAAATTTTTAGAGAATGCAAAAATATCCCTTGGAAGTCATAGTTATGTTGTTTACCTATCCAACGAATTGTCACACGCTAAGATTCAATGCAAATCGGCCACATTATGGCCTTCCTAGTAAAAAAGGGTCGAAAACGAGTAATGTCCCAAATTAACAAGGAGATTTTCTTAACCTCCATTTTGGCTGAATTTTTAAAAAATGCAAAAATATCCCATGGAAGTCGTAGCTATGTTGTTTACCTATCCAACGAATTGTCCCATGCTAAGATTCAATACAAACCGGCCACTTTATGGCCTTCCTTATAAAAAAGGGTCGAAAACGAGTAATGTCCTAAATTAACGAGGGGATTTTCTTAACCTCCATTTTGGCTAAATTTTTAGAGAATGCAAAAATATCCCATGGAAGTCGTAGTTATGTTGTTTACCTATCCAACGAATTGTCACACGCTAAGATTCAATGCAAATCGGCCACATTATGGCCTTCCTACTAAAAAAGGGTCGAAAACGAGTAATGTCCCAAATTAACCAGGATATTTTCTTAACCCCCATTTTGGCTGAATTTTTAGAGAATGCAAAAATATCCCATGGAAGTCATAGTTATGTTGTTTACCTATCCAACGAATTGTCACACGCTAAGATTCAATGCAAATCGGCCACATTATGGCCTTCCTAGTAAAAATGGGTCGAAAACGAGTAATGTCCCAAATTAACGAGGAGATTTTCTTAACCTCCATTTTGGCTGAATTTTTAAAAAATGCAAAAATATCCCATGGAAGTCGTAGCTATGTTGTTTACCTATCCAATGAATTGTCCCATGCTAAGATTCAATACAAACCGGCCACTTTATATCCTTCCTTATAAAAAAGGGTCGAAAACGAGTAATGTCCTAAATTAACGAGGGGATTTTCTTAACCTCCATTTTGGCTGAATTTTTAGAGAATGCAAAAATATCCCATGGAAGTCGTAGTTATGTTGTTTACCTATCCAACGAATTGTCACACGCTAAGATTCAATGCAAATCGGCCACATTATGGCCTTCCTACTAAAAAAGGGTCGAAAACGAGTAATGTCCCAAATTAACGAGGATATTTTCTTAACCCCCATTTTGGCTGAATTTTTAGAGAATGCAAAAATATCCCATGGAAGTCGTAGTTATGTTGTTTACCTATCCAACGAATTGTCACACGCTAATATTCAATACAAATCGGCCACATTATGGCCTTCCTACTAAAAAAGGGTCGAAAACGAGTAATGTCCCAAATTAACGAGGATATTTTCTTAACCCCCATTTTGGCTGAATTTTTAGAGAATGCAAAAATATCCCATGGAAGTCCTAGTTATGTTGTTTACCTATCCAACGAATTGTCACACGCTAAGATTCAATGCAAATCGGCCACATTATGGCCTTCCTACTAAAAAAGGGTCGAAAACGAGTAATGTCCCAAATTAACAAGGATATTTTCTTAACCCCCATTTTGGCTGAATTTTTAGAGAATGCAAAAATATCCCATGGAAGTCATAGTTATGTTGTTTACCTATCCAACGAATTGTCACACGCTAAGATTCAATGCAAATCGGCCACATTATGGCCTTCCTAGTAAAAATGGGTCGAAAACGAGTAATGTCCCAAATTAACGAGGAGATTTTCTTAACCTCCATTTTGGCTGAATTTTTAAAAAATGCAAAAATATCCCATGGAAGTCGTAGCTATGTTGTTTACCTATCCAACAAATTGTCCCATGCTAAGATTCAATACAAACCGGCCACTTTAGGGCCTTCCTTATAAAAAAGGGTCGAAAACGAGTAATGTCCTAAATTAACGAGGGGATTTTCTTAACCTCCATTTTGGCTGAATTTTTAGAGAATGCAAAAATATCCCATGGAAGTCGTAGTTATGTTGTTTACCTATCCAACGAATTGTCACACGCTAAGATTCAATGCAAATCGGCCACATTATGGCCTTCCTACTAAAAAAGGGTCGAAAACGAGTAATGTCCCAAATTAACGAGGATATTTTCTTAACCCCCATTTTGGCTGAATTTTTAGAGAATGCAAAAATATCCCATGGAAGTCGTAGTTATGTTGTTTACCTATCCAACGAATTGTCACACGCTAATATTCAATACAAATCGGCCACATTATGGCCTTCCTACTAAAAAAGGGTCGAAAACGAGTAATGTCCCAAATTAACGAGGATATTTTCTTAACCCCCATTTTGGCTGAATTTTTAGAGAATGCAAAAATATCCCATGGAAGTCCTAGTTATGTTGTTTACCTATCCAACGAATTGTCACACGCTAAGATTCAATGCAAATCGGCCACATTATGGCCTTCCTACTAAAAAAGGGTCGAAAACGAGTAATGTCCCAAATTAACAAGGATATTTTCTTAACCCCCATTTTGGCTGAATTTTTAGAGAATGCAGAAATATCCCATGGAAGTCATAGTTATGTTGTTTACCTATCCAACGAATTGTCACACGCTAAGATTCAATGCAAATCGGCCACATTATGGCCTTCCTAGTAAAAATGGGTCGAAAACGAGTAATGTCCCAAATTAACGAGGAGATTTTCTTAACCTCCATTTTGGCTGAATTTTTAAAAAATGCAAAAATATCCCATGGAAGTCGTAGCTATGTTGTTTACCTATCCAACAAATTGTCCCATGCTAAGATTCAATACAAACCGGCCACTTTAGGGCCTTCCTTATAAAAAAGGGTCGAAAACGAGTAATGTCCTAAATTAACGAGGGGATTTTCTTAACCTCCATTTTGGCTAAATTTTTAGAGAATGCAAAAATATCCCATGGAAGTCGTAGTTATGTTGTTTACCTATCCAACGAATTGTCACACGCTAAGATTCAATGCAAATCGGCCACATTATGGCCTTCCTACTAAAAAAGGGTCGAAAACGAGTAATGTCCCAAATTAACAAGGATATTTTCTTAACCCCCATTTTGGCTGAATTTTTAGAGAATGCAAAAATATCCCATGGAAGTCATAGTTATGTTGTTTACCTATCCAACGAATTGTCACACGCTAAGATTCAATGCAAATCGGCCACATTATGGCCTTCCTAGTAAAAATAGGTCGAAAACGAGTAATGTCCCAAATTAACGAGGAGATTTTCTTAACCTCCATTTTGGCTGAATTTTTAAAAAATGCAAAAATATCCCATGGAAGTCGTAGCTATGTTGTTTACCTATCCAATGAATTGTCCCATGCTAAGATTCAATACAAATCGGCCACTTTAGGGCCTTCCTTATAAAAAAGGGTCGAAAACGAGTAATGTCCTAAATTAACGAGGGGATTTTCTTAACCTCCATTTTGGCTGAATTTTTAGAGAATGCAAAAATATCCCATGGAAGTCGTAGTTATGTTGTTTACCTATCCAACGAATTGTCACACGCTAAGATTCAATGCAAATCGGCCACATTATGGCCTTCCTACTAAAAAAGGGTCGAAAACGAGTAATGTCCCAAATTAACAAGGATATTTTCTTAACCCCCATTTTGGCTGAATTTTTAGAGAATGCAAAAATATCCCATGGAAGTCATAGTTATGTTGTTTACCTATCCAACGAATTGTCACACGCTAAGATTCACTGCAAATCGGCCACATTATGGCCTTCCTAGTAAAAATGGGTCGAAAACGAGTAATGTCCCAAATTAACGAGGAGATTTTCCTAACCTCCATTTTGGCTGAATTTTTAAAAAATGCAAAAATATCCCATGGAAGTCGTAGCTATGTTGTTTACCTATCCAATGAATTGTCCCATGCTAAGATTCAATACAAACCGGCCACTTTATGGCCTTCCTTATAAAAAAGGGTCGAAAACGAGTAATGTCCTAAATTAACGAGGGGATTTTCTTAACCTCCATTTTGGCTGAATTTTTAGAGAATGCAAAAATATCCCATGGAAGTCGTAGTTATGTTGTTTACCTATCCAACGAATTGTCACACGCTAAGATTGAATGCAAATCGGCCACATTATGGCCTTCCTACTAAAAAAGGGTCGAAAACGAGTAATGTCCCAAATTAACGAGGATATTTTCTTAACCCCCATTTTGGCTGAATTTTTAGAGAATGCAAAAATATCCCATGGAAGTCGTAGTTATGTTGTTTACCTATCCAACGAATTGTCACACGCTAAGATTCAATGCAAATCGGCCACATTATGGCCTTCCTACTAAAAAAGGGTCGAAAACGAGTAATGTCCCAAATTAACGAGGATATTTTCTTAACCCCCATTTTGGCTGAATTTTTAGAGAATGCAAAAATATCCCATGGAAGTCATAGTTATGTTGTTTACCTATCCAACGAATTGTCACACGCTAAGATTCAATGCAAATCGGCCACATTATGGCCTTCCTACTAAAAAAGGGTCGAAAACGAGTAATGTCAAAAATTAACGAGGATATTTTCTTAACCCCCATTTTGGCTGAATTTTTAGAGAATGCAAAAATATCCCATGGAAGTCGTAGTTATGTTGTTTACCTATCCAACGAATTGTCACACGCTAAGATTCAATGCAAATCGGCCACATTATGGCCTTCCTACTAAAAAAGGGTCGAAAACGAGTAATGTCCCAAATTAACAAGGATATTTTCTTAACCCCCATTTTGGCTGAATTTTTAGAGAATGCAAAAATATCCGATGGAAGTCGTAGTTATGTTGTTTACCTATCCAACGAATTGTCACATGCTAAGATTCAATGCAAATCGGCCACATTATGGCCTTCCTAGTAAAAAAGGGTCAAAAACGAGTAATGTCCCAAATTAACGAGGAGATTTTCTTAACCTCCATTTTGGCTGAATTTTTAAAAAATGCAAAAATATCACATGGAAGTCGTAGCTATGTTGTTTACCAATCCAACAAATTGTCCCATGCTAAGATTCAATACAAACCGGCCACTTTAGGGCCTTCCTTATAAAAAAGGGTCGAAAACGAGTAATGTCCTAAATTAACGAGGGGATTTTCTTAACCTCCATTTTGGCTGAATTTTTAGAGAATGCAAAAATATCCCATGGAAGTCGTAGTTATGTTGTTTACCTATCCAACGAATTGTCACACGCTAAGATTCAATGCAAATCGGCCACATTATGGCCTTCCTACTAAAAAAGGGTCGAAAACGAGTAATGTCCCAAATTAACAAGGATATTTTCTTAACCCCCATTTTGGCTGAATTTTTAGAGAATGCAAAAATATCCCATGGAAGTCATAGTTATGTTGTTTACCTATCCAACGAATTGTCACACGCTAAGATTCAATGCAAATCGGCCACATTATGGCCTTCCTAGTAAAAATGGGTCGAAAACGAGTAATGTCCCAAATTAACGAGGAGATTTTCTTAACCTCCATTTTGGCTGAGTTTTTAAAAAATGCAAAAATATCCCATGGAAGTCGTAGCTATGTTGTTTACCTATCCAACGAATTGTCCCATGCTAAGATTCAATACAAACCGGCCACTTTATGGCCTTCCTTATAAAAAAGGGTCGAAAACGAGTAATGTCCTAAATTAACGAGGGGATTTTCTTAACCTCCATTTTGGCTGAATTTTTAGAGAATGCAAAAATATCCCATGGAAGTCGTAGTTATGTTGTTTACCTATCCAACGAATTGTCACACGCTAAGATTCAATGCAAATCGGCCACATTATGGCCTTCCTACTAAAAAAGGGTCGAAAACGAGTAATGTCCCAAATTAACGAGGATATTTTCTTAACCCCCATTTTGGCTGAATTTTTAGAGAATGCAAAAATATCCGATGGAAGTCGTAGTTATGTTGTTTACCTATCCAACGAATTGTCACATGCTAAGATTCAATGCAAATCGGCCACATTATGGCCTTCCTAGTAAAAAAGGGTCAAAAACGAGTAATGTCCCAAATTAACGAGGAGATTTTCTTAACCTCCATTTTGGCTGAATTTTTAAAAAATGCAAAAATATCACATGGAAGTCGTAGCTATGTTGTTTACCAATCCAACAAATTGTCCCATGCTAAGATTCAATACAAACCGGCCACTTTAGGGCCTTCCTTATAAAAAAGGGTCGAAAACGAGTAATGTCCTAAATTAACGAGGGGATTTTCTTAACCTCCATTTTGGCTGAATTTTTAGAGAATGCAAAAATATCCCATGGAAGTCGTAGTTATGTTGTTTACCTATCCAACGAATTGTCACACGCTAAGATTCAATGCAAATCGGCCACATTATGGCCTTCCTACTAAAAAAGGGTCGAAAACGAGTAATGTCCCAAATTAACAAGGATATTTTCTTAACCCCCATTTTGGCTGAATTTTTAGAGAATGCAAAAATATCCCATGGAAGTCATAGTTATGTTGTTTACCTATCCAACGAATTGTCACACGCTAAGATTCAATGCAAATCGGCCACATTATGGCCTTCCTAGTAAAAATGGGTCGAAAACGAGTAATGTCCCAAATTAACGAGGAGATTTTCTTAACCTCCATTTTGGCTGAGTTTTTAAAAAATGCAAAAATATCCCATGGAAGTCGTAGCTATGTTGTTTACCTATCCAACGAATTGTCCCATGCTAAGATTCAATACAAACCGGCCACTTTATGGCCTTCCTTATAAAAAAGGGTCGAAAACGAGTAATGTCCTAAATTAACGAGGGGATTTTCTTAACCTCCATTTTGGCTGAATTTTTAGAGAATGCAAAAATATCCCATGGAAGTCGTAGTTATGTTGTTTACCTATCCAACGAATTGTCACACGCTAAGATTCAATGCAAATCGGCCACATTATGGCCTTCCTACTAAAAAAGGGTCGAAAACGAGTAATGTCCCAAATTAACGAGGATATTTTCTTAACCCCCATTTTGGCTGAATTTTTAGAGAATGCAAAAATATCCGATGGAAGTCGTATTTATGTTGTTTACCTATCCAACGAATTGTCACAAGCTAAGATTCAATGCAAATCGGCCACATTATGGCCTTCCTAGTAAAAAAGGGTCGAAAACGAGTAATGTCCCAAATTAACGAGGAGATTTTCTTAACCTCCATTTTGGCTGAATTTTTAAAAAATGCAAAAATATCACATGGAAGTCGTAGCTATGTTGTTTACCTATCCAACAAATTGTCCCATGCTAAGATTCAATACAAACCGGCCACTTTAGGGCCTTCCTTATAAAAAAGGGTCGAAAACGAGTAATGTCCTAAATTAACGAGGGGATTTTCTTAACCTCCATTTTGGCTGAATTTTTAGAGAATGCAAAAATATCCCATGGAAGTCGTAGTTATGTTGTTTACCTATCCAACGAATTGTCACACGCTAAGATTCAATGCAAATCGGCCACATTATGGCCTTCCTACTAAAAAAGGGTCGAAAACGAGTAATGTCCCAAATTAACGAGGATATTTTCTTAACCCCCATTTTGGCTGAATTTTTAGAGAATGCAAAAATATCCCATGGAAGTCGTAGTTATGTTGTTTACCTATCCAACGAATTGTCACACGCTAAGATTCAATGCAAATCGGCCACATTATGGCCTTCCTACTAAAAAAGGGTCGAAAACGAGTAATGTCCCAAATTAACGAGGATATTTTATTAACCCCCATTTTGGCTGAATTTTTAGAGAATGCAAAAATATCCCATGGAAGTCATAGTTATGTTGTTTACCTATCCAACGAATTGTCACACGCTAAGATTCAATGCAAATCGGCCACATTATGGCCTTCCTACTAAAAAAGGGTCGAAAACGAGTAATGTCCCAAATTAACGAGGATATTTTCTTAACCCCCATTTTGGCTGAATTTTTAGAGAATGCAAAAATATCCGATGGAAGTCGTATTTATGTTGTTTACCTATCCAACGAATTGTCACACGCTAAGATTCAATGCAAATCGGCCACATTATGGCCTTCCTAGTAAAAAAGGGTCGAAAACGAGTAATGTCCCAAATTAACGAGGAGATTTTCTTAACCTCCATTTTGGCTGAATTTTTAAAAAATGCAAAAATATCACATGGAAGTCGTAGCTATGTTGTTTACCTATCCAACAAATTGTCCCATGCTAAGATTCAATACAAACCGGCCACTTTAGGGCCTTCCTTATAAAAAAGGGTCGAAAACGAGTAATGTCCTAAATTAACGAGGGGATTTTCTTAACCTCCATTTTGGCTGAATTTTTAGAGAATGCAAAAATATCCCATGGAAGTCGTAGTTATGTTGTTTACCTATCCAACGAATTGTCACACGCTAAGATTGAATGCAAATCGGCCACATTATGGCCTTCCTACTAAAAAAGGGTCGAAAACGAGTAATGTCCCAAATTAACGAGGATATTTTCTTAACCCCCATTTTGGCTGAATTTTTAGAGAATGCAAAAATATCCCATGGAAGTCGTAGTTATGTTGTTTACCTATCCAACGAATTGTCACACGCTAAGATTCAATGCAAATCGACCACATTATGGCCTTCCTACTAAAAAAGGGTCGAAAACGAGTAATGTCCCAAATTAACGAGGATATTTTCTTAACCCCCATTTTGGCTGAATTTTTAGAGAATGCAAAAATATCCCATGAAAGTCATAGTT
Source organism: Medicago sativa (assembly GCF_051527215.1). Classification (NCBI taxonomy): domain Eukaryota; kingdom Viridiplantae; phylum Streptophyta; class Magnoliopsida; order Fabales; family Fabaceae; genus Medicago; species Medicago sativa. The sequence continues at coordinate 99,393,250 of NC_140754.1, read as the reverse complement.
ATGTTGTTTACCTATCCAACGAATTGTCACACGCTAAGATTCAATGCAAATCGGCCACATTATGGCCTTCCTACTAAAAAAGGGTCGAAAACGAGTAATGTCAAAAATTAACGAGGATATTTTCTTAACCCCCATTTTGGCTGAATTTTTAGAGAATGCAAAAATATCCCATGGAAGTCGTAGTTATGTTGTTTACCTATCCAACGAATTGTCACACGCTAAGATTCAATGCAAATCGGCCACATTATGGCCTTCCTACTAAAAAAGGGTCGAAAACGAGTAATGTCCCAAATTAACAAGGATATTTTCTTAACCCCCATTTTGGCTGAATTTTTAGAGAATGCAAAAATATCCGATGGAAGTCGTAGTTATGTTGTTTACCTATCCAACGAATTGTCACATGCTAAGATTCAATGCAAATCGGCCACATTATGGCCTTCCTAGTAAAAAAGGGTCAAAAACGAGTAATGTCCCAAATTAACGAGGAGATTTTCTTAACCTCCATTTTGGCTGAATTTTTAAAAAATGCAAAAATATCACATGGAAGTCGTAGCTATGTTGTTTACCAATCCAACAAATTGTCCCATGCTAAGATTCAATACAAACCGGCCACTTTAGGGCCTTCCTTATAAAAAAGGGTCGAAAACGAGTAATGTCCTAAATTAACGAGGGGATTTTCTTAACCTCCATTTTGGCTGAATTTTTAGAGAATGCAAAAATATCCCATGGAAGTCGTAGTTATGTTGTTTACCTATCCAACGAATTGTCACACGCTAAGATTCAATGCAAATCGGCCACATTATGGCCTTCCTACTAAAAAAGGGTCGAAAACGAGTAATGTCCCAAATTAACAAGGATATTTTCTTAACCCCCATTTTGGCTGAATTTTTAGAGAATGCAAAAATATCCCATGGAAGTCATAGTTATGTTGTTTACCTATCCAACGAATTGTCACACGCTAAGATTCAATGCAAATCGGCCACATTATGGCCTTCCTAGTAAAAATGGGTCGAAAACGAGTAATGTCCCAAATTAACGAGGAGATTTTCTTAACCTCCATTTTGGCTGAGTTTTTAAAAAATGCAAAAATATCCCATGGAAGTCGTAGCTATGTTGTTTACCTATCCAACGAATTGTCCCATGCTAAGATTCAATACAAACCGGCCACTTTATGGCCTTCCTTATAAAAAAGGGTCGAAAACGAGTAATGTCCTAAATTAACGAGGGGATTTTCTTAACCTCCATTTTGGCTGAATTTTTAGAGAATGCAAAAATATCCCATGGAAGTCGTAGTTATGTTGTTTACCTATCCAACGAATTGTCACACGCTAAGATTCAATGCAAATCGGCCACATTATGGCCTTCCTACTAAAAAAGGGTCGAAAACGAGTAATGTCCCAAATTAACGAGGATATTTTCTTAACCCCCATTTTGGCTGAATTTTTAGAGAATGCAAAAATATCCGATGGAAGTCGTATTTATGTTGTTTACCTATCCAACGAATTGTCACACGCTAAGATTCAATGCAAATCGGCCACATTATGGCCTTCCTAGTAAAAAAGGGTCGAAAACGAGTAATGTCCCAAATTAACGAGGAGATTTTCTTAACCTCCATTTTGGCTGAATTTTTAAAAAATGCAAAAATATCACATGGAAGTCGTAGCTATGTTGTTTACCTATCCAACAAATTGTCCCATGCTAAGATTCAATACAAACCGGCCACTTTAGGGCCTTCCTTATAAAAAAGGGTCGAAAACGAGTAATGTCCTAAATTAACGAGGGGATTTTCTTAACCTCCATTTTGGCTGAATTTTTAGAGAATGCAAAAATATCCCATGGAAGTCGTAGTTATGTTGTTTACCTATCCAACGAATTGTCACACGCTAAGATTCAATGCAAATCGGCCACATTATGGCCTTCCTACTAAAAAAGGGTCGAAAACGAGTAATGTCCCAAATTAACGAGGATATTTTCTTAACCCCCATTTTGGCTGAATTTTTAGAGAATGCAAAAATATCCCATGGAAGTCGTAGTTATGTTGTTTACCTATCCAACGAATTGTCACACGCTAAGATTCAATGCAAATCGGCCACATTATGGCCTTCCTACTAAAAAAGGGTCGAAAACGAGTAATGTCCCAAATTAACGAGGATATTTTATTAACCCCCATTTTGGCTGAATTTTTAGAGAATGCAAAAATATCCCATGGAAGTCATAGTTATGTTGTTTACCTATCCAACGAATTGTCACACGCTAAGATTCAATGCAAATCGGCCACATTATGGCCTTCCTACTAAAAAGGGGTCGAAAACGAGTAATGTCCCAAATTAACGAGGATATTTTCTTAACCCCCATTTTGGCTGAATTTTTAGAGAATGCAAAAATATCCGATGGAAGTCGTATTTATGTTGTTTACCTATCCAACGAATTGTCACACGCTAAGATTCAATGCAAATCGGCCACATTATGGCCTTCCTAGTAAAAAAGGGTCGAAAACGAGTAATGTCCCAAATTAACGAGGAGATTTTCTTAACCTCCATTTTGGCTGAATTTTTAAAAAATGCAAAAATATCACATGGAAGTCGTAGCTATGTTGTTTACCTATCCAACAAATTGTCCCATGCTAAGATTCAATACAAACCGGCCACTTTAGGGCCTTCCTTATAAAAAAGGGTCGAAAACGAGTAATGTCCTAAATTAACGAGGGGATTTTCTTAACCTCCATTTTGGCTGAATTTTTAGAGAATGCAAAAATATCCCATGGAAGTCGTAGTTATGTTGTTTACCTATCCAACGAATTGTCACACGCTAAGATTCAATGCAAATCGGCCACATTATGGCCTTCCTACTAAAAAAGGGTCGAAAACGAGTAATGTCCCAAATTAACGAGGATATTTTCTTAACCCCCATTTTGGCTGAATTTTTAGAGAATGCAAAAATATCCCATGGAAGTCGTAGTTATGTTGTTTACCTATCCAACGAATTGTCACACGCTAAGATTCAATGCAAATCGGCCACATTATGGCCTTCCTACTAAAAAAGGGTCGAAAACGAGTAATGTCCCAAATTAACGAGGATATTTTATTAACCCCCATTTTGGCTGAATTTTTAGAGAATGCAAAAATATCCCATGGAAGTCATAGTTATGTTGTTTACCTATCCAACGAATTGTCACACGCTAAGATTCAATGCAAATCGGCCACATTATGGCCTTCCTACTAAAAAAGGGTCGAAAACGAGTAATGTCCCAAATTAACGAGGATATTTTCTTAACCCCCATTTTGGCTGAATTTTTAGAGAATGCAAAAATATCCCATGGAAGTCATAGTTATGTTGTTTACCTATCCAACGAATTGTCACACGCTAAGATTCAATGCAAATCGGCCACATTATGGCCTTCCTACTAAAAAAGGGTCGAAAACGAGTAATGTCAAAAATTAGCGAGGATATTTTCTTAACCACCATTTTGGCTGAATTTTTAGAGAATGCAAAAATATCCCATGGAAGTCGTAGTTATGTTGTTTACCTATCCAACGAATTGTCACACGCTAAGATTCAATGCAAATCGGCCACATTATGGCCTTCCTACTAAAAAAGGGTCGAAAACGAGTAATGTCCCAAATTAACGAGGATATTTTCTTAACCCCCATTTTGGCTGAATTTTTAGAGAATGCAAAAATATCCGATGGAAGTCGTAGTTATGTTGTTTACCTATCCAACGAATTGTCACACGCTAAGATTCAATGCAAATCGGCCACATTATGGCCTTCCTAGTAAAAAAGGGTCGAAAACGAGTAATGTCCCAAATTAACGAGGAGATTTTCTTAACCTCCATTTTGGCTGAATTTTTAAAAAATGCAAAAATATCACATGGAAGTCGTAGCTATGTTGTTTACCTATCCAACAAATTGTCCCATGCTAAGATTCAATACAAACCGGCCACTTTAGGGCCTTCCTTATAAAAAAGGGTCGAAAACGAGTAATGTCCTAAATTAACGAGGGGATTTTCTTAACCTCCATTTTGGCTGAATTTTTAGAGAATGCAAAAATATCCCATGGAAGTCGTAGTTATGTTGTTTACCTATCCAACGAATTGTCACACGCTAAGATTCAATGCAAATCGGCCACATTATGGCCTTCCTACTAAAAAAGGGTCGAAAACGAGTAATGTCCCAAATTAACAAGGATATTTTCTTAACCCCCATTTTGGCTGAATTTTTAGAGAATGCAAAAATATCCCATGGAAGTCATAGTTATGTTGTTTACCTATCCAACGAATTGTCACACGCTAAGATTCAATGCAAATCGGCCACATTATGGCCTTCCTAGTAAAAATGGGTCGAAAACGAGTAATGTCCCAAATTAACGAGGAGATTTTCTTAACCTCCATTTTGGCTGAGTTTTTAAAAAATGCAAAAATATCCCATGGAAGTCGTAGCTATGTTGTTTACCTATCCAACGAATTGTCCCATGCTAAGATTCAATACAAACCGGCCACTTTATGGCCTTCCTTATAAAAAAGGGTCGAAAACGAGTAATGTCCTAAATTAACGAGGGGATTTTCTTAACCTCCATTTTGGCTGAATTTTTAGAGACTGCAAAAATATCCCATGGAAGTTGTAGTTATGTTGTTTACCTATCCAACGAATTGTCACACGCTAAGATTCAATGCAAATCGGCCACATTATGGCCTTCCTACTAAAAAAGGGTCGAAAACGAGTAATGTCCCAAATTAACGAGGATATTTTCTTAACCCCCATTTTGGCTGAATTTTTAGAGAATACAAGAATATCCCATGGAAGTCGTAGTTATGTTGTTTACCTATCCAACGAATTGTCACACGCTAAGATTCAATGCAAATCGGCCACATTATGGCCTTCCTACTAAAAAAGGGTCGAAAACGAGTAATGTCCCAAATTAACGAGGATATTTTCTTAACCCCCATTTTGGCTGAATTTTTAGAGAATGCAAAAATATCCCATGGAAGTCATAGTTATGTTGTTTACCTATCCAACGAATTGTCACACGCTAAGATTCAATGCAAATCGGCCACATTATGGCCATCCTACTAAAAAAGGGTCGAAAACGAGTAATGTCAAAAATTAACGAGGATATTTTCTTAACCCCCATTTTGGCAGAATTTTTAGAGAATGCAAAAATATCCCATGGAAGTCGTAGTTATGTTGTTTACCTATCCAACGAATTGTCACACGCTAAGATTCAATGCAAATCGGCCACATTATGGCCTTCCTACTAAAAAAGGGTCGAAAACGAGTAATGTCCCAAATTAACGAGGATATTTTATTAACCCCCATTTTGGCTGAATTTTTAGAGAATGCAAAAATATCCCATGGAAGTCGTAGTTATGTTGTTTACCTATCCAACGAATTGTCACACGCTAAGATTCAATGCAAATCGGCCACATTATGGCCTTCCTACTAAAAAAGGGTCGAAAACGAGTAATGTCCCAAATTAACAAGGATATTTTCTTAACCCCCATTTTGGCTGAATTTTTAGAGAATGCAAAAATATCCCATGGAAGTCATAGTTATGTTGTTTACCTATCCAACGAATTGTCACACGCTAAGATTCAATGCAAATCGGCCACATTATGGCCTTCCTAGTAAAAATGGGTCGAAAACGAGTAATGTCCCAAATTAACGAGGAGATTTTCTTAACCTCCATTTTGGCTGAGTTTTTAAAAAATGCAAAAATATCCCATGGAAGTCGTAGCTATGTTGTTTACCTATCCAACGAATTGTCCCATGCTAAGATTCAATACAAACCGGCCACTTTATGGCCTTCCTTATAAAAAAGGGTCGAAAACGAGTAATGTCCTAAATTAACGAGGGGATTTTCTTAACCTCCATTTTGGCTGAATTTTTAGAGAATGCAAAAATATCCCATGGAAGTCGTAGTTATGTTGTTTACCTATCCAACGAATTGTCACACGCTAAGATTCAATGCAAATCGGCCACATTATGGCCTTCCTACTAAAAAAGGGTTGAAAACGAGTAATGTCCCAAATTAACGAGGATATTTTCTTAACCCCCATTTTGGCTGAATTTTTAGAGAATACAAAAATATCCCATGGAAGTCGTAGTTATGTTGTTTACCTATCCAACGAATTGTCACACGCTAAGATTCAATGCAAATCGGCCACATTATGGCCTTCCTACTAAAAAAGGATCGAAAACGAGTAATGTCCCAAATTAACGAGGATATTTTCTTAACCCCCATTTTGGCTGAATTTTTAGAGAATGCAAAAATATCCCATGGAAGTCATAGTTATGTTGTTTACCTATCCAACGAATTGTCACACGCTAAGATTCAATGCAAATCGGCCACATTATGGCCTTCCTACTAAAAAAGGGTCGAAAACGAGTAATGTCAAAAATTAACGAGGATATTTTCTTAACCCCCATTTTGGCAGAATTTTTAGAGAATGCAAAAATATCCCATGGAAGTCGTAGTTATGTTGTTTACCTATCCAACGAATTGTCACACGCTAAGATTCAATGCAAATCGGCCACATTATGGCCTTCCTACTAAAAAAGGGTCGAAAACGAGTAATGTCCCAAATTAACGAGGATATTTTATTAACCCCCATTTTGGCTGAATTTTTAGAGAATGCAAAAATATCCCATGGAAGTCATAGTTATGTTGTTTACCTATCCAACGAATTGTCACACGCTAAGATTCAATGCAAATCGGCCACATTATGGCCTTCCTACTAAAAAAGGGTCGAAAACGAGTAATGTCCCAAATTAACGAGGATATTTTCTTAACCCCCATTTTGGCTGAATTTTTAGAGAATGCAAAAATATCCCATGGAAGTCATAGTTATGTTGTTTACCTATCCAACGAATTGTCACACGCTAAGATTCAATGCAAATCGGCCACATTATGGCCTTCCTACTAAAAAAGGGTCGAAAACGAGTAATGTCAAAAATTAACGAGGATATTTTCTTAACCCCCATTTTGGCTGAATTTTTAGAGAATGCAAAAATATCCCATGGAAGTCGTAGTTATGTTGTTTACCTATCCAACGAATTGTCACACGCTAAGATTCAATGCAAATCGGCCACATTATGGCCTTCCTACTAAAAAAGGGTCGAAAACGAGTAATGTCCCAAATTAACGAGGATATTTTCTTAACCCCCATTTTGGCTGAATTTTTAGAGAATACAAAAATATCCGATGGAAGTCGTAGTTATGTTGTTTACCTATCCAACGAATTGTCACACGCTAAGATTCAATGCAAATCGGCCACATTATGGCCTTCCTAGTAAAAAAGGGTCGAAAACGAGTAATGTCCCAAATTAACGAGGAGATTTTCTTAACCTCCATTTTGGCTGAATTTTTAAAAAAAGCAAAAATATCACATGGAAGTCGTAGCTATGTTGTTTACCTATCCAACAAATTGTCCCATGCTAAGATTCAATACAAACCGGCCACTTTAGGGCCTTCCTTATAAAAAAGGGTCGAAAACGAGTAATGTCCTAAATTAACGAGGGGATTTTCTTAACCTCCATTTTGGCTGAATTTTTAGAGAATGCAAAAATATCCCATGGAAGTCGTAGTTATGTTGTTTACCTATCCAACGAATTGTCACACGCTAAGATTCAATGCAAATCGGCCACATTATGGCCTTCCTACTAAAAAAGGGTCGAAAACGAGTAATGTCCCAAATTAACAAGGATATTTTCTTAACCCCCATTTTGGCTGAATTTTTAGAGAATGCAAAAATATCCCATGGAAGTCATAGTTATGTTGTTTACCTATCCAACGAATTGTCACACGCTAAGATTCAATGCAAATCGGCCACATTATGGCCTTCCTAGTAAAAATGGGTCGAAAACGAGTAATGTCCCAAATTAACGAGGAGATTTTCTTAACCTCCATTTTGGCTGAGTTTTTAAAAAATGCAAAAATATCCCATGGAAGTCGTAGCTATGTTGTTTACCTATCCAACGAATTGTCCCATGCTAAGATTCAATACAAACCGGCCACTTTATGGCCTTCCTTATAAAAAAGGGTCGAAAACGAGTAATGTCCTAAATTAACGAGGGGATTTTCTTAACCTCCATTTTGGCTGAATTTTTAGAGAATGCAAAAATATCCCATGGAAGTCGTAGTTATGTTGTTTACCTATCCAACGAATTGTCACACGCTAAGATTACATGCAAATCGGCCACATTATGGCCTTCCTACTAAAAAAGGGTCGAAAACGAGTAATGTCCCAAATTAACGAGGATATTTTCTTAACCCCCATTTTGGCTGAATTTTTAGAGAATGCAAAAATATCCGATGGAAGTCGTATTTATGTTGTTTACCTATCCAACGAATTGTCACACGCTAAGATTCAATGCAAATCGGCCACATTATGGCCTTCCTACTAAAAAAGGGTCGAAAACGAGTAATGTCCCAAATTAACGAGGATATTTTCTTAACCCCCATTTTGGCTGAATTTTTAGAGAATGCAAAAATATCCCATGGAAGTCATAGTTATGTTGTTTACCTATCCAACGAATTGTCACACGCTAAGATTCAATGCAAATCGGCCACATTATGGCCTTCCTACTAAAAAAGGGTCGAAAACGAGTAATGTCAAAAATTAACGAGGATATTTTCTTAACCCCCATTTTGGCTGAATTTTTAGAGAATGCAAAAATATCCCATGGAAGTCGTAGTTATGTTGTTTACCTATCCAACGAATTGTCACACGCTAAGATTCAATGCAAATCGGCCACATTATGGCCTTCCTACTAAAAAAGGGTCGAAAACGAGTAATGTCCCAAATTAACGAGGATATTTTCTTAACCCCCATTTTGGCTGAATTTTTAGAGAATACAAAAATATCCGATGGAAGTCGTAGTTATGTTGTTTACCTATCCAACGAATTGTCACACGCTAAGATTCAATGCAAATCGGCCACATTATGGCCTTCCTAGTAAAAAAGGGTCGAAAACGAGTAATGTCCCAAATTAACGAGGAGATTTTCTTAACCTCCATTTTGGCTGAATTTTTAAAAAATGCAAAAATATCACATGGAAGTCGTAGCTATGTTGTTTACCTATCCAACAAATTGTCCCATGCTAAGATTCAATACAAACCGGCCACTTTAGGGCCTTCCTTATAAAAAAGGGTCGAAAACGAGTAATGTCCTAAATTAACGAGGGGATTTTCTTAACCTCCATTTTGGCTGAATTTTTAGAGAATGCAAAAATATCCCATGGAAGTCGTAGTTATGTTGTTTACCTATCCAACGAATTGTCACACGCTAAGATTCAATGCAAATCGGCCACATTATGGCCTTCCTACTAAAAAAGGGTCGAAAACGAGTAATGTCCCAAATTAACAAGGATATTTTCTTAACCCCCATTTTGGCTGAATTTTTAGAGAATGCAAAAATATCCCATGGAAGTCATAGTTATGTTGTTTACCTATCCAACGAATTGTCACACGCTAAGATTCAATGCAAATCGGCCACATTATGGCCTTCCTAGTAAAAAAGGGTCGAAAACGAGTAATGTCCCAAATTAACGAGGAGATTTTCTTAACCTCCATTTTGGCTGAATTTTTAAAAAATGCAAAAATATCACATGGAAGTCGTAGCTATGTTGTTTACCTATCCAACAAATTGTCCCATGCTAAGATTCAATACAAACCGGCCACTTTAGGGCCTTCCTTATAAAAAAGGGTCGAAAACGAGTAATGTCCTAAATTAACGAGGGGATTTTCTTAACCTCCATTTTGGCTGAATTTTTAGAGAATGCAAAAATATCCCATGGAAGTCGTAGTTATGTTGTTTACCTATCCAACGAATTGTCACACGCTAAGATTCAATGCAAATCGGCCACATTATGGCCTTCCTACTAAAAAAGGGTCGAAAACGAGTAATGTCCCAAATTAACGAGGATATTTTCTTAACCCCCATTTTGGCTGAATTTTTAGAGAATACAAAAATATCCCATGGAAGTCGTAGTTATGTTGTTTACCTATCCAACAAATTGTCACACGCTAAGATTCAATGCAAATCGGCCACATTATGGCCTTCCTACTAAAAAAGGGTCGAAAACGAGTAATGTCCCAAATTAACGAGGATATTTTCTTAACCCCCATTTTGGCTGAATTTTTAGAGAATGCAAAAATATCCCATGGAAGTCATAGTTATGTTGTTTACCTATCCAACGAATTGTCACACGCTAAGATTCAATGCAAATCGGCCACATTATGGCCTTCCTACTAAAAAAGGGTCGAAAACGAGTAATGTCAAAAATTAACGAGGATATTTTCTTAACCCCCATTTTGGCTGAATTTTTAGAGAATGCAAAAATATCCCATGGAAGTCGTAGTTATGTTGTTTACCTATCCAACGAATTGTCACACGCTAAGATTCAATGCAAATCGGCCACATTATGGCCTTCCTACTAAAAAAGGGTCGAAAACGAGTAATGTCCCAAATTAACGAGGATATTTTCTTAACCCCCATTTTGGCTGAATTTTTAGAGAATGCAAAAATATCCGATGGAAGTCGTAGTTATGTTGTTTACCTATCCAACGAATTGTCACACGCTAAGATTCAATGCAAATCGGCCACATTATGGCCTTCCTAGTAAAAAAGGGTCGAAAACGAGTAATGTCCCAAATTAACGAGGAGATTTTCTTAACCTCCATTTTGGCTGAATTTTTAAAAAATGCAAAAATATCACATGGAAGTCGTAGCTATGTTGGTTACCTATCCAACAAATTGTCCCATGCTAAGATTCAATACAAACCGGCCACTTTAGGGCCTTCCTTATAAAAAAGGGTCGAAAACGAGTAATGTCCTAAATTAACGAGGGGATTTTCTTAACCTCCATTTTGGCTGAATTTTTAGAGAATGCAAAAATATCCCATGGAAGTCGTAGTTATGTTGTTTACCTATCCAACGAATTGTCACACGCTAAGATTCAATGCAAATCGGCCACATTATGGCCTTCCTACTAAAAAAGGGTCGAAAACGAGTAATGTCCCAAATTAACGAGGATATTTTCTTAACCCCCATTTTGGCTGAATTTTTAGAGAATACAAAAATATCCCATGGAAGTCGTAGTTATGTTGTTTACCTATCCAACGAATTGTCACACGCTAAGATTCAATGCAAATCGGCCACATTATGGCCTTCCTACTAAAAAAGGGTCGAAAACGAGTAATGTCCCAAATTAACGAGGATATTTTCTTAACCCCCATTTTGGCTGAATTTTTAGAGAATGCAAAAATATCCCATGGAAGTCATAGTTATGTTGTTTACCTATCCAACGAATTGTCACACGCTAAGATTCAATGCAAATCGGCCACATTATGGCCTTCCTACTAAAAAAGGGTCGAAAACGAGTAATGTCAAAAATTAACGAGGATATTTTCTTAACCCCCATTTTGGCTGAATTTTTAGAGAATGCAAAAATATCCCATGGAAGTCGTAGTTATGTTGTTTACCTATCCAACGAATTGTCACACGCTAAGATTCAATGCAAATCGGCCACATTATGGCCTTCCTACTAAAAAAGGGTCGAAAACGAGTAATGTCCCAAATTAATGAGGATATTTTATTAACCCCCATTTTGGCTGAATTTTTAGAGAATGCAAAAATATCCCATGGAAGTCATAGTTATGTTGTTTACCTATCCAACGAATTGTCACACGCTAAGATTCAATGCAAATCGGCCACATTATGGCCTTCCTACTAAAAAAGGGTCGAAAACGAGTAATGTCCCAAATTAACGAGGATATTTTCTTAACCCCCATTTTGGCTGAATTTTTAGAGAATGCAAAAATATCCCATGGAAGTCATAGTTATGTTGTTTACCTATCCAACGAATTGTCACACGCTAAGATTCAATGCAAATCGGCCACATTATGGCCTTCCTACTAAAAAAGGGTCGAAAACGAGTAATGTCAAAAATTAACGAGGATATTTTCTTAACCCCCATTTTGGCTGAATTTTTAGAGAATGCAAAAATATCCCATGGAAGTCGTAGTTATGTTGTTTACCTATCCAACGAATTGTCACACGCTAAGATTCAATGCAAATCGGCCACATTATGGCCTTCCTACTAAAAAAGGGTCGAAAACGAGTAATGTCCCAAATTAACGAGGATATTTTCTTAACCCCCATTTTGGCTGAATTTTTAGAGAATACAAAAATATCCGATGGAAGTCGTAGTTATGTTGTTTACCTATCCAACGAATTGTCACACGCTAAGATTCAATGCAAATCGGCCACATTATGGCCTTCCTACTAAAAAAGGGTCGAAAACGAGTAATGTCCCAAATTAACGAGGATATTTTCTTAACCCCCATTTTGGCTGAATTTTTAGAGAATACAAAAATATCCCATGGAAGTCGTAGTTATGTTGTTTACCTATCCAACGAATTGTCACACGCTAAGATTCAATGCAAATCGGCCACATTATGGCCTTCCTACTAAAAAAGGGTCGAAAACGAGTAATGTCCCAAATTAACGAGGATATTTTCTTAACCCCCATTTTGGCTGAATTTTTAGAGAATGCAAAAATATCCCATGGAAGTCATAGTTATGTTGTTTACCTATCCAACGAATTGTCACACGCTAAGATTCAATGCAAATCGGCCACATTATGGCCTTCCTACTAAAAAAGGGTCGAAAACGAGTAATGTCAAAAATTAACGAGGATATTTTCTTAACCCCCATTTTGGCTGAATTTTTAGAGAATGCAAAAATATCCCATGGAAGTCGTAGTTATGTTGTTTACCTATCCAACGAATTGTCACACGCTAAGATTCAATGCAAATCGGCCACATTATGGCCTTCCTACTAAAAAAGGGTCGAAAACGAGTAATGTCCCAAATTAATGAGGATATTTTATTAACCCCCATTTTGGCTGAATTTTTAGAGAATGCAAAAATATCCCATGGAAGTCATAGTTATGTTGTTTACCTATCCAACGAATTGTCACACGCTAAGATTCAATGCAAATCGGCCACATTATGGCCTTCCTACTAAAAAAGGGTCGAAAACGAGTAATGTCCCAAATTAACGAGGATATTTTCTTAACCCCCATTTTGGCTGAATTTTTAGAGAATGCAAAAATATCCCATGGAAGTCATAGTTATGTTGTTTACCTATCCAACGAATTGTCACACGCTAAGATTCAATGCAAATCGGCCACATTATGGCCTTCCTACTAAAAAAGGGTCGAAAACGAGTAATGTCAAAAATTAACGAGGATATTTTCTTAACCCCCATTTTGGCTGAATTTTTAGAGAATGCAAAAATATCCCATGGAAGTCGTAGTTATGTTGTTTACCTATCCAACGAATTGTCACACGCTAAGATTCAATGCAAATCGGCCACATTATGGCCTTCCTACTAAAAAAGGGTCGAAAACGAGTAATGTCCCAAATTAACGAGGATATTTTCTTAACCCCCATTTTGGCTGAATTTTTAGAGAATACAAAAATATCCGATGGAAGTCGTAGTTATGTTGTTTACCTATCCAACGAATTGTCACACGCTAAGATTCAATGCAAATCGGCCACATTATGGCCTTCCTAGTAAAAAAGCGTCGAAAACGAGTAATGTCCCAAATTAACGAGGAGATTTTCTTAACCTCCATTTTGGCTGAATTTTTAAAAAATGCAAAAATATCACATGGAAGTCGTAGCTATGTTGTTTACCTATCCAACAAATTGTCCCATGCTAAGATTCAATACAAACCGGCCACTTTAGGGCCTTCCTTATAAAAAAGGGTCGAAAACGAGTAATGTCCTAAATTAACGAGGGGATTTTCTTAACCTCCATTTTGGCTGAATTTTTAGAGAATGCAAAAATATCCCATGGAAGTCGTAGTTATGTTGTTTACCTATCCAACGAATTGTCACACGCTAAGATTCAATGCAAATCGGCCACATTATGGCCTTCCTACTAAAAAAGGGTCGAAAACGAGTAATGTCCCAAATTAACAAGGATATTTTCTTAACCCCCATTTTGGCTGAATTTTTAGAGAATGCAAAAATATCCCATGGAAGTCATAGTTATGTTGTTTACCTATCCAACGAATTGTCACACGCTAAGATTCAATGCAAATCGGCCACATTATGGCCTTCCTAGTAAAAATGGGTCGAAAACGAGTAATGTCCCAAATTAACGAGGAGATTTTCTTAACCTCCATTTTGGCTGAGTTTTTAAAAAATGCAAAAATATCCCATGGAAGTCGTAGCTATGTTGTTTACCTATCCAACGAATTGTCCCATGCTAAGATTCAATACAAACCGGCCACTTTATGGCCTTCCTTATAAAAAAGGGTCGAAAACGAGTAATGTCCTAAATTAACGAGGGGATTTTCTTAACCTCCATTTTGGCTGAATTTTTAGAGAATGCAAAAATATCCCATGGAAGTCGTAGTTATGTTGTTTACCTATCCAACGAATTGTCACAAGCTAAGATTCAATGCAAATCGGCCACATTATGGCCTTCCTACTAAAAAAGGGTCGAAAACGAGTAATGTCCCAAATTAACGAGGATATTTTCTTAACCCCCATTTTGGCTGAATTTTTAGAGAATACAAAAATATCCCATGGAAGTCGTAGTTATGTTGTTTACCTATCCAACAAATTGTCACACGCTAAGATTCAATGCAAATCGGCCACATTATGGCCTTCCTACTAAAAAAGGGTCGAAAACGAGTAATGTCCCAAATTAACGAGGATATTTTCTTAACCCCCATTTTGGCTGAATTTTTAGAGAATGCAAAAATATCCCATGGAAGTCATAGTTATGTTGTTTACCTATCCAACGAATTGTCACACGCTAAGATTCAATGCAAATCGGCCACATTATGGCCTTCCTACTAAAAAAGGGTCGAAAACGAGTAATGTCAAAAATTAACGAGGATATTTTCTTAACCCCCATTTTGGCTGAATTTTTAGAGAATGCAAAAATATCCCATGGAAGTCGTAGTTATGTTGTTTACCTATCCAACGAATTGTCACACGCTAAGATTCAATGCAAATCGGCCACATTATGGCCTTCCTACTAAAAAAGGGTCGAAAACGAGTAATGTCCCAAATTAACGAGGATATTTTCTTAACCCCCATTTTGGCTGAATTTTTAGAGAATACAAAAATATCCGATGGAAGTCGTAGTTATGTTGTTTACCTATCCAACGAATTGTCACACGCTAAGATTCAATGCAAATCGGCCACATTATGGCCTTCCTAGTAAAAAAGGGTCGAAAACGAGTAATGTCCCAAATTAACGAGGAGATTTTCTTAACCTCCATTTTGGCTGAATTTTTAAAAAATGCAAAAATATCACATGGAAGTCGTAGCTATGTTGTTTACCTATCCAACAAATTGTCCCATGCTAAGATTCAATACAAACCGGCCACTTTAGGGCCTTCCTTATAAAAAAGGGTCGAAAACGAGTAATGTCCTAAATTAACGAGGGGATTTTCTTAACCTCCATTTTGGCTGAATTTTTAGAGAATGCAAAAATATCCCATGGAAGTCGTAGTTATGTTGTTTACCTATCCAACGAATTGTCACACGCTAAGATTCAATGCAAATCGGCCACATTATGGCCTTCCTACTAAAAAAGGGTCGAAAACGAGTAATGTCCCAAATTAACAAGGATATTTTCTTAACCCCCATTTTGGCTGAATTTTTAGAGAATGCAAAAATATCCCATGGAAGTCATAGTTATGTTGTTTACCTATCCAACGAATTGTCACACGCTAAGATTCAATGCAAATCGGCCACATTATGGCCTTCCTAGTAAAAATGGGTCGAAAACGAGTAATGTCCCAAATTAACGAGGAGATTTTCTTAACCTCCATTTTGGCTGAGTTTTTAAAAAATGCAAAAATATCCCATGGAAGTCGTAGCTATGTTGTTTACCTATCCAACGAATTGTCCCATGCTAAGATTCAATACAAACCGGCCACTTTATGGCCTTCCTTATAAAAAAGGGTCGAAAACGAGTAATGTCCTAAATTAACGAGGGGATTTTCTTAACCTCCATTTTGGCTGAATTTTTAGAGAATGCAAAAATATCCCATGGAAGTCGTAGTTATGTTGTTTACCTATCCAACGAATTGTCACAAGCTAAGATTCAATGCAAATCGGCCACATTATGGCCTTCCTACTAAAAAAGGGTCGAAAACGAGTAATGTCCCAAATTAACGAGGATATTTTCTTAACCCCCATTTTGGCTGAATTTTTAGAGAATACAAAAATATCCCATGGAAGTCGTAGTTATGTTGTTTACCTATCCAACAAATTGTCACACGCTAAGATTCAATGCAAATCGGCCACATTATGGCCTTCCTACTAAAAAAGGGTCGAAAACGAGTAATGTCAAAAATTAACGAGGATATTTTCTTAACCCCCATTTTGGCTGAATTTTTAGAGAATGCAAAAATATCCCATGGAAGTCGTAGTTATGTTGTTTACCTATCCAACGAATTGTCACACGCTAAGATTCAATGCAAATCGGCCACATTATGGCCTTCCTACTAAAAAAGGGTCGAAAACGAGTAATGTCCCAAATTAACGAGGAGATTTTCTTAACCTCCATTTTGGCTGAGTTTTTAAAAAATGCAAAAATATCCCATGGAAGTCGTAGCTATGTTGTTTACCTATCCAACGAATTGTCCCATGCTAAGATTCAATACAAACCGGCCACTTTATGGCCTTCCTTATAAAAAAGGGTCGAAAACGAGTAATGTCCTAAATTAACGAGGGGATTTTCTTAACCTCCATTTTGGCTGAATTTTTAGAGAATGCAAAAATATCCCATGGAAGTCGTAGTTATGTTGTTTACCTATCCAACGAATTGTCACACGCTAAGATTCAATGCAAATCGGCCACATTATGGCCTTCCTACTAAAAAAGGGTCGAAAACGAGTAATGTCCCAAATTAACAAGGATATTTTCTTAACCCCCATTTTGGCTGAATTTTTAGAGAATGCAAAAATATCCCATGGAAGTCATAGTTATGTTGTTTACCTATCCAACGAATTGTCACACGCTAAGATTCAATGCAAATCGGCCACATTATGGCCTTCCTAGTAAAAATGGGTCGAAAACGAGTAATGTCCCAAATTAACGAGGAGATTTTCTTAACCTCCATTTTGGCTGAGTTTTTAAAAAATGCAAAAATATCCCATGGAAGTCGTAGCTATGTTGTTTACCTATCCAACGAATTGTCCCATGCTAAGATTCAATACAAACCGGCCACTTTATGGCCTTCCTTATAAAAAAGGGTCGAAAACGAGTAATGTCCTAAATTAACGAGGGGATTTTCTTAACCTCCATTTTGGCTGAATTTTTAGAGAATGCAAAAATATCCCATGGAAGTCGTAGTTATGTTGTTTACCTATCCAACGAATTGTCACAAGCTAAGATTCAATGCAAATCGGCCACATTATGGCCTTCCTACTAAAAAAGGGTCGAAAACGAGTAATGTCCCAAATTAACGAGGATATTTTCTTAACCCCCATTTTGGCTGTGTAACACCCATACCAGACGTATCTAGAAAGTCTGGCACGTGTGTTAATATTAGTACTGGATACATTAAAATGTGCAACATAAAAATTTTACGAATGAATAATATTTACATCAAGTCACGTTCGTATAAATCATAATACCATACAACTCATCCATACATAAAAATACATCCTTGATGTCCATAACGTCCTGCAGCTTTACGAACGAACCCTTGAAGTAATATCCATCCGGCTCCAAGCATGCATAATCATCCTGTTTATCTGAAACAAATAAGGATTGGGATGAGACATAATGTCTCAGTGAGTTCCCCTAAATCCTAGGCTATAGGCAACCTCAAGGGGAAACCTACGGTCACCACGTGTCTACATTACAACCTGGCGGTTGATTATACGTGTGTGGGGACTTGCATACTCAGACGGGAGTGCATACTAGAGCCGTCATAGTCTTTCCTCACTTGTTATAGGCTTCACTTCCTATACATGTCATGGCGGTCGAGGGGGGGAAAATCTAAGACCGCATAGCCAAGTATACGATCTACGTATCAAGGCCTAAACTAACATAATCATGACATAAATCTAACCCGGACGATTAGGGGAACCTAAGTTCGTCACGGTTTCATATTCTTTACTTGTTCTATCCATAACTTGCTCTTGTTCTTGTTCTTAAACATAATCATACATGGGCTCGTCCATGAGCTTAAACATAATCATAATAAACATAAACGTATCTAAGTTCATTCATAGGTTAGCGTTGAACAATCAGTTATTATCTTGATTCATTTTACGGATAGTCCCGAGTGGAGTAACCCCGAGATCAATCCCATACATGACCGATGTACGTACATCGGACTCCCTCGGTGTCGTGCGGGTCCCTTGCGGCTTAAACCGTTCCCCTTAGGTCGAGAACCTCCCGTATCCCCCTGGCGTGGATAACAAGAGACACGAGCACCTACGTCTTGTTTACTCAGTGACATGCGGGTCCCTTACGGCTTGAATCGTTCTCATTACGAGAACCCCTTGTATCCCCCTGATGTGGATAGCAAGAGACATGTCACCTACACATATTAATCATGGTCTTGTCTTTCGTATAGGTTAAACCTAATTATGCATACATGTTTACCTCGGAACCTTAATCGATCCGATTAATGGTAATATCATACTTGTTCATGCTTGTAATATCTTATTCATAGAGGAGAGATAAACTATCCTATCCACATCTCAACATACTTGTCCTATCATTCTCGATCATATGCGAACATAATATACTTCGCATCTTGACATCCTAGAATTCTTGCTAAGCTTGCTAGTTCTCGACTACTATGTCGAGGCTCTAAGTTATTCCCTTTCTTAGTGCTTACTACCCGAATAATATCGACTTAAACTCTTTTGATTCACTCTTGCCATTCATGTTAAGATTGCCATGATTTTGATTCAAAGATCAATGGATGATGTGTACAGATTTTTCATTAATTTCCAAAGACCGAATGTGCCGAAACCCGAATTCCAAGCCGTTTATAAGTTCTTAAGATTTGATAAAACCATATATGTTCCAGTAGAAAAACAAATGAAAACAGTACAAGAATACACCGAAACGATCGCTACGGACCCCCACGCGACTGCCCCCAAGCACCCGAGCGCAGAACAACGCGAACGTTGTCCTGTCTGGGGCGCCTGGCGCCAGGAGTAGGGCGCCTAGCGCTGGCTCCCTGTGTGTGGGCGCCTAGCGCCCTTGTACAGGCGCAACGCTGCGAATTTTCGCGTTTTCGGTGCTTTCGGCTACGGGTTTTCGCCATTTTCGACCCAAAATTCGACCATTTGGACCCTGTAATGCACCCATACATCCAACAATATATATAGCTTCATTTAAACATATCTCATGGCAATTTTAACATCCAATTGACAAGAATTTATCAAAAGTACAATTAGGGTTCTAAATCCCTCATAAACATAAATCAATCCTTTAAACATGAAATTACACAACCCAAAGGATGGTAATCTATCTATGGAACTCACCTTAACATATTCCTTGTGATTCCTCAAGCTCCAAGCTTTCCCCAAGTTTAAACCCTAGCCCAAAATCCAAGTTCAATCCTTTCTCTTTGTTGTTTCTTTCTCATGAAGCTTCTAAGATCCTTGCTTGATCACCATTTGCATGATTTTGGGAAGCTTTGATGGTCCAGAGAGGGAGAGATGGGGCGGCCTTATAGAGAGAAGGAGGAGAGAATTCTCTTCTCTTAACCTAGAGAGAGAAAGAGAAGTGGAAATGAGAGATTTTGGTGCCAACATCACTTATATACTCCCTTGCGCGCAATTACTTAAATGCCCTTCCGTCTTAGCACGTGTTTGCCTAACACTGATACATACATCCGTACCTGACTAATATTACATACTATTAGCTTCCCTCGTACTTAACATTTTCGCCATACTCACTTTCCATGAACCTGAGTCATCTGATACATTTAACAGGTAAAATTTCCATTAGCTGACGAGCGGGATGTTACAGGCTGAATTTTTAGAGAATACAAAAATATCCCATGGAAGTCGTAGTTATGTTGTTTACCTATCCAACAAATTGTCACACGCTAAGATTCAATGCAAATCGGCCACATTATGGCCTTCCTACTAAAAAAGGGTCGAAAACGAGTAATGTCCCAAATTAACGAGGATATTTTCTTAACCCCCATTTTGGCTGAATTTTTAGAGAATGCAAAAATATCCCATGGAAGTCATAGTTATGTTGTTTACCTATCCAACGAATTGTCACACGCTAAGATTCAATGCAAATCGGCCACATTATGGCCTTCCTACTAAAAAAGGGTCGAAAACGAGTAATGTCAAAAATTAACGAGGATATTTTCTTAACCCCCATTTTGGCTGAATTTTTAGAGAATGCAAAAATATCCCATGGAAGTCGTAGTTATGTTGTTTACCTATCCAATGAATTGTCACACGCTAAGATTCAATGCAAATCGGCCACATTATGGCCTTCCTACTAAAAAAGGGTCGAAAACGAGTAATGTCCCAAATTAACGAGGAGATTTTCTTAACCTCCATTTTGGCTGAGTTTTTAAAAAATGCAAAAATATCCCATGGAAGTCGTAGCTATGTTGTTTACCTATCCAACGAATTGTCCCATGCTAAGATTCAATACAAACCGGCCACTTTATGGCCTTCCTTATAAAAAAGGGTCGAAAACGAGTAATGTCCTAAATTAACGAGGGGATTTTCTTAACCTCCATTTTGGCTGAATTTTTAGAGAATGCAAAAATATCCCATGGAAGTCGTAGTTATGTTGTTTACCTATCCAACGAATTGTCACACGCTAAGATTCAATGCAAATCGGCCACATTATGGCCTTCCTACTAAAAAAGGGTCGAAAACGAGTAATGTCCCAAATTAACGAGGAGATTTTCTTAACCTCCATTTTGGCTGAGTTTTTAAAAAATGCAAAAATATCCCATGGAAGTCGTAGCTATGTTGTTTACCTATCCAACGAATTGTCCCATGCTAAGATTCAATACAAACCGGCCACTTTATGGCCTTCCTTATAAAAAAGGGTCGAAAACGAGTAATGTCCTAAATTAACGAGGGGATTTTCTTAACCTCCATTTTGGCTGAATTTTTAGAGAATGCAAAAATATCCCATGGAAGTCGTAGTTATGTTGTTTACCTATCCAACGAATTGTCACACGCTAAGATTCAATGCAAATCGGCCACATTATGGCCTTCCTACTAAAAAAGGGTCGAAAACGAGTAATGTCCCAAATTAACGAGGATATTTTCTTAACCCCCATTTTGGCTGAATTTTTAGAGAATACAAAAATATCCCATGGAAGTCGTAGTTATGTTGTTTACCTATCCAACAAATTGTCACACGCTAAGATTCAATGCAAATCGGCCACATTATGGCCTTCCTACTAAAAAAGGGTCGAAAACGAGTAATGTCAAAAATTAACGAGGATATTTTCTTAACCCCCATTTTGGCTGAATTTTTAGAGAATGCAAAAATATCCCATGGAAGTCGTAGTTATGTTGTTTACCTATCCAACGAATTGTCACACGCTAAGATTCAATGCAAATCGGCCACATTATGGCCTTCCTACTAAAAAAGGGTCGAAAACGAGTAATGTCCCAAATTAACGAGGATATTTTCTTAACCCCCATTTTGGCTGAATTTTTAGAGAACGCAAAAATATCCGATGGAAGTCGTAGTTATGTTGTTTACCTATCCAACGAATTGTCACACGCTAAGATTCAATGCAAATCGGCCACATTATGGCCTTCCTACTAAAAAAGGGTCGAAAACGAGTAATGTCCCAAATTAACGAGGATATTTTCTTAACCCCCATTTTGGCTGAATTTTTAGAGAATGCAAAAATATCCCATGGAAGTCATAGTTATGTTGTTTACCTATCCAACGAATTGTCACACGCTAAGATTCAATGCAAATCGGCCACATTATGGCCTTCCTACTAAAAAAGGGTCGAAAACGAGTAATGTCAAAAATTAACGAGGATATTTTCTTAACCCCCATTTTGGCTGAATTTTTAGAGAATGCAAAAATATCCCATGGAAGTCGTAGTTATGTTGTTTACCTATCCAACGAATTGTCACACGCTAAGATTCAATGCAAATCGGCCACATTATGGCCTTCCTACTAAAAAAGGGTCGAAAACGAGTAATGTCCCAAATTAACGAGGATATTTTCTTAACCCCCATTTTGGCTGAATTTTTAGAGAATGCAAAAATATCCGATGGAAGTCGTAGTTATGTTGTTTACCTATCCAACGAATTGTCACACGCTAAGATTCAATGCAAATCGGCCACATTATGGCCTTCCTACTAAAAAAGGGTCGAAAACGAGTAATGTCAAAAATTAACGAGGATATTTTCTTAACCCCCATTTTGGCTGAATTTTTAGAGAATGCAAAAATATCCCATGGAAGTCGTAGTTATGTTGTTTACCTATCCAACGAATTGTCACACGCTAAGATTCAATGCAAATCGGCCACATTATGGCCTTCCTACTAAAAAAGGGTCGAAAACGAGTAATGTCCCAAATTAACGAGGATATTTTCTTAACCCCCATTTTGGCTGAATTTTTAGAGAATGCAAAAATATCCGATGGAAGTCGTAGTTATGTTGTTTACCTATCCAACGAATTGTCACACGCTAAGATTCAATGCAAATCGGCCACATTATGGCCTTCCTACTAAAAAAGGGTCGAAAACGAGTAATGTCCCAAATTAACGAGGATATTTTCTTAACCCCCATTTTGGCTGAATTTTTAGAGAATGCAAAAATATCCCATGGAAGTCATAGTTATGTTGTTTACCTATCCAACGAATTGTCACACGCTAAGATTCAATGCAAATCGGCCACATTATGGCCTTCCTACTAAAAAAGGGTCGAAAACGAGTAATGTCAAAAATTAACGAGGATATTTTCTTAACCCCCATTTTGGCTGAATTTTTAGAGAATGCAAAAATATCCCATGGAAGTCGTAGTTATGTTGTTTACCTATCCAACGAATTGTCACACGCTAAGATTCAATGCAAATCGGCCACATTATGGCCTTCCTACTAAAAAAGGGTCGAAAACGAGTAATGTCCCAAATTAACGAGGATATTTTCTTAACCCCCATTTTGGCTGAATTTTTAGAGAATGCAAAAATATCCGATGGAAGTCGTAGTTATGTTGTTTACCTATCCAACGAATTGTCACACGCTAAGATTCAATGCAAATCGGCCACATTATGGCCTTCCTAGTAAAAAAGGGTCGAAAACGAGTAATGTCCCAAATTAACGAGGAGATTTTCTTAACCTCCATTTTGGCTGAATTTTTAAAAAATGCAAAAATATCACATGGAAGTCGTAGCTATGTTGTTTACCTATCCAACAAATTGTCCCATGCTAAGATTCAATACAAACCGGCCACTTTAGGGCCTTCCTTATAAAAAAGGGTCGAAAACGAGTAATGTCCTAAATTAACGAGGGGATTTTCTTAACCTCCATTTTGGCTGAATTTTTAGAGAATGCAAAAATATCCCATGGAAGTCGTAGTTATGTTGTTTACCTATCCAACGAATTGTCACACGCTAAGATTCAATGCAAATCGGCCACATTATGGCCTTCCTACTAAAAAAGGGTCGAAAACGAGTAATGTCCCAAATTAACGAGGATATTTTCTTAACCCCCATTTTGGCTGAATTTTTAGAGAATACAAAAATATCCCATGGAAGTCGTAGTTATGTTGTTTACCTATCCAACGAATTGTCACACGCTAAGATTCAATGCAAATCGGCCACATTATGGCCTTCCTACTAAAAAAGGGTCGAAAACGAGTAATGTCCCAAATTAACGAGGATATTTTCTTAACCCCCATTTTGGCTGAATTTTTAGAGAATGCAAAAATATCCCATGGAAGTCATAGTTATGTTGTTTACCTATCCAACGAATTGTCACACGCTAAGATTCAATGCAAATCGGCCACATTATGGCCTTCCTACTAAAAAAGGGTCGAAAACGAGTAATGTCAAAAATTAACGAGGATATTTTCTTAACCCCCATTTTGGCTGAATTTTTAGAGAATGCAAAAATATCCCATGGAAGTCGTAGTTATGTTGTTTACCTATCCAACGAATTGTCACACGCTAAGATTCAATGCAAATCGGCCACATTATGGCCTTCCTACTAAAAAAGGGTCGAAAACGAGTAATGTCCCAAATTAACGAGGATATTTTCTTAACCCCCATTTTGGCTGAATTTTTAGAGAATGCAAAAATATCCGATGGAAGTCGTAGTTATGTTGTTTACCTATCCAACGAATTGTCACACGCTAAGATTCAATGCAAATCGGCCACATTATGGCCTTCCTAGTAAAAAAGGGTCGAAAACGAGTAATGTCCCAAATTAACGAGGAGATTTTCTTAACCTCCATTTTGGCTGAATTTTTAAAAAATGCAAAAATATCACATGGAAGTCGTAGCTATGTTGTTTACCTATCCAACAAATTGTCCCATGCTAAGATTCAATACAAACCGGCCACTTTAGGGCCTTCCTTATAAAAAAGGGTCGAAAACGAGTAATGTCCTAAATTAACGAGGGGATTTTCTTAACCTCCATTTTGGCTGAATTTTTAGAGAATGCAAAAATATCCCATGGAAGTCGTAGTTATGTTGTTTACCTATCCAACGAATTGTCACACGCTAAGATTCAATGCAAATCGGCCACATTATGGCCTTCCTACTAAAAAAGGGTCGAAAACGAGTAATGTCCCAAATTAACGAGGATATTTTCTTAACCCCCATTTTGGCTGAATTTTTAGAGAATACAAAAATATCCCATGGAAGTCGTAGTTATGTTGTTTACCTATCCAACGAATTGTCACACGCTAAGATTCAATGCAAATCGGCCACATTATGGCCTTCCTACTAAAAAAGGGTCGAAAACGAGTAATGTCCCAAATTAACGAGGATATTTTCTTAACCCCCATTTTGGCTGAATTTTTAGAGAATGCAAAAATATCCCATGGAAGTCATAGTTATGTTGTTTACCTATCCAACGAATTGTCACACGCTAAGATTCAATGCAAATCGGCCACATTATGGCCTTCCTACTAAAAAAGGGTCGAAAACGAGTAATGTCAAAAATTAACGAGGATATTTTCTTAACCCCCATTTTGGCTGAATTTTTAGAGAATGCAAAAATATCCCATGGAAGTCGTAGTTATGTTGTTTACCTATCCAACGAATTGTCACACGCTAAGATTCAATGCAAATCGGCCACATTATGGCCTTCCTACTAAAAAAGGGTCGAAAACGAGTAATGTCCCAAATTAACGAGGATATTTTCTTAACCCCCATTTTGGCTGAATTTTTAGAGAATGCAAAAATATCCGATGGAAGTCGTAGTTATGTTGTTTACCTATCCAACGAATTGTCACACGCTAAGATTCAATGCAAATCGGCCACATTATGGCCTTCCTAGTAAAAAAGGGTCGAAAACGAGTAATGTCCCAAATTAACGAGGAGATTTTCTTAACCTCCATTTTGGCTGAATTTTTAAAAAATGCAAAAATATCACATGGAAGTCGTAGCTATGTTGTTTACCTATCCAACAAATTGTCCCATGCTAAGATTCAATACAAACCGGCCACTTTAGGGCCTTCCTTATAAAAAAGGGTCGAAAACGAGTAATGTCCTAAATTAACGAGGGGATTTTCTTAACCTCCATTTTGGCTGAATTTTTAGAGAATGCAAAAATATCCCATGGAAGTCGTAGTTATGTTGTTTACCTATCCAACGAATTGTCACACGCTAAGATTCAATGCAAATCGGCCACATTATGGCCTTCCTAGTAAAAAAGGGTCGAAAACGAGTAATGTCCCAAATTAACGAGGAGATTTTCTTAACCTCCATTTCGGCTGAATTTTTAAAAAATGCAAAAATATCACATGGAAGTCGTAGCTATGTTGTTTACCTATCCAACAAATTGTCCCATGCTAAGATTCAATACAAACCGGCCACTTTAGGGCCTTGCTTATAAAAAAGGGTCGAAAACGAGTAATGTCCTAAATTAACGAGGGGATTTTCTTAACCTCCATTTTCGCTGAATTTTTAGAGAATGCAAAAATATCCCATGGAAGTCATAGTTATGTTGTTTACCTATCCAACGAATTGTCACACGCTAAGATTCAATGCAAATCGGCCACATTATGGCCTTCCTACTAAAAAAGGGTCGAAAACGAGTAATGTCCCAAATTAACAAGGATATTTTCTTAACCCCCATTTTGGCTGAATTTTTAGAGAATGCAAAAATATCCCATGGAAGTCATAGTTATGTTGTTTACCTATCCAACGAATTGTCACACGCTAAGATTCCATGCAAATCGGCCACATTATGGCCTTCCTAGTAAAAATGGGTCGAAAACGAGTAATGTCCCAAATTAACGAGGAGATTTTCTTAACCTCCATTTTGGCTGAGTTTTTAAAAAATGCAAAAATATCCCATGGAAGTCGTAGCTATGTTGTTTACCTATCCAACGAATTGTCCCATGCTAAGATTCAATACAAACCGGCCACTTTATGGCCTTCCTTATAAAAAAGGGTCGAAAACGAGTAATGTCCCAAATTAACGAGGAGATTTTCTTAACCTCCATTTTGGCTGAATTTTTAAAAAATGCAAAAATATCACATGGAAGTCGTAGCTATGTTGTTTACCTATCTAACAAATTGTCTCATGCTAAGATTCAATACAAACCGGCCACTTTAGGGCCTTCCTTATAAAAAAGGGTCGAAAACGAGTAATGTCCTAAATTAACGAGGGGATTTTCTTAACCTCCATTTTTGCTGAATTTTTAGAGAATGCAAAAATATCCTATGGAAGTCGTAGTTATGTTGTTTACCTATCCAACGAATTGTCACACGCTAAGATTCAATGCAAATCGGCCACATTATGGCCTTCCTACTAAAAAAGGGTCGAAAACGAGTAATGTCCCAAATTAACAAGGATATTTTCTTAACCCCCATTTTGGCTGAATTTTTAGAGAATGCAAAAATATCCCATGGAAGTCATAGTTATGTTGTTTACCTATCCAACGAATTGTCACACGCTAAGATTCAATGCAAATCGGCCACATTATGGCCTTCCTAGTAAAAATGGGTCGAAAACGAGTAATGTCCCAAATTAACGAGGAGATTTTCTTAACCTCCATTTTGGCTGAGTTTTTAAAAAATGCAAAAATATCCCATGGAAGTCGTAGCTATGTTGTTTACCTATCCAACGAATTGTCACACGCTAAGATTCAATGCAAATCGGCCACATTATGGCCTTCCTACTAAAAAAGGGTCGAAAACGAGTAATGTCAAAAATTAACGAGGATATTTTCTTAACCCCCATTTTGGCTGAATTTTTAGAGAATGCAAAAATATCCCATGGAAGTCGTAGTTATGTTGTTTACCTATCCATCGAATTGTCACACGCTAAGATTCAATGCAAATCGGCCACATTATGGCCTTCCTACTAAAAAAGGGTCGAAAACGAGTAATGTCCCAAATTAACGAGGATATTTTCTTAACCCCCATTTTGGCTGAATTTTTAGAGAATGCAAAAATATCCGATGGAAGTCGTAGTTATGTTGTTTACCTATCCAACGAATTGTCACACGCTAAGATTCAATGCAAATCGGCCACATTATGGCCTTCCTAGTAAAAAAGGGTCGAAAACGAGTAATGTCCCAAATTAACGAGGAGATTTTCTTAACCTCCATTTTGGCTGAATTTTTAAAAAATGCAAAAATATCACATGGAAGTCGTAGCTATGTTGTTTACCTATCCAACAAATTGTCCCATGCTAAGATTCAATACAAACCGGCCACTTTAGGGCCTTCCTTATAAAAAAGGGTCGAAAACGAGTAATGTCCTAAATTAACAAGGGGATTTTCTTAACCTCCATTTTGGCTGAATTTTTAGAGAATGCAAAAATATCCCATGGAAGTCGTAGTTATGTTGTTTACCTATCCAACGAATTGTCACACGCTAAGATTCAATGCAAATCGGCCACATTATGGCCTTCCTACTAAAAAAGGGTCGAAAACGAGTAATGTCCCAAATTAACGAGGATATTTTCTTAACCCCCATTTTGGCTGAATTTTTAGAGAATACAAAAATATCCCATGGAAGTCGTAGTTATGTTGTTTACCTATCCAACGAATTGTCACACGCTAAGATTCAATGCAAATCGGCCACATTATGGCCTTCCTACTAAAAAAGGGTCGAAAACGAGTAATGTCCCAAATTAACGAGGATATTTTCTTAACCCCCATTTTGGCTGAATTTTTAGAGAATGCAAAAATATCCCATGGAAGTCATAGCTATGTTGTTTACCTATCCAACGAATTGTCACACGCTAAGATTCAATGCAAATCGGCCACATTATGGCCTTCCTACTAAAAAAGGGTCGAAAACGAGTAATGTCAAAAATTAACGAGGATATTTTCTTAACCCCCATTTTGGCTGAATTTTTAGAGAATGCAAAAATATCCCATGGAAGTCGTAGTTATGTTGTTTACCTATCCAACGAATTGTCACACGCTAAGATTCAATGCAAATCGGCCACATTATGGCCTTCCTAGTAAAAAAGGGTCGAAAACGAGTAATGTCCCAAATTAACGAGGATATTTTCTTAACCCCCATTTTGGCTGAATTTTTAGAGAATGCAAAAATATCCGATGGAAGTCGTAGTTATGTTGTTTACCTATCCAACGAATTGTCACACGCTAAGATTCAATGCAAATCGGCCACATTATGGCCTTCCTAGTAAAAAAGGGTCGAAAACGAGTAATGTCCCAAATTAACGAGGAGATTTTCTTAACCTCCATTTTGGCTGAATTTTTAAAAAATGCAAAAATATCACATGGAAGTCGTAGCTATGTTGTTTACCTATCCAACAAATTGTCCCATGCTAAGATTCAATACAAACCGGCCACTTTAGGGCCTTCCTTATAAAAAAGGGTCGAAAACGAGTAATGTCCTAAATTAACGAGGGGATTTTCTTAACCTCCATTTTGGCTGAATTTTTAGAGAATGCAAAAATATCCCATGGAAGTCGTAGTTATGTTGTTTACCTATCCAACGAATTGTCACACGCTAAGATTCAATGCAAATCGGCCACATTATGGCCTTCCTACTAAAAAAGGGTCGAAAACGAGTAATGTCCCAAATTAACGAGGATATTTTCTTAACCCCCATTTTGGCTGAATTTTTAGAGAATACAAAAATATCCCATGGAAGTCGTAGTTATGTTGTTTACCTATCCAACGAATTGTCACACGCTAAGATTCAATGCAAATCGGCCACATTATGGCCTTCCTACTAAAAAAGGGTCGAAAACGAGTAATGTCCCAAATTAACGAGGATATTTTCTTAACCCCCATTTTGGCTGAATTTTTAGAGAATGCAAAAATATCCCATGGAAGTCATAGTTATGTTGTTTACCTATCCAACGAATTGTCACACGCTAAGATTCAATGCAAATCGGCCACATTATGGCCTTCCTACTAAAAAAGGGTCGAAAACGAGTAATGTCAAAAATTAACGAGGATATTTTCTTAACCCCCATTTTGGCTGAATTTTTAGAGAATGCAAAAATATCCCATGGAAGTCGTAGTTATGTTGTTTACCTATCCAACGAATTGTCACACGCTAAGATTCAATGCAAATCGGCCACATTATGGCCTTCCTACTAAAAAAGGGTCGAAAACGAGTAATGTCCCAAATTAACGAGGATATTTTCTTAACCCCCATTTTGGCTGAATTTTTAGAGAATGCAAAAATATCCGATGGAAGTCGTAGTTATGTTGTTTACCTATCCAACGAATTGTCACACGCTAAGATTCAATGCAAATCGGCCACATTATGGCCTTCCTACTAAAAAAGGGTCGAAAACGAGTAATGTCCCAAATTAACGAGGATATTTTCTTAACCCCCATTTTGGCTGAATTTTTAGAGAATGCAAAAATATCCCATGGAAGTCATAGTTATGTTGTTTACCTATCCAACGAATTGTCACACGCTAAGATTCAATGCAAATCGGCCACATTATGGCCTTCCTACTAAAAAAGGGTCGAAAACGAGTAATGTCAAAAATTAACGAGGATATTTTCTTAACCCCCATTTTGGCTGAATTTTTAGAGAATGCAAAAATATCCCATGGAAGTCGTAGTTATGTTGTTTACCTATCCAACGAATTGTCACACGCTAAGATTCAATGCAAATCGGCCACATTATGGCCTTCCTACTAAAAAAGGGTCGAAAACGAGTAATGTCCCAAATTAACGAGGATATTTTCTTAACCCCCATTTTGGCTGAATTTTTAGAGAATGCAAAAATATCCGATGGAAGTCGTAGTTATGTTGTTTACCTATCCAACGAATTGTCACACGCTAAGATTCAATGCAAATCGGCCACATTATGGCCTTCCTACTAAAAAAGGGTCGAAAACGAGTAATGTCCCAAATTAACGAGGATATTTTCTTAACCCCCATTTTGGCTGAATTTTTAGAGAATACAAAAATATCCCATGGAAGTCGTAGTTATGTTGTTTACCTATCCAACGAATTGTCACACGCTAAGATTCAATGCAAATCGGCCACATTATGGCCTTCCTACTAAAAAAGGGTCGAAAACGAGTAATGTCCCAAATTAACGAGGATATTTTCTTAACCCCCATTTTGGCTGAATTTTTAGAGAATGCAAAAATATCCCATGGAAGTCATAGTTATGTTGTTTACCTATCCAACGAATTGTCACACGCTAAGATTCAATGCAAATCGGCCACATTATGGCCTTCCTACTAAAAAAGGGTCGAAAACGAGTAATGTCAAAAATTAACGAGGATATTTTCTTAACCCCCATTTTGGCTGAATTTTTAGAGAATGCAAAAATATCCCATGGAAGTCGTAGTTATGTTGTTTACCTATCCAACGAATTGTCACACGCTAAGATTCAATGCAAATCGGCCACATTATGGCCTTCCTACTAAAAAAGGGTCGAAAACGAGTAATGTCCCAAATTAACGAGGATATTTTCTTAACCCCCATTTTGGCTGAATTTTTAGAGAATGCAAAAATATCCGATGGAAGTCGTAGTTATGTTGTTTACCTATCCAACGAATTGTCACACGCTAAGATTCAATGCAAATCGGCCACATTATGGCCTTCCTAGTAAAAAAGGGTCGAAAACGAGTAATGTCCCAAATTAACGAGGAGATTTTCTTAACCTCCATTTTGGCTGAATTTTTAAAAAATGCAAAAATATCACATGGAAGTCGTAGCTATGTTGTTTACCTATCCAACAAATTGTCCCATGCTAAGATTCAATACAAACCGGCCACTTTAGGGCCTTCCTTATAAAAAAGGGTCGAAAACGAGTAATGTCCTAAATTAACGAGGGGATTTTCTTAACCTCCATTTTGGCTGAATTTTTAGAGAATGCAAAAATATCCCATGGAAGTCGTAGTTATGTTGTTTACCTATCCAACGAATTGTCACACGCTAAGATTCAATGCAAATCGGCCACATTATGGCCTTCCTAGTAAAAAAGGGTCGAAAACGAGTAATGTCCCAAATTAACGAGGAGATTTTCTTAACCTCCATTTTGGCTGAATTTTTAAAAAATGCAAAAATATCACATGGAAGTCGTAGCTATGTTGTTTACCTATCCAACAAATTGTCCCATGCTAAGATTCAATACAAACCGGCCACTTTAGGGCCTTGCTTATAAAAAAGGGTCGAAAACGAGTAATGTCCTAAATTAACGAGGGGATTTTCTTAACCTCCATTTTCGCTGAATTTTTAGAGAATGCAAAAATATCCCATGGAAGTCATAGTTATGTTGTTTACCTATCCAACGAATTGTCACACGCTAAGATTCAATGCAAATCGGCCACATTATGGCCTTCCTACTAAAAAAGGGTCGAAAACGAGTAATGTCCCAAATTAACAAGGATATTTTCTTAACCCCCATTTTGGCTGAATTTTTAGAGAATGCAAAAATATCCCATGGAAGTCATAGTTATGTTGTTTACCTATCCAACGAATTGTCACATGCTAAGATTCAATGCAAATCGGCCACATTATGGCCTTCCTACTAAAAAAGGGTCGAAAACGAGTAATGTCAAAAATTAACGAGGATATTTTCTTAACCCCCATTTTGGCTGAATTTTTAGAGAATGCAAAAATATCCCATGGAAGTCGTAGTTATGTTGTTTACCTATCCAACGAATTGTCACACGCTAAGATTCAATGCAAATCGGCCACATTATGGCCTTCCTACTAAAAAAGGGTCGAAAACGAGTAATGTCCCAAATTAACGAGGAGATTTTCTTAACCCCCATTTTGGCTGAATTTTTAAAAAATGCAAAAATATCACATGGAAGTCGTAGCTATGTTGTTTACCTATCCAACAAATTGTCTCATGCTAAGATTCAATACAAACCGGCCACTTTAGGGCCTTCCTTATAAAAAAGGGTCGAAAACGAGTAATGTCCTAAATTAACGAGGGGATTTTCTTAACCTCCATTTTTGCTGAATTTTTAGAGAATGCAAAAATATCCCATGGAAGTCGTAGTTATGTTGTTTACCTATCCAACGAATTGTCACACGCTAAGATTCAATGCAAATCGGCCACATTATGGCCTTCCTACTAAAAAAGGGTCGAAAACGAGTAATGTCCCAAATTAACAAGGATATTTTCTTAACCCCCATTTTGGCTGAATTTTTAGAGAATGCAAAAATATCCCATGGAAGTCATAGTTATGTTGTTTACCTATCCAACGAATTGTCACACGCTAAGATTCAATGCAAATCGGCCACATTATGGCCTTCCTAGTAAAAATGGGTCGAAAACGAGTAATGTCCCAAATTAACGAGGAGATTTTCTTAACCTCCATTTTGGCTGAGTTTTTAAAAAATGAAAAAATATCCCATGGAAGTCGTAGCTATGTTGTTTACCTATCCAACGAATTGTCACACGCTAAGATTCAATACAAACCGGCCACTTTATGGCCTTCCTTATAAAAAAGGGTCGAAAACGAGTAATGTCCCAAATTAACGAGGAGATTTTCTTAACCTCCATTTTGGCTGAATTTTTAAAAAATGCAAAAATATCACATGGAAGTCGTAGCTATGTTGTTTACCTATCCAACAAATTGTCCCATGCTAAGATTCAATACAAACCGGCCACTTTAGGGCCTTGCTTATAAAAAAGGGTCGAAAACGAGTAATGTCCTAAATTAACGAGGGGATTTTCTTAACCTCCATTTTCGCTGAATTTTTAGAGAATGCAAAAATATCCCATGGAAGTCATAGTTATGTTGTTTACCTATCCAACGAATTGTCACACGCTAAGATTCAATGCAAATCGGCCACATTATGGCCTTCCTACTAAAAAAGGGTCGAAAACGAGTAATGTCCCAAATTAACAAGGATATTTTCTTAACCCCCATTTTGGCTGAATTTTTAGAGAATGCAAAAATATCCCATGGAAGTCATAGTTATGTTGTTTACCTATCCAACGAATTGTCACACGCTAAGATTCCATGCAAATCGGCCACATTATGGCCTTCCTAGTAAAAATGGGTCGAAAACGAGTAATGTCCCAAATTAACGAGGAGATTTTCTTAACCTCCATTTTGGCTGAGTTTTTAAAAAATGCAAAAATATCCCATGGAAGTCGTAGCTATGTTGTTTACCTTTCCAACGAATTGTCCCATGCTAAGATTCAATACAAACCGGCCACTTTATGGCCTTCCTTATAAAAAAGGGTCGAAAACGAGTAATGTCCCAAATTAACGAGGAGATTTTCTTATCCTCCATTTTGGCTGAATTTTTAAAAAATGCAAAAATATCACATGGAAGTCGTAGCTATGTTGTTTACCTATCCAACAAATTGTCTCATGCTAAGATTCAATACAAACCGGCCACTTTAGGGCCTTCCTTATAAAAAAGGGTCGAAAACGAGTAATGTCCTAAATTAACGAGGGGATTTTCTTAACCTCCATTTTTGCTGAATTTTTAGAGAATGCAAAAATATCCCATGGAAGTCGTAGTTATGTTGTTTACCTATCCAACGAATTGTCACACGCTAAGATTCAATGCAAATCGGCCACATTATGGCCTTCCTACTAAAAAAGGGTCGAAAACGAGTAATGTCCCAAATTAACAAGGATATTTTCTTAACCCCCATTTTGGCTGAATTTTTAGAGAATGCAAAAATATCCCATGGAAGTCATAGTTATGTTGTTTACCTATCCAACGAATTGTCACACGCTAAGATTCAATGCAAATCGGCCACATTATGGCCTTCCTAGTAAAAATGGGTCGAAAACGAGTAATGTCCCAAATTAACGAGGAGATTTTCTTAACCTCCATTTTGGCTGAGTTTTTAAAAAATGCAAAAATATCCCATGGAAGTCGTAGCTATGTTGTTTACCTATCCAACGAATTGTCACACGCTAAGATTCAATACAAACCGGCCACTTTATGGCCTTCCTTATAAAAAAGGGTCGAAAACGAGTAATGTCCCAAATTAACGAGGAGATTTTCTTAACCTCCATTTTGGCTGAATTTTTAAAAAATGCAAAAATATCACATGGAAGTCGTAGCTATGTTGTTTACCTATCCAACAAATTGTCCCATGCTAAGATTCTATACAAACCGGCCACTTTAGGGCCTTCCTTATAAAAAAGGGTCGAAAACGAGTAATGTCCTAAATTAACGAGGGGATTTTCTTAACCTCCATTTTTGCTGAATTTTTAGAGAATGCAAAAATATCCCATGGAAGTCGTAGTTATGTTGTTTACCTATCCAACGAATTGTCACACGCTAAGATTCAATGCAAATCGGCCACATTATGGCCTTCCTACTAAAAAAGGGTCGAAAACGAGTAATGTCCCAAATTAACAAGGATATTTTCTTAACCCCCATTTTGGCTGAATTTTTAAAGAATGCAAAAATATCCCATGGAAGTCATAGTTATGTTGTTTACCTATCCAACGAATTGTCACACGCTAAGATTCAATGCAAATCGGCCACATTATGGCCTTCCTAGTAAAAATGGGTCGAAAACGAGTAATGTCCCAAATTAACGAGGAGATTTTCTTAACCTCCATTTTGGCTGAGTTTTTAAAAAATGCAAAAATATCCCATGGAAGTCGTAGTTATGTTGTTTACCTATCCAACGAATTGTCACACGCTAAGATTCAATGCAAATCGGCCACATTATGGCCTTCCTACTAAAAAAGGGTCGAAAACGAGTAATGTCCCAAATTAACGAGGATATTTTCTTAACCCCCATTTTGGCTGAATTTTTAGAGAATGCAAAAATATCCCATGGAAGTCATAGTTATGTTGTTTACCTATCCAACGAATTGTCACACGCTAAGATTCAATGCAAATCGGCCACATTATGGCCTTCCTACTAAAAAAGGGTCGAAAACGAGTAATGTCAAAAATTAACGAGGATATTTTCTTAACCCCCATTTTGGCTGAATTTTTAGAGAATGCAAAAATATCCCATGGAAGTCGTAGTTATGTTGTTTACCTATCCAACGAATTGTCACACGCTAAGATTCAATGCAAATCGGCCACATTATGGCCTTCCTACTAAAAAAGGGTTGAAAACGAGTAATGTCAAAAATTAACGAGGATATTTTCTTAACCCCCATTTTGGCTGAATTTTTAGAGAATGCAAAAATATCCGATGGAAGTCCTAGTTATGTTGTTTACCTATCCAACGAATTGTCACACGCTAAGATTAAATGCAAATCGGCCACATTATGGCCTTCCTACTAAAAAAGGGTCGAAAACGAGTAATGTCCCAAATTAACGAGGATATTTTCTTAACCCCCATTTTGGCTGAATTTTTAGAGAATGCAAAAATATCCCATGGAAGTCGTAGTTATGTTGTTTACCTATCCAACGAATTGTCACACGCTAAGATTCAATGCAAATCGGCCACATTATGGCCTTCCTACTAAAAAAGGGTCGAAAACGAGTAATGTCCCAAATTAACGAGGATATTTTCTTAACCCCCATTTTGGCTGAATTTTTAGAGAATGCAAAAATATCCCATGGAAGTCATAGTTATGTTGTTTACCTATCCAACGAATTGTCACACGCTAAGATTCATTGCAAATCGGCCACATTATGGCCTTCCTACTAAAAAAGGGTCGAAAACGAGTAATGTCAAAAATTAACGAGGATATTTTCTTAACCCCCATTTTGGCTGAATTTTTAGAGAATGCAAAAATATCCCATGGAAGTCGTAGTTATGTTGTTTACCTATCCAACGAATTGTCACACGCTAAGATTCAATGCAAATCGGCCACATTATGGCCTTCCTACTAAAAAAGGGTCGAAAACGAGTAATGTCAAAAATTAACGAGGATATTTTCTTAACCCCCATTTTGGCTGAATTTTTAGAGAATGCAAAAATATCCGATGGAAGTCCTAGTTATGTTGTTTACCTATCCAACGAATTGTCACACGCTAAGATTAAATGCAAATCGGCCACATTATGGCCTTCCTACTAAAAAAGGGTCGAAAACGAGTAATGTCCCAAATTAACGAGGATATTTTCTTAACCCCCATTTTGGCTGAATTTTTAGAGAATGCAAAAATATCCCATGGAAGTCGTAGTTATGTTGTTTACCTATCCAACGAATTGTCACACGCTAAGATTCAATGCAAATCGGCCACATTATGGCCTTCCTACTAAAAAAGGGTCGAAAACGAGTAATGTCCCAAATTAACGAGGATATTTTCTTAACCCCCATTTTGGCTGAATTTTTAGAGAACGCAAAAATATCCCATGGAAGTCATAGTTATGTTGTTTACCTATCCAACGAATTGTCACACGCTAAGATTCATTGCAAATCGGCCACATTATGGCCTTCCTACTAAAAAAGGGTCGAAAACGAGTAATGTCAAAAATTAACGAGGATATTTTCTTAACCCCCATTTTGGCTGAATTTTTAGAGAATGCAAAAATATCCCATGGAAGTCGTAGTTATGTTGTTTACCTATCCAACGAATTGTCACACGCTAAGATTCAATGCAAATCGGCCACATTATGGCCTTCCTACTAAAAAAGGGTCGAAAACGAGTAATGTCCCAAATTAACGAGGATATTTTCTTAACCCCCATTTTGGCTGAATTTTTAGAGAATGCAAAAATATCCGATGGAAGTCATAGTTATGTTGTTTACCTATCCAACGAATTGTCACACGCTAAGATTCAATGCAAATCGGCCACATTATGGCCTTCCTAGTAAAAAAGGGTCGAAAACGAGTAATGTCCCAAATTAACGAGGAGATTTTCTTAACCTCCATTTTGGCTGAATTTTTAAAAAATGCAAAAATATCACATGGAAGTCGTAGCTATGTTGTTTACCTATCCAACAAATTGTCCCATGCTAAGATTCAATACAAACCGGCCACTTTAGGGCCTTCCTTATAAAAAAGGGTCGAAAACGAGTAATGTCCTAAATTAACGAGGGGATTTTCTTAACCTCCATTTTCGCTGAATTTTTAGAGAATGCAAAAATATCCCATGGAAGTCATAGTTATGTTGTTTACCTATCCAACGAATTGTCACACGCTAAGATTCAATGCAAATCGGACACATTATGGCCTTCCTACTAAAAAAGAGTCGAAAACGAGTAATGTCAAAAATTAACGAGGATATTTTCTTAACCCCCATTTTGGCTGAATTTTTAGAGAATGCAAAAATATCCCATGGAAGTCGTAGTTATGTTGTTTACCTATCCAACGAATTGTCACACGCTAAGATTCAATGCAAATCGGCCACATTATGGCCTTCCTACTAAAAAAGGGTCGAAAACGAGTAATGTCCCAAATTAACGACGATATTTTCTTAACCCCCATTTTGGCTGAATTTTTAGAGAATGCAAAAATATCCCATGGAAGTCATAGTTATGTTGTTTACCTATCCAACGAATTGTCACACGCTAAGATTCAATGCAAATCGGCCACATTATGGCCTTCCTACTAAAAAAGGGTCGAAAACGAGTAATGTCAAAAATTAACGAGGATATTTTCTTAACCCCCATTTTGGCTGAATTTTTAGAGAATGCAAAAATATCCCATGGAAGTAGTAGTTATGTTGTTTACCTATCCAACGAATTGTCACACGCTAAGATTCAATGCAAATCGGCCACATTATGGCCTTCCTACTAAAAAAGGGTCGAAAACGAGTAATGTCCCAAATTAACGAGGATATTTTCTTAACCCCCATTTTGGCTGAATTTTTAGAGAATGCAAAAATATCCGATGGAAGTCATAGTTATGTTGTTTACCTATCCAACGAATTGTTACACGCTAAGATTAAATGCAAATCGGCCACATTATGGCCTTCCTACTAAAAAAGGGTCGAAAACGAGTATTGTCCCAAATTAACGAGGATATTTTCTTAACCCCCATTTTGGCTGAATTTTTAGAGAATGCAAAAATATCCCATGGAAGTCGTAGTTATGTTGTTTACCTATCCAACGAATTGTCACACGCTAAGATTCAATGCAAATCGGCCACATTATGGCCTTCCTACTAAAAAAGGGTCGAAAACGAGTAATGTCCCAAATTAACGAGGATATTTTCTTAACCCCCATTTTGGCTGAATTTTTAGAGAATGCAAAAATATCCCATGGAAGTCATAGTTATGTTGTTTACCTATCCAACGAATTGTCACACGCTAAGATTCATTGCAAATCGGCCACATTATGGCCTTCCTACTAAAAAAGGGTCGAAAACGAGTAATGTCAAAAATTAACGAGGATATTTTCTTAACCCCCATTTTGGCTGAATTTTTAGAGAATGCAAAAATATCCCATGGAAGTCGTAGTTATGTTGTTTACCTATCCAACGAATTGTCACACGCTAAGATTCAATTCAAATCGGCCACATTATGGCCTTCCTACTAAAAAAGGGTCGAAAACGAGTAATGTCCCAAATTAACGACGATATTTTCTTAACCCCCATTTTGGCTGAATTTTTAGAGAATGCAAAAATATCCCATGGAAGTCATAGTTATGTTGTTTACCTATCCAACGAATTGTCACACGCTAAGATTCAATGCAAATCGGCCACATTATGGCCTTCCTACTAAAAAAGGGTCGAAAACGAGTAATGTCAAAAATTAACGAGGATATTTTCTTAACCCCCATTTTGGCTGAATTTTTAGAGAATGCAAAAATATCCCATGGAAGTCGTAGTTATGTTGTTTACCTATCCAACGAATTGTCACACGCTAAGATTCAATGCAAATCGGCCACATTATGGCCTTCCTACTAAAAAAGGGTCGAAAACGAGTAATGTCCCAAATTAACGAGGATATTTTCTTAACCCCCATTTTGGCTGAATTTTTAGAGAATGCAAAAATATCCGATGGAAGTCATAGTTATGTTGTTTACCTATCCAACGAATTGTCACACGCTAAGATTAAAT
The DNA here is from genome assembly GCF_051527215.1 of Medicago sativa. Lineage (NCBI taxonomy): Eukaryota > Viridiplantae > Streptophyta > Magnoliopsida > Fabales > Fabaceae > Medicago > Medicago sativa. The sequence continues at coordinate 99,353,700 of NC_140754.1, read as the reverse complement.
GCAAATCGGCCCTTCCTACTAAAAAAGGGTCGAAAACGAGTAATGTCCCAAATTAACGAGGATATTTTCTTAACCCCCATTTTGGCTGAATTTTTAGAGAATGCAAAAATATCCCATGGAAGTCGTAGTTATGTTGTTTACCTATCCAACGAATTGTCACACGCTAAGATTCAATGCAAATCGGCCACATTATGGCCTTCCTACTAAAAAAGGGTCGAAAACGAGTAATGTCCCAAATTAACGAGGATATTTTCTTAACCCCCATTTTGGCTGAATTTTTAGAGAATGCAAAAATATCCCATGGAAGTCGTAGTTATGTTGTTTACCTATCCAACGAATTGTCACACGCTAAGATTCAATTCAAATCGGCCACATTATGGCCTTCCTACTAAAAAAGGGTCGAAAACGAGTAATGTCCCAAATTAACGAGGATATTTTCTTAACCCCCATTTTGGCTGAATTTTTAGAGAATGCAAAAATATCCCATGGAAGTCATAGTTATGTTGTTTACCTATCCAACGAATTGTCACACGCTAAGATTCAATGCAAATCAGCCACATTATGGCCTTCCTAGTAAAAAAGGGTCGAAAACGAGTAATGTCCCAAATTAACGAGGAGATTTTCTTAACCTCCATTTTGGCTGAATTTTTAAAAAATGCAAAAATATCACATGGAAGTCGTAGCTATGTTGTTTACCTATCCAACAAATTGTCCCATGCTAAGATTCAATACAAACCGGCCACTTTAGGGCCTTCCTTATAAAAAAGGGTCGAAAACGAGTAATGTCCTAAATTAACGAGGGGATTTTCTTAACCTCCATTTTCGCTGAATTTTTAGAGAATGCAAAAATATCCCATGGAAGTCGTAGTTATGTTGTTTACCTATCCAACGAATTGTCACACGCTAAGATTCAATGCAAATCGGCCACATTATGGCCTTCCTACTAAAAAAGGGTCGAAAACGAGTAATGTCCCAAATTAACGACGATATTTTCTTAACCCCCATTTTGGCTGAATTTTTAGAGAATGCAAAAATATCCCATGGAAGTCATAGTTATGTTGTTTACCTATCCAACGAATTGTCACACGGTAAGATTCAATGCAAATCGGCCACATTATGGCCTTCCTACTAAAAAAGGGTCGAAAACGAGTAATGTCAAAAATTAACGAGGATATTTTCTTAACCCCCATTTTGGCTGAATTTTTAGAGAATGCAAAAATATCCCATGGAAGTCGTAGTTATGTTGTTTACCTATCCAACGAATTGTCACACGCTAAGATTCAATGCAAATCGGCCACATTATGGCCTTCCTACTAAAAAAGGGTTGAAAACGAGTAATGTCCCAAATTAACGAGGATATTTTCTTAACCCCCATTTTGGCTGAATTTTTAGAGAATGCAAAAATATCCCATGGAAGTCATAGTTATGTTGTTTACCTATCCAACGAATTGTCACACGGTAAGATTCAATGCAAATCGGCCACATTATGGCCTTCCTACTAAAAAAGGGTCGAAAACGAGTAATGTCAAAAATTAACGAGGATATTTTCTTAACCCCCATTTTGGCTGAATTTTTAGAGAATGCAAAAATATCCCATGGAAGTCATAGTTATGTTGTTTACCTATCCAACGAATTGTCACACGGTAAGATTCAATGCAAATCGGCCACATTATGGCCTTCCTACTAAAAAAGGGTCGAAAACGAGTAATGTCAAAAATTAACGAGGATATTTTCTTAACCCCCATTTTGGCTGAATTTTTAGAGAATGCAAAAATATCCCATGGAAGTCATAGTTATGTTGTTTACCTATCCAACGAATTGTCACACGCTAAGATTCAATGCAAATCGGCCACATTATGGCCTTCCTACTAAAAAAGGGTCGAAAACGAGTAATGTCCCAAATTAACGACGATATTTTCTTAACCCCCATTTTGGCTGAATTTTTAGAGAATGCAAAAATATCCCATGGAAGTCATAGTTATGTTGTTTACCTATCCAACGAATTGTCACACGGTAAGATTCAATGCAAATCGGCCACATTATGGCCTTCCTACTAAAAAAGGGTCGAAAACGAGTAATGTCAAAAATTAACGAGGATATTTTCTTAACCCCCATTTTGGCTGAATTTTTAGAGAATGCAAAAATATCCCATGGAAGTCGTAGTTATGTTGTTTACCTATCCAACGAATTGTCACACGCTAAGATTCAATGCAAATCGGCCACATTATGGCCTTCCTACTAAAAAAGGGTTGAAAACGAGTAATGTCCCAAATTAACGAGGATATTTTCTTAACCCCCATTTTGGCTGAATTTTTAGAGAATGCAAAAATATCCGATGGAAGTCATAGTTATGTTGTTTACCTATCCAACGAATTGTTACACGCTAAGATTAAATGCAAATCGGCCACATTATGGCCTTCCTACTAAAAAAGGGTCGAAAACGAGTAATGTCCCAAATTAACGAGGATATTTTCTTAACCCCCATTTTGGCTGAATTTTTAGAGAATGCAAAAATATCCCATGGAAGTCGTAGTTATTTTGTTTACCTATCCAACGAATTGTCACACGCTAAGATTCAATGCAAATCGGCCACATTATGGCCTTCCTACTAAAAAAGGGTCGAAAATGAGTAATGTCCCAAATTAACGAGGATATTTTCTTAACCCCCATTTTGGCTGAATTTTTAGAGAATGCAAAAATATCCCATGGAAGTCATAGTTATGTTGTTTACCTATCCAACGAATTGTCACACGCTAAGATTCATTGCAAATCGGCCACATTATGGCCTTCCTACTAAAAAAGGGTCGAAAACGAGTAATGTCAAAAATTAACGAGGATATTTTCTTAACCCCCATTTTGGCTGAATTTTTAGAGAATGCAAAAATATCCCATGGAAGTCGTAGTTATGTTGTTTACCTATCCAACGAATTGTCACACGCTAAGATTCAATTCAAATCGGCCACATTATGGCCTTCCTACTAAAAAAGGGTCGAAAACGAGTAATGTCCCAAATTAACGACGATATTTTCTTAACCCCCATTTTGGCTGAATTTTTAGAGAATGCAAAAATATCCCATGGAAGTCATAGTTATGTTGTTTACCTATCCAACGAATTGTCACACGCTAAGATTCAATGCAAATCGGCCACATTATGGCCTTCCTACTAAAAAAGGGTCGAAAACGAGTAATGTCAAAAATTAACGAGGATATTTTCTTAACCCCCATTTTGGCTGAATTTTTAGAGAATGCAAAAATATCCCATGGAAGTCGTAGTTATGTTGTTTACCTATCCAACGAATTGTCACACGCTAAGATTCAATGCAAATCGGCCACATTATGGCCTTCCTACTAAAAAAGGGTCGAAAACGAGTAATGTCCCAAATTAACGAGGATATTTTCTTAACCCCCATTTTGGCTGAATTTTTAGAGAATGCAAAAATATCCGATGGAAGTCATAGTTATGTTGTTTACCTATCCAACGAATTGTCACACGCTAAGATTAAATGCAAATCGGCCCTTCCTACTAAAAAAGGGTCGAAAACGAGTAATGTCCCAAATTAACGAGGATATTTTCTTAACCCCCATTTTGGCTGAATTTTTAGAGAATGCAAAAATATCCCATGGAAGTCGTAGTTATGTTGTTTACCTATCCAACGAATTGTCACACGCTAAGATTCAATGCAAATCGGCCACATTATGGCCTTCCTACTAAAAAAGGGTCGAAAACGAGTAATGTCCCAAATTAACGAGGATATTTTCTTAACCCCCATTTTGGCTGAATTTTTAGAGAATGCAAAAATATCCCATGGAAGTCGTAGTTATGTTGTTTACCTATCCAACGAATTGTCACACGCTAAGATTCAATTCAAATCGGCCACATTATGGCCTTCCTACTAAAAAAGGGTCGAAAACGAGTAATGTCCCAAATTAACGAGGATATTTTCTTAACCCCCATTTTGGCTGAATTTTTAGAGAATGCAAAAATATCCCATGGAAGTCATAGTTATGTTGTTTACCTATCCAACGAATTGTCACACGCTAAGATTCAATGCAAATCAGCCACATTATGGCCTTCCTAGTAAAAAAGGGTCGAAAACGAGTAATGTCCCAAATTAACGAGGAGATTTTCTTAACCTCCATTTTGGCTGAATTTTTAAAAAATGCAAAAATATCACATGGAAGTCGTAGCTATGTTGTTTACCTATCCAACAAATTGTCCCATGCTAAGATTCAATACAAACCGGCCACTTTAGGGCCTTCCTTATAAAAAAGGGTCGAAAACGAGTAATGTCCTAAATTAACGAGGGGATTTTCTTAACCTCCATTTTCGCTGAATTTTTAGAGAATGCAAAAATATCCCATGGAAGTCGTAGTTATGTTGTTTACCTATCCAACGAATTGTCACACGCTAAGATTCAATGCAAATCGGCCACATTATGGCCTTCCTACTAAAAAAGGGTCGAAAACGAGTAATGTCCCAAATTAACGACGATATTTTCTTAACCCCCATTTTGGCTGAATTTTTAGAGAATGCAAAAATATCCCATGGAAGTCATAGTTATGTTGTTTACCTATCCAACGAATTGTCACACGGTAAGATTCAATGCAAATCGGCCACATTATGGCCTTCCTACTAAAAAAGGGTCGAAAACGAGTAATGTCAAAAATTAACGAGGATATTTTCTTAACCCCCATTTTGGCTGAATTTTTAGAGAATGCAAAAATATCCCATGGAAGTCGTAGTTATGTTGTTTACCTATCCAACGAATTGTCACACGCTAAGATTCAATGCAAATCGGCCACATTATGGCCTTCCTACTAAAAAAGGGTTGAAAACGAGTAATGTCCCAAATTAACGAGGATATTTTCTTAACCCCCATTTTGGCTGAATTTTTAGAGAATGCAAAAATATCCGATGGAAGTCATAGTTATGTTGTTTACCTATCCAACGAATTGTTACACGCTAAGATTAAATGCAAATCGGCCACATTATGGCCTTCCTACTAAAAAAGGGTCGAAAACGAGTAATGTCCCAAATTAACGAGGATATTTTCTTAACCCCCATTTTGGCTGAATTTTTAGAGAATGCAAAAATATCCCATGGAAGTCGTAGTTATTTTGTTTACCTATCCAACGAATTGTCACACGCTAAGATTCAATGCAAATCGGCCACATTATGGCCTTCCTACTAAAAAAGGGTCGAAAATGAGTAATGTCCCAAATTAACGAGGATATTTTCTTAACCCCCATTTTGGCTGAATTTTTAGAGAATGCAAAAATATCCCATGGAAGTCATAGTTATGTTGTTTACCTATCCAACGAATTGTCACACGCTAAGATTCAATGCAAATCGGCCACATTATGGCCTTCCTACTAAAAAAGGGTCGAAAACGAGTAATGTCCCAAATTAACGACGATATTTTCTTAACCCCCATTTTGGCTGAATTTTTAGAGAATGCAAAAATATCCCATGGAAGTCATAGTTATGTTGTTTACCTATCCAACGAATTGTCACACGCTAAGATTCAATGCAAATCGGCCACATTATGGCCTTCCTACTAAAAAAGGGTCGAAAACGAGTAATGTCAAAAATTAACGAGGATATTTTCTTAACCCCCATTTTGGCTGAATTTTTAGAGAATGCAAAAATATCCCATGGAAGTCGTAGTTATGTTGTTTACCTATCCAACGAATTGTCACACGCTAAGATTCAATGCAAATCGGCCACATTATGGCCTTCCTACTAAAAAAGGGTCGAAAACGAGTAATGTCCCAAATTAACGAGGATATTTTCTTAACCCCCATTTTGGCTGAATTTTTAGAGAATGCAAAAATATCCGATGGAAGTCATAGTTATGTTGTTTACCTATCCAACGAATTGTCACACGCTAAGATTAAATGCAAATCGGCCACATTATGGCCTTCCTACTAAAAAAGGGTCGAAAACGAGTAATGTCCCAAATTAACGAGGATATTTTCTTAACCCCCATTTTGGCTGAATTTTTAGAGAATGCAAAAATATCCCATGGAAGTCGTAGTTATGTTGTTTACCTATCCAACGAATTGTCACACGCTAAGATTCAATGCAAATCGGCCACATTATGGCCTTCCTACTAAAAAAGGGTCAAAAACGAGTAATGTCCCAAATTAACGAGGATATTTTCTTAACCCCCATTTTGGCTGAATTTTTAGAGAATGCAAAAATATCCCATGGAAGTCATAGTTATGTTGTTTACCTATCCAACGAATTGTCACACGCTAAGATTCAATGCAAATCGGCCACATTATGGCCTTCCTACTAAAAAAGGGTCGAAAACGAGTAATGTCAAAAATTAACGAAGATATTTTCTTAACCCCCATTTTGGCTGAATTTTTAGAGAATGCAAAAATATCCCATGGAAGTCGTAGTTATGTTGTTTACCTATCCAACGAATTGTCACACGCTAAGATTCAATGCAAATCGGCCACATTATGGCCTTCCTACTAAAAAAGGGTTGAAAACGAGTAATGTCCCAAATTAACGAGGATATTTTCTTAACCCCCATTTTGGCTGAATTTTTAGAGAATGCAAAAATATCCGATGGAAGTCATAGTTATGTTGTTTACCTATCCAACGAATTGTCACACGCTAAGATTCAATGCAAATCGGCCACATTATGGCCTTCCTACTAAAAAAGGGTCGAAAACGAGTAATGTCCCAAATTAACGAGGATATTTTCTTAACCCCCATTTTGGCTGAATTTTTAGAGAATGCAAAAATATCCGATGGAAGTCATAGTTATGTTGTTTACCTATCAAACGAATTGTCACACGCTAAGATTCAATGCAAATCGGCCACATTATGGCCTTCCTAGTAAAAAAGGGTCGAAAACGAGTAATGTCCCAAATTAATGAGGAGATTTTCTTAACCTCCATTTTGGCTGAATTTTTAAAAAATGCAAAAATATCACATGGAAGTCGTAGCTATGTTGTTTACCTATCCAACAAATTGTCCCATGCTAAGATTCAATACAAACCGGCCACTTTAGGGCCTTCCTTATAAAAAAGGGTCGAAAACGAGTAATGTCCTAAATTAACGAGGGGATTTTCTTAACCTCCATTTTCGCTGAATTTTTAGAGAATGCAAAAATATCCCATGGAAGTCATAGTTATGTTGTTTACCTATCCAACGAATTGTCACACGCTAAGATTAAATGCAAATCGGCCACATTATGGCCTTCCTACTAAAAAAGGGTCGAAAACGAGTAATGTCAAAAATTAACGAGGATATTTTCTTAACCCCCATTTTGGCTGAATTTTTAGAGAATGCAAAAATATCCCATGGAAGTCGTAGTTATGTTGTTTACCAATCCAACGAATTGTCACACGCTAAGATTCAATGCAAATCGGCCACATTATGGCCTTCCTACTAAAAAAGGGTCGAAAACGAGTAATGTCGCAAATTAACGAGGATATTTTCTTAACCCCCATTTTGGCTGAATTTTTAGAGAATGCAAAAATATCCGATGGAAGTCATAGTTATGTTGTTTACCTATCCAACGAATTGTCACACGCTAAGATTCAATGCAAATCGGCCACATTATGGCCTTCCTAGTAAAAAAGGGTCGAAAACGAGTAATGTCCCAAATTAACGAGGAGATTTTCTTAACCTCCATTTTGGCTGAATTTTTAAAAAATGCAAAAATATCCCATGGAAGTCGTAGCTATGTTGTTTACCTATCCAACAAATTGTCCCATGCTAAGATTCAATACAAACCGGCCACTTTAGGGCCTTGCTTATAAAAAAGGGTCGAAAACGAGTAATGTCCTAAATTAACGAGGGGATTTTCTTAACCTCCATTTTCGCTGAATTTTTAGAGAATGCAAAAATATCCCATGGAAGTCATAGTTATGTTGTTTACCTATCCAACGAATTGTCACACGCTAAGATTCAATGCAAATCGGCCACATTATGGCCTTCCTACTAAAAAAGGGTCGAAAACGAGTAATGTCCCAAATTAACAAGGATATTTTCTTAACCCCCATTTTGGCTGAATTTTTAGAGAATGCAAAAATATCCCATGGAAGTCATAGTTATGTTGTTTACCTATCCAACGAATTGTCACACGCTAAGATTCCATGCAAATCGGCCACATTATGGCCTTCCTAGTAAAAATGGGTCGAAAACGAGTAATGTCCCAAATTAACGAGGAGATTTTCTTAACCTCCATTTTGGCTGAGTTTTTAAAAAATGCAAAAATATCCCATGGAAGTCGTAGCTATGTTGTTTACCTATCCAACGAATTGTCCCATGCTAAGATTCAATACAAACCGGCCACTTTATGGCCTTCCTTATAAAAAAGGGTCGAAAACGAGTAATGTCCCAAATTAACGAGGAGATTTTCTTAACCTCCATTTTGGCTGAATTTTTAAAAAATGCAAAAATATCACATGGAAGTCGTAGCTATGTTGTTTACCTATCCAACGAATTGTCACACGCTAAGATTCAATACAAACCGGCCACTTTATGGCCTTCCTTATAAAAAAGGGTCGAAAACGAGTAATGTCCCAAATTAACGAGGAGATTTTCTTAACCTCCATTTTGGCTGAATTTTTAAAAAATGCAAAAATATCACATGGAAGTCGTAGCTATGTTGTTTACCTATCCGACAAATTGTCCCATGCTAAGATTCTATTCAAACCGGCCACTTTAGGGCCTTCCTTATAAAAAAGGGTCGAAAACGAGTAATGTCCTAAATTAACGAGGGGATTTTCTTAACCTCCATTTTTGCTGAATTTTTAGAGAATGCAAAAATATCCCATGGAAGTCGTAGTTATGTTGTTTACCTATCCAACGAATTGTCACACGCTAAGATTCAATGCAAATCGGCCACATTATGGCCTTCCTACTAAAAAAGGGTCGAAAACGAGTAATGTCCCAAATTAACAAGGATATTTTCTTAACCCCCATTTTGGCTGAATTTTTAAAGAATGCAAAAATATCCCATGGAAGTCATAGTTATGTTGTTTACCTATCCAACGAATTGTCACACGCTAAGATTCAATGCAAATCGGCCACATTATGGCCTTCCTAGTAAAAATGGGTCGAAAACGAGTAATGTCCCAAATTAACGAGGAGATTTTCTTAACCTCCATTTTGGCTGAGTTTTTAAAAAATGCAAAAATATCCCATGGAAGTCGTAGTTATGTTGTTTACCTATCCAACGAATTGTCACACGCTAAGATTCAATGCAAATCGGCCACATTATGGCCTTCCTACTAAAAAAGGGTCGAAAACGAGTAATGTCCCAAATTAACGAGGATATTTTCTTAACCCCCATTTTGGCTGAATTTTTAGAGAATGCAAAAATATCCCATGGAAGTCATAGTTATGTTGTTTACCTATCCAACGAATTGTCACACGCTAAGATTCAATGCAAATCGGCCACATTATGGCCTTCCTACTAAAAAAGGGTCAAAAACGAGTAATGTCAAAAATTAACGAGGATATTTTCTTAACCCCCATTTTGGCTGAATTTTTAGAGAATGCAAAAATATCCCATGGAAGTCGTAGTTATGTTGTTTACCTATCCAACGAATTGTCACACGCTAAGATTCAATGCAAATCGGCCACATTATGGCCTTCCTACTAAAAAAGGGTCGAAAACGAGTAATGTCCCAAATTAACGAGGATATTTTCTTAACCCCCATTTTGGCTGAATTTTTAGAGAATGCAAAAATATCCCATGGAAGTCATAGTTATGTTGTTTACCTATCCAACGAATTGTCACACGCTAAGATTCAATGCAAATCGGCCACATTATGGCCTTCCTACTAAAAAAGGGTCAAAAACGAGTAATGTCAAAAATTAACGAGGATATTTTCTTAACCCCCATTTTGGCTGAATTTTTAGAGAATGCAAAAATATCCCATGGAAGTCGTAGTTATGTTGTTTACCTATCCAACGAATTGTCACACGCTAAGATTCAATGCAAATCGGCCACATTATGGCCTTCCTACTAAAAAAGGGTCGAAAACGAGTAATGTCCCAAATTAACGAGGATATTTTCTTAACCCCCATTTTGGCTGAATTTTTAGAGAATGCAAAAATATCCGATGGAAGTCGTAGTTATGTTGTTTACCTATCCAACGAATTGTCACACGCTAAGATTCAATGCAAATCGGCCACATTATGGCCTTCCTAGTAAAAAAGGGTCGAAAACGAGTAATGTCCCAAATTAACGAGGAGATTTTCTTAACCTCCATTTTGGCTGAATTTTTAAAAAATGCAAAAATATCACATGGATGTGGTAGCTATGTTGTTTACCTATCCAACAAATTGTCCCATGCTAAGATTCAATACAAACCGGCCACTTTAGGGCCTTCCTTATAAAAAAGGGTCGAAAACGAGTAATGTCCTAAATTAACGAGGGGATTTTCTTAACCTCCATTTTGGCTGAATTTTTAGAGAATGCAAAAATATCCCATGGAAGTCGTAGTTATGTTGTTTACCTATCCAACGAATTGTCACACGCTAAGATTCAATGCAAATCGGCCACATTATGGCCTTCCTACTAAAAAAGGGTCGAAAACGAGTAATGTCCCAAATTAACAAGGATATTGTCTTAACCCCCATTTTGGCTGAATTTTTAGAGAATGCAAAAACATCCCATGGAAGTCATAGTTATGTTGTTTACCTATCCAACGAATTGTCACACGCTAAGATTCAATGCAAATCGGCCACATTATGGCCTTCCTAGTAAAAATGGGTCGAAAACGAGTAATGTCCCAAATTAACGAGGAGATTTTCTTAACCTCCATTTTGGCTGAGTTTTTAAAAAATGCAAAAATATCCCATTGAAGTCGTAGCTATGTTGTTTACCTATCCAACGAATTGTCCCATGCTAAGATTCAATACAAACCGGCCACTTTATGGCCTTCCTTATAAAAAAGGGTCGAAAACGAGTAATGTCCTAAATTAACGAGGGGATTTTCTTAACCTCCATTTTGGCTGAATTTTTAGAGAATGCAAAAATATCCCATGGAAGTCGTAGTTATGTTGTTTACCTATCCAACGAATTGTCACACGCTAAGATTCAATGCAAATCGGCCACATTATGGCCTTCCTACTAAAAAAGGGTCGAAAACGAGTAATGTCCCAAATTAACGAGGATATTTTCTTAACCCCCATTTTGGCTGAATTTTTAGAGAATGCAAAAATATCCCATGGAAGTCGTAGTTATGTTGTTTACCTATCCAACGAATTGTCACACACTAAGATTCAATGCAAATCGGCCACATTATGGCCTTCCTACTAAAAAAGGGTCGAAAACGAGTAATGTCCCAAATTAACGACGATATTTTCTTAACCCCCATTTTGGCTGAATTTTTAGAGAATGCAAAAATATCCCATGGAAGTCATAGTTATGTTGTTTACCTATCCAACGAATTGTCACACGCTAAGATTCAATGCAAATCGGCCACATTATGGCCTTCCTACTAAAAAAGGGTCGAAAACGAGTAATGTCAAAAACTAACGAGGATATTTTCTTAACCCCCATTTTGGCTGAATTTTTAGAGAATGCAAAAATATCCCATGGAAGTCGTAGTTATGTTGTTTACCTATCCAACGAATTGTCACACGCTAAGATTCAATGCAAATCGGCCACATTATGGCCTTCCTACTAAAAAAGGGTCGAAAACGAGTAATGTCCCAAATTAACGAGGATATTTTCTTAACCCCCATTTTGGCTGAATTTTTAGAGAATGCAAAAATATCCGATGGAAGTCATAGTTATGTTGTTTACCTATCAAACGAATTGTCACACGCTAAGATTCAATGCAAATCGGCCACATTATGGCCTTCCTAGTAAAAAAGGGTCGAAAACGAGTAATGTCCCAAATTAATGAGGAGATTTTCTTAACCTCCATTTTGGCTGAATTTTTAAAAAATGCAAAAATATCACATGGAAGTCGTAGCTATGTTGTTTACCTATCCAACAAATTGTCCCATGCTAAGATTCAATACAAACCGGCCACTTTAGGGCCTTCCTTATAAAAAAGGGTCGAAAACGAGTAATGTCCTAAATTAACGAGGGGATTTTCTTAACCTCCATTTTCGCTGAATTTTTAGAGAATGCAAAAATATCCCATGGAAGTCATAGTTATGTTGTTTACCTATCCAACGAATTGTCACACGCTAAGATTAAATGCAAATCGGCCACATTATGGCCTTCCTACTAAAAAAGGGTCGAAAACGAGTAATGTCAAAAATTAACGAGGATATTTTCTTAACCCCCATTTTGGCTGAATTTTTAGAGAATGCAAAAATATCCCATGGAAGTCGTAGTTATGTTGTTTACCAATCCAACGAATTGTCACACGCTAAGATTCAATGCAAATCGGCCACATTATGGCCTTCCTACTAAAAAAGGGTCGAAAACGAGTAATGTCGCAAATTAACGAGGATATTTTCTTAACCCCCATTTTGGCTGAATTTTTAGAGAATGCAAAAATATCCGATGGAAGTCATAGTTATGTTGTTTACCTATCCAACGAATTGTCACACGCTAAGATTCAATGCAAATCGGCCACATTATGGCCTTCCTAGTAAAAAAGGGTCGAAAACGAGTAATGTCCCAAATTAACGAGGAGATTTTCTTAACCTCCATTTTGGCTGAATTTTTAAAAAATGCAAAAATATCCCATGGAAGTCGTAGCTATGTTGTTTACCTATCCAACAAATTGTCCCATGCTAAGATTCAATACAAACCGGCCACTTTAGGGCCTTGCTTATAAAAAAGGGTCGAAAACGAGTAATGTCCTAAATTAACGAGGGGATTTTCTTAACCTCCATTTTCGCTGAATTTTTAGAGAATGCAAAAATATCCCATGGAAGTCATAGTTATGTTGTTTACCTATCCAACGAATTGTCACACGCTAAGATTCAATGCAAATCGGCCACATTATGGCCTTCCTACTAAAAAAGGGTCGAAAACGAGTAATGTCCCAAATTAACAAGGATATTTTCTTAACCCCCATTTTGGCTGAATTTTTAGAGAATGCAAAAATATCCCATGGAAGTCATAGTTATGTTGTTTACCTATCCAACGAATTGTCACACGCTAAGATTCCATGCAAATCGGCCACATTATGGCCTTCCTAGTAAAAATGGGTCGAAAACGAGTAATGTCCCAAATTAACGAGGAGATTTTCTTAACCTCCATTTTGGCTGAGTTTTTAAAAAATGCAAAAATATCCCATGGAAGTCGTAGCTATGTTGTTTACCTATCCAACGAATTGTCCCATGCTAAGATTCAATACAAACCGGCCACTTTATGGCCTTCCTTATAAAAAAGGGTCGAAAACGAGTAATGTCCCAAATTAACGAGGAGATTTTCTTAACCTCCATTTTGGCTGAATTTTTAAAAAATGCAAAAATATCACATGGAAGTCGTAGCTATGTTGTTTACCTATCCAACGAATTGTCACACGCTAAGATTCAATACAAACCGGCCACTTTATGGCCTTCCTTATAAAAAAGGGTCGAAAACGAGTAATGTCCCAAATTAACGAGGAGATTTTCTTAACCTCCATTTTGGCTGAATTTTTAAAAAATGCAAAAATATCACATGGAAGTCGTAGCTATGTTGTTTACCTATCCGACAAATTGTCCCATGCTAAGATTCTATTCAAACCGGCCACTTTAGGGCCTTCCTTATAAAAAAGGGTCGAAAACGAGTAATGTCCTAAATTAACGAGGGGATTTTCTTAACCTCCATTTTTGCTGAATTTTTAGAGAATGCAAAAATATCCCATGGAAGTCGTAGTTATGTTGTTTACCTATCCAACGAATTGTCACACGCTAAGATTCAATGCAAATCGGCCACATTATGGCCTTCCTACTAAAAAAGGGTCGAAAACGAGTAATGTCCCAAATTAACAAGGATATTTTCTTAACCCCCATTTTGGCTGAATTTTTAAAGAATGCAAAAATATCCCATGGAAGTCATAGTTATGTTGTTTACCTATCCAACGAATTGTCACACGCTAAGATTCAATGCAAATCGGCCACATTATGGCCTTCCTAGTAAAAATGGGTCGAAAACGAGTAATGTCCCAAATTAACGAGGAGATTTTCTTAACCTCCATTTTGGCTGAGTTTTTAAAAAATGCAAAAATATCCCATGGAAGTCGTAGTTATGTTGTTTACCTATCCAACGAATTGTCACACGCTAAGATTCAATGCAAATCGGCCACATTATGGCCTTCCTACTAAAAAAGGGTCGAAAACGAGTAATGTCCCAAATTAACGAGGATATTTTCTTAACCCCCATTTTGGCTGAATTTTTAGAGAATGCAAAAATATCCCATGGAAGTCATAGTTATGTTGTTTACCTATCCAACGAATTGTCACACGCTAAGATTCAATGCAAATCGGCCACATTATGGCCTTCCTACTAAAAAAGGGTCAAAAACGAGTAATGTCAAAAATTAACGAGGATATTTTCTTAACCCCCATTTTGGCTGAATTTTTAGAGAATGCAAAAATATCCCATGGAAGTCGTAGTTATGTTGTTTACCTATCCAACGAATTGTCACACGCTAAGATTCAATGCAAATCGGCCACATTATGGCCTTCCTACTAAAAAAGGGTCGAAAACGAGTAATGTCCCAAATTAACGAGGATATTTTCTTAACCCCCATTTTGGCTGAATTTTTAGAGAATGCAAAAATATCCGATGGAAGTCGTAGTTATGTTGTTTACCTATCCAACGAATTGTCACACGCTAAGATTCAATGCAAATCGGCCACATTATGGCCTTCCTAGTAAAAAAGGGTCGAAAACGAGTAATGTCCCAAATTAACGAGGAGATTTTCTTAACCTCCATTTTGGCTGAATTTTTAAAAAATGCAAAAATATCACATGGATGTGGTAGCTATGTTGTTTACCTATCCAACAAATTGTCCCATGCTAAGATTCAATACAAACCGGCCACTTTAGGGCCTTCCTTATAAAAAAGGGTCGAAAACGAGTAATGTCCTAAATTAACGAGGGGATTTTCTTAACCTCCATTTTGGCTGAATTTTTAGAGAATGCAAAAATATCCCATGGAAGTCGTAGTTATGTTGTTTACCTATCCAACGAATTGTCACACGCTAAGATTCAATGCAAATCGGCCACATTATGGCCTTCCTACTAAAAAAGGGTCGAAAACGAGTAATGTCCCAAATTAACAAGGATATTGTCTTAACCCCCATTTTGGCTGAATTTTTAGAGAATGCAAAAACATCCCATGGAAGTCATAGTTATGTTGTTTACCTATCCAACGAATTGTCACACGCTAAGATTCAATGCAAATCGGCCACATTATGGCCTTCCTAGTAAAAATGGGTCGAAAACGAGTAATGTCCCAAATTAACGAGGAGATTTTCTTAACCTCCATTTTGGCTGAGTTTTTAAAAAATGCAAAAATATCCCATTGAAGTCGTAGCTATGTTGTTTACCTATCCAACGAATTGTCCCATGCTAAGATTCAATACAAACCGGCCACTTTATGGCCTTCCTTATAAAAAAGGGTCGAAAACGAGTAATGTCCTAAATTAACGAGGGGATTTTCTTAACCTCCATTTTGGCTGAATTTTTAGAGAATGCAAAAATATCCCATGGAAGTCGTAGTTATGTTGTTTACCTATCCAACGAATTGTCACACGCTAAGATTCAATGCAAATCGGCCACATTATGGCCTTCCTACTAAAAAAGGGTCGAAAACGAGTAATGTCCCAAATTAACGAGGATATTTTCTTAACCCCCATTTTGGCTGAATTTTTAGAGAATGCAAAAATATCCCATGGAAGTCGTAGTTATGTTGTTTACCTATCCAACGAATTGTCACACACTAAGATTCAATGCAAATCGGCCACATTATGGCCTTCCTACTAAAAAAGGGTCGAAAACGAGTAATGTCCCAAATTAACGACGATATTTTCTTAACCCCCATTTTGGCTGAATTTTTAGAGAATGCAAAAATATCCCATGGAAGTCATAGTTATGTTGTTTACCTATCCAACGAATTGTCACACGCTAAGATTCAATGCAAATCGGCCACATTATGGCCTTCCTACTAAAAAAGGGTCGAAAACGAGTAATGTCAAAAACTAACGAGGATATTTTCTTAACCCCCATTTTGGCTGAATTTTTAGAGAATGCAAAAATATCCCATGGAAGTCGTAGTTATGTTGTTTACCTATCCAACGAATTGTCACACGCTAAGATTCAATGCAAATCGGCCACATTATGGCCTTCCTACTAAAAAAGGGTCGAAAACGAGTAATGTCCCAAATTAACGAGGATATTTTCTTAACCCCCATTTTGGCTGAATTTTTAGAGAATGCAAAAATATCCGATGGAAGTCATAGTTATGTTGTTTACCTATCCAACGAATTTTCACACGCTAAGATTAAATGCAAATCGGCCACATTATGGCCTTCCTACTAAAAAAGGGTCGAAAACGAGTAATGTCCCAAATTAACGAGGATATTTTCTTAACCCCCATTTTGGCTGAATTTTTAGAGAATGCAAAAATATCCCATGGAAGTCGTAGTTATGTTGTTTACCTATCCAACGAATTGTCACACGCTAAGATTCAATGCAAATCGGCCACATTATGGCCTTCCTACTAAAAAAGGGTCGAAAACGAGTAATGTCCCAAATTAACGAGGATATTTTCTTAACCCCCATTTTGGCTGAATTTTTAGAGAATGCAAAAATATCCCATGGAAGTCATAGTTATGTTGTTTACCTATCCAACGAATTTTCACACGCTAAGATTAAATGCAAATCGGCCACATTATGGCCTTCCTACTAAAAAAGGGTCGAAAACGAGTAATGTCCCAAATTAACGAGGATATTTTCTTAACCCCCATTTTGGCTGAATTTTTAGAGAATGCAAAAATATCCCATGGAAGTCGTAGTTATGTTGTTTACCTATCCAACGAATTGTCACACGCTAAGATTCAATGCAAATCGGCCACATTATGGCCTTCCTACTAAAAAAGGGTCGAAAACGAGTAATGTCCCAAATTAACGAGGATATTTTCTTAACCCCCATTTTGGCTGAATTTTTAGAGAATGCAAAAATATCCCATGGAAGTCGTAGTTATGTTGTTTACCTATCCAACGAATTGTCACACGCTAAGATTCAATGCAAATCGGCCACATTATGGCCTTCCTAGTAAAAAAGGGTCGAAAACGAGTAATGTCCCAAATTAACGAGGAGATTTTCTTAACCTCCATTTTGGCTGAATTTTTAAAAAATGCAAAAATATCACATGGATGTGGTAGCTATGTTGTTTACCTATCCAACAAATTGTCCCATGCTAAGATTCAATACAAACCGGCCACTTTAGGGCCTTCCTTATAAAAAAGGGTCGAAAACGAGTAATGTCCTAAATTAACGAGGGGATTTTCTTAACCTCCATTTTGGCTGAATTTTTAGAGAATGCAAAAATATCCCATGGAAGTCGTAGTTATGTTGTTTACCTATCCAACGAATTGTCACACGCTAAGATTCAATGCAAATCGGCCACATTATGGCCTTCCTACTAAAAAAGGGTCGAAAACGAGTAATGTCCCAAATTAACAAGGATATTGTCTTAACCCCCATTTTGGCTGAATTTTTAGAGAATGCAAAAACATCCCATGGAAGTCATAGTTATGTTGTTTACCTATCCAACGAATTGTCACACGCTAAGATTCAATGCAAATCGGCCACATTATGGCCTTCCTAGTAAAAATGGGTCGAAAACGAGTAATGTCCCAAATTAACGAGGAGATTTTCTTAACCTCCATTTTGGCTGAGTTTTTAAAAAATGCAAAAATATCCCATTGAAGTCGTAGCTATGTTGTTTACCTATCCAACGAATTGTCCCATGCTAAGATTCAATACAAACCGGCCACTTTATGGCCTTCCTTATAAAAAAGGGTCGAAAACGAGTAATGTCCTAAATTAACGAGGGGATTTTCTTAACCTCCATTTTGGCTGAATTTTTAGAGAATGCAAAAATATCCCATGGAAGTCGTAGTTATGTTGTTTACCTATCCAACGAATTGTCACACGCTAAGATTCAATGCAAATCGGCCACATTATGGCCTTCCTACTAAAAAAGGGTCGAAAACGAGTAATGTCCCAAATTAACGAGGATATTTTCTTAACCCCCATTTTGGCTGAATTTTTAGAGAATGCAAAAATATCCCATGGAAGTCGTAGTTATGTTGTTTACCTATCCAACGAATTGTCACACACTAAGATTCAATGCAAATCGGCCACATTATGGCCTTCCTACTAAAAAAGGGTCGAAAACGAGTAATGTCCCAAATTAACGACGATATTTTCTTAACCCCCATTTTGGCTGAATTTTTAGAGAATGCAAAAATATCCCATGGAAGTCATAGTTATGTTGTTTACCTATCCAACGAATTGTCACACGCTAAGATTCAATGCAAATCGGCCACATTATGGCCTTCCTACTAAAAAAGGGTCGAAAACGAGTAATGTCAAAAACTAACGAGGATATTTTCTTAACCCCCATTTTGGCTGAATTTTTAGAGAATGCAAAAATATCCCATGGAAGTCGTAGTTATGTTGTTTACCTATCCAACGAATTGTCACACGCTAAGATTCAATGCAAATCGGCCACATTATGGCCTTCCTACTAAAAAAGGGTCGAAAACGAGTAATGTCCCAAATTAACGAGGATATTTTCTTAACCCCCATTTTGGCTGAATTTTTAGAGAATGCAAAAATATCCGATGGAAGTCATAGTTATGTTGTTTACCTATCCAACGAATTGTCACACGCTAAGATTAAATGCAAATCGGCCACATTATGGCCTTCCTACTAAAAAAGGGTCGAAAACGAGTAATGTCCCAAATTAACGAGGATATTTTCTTAACCCCCATTTTGGCTGAATTTTTAGAGAATGCAAAAATATCCCATGGAAGTCGTAGTTATGTTGTTTACCTATCCAACGAATTGTCACACGCTAAGATTCAATGCAAATCGGCCACATTATGGCCTTCCTACTAAAAAAGGGTCGAAAACGAGTAATGTCCCAAATTAACGAGGATATTTTCTTAACCCCCATTTTGGCTGAATTTTTAGAGAATGCAAAAATATCCCATGGAAGTCATAGTTATGTTGTTTACCTATCCAACGAATTGTCACACGCTAAGATTCAATGCAAATCGGCCACATTATGGCCTTCCTACTAAAATAGGGTCGAAAACGAGTAATGTCAAAAATTAACGAGGATATTTTCTTAACCCCCATTTTGGCTGAATTTTTAGAGAATGCAAAAATATCCCATGGAAGTCGTAGTTATGTTGTTTACCTATCCAACGAATTGTCACACGCTAAGATTCAATGCAAATCGGCCACATTATGGCCTTCCTACTAAAAAAGGGTCGAAAACGAGTAATGTCCCAAATTAACGAGGATATTTTCTTAACCCCCATTTTGGTTGAATTTTTAGAGAATGCAAAAATATCCGATGGAAGTCATAGTTATGTTGTTTACCTATCCAACGAATTGTCACACGCTAAGATTCAATGCAAATCGGCCACATTATGGCCTTCCTAGTAAAAAAGGGTCGAAAACGAGTAATGTCCCAAATTAACGAGGAGATTTTCTTAACCTCCATTTTGGCTGAATTTTTAAAAAATGCAAAAATATCACATGGAAGTCGTAGCTATGTTGTTTACCTATCCAACAAATTGTCCCATGCTAAGATTCAATACAAACCGGCCACTTTAGGGCCTTCCTTATAAAAAAGGGTCGAAAACGAGTAATGTCCTAAATTAACGAGGGGATTTTCTTAACCTCCATTTTTGCTGAATTTTTAGAGAATGCAAAAATATCCCATGGAAGTCGTAGTTATGTTGTTTACCTATCCAACGAATTGTCACACGCTAAGATTCAATGCAAATCGGCCACATTATGGCCTTCCTACTAAAAAAGGGTCGAAAACGAGTAATGTCCCAAATTAACAAGGATATTTTCTTAACCCCCATTTTGGCTGAATTTTTAGAGAATGCAAAAATATCCCATGGAAGTCATAGTTATGTTGTTTACCTATCCAACGAATTGTCACACGCTAAGATTCAATGCAAATCGGCCACATTATGGCCTTCCTAGTAAAAATGGGTCGAAAACGAGTAATGTCCCAAATTAACGAGGAGATTTTCTTAACCTCCATTTTGGCTGAGTTTTTAAAAAATGCAAAAATATCCTATGGAAGTCGTAGCTATGTTGTTTACCTATCCAACGAATTGTCCCATGCTAAGATTCAATACAAACCGGCCACTTTATGGCCTTCCTTATAAAAAAGGGTCGAAAACGAGTAATGTCCTAAATTAACGAGGGGATTTTCTTAACCTCCATTTTGGCTGAATTTTTAGAGAATGCAAAAATATCCCATGGAAGTCGTAGTTATGTTGTTTTTACCTATCCAACGAATTGTCACACGCTAAGATTCAATGCAAATCGGCCACATTATGGCCTTCCTACTAAAAAAGGGTCGAAAACGAGTAATGTCCCAAATTAACGAGGATATTTTCTTAACCCCCATTTTGGCTGAATTTTTAGAGAATGCAAAAATATCCCATGGAAGTCGTAGTTATGTTGTTTACCTATCCAACGAATTGTCACACGCTAAGATTCAATGCAAATCGGCCACATTATGGCCTTCCTACTAAAAAAGGGTCGAAAACGAGTAATGTCCCAAATTAACGAGGATATTTTCTTAACCCCCATTTTGGCTGAATTTTTAGAGAATGCAAAAATATCCCATGGAAGTCATAGTTATGTTGTTTACCTATCCAACGAATTGTCACACGCTAAGATTCAATGCAAATCGGCCACATTATGGCCTTCCTACTAAAAAAGGGTCGAAAACGAGTAATGTCCCAAATTAACGAGGATATTTTCTTAACCCCCATTTTGGCTGAATTTTTAGAGAATGCAAAAATATCCCATGGAAGTCGTAGCTATGTTGTTTACCTATCCAACGAATTGTCACACGCTAAGATTCAATGCAAATCGGCCACATTATGGCCTTCCTACTAAAAAAGGGTCGAAAACGAGTAATGTCCCAAATTAACGAGGATATTTTCTTAACCCCCATTTTGGCTGAATTTTTAGAGAATGCAAAAATATCCGATGGAAGTCATAGTTATGTTGTTTACCTATCCAACGAATTGTCACACGCTAAGATTCAATGCAAATCGGCCACATTATGGCCTTCCTACTAAAAATGGGTCGAAAACGAGTAATGTCCCAAATTAACGAGGATATTTTCTTAACCCCCATTTTGGCTGAATTTTTAGAGAATGCAAAAATATCCCATGGAAGTCGTAGTTATGTTGTTTACCTATCCAACGAATTGTCACACGCTAAGATTCAATGCAAATCGGCCACATTATGGCCTTCCTACTAAAAAAGGGTCGAAAACGAGTAATGTCCCAAATTAACGAGGATATTTTCTTAACCCCCATTTTGGCTGAATTTTTAGAGAATGCAAAAATATCCCATGGAAGTCATAGTTATGTTGTTTACCTATCCAACGAATTGTCACACGCTAAGATTCAATGCAAATCGGCCACATTATGGCCTTCCTACTAAAAAAGGGTCGAAAACGAGTAATGTCAAAAATTAACGAGGATATTTTCTTAACCCCCATTTTGGATGAATTTTTAGAGAATGCAAAAATATCCCATGGAAGTCGTAGTTATGTTGTTTACCTATCCAACGAATTGTCACACGCTAAGATTCAATGCAAATCGGCCACATTATGGCCTTCCTACTAAAAAAGGGTCGAAAACGAGTAATGTCCCAAATTAACGAGGATATTTTCTTAACCCCCATTTTGGCTGAATTTTTAGAGAATGCAAAAATATCCGATGGAAGTCATAGTTATGTTGTTTACCTATCCAACGAATTGTCACACGCTAAGATTCAATGCAAATCGGCCACATTATGGCCTTCCTAGTAAAAAAGGGTCGAAAACGAGTAATGTCCCAAATTAACGAGGAGATTTTCTTAACCTCCATTTTGGCTGAATTTTTAAAAAATGCAAAAATATCACATGGAAGTCGTAGCTATGTTGTTTACCTATCCAACAAATTGTCCCATGCTAAGATTCAATACAAACCGGCCACTTTAGGGCCTTCCTTATAAAAAAGGGTCGAAAACGAGTAATGTCCTAAATTAACGAGGGGATTTTCTTAACCTCCATTTTTGCTGAATTTTTAGAGAATGCAAAAATAAAAAGGGCAACCCGGTGCACTAAAGCTCCCGCATACGCAGGGTCCGGGAAGGGGTCCCACCATTTGGTGTATTGTACGCAGCCTTACCCTGCTTTTTACACAATAGGCTGTTTCCAGGACTTGAACCCGTGACCTTCCAGTCACATGACAACAACTTTACCAGTTGCGCCAAGGTTACCCCTCTTAGAGAATGCAAAAATATCCCATGGAAATCGTAGTTATGTTGTTTACCTATCCAACGAATTGTCACACGCTAAGATTCAATGCAAATCGGCCACATTATGGCCTTCCTACTAAAAAAGGGTCGAAAACGAGTAATGTCCCAAATTAACAAGGATATTTTCTTAACCCCCATTTTGGCTGAATTTTTAGAGAATGCAAAAATATCCCATGGAAGTCATAGTTATGTTGTTTACCTATCCAACGAATTGTCACACGCTAAGATTCAATGCAAATCGGCCACATTATGGCATTCCTAGTAAAAATGGGTCGAAAACGAGTAATGTCCCAAATTAACGAGGAGATTTTCTTAACCTCCATTTTGGCTGAGTTTTTAAAAAATGCAAAAATATCCTATGGAAGTCGTAGCTATGTTGTTTACCTATCCAACGAATTGTCCCATGCTAAGATTCAATACAAACCGGCCACTTTATGGCCTTCCTTATAAAAAAGGGTCGAAAACGAGTAATGTCCTAAATTAACGAGGGGATTTTCTTAACCTCCATTTTGGCTGAATTTTTAGAGAATGCAAAAATATCCCATGGAAGTCGTAGTTATGTTGTTTTTACCTATCCAACGAATTGTCACACGCTAAGATTCAATGCAAATCGGCCACATTATGGCCTTCCTACTAAAAAAGGGTCGAAAACGAGTAATGTCCCAAATTAACGAGGATATTTTCTTAACCTCCATTTTGGCTGAGTTTTTAAAAAATGCAAAAATATCCTATGGAAGTCGTAGCTATGTTGTTTACCTATCCAACGAATTGTCCCATGCTAAGATTCAATACAAACCGGCCACTTTATGGCCTTCCTTATAAAAAAGGGTCGAAAACGAGTAATGTCCTAAATTAACGAGGGGATTTTCTTAACCTCCATTTTGGCTGAATTTTTAGAGAATGCAAAAATATCCCATGGAAGTCGTAGTTATGTTGTTTACCTATCCAACGAATTGTCACACGCTAAGATTCAATGCAAATCGGCCACATTATGGCCTTCCTACTAAAAAAGGGTCGAAAACGAGTAATGTCCCAAATTAACGAGGATATTTTCTTAACCCCCATTTTGGCTGAATTTTTAGAGAATGCAAAAATATCCCATGGAAGTCGTAGTTATTTTGTTTACCTATCCAACGAATTGTCACACGCTAAGATTCAATGCAAATCGGCCACATTATGGCCTTCCTACTAAAAAAGGGTCGAAAACGAGTAATGTCCCAAATTAACGAGGATATTTTCTTAACCCCCATTTTGGCTGAATTTTTAGAGAATGCAAAAATATCCCATGGAAGTCGTAGTTATGTTGTTTACCTATCCAACGAATTGTCACACGCTAAGATTCAATGCAAATCGGCCACATTATGGCCTTCCTACTAAAAAAGGGTCGAAAACGAGTAATGTCCCAAATTAACGAGGATATTTTCTTAACCCCCATTTTGGCTGAATTTTTAGAGAATGCAAAAATATCCCATGGAAGTCGTAGTTATGTTGTTTACCTATCCAACGAATTGTCACACGCTAAGATTCAATGCAAATCGGCCACATTATGGCCTTCCTACTAAAAAAGGGTCGAAAACGAGTAATGTCCCAAATTAACGAGGAGATTTTCTTAACCTCCATTTTGGCTGAATTTTTAAAAAATGCAAAAATATCCCATGGAAGTCGTAGCTATGTTGTTTACCTATCCAACGAATTGTCCCATGCTAAGATTCAATACTAACCTCCCACTTTATGGCCTTCCTTATAAAAAAGGGTCGAAAACGAGTAATGTCCTAAATTAACGAGGGGATTTTCTTAACCTCCATTTTGGCTGAATTTTTAGAGAATGCAAAAATATCCCATGGAAGTCGTAGTTATGTTGTTTACCTATCCAACGAATTGTCACACGCTAAGATTCAATGCAAATCGGCCACATTATGGCCTTCCTACTAAAAAAGGGTCGAAAACGAGTAATGTCCCAAATTAACAAGGATATTTTCTTAACCCCCATTTTGGCTGAATTTTTAGAGAATGCAAAAATATCCCATGGAAGTCATAGTTATGTTGTTTACCTATCCAACGAATTGTCACACGCTAGGATTCAATGCAAATCGGCCACATTATGGCCTTCCTAGTAAAAATGGGTCGAAAACGAGTAATGTCCCAAATTAACGACGAGATTTTCTTAACCTCCATTTTGGCTGAATTTTTAAAAAATGCAAAAATATCCCATGGAAGTCGTAGCTATGTTGTTTACCTATCCAACGAATTGTCCCATGCTAAGATTCAATACAAACCGGCCACTTTATGGCCTTCCTTATAAAAAAGGGCAGAAAACGAGTAATGTCCTAAATTAACGAGGGGATTTTCTTAACCTCCATTTTGGCTGAATTTTTAGAGAATGCAAAAATATCCCATGGAAGTCGTAGTTATGTTGTTTACCTATCCAACAAATTGTCACACGCTAAGATTCAATGCAAATCGGCCACATTATGGCCTTCCTACTAAAAAAGGGTCGAAAACGAGTAATGTCCCAAATTAACGAGGATATTTTCTTAACCCCCATTTTGGCTGAATTTTTAGAGAATGCAAAAATATCCCATGGAAGTCGTAGTTTTGTTGTTTACCTATCCAACGAATTGTCACACGCTAAGATTCAATGCAAATCGGCCACATTATGGCCTTCCTACTAAAAAAGGGTCGAAAACGAGTAATGTCCCAAATTAACAAGGATATTTTCTTAACCCCCATTTTGGCTGAATTTTTAGAGAATGCAAAAATATCCCATGGAAGTCATAGTTATGTTGTTTACCTATCCAACGAATTGTCACACGCTAAGATTCAATGCAAATCGGCCACATTATGGCCTTCCTAGTAAAAATGGGTCGAAAACGAGTAATGTCCCAAATTAACGAGGAGATTTTCTTAACCTCCATTTTGGCTGAATTTTTAAAAAATGCAAAAATATCCCATGGAAGTCGTAGCTATGTTGTTTACCTATCCAACGAATTGTCCCATGCTAAGATTCAATACAAACCGGCCACTTTATGGCCTTCCTTATAAAAAAGGGTAGAAAACGAGTAATGTCCTAAATTAACGAGGGGATTTTCTTAACCTCCATTTTGGCTGAATTTTTAGAGAATGCAAAAATATCCCATGGAAGTCGTAGTTATGTTGTTTACCTATCCAACAAATTGTCACACGCTAAGATTCAATGCAAATCGGCCACATTATGGCCTTCCTACTAAAAAAGGGTCGAAAACGAGTAATGTCCCAAATTAACGAGGATATTTTCTTAACCCCCATTTTGGCTGAATTTTTAGAGAATGCAAAAATATCCCATGGAAGTCGTAGTTTTGTTGTTTACCTATCCAACGAATTGTCACACGCTAAGATTCAATGCAAATCGGCCACATTATGGCCTTCCTACTAAAAAAGGGTCGAAAACGAGTAATGTCCCAAATTAACAAGGATATTTTCTTAACCCCCATTTTGGCTGAATTTTTAGAGAATGCAAAAATATCCCATGGAAGTCATAGTTATGTTGTTTACCTATCCAACGAATTGTCACACGCTAAGATTCAATGCAAATCGGCCACATTATGGCCTTCCTAGTAAAAATGGGTCGAAAACGAGTAATGTCCCAAATTAACGAGGAGATTTTCTTAACCTCCATTTTGGCTGAATTTTTAAAAAATGCAAAAATATCCCATGGAAGTCGTAGCTATGTTGTTTACCTATCCAACGAATTGTCCCATGCTAAGATTCAATACAAACCGGCCACTTTATGGCCTTCCTTATAAAAAAGGGTAGAAAACGAGTAATGTCCTAAATTAACGAGGGGATTTTCTTAACCTCCATTTTGGCTGAATTTTTAGAGAATGCAAAAATATCCCATGGAAGTCGTAGTTATGTTGTTTACCTATCCAACAAATTGTCACACGCTAAGATTCAATGCAAATCGGCCACATTATGGCCTTCCTACTAAAAAAGGGTCGAAAACGAGTAATGTCCCAAATTAACGAGGATATTTTCTTAACCCCCATTTTGGCTGAATTTTTAGAGAATGCAAAAATATCCCATGGAAGTCGTAGTTATGTTGTTTACCTATCCAACGAATTGTCACACGCTAAGATTCAATGCAAATCGGCCACATTATGGCCTTCCTACTAAAAAAGGGTCGAAAACGAGTAATGTCCCAAATTAACGAGGATATTTTCTTAACCCCCATTTTGGCTGAATTTTTAGAGAATGCAAAAATATCCCATGGAAGTCGTAGTTATGTTGTTTACCTATCCAACGAATTGTCACACGCTAAGATTCAATGCAAATCGGCCACATTATGGCCTTCCTACTAAAAAAGGGTCGAAAACGAGTAATGTCCCAAATTAACGAGGATATTTTCTTAACCCCCATTTTGGCTGAATTTTTAGAGAATGCAAAAATATCCCATGGAAGTGATAGTTATGTTGTTTACCTATCCAACGAATTGTCACACGCTAAGATTCAATGCAAATCGGCCACATTATGGCCTTCCTACTAAAAAAGGGTCGAAAACGAGTAATGTCAAAAATTAACGAGGATATTTTCTTAACCCCCATTTTGGCTGAATTTTTAGAGAATGCAAAAATATCCCATGGAAGTCGTAGTTATGTTGTTTACCTATCCAACGAATTGTCACACGCTAAGATTCAATGCAAATCGGCCACATTATGGCCTTCCTACTAAAAAAGGGTCGAAAACGAGTAATGTCCCAAATTAACGAGGATATTTTCTTAACCCCCATTTTGGCTGAATTTTTAGAGAATGCAAAAATATCCCATGGAAGTCATAGTTATGTTGTTTACCTATCCAACGAATTGTCACACGCTAAGATTCAATGCAAATCGGCCACAATATGGCCTTCCTAGTAAAAAAGGGTCGAAAACGAGTAATGTCCCAAATTAACGAGGAGATTTTCTTAACCTCCATTTTGGCTGAATTTTTAAAAAATGCAAAAATATCCCATGGAAGTCGTAGCTATGTTGTTTACCTATCCAACAAATTGTCCCATGCTAAGATTCAATACTAACCTCCCACTTTATGGCCTTCCTTATAAAAAAGGGTCGAAAACGAGTAATGTCCTAAATTAACGAGGGGATTTTCTTAACCTCCATTTTGGCTGAATTTTTAGAGAATGCAAAAATATCCCATGGAAGTCGTAGTTATGTTGTTTACCTATCCAACGAATTGTCACACGCTAAGATTCAATGCAAATCGGCCACATTATGGCCTTCCTACTAAAAAAGGGTCGAAAACGAATAATGTCCCAATTAACAAGGATATTTTCTTAACCCCCATTTTGGCTGAATTTTTAGAGAATGCAAAAATATCCCATGGAAGTCATAGTTATGTTGTTTACCTATCCAACGAATTGTCACACGCTAAGATTCAATGCAAATCGGCCACATTATGGCCTTCCTAGTAAAAATGGGTCGAAAACGAGTAATGTCCCAAATTAACGAGGAGATTTTCTTAACCTCCATTTTGGCTGAATTTTTAAAAAATGCAAAAATATCCCATGGAAGTCGTAGCTATGTTGTTTACCTATCCAACGAATTGTCCCATGCTAAGATTCAATACAAACCGGCCACTTTATGGCCTTCCTTATAAAAAAGGGTAGAAAACGAGTAATGTCCTAAATTAACGAGGGGATTTTCTTAACCTCCATTTTGGCTGAATTTTTAGAGAATGCAAAAATATCCCATGGAAGTCGTAGTTATGTTGTTTACCTATCCAACAAATTGTCACACGCTAAGATTCAATGCAAGTCGGCCACATTATGGCCTTCCTACTAAAAAAGGGTCGAAAACGAGTAATGTCCCAAATTAACGAGGATATTTTCTTAACCCCCATTTTGGCTGAATTTTTAGAGAATGCAAAAATATCCCATGGAAGTCGTAGTTATGTTGTTTACCTATCCAACGAATTGTCACACGCTAAGATTCAATGCAAATCGGCCACATTATGGCCTTCCTACTAAAAAAGGGTCGAAAACGAGTAATGTCCCAAATTAACGAGGATATTTTCTTAACCCCCATTTTGGCTGAATTTTTAGAGAATGCAAAAATATCCCATGGAAGTCGTAGTTATGTTGTTTACCTATCCAACGAATTGTCACACGCTAAGATTCAATGCAAATCGGCCACATTATGGCCTTCCTACTAAAAAAGGGTCGAAAACGAGTAATGTCCCAAATTAACGAGGATATTTTCTTAACCCCCATTTTGGCTGAATTTTTAGAGAATGCAAAAATATCCCATGGAAGTGATAGTTATGTTGTTTACCTATCCAACGAATTGTCACACGCTAAGATTCAATGCAAATCGGCCACATTATGGCCTTCCTACTAAAAAAGGGTCGAAAACGAGTAATGTCAAAAATTAACGAGGATATTTTCTTAACCCCCATTTTGGCTGAATTTTTAGAGAATGCAAAAATATCCCTTGGAAGTCGTAGTTATGTTGTTTACCTATCCAACGAATTGTCACACGCTAAGATTCAATGCAAATCGGCCACATTATGGCCTTCCTACTAAAAAAGGGTCGAAAACGAGTAATGTCCCAAATTAACGAGGATATTTTCTTAACCCCCATTTTGGCTGAATTTTTAGAGAATGCAAAAATATCCCATGGAAGTCATAGTTATGTTGTTTACCTATCCAACGAATTGTCACACGCTAAGATTCAATGCAAATCGGCCACAATATGGCCTTCCTAGTAAAAAAGGGTCGAAAACGAGTAATGTCCCAAATTAACGAGGAGATTTTCTTAACCTCCATTTTGGCTGAATTTTTAAAAAATGCAAAAATATCCCATGGAAGTCGTAGCTATGTTGTTTACCTATCCAACAAATTGTCCCATGCTAAGATTCAATACTAACCTCCCACTTTATGGCCTTCCTTATAAAAAAGGGTCGAAAACGAGTAATGTCCTAAATTAACGAGCTGATTTTCTTAACCTCCATTTTGGCTGAATTTTTAGAGAATGCAAAAATATCCCATGGAAGTCGTAGTTATGTTGTTTACCTATCCAACGAATTGTCACACGCTAAGATTCAATGCAAATCGGCCACATTATGGCCTTCCTACTAAAAAAGGGTCGAAAACGAATAATGTCCCAATTAACAAGGATATTTTCTTAACCCCCATTTTGGCTGAATTTTTAGAGAATGCAAAAATATCCCATGGAAGTCATAGTTATGTTGTTTACCTATCCAACGAATTGTCACACGCTAAGATTCAATGCAAATCGGCCACATTATGGCCTTCCTAGTAAAAATGGGTCGAAAACGAGTAATGTCCCAAATTAACGAGGAGATTTTCTTAACCTCCATTTTGGCTGAATTTTTAAAAAATGCAAAAATATCCCATGGAAGTCGTAGCTATGTTGTTTACCTATCCAACGAATTGTCCCATGCTAAGATTCAATACAAACCGGCCACTTTATGGCCTTCCTTATAAAAAAGGGTAGAAAACGAGTAATGTCCTAAATTAACGAGGGGATTTTCTTAACCTCCATTTTGGCTGAATTTTTAGAGAATGCAAAAATATCCCATGGAAGTCGTAGTTATGTTGTTTACCTATCCAACAAATTGTCACACGCTAAGATTCAATGCAAGTCGGCCACATTATGGCCTTCCTACTAAAAAAGGGTCGAAAACGAGTAATGTCCCAAATTAACGAGGATATTTTCTTAACCCCCATTTTGGCTGAATTTTTAGAGAATGCAAAAATATCCCATGGAAGTCGTAGTTATGTTGTTTACCTATCCAACGAATTGTCACACGCTAAGATTCAATGCAAATCGGCCACATTATGGCCTTCCTACTAAAAAAGGGTCGAAAACGAGTAATGTCCCAAATTAACGAGGATATTTTCTTAACCCCCATTTTGGCTGAATTTTTAGAGAATGCAAAAATATCCCATGGAAGTCGTAGTTATGTTGTTTACCTATCCAACGAATTGTCACACGCTAAGATTCAATGCAAATCGGCCACATTATGGCCTTCCTACTAAAAAAGGGTCGAAAACGAGTAATGTCCCAAATTAACGAGGATATTTTCTTAACCCCCATTTTGGCTGAATTTTTAGAGAATGCAAAAATATCCCATGGAAGTGATAGTTATGTTGTTTACCTATCCAACGAATTGTCACACGCTAAGATTCAATGCAAATCGGCCACATTATGGCCTTCCTACTAAAAAAGGGTCGAAAACGAGTAATGTCAAAAATTAACGAGGATATTTTCTTAACCCCCATTTTGGCTGAATTTTTAGAGAATGCAAAAATATCCCTTGGAAGTCGTAGTTATGTTGTTTACCTATCCAACGAATTGTCACACGCTAAGATTCAATGCAAATCGGCCACATTATGGCCTTCCTACTAAAAAAGGGTCGAAAACGAGTAATGTCCCAAATTAACGAGGATATTTTCTTAACCCCCATTTTGGCTGAATTTTTAGAGAATGCAAAAATATCCCATGGAAGTCATAGTTATGTTGTTTACCTATCCAACGAATTGTCACACGCTAAGATTCAATGCAAATCGGCCACAATATGGCCTTCCTAGTAAAAAAGGGTCGAAAACGAGTAATGTCCCAAATTAACGAGGAGATTTTCTTAACCTCCATTTTGGCTGAATTTTTAAAAAATGCAAAAATATCCCATGGAAGTCGTAGCTATGTTGTTTACCTATCCAACAAATTGTCCCATGCTAAGATTCAATACTAACCTCCCACTTTATGGCCTTCCTTATAAAAAAGGGTCGAAAACGAGTAATGTCCTAAATTAACGAGGGGATTTTCTTAACCTCCATTTTGGCTGAATTTTTAGAGAATGCAAAAATATCCCATGGAAGTCGTAGTTATGTTGTTTACCTATCCAACGAATTGTCACACGCTAAGATTCAATGCAAATCGGCCACATTATGGCCTTCCTACTAAAAAAGGGTCGAAAACGAGTAATGTCCCAAATTAACAAGGATATTTTCTTAACCCCCATTTTGGCTGAATTTTTAGAGAATGCAAAAATATCCCATGGAAGTCATAGTTATGTTGTTTACCTATCCAACGAATTGTCACACGCTAAGATTCAATGCAAATCGGCCACATTATGGCCTTCCTAGTAAAAATGGGTCGAAAACGAGTAATGTCCCAAATTAACGAGGAGATTTTCTTAACCTCCATTTTGGCTGAATTTTTAAAAAATGCAAAAATATCCCATGGAAGTCGTAGCTATGTTGTTTACCTATCCAACGAATTGTCCCATGCTAAGATTCAATACAAACCGGCCACTTTATGGCCTTCCTTATAAAAAAGGGTAGAAAACGAGTAATGTCCTAAATTAACGATGGGATTTTCTTAACCTCCATTTTGGCTGAATTTTTAGAGAATGCAAAAATATCCCATGGAAGTCGTAGTTATGTTGTTTACCTATCCAACGAATTGTCACACGCTAAGATTCAACGCAAATCGGCCACATTATGGCCTTCCTACTAAAAAAGGGTCGAAAACGAGTAATGTCCCAAATTAACGAGGATATTTTCTTAACCCCCATTTTGGCTGAATTTTTAGAGAATGCAAAAATATCCCATGGAAGTCGTAGTTATGTTGTTTACCTATCCAACGAATTGTCACACGCTAAGATTCAATGCAAATCGGCCACATTATGGCCTTCCTACTAAAAAAGGGTCGAAAACGAGTAATGTCCCAAATTAACGAGGATATTTTCTTAACCCCCATTTTGGCTGAATTTTTAGAGAATGCAAAAATATCCCATGGAAGTCGTAGTTATGTTGTTTACCTATCCAACGAATTGTCACACGCTAAGATTCAATGCAAATCGGCCACATTATGGCCTTCCTACTAAAAAAGGGTCGAAAACGAGTAATGTCCCAAATTAACGAGGATATTTTCTTAACCGCCATTTTGGCTGAATTTTTAGAGAATGCAAAAATATCCCATGGAAGTGATAGTTATGTTGTTTACCTATCCAACGAATTGTCACACGCTAAGATTCAATGCAAATCGGCCACATTATGGCCTTCCTACTAAAAAAGGGTCGAAAACGAGTAATGTCCCAAATTAACGAGGATATTTTCTTAACCCCCATTTTGGCTGAATTTTTAGAGAATGCAAAAATATCCCATGGAAGTCGTAGTTATGTTGTTTACCTATCCAACGAATTGTCACACGCTAAGATTCAATGCAAATCGGCCACATTATGGCCTTCCTACTAAAAAAGGGTCGAAAACGAGTAATGTCCCAAATTAACGAGGATATTTTCTTAACCCCCATTTTGGCTGAATTTTTAGAGAATGCAAAAATATCCCATGGAAGTCGTAGTTATGTTGTTTACCTATCCAACGAATTGTCACACGCTAAGATTCAATGCAAATCGGCCACATTATGGCCTTCCTAGTAAAAAAGGGTCGAAAACGAGTAATGTCCCAAATTAACGAGGAGATTTTCTTAACCTCCATTTTGGCTGAATTTTTAAAAAATGCAAAAATATCCCATGGAAGTCGTAGCTATGTTGTTTACCTATCCAACAAATTGTCCCATGCTAAGATTCAATACTAACCTCCCACTTTATGGCCTTCCTTATAAAAAAGGGTCGAAAACGAGTAATGTCCTAAATTAACGAGGGGATTTTCTTAACCTCCATTTTGGCTGAATTTTTAGAGAATGCAAAAATATCCCATGGAAGTCGTAGTTATGTTGTTTACCTATCCAACGAATTGTCACACGCTAAGATTCAATGCAAATCGGCCACATTATGGCCTTCCTACTAAAAAAGGGTCGAAAACGAGTAATGTCCCAAATTAACAAGGATATTTTCTTAACCCCCATTTTGGCTGAATTTTTAGAGAATGCAAAAATATCCCATGGAAGTCATAGTTATGTTGTTTACCTATCCAACGAATTGTCACACGCTAAGATTCAATGCAAATCGGCCACATTATGGCCTTCCTAGTAAAAATGGGTCGAAAACGAGTAATGTCCCAAATTAACGAGGAGATTTTCTTAACCTCCATTTTGGCTGAATTTTTAAAAAATGCAAAAATATCCAATGGAAGTCGTAGCTATGTTGTTTACCTATCCAACGAATTGTCCCATGCTAAGATTCAATACAAACCGGCCACTTTATGGCCTTCCTTATAAAAAAGGGTCGAAAACGAGTAATGTCCTAAATTAATGAGGGGATTTTCTTAACCTCCATTTTGGCTGAATTTTTAGAGAATGCAAAAATATCCCATGGAAGTCGTAGTTATGTTGTTTACCTATCCAACGAATTGTCACACGCTAAGATTCAATGCAAATCGGCCACATTATGGCCTTCCTACTAAAAAAGGGTCGAAAAAGAGTAATGTCCCAAATTAACGAGGATATTTTCTTAACCCCCATTTTGGCTGAATTTTTAGAGAATGCAAAAATATCCCATGGAAGTGATAGTTATGTTGTTTACCTATCCAACGAATTGTCACCCGCTAAGATTCAATGCAAATCGGCCACATTATGGCCTTCCTACTAAAAAAGGGTAGAAAACGAGTAATGTCAAAAATTAACGAGGATATTTTCTTAACCCCCATTTTGGCTGAATTTTTAGAGAATGCAAAAATATCCCGTGGAAGTCGTAGTTATGCTGTTTACCTATCCAACGAATTTTCACACGCTAAGATTCAATGCAAATCGGCCACATTACGGCCTTCCTACTAAAAAAGGGTCGAAAACGAGCAATGTCCCAGATTAACGAGGATATTTTCTTAACCCCCATTTTGGCTGAATTTTTAGAGAATGCAAAAATATCCCATGGAAGTCATAGTTATGTTGTTTACCTATCCAACGAATTGTCACACGCTAAGATTCAATGCAAATCGGCCACATTATGGCCTTCCTAGTAAAAGAGGGTCGAAAACGAGTAATGTCCCAAATTAACGAGGAGATTTTCTTAACCTCCATTTTGGCTGAATTTTTGAAAAATGCAAAAATATCCCATGGAAGTCGTAGCTATGTTGTTTACCTATCCAACAAATTGTCCCATGCTAAGATTCAATACAAACCGCCCACTTTATGGCCTTCCTTATAAAAAAGGGTCGAAAACGAGTAATGTCCTAAATTAACGAGGGGATTTTCTTAACCTCCATTTTGGCTGAATTTTTAGAGAATGCAAAAATATCCCATGGAAGTCGTAGTTATGTTGTTTACCTATCCAACGAATTGTCACACGCTAAGATTCAATGCAAATCGGCCACATTATGGCCTTCCTAGTAAAAATGGGTCGAAAACGAGTAATGTCGCAAATTAACGAGGAGATTTTCTTAACCTCCATTTTGGCTGAATTTTTAAAAAATGCAAAAATATCCCATGGAAGTCGTAGCTATGTTGTTTACCTATCCAAAGAATTGTCCCATGCTAAGATTCAATACAAACCGGCCACTTTATGGCCTTCCTTATAAATAAGGGTCGAAAACGAGTAATGTCCTAAATTAACGAGGGGATTTTCTTAACCTCCATTTTGGCTGAATTTTTAGAGAATGCAAAAATATCCCATGGAAGTCGTAGTTATGTTGTTTACCTATCCAACGAATGGTCACACGCTAAGATTCAATGCAAATCGGCCACATTATGGCCTTCCTACTAAAAAAGGGTCGAAAACGAGTAATGTCCCAAATTAACGAGGATATTTTCTTAACCCCCATTTTGGCTGAATTTTTAGAGAATGCAAAAATATCCCATGGAAGTCGTAGTTATGTTGTTTACCTATCCAACGAATTGTCACACGCTAAGATTCAATGCAAATCGGCCACATTATGGCCTTCCTAGTAAAAAAGGGTCGAAAACGAGTAATGTCCCAAATTAACGAGGAGATTTTCTTAACCTCCATTTTGGCTGAATTTTTAAAAAATGCAAAAATATCCCATGGAAGTCGTAGCTATGTTGTTTACCTATCCAACAAATTGTCCCATGCTAAGATTCAATACTAACCTCCCACTTTATGGCCTTCCTTATAAAAAAGGGTCGAAAACGAGTAATGTCCTAAATTAACGAGGGGATTTTCTTAACCTCCATTTTGGCTGAATTTTTAGAGAATGCAAAAATATCCCATGGAAGTCGTAGTTATGTTGTTTACCTATCCAACGAATTGTCACACGCTAAGATTCAATGCAAATCGGCCACATTATGGCCTTCCTACTAAAAAAGGGTCGAAAACGAGTAATGTCCCAAATTAACAAGGATATTTTCTTAACCCCCATTTTGGCTGAATTTTTAGAGAATGCAAAAATATCCCATGGAAGTCATAGTTATGTTGTTTACCTATCCAACGAATTGTCACACGCTAAGATTCAATGCAAATCGGCCACATTATGGCCTTCCTAGTAAAAATGGGTCGAAAACGAGTAATGTCCCAAATTAACGAGGAGATTTTCTTAACCTCCATTTTGGCTGAATTTTTAAAAAATGCAAAAATATCCAATGGAAGTCGTAGCTATGTTGTTTACCTATCCAACGAATTGTCCCATGCTAAGATTCAATACAAACCGGCCACTTTATGGCCTTCCTTATAAAAAAGGGTCGAAAACGAGTAATGTCCTAAATTAATGAGGGGATTTTCTTAACCTCCATTTTGGCTGAATTTTTAGAGAATGCAAAAATATCCCATGGAAGTCGTAGTTATGTTGTTTACCTATCCAACGAATTGTCACACGCTAAGATTCAATGCAAATCGGCCACATTATGGCCTTCCTACTAAAAAAGGGTCGAAAAAGAGTAATGTCCCAAATTAACGAGGATATTTTCTTAACCCCCATTTTGGCTGAATTTTTAGAGAATGCAAAAATATCCCATGGAAGTCGTAGTTATGTTGTTTACCTATCCAACGAATTGTCACACGCTAAGATTCATTGCAAATCGGCCACATTATGGCCTTCCTACTAAAAAAGGGTCGAAAACGAGTAATGTCCCAAATTAACGAGGATATTTTCTTAACCCCCCATTTTGGCTGAATTTTTAGAGAATGCAAAAATATCCCATGGAAGTCGTAGTTATGTTGTTTACCTATCCAACGAATTGTCACACGCTAAGATTCAATGCAAATCGGCCACATTATGGCCTTCCTACTAAAAAAGGGTCGAAAACGAGTAATGTCCCAAATTAACGAGGATATTTTCTTAACCCCCATTTTGGCTGAATTTTTAGAGAATGCAAAAATATCCCATGGAAGTCGTAGTTATGTTGTTTACCTATCCAACGAATTGTCACACGCTAAGATTCAATGCAAATCGGCCACATTATGGCCTTCCTAGTAAAAAAGGGTCGAAAACGAGTAATGTCCCAAATTAACAAGGATATTTTCTTAACCCCCATTTTGGCTGAATTTTTAGAGAATGCAAAAATATCCCATGGAAGTCGTAGGTATGTCGTTTACCTATCCAACGAATTGTCCCATGCTAAGATTCAATGCAAACCGGCCACTTTATGGCCTTCCTTATAAAAAAGGGTCGAAAACGAGTAATGTCCTAAATTAACGAGGGGATTTTCTTAACCTCCATTTTGGCTGAATTTTTAGAGAATGCAAAAATATCCCATGGAAGTCGTAGTTATGTTGTTTACCTATCCAACGAATTGTCACACGCTAAGATTCAATGCAAATCGGCCACATTATGGCCTTCCTACTAAAAAAGGGTCGAAAACGAGTAATGTCCCAATTTAACGAGGATATTTTCTTAACCCCCATTTTGGCTGAATTTTTAGAGAATGCAGAAATATCCCATGGAAGTCGTAGTTATGTTGTTTACCTATCCAACGAATTGTCACACGCTAAGATTCAATGCAAATCGGCCACATTATGGCCTTCCTACTAAAAAAGGGTCGAAAACGAGTAATGTCCCAAATTAACGAGGATATTTTCTTAACCCCCATTTTGGCTGAATTTTTAGAGAATGCAAAAATATCCCATGGAAGTCGTAGTTATGTTGTTTACCTATCCAACGAATTGTCACACGCTAAGATTCAATGCAAATCGGCCACATTATGGCCTTCCTACTAAAAAAGGGACGAAAACGAGTAATGTCCCAAATTAACGAGGATATTTTCTTAACCCCCATTTTGGCTGAATTTTTAGAGAATGCAAAAATATCCCATGGAAGTCATAGTTATGTTGTTTACCTATCCAACGAATTGTCACACGCTAAGATTCAATGCAAATCGGCCACATTATGGCCTTCCTAGTAAAAAAGGGTCGAAAACGAGTAATGTCCCAAATTAACGAGGAGATTTTCTTAACCTCCATTTTGGCTGAATTTTTAAAAAATGCAAAAATATCCCATGGAAGTCGTAGCTATGTTGTTTACCTATCCAACGAATTGTCCCATGCTAAGATTCAATACAAACCGGCCACTTTATGGCCTTCCTTATAAAAAAGGGTCGAAAACGAGTAATGTCCTAAATTAACGAGGGGATTTTCTTAACCTCCATTTTGGCTGAATTTTTAGAGAATGCAAAAATATCCCATGGAAGTCGTAGTTATGTTGTTTACCTATCCAACGAATTGTCACACGCTAAGATTCAATGCAAATCGGCCACATTATGGCCTTCCTACTAAAAAAGGGTCGAAAACGAGTAATGTCCCAAATTAACGAGGATATTTTCTTAACCCCCATTTTGGCTGAATTTTTAGAGAATGCAAAAATATCCCATGGAAGTCGTAGTTATGTTGTTTACCTATCCAACGAATTGTCACACGCTAAGATTCAATGCAAATCGGCCACATTATGGCCTTCCTACTAAAAAAGGGTCGAAAACGAGTAATGTCCCAAATTAACGAGGATATTTTCTTAACCCCCATTTTGGCTGAATTTTTAGAGAATGCAAAAATATCCCATGGAAGTGATAGTTATGTTGTTTACCTATCCAACGAATTGTCACCCGCTAAGATTCAATGCAAATCGGCCACATTATGGCCTTCCTACTAAAAAAGGGTCGAAAACGAGTAATGTCAAAAATTAACGAGGATATTTTCTTAACCCCCATTTTGGCTGAATTTTTAGAGAATGCAAAAATATCCCGTGGAAGTCGTAGTTATGCTATTTACCTATCCAACGAATTGTCACACGCTAAGATTCAATGCAAATCGGCCACATTACGGCCTTCCTACTAAAAAAGGGTCGAAAACGAGCAATGTCCCAGATTAACGAGGATATTTTCTTAACCCCCATTTTGGCTGAATTTTTAGAGAATGCAAAAATATCCCATGGAAGTCATAGTTATGTTGTTTACCTATCCAACGAATTGTCACACGCTAAGATTCAATGCAAATCGGCCACATTATGGCCTTCCTAGTAAAAAAGGGTCGAAAACGAGTAATGTCCCAAATTAACGAGGAGATTTTCTTAACCTCCATTTTGGCTGAATTTTTGAAAAATGCAAAAATATCCCATGGAAGTCGTAGCTATGTTGTTTACCTATCCAACAAATTGTCCCATGCTAAGATTCAATACAAACCGCCCACTTTATGGCCTTCCTTATAAAAAAGGGTCGAAAACGAGTAATGTCCTAAATTAACGAGGGGATTTTCTTAACCTCCATTTTGGCTGAATTTTTAGAGAATGCAAAAATATCCCATGGAAGTCGTAGTTATGTTGTTTACCTATCCAACGAATTGTCACACGCTAAGATTCAATGCAAATCGGCCACATTATGGCCTTCCTAGTAAAAATGGGTCGAAAACGAGTAATGTCGCAAATTAACGAGGAGATTTTCTTAACCTCCATTTTGGCTGAATTTTTAAAAAATGCAAAAATATCCCATGGAAGTCGTAGCTATGTTGTTTACCTATCCAACGAATTGTCCCATGCTAAGATTCAATACAAACCGGCCACTTTATGGCCTTCCTTATAAAAAAGGGTCGAAAACGAGTAATGTCCTAAATTAACGAGGGGATTTTCTTAACCTCCGTTTTGGCTGAATTTTTAGAGAATGCAAAAATATCCCATGGAAGTCGTAGTTATGTTGTTTACCTATCCAACGAATTGTCACACGCTAAGATTCAATGCAAATCGGCCACATTATGGCCTTCCTACTAAAAAAGGGTCGAAAACGAGTAATGTCCCAAATTAACGAGGATATTTTCTTAACCCCCATTTTGGCTGAATTTTTAGAGAATGCAAAAATATCCCATGGAAGTCGTAGTTATGTTGTTTACCTATCCAACGAATTGTCACACGCTAAGATTCAATGCAAATCGGCCACATTATGGCCTTCCTACTAAAAAAGGGTCGAAAACGAGTAATGTCCCAAATTAACGAGGATATTTTCTTAACCCCCATTTTGGCTGAATTTTTAGAGA
Source organism: Medicago sativa (assembly GCF_051527215.1). NCBI lineage: Eukaryota > Viridiplantae > Streptophyta > Magnoliopsida > Fabales > Fabaceae > Medicago > Medicago sativa. The sequence continues at coordinate 99,313,816 of NC_140754.1, read as the reverse complement.
ATGCAAAAATATCCCATGGAAGTCGTAGTTATGTTGTTTACCTATCCAACGAATTGTCACACGCTAAGATTCAATGCAAATCGGCCACATTATGGCCTTCCTACTAAAAAAGGGTCGAAAACGAGTAATGTCCCAAATTAACGAGGATATTTTCTTAACCCCCATTTTGGCTGAATTTTTAGAGAATGCAAAAATATCCCATGGAAGTCGTAGTTATGTTGTTTACCTATCCAACGAATTGTCACACGCTAAGATTCAATGCAAATCGGCCACATTATGGCCTTCCTATTAAAAAAGGGACGAAAACGAGTAATGTCCCACATTAACGAGGATATTTTCTTAACCCCCATTTTGGCTGAATTTTTAGAGAATGCAAAAATATCCCATGGAAGTCATAGTTATGTTGTTTACCTATCCAACGAATTGTCACACGCTAAGATTCAATGCAAATCGGCCACATTATGGCCTTCCTAGTAAAAAAGGGTCGAAAACGAGTAATGTCCCAAATTAACGAGGATATTTTCTTAACCCCCATTTTGGCTGAATTTTTAGAGAATGCAAAAATATCCCATGGAAGTCGTAGTTATGTTGTTTACCTATCCAACGAATTGTCACACGCTAAGATTCAATGCAAATCGGCCACATTATGGCCTTCCTACTAAAAAAGGGACGAAAACGAGTAATGTCCCAAATTAACGAGGATATTTTCTTAACCCCCATTTTGGCTGAATTTTTAGAGAATGCAAAAATATCCCATGGAAGTCATAGTTATGTTGTTTACCTATCCAACGAATTGTCACACGCTAAGATTCAATGCAAATCGGCCACATTATGGCCTTCCTAGTAAAAAAGGGTCGAAAACGAGTAATGTCCCAAATTAACGAGGAGATTTTCTTAACCTCCATTTTGGCTGAATTTTTAAAAAATGCAAAAATATCCCATGGAAGTCGTAGCTATGTTGTTTACCTATCCAACGAATTGTCCCATGCTAAGATTCAATACAAACCGGCCACTTTATGGCCTTCCTTATAAAAAAGGGTCGAAAACGAGTAATGTCCTAAATTAACGAGGGGATTTTCTTAACCTCCATTTTGGCTGAATTTTTAGAGAATGCAAAAATATCCCATGGAAGTCGTAGTTATGTTGTTTACCTATCCAACGAATTGTCACACGCTAAGATTCAATGCAAATCGGCCACATTATGGCCTTCCTACTAAAAAAGGGTCGAAAACGAGTAATGTCCCAAATTAACGAGGATATTTTCTTAACCCCCATTTTGGCTGAATTTTTAGAGAATGCAAAAATATCCCATGGAAGTCGTAGTTATGTTGTTTACCTATCCAACGAATTGTCACACGCTAAGATTCAATGCAAATCGGCCACATTATGGCCTTCCTACTAAAAAAGGGTCGAAAACGAGTAATGTCCCAAATTAACGAGGATATTTTCTTAACCCCCATTTTGGCTGAATTTTTAGAGAATGCAAAAATATCCCATGGAAGTGATAGTTATGTTGTTTACCTATCCAACGAATTGTCACCCGCTAAGATTCAATGCAAATCGGCCACATTATGGCCTTCCTACTAAAAAAGGGTCGAAAACGAGTAATGTCAAAAATTAACGAGGATATTTTCTTAACCCCCATTTTGGCTGAATTTTTAGAGAATGCAAAAATATCCCGTGGAAGTCGTAGTTATGCTGTTTACCTATCCAACGAATTGTCACACGCTAAGATTCAATGCAAATCGGCCACATTACGGCCTTCCTACTAAAAAAGGGTCGAAAACGAGCAATGTCCCAGATTAACGAGGATATTTTCTTAACCCCCATTTTGGCTGAATTTTTAGAGAATGCAAAAATATCCCATGGAAGTCATAGTTATGTTGTTTACCTATCCAACGAATTGTCACACGCTAAGATTCAATGCAAATCGGCCACATTATGGCCTTCCTAGTAAAAAAGGGTCGAAAACGAGTAATGTCCCAAATTAACGAGGAGATTTTCTTAACCTCCATTTTGGCTGAATTTTTAAAAAATGCAAAAATATCCCTTGGAAGTCGTAGCTATGTTGTTTACCTATCCAACGAATTGTCCCATGCTAAGATTCAATACAAACCGGCCACTTTATGGCCTTCCTTATAAAAAAGGGTCGAAAACGAGTAATGTCCTAAATTAACGAGGGGATTTTCTTAACCTCCATTTTGGCTGAATTTTTAGAGAATGCAAAAATATCCCATGGAAGTCGTAGTTATGTTGTTTACCTATCCAACGAATTGTCACACGCTAAGATTCAATGCAAATCGGCCACATTATGGCCTTCCTACTAAAAAAGGGTCGAAAACGAGTAATGTCCCAAATTAACGAGGATATTTTCTTAACCCCCATTTTGGCTGAATTTTTAGAGAATGCAAAAATATCCCATGGAAGTCGTAGTTATGTTGTTTACCTATCCAACGAATTGTCACACGCTAAGATTCAATGCAAATCGGCCACATTATGGCCTTCCTACTAAAAAAGGGTCGAAAACGAGTAATGTCCCAAATTAACGAGGATATTTTCTTAACCCCCATTTTGGCTGAATTTTTAGAGAATGCAAAAATATCCCATGGAAGTGATAGTTATGTTGTTTACCTATCCAACGAATTGTCACCCGCTAAGATTCAATGCAAATCGGCCACATTATGGCCTTCCTACTAAAAAAGGGTCGAAAACGAGTAATGTCAAAAATTAACGAGGATATTTTCTTAACCCCCATTTTGGCTGAATTTTTAGAGAATGCAAAAATATCCCGTGGAAGTCGTAGTTATGCTGTTTACCTATCCAACGAATTGTCACACGCTAAGATTCAATGCAAATCGGCCACATTACGGCCTTCCTACTAAAAAAGGGTCGAAAACGAGCAATGTCCCAGATTAACGAGGATATTTTCTTAACCCCCATTTTGGCTGAATTTTTAGAGAATGCAAAAATATCCCATGGAAGTCATAGTTATGTTGTTTACCTATCCAACGAATTGTCACACGCTAAGATTCAATGCAAATCGGCCACATTATGGCCTTCCTAGTAAAAAAGGGTCGAAAACGAGTAATGTCCCAAATTAACGAGGAGATTTTCTTAACCTCCATTTTGGCTGAATTTTTGAAAAATGCAAAAATATCCCATGGAAGTCGTAGCTATGTTGTTTACCTATCCAACAAATTGTCCCATGCTAAGATTCAATACAAACCGCCCACTTTATGGCCTTCCTTATAAAAAAGGGTCGAAAACGAGTAATGTCCCAAATTAACGAGGGGATTTTCTTAACCTCCATTTTGGCTGAATTTTTAAAAAATGCAAAAATATCCCATGGAAGTCGTAGCTATGTTGTTTACCTATCCAACGAATTGTCACACGCTAAGATTCAATGCAAATCGGCCACATTATGGCCTTCCTACTAAAAAAGGGTCGAAAACGAGTAATGTCAAAAATTAACGAGGATATTTTCTTAACCCCCATTTTGGCTGAATTTTTAGAGAATGCAAAAATATCCCGTGGAAGTCGTAGTTATGCTGTTTACCTATCCAACGAATTGTCACACGCTAAGATTCAATGCAAATCGGCCACATTACGGCCTTCCTACTAAAAAAGGGTCGAAAACGAGCAATGTCCCAGATTAACGAGGATATTTTCTTAACCCCCATTTTGGCTGAATTTTTAGAGAATGCAAAAATATCCCATGGAAGTCATAGTTATGTTGTTTACCTATCCAACGAATTGTCACACGCTAAGATTCAATGCAAATCGGCCACATTATGGCCTTCCTAGTAAAAAAGGGTCGAAAACGAGTAATGTCCCAAATTAACGAGGAGATTTTCTTAACCTCCATTTTGGCTGAATTTTTAAAAAATGCAAAAATATCCCATGGAAGTCGTAGCTATGTTGTTTACCTATCCAACAAATTGTCCCATGCTAAGATTCAATACAAACCGCCCACATTATGGCCTTCTTACTAAAAAAGGGTCGAAAACGAGTAATGTCAAAAATTAACGAGGATATTTTCTTAACCCCCATTTTGGCTGAATTTTTAGAGAATGCAAAAATATCCCGTGGAAGTCGTAGTTATGCTGTTTACCTATCCAACGAATTGTCACACGCTAAGATTCAATGCAAATCGGCCACATTACGGCCTTCCTACTAAAAAAGGGTCGAAAACGAGCAATGTCCCAGATTAACGAGGATATTTTCTTAACCCCCATTTTGGCTGAATTTTTAGAGAATGCAAAAATATCCCATGGAAGTCATAGTTATGTTGTTTACCTATCCAACGAATTGTCACACGCTAAGATTCAATGCAAATCGGCCACATTATGGCCTTCCTACTAAAAAAGGGTCGAAAACGAGTAATGTCCCAAATTAACGAGGATATTTTCTTAACCCCCATTTTGGCTGAATTTTTAGAGAATGCAAAAATATCCCATGGAAGTCCTTCCTACTAAAAAAGGGTCGAAAACGAGTAATGTCCCAAATTAACGAGGATATTTTCTTAACCCCCATTTTGGCTGAATTTTTAGAGAATGCAAAAATATCCCATGGAAGTCGTAGTTATGTTGTTTACCTATCCAACGAATTGTCACACGCTAAGATTCAATGCAAATCGGCCACATTATGGCCTTCCTACTAAAAAAGGGTCGAAAACGAGTAATGTCCCAAATTAACGAGGATATTTTCTTAACCCCCATTTTGGCTGAATTTTTAGAGAATGCAAAAATATCCCATGGAAGTGATAGTTTTGTTGTTTACCTATCCAACGAATTGTCACACGCTAAGATTCAATGCAAATCGGCCACATTATGGCCTTCCTACTAAAAAAGGGTCGAAAACGAGTAATGTCCTAAATTAACGAGGGGATTTTCTTAACCTCCATTTTGGCTGAATTTTTAGAGAATGCAAAAATATCCCATGGAAGTCGTAGTTATGTTGTTTACCTATCCAACGAATTGTCACACGCTAAGATTCAATGCAAATCGGCCACATTATGGCCTTCCTACTAAAAAAGGGTCGAAAACGAGTAATGTCCCAAATTAACAAGGATATTTTCTTAACCCCAATTTTGGCTGAATTTTTAGAGAATGCAAAAATATCCCATGGAAGTCATAGTTATGTTGTTTACCTATCCAACGAATTGTCACACGCTAAGATTCAATGCAAATCGGCCACATTATGGCCTTCCTAGTAAAAATGGGTCGAAAACGAGTAATGTCCCAAATTAACGAGGAGATTTTCTTAACCTCCATTTTGGCTAAATTTTTAAAAAATGCAAAAATATCCCATGGAAGTCGTAGCTATGTTGTTTACCTATCCAACGAATTGTCCCATGCTAAGATTCAATACAAACCGGCCACTTTATGGCCTTCCTTATAAAAAAGGGTCGAAAACGAGTAATGTCCTAAATTAACGAGGGGATTTTCTTAACCTCCATTTTGGCTGAATTTTTAGAGAATGCAAAAATATCCCATGGAAGTCGTAGTTATGTTGTTTACCTATCCAACGAATTGTCACACGCTAAGATTCAATGCAAATCGGCCACATTATGGCCTTCCTACTAAAAAAGGGTCGAAAACGAGTAATGTCCCAAATTAACGAGGAGATTTTCTTAACCTCCATTTTGGCTGAATTTTTAAAAAATGCAAAAATATCCCATGGAAGTCGTAGCTATGTTGTTTACCTATCCAACAAATTGTCCCATGCTAAGATTCAATACAAACCGGCCACTTTATGGCCTTCCTTATAAAAAAGGGTCGAAAACGAGTAATGTCCTAAATTAACGAGGGGATTTTCTTAACCTCCATTTTGGCTGAATTTTTAGAGAATGCAAAAATATCCCATGGAAGTCGTAGTTATGTTGTTTACCTATCCAACGAATTGTCACACGCTAAGATTCAATGCAAATCGGCCACATTATGGCCTTCCTACTAAAAAAGGGTCGAAAACGAGTAATGTCCCAAATTAACGAGGATATTTTCTTAACCCCCATTTTGGCTGAATTTTTAGAGAATGCAAAAATATCCCATGGAAGTCATAGTTATGTTGTTTACCTATCCAACGAATTGTCACACGCTAAGATTCAATGCAAATCGGCCACATTATGGCCTTCCTAGTAAAAAAGGGTCGAAAACGAGTAATGTCCCAAATTAACGAGGAGATTTTCTTAACCTCCATTTTGGCTGAATTTTTAAAAAATGCAAAAATATCCCATGGAAGTCGTAGCTATGTTGTTTACCTATCCAACAAATTGTCCCATGCTAAGATTCAATACAAACCGGCCACTTTATGGCCTTCCTTATAAAAAAGGGTCGAAAACGAGTAATGTCCTAAATTAACGAGGGGATTTTCTTAACCTCCATTTTGGCTGAATTTTTAGAGAATGCAAAAATATCCCATGGAAGTCGTAGTTATGTTGTTTACCTATCCAACGAATTGTCACACGCTAAGATTCAATGCAAATCGGCCACATTATGGCCTTCCTAGTAAAAAAGGGTCGAAAACGAGTAATGTCCCAAATTAACGAGGAGATTTTATTAACCTCCATTTTGGCTGAATTTTTAAAAAATGCAAAAATATCCCATGGAAGTCGTAGCTATGTTGTTTACCTATCCAACAAATTGTCCCATGCTAAGATTCAATACAAACCGGCACTTTATGGCCTTCCTTATAAAAAAGGGTCGAAAACGGGTAATGTCCTAAATTAACGAGGGGATTTTCTTAACCTCCATTTTGGCTGAATTTTTAGAGAATGCAAAAATATCCCATGGAAGTCGTAGTTATGTTGTTTACCTATCCAACGAATTGTCACACGCTAAGATTCAATGCAAATCGGCCACATTATGGCCTTCCTACTAAAAAAGGGTCGAAAACGAGTAATGTCCCAAATTAACGAGGATATTTTCTTAACCCCCATTTTGGCTGAATTTTTAGAGAATGCAAAAATATCCCATGGAAGTCATAGTTATGTTGTTTACCTATCCAACGAATTGTCACACGCTAAGATTCAATGCAAATCGGCCACATTATGGCCTTCCTAGTAAAAAAGGGTCGAAAACGAGTAATGTCCCAAATTAACGAGGAGATTTTCTTAACCTCCATTTTGGCTGAATTTTTAAAAAATGCAAAAATATCCCATGGAAGTCGTAGCTATGTTGTTTACCTATCCAACAAATTGTCCCATGCTAAGATTCAATACAAACCGGCCACTTTATGGCCTTCCTTATAAAAAAGGGTCGAAAACGAGTAATGTCCTAAATTAACGAGGGGATTTTCTTAACCTCCATTTTGGCTGAATTTTTAGAGAATGCAAAAATATCCCATGGAAGTCGTAGTTATGTTGTTTACCTATCCAACGAATTGTCACACGCTAAGATTCAATGCAAATCGGCCACATTATGGCCTTCCTAGTAAAAAAGGGTCGAAAACGAGTAATGTCCCAAATTAACGAGGAGATTTTCTTAACCTCCATTTTGGCTGAATTTTTAAAAAATGCAAAAATATCCCATGGAAGTCGTAGCTATGTTGTTTACCTATCCAACAAATTGTCCCATGCTAAGATTCAATACAAACCGGCCACTTTATGGCCTTCCTTATAAAAAAGGGTCGAAAACGAGTAATGTCCTAAATTAACGAGGGGATTTTCTTAACCTCCATTTTGGCTGAATTTTTAGAGAATGCAAAAATATCCCATGGAAGTCGTAGTTATGTTGTTTACCTATCCAACGAATTGTCACACGCTAAGATTCAATGCAAATCGGCCACATTATGGCCTTCCTAGTAAAAAAGGGTCGAAAACGAGTAATGTCCCAAATTAACGAGGAGATTTTATTAACCTCCATTTTGGCTGAATTTTTAAAAAATGCAAAAATATCCCATGGAAGTCGTAGCTATGTTGTTTACCTATCCAACAAATTGTCCCATGCTAAGATTCAATACAAACCGGCACTTTATGGCCTTCCTTATAAAAAAGGGTCGAAAACGGGTAATGTCCTAAATTAACGAGGGGATTTTCTTAACCTCCATTTTGGCTGAATTTTTAGAGAATGCAAAAATATCCCATGGAAGTCGTAGTTATGTTGTTTACCTATCCAACGAATTGTCACACGCTAAGATTCAATGCAAATCGGCCACATTATGGCCTTCCTACTAAAAAAGGGTCGAAAACGAGTAATGTCCCAAATTAACGAGGATATTTTCTTAACCCCCATTTTGGCTGAATTTTTAGAGAATGCAAAAATATCCCATGGAAGTCATAGTTATGTTGTTTACCTATCCAACGAATTGTCACACGCTAAGATTCAATGCAAATCGGCCACATTATGGCCTTCCTAGTAAAAAAGGGTCGAAAACGAGTAATGTCCCAAATTAACGAGGAGATTTTCTTAACCTCCATTTTGGCTGAATTTTTAAAAAATGCAAAAATATCCCATGGAAGTCGTAGCTATGTTGTTTACCTATCCAACAAATTGTCCCATGCTAAGATTCAATACAAACCGGCCACTTTATGGCCTTCCTTATAAAAAAGGGTCGAAAACGAGTAATGTCCTAAATTAACGAGGGGATTTTCTTAACCTCCATTTTGGCTGAATTTTTAGAGAATGCAAAAATATCCCATGGAAGTCGTAGTTATGTTGTTTACCTATCCAACGAATTGTCACACGCTAAGATTCAATGCAAATCGGCCACATTATGGCCTTCCTAGTAAAAAAGGGTCGAAAACGAGTAATGTCCCAAATTAACGAGGAGATTTTCTTAACCTCCATTTTGGCTGAATTTTTAAAAAATGCAAAAATATCCCATGGAAGTCGTAGCTATGTTGTTTACCTATCCAACAAATTGTCCCATGCTAAGATTCAATACAAACCGGCCAATTTATGGCCTTCCTTATAAAAAAGGGTCGAAAATGAGTAATGTCCTAAATTAACGAGGGGATTTTCTTAACCTCCATTTTGGCTGAATTTTTAAAAAATGCAAAAATATCCCATGGAAGTCGTAGCTATGTTGTTTACCTATCCAACAAATTGTCCCATGCTAAGATTCAATACAAACCGGCACTTTATGGCCTTCCTTATAAAAAAGGGTCGAAAACGGGTAATGTCCTAAATTAACGAGGGGATTTTCTTAACCTCCATTTTGGCTGAATTTTTAGAGAATGCAAAAATATCCCATGGAAGTCGTAGTTATGTTGTTTACCTATCCAACGAATTGTCACACGCTAAGATTCAATGCAAATCGGCCACATTATGGCCTTCCTACTAAAAAAGGGTCGAAAACGAGTAATGTCCCAAATTAACGAGGAGATTTTCTTAACCTCCATTTTGGCTGAATTTTTAAAAAATGCAAAAATATCCCATGGAAGTCGTAGCTATGTTGTTTACCTATCCAACAAATTGTCCCATGCTAAGATTCAATACAAACCGGCCAATTTATGGCCTTCCTTATAAAAAAGGGTCGAAAATGAGTAATGTCCTAAATTAACGAGGGGATTTTCTTAACCTCCATTTTGGCTGAATTTTTAAAAAATGCAAAAATATCCCATGGAAGTCGTAGCTATGTTGTTTACCTATCCAACAAATTGTCCCATGCTAAGATTCAATACAAACCGGCACTTTATGGCCTTCCTTATAAAAAAGGGTCGAAAACGGGTAATGTCCTAAATTAACGAGGGGATTTTCTTAACCTCCATTTTGGCTGAATTTTTAGAGAATGCAAAAATATCCCATGGAAGTCGTAGTTATGTTGTTTACCTATCCAACGAATTGTCACACGCTAAGATTCAATGCAAATCGGCCACATTATGGCCTTCCTACTAAAAAAGGGTCGAAAACGAGTAATGTCCCAAATTAACGAGGAGATTTTCTTAACCTCCATTTTGGCTGAATTTTTAAAAAATGCAAAAATATCCCATGGAAGTCGTAGCTATGTTGTTTACCTATCCAACAAATTGTCCCATGCTAAGATTCAATACAAACCGGCCAATTTATGGCCTTCCTTATAAAAAAGGGTCGAAAATGAGTAATGTCCTAAATTAACGAGGGGATTTTCTTAACCTCCATTTTGGCTGAATTTTTAGAGAATGCAAAAATATCCCATGGAAGTCGTAGTTATGTTGTTTACCTATCCAACGAATTGTCACACGCTAAGATTCAATGCAAATCGGCCACATTATGGCCTTCCTACTAAAAAAGGGTCGAAAACGAGTAATGTCCCAAATTAACGAGGATATTTTCTTAACCCCCATTTTGGCTGAATTTTTAGAGAATGCAAAAATATCCCATGGAAGTCATAGTTATGTTGTTTACCTATCCAACGAATTGTCACACGCTAAGATTCAATGCAAATCGGTCACATTATGGCCTTCCTACTAAAAAAGGGTCGAAAACGAGTAATGTCAAAAATTAACGAGGATATTTTCTTAACCCCCATTTTGGCTGAATTTTTAGAGAATGCAAAAATATCCCATTCGTAGCTATGTTGTTTACCTATCCAACGAATTGTCCCATGCTAAGATTCAATACAAACCGGCCACTTTATGGCCTTCCTTATAAAAAAGGGTCGAAAACGAGTAATGTCCTAAATTAACGAGGGGATTTTCTTAACCTCCATTTTGGCTGAATTTTTAGAGAATGCAAAAATATCCCATGGAAGTCGTAGTTATGTTGTTTACCTATCCAATGAATTGTCACACGCTAAGATTCAATGCAAATCGGCCACATTATGGCCTTCCTACTAAAAAAGGGTCGAAAACGAGTAATGTCCCAAATTAACGAGGAGATTTTCTTAACCTCCATTTTGGCTGAATTTTTAAAAAATGCAAAAATATCCCATGGAAGTCGTAGCTATGTTGTTTACCTATCCAACAAATTGTCCCATGCTAAGATTCAATACAAACCGGCCACTTTATGGCCTTCCTTATAAAAAAGGGTCGAAAACGAGTAATGTCCTAAATTAACGAGGGGATTTTCTTAACCTCCATTTTGGCTGATTTTTTAGAGAATGCAAAAATATCCCATGGAAGTCGTAGTTATGTTGTTTACCTATCCAACGAATTGTCACACGCTAAGATTCAATGCAAATCGGCCACATTATGGCCTTCCTACTAAAAAAGGGTCGAAAACGAGTAATGTCCCAAATTAACAAGGATATTTTCTTAACCCCAATTTTGGCTGAATTTTTAGAGAATGCAAAAATATCCCATGGAAGTCATAGTTATGTTGTTTACCTATCCAACGAATTGTCACACGCTAAGATTCAATGCAAATCGGCCACATTATGGCCTTCCTAGTAAAAATGGGTCGAAAACGAGTAATGTCCCAAATTAACGAGGAGATTTTCTTAACCTCCATTTTGGCTGAATTTTTAAAAAATGCAAAAATATCCCATGGAAGTCGTAGCTATGTTGTATACCTATCCAACGAATTGTCCCATGCTAAGATTCAATACAAACCGGCCACTTTATGGCCTTCCTTATAAAAAAGGGTCGAAAACGAGTAATGTCCTAAATTAACGAGGGGATTTTCTTAACCTCCATTTTGGCTGAATTTTTAGAGAATGCAAAAATATCCCATGGAAGTCGTAGTTATGTTGTTTACCTATCCAACGAATTGTCACACGCTAAGATTCAATGCAAATCGGCCACATTATGGCCTTCCTACTAAAAAAGGGTCGAAAACGAGTAATGTCCCAAATTAACGAGGAGATTTTCTTAACCTCCATTTTGGCTGAATTTTTAAAAAATGCAAAAATATCCCATGGAAGTCGTAGCTATGTTGTTTACCTATCCAACAAATTGTCCCATGCTAAGATTCAATACAAACCGGCCAATTTATGGCCTTCCTTATAAAAAAGGGTCGAAAATGAGTAATGTCCTAAATTAACGAGGGGATTTTCTTAACCTCCATTTTGGCTGAATTTTTAGAGAATGCAAAAATATCCCATGGAAGTCGTAGTTATGTTGTTTACCTATCCAACGAATTGTCACACGCTAAGATTCAATGCAAATCGGCCACATTATGGCCTTCCTACTAAAAAAGGGTCGAAAACGAGTAATGTCCCAAATTAACGAGGATATTTTCTTAACCCCCATTTTGGCTGAATTTTTAGAGAATGCAAAAATATCCCATGGAAGTCATAGTTATGTTGTTTACCTATCCAACGAATTGTCACACGCTAAGATTCAATGCAAATCGGTCACATTATGGCCTTCCTACTAAAAAAGGGTCGAAAACGAGTAATGTCAAAAATTAACGAGGATATTTTCTTAACCCCCATTTTGGCTGAATTTTTAGAGAATGCAAAAATATCCCATTCGTAGCTATGTTGTTTACCTATCCAACGAATTGTCCCATGCTAAGATTCAATACAAACCGGCCACTTTATGGCCTTCCTTATAAAAAAGGGTCGAAAACGAGTAATGTCCTAAATTAACGAGGGGATTTTCTTAACCTCCATTTTGGCTGAATTTTTAGAGAATGCAAAAATATCCCATGGAAGTCGTAGTTATGTTGTTTACCTATCCAATGAATTGTCACACGCTAAGATTCAATGCAAATCGGCCACATTATGGCCTTCCTACTAAAAAAGGGTCGAAAACGAGTAATGTCCCAAATTAACGAGGAGATTTTCTTAACCTCCATTTTGGCTGAATTTTTAAAAAATGCAAAAATATCCCATGGAAGTCGTAGCTATGTTGTTTACCTATCCAACAAATTGTCCCATGCTAAGATTCAATACAAACCGGCCACTTTATGGCCTTCCTTATAAAAAAGGGTCGAAAACGAGTAATGTCCTAAATTAACGAGGGGATTTTCTTAACCTCCATTTTGGCTGAATTTTTAGAGAATGCAAAAATATCCCATGGAAGTCGTAGTTATGTTGTTTACCTATCCAACGAATTGTCACACGCTAAGATTCAATGCAAATCGGCCACATTATGGCCTTCCTACTAAAAAAGGGTCGAAAACGAGTAATGTCCCAAATTAACAAGGATATTTTCTTAACCCCAATTTTGGCTGAATTTTTAGAGAATGCAAAAATATCCCATGGAAGTCATAGTTATGTTGTTTACCTATCCAACGAATTGTCACACGCTAAGATTCAATGCAAATCGGCCACATTATGGCCTTCCTAGTAAAAATGGGTCGAAAACGAGTAATGTCCCAAATTAACGAGGAGATTTTCTTAACCTCCATTTTGGCTGAATTTTTAAAAAATGCAAAAATATCCCATGGAAGTCGTAGCTATGTTGTTTACCTATCCAACGAATTGTCCCATGCTAAGATTCAATACAAACCGGCCACTTTATGGCCTTCCTTATAAAAAAGGGTCGAAAACGAGTAATGTCCTAAATTAACGAGGGGATTTTCTTAACCTCCATTTTGGCTGAATTTTTAGAGAATGCAAAAATATCCCATGGAAGTCGTAGTTATGTTGTTTACCTATCCAACGAATTGTCACACGCTAAGATTCAATGCAAATAGGCCACATTATGGCCTTCCTACTAAAAAAGGGTCGAAAACGAGTAATGTCCCAAATTAACGAGGATATTTTCTTAACCCCCATTTTGGCTGAATTTTTAGAGAATGCAAAAATATCCCATGGAAGTCATAGTTATGTTGTTTACCTATCCAACGAATTGTCACACGCTAAGATTCAATGCAAATCGGTCACATTATGGCCTTCCTACTAAAAAAGGGTCGAAAACGAGTAATGTCAAAAATTAACGAGGATATTTTCTTAACTCCCATTTTGGCTGAATTTTTAGAGAATGCAAAAATATCCCATGGAAGTCGTAGCTATGTTGTTTACCTATCCAACGAATTGTCCCATGCTAAGATTCAATACAAACCGGCCACTTTATGGCCTTCCTTATAAAAAAGGGTCGAAAACGAGTAATGTCCTAAATTAACGAGGGGATTTTCTTAACCTCCATTTTGGCTGAAATTTTAGAGAATGCAAAAATATCCCATGGAAGTCGTAGTTATGTTTTTACCTATCCAACGAATTGTCACACTCTAAGATTCAATGCAAATCGGCCACATTATGGCCTTCCTACTAAAAAAGGGTCGAAAACGAGTAATGTCCCAAATTAACGAGGAGATTTTCTTAACCTCCATTTTGGCTGAATTTTTAAAAAATGCAAAAATATCCCATGGAAGTCGTAGCTATGTTGTTTACCTATCCAACAAATTGTCCCATGCTAAGATTCAATACAAACCGGCCAATTTATGGCCTTCCTTATAAAAAAGGGTCGAAAACGAGTAATGTCCTAAATTAACGAGGGGATTTTCTTAACCTCCATTTTGGCTGAATTTTTAGAGAATGCAAAAATATCCCATGGAAGTCGTAGTTATGTTGTTTACCTATCCAACGAATTGTCACACGCTAAGATTCAATGCAAATCGGCCACATTATGGCCTTCCTACTAAAAAAGGGTCGAAAACGAGTAATGTCCCAAATTAACAAGGATATTGTCTTAACCCCCATTTTGGCTGAATTTTTAGAGAATGCAAAAACATCCCATGGAAGTCATAGTTATGTTGTTTACCTATCCAACGAATTGTCACACGCTAAGATTCAATGCAAATCGGCCACATTATGGCCTTCCTAGTAAAAATGGGTCGAAAACGAGTAATGTCCCAAATTAACGAGGAGATTTTCTTAACCTCCATTTTGGCTGAGTTTTTAAAAAATGCAAAAATATCCCATTGAAGTCGTAGCTATGTTGTTTACCTATCCAACGAATTGTCCCATGCTAAGATTCAATACAAACCGGCCACTTTATGGCCTTCCTTATAAAAAAGGGTCGAAAACGAGTAATGTCCTAAATTAACGAGGGGATTTTCTTAACCTCCATTTTGGCTGAATTTTTAGAGAATGCAAAAATATCCCATGGAAGTCGTAGTTATGTTGTTTACCTATCCAACGAATTGTCACACGCTAAGATTCAATGCAAATCGGCCACATTATGGCCTTCCTACTAAAAAAGGGTCGAAAACGAGTAATGTCCCAAATTAACGAGGAGATTTTCTTAACCTCCATTTTGGCTGAATTTTTAAAAAATGCAAAAATATCCCATGGAAGTCGTAGCTATGTTGTTTACCTATCCAACAAATTGTCCCATGCTAAGATTCAACACAAACCGGCCACTTTATGGCCTTCCTTATAAAAAAGGGTCGAAAACGAGTAATGTCCTAAATTAACGAGGGGATTTTCTTAACCTCCATTTTGGCTGAATTTTTAGAGAATGCAAAAATATCCCATGGAAGTCGTAGTTATGTTGTTTACCTATCCAACGAATTGTCACACGCTAAGATTCAATGCAAATAGGCCACATTATGGCCTTCCTACTAAAAAAGGGTCGAAAACGAGTAATGTCCCAAATTAACGAGGATATTTTCTTAACCCCCATTTTGGCTGAATTTTTAGAGAATGCAAAAATATCCCATGGAAGTCATAGTTATGTTGTTTACCTATCCAACGAATTGTCACACGCTAAGATTCAATGCAAATCGGTCACATTATGGCCTTCCTACTAAAAAAAGGTCGAAAACGAGTAATGTCAAAAATTAACGAGGATATTTTCTTAACTCCCATTTTGGCTGAATTTTTAGAGAATGCAAAAATATCCCATGGAAGTCGTAGCTATGTTGTTTACCTATCCAACGAATTGTCCCATGCTAAGATTCAATACAAACCGGCCACTTTATGGCCTTCCTTATAAAAAAGGGTCGAAAACGAGTAATGTCCTAAATTAACGAGGGGATTTTCTTAACCTCCATTTTGGCTGAAATTTTAGAGAATGCAAAAATATCCCATGGAAGTCGTAGTTATGTTGTTTACCTATCCAACGAATTGTCACACTCTAAGATTCAATGCAAATCGGCCACATTATGGCCTTCCTACTAAAAAAGGGTCGAAAACGAGTAATGTCCCAAATTAACGAGGAGATTTTCTTAACCTCCATTTTGGCTGAATTTTTAAAAAATGCAAAAATATCCCATGGAAGTCGTAGCTATGTTGTTTACCTATCCAACAAATTGTCCCATGCTAAGATTCAATACAAACCGGCCAATTTATGGCCTTCCTTATAAAAAAGGGTCGAAAATGAGTAATGTCCTAAATTAACGAGGGGATTTTCTTAACCTCCATTTTGGCTGAATTTTTAGAGAATGCAAAAATATCCCATGGAAGTCGTAGTTATGTTGTTTACCTATCCAACGAATTGTCACACGCTAAGATTCAATGCAAATCGGCCACATTATGGCCTTCCTACTAAAAAAGGGTCGAAAACGAGTAATGTCAAAAATTAACGAGGATATTTTCTTAACCCCCATTTTGGCTGAATTTTTAGAGAATGCAAAAATATCCCATGGAAGTCGTAGTTATGCTGTTTACCTATCCAACGAATTGTCACACGCTAAGATTCAATGCAAATCGGCCACATTATGGCCTTCCTACTAAAAAAGGGTCGAAAACGAGTAATGTCCCAAATTAACGAGGAGATTTTCTTAACCTCCATTTTGGCTGAATTTTTTAAAAATGCAAAAATATCCCATGGAAGTCGTAGCTATGTTGTTTACCTATCCAACAAATTGTCCCATGCTAAGATTCAATACAAACCGGCCACTTTATGGCCCTCCTTATAAAAAAGGGTCGAAAACGAGTAATGTCCTAAATTAACGAGGGGATTTTCTTAACCTCCATTTTGGCTGAATTTTTAGAGAATGCAAAAATATCCCATGGAAGTCGTAGTTATGTTGTTTACCTATCCAACGAATTGTCACACGCTAAGATTCAATGCAAATCGGCCACATTATGGCCTTCCTACTAAAAAAGGGTCGAAAACGAGTAATGTCCCAAATTAACGAGGATATTTTCTTAACCCCCATTTTGGCTGAATTTTTAGAGAATGCAAAAATATCCCATGGAAGTCATAGTTATGTTGTTTACCTATCCAACGAATTGTCACACGCTAAGATTCAATGCAAATCGGTCACATTATGGCCTTCCTACTAAAAAAGGGTCGAAAACGAGTAATGTCAAAAATTAACGAGGATATTTTCTTAACCCCCATTTTGGCTGAATTTTTAGAGAATGCAAAAATATCCCATGGAAGTCGTAGCTATGTTGTTTACCTATCCAACGAATTGTCCCATGCTAAGATTCAATACAAACCGGCCACTTTATGGCCTTCCTTATAAAAAAGGGTCGAAAACGAGTAATGTCCTAAATTAACGAGGGGATTTTCTTAACCTCCATTTTGGCTGAAATTTTAGAGAATGCAAAAATATCCCATGGAAGTCGTAGTTATGTTGTTTACCTATCCAACGAATTGTCACACTCTAAGATTCAATGCAAATCGGCCACATTATGGCCTTCCTACTAAAAAAGGGTCGAAAACGAGTAATGTCCCAAATTAACGAGGAGATTTTCTTAACCTCCATTTTGGCTGAATTTTTAAAAAATGCAAAAATATCCCATGGAAGTCGTAGCTATGTTGTTTACCTATCCAACAAATTGTCCCATGCTAAGATTCAATACAAACCGGCCAATTTATGGCCTTCCTTATAAAAAAGGGTCGAAAATGAGTAATGTCCTAAATTAACGAGGGGATTTTCTTAACCTCCATTTTGGCTGAATTTTTAGAGAATGCAAAAATATCCCATGGAAGTCGTAGTTATGTTGTTTACCTATCCAACGAATTGTCACACGCTAAGATTCAATGCAAATCGGCCACATTATGGCCTTCCTACTAAAAAAGGGTCGAAAACGAGTAATGTCAAAAATTAACGAGGATATTTTCTTAACCCCCATTTTGGCTGAATTTTTAGAGAATGCAAAAATATCCCATGGAAGTCGTAGTTATGCTGTTTACCTATCCAACGAATTGTCACACGCTAAGATTCAATGCAAATCGGCCACATTATGGCCTTCCTACTAAAAAAGGGTCGAAAACGAGTAATGTCCCAAATTAACGAGGAGATTTTCTTAACCTCCATTTTGGCTGAATTTTTTAAAAATGCAAAAATATCCCATGGAAGTCGTAGCTATGTTGCTTACCTATCCAACAAATTGTCCCATGCTAAGATTCAATACAAACCGGCCACTTTATGGCCTTCCTTATAAAAAAGGGTCGAAAACGAGTAATGTCCTAAATTAACGAGGGGATTTTCTTAACCTCCATTTTGGCTGAATTTTTAGAGAATGCAAAAATATCCCATGGAAGTCGTAGTTATGTTGTTTACCTATCCAACGAATTGTCACACGCTAAGATTCAATGCAAATCGGCCACATTATGGCCTTCCTACTAAAAAAGGGTCGAAAACGAGTAATGTCCCAAATTAACGAGGATATTTTCTTAACCCCCATTTTGGCTGAATTTTTAGAGAATGCAAAAATATCCCATGGAAGTCATAGTTATGTTGTTTACCTATCCAACGAATTGTCACACGCTAAGATTCAATGCAAATCGGTCACATTATGGCCTTCCTACTAAAAAAGGGTCGAAAACGAGTAATGTCAAAAATTAACGAGGATATTTTCTTAACCCCCATTTTGGCTGAATTTTTAGAGAATGCAAAAATATCCCATGGAAGTCGTAGCTATGTTGTTTACCTATCCAACGAATTGTCCCATGCTAAGATTCAATACAAACCGTCCACTTTATGGCCTTCCTTATAAAAAAGGGTCGAAAACGAGTAATGTCCTAAATTAACGAGGGGATTTTCTTAACCTCCATTTTGGCTGAATTTTTAGAGAATGCAAAAATATCCCATGGAAGTCGTAGTTATGTTGTTTACCTATCCAACGAATTGTCACACGCTAAGATTCAATGCAAATCGGCCACATTATGGCCTTCCTACTAAAAAAGGGTCGAAAACGAGTAATGTCAAAAATTAACGAGGATATTTTCTTAACCCCCATTTTGGCTGAATTTTTAGAGAATGCAAAAATATCCCATGGAAGTCGTAGTTATGTTGTTTACCTATCCAACGAATTGTCACACGCTAAGATTCAATGCAAATCGGGCACATTATGGCCTTCCTACTAAAAAAGGGTCGAAAACGAGTAATGTCCCAAATTAACGAGGATATTTTCTTAACCCCCATTTTGGCTGAATTTTTAGAGAATGCAAAAATATCCCATGGAAGTCATAGTTATGTTGTTTACCTATCCAACGAATTGTCACACGCTAAGATTCAATGCAAATCGGCCACATTATGGCCTTCCTAGTAAAAAAGGGTCGAAAACGAGTAATATCCCAAATTAACGAGGAGATTTTCTTAACCTCCATTTTGGCTGAATTTTTAAAAAATGCAAAAATATCCCATGGAAGTCGTAGCTATGTTGTTTACCTATCCAACAAATTGTCCCATGCTAAGATTCAATACAAACCGGCCACTTTATGGCCTTCCTTATAAAAAAGGGTCGAAAACGAGTAATGTCCTAAATTAACGAGGGGATTTTCTTAACCTCCATTTTGGCTGAATTTTTAGAGAATGCAAAAATATCCCATGGAAGTCGTAGTTATGTTGTTTACCTATCCAACGAATTGTCACACGCTAAGATTCAATGCAAATCGGCCACATTATGGCCTTCCTACTAAAAAAGGGTCGAAAACGAGTAATGTCCCAAATTAACAAGGATATTTTCTTAACCCCCATTTTGGCTGAATTTTTAGAGAATGCAAAAATATCCCATGGAAGTCATAGTTATGTTGTTTACCTATCCAACGAATTGTCACACGCTAAGATTCAATGCAAATCGGCCACATTATGGCCTTCCTAGTAAAAAAGGGTCGAAAACGAGTAATGTCCCAAATTAACGAGGAGATTTTCTTAACCTCCATTTTGGCTGAATTTTTAAAAAATGCAAAAATATCCCATGGAAGTCGTAGCTATGTTGTTTACCTATCCAACAAATTGTCCCATGCTAAGATTCAATACAAACCGGCCACTTTATGGCCTTCCTTATAAAAAAGGGTCGAAAACGAGTAATGTCCTAAATTAACGAGGGGATTTTCTTAACCTCCATTTTGGCTGAATTTTTAGAGAATGCAAAAATATCCCATGGAAGTCGTAGTTATGTTGTTTACCTATCCAACGAATTGTCACACGCTAAGATTCAATGCAAATCGGCCACATTATGGCCTTCCTACTAAAAAAGGGTCGAAAATGAGTAATGTCCTAAATTAACGAGGGGATTTTCTTAACCTCCATTTTGGCTGAATTTTTAGAGAATGCAAAAATATCCCATGGAAGTCGTAGTTATGTTGTTTACCTATCCAACGAATTGTCACACGCTAAGATTCAATGCAAATCGGCCACATTATGGCCTTCCTACTAAAAAAGGGTCGAAAACGAGTAATGTCAAAAATTAACGAGGATATTTTCTTAACCCCCATTTTGGCTGAATTTTTAGAGAATGCAAAAATATCCCATGGAAGTCGTAGTTATGTTGTTTACCTATCCAACGAATTGTCACACGCTAAGATTCAATGCAAATCGGCCACATTATGGCCTTCCTACTAAAAAAGGGTCGAAAACGAGTAATGTCCCAAATTAACAAGGATATTTTCTTAACCCCCATTTTGGCTGAATTTTTAGAGAATGCAAAAATATCCCATGGAAGTCATAGTTATGTTGTTTACCTATCCAACGAATTGTCACACGCTAAGATTCAATGCAAATCGGCCACATTATGGCCTTCCTAGTAAAAATGGGTCGAAAACGAGTAATGTCCCAAATTAACGAGGAGATTTTCTTAACCTCCATTTTGGCTGAATTTTTAAAAAATGCAAAAATATCCCATGGAAGTCGTAGCTATGTTGTTTACCTATCCAACGAATTGTCCCATGCTAAGATTCAATACAAACCGGCCACTTTATGGCCTTCCTTATAAAAAAGGGTCGAAAACGAGTAATGTCCTAAATTAACGAGGGGATTTTCTTAACCTCCATTTTGGCTGAATTGTTAGAGAATGCAAAAATATCCCATGGAAGTCGTAGTTATGTTGTTTACCTATCCAACGAATTGTCACACGCTAAGATTCAATGCAAATCGGCCACATTATGGCCTTCCTACTAAAAAAGGGTCGAAAACGAGTAATGTCCCAAATTAACGAGGATATTTTCTTAACCCCCATTTTGGCTGAATTTTTAGAGAATGCAAAAATATCCCATGGAAGTCATAGTTATGTTGTTTACCTATCCAACGAATTGTCACATGCTAAGATTCAATGCAAATCGGTCACATTATGGCCTTCCTACTAAAAAAGGGTCGAAAACGAGTAATGTCAAAAATTAACGAGGATATTTTCTTAACCCCCATTTTGGCTGAATTTTTAGAGAATGCAAAAATATCCCATGGAAGTCATAGTTATGTTGTTTACCTATCCAACGAATTGTCACACGCTAAGATTCAACGCAAATCGGCCACATTATGGCCTTCCTACTAAAAAAGGGTCGAAAACGAGTAATGTCCCAAAATAACGAGGATATTTTCTTAACCCCCATTTTGGCTGAATTTTTAGAGAATGCAAAAATATCCCATGGAAGTCGTAGCTATGTTGTTTACTTATCCAACGAATTGTCACACGCTAAGATTCAATGCAAATCGGCCACATTATGGCCTTCCTACTAAAAAAAGGTCGAAAACGAGTAATGTCCCAAATTAACGAGGAGATTTTCTTAACCTCCATTTTGGCTGAATTTTTAGAGAATGCAAAAATATCCCATGGAAGTCGTAGTTATGTTGTTTACCTATCCAACGAATTGTCACACGCTAAGATTCAATGCAAATCGGCCACATTATGGCCTTCCTACTAAAAAAGGGTCGAAAACGAGTAATGTCCTAAATTAACGAGGGGATTTTCTTAACCTCCATTTTGGCTGAATTTTTAGAGAATGCAAAAATATCCCATGGAAGTCGTAGTTATGTTGTTTACCTATCCAACGAATTGTCACACGCTAAGATTCAATGCAAATCGGCCACATTATGGCCTTCCTACTAAAAAAGGGTCGAAAACGAGTAATGTCCCAAATTAACGAGGATATTTTCTTAACCCCCATTTTGGCTGAATTTTTAGAGAATGCAAAAATATCCCATGGAAGTCGTAGTTATGTTTTTTACCTATCCAACGAATTGTCACACGCTAAGATTCAATGCAAATCGGCCACATTATGGCCTTCCTACTAAAAAAGGGTCGAAAACGAGTAATGTCCCAAATTAACGAGGATATTTTCTTAACCCCCATTTTGGCTGAATTTTTAGAGAATGCAAAATATCCCATGGAAGTCATAGTTATGTTGTTTACCTATCCAACGAATTGTCACACGCTAAGATTCAATGCAAATCGGCCACGTTATGGCCTTCCTAGTAAAAAAGGGTCGAAAACGAGTAATGTCCCAAATTAACGAGGAGATTTTCTTAACCTCCATTTTGGCTGAATTTTTAAAAAATGCAAAAATATCACATGGAAGTCGTAGCTATGTTGTTTACCTATCCAACGAATTGTCCCATGCTAAGATTCAATACAAACCGACCACTTTATGGCCTTCCTTATAAAAAAGGGTCGAAAACGAGTAATGTCCTAAATTAACGAGGGGATTTTCTTAACCTCCATTTTGGCTGAATTTTTAGAGAATGCAAAAATATCCCATGGAAGTCGTAGTTATGTTGTTTACCTATCCAACGAATTGTCACACGCTTAGATTCAATGCAAATCGGCCACATTATGGCTTTCCTACTAAAAAAGGGTCGCAAACGAGTAATGTCCCAAATTAACGAGGATATTTTCTTAACCCCCATTTTGGCTGAATTTTTAGAGAATTCAAAAATATCCCATGGAAGTCATAGTTATGTTGTTTACCAATCCAACGAATTGTCACACGCTAAGATTCAATGCAAATCGGCCACATTATGGCCTTCCTACTAAAAAAGGGTCGAAAACGAGTAATGTCCTAAATTAACGAGGGGATTTTCTTAACCTCCATTTTGGCTGAATTTTTAGAGAATGCAAAAATATCCCATGGAAGTCGTAGTTATGTTGTTTACCTATCCAACGAATTGTCACACGCTAAGATTCAATGCAAATCGGCCACATTATGGCCTTCCTACTAAAAAAGGGTCGAAAACGAGTAATGTCCCAAATTAACGAGGATATTTTCTTAACCCCCATTTTGGCTGAATTTTTAGAGAATGCAAAAATATCCCATGGAAGTCGTAGTTATGTTTTTTACCTATCCAACGAATTGTCACACGCTAAGATTCAATGCAAATCGGCCACATTATGGCCTTCCTACTAAAAAAGGGTCGAAAACGAGTAATGTCCCAAATTAACGAGGATATTTTCTTAACCCCCATTTTGGCTGAATTTTTAGAGAATGCAAAAATATCCCATGGAAGTCATAGTTATGTTGTTTACCTATCCAACGAATTGTCACACGCTAAGATTCAATGAAAATCGGCCACGTTATGGCCTTCCTAGTAAAAAAGGGTCGAAAACGAGTAATGTCCCAAATTAACGAGGAGATTTTCTTAACCTCCATTTTGGCTGAATTTTTAAAAAATGCAAAAATATCACATGGAAGTCGTAGCTATGTTGTTTACCTATCCAACGAATTGTCCCATGCTAAGATTCAATACAAACCGACCACTTTATGGCCTTCCTTATAAAAAAGGGTCGAAAAC
This sequence comes from Medicago sativa, assembly GCF_051527215.1. Lineage (NCBI taxonomy): Eukaryota > Viridiplantae > Streptophyta > Magnoliopsida > Fabales > Fabaceae > Medicago > Medicago sativa. Next base: position 99,290,102 of record NC_140754.1, on the reverse strand, counting down.
GAGTAATGTCCTAAATTAACGAGGGGATTTTCTTAACCTCCATTTTGGCTGAATTTTTAGAGAATGCAAAAATATCCCATGGAAGTCGTAGTTATGTTGTTTACCTATCCAACGAATTGTCACACGCTTAGATTCAATGCAAATCGGCCACATTATGGCTTTCCTACTAAAAAAGGGTCGCAAACGAGTAATGTCCCAAATTAACGAGGATATTTTCTTAACCCCCATTTTGGCTGAATTTTTAGAGAATTCAAAAATATCCCATGGAAGTCATAGTTATGTTGTTTACCAATCCAACGAATTGTCACACGCTAAGATTCAATGCAAATCGGCCACATTATGGCCTTCCTACTAAAAAAGGGTCGAAAACGAGTAATGTCCTAAATTAACGAGGGGATTTTCTTAACCTCCATTTTGGCTGAATTTTTAGAGAATGCAAAAATATCCCATGGAAGTCGTAGTTATGTTGTTTACCTATCCAACGAATTGTCACACGCTAAGATTCAATGCAAATCGGCCACATTATGGCCTTCCTACTAAAAAAGGGTCGAAAACGAGTAATGTCCCAAATTAACGAGGATATTTTCTTAACCCCCATTTTGGCTGAATTTTTAGAGAATGCAAAAATATCCCATGGAAGTCGTAGTTATGTTTTTTACCTATCCAACGAATTGTCACACGCTAAGATTCAATGCAAATCGGCCACATTATGGCCTTCCTACTAAAAAAGGGTCGAAAACGAGTAATGTCCCAAATTAACGAGGATATTTTCTTAACCCCCATTTTGGCTGAATTTTTAGAGAATGCAAAAATATCCCATGGAAGTCATAGTTATGTTGTTTACCTATCCAACGAATTGTCACACGCTAAGATTCAATGCAAATCGGCCACGTTATGGCCTTCCTAGTAAAAAAGGGTCGAAAACGAGTAATGTCCCAAATTAACGAGGAGATTTTCTTAACCTCCATTTTGGCTGAATTTTTAAAAAATGCAAAAATATCACATGGAAGTCGTAGCTATGTTGTTTACCTATCCAACGAATTGTCCCATGCTAAGATTCAATACAAACCGACCACTTTATGGCCTTCCTTATAAAAAAGGGTCGAAAACGAGTAATGTCCTAAATTAACGAGGGGATTTTCTTAACCTCCATTTTGGCTGAATTTTTAGAGAATGCAAAAATATCCCATGGAAGTCGTAGTTATGTTGTTTACCTATCCAACGAATTGTCACACGCTTAGATTCAATGCAAATCGGCCACATTATGGCTTTCCTACTAAAAAAGGGTCGCAAACGAGTAATGTCCCAAATTAACGAGGATATTTTCTTAACCCCCATTTTGGCTGAATTTTTAGAGAATTCAAAAATATCCCATGGAAGTCATAGTTATGTTGTTTACCAATCCAACGAATTGTCACACGCTAAGATTCAATGCAAATCGGCCACATTATGGCCTTCCTACTAAAAAAGGGTCGAAAACGAGTAATGTCCTAAATTAACGAGGGGATTTTCTTAACCTCCATTTTGGCTGAATTTTTAGAGAATGCAAAAATATCCCATGGAAGTCGTAGTTATGTTGTTTACCTATCCAACGAATTGTCACACGCTAAGATTCAATGCAAATCGGCCACATTATGGCCTTCCTACTAAAAAAGGGTCGAAAACGAGTAATGTCCCAAATTAACGAGGATATTTTCTTAACCCCCATTTTGGCTGAATTTTTAGAGAATGCAAAAATATCCCATGGAAGTCGTAGTTATGTTTTTTACCTATCCAACGAATTGTCACACGCTAAGATTCAATGCAAATCGGCCACATTATGGCCTTCCTACTAAAAAAGGGTCGAAAACGAGTAATGTCCCAAATTAACGAGGATATTTTCTTAACCCCCATTTTGGCTGAATTTTTAGAGAATGCAAAAATATCCCATGGAAGTCATAGTTATGTTGTTTACCTATCCAACGAATTGTCACACGCTAAGATTCAATGCAAATCGGCCACGTTATGGCCTTCCTAGTAAAAAAGGGTCGAAAACGAGTAATGTCCCAAATTAACGAGGAGATTTTCTTAACCTCCATTTTGGCTGAATTTTTAAAAAATGCAAAAATATCACATGGAAGTCGTAGCTATGTTGTTTACCTATCCAACGAATTGTCCCATGCTAAGATTCAATACAAACCGACCACTTTATGGCCTTCCTTATAAAAAAGGGTCGAAAACGAGTAATGTCCTAAATTAACGAGGGGATTTTCTTAACCTCCATTTTGGCTGAATTTTTAGAGAATGCAAAAATATCCCATGGAAGTCGTAGTTATGTTGTTTACCTATCCAACGAATTGTCACACGCTTAGATTCAATGCAAATCGGCCACATTATGGCTTTCCTACTAAAAAAGGGTCGCAAACGAGTAATGTCCCAAATTAACGAGGATATTTTCTTAACCCCCATTTTGGCTGAATTTTTAGAGAATTCAAAAATATCCCATGGAAGTCATAGTTATGTTGTTTACCAATCCAACGAATTGTCACACGCTAAGATTCAATGCAAATCGGCCACATTATGGCCTTCCTACTAAAAAAGGGTCGAAAACGAGTAATGTCCTAAATTAACGAGGGGATTTTCTTAACCTCCATTTTGGCTGAATTTTTAGAGAATGCAAAAATATCCCATGGAAGTCGTAGTTATGTTGTTTACCTATCCAACGAATTGTCACACGCTAAGATTCAATGCAAATCGGCCACATTATGGCCTTCCTACTAAAAAAGGGTCGAAAACGAGTAATGTCCCAAATTAACAAGGATATTTTCTTAACCCCCATTTTGGCTGAATTTTTAGAGAATGCAAAAATATCCCATGGAAGTCATAGTTATGTTGTTTACCTATCCAACGAATTGTCACACGCTAAGATTCAATGCAAATCGGCCACATTATGGCCTTCCTAGTAAAAATGGGTCGAAAACGAGTAATGTCCCAAATTAACGAGGAGATTTTCTTAACCTCCATTTTGGCTGAATTTTTAAAAAATGCAAAAATATCCCATGGAAGTCGTAGCTATGTTGTTTACCTATCCAACGAATTGTCCCATGCTAAGATTCAATACAAACCGGCCACTTTATGGCCTTCCTTATAAAAAAGGGTCGAAAACGAGTAATGTCCTAAATTAACGAGGGGATTTTCTTAACCTCCATTTTGGCTGAATTGTTAGAGAATGCAAAAATATCCCATGGAAGTCGTAGTTATGTTGTTTACCTATCCAACGAATTGTCACACGCTAAGATTCAATGCAAATCGGCCACATTATGGCCTTCCTACTAAAAAAGGGTCGAAAACGAGTAATGTCCCAAATTAACGAGGATATTTTCTTAACCCCCATTTTGGCTGAATTTTTAGAGAATGCAAAAATATCCCATGGAAGTCATAGTTATGTTGTTTACCTATCCAACGAATTGTCACACGCTAAGATTCAATGCAAATCGGTCACATTATGGCCTTCCTACTAAAAAAGGGTCGAAAACGAGTAATGTCAAAAATTAACGAGGATATTTTCTTAACCCCCATTTTGGCTGAATTTTTAGAGAATGCAAAAATATCCCATGGAAGTCATAGTTATGTTGTTTACCTATCCAACGAATTGTCACACGCTAAGATTCAACGCAAATCGGCCACATTATGGCCTTCCTACTAAAAAAGGGTCGAAAACGAGTAATGTCCCAAAATAACGAGGATATTTTCTTAACCCCCATTTTGGCTGAATTTTTAGAGAATGCAAAAATATCCCATGGAAGTCGTAGCTATGTTGTTTACTTATCCAACGAATTGTCACACGCTAAGATTCAATGCAAATCGGCCACATTATGGCCTTCCTACTAAAAAAGGGTCGAAAACGAGTAATGTCCCAAATTAACGAGGAGATTTTCTTAACCTCCATTTTGGCTGAATTTTTAGAGAATGCAAAAATATCCCATGGAAGTCGTAGTTATGTTGTTTACCTATCCAACGAATTGTCACACGCTAAGATTCAATGCAAATCGGCCACATTATGGCCTTCCTACTAAAAAAGGGTCGAAAACGAGTAATGTCCTAAATTAACGAGGGGATTTTCTTAACCTCCATTTTGGCTGAATTTTTAGAGAATGCAAAAATATCCCATGGAAGTCGTAGTTATGTTGTTTACCTATCCAACGAATTGTCACACGCTAAGATTCAATGCAAATCGGCCACATTATGGCATTCCTACTAAAAAAGGGTCGAAAACGAGTAATGTCCCAAATTAACGAGGATATTTTCTTAACCCCCATTTTGGCTGAATTTTTAGAGAATGCAAAAATATCCCATGGAAGTCGTAGTTATGTTTTTTACCTATCCAACGAATTGTCACACGCTAAGATTCAATGCAAATCGGCCACATTATGGCCTTCCTACTAAAAAAGGGTCGAAAACGAGTAATGTCCCAAATTAACGAGGATATTTTCTTAACCCCCATTTTGGCTGAATTTTTAGAGAATGCAAAAATATCCCATGGAAGTCATAGTTATGTTGTTTACCTATCCAACGAATTGTCACACGCTAAGATTCAATGCAAATCGGCCACGTTATGGCCTTCCTAGTAAAAAAGGGTCGAAAACGAGTAATGTCCCAAATTAACGAGGAGATTTTCTTAACCTCCATTTTGGCTGAATTTTTAAAAAATGCAAAAATATCACATGGAAGTCGTAGCTATGTTGTTTACCTATCCAACGAATTGTCCCATGCTAAGATTCAATACAAACCGGCCACTTTATGGCCTTCCTTATAAAAAAGGGTCGAAAACGAGTAATGTCCTAAATTAACGAGGGGATTTTCTTAACCTCCATTTTGGCTGAATTTTTAGAGAATGCAAAAATATCCCATGGAAGTCGTAGTTATGTTGTTTACCTATCCAACGAATTGTCACACGCTTAGATTCAATGCAAATCGGCCACATTATGGCTTTCCTACTAAAAAAGGGTCGCAAACGAGTAATGTCCCAAATTAACGAGGATATTTTCTTAACCCCCATTTTGGCTGAATTTTTAGAGAATTCAAAAATATCCCATGGAAGTCATAGTTATGTTGTTTACCAATCCAACGAATTGTCACACGCTAAGATTCAATGCAAATCGGCCACATTAATGCCTTCCTAGTAAAAAAGGGTCGAAAACGAGTAATGTCCCAAATTAACGAGGAGATTTTCTTAACCTCCATTTTGGCTGAATTTTTAAAAAATGCAAAAATATCCCATGGAAGTCGTAGCTATGTTGTTTACCTATCCAACGAATTGTCCCATGCTAAGATTCAATACAAACCGGCCACTTTATGGCCTTCCTTATAAAAAAGGGTCGAAAACGAGTAATGTCCCAAATTAACGAGGATATTTTCTTAACCCCCATTTTGGCTGAATTTTTAGAGAATGCAAAAATATCCCATGGAAGTCGTAGTTATGTTGTTTACCTATCCAACGAATTGTCACACGCTAAGATTCAATGCAAATCGGCCACATTATGGCCTTCCTACTAAAAAAGGGTCGAAAACGAGTAATGTCCCAAATTAACGAGGATATTTTCTTAACCCCCATTTTGGCTGAATTTTTAGAGAATGCAAAAATATCCCATGGAAGTCATAGTTATGTTGTTTACCTATCCAACGAATTGTCACACGCTAAGATTCAATGCAAATCGGCCACATTATGGCCTTCCTAGTAAAAAAGCGTCGAAAACGAGTAATGTCCCAAATTAACGAGGAGATTTTCTTAACCTCCATTTTGGCTGAATTTTTAAAAAATGCAAAAATATCCCATGGAAGTCGTAGCTATGTTGTTTACCTATCCAACGAATTGTCCCATGCTAAGATTCAATACAAACCGGCCACTTTATGGCCTTCCTTATAAAAAAGGGTCGAAAACGAGTAATGTCCTAAATTAACGAGGGGATTTTCTTAACCTCCATTTTGGCTGAATTTTTAGAGAATGCAAAAATATCCCATGGAAGTCGTAGATATGTTGTTTACCTATCCAACGAATTGTCACATGCTAAGATTCAATACAAATCGGCCACTTTATGGCCTTCCTAGTAAAAATAGGTCGCAAACGAGTGATGTCCTAAATTAACGAGGAGATTTTCTTAACCTCCATTTTGGCCAAATTTTTAGAGAATGCAAAAATATTCCATGGAAGTCGTAGTTATGTTGTTTACCTATCCAACGAATTGTCACACGCTAAGATTCAATGTAAATATGCCACATTATGGCCTTCCTAGTAAAGAAGGGTCGAAAACGAGTAATGTCCCAAATTAACGAGGAGATTTTCTTAACCTCCATTTTGGCTGAATTTTTAGAGAATGCAAAAAAATCCCATGGAAGTCATAGCTATGTTGTTTACCTATCCAACAAATTGTCCCATGCTAAGATTCAATACAAACCGGCCACTTTATGGCCTTCCTTATAAAAAAGGGTTGAAAATGAGTAATGTCCTAAATTAACTAGGGGATTTTCTTAACCTCCATTTTGGCTGAATTTTTAGAGAATGCAAAAATATCCCATGGAAGTCGTAGTTATGTTGTTTACCTATCCAACGAATTGTCACACGCTAAGATTCAATGCAAATCGGCTACATTATGGCCTTCCTACTAAAAAAGGGTCGAAAACGAGTAATGTCCCAAATTAACGAGGATATTTTCTTAACCCCCATTTTGGCTGAATTTTTAGAGAATGCAAAAATATCCCATGGAAGTCGTAGTTATGTTGTTTACCTATCCAACGAATTGTCACACGCTAAGATTCAATGCAAATCGGCCACATTATGGCCTTCCTACTAAAAAAGGGTCGAAAACGAGTAATGTCCCAAATTAACGAGGATATTTTCTTAACCCCCATTTTGGCTGAATTTTTAGAGAATGCAAAAATATCCCATGGAAGTCATAGTTATGTTGTTTACCTATCCAACGAATTGTCACACGCTAAGATTCAATGCAAATCGGCCACATTATGGCCTTCCTAGTAAAAAAGGGTCGAAAACGAGTAATGTCCCAAATTAACGAGGAGATTTTCTTAACCTCCATTTTGGCTGAATTTTTAAAAAATGCAAAAATATCCCATGGAAGTCGTAGCTATGTTGTTTACCTATCCAACGAATTGTCCCATGCTAAGATTCATTACAAACCGGCCACTTTATGGCCTTCCTTATAAAAAAGGGTCGAAAATGAGTAATGTCCTAAATTAACGAGGGGATTTTCTTAACCTCCATTTTGGCTGAATTTTTAGAGAATGCAAAATTATCCCGTGGAAGTCGTAGTTATGTTGTTTACCTATCCAACGAATTGTCACACGCTTAGATTCAATGCAAATCGGCCACATTATGGCCTTCCTACTAAAAAAGGGTCGAAAACGAGTAATGTCCCAAATTAACGAGGATATTTTCTTAACCCCCATTTTGGCTGAATTTTTAGAGAATGCAAAAATATCCCATGGAAGTCATAGTTATGTTGTTTACCAATCCAACGAATTGTCACACGCTAAGATTCAATGCAAATCGGCCACATTATGGCCTTCCTAGTAAAAAAGGGTCGAAAACGAGTAATGTCCCAAATTAACGAGGAGATTTTCTTAACCTCCATTTTGGCTGAATTTTTAAAAAATGCAAAAATATCCCATGGAAGTCGTAGCTATGTTGTTTACCTATCCAACGAATTGTCCCATGCTAAGATTCAATACAAACCGGCCACTTTATGGCCTTCCTTATAAAAAAGGGTCGAAAACGAGTAATGTCCCAAATTAACGAGGATATTTTCTTAACCCCCATTTTGGCTGAATTTTTAGAGAATGCAAAAATATCCCATGGAAGTCGTAGTTATGTTGTTTACCTATCCAACGAATTGTCACACGCTAAGATTCAATGCAAATCGGCCACATTATGGCCTTCCTACTAAAAAAGGGTCGAAAACGAGTAATGTCCCAAATTAACGAGGATATTTTCTTAACCCCCATTTTGGCTGAATTTTTAGAGAATGCAAAAATATCCCATGGAAGTCATAGTTATGTTGTTTACCTATCCAACGAATTGTCACACGCTAAGATTCAATGCAAATCGGCCACATTATGGCCTTCCTAGTAAAAAAGCGTCGAAAACGAGTAATGTCCCAAATTAACGAGGAGATTTTCTTAACCTCCATTTTGGCTGAATTTTTAAAAAATGCAAAAATATCCCATGGAAGTCGTAGCTATGTTGTTTACCTATCCAACGAATTGTCACATGCTAAGATTCAATACAAATCGGCCACTTTATGGCCTTCCTAGTAAAAATAGGTCGCAAACGAGTGATGTCCTAAATTAACGAGGAGATTTTCTTAACCTCCATTTTGGCCAAATTTTTAGAGAATGCAAAAATATTCCATGGAAGTCGTAGTTATGTTGTTTACCTATCCAACGAATTGTCACACGCTAAGATTCAATGCAAATATGCCACATTATGGCCTTCCTAGTAAAGAAGGGTCGAAAACGAGTAATGTCCCAAATTAACGAGGAGATTTTCTTAACCTCCATTTTGGCTGAATTTTTAGAGAATGCAAAAAAATCCCATGGAAGTCGTAGCTATGTTGTTTACCTATCCAACAAATTGTCCCATGCTAAGATTCAATACAAACCGGCCACTTTATGGCCTTCCTTATAAAAAAGGGTTGAAATTGAGTAATGTCCTAAATTAACTAGGGGATTTTCTTAACCTCCATTTTGGCTGAATTTTTAGAGAATGCAAAAATATCCCATGGAAGTCGTAGTTATGTTGTTTACCTATCCAACGAATTGTCACACGCTAAGATTCAATGCAAATCGGCTACATTATGGCCTTCCTACTAAAAAAGGGTCGAAAACGAGTAATGTCCCAAATTAACGAGGATATTTTCTTAACCCCCATTTTGGCTGAATTTTTAGAGAATGCAAAAATATCCCATGGAAGTCGTAGTTATGTTGTTTACCTATCCAACGAATTGTCACACGCTAAGATTCAATGCAAATCGGCCACATTATGGCCTTCCTACTAAAAAAGGGTCGAAAACGAGTAATGTCCTAAATTAACGAGGATATTTTCTTAACCCCCATTTTGGCTGAATTTTTAGAGAATGCAAAAATATCCCATGGAAGTCATAGTTATGTTGTTTACCTATCCAACGAATTGTCACACGCTAAGATTCAATGCAAATCGGCCACATTATGGCCTTCCTAGTAAAAAAGGGTCGAAAACGAGTAATGTCCCAAATTAACGAGGAGATTTTCTTAACCTCCATTTTGGCTGAATTTTTAAAAAATGCAAAAATATCCCATGGAAGTCGTAGCTATGTTGTTTACCTATCCAACGAATTGTCCCATGCTAAGATTCATTACAAACCGGCCACTTTATGGCCTTCCTTATAAAAAAGGGTCGAAAATGAGTAATGTCCTAAATTAACGAGGGGATTTTCTTAACCTCCATTTTGGCTGAATTTTTAGAGAATGCAAAATTATCCCGTGGAAGTCGTAGTTATGTTGTTTACCTATCCAACGAATTGTCACACGCTTAGATTCAATGCAAATCGGCCACATTATGGCCTTCCTACTAAAAAAGGGTCGAAAACGAGTAATGTCCCAAATTAACGAGGATATTTTCTTAACCCCCATTTTGGCTGAATTTTTAGAGAATGCAAAAATATCCCATGGAAGTCATAGTTATGTTGTTTACCAATCCAACGAATTGTCACACGCTAAGATTCAATGCAAATCGGCCACATTATGGCCTTCCTAGTAAAAAAGGGTCGAAAACGAGTAATGTCCCAAATTAACGAGGAGATTTTCTTAACCTCCATTTTGGCTGAATTTTTAAAAAATGCAAAAATATCCCATGGAAGTCGTAGCTATGTTGTTTACCTATCCAACGAATTGTCCCATGCTAAGATTCAATACAAACCGGCCACTTTATGGCCTTCCTTATAAAAAAGGGTCGAAAACGAGTAATGTCCCAAATTAACGAGGATATTTTCTTAACCCCCATTTTGGTTGAATTTTTAGAGAATGCAAAAATATCCCATGGAAGTCGTAGTTATGTTGTTTACCTATCCAACGAATTGTCACACGCTAAGATTCAATGCAAATCGGCCACATTATGGCCTTCCTACTAAAAAAGGGTCGAAAACGAGTAATGTCCCAAATTAACGAGGATATTTTCTTAACCCCCATTTTGGCTGAATTTTTAGAGAATGCAAAAATATCCCATGGAAGTCATAGTTATGTTGTTTACCTATCCAACGAATTGTCACACGCTAAGATTCAATGCAAATCGGCCACATTATGGCCTTCCTAGTAAAAAAGCGTCGAAAACGAGTAATGTCCCAAATTAACGAGGAGATTTTCTTAACCTCCATTTTGGCTGAATTTTTAAAAAATTCAAAAATATCCCATGGAAGTCGTAGCTATGTTGTTTACCTATCCAACGAATTGTCACATGCTAAGATTCAATACAAATCGGCCACTTTATGGCCTTCCTAGTAAAAATAGGTCGCAAACGAGTGATGTCCTAAATTAACGAGGAGATTTTCTTAACCTCCATTTTGGCCAAATTTTTAGAGAATGCAAAAATATTCCATGGAAGTCGTAGTTATGTTGTTTACCTATCCAACGAATTGTCACACGCTAAGATTCAATGCAAATATGCCACATTATGGCCTTCCTAGTAAAGAAGGGTCGAAAACGAGTAATGTCCCAAATTAACGAGGAGATTTTCTTAACCTCCATTTTGGCTGAATTTTTAGAGAATGCAAAAAAATCCCATGGAAGTCGTAGCTATGTTGTTTACCTATCCAACAAATTGTCCCATGCTAAGATTCAATACAAACCGGCCACTTTATGGCCTTCCTTATAAAAAAGGGTTGAAAATGAGTAATGTCCTAAATTAACTAGGGGATTTTCTTAACCTCCATTTTGGCTGAATTTTTAGAGAATGCAAAAATATCCCATGGAAGTCGTAGTTATGTTGTTTACCTATCCAATGAATTGTCACACGCTAAGATTCAATGCAAATCGGCTACATTATGGCCTTCCTACTAAAAAAGGGTCGAAAACGAGTAATGTCCCAAATTAACGAGGATATTTTCTTAACCCCCATTTTGGCTGAATTTTTAGAGAATGCAAAAATATCCCATGGAAGTCGTAGTTATGTTGTTTACCTATCCAACGAATTGTCACACGCTAAGATTCAATGCAAATCGGCCACATTATGGCCTTCCTACTAAAAAAGGGTCGAAAACGAGTAATGTCCCAAATTAACGAGGATATTTTCTTAACCCCCATTTTGGCTGAATTTTTAGAGAATGCAAAAATATCCCATGGAAGTCATAGTTATGTTGTTTACCTATCCAACGAATTGTCACACGCTAAGATTCAATGCAAATCGGCCACATTATGGCCTTCCTAGTAAAAAAGGGTCGAAAACGAGTAATGTCCCAAATTAACGAGGAGATTTTCTTAACCTCCATTTTGGCTGAATTTTTAAAAAATGCAAAAATATCCCATGGAAGTCGTAGCTATGTTGTTTACCTATCCAACGAATTGTCCCATGCTAAGATTCATTACAAACCGGCCACTTTATGGCCTTCCTTATAAAAAAGGGTCGAAAATGAGTAATGTCCTAAATTAACGAGGGGATTTTCTTAACCTCCATTTTGGCTGAATTTTTAGAGAATGCAAAAATATCCCGTGGAAGTCGTAGTTATGTTGTTTACCTATCCAACGAATTGTCACACGCTTAGATTCAATGCAAATCGGCCACATTATGGCCTTCCTACTAAAAAAGGGTCGAAAACGAGTAATGTCCCAAATTAACGAGGATATTTTCTTAACCCCCATTTTGGCTGAATTTTTAGAGAATGCAAAAATATCCCATGGAAGTCATAGTTATGTTGTTTACCAATCCAACGAATTGTCACACGCTAAGATTCAATGCAAATCGGCCACATTATGGCCTTCCTAGTAAAAAAGGGTCGAAAACGAGTAATGTCCCAAATTAACGAGGAGATTTTCTTAACCTCCATTTTGGCTGAATTTTTAAAAAATGCAAAAATATCCCGTGGAAGTCGTAGCTATGTTGTTTACCTATCCAACGAATTGTCACACGCTAAGATTCAATGCAAATCGGCCACATTATGGCCTTCCTACTAAAAAAGGGTCGAAAACGAGTAATGTCCCAAATTAACGAGGATATTTTCTTAACCCCCATTTTGGCTGAATTTTTAGAGAATGCAAAAATATCCCATGGAAGTCGTAGTTATGTTGTTTACCTATCCAACGAATTGTCACACGCTAAGATTCAATGCAAATCGGCCACATTATGGCCTTCCTACTAAAAAAGGGTCGAAAACGAGTAATGTCCCAAATTAACGAGGATATTTTCTTAACCCCCATTTTGGCTGAATTTTTAGAGAATGCAAAAATATCCCATGGAAGTCATAGTTATGTTGTTTACCTATCCAACGAATTGTCACACGCTAAGATTCAATGCAAATCGGCCACATTATGGCCTTCCTAGTAAAAAAGCGTCGAAAACGAGTAATGTCCCAAATTAACGAGGAGATTTTCTTAACCTCCATTTTGGCTGAATTTTTAAAAAATGCAAAAATATCCCATGGAAGTCGTAGCTATGTTGTTTACCTATCCAACGAATTGTCACATGCTAAGATTCAATACAAATCGGCCACTTTATGGCCTTCCTAGTAAAAATAGGTCGCAAACGAGTGATGTCCTAAATTAACGAGGAGATTTTCTTAACCTCCATTTTGGCCAAATTTTTAGAGAATGCAAAAATATTCCATGGAAGTCGTAGTTATGTTGTTTACCTATCCAACGAATTGTCACACGCTAAGATTCAATGCAAATATGCCACATTATGGCCTTCCTAGTAAAGAAGGGTCGAAAACGAGTAATGTCCCAAATTAACGAGGAGATTTTCTTAACCTCCATTTTGGCTGAATTTTTAGAGAATGCAAAAAAATCTCATGGAAGTCGTAGCTATGTTGTTTACCTATCCAACAAATTGTCCCATGCTAAGATTCAATACAAACCGGCCACTTTATGGCCTTCCTTATAAAAAAGGGTTGAAATTGAGTAATGTCCTAAATTAACTAGGGGATTTTCTTAACCTCCATTTTGGCTGAATTTTTAGAGAATGCAAAAATATCCCATGGAAGTCGTAGTTATGTTGTTTACCTATCCAACGAATTGTCACACGCTAAGATTCAATGCAAATCGGCCACATTATGGCCTTCCTACTAAAAAAGGGTCGAAAACGAGTAATGTCCCAAATTAACGAGGATATTTTCTTAACCCCCATTTTGGCTGAATTTTTAGAGAATGCAAAAATATCCCATGGAAGTCGTAGTTATGTTGTTTACCTATCCAACGAATTGTCACACGCTAAGATTCAATGCAAATATGCCACATTATGGCCTTCCTAGTAAAGAAGGGTCGAAAACGAGTAATGTCCCAAATTAACGAGGAGATTTTCTTAACCTCCATTTTGGCTGAATTTTTAGAGAATGCAAAAAAATCTCATGGAAGTCGTAGCTATGTTGTTTACCTATCCAACAAATTGTCCCATGCTAAGATTCAATACAAACCGGCCACTTTATGGCCTTCCTTATAAAAAAGGGTTGAAATTGAGTAATGTCCTAAATTAACTAGGGGATTTTCTTAACCTCCATTTTGGCTGAATTTTTAGAGAATGCAAAAATATCCCATGGAAGTCGTAGTTATGTTGTTTACCTATCCAACGAATTGTCACACGCTAAGATTCAATGCAAATCGGCTACATTATGGCCTTCCTACTAAAAAAGGGTCGAAAACGAGTAATGTCCCAAATTAACGAGGATATTTTCTTAACCCCCATTTTGGCTGAATTTTTAGAGAATGCAAAAATATCCCATGGAAGTCGTAGTTATGTTGTTTACCTATCCAACGAATTGTCACACGCTAAGATTCAATGCAAATCGGCCACATTATGGCCTTCCTACTAAAAAAGGGTCGAAAACGAGTAATGTCCCAAATTAACGAGGATATTTTCTTAACCCCCATTTTGGCTGAATTTTTAGAGAATGCAAAAATATCCCATGGAAGTCATAGTTATGTTGTTTACCTATCCAACGAATTGTCACACGCTAAGATTCAATGCAAATCGGCCACATTATGGCCTTCCTAGTAAAAAAGGGTCGAAAACGAGTAATGTCCCAAATTAACGAGGAGATTTTCTTAACCTCCATTTTGGCTGAATTTTTAAAAAATGCAAAAATATCCCATGGAAGTCGTAGCTATGTTGTTTACCTATCCAACGAATTGTCCCATGCTAAGATTCATTACAAACCGGCCACTTTATGGCCTTCCTTATAAAAAAGGGTCGAAAATGAGTAATGTCCTAAATTAACGAGGGGATTTTCTTAACCTCCATTTTGGCTGAATTTTTAGAGAATGCAAAATTATCCCGTGGAAGTCGTAGTTATGTTGTTTACCTATCCAACGAATTGTCACACGCTTAGATTCAATGCAAATCGGCCACATTATGGCCTTCCTACTAAAAAAGGGTCGAAAACGAGTAATGTCCCAAATTAACGAGGATATTTTCTTAACCCCCATTTTGGCTGAATTTTTAGAGAATGCAAAAATATCCCATGGAAGTCATAGTTATGTTGTTTACCAATCCAACGAATTGTCACACGCTAAGATTCAATGCAAATCGGCCACATTATGGCCTTCCTAGTAAAAAAGGGTCGAAAACGAGTAATGTCCCAAATTAACGAGGAGATTTTCTTAACCTCCATTTTGGCTGAATTTTTAAAAAATGCAAAAATATCCCATGGAAGTCGTAGCTATGTTGTTTACCTATCCAACGAATTGTCCCATGCTAAGATTCAATACAAACCGGCCACTTTATGGCCTTCCTTATAAAAAAGGGTCGAAAACGAGTAATGTCCCAAATTAACGAGGATATTTTCTTAACCCCCATTTTGGTTGAATTTTTAGAGAATGCAAAAATATCCCATGGAAGTCGTAGTTATGTTGTTTACCTATCCAACGAATTGTCACACGCTAAGATTCAATGCAAATCGGCCACATTATGGCCTTCCTACTAAAAAAGGGTCGAAAACGAGTAATGTCCCAAATTAACGAGGATATTTTCTTAACCCCCATTTTGGCTGAATTTTTAGAGAATGCAAAAATATCCCATGGAAGTCATAGTTATGTTGTTTACCTATCCAACGAATTGTCACACGCTAAGATTCAATGCAAATCGGCCACATTATGGCCTTCCTAGTAAAAAAGCGTCGAAAACGAGTAATGTCCCAAATTAACGAGGAGATTTTCTTAACCTCCATTTTGGCTGAATTTTTAAAAAATGCAAAAATATCCCATGGAAGTCGTAGCTATGTTGTTTACCTATCCAACGAATTGTCACATGCTAAGATTCAATACAAATCGGCCACTTTATGGCCTTCCTAGTAAAAATAGGTCGCAAACGAGTGATGTCCTAAATTAACGAGGAGATTTTCTTAACCTCCATTTTGGCCAAATTTTTAGAGAATGCAAAAATATTCCATGGAAGTCGTAGTTATGTTGTTTACCTATCCAACGAATTGTCACACGCTAAGATTCAATGCAAATATGCCACATTATGGCCTTCCTAGTAAAGAAGGGTCGAAAACGAGTAATGTCCCAAATTAACGAGGAGATTTTCTTAACCTCCATTTTGGCTGAATTTTTAGAGAATGCAAAAAAATCCCATGGAAGTCGTAGCTATGTTGTTTACCTATCCAACAAATTGTCCCATGCTAAGATTCAATACAAACCGGCCACTTTATGGCCTTCCTTATAAAAAAGGGTTGAAAATGAGTAATGTCCTAAATTAACTAGGGGATTTTCTTAACCTCCATTTTGGCTGAATTTTTAGAGAATGCAAAAATATCCCATGGAAGTCGTAGTTATGTTGTTTACCTATCCAACGAATTGTCACACGCTAAGATTCAATGCAAATCGGCTACATTATGGCCTTCCTACTAAAAAAGGGTCGAAAACGAGTAATGTCCCAAATTAACGAGGATATTTTCTTAACCCCCATTTTGGCTGAATTTTTAGAGAATGCAAAAATATCCCATGGAAGTCGTAGTTATGTTGTTTACCTATCCAACGAATTGTCACACGCTAAGATTCAATGCAAATCGGCCACATTATGGCCTTCCTACTAAAAAAGGGTCGAAAACGAGTAATGTCCCAAATTAACGAGGATATTTTCTTAACCCCCATTTTGGCTGAATTTTTAGAGAATGCAAAAATATCCCATGGAAGTCATAGTTATGTTGTTTACCTATCCAACGAATTGTCACACGCTAAGATTCAATGCAAATCGGCCACATTATGGCCTTCCTAGTAAAAAAGGGTCGAAAACGAGTAATGTCCCAAATTAACGAGGAGATTTTCTTAACCTCCATTTTGGCTGAATTTTTAAAAAATGCAAAAATATCCCATGGAAGTCGTAGCTATGTTGTTTACCTATCCAACGAATTGTCCCATGCTAAGATTCATTACAAACCGGCCACTTTATGGCCTTCCTTATAAAAAAGGGTCGAAAATGAGTAATGTCCTAAATTAACGAGGGGATTTTCTTAACCTCCATTTTGGCTGAATTTTTAGAGAATGCAAAAATATCCCGTGGAAGTCGTAGTTATGTTGTTTACCTATCCAACGAATTGTCACACGCTTAGATTCAATGCAAATCGGCCACATTATGGCCTTCCTACTAAAAAAGGGTCGAAAACAAGTAATGTCCCAAATTAACGAGGAGATTTTCTTAACCTCCATTTTGGCTGAATTTTTAGAGAATGCAAAAAAATCCCATGGAAGTCGTAGCTATGTTGTTTACCTATCCAACAAATTGTCCCATGCTAAGATTCAATACAAACCGGCCACTTTATGGCCTTCCTTATAAAAAAGGGTTGAAAATGAGTAATGTCCTAAATTAACTAGGGGATTTTCTTAACCTCCATTTTGGCTGAATTTTTAGAGAATGCAAAAATATCCCATGGAAGTCGTAGTTATGTTGTTTACCTATCCAACGAATTGTCACACGCTAAGATTCAATGCAAATCGGCTACATTATGGCCTTCCTACTAAAAAAGGGTCGAAAACGAGTAATGTCCCAAATTAACGAGGATATTTTCTTAACCCCCATTTTGGCTGAATTTTTAGAGAATGCAAAAATATCCCATGGAAGTCGTAGTTATGTTGTTTACCTATCCAACGAATTGTCACACGCTAAGATTCAATGCAAATCGGCCACATTATGGCCTTCCTACTAAAAAAGGGTCGAAAACGAGTAATGTCCCAAATTAACGAGGATATTTTCTTAACCCCCATTTTGGCTGAATTTTTAGAGAATGCAAAAATATCCCATGGAAGTCATAGTTATGTTGTTTACCTATCCAACGAATTGTCACACGCTAAGATTCAATGCAAATCGGCCACATTATGGCCTTCCTAGTAAAAAAGGGTCGAAAACGAGTAATGTCCCAAATTAACGAGGAGATTTTCTTAACCTCCATTTTGGCTGAATTTTTAAAAAATGCAAAAATATCCCATGGAAGTCGTAGCTATGTTGTTTACCTATCCAACGAATTGTCCCATGCTAAGATTCATTACAAACCGGCCACTTTATGGCCTTCCTTATAAAAAAGGGTCGAAAATGAGTAATGTCCTAAATTAACGAGGGGATTTTCTTAACCTCCATTTTGGCTGAATTTTTAGAGAATGCAAAAATATCCCGTGGAAGTCGTAGTTATGTTGTTTACCTATCCAACGAATTGTCACACGCTTAGATTCAATGCAAATCGGCCACATTATGGCCTTCCTACTAAAAAAGGGTCGAAAACGAGTAATGTCCCAAATTAACGAGGATATTTTCTTAACCCCCATTTTGGCTGAATTTTTAGAGAATGCAAAAATATCCCATGGAAGTCATAGTTATGTTGTTTACCAATCCA
This sequence comes from Medicago sativa, assembly GCF_051527215.1. Classification (NCBI taxonomy): domain Eukaryota; kingdom Viridiplantae; phylum Streptophyta; class Magnoliopsida; order Fabales; family Fabaceae; genus Medicago; species Medicago sativa. Next base: position 99,272,046 of record NC_140754.1, on the reverse strand, counting down.
ACGAATTGTCACACGCTAAGATTCAATGCAAATCGGCCACATTATGGCCTTCCTAGTAAAAAAGGGTCGAAAACGAGTAATGTCCCAAATTAACGAGGAGATTTTCTTAACCTCCATTTTGGCTGAATTTTTAAAAAATGCAAAAATATCCCGTGGAAGTCGTAGCTATGTTGTTTACCTATCCAACGAATTGTCCCATGCTAAGATTCAGTACAAACCGGCCACTTTATGGCCTTCCTTATAAAAAAGAGTCGAAAACGAGTAATGTCCCAAATTAACGAGGATATTTTCTTAACCCCCATTTTGGCTGAATTTTTAGAGAATGCAAAAATATCCCATGGAAGTCGTAGTTATGTTGTTTACCTATCCAACGAATTGTCACACGCTAAGATTCAATGCAAATCGGCCACATTATGGCCTTCCTACTAAAAAAGGGTCGAAAACGAGTAATGTCCCAAATTAACGAGGATATTTTCTTAACCCCCATTTTGGCTGAATTTTTAGAGAATGCAAAAATATCCCATGGAAGTCATAGTTATGTTGTTTACCTATCCAACGAATTGTCACACGCTAAGATTCAATGCAAATCGGCCACATTATGGCCTTCCTAGTAAAAAAGCGTCGAAAACGAGTAATGTCCCAAATTAACGAGGAGATTTTCTTAACCTCCATTTTGGCTGAATTTTTAAAAAATGCAAAAATATCCCATGGAAGTCGTAGCTATGTTGTTTACCTATCCAACGAATTGTCCCATACTAAGATTCAATACAAACCGGCCACTTTATGGCCTTCCTTATAAAAAAGGGTCGAAAACGAGTAATGTCCTAAATTAACGAGGGGATTTTCTTAACCTCCATTTTGGCTGAATTTTTAGAGAATGCAAAAATATCCCATGGAAGTCGTAGTTATGTTGTTTACCTATCCAACGAATTGTCACATGCTAAGATTCAATACAAATCGGCCACTTTATGGCCTTCCTAGTAAAAATAGGTCGCAAACGAGTAATGTCCTAAATTAACGAGGAGATTTTCTTAACCTCCATTTTGGCCAAATTTTTAGAGAATGCAAAAATATTCCATGGAAGTCGTAGTTATGTTGTTTACCTATCCAACGAATTGTCACACGCTAAGATTCAATGCAAATATGCCACATTATGGCCTTCCTAGTAAAGAAGGGTCGAAAATGAGTAATGTCCCAAATTAACGAGGAGATTTTCTTAACCTCCATTTTGGCTGAATTTTTAGAGAATGCAAAAAAATCCCATGGAAGTCGTAGCTATGTTGTTTACCTATCCAACAAATTGTCCCATGCTAAGATTCAATACAAACCGGCCACTTTATGGCCTTCCTTATAAAAAAGGGTCGAAAACGAGTAATGTCCTAAATTAACGAGGGGATTTTCTTAACCTCCATTTTGGCTGAATTTTTAGAGAATGCAAAAATATCCCATGGAAGTCGTAGTTATGTTGTTTACCTATCCAACGAATTGTCACACGCTAAGATTCAATGCAAATCGGCTACATTATGGCCTTCCTACTAAAAAAGGGTCGAAAACGAGTAATGTCCCAAATTAACGAGGATATTTTCTTAACCCCCATTTTGGCTGAATTTTTAGAGAATGCAAAAATATCCCATGGAAGTCGTAGTTATGTTGTTTACCTATCCAACGAATTGTCACACGCTAAGATTCAATGCAAATCGGCCACATTATGGCCTTCCTACTAAAAAAGGGTCGAAAACGAGTAATGTCCCAAATTAACGAGGATATTTTCTTAACCCCCATTTTGGCTGAATTTTTAGAGAATGCAAAAATATCCCATGGAAGTCATAGTTATGTTGTTTACCTATCCAACGAATTGTCACACGCTAAGATTCAATGCAAATCGGCCACATTATGGCCTTCCTAGTAAAAAAGCGTCGAAAACGAGTAATGTCCCAAATTAACGAGGAGATTTTCTTAACCTCCATTTTGGCTGAATTTTTAAAAAATGCAAAAATATCCCATGGAAGTCGTAGCTATGTTGTTTACCTATCCAACGAATTGTCACACGCTTAGATTCAATGCAAATCGGCCACATTATGGCCTTCCTACTAAAAAAGGGTCGAAAACGAGTAATGTCCCAAATTAACGAGGATATTTTCTTAACCCCCATTTTGGCTGAATTTTTAGAGAATGCAAAAATATCCCATGGAAGTCATAGTTATGTTGTTTACCAATCCAACGAATTGTCACACGCTAAGATTCAATGCAAATCGGCCACATTATGGCCTTCCTAGTAAAAAAGGGTCGAAAACGAGTAATGTCCCAAATTAACGAGGAGATTTTCTTAACCTCCATTTTGGCTGAATTTTTAAAAAATGCAAAAATATCCCGTGGAAGTCGTAGCTATGTTGTTTACCTATCCAACGAATTGTCCCATGCTAAGATTCAGTACAAACCGGCCACTTTATGGCCTTCCTCATAAAAAAGGGTCGAAAACGAGTAATGTCCCAAATTAACGAGGATATTTTCTTAACCCCCATTTTGGCTGAATTTTTAGAGAATGCAAAAATATCCCATGGAAGTCGTAGTTATGTTGTTTACCTATCCAACGAATTGTCACACGCTAAGATTCAATGCAAATCGGCCACATTATGGCCTTCCTACTAAAAAAGGGTCAAAAACGAGTAATGTCCCAAATTAACGAGGATATTTTCTTAACCCCCATTTTGGCTGAATTTTTAGAGAATGCAAAAATATCCCATGGAAGTCATAGTTATGTTGTTTACCTATCCAACGAATTGTCACACGCTAAGATTCAATGCAAATCGGCCACATTATGGCCTTCCTAGTAAAAAAGCGTCGAAAACGAGTAATGTCCCAAATTAACGAGGAGATTTTCTTAACCTCCATTTTGGCTGAATTTTTAAAAAATGCAAAAATATCCCATGGAAGTCGTAGCTATGTTTTTTACCTATCCAACGAATTGTCCCATACTAAGATTCAATACAAACCGGCCACTTTATGGCCTTCCTTATAAAAAAGGGTCGAAAACGAGTAATGTCCTAAATTAACGAGGGGATTTTCTTAACCTCCATTTTGGCTGAATTTTTAGAGAATGCAAAAATATCCCATGGAAGTCGTAGTTATGTTGTTTACCTATCCAACGAATTGTCACATGCTAAGATTCAATACAAATCGGCCACTTTATGGCCTTCCTAGTAAAAATAGGTCGCAAACGAGTAATGTCCTAAATTAACGAGGAGATTTTCTTAACCTCCATTTTGGCCAAATTTTTAGAGAATGCAAAAATATTCCATGGAAGTCGTAGTTATGTTGTTTACCTATCCAACGAATTGTCACACGCTAAGATTCAATGCAAATATGCCACATTATGGCCTTCCTAGTAAAGAAGGGTCGAAAATGAGTAATGTCCCAAATTAACGAGGAGATTTTCTTAACCTCCATTTTGGCTGAATTTTTAGAGAATGCAAAAAAATCCCATGGAAGTCGTAGCTATGTTGTTTACCTATCCAACAAATTGTCCCATGCTAAGATTCAATACAAACCGGCCACTTTATGGCCTTCCTTATAAAAAAGGGTCGAAAACGAGTAATGTCCTAAATTAACGAGGGGATTTTCTTAACCTCCATTTTGGCTGAATTTTTAGAGAATGCAAAAATATCCCATGGAAGTCGTAGTTATGTTGTTTACCTATCCAACGAATTGTCACACGCTAAGATTCAATGCAAATCGGCTACATTATGGCCTTCCTACTAAAAAAGGGTCGAAAACGAGTAATGTCCCAAATTAACGAGGATATTTTCTTAACCCCCATTTTGGCTGAATTTTTAGAGAATGCAAAAATATCCCATGGAAGTCGTAGTTATGTTGTTTACCTATCCAACGAATTGTCACACGCTAAGATTCAATGCAAATCGGCCACATTATGGCCTTCCTACTAAAAAAGGGTCGAAAACGAGTAATGTCCCAAATTAACGAGGATATTTTCTTAACCCCCATTTTGGCTGAATTTTTAGAGAATGCAAAAATATCCCATGGAAGTCATAGTTATGTTGTTTACCTATCCAACGAATTGTCACACGCTAAGATTCAATGCAAATCGGCCACATTATGGCCTTCCTAGTAAAAAAGCGTCGAAAACGAGTAATGTCCCAAATTAACGAGGAGATTTTCTTAACCTCCATTTTGGCTGAATTTTTAAAAAATGCAAAAATATCCCATGGAAGTCGTAGCTATGTTGTTTACCTATCCAACGAATTGTCCCATGCTAAGATTCAATACAAACCGGCCACTTTATGGCCTTCCTTATAAAAAAGGGTCGAAAACGAGTAATGTCCCAAATTAACGAGGATATTTTCTTAACCCCCATTTTGGCTGAATTTTTAGAGAATGCAAAAATATCCCATGGAAGTCGTAGTTATGTTGTTTACCTATCCAACGAATTGTCACACGCTAAGATTCAATGCAAATCGGCCACATTATGGCCTTCCTACTAAAAAAGGGTCGAAAACGAGTAATGTCCCAAATTAACGAGGATATTTTCTTAACCCCCATTTTGGCTGAATTTTTAGAGAATGCAAAAATATCCCATGGAAGTCATAGTTATGTTGTTTACCTATCCAACGAATTGTCACACGCTAAGATTCAATGCAAATCGGCCACATTATGGCCTTCCTAGTAAAAAAGCGTCGAAAACGAGTAATGTCCCAAATTAACGAGGAGATTTTCTTAACCTCCATTTTGGCTGAATTTTTAAAAAATGCAAAAATATCCCATGGAAGTCGTAGCTATGTTGTTTACCTATCCAACGAATTGTCCCATGCTAAGATTCAATACAAACCGGCCACTTTATGGCCTTCCTTATAAAAAAGGGTCGAAAACGAGTAATGTCCTAAATTAACGAGGGGATTTTCTTAACCTCCATTTTGGCTGAATTTTTAGAGAATGCAAAAATATCCCATGGAAGTCGTAGTTATGTTGTTTACCTATCCAACGAATTGTCACATGCTAAGATTCAATACAAATCGGCCACTTTATGGCCTTCCTAGTAAAAATAGGTCGCAAACGAGTAATGTCCTAAATTAACGAGGAGATTTTCTTAACCTCCATTTTGGCTGAATTTTTAAAAAATGCAAAAATATCCCATGGAAGTCGTAGCTATGTTGTTTACCTATCCAACGAATTGTCCCATGCTAAGATTCAATACAAACCGGCCACTTTATGGCCTTCCTTATAAAAAAGGGTCGAAAACGAGTAATGTCCTAAATTAACGAGGGGATTTTCTTAACCTCCATTTTGGCTGAATTTTTAGAGAATGCAAAAATATTCCATGGAAGTCGTAGTTATGTTGTTTACCTATCCAACGAATTGTCACACGCTAAGATTCAATGCAAATATGCCACATTATGGCCTTCCTAGTAAAGAAGGGTCGAAAATGAGTAATGTCCCAAATTAACGAGGAGATTTTCTTAACCTCCATTTTGGCTGAATTTTTAGAGAATGCAAAAAAATCCCATGGAAGTCGTAGCTATGTTGTTTACCTATCCAACAAATTGTCCCATGCTAAGATTCAATACAAACCGGCCACTTTATGGCCTTCCTTATAAAAAAGGGTCGAAAACGAGTAATGTCCTAAATTAACGAGGGGATTTTCTTAACCTCCATTTTGGCTGAATTTTTAGAGAATGCAAAAATATCCCATGGAAGTCGTAGTTATGTTGTTTACCTATCCAACGAATTGTCACACGCTAAGATTCAATGCAAATCGGCTACATTATGGCCTTCCTACTAAAAAAGGGTCGAAAACGAGTAATGTCCCAAATTAACGAGGATATTTTCTTAACCCCCATTTTGGCTGAATTTTTAGAGAATGCAAAAATATCCCATGGAAGTCGTAGTTATGTTGTTTACCTATCCAACGAATTGTCACACGCTAAGATTCAATGCAAATCGGCCACATTATGGCCTTCCTACTAAAAAAGGGTCGAAAACGAGTAATGTCCCAAATTAACGAGGATATTTTCTTAACCCCCATTTTGGCTGAATTTTTAGAGAATGCAAAAATATCCCATGGAAGTCATAGTTATGTTGTTTACCTATCCAACGAATTGTCACACGCTAAGATTCAATGCAAATCGGCCACATTATGGCCTTCCTAGTAAAAAAGGGTCGAAAACGAGTAATGTCCCAAATTAACGAGGAGATTTTCTTAACCTCCATTTTGGCTGAATTTTTAAAAAATGCAAAAATATCCCATGGAAGTCGTAGCTATGTTGTTTACCTATCCAACGAATTGTCCCATGCTAAGATTCAATACAAACCGGCCACTTTATGGCCTTCCTTATAAAAAAGGGTCGAAAACGAGTAATGTCCTAAATTAACGAGGGGATTTTCTTAACCTCCATTTTGGCTGAATTTTTAGAGAATGCAAAAATATCCCATGGAAGTCGTAGTTATGTTGTTTACCTATCCAACGAATTGTCACACGCTTAGATTCAATGCAAATCGGCCACATTATGGCCTTCCTACTAAAAAAGGGTCGAAAACGAGTAATGTCCCAAATTAACGAGGATATTTTCTTAACCCCCATTTTGGCTGAATTTTTAGAGAATGCAAAAATATCCCATGGAAGTCATAGTTATGTTGTTTACCAATCCAACGAATTGTCACACGCTAAGATTCAATGCAAATCGGCCACATTATGGCCTTCCTAGTAAAAAAGGGTCGAAAACGAGTAATGTCCCAAATTAACGAGGAGATTTTCTTAACCTCCATTTTGGCTGAATTTTTAAAAAATGCAAAAATATCCCATGGAAGTCGTAGTTATGTTGTTTACCTATCCAACGAATTGTCACACGCTAAGATTCAATGCAAATCGGCCACATTATGGCCTTCCTACTAAAAAAGGGTCGAAAACGAGTAATGTCGCAAATTAACGAGGATATTTTCTTAACCCCCATTTTGGCTGAATTTTTAGAGAATGCAAAAATATCCCATGGAAGTCATAGTTATGTTGTTTACCTATCCAACGAATTGTCACACGCTAAGATTCAATGCAAATCGGCCACATTATGGCCTTCCTAGTAAAAAAGCGTCGAAAACGAGTAATGTCCCAAATTAACGAGGAGATTTTCTTAACCTCCATTTTGGCTGAATTTTTAAAAAATGCAAAAATATCCCATGGAAGTCGTAGCTATGTTGTTTACCTATCCAACGAATTGTCCCATGCTAAGATTCAATACAAACCGGCCACTTTATGGCCTTCCTTATAAAAAAGGGTCGAAAACGAGTAATGTCCCAAATTAACGAGGATATTTTCTTAACCCCCATTTTGGCTGAATTTTTAGAGAATGCAAAAATATCCCATGGAAGTCGTAGTTATGTTGTTTACCTATCCAACGAATTGTCACACGCTAAGATTCAATGCAAATCGGCCACATTATGGCCTTCCTACTAAAAAAGGGTCGAAAACGAGTAATGTCCCAAATTAACGAGGATATTTTCTTAACCCCCATTTTGGCTGAATTTTTAGAGAATGCAAAAATATCCCATGGAAGTCATAGTTATGTTGTTTACCTATCCAACGAATTGTCACACGCTAAGATTCAATGCAAATCGGCCACATTATGGCCTTCCTAGTAAAACAGCGTCGAAAACGAGTAATGTCCCAAATTAACGAGGAGATTTTCTTAACCTCCATTTTGGCTGAATTTTTAAAAAATGCAAAAATATCCCATGGAAGTCGTAGCTATGTTGTTTACCTATCCAACGAATTGTCCCATGCTAAGATTCAATACAAACCGGCCACTTTATGGCCTTCCTTATAAAAAAGGGTCGAAAACGAGTAATGTCCTAAATTAACGAGGGGATTTTCTTAACCTCCATTTTGGCTGAATTTTTAGAGAATGCAAAAATATCCCATGGAAGTCGTAGTTATGTTGTTTACCTATCCAACGAATTGTCACATGCTAAGATTCAATACAAATCGGCCACTTTATGGCCTTCCTAGTAAAAATAGGTCGCAAACGAGTAATGTCCTAAATTAACGAGGAGATTTTCTTAACCTCCATTTTGGCTGAATTTTTAAAAAATGCAAAAATATCCCATGGAAGTCGTAGCTATGTTGTTTACCTATCCAACGAATTGTCCCATGCTAAGATTCAATACAAACCGGCCACTTTATGGCCTTCCTTATAAAAAAGGGTCGAAAACGAGTAATGTCCTAAATTAACGAGGGGATTTTCTTAACCTCCATTTTGGCTGAATTTTTAGAGAATGCAAAAATATTCCATGGAAGTCGTAGTTATGTTGTTTACCTATCCAACGAATTGTCACACGCTAAGATTCAATGCAAATATGCCACATTATGGCCTTCCTAGTAAAGAAGGGTCGAAAATGAGTAATGTCCCAAATTAACGAGGAGATTTTCTTAACCTCCATTTTGGCTGAATTTTTAGAGAATGCAAAAAAATCCCATGGAAGTCGTAGCTATGTTGTTTACCTATCCAACAAATTGTCCCATGCTAAGATTCAATACAAACCGGCCACTTTATGGCCTTCCTTATAAAAAAGGGTCGAAAACGAGTAATGTCCTAAATTAACGAGGGGATTTTCTTAACCTCCATTTTGGCTGAATTTTTAGAGAATGCAAAAATATCCCATGGAAGTCGTAGTTATGTTGTTTACCTATCCAACGAATTGTCACACGCTAAGATTCAATGCAAATCGGCTACATTATGGCCTTCCTACTAAAAAAGGGTCGAAAACGAGTAATGTCCCAAATTAACGAGGATATTTTCTTAACCCCCATTTTGGCTGAATTTTTAGAGAATGCAAAAATATCCCATGGAAGTCGTAGTTATGTTGTTTACCTATCCAACGAATTGTCACACGCTAAGATTCAATGCAAATCGGCCACATTATGGCCTTCCTACTAAAAAAGGGTCGAAAACGAGTAATGTCCCAAATTAACGAGGATATTTTCTTAACCCCCATTTTGGCTGAATTTTTAGAGAATGCAAAAATATCCCATGGAAGTCATAGTTATGTTGTTTACCTATCCAACGAATTGTCACACGCTAAGATTCAATGCAAATCGGCCACATTATGGCCTTCCTAGTAAAAAAGGGTCGAAAACGAGTAATGTCCCAAATTAACGAGGAGATTTTCTTAACCTCCATTTTGGCTGAATTTTTAAAAAATGCAAAAATATCCCATGGAAGTCGTAGCTATGTTGTTTACCTATCCAACGAATTGTCCCATGCTAAGATTCAATACAAACCGGCCACTTTATGGCCTTCCTTATAAAAAAGGGTCGAAAACGAGTAATGTCCTAAATTAACGAGGGGATTTTCTTAACCTCCATTTTGGCTGAATTTTTAGAGAATGCAAAAATATCCCATGGAAGTCGTAGTTATGTTGTTTACCTATCCAACGAATTGTCACACGCTTAGATTCAATGCAAATCGGCCACATTATGGCCTTCCTACTAAAAAAGGGTCGAAAACGAGTAATGTCCCAAATTAACGAGGATATTTTCTTAACCCCCATTTTGGCTGAATTTTTAGAGAATGCAAAAATATCCCATGGAAGTCATAGTTATGTTGTTTACCAATCCAACGAATTGTCACACGCTAAGATTCAATGCAAATCGGCCACATTATGGCCTTCCTAGTAAAAAAGGGTCGAAAACGAGTAATGTCCCAAATTAACGAGGAGATTTTCTTAACCTCCATTTTGGCTGAATTTTTAAAAAATGCAAAAATATCCCATGGAAGTCGTAGCTATGTTGTTTACCTATCCAACGAATTGTCCCATGCTAAGATTCAATACAAACCGGCCACTTTATGGCCTTCCTTATAAAAAAGGGTCGAAAACGAGTAATGTCCCAAATTAACGAGGATATTTTCTTAACCCCCATTTTGGCTGAATTTTTAGAGAATGCAAAAATATCCCATGGAAGTCGTAGTTATGTTGTTTACCTATCCAACGAATTGTCACACGCTTAGATTCAATGCAAATCGGCCACATTATGGCCTTCCTACTAAAAAAGGGTCGAAAACGAGTAATGTCCCAAATTAACGAGGATATTTTCTTAACCCCCATTTTGGCTGAATTTTTAGAGAATGCAAAAATATCCCATGGAAGTCATAGTTATGTTGTTTACCAATCCAACGAATTGTCACACGCTAAGATTCAATGCAAATCGGCCACATTATGGCCTTCCTAGTAAAAAAGGGTCGAAAACGAGTAATGTCCCAAATTAACGGGGAGATTTTCTTAACCTCCATTTTGGCTGAATTTTTAAAAAATGCAAAAATATCCCATGGAAGTCGTAGCTATGTTGTTTACCTATCCAACGAATTGTCCCATGCTAAGATTCAATACAAACCGGCCACTTTATGGCCTTCCTTATAAAAAAGGGTCGAAAACGAGTAATGTCCCAAATTAACGAGGATATTTTCTTAACCCCCATTTTGGCTGAATTTTTAGAGAATGCAAAAATATCCCATGGAAGTCATAGTTATGTTGTTTACCAATCCAACGAATTGTCACACGCTAAGATTCAATGCAAATCGGCCACATTATGGCCTTCCTAGTAAAAAAGGGTCGAAAACGAGTAATGTCCCAAATTAACGAGGAGATTTTCTTAACCTCCATTTTGGCTAAATTTTTAAAAAATGCAAAAATATCCCATGGAAGTCGTAGCTATGTTGTTTACCTATCCAACGAATTGTCCCATGCTAAGATTCAATACAAACCGGCCACTTTATGGCCTTCCTTATAAAAAAGGGTCGAAAACGAGTAATGTCCCAAATTAACGAGGATATTTTCTTAACCCCCATTTTGGCTGAATTTTTAGAGAATGCAAAAATATCCCATGGAAGTCGTAGTTATGTTGTTTACCTATCCAACGAATTGTCACACGCTAAGATTCAATGCAAATCGGCCACATTATGGCCTTCCTACTAAAAAAGGGTCGAAAACGAGTAATGTCCCAAATTAACGAGGATATTTTCTTAACCCCCATTTTGGCTGAATTTTTAGAGAATGCAAAAATATCCCATGGAAGTCATAGTTATGTTGTTTACTTATCCAACGAATTGTCACACGCTAAGATTCAACGCAAATCGGCCACATTATGGCCTTCCTAGTAAAAAAGGGTCGAAAACGAGTAATGTCCCAAATTAACGCGGAGATTTTCTTAACCTCCATTTTGGCTGAATTTTTAAAAAATGCAAAAATATCCCATGGAAGTCGTAGCTATGTTGTTTACCTATCCAACGAATTGTCCCATGCTAAGATTCAATACAAACCGGCCACTTTATGGCCTTCCTTATAAAAAAGGGTTGAAAACGAGTAATGTCCTAAATTAACGAGGGGATTTTCTTAACCTCCATTTTGGCTGAATTTTTAGAGAATGCAAAAATATCCCATGGAAGTCGTAGTTATGTTGTTTACCTATCCAACGAATTGTCACACGCTAAGATTCAATGCAAATATGCCACATTATGGCCTTCCTAGTAAAGAAGGGTCGAAAACGAGTAATGTCCCAAATTAACGAGGAGATTTTCTTAACCTCCATTTTGGCCAAATTTTTAGAGAATGCAAAAATATTCCATGGAAGTCGTAGTTATGTTGTTTACCTATCCAACGAATTGTCACACGCTAAGATTCAATGCAAATCGGCCACATTATGGCCTTCCTAGTAAAAAAGCGTCGAAAACGAGTAATGTCCCAAATTAACGAGGAGATTTTCTTAACCTCCATTTTGGCTGAATTTTTAAAAAATGCAAAAATATCCCATGGAAGTCGTAGCTATGTTGTTTACCTATCCAACGAATTGTCCCATGCTAAGATTCAAAACAAACCGGCCACTTTATGGCCTTCCTTATAAAAAAGGGTCGAAAACGAGTAATGTCCCAAATTAACGAGGATATTTTCTTAACCCCCATTTTGGCTGAATTTTTAGAGAATGCAAAAATATCCCATGGAAGTCGTAGTTATGTTGTTTACCTATCCAACGAATTGTCACACGCTAAGATTCAATGCAAATCGGCCACATTATGGCCTTCCTACTAAAAAAGGGTCGAAAACGAGTAATGTCCCAAATTAACGAGGATATTTTCTTAACCCCCATTTTGGCTGAATTTTTAGAGAATGCAAAAATATCCCATGGAAGTCATAGTTATGTTGTTTACCTATCCAACGAATTGTCACACGCTAAGATTCAATGCAAATCGGCCACATTATGGCCTTCCTAGTAAAAAAGCGTCGAAAACGAGTAATGTCCCAAATTAACGAGGAGATTTTCTTAACCTCCATTTTGGCTGAATTTTTAAAAAATGCAAAAATATCCCATGGAAGTCGTAGCTATGTTGTTTACCTATCCAACGAATTGTCCCATGCTAAGATTCAATACAAACCGGCCACTTTATGGCCTTCCTTATAAAAAAGGGTCGAAAACGAGTAATGTCCTAAATTAACGAGGGGATTTTCTTAACCTCCATTTTGGCTGAATTTTTAGAGAATGCAAAAATATCCCATGGAAGTCGTAGTTATGTTGTTTACCTATCCAACGAATTGTCACATGCTAAGATTCAATACAAATCGGCCACTTTATGGCCTTCCTAGTAAAAATAGGTCGCAAACGAGTAATGTCCTAAATTAACGAGGAGATTTTCTTAACCTCCATTTTGGCCAAATTTTTAGAGAATGCAAAAATATTCCATGGAAGTCGTAGTTATGTTGTTTACCTATCCAAAGAATTGTCACACGCTAAGATTCAATGCAAATATGCCACATTATGGCCTTCCTTATAAAAAAGGGTCGAAAACGAGTAATGTCCTAAATTAACGAGGGGATTTTCTTAACCTCCATTTTGGCTGAATTTTTAGAGAATGCAAAAATATCCCATGGAAGTCGTAGTTATGTTGTTTACCTATCCAACGAATTGTCACACGCTAAGATTCAATGCAAATCGGCTACATTATGGCCTTCCTACTAAAAAAGGGTCGAAAACGAGTAATGTCCCAAATTAACGAGGATATTTTCTTAACCCCCATTTTGGCTGAATTTTTAGAGAATGCAAAAATATCCCATGGAAGTCGTAGTTATGTTGTTTACCTATCCAACGAATTGTCACACGCTAAGATTCAATGCAAATCGGCCACATTATGGCCTTCCTTCTAAAAAAGGGTCGAAAACGAGTAATGTCCCAAATTAACTAGGATATTTTCTTAACCCCCATTTTGGCTGAATTTTTAGAGAATGCAAAAATATCCCATGGAAGTCATAGTTATGTTGTTTACCTATCCAACGAATTGTCACACGCTAAGATTCAATGCAAATCGGCCACATTATGGCCTTCCTAGTAAAAAAGGGTCGAAAACGAGTAATGTCCCAAATTAACGAGGAGATTTTCTTAACCTCCATTTTGGCTGAATTTTTAAAAAATGCAAAAATATCCCATGGAAGTCGTAGCTATGTTGTTTACCTATCCAACGAATTGTCCCATGCTAAGATTCAATACAAACCGGCCACTTTATGGCCTTCCTTATAAAAAAGGGTCGAAAACGAGTAATGTCCTAAATTAACGAGGGGATTTTCTTAACCTCCATTTTGGCTGAATTTTTAGAGAATGCAAAAATATCCCATGGAAGTCGTAGTTATGTTGTTTACCTATCCAACGAATTGTCACACGCTTAGATTCAATGCAAATCGGCCACATTATGGCCTTCCTACTAAAAAAGGGTCGAAAACGAGTAATGTCCCAAATTAACGAGGATATTTTCTTAACCCCCATTTTGGCTGAATTTTTAGAGAATGCAAAAATATCCCATGGAAGTCATAGTTATGTTGTTTACCAATCCAACGAATTGTCACACGCTAAGATTCAATGCAAATCGGCCACATTATGGCCTTCCTAGTAAAAAAGGGTCGAAAACGAGTAATGTCCCAAATTAACGAGGAGATTTTCTTAACCTCCATTTTGGCTGAATTTTTAAAAAATGCAAAAATATCCCATGGAAGTCGTAGCTATGTTGTTTACCTATCCAACGAATTGTCCCATGCTAAGATTCAATACAAACCGGCCACTTTATGGCCTTCCTTATAAAAAAGGGTCGAAAACGAGTAATGTCCCAAATTAACGAGGATATTTTCTTAACCACCATTTTGGCTGAATTTTTAGAGAATGCAAAAATATCCCATGGAAGTCGTAGTTATGTTGTTTACCTATCCAACGAATTGTCACACGCTTAGATTCAATGCAAATCGGCCACATTATGGCCTTCCTACTAAAAAAGGGTCGAAAACGAGTAATGTCCCAAATTAACGAGGATATTTTCTTAACCCCCATTTTGGCTGAATTTTTAGAGAATGCAAAAATATCCCATGGAAGTCATAGTTATGTTGTTTACCAATCCAACGAATTGTCACACGCTAAGATTCAATGCAAATCGGCCACATTATGGCCTTCCTAGTAAAAAAGGGTCGAAAACGAGTAATGTCCGAAATTAACGAGGAGATTTTCTTAACCTCCATTTTGGCTGAATTTTTAAAAAATGCAAAAATATCCCATGGAAGTCGTAGCTATGTTGTTTACCTATCCAACGAATTGTCCCATGCTAAGATTCAATACAAACCGGCCACTTTATGGCCTTCCTTATAAAAAAGGGTCGAAAACGAGTAATGTCCCAAATTAACGAGGATATTTTCTTAACCCCCATTTTGGCTGAATTTTTAGAGAATGCAAAAATATCCCATGGAAGTCGTAGTTATGTTGTTTACCTATCCAACGAATTGTCACACGCTTAGATTCAATGCAAATCGGCCACATTATGGCCTTCCTACTAAAAAAGGGTCGAAAACGAGTAATGTCCCAAATTAACGAGGATATTTTCTTAACCCCCATTTTGGCTGAATTTTTAGAGAATGCAAAAATATCCCATGGAAGTCATAGTTATGTTGTTTACCAATCCAACGAATTGTCACACGCTAAGATTCAATGCAAATCGGCCACATTATGGCCTTCCTAGTAAAAAAGGGTCGAAAACGAGTAATGTCCCAAATTAACGAGGAGATTTTCTTAACCTCCATTTTGGCTGAATTTTTAAAAAATGCAAAAATATCCCATGGAAGTCGTAGCTATGTTGTTTACCTATCCAACGAATTGTCCCATGCTAAGATTCAATACAAACCGGCCACTTTATGGCCTTCCTTATAAAAAAGGGTCGAAAACGAGTAATGTCCCAAATTAACGAGGATATTTTCTTAACCCCCATTTTGGCTGAATTTTTAGAGAATGCAAAAATATCCCATGGAAGTCATAGTTATGTTGTTTACCAATCCAACGAATTGTCACACGCTAAGATTCAATGCAAATCGGCCACATTATGGCCTTCCTAGTAAAAAAGGGTCGAAAACGAGTAATGTCCCAAATTAACGAGGAGATTTTCTTAACCTCCATTTTGGCTGAATTTTTAAAAAATGCAAAAATATCCCATGGAAGTCGTAGCTATGTTGTTTACCTATCCAACGAATTGTCCCATGCTAAGATTCAATACAAACCGGCCACTTTATGGCCTTCCTTATAAAAAAGGGTCGAAAACGAGTAATGTCCCAAATTAACGAGGATATTTTCTTAACCCCCATTTTGGCTGAATTTTTAGAGAATGCAAAAATATCCCATGGAAGTCGTAGTTATGTTGTTTACCTATCCAACGAATTGTCACACGCTAAGATTCAATGCAAATCGGCCACATTATGGCCTTCCTACTAAAAAAGGGTCGAAAACGAGTAATGTCCCAAATTAACGAGGATATTTTCTTAACCCCCATTTTGGCTGAATTTTTAGAGAATGCAAAAATATCCCATGGAAGTCATAGTTATGTTGTTTACTTATCCAACGAATTGTCACACGCTAAGATTCAACGCAAATCGGCCACATTATGGCCTTCCTAGTAAAAAAGGGTCGAAAACGAGTAATGTCCCAAATTAACGCGGAGATTTTCTTAACCTCCATTTTGGCTGAATTTTTAAAAAATGCAAAAATATCCCATGGAAGTCGTAGCTATGTTGTTTACCTATCCAACGAATTGTCCCATGCTAAGATTCAATACAAACCGGCCACTTTATGGCCTTCCTTATAAAAAAGGGTTGAAAACGAGTAATGTCCTAAATTAACGAGGGGATTTTCTTAACCTCCATTTTGGCTGAATTTTTAGAGAATGCAAAAATATCCCATGGAAGTCGTAGTTATGTTGTTTACCTATCCAACGAATTGTCACACGCTAAGATTCAATGCAAATATGCCACATTATGGCCTTCCTAGTAAAGAAGGGTCGAAAACGAGTAATGTCCCAAATTAACGAGGAGATTTTCTTAACCTCCATTTTGGCCAAATTTTTAGAGAATGCAAAAATATTCCATGGAAGTCGTAGTTATGTTGTTTACCTATCCAACGAATTGTCACACGCTAAGATTCAATGCAAATATGCCACATTATGGCCTTCCTAGTAAAGAAGGGTCGAAAATGAGTAATGTCCCAAATTAACGAGGAGATTTTCTTAACCTCCATTTTGGCTGAATTTTTAGAGAATGCAAAAAAATCACATGGAAGTCGTAGCTATGTTGTTTACCTATCCAACAAATTGTCCCATGCTAAGATTCAATACAAACCGGCCACTTTATGGCCTTCCTTATAAAAAAGGGTCGAAAACGAGTAATGTCCTAAATTAACGAGGGGATTTTCTTAACCTCCATTTTGGCTTAATTTTTAGAGAATGCAAAAATATCCCATGGAAGTCGTAGTTATGTTGTTTACCTATCCAACGAATTGTCACACGCTAAGATTCAATGCAAATCGGCTACATTATGGCCTTCCTACTAAAAAAGGGTCGAAAACGAGTAATGTCCCAAATTAACGAGGATATTTTCTTAACCCCCATTTTGGCTGAATTTTTAGAGAATGCAAAAATATCCCATGGAAGTCGTAGTTATGTTGTTTACCTATCCAACGAATTGTCACACGCTAAGATTCAATGCAAATCGGCCACATTATGGCCTCCCTACTAAAAAAGGGTCGAAAACGAGTAATGTCCCAAATTAACGAGGATATTTTCTTAACCCCCATTTTGGCTGAATTTTTAGAGAATGCAAAAATATCCCATGGAAGTCATAGTCATGTTGTTTACCTATCCAACGAATTGTCACACGCTAAGATTCAATGCAAATCGGCCACATTATGGCCTTCCTAGTAAAAAAGGGTCGAAAACGAGTAATGTCCCAAATTAACGAGGAGATTTTCTTAACCTCCATTTTGGCTGAATTTTTAAAAAATGCAAAAATATCCCATGGAAGTCGTAGCTATGTTGTTTACCTATCCAACGAATTGTCCCATGCTAAGATTCAATACAAACCGGCCACTTTATGGCCTTCCTTATAAAAAAGGGTCGAAAACGAGTAATGTCCTAAATTAACGAGGGGATTTTCTTAACCTCCATTTTGGCTGAATTTTTAGAGAATGCAAAAATATCCCATGGAAGTCGTAGTTATGTTGTTTACCTATCCAACGAATTGTCACACGCTTAGATTCAATGCAAATCGGCCACATTATGGCCTTCCTACTAAAAAAGGGTCGAAAACGAGTAATGTCCCAAATTAACGAGGATATTTTCTTAACCCCCATTTTGGCTGAATTTTTAGAGAATGCAAAAATATCCCATGGAAGTCATAGTTATGTTGTTTACCAATCCAACGAATTGTCACACGCTAAGATTCAATGCAAATCGGCCACATTATGGCCTTCCTAGTAAAAAAGGGTCGAAAACGAGTAATGTCCCAAATTAACGAGGAGATTTTCTTAACCTCCATTTTGGCTGAATTTTTAAAAAATGCAAAAATATCCCATGGAAGTCGTAGCTATGTTGTTTACCTATCCAACGAATTGTCCCATGCTAAGATTCAATACAAACCGGCCACTTTATGGCCTTCCTTATAAAAAAGGGTCGAAAACGAGTAATGTCCCAAATTAACGAGGATATTTTCTTAACCCCCATTTTGGCTGAATTTTTAGAGAATGCAAAAATATCCCATGGAAGTCGTAGTTATGTTGTTTACCTATCCAACGAATTGTCACACGCTTAGATTCAATGCAAATCGGCCACATTATGGCCTTCCTACTAAAAAAGGGTCGAAAACGAGTAATGTCCCAAATTAACGAGGAGATTTTCTTAACCTCCATTTTGGCTGAATTTTTAAAAAAATGCAAAAATATCCCATGGAAGTCGTAGCTATGTTGTTTACCTATCCAACGAATTGTCCCATGCTAAGATTCAATACAAACCGGCCACTTTATGGCCTTCCTTATAAAAAAGGGTCGAAAACGAGTAATGTCCCAAATTAACGAGGATATTTTCTTAACCCCCATTTTGGCTGAATTTTTAGAGAATGCAAAAATATCCCATGGAAGTCGTAGTTATGTTGTTTACCTATCCAACGAATTGTCACACGCTAAGATTCAATGCAAATCGGCCACATTATGGCCTTCCTACTAAAAAAGGGTCGAAAACGAGTAATGTCCCAAATTAACGAGGATATTTTCTTAACCCCCATTTTGGCTGAATTTTTAGAGAATGCAAAAATATCCCATGGAAGTCATAGTTATGTTGTTTACTTATCCAACGAATTGTCACACGCTAAGATTCAACGCAAATCGGCCACATTATGGCCTTCCTAGTAAAAAAGGGTCGAAAACGAGTAATGTCCCAAATTAACGCGGAGATTTTCTTAACCTCCATTTTGGCTGAATTTTTAAAAAATGCAAAAATATCCCATGGAAGTCGTAGCTATGTTGTTTACCTATCCAACGAATTGTCCCATGCTAAGATTCAATACAAACCGGCCACTTTATGGCCTTCCTTATAAAAAAGGGTCGAAAACGAGTAATGTCCTAAATTAACGAGGGGATTTTCTTAACCTCCATTTTGGCTGAATTTTTAGAGAATGCAAAAATATCCCATGGAAGTCGTAGTTATGTTGTTTACCTATCCAACGAATTGTCACACGCTAAGATTCAATGCAAATATGCCACATTATGGCCTTCCTAGTAAAGAAGGGTCGAAAACGAGTAATGTCCCAAATTAACGAGGAGATTTTCTTAACCTCCATTTTGGCTGAATTTTTAGAGAATGCAAAAAAATCCCATGGAAGTCGTAGCTATGTTGTTTACCTATCCAACAAATTGTCCCATGCTAAGATTCAATACAAACCGGCCATTTTATGGCCTTCCTTATAAAAAAGGGTCGAAAACGAGTAATGTCCTAAATTAACGAGGGGATTTTCTTAACCTCCATTTTGGCTGAATTTTTAGAGAATGCAAAAATATCCCATGGAAGTCGTAGTTATGTTGTTTACCTATCCAACGAATTGTCACACGCTAAGATTCAATGCAAATTGGCTACATTATGGCCTTCCTACTAAAAAAGGGTCGAAAACGAGTAATGTCCCAAATTAACGAGGATATTTTCTTAACCCCCATTTTGGCTGAATTTTTAGAGAATGCAAAAATATCCCATGGAAGTCGTAGTTATGTTGTTTACCTATCCAACGAATTGTCACACGCTAAGATTCAATGCAAATCGGCCACATTATGGCCTTCCTACTAAAAAAGGGTCGAAAACGAGTAATGTCCCAAATTAACGAGGATATTTTCTTAACCCCCATTTTGGCTGAATTTTTAGAGAATGCAAAAATATCCCATGGAAGTCATAGTTATGTTGTTTACTTATCCAACGAATTGTCACACGCTAAGATTCAACGCAAATCGGCCACATTATGGCCTTCCTAGTAAAAAAGGGTCGAAAACGAGTAACGTCCCAAATTAACGCGGAGATTTTCTTAACCTCCATTTTGGCTGAATTTTTAAAAAATGCAAAAATATCCCATGGAAGTCGTAGCTATGTTGTTTACCTATCCAACGAATTGTCCCATGCTAAGATTCAATACAAACCGGCCACTTTATGGCCTTCCTTATAAAAAAGGGTCGAAAACGAGTAATGTCCTAAATTAACGAGGGGATTTTCTTAACCTCCATTTTGGCTGAATTTTTAGAGAATGCAAAAATATCCCATGGAAGTCGTAGTTATGTTGTTTACCTATCCAACGAATTGTCACACGCTAAGATTCAATGCAAATATGCCACATTATGGCCTTCCTAGTAAAGAAGGGTCGAAAACGAGTAATGTCCCAAATTAACGAGGAGATTTTCTTAACCTCCATTTTGGCTGAATTTTTAGAGAATGCAAAAAAATCCCATGGAAGTCGTAGCTATGTTGTTTACCTATCCAACAAATTGTCCCATGCTAAGATTCAATACAAACCGGCCATTTTATGGCCTTCCTTATAAAAAAGGGTCGAAAACGAGTAATGTCCTAAATTAACGAGGGGATTTTCTTAACCTCCATTTTGGCTGAATTTTTAGAGAATGCAAAAATATCCCATGGAAGTCGTAGTTATGTTGTTTACCTATCCAACGAGTTGTCACACGCTAAGATTCAATGCAAATCGGCTACATTATGGCCTTCCTACTAAAAAAGGGTCGAAAACGAGTAATGTCCCAAATTAACGAGGATATTTTCTTAACCCCCATTTTGGCTGAATTTTTAGAGAATGAAAAAATATCCCATGGAAGTCGTAGTTATGTTGTTTACCTATCCAATGAATTGTCACACGCTAAGATTCAATGCAAATCGGCCACATTATGGCCTTCCTACTAAAAAAGGGTCGAAAACGAGTAATGTCCCAAATTAACGAGGATATTTTCTTAACCCCCATTTTGGCTGAATTTTTAGAGAATGCAAAAATATCCCATGGAAGTCATAGTTATGTTGTTTACCTATCCAACGAATTGTCACACGCTAAGATTCAATGCAAATCGGCCACATTATGGCCTTCCTAGTAAAAAAGGGTCGAAAACGAGTAATGTCCCAAATTAACGAGGAGATTTTCTTAACCTCCATTTTGGCTGAATTTTTAAAAAATTCAAAAATATCCCATGGAAGTCGTAGCTATGTTGTTTACCTATCCAACGAATTGTCCCATGCTAAGATTCAATACAAACCGGCCACTTTATGGCCTTCCTTATAAAAAAGGGTCGAAAACGAGTAATGTCCTAAATTAACGAGGGGATTTTCTTAACCTCCATTTTGGCTGAATTTTTAGAGAATGCAAAAATATCCCATGGAAGTCGTAGTTATGTTGTTTACCTATCCAACGAATTGTCACACGCTAAGATTCAATGCAAATATGCCACATTATGGCCTTCCTAGTAAAGAAGGGTCGAAAACGAGTAATGTCCCAAATTAACGAGGAGATTTTCTTAACCTCCATTTTGGCTGAATTTTTAGAGAATGCAAAAAAATCCCATGGAAGTCGTAGCTATGTTGTTTACCTATCCAACAAATTGTCCCATGCTAAGATTCAATACAAACCGGCCATTTTATGGCCTTCCTTATAAAAAAGGGTCGAAAACGAGTAATGTCCTAAATTAACGAGGGGATTTTCTTAACCTCCATTTTGGCTGAATTTTTAGAGAATGCAAAAATATCCCATGGAAGTCGTAGTTATGTTGTTTACCTATCCAACGAATTGTCACACGCTAAGATTCAATGCAAATCGGCTACATTATGGCCTTCCTACTAAAAAAGGGTCGAAAACGAGTAATGTCCCAAATTAACGAGGATATTTTCTTAACCCCCATTTTGGCTGAATTTTTAGAGAATGAAAAAATATCCCATGGAAGTCGTAGTTATGTTGTTTACCTATCCAACGAATTGTCACACGCTAAGATTCAATGCAAATCGGCCACATTATGGCCTTCCTACTAAAAAAGGGTCGAAAACGAGTAATGTCCCAAATTAACGAGGATATTTTCTTAACCCCCATTTTGGCTGAATTTTTAGAGAATGAAAAAATATCCCATGGAAGTCGTAGTTATGTTGTTTACCTATCCAACGAATTGTCACACGCTAAGATTCAATGCAAATCGGCCACATTATGGCCTTCCTACTAAAAAAGGGTCGAAAACGAGTAATGTCCCAAATTAACGAGGATATTTTCTTAACCCCCATTTTGGCTGAATTTTTAGAGAATGCAAAAATATCCCATGGAAGTCATAGTTATGTTGTTTACCTATCCAACGAATTGTCACACGCTAAGATTCAATGCAAATCGGCCACATTATGGCCTTCCTAGTAAAAAAGGGTCGAAAACGAGTAATGTCCCAAATTAACGAGGAGATTTTCTTAACCTCCATTTTGGCTGAATTTTTAAAAAATGCAAAAATATCCCATGGAAGTCGTAGCTATGTTGTTTACCTATCCAACGAATTGTCCCATGCTAAGATTCAATACAAACCGGCCACTTTATGGCCTTCCTTATAAAAAAGGGTCGAAAACGAGTAATGTCCTAAATTAACGAGGGGATTTTCTTAACCTCCATTTTGGCTGAATTTTTAGAGAATGCAAAAATATCCCATGGAAGTCGTAGTTATGTTGTTTACCTATCCAACGAATTGTCACACGCTAAGATTCAATGCAAATATGCCACATTATGGCCTTCCTAGTAAAGAAGGGTCGAAAACGAGTAATGTCCCAAATTAACGAGGAGATTTTCTTAACCTCCATTTTGGCTGAATTTTTAGAGAATGCAAAAAAATCCCATGGAAGTCGTAGCTATGTTGTTTACCTATCCAACAAATTGTCCCATGCTAAGATTCAATACAAACCGGCCATTTTATGGCCTTCCTTATAAAAAAGGGTCGAAAACGAGTAATGTCCTAAATTAACGAGGGGATTTTCTTAACCTCCATTTTGGCTGAATTTTTAGAGAATGCAAAAATATCCCATGGAAGTCGTAGTTATGTTGTTTACCTATCCAACGAATTGTCACACGCTAAGATTCAATGCAAATCGGCTACATTATGGCCTTCCTACTAAAAAAGGGTCGAAAACGAGTAATGTCCCAAATTAACGAGGATATTTTCTTAACCCCCATTTTGGCTGAATTTTTAGAGAATGAAAAAATATCCCATGGAAGTCGTAGTTATGTTGTTTACCTATCCAACGAATTGTCACACGCTAAGATTCAATGCAAATCGGCCACATTATGGCCTTCCTACTAAAAAAGGGTCGAAAACGAGTAATGTCCCAAATTAACGAGGATATTTTCTTAACCCCCATTTTGGCTGAATTTTTAGAGAATGAAAAAATATCCCATGGAAGTCGTAGTTATGTTGTTTACCTATCCAACGAATTGTCACACGCTAAGATTCAATGCAAATCGGCCACATTATGGCCTTCCTACTAAAAAAGGGTCGAAAACGAGTAATGTCCCAAATTAACGAGGATATTTTCTTAACCCCCATTTTGGCTGAATTTTTAGAGAATGCAAAAATATCCCATGGAAGTCATAGTTATGTTGTTTACCTATCCAACGAATTGTCACACGCTAAGATTCAATGCAAATCGGCCACATTATGGCCTTCCTAGTAAAAAAGGGTCGAAAACGAGTAATGTCCCAAATTAACGAGGAGATTTTCTTAACCTCCATTTTGGCTGAATTTTTAAAAAATGCAAAAATATCCCATGGAAGTCGTAGCTATGTTGTTTACCTATCCAACGAATTGTCCCATGCTAAGATTCAATACAAACCGGCCACTTTATGGCCTTCCTTATAAAAAAGGGTCGAAAACGAGTAATGTCCTAAATTAACGAGGGGATTTTCTTAACCTCCATTTTGGCTGAATTTTTAGAGAATGCAAAAATATCCCATGGAAGTCGTAGTTATGTTGTTTACCTATCCAACGAATTGTCACACGCTAAGATTCAATGCAAATATGCCACATTATGGCCTTCCTAGTAAAGAAGGGTCGAAAACGAGTAATGTCCCAAATTAACGAGGAGATTTTCTTAACCTCCATTTTGGCTGAATTTTTAGAGAATGCAAAAAAATCCCATGGAAGTCGTAGCTATGTTGTTTACCTATCCAACAAATTGTCCCATGCTAAGATTCAATACAAACCGGCCACTTTATGGCCTTCCTTATAAAAAAGGGTCGAAAACGAGTAATGTCCTAAATTAACGAGGGGATTTTCTTAACCTCCATTTTGGCTGAATTTTTAGAGAATGCAAAAATATCCCATGGAAGTCGTAGTTATGTTGTTTACCTATCCAACGAATTGTCACACGCTAAGATTCAATGCAAATCGGCTACATTATGGCCTTCCTACTAAAAAAGGGTCGAAAACGAGTAATGTCCCAAATTAACGAGGATATTTTCTTAACCCCCATTTTGGCTGAATTTTTAGAGAATGCAAAAATATCCCATGGAAGTCGTAGTTATGTTGTTTACCTATCCAACGAATTGTCACACGCTAAGATTCAATGCAAATCGGCCACATTATGGCCTTCCTACTAAAAAAGGGTCGAAAACGAGTAATGTCCCAAATTAACGAGGATATTTTCTTAACCCCCATTTTGGCTGAATTTTTAGAGAATGCAAAAATATCCCATGGAAGTCATAGTTATGTTGTTTACCTATCCAACGAATTGTCACACGCTAAGATTCAATGCAAATCGGCCACATTATGGCCTTCCTAGTAAAAAAGGGTCGAAAACGAGTAATGTCCCAAATTAACGAGGAGATTTTCTTAACCTCCATTTTGGCTGAATTTTTAAAAAATGCAAAAATATCCCATGGAAGTCGTAGCTATGTTGTTTACCTATCCAACGAATTGTCCCATGCTAAGATTCAATACAAACCGGCCACTTTATGGCCTTCCTTATAAAAAAGGGTCGAAAACGAGTAATGTCCTAAATTAACGAGGGGATTTTCTTAACCTCCATTTTGGCTGAATTTTTAGAGAATGCAAAAATATCCCATGGAAGTCGTAGTTATGTTGTTTACCTATCCAACGAATTGTCACACGCTTAGATTCAATGCAAATCGGCCACATTATGGCCTTCCTACTAAAAAAGGGTCGAAAACGAGTAATGTCCCAAATTAACGAGGATATTTTCTTAACCCCCATTTTGGCTGAATTTTTAGAGAATGCAAAAATATCCCATGGAAGTCATAGTTATGTTGTTTACCAATCCAACGAATTGTCACACGCTAAGATTCAATGCAAATCGGCCACATTATGGCCTTCCTAGTAAAAAAGGGTCGAAAACGAGTAATGTCCCAAATTAACGAGGAGATTTTCTTAACCTCCATTTTGGCTGAATTTTTAAAAAATGCAAAAATATCCCATGGAAGTCGTAGCTATGTTGTTTACCTATCCAACGAATTGTCCCATGCTAAGATTCAATACAAACCGGCCACTTTATGGCCTTCCTTATAAAAAAGGGTCGAAAACGAGTAATGTCCCAAATTAACGAGGATATTTTCTTAACCCCCATTTTGGCTGAATTTTTAGAGAATGCAAAAATATCCCATGGAAGTCGTAGTTATGTTGTTTACCTATCCAACGAATTGTCACACGCTAAGATTCAATGCAAATCGGCCACATTATGGCCTTCCTACTAAAAAAGGGTCGAAAACGAGTAATGTCCCAAATTAACGAGGATATTTTCTTAACCCCCATTTTGGCTGAATTTTTAGAGAATGCAAAAATATCCCATGGAAGTCATAGTTATGTTGTTTACTTATCCAACGAATTGTCACACGCTAAGATTCAACGCAAATCGGCCACATTATGGCCTTCCTAGTAAAAAAGGGTCGAAAACGAGTAATGTCCCAAATTAACGCGGAGATTTTCTTAACCTCCATTTTGGCTGAATTTTTAAAAAATGCAAAAATATCCCATGGAAGTCGTAGCTATGTTGTTTACCTATCCAACGAATTGTCCCATGCTAAGATTCAATACAAACCGGCCACTTTATGGCCTTCCTTATAAAAAAGGGTCGAAAACGAGTAATGTCCTAAATTAACGAGGGGATTTTCTTAACCTCCATTTTGGCTGAATTTTTAGAGAATGCAAAAATATCCCATGGAAGTCGTAGTTATGTTGTTTACCTATCCAACGAATTGTCACACGCTAAGATTCAATGCAAATATGCCACATTATGGCCTTCCTAGTAAAGAAGGGTCGAAAACGAGTAATGTCCCAAATTAACGAGGAGATTTTCTTAACCTCCATTTTGGCTGAATTTTTAGAGAATGCAAAAAAATCCCATGGAAGTCGTAGCTATGTTGTTTACCTATCCAACAAATTGTCCCATGCTAAGATTCAATACAAACCGGCCACTTTATGGCCTTCCTTATAAAAAAGGGTCGAAAACGAGTAATGTCCTAAATTAACGAGGGGATTTTCTTAACCTCCATTTTGGCTGAATTTTTAGAGAATGCAAAAATATCCCATGGAAGTCGTAGTTATGTTGTTTACCTATCCAACGAATTGTCACACGCTAAGATTCAATGCAAATCGGCTACATTATGGCCTTCCTACTAAAAAAGGGTCGAAAACGAGTAATGTCCCAAATTAACGAGGATATTTTCTTAACCCCCATTTTGGCTGAATTTTTAGAGAATGCAAAAATATCCCATGGAAGTCGTAGTTATGTTGTTTACCTATCCAACGAATTGTCACACGCTAAGATTCAATGCAAATCGGCCACATTATGGCCTTCCTACTAAAAAAGGGTCGAAAACGAGTAATGTCCCAAATTAACGAGGATATTTTCTTAACCCCCATTTTGGCTGAATTTTTAGAGAATGCAAAAATATCCCATGGAAGTCATAGTTATGTTGTTTACCTATCCAACGAATTGTCACACGCTAAGATTCAATGCAAATCGGCCACATTATGGCCTTCCTAGTAAAAAAGGGTCGAAAACGAGTAATGTCCCAAATTAACGAGGAGATTATCTTAACCTCCATTTTGGCTGAATTTTTAAAAAATGCAAAAATATCCCATGGGAGTCGTAGCTATGTTGTTTACTTATCCAACGAATTGTCCCATGCTAAGATTCAATGCAAATCGGCCACATTATGGCCTTCCTACTAAAAAAGGGTCGAAAACGAGTAATGTCCCAAATTAACGAGGATATTTTCTTAACCCCCATTTTGGCTGAATTTTTAGAGAATGCAAAAATATCCCATGGAAGTCATAGTTATGTTGTTTACCAATCCAACGAATTGTCACACGCTAAGATTCAATGCAAATCGGCCACATTATGGCCTTCCTAGTAAAAAAGGGTCGAAAACGAGTAATGTCCCAAATTAACGAGGAGATTTTCTTAACCTCCATTTTGGCTGAATTTTTAAAAAATGCAAAAATATCCCATGGAAGTCGTAGCTATGTTGTTTACCTATCCAACGAATTGTCCCATGCTAAGATTCAATACAAACCGGCCACTTTATGGCCTTCCTTATAAAAAAGGGTCGAAAACGAGTAATGTCCCAAATTAACGACGATATTTTCTTAATCCCCATTTTGGCTGAATTTTTAGAGAATGCAAAAATATCCCATGGAAGTCGTAGTTATGTTGTTTACCTATCCAACGAATTGTCACACGCTAAGATTCAATGCAAATCGGCCACATTATGGCCTTCCTACTAAAAAAGGGTCGAAAACGAGTAATGTCCCAAATTAACGAGGATATTTTCTTAACCCCCATTTTGGCTGAATATTTAGAGAATGCAAAAATATCCCATGGAAGTCATAGTTATGTTGTTTACTTATCCAACGAATTGTCACACGCTAAGATTCAACGCAAATCGGCCACATTATGGCCTTCCTAGTAAAAAAGGGTCGAAAACGAGTAATGTCCCAAATTAACGCGGAGATTTTCTTAACCTCCATTTTGGCTGAATTTTTAAAAAATGCAAAAATATCCCATGGAAGTCGTAGCTATGTTGTTTACCTATCCAACGAATTGTCCCATGCTAAGATTCAATACAAACCGGCCACTTTATGGCCTTCCTTATAAAAAAGGGTCGAAAACGAGTAATGTCCTAAATTAACGAGGGGATTTTCTTAACCCCCATTTTGGCTGAATATTTAGAGAATGCAAAAATATCCCATGGAAGTCATAGTTATGTTGTTTACTTATCCAACGAATTGTCACACGCTAAGATTCAACGCAAATCGGCCACATTATGGCCTTCCTAGTAAAAATGGGTCGAAAACGAGTAATGTCCCAAATTAACGCGGAGATTTTCTTAACCTCCATTTTGGCTGAATTTTTAAAAAATGCAAAAATATCCCATGGAAGTCGTAGCTATGTTGTTTACCTATCCAACGAATTGTCCCATGCTAAGATTCAATACAAACCGGCCACTTTATGGCCTTCCTTATAAAAAAGGGTCGAAAACGAGTAATGTCCTAAATTAACGAGGGGATTTTCTTAACCTCCATTTTGGCTGAATTTTTAGAGAATGCAAAAAAATCCCATGGAAGTCGTAGCTATGTTGTTTACCTATCCAACAAATTGTCCCATGCTAAGATTCAATACAAACCGGCCACTTTATGGCCTTCCTTATAAAAAAGGGTCGAAAACGAGTAATGTCCTAAATTAACGAGGGGATTTTCTTAACCTCCATTTTGGCTGAATTTTTAGAGAATGCAAAAATATCCCATGGAAGTCGTAGTTATGTTGTTTACCTATCCAACGAATTGTCACACGCTAAGATTCAATGCAAATCGGCTACATTATGGCCTTCCTACTAAAAAAGGGTCGAAAACGAGTAATGTCCCAAATTAACGAGGATATTTTCTTAACCCCCATTTTGGCTGAATTTTTAGAGAATGCAAAAATATCCCATGGAAGTCGTAGTTATGTTGTTTACCTATCCAACGAATTGTCACACGCTAAAATTCAATGCAAATCGGCCACATTATGGCCTTCCTACTATAAAAGGGTCGAAAACGAGTAATGTCCCAAATTAACGAGGATATTTTCTTAACCCCCATTTTGGCTGAATTTTTAGAGAATGCAAAAATATCCCATGGAAGTCATAGTTATGTTGTTTACCTATCCAACGAATTGTCACACGCTAAGATTCAATGCAAATCGGCCACATTATGGCCTTCCTAGTAAAAAAGGGTCGAAAACGAGTAATGTCCCAAATTAACGAGGAGATTTTCTTAACCTCCATTTTGGCTGAATTTTTAAAAAATGCAAAAATATCCCATTTAAGTCGTAGCTTTGTTGTTTACCTATCCAACGAATTGTCCCATGCTAAGATTCAATACAAACCGGCCACTTTATGGCCTTCCTTATAAAAAAGGGTCAAAAACGGGTAATGTCCTAAATTAACGAGGGGATTTTCTTAACCTCCATTTTGGCTGAATTTTTAGAGAATGCAAAAATATCCCATGGAAGTCGTAGTTATGTTGTTTACCTATCAAACGAATTGTCACACGCTAAGATTCAATGCAAATCGGCCACATTATGGCCTTCGTACTAAAAAAGGGTCGAAAACGAGTAATGTCCCAAATTAACGAGTATATTTTCTTAACCCCCATTTTGGCTGAATTTTTAGAGAATGCAAAAATATCCCATGGAAGTCGTAGTTATGTTGTTTACCTATCCAACGAATTGTCACACGCTAAGATTCAATGCAAATCGGCCACATTATGGCCTTCCTACTAAAAAAGGGTCGAAAACGAGTAATGTCCCAAATTAACGAGGATATTTTCTTAACCCCCATTTTGGCTGAATTTTTAGAGAATGCAAAAATATCCCATGGAAGTCATAGTTATGTTGTTTACCTATCCAACGAATTGTCACACGCTAAGATTCAATGCAAATCGGCCACATTATGGCCTTCCTACTAAAAAAGAGGGAGAAGAAAAGAATAGCTCGTCAACACAAGCTAAATGAGGGAGAAGAGAGAAAAGTTCTTTGACAACTCAAGAGAACTTTTGGTGTGTGAAATTGTGAAGGATGAGAGCTCTATTTATAGGTTCTAAGGTTGATGAAAAATGGAAAATTGGTTTAATGCACTTTGATGGGGATTTGAATGAGATTGATGGTTTTGGAATGTGATTTGAATGAATTTTCAAATGGGAGAGTTGACATGTAAAAATGGCATGATTGGTGGCACACTTGAGAAAGGAAGAAAAAAAAAATTGGACCTTGAGACTATATTTTTTGACAATTTTTGGACTCATTAAAAAAGTTAATAAAAACCTAAAGAAGTAATTAAACGAAAAAATAAAAATAAAATGGCAAAATGGAAAATAAAAAAAAATATATAAAAATCAAGACTGAATAAAAATGAAAGATAAAAATAAAAACTAAAAGTTTAATAAAATAAGACTAATAAATAAAAAAAGTGAGAAGAGGTATTGATGATGAAACGCGTTCCTGATGAAAAATGGGAAGAAAGTTTTGACTCTGCACTGATTATGGCATGACTTGGAGGAAAAAATATTTTGGACCCCTGGACACTTAATTCTGGACTCATTGACACTTTGGTTTTTTTTTACTTGGACAATAAAATAAAAGTGACTAAAATAAAATATGAAAAAATGACTAATTAAAAGATAAAATAAAAATTGAAAATAAAAATAAAAATTATAAAATTAAATAAAAGATAGAAATAATAAAAAAAACTAATAATAAAAATAAAGTGAGAAAAGGGCCCGAATCGGAACAAAAATGAGGTATTTTAAAATACCTTTCTGCCAAAATTTTCACTGAAAAGACAGAATATTCCGGGTCAGAGGACATGTGTCAGTGGGACCTTAGGTCAAAAATTGGAGTAAGACAAATGCAAATCGGCCACATTATGGCCTTCCTACTAAAAAAGGGTCGAAAACGAGTAATGTCCTAAATTAACGAGGAGATTTTCTTAACCTCCATTTTGGCTGAATTTTTAGAGAATGCAAAAATATCCCATGGAAGTCGTAGTTATGTTGTTTACCTATCCAACGAATTGTCACACGCTAAGATTCAATGCTGTCGCGTCATTTTTCGGAGATCAAGG
Organism: Medicago sativa; assembly: GCF_051527215.1. Taxonomy (NCBI): domain Eukaryota; kingdom Viridiplantae; phylum Streptophyta; class Magnoliopsida; order Fabales; family Fabaceae; genus Medicago; species Medicago sativa. The sequence goes on along the minus strand of NC_140754.1, from coordinate 99,241,047 downwards.
CTATTTGATTAGCTTTTTGACTCACTAGTTATTTCACGACTGAACATTTAATTTTATTAAGAAAAAAGGGAAAAAAGTTCAAACACCCCATTTTGAAAAGATTTTAGGTTCGGGGGTTGGTTATATTTAGGGAAGGTATTAGCACCCTAAATATTCCTAGTACTCTACGAGAACCTCTTGATTTTATTTAACTTTTTGTACTATAAACTTGCTTGCTTTTTTTAAAAAAAAAAAGAAACTTTGAAATGATTAAAAAAGGAAGACCTAATTATCTACATTTTATTGATTTGGAAGGACGAGTGTCCTCTGCCTACGTACCCGTGAGGGATCAAAACCTCGTAGTTCGGGGTTAAAAAAATGACGTTTGATTTGTTTTGTGTTTTTTATTGGTTTTGAAAAAAAGTTTTAAAATAAAAAGTCAAGTGGCAAATGAGAATTGGTTTGTATTTTTTATATTGAAAGAAAAATGGACTCAAGGTATGATTAAATTGATTGAAGTTTGCTTAAGAAATAAAATAAAAAAGAACGATCACTGGATTGAAAATCAAGGTTTATTATGAAAATATTTTTGTGATTTTTGTTATTTGAATGTTTTTGTTGTTTTGGAATATTAAATGAAAATTAAACTAACGGAGCAATAAAAATAAAAGCGCGTGGATTTTTGTAGTGACGTTGGGTCACCACAAAATCCCTAATCTATTTTTTTTTGTATTTTTTGATATATATAAAGCGGTAAAGAAATAAAAGACACACACACACACACACACACTTTTCTCATTTATATTTACATTGGACCTAAATACATTCTAATTGCTGGATAATAAATGACAATAATTAAAATGCTAAATAGAAATAAAATAAAATGCTAAAAAGAATAAAATGCAAGAAAATAAAAGAAAGGGACAACCGGAGGGACAAAAATTACCGAAGGGACAAAATTCCGAAGGGACAAAAAAAAGAGGGAGAAGAAAAGAATAGCTCGTCAACACAAGCTAAATGAGGGAGAAGAGAGAAAAGTTCTTTGACAACTCAAGAGAACTTTTGGTGTGTGAAATTGTGAAGGATGAGAGCTCTATTTATAGGTTCTAAGGTTGATGAAAAATGGAAAATTGGTTTAATGCACTTTGATGGGGATTTGAATGAGATTGATGGTTTTGGAATGTGATTTGAATGAATTTTCAAATGGGAGAGTTGACATGTAAAAATGGCATGATTGGTGGCACACTTGAGAAAGGAAGAAAAAAAAAATTGGACCTTGAGACTATATTTTTTGACAATTTTTGGACTCATTAAAAAAGTTAATAAAAACCTAAAGAAGTAATTAAACGAAAAAATAAAAATAAAATGGCAAAATGGAAAATAAAAAAAAATATATAAAAATCAAGACTGAATAAAAATGAAAGATAAAAATAAAAACTAAAAGTTTAATAAAATAAGACTAATAAATAAAAAAAGTGAGAAGAGGTATTGATGATGAAACGCGTTCCTGATGAAAAATGGGAAGAAAGTTTTGACTCTGCACTGATTATGGCATGACTTGGAGGAAAAAATATTTTGGACCCCTGGACACTTAATTCTGGACTCATTGACACTTTGGTTTTTTTTTACTTGGACAATAAAATAAAAGTGACTAAAATAAAATATGAAAAAATGACTAATTAAAAGATAAAATAAAAATTGAAAATAAAAATAAAAATTATAAAATTAAATAAAAGATAGAAATAATAAAAAAACTAATAATAAAAATAAAGTGAGAAAAGGGCCCGAATCGGAACAAAAATGAGGTATTTTAAAATACCTTTCTGCCAAAATTTTCACTGAAAAGACAGAATATTCCGGGTCAGAGGACATGTGTCAGTGGGACCTTAGGTCAAAAATTGGAGTAAGACAAATGCAAATCGGCCACATTATGGCCTTCCTACTAAAAAAGGGTCGAAAACGAGTAATGTCCTAAATTAACGAGGAGATTTTCTTAACCTCCATTTTGGCTGAATTTTTAGAGAATGCAAAAATATCCCATGGAAGTCGTAGTTATGTTGTTTACCTATCCAACGAATTGTCACACGCTAAGATTCAATGCTGTCGCGTCATTTTTCGGAGATCAAGGCTATTTGATTAGCTTTTTGACTCACTAGTTATTTCACGACTGAACATTTAATTTTATTAAGAAAAAAGGGAAAAAAGTTCAAACACCCCATTTTGAAAAGATTTTAGGTTCGGGGGTTGGTTATATTTAGGGAAGGTATTAGCACCCTAAATATTCCTAGTACTCTACGAGAACCTCTTGATTTTATTTAACTTTTTGTACTATAAACTTGCTTGCTTTTTTTTAAAAAAAAAAGAAACTTTGAAATGATTAAAAAAGGAAGACCTAATTATCTACATTTTATTGATTTGGAAGGACGAGTGTCCTCTGCCTACGTACCCGTGAGGGATCAAAACCTCGTAGTTCGGGGTTAAAAAAATGACGTTTGATTTGTTTTGTGTTTTTTATTGGTTTTGAAAAAAAGTTTTAAAATAAAAAGTCAAGTGGCAAATGAGAATTGGTTTGTATTTTTTATATTGAAAGAAAAATGGACTCAAGGTATGATTAAATTGATTGAAGTTTGCTTAAGAAATAAAATAAAAAAGAACGATCACTGGATTGAAAATCAAGGTTTATTATGAAAATATTTTTGTGATTTTTGTTATTTGAATGTTTTTGTTGTTTTGGAATATTAAATGAAAATTAAACTAACGGAGCAATAAAAATAAAAGCGCGTGGATTTTTGTAGTGACGTTGGGTCACCACAAAATCCCTAATCTATTTTTTTTTGTATTTTTTGATATATATAAAGCGGTAAAGAAATAAAAGACACACACACACACACACACACTTTTCTCATTTATATTTACATTGGACCTAAATACATTCTAATTGCTGGATAATAAATGACAATAATTAAAATGCTAAATAGAAATAAAATAAAATGCTAAAAAGAATAAAATGCAAGAAAATAAAAGAAAGGGACAACCGGAGGGACAAAAATTACCGAAGGGACAAAATTCCGAAGGGACAAAAAAAAGAGGGAGAAGAAAAGAATAGCTCGTCAACACAAGCTAAATGAGGGAGAAGAGAGAAAAGTTCTTTGACAACTCAAGAGAACTTTTGGTGTGTGAAATTGTGAAGGATGAGAGCTCTATTTATAGGTTCTAAGGTTGATGAAAAATGGAAAATTGGTTTAATGCACTTTGATGGGGATTTGAATGAGATTGATGGTTTTGGAATGTGATTTGAATGAATTTTCAAATGGGAGAGTTGACATGTAAAAATGGCATGATTGGTGGCACACTTGAGAAAGGAAGAAAAAAAAAATTGGACCTTGAGACTATATTTTTTGACAATTTTTGGACTCATTAAAAAAGTTAATAAAAACCTAAAGAAGTAATTAAACGAAAAAATAAAAATAAAATGGCAAAATGGAAAATAAAAAAAAATATATAAAAATCAAGACTGAATAAAAATGAAAGATAAAAATAAAAACTAAAAGTTTAATAAAATAAGACTAATAAATAAAAAAAGTGAGAAGAGGTATTGATGATGAAACGCGTTCCTGATGAAAAATGGGAAGAAAGTTTTGACTCTGCACTGATTATGGCATGACTTGGAGGAAAAAATATTTTGGACCCCTGGACACTTAATTCTGGACTCATTGACACTTTGGTTTTTTTTTACTTGGACAATAAAATAAAAGTGACTAAAATAAAATATGAAAAAATGACTAATTAAAAGATAAAATAAAAATTGAAAATAAAAATAAAAATTATAAAATTAAATAAAAGATAGAAATAATAAAAAAACTAATAATAAAAATAAAGTGAGAAAAGGGCCCGAATCGGAACAAAAATGAGGTATTTTAAAATACCTTTCTGCCAAAATTTTCACTGAAAAGACAGAATATTCCGGGTCAGAGGACATGTGTCAGTGGGACCTTAGGTCAAAAATTGGAGTAAGACAAATGCAAATCGGCCACATTATGGCCTTCCTACTAAAAAAGGGTCGAAAACGAGTAATGTCCTAAATTAACGAGGAGATTTTCTTAACCTCCATTTTGGCTGAATTTTTAGAGAATGCAAAAATATCCCATGGAAGTCGTAGTTATGTTGTTTACCTATCCAACGAATTGTCACACGCTAAGATTCAATGCTGTCGCGTCATTTTTCGGAGATCAAGGCTATTTGATTAGCTTTTTGACTCACTAGTTATTTCACGACTGAACATTTAATTTTATTAAGAAAAAAGGGAAAAAAGTTCAAACACCCCATTTTGAAAAGATTTTAGGTTCGGGGGTTGGTTATATTTAGGGAAGGTATTAGCACCCTAAATATTCCTAGTACTCTACGAGAACCTCTTGATTTTATTTAACTTTTTGTACTATAAACTTGCTTGCTTTTTTTTAAAAAAAAAAGAAACTTTGAAATGATTAAAAAAGGAAGACCTAATTATCTACATTTTATTGATTTGGAAGGACGAGTGTCCTCTGCCTACGTACCCGTGAGGGATCAAAACCTCGTAGTTCGGGGTTAAAAAAATGACGTTTGATTTGTTTTGTGTTTTTTATTGGTTTTGAAAAAAAGTTTTAAAATAAAAAGTCAAGTGGCAAATGAGAATTGGTTTGTATTTTTTATATTGAAAGAAAAATGGACTCAAGGTATGATTAAATTGATTGAAGTTTGCTTAAGAAATAAAATAAAAAAGAACGATCACTGGATTGAAAATCAAGGTTTATTATGAAAATATTTTTGTGATTTTTGTTATTTGAATGTTTTTGTTGTTTTGGAATATTAAATGAAAATTAAACTAACGGAGCAATAAAAATAAAAGCGCGTGGATTTTTGTAGTGACGTTGGGTCACCACAAAATCCCTAATCTATTTTTTTTTGTATTTTTTGATATATATAAAGCGGTAAAGAAATAAAAGACACACACACACACACACACACTTTTCTCATTTATATTTACATTGGACCTAAATACATTCTAATTGCTGGATAATAAATGACAATAATTAAAATGCTAAATAGAAATAAAATAAAATGCTAAAAAGAATAAAATGCAAGAAAATAAAAGAAAGGGACAACCGGAGGGACAAAAATTACCGAAGGGACAAAATTCCGAAGGGACAAAAAAAAGAGGGAGAAGAAAAGAATAGCTCGTCAACACAAGCTAAATGAGGGAGAAGAGAGAAAAGTTCTTTGACAACTCAAGAGAACTTTTGGTGTGTGAAATTGTGAAGGATGAGAGCTCTATTTATAGGTTCTAAGGTTGATGAAAAATGGAAAATTGGTTTAATGCACTTTGATGGGGATTTGAATGAGATTGATGGTTTTGGAATGTGATTTGAATGAATTTTCAAATGGGAGAGTTGACATGTAAAAATGGCATGATTGGTGGCACACTTGAGAAAGGAAGAAAAAAAAAAAATTGGACCTTGAGACTATATTTTTTGACAATTTTTGGACTCATTAAAAAAGTTAATAAAAACCTAAAGAAGTAATTAAACGAAAAAATAAAAATAAAATGGCAAAATGGAAAATAAAAAAAATATATAAAAATCAAGACTGAATAAAAATGAAAGATAAAAATAAAAACTAAAAGTTTAATAAAATAAGACTAATAAATAAAAAAAGTGAGAAGAGGTTTTGACTCTGCACTGATTATGGCATGACTTGGAGGAAAAAATATTTTGGACCCCTGTACACTTAATTCTGGACTCATTGACACTTTGGTTTTTTTTTACTTGGACAATAAAATAAAAGTGACTAAAATAAAATATGAAAAAATGACTAATTAAAAGATAAAATAAAAATTGAAAATAAAAATAAAAATTATAAAATTAAATAAAAGATAGAAATAATAAAAAAACTAATAATAAAAATAAAGTGAGAAAAGGGCCCGAATCGGAACAAAAATGAGGTATTTTAAAATACCTTTCTGCCAAAATTTTCACTGAAAAGACAGAATATTCCGGGTCAGAGGACATGTGTCAGTGGGACCTTAGGTCAAAAATTGGAGTAAGACAAATGCAAATCGGCCACATTATGGCCTTCCTACTAAAAAAGGGTCGAAAACGAGTAATGTCCCAAATTAACGAGGATATTTTCTTAACCCCCATTTTGGCTGAATTTTTAGAGAATGCAAAAATATCCCATGGAAGTCATAGTTATGTTGTTTACCTATCCAACGAATTGTCACACGCTAAGATTCAATGCAAATCGGCCACATTATGGCCTTCCTAGTAAAAAAGGGTCGAAAACGAGTAATGTCCCAAATTAACGAGGAGATTTTCTTAACCTCCATTTTGGCTGAATTTTTAAAAAATGCAAAAATATCCCATGGAAGTCGTAGCTATGTTGTTTACCTATCCAACGAATTGTCCCATGCTAAGATTCAATACAAACCGGCCACTTTATGGACTTCCTTATAAAAAAGGGTCGAAAACCAGTAATGTCCCAAATTAACGAGGATATTTTCTTAACCCCCATTTTGGCTGAATTTTTAGAGAATGCAAAAATATCCCATGGAAGTCGTAGTTATGTTGTTTACCTATCCAACGAATTGTCACACGCTAAGATTCAATGCTGTCGCGTCATTTTTCGGAGATCAAGGCTATTTGATTAGCTTTTTGACTCACTAGTTATTTCACGACTGAACATTTAATTTTATTAAGAAAAAAGGGAAAAAAGTTCAAACACCCCATTTTGAAAAGATTTTAGGTTCGGGGGTTGGTTATATTTAGGGAAGGTATTAGCACCCTAAATATTCGTAGTACTCTACGAGAACCTCTTGATTTTATTTAACTTTTTGTACTATAAACTTGCTTGCTTTTTTTTTTAAAAAAAAAAAGAAACTTTGAAATGATTAAAAAAGGAAGACCTAATTATCTACATTTTATTGATTTGGAAGGACGAGTGTCCTCTGCCTACGTACCCGTGAGGGATCAAAACCTCGTAGTTCGGGGTTAAAAAAAATGACGTTTGATTTGTTTTGTGTTTTTTATTGGTTTTGAAAAAAGGTTTTAAAATAAAAAGTCAAGTGGCAAATGAGAATTGGTTTGTATTTTTTATATTGAAAGAAAAATGGTGTAATATCCCGCCTGTCAGTATCGGTATATTACCCGTTGACCGTGTCAGATGAATTTAATTCATGGAAAGTAAGTTATTGGAAATATTTTATGACATGCCAGCTATTTACGGGAAAATTATCTGTGTCGGATTTAACCCGTTTAAAGGCAAGGGCATAATGGTAATTTCACGTGGAAAAGATATTTAATTGGTTTTAACCCAAAAATATCTCATTTCCTATTCTCTTTCTCTCTCTTCAAATGTTGGCAAACTTTTTCTCCTCCTTCTCTCTACTCCATCGATCTCTCCTTCTTCTCTCCCTACCTCACCAATTCATCAAGTCTTCTTCATCAAGAATCATGTTCAAGTTTGGTTCTTCTATCATCCTACAAGAGATTGGTACCTTGAGGTAAGCTTCTTTCCACTTCTTCTCCTCTTTATAAGAAATTCAAGGTTAGGGTTTTGTTGTTTGGGAAAGAGGAAGCTAGAGCTTGCTTATGTTATGGTTTTCCCTTGTTCAAGGAAGTAATATGAAGTTGTAGTGAGATGATTTCACTATTTTTCCTTCTCAAGGGAAGTTTAAGAAAACTTAGGGTTTGGTTTGATCAAGAAGCTAAGGCTTTTGTTTTGTTAATTTAGGGCTTATAAGGATCCTATTTCATGGAGTTGGAGAGTGAAGCATGAAAACAACCTTGAAGTTGATTTTGTATTGAAGTCAAGAGTTATGTTTTGGCTCATGGTATGATGAAAGAGGTTTCAAGTTAGGTTTTCTTCAAGATCAAGAAATCATGGTGCTAAGGTTGCAAGAAAGAGCAATAAAATGGATTGGTCTAAGTCAAGGAAGTAAGTGTTCAAAGCTAAGGTTTTGGGTATGTTTGAACTTGGAGCTTGGAGTTGCTTCAAGATTATGATTAGGTGAGTTCCATAGCTAGTTTTTCCTACCCCTTTGGGATTATGATTATGCCATGTATGTTTAGTATGAATAACATGAAATTCTAGGGTTTATGTATTAGTCTAGTTGCCCCTTTTTATGTCATGCATGCTATACATGTTAATACTTGCCATATGCATGTTTTATAAGTTTCCAATGATCAAATATGTTCCAAAACACATAGAGACACTTGGTTTGAGGTTTTTGGGGCAAAAATACCAATTTTAAGTGTTCTGGGCTGTCCTAACTCGCCACGGCGAGTAATTACTCGCTATGGCGAGCTAGAACTGCGAATGGGGGGTCCTGCTCGCCCCCAACTCGCCATGGCGAGCTACCACTCGCCTCCCCAGCAAATCTACTCGCCTAGGCGAGTAAGACAGGGAGAAATCCCATTGTTTTGCTCGCTTCAGGCAGGCGTGGGGATTCGCGACGCAGTTTTCTCTGTGGTGTCTTTTTATGAATGTAAAACCCTCAAACCAAGGTCCTAAATGATGATCAAAGAAAGCATGATTTTTATGAGATGAGGCAAGTATCAAGCATGTTAGTAAGGCATGGCATACGAGAGGAACAAGTCATGAATTGGGTAGCAAAATATTCATTAAGCAAGGGAAAACTAGAGCCTCGACATAGTTGTCGAGAACTAGCTAGTTAGCAAGATCCCTAGAATGTTAAGACGCGAAGTATACTATCTTCGCACATGATTAAGAACTTACAAGCATGAACAAGTATGTATTTACCGATAATCGGATCGACTCAAGGGTCCGAGGTATTAAGCAAGCAAGTATGAATATGTTTAAGTTATATGTACGACAAGACCATGACTAATAAGTGTAGGTGGCATGTCTCTTGCTATCCACATCAGGGGGATACAAGGGGTTCTCATGATGAGAACGATTCAAGCCGTAAGGGACCCGCATGTCACCGAGTAAGCAAGATGTAGGTGTTCGTGTCTCTTGTTATCCACGCTAGGGGGATACGGGAGGTTCTTGACCTAAGGGGAACGGTTTAAGCCGCAAGGGACCCGCACGACACCGAGGGAGTCCGATGTACGTACATCGGTCATGTATGGGATTGATCTCGGGGTTACTTCACCCGGGACTATCCGTAAAATGAATCAAGATAATAATTGTTTGTTCAACGCTAACCTAATGAATGAACTTAGATACGTTTATGTACGATATGAATATGATTATGTTACTTATGATTATGATTATGATTATGATATGTTCACGGTCAAGCAAGAATGAATCCATGCACATTTATGTTTAAGAACAAGAGCATTAGATGCTATATGACAAGTATAAGGCATGGAATAGAGCAAGTGAAGAGCATGATACCGACGACGATCTTAGGTTTCCCCTAATCGTCCGGTTAAGAGTCGTGTCATGATTATGTTATGTTTAGGCCTCGATACATAAAGTGTATTCTTGGCAACGCGGTTCTAGGTTCCCCTCAACCGCCATGACACGTATAGGATGAGAAGCCTATAACAAGTGAGATAAAACTATGACGGCTCTAGTATGCACTACCGTCTAAGTATGCAAATCCCCACACACGTATAATCAACCGTCAGGTTGTAATGTAGACACGAGGTGACCGTAGGTTTCCCCTTGAGGTTGCCTATAGCCTAGGATTTAGGGGAACTCACTGAGACATTATGTCTCATCCCAATCCTTATTTGTTTCAGATAAGCAGGATGTTATGCATGTTCGGAGCCGGATGGATATTACGTCAAGGGTTCGTTCGTAAAGCTGCAGGACGTTATGGACATCAAGGATGTATTTTTATGTATGGATTGAGTTGTATTGTATTATGCTTTATACGAACGTGACTTGATGTAAATATTATTCATTCGAAGAAATTTTATGTTGTATATTTTAATGTATCCAGTACTAATATTAACGCACGTGCCAGACTTTCTAGATACGTCTGGTATGGGTGTTACAATTGGTATCAGAGCAGGTCGATTCAGACCGTGCCTTGGGTCATTAAATTACAACTAAGGAAGTGGGACCATTGGGTTCCGGGTAAATGTTCTAGTTGTTATTGTTAGTTGAGCCTGATCAACTCAATTTAGCCTTCAACAGTTAGAACGGATGCCTGAGAGCTGAATAGGACCCAGGAGGAACGAAGTATGTGATGAAGAAGTTTTATCGTGCCAAAAGGTGGCCGGTGAACTAATCAGGTACAAGTGTGAATCCTCCGGGAATGTAAGGCATGTTAAGAAGGGACGTTCCGACAATGTCGGGTAAGATGTTAGTGATCTTTCAGGTACCCGAAAGTGAAGTTCAGGACATGTAAGTTATCAAGTTGCGTTAAGTGGGATGTATGAGGTAAGCTATTCGTAGCGGAGAAAGTTATATGTTATCAGGATTAAGGCATTGATTTCCGACGTGCCAAGAATTGTATCGAAAAGGTTGAAGTTGCCATGCCTACGTTATAGAATGTTTTATGATGCTAGGAATGAATGATGTGCATTGGTTACTTGAAAAAAAAAATAGATAGTTGGAGAAACTCACCAATAGCGAACTTGGAACGAAATTTTCTGTTTTTATGAAATTTAACCGTTCGTTCCAGAGGTTTGCAATGACTATTGGGGAGATGTCTTCACAATAGTATTTTATGTGATGAAAAATCTTTTGTGACATCAAGTGATGAAAGCATATCATATCCTAAGATTTTTAAGGAAAAGGACATGGGCAACCATCAACGAAATCGATACGGTTTAAGGTAGCTTTGGAGGTTAATATGTCAAGAGTCAAGAACGAGCTAAGATCAGGAGTATAGAAGTGCCGGCAATTAGAAGGAAAGTCACAGATGTTTATGCATGAGGTATGAAGTAAGAAGTTAAAGTGGTGCTAAGTTATGAGGAATCACAAGGTTCACTGATTATGTGGAATTATGACGTATCGCTCGAACCTATGTTTTGCTTAATTAACTTGCTAAGGCTCATTATGAAATTGAACTATCAGGTTTAAAGGGATTTTAAAAAAGAATTACGCGTATGGGTGATTGAAGTTGACATTTTGGAAATTCACAAGAGATTTCTAGGAACCGGTTTGCTACGACACTCGTAGAGCGGGCTAGACTTATTAGAGTCTAGGATTGGTGGCACGTATGTGTTATCAACTCGTTCTATGATTTTAGAGTAACGACCGGGGGCCTAAACTCAGTATTTGTATACAGTAGAAAATCATCAACGTCAATGACCTGTGCGCTAGCTTACAAAGTTTTCTTTTAAAAGAAAAATCAACGAGCAAGCATTGTTATGATTAAGCAAAATATAGTATGCGAGGATGCGAAGGTACAAGGATTAGATGTTCAAGAAGAATATGTTCAAGTGTTATATGAGTTTGTCAAAGGAATTTGAGTTGCTTGGAAACAGGTTCAATTATGATATGTATGGTAAATGTAACCAGCAAGAACGTAAGGTTTACCCCCAAGTCAAGTATTATGAGCATAAGATAAGTTATCACAAGTTTTGAATGTACAAGACAAGTGTAAGGTTGTGATGTTGGTTGTAACATGAAAGATTTTGAGGATAATTCAAGAAGTGAGTATTCAAGCTGATAAGCATGAATTGAAGTCTCAATTGCTCTAACGGAATAGGGTATTAGTTTAAGCCAACCGGTGGGAATCAGAGTAGCGCCATGGAAGCTAATCAATTAATCATGAAATATGGAAGTTTAGTATGAAAGAATGTTCGATTGGTAACACAAGTTAATGTCAAGTGGGTCAAGGATCTTCTTGGTTTATATCATGTATTAAAATGTGTATGATGTATGTATATCAGTTAAGAAGGTAAAAATTCACCTTTGAAGTTTAAGTATGTTATTGTGTAGGGAGATGCGACTCTCGAGATTGTGCAATGAGAATCATACTCTCGTATGCAATACTTGTTGGGTGAAAACGATACTTGTTAAGACATGTTAAGTCATGATTTTATAATTTTTAAAAGTTAAGATTGGTATGAAGGAACTTGGGAACGATGTTTATTTTAAAACTCGTGGAATTATACATTTTCGAAACTGATGAGATACGTCGTAAGCAAACTTACTTAAGGCGTACAAACTTCAGGACCAACTTGTCGTGGGCAAGTTTTGGGCGAGTTGTAAAATCTTTTTCAAATATAGAAACTCGTCCGGTGGTTCTGTAGTACCATTACAAATTCAGTTTTGGGAATGATAAAATCTTTTTAGTCATGTGTATATTCGTTCCAAGAACCTGAATACCAAAGTTTAAGAAAAAGTTTCCTTAAGAAAGATTTTAGAACACGTATCGTTATCATTTAACAAGAGGTGGCACTTGAAAGTATGCACATATTATGGAAACGACAATGTTCGTATAAAGTTAATATCCTACGGGATACACGGAGATATGTTAAGAATGTATGATGTATGTGCAAGTAAATTTGCTAGGAAGTTTCAAGAACATGTTAACCACAATGTTGGATGTTAGATTGTCAGATAAAGTAACAATTTGATTTCACTTCTTGTGTAAAGCTATATGAGATACCCATGAGTTCGGGTGCGATAAGATGCAATGAGATTGCAATGAAATTGGAAGATTTCTCAAGGCTCTGGAAAGAAATAAGAGATTCGTGGAATCGTCTATACGAGTAAAGAATGTAAGAGGCATAAGTCGCAAAATGCGGTAAGAAAGATTATGTATGCATGAAAAGATGTTTTAAAGTTACAAGTAAGCACTGCAGGGCAAACCTGGTTTTCGGTAGGATTCTAGTTAAAAAGCAAATCCTGAGTGTTCATGTTTATGATAAGATATCTTTATGAATGGTTCATGCTAATCGGATAAGATACGAGTCCGAGATAATAATACGTCTATGTGTAGCAAGGTAAGTTCTGAATCATGATGTACTAAGATAACCCTATGTATGAGTGGTATTAATAACAAGAAAGCTATATGCTTATGTATGTGAATCGAGAAACAGGACGAAAAACAAACAATGATGAACTTCTTGGATATGTATGAATAAGAAATGTATGGCTCAGACCATAGATGGTAAGTTTTTGTCATGATGATTGGTAGTCAGTCTCTAAATTTCGAGGACGCAATTTTTTTAAGGGGGGTAGAATGTAATATCCCGCCTGTCAGTATCGGTATATTACCCGTTGACCGTGTCAGATGAATTTAATTCATGGAAAGTAAGTTATTGGAAATATTTTATGACATGCCAGCTATTTACGGGAAAATTATCTGTGTCGGATTTAACCCGTTTAAAGGCAAGGGCATAATGGTAATTTCACGTGGAAAAGATATTTAATTGGTTTTAACCCAAAAATATCTCATTTCCTATTCTCTTTCTCTCTCTTCAAATGTTGGCAAACTTTTTCTCCTCCTTCTCTCTACTCCATCGATCTCTCCTTCTTCTCTCCCTACCTCACCAATTCATCAAGTCTTCTTCATCAAGAATCATGTTCAAGTTTGGTTCTTCTATCATCCTACAAGAGATTGGTACCTTGAGGTAAGCTTCTTTCCACTTCTTCTCCTCTTTATAAGAAATTCAAGGTTAGGGTTTTGTTGTTTGGGAAAGAGGAAGCTAGAGCTTGCTTATGTTATGGTTTTCCCTTGTTCAAGGAAGTAATATGAAGTTGTAGTGAGATGATTTCACTATTTTTCCTTCTCAAGGGAAGTTTAAGAAAACTTAGGGTTTGGTTTGATCAAGAAGCTAAGGCTTTTGTTTTGTTAATTTAGGGCTTATAAGGATCCTATTTCATGGAGTTGGAGAGTGAAGCATGAAAACAACCTTGAAGTTGATTTTGTATTGAAGTCAAGAGTTATGTTTTGGCTCATGGTATGATGAAAGAGGTTTCAAGTTAGGTTTTCTTCAAGATCAAGAAATCATGGTGCTAAGGTTGCAAGAAAGAGCAATAAAATGGATTGGTCTAAGTCAAGGAAGTAAGTGTTCAAAGCTAAGGTTTTGGGTATGTTTGAACTTGGAGCTTGGAGTTGCTTCAAGATTATGATTAGGTGAGTTCCATAGCTAGTTTTTCCTACCCCTTTGGGATTATGATTATGCCATGTATGTTTAGTATGAATAACATGAAATTCTAGGGTTTATGTATTAGTCTAGTTGCCCCTTTTTATGTCATGCATGCTATACATGTTAATACTTGCCATATGCATGTTTTATAAGTTTCCAATGATCAAATATGTTCCAAAACACATAGAGACACTTGGTTTGAGGTTTTTGGGGCAAAAATACCAATTTTAAGTGTTCTGGGCTGTCCTAACTCGCCACGGCGAGTAATTACTCGCTATGGCGAGCTAGAACTGCGAATGGGGGGTCCTGCTCGCTCCCAACTCGCCATGGCGAGCTACCACTCGCCTCCCCAGCAAATCTACTCGCCTAGGCGAGTAAGACAGGGAGAAATCCCATTGTTTTGCTCGCTTCAGGCAGGCGTGGGGATTCGCGACGCAGTTTTCTCTGTGGTGTCTTTTTATGAATGTAAAACCCTCAAACCAAGGTCCTAAATGATGATCAAAGAAAGCATGATTTTTATGAGATGAGGCAAGTATCAAGCATGTTAGTAAGGCATGGCATACGAGAGGAACAAGTCATGAATTGGGTAGCAAAATATTCATTAAGCAAGGGAAAACTAGAGCCTCGACATAGTTGTCGAGAACTAGCTAGTTAGCAAGATCCCTAGAATGTTAAGACGCGAAGTATACTATCTTCGCACATGATTAAGAACTTACAAGCATGAACAAGTATGTATTTACCGATAATCGGATCGACTCAAGGGTCTGAGGTATTAAGCAAGCAAGTATGAATATGTTTAAGTTATATGTACGACAAGACCATGACTAATAAGTGTAGGTGGCATGTCTCTTGCTATCCACATCAGGGGGATACAAGGGGTTCTCATGATGAGAACGATTCAAGCCGTAAGGGACCCGCATGTCACCGAGTAAGCAAGATGTAGGTGTTCGTGTCTCTTGTTATCCACGCTAGGGGGATACGGGAGGTTCTTGACCTAAGGGGAACAGTTTAAGCCGCAAGGGACCCGCACGACACCGAGGGAGTCCGATGTACGTACATCGGTCATGTATGGGATTGATCTCGGGGTTACTCCACCCGGGACTATCCGTAAAATGAATCAAGATAATAATTGTTTGTTCAACGCTAACCTAATGAATGAACTTAGATACGTTTATGTACGATATGAATATGATTATGTTACTTATGATTATGATTATGATTATGATATGTTCACGGTCAAGCAAGAATGAATCCATGCACGTTTATGTTTAAGAACAAGAGCATTAGATGCTATATGACAAGTATAAGGCATGGAATAGAGCAAGTGAAGAGCATGATACCGACGACGATCTTAGGTTTCCCCTAATCGTCCGGTTAAGAGTCGTGTCATGATTATGTTATGTTTAGGCCTCGATACATAAAGTGTATTCTTGGCAACGCGGTTCTAGGTTCCCCTCAACCGCCATGACACGTATAGGATGAGAAGCCTATAACAAGTGAGATAAAACTATGACGGCTCTAGTATGCACTACCGTCTAAGTATGCAAATCCCCACACACGTATAATCAACCGTCAGGTTGTAATGTAGACACGAGGTGACCGTAGGTTTCCCCTTGAGGTTGCCTATAGCCTAGGATTTAGGGGAACTCACTGAGACATTATGTCTCATCCCAATCCTTATTTGTTTCAGATAAGCAGGATGTTATGCATGTTCGGAGCCGGATGGATATTACGTCAAGGGTTCGTTCGTAAAGCTGCAGGACGTTATGGACATCAAGGATGTATTTTTATGTATGGATTGAGTTGTATTGTATTATGCTTTATACGAACGTGACTTGATGTAAATATTATTCATTCGAAGAAATTTTATGTTGTATATTTTAATGTATCCAGTACTAATATTAACGCACGTGCCAGACTTTCTAGATACGTCTGGTATGGGTGTTACAAATGGACTCAAGGTATGATTAAATTGATTGAAGTTTGCTTAAGAAATAAAATAAAAAAGAACGATCACTGGATTGAAAATCAAGGTTTATTATGAAAATATTTTTGTGATTTTTGTTATTTGAATGTTTTTGTTGTTTTGGAATATTAAATGAAAATTAAACTAACGGAGCAATAAAAATAAAAGCGCGTGGATTTTTGTAGTGACGTTGGGTCACCACAAAATCCCTAATCTATTTTTTTTTGTATTTTTTGATATATATAAAGCGGTAAAGAAATAAAAGACACACACACACACACACACACACACTTTTCTCATTTATATTTACATTGGACCTAAATACATTCTAATTGCTGGAAAATAAATGACAATAATTAAAATGCTAAATAGAAATAAAATAAAATGCTAAAAAGAATAAAATGCAAGAAAATAAAAGAAAGGGACAACCGGAGGGACAAAAATTACCGAAGGGACAAAATTCCGAAGGGACAGAAAAAAGAGGGAGAAGAAAAGAATAGCTCGTCAACACAAGCTAAATGAGGGAGAAGAGAGAAAAGTTCTTTGACAACTCAAGAGAACTTTTGGTGTGTGAAATTGTGAAGGATGAGAGCTCTATTTATAGGTTCTACGGTTGATGAAAAATGGAAAATTGGTTTAATGCACTTTGATGGGGATTTGAATGAGATTGATGGTTTTGGAATGTGATTTGAATGAATTTTCAAATGGGAGAGTTGACATGTAAAAATGGCATGATTGGTGGCACACTTGAGAAAGGAAGAAAAAAAAAAAAATTGGACCTTGAGACTATATTTTTTGACAATTTTTGGACTCATTAAAAAAGTTAATAAAAACCTAAAGAAGTAATTAAACGAAAAAATAAAAATAAAATGGCAAAATGGAAAATAAAAAAAAATATATAAAAATCAAGACTGAATAAAAATGAAAGATAAAAATAAAAACTAAAAGTTTAAAAAAATAAGACTAATAAATAAAAAAAGTGAGAAGAGGTATTGATGATGAAACGCGTTCCTGATGAAAAATGGGAAGAAAGTTTTGACTATGCACTGATTATGGCATGACTTGGAGGAAAAAATATTTTGGACCCCTGGACACTTAATTCTGGACTCATTGACACTTTGGTTTTTTTTTACTTGGACAATAAAATAAAAGTGACTAAAATAAAATATGAAAAAATGACTAATTAAAAGATAAAATAAAAATTGAAAATAAAAATAAAAATTATAAAATTAAATAAAAGATAGAAATAATAAAAAAACTAATAATAAAAATAAAGTGAGAAAAGGGCCCGAATCGGAACAAAAATGAGGTATTTTAAAATACCTTTCTGCCAAAATTTTCACTGAAAAGACAGAATATTCCGGGTCAGAGGACATGTGTCAGTGGGACCTTAGGTCAAAAATTGGGGTAAGACAAATGAAAATCGGCCACATTATGGCCTTCCTACTAAAAAAGGGTCGAAAACGAGTAATGTCCCAAATTAACGAGGATATTTTCTTAACCCCCATTTTGGCTGAATTTTTAGAGAATGCAAAAATATCCCATGGAAGTCATATTTATGTTGTTTACCTATCCAACGAATTGTCACACGCTAAGATTCAATGCAAATCGGCCACATTATGGCCTTCCTAGTAAAAAAGGGTCGAAAACGAGTAATGTCTCAAATTAACGAGGAGATTTTCTTAACCTCCATTTTGGCTGAATTTTTAAAAAATGCAAAAATATCCCATGGAAGTCGTAGCTATGTTGTTTACCTATCCAACGAATTGTCCCATGCTAAGATTCAATACAAACCGGCCACTTTATGGCCTTCCTTATAAAAAAGGGTCGAAAACGAGTAATGTCCCAAATTAACGAGGATATTTTCTTAACCCCCATTTTGGCTGAATTTTTAGAGAATGCAAAAATATCCCATGGAAGTCGTAGTTATGTTGTTTACCTATCCAACGAATTGTCAAACGCTAAGATTCAATGCTGTCGCGTCATTTTTCGGAGATCAAGGCTATTTGATTAGCTTTTTGACTCACTAGTTATTTCACGACTGAACATTTAATTTTATTAAGAAAAAAGGGAAAAAAGTTCTAACACCCCATTTTGAAAAGATTTTAGGTTCGGGGGTTGGTTATATTTAGGGAAGGTATTAGCACCCTAAATATTCGTAGTACTCTACGAGAACCTCTTGATTTTATTTAACTTTTTGTACTATAAACTTGCTTGCTTTTTTTTTTTAAAAAAAAAAGAAACTTTGAAATGATTAAAAAAGGAAGACCTAATTGTCTACATTTTATTGATTTGGAAGGACGAGTGTCCTCTGCCTACGTACCCGTGAGGGATCAAAACCTCGTAGTTCGGGGTTAAAAAAATGACGTTTGATTTGTTTTGTGTTTTTTATTGGTTTTGAAAAAAGGTTTTAAAATAAAAAGTCAAGTGGCAAATGAGAATTGGTTTGTATTTTTTATATTGAAAGAAAAATGGACTCAAGGTATGATTAAATTGATTGAAGTTTGCTTAAGAAATAAAATAAAAAAGAACGATCACTGGATTGAAAATCAAGGTTTATTATGAAAATATTTTTGTGATTTTTGTTATTTGAATGTTTTTGTTGTTTTGGAATATTAAATGAAAATTAAACTAACGGAGCAATAAAAATAAAAGCGCGTGGATTTTTGTAGTGACGTTGGGTCACCACAAAATCCCTAATCTATTTTGTTTTGTATTTTTTGATATATATAAAGCGGTAAAGAAATAAAAGACACACACACACACACACACACACACACTTTTCTCATTTATATTTACATTGGACCTAAATACATTCTAATTGCTGGAAAATAAATGACAATAATTAAAATGCTAAATAGAAATAAAATAAAATGCTAAAAAGAATAAAATGCAAGAAAATAAAAGAAAGGGACAACCGGAGGGACAAAAATTACCGAAGGGACAAAATTCCGAAGGGACAGAAAAAAGAGGGAGAAGAAAAGAATAGCTCGTCAACACAAGCTAAATGAGGGAGAAGAGAGAAAAGTTCTTTGAAAACTCAAGAGAACTTTTGGTGTGTGAAATTGTGAAGGATGAGAGCTCTATTTATAGGTTCTAAGGTTGATGAAAAATGGAAAATTGGTTTAATGCACTTTGATGGGGATTTGAATGAGATTGATGGTTTTGGAATGTGATTTGAATGCATTTTCAAATGGGAGAGTTGACATGTAAAAATGGCATGATTGGTGGCACACTTGAGAAAGGAAGAAAAAAAAAAAATTGGACCTTGAGACTATATTTTTTGACAATTTTTGGACTCATTAAAAAAGTTAATAAAAACCTAAAGAAGTAATTAAACGAAAAAATAAAAATAAAATGGCAAAATGGAAAATAAAAAAAAATATATAAAAATCAAGACTGAATAAAAATGAAAGATAAAAATAAAAATTAAAAGTTTAAAAAAATAAGACTAATAAATAAAAAAAGTGAGAAGAGGTATTGATGATGAAACGCGTTCCTGATGAAAAATGGGAAGAAAGTTTTGACTATGCACTGATTATGGCATGACTTGGAGCAAAAAATATTTTGGACCCCTGGACACTTAATTCTGGACTCATTGACACTTTGGTTTTTTTTTACTTGGACAATAAAATAAAAGTGACTAAAATAAAATATGAAAAAATGACTAATTAAAAGATAAAATAAAAATTGAAAATAAAAATAAAAATTATAAAATTAAATAAAAGATAGAAATAATAAAAAAACTAATAATAAAAATAAAGTGAGAAAAGGGCCCGAATCGGAACAAAAATGAGGTATTTTAAAATACCTTTCTGCCAAAATTTTCACTGAAAAGACAGAATATTCCGGGTCAGAGGACATGTGTCAGTGGGACCTTAGGTCAAAAATTGGGGTAAGACAAATGAAAATCGGCCACATTATGGCCTTCCTACTAAAAAAGGGTCGAAAACGAGTAATGTCCCAAATTAACGAGGATATTTTCTTAACCCCCATTTTGGCTGAATTTTTAGAGAATGCAAAAATATCCCATGGAAGTCATATTTATGTTGTTTACCTATCCAACGAATTGTCACACGCTAAGATTCAATGCAAATCGGCCACATTATGGCCTTCCTAGTAAAAAAGGGTCGAAAACGAGTAATGTCTCAAATTAACGAGGAGATTTTCTTAACCTCCATTTTGGCTGAATTTTTAAAAAATGCAAAAATATCCCATGGAAGTCGTAGCTATGTTGTTTACCTATCCAACGAATTGTCCCATGCTAAGATTCAATACAAACCGGCCACTTTATGGCCTTCCTTATAAAAAAGGGTCGAAAACGAGTAATGTCCCAAATTAACGAGGATATTTTCTTAACCCCCATTTTGGCTGAATTTTTAGAGAATGCAAAAATATCCCATGGAAGTCGTAGTTATGTTGTTTACCTATCCAACGAATTGTCACACGCTAAGATTCAATGCTGTCGCGTCATTTTTCGGAGATCAAGGCTATTTGATTAGCTTTTTGACTCACTAGTTATTTCACGACTGAACATTTAATTTTATTAAGAAAAAAGGGAAAAAAGTTCTAACACCCCATTTTGAAAAGATTTTAGGTTCGGGGGTTGGTTATATTTAGGGAAGGTATTAGCACCCTAAATATTCGTAGTACTCTACGAGAACCTCTTGATTTTATTTAACTTTTTGTACTATAAACTTGCTTGCTTTTTTTTTAAAAAAAAAAAGAAACTTTGAAATGATTAAAAAAGGAAGACCTAATTGTCTACATTTTATTGATTTGGAAGGACGAGTGTCCTCTGCGTACGTACCCGTGAGGGATCAAAACCTCGTAGTTCGGGGTTAAAAAAAATGACGTTTGATTTGTTTTGTGTTTTTTATTGGTTTTGAAAAAAGGTTTTAAAATAAAAAGTCAAGTGGCAAATGAGAATTGGTTTGTATTTTTTATATTGAAAGAAAAATGGACTCAAGGTATGATTAAATTGATTGAAGTTTGCTTAAGAAATAAAATAAAAAAGAACGATCACTGGATTGAAAATCAAGGTTTATTATGAAAATATTTTTGTGATTTTTGTTATTTGAATGTTTTTGTTGTTTTGGAATATTAAATGAAAATTAAACTAACGGAGCAATAAAAATAAAAGCGCGTGGATTTTTGTAGTGACGTTGGGTCACCACAAAATCCCTAATCTATTTTGTTTTGTATTTTTTGATATATATAAAGCGGTAAAGAAATAAAAGACACACACACACACACACACACTTTTCTCTTTTATATTTACATTGGACCTAAATACATTCTAATTGCTGGAAAATAAATGACAATAATTAAAATGCTAAATAGAAATAAAATAAAATGCTAAAAAGAATAAAATGCAAGAAAATAAAAGAAAGGGACAACCGGAGGGACAAAAATTACCGAAGGGACAAAATTCCGAAGGGACAGAAAAAAGAGGGAGAAGAAAAGAATAGCTCGTCAACACAAGCTAAATGAGGGAGAAGAGAGAAAAGTTCTTTGAAAACTCAAGAGAACTTTTGGTGTGTGAAATTGTGAAGGATGAGAGCTCTATTTATAGGTTCTAAGGTTGATGAAAAATGGAAAATTGGTTTAATGCACTTTGATGGGGATTTGAATGAGATTGATGGTTTTGGAATGTGATTTGAACGAATTTTCAAATGGGAGAGTTGACATGTAAAAATGGCATGATTGGTGGCACACTTGAGAAAGGAAGAAAAAAAAAAAAAATTGGACCTTGAGACTATATTTTTTGACAATTTTTGGACTCATTAAAAAAGTTAATAAAAACCTAAAGAAGTAATTAAACGAAAAAATAAAAATAAAATGGCAAAATGGAAAATAAAAAAAAATATATAAAAATCAAGACTGAATAAAAATGAAAGATAAAAATAAAAACTAAAAGTTTAAAAAAATAAGACTAATAAATAAAAAAAGTGAGAAGAGGTATTGATGATGAAACGCGTTCCTGATGAAAAATGGGAAGAAAGTTTTGACTATGCACTGATTATGGCATGACTTGGAGGAAAAAATATTTTGGACCCCTGGACACTTAATTCTGGACTCATTGACACTTTGGTTTTTTTTTACTTGGACAATAAAATAAAAGTGACTAAAATAAAATATGAAAAAATGACTAATTAAAAGATAAAATAAAAATTGAAAATAAAAATAAAAATTATAAAATTAAATAAAAGATAGAAATAATAAAAAAACTAATAATAAAAGTAAAGTGAGAAAAGGGCCCGAATCGGAACAAAAATGAGGTATTTTAAAATACCTTTCTGCCAAAATTTTCACTGAAAAGACAGAATATTCCGGGTCAGAGGACATGTGTCAGTGGGACCTTAGGTCAAAAATTGGGGTAAGACAAATGCAAATCGGCCACATTATGGCCTTCCTACTAAAAAAGGGTCGAAAACGAGTAATGTCCCAAATTAACGAGGATATTTTCTTAACCCCCATTTTGGCTGAATTTTTAGAGAATGCAAAAATATCCCATGGAAGTCATAGTTATGTTGTTTACCTATCCAACAAATTGTCACACGCTAAGATTCAATGCAAATCGGCCACATTATGGCCTTCCTAGTAAAAAAGGGTCGAAAACGAGTAATGTCCCAAATTAACGAGGAGATTTTCTTAACCTCCATTTTGGCTGAATTTTTAAAAAATGCAAAAATATCCCATGGAAGTCGTAGCTATGTTGTTTACCTATCCAACGAATTGTCCCATGCTAAGATTCAATACAAACCGGCCACTTTATGGCCTTCCTTATAAAAAAGGGTCGAAAACGAGTAATGTCCTAAATTAACGAGGGGATTTTCTTAACCTCCATTTTGGCTGAATTTTTAGTGAATGCAAAAATATCCCATGGAAGTCGTAGTTATGTTGTTTACCTATCCAACGAATTGTCACACGCTAAGATTCAATGCAAATCGGCCACATTATGGCCTTCCTACTAAAAAAGGGTCGAAAACGAGTAATGTCCCAAATTAACGAGGATATTTTCTTAACCCCCATTTTGGCTGAATTTTTAGAGAATGCAAAAATATCCCATAGAAGTCATAGTTATGTTGTTTACCTATCCAACGAATTGTCACACGCTAAGATTCAATGCAAATCGGCCACATTATGGCCTTCCTAGTAAAAAAGGGTCGAAAACGAGTAATGTCCCAAATTAACGAGGAGATATTCTTAACCTCCATTTTGGCTGAATTTTTAAAAAATGCAAAAATATCCCATGGAAGTCGTAGCTATGTTGTTTACCTATCCAACGAATTGTCCCATGCTAAGATTCAATACAAACCGGCCACTTTATGGCCTTCCTTATAAAAAAGGGTCGAAAACGAGTAATGTCCTAAATTAACGAGGGGATTTTCTTAACCTCCATTTTGGCTGAATTTTTAGTGAATGCAAAAATATCCCATGGAAGTCGTAGTTATGTTGTTTACCTATCCAACGAATTGTCACACGCTAAGATTCAATGCAAATCGGCCACATTATGGCCTTCCTACTAAAAAAGGGTCGAAAACGAGTAATGTCCCAAATTAACGAGGATATTTTCTTAACCCCCATTTTGGCTGAATTTTTAGAGAATGCAAAAATATCCCATGGAAGTCATAGTTATGTTGTTTACCTATCCAACGAATTGTCACACGCTAAGATTCAATGCAAATCGGCCACATTATGGCCTTCCTTATAAAAAAGGGTCGAAAACGAGTAATGTCCCAAATTAACGAGGATATTTTCTTAACCCCCATTTTGGCTGAATTTTTAGAGAATGCAAAAATATCCCATGGAAGTCGTAGTTATGTTGTTTACCTATCCAACGAATTGTCACACACTAAGATTCAATGCTGTCGCGTCATTTTTCGGAGATCAAGGCTATTTGATTAGCTTTTTGACTCACTAGTTATTTCACGACTGAACATTTAATTTTATTAAGAAAAAAGGGAAAAAAGTTCAAACACCCCATTTTGAAAAGATTTTAGGTTCGGGGGTTGGTTATATTTAGGGAAGGTATTAGCACCCTAAATATTCGTAGTACTCTACGAGAACCTCTTGATTTTATTTAACTTTTTGTACTATAAACTTGCTTGCTTTTTTTTAAAAAAAAAAAGAAACTTTGAAATGATTAAAAAAGGAAGACCTAATTATCTACATTTTATTGATTTGGAAGGACGAGTGTCCTCTGCCTACGTACCCGTGAGGGATCAAAACCTCGTAGTTCGGGGTTAAAAAAATGACGTTTGATTTGTTTTGTGTTTTTTATTGGTTTTGAAAAAAGGTTTTAAAATAAAAAGTCAAGTGGCAAATGAGAATTGGTTTGTATTTTTTATATTGAAAGAAAAATGGACTCAAGGTATGATTAAATTGATTGAAGTTTGCTTAAGAAATAAAATAAAAAAGAACGATCACTGGATTGAAAATCAAGGTTTATTATGAAAATATTTTTGTGATTTTTGTTATTTGAATGTTTTTGTTGTTTTGGAATATTAAATGAAAATTAAACTAACGGAGCAATAAAAATAAAAGCGCGTGGATTTTTGTAGTGACGTTGGGTCACCACAAAATCCCTAATCTATTTTTTTTTGTATTTTTTGATATATATATAAAGCTGTAAAGAAATAAAAGACACACACACACACACACTTTTCTCATTTATATTTACATTGGACCTAAATACATTCTAATTACTGGAAAATAAATGACAATAATTAAAATGCTAAATAGAAATAAAATAAAATGCTAAAAAGAATAAAATGCAAGAAAATAAAAGAAAGGGACAACCGGAGGGACAAAAATTACCGAAGGGACAAAATTCCGAAGGGACAGAAAAAAGAGGGAGAAGAAAAGAATAGCTCGTCAACACAAGCTAAATGAGGGAGAAGAGAGAAAAGTTCTTTGACAACTCAAGAGAACTTTTGGTGTGTGAAATTGTGAAGGATGAGAGCTCTATTTATAGGTTCTAAGGTTGATGAAAAATGGAAAATTGGTTTAATGCACTTTGATGGGGATTTGAATGAGATTGATGGTTTTGGAATGTGATTTGAATGAATTTTCAAATGGGAGAGTTGACATGTAAAAATGGCATGATTGGTGGCACACTTGAGAAAGGAAGGAAAAAAAAATTGGACCTTGAGACTATATTTTTTGACAATTTTTGGACTCATTAAAAAAGTTAATAAAAACCTAAAGAAGTAATTAAACGAAAAAATAAAAATAAAATGGCAAAATGGAAAATAAAAAAAAATATATAAAAATCAAGACTGAATAAAAATGAAAGATAAAAATAAAAACTAAAAGTTTAAAAAAATAAGACTAATAAATAAAAAAAGTGAGAAGAGGTATTGATGATGAAACGCGTTCCTGATGAAAAATGGGAAGAAAGTTTTGACTCTGCACTGATTATGGCATGACTTGGAGGAAAAAATATTTTGGACCCCTGGACACTTAATTCTGGACTCATTGACACTTTGGTTTTTTTTTACTTGGACAATAAAATAAAAGTGACTAAAATAAAATATGAAAAAATGACTAATTAAAAGATAAAATAAAAATTGAAAATAAAAATAAAAATTATAAAATTAAATAAAAGATAGAAATAATAAAAAAACTAATAACAAAAATAAAGTGAGAAAAGGGCCCGAATCGGAACAAAAATGAGGTATTTTAAAATACCTTTCTGCCAAAATTTTCACTGAAAAGACAGAATATTCCGGGTCAGAGGACATGTGTCAGTGGGACCTTAGGTCAAAAATTGGGGTATGACAAATGCAAATCGGCCACATTATGGCCTTCCTACTAAAAAAGGGTCGAAAACGAGTAATGTCCCAAATTAACGAGGATATTTTCTTAACCCCCATTTTGGCTGAATTTTTAGAGAATGCAAAAATATCCCATGGAAGTCATAGTTATGTTGTTTACCTATCCAACGAATTGTCACACGCTAAGATTCAATGCAAATCGGCCACATTATGGCCTTCCTAGTAAAAAAGGGTCGAAAACGAGAAATGTCCAAAATTAACGAGGAGATTTTCTTAACCTCCATTTTGGCTGAATTTTTAAAAAATGCAAAAATATCCCATGGAAGTCGTAGCTATGTTGTTTACCTATCCAACGAATTGTCCCATGCTAAGATTCAATACAAACCGGCCACTTTATGGCCTTCCTTATAAAAAAGGGTCGAAAACGAGTAATGTCCTAAATTAACGAGGGGATTTTCTTAACCTCCATTTTGGCTGAATTTATAGAGAATGCAAAAATATCCCATGGAAGTCGTAGTTATGTTGTTTACCTATCCAACGAATTGTCCCATGCTAAGATTCAATACAAACCGGCCACTTTATGGCCTTCCTTATAAAAAAGGGTCGAAAACGAGTAATGTCCCAAATTAACGAGGATATTTTCTTAACCCCCATTTTGGCTGAATTTTTAGAGAATGCAAAAATATCCCATGGAAGTCGTAGTTATGTTGTTTACCTATCCAACGAATTGTCACACGCTAAGATTCAATGCAAATCGGCCACATTATGGCCTTCCTACTAAAAAAGGGTCGAAAACGAGTAATGTCACAAATTAACGAGGATATTTTCTTAACCCCCATTTTGGCTGAATTTTTAGAGAATGCAAAAATATCCCATGGAAGTCATAGTTATGTTGTTTACCTATCCAACGAATTGTCACACGCTAAGATTCAATGCAAATCGGCCACATTATGGCATTCCTAGTAAAAAAGGGTCGAAAACGAGTAATGTCCCAAATTAACGAGGAGATTTTCTTAACCTCCATTTTGGCTGAATTTTTAAAAAATGCAATAATATCCCATGGAAGTCGTAGCCATGTTGTTTACCTATACAACGAATTGTCCCATGCTAAGATTCAATACAAACCGGCCACTTTATGGCCATCCTTATAAAAAAGGGTCGAAAACGAGTAATGTCCTAAATTAACGAGGGGATTTTCTTAACCTCCATTTTGGCTGAATTTTTAGAGAATGCAAAAATATCCCATGGAAGTCATAGTTATGTTGTTTACCTATCCAACGAATTGTCACACGCTAAGAATCAATGCAAATCGGCCACATTATGGCCTTCCTACTAAAAAAGGGTCGAAAACGAGTAATGTCCCAAATTAACGAGGATATTTTCTTAACCCCCATTTTGGCTGAATTTTTAGAGAATGCAAAAATATCCCATGGAAGTCATAGTTATGTTGTTTACCTATCCAACGAATTGTCACACGCTAAGATTCAATGCAAATCGGCCACATTATGGCCTTCCTAGTAAAAAAGGGTCGAAAACGAGTAATGTCCCAAATTTACGAGGAGATTTTCTTAACCTCCATTTTGGCTGAATTTTTAGAGAATGCAAAAATATCCCATGGAAGTCGTAGTTATGTTGTTTACCTATCCAACGAATTGTCCCATGCTAAGATTCAATACAAACCGGCCACTTTATGGCCTTCCTTATAAAAAAGGGTCGAAAACGAGTAATGTCCTAAATTAACGAGGGGATTTTCTTAACCTCCATTTTGGCTGAATTTTTAGAGAATGCAAAAATATCCCATGGAAGTCGTAGTTATGTTGTTTACCTATCCAACGAATTGTCCCATGCTAAGATTCAATACAAACCGGCCACTTTATGGCCTTCCTTATAAAAAAGGGTCGAAAACGAGTAATGTCCCAAATTAACGAGGATATTTTCTTAACCCCCATTTTGGCTGAATTTTTAGAGAATGCAAAAATATCCCATGGAAGTCGTAGTTATGTTGTTTACCTATCCAACGAATTGTCACACGCTAAGATTCAATGCAAATCGGCCACATTATGGCCTTCCTACTAAAAAAGGGTCGAAAACGAGTAATGTCCCAAATTAACGAGGAGATTTTCTTAACCTCCATTTTGGCTGAATTTTTAGAGAATGCAAAAATATCCCATGGAAGTCGTAGTTATGTTGTTTACGTATCCAACGAATTGTCCCATGCTAAGATTCAATACAAACCGGCCACTTTATGGCCTTCCTTATAAAAAAGGGTCGAAAACGAGTAATGTCCCAAATTAACGAGGATATTTTCTTAACCCCCATTTTGGCTGAATTTTTAGAGAATGCAAAAATATCCCATGGAAGTCGTAGTTATGTTGTTTACCTATCCAACGAATTGTCACACGCTAAGATTCAATGCAAATCGGCCACATTATGGCCTTCCTACTAAAAAAGGGTCGAAAACGAGTAATGTCCCAAATTAACGAGGATATTTTCTTAACCCCCATTTTGGCTGAATTTTTAGAGAATGCAAAAATATCCCATGGAAGTCATAGTTATGTTGTTTACCTATCCAACGAATTGTCACACGCTAAGATTCAATGCAAATCGGCCACATTATGGCCTTCCTAGTAAAAAAGGGTCGAAAACGAGTAATGTCCCAAATTAACGAGGAGATTTTCTTAACCTCCATTTTGGCTGAATTTTTAGAGAATGCAAAAATATCCCATGGAAGTCGTAGTTATGTTGTTTACATATCCAACGAATTGTCCCATGCTAAGATTCAATACAAACCGGCCACATTATGGCCTTCCTTATAAAAAAGGGTCGAAAACGAGTAATGTCCCAAATTAACGAGGATATTTTCTTAACCCCCATTTTGGCTGAATTTTTAGAGAATGCAAAAATATCCCATGGAAGTCGTAGTTATGTTGTTT
The DNA here is from genome assembly GCF_051527215.1 of Medicago sativa. Taxonomy (NCBI): domain Eukaryota; kingdom Viridiplantae; phylum Streptophyta; class Magnoliopsida; order Fabales; family Fabaceae; genus Medicago; species Medicago sativa. The sequence goes on along the minus strand of NC_140754.1, from coordinate 99,212,330 downwards.
ACCTATCCAACGAATTGTCACACGCTAAGATTCAATGCAAATCGGCCACATTATGGCCTTCCTACTAAAAAAGGGTCGAAAACGAGTAATGTCCCAAATTAACGAGGATATTTTCTTAACCCCCATTTTGGCTGAATTTTTAGAGAATGCAAAAATATCCCATGGAAGTCATAGTTATGTTGTTTACCTATCCAACGAATTGTCACACGCTAAGATTCAATGCAAATCGGCCAAATTATGGCCTTCCTAGTAAAAAAGGGTCGAAAACGAGTAATGTCCCAAATTAACGAGGAGATTTTCTTAACCTCCATTTTAATTCGTTGGATAGGTAAACAACATAACTACGACTTCCATGGGATATTTTTGCATTCTCTAAAAATTCAGCCAAAATGGAGGTTAAGAAAATCTCCTCGTTAATTTGGGACATTACTCGTTTTCGACCCTTTTTTACTAGGAAGGCCATAATGTGGCCGATTTGCATTGAATCTTAGCGTGTGACAATTCGTTGGATAGGTAAACAACATAACTATGACTTCCATGGGATATTTTTGCATTCTCTAAAAATTCAGCCAAAATGGGGGTTAAGAAAATATCCTCGTTAATTTGGGACATTACTCGTTTTCGACCCTTTTTTAGTAGGAAGGCCATAATGTGGCCGATTTGCATTGAATCTTAGCGTGTGACAATTCGTTGGATAGGTAAACAACATAACTACGACTTCCATGGGATATTTTTGCATTCTCTAAAAATTCAGCCAAAATGGGGGTTAAGAAAATATCCTCGTTAATTTGGGACATTACTCGTTTTCGACCCTTTTTTATAAGGAAGGCCATAAAGTGGCCGGTTTGTATTGAATCTTAGCATGGGACAATTCGTTGGATAGGTAAACAACATAACTACGACTTCCATGGGATATTTTTGCATTCTCTAAAAATTCAGCCAAAATGGAGGTTAAGAAAATCCCCTCGTTAATTTAGGACATTACTCATTTTCGACCCTTTTTTATAAGGAAGGCCATAAAGTGGCCGGTTTGTATTGAATCTTAGCATGGGACAATTCGTTGGATAGGTAAACAACATAACTACGACTTCCATGGGATATTTTTGCATTCTCTAAAAATTCAGCCAAAATGGAGGTTAAGAAAATCTCCTCGTAAATTTGGGACATTACTCGTTTTCGACCCTTTTTTACTAGGAAGGCCATAATGTGGCCGATTTGCATTGAATCTTAGCGTGTGACAATTCGTTGGATAGGTAAACAACATAACTATGACTTCCATGGGATATTTTTGCATTCTCTAAAAATTCAGCCAAAATGGGGGTTAAGAAAATATCCTCGTTAATTTGGGACATTACTCGTTTTCGACCCTTTTTTAGTAGGAAGGCCATAATGTGGCCGATTTGCATTGATTCTTAGCGTGTGACAATTCGTTGGATAGGTAAACTACATAACTATGACTTCCATGGGATATTTTTGCATTCTCTAAAAATTCAGCCAAAATGGGGGTTAAGAAAATATCCTCGTTAATTTGGGACATTACTCGTTTTCAACCCTTTTTTATTAGGAAGGCCATAAAGTGGCCGGTTTGTATTGAATCTTAGCATGGGACAATTCGTTGGATAGGTAAACAACATAACTACGACTTCCATGGGATATTTTTGCATTCTCTAAAAATTCAGCCAAAATGGAGGTTAAGAAAATCCCCTCGTTAATTTAGGACATTACTCGTTTTCGACCCTTTTTTGTAAGGATGGCCATAAAGTGGCCGGTTTGTATTGAATCTTAGCATGGGACAATTCGTTGTATAGGTAAACAACATGGCTACGACTTCCATGGGATATTATTGCATTTTTTAAAAATTCAGCCAAAATGGAGGTTAAGAAAATCTCCTCGTTAATTTGGGACAGTACTCGTTTTCGACCCTTTTTTACTAGGAATGCCATAATGTGGCCGATTTGCATTGAATCTTAGCGTGTGACAATTCGTTGGATAGGTAAACAACATAACTATGACTTCCAAGGGATATTTTTGCATTCTCTAAAAATTCAGCCAAAATGGGGGTTAAGAAAATATCCTCGTTAATTTGGGACATTACTCGTTTTCGACCCTTTTTTAGTAGGAAGGCCATAATGTGGCCGATTTGCATTGAATCTTAGCGTGTGACAATTCGTTGGATAGGTAAACAACATAACTACGACTTCCATGGGATATTTTTGCATTCTCTAAAAATTCAGCCAAAATGGGGGTTAAGAAAATATCCTCGTTAATTTGGGACATTACTCGTTTTCGACCCTTTTTTATAAGGAAGGCCATAAAGTGGCCGGTTTGTATTGAATCTTAGCATGGGACAATTCGTTGGATAGGTAAACAACATAACTACGACTTCCATGGGATATTTTTGCATTCTCTATAAATTCAGCCAAAATGGAGGTTAAGAAAATCCCCTCGTTAATTTAGGACATTACTCGTTTTCGACCCTTTTTTATAAGGAAAGCCATAAAGTGGCCGGTTTGTATTGAATCTTAGCATGGGACAATTCGTTGGATAGGTAAACAACATAGCTACGACTTCCATGGGATATTTTTGCATTTTTTAAAAATTCAGCCAAAATGGAGGTTAAGAAAATCTCCTCGTTAATTTTGGACATTTCTCGTTTTCGACCCTTTTTTACTAGGAAGGCCATAATGTGGCCGATTTGCATTGAATCTTAGCGTGTGACAATTCGTTGGATAGGTAAACAACATAACTATGACTTCCATGGGATATTTTTGCATTCTCTAAAAATTCAGCCAAAATGGGGGTTAAGAAAATATCCTCGTTAATTTGGGACATTACTCGTTTTCGACCCTTTTTTAGTAGGAAGGCCATAATGTGGCCGATTTGCATTTGTCATACCCCAATTTTTGACCTAAGGTCCCACTGACACATGTCCTCTGACCCGGAATATTCTGTCTTTTCAGTGAAAATTTTGGCAGAAAGGTATTTTAAAATACCTCATTTTTGTTCCGATTCGGGCCCTTTTCTCACTTTATTTTTGTTATTAGTTTTTTTATTATTTCTATCTTTTATTTAATTTTATAATTTTTATTTTTATTTTCAATTTTTATTTTATCTTTTAATTAGTCATTTTTTCATATTTTATTTTAGTCACTTTTATTTTATTGTCCAAGTAAAAAAAAACCAAAGTGTCAATGAGTCCAGAATTAAGTGTCCAGGGGTCCAAAATATTTTTTCCTCCAAGTCATGCCATAATCAGTGCAGAGTCAAAACTTTCTTCCCATTTTTCATCAGGAACGCGTTTCATCATCAATACCTCTTCTCACTTTTTTTATTTATTAGTCTTATTTTTTTAAACTTTTAGTTTTTATTTTTATCTTTCATTTTTATTCAGTCTTGATTTTTATATATTTTTTTATTTTCCATTTTGCCATTTTATTTTTATTTTTTCGTTTAATTACTTCTTTAGGTTTTTATTAACTTTTTTAATGAGTCCAAAAATTGTCAAAAAATATAGTCTCAAGGTCCAATTTTTTTTTTCCTTCCTTTCTCAAGTGTGCCACCAATCATGCCATTTTTACATGTCAACTCTCCCATTTGAAAATTCATTCAAATCACATTCCAAAACCATCAATCTCATTCAAATCCCCATCAAAGTGCATTAAACCAATTTTCCATTTTTCATCAACCTTAGAACCTATAAATAGAGCTCTCATCCTTCACAATTTCACACACCAAAAGTTCTCTTGAGTTGTCAAAGAACTTTTCTCTCTTCTCCCTCATTTAGCTTGTGTTGACGAGCTATTCTTTTCTTCTCCCTCTTTTTTCTGTCCCTTCGGAATTTTGTCCCTTCGGTAATTTTTGTCCCTCCGGTTGTCCCTTTCTTTTATTTTCTTGCATTTTATTCTTTTTAGCATTTTATTTTATTTCTATTTAGCATTTTAATTATTGTCATTTATTTTCCAGTAATTAGAATGTATTTAGGTCCAATGTAAATATAAATGAGAAAAGTGTGTGTGTGTGTGTGTGTCTTTTATTTCTTTACAGCTTTATATATATATCAAAAAATACAAAAAAAAATAGATTAGGGATTTTGTGGTGACCCAACGTCACTACAAAAATCCACGCGCTTTTATTTTTATTGCTCCGTTAGTTTAATTTTCATTTAATATTCCAAAACAACAAAAACATTCAAATAACAAAAATCACAAAAATATTTTCATAATAAACCTTGATTTTCAATCCAGTGATCGTTCTTTTTTATTTTATTTCTTAAGCAAACTTCAATCAATTTAATCATACCTTGAGTCCATTTTTCTTTCAATATAAAAAATACAAACCAATTCTCATTTGCCACTTGACTTTTTATTTTAAAACCTTTTTTCAAAACCAATAAAAAACACAAAACAAATCAAACGTCATTTTTTTAACCCCGAACTACGAGGTTTTGATCCCTCACGGGTACGTAGGCAGAGGACACTCGTCCTTCCAAATCAATAAAATGTAGATAATTAGGTCTTCCTTTTTTAATCATTTCAAAGTTTCTTTTTTTTTTTAAAAAAAAGCAAGCAAGTTTATAGTACAAAAAGTTAAATAAAATCAAGAGGTTCTCGTAGAGTACTACGAATATTTAGGGTGCTAATACCTTCCCTAAATATAACCAACCCCCGAACCTAAAATCTTTTCAAAATGGGGTGTTTGAACTTTTTTCCCATTTTTCTTAATAAAATTAAATGTTCGGTCGTGAAATAACTAGTGAGTCAAAAAGCTAATCAAATAGCCTTGATCTCCGAAAAATGACGCGACAGCATTGAATCTTAGTGTGTGACAATTCGTTGGATAGGTAAACAACATAACTACGACTTCCATGGGATATTTTTGCATTCTCTAAAAATTCAGCCAAAATGGGGGTTAAGAAAATATCCTCGTTAATTTGGGACATTACTCGTTTTCGACCCTTTTTTATAAGGAAGGCCATAAAGTGGCCGGTTTGTATTGAATCTTAGCATGGGACAATTCGTTGGATAGGTAAACAACATAGCTACGACTTCCATGGGATATTTTTGCATTTTTTAAAAATTCAGCCAAAATGGAGGTTAAGAAAATCTCCTCGTTAATTTGGGACATTACTCGTTTTCGACCCTTTTTTAGTAGGAAGGCCATAATGTGGCCGATTTGCATTGAATCTTAGCGTGTGACAATTCGTTGGATAGGTAAACAACATAACTATGACTTCCATGGGATATTTTTGCATTCTCTAAAAATTCAGCCAAAATGGAGGTTAAGAAAATCCCCTCGTTAATTTAGGACATTTCTCGTTTTCGACCCTTTTTTATAAGGAAGGCCATAAAGTGGCCGGTTTGTATTGAATCTTAGCATGGGACAATTCGTTGGATAGGTAAACAACATAGCTACGACTTCCATGGGATATTTTTGCATTTTTTAAAAATTCAGCCAAAATGGAGGTTAAGAATATCTCCTCGTTAATTTGGGACATTACTCGTTTTCGACCCTTTTTTACTAGGAAGGCCATAATGTGGCCGATTTGCATTGAATCTTAGCGTGTGACAATTCGTTGGATAGGTAAACAACATAACTATGACTTCCATGGGATATTTTTGCATTCTCTAAAAATTCAGCCAAAATGGGGGTTAAGAAAATATCCTCGTTAATTTGGGACATTACTCGTTTTCGACCCTTTTTTAGTAGGAAGGCCATAATGTGGCCGATTTGCATTGAATCTTAGCGTGTGACAATTCGTTGGATAGGTAAACAACATAACTACGACTTCCATGGGATATTTTTGCATTCACTAAAAATTCAGCCAAAATGGAGGTTAAGAAAATCCCCTCGTTAATTTAGGACATTACTCGTTTTCGACCCTTTTTTATAAGGAAGGCCATAAAGTAGCCGGTTTGTATTGAATCTTAGCATGGGACAATTCGTTGGATAGGTAAACAACATAGCTACGACTTCCATGGGATATTTTTGCATTTTTTAAAAATTCAGCCAAAATGGAGGTTAAGAATATCTCCTCGTTAATTTGGGACATTACTCGTTTTCGACCCTTTTTTACTAGGAAGGCCATAATGTGGCCGATTTGCATTGAATCTTAGCGTGTGACAATTCGTTGGATAGGTAAACAACATAACTATGACTTCCATGGGATATTTTTGCATTCTCTAAAAATTCAGCCAAAATGGGGGTTAAGAAAATATCCTCGTTAATTTGGGACATTACTCGTTTTCGACCCTTTTTTAGTAGGAAGGCCATAATGTGGCCGATTTGCATTGAATCTTAGCGTGTGACAATTCGTTGGATAGGTAAACAACATAACTACGACTTCCATGGGATATTTTTGCATTCACTAAAAATTCAGCCAAAATGGAGGTTAAGAAAATCCCCTCGTTAATTTAGGACATTACTCGTTTTCGACCCTTTTTTATAAGGAAGGCCATAAAGTGGCCGGTTTGTATTGAATCTTAGCATGGGACAATTCGTTGGATAGGTAAACAACATAGCTACGACTTCCATGGGATATTTTTGCATTTTTTAAAAATTCAGCCAAAATGGAGGTTAAGAAAATCTCCTCGTTAATTTGGGACATTACTCGTTTTCGACCCTTTTTTACTAGGAAGGCCATAATGTGGCCGATTTGCATTGAATCTTAGCGTGTGACAATTCGTTGGATAGGTAAACAACATAACTATGACTTCCATGGGATATTTTTGCATTCTCTAAAAATTCAGCCAAAATGGGGGTTAAGAAAATATCCTCGTTAATTTGGGACATTACTCGTTTTCGACCCTTTTTTAGTAGGAAGGCCATAATGTGGCCGATTTGCATTTGTCTTACCCCAATTTTTGACCTAAGGTCCCACTGACACATGTCCTCTGACCCGGAATATTCTGTCTTTTCAGTGAAAATTTTGGCAGAAAGGTATTTTAAAATACCTCATTTTTGTTCCGATTCGGGCCCTTTTCTCACTTTATTTTTATTATTAGTTTTTTTATTATTTCTATCTTTTATTTAATTTTATAATTTTTATTTTTATTTTCAATTTTTATTTTATCTTTTAATTAGTCATTTTTTCATATTTTATTTTAGTCACTTTTATTTTATTGTCCAAGTAAAAAAAAACCAAAGTGTCAATGAGTCCAGAATTAAGTGTCCAGGGGTCCAAAATATTTTTTCCTCCAAGTCATGCCATAATCAGTGCATAGTCAAAACTTTCTTCCCATTTTTCATCAGGAACGCGTTTCATCATCAATACCTCTTCTCACTTTTTTTATTTATTAGTCTTATTTTTTTAAACTTTTAGTTTTTATTTTTATCTTTCATTTTTATTCAGTCTTGATTTTTATATATTTTTTTTTATTTTCCATTTTGCCATTTTATTTTTATTTTTTCGTTTAATTACTTCTTTAGGTTTTTATTAACTTTTTTAATGAGTCCAAAAATTGTCAAAAAATATAGTCTCAAGGTCCAATTTTTTTTTTTTCTTCCTTTCTCAAGTGTTCCACCAATCATGCCATTTTTACATGTCAACTCTCCCATTTGAAAATTCATTCAAATCACATTCCAAAACCATCAATCTCATTCAAATCCCCATCAAAGTGCATTAAACCAATTTTCCATTTTTCATCAACCTTAGAACCTATAAATAGAGCTCTCATCCTTCACAATTTCACACACCAAAAGTTCTCTTGAGTTTTCAAAGAACTTTTCTCTCTTCTCCCTCATTTAGCTTGTGTTGACGAGCTATTCTTTTCTTCTCCCTCTTTTTTCTGTCCCTTCGGAATTTTGTCCCTTCGGTAATTTTTGTCCCTCCGGTTGTCCCTTTCTTTTATTTTCTTGCATTTTATTCTTTTTAGCATTTTATTTTATTTCTATTTAGCATTTTAATTATTGTCATTTATTTTCCAGCAATTAGAATGTATTTAGGTCCAATGTAAATATAAATGAGAAAAGTGTGTGTGTGTGTGTGTGTGTGTCTTTTATTTCTTTACCGCTTTATATATATCAAAAAATACAAAACAAAATAGATTAGGGATTTTGTGGTGACCCAACGTCACTACAAAAATCCACGCGCTTTTATTTTTATTGCTCCGTTAGTTTAATTTTCATTTAATATTCCAAAACAACAAAAACATTCAAATAACAAAAATCACAGAAATATTTTCATAATAAACCTTGATTTTCAATCCAGTGATCGTTCTTTTTTATTTTATTTCTTAAGCAAACTTCAATCAATTTAATCATACCTTGAGTCCATTTTTCTTTCAATATAAAAAATACAAACCAATTCTCATTTGCCACTTGACTTTTTATTTTAAAACCTTTTTTCAAAACCAATAAAAAACACAAAACAAATCAAACGTCATTTTTTTTAACCCCGAACTACGAGGTTTTGATCCCTCACGGGTACGTACGCAGAGGACACTCGTCCTTCCAAATCAATAAAATGTAGACAATTAGGTCTTCCTTTTTTAATCATTTCAAAGTTTCTTTTTTTTTTAAAAAAAAAAAGCAAGCAAGTTTATAGTACAAAAAGTTAAATAAAATCAAGAGGTTCTCGTAGAGTACTACGAATATTTAGGGTGCTAATACCTTCCCTAAATATAACCAACCCCCGAACCTAAAATCTTTTCAAAATGGGGTGTTAGAACTTTTTTCCCTTTTTTCTTAATAAAATTAAATGTTCAGTCGTGAAATAACTAGTGAGTCAAAAAGCTAATCAAATAGCCTTGATCTCCGAAAAATGACGCGACAGCATTGAATCTTAGCGTGTGACAATTCGTTGGATAGGTAAACAACATAACTACGAGTTCCATGGGATATTTTTGCATTCTCTAAAAATTCAGCCAAAATGGGGGTTAAGAAAATATCCTCGTTAATTTGGGACATTACTCGTTTTCGACCCTTTTTTATAAGGAAGGCCATAAAGTGGCCGGTTTGTATTGAATCTTAGCATGGGACAATTCGTTGGATAGGTAAACAACATAGCTACGACTTCCATGGGATATTTTTGCATTTTTTAAAAATTCAGCCAAAATGGAGGTTAAGAAAATCTCCTCGTTAATTTGAGACATTACTCGTTTTCGACCCTTTTTTACTAGGAAGGCCATAATGTGGCCGATTTGCATTGAATCTTAGCGTGTGACAATTCGTTGGATAGGTAAACAACATAAATATGACTTCCATGGGATATTTTTGCATTCTCTAAAAATTCAGCCAAAATGGGGGTTAAGAAAATATCCTCGTTAATTTGGGACATTACTCGTTTTCGACCCTTTTTTAGTAGGAAGGCCATAATGTGGCCGATTTTCATTTGTCTTACCCCAATTTTTGACCTAAGGTCCCACTGACACATGTCCTCTGACCCGGAATATTCTGTCTTTTCAGTGAAAATTTTGGCAGAAAGGTATTTTAAAATACCTCATTTTTGTTCCGATTCGGGCCCTTTTCTCACTTTATTTTTATTATTAGTTTTTTTATTATTTCTATCTTTTATTTAATTTTATAATTTTTATTTTTATTTTCAATTTTTATTTTATCTTTTAATTAGTCATTTTTTCATATTTTATTTTAGTCACTTTTATTTTATTGTCCAAGTAAAAAAAAACCAAAGTGTCAATGAGTCCAGAATTAAGTGTCCAGGGGTCCAAAATATTTTTTCCTCCAAGTCATGCCATAATCAGTGCATAGTCAAAACTTTCTTCCCATTTTTCATCAGGAACGCGTTTCATCATCAATACCTCTTCTCACTTTTTTTATTTATTAGTCTTATTTTTTTAAACTTTTAGTTTTTATTTTTATCTTTCATTTTTATTCAGTCTTGATTTTTATATATTTTTTTTTATTTTCCATTTTGCCATTTTATTTTTATTTTTTCGTTTAATTACTTCTTTAGGTTTTTATTAACTTTTTTAATGAGTCCAAAAATTGTCAAAAAATATAGTCTCAAGGTCCAATTTTTTTTTTTCTTCCTTTCTCAAGTGTGCCACCAATCATGCCATTTTTACATGTCAACTCTCCCATTTGAAAATGCATTCAAATCACATTCCAAAACCATCAATCTCATTCAAATCCCCATCAAAGTGCATTAAACCAATTTTCCATTTTTCATCAACCTTAGAACCTATAAATAGAGCTCTCATCCTTCACAATTTCACACACCAAAAGTTCTCTTGAGTTTTCAAAGAACTTTTCTCTCTTCTCCCTCATTTAGCTTGTGTTGACGAGCTATTCTTTTCTTCTCCCTCTTTTTTCTGTCCCTTCGGAATTTTGTCCCTTCGGTAATTTTTGTCCCTCCGGTTGTCCCTTTCTTTTATTTTCTTGCATTTTATTCTTTTTAGCATTTTATTTTATTTCTATTTAGCATTTTAATTATTGTCATTTATTTTCCAGCAATTAGAATGTATTTAGGTCCAATGTAAATATAAATGAGAAAAGTGTGTGTGTGTGTGTGTGTGTGTGTGTGTGTGTGTGTCTTTTATTTCTTTACCGCTTTATATATATCAAAAAATACAAAACAAAATAGATTAGGGATTTTGTGGTGACCCAACGTCACTACAAAAATCCACGCGCTTTTATTTTTATTGCTCCGTTAGTTTAATTTTCATTTAATATTCCAAAACAACAAAAACATTCAAATAACAAAAATCACAAAAATATTTTCATAATAAACCTTGATTTTCAATCCAGTGATCGTTCTTTTTTATTTTATTTCTTAAGCAAACTTCAATCAATTTAATCATACCTTGAGTCCATTTTTCTTTCAATATAAAAAATACAAACCAATTCTCATTTGCCACTTGACTTTTTATTTTAAAACCTTTTTTCAAAACCAATAAAAAACACAAAACAAATCAAACGTCATTTTTTTTAACCCCGAACTACGAGGTTTTGATCCCTCACGGGTACGTAGGCAGAGGACACTCGTCCTTCCAAATCAATAAAATGTAGACAATTAGGTCTTCCTTTTTTAATCATTTCAAAGTTTCTTTTTTTTTTTTTAAAAAAAAAGCAAGCAAGTTTATAGTACAAAAAGTTAAATAAAATCAAGAGGTTCTCGTAGAGTACTACGAATATTTAGGGTGCTAATACCTTCCCTAAATATAACCAACCCCCGAACCTAAAATCTTTTCAAAATGGGGTGTTAGAACTTTTTTCCCTTTTTTCTTAATAAAATTAAATGTTCAGTCGTGAAATAACTAGTGAGTCAAAAAGCTAATCAAATAGCCTTGATCTCCGAAAAATGACGCGACAGCATTGAATCTTAGCGTGTGACAATTCGTTGGATAGGTAAACAACATAACTACGACTTCCATGGGATATTTTTGCATTCTCTAAAAATTCAGCCAAAATGGGGGTTAAGAAAATATCCTCGTTAATTTGGGACATTACTCGTTTTCGACCCTTTTTAAGTAGGAAGGCCATAATGTGGCCGATTTTCATTTGTCTTACCCCAATTTTTGACCTAAGGTCCCACTGACACATGTCCTCTGACCCGGAATATTCTGTCTTTTCAGTGAAAATTTTGGCAGAAAGGTATTTTAAAATACCTCATTTTTGTTCCGATTCGGGCCCTTTTCTCACTTTATTTTTATTATTAGTTTTTTTATTATTTCTATCTTTTATTTAATTTTATAATTTTTATTTTTATTTTCAATTTTTATTTTATCTTTTAATTAGTCATTTTTTCATATTTTATTTTAGTCAGTTTTATTTTATTGTCCAAGTAAAAAAAAACCAAAGTGTCAATGAGTCCAGAATTAAGTGTCCAGGGGTCCAAAATATTTTTTCCTCCAAGTCATGCCATAATCAGTGCATAGTCAAAACTTTCTTCCCATTTTTCATCAGGAACGCGTTTCATCATCAATACCTCTTCTCACTTTTTTTATTTATTAGTCTTATTTTTTTAAACTTTTAGTTTTTATTTTTATCTTTCATTTTTATTCAGTCTTGATTTTTATATATTTTTTTTATTTTCCATTTTGCCATTTTATTTTTATTTTTTCGTTTAATTACTTCTTTAGGTTTTTATTAACTTTTTTAATGAGTCCAAAAATTGTCAAAAAATATAGTCTCAAGGTCCAATTTTTTTTTTCTTCCTTTCTCAAGTGTGCCACCAATCATGCCATTTTTACATGTCAACTCTCCCATTTGAAAATGCATTCAAATCACATTCCAAAACCATCAATCTCATTCAAATCCCCATCAAAGTGCATTAAACCAATTTTCCATTTTTCATCAACCTTAGAACCTATAAATAGAGCTCTCATCCTTCACAATTTCACACACCAAAAGTTCTCTTGAGTTTTCAAAGAACTTTTCTCTCTTCTCCCTCATTTAGCTTGTGTTGACGAGCTATTCTTTTCTTCTCCCTCTTTTTTCTGTCCCTTCGGAATTTTGTCCCTTCGGTAATTTTTGTCCCTCCGGTTGTCCCTTTCTTTTATTTTCTTGCATTTTATTCTTTTTAGCATTTTATTTTATTTCTATTTAGCATTTTAATTATTGTCATTTATTTTCCAGCAATTAGAATGTATTTAGGTCCAATGTAAATATAAATGAGAAAAGTGTGTGTGTGTGTGTGTGTGTGTGTGTGTGTCTTTTATTTCTTTACCGCTTTATATATATCAAAAAATACAAAACAAAATAGATTAGGGATTTTGTGGTGACCCAACGTCACTACAAAAATCCACGCGCTTTTATTTTTATTGCTCCGTTAGTTTAATTTTCATTTAATATTCCAAAACAACAAAAACATTCAAATAACAAAAATCACAAAAATATTTTCATAATAAACCTTGATTTTCAATCCAGTGATCGTTCTTTTTTATTTTATTTCTTAAGCAAACTTCAATCAATTTAATCATACCTTGAGTCCATTTTTCTTTCAATATAAAAAATACAAACCAATTCTCATTTGCCACTTGACTTTTTATTTTAAAACCTTTTTTCAAAACCAATAAAAAACACAAAACAAATCAAACGTCATTTTTTTTAACCCCGAACTACGAGGTTTTGATCCCTCACGGGTACGTAGGCAGAGGACACTCGTCCTTCCAAATCAATAAAATGTAGACAATTAGGTCTTCCTTTTTTAATCATTTCAAAGTTTCTTTTTTTTTTTTTAAAAAAAAAGCAAGCAAGTTTATAGTACAAAAAGTTAAATAAAATCAAGAGGTTCTCGTAGAGTACTACGAATATTTAGGGTGCTAATACCTTCCCTAAATATAACCAACCCCCGAACCTAAAATCTTTTCAAAATGGGGTGTTAGAACTTTTTTCCCTTTTTTCTTAATAAAATTAAATGTTCAGTCGTGAAATAACTAGTGAGTCAAAAAGCTAATCAAATAGCCTTGATCTCCGAAAAATGACGCGACAGCATTGAATCTTAGCGTGTGACAATTCGTTGGATAGGTAAACAACATAACTACGACTTCCATGGGATATTTTTGCATTCTCTAAAAATTCAGCCAAAATGGGGGTTAAGAAAATATCCTCGTTAATTTGGGACATTACTCGTTTTCGACCCTTTTTTATAAGGAAGGCCATAAAGTGGCCGGTTTGTATTGAATCTTAGCATGGGACAATTCGTTGGATAGGTAAACAACATAGCTACGACTTCCATGGGATATTTTTGCATTTTTTAAAAATTCAGCCAAAATGGAGGTTAAGAAAATCTCCTCGTTAATTTGAGACATTACTCGTTTTCGACCCTTTTTTACTAGGAAGGCCATAATGTGGCCGATTTGCATTGAATCTTAGCGTGTGACAATTCGTTGGATAGGTAAACAACATAAATATGACTTCCATGGGATATTTTTGCATTCTCTAAAAATTCAGCCAAAATGGGGGTTAAGAAAATATCCTCGTTAATTTGGGACATTACTCGTTTTCGACCCTTTTTAAGTAGGAAGGCCATAATGTGGCCGATTTTCATTTGTCTTACCCCAATTTTTGACCTAAGGTCCCACTGACACATGTCCTCTGACCCGGAATATTCTGTCTTTTCAGTGAAAATTTTGGCAGAAAGGTATTTTAAAATACCTCATTTTTGTTCCGATTCGGGCCCTTTTCTCACTTTATTTTTATTATTAGTTTTTTTATTATTTCTATCTTTTATTTAATTTTATAATTTTTATTTTTATTTTCAATTTTTATTTTATCTTTTAATTAGTCATTTTTTCATATTTTATTTTAGTCAGTTTTATTTTATTGTCCAAGTAAAAAAAAACCAAAGTGTCAATGAGTCCAGAATTAAGTGTCCAGGGGTCCAAAATATTTTTTCCTCCAAGTCATGCCATAATCAGTGCATAGTCAAAACTTTCTTCCCATTTTTCATCAGGAACGAGTTTCATCATCAATACCTCTTCTCACTTTTTTTATTTATTAGTCTTATTTTTTTAAACTTTTAGTTTTTATTTTTATCTTTCATTTTTATTCAGTCTTGATTTTTATATATTTTTTTTATTTTCCATTTTGCCATTTTATTTTTATTTTTTCGTTTAATTACTTCTTTAGGTTTTTATTAACTTTTTTAATGAGTCCAAAAATTGTCAAAAAATATAGTCTCAAGGTCCAATTTTTTTTTTTCTTCCTTTCTCAAGTGTGCCACCAATCATGCCATTTTTACATGTCAACTCTCCCATTTGAAAATGCATTCAAATCACATTCCAAAACCATCAATCTCATTCAAATCCCCATCAAAGTGCATTAAACCAATTTTCCATTTTTCATCAACCTTAGAACCTATAAATAGAGCTCTCATCCTTCACAATTTCACACACCAAAAGTTCTCTTGAGTTTTCAAAGAACTTTTCTCTCTTCTCCCTCATTTAGCTTGTGTTGACGAGCTATTCTTTTCTTCTCCCTCTTTTTTCTGTCCCTTCGGAATTTTGTCCCTTCGGTAATTTTTGTCCCTCCGGTTGTCCCTTTCTTTTATTTTCTTGCATTTTATTCTTTTTAGCATTTTATTTTATTTCTATTTAGCATTTTAATTATTGTCATTTATTTTCCAGCAATTAGAATGTATTTAGGTCCAATGTAAATATAAATGAGAAAAGTGTGTGTGTGTGTGTGTGTGTGTGTGTGTGTGTGTGTGTCTTTTATTTCTTTACCGCTTTATATATATCAAAAAATACAAAACAAAATAGATTAGGGATTTTGTGGTGACCCAACGTCACTACAAAAATCCACGCGCTTTTATTTTTATTGCTCCGTTAGTTTAATTTTCATTTAATATTCCAAAACAACAAAAACATTCAAATAACAAAAATCACAAAAATATTTTCATAATAAACCTTGATTTTCAATCCAGTGATCGTTCTTTTTTATTTTATTTCTTAAGCAAACTTCAATCAATTTAATCATACCTTGAGTCCATTTTTCTTTCAATATAAAAAATACAAACCAATTCTCATTTGCCACTTGACTTTTTATTTTAAAACCTTTTTTCAAAACCAATAAAAAACACAAAACAAATCAAACGTCATTTTTTTTAACCCCGAACTACGAGGTTTTGATCCCTCACGGGTACGTAGGCAGAGGACACTCGTCCTTCCAAATCAATAAAATGTAGACAATTAGGTCTTCCTTTTTTAATCATTTCAAAGTTTCTTTTTTTTTTTTTAAAAAAAAAAGCAAGCAAGTTTATAGTACAAAAAGTTAAATAAAATCAAGAGGTTCTCGTAGAGTACTACGAATATTTAGGGTGCTAATACCTTCCCTAAATATAACCAACCCCCGAACCTAAAATCTTTTCAAAATGGGGTGTTAGAACTTTTTTCCCTTTTTTCTTAATAAAATTAAATGTTCAGTCGTGAAATAACTAGTGAGTCAAAAAGCTAATCAAATAGCCTTGATCTCCGAAAAATGACGCGACAGCATTGAATCTTAGCGTGTGACAATTCGTTGGATAGGTAAACAACATAACTACGACTTCCATGGGATATTTTTGCATTCTCTAAAAATTCAGCCAAAATGGGGGTTAAGAAAATATCCTCGTTAATTTGGGACATTACTCGTTTTCGACCCTTTTTTATAAGGAAGGCCATAAAGTGGCCGGTTTGTATTGAATCTTAGCATGGGACAATTCGTTGGATAGGTAAACAACATAGCTACGACTTCCATGGGATATTTTTGCATTTTTTAAAAATTCAGCCAAAATGGAGGTTAAGAAAATCTCCTCGTTAATTTGAGACATTACTCGTTTTCGACCCTTTTTTACTAGGAAGGCCATAATGTGGCCGATTTGCATTGAATCTTAGCGTGTGACAATTCGTTGGATAGGTAAACAACATAAATATGACTTCCATGGGATATTTTTGCATTCTCTAAAAATTCAGCCAAAATGGGGGTTAAGAAAATATCCTCGTTAATTTGGGACATTACTCGTTTTCGACCCTTTTTAAGTAGGAAGGCCATAATGTGGCCGATTTACATTTGTCTTACCCCAATTTTTGACCTAAGGTCCCACTGACACATGTCCTCTGACCCGGAATATTCTGTCTTTTCAGTGAAAATTTTGGCAGAAAGGTATTTTAAAATACCTCATTTTTGTTCCGATTCGGGCCCTTTTCTCACTTTATTTTTATTATTAGTTTTTTTATTATTTCTATCTTTTATTTAATTTTATAATTTTTATTTTTATTTTCAATTTTTATTTTATCTTTTAATTAGTCATTTTTTCATATTTTATTTTAGTCACTTTTATTTTATTGTCCAAGTAAAAAAAAACCAAAGTGTCAATGAGTCCAGAATTAAGTGTCCAGGGGTCCAAAATATGTTTTCCTCCAAGTCATGCCATAATCAGTGCATAGTCAAAACTTTCTTCCCATTTTTCATCAGGAACGCGTTTCATCATCAATACCTCTTCTCACTTTTTTTATTTATTAGTCTTATTTTTTTAAACTTTTAGTTTTTATTTTTATCTTTCATTTTTATTCAGTCTTGATTTTTATATATTTTTTTTTATTTTCCATTTTGCCATTTTATTTTTATTTTTTCGTTTAATTACTTCTTTAGGTTTTTATTAACTTTTTTAATGAGTCCAAAAATTGTCAAAAAATATAGTCTCAAGGTCCAATTTTTTTTTTTTCTTCCTTTCTCAAGTGTGCCACCAATCATGCCATTTTTACATGTCAACTCTCCCATTTGAAAATTCATTCAAATCACATTCCAAAACCATCAATCTCATTCAAATCCCCATCAAAGTGCATTAAACCAATTTTCCATTTTTCATCAACCTTAGAACCTATAAATAGAGCTCTCATCCTTCACAATTTCACACACCAAAAGTTCTCTTGAGTTGTCAAAGAACTTTTCTGTCTTCTCCCTCATTTAGCTTGTGTTGACGAGCTATTCTTTTCTTCTCCCTCTTTTTTCTGTCCCTTCGGAATTTTGTCCCTTCGGTAATTTTTGTCCCTCCGGTTGTCCCTTTCTTTTATTTTCTTGCATTTTATTCTTTTTAGCATTTTATTTTATTTCTATTTAGCATTTTAATTATTGTCATTTATTTTCCAGCAATTAGAATGTATTTAGGTCCAATGTAAATATAAATGAGAAAAGTGTGTGTGTGTGTGTGTGTGTCTTTTATTTCTTTACCGCTTTATATATATCAAAAAATACAAAAAAAAATAGATTAGGGATTTTGTGGTGACCCAACGTCACTACAAAAATCCACGCGCTTTTATTTTTATTGCTCCGTTAGTTTAATTTTCATTTAATATTCCAAAACAACAAAAACATTCAAATAACAAAAATCACAAAAATATTTTCATAATAAACCTTGATTTTCAATCCAGTGATCGTTCTTTTTTATTTTATTTCTTAAGCAAACTTCAATCAATTTAATCATACCTTGAGTCCATTTGTAACACCCATACCAGACGTATCTAGAAAGTCTGGCACGTGCGTTAATATTAGTACTGGATACATTAAAATATACAACATAAAATTTCTTCGAATGAATAATATTTACATCAAGTCACGTTCGTATAAAGCATAATACAATACAACTCAATCCATACATAAAAATACATCCTTGATGTCCATAACGTCCTGCAGCTTTACGAACGAACCCTTGACGTAATATCCATCCGGCTCCGAACATGCATAACATCCTGCTTATCTGAAACAAATAAGGATTGGGATGAGACATAATGTCTCAGTGAGTTCCCCTAAATCCTAGGCTATAGGCAACCTCAAGGGGAAACCTACGGTCACCTCGTGTCTACATTACAACCTGACGGTTGATTATACGTGTGTGGGGATTTGCATACTTAGACGGTAGTGCATACTAGAGCCGTCATAGTTTTATCTCACTTGTTATAGGCTTCTCATCCTATACGTGTCATGGCGGTTGAGGGGAACCTAGAACCGCGTTGCCAAGAATACACTTTATGTATCGAGGCCTAAACATAACATAATCATGACACGACTCTTAACCGGACGATTAGGGGAAACCTAAGATCGTCGTCGGTATCATGCTCTTCACTTGCTCTATTCCATGCCTTATACTTGTCATATAGCATCTAATGCTCTTGTTCTTAAACATAAACGTGCATGGATTCATTCTTGCTTGACCGTGAACATATCATAATCATAATCATAATCATAAGTAACATAATCATATTCATATCGTACATAAACGTATCTAAGTTCATTCATTAGGTTAGCGTTGAACAAACAATTATTATCTTGATTCATTTTACGGATAGTCCCGGGTGGAGTAACCCCGAGATCAATCCCATACATGACCGATGTACGTACATCGGACTCCCTCGGTGTCGTGCGGGTCCCTTGCGGCTTAAACTGTTCCCCTTAGGTCAAGAACCTCCCGTATCCCCCTAGCGTGGATAACAAGAGACACGAACACCTACATCTTGCTTACTCGGTGACATGCGGGTCCCTTACGGCTTGAATCGTTCTCATCATGAGAACCCCTTGTATCCCCCTGATGTGGATAGCAAGAGACATGCCACCTACACTTATTAGTCATGGTCTTGTCGTACATATAACTTAAACATATTCATACTTGCTTGCTTAATACCTCGGACCCTTGAGTCGATCCGATTATCGGTAAATACATACTTGTTCATGCTTGTAAGTTCTTAATCATGTGCGAAGATAGTATACTTCGCGTCTTAACATTCTAGGGATCTTGCTAACTAGCTAGTTCTCGACAACTATGTCGAGGCTCTAGTTTTCCCTTGCTTAATGAATATTTTGCTACCCAATTCATGACTTGTTCCTCTCGTATGCCATGCCTTACTAACATGCTTGATACTTGCCTCATCTCATAAAAATCATGCTTTCTTTGATCATCATTTAGGACCTTGGTTTGAGGGTTTTACATTCATAAAAAGACACCACAGAGAAAACTGCGTCGCGAATCCCCACGCCTGCCTGAAGCGAGCAAAACAATGGGATTTCTCCCTGTCTTACTCGCCTAGGCGAGTAGATTTGCTGGGGAGGCGAGTGGTAGCTCGCCATGGCGAGTTGGGAGCGAGCAGGACCCCCCATTCGCAGTTCTAGCTCGCCATAGCGAGTAATTACTCGCCGTGGCGAGTTAGGACAGCCCAGAACACTTAAAATTGGTATTTTTGCCCCAAAAACCTCAAACCAAGTGTCTCTATGTGTTTTGGAACATATTTGATCATTGGAAACTTATAAAACATGCATATGGCAAGTATTAACATGTATAGCATGCATGACATAAAAAGGGGCAACTAGACTAATACATAAACCCTAGAATTTCATGTTATTCATACTAAACATACATGGCATAATCATAATCCCAAAGGGGTAGGAAAAACTAGCTATGGAACTCACCTAATCATAATCTTGAAGCAACTCCAAGCTCCAAGTTCAAACATACCCAAAACCTTAGCTTTGAACACTTACTTCCTTGACTTAGACCAATCCATTTTATTGCTCTTTCTTGCAACCTTAGCACCATGATTTCTTGATCTTGAAGAAAACCTAACTTGAAACCTCTTTCATCATACCATGAGCCAAAACATAACTCTTGACTTCAATACAAAATCAACTTCAAGGTTGTTTTCATGCTTCACTCTCCAACTCCATGAAATAGGATCCTTATAAGCCCTAAATTAACAAAACAAAAGCCTTAGCTTCTTGATCAAACCAAACCCTAAGTTTTCTTAAACTTCCCTTGAGAAGGAAAAATAGTGAAATCATCTCACTACAACTTCATATTACTTCCTTGAACAAGGGAAAACCATAACATAAGCAAGCTCTAGCTTCCTCTTTCCCAAACAACAAAACCCTAACCTTGAATTTCTTATAAAGAGGAGAAGAAGTGGAAAGAAGCTTACCTCAAGGTACCAATCTCTTGTAGGATGATAGAAGAACCAAACTTGAACATGATTCTTGATGAAGAAGACTTGATGAATTGGTGAGGTAGGGAGAGAAGAAGGAGAGATCGATGGAGTAGAGAGAAGGAGGAGAAAAAGTTTGCCAACATTTGAAGAGAGAGAAAGATAATAGGAAATGAGATATTTTTGGGTTAAAACCAATTAAATATCTTTTCCACGTGAAATTACCATTATGCCCTTGCCTTTAAACGGGTTAAATCCGACACAGATAATTTTCCCGTAAATAGCTGGCATGTCATAAAATATTTCCAATAACTTACTTTCCATGAATTAAATTCATCTGACACGGTCAACGGGTAATATACCGATACTGACAGGCGGGATATTACATTCTACCCCCCTTAAAAAAATTTCGTCCTCGAAATTTAGAGACTGACTACCAATCATCATGACAAAAACTTACCATCTATGGTCTGAGCCATACATTTCTTATTCATACATATCCAAGAAGTTCATCATTGTTTGTTTTTCGTCCTGTTTCTCGATTCACATACATAAGCATATAGCTTTCTTGTTATTAATACCACTCATACATAGGGTTATCTTAGTACATCATGATTCAGAACTTACCTTGCTACACATAGACGTATTATTATCTCGGACTCGTATCTTATCCGATTAGCATGAACCATTCATAAAGATATCTTATCATAAACATGAACACTCAGGATTTGCTTTTTAACTGGAATCCTACCGAAAACCAGGTTTGCCCTGCAGTGCTTACTTGTAACTTTAAAACATCTTTTCATGCATACATAATCTTTCTTACCGCATTTTGCGACTTATGCCTCTTACATTCTTTACTCGTATAGACGATTCCACGAATCTCTTATTTCTTTCCAGAGCCTTGAGAAATCTTCCAATTTCATTGCAATCTCATTGCATCTTATCGCACCCGAACTCATGGGTATCTCATATAGCTTTACACAAGAAGTGAAATCAAATTGTTACTTTATCTGACAATCTAACATCCAACATTGTGGTTAACATGTTCTTGAAACTTCCTAGCAAATTTACTTGCACATACATCATACATTCTTAACATATCTCCGTGTATCCCGTAGGATATTAACTTTATACGAACATTGTCGTTTCCATAATATGTGCATACTTTCAAGTGCCACCTCTTGTTAAATGATAACGATACGTGTTCTAAAATCTTTCTTAAGGAAACTTTTTCTTAAACTTTGGTATTCAGGTTCTTGGAACGAATATACACATGACTAAAAAGATTTTATCATTCCCAAAACTGAATTTGTAATGGTACTACAGAACCACCGGACGAGTTTCTATATTTGAAAAAGATTTTACAACTCGCCCAAAACTTGCCCACGACAAGTTGGTCCTGAAGTTTGTACGCCTTAAGTAAGTTTGCTTACGACGTATCTCATCAGTTTCGAAAATGTATAATTCCACGAGTTTTAAAATAAACATCGTTCCCAAGTTCCTTCATACCAATCTTAACTTTTAAAAATTATAAAATCATGACTTAACATGTCTTAACAAGTATCGTTTTCACCCAACAAGTATTGCATACGAGAGTATGATTCTCATTGCACAATCTCGAGAGTCGCATCTCCCTACACAATAACATACTTAAACTTCAAAGGTGAATTTTTACCTTCTTAACTGATATACATACATCATACACATTTTAATACATGATATAAACCAAGAAGATCCTTGACCCACTTGACATTAACTTGTGTTACCAATCGAACATTCTTTCATACTAAACTTCCATATTTCATGATTAATCGATTAGCTTCCATGGCGCTACTCTGATTCCCACCGGTTGGCTTAAACTAATACCCTATTCCGTTAGAGCAATTGAGACTTCAATTCATGCTTATCAGCTTGAATACTCACTTCTTGAATTATCCTCAAAATCTTTCATGTTACAACCAACATCACAACCTTACACTTGTCTTGTACATTCAAAACTTGTGATAACTTATCTTATGCTCATAATACTTGACTTGGGGGTAAACCTTACGTTCTTGCTGGTTACATTTACCATACATATCATAATTGAACCTGTTTCCAAGCAACTCAAATTCCTTTGACAAACTCATATAACACTTGAACATATTCTTCTTGAACATCTAATCCTTGTACCTTCGCATCCTCGCATACTATATTTTGCTTAATCATAACAATGCTTGCTCGTTGATTTTTCTTTTAAAAGAAAACTTTGTAAGCTAGCGCACAGGTCATTGACGTTGATGATTTTCTACTGTATACAAATACTGAGTTTAGGCCCCCGGTCGTTACTCTAAAATCATAGAACGAGTTGATAACACATACGTGCCACCAATCCTAGACTCTAATAAGTCTAGCCCGCTCTACGAGTGTCGTAGCAAACCGGTTCCTAGAAATCTCTTGTGAATTTCCAAAATGTCAACTTCAATCACCCATACGCGTAATTCTTTTTTAAAATCCCTTTAAACCTGATAGTTCAATTTCATAATGAGCCTTAGCAAGTTAATTAAGCAAAACATAGGTTCGAGCGATACGTCATAATTCCACATAATCAGTGAACCTTGTGATTCCTCATAACTTAGCACCACTTTAACTTCTTACTTCATACCTCATGCATAAACATCTGTGACTTTCCTTCTAATTGCCGGCACTTCTATACTCCTGATCTTAGCTCGTTCTTGACTCTTGACATATTAACCTCCAAAGCTACCTTAAACCGTATCGATTTCGTTGATGGTTGCCCATGTCCTTTTCCTTAAAAATCTTAGGATATGATATGCTTTCATCACTTGATGTCACAAAAGATTTTTCATCACATAAAATACTATTGTGAAGACATCTCCCCAATAGTCATTGCAAACCTCTGGAACGAACGGTTAAATTTCATAAAAACAGAAAATTTCGTTCCAAGTTCGCTATTGGTGAGTTTCTCCAACTATCTATTTTTTTTTTCAAGTAACCAATGCACATCATTCATTCCTAGCATCATAAAACATTCTATAACGTAGGCATGGCAACTTCAACCTTTTCGATACAATTCTTGGCACGTCGGAAATCAATGCCTTAATCCTGATAACATATAACTTTCTCCGCTACGAATAGCTTACCTCATACATCCCACTTAACGCAACTTGATAACTTACATGTCCTGAACTTCACTTTCGGGTACCTGAAAGATCACTAACATCTTACCCGACATTGTCGGAACGTCCCTTCTTAACATGCCTTACATTCCCGGAGGATTCACACTTGTACCTGATTAGTTCACCGGCCACCTTTTGGCACGATAAAACTTCTTCATCACATACTTCGTTCCTCCTGGGTCCTATTCAGCTCTCAGGCATCCGTTCTAACTGTTGAAGGCTAAATTGAGTTGATCAGGCTCAACTAACAATAACAACTAGAACATTTACCCGGAACCCAATGGTCCCACTTCCTTAGTTGTAATTTAATGACCCAAGGCACGGTCTGAATCGACCTGCTCTGATACCAATTGTAACACCCATACCAGACGTATCTAGAAAGTCTGGCACGTGCGTTAATATTAGTACTGGATACATTAAAATATACAACATAAAATTTCTTCGAATGAATAATATTTACATCAAGTCACGTTCGTATAAAGCATAATACAATACAACTCAATCCATACATAAAAATACATCCTTGATGTCCATAACGTCCTGCAGCTTTACGAACGAACCCTTGACGTAATATCCATCCGGCTCCGAACATGCATAACATCCTGCTTATCTGAAACAAATAAGGATTGGGATGAGACATAATGTCTCAGTGAGTTCCCCTAAATCCTAGGCTATAGGCAACCTCAAGGGGAAACCTACGGTCACCTCGTGTCTACATTACAACCTGACGGTTGATTATACGTGTGTGGGGATTTGCATACTTAGACGGTAGTGCATACTAGAGCCGTCATAGTTTTATCTCACTTGTTATAGGCTTCTCATCCTATACGTGTCATGGCGGTTGAGGGGAACCTAGAACCGCGTTGCCAAGAATACACTTTATGTATCGAGGCCTAAACATAACATAATCATGACACGACTCTTAACCGGACGATTAGGGGAAACCTAAGATCGTCGTCGGTATCATGCTCTTCACTTGCTCTATTCCATGCCTTATACTTGTCATATAGCATCTAATGCTCTTGTTCTTAAACATAAACGTGCATGGATTCATTCTTGCTTGACCGTGAACATATCATAATCATAATCATAATCATAAGTAACATAATCATATTCATATCGTACATAAACGTATCTAAGTTCATTCATTAGGTTAGCGTTGAACAAACAATTATTATCTTGATTCATTTTACGGATAGTCCCGGGTGGAGTAACCCCGAGATCAATCCCATACATGACCGATGTACGTACATCGGACTCCCTCGGTGTCGTGCGGGTCCCTTGCGGCTTAAACTGTTCCCCTTAGGTCAAGAACCTCCCGTATCCCCCTAGCGTGGATAACAAGAGACACGAACACCTACATCTTGCTTACTCGGTGACATGCGGGTCCCTTACGGCTTGAATCGTTCTCATCATGAGAACCCCTTGTATCCCCCTGATGTGGATAGCAAGAGACATGCCACCTACACTTATTAGTCATGGTCTTGTCGTACATATAACTTAAACATATTCATACTTGCTTGCTTAATACCTCGGACCCTTGAGTCGATCCGATTATCGGTAAATACATACTTGTTCATGCTTGTAAGTTCTTAATCATGTGCGAAGATAGTATACTTCGCGTCTTAACATTCTAGGGATCTTGCTAACTAGCTAGTTCTCGACAACTATGTCGAGGCTCTAGTTTTCCCTTGCTTAATTAATATTTTGCTACCCAATTCATGACTTGTTCCTCTCGTATGCCATGCCTTACTAACATGCTTGATACTTGCCTCATCTCATAAAAATCATGCTTTCTTTGATCATCATTTAGGACCTTGGTTTGAGGGTTTTACATTCATAAAAAGACACCACAAAGAAAACTGCGTCGCGAATCCCCACGCCTGCCTGAAGCGAGCAAAACAATGGGATTTCTCCCTGTCTTACTCGCCTAGGCGAGTAGATTTGCTGGGGAGGCGAGTGGTAGCTCGCCATGGCGAGTTGGGAGCGAGCAGGACCCCCCATTCGCAGTTCTAGCTCGCCATAGCGAGTAATTACTCGCCGTGGCGAGTTAGGACAGCCCAGAACACTTAAAATTGGTATTTTTGCCCCAAAAACCTCAAACCAAGTGTCTCTATGTGTTTTGGAACATATTTGATCATTGGAAACTTATAAAACATGCATATGGCAAGTATTAACATGTATAGCATGCATGACATAAAAAGGGGCAACTAGACTAATACATAAACCCTAGAATTTCATGTTATTCATACTAAACATACATGGCATAATCATAATCCCAAAGGGGTAGGAAAAACTAGCTATGGAACTCACCTAATCATAATCTTGAAGCAACTCCAAGCTCCAAGTTCAAACATACCCAAAACCTTAGCTTTGAACACTTACTTCCTTGACTTAGACCAATCCATTTTATTGCTCTTTCTTGCAACCTTAG
Source organism: Medicago sativa (assembly GCF_051527215.1). Taxonomy (NCBI): domain Eukaryota; kingdom Viridiplantae; phylum Streptophyta; class Magnoliopsida; order Fabales; family Fabaceae; genus Medicago; species Medicago sativa. Next base: position 99,186,366 of record NC_140754.1, on the reverse strand, counting down.
CACCATGATTTCTTGATCTTGAAGAAAACCTAACTTGAAACCTCTTTCATCATACCATGAGCCAAAACATAACTCTTGACTTCAATACAAAATCAACTTCAAGGTTGTTTTCATGCTTCACTCTCCAACTCCATGAAATAGGATCCTTATAAGCCCTAAATTAACAAAACAAAAGCCTTAGCTTCTTGATCAAACCAAACCCTAAGTTTTCTTAAACTTCCCTTGAGAAGGAAAAATAGTGAAATCATCTCACTACAACTTCATATTACTTCCTTGAACAAGGGAAAACCATAACATAAGCAAGCTCTAGCTTCCTCTTTCCCAAACAACAAAACCCTAACCTTGAATTTCTTATAAAGAGGAGAAGAAGTGGAAAGAAGCTTACCTCAAGGTACCAATCTCTTGTAGGATGATAGAAGAACCAAACTTGAACATGATTCTTGATGAAGAAGACTTGATGAATTGGTGAGGTAGGGAGAGAAGAAGGAGAGATCGATGGAGTAGAGAGAAGGAGGAGAAAAAGTTTGCCAACATTTGAAGAGAGAGAAAGAGAATAGGAAATGAGATATTTTTGGGTTAAAACCAATTAAATATCTTTTCCACGTGAAATTACCATTATGCCCTTGCCTTTAAACGGGTTAAATCCGACACAGATAATTTTCCCGTAAATAGCTGGCATGTCATAAAATATTTCCAATAACTTACTTTCCATGAATTAAATTCATCTGACACGGTCAACGGGTAATATACCGATACTGACAGGCGGGATATTACATTCTACCCCCCTTAAAAAAATTTCGTCCTCGAAATTTAGAGACTGACTACCAATCATCATGACAAAAACTTACCATCTATGGTCTGAGCCATACATTTCTTATTCATACATATCCAAGAAGTTCATCATTGTTTGTTTTTCGTCCTGTTTCTCGATTCACATACATAAGCATATAGCTTTCTTGTTATTAATACCACTCATACATAGGGTTATCTTAGTACATCATGATTCAGAACTTACCTTGCTACACATAGACGTATTATTATCTCGGACTCGTATCTTATCCGATTAGCATGAACCATTCATAAAGATATCTTATCATAAACATGAACACTCAGGATTTGCTTTTTAACTGGAATCCTACCGAAAACCAGGTTTGCCCTGCAGTGCTTACTTGTAACTTTAAAACATCTTTTCATGCATACATAATCTTTCTTACCGCATTTTGCGACTTATGCCTCTTACATTCTTTACTCGTATAGACGATTCCACGAATCTCTTATTTCTTTCCAGAGCCTTGAGAAATCTTCCAATTTCATTGCAATCTCATTGCATCTTATCGCACCCGAACTCATGGGTATCTCATATAGCTTTACACAAGAAGTGAAATCAAATTGTTACTTTATCTGACAATCTAACATCCAACATTGTGGTTAACATGTTCTTGAAACTTCCTAGCAAATTTACTTGCACATACATCATACATTCTTAACATATCTCCGTGTATCCCGTAGGATATTAACTTTATACGAACATTGTCGTTTCCATAATATGTGCATACTTTCAAGTGCCACCTCTTGTTAAATGATAACGATACGTGTTCTAAAATCTTTCTTAAGGAAACTTTTTCTTAAACTTTGGTATTCAGGTTCTTGGAACGAATATACACATGACTAAAAAGATTTTATCATTCCCAAAACTGAATTTGTAATGGTACTACAGAACCACCGGACGAGTTTCTATATTTGAAAAAGATTTTACAACTCGCCCAAAACTTGCCCACGACAAGTTGGTCCTGAAGTTTGTACGCCTTAAGTAAGTTTGCTTACGACGTATCTCATCAGTTTCGAAAATGTATAATTCCACGAGTTTTAAAATAAACATCGTTCCCAAGTTCCTTCATACCAATCTTAACTTTTAAAAATTATAAAATCATGACTTAACATGTCTTAACAAGTATCGTTTTCACCCAACAAGTATTGCATACGAGAGTATGATTCTCATTGCACAATCTCGAGAGTCGCATCTCCCTACACAATAACATACTTAAACTTCAAAGGTGAATTTTTACCTTCTTAACTGATATACATACATCATACACATTTTAATACATGATATAAACCAAGAAGATCCTTGACCCACTTGACATTAACTTGTGTTACCAATCGAACATTCTTTCATACTAAACTTCCATATTTCATGATTAATCGATTAGCTTCCATGGCGCTACTCTGATTCCCACCGGTTGGCTTAAACTAATACCCTATTCCGTTAGAGCAATTGAGACTTCAATTCATGCTTATCAGCTTGAATACTCACTTCTTGAATTATCCTCAAAATCTTTCATGTTACAACCAACATCACAACCTTACACTTGTCTTGTACATTCAAAACTTGTGATAACTTATCTTATGCTCATAATACTTGACTTGGGGGTAAACCTTACGTTCTTGCTGGTTACATTTACCATACATATCATAATTGAACCTGTTTCCAAGCAACTCAAATTCCTTTGACAAACTCATATAACACTTGAACATATTCTTCTTGAACATCTAATCCTTGTACCTTCGCATCCTCGCATACTATATTTTGCTTAATCATAACAATGCTTGCTCGTTGATTTTTCTTTTAAAAGAAAACTTTGTAAGCTAGCGCACAGGTCATTGACGTTGATGATTTTCTACTATATACAAATACTGAGTTTAGGCCCCCGGTCGTTACTCTAAAATCATAGAACGAGTTGATAACACATACGTGCCACCAATCCTAGACTCTAATAAGTCTAGCCCGCTCTACGAGTGTCGTAGCAAACCGGTTCCTAGAAATCTCTTGTGAATTTCCAAAATGTCAACTTCAATCACCCATACGCGTAATTCTTTTTTAAAATCCCTTTAAACCTGATAGTTCAATTTCATAATGAGCCTTAGCAAGTTAATTAAGCAAAACATAGGTTCGAGCGATACGTCATAATTCCACATAATCAGTGAACCTTGTGATTCCTCATAACTTAGCACCACTTTAACTTCTTACTTCATACCTCATGCATAAACATCTGTGACTTTCCTTCTAATTGCCGGCACTTCTATACTCCTGATCTTAGCTCATTCTTGACTCTTGACATATTAACCTCCAAAGCTACCTTAAACCGTATCGATTTCGTTGATGGTTGCCCATGTCCTTTTCCTTAAAAATCTTAGGATATGATATGCTTTCATCACTTGATGTCACAAAAGATTTTTCATCACATAAAATACTATTGTGAAGACATCTCCCCAATAGTCATTGCAAACCTCTGGAACGAACGGTTAAATTTCATAAAAACAGAAAATTTCGTTCCAAGTTCGCTATTGGTGAGTTTCTCCAACTATCTATTTTTTTTTTCAAGTAACCAATGCACATCATTCATTCCTAGCATCATAAAACATTCTATAACGTAGGCATGGCAACTTCAACCTTTTCGATACAATTCTTGGCACGTCGGAAATCAATGCCTTAATCCTGATAACATATAACTTTCTCCGTTACGAATAGCTTACCTCATACATCCCACTTAACGCAACTTGATAACTTACATGTCCTGAACTTCACTTTCGGGTACCTGAAAGATCACTAACATCTTACCCGACATTGTCGGAACGTCCCTTCTTAACATGCCTTACATTCCCGGAGGATTCACACTTGTACCTGATTAGTTCACCGGCCACCTTTTGGCACGATAAAACTTCTTCATCACATACTTCGTTCCTCCTGGGTCCTATTCAGCTCTCAGGCATCCGTTCTAACTGTTGAAGGCTAAATTGAGTTGATCAGGCTCAACTAACAATAACAACTAGAACATTTACCCGGAACCCAATGGTCCCACTTCCTTAGTTGTAATTTAATGACCCAAGGCACGGTCTGAATCGACCTGCTCTGATACCAATTGTAACACCCATACCAGACGTATCTAGAAAGTCTGGCACGTGCGTTAATATTAGTACTGGATACATTAAAATATACAACATAAAATTTCTTCGAATGAATAATATTTACATCAAGTCACGTTCGTATAAAGCATAATACAATACAACTCAATCCATACATAAAAATACATCCTTGATGTCCATAACGTCCTGCAGCTTTACGAACGAACCCTTGACGTAATATCCATCCGGCTACGAACATGCATAACATCCTGCTTATCTGAAACAAATAAGGATTGGGATGAGACATAATGTCTCAGTGAGTTCCCCTAAATCCTAGGCTATAGGCAACCTCAAGGGGAAACCTACGGTCACCTCGTGTCTACATTACAACCTGACGGTTGATTATACGTGTGTGGGGATTTGCATACTTAGACGGTAGTGCATACTAGAGCTGTCATAGTTTTATCTCACTTGTTATAGGCTTCTCATCCTATACGTGTCATGGCGGTTGAGGGGAACCTAGAACCGCGTTGCCAAGAATACACTTTATGTATCGAGGCCTAAACATAACATAATCATGACACGACTCTTAACCGGACGATTAGGGGAAACCTAAGATCGTCGTTGGTATCATGCTCTTCACTTGCTCTATTCCATGCCTTATACTTGTCATATAGCATCTAATGCTCTTGTTCTTAAACATAAACGTGCATGGATTCATTCTTGCTTGACCGTGAACATATCATAATCATAATCATAATCATAAGTAACATAATCATATTCATATCGTACATAAACGTATCTAAGTTCATTCATTAGGTTAGCGTTGAACAAACAATTATTATCTTGATTCATTTTACGGATAGTCCCGGGTGGAGTAACCCCGAGATCAATCCCATACATGACCGATGTACGTACATCGGACTCCCTCGGTGTCGTGCGGGTCCCTTGCGGCTTAAACCGTTCCCCTTAGGTCAAGAACCTCCCGTATCCCCCTAGCGTGGATAACAAGAGACACGAACACCTACATCTTGCTTACTCGGTGACATGCGGGTCCCTTACGGCTTGAATCGTTCTCATCATGAGAACCCCTTGTATCCCCCTGATGTGGATAGCAAGAGACATGCCACCTACACTTATTAGTCATGGTCTTGTCGTACATATAACTTAAACATATTCATACTTGCTTGCTTAATACCTCGGACCCTTGAGTCGATCCGATTATCGGTAAATACATACTTGTTCATGCTTGTAAGTTCTTAATCATGTGCGAAGATAGTATACTTCGCGTCTTAACATTCTAGGGATCTTGCTAACTAGCTAGTTCTCGACAACTATGTCGAGGCTCTAGTTTTCCCTTGCTTAATGAATATTTTGCTACCCAATTCATGACTTGTTCCTCTCGTATGCCATGCCTTACTAACATGCTTGATACTTGCCTCATCTCATAAAAATCATGCTTTCTTTGATCATCATTTAGGACCTTGGTTTGAGGGTTTTACATTCATAAAAAGACACCACAGAGAAAACTGCGTCGCGAATCCCCACGCCTGCCTGAAGCGAGCAAAACAATGGGATTTCTCCCTGTCTTACTCGCCTAGGCGAGTAGATTTGCTGGGGAGGCGAGTGGTAGCTCGCCATGGCGAGTTGGGAGCGAGCAGGACCCCCCATTCGCAGTTCTAGCTCGCCATAGCGAGTAATTACTCGCCGTGGCGAGTTAGGACAGCCCAGAACACTTAAAATTGGTATTTTTGCCCCAAAAACCTCAAACCAAGTGTCTCTATGTGTTTTGGAACATATTTGATCATTGGAAACTTATAAAACATGCATATGGCAATTATTAACATGTATAGCATGCATGACATAAAAAGGGGCAACTAGACTAATACATAAACCCTAGAATTTCATGTTATTCATACTAAACATACATGGCATAATCATAATCCCAAAGGGGTAGGAAAAACTAGCTATGGAACTCACCTAATCATAATCTTGAAGCAACTCCAAGCTCCAAGTTCAAACATACCCAAAACCTTAGCTTTGAACACTTACTTCCTTGACTTAGACCAATCCATTTTATTGCTCTTTCTTGCAACCTTAGCACCATGATTTCTTGATCTTGAAGAAAACCTAACTTGAAACCTCTTTCATCATACCATGAGCCAAAACATAACTCTTGACTTCAATACAAAATCAACTTCAAGGTTGTTTTCATGCTTCACTCTCCAACTCCATGAAATAGGATCCTTATAAGCCCTAAATTAACAAAACAAAAGCCTTAGCTTCTTGATCAAACCAAACCCTAAGTTTTCTTAAACTTCCCTTGAGAAGGAAAAATAGTGAAATCATCTCACTACAACTTCATATTACTTCCTTGAACAAGGGAAAACCATAACATAAGCAAGCTCTAGCTTCCTCTTTCCCAAACAACAAAACCCTAACCTTGAATTTCTTATAAAGAGGAGAAGAAGTGGAAAGAAGCTTACCTCAAGGTACCAATCTCTTGTAGGATGATAGAAGAACCAAACTTGAACATGATTCTTGATGAAGAAGACTTGATGAATTGGTGAGGTAGGGAGAGAAGAAGGAGAGATCGATGGAGTAGAGAGAAGGAGGAGAAAAAGTTTGCCAACATTTGAAGAGAGAGAAAGAGAATAGGAAATGAGATATTTTTGGGTTAAAACCAATTAAATATCTTTTCCACGTGAAATTACCATTATGCCCTTGCCTTTAAACGGGTTAAATCCGACACAGATAATTTTCCCGTAAATAGCTGGCATGTCATAAAATATTTCCAATAACTTACTTTCCATGAATTAAATTCATCTGACACGGTCAACGGGTAATATACCGATACTGACAGGCGGGATATTACACCATTTTTCTTTCAATATAAAAAATACAAACCAATTCTCATTTGCCACTTGACTTTTTATTTTAAAACCTTTTTTCAAAACCAATAAAAAACACAAAACAAATCAAACGTCATTTTTTTTAACCCCGAACTACGAGGTTTTGATCCCTCACGGGTACGTAGGCAGAGGACACTCGTCCTTCCAAATCAATAAAATGTAGATAATTAGGTCTTCCTTTTTTAATCATTTCAAAGTTTCTTTTTTTTTTTTAAAAAAAAAGCAAGCAAGTTTATAGTACAAAAAGTTAAATAAAATCAAGAGGTTCTCGTAGAGTACTACGAATATTTAGGGTGCTAATACCTTCCCTAAATATAACCAACCCCCGAACCTAAAATCTTTTCAAAATGGGGTGTTTGAACTTTTTTCCCTTTTTTCTTAATAAAATTAAATGTTCAGTCGTGAAATAACTAGTGAGTCAAAAAGCTAATCAAATAGCCTTGATCTCCGAAAAATGACGCGACAGCATTGAATCTTAGCGTGTGACAATTCGTTGGATAGGTAAACAACATAACTACGACTTCCATGGGATATTTTTGCATTCTCTAAAAATTCAGCCAAAATGGGGGTTAAGAAAATATCCTCGTTAATTTGGGACATTACTGGTTTTCGACCCTTTTTTATAAGGAAGTCCATAAAGTGGCCGGTTTGTATTGAATCTTAGCATGGGACAATTCGTTGGATAGGTAAACAACATAGCTACGACTTCCATGGGATATTTTTGCATTTTTTAAAAATTCAGCCAAAATGGAGGTTAAGAAAATCTCCTCGTTAATTTGGGACATTACTCGTTTTCGACCCTTTTTTACTAGGAAGGCCATAATGTGGCCGATTTGCATTTGTCTTACTCCAATTTTTGACCTAAGGTCCCACTGACACATGTCCTCTGACCCGGAATATTCTGTCTTTTCAGTGAAAATTTTGGCAGAAAGGTATTTTAAAATACCTCATTTTTGTTCCGATTCGGGCCCTTTTCTCACTTTATTTTTATTATTAGTTTTTTTATTATTTCTATCTTTTATTTAATTTTATAATTTTTATTTTTATTTTCAATTTTTATTTTATCTTTTAATTAGTCATTTTTTCATATTTTATTTTAGTCACTTTTATTTTATTGTCCAAGTAAAAAAAAACCAAAGTGTCAATGAGTCCAGAATTAAGTGTACAGGGGTCCAAAATATTTTTTCCTCCAAGTCATGCCATAATCAGTGCAGAGTCAAAACTTTCTTCCCATTTTTCATCAGGAACGCGTTTCATCATCAATACCTCTTCTCACTTTTTTTATTTATTAGTCTTATTTTATTAAACTTTTAGTTTTTATTTTTATCTTTCATTTTTATTCAGTCTTGATTTTTATATATTTTTTTTATTTTCCATTTTGCCATTTTATTTTTATTTTTTCGTTTAATTACTTCTTTAGGTTTTTATTAACTTTTTTAATGAGTCCAAAAATTGTCAAAAAATATAGTCTCAAGGTCCAATTTTTTTTTTTTCTTCCTTTCTCAAGTGTGCCACCAATCATGCCATTTTTACATGTCAACTCTCCCATTTGAAAATTCATTCAAATCACATTCCAAAACCATCAATCTCATTCAAATCCCCATCAAAGTGCATTAAACCAATTTTCCATTTTTCATCAACCTTAGAACCTATAAATAGAGCTCTCATCCTTCACAATTTCACACACCAAAAGTTCTCTTGAGTTGTCAAAGAACTTTTCTCTCTTCTCCCTCATTTAGCTTGTGTTGACGAGCTATTCTTTTCGTCTCCCTCTTTTTTTTGTCCCTTCGGAATTTTGTCCCTTCGGTAATTTTTGTCCCTCCGGTTGTCCCTTTCTTTTATTTTCTTGCATTTTATTCTTTTTAGCATTTTATTTTATTTCTATTTAGCATTTTAATTATTGTCATTTATTATCCAGCAATTAGAATGTATTTAGGTCCAATGTAAATATAAATGAGAAAAGTGTGTGTGTGTGTGTGTGTGTCTTTTATTTCTTTACCGCTTTATATATATCAAAAAATACAAAAAAAAATAGATTAGGGATTTTGTGGTGACCCAACGTCACTACAAAAATCCACGCGCTTTTATTTTTATTGCTCCGTTAGTTTAATTTTCATTTAATATTCCAAAACAACAAAAACATTCAAATAACAAAAATCACAAAAATATTTTCATAATAAACCTTGATTTTCAATCCAGTGATCGTTCTTTTTTATTTTATTTCTTAAGCAAACTTCAATCAATTTAATCATACCTTGAGTCCATTTTTCTTTCAATATAAAAAATACAAACCAATTCTCATTTGCCACTTGACTTTTTATTTTAAAACTTTTTTTCAAAACCAATAAAAAACACAAAACAAATCAAACGTCATTTTTTTAACCCCGAACTACGAGGTTTTGATCCCTCACGGGTACGTAGGCAGAGGACACTCGTCCTTCCAAATCAATAAAATGTAGATAATTAGGTCTTCCTTTTTTAATCATTTCAAAGTTTCTTTTTTTTTTAAAAAAAGCAAGCAAGTTTATAGTACAAAAAGTTAAATAAAATCAAGAGGTTCTCGTAGAGTACTACGAATATTTAGGGTGCTAATACCTTCCCTAAATATAACCAACCCCCGAACCTAAAATCTTTTCAAAATGGGGTGTTTGAACTTTTTTCCCTTTTTTCTTAATAAAATTAAATGTTCAGTCGTGAAATAACTAGTGAGTCAAAAAGCTAATCAAATAGCCTTGATCTCCGAAAAATGACGCGACAGCATTGAATCTTAGCGTGTGACAATTCGTTGGATAGGTAAACAACATAACTACGACTTCCATGGGATATTTTTGCATTCTCTAAAAATTCAGCCAAAATGGGGGTTAAGAAAATATCCTCGTTAATTTGGGACATTACTGGTTTTCGACCCTTTTTTATAAGGAAGTCCATAAAGTGGCCGGTTTGTATTGAATCTTAGCATGGGACAATTCGTTGGATAGGTAAACAACATAGCTACGACTTCCATGGGATATTTTTGCATTTTTTAAAAATTCAGCCAAAATGGAGGTTAAGAAAATCTCCTCGTTAATTTGGGACATTACTCGTTTTCGACCCTTTTTTACTAGGAAGGCCATAATGTGGCCGATTTGCATTTGTCTTACTCCAATTTTTGACCTAAGGTCCCACTGACACATGTCCTCTGACCCGGAATATTCTGTCTTTTCAGTGAAAATTTTGGCAGAAAGGTATTTTAAAATACCTCATTTTTGTTCCGATTCGGGCCCTTTTCTCACTTTATTTTTATTATTAGTTTTTTTATTATTTCTATCTTTTATTTAATTTTATAATTTTTATTTTTATTTTCAATTTTTATTTTATCTTTTAATTAGTCATTTTTTCATATTTTATTTTAGTCACTTTTATTTTATTGTCCAAGTAAAAAAAAACCAAAGTGTCAATGAGTCCAGAATTAAGTGTACAGGGGTCCAAAATATTTTTTCCTCCAAGTCATGCCATAATCAGTGCAGAGTCAAAACTTTCTTCCCATTTTTCATCAGGAACGCGTTTCATCATCAATACCTCTTCTCACTTTTTTTATTTATTAGTCTTATTTTATTAAACTTTTAGTTTTTATTTTTATCTTTCATTTTTATTCAGTCTTGATTTTTATATATTTTTTTTATTTTCCATTTTGCCATTTTATTTTTATTTTTTCGTTTAATTACTTCTTTAGGTTTTTATTAACTTTTTTAATGAGTCCAAAAATTGTCAAAAAATATAGTCTCAAGGTCCAATTTTTTTTTTTTCTTCCTTTCTCAAGTGTGCCACCAATCATGCCATTTTTACATGTCAACTCTCCCATTTGAAAATTCATTCAAATCACATTCCAAAACCATCAATCTCATTCAAATCCCCATCAAAGTGCATTAAACCAATTTTCCATTTTTCATCAACCTTAGAACCTATAAATAGAGCTCTCATCCTTCACAATTTCACACACCAAAAGTTCTCTTGAGTTGTCAAAGAACTTTTCTCTCTTCTCCCTCATTTAGCTTGTGTTGACGAGCTATTCTTTTCGTCTCCCTCTTTTTTTTGTCCCTTCGGAATTTTGTCCCTTCGGTAATTTTTGTCCCTCCGGTTGTCCCTTTCTTTTATTTTCTTGCATTTTATTCTTTTTAGCATTTTATTTTATTTCTATTTAGCATTTTAATTATTGTCATTTATTATCCAGCAATTAGAATGTATTTAGGTCCAATGTAAATATAAATGAGAAAAGTGTGTGTGTGTGTGTGTGTGTCTTTTATTTCTTTACCGCTTTATATATATCAAAAAATACAAAAAAAAATAGATTAGGGATTTTGTGGTGACCCAACGTCACTACAAAAATCCACGCGCTTTTATTTTTATTGCTCCGTTAGTTTAATTTTCATTTAATATTCCAAAACAACAAAAACATTCAAATAACAAAAATCACAAAAATATTTTCATAATAAACCTTGATTTTCAATCCAGTGATCGTTCTTTTTTATTTTATTTCTTAAGCAAACTTCAATCAATTTAATCATACCTTGAGTCCATTTTTCTTTCAATATAAAAAATACAAACCAATTCTCATTTGCCACTTGACTTTTTATTTTAAAACTTTTTTTCAAAACCAATAAAAAACACAAAACAAATCAAACGTCATTTTTTTAACCCCGAACTACGAGGTTTTGATCCCTCACGGGTACGTAGGCAGAGGACACTCGTCCTTCCAAATCAATAAAATGTAGATAATTAGGTCTTCCTTTTTTAATCATTTCAAAGTTTCTTTTTTTTTTAAAAAAAGCAAGCAAGTTTATAGTACAAAAAGTTAAATAAAATCAAGAGGTTCTCGTAGAGTACTACGAATATTTAGGGTGCTAATACCTTCCCTAAATATAACCAACCCCCGAACCTAAAATCTTTTCAAAATGGGGTGTTTGAACTTTTTTCCCTTTTTTCTTAATAAAATTAAATGTTCAGTCGTGAAATAACTAGTGAGTCAAAAAGCTAATCAAATAGCCTTGATCTCCGAAAAATGACGCGACAGCATTGAATCTTAGCGTGTGACAATTCGTTGGATAGGTAAACAACATAACTACGACTTCCATGGGATATTTTTGCATTCTCTAAAAATTCAGCCAAAATGGAGGTTAAGAAAATCTCCTCGTTAATTTAGGACATTACTCGTTTTCGACCCTTTTTTAGTAGGAAGGCCATAATGTGGCCGATTTGCATTTGTCTTACTCCAATTTTTGACCTAAGGTCCCACTGACACATGTCCTCTGACCCGGAATATTCTGTCTTTTCAGTGAAAATTTTGGCAGAAAGGTATTTTAAAATACCTCATTTTTGTTCCGATTCGGGCCCTTTTCTCACTTTATTTTTATTATTAGTTTTTTTATTATTTCTATCTTTTATTTAATTTTATAATTTTTATTTTTATTTTCAATTTTTATTTTATCTTTTAATTAGTCATTTTTTCATATTTTATTTTAGTCACTTTTATTTTATTGTCCAAGTAAAAAAAAACCAAAGTGTCAATGAGTCCAGAATTAAGTGTTCAGGGGTCCAAAATATTTTTTCCTCCAAGTCATGCCATAATCAGTGCAGAGTCAAAACTTTCTTCCCATTTTTCACCAGGAACGCGTTTCATCATCAATACCTCTTCTCACTTTTTTTATTTATTAGTCTTATTTTATTAAACTTTTAGTTTTTATTTTTATCTTTCATTTTTATTCAGTCTTGATTTTTATATATTTTTTTTTATTTTCCATTTTGCCATTTTATTTTTATTTTTTCGTTTAATTACTTCTTTAGGTTTTTATTAACTTTTTTAATGAGTCCAAAAATTGTCAAAAAATATAGTCTCAAGGTCCAATTTTTTTTTTCTTCCTTTCTCAAGTGTGCCACCAATCATGCCATTTTTACATGTCAACTCTCCCATTTGAAAATTCATTCAAATCACATTCCAAAACCATCAATCTCATTCAAATCCCCATCAAAGTGCATTAAACCAATTTTCCATTTTTCATCAACCTTAGAACCTATAAATAGAGCTCTCATCCTTCACAATTTCACACACCAAAAGTTCTCTTGAGTTGTCAAAGAACTTTTCTCTCTTCTCCCTCATTTAGCTTGTGTTGACGAGCTATTCTTTTCTTCTCCCTCTTTTTTAGTAGGAAGGCCATAATGTGGCCGATTTGCATTGAATCTTAGCGTGTGACAATTCGTTGGATAGGTAAACAACATAACTATGACTTCCATGGGATATTTTTGCATTCTCTAAAAATTTAGCCAAAATGGGGGTTAAGAAAATATCCTCGTTAATTTGGGACATTACTCGTTTTCGACCCTTTTTTAGTAGGAAGGCCATAATGTGGCCGATTTGCATTGAATCTTAGCGTGTGACAATTCGTTGGATAGGTAAACAACATAACTACGACTTCCATGGGATATTTTTGCATTCTCTAAAAATTCAGCCAAAATGGGGGTTAAGAAAATATACTCGTTAATTTGGGACATTACTCGTTTTCGACCCTTTTTTAGTACGAAGGCCATAATGTGGCCGATTTGCATTGAATCTTAGCGTGTGACAATTCGTTTGATAGGTAAACAACATAACTACGACTTCCATGGGATATTTTTGCATTCTCTAAAAATTCAGCCAAAATGGAGGTTAAGAAAATCCCCTCGTTAATTTAGGACATTACTCGTTTTCGACCCTTTTTTATAAGGAAGGCCATAAAGTGGCCGGTTTGTATTGAATCTTAGCATGGGACAATTCGTTGGATAGGTAAACAACAAAGCTACGACTTAAATGGGATATTTTTGCATTTTTTAAAAATTCAGCCAAAATGGAGGTTAAGAAAATCTCCTCGTTAATTTGGGACATTACTCGTTTTCGACCCTTTTTTTACTAGGAAGGCCATAATGTGGCCGATTTGCATTGAATCTTAGCGTGTGACAATTCGTTGGATAGGTAAACAACATAACTATGACTTCCATGGGATATTTTTGCATTCTCTAAAAATTCAGCCAAAATGGGGGTTAAGAAAATATCCTCGTTAATTTGGGACATTACTCGTTTTCGACCCTTTTATAGTAGGAAGGCCATAATGTGGCCGATTTGCATTGAATCTTAGCGTGTGACAATTCGTTGGATAGGTAAACAACATAACTACGACTTCCATGGGATATTTTTGCATTCTCTAAAAATTCAGCCAAAATGGGGGTTAAGAAAATATCCTCGTTAATTTGGGACATTACTCGTTTTCGACCCTTTTTTAGTAGGAAGGCCATAATGTAGCCGATTTGCATTGAATCTTAGCGTGTGACAATTCGTTGGATAGGTAAACAACATAACTACGACTTCCATGGGATATTTTTGCATTCTCTAAAAATTCAGCCAAAATGGAGGTTAAGAAAATCCCCTCGTTAATTTAGGACATTACTCGTTTTCGACCCTTTTTTATAAGGAAGGCCATAAAGTGGCCGGTTTGTATTGAATCTTAGCATGGGACAATTTGTTGGATAGGTAAACAACATAGCTACGACTTCCATGGGATTTTTTTGCATTCTCTAAAAATTCAGCCAAAATGGAGGTTAAGAAAATCCCCTCGTTAATTTAGGACATTACTCGTTTTCGACCCTTTTTTATAAGGAAGGCCATAAAGTGGCCGGTTTGTATTGAATCTTAGCATGGGACAATTCGTTGGATAGGTAAACAACATAGCTACGACTTCCATGGGATATTTTTGCATTTTTTAAAAATTCAGCCAAAATGGAGGTTAAGAAAATCTCCGCGTTAATTTGGGACATTACTCGTTTTCGACCCTTTTTTACTAGGAAGGCCATAATGTGGCCGATTTGCGTTGAATCTTAGCGTGTGACAATTCGTTGGATAAGTAAACAACATAACTATGACTTCCATGGGATATTTTTGCATTCTCTAAATATTCAGCCAAAATGGGGGTTAAGAAAATCCCCTCGTTAATTTAGGACATTACTCGTTTTCGACCCTTTTTTATAAGGAAGGCCATAAAGTGGCCGGTTTGTATTGAATCTTAGCATGGGACAATTCGTTGGATAGGTAAACAACATAGCTACGACTTCCATGGGATATTTTTGCATTTTTTAAAAATTCAGCCAAAATGGAGGTTAAGAAAATCTCCGCGTTAATTTGGGACATTACTCGTTTTCGACCCTTTTTTACTAGGAAGGCCATAATGTGGCCGATTTGCGTTGAATCTTAGCGTGTGACAATTCGTTGGATAAGTAAACAACATAACTATGACTTCCATGGGATATTTTTGCATTCTCTAAATATTCAGCCAAAATGGGGGTTAAGAAAATATCCTCGTTAATTTGGGACATTACTCGTTTTCGACCCTTTTTTAGTAGGAAGGCCATAATGTGGCCGATTTGCATTGAATCTTAGCGTGTGACAATTCGTTGGATAGGTAAACAACATAACTACGACTTCCATGGGATATTTTTGCATTCTCTAAAAATTCAGCCAAAATGGGGGTTAAGAAAATATCCTCGTTAATTTGGGACATTACTCGTTTTCGACCCTTTTTTATAAGGAAGGCCATAAAGTGGCCGGTTTGTATTGAATCTTAGCATGGGACAATTCGTTGGATAGGTAAACAACATAGCTACGACTTCCATGGGATATTTTTGCATTTTTTAAAAATTCAGCCAAAATGGAGGTTAAGAAAATCTCCTCGTTAATTTGGGACATTACTCGTTTTCGACCCTTTTTTACTAGGAAGGCCATAATGTGGCCGATTTGCATTGAATCTTAGCGTGTGACAATTCGTTGGATTGGTAAACAACATAACTATGACTTCCATGGGATATTTTTGCATTCTCTAAAAATTCAGCCAAAATGGGGGTTAAGAAAATATCCTCGTTAATTTGGGACATTACTCGTTTTCGACCCTTTTTTAGTAGGAAGGCCATAATGTGGCCGATTTGCATTGAATCTAAGCGTGTGACAATTCGTTGGATAGGTAAACAACATAACTACGACTTCCATGGGATATTTTTGCATTCTCTAAAAATTCAGCCAAAATGGAGGTTAAGAAAATCCCCTCGTTAATTTAGGACATTACTCGTTTTCGACCCTTTTTTATAAGGAAGGCCATAAAGTGGCCGGTTTGTATTGAATCTTAGCATGGGACAATTCGTTGGATAGGTAAACAACATAGCTACGACTTCCATGGGATATTTTTGCATTTTTTAAAAATTCAGCCAAAATGGAGGTTAAGAAAATCTCCGCGTTAATTTGGGACATTACTCGTTTTCGACCCTTTTTTACTAGGAAGGCCATAATGTGGCCGATTTGCGTTGAATCTTAGCGTGTGACAATTCGTTGGATAAGTAAACAACATAACTATGACTTCCATGGGATATTTTTGCATTCTCTAAATATTCAGCAAATGGGGGTTAAGAAAATATCCTCGTTAATTTGGGACATTACTCGTTTTCGACCCTTTTTTAGTAGGAAGGCCATAATGTGGCCGATTTGCATTGAATCTTAGCGTGTGACAATTCGTTGGATAGGTAAACAACATAACTACGACTTCCATGGGATATTTTTGCATTCTCTAAAAATTCAGCCAAAATGGGAGTTAAGAAAATATCCTCGTTAATTTGGGACATTACTCGTTTTCGACCCTTTTTTATAAGGAAGGCCATAAAGTGGCCGGTTTGTATTGAATCTTAGCATGGGACAATTCGTTGGATAGGTAAACAACATAGCTACGACTTCCATGGGATATTTTTGCATTTTTTAAAAATTCAGCCAAAATGGAGGTTAAGAAAATCTCCTCGTTAATTTGGGACATTACTCGTTTTCGACCCTTTTTTACTAGGAAGGCCATAATGTGGCCGATTTGCATTGAATCTTAGCGTGTGACAATTCGTTGGATTGGTAAACAACATAACTATGACTTCCATGGGATATTTTTGCATTCTCTAAAAATTCAGCCAAAATGGGGGTTAAGAAAATATCCTCGTTAATTTGGGACATTACTCGTTTTCGACCCTTTTTTAGTAGGAAGGCCATAATGTGGCCGATTTGCATTGAATCTAAGCGTGTGACAATTCGTTGGATAGGTAAACAACATAACTACGACTTCCATGGGATATTTTTGCATTCTCTAAAAATTCAGCCAAAATGGAGGTTAAGAAAATCCCCTCGTTAATTTACGACATTACTCGTTTTCGACCCTTTTTTATAAGGAAGGCCATAAAGTGGCCGGTTTGTATTGAATCTTAGCATGGGACAATTCGTTGGATAGGTAAACAACATAGCTACGACTTCCATGGGATATTTTTGCATTTTTTAAAAATTCAGCCAAAATGGAGGTTAAGAAAATCTCCGCGTTAATTTGGGACATTACTCGTTTTCGACCCTTTTTTACTAGGAAGGCCATAATGTGGCCGATTTGCGTTGAATCTTAGCGTGTGACAATTCGTTGGATAAGTAAACAACATAACTATGACTTCCATGGGATATTTTTGCATTCTCTAAATATTCAGCCAAAATGGGGGTTAAGAAAATATCCTCGTTAATTTGGGACATTACTCGTTTTCGACCCTTTTTTAGTAGGAAGGCCATAATGTGGCCGATTTGCATTGAATCTTAGCGTGTGACAATTCGTTGGATAGGTAAACAACATAACTACGACTTCCATGGGATATTTTTGCATTCTCTAAAAATTCAGCCAAAATGGGGGTTAAGAAAATATCCTCGTTAATTTGGGACATTACTCGTTTTCGACCCTTTTTTATAAGGAAGGCCATAAAGTGGCCGGTTTGTATTGAATCTTAGCATGGGACAATTCGTTGGATAGGTAAACAACATAGCTACGACTTCCATGGGATATTTTTGCATTTTTTAAAAATTCAGCCAAAATGGAGGTTAAGAAAATCTCCTCGTTAATTTGGGACATTACTCGTTTTCGACCCTTTTTTACTAGGAAGGCCATAATGTGGCCGATTTGCATTGAATCTTAGCGTGTGACAATTCGTTGGATTGGTAAACAACATAACTATGACTTCCATGGGATATTTTTGCATTCTCTAAAAATTCAGCCAAAATGGGGGTTAAGAAAATATCCTCGTTAATTTGGGACATTACTCGTTTTCGACCCTTTTTTAGTA
Source organism: Medicago sativa (assembly GCF_051527215.1). Lineage (NCBI taxonomy): Eukaryota > Viridiplantae > Streptophyta > Magnoliopsida > Fabales > Fabaceae > Medicago > Medicago sativa. The sequence goes on along the minus strand of NC_140754.1, from coordinate 99,168,376 downwards.
GGAAGGCCATAATGTGGCCGATTTGCATTGAATCTAAGCGTGTGACAATTCGTTGGATAGGTAAACAACATAACTACGACTTCCATGGGATATTTTTGCATTCTCTAAAAATTCAGCCAAAATGGAGGTTAAGAAAATCCCCTCGTTAATTTACGACATTACTCGTTTTCGACCCTTTTTTATAAGGAAGGCCATAAAGTGGCCGGTTTGTATTGAATCTTAGCATGGGACAATTCGTTGGATAGGTAAACAACATAGCTACGACTTCCATGGGATATTTTTGCATTTTTTAAAAATTCAGCCAAAATGGAGGTTAAGAAAATCTCCGCGTTAATTTGGGACATTACTCGTTTTCGACCCTTTTTTACTAGGAAGGCCATAATGTGGCCGATTTGCGTTGAATCTTAGCGTGTGACAATTCGTTGGATAAGTAAACAACATAACTATGACTTCCATGGGATATTTTTGCATTCTCTAAATATTCAGCCAAAATGGGGGTTAAGAAAATATCCTCGTTAATTTGGGACATTACTCGTTTTCGACCCTTTTTTAGTAGGAAGGCCATAATGTGGCCGATTTGCATTGAATCTTAGCGTGTGACAATTCGTTGGATAGGTAAACAACATAACTACGACTTCCATGGGATATTTTTGCATTCTCTAAAAATTCAGCCAAAATGGGGGTTAAGAAAATATCCTCGTTAATTTGGGACATTACTCGTTTTCGACCCTTTTTTATAAGGAAGGCCATAAAGTGGCCGGTTTGTATTGAATCTTAGCATGGGACAATTCGTTGGATAGGTAAACAACATAGCTACGACTTCCATGGGATATTTTTGCATTTTTTAAAAATTCAGCCAAAATGGAGGTTAAGAAAATCTCCTCGTTAATTTGGGACATTACTCGTTTTCGACCCTTTTTTACTAGGAAGGCCATAATGTGGCCGATTTGCATTGAATCTTAGCGTGTGACAATTCGTTGGATAGGTAAACAACATAACTATGACTTCCATGGGATATTTTTGCATTTTTTAAAAATTCAGCCAAAATGGAGGTTAAGAAAATCTCCTCGTTAATTTGGGACATTACTCGTTTTCGACCCTTTTTTACTAGGAAGGCCATAATGTGGCCGATTTGCATTGAATCTTAGCGTGTGACAATTCGTTGGATAGGTAAACAACATAACTACGACTTCCATGGGATATTTTTGCATTCTCTAAAAATTCAGCCAAAATGGGGGTTAAGAAAATATCCTCGTTAATTTGGGACATTACTCGTTTTCGACCCTTTTTTATAAGGAAGGCCATAAAGTGGCCGGTTTGTATTGAATCTTAGCATGGGACAATTCGTTGGATAGGTAAACAACATAGCTACGACTTCCATGGGATATTTTTGCATTTTTTAAAAATTCAGCCAAAATGGAGGTTAAGAAAATCTCCTCGTTAATTTGGGACATTACTCGTTTTCGACCCTTTTTTACTAGGAAGGCCATAATGTGGCCGATTTGCATTGAATCTTAGCGTGTGACAATTCGTTGGATAGGTAAACAACATAACTATGACTTCCATGGGATATTTTTGCATTTTTTAAAAATTCAGCCAAAATGGAGGTTAAGAAAATCTCCTCGTTAATTTGGGACATTACTCGTTTTCGACCCTTTTTTACTAGGAAGGCCATAATGTGGCCCATTTGCATTGAATCTTAGCGTGTGACAATTCGTTGGATAGGTAAACAACATAACTATGACTTCCATGGGATATTTTTGCATTTTTTAAAAATTCAGCCAAAATGGAGGTTAAGAAAATCTCCTCGTTAATTTGGGACATTACTCGTTTTCGACCCTTTTTTACTAGGAAGGCCATAATGTGGCCGATTTGCATTGAATCTTAGCGTGTGACAATTCGTTGGATAGGTAAACAACATAACTACGACTTCCATGGGATATTTTTGCATTCTCTAAAAATTCAGCCAAAATGGGGGTTAAGAAAATATCCTCGTTAATTTGGGACATTACTCGTTTTCTACCCTTTTTTAGTAGGAAGGCCATAATGTAGCCGATTTGCATTGAATCTTAGCGTGTGACAATTCGTTGGATAGGTAAACAACATAACTACGACTTCCATGGGATATTTTTGCATTCTCTAAAAATTCAGCCAAAATGGAGGTTAAGAAAATCCCCTCGTTAATTTAGGACATTACTCGTTTTCGACCCTTTTTTATAAGGAAGGCCATAAAGTGGCCGGTTTGTATTGAATCTTAGCATGGGACAATTCGTTGGATAAGTAAACAACATAGCTACGACTTCCATGGGATATTTTTGCATTTTTTAAAAATTCAGCCAAAATGGAGGTTAAGATAATCTCCTCGTTAATTTGGGACATTACTCGTTTTCGACCCTTTTTTACTAGGAAGGCCATAATGTGGCCGATTTGCATTGAATCTTAGCGTGTGACAATTCGTTGGATAGGTAAACAACATAACTATGACTTCCATGGGATATTTTTGCATTCTCTAAAAATTCAGCCAAAATGGGGGTTAAGAAAATATCCTCGTTAATTTGGGACATTACTCGTTTTCGACCCTTTTATAGTAGGAAGGCCATAATGTGGCCGATTTGCATTGAATCTTAGCGTGTGACAATTCGTTGGATAGGTAAACAACATAACTACGACTTCCATGGGATATTTTTGCATTCTCTAAAAATTCAGCCAAAATGGGGGTTAAGAAAATATCCTCGTTAATTTGGGACATTACTCGTTTTCGACCCTTTTTTAGTAGGAAGGCCATAATGTAGCCGATTTGCATTCAATCTTAGCGTGTGACAATTCGTTGGATAGGTAAACAACATAACTACGACTTCCATGGGATATTTTTGCATTCTCTAAAAATTCAGCCAAAATGGAGGTTAAGAAAATCCCCTCGTTAATTTAGGACATTACTCGTTTTCGACCCTTTTTTATAAGGAAGGCCATAAAGTGGCCGGTTTGTATTGAATCTTAGCATGGGACAATTCGTTGGATAAGTAAACAACATAGCTACGACTTCCATGGGATATTTTTGCATTTTTTAAAAATTCAGCCAAAATGGAGGTTAAGATAATCTCCTCGTTAATTTGGGACATTACTCGTTTTCGACCCTTTTTTACTAGGAAGGCCATAATGTGGCCGATTTGCATTGAATCTTAGCGTGTGACAATTCGTTGGATAGGTAAACAACATAACTATGACTTCCATGGGATATTTTTGCATTCTCTAAAAATTCAGCCAAAATGGGGGTTAAGAAAATATCCTCGTTAATTTGGGACATTACTCGTTTTCGACCCTTTTATAGTAGGAAGGCCATAATGTGGCCGATTTGCATTGAATCTTAGCGTGTGACAATTCGTTGGATAGGTAAACAACATAACTACGACTTCCATGGGATATTTTTGCATTCTCTAAAAATTCAGCCAAAATGGGGGTTAAGAAAATATCCTCGTTAATTTGGGACATTACTCGTTTTCGACCCTTTTTTAGTAGGAAGGCCATAATGTAGCCGATTTGCATTGAATCTTAGCGTGTGACAATTCGTTGGATAGGTAAACAACATAACTACGACTTCCATGGGATATTTTTGCATTCTCTAAAAATTCAGCCAAAATGGAGGTTAAGAAAATCCCCTCGTTAATTTAGGACATTACTCGTTTTCGACCCTTTTTTATAAGGAAGGCCATAAAGTGGCCGGTTTGTATTGAATCTTAGCATGGGACAATTCGTTGGATAAGTAAACAACATAGCTACGACTTCCATGGGATATTTTTGCATTTTTTAAAAATTCAGCCAAAATGGAGGTTAAGATAATCTCCTCGTTAATTTGGGACATTACTCGTTTTCGACCCTTTTTTACTAGGAAGGCCATAATGTGGCCGATTTGCATTGAATCTTAGCGTGTGACAATTCGTTGGATAGGTAAACAACATAACTACGACTTCCATGGGATATTTTTGCATTCTCTAAAAATTCAGCCAAAATGGAGGTTAAGAAAATCCCCTCGTTAATTTAGGACATTACTCGTTTTCGACCCTTTTTTATAAGGAAGGCCATAAAGTGGCCGGTTTGTATTGAATCTTAGCATGGGACAATTCGTTGGATAAGTAAACAACATAGCTACGACTTCCATGGGATATTTTTGCATTTTTTAAAAATTCAGCCAAAATGGAGGTTAAGATAATCTCCTCGTTAATTTGGGACATTACTCGTTTTCGACCCTTTTTTACTAGGAAGGCCATAATGTGGCCGATTTGCATTGAATCTTAGCGTGTGACAATTCGTTGGATAGGCAAACAACATAACTATGACTTCCATGGGATATTTTTGCATTCTCTAAAAATTCAGCCAAAATGGGGGTTAAGAAAATATCCTCGTTAATTTGGGACATTACTCGTTTTCGACCCTTTTATAGTAGGAAGGCCATAATGTGGCCGATTTGCATTGAATCTTAGCGTGTGACAATTCGTTGGATAGGTAAACAACATAACTACGACTTCCATGGGATATTTTTGCATTCTCTAAAAATTCAGCCAAAATGGGGGTTAAGAAAATATCCTCGTTAATTTGGGACATTACTCGTTTTCGACCCTTTTTTAGTAGGAAGGCCATAATGTAGCCGATTTGCATTGAATCTTAGCGTGTGACAATTCGTTGGATAGGTAAACAACATAACTACGACTTCCATGGGATATTTTTGCATTCTCTAAAAATTCAGCCAAAATGGAGGTTAAGAAAATCCCCTCGTTAATTTAGGACATTACTCGTTTTCGACCCTTTTTTATAAGGAAGGCCATAAAGTGGCCGGTTTGTATTGAATCTTAGCATGGGACAATTCGTTGGATAAGTAAACAACATAGCTACGACTTCCATGGGATATTTTTGCATTTTTTAAAAATTCAGCCAAAATGGAGGTTAAGATAATCTCCTCGTTAATTTGGGACATTACTCGTTTTCGACCCTTTTTTACTAGGAAGGCCATAATGTGGCCGATTTGCATTGAATCTTAGCGTGTGACAATTCGTTGGATAGGTAAACAACATAACTACGACTTCCATGGGATATTTTTGCATTCTCTAAAAATTCAGCCAAAATGGAGGTTAAGAAAATCCCCTCGTTAATTTAGGACATTACTCGTTTTCGACCCTTTTTTATAAGGAAGGCCATAAAGTGGCCGGTTTGTATTGAATCTTAGCATGGGACAATTCGTTGGATAAGTAAACAACATAGCTACGACTTCCATGGGATATTTTTGCATTTTTTAAAAATTCAGCCAAAATGGAGGTTAAGATAATCTCCTCGTTAATTTGGGACATTACTCGTTTTCGACCCTTTTTTACTAGGAAGGCCATAATGTGGCCGATTTGCATTGAATCTTAGCGTGTGACAATTCGTTGGATAGGTAAACAACATAACTATGACTTCCATGGGATATTTTTGCATTCTCTAAAAATTCAGCCAAAATGGGGGTTAAGAAAATATCCTCGTTAATTTGGGACATTACTCGTTTTCGACCCTTTTATAGTAGGAAGGCCATAATGTGGCCGATTTGCATTGAATCTTAGCGTGTGACAATTCGTTGGATAGGTAAACAACATAACTACGACTTCCATGGGATATTTTTGCATTCTCTAAAAATTCAGCCAAAATGGGGGTTAAGAAAATATCCTCGTTAATTTGGGACATTACTCGTTTTCGACCCTTTTTTAGTAGGAAGGCCATAATGTAGCCGATTTGCATTGAATCTTAGCGTGTGACAATTCGTTGGATAGGTAAACAACATAACTACGACTTCCATGGGATATTTTTGCATTCTCTAAAAATTCAGCCAAAATGGAGGTTAAGAAAATCCCCTCGTTAATTTAGGACATTACTCGTTTTCGACCCTTTTTTATAAGGAAGGCCATAAAGTGGCCGGTTTGTATTGAATCTTAGCATGGGACAATTCGTTGGATAAGTAAACAACATAGCTACGACTTCCATGGGATATTTTTGCATTTTTTAAAAATTCAGCCAAAATGGAGGTTAAGATAATCTCCTCGTTAATTTGGGACATTACTCGTTTTCGACCCTTTTTTACTAGGAAGGCCATAATGTGGCCGATTTGCATTGAATCTTAGCGTGTGACAATTCGTTGGATAGGTAAACAACATAACTACGACTTCCATGGGATATTTTTGCATTCTCTAAAAATTCAGCCAAAATGGAGGTTAAGAAAATCCCCTCGTTAATTTAGGACATTACTCGTTTTCGACCCTTTTTTATAAGGAAGGCCATAAAGTGGCCGGTTTGTATTGAATCTTAGCATGGGACAATTCGTTGGATAAGTAAACAACATAGCTACGACTTCCATGGGATATTTTTGCATTTTTTAAAAATTCAGCCAAAATGGAGGTTAAGATAATCTCCTCGTTAATTTGGGACATTACTCGTTTTCGACCCTTTTTTACTAGGAAGGCCATAATGTGGCCGATTTGCATTGAATCTTAGCGTGTGACAATTCGTTGGATAGGTAAACAACATAACTATGACTTCCATGGGATATTTTTGCATTCTCTAAAAATTCAGCCAAAATGGGGGTTAAGAAAATATCCTCGTTAATTTGGGACATTACTCGTTTTCGACCCTTTTATAGTAGGAAGGCCATAATGTGGCCGATTTGCATTGAATCTTAGCGTGTGACAATTCGTTGGATAGGTAAACAACATAACTACGACTTCCATGGGATATTTTTGCATTCTCTAAAAATTCAGCCAAAATGGGGGTTAAGAAAATATCCTCGTTAATTTGGGACATTACTCGTTTTCGACCCTTTTTTAGTAGGAAGGCCATAATGTAGCCGATTTGCATTGAATCTTAGCGTGTGACAATTCGTTGGAGAGGTAAACAACATAACTACGACTTCCATGGGATATTTTTGCATTCTCTAAAAATTCAGCCAAAATGGAGGTTAAGAAAATCCCCTCGTTAATTTAGGACATTACTCGTTTTCGACCCTTTTTTATAAGGAAGGCCATAAAGTGGCCGGTTTGTATTGAATCTTAGCATGGGACAATTCGTTGGATAAGTAAACAACATAGCTACGACTTCCATGGGATATTTTTGCATTTTTTAAAAATTCAGCCAAAATGGAGGTTAAGATAATCTCCTCGTTAATTTGGGACATTACTCGTTTTCGACCCTTTTTTACTAGGAAGGCCATAATGTGGCCGATTTGCATTGAATCTTAGCGTGTGACAATTCGTTGGATAGGTAAACAACAAAACTATGACTTCCATGGGATATTTTTGCATTCTCTAAAAATTCAGCCAAAATGGGGGTTAAGAAAATATCCTCGTTAATGTGGGACATTACTCGTTTTCGACCCTTTTTTAGTAGGAAGGCCATAATGTGGCCGATTTGCATTGAATCTTAGCGTGTGACAATTCGTTGGATAGGTAAACAACATAACTACGACTTCCATGGGATATTTTTGCATTCTCTAAAAATTCAGCCAAAATGGGGGTTAAGAAAATATCCTCGTTAATTTGGGACATTACTCGTTATCGACCCTTTTTTAGTAGGAAGGCCATAATGTAGCCAATTTGCATTGAATCTTAGCGTGTGACAATTCGTTGGATAGGTAAACAACATAACTACGACTTCCATGGGATATTTTTGCATTCTCTAAAAATTCAGCCAAAATGGAGGTTAAGAAAATCCCCTCGTTAATTTAGGACATTACTCGTTTTCGACCCTTTTTTATAAGGAAGGCCATAAAGTGGCCGGTTTGTATTGAATCTTAGCATGGGACAATTTGTTGGATAGGTAAACAACATAGCTACGACTTCCATGGGATTTTTTTGCATTCTCTAAAAATTCAGCCAAAATGGAGGTTAAGAAAATCTCCTCGTTAATTTGGGACATTACTCGTTTTCGACCCTTCTTTACTAGGAAGGCCATAATGTGGCATATTTGCATTGAATCTTAGCGTGTGACAATTCGTTGGATAGGTAAACAACATAACTACGACTTCCATGGGATATTTTTGCATTCTCTAAAAATTCAGCCAAAATGGGGGTTAAGAAAATATCCTCGTTAATTTGGGACATTACTCGTTTTCGACCCTTTTTTATAAGGAAGGCCATAAAGTGGCCGGTTTGTATTGAATCTTAGCATGGGACAATTCGTTGGATAGGTAAACAACATAGCTACGACTTCCATGGGATATTTTTGCATTTTTTAAAAATTCAGCCAAAATGGAGGTTAAGAAAATCTCCTCGTTAATTTGGGACATTACTCGTTTTCGACCCTTTTTTACTAGGAAGGCCATAATGTGGCCGATTTGCGTTGAATCTTAGCGTGTGACAATTCGTTGGATAAGTAAACAACATAACTATGACTTCCATGGGATATTTTTGCATTCTCTAAAAATTTAGCCAAAATGGGGGTTAAGAAAATATCCTCGTTAATTTGGGACATTACTCGTTTTCGACCCTTTTTTAGTAGGAAGGCCATAATGTGGCCGATTTGCATTGAATCTTAGCGTGTGACAATTCGTTGGATAGGTAAACAACATAACTACGACTTCCATGGGATATTTTTGCATTCTCTAAAAATTCAGCCAAAATGGGGGTTAAGAAAATATCCTCGTTAATTTGGGACATTACTCGTTTTCGACCCTTTTTTATAAGGAAGGCCATAAAGTGGCCGGTTTGTATTGAATCTTAGCATGGGACAATTCGTTGGATAGGTAAACAACATAGCTACGACTTCCATGGGATATTTTTGCATTTTTTAAAAATTCAGCCAAAATGGAGGTTAAGAAAATCTCCTCGTTAATTTGGGACATTACTCGTTTTCGACCCTTTTTTAGTAGGAAGGCCATAATGTGGCCGATTTGCATTGAATCTTAGCGTGTGACAATTCGTTGGATAGGTAAACAACATAACTACGACTTCCATGGGATATTTTTGCATTCTCTAAAAATTCAGCCAAAATGGGGGTTAAGAAAATATCCTCGTTAATTTGGGACATTACTCGTTTTCGACCCTTTTTTATAAGGAAAGCCATAAAGTGGCCGGTTTGTATTGAATCTGAGCATGGGACAATTCGTTGGATAGGTAAACAACATAGCTACGACTTCCATGGGATATTTTTGCATTTTTTAAAAATTCAGCCAAAATGGAGGTTAAGAAAATCTCCTCGTTAATTTGGGACATTACTCGTTTTCGACCCTTTTTTACTAGGAAGGCCATAATGTGGCCGATTTGCATTGAATCTTAGCGTGTGACAATTCGTTGGATAGGTAAACAACATAACTATGACTTCCATGGGATATTTTTGCATTCTCTAAAAATTCAGCCAAAATGGGGGTTAAGAAAATATCCTCGTTAATTTGGGACATTACTCGTTTTCGACCCTTTTTTAGTAGGAAGGCCATAATGTGGCCGATTTGCATTGAATCTTAGCGTGTGACAATTCGTTGGATAGGTAAACAACATAACTACGACTTCCATGGGATATTTTTGCATTCTCTAAAAATTCAGCCAAAATGGAGGTTAAGAAAATCCCCTCGTTAATTTAGGACATTACTCGTTTTCGACCCTTTTTTATAAGGAAGGCCATAAAGTGGCCGGTTTGTATTGAATCTTAGCATGGGACAATTCGTTGGATAAGTAAACAACATAGCTACGACTTCCATGGGATATTTTTGCATTTTTTAAAAATTCAGCCAAAATGGAGGTTAAGATAATCTCCTCGTTAATTTGGGACATTACTCGTTTTCGACCCTTTTTTACTAGGAAGGCCATAATGTGGCCGATTTGCATTGAATCTTAGCGTGTGACAATTCGTTGGATAGGTAAACAACATAACTATGACTTCCATGGGATATTTTTGCATTCTCTAAAAATTCAGCCAAAATGGGGGTTAAGAAAATATCCACGTTAATTTGGGACATTACTCGTTTTCGACCCTTTTTTAGTAGGAAGGCCATAATGTGGCCGATTTGCATTGAATCTTAGCGTGTGACAATTCGTTGGATAGGTAAACAACATAACTACGACTTCCATGGGATATTTTTGCATTCTCTAAAAATTCAGCCAAAATGGGGGTTAAGAAAATATCCTCGTTAATTTGGGACATTACTCGTTTTCGACCCTTTTTTAGTAGGAAGGCCATAATGTAGCCGATTTGCATTGAATCTTAGCGTGTGACAATTCGTTGGATAGGTAAACAACATAACTACGACTTCCATGGGATATTTTTGCATTCTCTAAAAATTCAGCCAAAATGGAGGTTAAGAAAATCCCCTCGTTAATTTAGGACATTACTCGTTTTCGACCCTTTTTTATAAGGAAGGCCATAAAGTGGCCGGTTTGTATTGAATCTTAGCATGGGACAATTTGTTGGATAGGTAAACAACATAGCTACGACTTCCATGGGATTTTTTTGCATTCTCTAAAAATTCAGCCAAAATGGAGGTTAAGAAAATCTCCTCGTTAATTTGGGACATTACTCGTTTTCGACCCTTCTTTACTAGGAAGGCCATAATGTGGCATATTTGCATTGAATCTTAGCGTGTGACAATTCGTTGGATAGGTAAACAACATAACTACGACTTCCATGGGATATTTTTGCATTCTCTAAAAATTCAGCCAAAATGGAGGTTAAGAAAATCCCCTCGTTAATTTAGGACATTACTCGTTTTCGACCCTTTTTTATAAGGAAGGCTATAAAGTGGCCGGTTTGTATTGAATCTTAGCATGGGACAATTCGTTGGATAGGTAAACAACATAGCTACGACTTCCATGGGATATTTTTGCATTTTTTCAAAATTCAGCCAAAATGGAGGTTAAGAAAATCTCCGCGTTAATTTGGGACATTACTCGTTTTCGACCCTTTTTTACTAGGAAGGCCATAATGTGGCCGATTTGCGTTGAATCTTAGCGTGTGACAATTCGTTGGATAAGTAAACAACATAACTATGACTTCCATGGGATATTTTTGCATTCTCTAAAAATTCAGCCAAAATGGGGGTTAAGAAAATATCCTCGTTAATTTGGGACATTACTCGTTTTCGACCCTTTTTTAGTAGGAAGGCCATAATGTGGCCGATTTGCATTGAATCTTAGCGTGTGACAATTCGTTGGATAGGTAAACAACATAACTACGACTTCCATGGGATATTTTTGCATTCTCTAAAAATTCAGCCAAAATGGAGGTTAAGAAAATCCCCTCGTTAATTTAGGACATTACTCGTTTTCGACCCTTTTTTATAAGGAAGGCCATAAAGTGGCCGGTTTGTATTGAATCTTAGCATGGGACAATTCGTTGGATAAGTAAACAACATAGCTACGACTTCCATGGGATATTTTTTCATTTTTTAAAAATTCAGCCAAAATGGAGGTTAAGATAATCTCCTCGTTAATTTGGGACATTACTCGTTTTCGACCCTTTTTTACTAGGAAGGCCATAATGTGGCCGATTTGCATTGAATCTTAGCGTGTGACAATTCGTTGGATAGGTAAACAACATAACTATGACTTCCATGGGATATTTTTGCATTCTCTAAAAATTCAGCCAAAATGGGGGTTAAGAAAATATCCTCGTTAATTTGGGACATTACTCGTTTTCGACCCTTTTTTAGTAGGAAGGCCATAATGTGGCCGATTTGCATTGAATCTTAGCGTGTGACAATTCGTTGGATAGGTAAACAACATAACTACGACTTCCATGGGATATTTTTGCATTCTCTAAAAATTCAGCCAAAATGGGGGTTAAGAAAATATCCTCGTTAATTTGGGACATTACTCGTTTTCGACCCTTTTTTAGTAGGAAGGCCATAATGTAGCCGATTTGCATTGAATCTTAGCGTGTGACAATTCGTTGGATAGGTAAACAACATAACTACGACTTCCATGGGATATTTTTGCATTCTCTAAAAATTCAGCCAAAATGGAGGTTAAGAAAATCCCCTCGTTAATTTAGGACATTACTCGTTTTCGACCCTTTTTTATAAGGAAGGCCATAAAGTGGCCGGTTTCTATTGAATCTTAGCATGGGACAATTTGTTAGATAGGTAAACAACATAGCTACGACTTCCATGGGATATTTTTGCATTTTTTAAAAATTCAGCCAAAATGGAGGTTAAGAAAATCTCCTCGTTAATTTGGGACATTACTCGTTTTCGACCCTTTTTTACTAGGAAGGCCATAATGTGGCCGATTTGCATTGAATCTTAGCGTGTGACAATTCGTTGGATAGGTAAACAACATAACTATGACTTCCATGGGATATTTTTGCATTCTCTAAAAATTCAGCCAAAATGGGGTTTAAGAAAATATCCTCGTTAATTTGGGACATTACTCGTTTTCGACCCTTTTTTAGTAGGAAGGCCATAATGTGGCCGATTTGCATTGAATCTTAGCGTGTGACAATTCGTTGGATAGGTAAACAACATAACTACGACTTCCATGGGATATTTTTGCATTCTCTAAAAATTCAGCCAAAATGGGGGTTAAGAAAATATCCTCGTTAATTTGGGACATTACTCGTTTTCGACCCTTTTTTAGTAGGAAGGCCATAATGTAGCCGATTTGCATTGAATCTTAGCGTGTGACAATTCGTTGGATAGGTAAACAACATAACTACGACTTCCATGGGATATTTTTGCATTCTCTAAAAATTCAGCCAAAATGGAGGTTAAGAAAATCCCCTCGTTAATTTAGGACATTACTCGTTTTCGACCCTTTTTTATAAGGAAGGCCATAAAGTGGCCGGTTTGTATTGAATCTTAGCATGGGACAATTTGTTGGATAGGTAAACAACATAGCTACGACTTCCATGGGATTTTTTTGCATTCTCTAAAAATTCAGCCAAAATGGAGGTTAAGAAAATCTCCTCGTTAATTTGGGACATTACTCGTTTTCGACCCTTCTTTACTAGGAAGGCCATAATGTGGCATATTTGCATTGAATCTTAGCGTGTGACAATTCGTTGGATAGGTAAACAACATAACTACGACTTCCATGGGATATTTTTGCATTCTCTAAAAATTCAGCCAAAATGGAGGTTAAGAAAATCCCCTCGTTAATTTAGGACATTACTCGTTTTCGACCCTTTTTTATAAGGAAGGCTATAAAGTGGCCGGTTTGTATTGAATCTTAGCATGGGACAATTCGTTGGATAGGTAAACAACATAGCTACGACTTCCATGGGATATTTTTGCATTTTTTCAAAATTCAGCCAAAATGGAGGTTAAGAAAATCTCCGCGTTAATTTGGGACATTACTCGTTTTCGACCCTTTTTTACTAGGAAGGCCATAATGTGGCCGATTTGCGTTGAATCTTAGCGTGTGACAATTCGTTGGATAAGTAAACAACATAACTATGACTTCCATGGGATATTTTTGCATTCTCTAAAAATTCAGCCAAAATGGGGGTTAAGAAAATATCCTCGTTAATTTGGGACATTACTCGTTTTCGACCCTTTTTTAGTAGGAAGGCCATAATGTGGCCGATTTGCATTGAATCTTAGCGTGTGACAATTCGTTGGATAGGTAAACAACATAACTACGACTTCCATGAGATATTTTTGCATTCTCTAAAAATTCAGCCAAAATGGAGGTTAAGAAAATCCCCTCGTTAATTTAGGACATTACTCGTTTTCGACCCTTTTTTATAAGGAAGGCCATAAAGTGGCCGGTTTGTATTGAATCTTAGCATGGGACAATTTGTTGGATAGGTAAACAACATAGCTACGACTTCCATGGGATATTTTTGCATTTTTTAAAAATTCAGCCAAAATGGAGGTTAAGAAAATCTCCTCGTTAATTTGGGACATTACTCGTTTTCGACCCTTTTTTAGTAGGAAGGCCATAATGTGGCCGATTTGCATTGAATCTTAGCGTGTGACAATTCGTTGGATAGGTAAACAACATAACTACGACTTCCATGGGATATTTTTGCATTCTCTAAAAATTCAGCCAAAATGGGGGTTAAGAAAATATCCTCGTTAATTTGGGACATTACTCGTTTTCGACCCTTTTTTAGTAGGAAGGCCATAATGTAGCCGATTTGCATTGAATCTTAGCGTGTGACAATTCGTTGGATAGGTAAACAACATAACTACGACTTCCATGGGATATTTTTGCATTCTCTAAAAATTCAGCCAAAATGGAGGTTAAGAAAATCCCCTCGTTAATTTAGGACATTACTCGTTTTCGACCCTTTTTTATAAGGAAGGCCATAAAGTGGCCGGTTTGTATTGAATCTTAGCATGGGACAATTTGTTGGATAGGTAAACAACATAGCTACGACTTCCATGGGATATTTTTGCATTTTTTAAAAATTCAGCCAAAATGGAGGTTAAGAAAATCTCCTCGTTAATTTGGGACATTACTCGTTTTCGACCCTTTTTTACTAGGAAGGCCATAATGTGGCCGATTTGCATTGAATCTTAGCGTGTGACAATTCGTTGGATAGGTAAACAACATAACTATGACTTCCATGGGATATTTTTGCATTCTCTAAAAATTCAGCCAAAATGGGGTTTAAGAAAATATCCTCGTTAATTTGGGACATTACTCGTTTTCGACCCTTTTTTAGTAGGAAGGCCATAATGTGGCCGATTTGCATTGAATCTTAGCGTGTGACAATTCGTTGGATAGGTAAACAACATAACTACGACTTCCATGGGATATTTTTGCATTCTCTAAAAATTCAGCCAAAATGGGGGTTAAGAAAATATCCTCGTTAATTTGGGACATTACTCGTTTTCGACCCTTTTTTAGTAGGAAGGCCATAATGTAGCCGATTTGCATTGAATCTTAGCGTGTGACAATTCGTTGGATAGGTAAACAACATAACTACGACTTCCATGGGATATTTTTGCATTCTCTAAAAATTCAGCCAAAATGGAGGTTAAGAAAATCCCCTCGTTAATTTAGGACATTACTCGTTTTCGACCCTTTTTTATAAGGAAGGCCATAAAGTGGCCGGTTTGTATTGAATCTTAGCATGGGACAATTTGTTGGATAGGTAAACAACATAGCTACGACTTCCATGGGATTTTTTTGCATTCTCTAAAAATTCAGCCAAAATGGAGGTTAAGAAAATCTCCTCGTTAATTTGGGACATTACTCGTTTTCGACCCTTCTTTACTAGGAAGGCCATAATGTGGCATATTTGCATTGAATCTTAGCGTGTGACAATTCGTTGGATAGGTAAACAACATAACTACGACTTCCATGGGATATTTTTGCATTCTCTAAAAATTCAGCCAAAATGGAGGTTAAGAAAATCCCCTCGTTAATTTAGGACATTACTCGTTTTCGACCCTTTTTTATAAGGAAGGCTATAAAGTGGCCGGTTTGTATTGAATCTTAGCATGGGACAATTCGTTGGATAGGTAAACAACATAGCTACGACTTCCATGGGATATTTTTGCATTTTTTCAAAATTCAGCCAAAATGGAGGTTAAGAAAATCTCCGCGTTAATTTGGGACATTACTCGTTTTCGACCCTTTTTTACTAGGAAGGCCATAATGTGGCCGATTTGCGTTGAATCTTAGCGTGTGACAATTCGTTGGATAAGTAAACAACATAACTATGACTTCCATGGGATATTTTTGCATTCTCTAAAAATTCAGCCAAAATGGGGGTTAAGAAAATATCCTCGTTAATTTGGGACATTACTCGTTTTCGACCCTTTTTTAGTAGGAAGGCCATAATGTGGCCGATTTGCATTGAATCTTAGCGTGTGACAATTCGTTGGATAGGTAAACAACATAACTACGACTTCCATGGGATATTTTTGCATTCTCTAAAAATTCAGCCAAAATGGAGGTTAAGAAAATCCCCTCGTTAATTTAGGACATTACTCGTTTTCGACCCTTTTTTATAAGGAAGGCCATAAAGTGGCCGGTTTGTATTGAATCTTAGCATGGGACAATTTGTTGGATAGGTAAACAACATAGCTACGACTTCCATGGGATATTTTTGCATTTTTTAAAAATTCAGCCAAAATGGAGGTTAAGAAAATCTCCTCGTTAATTTGGGACATTACTCGTTTTCGACCCTTTTTTACTAGGAAGGCCATAATGTGGCCGATTTGCATTGAATCTTAGCGTGTGACAATTCGTTGGATAGGTAAACAACATAACTATGACTTCCATGGGATATTTTTGCATTCTCTAAAAATTCAGCCAAAATGGGGTTTAAGAAAATATCCTCGTTAATTTGGGACATTACTCGTTTTCGACCCTTTTTTAGTAGGAAGGCCATAATGTGGCCGATTTGCATTGAATCTTAGCGTGTGACAATTCGTTGGATAGGTAAACAACATAACTACGACTTCCATGGGATATTTTTGCATTCTCTAAAAATTCAGCCAAAATGGGGGTTAAGAAAATATCCTCGTTAATTTGGGACATTACTCGTTTTCGACCCTTTTTTAGTAGGAAGGCCATAATGTAGCCGATTTGCATTGAATCTTAGCGTGTGACAATTCGTTGGATAGGTAAACAACATAACTACGACTTCCATGGGATATTTTTGCATTCTCTAAAAATTCAGCCAAAATGGAGGTTAAGAAAATCCCCTCGTTAATTTAGGACATTACTCGTTTTCGACCCTTTTTTATAAGGAAGGCCATAAAGTGGCCGGTTTGTATTGAATCTTAGCATGGGACAATTTGTTGGATAGGTAAACAACATAGCTACGACTTCCATGGGATTTTTTTGCATTCTCTAAAAATTCAGCCAAAATGGAGGTTAAGAAAATCTCCTCGTTAATTTGGGACATTACTCGTTTTCGACCCTTCTTTACTAGGAAGGCCATAATGTGGCATATTTGCATTGAATCTTAGCGTGTGACAATTCGTTGGATAGGTAAACAACATAACTACGACTTCCATGGGATATTTTTGCATTCTCTAAAAATTCAGCCAAAATGGAGGTTAAGAAAATCCCCTCGTTAATTTAGGACATTACTCGTTTTCGACCCTTTTTTATAAGGAAGGCTATAAAGTGGCCGGTTTGTATTGAATCTTAGCATGGGACAATTCGTTGGATAGGTAAACAACATAGCTACGACTTCCATGGGATATTTTTGCATTTTTTCAAAATTCAGCCAAAATGGAGGTTAAGAAAATCTCCGCGTTAATTTGGGACATTACTCGTTTTCGACCCTTTTTTACTAGGAAGGCCATAATGTGGCCGATTTGCGTTGAATCTTAGCGTGTGACAATTCGTTGGATAAGTAAACAACATAACTATGACTTCCATGGGATATTTTTGCATTCTCTAAAAATTCAGCCAAAATGGGGGTTAAGAAAATATCCTCGTTAATTTGGGACATTACTCGTTTTCGACCCTTTTTTAGTAGGAAGGCCATAATGTGGCCGATTTGCATTGAATCTTAGCGTGTGACAATTCGTTGGATAGGTAAACAACATAACTACGACTTCCATGGGATATTTTTGCATTCTCTAAAAATTCAGCCAAAATGGAGGTTAAGAAAATCCCCTCGTTAATTTAGGACATTACTCGTTTTCGACCCTTTTTTATAAGGAAGGCCATAAAGTGGCCGGTTTGTATTGAATCTTAGCATGGGACAATTCGTTGGATAAGTAAACAACATAGCTACGACTTCCATGGGATATTTTTTCATTTTTTAAAAATTCAGCCAAAATGGAGGTTAAGATAATCTCCTCGTTAATTTGGGACATTACTCGTTTTCGACCCTTTTTTACTAGGAAGGCCATAATGTGGCCGATTTGCATTGAATCTTAGCGTGTGACAATTCGTTGGATAGGTAAACAACATAACTATGACTTCCATGGGATATTTTTGCATTCTCTAAAAATTCAGCCAAAATGGGGGTTAAGAAAATATCCTCGTTAATTTGGGACATTACTCGTTTTCGACCCTTTTTTAGTAGGAAGGCCATAATGTGGCCGATTTGCATTGAATCTTAGCGTGTGACAATTCGTTGGATAGGTAAACAACATAACTACGACTTCCATGGGATATTTTTGCATTCTCTAAAAATTCAGCCAAAATGGGGGTTAAGAAAATATCCTCGTTAATTTGGGACATTACTCGTTTTCGACCCTTTTTTAGTAGGAAGGCCATAATGTAGCCGATTTGCATTGAATCTTAGCGTGTGACAATTCGTTGGATAGGTAAACAACATAACTACGACTTCCATGGGATATTTTTGCATTCTCTAAAAATTCAGCCAAAATGGAGGTTAAGAAAATCCCCTCGTTAATTTAGGACATTACTCGTTTTCGACCCTTTTTTATAAGGAAGGCCATAAAGTGGCCGGTTTGTATTGAATCTTAGCATGGGACAATTTGTTGGATAGGTAAACAACATAGCTACGACTTCCATGGGATATTTTTGCATTTTTTAAAAATTCAGCCAAAATGGAGGTTAAGAAAATCTCCTCGTTAATTTGGGACATTACTCGTTTTCGACCCTTTTTTACTAGGAAGGCCATAATGTGGCCGATTTGCATTGAATCTTAGCGTGTGACAATTCGTTGGATAGGTAAACAACATAACTATGACTTCCATGGGATATTTTTGCATTCTCTAAAAATTCAGCCAAAATGGGGTTTAAGAAAATATCCTCGTTAATTTGGGACATTACTCGTTTTCGACCCTTTTTTAGTAGGAAGGCCATAATGTGGCCGATTTGCATTGAATCTTAGCGTGTGACAATTCGTTGGATAGGTAAACAACATAACTACGACTTCCATGGGATATTTTTGCATTCTCTAAAAATTCAGCCAAAATGGGGGTTAAGAAAATATCCTCGTTAATTTGGGACATTACTCGTTTTCGACCCTTTTTTAGTAGGAAGGCCATAATGTAGCCGATTTGCATTGAATCTTAGCGTGTGACAATTCGTTGGATAGGTAAACAACATAACTACGACTTCCATGGGATATTTTTGCATTCTCTAAAAATTCAGCCAAAATGGAGGTTAAGAAAATCCCCTCGTTAATTTAGGACATTACTCGTTTTCGACCCTTTTTTATAAGGAAGGCCATAAAGTGGCCGATTTGTATTGAATCTTAGCATGGGACAATTTGTTGGATAGGTAAACAACATAGCTACGACTTCCATGGGATTTTTTTGCATTCTCTAAAAATTCAGCCAAAATGGAGGTTAAGAAAATCTCCTCGTTAATTTGGGACATTACTCGTTTTCGACCCTTCTTTACTAGGAAGGCCATAATGTGGCATATTTGCATTGAATCTTAGCGTGTGACAATTCGTTGGATAGGTAAACAACATAACTACGACTTCCATGGGATATTTTTGCATTCTCTAAAAATTCAGCCAAAATGGAGGTTAAGAAAATCCCCTCGTTAATTTAGGACATTACTCGTTTTTGACCCTTTTTTATAAGGAAGGCCATAAAGTGGCCGGTTTGTATTGAATCTTAGCATGGGACAATTCGTTGGATAGGTAAACAACATAGCTACGACTTCCATGGGATATTTTTGCATTTTTTAAAAATTCAGCCAAAATGGAGGTTAAGAAAATCTCCGCGTTAATTTGGGACATTACTCGTTTTCGACCCTTTTTTACTAGGAAGGCCATAATGTGGCCGATTTGCGTTGAATCTTAGCGTGTGACAATTCGTTGGATAAGTAAACAACATAACTATGACTTCCATGGGATATTTTTGCATTCTCTAAAAATTCAGCCAAAATGGGGGTTAAGAAAATATCCTCGTTAATTTGGGACATTACTCGTTTTCGACCCTTTTTTAGTAGGAAGGCCATAATGTGGCCGATTTGCATTGAATCTTAGCGTGTGACAATTCGTTGGATAGGTAAACAACATAACTACGACTTCCATGGGATATTTTTGCATTCTCTAAAAATTCAGCCAAAATGGGGGTTAAGAAAATATCCTCGTTAATTTGGGACATTACTCGTTTTCGACCCTTTTTTATAAGGAAGGCCATAAAGTGGCCGGTTTGTATTGAATCTTAGCATGGGACAATTCGTTGGATAGGTAAACAACATAGCTACGACTTCCATGGGATATTTTTGCATTTTTTAAAAATTCAGCCAAAATGGAGGTTAAGAAAATCTCCTCGTTAATTTGGGACATTACTCGTTTTCGACCCTTTTTTACTAGGAAGGCCATAATGTGGCCGATTTGCATTGAATCTTAGCGTGTGACAATTCGTTGGATTGGTAAACAACATAACTATGACTTCCATGGGATATTTTTGCATTCTCTAAAAATTCAGCCAAAATGGGGGTTAAGAAAATATCCTCGTTAATTTGGGACATTACTCGTTTTCGACCCTTTTTTAGTAGGAAGGCCATAATGTGGCCGATTTGCATTGAATCTAAGCGTGTGACAATTCGTTGGATAGGTAAACAACATAACTACGACTTCCATGGGATATTTTTGCATTCTCTAAAAATTCAGCCAAAATGGGGGTTAAGAAAATATCCTCGTTAATTTGGGACATTACTCGTTTTCGACCCTTTTTTAGTAGGAAGGCCATAATGTAGCCGATTTGCATTGAATCTTAGCGTGTGACAATTCGTTGGATAGGTAAACAACATAACTACGACTTCCATGGGATATTTTTGCATTCTCTAAAAATTCAGCCAAAATGGAGGTTAAGAAAATCCCCTCGTTAATTTAGGACATTACTCGTTTTCGACCCTTTTTTATAAGGAAGGCCATAAAGTGGCCGGTTTGTATTGAATCTTAGCATGGGACAATTTGTTGGATAGGTAAACAACATAGCTACGACTTCCATGGGATTTTTTTGCATTCTCTAAAAATTCAGCCAAAATGGAGGTTAAGAAAATCTCCTCGTTAATTTGGGACATTACTCGTTTTCGACCCTTCTTTACTAGGAAGGCCATAATGTGGCATATTTGCATTGAATCTTAGCGTGTGACAATTCGTTGGATAGGTAAACAACATAACTACGACTTCCATGGGATATTTTTGCATTCTCTAAAAATTCAGCCAAAATGGAGGTTAAGAAAATCCCCTCGTTAATTTAGGACATTACTCGTTTTCGACCCTTTTTTATAAGGAAGGCCATAAAGTGGCCGGTTTGTATTGAATCTTAGCATGGGACAATTCGTTGGATAGGTAAACAACATAGCTACGACTTCCATGGGATATTTTTGCATTTTTTAAAAATTCAGCCAAAATGGAGGTTAAGAAAATCTCCGCGTTAATTTGGGACATTACTCGTTTTCGACCCTTTTTTACTAGGAAGGCCATAATGTGGCCGATTTGCGTTGAATCTTAGCGTGTGACAATTCGTTGGATAAGTAAACAACATAACTATGACTTCCATGGGATATTTTTGCATTCTCTAAAAATTCAGCCAAAATGGGGGTTAAGAAAATATCCTCGTTAATTTGGGACATTACTCGTTTTCGACCCTTTTTTAGTAGGAAGGCCATAATGTGGCCGATTTGCATTGAATCTTAGCGTGTGACAATTCGTTGGATAGGTAAACAACATAACTACGACTTCCATGGGATATTTTTGCATTCTCTAAAAATTCAGCCAAAATGGGGGTTAAGAAAATATCCTCGTTAATTTGGGACATTACTCGTTTTCGACCCTTTTTTATAAGGAAGGCCATAAAGTGGCCGGTTTGTATTGAATCTTAGCATGGGACAATTCGTTGGATAGGTAAACAACATAGCTACGACTTCCATGGGATATTTTTGCATTTTTTAAAAATTCAGCCAAAATGGAGGTTAAGAAAATCTCCTCGTTAATTTGGGACATTACTCGTTTTCGACCCTTTTTTACTAGGAAGGCCATAATGTGGCCGATTTGCATTGAATCTTAGCGTGTGACAATTCGTTGGATTGGTAAACAACATAACTATGACTTCCATGGGATATTTTTGCATTCTCTAAAAATTCAGCCAAAATGGGGGTTAAGAAAATATCCTCGTTAATTTGGGACATTACTCGTTTTCGACCCTTTTTTAGTAGGAAGGCCATAATGTGGCCGATTTGCATTGAATCTAAGCGTGTGACAATTCGTTGGATAGGTAAACAACATAACTACGACTTCCATGGGATATTTTTGCATTCTCTAAAAATTCAGCCAAAATGGAGGTTAAGAAAATCCCCTCGTTAATTTAGGACATTACTCGTTTTCGACCCTTTTTTATAAGGAAGGCCATAAAGTGGCCGGTTTGTATTGAATCTTAGCATGGGACAATTCGTTGGATAGGTAAACAACATAGCTACGACTTCCATGGGATATTTTTGCATTTTTTAAAAATTCAGCCGAAATGGAGGTTAAGAAAATCTCCTCGTTAATTTGGGACATTACTCGTTTTCGACCCTTTTTTACTAGGAAGGCCATAATGTGGCCGATTTGCATTGAATCTTAGCGTGTGACAATTCGTTGGATAGGTAAACAACATAATTATGACTTCCATGGGATATTTTTGCATTCTCTAAAAATTCAGCCAAAATGGGGGTTAAGAAAATATCCTCGTTAATTTGGGACATTACTCGTTTTCGACCCTTTTTTAGTAGGAAGGCCATAATGTGGCCGATTTGCATTGAATCTTAGCGTGTGACAATTCGTTGGATAGGTAAACAACATAACTACGACTTCCATGGGATATTTTTGCATTCTCTAAAAATTCAGCCAAAATGGGGGTTAAGAAAATATCCTCGTTAATTTGGGACATTACTCGTTTTCGACCCTTTTTTAGTAGGAAGGCCATAATGTAGCCGATTTGCATTGAATCTTAGCGTGTGACAATTCGTTGGATAGGTAAACAACATAACTACGACTTCCATGGGATATTTTTGCATTCTCTAAAAATTCAGCCAAAATGGAGGTTAAGAAAATCCCCTCGTTAATTTAGGACATTACTCGTTTTCGACCCTTTTTTATAAGGAAGGCCATAAAGTGGCCGGTTTGTATTGAATCTTAGCATGGGACAATTTGTTGGATAGGTAAACAACATAGCTACGACTTCCATGGGATTTTTTTGCATTCTCTAAAAATTCAGCCAAAATGGAGGTTAAGAAAATCTCCTCGTTAATTTGGGACATTACTCGTTTTCGACCCTTCTTTACTAGGAAGGCCATAATGTGGCATATTTGCATTGAATCTTAGCGTGTGACAATTCGTTGGATAGGTAAACAACATAACTACGACTTCCATGGGATATTTTTGCATTCTCTAAAAATTCAGCCAAAATGGAGGTTAAGAAAATCCCCTCGTTAATTTAGGACATTACTCGTTTTCGACCCTTTTTTATAAGGAAGGCCATAAAGTGGCCGGTTTGTATTGAATCTTAGCATGGGACAATTCGTTGGATAGGTAAACAACATAGCTACGACTTCCATGGGATATTTTTGCATTTTTTAAAAATTCAGCCAAAATGGAGGTTAAGAAAATCTCCTCGTTAATTTGGGACATTACTCGTTTTCGACCCTTTTTTAGTAGGAAGGCCATAATGTAGCCGATTTGCATTGAATCTTAGCGTGTGACAATTCGTTGGATAGGTAAACAACATAACTACGACTTCCATGGGATATTTTTGCATTCTCTAAAAATTCAGCCAAAATGGAGGTTAAGAAAATCCCCTCGTTAATTTAGGACATTACTCGTTTTCGACCCTTTTTTATAAGGAAGGCCATAAAGTGGCCGGTTTGTATTGAATCTTAGCATGGGACAATGTGTTGGATAGGTAAACAACATAGCTACGACTTCCATGGGATTTTTTTGCATTCTCTAAAAATTCAGCCAAAATGGAGGTTAAGAAAATCTCCTCGTTAATTTGGGACATTACTCGTTTTTGACCCTTCTTTACTAGGAAGGCCATAATGTGGCATATTTGCATTGAATCTTAGCGTGTGACAATTCGTTGGATAGGTAAACAACATAACTACGACTTCCATGGGATATTTTTGCATTCTCTAAAAATTCAGCCAAAATGGAGGTTAAGAAAATCCCCTCGTTAATTTAGGACATTACTCGTTTTCGACCCTTTTTTATAAGGAAGGCCATAAAGTGGCCGGTTTGTATTGAATCTTAGCATGGGACAATTCGTTGGATAGGTAAACAACATAGCTACGACTTCCATGGGATATTTTTGCATTTTTTAAAAATTCAGCCAAAATGGAGGTTAAGAAAATCTCCTCGTTAATTTGGGACATTACTCGTTTTCGACCCTTTTTTACTAGGAAGGCCATAATGTGGCCGATTTGCATTGAATCTTAGCGTGTGACAATTCGTTGGATAGGTAAACAACATAACTATGACTTCCATGGGATATTTTTGCATTCTCTAAAAATTCAGCCAAAATGGGGGTTAAGAAAATATCCTCGTTAATTTGGGACATTACTCGTTTTCGACCCTTTTTTAGTAGGAAGGCCATAATGTGGCCGATTTGCATTGAATCTTAGCGTGTGACAATTCGTTGGATAGGTAAACAACATAACTACGACTTCCATGGGATATTTTTTCATTCTCTAAAAATTCAGCCAAAATGGGGGTTAAGAAAATATCCTCGTTAATTTGGGACATTACTCGTTTTCGACCCTTTTTTAGTAGGAAGGCCATAATGTGGCCGATTTGCATTGAATCTTAGCGTGTGACAATTCGTTGGATAGGTAAACAACATAACTACGACTTCCATGGGATATTTTTTCATTCTCTAAAAATTCAGCCAAAATGGGGGTTAAGAAAATATCCTCGTTAATTTGGGACATTACTCGTTTTCGACCCTTTTTTAGTAGGAAGGCCATAATGTAGCCGATTTGCATTGAATCTTAGCGTGTGACAATTCGTTGGATAGGTAAACAACATAACTACGACTTCCATGGGATATTTTTGCATTCTCTAAAAATTCAGCCAAAATGGAGGTTAAGAAAATCCCCTCGTTAATTTAGGACATTACTCGTTTTCGACCCTTTTTTATAAGGAAGGCCATAAAGTGGCCGGTTTGTATTGAATCTTAGCATGGGACAATTCGTTGGATAGGTAAACAACATAGCTACGACTTCCATGGGATATTTTTGCATTTTTTAAAAATTCAGCCAAAATGGAGGTTAAGAAAATCTCCGCGTTAATTTGGGACATTACTCGTTTTCGACCCTTTTTTACTAGGAAGGCCATAATGTGGCCGATTTGCGTTGAATCTTAGCGTGTGACAATTCGTTGGATAAGTAAACAACATAACTATGACTTCCATGGGATATTTTTGCATTCTCTAAAAATTCAGCCAAAATGGGGGTTAAGAAAATATCCTCGTTAATTTGGGACATTACTCGTTTTCGACCCTTTTTTAGTAGGAAGGCCATAATGTGGCCGATTTGCATTGAATCTTAGCGTGTGACAATTCGTTGGATAGGTAAACAACATAACTACGACTTCCATGGGATATTTTTGCATTCTCTAAAAATTCAGCCAAAATGGGGGTTAAGAAAATATCCTCGTTAATTTGGGACATTACTCGTTTTCGACCCTTTTTTATAAGGAAGGACATAAAGTGGCCGGTTTGTATTGAATCTTAGCATGGGACAATTCGTTGGATAGGTAAACAACATAGCTACGACTTCCATGGGATATTTTTGCATTTTTTAAAAATTCAGCCAAAATGGAGGTTAAGAAAATCTCCTCGTTAATTTGGGACATTACTCGTTTTCGACCCTTTTTTACTAGGAAGGCCATAATGTGGCCGATTTGCATTGAATCTTAGCGTGTGACAATTCGTTGGATAGGTAAACAACATAACTATGACTTCCATGGGATATTTTTGCATTCTCTAAAAATTCAGCCAAAATGGGGGTTAAGAAAATATCCTCGTTAATTTGGGACATTACTCGTTTTCGACCCTTTTTTAGTAGGAAGGCCATAATGTGGCCGATTTGCATTGAATCTTAGCGTGTGACAATTCGTTGGATAGGTAAACAACATAACTACGACTTCCATGGGATATTTTTTCATTCTCTAAAAATTCAGCCAAAATGGGGGTTAAGAAAATATCCTCGTTAATTTGGGACATTACTCGTTTTCGACCCTTTTTTAGTAGGAAGGCCATAATGTAGCCGATTTGCATTGAATCTTAGCGTGTGACAATTCGTTGGATAGGTAAACAACATAACTACGACTTCCATGGGATATTTTTGCATTCTCTAAAAATTCAGCCAAAATGGAGGTTAAGAAAATCCCCTCGTTAATTTAGGACATTACTCGTTTTCGACCCTTTTTTATAAGGAAGGCCATAAAATGGCCGGTTTGTATTGAATCTTAGCATGGGACAATTTGTTGGATAGGTAAACAACATAGCTACGACTTCCATGGGATTTTTTTGCATTCTCTAAAAATTCAGCCAAAATGGAGGTTAAGAAAATCTCCTCGTTAATTTGGGACATTACTCGTTTTCGACCCTTCTTTACTAGGAAGGCCATAATGTGGCATATTTGCATTGAATCTTAGCGTGTGACAATTCGTTGGATAGGTAAACAACATAACTACGACTTCCATGGGATATTTTTGCATTCTCTAAAAATTCAGCCAAAATGGAGGTTAAGAAAATCCCCTCGTTAATTTAGGACATTACTCGTTTTCGACCCTTTTTTATAAGGAAGGCCATAAAGTGGCCGGTTTGTATTGAATCTTAGCATGGGACAATTCGTTGGATAGGTAAACAACATAGCTACGACTTCCATGGGATATTTTTGCATTTTTTAAAAATTCAGCCAAAATGGAGGTTAAGAAAATCTCCGCGTTAATTTGGGACATTACTCGTTTTTGACCCTTTTTTACTAGGAAGGCCATAATGTGGCCGATTTGCGTTGAATCTTAGCGTGTGACAATTCGTTGGATAAGTAAACAACATAACTATGACTTCCATGGGATATTTTTGCATTCTCTAAAAATTCAGCCAAAATGGGGGTTAAGAAAATATCCTCGTTAATTTGGGACATTACTCGTTTTCGACCCTTTTTTAGTAGGAAGGCCATAATGTGGCCGATTTGCATTGAATCTTAGCGTGTGACAATTCGTTGGATAGGTAAACAACATAACTACGACTTCCATGGGATATTTTTGCATTCTCTAAAAATTCAGCCAAAATGGGGGTTAAGAAAATATCCTCGTTAATTTGGGACATTACTCGTTTTCGACCCTTTTTTATAAGGAAGGCCATAAAGTGGCCGGTTTGTATTGAATCTTAGCATGGGACAATTCGTTGGATAGGTAAACAACATAGCTACGACTTCCATGGGATATTTTTGCATTTTTTAAAAATTCAGCCAAAATGGAGGTTAAGAAAATCTCCTCGTTAATTTGGGACATTACTCGTTTTCGACCCTTTTTTACTAGGAAGGCCATAATGTGGCCGATTTGCATTGAATCTTAGCGTGTGACAATTCGTTGGATAGGTAAACAACATAACTACGACTTCCATGGGATATTTTTTCATTCTCTAAAAATTCAGCCAAAATGGGGGTTAAGAAAATATCCTCGTTAATTTGGGACATTACTCGTTTTCGACCCTTTTTTAGTAGGAAGGCCATAATGTAGCCGATTTGCATTGAATCTTAGCGTGTGACAATTCGTTGGATAGGTAAACAACATAACTACGACTTCCATGGGATATTTTTGCATTCTCTAAAAATTCAGCCAAAATGGAGGTTAAGAAAATCCCCTCGTTAATTTAGGACATTACTCGTTTTCGACCCTTTTTTATAAGGAAGGCCATAAAGTGGCCGGTTTGTATTGAATCTTAGCATGGGACAATTCGTTGGATAGGTAAACAACATAGCTACGACTTCCATGGGATATTTTTGCATTTTTTAAAAATTCAGCCAAAATGGAGGTTAAGAAAATCTCCGCGTTAATTTGGGACATTACTCGTTTTCGACCCTTTTTTACTAGGAAGGCCATAATGTGGCCGATTTGCGTTGAATCTTAGCGTGTGACAATTCGTTGGATAAGTAAACAACATAACTATGACTTCCATGGGATATTTTTGCATTCTCTAAAAATTCAGCCAAAATGGGGGTTAAGAAAATATCCTCGTTAATTTGGGACATTACTCGTTTTCGACCCTTTTTTAGTAGGAAGGCCATAATGTGGCCGATTTGCATTGAATCTTAGCGTGTGACAATTCGTTGGATAGGTAAACAACATAACTACGACTTCCATGGGATATTTTTGCATTCTCTAAAAATTCAGCCAAAATGGGGGTTAAGAAAATATCCTCGTTAATTTGGGACATTACTCGTTTTCGACCCTTTTTTATAAGGAAGGCCATAAAGTGGCCGGTTTGTATTGAATCTTAGCATGGGACAATTCGTTGGATAGGTAAACAACATAGCTACGACTTCCATGGGATATTTTTGCATTTTTTAAAAATTCAGCCAAAATGGAGGTTAAGAAAATCTCCTCGTTAATTTGGGACATTACTCGTTTTCGACCCTTTTTTACTAGGAAGGCCATAATGTGGCCGATTTGCATTGAATCTTAGCGTGTGACAATTCGTTGGATTGGTAAACAACATAACTATGACTTCCATGGGATATTTTTGCATTCTCTAAAAATTCAGCCAAAATGGGGGTTAAGAAAATATCCTCGTTAATTTGGGACATTACTCGTTTTCGACCCTTTTTTATAAGGAAGGCCATAAAGTGGCCGGTTTGTATTGAATCTTAGCATGGGACAATTCGTTGGATAGGTAAACAACATAGCTACGACTTCCATGGGATATTTTTGCATTTTTTTAAAAATTCAGCCAAAATGGAGGTTAAGAAAATCTCCTCGTTAATTTGGGACATTACTCGTTTTCGACCCTTTTTTACTAGGAAGGCCATAATGTGGCCGATTTGCATTGAATCTTAGCGTGTGACAATTCGTTGGATTGGTAAACAACATAACTATGACTTCCATGGGATATTTTTGCATTCTCTAAAAATTCAGCCAAAATGGGGGTTAAGAAAATATCCTCGTTAATTTGGGACATTACTCGTTTTCGACCCTTTTTTATAAGGAAGGCCATAAAGTGGCCGGTTTGTATTGAATCTTAGCATGGGACAATTCGTTGGATAGGTAAACAACATAGCTACGACTTCCATGGGATTTTTTTGCATTCTCTAAAAATTCAGCCAAAATGGAGGTTAAGAAAATCTCCTCGTTAATTTGGGACATTACTCGTTTTCGACCCTTCTTTACTAGGAAGGCCATAATGTGGCATATTTGCATTGAATCTTAGCGTGTGACAATTCGTTGGATAGGTAAACAACATAACTACGACTTCCATGGGATATTTTTGCATTCTCTAAAAATTCAGCCAAAATGGAGGTTAAGAAAATCCCCTCGTTAATTTAGGACATTACTCGTTTTCGACCCTTTTTTATAAGGAAGGCCATAAAGTGGCCGGTTTGTATTGAATCTTAGCATGGGACAATTCGTTGGATAGGTAAACAACATAGCTACGACTTCCATGGGATATTTTTGCATTTTTTAAAAATTCAGCCAAAATGGAGGTTAAGAAAATCTCCGCGTTAATTTGGGACATTACTCGTTTTCGACCCTTTTTTACTAGGAAGGCCATAATGTGGCCGATTTGCGTTGAATCTTAGCGTGTGACAATTCGTTGGATAAGTAAACAACATAACTATGACTTCCATGGGATATTTTTGCATTCTCTAAAAATTCAGCCAAAATGGGGGTTAAGAAAATATCCTCGTTAATTTGGGACATTACTCGTTTTCGACCCTTTTTTAGTAGGAAGGCCATAATGTGGCCGATTTGCATTGAATCTTAGCGTGTGACAATTCGTTGGATAGGTAAACAACATAACTACGACTTCCATGGGATATTTTTGCATTCTCTAAAAATTCAGCCAAAATGGGGGTTAAGAAAATATCCTCGTTAATTTGGGACATTACTCGTTTTCGACCCTTTTTTATAAGGAAGGCCATAAAGTGGCCGGTTTGTATTGAATCTTAGCATGGGACAATTCGTTGGATAGGTAAACAACATAGCTACGACTTCCATGGGATATTTTTGCATTTTTTAAAAATTCAGCCAAAATGGAGGTTAAGAAAATCTCCTCGTTAATTTGGGACATTACTCGTTTTCGACCCTTTTTTACTAGGAAGGCCATAATGTGGCCGATTTGCATTGAATCTTAGCGTGTGACAATTCGTTGGATTGGTAAACAACATAACTATGACTTCCATGGGATATTTTTGCATTCTCTAAAAATTCAGCCAAAATGGGGGTTAAGAAAATATCCTCGTTAATTTGGGACATTACTCGTTTTCGACCCTTTTTTATAAGGAAGGCCATAAAGTGGCCGGTTTGTATTGAATCTTAGCATGGGACAATTCGTTGGATAGGTAAACAACATAGCTACGACTTCCATGGGATATTTTTGCATTTTTTTAAAAATTCAGCCAAAATGGAGGTTAAGAAAATCTCCTCGTTAATTTGGGACATTACTCGTTTTCGACCCTTTTTTACTAGGAAGGCCATAATGTGGCCGATTTGCATTGAATCTTAGCGTGTGACAATTCGTTGGATTGGTAAACAACATAACTATGACTTCCATGGGATATTTTTGCATTCTCTAAAAATTCAGCCAAAATGGGGGTTAAGAAAATATCCTCGTTAATTTGGGACATTACTCGTTTTCGACCCTTTTTTAGTAGGAAGGCCATAATGTGGCCGATTTGCATTGAATCTAAGCGTGTGACAATTCGTTGGATAGGTAAACAACATAACTACGACTTCCATGGGATATTTTTGCATTCTCTAAAAATTCAGCCAAAATGGGGGTTAAGAAAATATCCTCGTTAATTTGGGACATTACTCGTTTTCGACCCTTTTTTATAAGGAAGGCCATAAAGTGGCCGGTTTGTATTGAATCTTAGCATGGGACAATTCGTTGGATAGGTAAACAACATAGCTACGACTTCCATGGGATATTTTTGCATTTTTTAAAAATTCAGCCAAAATGGAGGTTAAGAAAATCTCCTCGTTAATTTGGGACATTACTCGTTTTCGACCCTTTTTTACTAGGAAGGCCATAATGTGGCCGATTTGCATTGAATCTTAGCGTGTGACAATTCGTTGGATTGGTAAACAACATAACTATGACTTCCATGGGATATTTTTGCATTCTCTAAAAATTCAGCCAAAATGGGGGTTAAGAAAATATCCTCGTTAATTTGGGACATTACTCGTTTTCGACCCTTTTTTAGTAGGAAGGCCATAATGTGGCCGATTTGCATTGAATCTAAGCGTGTGACAATTCGTTGGATAGGTAAACAACATAACTACGACTTCCATGGGATATTTTTGCATTCTCTAAAAATTCAGCCAAAATGGAGGTTAAGAAAATCCCCTCGTTAATTTAGGACATTACTCGTTTTCGACCCTTTTTTATAAGGAAGGCCATAAAGTGGCCGGTTTGTATTGAATCTTAGCATGGGACAATTCGTTGGATAGGTAAACAACATAGCTACGACTTCCATGGGATATTTTTGCATTTTTTTAAAAATTCAGCCAAAATGGAGGTTAAGAAAATCTCCTCGTTAATTTGGGACATTACTCGTTTTCGACCCTTTTTTACTAGGAAGGCCATAATGTGGCCGATTTGCATTGAATCTTAGCGTGTGACAATTCGTTGGATTGGTAAACAACATAACTATGACTTCCATGGGATATTTTTGCATTCTCTAAAAATTCAGCCAAAATGGGGGTTAAGAAAATATCCTCGTTAATTTGGGACATTACTCGTTTTCGACCCTTTTTTAGTAGGAAGGCCATAATGTGGCCGATTTGCATTGAATCTAAGCGTGTGACAATTCTTTGGATAGGTAAACAACATAACTACGACTTCCATGGGATATTTTTGCATTCTCTAAAAATTCAGCCAAAATGGGGGTTAAGAAAATATCCTCGTTAATTTGGGACATTACTCGTTTTCGACCCTTTTTTATAAGGAAGGCCATAAAGTGGCCGGTTTGTATTGAATCTTAGCATGGGACAATTCGTTGGATAGGTAAACAACATAGCTACGACTTCCATGGGATATTTTTGCATTTTTTAAAAATTCAGCCAAAATGGAGGTTAAGAAAATCTCCTCGTTAATTTGGGACATTACTCGTTTTCGACCCTTTTTTACTAGGAAGGCCATAATGTGGCCGATTTGCATTGAATCTTAGCGTGTGACAATTCGTTGGATTGGTAAACAACATAACTATGACTTCCATGGGATATTTTTGCATTCTCTAAAAATTCAGCCAAGATGGGGGTTAAGAAAATATCCTCGTTAATTTGGGACATTACTCGTTTTCGACCCTTTTTTAGTAGGAAGGCCATAATGTGGCCGATTTGCATTGAATCTAAGCGTGTGACAATTCGTTGGATAGGTAAACAACATAACTACGACTTCCATGGGATATTTTTGCATTCTCTAAAAATTCAGCCAAAATGGAGGTTGAGAAAATCCCCTCGTTAATTTAGGACATTACTCGTTTTCGACCCTTTTTTATAAGGAAGGCCATAAAGTGGCCGGTTTGTATTGAATCTTAGCATGGGACAATTCGTTGGATAGGTAAACAACATAGCTACGACTTCCATGGGATATTTTTGCATTTTTTAAAAATTCAGCCAAAATGGAGGTTAAGAAAATCTCCTCGTTAATTTGGGACATTACTCGTTTTCGACCCTTTTTTACTTGGAAGGCCATAATGTGGCCGATTTGCATTGAATCTTAGCGTGTGACAATTCGTTGGATTGGTAAACAACATAACTATGACTTCCATGGGATATTTTTGCATTCTCTAAAAATTCAGCCAAAATGGGGGTTAAGAAAATATCCTCGTTAATTTGGGACATTACTCGTTTTCGACCCTTTTTTAGTAGGAAGGCCATAATGTGGCCGATTTGCATTGAATCTAAGCGTGTGACAATTCGTTGGATAGGTAAACAACATAACTACGACTTCCATGGGATATTTTTGCATTCTCTAAAAATTCAGCCAAAATGGGGGTTAAGAAAATATCCTCGTTAATTTGGGACATTACTCGTTTTCGACCCTTTTTTATAAGGAAGGCCATAAAGTGGCCGGTTTGTATTGAATCTTAGCATGGGACAATTCGTTGGATAGGTAAACAACATAGCTACGACTTCCATGGGATATTTTTGCATTTTTTAAAAATTCAGCCAAAATGGAGGTTAAGAAAATCTCCTCGTTAATTTGGGACATTACTCGTTTTCGACCCTTTTTTACTAGGAAGGCCATAATGTGGCCGATTTGCATTGAATCTTAGCGTGTGACAATTCGTTGGATTGGTAAACAACATAACTATAACTTCCATGGGATATTTTTGCATTCTCTAAAAATTCAGCCAAAATGGGGGTTAAGAAAATATCCTCGTTAATTTGGGACATTACTCGTTTTCGACCCTTTTTTAGTAGGAAGGCCATAATGTGGCCGATTTGCATTGAATCTAAGCGTGTGACAATTCGTTGGATAGGTAAACAACATAACTACGACTTCCATGGGATATTTTTGCATTCTCTAAAAATTCAGCCAAAATGGAGGTTAAGAAAATCCCCTCGTTAATTTAGGACATTACTCGTTTTCGACCCTTTTTTATAAGGAAGGCCATAAAGTGGCCGGTTTGTATTGAATCTTAGCATGGGACAATTCGTTGGATAGGTAAACAACATAGCTACGACTTCCATGGGATATTTTTGCATTTTTTAAAAATTCAGCCAAAATGGAGGTTAAGAAAATCTCCTCGTTAATTTGGGACATTACTCGTTTTCGACCCTTTTTTACTAGGAAGGCCATAATGTGGCCGATTTGCATTGAATCTTAGCGTGTGACAATTCGTTGGATTGGTAAACAACATAACTATGACTTCCATGGGATATTTTTGCATTCTCTAAAAATTCAGCCAAGATGGGGGTTAAGAAAATATCCTCGTTAATTTGGGACATTACTCGTTTTCGACCCTTTTTTAGTAGGAAGGCCATAATGTGGCCGATTTGCATTGAATCTAAGCGTGTGACAATTCGTTGGATAGGTAAACAACATAACTACGACTTCCATGGGATATTTTTGCATTCTCTAAAAATTCAGCCAAAATGGAGGTTAAGAAAATCCCCTCGTTAATTTAGGACATTACTCGTTTTCGACCCTTTTTTATAAGGAAGGCCATAAAGTGGCCGGTTTGTATTGAATCTTAGCATGGGACAATTCGTTGGATAGGTAAACAACATAGCTACGACTTCCATGGGATATTTTTGCATTTTTTAAAAATTCAGCCAAAATGGAGGTTAAGAAAATCTCCTCGTTAATTTGGGACATTACTCGTTTTCGACCCTTTTTTACTTGGAAGGCCATAATGTGGCCGATTTGCATTGAATCTTAGCGTGTGACAATTCGTTGGATTGGTAAACAACATAACTATGACTTCCATGGGATATTTTTGCATTCTCTAAAAATTCAGCCAAAATGGGGGTTAAGAAAATATCCTCGTTAATTTGGGACATTACTCGTTTTCGACCCTTTTTTAGTAGGAAGGCCATAATGTGGCCGATTTGCATTGAATCTAAGCGTGTGACAATTCGTTGGATAGGTAAACAACATAACTACGACTTCCATGGGATATTTTTGCATTCTCTAAAAATTCAGCCAAAATGGAGGTTAAGAAAATCCCCTCGTTAATTTAGGACATTACTCGTTTTCGACCCTTTTTTATAAGGAAGGCCATAAAGTGGCCGGTTTGTATTGAATCTTAGCATGGGACAATTCGTTGGATAGGTAAACAACATAGCTACGACTTCCATGGGATATTTTTGCATTTTTTAAAAATTCAGCCAAAATGGAGGTTAAGAAAATCTCCTCGTTAATTTGGGACATTACTCGTTTTCGACCCTTTTTTACTAGGAAGGCCATAATGTGGCCGATTTGCATTGAATCTTAGCGTGTGACAATTCGTTGGATTGGTAAACAACATAACTATGACTTCCATGGGATATTTTTGCATTCTCTAAAAATTCAGCCAAAATGGGGGTTAAGAAAATATCCTCGTTAATTTGGGACATTACTCGTTTTCGACCCTTTTTTAGTAGGAAGGCCATAATGTGGCCGATTTGCATTGAATCTAAGCGTGTGACAATTCGTTGGATAGGTAAACAACATAACTACGACTTCCATGGGATATTTTTGCATTCTCTAAAAATTCAGCCAAAATGGAGGTTAAGAAAATCCCCTCGTTAATTTAGGACATTACTCGTTTTCGACCCTTTTTTATAAGGAAGGCCATAAAGTGGCCGGTTTGTATTGAATCTTAGCATGGGACAATTCGTTGGATAGGTAAACAACATAGCTACGACTTCCATGGGATATTTTTGCATTTTTTTAAAAATTCAGCCAAAATGGAGGTTAAGAAAATCTCCTCGTTAATTTGGGACATTACTCGTTTTCGACCCTTTTTTACTAGGAAGGCCATAATGTGGCCGATTTGCATTGAATCTTAGCGTGTGACAATTCGTTGGATTGGTAAACAACATAACTATGACTTCCATGGGATATTTTTGCATTCTCTAAAAATTCAGCCAAAATGGGGGTTAAGAAAATATCCTCGTTAATTTGGGACATTACTCGTTTTCGACCCTTTTTTAGTAGGAAGGCCATAATGTGGCCGATTTGCATTGAATCTAAGCGTGTGACAATTCTTTGGATAGGTAAACAACATAACTACGACTTCCATGGGATATTTTTGCATTCTCTAAAAATTCAGCCAAAATGGGGGTTAAGAAAATATCCTCGTTAATTTGGGACATTACTCGTTTTCGACCCTTTTTTATAAGGAAGGCCATAAAGTGGCCGGTTTGTATTGAATCTTAGCATGGGACAATTCGTTGGATAGGTAAACAACATAGCTACGACTTCCATGGGATATTTTTGCATTTTTTAAAAATTCAGCCAAAATGGAGGTTAAGAAAATCTCCTCGTTAATTTGGGACATTACTCGTTTTCGACCCTTTTTTACTAGGAAGGCCATAATGTGGCCGATTTGCATTGAATCTTAGCGTGTGACAATTCGTTGGATTGGTAAACAACATAACTATGACTTCCATGGGATATTTTTGCATTCTCTAAAAATTCAGCCAAGATGGGGGTTAAGAAAATATCCTCGTTAATTTGGGACATTACTCGTTTTCGACCCTTTTTTAGTAGGAAGGCCATAATGTGGCCGATTTGCATTGAATCTAAGCGTGTGACAATTCGTTGGATAGGTAAACAACATAACTACGACTTCCATGGGATATTTTTGCATTCTCTAAAAATTCAGCCAAAATGGAGGTTGAGAAAATCCCCTCGTTAATTTAGGACATTACTCGTTTTCGACCCTTTTTTATAAGGAAGGCCATAAAGTGGCCGGTTTGTATTGAATCTTAGCATGGGACAATTCGTTGGATAGGTAAACAACATAGCTACGACTTCCATGGGATATTTTTGCATTTTTTAAAAATTCAGCCAAAATGGAGGTTAAGAAAATCTCCTCGTTAATTTGGGACATTACTCGTTTTCGACCCTTTTTTACTTGGAAGGCCATAATGTGGCCGATTTGCATTGAATCTTAGCGTGTGACAATTCGTTGGATTGGTAAACAACATAACTATGACTTCCATGGGATATTTTTGCATTCTCTAAAAATTCAGCCAAAATGGGGGTTAAGAAAATATCCTCGTTAATTTGGGACATTACTCGTTTTCGACCCTTTTTTAGTAGGAAGGCCATAATGTGGCCGATTTGCATTGAATCTAAGCGTGTGACAATTCGTTGGATAGGTAAACAACATAACTACGACTTCCATGGGATATTTTTGCATTCTCTAAAAATTCAGCCAAAATGGGGGTTAAGAAAATATCCTCGTTAATTTGGGACATTACTCGTTTTCGACCCTTTTTTATAAGGAAGGCCATAAAGTGGCCGGTTTGTATTGAATCTTAGCATGGGACAATTCGTTGGATAGGTAAACAACATAGCTACGACTTCCATGGGATATTTTTGCATTTTTTAAAAATTCAGCCAAAATGGAGGTTAAGAAAATCTCCTCGTTAATTTGGGACATTACTCGTTTTCGACCCTTTTTTACTAGGAAGGCCATAATGTGGCCGATTTGCATTGAATCTTAGCGTGTGACAATTCGTTGGATTGGTAAACAACATAACTATAACTTCCATGGGATATTTTTGCATTCTCTAAAAATTCAGCCAAAATGGGGGTTAAGAAAATATCCTCGTTAATTTGGGACATTACTCGTTTTCGACCCTTTTTTAGTAGGAAGGCCATAATGTGGCCGATTTGCATTGAATCTAAGCGTGTGACAATTCGTTGGATAGGTAAACAACATAACTACGACTTCCATGGGATATTTTTGCATTCTCTAAAAATTCAGCCAAAATGGAGGTTAAGAAAATCCCCTCGTTAATTTAGGACATTACTCGTTTTCGACCCTTTTTTATAAGGAAGGCCATAAAGTGGCCGGTTTGTATTGAATCTTAGCATGGGACAATTCGTTGGATAGGTAAACAACATAGCTACGACTTCCATGGGATATTTTTGCATTTTTTAAAAATTCAGCCAAAATGGAGGTTAAGAAAATCTCCTCGTTAATTTGGGACATTACTCGTTTTCGACCCTTTTTTACTAGGAAGGCCATAATGTGGCCGATTTGCATTGAATCTTAGCGTGTGACAATTCGTTGGATTGGTAAACAACATAACTATGACTTCCATGGGATATTTTTGCATTCTCTAAAAATTCAGCCAAGATGGGGGTTAAGAAAATATCCTCGTTAATTTGGGACATTACTCGTTTTCGACCCTTTTTTAGTAGGAAGGCCATAATGTGGCCGATTTGCATTGAATCTAAGCGTGTGACAATTCGTTGGATAGGTAAACAACATAACTACGACTTCCATGGGATATTTTTGCATTCTCTAAAAATTCAGCCAAAATGGAGGTTAAGAAAATCCCCTCGTTAATTTAGGACATTACTCGTTTTCGACCCTTTTTTATAAGGAAGGCCATAAAGTGGCCGGTTTGTATTGAATCTTAGCATGGGACAATTCGTTGGATAGGTAAACAACATAGCTACGACTTCCATGGGATATTTTTGCATTTTTTAAAAATTCAGCCAAAATGGAGGTTAAGAAAATCTCCTCGTTAATTTGGGACATTACTCGTTTTCGACCCTTTTTTACTTGGAAGGCCATAATGTGGCCGATTTGCATTGAATCTTAGCGTGTGACAATTCGTTGGATTGGTAAACAACATAACTATGACTTCCATGGGATATTTTTGCATTCTCTAAAAATTCAGCCAAAATGGGGGTTAAGAAAATATCCTCGTTAATTTGGGACATTACTCGTTTTCGACCCTTTTTTAGTAGGAAGGCCATAATGTGGCCGATTTGCATTGAATCTAAGCGTGTGACAATTCGTTGGATAGGTAAACAACATAACTACGACTTCCATGGGATATTTTTGCATTCTCTAAAAATTCAGCCAAAATGGGGGTTAAGAAAATATCCTCGTTAATTTGGGACATTACTCGTTTTCGACCCTTTTTTATAAGGAAGGCCATAAAGTGGCCGGTTTGTATTGAATCTTAGCATGGGACAATTCGTTGGATAGGTAAACAACATAGCTACGACTTCCATGGGATATTTTTGCATTTTTTAAAAATTCAGCCAAAATGGAGGTTAAGAAAATCTCCTCGTTAATTTGGGACATTACTCGTTTTCGACCCTTTTTTACTAGGAAGGCCATAATGTGGCCGATTTGCATTGAATCTTAGCGTGTGACAATTCGTTGGATTGGTAAACAACATAACTATGACTTCCATGGGATATTTTTGCATTCTCTAAAAATTCAGCCAAAATGGGGGTTAAGAAAATATCCTCGTTAATTTGGGACATTACTCGTTTTCGACCCTTTTTTAGTAGGAAGGCCATAATGTGGCCGATTTGCATTGAATCTAAGCGTGTGACAATTCGTTGGATAGGTAAACAACATAACTACGACTTCCATGGGATATTTTTGCATTCTCTAAAAATTCAGCCAAAATGGAGGTTAAGAAAATCCCCTCGTTAATTTAGGACATTACTCGTTTTCGACCCTTTTTTATAAGGAAGGCCATAAAGTGGCCGGTTTGTATTGAATCTTAGCATGGGACAATTCGTTGGATAGGTAAACAACATAGCTACGACTTCCATGGGATATTTTTGCATTTTTTAAAAATTCAGCCAAAATGGAGGTTAAGAAAATCTCCTCGTTAATTTGGGACATTACTCGTTTTCGACCCTTTTTTACTAGGAAGGCCATAATGTGGCCGATTTGCATTGAATCTTAGCGTGTGACAATTCGTTGGATAGGTAAACAACATAACTATGACTTCCATGGGATATTTTTG
Source organism: Medicago sativa (assembly GCF_051527215.1). NCBI lineage: Eukaryota > Viridiplantae > Streptophyta > Magnoliopsida > Fabales > Fabaceae > Medicago > Medicago sativa. Next base: position 99,128,869 of record NC_140754.1, on the reverse strand, counting down.
CATTCTCTAAAAATTCAGCCAAAATGGGGGTTAAGAAAATATCCTCGTTAATTTGGGACATTACTCGTTTTCGACCCTTTTTTAGTAGGAAGGCCATAATGTGGCCGATTTGCATTGAATCTTAGCGTGTGACAATTCGTTGGATAGGTAAACAACATAACTACGACTTCCATGGGATATTTTTGCATTCTCTAAAAATTCAGCCAAAATGGAGGTTAAGAAAATCCCCTCGTTAATTTAGGACATTACTTGTTTTCGACCCTTTTTTATAAGGAAGGCCATAAAGTGGCCGGTTTGTATTGAATCTTAGCATGGGACAATTCGTTGGATAGGTAAACAACATAGCTACGACTTCCATGGGATATTTTTGCATTTTTTAAAAATTCAGCCAAAATGGAGGTTAAGAAAATCTCCTCGTTAATTTGGGACATTACTCGTTTTCGACCCTTTTTTACTAGGAAGGCCATAATGTGGCCGATTTGCATTGAATCTTAGCGTGTGACAATTCGTTGGATTGGTAAACAACATAACTATGACTTCCATGGGATATTTTTGCATTCTCTAAAAATTCAGCCAAGATGGGGGTTAAGAAAATATCCTCGTTAATTTGGGACATTACTCGTTTTCGACCCTTTTTTAGTAGGAAGGCCATAATGTGGCCGATTTGCATTGAATCTAAGCGTGTGACAATTCGTTGGATAGGTAAACAACATAACTACGACTTCCATGGGATATTTTTGCATTCTCTAAAAATTCAGCCAAAATGGAGGTTAAGAAAATCCCCTCGTTAATTTAGGACATTACTCGTTTTCGACCCTTTTTTATAAGGAAGGCCATAAAGTGGCCGGTTTGTATTGAATCTTAGCATGGGACAATTCGTTGGATAGGTAAACAACATAGCTACGACTTCCATGGGATATTTTTGCATTTTTTAAAAATTCAGCCAAAATGGAGGTTAAGAAAATCTCCTCGTTAATTTGGGACATTACTCGTTTTCGACCCTTTTTTACTTGGAAGGCCATAATGTGGCCGATTTGCATTGAATCTTAGCGTGTGACAATTCGTTGGATTGGTAAACAACATAACTATGACTTCCATGGGATATTTTTGCATTCTCTAAAAATTCAGCCAAAATGGGGGTTAAGAAAATATCCTCGTTAATTTGGGACATTACTCGTTTTCGACCCTTTTTTAGTAGGAAGGCCATAATGTGGCCGATTTGCATTGAATCTAAGCGTGTGACAATTCGTTGGATAGGTAAACAACATAACTACGACTTCCATGGGATATTTTTGCATTCTCTAAAAATTCAGCCAAAATGGGGGTTAAGAAAATATCCTCGTTAATTTGGGACATTACTCGTTTTCGACCCTTTTTTATAAGGAAGGCCATAAAGTGGCCGGTTTGTATTGAATCTTAGCATGGGACAATTCGTTGGATAGGTAAACAACATAGCTACGACTTCCATGGGATATTTTTGCATTTTTTAAAAATTCAGCCAAAATGGAGGTTAAGAAAATCTCCTCGTTAATTTGGGACATTACTCGTTTTCGACCCTTTTTTACTAGGAAGGCCATAATGTGGCCGATTTGCATTGAATCTTAGCGTGTGACAATTCGTTGGATTGGTAAACAACATAACTATGACTTCCATGGGATATTTTTGCATTCTCTAAAAATTCAGCCAAAATGGGGGTTAAGAAAATATCCTCGTTAATTTGGGACATTACTCGTTTTCGACCCTTTTTTAGTAGGAAGGCCATAATGTGGCCGATTTGCATTGAATCTAAGCGTGTGACAATTCGTTGGATAGGTAAACAACATAACTACGACTTCCATGGGATATTTTTGCATTCTCTAAAAATTCAGCCAAAATGGAGGTTAAGAAAATCCCCTCGTTAATTTAGGACATTACTCGTTTTCGACCCTTTTTTATAAGGAAGGCCATAAAGTGGCCGGTTTGTATTGAATCTTAGCATGGGACAATTCGTTGGATAGGTAAACAACATAGCTACGACTTCCATGGGATATTTTTGCATTTTTTAAAAATTCAGCCAAAATGGAGGTTAAGAAAATCTCCTCGTTAATTTGGGACATTACTCATTTTCGACCCTTCTTTACTAGGAAGGCCATAATGTGGCATATTTGCATTGAATCTTAGCGTGTGACAATTCGTTGGATAGGTAAACAACATAACTACGACTTCCATGGAATATTTTTGCATTCTCTAAAAATTTGGCCAAAATGGAGGTTAAGAAAATCTCCTCGTTAATTTGGGACATTACTCGTTTTCGACCCTTCTTTACTAGGAAGGCCATAATGTGGCATATTTGCATTGAATCTTAGCGTGTGACAATTCGTTGGATAGGTAAACAACATAACTACGACTTCCATGGGATATTTTTGCATTCTCTAAAAATTCAGCCAAAATGGAGGTTAAGAAAATCCCCTCGTTAATTTAGGACATTACTCGTTTTCAACCCTTTTTTATAAGGAAGGCCATAAAGTGGCCGGTTTGTATTGAATCTTAGCATGGGACAATTCGTTGGATAGGTAAACAACATAGCTACGACTTCCATGGGACATTTTTGCATTTTTTAAAAATTCAGCCAAAATGGAGGTTAAGAAAATCTCCGCGTTAATTTGGGACATTACTCGTTTTCGACCCTTTTTTACTAGGAAGGCCATAATGTGGCCGATTTGCGTTGAATCTTAGCGTGTGACAATTCGTTGGATAAGTAAACAACATAACTATGACTTCCATGGGATATTTTTGCATTCTCTAAAAATTCAGCCAAAATGGGGGTTAAGAAAATATCCTCGTTAATTTGGGACATTACTCGTTTTCGACCCTTTTTTAGTAGGAAGGCCATAATGTGGCCGATTTGCATTGAATCTTAGCGTGTGACAATTCGTTGGATAGGTAAACAACATAACTACGACTTCCATGGGATATTTTTGCATTCTCTAAAAATTCAGCCAAAATGGGGGTTAAGAAAATATCCTCGTTAATTTGGGACATTACTCGTTTTCGACCCTTTTTTAGTAGGAAGGCCATAATGTAGCCGATTTGCATTGAATCTTAGCGTGTGACAATTCGTTGGATAGGTAAACAACATAACTACGACTTCCATGGGATATTTTTGCATTCTCTAAAAATTCAGCCAAAATGGAGGTTAAGAAAATCCCCTCGTTAATTTAGGACATTACTCGTTTTCGACCCTTTTTTATAAGGAAGGCCATAAAGTGGCCGGTTTGTATTGAATCTTAGCATGGGACAATTTGTTGGATAGGTAAACAACATAGCTACGACTTCCAAGGGATTTTTTTGCATTCTCTAAAAATTCAGCCAAAATGGAGGTTAAGAAAATCTCCTCGTTAATTTGGGACATTACTCATTTTCGACCCTTCTTTACTAGGAAGGCCATAATGTGGCATATTTGCATTGAATCTTAGCGTGTGACAATTCGTTGGATAGGTAAACAACATAACTACGACTTCCATGGAATATTTTTGCATTCTCTAAAAATTTGGCCAAAATGGAGGTTAAGAAAATCTCCTCGTTAATTTGGGACATTACTCGTTTTCGACCCTTCTTTACTAGGAAGGCCATAATGTGGCATATTTGCATTGAATCTTAGCGTGTGACAATTCGTTGGATAGGTAAACAACATAACTACGACTTCCATGGGATATTTTTGCATTCTCTAAAAATTCAGCCAAAATGGAGGTTAAGAAAATCCCCTCGTTAATTTAGGACATTACTCGTTTTCAACCCTTTTTTATAAGGAAGGCCATAAAGTGGCCGGTTTGTATTGAATCTTAGCATGGGACAATTCGTTGGATAGGTAAACAACATAGCTACGACTTCCATGGGACATTTTTGCATTTTTTAAAAATTCAGCCAAAATGGAGGTTAAGAAAATCTCCGCGTTAATTTGGGACATTACTCGTTTTCGACCCTTTTTTACTAGGAAGGCCATAATGTGGCCGATTTGCGTTGAATCTTAGCGTGTGACAATTCGTTGGATAAGTAAACAACATAACTATGACTTCCATGGGATATTTTTGCATTCTCTAAAAATTCAGCCAAAATGGGGGTTAAGAAAATATCCTCGTTAATTTGGGACATTACTCGTTTTCGACCCTTTTTTAGTAGGAAGGCCATAATGTGGCCGATTTGCATTGAATCTTAGCGTGTGAAAATTCGTTGGATAGGTAAACAACATAACTACGACTTCCATGGGATATTTTTGCATTCTCTAAAAATTTAGCCAAAATGGGGGTTAAGAAAATATCCTCGTTAATTTGGGACATTACTCGTTTTCGACCCTTTTTTATAAGGAAGGCCATAAAGTGGCCGGTTTGTATTGAATCTTAGCATGGGACAATTCGTTGGATAGGTAAACAACATAGCTACGACTTCCATGGGATATTTTTGCATTTTTTAAAAATTCAGCCAAAATGGAGGTTAAGAAAATCTCCTCGTTAATTTGGGACATTACTCGTTTTCGACCCTTTTTTACTAGGAAGGCCATAATGTGGCCGATTTGCATTGAATCTTAGCGTGTGACAATTCGTTGGATTGGTAAACAACATAACTATGACTTCCATGGGATATTTTTGCATTCTCTAAAAATTCAGCCAAAATGGGGGTTAAGAAAATATCCTCGTTAATTTGGGACATTACTCGTTTTCGACCCTTTTTTATAAGGAAGGCCATAAAGTGGCCGGTTTGTATTGAATCTTAGCATGGGACAATTCGTTGGATAGGTAAACAACATAGCTACGACTTCCATGGGATATTTTTGCATTTTTTTAAAAATTCAGCCAAAATGGAGGTTAAGAAAATCTCCTCGTTAATTTGGGACATTACTCGTTTTCGACCCTTTTTTACTAGGAAGGCCATAATGTGGCCGATTTGCATTGAATCTTAGCGTGTGACAATTCGTTGGATTGGTAAACAACATAACTATGACTTCCATGGGATATTTTTGCATTCTCTAAAAATTCAGCCAAAATGGGGGTTAAGAAAATATCCTCGTTAATTTGGGACATTACTCGTTTTCGACCCTTTTTTAGTAGGAAGGCCATAATGTGGCCGATTTGCATTGAATCTAAGCGTGTGACAATTCGTTGGATAGGTAAACAACATAACTACGACTTCCATGGGATATTTTTGCATTCTCTAAAAATTCAGCCAAAATGGGGGTTAAGAAAATATCCTCGTTAATTTGGGACATTACTCGTTTTCGACCCTTTTTTATAAGGAAGGCCATAAAGTGGCCGGTTTGTATTGAATCTTAGCATGGGACAATTCGTTGGATAGGTAAACAACATAGCTACGACTTCCATGGGATATTTTTGCATTTTTTAAAAATTCAGCCAAAATGGAGGTTAAGAAAATCTCCTCGTTAATTTGGGACATTACTCGTTTTCGACCCTTTTTTAGTAGGAAGGCCATAATGTGGCCGATTTGCATTGAATCTAAGCGTGTGACAATTCGTTGGATAGGTAAACAACATAACTACGACTTCCATGGGATATTTTTGCATTCTCTAAAAATTCAGCCAAAATGGAGGTTAAGAAAATCCCCTCGTTAATTTAGGACATTACTCGTTTTCGACCCTTTTTTATAAGGAAGGCCATAAAGTGGCCGGTTTGTATTGAATCTTAGCATGGGACAATTCGTTGGATAGGTAAACAACATAGCTACGACTTCCATGGGATATTTTTGCATTTTTTAAAAATTCAGCCAAAATGGAGGTTAAGAAAATCTCCTCGTTAATTTGGGACATTACTCGTTTTCGACCCTTTTTTACTAGGAAGGCCATAATGTGGCCGATTTGCATTGAATCTTAGCGTGTGACAATTCGTTGGATAGGTAAACAACATAACTATGACTTCCATGGGATATTTTTGCATTCTCTAAAAATTCAGCCAAAATGGGGGTTAAGAAAATATCCTCGTTAATTTGGGACATTACTCGTTTTCGACCCTTTTTTAGTAGGAAGGCCATAATGTGGCCGATTTGCATTGAATCTTAGCGTGTGACAATTCGTTGGATAGGTAAACAACATAACTACGACTTCCATGGGATATTTTTGCATTCTCTAAAAATTCAGCCAAAATGGGGGTTAAGAAAATATCCTCGTTAATTTGGGACATTACTCGTTTTCGACCCTTTTTTATAAGGAAGGCCATAAAGTGGCCGGTTTGTATTGAATCTTAGCATGGGACAATTCGTTGGATAGGTAAACAACATAGCTACGACTTCCATGGGATATTTTTGCATTTTTTAAAAATTCAGCCAAAATGGAGGTTAAGAAAATCTCCTCGTTAATTTGGGACATTACTCGTTTTCGACCCTTTTTTAGTAGGAAGGCCATAATGTGGCCGATTTGCATTGAATCTAAGCGTGTGACAATTCGTTGGATAGGTAAACAACATAACTACGACTTCCATGGGATATTTTTGCATTCTCTAAAAATTCAGCCAAAATGGAGGTTAAGAAAATCCCCTCATTAATTTAGGACATTACTCGTTTTCGACCCTTTTTTATAAGGAAGGCCATAAAGTGGCCGGTTTGTATTGAATCTTAGCATGGGACAATTCGTTGGATAGGTAAACAACATAGCTACGACTTCCATGGGATATTTTTGCATTTTTTAAAAATTCAGCCAAAATGGAGGTTAAGAAAATCTCCTCGTTAATTTGGGACATTACTCGTTTTCGACCCTTTTTTACTAGGAAGGCCATAATGTGGCCGATTTGCATTGAATCTTAGCGTGTGACAATTCGTTGGATAGGTAAACAACATAACTATGACTTCCATGGGATATTTTTGCATTCTCTAAAAATTCAGCAAAAATGGGGGTTAAGAAAATATCCTCGTTAATTTGGGACATTACTCGTTTTCGACCCTTTTTTAGTAGGAAGGCCATAATGTGGCCGATTTGCATTGAATCTTAGCGTGTGACAATTCGTTGGATAGGTAAACAACATAACTACGACTTCCATGGGATATTTTTGCATTCTCTAAAAATTCAGCCAAAATGGGGGTTAAGAAAATATCCTCGTTAATTTGGGACATTACTCGTTTTCGACCCTTTTTTAGTAGGAAGGCCATAATGTAGCCGATTTGCATTGAATCTTAGCGTGTGACAATTCGTTCGATAGGTAAACAACATAACTACGACTTCCATGGGATATTTTTGCATTCTCTAAAAATTCAGCCAAAATGGAGGTTAAGAAAATCCCCTCGTTAATTTAGGACATTACTCGTTTTCGACCCTTTTTTATAAGGAAGGCCATAAAGTGGCCGGTTTGTATTGAATCTTAGCATGGGACAACTTGTTGGATAGGTAAACAACATAGCTACGACTTCCATGCGATTTTTTTGCATTCTCTAAAAATTCAGCCAAAATGGAGGTTAAGAAAATCTCCTCGTTAATTTGGGACATTACTCATTTTCGACCCTTCTTTACTAGGAAGGCCATAATGTGGCATATTTGCATTGAATCTTAGCGTGTGACAATTCGTTGGATAGGTAAACAACATAACTACGACTTCCATGGAATATTTTTGCATTCTCTAAAAATTTGGCCAAAATGGAGGTTAAGAAAATCTCCTCGTTAATTTGGGACATTACTCGTTTTCGACCCTTCTTTACTAGGAAGGCCATAATGTGGCATATTTGCATTGAATCTTAGCGTGTGACAATTCGTTGGATAGGTAAACAACATAACTACGACTTCCATGGGATATTTTTGCATTCTCTAAAAATTCAGCCAAAATGGAGGTTAAGAAAATCCCCTCGTTAATTTAGGACATTACTCGTTTACAACCCTTTTTTATAAGGAAGGCCATAAAGTGGCCGGTTTGTATTGAATCTTAGCATGGGACAATTCGTTGGATCGGTAAACAACATAGCTACGACTTCCATGGGATATTTTTGCATTTTTTAAAAATTCAGCCAAAATGGAGGTTAAGAAAATCTCCGCGTTAATTTGGGACATTACTCGTTTTCGACCCTTTTTTACTAGGAAGGCCATAATGTGGCCGATTTGCGTTGAATCTTAGCGTGTGACAATTTGTTGGATAAGTAAACAACATAACTATGACTTCCATGGGATATTTTTGCATTCTCTAAAAATTCAGCCAAAATGGGGGTTAAGAAAATATCCTCGTTAATTTGGGACATTACTCGTTTTCGACCCTTTTTTAGTAGGAAGGCCATAATGTGGCCGATTTGCATTGAATCTTAGCGTGTGACAATTCGTTGGATAGGTAAACAACATAACTACGACTTCCATGGGATATTTTTGCATTCTCTAAAAATTCAGCCAAAATGGGGGTTAAGAAAATATCCTCGTTAATTTGGGACATTACTCGTTTTCGACCCTTTTTTATAAGGAAGGCCATAAAGTGGCCGGTTTGTATTGAATCTTAGCATGGGACAATTCGTTGGATAGGTAAACAACATAGCTACGACTTCCATGGGATATTTTTGCATTTTTTAAAAATTCAGCCAAAATGGAGGTTAAGAAAATCTCCTCGTTAATTTGGGACATTACTCGTTTTCGACCCTTTTTTACTAGGAAGGCCATAATGTGGCCGATTTGCATTGAATCTTAGCGTGTGACAATTCGTTGGATTGGTAAACAACATAACTATGACTTCCATGGGATATTTTTGCATTCTCTAAAAATTCAGCCAAAATGGGGGTTAAGAAAATATCCTCGTTAATTTGGGACATTACTCGTTTTCGACCCTTTTTTATAAGGAAGGCCATAAAGTGGCCGGTTTGTATTGAATCTTACCATGGGACAATTCGTTGGATAGGTAAACAACATAGCTACGACTTCCATGGGATATTTTTGCATTTTTTAAAAATTCAGCCAAAATGGAGGTTAAGAAAATCTCCTCGTTAATTTGGGACATTACTCGTTTTCGACCCTTTTTTACTAGGAAGGCCATAATGTGGCCGATTTGCATTGAATCTTAGCGTGTGACAATTCGTTGGATAGGTAAACAACATAACTATGACTTCCATGGGATATTTTTGCATTCTCTAAAAATTCAGCAAAAATGGGGGTTAAGAAAATATCCTCGTTAATTTGGGACATTACTCGTTTTCGACCCTTTTTTAGTAGGAAGGCCATAATGTGGCCGATTTGCATTGAATCTTAGCGTGTGACAATTCGTTGGATAGGTAAACAACATAACTACGACTTCCATGGGATATTTTTGCATTCTCTAAAAATTCAGCCAAAATGGGGGTTAAGAAAATATCCTCGTTAATTTGGGACATTACTCGTTTTCGACCCTTTTTTAGTAGGAAGGCCATAATGTAGCCGATTTGCATTGAATCTTAGCGTGTGACAATTCGTTGGATAGGTAAACAACATAACTACGACTTCCATGGGATATTTTTGCATTCTCTAAAAATTCAGCCAAAATGGAGGTTAAGAAAATCCCCTCGTTAATTTAGGACATTACTCGTTTTCGACCCTTTTTTATAAGGAAGGCCATAAAGTGGCCGGTTTGTATTGAATCTTAGCATGGGACAATTTGTTGGATAGGTAAACAACATAGCTACGACTTCCATGCGATTTTTTTGCATTCTCTAAAAATTCAGCCAAAATGGAGGTTAAGAAAATCTCCTCGTTAATTTGGGACATTACTCATTTTCGACCCTTCTTTACTAGGAAGGCCATAATGTGGCATATTTGCATTGAATCTTAGCGTGTGACAATTCGTTGGATAGGTAAACAACATAACTACGACTTCCATGGAATATTTTTGCATTCTCTAAAAATTTGGCCAAAATGGAGGTTAAGAAAATCTCCTCGTTAATTTGGGACATTACTCGTTTTCGACCCTTCTTTACTAGGAAGGCCATAATGTGGCATATTTGCATTGAATCTTAGCGTGTGACAATTCGTTGGATAGGTAAACAACATAACTACGACTTCCATGGGATATTTTTGCATTCTCTAAAAATTCAGCCAAAATGGAGGTTAAGAAAATCCCCTCGTTAATTTAGGACATTACTCGTTTACAACCCTTTTTTATAAGGAAGGCCATAAAGTGGCCGGTTTGTATTGAATCTTAGCATGGGACAATTCGTTGGATCGGTAAACAACATAGCTACGACTTCCATGGGATATTTTTGCATTTTTTAAAAATTCAGCCAAAATGGAGGTTAAGAAAATCTCCGCGTTAATTTGGGACATTACTCGTTTTCGACCCTTTTTTACTAGGAAGGCCATAATGTGGCCGATTTGCGTTGAATCTTAGCGTGTGACAATTTGTTGGATAAGTAAACAACATAACTATGACTTCCATGGGATATTTTTGCATTCTCTAAAAATTCAGCCAAAATGGGGGTTAAGAAAATATCCTCGTTAATTTGGGACATTACTCGTTTTCGACCCTTTTTTAGTAGGAAGGCCATAATGTGGCCGATTTGCATTGAATCTTAGCGTGTGACAATTCGTTGGATAGGTAAACAACATATCTACGACTTCCATGGGATATTTTTGCATTCTCTAAAAATTCAGCCAAAATGGGGGTTAAGAAAATATCCTCGTTAATTTGGGACATTACTCGTTTTCGACCCTTTTTTATAAGGAAGGCCATAAAGTGGCCGGTTTGTATTGAATCTTAGCATGGGACAATTCGTTGGATAGGTAAACAACATAGCTACGACTTCCATGGGATATTTTTGCATTTTTTAAAAATTCAGCCAAAATGGAGGTTAAGAAAATCTCCTCGTTAATTTGGGACATTACTCGTTTTCGACCCTTTTTTACTAGGAAGGCCATAATGTGGCCGATTTGCATTGAATCTTAGCGTGTGACAATTCGTTGGATTGGTAAACAACATAACTATGACTTCCATGGGATATTTTTGCATTCTCTAAAAATTCAGCCAAAATGGGGGTTAAGAAAATATCCTCGTTAATTTGGGACATTACTCGTTTTCGACCCTTTTTTATAAGGAAGGCCATAAAGTGGCCGGTTTGTATTGAATCTTAGCATGGGACAATTCGTTGGATAGGTAAACAACATAGCTACGACTTCCATGGGATATTTTTGCATTTTTTAAAAATTCAGCCAAAATGGAGGTTAAGAAAATCTCCTCGTTAATTTGGGACATTACTCGTTTTCGACCCTTTTTTACTAGGAAGGCCATAATGTGGCCGATTTGCATTGAATCTTAGCGTGTGACAATTCGTTGGATTGGTAAACAACATAACTATGACTTCCATGGGATATTTTTGCATTCTCTAAAAATTCAGCCAAAATGGGGGTTAAGAAAATATCCTCGTTAATTTGGGACATTACTCGTTTTCGACCCTTTTTTAGTAGGAAGGCCATAATGTGGCCGATTTGCATTGAATCTAAGCGTGTGACAATTCGTTGGATAGGTAAACAACATAACTACGACTTCCATGGGATATTTTTGCATTCTCTAAAAATTCAGCCAAAATGGAGGATAAGAAAATCTCCTCGTTAATTTGGGACATTACTCATTTTCGACCCTTCTTTACTAGGAAGGCCATAATGTGGCATATTTGCATTGAATCTTAGCGTGTGACAATTCGTTGGATAGGTAAACAACATAACTACGACTTCCATGGAATATTTTTGCATTCTCTAAAAATTTGGCCAAAATGGAGGTTAAGAAAATCTCCTCGTTAATTTGGGACATTACTCGTTTTCGACCCTTCTTTACTAGGAAGGCCATAATGTGGCATATTTGCATTGAATCTTAGCGTGTGACAATTCGTTGGATAGGTAAACAACATAACTACGACTTCCATGGGATATTTTTGCATTCTCTAAAAATTCAGCCAAAATGGAGGTTAAGAAAATCCCCTCGTTAATTTAGGACATTACTCGTTTACAACCCTTTTTTATAAGGAAGGCCATAAAGTGGCCGGTTTGTATTGAATCTTAGCATGGGACAATTCGTTGGATCGGTAAACAACATAGCTACGACTTCCATGGGATATTTTTGCATTGTTTAAAAATTCAGCCAAAATGGAGGTTAAGAAAATCTCCGCGTTAATTTGGGACATTACTCGTTTTCGACCCTTTTTTACTAGGAAGGCCATAATGTGGCCGATTTGCGTTGAATCTTAGCGTGTGACAATTTGTTGGATAAGTAAACAACATAACTATGACTTCCATGGGATATTTTTGCATTCTCTAAAAATTCAGCCAAAATGGGGGTTAAGAAAATATCCTCGTTAATTTGGGACATTACTCGTTTTCGACCCTTTTTTAGTAGGAAGGCCATAATGTGGCCGATTTGCATTGAATCTTAGCGTGTGACAATTCGTTGGATAGGTAAACAACATAACTACGACTTCCATGGGATATTTTTGCATTCTCTAAAAATTCAGCCAAAATGGGGGTTAAGAAAATATCCTCGTTAATTTGGGACATTACTCGTTTTCGACCCTTTTTTATAAGGAAGGCCATAAAGTGGCCGGTTTGTATTGAATCTTAGCATGGGACAATTCGTTGGATAGGTAAACAACATAGCTACGACTTCCATGGGATATTTTTGCATTTTTTAAGAATTCAGCCAAAATGGAGGTTAAGAAAATCTCCTCGTTAATTTGGGACATTACTCGTTTTCGACCCTTTTTTACTAGGAAGGCCATAATGTGGCCGATTTGCATTGAATCTTAGCGTGTGACAATTCGTTGGATTGGTAAACAACATAACTATGACTTCCATGGGATATTTTTGCATTCTCTAAAAATTCAGCCAAAATGGGGGTTAAGAAAATATCCTCGTTAATTTGGGACATTACTCGTTTTCGACCCTTTTTTATAAGGAAGGCCATAAAGTGGCCGGTTTGTATTGAATCTTAGCATGGGACAATTCGTTGGATAGGTAAACAACATAGCTACGACTTCCATGGGATATTTTTGCATTTTTTAAAAATTCAGCCAAAATGGAGGTTAAGAAAATCTCCTCGTTAATTTGGGACATTACTCGTTTTCGACCCTTTTTTACTAGGAAGGCCATAATGTGGCCGATTTGCATTGAATCTTAGCGTGTGACAATTCGTTGGATTGGTAAACAACATAACTATGACTTCCATGGGATATTTTTGCATTCTCTAAAAATTCAGCCAAAATGGGGGTTAAGAAAATATCCTCGTTAATTTGGGACATTACTCGTTTTCGATCCTTTTTTAGTAGGAAGGCCATAATGTGGCCGATTTGCATTGAATCTAAGCGTGTGACAATTCGTTGGATAGGTAAACAACATAACTACGACTTCCATGGGATATTTTTGCATTCTCTAAAAATTCAGCCAAAATGGAGGTTAAGAAAATCTCCTCGTTAATTTGGGACATTACTCGTTTTCGACCCTTTTTTACTAGGAAGGCCATAATGTGGCCGATTTGCATTGAATCTTAGCGTGTGACAATTCGTTGGATAGGTAAACAACATAACTATGACTTCCATGGGATATTTTTGCATTCTCTAAAAATTCAGCCAAAATGGGGGTTAAGAAAATATCCTCGTTAATTTGGGACATTACTCGTTTTCGACCCTTTTTTAGTAGGAAGGCCATAATGTGGCCGATTTGCATTGAATCTTAGCGTGTGACAATTCGTTGGATAGGTAAACAACATAACTACGACTTCCATGGGATATTTTTGCATTCTCTAAAAATTCAGCCAAAATGGGGGTTAAGAAAATATCCTCGTTAATTTGGGACATTACTCGTTTTCGACCCTTTTTTAGTAGGAAGGCCATAATGTAGCCGATTTGCATTGAATCTTAGCGTGTGACAATTCGTTGGATAGGTAAACAACATAACTACGACTTCCATGGGATATTTTTGCATTCTCTAAAAATTCAGCCAAAATGGAGGTTAAGAAAATCCCCTCGTTAATTTAGGACATTACTCGTTTTCGACCCTTTTTTATAAGGAAGGCCATAAAGTGGCCGGTTTGTATTGAATCTTAGCATGGGACAATTTGTTGGATAGGTAAACAACATAGCTACGACTTCCATGGGATATTTTTGCATTCTCTAAAAATTCAGCCAAAATGGAGGTTAAGAAAATCCCCTCGTTAATTTAGGACATTACTCGTTTTCGACCCTTTTTTATAAGGAAGGCCATAAAGTGGCCGGTTTGTATTGAATCTTAGCATGGGACAATTCGTTGGATAGGTAAACAACATAGCTACGACTTCCATGGGATATTTTTGCATTTTTTAAAAATTCAGCCAAAATGGAGGTTAAGAAAATCTCCTCGTTAATTTGGGACATTACTCGTTTTCGACCCTTTTTTACTAGGAAGGCCATAATGTGGCCGATTTGCATTGAATCTTAGCGTGTGACAATTCGTTGGATAGGTAAACAACATAACTATGACTTCCATGGGATATTTTTGCATTCTCTAAAAATTCAGCCAAAATGGGGGTTAAGAAAATATCCTCGTTAATTTGGGACATTACTCGTTTTCGACCCTTTTTTAGTAGGAAGGCCATAATGTGGCCGATTTGCATTGAATCTTAGCGTGTGACAATTCGTTGGATAGGTAAACAACATAACTACGACTTCCATGGGATATTTTTGCATTCTCTAAAAATTCAGCCAAAATGGGGGTTAAGAAAATATCCTCGTTAATTTGGGACATTACTCGTTTTCGACCCTTTTTTAGTAGGAAGGCCATAATGTAGCCGATTTGCATTGAATCTTAGCGTGTGACAATTCGTTGGATAGGTAAACAACATAACTACGACTTCCATGGGATATTTTTGCATTCTCTAAAAATTCAGCCAAAATGGAGGTTAAGAAAATCCCCTCGTTAATTTAGGACATTACTCGTTTTCGACCCTTTTTTATAAGGAAGGCCATAAAGTGGCCGGTTTGTATTGAATCTTAGCATGGGACAATTCGTTGGATAGGTAAACAACATAGCTACGACTTCCATGGGATATTTTTGCATTTTTTAAAAATTCAGCCAAAATGGAGGTTAAGAAAATCTCCTCGTTAATTTGGGACATTACTCGTTTTCGACCCTTTTTTACTAGGAAGGCCATAATGTGGCCGATTTGCATTGAATCTTAGCGTGTGACAATTCGTTGGATAGGTAAACAACATAACTATGACTTCCATGGGATATTTTTGCATTCTCTAAAAATTCAGCCAAAATGGGGGTTAAGAAAATATCCTCGTTAATTTGGGACATTACTCGTTTTCGACCCTTTTTTAGTAGGAAGGCCATAATGTGGCCGATTTGCATTGAATCTTAGCGTGTGACAATTCGTTGGATAGGTAAACAACATAACTACGACTTCCATGGGATATTTTTGCATTCTCTAAAAATTCAGCCAAAATGGGGGTTAAGAAAATATCCTCGTTAATTTGGGACATTACTCGTTTTCGACCCTTTTTTAGTAGGAAGGCCATAATGTGGCCGATTTGCATTGAATCTAAGCGTGTGACAATTCGTTGGATAGGTAAACAACATAACTACGACTTCCATGGGATATTTTTGCATTCTCTAAAAATTCAGCCAAAATGGAGGTTAAGAAAATCCCCTCGTTAATTTAGGACATTACTCGTTTTCGACCCTTTTTTATAAGGAAGGCCATAAAGTGGCCGGTTTGTATTGAATCTTAGCATGGGACAATTCGTTGGATAGGTAAACAACATAGCTACGACTTCCATGGGATATTTTTGCATTTTTTAAAAATTCAGCCAAAATGGAGGTTAAGAAAATCTCCTCGTTAATTTGGGACATTACTCGTTTTCGACCCTTTTTTACTAGGAAGGCCATAATGTGGCCGATTTGCATTGAATCTTAGCGTGTGACAATTCGTTGGATAGGTAAACAACATAACTATGACTTCCATGGGATATTTTTGCATTCTCTAAAAATTCAGCCAAAATGGGGGTTAAGAAAATATCCTCGTTAATTTGGGACATTACTCGTTTTCGACCCTTTTTTAGTAGGAAGGCCATAATGTGGCCGATTTGCATTGAATCTTAGCGTGTGACAATTCGTTGGATAGGTAAACAACATAACTACGACTTCCACGGGATATTTTTGCATTCTCTAAAAATTCAGCCAAAATGGGGGTTAAGAAAATATCCTCGTTAATTTGGGACATTACTCGTTTTCGACCCTTTTTTAGTAGGAAGGCCATAATGTAGCCGATTTGCATTGAATCTTAGCGTGTGACAATTCGTTGGATAGGTAAACAACATAACTACGACTTCCATGGGATATTTTTGCATTCTCTAAAAATTCAGCCAAAATGGAGGTTAAGAAAATCCCCTCGTTAATTTAGGACATTACTCGTTTTCGACCCTTTTTTATAAGGAAGGCCATAAAGTGGCCGGTTTGTATTGAATCTTAGCATGGGGCAATTTGTTGGATAGGTAAACAACATAGCTACGACTTCCATGGGATATTTTTGCATTCTCTAAAAATTCAGCCAAAATGGAGGTTAAGAAAATCCCCTCGTTAATTTAGGACATTACTCGTTTTCGACCCTTTTTTATAAGGAAGGCCATAAAGTGGCCGGTTCGTATTGAATCTTAGCATGGGACAATTCGTTGGATAGGTAAACAACATAGCTACGACTTCCATGGGATATTTTTGCATTTTTTAAAAATTCAGCCAAAATGGAGGTTAAGAAAATCTCCTCGTTAATTTGGGACATTACTCGTTTTCGACCCTTTTTTACTAGGAAGGCCATAATGTGGCCGATTTGCATTGAATCTTAGCGTGTGACAATTCGTTGGATAGGTAAACAACATAACTATGACTTCCATGGGATATTTTTGCATTCTCTAAAAATTCAGCCAAAATGGGGGTTAAGAAAATATCCTCGTTAATTTGGGACATTACTCGTTTTCGACCCTTTTTTAGTAGGAAGGCCATAATGTGGCCGATTTGCATTGAATCTTAGCGTGTGACAATTCGTTGGATAGGTAAACAACATAACTACGACTTCCATGGGATATTTTTGCATTCTCTAAAAATTCAGCCAAAATGGGGGTTAAGAAAATATCCTCGTTAATTTGGGACATTACTCGTTTTCGACCCTTTTTTAGTAGGAAGGCCATAATGTAGCCGATTTGCATTGAATCTTAGCGTGTGACAATTCGTTGGATAGGTAAACAACATAACTACGACTTCCATGGGATATTTTTGCATTCTCTAAAAATTCAGCCAAAATGGAGGTTAAGAAAATCCCCTCGTTAATTTAGGACATTACTCGTTTTCGACCCTTTTTTATAAGGAAGGCCATAAAGTGGCCGGTTTGTATTGAATCTTAGCATGGGACAATTCGTTGGATAGGTAAACAACATAGCTACGACTTCCATGGGATATTTTTGCATTTTTTAAAAATTCAGCCAAAATGGAGGTTAAGAAAATCTCCTCGTTAATTTGGGACATTACTCGTTTTCGACCCTTTTTTACTAGGAAGGCCATAATGTGGCCGATTTGCATTGAATCTTAGCGTGTGACAATTCGTTGGATAGGTAAACAACATAACTATGACTTCCATGGGATATTTTTGCATTCTCTAAAAATTCAGCCAAAATGGGGGTTAAGAAAATATCCTCGTTAATTTGGGACATTACTCGTTTTCGACCCTTTTTTAGTAGGAAGGCCATAATGTGGCCGATTTGCATTGAATCTTAGCGTGTGACAATTCGTTGGATAGGTAAACAACATAACTACGACTTCCATGGGATATTTTTGCATTCTCTAAAAATTCAGCCAAAATGGGGGTTAAGAAAATATCCTCGTTAATTTGGGACATTACTCGTTTTCGACCCTTTTTTAGTAGGAAGGCCATAATGTAGCCGATTTGCATTGAATCTTAGCGTGTGACAATTCGTTGGATAGGTAAACAACATAACTACGACTTCCATGGGATATTTTTGCATTCTCTAAAAATTCAGCCAAAATGGGGGTTAAGAAAATATCCTCGTTAATTTGGGACATTACTCGTTTTCGACCCTTTTTTAGTAGGAAGGCCATAATGTAGCCGATTTGCATTGAATCTTAGCGTGTGACAATTCGTTGGATAGGTAAACAACATAGCTACGACTTCCATGGGATTTTTTTGCATTCTCTAAAAATTCAGCCAAAATGGAGGTTAAGAAAATCTCCTCGTTAATTTGGGACATTACTCATTTTCGACCCTTCTTTACTAGGAAGGCCATAATGTGGCATATTTGCATTGAATCTTAGCGTGTGACAATTCGTTGGATAGGTAAACAACATAACTACGACTTCCATGGAATATTTTTGCATTCTCTAAAAATTTGGCCAAAATGGAGGTTAAGAAAATCTCCTCGTTAATTTAGGACATTACTCGTTTGCGACCTATTTTTACTAGGAAGGCCATAAAGTGGCCGATTTGTATTGAATCTTAGCATGTGACAATTCGTTGGATAGGTAAACAACATAACTACGACTTCCATGGGATATTTTTGCATTCTCTAAAAATTCAGCCAAAATGGAGGTTAAGAAAATCCCCTCGTTAATTTAGGACATTACTCGTTTTCGACCCTTTTTTATAAGGAAGGCCATAAAGTGGCCGGTTTGTATTGAATCTTAGCATGGGGCAATTTGTTGGATAGGTAAACAACATAGCTACGACTTCCATGGGATATTTTTGCATTCTCTAAAAATTCAGCCAAAATGGAGGTTAAGAAAATCCCCTCGTTAATTTAGGACATTACTCGTTTTCGACCCTTTTCTATAAGGAAGGCCATAAAGTGGCCGGTTCGTATTGAATCTTAGCATGGGACAATTCGTTGGATAGGTAAACAACATAGCTACGACTTCCATGGGATATTTTTGCATTTTTTAAAAATTCAGCCAAAATGGAGGTTAAGAAAATCTCCTCGTTAATTTGGGACATTACTCGTTTTCGACCCTTTTTTACTAGGAAGGCCATAATGTGGCCGATTTGCATTGAATCTTAGCGTGTGACAATTCGTTGGATAGGTAAACAACATAACTATGACTTCCATGGGATATTTTTGCATTCTCTAAAAATTCAGCCAAAATGGGGGTTAAGAAAATATCCTCGTTAATTTGGGACATTACTCGTTTTCGACCCTTTTTTAGTAGGAAGGCCATAATGTGGCCGATTTGCATTGAATCTTAGCGTGTGACAATTCGTTGGATAGGTAAACAACATAACTACGACTTCCATGGGATATTTTTGCATTCTCTAAAAATTCAGCCAAAATGGGGGTTAAGAAAATATCCTCGTTAATTTGGGACATTACTCGTTTTCGACCCTTTTTTAGTAGGAAGGCCATAATGTAGCCGATTTGCATTGAATCTTAGCGTGTGACAATTCGTTGGATAGGTAAACAACATAACTACGACTTCCATGGGATATTTTTGCATTCTCTAAAAATTCAGCCAAAATGGAGGTTAAGAAAATCCCCTCGTTAATTTAGGACATTACTCGTTTTCGACCCTTTTTTATAAGGAAGGCCATAAAGTGGCCGGTTTGTATTGAATCTTAGCATGGGACAATTCGTTGGATAGGTAAACAACATAGCTACGACTTCCATGGGATATTTTTGCATTTTTTAAAAATTCAGCCAAAATGGAGGTTAAGAAAATCTCCTCGTTAATTTGGGACATTACTCGTTTTCGACCCTTTTTTACTAGGAAGGCCATAATGTGGCCGATTTGCATTGAATCTTAGCGTGTGACAATTCGTTGGATAGGTAAACAACATAACTATGACTTCCATGGGATATTTTTGCATTCTCTAAAAATTCAGCCAAAATGGGGGTTAAGAAAATATCCTCGTTAATTTGGGACATTACTCGTTTTCGACCCTTTTTTAGTAGGAAGGCCATAATGTGGCCGATTTGCATTGAATCTTAGCGTGTGACAATTCGTTGGATAGGTAAACAACATAACTACGACTTCCATGGGATATTTTTGCATTCTCTAAAAATTCAGCCAAAATGGGGGTTAAGAAAATATCCTCGTTAATTTGGGACATTACTCGTTTTCGACCCTTTTTTAGTAGGAAGGCCATAATGTAGCCGATTTGCATTGAATCTTAGCGTGTGACAATTCGTTGGATAGGTAAACAACATAACTACGACTTCCATGGGATATTTTTGCATTCTCTAAAAATTCAGCCAAAATGGGGGTTAAGAAAATATCCTCGTTAATTTGGGACATTACTCGTTTTCGACCCTTTTTTAGTAGGAAGGCCATAATGTAGCCGATTTGCATTGAATCTTAGCGTGTGACAATTCGTTGGATAGGTAAACAACATAGCTACGACTTCCATGGGATTTTTTTGCATTCTCTAAAAATTCAGCCAAAATGGAGGTTAAGAAAATCTCCTCGTTAATTTGGGACATTACTCATTTTCGACCCTTCTTTACTAGGAAGGCCATAATGTGGCATATTTGCATTGAATCTTAGCGTGTGACAATTCGTTGGATAGGTAAACAACATAACTACGACTTCCATGGAATATTTTTGCATTCTCTAAAAATTTGGCCAAAATGGAGGTTAAGAAAATCTCCTCGTTAATTTAGGACATTACTCGTTTGCGACCTATTTTTACTAGGAAGGCCATAAAGTGGCCGATTTGTATTGAATCTTAGCATGTGACAATTCGTTGGATAGGTAAACAACATAACTACGACTTCCATGGGATATTTTTGCATTCTCTAAAAATTCAGCCAAAATGGAGGTTAAGAAAATCCCCTCGTTAATTTAGGACATTACTCGTTTTCGACCCTTTTTTATAAGGAAGGCCATAAAGTGGCCGGTTTGTATTGAATCTTAGCATGGGACAATTCGTTAGATAGGTAAACAACATAGCTACGACTTCCATGGGATATTTTTGCATTTTTTAAAAATTCAGCCAAAATGGAGGTTAAGAAAATCTCCTCGTTAATTTGGGACATTACTCGTTTTCGACGCTTTTTTACTAGGAAGGCCATAATGTGGCCGATTTGCATTGAATCTTAGCGTGTGACAATTCGTTGGATAGGTAAACAACATAACTATGACTTCCATGGGATATTTTTGCATTCTCTAAAAATTCAGCCAAAATGGGGGTTAAGAAAATATGCTCGTTAATTTGGGACATTACTCGTTTTCGACCCTTTTTTAGTAGGAAGGCCATAATGTGGCCGATTTGCATTGAATCTTAGCGTGTGACAATTCGTTGGATAGGTAAACAACATAACTACGACTTCCATGGGATATTTTTGCATTCTCTAAAAATTCAGCCAAAATGGGGGTTAAGAAAATATCCTCGTTAATTTGGGACATTACTCGTTTTCGACCCTTTTTTAGTAGGAAGGCCATAATGTAGCCGATTTGCATTGAATCTTAGCGTGTGACAATTCGTTGGATAGGTAAACAACATAGCTACGACTTCCATGGGATTTTTTTGCATTCTCTAAAAATTCAGTCAAAATGGAGGTTAAGAAAATCTCCTCGTTAATTTGGGACATTACTCATTTTCGACCCTTCTTTACTAGGAAGGCCATAATGTGGCATATTTGCATTGAATCTTAACGTGTGACAATTCGTTGGATAGGTAAACAACATAACTACGACTTCCATGGAATATTTTTGCATTCTCTAAAAATTTGGCCAAAATGGAGGTTAAGAAAATCTCCTCGTTAATTTAGGACATTACTCGTTTGCGACCTATTTTTACTAGGAAGGCCATAAAGTGGCCGATTTGTATTGAATCTTAGCATGTGACAATTCGTTGGATAGGTAAACAACATAACTACGACTTCCATGGGATATTTTTGCATTCTCTAAAAATTCAGCCAAAATGGAGGTTAAGAAATTCCCCTCGTTAATTTAGGACATTACTCGTTTTCGACCCTTTTTTATAAGGAAGGCCATAAAGTGGCCGGTTTGTATTGAATCTTAGCATGGGACAATTCGTTAGATAGGTAAACAACATAGCTACGACTTCCCTGGGATATTTTTGCATTTTTTAAAAATTCAGCCAAAATGGAGGTTAAGAAAATCTCCTCGTTAATTTGGGACATTACTCGTTTTCGACGCTTTTTTACTAGGAAGGCCATAATGTGGCCGATTTGCATTGAATCTTAGCGTGTGACAATTCGTTGGATAGGTAAACAACATAACTATGACTTCCATGGGATATTTTTGCATTCTCTAAAAATTCAGCCAAAATGGGGGTTAAGAAAATATGCTCGTTAATTTGGGACATTACTCGTTTTCGACCCTTTTTTAGTAGGAAGGCCATAATGTGGCCGATTTGCATTGAATCTTAGCGTGTGACAATTCGTTGGATAGGTAAACAACATAACTACGACTTCCATGGGATATTTTTGCATTCTCTAAAAATTCAGCCAAAATGGGGGTTAAGAAAATATCCTCGTTAATTTGGGACATTACTCGTTTTCGACCCTTTTTTAGTAGGAAGGCCATAATGTAGCCGATTTGCATTGAATCTTAGCGTGTGACAATTCGTTGGATAGGTAAACAACATAGCTACGACTTCCATGGGATTTTTTTGCATTCTCTAAAAATTCAGTCAAAATGGAGGTTAAGAAAATCTCCTCGTTAATTTGGGACATTACTCATTTTCGACCCTTCTTTACTAGGAAGGCCATAATGTGGCATATTTGCATTGAATCTTAGCGTGTGACAATTCGTTGGATAGGTAAACAACATAACTACGACTTCCATGGAATATTTTTGCATTCTCTAAAAATTTGGCCAAAATGGAGGTTAAGAAAATCTCCTCGTTAATTTAGGACATTACTCGTTTGCGACCTATTTTTACTAGGAAGGCCATAAAGTGGCCGATTTGTATTGAATCTTAGCATGTGACAATTCGTTGGATAGGTAAACAACATAACTACGACTTCCATGGGATATTTTTGCATTCTCTAAAAATTCAGCCAAAATGGAGGTTAAGAAAATCCCCTCGTTAATTTAGGACATTACTCGTTTTCGACCCTTTTTTATAAGGAAGGCCATAAAGTGGCCGGTTTGTATTGAATCTTAGCATGGGACAATTCGTTAGATAGGTAAACAACATAGCTACGACTTCCATGGGATATTTTTGCATTTTTTAAAAATTCAGCCAAAATGGAGGTTAAGAAAATCTCCTCGTTAATTTGGGACATTACTCGTTTTCGACGCTTTTTTACTAGGAAGGCCATAATGTGGCCGATTTGCATTGAATCTTAGCGTGTGACAATTCGTTGGATAGGTAAACAACATAACTATGACTTCCATGGGATATTTTTGCATTCTCTAAAAATTCAGCCAAAATGGGGGTTAAGAAAATATGCTCGTTAATTTGGGACATTACTCGTTTTCGACCCTTTTTTAGTAGGAAGGCCATAATGTGGCCGATTTGCATTGAATCTTAGCGTGTGACAATTCGTT
This sequence comes from Medicago sativa, assembly GCF_051527215.1. NCBI lineage: Eukaryota > Viridiplantae > Streptophyta > Magnoliopsida > Fabales > Fabaceae > Medicago > Medicago sativa. The sequence continues at coordinate 99,105,417 of NC_140754.1, read as the reverse complement.
GGATAGGTAAACAACATAACTACGACTTCCATGGGATATTTTTGCATTCTCTAAAAATTCAGCCAAAATGGGGGTTAAGAAAATATCCTCGTTAATTTGGGACATTACTCGTTTTCGACCCTTTTTTATAAGGAAGGCCATAAAGTGGCCGGTTTGTATTGAATCTTAGCATGGGACAATTCGTTGGATAGGTAAACAACATAGCTACGACTTCCATGGGATATTTTTGCATTTTTTAAAAATTCAGCCAAAATGGAGGTTAAGAAAATCTCCTCGTTAATTTGGGACATTACTCGTTTTCGACGCTTTTTTACTAGGAAGGCCATAATGTGGCCGATTTGCATTGAATCTTAGCGTGTGACAATTCGTTGGATAGGTAAACAACATAACTATGACTTCCATGGGATATTTTTGCATTCTCTAAAAATTCAGCCAAAATGGGGGTTAAGAAAATATCCTCGTTAATTTGGGACATTACTCGTTTTCGACCCTTTTTTAGTAGGAAGGCCATAATGTGGCCGATTTGCATTGAATCTTAGCGTGTGACAATTCGTTGGATAGGTAAACAACATAACTACGACTTCCATGGGATATTTTTGCATTCTCTAAAAATTCAGCCAAAATGGGGGTTAAGAAAATATCCTCGTTAATTTGGGACATTACTCGTTTTCGACCCTTTTTTAGTAGGAAGGCCATAATGTAGCCGATTTGCATTGAATCTTAGCGTGTGACAATTCGTTGGATAGGTAAACAACATAACTACGACTTCCATGGGATATTTTTGCATTCTCTAAAAATTCAGCCAAAATGGAGGTTAAGAAAATCCCCTCGTTAATTTAGGACATTACTCGTTTTCGACCCTTTTTTATAAGGAAGGCCATAAAGTGGCCGGTTTGTATTGAATCTTAGCATGGGACAATTTGTTGGATAGGTAAACAACATAGCTACGACTTCCATGGGATTTTTTTGCATTCTCTAAAAATTCAGCCAAAATGGAGGTTAAGAAAATCTCCTCTTTAATTTGGGACATTACTCATTTTCGACCCTTCTTTACTAGGAAGGCCATAATGTGGCATATTTGCATTGAATCTTAGCGTGTGACAATTCGTTGGATAGGTAAACAACATAACTACGACTTCCATGGAATATTTTTGCATTCTCTAAAAATTTGGCCCAAATGGAGGTTAAGAAAATCTCCTCGTTAATTTAGGACATTACTCGTTTGCGACCTATTTTTACTAGGAAGGCCATAAAGTGGCCGATTTGTATTGAATCTTAGCATGTGACAATTCGTTGGATAGGTAAACAACATAACTACGACTTCCATGGGATATTTTTGCATTCTCTAAAAATTCAGCCAAAATGGAGGTTAAGAAAATCCCCTCGTTAATTTAGGACATTACTCGTTTTCGACCCTTTTTTATAAGGAAGGCCATAAAGTGGCCGGTTTGTATTGAATCTTAGTATGGGACAATTCGTTGGATAGGTAAACAACATAGCTACGACTTCCATGGGATATTTTTGCATTTTTTAAAAATTCAGCCAAAATGGAGGTTAAGAAAATCTCCTCGTTAATTTGGGACATTACTCGTTTTCGACGCTTTTTTACTAGGAAGGCCATAATGTGGCCGATTTGCATTGAATCTTAGCGTGTGACAATTCGTTGGATAGGTAAACAACATAACTATGACTTCCATGGGATATTTTTGCATTCTCTAAAAATTCAGCCAAAATGGGGGTTAAGAAAATATCCTCGTTAATTTGGGACATTACTCGTTTTCGACCCTTTTTTAGTAGGAAGGCCATAATGTGGCCGATTTGCATTGAATCTTAGCGTGTGACAATTCGTTGGATAGGTAAACAACATAACTACGACTTCCATGGGATATTTTTGCATTCTATAAAAATTAAGCCAAAATGGGGGTTAAGAAAATATCCTCGTTAATTTGGGACATTACTCGTTTTCGACCCTTTTTTATAAGGAAGGCCATAAAGTGGCCGGTTTGTACTGAATCTGAGCATGGGACAATTCGTTGGATAGGTAAACAACATAGCTACGACTTCCACGGGATATTTTTGCATTTTTTAAAAATTCAGCCAAAATGGAGGTTAAGAAAATCTCCTCGTTAATTTGGGACATTACTCGTTTTCGACCCTTTTTTACTAGGAAGGCCATAATGTAATATCCCACTTTTATGATACGATGAATTACCTGTTAACGATAGATTAAGTACGATTAAAGCTAGGGGTAAATTGGTAATTGCTCATGGAGGGACTATTTAAGGAATTTTGGCCCAATATTTTCATAATTCTCACCACTTTCTCTCTCTAGGGTAATGAACCAAATTCTTCTCTCCCTTCTCTCTAGGAAAATCGGTTCCTCTTTCTCTCACTCTACACAATCTTGATTTCATCTTCCTTCTTGTGTTAATCAAACCAAGGATGGCTAGGGTTTATGGTTTTGATTAGTGGCATGTTCAAACAATCTTCTCTTTTCTTCTCTACTCATCTTTCTACTCAAGATCTTCTTTCAATCTTCACTCAAACCTTCAAGAAGTTAGTTTTGAAGCAAGGCTAGGGTTTGGTACTTGTTGGTGACAAGTTGGAAGGAAGCTTCACCAACATCCCTCTTTCAAACTAGGGTTGAGCTTAGGGTTTGTTGTCAAGAGCTTGGAGTGGTGTACATATTCTCAGGTTATTTGAGGTGAGTTCTTAGGTAGTTCCATTCCATGGGATGAGTGTTAAGATTGCAAGAAAAACTATGAATATTTCTAGGGTTTTCTTATATAAATGTTACCCCTTTTTGGGTCATGCATACATATACTAGTGAATACTTGTGTTAACGCTATTTTTACTTGTTCTATATGATCTTGAGCAACCTGCCATGCTTTTGGGTATTTGTATTGAGGTTTTTGGGTCAAAATCTCCATTCTGCAGGTGCTGGACTGTCAATACTCGCAACTGCGAGCAAGTAGCTCGCAACTGCGAGCAGAAGGGCCGAACTGGGGGGTTTACTCGCCTCCTAGCTCGCCACTGCGAGTGGAAGCTCGCCACTGCGAGTTGTAGCTCGCCACTGCGAGTGGAACAGTGCCTAGTGCATTGTTTTGCTCCTCTCGCCTCAGGCGACGTATTTCGGTCCAGTTGCTTGCATGCAATCTTTTTCAATGATAACCCCTCAATATATGACTCCAAGGCATGGACTTTAGAAAATGTTTCTTGAAAGTTAAACAAGTATTTGTAATGTATATTTAAGCATGGCATGCAAGAGTTTGTTACATGAATCAAGTGGGTAGCAAGCATTATTTAAGGAAGGGAAAGAAACTAGAGCCTCAACGTAGGTGTTGAGATTTAGGAAGAGGATCATGATTAATTATGTTAAGGGTAATGAATGTTTTCTATGTCTATGATATTGTATGTAATACCCTAAAGGATCGATTAAGGATCCGAGTTAAAGGAATTTAACTCAAATGGTTAAAGGTTAATCATCCATGTATGTATAAGACTATGATTAAAGACGAATGTGTAGGTGCCATGTCTCTCGTAATCCATGAAGGTATGGATTCAAGGGGTTCTCGTGATGGGAACGGGGAAGGCTCCGTAAGGGGATCGCATGGTACTGAGTAATTAAGTATGTAGGTGTTCGTCCGTACGACACTGAGGGAGTCCGATGTACGTACATCGGTTATGATGGGAGTGTACTCGGGGTTACTCCACCCGGGATTCTCCGTAAAATGAACCAAGTTTATGTTTGATTGTTCAACCCTAACATAATGATATAAATGAATGTATTTATGCATGATTAAGATATGATGATGGTTTTGAGCAAGATATAAAAAGAATGCCAAGGACGATCTTAGGATACCCTACTCGTCCGGTATAGGTTGTGCCATGATTTGTTCATGTTTAGGCTTCGTTACGATTAGTGTAACTTAGCAAAGCGGTTCTAGGAACCCTTAACCGCCATGGCATGTGTTATGTTAGCAAGCCTATAACAAATAGGGAAGACCTAAGACGGGTTTTAGCAGGCACGACCGTCAAAGGTACAAGTCCACGCACGTATAATCAACCGCCAGGTTGTAAAATAGACACGTGATAACCATAGGTTTTCCCCAAGGTTATCACTAGCCTAGGGTTAGAAAGAACTCACTGAGGCATTATGTCTCACCCAACTCCTTATTTGTTCAGGTTCACAGGTGGTGCAAGGAAAAGGTAAAGGAAAAGTCTTGGATTGATCGTGATTTATGGATCCGCTTTGTTGTATATTAGAGATGCATATGTTATATTATAAGATGCAAAATTATAGGTTTGTAGTTGCTCTATGGTTGACAAACTTTGGTGTAATAATGTGATATAGAAGCTTTGGATTGACTTTGTAATCAAATTTCCGACCTAGAGTCGTTTCATGTTTTGTATAATTAATGTATCCAATATCAGTTTATCGCTTATTTGAATATTCTAGACACTTTCAAATTAAGGCGTTACAATTTGGTATCAGAGCAGGTCTTTCCAGATCGTGCCTTGGGTCATTAATAATACAATTCAAGTAGTCGTTCTTTTTGGTGTTTAAGATATTTGTTCTCATTGTTATATTGGTTAAAATTGATCACTTTGACTTAAATATGACAGTTAGAGCGAAAATGTCTGGAGCCCGAAGGGGACGAGGCCGACCAAGAGGTAATTCGAATGTGGAGGAGAATGTGAATCCTGATGCTCAGATGTGGGCACAGTTGATGCAACAAAATCAACAGATGATGCATATGATGCAGCAGCAGATGCAGCAGAATGCTCAGAATCAGCAGCAGTGGGCTGCAAATATGCAGCACGGTCCGGGTGTTTATCAACAGCCCCCTCCACCACCTCCAGTTGTGGGAAATCCAACCTTCCGAGAATTTAACCGGAACCAACCCCCAGAGTTTGACGGTAGTGGTGAGCCACCTGAGGCTAAGAGGTGGATCAAACAGATGGAAAAGATCTTTCTGATGGTTCACTGTACCGAGGAAGATAAGGTGGTGTTCGCAACGAATCAATTCCGAGGTGCAGCGCTGGATTGGTGGGAAGTTGCTCGGCGTAGGATGGAGAATAATGGGTTAGAGTTGAATTGGGAGAATTTCAAGCAAGTGATGAAAGAGAAGTATCTCCCTTTGTCATATAAGGTCAGGAAAGAACAGGAATTTCTCCATTTGAGGCAAGGTCATATGTCTGTAACAGATTTTACGAAGAAGTTTGAAGAACTATCTTATTACTCTACTCATAATGAGTATGCGGGTAATGAGATGTGGAAAGTTAATCAATACAAGAATGCTTTGAGGGGAGAACTGTATGCAGTAGTGAGTCAACAAAGGGTAACAGATTATGATGAGTTGGTACATAACAGCATGGAGGCTGAAAGAGGTTTTGATAAGGCAGCTAGAGAAGGTTCTGGGGCAAGTGGAAGGAACAGAGGTAACTTTGTTGACAAGTATCATGATAAGCTGAAACCCAAGGGTTCTCCACAAAGAGGAAAATATTCGGGTTCACCCAGGAATAATCCGGCTTGTAGAAAGTGTGGCAAAGTTCATCAGGGACAATGCAGGATGGGCACTGACAACTGTTTTGCATGTGGACAATCAGGGCATTATGTGGCAAATTGTCCAAATAGAAGAAACAGGGACAAGGATATGAGTACTACAATGAGTAAAGGTAGAGTGTATTCTCTTGATGGTAAGAAGGCGCAGGCAAATGCAGACTTGATTGGTGGTACGTGTTTCCTTGGTCAGAATCCTGTTAATGTTTTATTTGATTGTGGTGCATCATGTTCTTTCATTTCATTTCAATGTGTGGAAACTCTTCAGTTATCTGTCTCATTATTAAATCCCCCTATGAAAGTAACCACGGCCACTGACGGATGTATGGTAGCAAATTACGTTTGTGAAAATTGTCCCATCACCGTATCTAGTAAGACGTACTATATAGATTTAGTATGTCTTCCGATGAAGCAACTTGATGTTATTTTGGGTATGGACTGGTTGTCAGCTAATCATGTATATATAGGGTGTGCAGAAAAGACTATTTACATGCCAACTAGTAATACGGTGGAAGGTGTAGCGTTATCAGAACTGATTAAGCACACGTATCAGATGGCTCAGTTTATTTGTGCACAAGATAAAGGTTTTTATGTAATGCTCACGGTGACTCCAGAATCAGATTTACACCCCAGTGATATTCCAATAGTTAGTGAGTATTTGGATGTTTTTCCACCCGATATTACTAGCTTGCCACCGGAAAGGGAGATTGAGTTTTCCATTGATTTGATTCCGGGAGCCGAACCTGTGTCGGTAGCACCTTATAGAATGTCTCCTTTGGAACTTAAGGAACTGAAATCGCAATTAGAAGATCTTATTCAGAAGCATTTCATTAGACCTAGTGTGTCTCCATGGGGTGCACCGGTATTGCTGGTCAAGAAGAAAGATGGCAGCATGAGGCTGTGTATTGATTACCGTCGGCTTAATAAGGTAACTATCAAGAACAAGTATCCCTTGCCAAGGATTGATGATCTCCTTGATCAACTTAAGGGAGCGTGTGTGTTCTCAAAAATTGATCTTAGGTCGGGTTATCATCAGATACGCATCAAATCCTCTGACGTGTCCAAGACGGCTTTCAGGACTCGTTACAGGCGCTATGAATTCCTGGTTATGCCTTTTGGGGTATCCAATGCACCAGCAGTCTTCATGGATTATATGAATCGGATTTTCCAACCTTATCTAGATCAGTTTGTTATTATTTTCATTGATGACATTCTGATTTATTCTAAGAATCCGCAAGAGCATGCTCAGCACCTAAGAATAGTGTTGGATATCCTTCGGGAGAAGCAATTGTTTGCAAAGTTCAGTAAGTGTGAGTTTTGGTTATCGGAAGTCAAATTTCTGGGCCATGTTATTTCTCAGGGTGGTGTAGCCGTTGATCAATCAAAAGTTGAGGCTGTTCAAAATTGGGCGAGGCCGAAGAATGTTTCAGAAGTTAGAAGCTTTTTGGGACTAGCAGGTTATTACCGACGTTTCATCATGAAGTTTTCTCAAATCGCTTTGCCTTTAACTCGGCTCACGAGGAAAGAGGTACCTTTTGTGTGGGATGAGGAATGTGAGCAGAGTTTTAGGACTCTGAAGAAGAAGTTAACTCAAGCTCCTGTTTTGATTATTCCGGATCCAGAAAGGAAGTATGTGGTATTTTGTGATGCGTCGTTTAAGGGACTCGGAGGAGTACTTATGCAAGAGGACAATGTGGTAGCTTATGCATCTAGACAACTCAAGACGCATGAAGCAAATTATCCCGCCCATGATCTAGAGTTGGCGGCTATAATTTTTGTTTTAAAAATATGGAGGCATCACCTTTATGGAACACATTTTGAATTGTTTAGTGATCACAAGAGTCTGAAATACTTGTTTGATCAAAGGGATTTGAATATGCGGCAGAGGCGTTGGATGGAATACCTTAAAGACTTCGACTTTGACTTAAAATATCATCCAGGAAAGGCCAATGTTGTAGCGGATGCTTTGAGTCGTAAGGCCTTAATTCAAGCCGAAGTTATGATGCACACTTGTGAAATGTATGAAAAGGTTCGTGATCTTAATCTTGGAGTTGCAGATGTTGGTGATGGCATTTGTTTGTATAATTTGGAAGTTTCGTGTGACTTAAGATCAAGAATAGTGCAAGCACAGAGTAATGATTTGGAACTTCAGAGACGAAGTGGTTGCCCAGAATTCTCTATGGCTGCGGATGGAGCAATTTTGTTTGATGGAAGATTATATGTTCCAAACGATCAAGAGCTTAGAAGATTGATTTTGGAAGAAGCTCATAAAAGCAGTTTTTCAATTCACCCTGGTACGACTAAGATGTATCAAGATTTGAAGAAGGAGTATTGGTGGCCCGGCATGAAAAAGAATATTGCTGAATTTGTAGCACGGTGTATTGTATGTCAGCAAGTCAAGATAGAACATCAGAGACCCGCTGGAATGTTACAATCATTAGAGATTCCTCAGTGGAAATGGGAGCACATTACCATGGATTTTGTAGGAGGTTTACCCCGTACTCAAAGAGGTCATGATTCGATTTGGGTAATTGTGGATCGGCTAACCAAGTCAGCTCATTTCTTACCGGTAAGGTCTACCTACAAGACATCACAATATGCGGATTTATTTATTTCCGAGATTGTCAAGCTACACGGTGTTCCTGTGAGTATCGTATCAGATAGGGATCCAATTTTTACTTCACATTTTTGGAAAGCTTTTAATAGAGCTTTGGGGACTAAATTGAAACTAAGCACGTCACATCATCCGCAAACTGATGGTCAATCAGAAAGGACTATCCAGACCTTAGAAGATATGTTACGTGCTTGTGTTTTGGAAGATGGAGGAAGTTGGAACCATCATCTACCTTTGATAGAATTTTCCTACAACAATAGCTATCATGCAAGTATTGGTATGGCACCATATGAAGCTTTGTATGGTAGGAAGTGTAGGACTCCATTATGTTGGGCTGAGGTTGGAGACAAAAGTATTCTTGGACCAGAGATCATTCAAGAAACGACTTTGAAAATTAAGTCAATTCAAGAGAAAATGAAGATAGCCCAAAGTCGTCAGAAAAGCTATGCGGATCAGAGGCGGAGACCTTTAGAGTTTAATGAAGGTGATCATGTGTTTCTAAGAGTTACGCCTAAGCTGGGCTTGAGAGGTGTTTTTAGAACCAAGAAATTAAGTCCTAGATATGTGGGACCGTTTTTGATACTCAAACGTATCGGACCAGTAGCTTATCAGTTGGCTTTACCTCCAGCTATGTCAGGATTGCATGATGTATTCCATGTGTCGCAGTTGAAGAAGTATGTTTTGGATCCTTTTCAGCCAGTTGAATTAGACTCTATGGAGTTAAGATCAGATTTGACATTTCAGCCAGAACCAGAGAGTATAGTAGACCGTGACGTCAAGTCTCTTAGGAACAAGGAAATCCCCATAGTAAAGGTGGTATGGAAAGGATCGCCGGAAGGTGAAGCAACATGGGAACTTGAATCGGAGATGATGAATCGTTATCCACATTTGTTTTCAGGTAAATTTCAAATTTCGGGGACGAAATTTTTTTTAAGGGGGGTAGGATGTAATATCCCACTTTTATGATACGATGAATTACCTGTTAACGATAGATTAAGTACGATTAAAGCTAGGGGTAAATTGGTAATTGCTCATGGAGGGACTATTTAAGGAATTTTGGCCCAATATTTTCATAATTCTCACCACTTTCTCTCTCTAGGGTAATGAACCAAATTCTTCTCTCCCTTCTCTCTAGGAAAATCGGTTCCTCTTTCTCTCACTCTACACAATCTTGATTTCATCTTCCTTCTTGTGTTAATCAAACCAAGGATGGCTAGGGTTTATGGTTTTGATTAGTGGCATGTTCAAACAATCTTCTCTTTTCTTCTCTACTCATCTTTCTACTCAAGATCTTCTTTCAATCTTCACTCAAACCTTCAAGAAGTTAGTTTTGAAGCAAGGCTAGGGTTTGGTACTTGTTGGTGACAAGTTGGAAGGAAGCTTCACCAACATCCCTCTTTCAAACTAGGGTTGAGCTTAGGGTTTGTTGTCAAGAGCTTGGAGTGGTGTACATATTCTCAGGTTATTTGAGGTGAGTTCTTAGGTAGTTCCATTCCATGGGATGAGTGTTAAGATTGCAAGAAAAACTATGAATATTTCTAGGGTTTTCTTATATAAATGTTACCCCTTTTTGGGTCATGCATACATATACTAGTGAATACTTGTGTTAACGCTATTTTTACTTGTTCTATATGATCTTGAGCAACCTGCCATGCTTTTGGGTATTTGTATTGAGGTTTTTGGGTCAAAATCTCCATTCTGCAGGTGCTGGACTGTCAATACTCGCAACTGCGAGCAAGTAGCTCGCAACTGCGAGCAGAAGGGCCGAACTGGGGGGTTTACTCGCCTCCTAGCTCGCCACTGCGAGTGGAAGCTCGCCACTGCGAGTTGTAGCTCGCCACTGCGAGTGGAACAGTGCCTAGTGCATTGTTTTGCTCCTCTCGCCTCAGGCGACGTATTTCGGTCCAGTTGCTTGCATGCAATCTTTTTCAATGATAACCCCTCAATATATGACTCCAAGGCATGGACTTTAGAAAATGTTTCTTGAAAGTTAAACAAGTATTTGTAATGTATATTTAAGCATGGCATGCAAGAGTTTGTTACATGAATCAAGTGGGTAGCAAGCATTATTTAAGGAAGGGAAAGAAACTAGAGCCTCAACGTAGATGTTGAGATTTAGGAAGAGGATCATGATTAATTATGTTAAGGGTAATGAATGTTTTCTATGTCTATGATATTGTATGTAATACCCTAAAGGATCGATTAAGGATCCGAGTTAAAGGAATTTAACTCAAATGGTTAAAGGTTAATCATCCATGTATGTATAAGACTATGATTAAAGACGAATGTGTAGGTGCCATGTCTCTCGTAATCCATGAAGGTATGGATTCAAGGGGTTCTCGTGATGGGAACGGGGAAGGCTCCGTAAGGGGATCGCATGGTACTGAGTAATTAAGTATGTAGGTGTTCGTCCGTACGACACTGAGGGAGTCCGATGTACGTACATCGGTTATGATGGGAGTGTACTCGGGGTTACTCCACCCGGGATTCTCCGTAAAATGAACCAAGTTTATGTTTGATTGTTCAACCCTAACATAATGATATAAATGAATGTATTTATGCATGATTAAGATATGATGATGGTTTTGAGCAAGATATAAAAAGAATGCCAAGGACGATCTTAGGATACCCTACTCGTCCGGTATAGGTTGTGCCATGATTTGTTCATGTTTAGGCTTCGTTACGATTAGTGTAACTTAGCAAAGCGGTTCTAGGAACCCTTAACCGCCATGGCATGTGTTATGTTAGCAAGCCTATAACAAATAGGGAAGACCTAAGACGGGTTTTAGCAGGCACGACCGTCAAAGGTACAAGTCCACGCACGTATAATCAACCGCCAGGTTGTAAAATAGACACGTGATAACCATAGGTTTTCCCCAAGGTTATCACTAGCCTAGGGTTAGAAAGAACTCACTGAGGCATTATGTCTCACCCAACTCCTTATTTGTTCAGGTTCACAGGTGGTGCAAGGAAAAGGTAAAGGAAAAGTCTTGGATTGATCGTGATTTATGGATCCGCTTTGTTGTATATTAGAGATGCATATGTTATATTATAAGATGCAAAATTATAGGTTTGTAGTTGCTCTATGGTTGACAAACTTTGGTGTAATAATGTGATATAGAAGCTTTGGATTGACTTTGTAATCAAATTTCCGACCTAGAGTCGTTTCATGTTTTGTATAATTAATGTATCCAATATCAGTTTATCGCTTATTTGAATATTCTAGACACTTTCAAATTAAGGCGTTACACATAATGTGGCCGATTTGCATTGAATCTTAGCGTGTGACAATTCGTTGGATTGGTAAACAACATAACTATGACTTCCATGGGATATTTTTGCATTCTCTAAAAATTCAGCCAAAATGGGGGTTAAGAAAATATCCTCGTTAATTTGGGACATTACTCGTTTTCGACCCTTTTTTAGTAGGAAGGCCATAATGTGGCCGATTTGCATTGAATCTAAGCGTGTGACAATTCGTTGGATAGGTAAACAACATAACTACGACTTCCACGGGATATTTTTGCATTCTCTAAAAATTCAGCCAAAATGGAGGTTAAGAAAATCCCCTCGTTAATTTAGGACATTACTCATTTTCGACCCTTTTTTATAAGGAAGGCCATAAAGTGGCCGGTTTGTAATGAATCTTAGCATGGGACAATTCGTTGGATAGGTAAACAACATAGCTACGACTTCCATGGGATATTTTTGCATTTTTTAAAAATTCAGCCAAAATGGAGGTTAAGAAAATCTCCTCGTTAATTTGGGACATTACTCGTTTTCGACCCTTTTTTACTAGGAAGGCCATAATGTGGCCGATTTGCATTGAATCTTAGCGTGTGACAATTCGTTGGATAGGTAAACAACATAACTATGACTTCCATGGGATATTTTTGCATTCTCTAAAAATTCAGCCAAAATGGGGGTTAAGAAAATATCCTCGTTAATTTGGGACATTACTCGTTTTCGACCCTTTTTTAGTAGGAAGGCCATAATGTGGCCGATTTGCATTGAATCTTAGCGTGTGACAATTCGTTGGATAGGTAAACAACATAACTACGACTTCCATGGGATATTTTTGCATTCTCTAAAAATTCAGCCAAAATGGGGGTTAAGAAAATATCCTCGTTAATTTGGGACATTACTCGTTTTCGACCCTTTTTTAGTAGGAAGGCCATAATGTAGCCGATTTGCATTGAATCTTAGCGTCTGACAATTCGTTGGATAGGTAAACAACATAACTACGACTTCCATGGGATATTTTTGCATTCTCTAAAAATTCAGCCAAAATGGAGGTTAAGAAAATCCCCTAGTTAATTTAGGACATTACTCATTTTCAACCCTTTTTTATAAGGAAGGCCATAAAGTGGCCGGTTTGTATTGAATCTTAGCATGGGACAATTTGTTGGATAGGTAAACAACATAGCTACGACTTCCATGGGATTTTTTTGCATTCTCTAAAAATTCAGCCAAAATGGAGGTTAAGAAAATCTCCTCGTTAATTTGGGACATTACTCGTTTTCGACCCTTCTTTACTAGGAAGGCCATAATGTGGCATATTTGCATTGAATCTTAGCGTGTGACAATTCGTTGGATAGGTAAACAACATAACTACGACTTCCATGGAATATTTTTGCATTCTCTAAAAATTTGGCCAAAATGGAGGTTAAGAAAATCTCCTCGTTAATTTAGGACATCACTCGTTTGCGACCTATTTTTACTAGGAAGGCCATAAAGTGGCCGATTTGTATTGAATCTTAGCATGTGACAATTCGTTGGATAGGTAAACAACATAGCTACGACTTCCATGGGATATTTTTGCATTTTTTAAAAATTCAGCCAAAATGGAGGTTAAGAAAATCTCCTCGTTAATTTGGGACATTACTCGTTTTCGACGCTTTTTTACTAGGAAGGCCATAATGTGGCCGATTTGCATTGAATCTTAGCGTGTGACAATTCGTTGGATAGGTAAACAACATAACTATGACTTCCATGGGATATTTTTGCATTCTCTAAAAATTCAGCCAAAATGGGGGTTAAGAAAATATCCTCGTTAATTTGGGACATTACTCGTTTTCGACCCTTTTTTAGTAGGAAGGCCATAATGTGGCCGATTTGCATTGAATCTTAGCGTGTGACAATTCGTTGGATAGGTAAACAACATAACGACGACTTCCATGGGATATTTTTGCATTCTCTAAAAATTCAGCCAAAATGGGGGTTAAGAAAATATCCTCGTTAATTTGGGACATTACTCGTTTTCGACCCTTTTTTATAAGGAAGGCCATAAAGTGGCCGGTTTGTATTGAATCTTAGCATGGGACAATTCGTTGGATAGGTAAACAACATAGCTACGACTTCCATGGGATATTTTTGCATTTTTTAAAAATTCAGCCAAAATGGAGGTTAAGAAAATCTCCTCGTTAATTTGGGACATTACTCGTTTTCGACCCTTTTTTACTAGGAAGGCCATAATGTGGCCGATTTGCATTGAATCTTAGCGTGTGACAATTCGTTGGATTGGTAAACAACATAACTATGACTTCCATGGGATATTTTTGCATTCTCCAAAAATTCAGCCAAAATGGGGGTTAAGAAAATATCCTCGTTAATTTGGGACATTACTCGTTTTCGACCCTTTTTTAGTAGGAAGGCCATAATGTGGCCGATTTGCATTGAATCTAAGCGTGTGACAATTCGTTGGATAGGTAAACAACATAACTACGACTTCCACGGGATAATTTTGCATTCTCTAAAAATTCAGCCAAAATGGAGGTTAAGAAAATCCCCTCGTTAATTTAGGACATTACTCTTTTTCGACCCTTTTTTATAAGGAAGGCCATAAAGTGGCCGGTTTGTAATGAATCTTAGCATGGGACAATTCGTTGGATAGGTAAACAACATAGCTACGACTTCCATGGGATATTTTTGTATTTTTTAAAAATTCAGCCAAAATGGAGGTTAAGAAAATCTCCTCGTTAATTTGGGACATTACTCGTTTTCGACCCTTTTTTACTAGGAAGGCCATAATGTGGCCGATTTGCATTGAATCTTAGCGTGTGACAATTCGTTGGATAGGTAAACAACATAACTATGACTTCCATGGGATATTTTTGCATTCTCTAAAAATTCAGCCAAAATGGGGGTTAAGAAAATATCCTCGTTAATTTGGGACATTACTCGTTTTCGACCCTTTTTTAGTAGGAAGGCCAAAATGTGGCCGATTTGCTTTGACTCTTAGCGTGTGACAATTCGTTGGATAGGTAAACAACATAACTACGACTTCCATGGGATATTTTTGCATTCTCTACAAATTCAGCCAAAATGGGGGTTAAGAAAATATCCTCGTTAATTTGGGACATTACTCGTTTTCGACCCTTTTTTAGTAGGAAGGCCATAATGTAGCCGATTTGCATTGAATCTTAGCGTGTGACAATTCGTTGGATAGGTAAACAACATAACTACGACTTCCATGGGATATTTTTGCATTCTCTAAAAATTCAGCCAAAATGGAGGTTAAGAAAATCCCCTAGTTAATTTAGGACATTACTCATTTTCAACCCTTTTTTATAAGGAAGGCCATAAAGTGGCCGGTTTGTATTGAATCTTAGCATGGGACAATTTGTTGGATAGGTAAACAACATAGCTACGACTTCCATGGGATTTTTTTGCATTCTCTAAAAATTCAGCCAAAATGGAGGTTAAGAAAATCTCCTCGTTAATTTGGGACATTACTCGTTTTCGACCCTTCTTTACTAGGAAGGCCATAATGTGGCATATTTGCATTGAATCTTAGCGTGTGACAATTCGTTGGATAGGTAAACAACATAACTACGACTTCCATGGAATATTTTTGCATTCTCTAAAAATTTGGCCAAAATGGAGGTTAAGAAAATCTCCTCGTTAATTTAGGACATCACTCGTTTGCGACCTATTTTTACTAGGAAGGCCATAAAGTGGCCGATTTGTATTGAATCTTAGCATGTGACAATTCGTTGGATAGGTAAACAACATAGCTACGACTTCCATGGGATTTTTTTGCATTCTCTAAAAATTCAGCCAAAATGGAGGTTAAGAAAATCTCCTCGTTAATTTGGGACATTACTCGTTTTCGACCCTTCTTTACTAGGAAGGCCATAATGTGGCATATTTGCATTGAATCTTAGCGTGTGACAATTCGTTGGATAGGTAAACAACATAACTACGACTTCCATGGGATATTTTTGCATTCTCTAAAAATTCAGCCAAAATGGGGGTTAAGAAAATATCCTCGTTAATTTGGGACATTACTCGTTTTCGACCCTTTTTTATAAGGAAGGCCATAAAGTGGCCGGTTTGTATTGAATCTTAGCATGGGACAATTTGTTGGATAGGTAAACAACATAGCTACGACTTCCATGGGATTTTTTTGCATTCTCTAAAAATTCAGCCGAAATGGAGGTTAAGAAAATCTCCTCGTTAATTTGGGACATTACTCGTTTTCGACCCTTTTTTAGTAGGAAGGCCATAATGTAGCCAATTTGCATTGAATCTTAGCGTCTGACAATTCGTTGGATAGGTAAACAACATAACTACGACTTCCATGGGATATTTTTGCATTCTCTAAAAATTCAGCCAAAATGGAGGTTAAGAAAATCCCCTAGTTAATTTAGGACATTACTCATTTTCAACCCTTTTTTATAAGGAAGGCCATAAAGTGGCCGGTTTGTATTGAATCTTAGCATGGGACAATTTGTTGGATAGGTAAACAACATAGCTACGACTTCCATGGGATTTTTTTGCATTCTCTAAAAATTCAGCCAAAATGGAGGTTAAGAAAATCTCCTCGTTAATTTGGGACATTACTCGTTTTCGACCCTTCTTTACTAGGAAGGCCATAATGTGGCATATTTGCATTGAATCTTAGCGTGTGACAATTCGTTGGATAGGTAAACAACATAACTACGACTTCCATGGAATATTTTTGCATTCTCTAAAAATTTGGCCAAAATGGAGGTTAAGAAAATCTCCTCGTTAATTTAGGACATCACTCGTTTGCGACCTATTTTTACTAGGAAGGCCATAAAGTGGCCGATTTGTATTGAATCTTAGCATGTGACAATTCGTTGGATAGGTAAACAACATAGCTACGACTTCCATGGCATATTTTTGCATTTTTTAAAAATTCAGCCAAAATGGAGGTTAAGAAAATCTCCTCGTTAATTTGGGACATTACTCGTTTTCGACGCTTTTTTACTAGGAAGGCCATAATGTGGCCGATTTGCATTGAATCTTAGCGTGTGACAATTCGTTGGATAGGTAAACAACATAACTATGACTTCCATGGGATATTTTTGCATTCTCTAAAAATTCAGCCAAAATGGGGGTTAAGAAAATATCCTCGTTAATTTGGGACATTACTCGTTTTCGACCCTTTTTTAGTAGGAAGGCCATAATGTGGCCGATTTGCATTGAATCTTAGCGTGTGACAATTCGTTGGATTGGTAAACAACATAACTATGACTTCCATGGGATATTTTTGCATTCTCTAAAAATTCAGCCAAAATGGGGGTTAAGAAAATATCCTCGTTAATTTGGGACATTACTCGTTTTCGACCCTTTTTTAGTAGGAAGGCCATAATGTGGCCGATTTGCATTGAATCTAAGCGTGTGACAATTCGTTGGATAGGTAAACAACATAACTACGACTTCCATGGGATAATTTTGCATTCTCTAAAAATTCAGCCAAAATGGAGGTTAAGAAAATCCCCTCGTTAATTTAGGACATTACTCATTTTCGACCCTTTTTTATAAGGAAGGCCATAAAGTGGCCGGTTTGTAATGAATCTTAGCATGGGACAATTCGTTGGATAGGTAAACAACATAGCTACGACTTCCATGGGAAATTTTTGCATTTTTTAAAAATTCAGCCAAAATGGAGGTTAAGAAAATCTCCTCGTTAATTTGGGACATTACTCGTTTTCGACCCTTTTTTACTAGGAAGGCCATAATGTGGCCGATTTGCATTGAATCTTAGCGTGTGACAATTCGTTGGATAGGTAAACAACATAACTATGACTTCCATGGGATATTTTTGCATTCTCTAAAAATTCAGCCAAAATGGGGGTTAAGAAAATATCCTCGTTAATTTGGGACATTACTCGTTTTCGACCCTTTTTTAGTAGGAAGGCCATAATGTGGCCGATTTGCTTTGAATCTTAGCGTGTGACAATTCGTTGGATAGGTAAACAACATAACTACGACTTCCATGGGATATTTTTGCATTCTCTACAAATTCAGCCAAAATGGGGGTTAAGAAAATATCCTCGTTAATTTGGGACATTACTCGTTTTCGACCCTTTTTTAGTAGGAAGGCCATAATGTAGCCGATTTGCATTGAATCTTAGCGTGTGACAATTCGTTGGATAGGTAAACAACATAACTACGACTTCCATGGGATATTTTTGCATTCTCTAAAAATTCAGCCAAAATGTAGGTTAAGAAAATCCCCTAGTTAATTTAGGACATTACTCATTTTCAACCCTTTTTTATAAGGAAGGCCATAAAGTGGCCGGTTTGTATTGAATCTTAGCATGGGACAATTTGTTGGATAGGTAAACAACATAGCTACGACTTCCATGGGATTTTTTTGCATTCTCTAAAAATTCAGCCAAAATGGAGGTTAAGAAAATATCCTCGTTAATTTGGGACATTACTCGTTTTCGACCCTTCTTTACTAGGAAGGCCATAATGTGGCATACTTGCATTGAATCTTAGCGTGTGACAATTCGTTGGATAGGTAAACAACATAACTACGACTTCCATGGAATATTTTTGCATTCTCTAAAAATTTGGCCAAAATGGAGGTTAAGAAAATCTCCTCGTTAATTTAGGACATCACTCGTTTGCGACCTATTTTTACTAGGAAGGCCATAAAGTGGCCGATTTGTATTGAATCTTAGCATGTGACAATTCGTTGGATAGGTAAACAACATAGCTACGACTTCCATGGGATTTTTTTGCATTCTCTAAAAATTCAGCCAAAATGGAGGTTAAGAAAATCTCCTCGTTAATTTGGGACATTACTCGTTTTCGACCCTTCTTTACTAGGAAGGCCATAATGTGGCATATTTGCATTGAATCTTAGCGTGTGACAATTCGTTGGATAGGTAAACAACATAACTACGACTTCCATGGGATATTTTTGCATTCTCTAAAAATTCAGCCAAAATGGGGGTTAAGAAAATATCCTCGTTAATTTGGGACATTACTCGTTTTCGACCCTTTTTTAGTAGGAAGGCCATAATGTGGCCGATTTGCATTGAATCTAAGCGTGTGACAATTCGTTGGATAGGTAAACAACATAACTACGACTTCCACGGGATAATTTTGCATTCTCTAAAAATTCAGCCAAAATG
Organism: Medicago sativa; assembly: GCF_051527215.1. Taxonomy (NCBI): domain Eukaryota; kingdom Viridiplantae; phylum Streptophyta; class Magnoliopsida; order Fabales; family Fabaceae; genus Medicago; species Medicago sativa. Next base: position 99,086,843 of record NC_140754.1, on the reverse strand, counting down.
GAGGTTAAGAAAATCCCCTCGTTAATTTAGGACATTACTCATTTTCGACCCTTTTTTATAAGGAAGGCCATAAAGTGGCCGGTTTGTAATGAATCTTAGCATGGGACAATTCGTTGGATAGGTAAACAACATAGCTACGACTTCCATGGGATATTTTTGCATTTTTTAAAAATTCAGCCAAAATGGAGGTTAAGAAAATCTCCTCGTTAATTTGGGACATTACTCGTTTTCGACCCTTTTTTACTAGGAAGGCCATAATGTGGCCGATTTGCATTGAATCTTAGCGTGTGACAATTCGTTGGATAGGTAAACAACATAACTATGACTTCCATGGGATATTTTTGCATTCTCTAAAAATTCAGCCAAAATGGGGGTTAAGAAAATATCCTCGTTAATTTGGGACATTACTCGTTTTCGACCCTTTTTTAGTAGGAAGGCCATAATGTGGCCGATTTGCATTGAATCTTAGCGTGTGACAATTCGTTGGATAGGTAAACAACATAACTACGACTTCCATGGGATATTTTTGCATTCTCTAAAAATTCAGCCAAAATGGGGGTTAAGAAAATATCCTCGTTAATTTGGGACATTACTCGTTTTCGACCCTTTTTTAGTAGGAAGGCCATAATGTAGCCGATTTGCATTGAATCTTAGCGTGTGACAATTCGTTGGATAGGTAAACAACATAACTACGACTTCCATGGGATATTTTTGCATTCTCTAAAAATTCAGCCAAAATGGAGGTTAAGAAAATCCCCTCGTTAATTTAGGACATTACTCGTTTTCGACCCTTTTTTATAAGGAAGGCCATAAAGTGGCCGGTTTGTATTGAATCTTAGCATGGGACAATTTGTTGGATAGGTAAACAACATAGCTACGACTTCCATGGGATTTTTTTGCATTCTCTAAAAATTCAGCCAAAATGGAGGTTAAGAAAATCTTCTCGTTAATTTGGGACATTACTCGTTTTCGACCCTTCTTTACTAGGAAGGCCATAATGTGGCATATTTGCATTGAATCTTAGCGTGTGACAATTCGTTGGATAGGTAAACAACATAACTACGACTTCCATGGGATATTTTTGCATTTTTTAAAAATTCAGCCAAAATGGAGGTTAAGAAAATCTCCTCGTTAATTTGGGACATTACTCGTTTTCGACCCTTTTTTACTAGGAAGGCCATAATGTGGCCGATTTGCATTGAATCTTAGCGTGTGACAATTCGTTGGATAGGTAAACAACATAACTATGACTTCCATGGGATATTTTTGCATTCTCTAAAAATTCAGCCAAAATGGGGGTGAAGAAAATATCCTCGTTAATTTGGGACATTACTCGTTTTCGACCCTTTTTTAGTAGGAAGGCCATAATGTGGCCGATTTGCATTGAATCTTAGCGTGTGACAATTCGTTGGATAGGTAAACAACATAACTACGACTTCCATGGGATATTTTTGCATTCTCTAAAAATTCAGCCAAAATGGGGGTTAAGAAAATATCCTCGTTAATTTGGGACATTACTCGTTTTCGACCCTTTTTTAGTAGGAAGGCCATAATGTAGCCGATTTGCATTGAATCTTAGCGTGTGACAATTCGTTGGATAGGTAAACAACATAACTATGACTTCCATGGGATATTTTTGCATTCTCTAAAAATTCAGCCAAAATGGGGGTTAAGAAAATATCCTCGTTAATTTGGGACATTACTCGTTTTCGACCCTTTTTTAGTAGGAAGGCCATAATGTAGCCGATTTGCATTGAATCTTAGCGTGTGACAATTCGTTGGATAGGTAAACAACATAACTACGACTCCCATGGGATATTTTTGCATTCTCTAAAAATTCAGCCAAAATGGAGGTTAAGAAAATCCCCTCGTTAATTTAGGACATTACTCGTTTTCGACCCTTTTTTATAAGGAAGGCCATAAAGTGGCCGGTTTGTATTGAATCTTAGCATGGGACAATTTGTTGGATAGGTAAACAACATAGCTACGACTTCCATGGGATTTTTTTGCATTCTCTAAAAATTCAGCCAAAATGGAGGTTAAGAAAATCTTCTCGTTAATTTGGGACATTACTCGTTTTCGACCCTTCTTTACTAGGAAGGCCATAATGTGGCATATTTGCATTGAATCTTAGCGTGTGACAATTCGTTGGATAGGTAAACAACATAACTACGACTTCCATGGGATATTTTTGCATTCTCTAAAAATTCAGCCAAAATGGGGGTTAAGAAAATATCCTCGTTAATTTGGGACATTACTCGTTTTCGACCCTTTTTTATAAGGAAGGCCATAAAGTGGCCGGTTTGTATTGAATCTTAGCATGGGACAATTCGTTGGATAGGTAAACAACATAGCTACGACTTCCATGGGATATTTTTGCATTTTTTAAAAATTCAGCCAAAATGGAGGTTAAGAAAATCTCCTCGTTAATTTGGGACATTACTCGTTTTCGACCCTTTTTTACTAGGAAGGCCATAATGTGGCCGATTTGCATTGAATCTTAGCGTGTGACAATTCGTTGGATTGGTAAACAACATAACTATGACTTCCATGGGATATTTTTGCATTCTCTAAAAATTCAGCCAAAATGGGGGTTAAGAAAATATCCTCGTTAATTTGGGACATTACTCGTTTTCGACCCTTTTTTAGTAGGAAGGCCATAATGTGGCCGATTTGCATTGAATCTAAGCGTGTGACAATTCGTTGGATAGGTAAACAACATAACTACGACTTCCACGGGATAATTTTGCATTCTCTAAAAATTCAGCCAAAATGGAGGTTAAGAAAATCCCCTCGTTAATTTAGGACATTACTCATTTTCGACCCTTTTTTATAAGGAAGGCCATAAAGTGGCCGGTTTGTAATGAATCTTAGCATGGGACAATTCGTTGGATAGGTAAACAACATAGCTACGACTTCCATGGGATATTTTTGCATTTTTTAAAAATTCAGCCAAAATGGAGGTTAAGAAAATCTCCTCGTTAATTTGGGACATTACTCGTTTTCGACCCTTTTTTACTAGGAAGGCCATAATGTGGCCGATTTGCATTGAATCTTAGCGTGTGACAATTCGTTGGATAGGTAAACAACATAACTATGACTTCCATGGGATATTTTTGCATTCTCTAAAAATTCAGCCAAAATGGGGGTTAAGAAAATATCCTCGTTAATTTGGGACATTACTCGTTTTCGACCCTTTTTTACTAGGAAGGCCATAATGTGGCCGATTTGCATTGAATCTTAGCGTGTGACAATTCGTTGGATAGGTAAACAACATAACTATGACTTCCATGGGATATTTTTGCATTCTCTAAAAATTCAGCCAAAATGGGGGTTAAGAAAATATCCTCGTTAATTTGGGACATTACTCGTTTTCGACCCTTTTTTAGTAGGAAGGCCATAATGTGGCCGATTTGCATTGAATCTAAGCGTGTGACAATTCGTTGGATAGGTAAACAACATAACTACGACTTCCACGGGATAATTTTGCATTCTCTAAAAATTCAGCCAAAATGGAGGTTAAGAAAATCCCCTCGTTAATTTAGGACATTACTCATTTTCGACCCTTTTTTATAAGGAAGGCCATAAAGTGGCCGGTTTGTAATGAATCTTAGCATGGGACAATTCGTTGGATAGGTAAACAACATAGCTACGACTTCCATGGGATATTTTTGCATTTTTTAAAAATTCAGCCAAAATGGAGGTTAAGAAAATCTCCTCGTTAATTTGGGACATTACTCGTTTTCGACCCTTTTTTACTAGGAAGGCCATAATGTGGCCGATTTGCATTGAATCTTAGCGTGTGACAATTCGTTGGATAGGTAAACAACATAACTATGACTTCCATGGGATATTTTTGCATTCTCTAAAAATTCAGCCAAAATGGGGGTTAAGAAAATATCCTCGTTAATTTGGGACATTACTCGTTTTCGACCCTTTTTTAGTAGGAAGGCCATAATGTGGCCGATTTGCATTGAATCTTAGCGTGTGACAATTCGTTGGATAGGTAAACAACATAACTACGACTTCCATGGGATATTTTTGCATTCTCTAAAAATTCAGCCAAAATGGGGGTTAAGAAAATATCCTCGTTAATTTGGGACATTACTCGTTTTCGACCCTTTTTTAGTAGGAAGGCCATAATGTAGCCGATTTGCATTGAATCTTAGCGTGTGACAATTCGTTGGATAGGTAAACAACATAACTACGACTTCCATGGGATATTTTTGCATTCTCTAAAAATTCAGCCAAAATGGAGGTTAAGAAAATCCCCTAGTTAATTTAGGACATTACTCATTTTCAACCCTTTTTTATAAGGAAGGCCATAAAGTGGCCGGTTTGTATTGAATCTTAGCATGGGACAATTTGTTGGATAGGTAAACAACATAGCTACGACTTCCATGGGATTTTTTTGCATTCTCTAAAAATTCAGCCAAAATGGAGGTTAAGAAAATCTCCTCGTTAATTTGGGACATTACTCGTTTTCGACCCTTCTTTACTAGGAAGGCCATAATGTGGCATATTTGCATTGAATCTTTGCGTGTGACAATTCGTTGGATAGGTAAACAACATAACTATGACTTCCATGGGATATTTTTGCATTCTCTAAAAATTCAGCCAAAATGGGGGTTAAGAAAATATCCTCGTTAATTTGGGACATTACTCGTTTTCGACCCTTTTTTAGTAGGAAGGCCATAATGTGGCCGATTTGCATTGAATCTTAGCGTGTGACAATTCGTTGGATAGGTAAACAACATAACTACGACTTCCATGGGATATTTTTGCATTCTCTAAAAATTCAGCCAAAATGGGGGTTAAGAAAATATCCTCGTTAATTTGGGACATTACTCGTTTTCGACCCTTTTTTATAAGGAAGGCCATAAAGTGGCCGGTTTGTATTGAATCTTAGCATGGGACAATTCGTTGGATAGGTAAACAACATAGCTACGACTTCCATGGGATATTTTTGCATTTTTTAAAAATTCAGCCAAAATGGAGGTTAAGAAAATCTCCTCGTTAATTTGGGACATTACTCGTTTTCGACCCTTTTTTACTAGGAAGGCCATAATGTGGCCGATTTGCATTGAATCTTAGCGTGTGACAATTCGTTGGATTGGTAAACAACATAACTATGACTTCCATGGGATATTTTTGCATTCTCTAAAAATTCAGCCAAAATGGGGGTTAAGAAAATATCCTCGTTAATTTGGGACATTACTCGTTTTCGACCCTTTTTTAGTAGGAAGGCCATAATGTGGCCGATTTGCATTGAATCTAAGCGTGTGACAATTCGTTGGATAGGTAAACAACATAACTACGACTTCCACGGGATAATTTTGCATTCTCTAAAAATTCAGCCAAAATGGAGGTTAAGAAAATCCCCTCGTTAATTTAGGACATTACTCATTTTCGACCCTTTTTTATAAGGAAGGCCATAAAGTGGCCGGTTTGTAATGAATCTTAGCATGGGACAATTCGTTGGATAGGTAAACAACATAGCTACGACTTCCATGGGATATTTTTGCATTTTTTAAAAATTCAGCCAAAATGGAGGTTAAGAAAATCTCCTCGTTAATTTGGGACATTACTCGTTTTCGACCCTTTTTTACTAGGAAGGCCATAATGTGGCCGATTTGCATTGAATCTTAGCGTGTGACAATTCGTTGGATAGGTAAACAACATAACTATGACTTCCATGGGATATTTTTGCATTCTCTAAAAATTCAGCCAAAATGGGGGTTAAGAAAATATCCTCGTTAATTTGGGACATTACTCGTTTTCGACCCTTTTTTAGTAGGAAGGCCATAATGTGGCCGATTTGCATTGAATCTTAGCGTGTGACAATTCGTTGGATAGGTAAACAACATAACTACGACTTCCATGGGATATTTTTGCATTCTCTAAAAATTCAGCCAAAATGGGGGTTAAGAAAATATCCTCGTTAATTTGGGACATTACTCGTTTTCGACCCTTTTTTAGTAGGAAGGCCATAATGTAGCCGATTTGCATTGAATCTTAGCGTGTGACAATTCGTTGGATAGGTAAACAACATAACTACGACTTCCATGGGATATTTTTGCATTCTCTAAAAATTCAGCCAAAATGGAGGTTAAGAAAATCCCCTAGTTAATTTAGGACATTACTCATTTTCAACCCTTTTTTATAAGGAAGGCCATAAAGTGGCCGGTTTGTATTGAATCTTAGCATGGGACAATTTGTTGGATAGGTAAACAACATAGCTACGACTTCCATGGGATTTTTTTGCATTCTCTAAAAATTCAGCCAAAATGGAGGTTAAGAAAATCTCCTCGTTAATATGGGACATTACTCGTTTTCGACCCTTCTTTACTAGGAAGGCCATAATGTGGCATATTTGCATTGAATCTTTGCGTGTGACAATTCGTTGGATAGGTAAACAACATAACTATGACTTCCATGGGATATTTTTGCATTCTCTAAAAATTCAGCCAAAATGGGGGTTAAGAAAATATCCTCGTTAATTTGGGACATTACTCGTTTTCGACCCTTTTTTAGTAGGAAGGCCATAATGTGGCCGATTTGCATTGAATCTTAGCGTGTGACAATTCGTTGGATAGGTAAACAACATAACTACGACTTCCATGGGATATTTTTGCATTCTCTAAAAATTCAGCCAAAATGGGGGTTAAGAAAATATCCTCGTTAATTTGGGACATTACTCGTTTTCGACCCTTTTTTATAAGGAAGGCCATAAAGTGGCCGGTTTGTATTGAATCTTAGCATGGGACAATTCGTTGGATAGGTAAACAACATAGCTACGACTTCCATGGGATATTTTTGCATTTTTTAAAAATTCAGCCAAAATGGAGGTTAAGAAAATCTCCTCGTTAATTTGGGACATTACTCGTTTTCGACCCTTTTTTACTAGGAAGGCCATAATGTGGCCGATTTGCATTGAATCTTAGCGTGTGACAATTCGTTGGATTGGTAAACAACATAACTATGACTTCCATGGGATATTTTTGCATTCTCTAAAAATTCAGCCAAAATGGGGGTTAAGAAAATATCCTCGTTAATTTGGGACATTACTCGTTTGCGACCCTTTTTTAGTAGGAAAGCCATAATGTGGCCGATTTGCATTGAATCTAAGCGTGTGACAATTCGTTGGATAGGTAAACAACATAACTACGACTTCCATGGGATATTTTTGCATTCTCTAAAAATTCAGCCAAAATGGAGGTTAAGAAAATCCCCTCGTTAATTTAGGACATTACTCGTTTTCGACCCTTTTTTATAAGGAAGGCCATAAAGTGGTCGGTTTGTATTGAATCTTAGCATGGGACAATTCGTTGGATAGGTAAACAACATAGCTACGACTTCCATGTGATATTTTTGCATTTTTTAAAAATTCAGCCAAAATGGAGGTTAAGAAAATCTCCTCGTTAATTTGGGACATTACTCGTTTTCGACCCTTTTTTACTAGGAAGGCCATAATGTGGCCGATTTGCATTGAATCTTAGCGTGTCACAATTCGTTGGATAGGTAAACAACATAACTATGACTTCCATGGGATATTTTTGCATTCTCTAAAAATTCAGCCAAAATGGGGGTTAAGAAAATATCCTCGTTAATTTGGGACATTACTCGTTTTCGACCCTTTTTTAGTAGGAAGGCCATAATGTGGCCGATTTGCATTGAATCTTAGCGTGTGACAATTCGTTGGATAGGTAAAAAACATAACTACGACTTCCATGGGATATTTTTGCATTCTCTAAAAATTCAGCCAAAATGGGGGTTAAGAAAATATCCTCGTTAATTTGGGACATTACTCGTTTTCGACCCTTTTTTATAAGGAAGGCCATAAAGTGGCCGGTTTGTATTGAATCTTAGCATGGGACAATTCGTTGGATAGGTAAACAACATAGCTACGACTTCCATGGGATATTTTTGCATTTTTTAAAAATTCAGCCAAAATGGAGGTTAAGAAAATCTCCTCGTTAATTTGGGACATTACTCGTTTTCGACCCTTTTTTACTAGGAAGGCCATAATGTGGCCGATTTGCATTGAATCTTAGCGTGTGACAATTCGTTGGATTGGTAAACAACATAACTATGACTTCCATGGGATATTTTTGCATTCTCTAAAAATTCAGCCAAAATGGGGGTTAAGAAAATATCCTCGTTAATTTGGGACATTACTCGTTTTCGACCCTTTTTTAGTAGGAAGGCCATAATGTAGCCGATTTGCATTGAATCTTAGCGTGTGACAATTCGTTGGATAGGTAAACAACATAACTACGACTTCCATGGGATATTTTTGCATTTTTTAAAAATTCAGCCAAAATGGAGGTTAAGAAAATCCCCTAGTTAATTTAGGACATTACTCATTTTCAACCCTTTTTTATAAGGAAGGCCATAAAGTGGCCGGTTTGTATTGAATCTTAGCATGGGACAATTTGTTGGATAGGTAAACAACATAGCTACGACTTCCATGGGATTTTTTTGCATTCTCTAAAAATTCAGCCAAAATGGAGGTTAAGAAAATCTCCTCGTTAATATGGGACATTACTCGTTTTCGACCCTTCTTTACTAGGAAGGCCATAATGTGGCATATTTGCATTGAATCTTTGCGTGTGACAATTCGTTGGATAGGTAAACAACATAACTATGACTTCCATGGGATATTTTTGCATTCTCTAAAAATTCAGCCAAAATGGGGGTTAAGAAAATATCCTCGTTAATTTGGGACATTACTCGTTTTCGACCCTTTTTTAGTAGGAAGGCCATAATGTGGCCGATTTGCATTGAATCTTAGCGTGTGACAATTCGTTGGATAGGTAAACAACATAACTACGACTTCCATGGGATATTTTTGCATTCTCTAAAAATTCAGCCAAAATGGGGGTTAAGAAAATATCCTCGTTAATTTGGGACATTACTCGTTTTCGACCCTTTTTTATAAGGAAGGCCATAAAGTGGCCGGTTTGTATTGAATCTTAGCATGGGACAATTCGTTGGATAGGTAAACAACATAGCTACGACTTCCATGGGATATTTTTGCATTTTTTAAAAATTCAGCCAAAATGGAGGTTAAGAAAATCTCCTCGTTAATTTGGGACATTACTCGTTTTCGACCCTTTTTTACTAGGAAGGCCATAATGTGGCCGATTTGCATTGAATCTTAGCGTGTGACAATTCGTTGGATTGGTAAACAACATAACTATGACTTCCATGGGATATTTTTGCATTCTCTAAAAATTCAGCCAAAATGGGGGTTAAGAAAATATCCTCGTTAATTTGGGACATTACTCGTTTGCGACCCTTTTTTAGTAGGAAAGCCATAATGTGGCCGATTTGCATTGAATCTAAGCGTGTGACAATTCGTTGGATAGGTAAACAACATAACTACGACTTCCATGGGATATTTTTGCATTCTCTAAAAATTCAGCCAAAATGGAGGTTAAGAAAATCCCCTCGTTAATTTAGGACATTACTCGTTTTCGACCCTTTTTTATAAGGAAGGCCATAAAGTGGTCGGTTTGTATTGAATCTTAGCATGGGACAATTCGTTGGATAGGTAAACAACATAGCTACGACTTCCATGTGATATTTTTGCATTTTTTAAAAATTCAGCCAAAATGGAGGTTAAGAAAATCTCCTCGTTAATTTGGGACATTACTCGTTTTCGACCCTTTTTTACTAGGAAGGCCATAATGTGGCCGATTTGCATTGAATCTTAGCGTGTCACAATTCGTTGGATAGGTAAACAACATAACTATGACTTCCATGGGATATTTTTGCATTCTCTAAAAATTCAGCCAAAATGGGGGTTAAGAAAATATCCTCGTTAATTTGGGACATTACTCGTTTTCGACCCTTTTTTAGTAGGAAGGCCATAATGTGGCCGATTTGCATTGAATCTTAGCGTGTGACAATTTGTTGGATAGGTAAAAAACATAACTACGACTTCCATGGGATATTTTTGCATTCTCTAAAAATTCAGCCAAAATGGGGGTTAAGAAAATATCCTCGTTAATTTGGGACATTACTCGTTTTCGACCCTTTTTTATAAGGAAGGCCATAAAGTGGCCGGTTTGTATTGAATCTTAGCATGGGACAATTCGTTGGATAGGTAAACAACATAGCTACGACTTCCATGGGATATTTTTGCATTTTTTAAAAATTCAGCCAAAATGGAGGTTAAGAAAATCTCCTCGTTAATTTGGGACATTACTCGTTTTCGACCCTTTTTTACTAGGAAGGCCATAATGTGGCCGATTTGCATTGAATCTTAGCGTGTGACAATTCGTTGGATTGGTAAACAACATAACTATGACTTCCATGGGATATTTTTGCATTCTCTAAAAATTCAGCCAAAATGGGGGTTAAGAAAATATCCTCGTTAATTTGGGACATTACTCGTTTTCGACCCTTTTTTAGTAGGAAGGCCATAATGTGGCCGATTTGCATTGAATCTAAGCGTGTGACAATTCGTTGGATAGGTAAACAACATAACTACGACTTCCACGGGATAATTTTGCATTCTCTAAAAATTCAGCCAAAATGGAGGTTAAGAAAATCCCCTCGTTAATTTAGGACATTACTCATTTTCGACCCTTTTTTATAAGGAAGGCCATAAAGTGGCCGGTTTGTAATGAATCTTAGCATGGGACAATTCGTTGGATAGGTAAACAACATAGCTACGACTTCCATGGGATATTTTTGCATTTTTTAAAAATTCAGCCAAAATGGAGGTTAAGAAAATCTCCTCGTTAATTTGGGACATTACTCGTTTTCGACCCTTTTTTACTAGGAAGGCCATAATGTGGCCGATTTGCATTGAATCTTAGCGTGTGACAATTCGTTGGATAGGTAAACAACATAACTATGACTTCCATGGGATATTTTTGCATTCTCTAAAAATTCAGCCAAAATGGGGGTTAAGAAAATATCCTCGTTAATTTGGGACATTACTCGTTTTCGACCCTTTTTTAGTAGGAAGGCCATAATGTGGCCGATTTGCATTGAATCTTAGCGTGTGACAATTCGTTGGATAGGTAAACAACATAACTACGACTTCCATGGGATATTTTTGCATTCTCTAAAAATTCAGCCAAAATGGGGGTTAAGAAAATATCCTCGTTAATTTGGGACATTACTCGTTTTCGACCCTTTTTTAGTAGGAAGGCCATAATGTGGCCGATTTGCATTGAATCTAAGCGTGTGACAATTCGTTGGATAGGTAAACAACATAACTACGACTTCCACGGGATAATTTTGCATTCTCTAAAAATTCAGCCAAAATGGAGGTTAAGAAAATCCCCTCGTTAATTTAGGACATTACTCATTTTCGACCCTTTTTTATAAGGAAGGCCATAAAGTGGCCGGTTTGTAATGAATCTTAGCATGGGACAATTCGTTGGATAGGTAAACAACATAGCTACGACTTCCATGGGATATTTTTGCATTTTTTAAAAATTCAGCCAAAATGGAGGTTAAGAAAATCTCCTCGTTAATTTGGGACATTACTCGTTTTCGACCCTTTTTTACTAGGAAGGCCATAATGTGGCCGATTTGCATTGAATCTTAGCGTGTGACAATTCGTTGGATAGGTAAACAACATAACTATGACTTCCATGGGATATTTTTGCATTCTCTAAAAATTCAGCCAAAATGGGGGTTAAGAAAATATCCTCGTTAATTTGGGACATTACTCGTTTTCGACCCTTTTTTAGTAGGAAGGCCATAATGTGGCCGATTTGCATTGAATCTTAGCGTGTGACAATTCGTTGGATAGGTAAACAACATAACTACGACTTCCATGGGATATTTTTGCATTCTCTAAAAATTCAGCCAAAATGGGGGTTAAGAAAATATCCTCGTTAATTTGGGACATTACTCGTTTTCGACCCTTTTTTATAAGGAAGGCCATAAAGTGGCCGGTTTGTATTGAATCTTAGCATGGGACAATTCGTTGGATAGGTAAACAACATAGCTACGACTTCCATGGGATATTTTTGCATTTTTTAAAAATTCAGCCAAAATGGAGGTTAAGAAAATCTCCTCGTTAATTTGGGACATTACTCGTTTTCGACCCTTTTTTACTAGGAAGGCCATAATGTGGCCGATTTGCATTGAATCTTAGCGTGTGACAATTCGTTGGATTGGTAAACAACATAACTATGACTTCCATGGGATATTTTTGCATTCTCTAAAAATTCAGCCAAAATGGGGGTTAAGAAAATATCCTCGTTAATTTGGGACATTACTCGTTTGCGACCCTTTTTTAGTAGGAAAGCCATAATGTGGCCGATTTGCATTGAATCTAAGCGTGTGACAATTCGTTGGATAGGTAAACAACATAACTACGACTTCCATGGGATATTTTTGCATTCTCTAAAAATTCAGCCAAAATGGAGGTTAAGAAAATCCCCTCGTTAATTTAGGACATTACTCGTTTTCGACCCTTTTTTATAAGGAAGGCCATAAAGTGGTCGGTTTGTATTGAATCTTAGCATGGGACAATTCGTTGGATAGGTAAACAACATAGCTACGACTTCCATGTGATATTTTTGCATTTTTTAAAAATTCAGCCAAAATGGAGGTTAAGAAAATCTCCTCGTTAATTTGGGACATTACTCGTTTTCGACCCTTTTTTACTAGGAAGGCCATAATGTGGCCGATTTGCATTGAATCTTAGCGTGTGACAATTCGTTGGATAGGTAAACAACATAACTATGACTTCCATGGGATATTTTTGCATTCTCTAAAAATTCAGCCAAAATGGGGGTTAAGAAAATATCCTCGTTAATTTGGGACATTACTCGTTTTCGACCCTTTTTTAGTAGGAAGGCCATAATGTGGCCGATTTGCATTGAATCTTAGCGTGTGACAATTCGTTGGATAGGTAAAAAACATAACTACGACTTCCATGGGATATTTTTGCATTCTCTAAAAATTCAGCCAAAATGGGGGTTAAGAAAATATCCTCGTTAATTTGGGACATTACTCGTTTTCGACCCTTTTTTATAAGGAAGGCCATAAAGTGGCCGGTTTGTATTGAATCTTAGCATGGGACAATTCGTTGGATAGGTAAACAACATAGCTACGACTTCCATGGGATATTTTTGCATTTTTTAAAAATTCAGCCAAAATGGAGGTTAAGAAAATCTCCTCGTTAATTTGGGACATTACTCGTTTTCGACCCTTTTTTACTAGGAAGGCCATAATGTGGCCGATTTGCATTGAATCTTAGCGTGTGACAATTCGTTGGATTGGTAAACAACATAACTATGACTTCCATGGGATATTTTTGCATTCTCTAAAAATTCAGCCAAAATGGGGGTTAAGAAAATATCCTCGTTAATTTGGGACATTACTCGTTTTCGACCCTTTTTTAGTAGGAAGGCCATAATGTGGCCGATTTGCATTGAATCTAAGCGTGTGACAATTCGTTGGATAGGTAAACAACATAACTACGACTTCCACGGGATAATTTTGCATTCTCTAAAAATTCAGCCAAAATGGAGGTTAAGAAAATCCCCTCGTTAATTTAGGACATTACTCATTTTCGACCCTTTTTTATAAGGAAGGCCATAAAGTGGCCGGTTTGTAATGAATCTTAGCATGGGACAATTCGTTGGATATGTAAACAACATAGCTACGACTTCCATGGGATATTTTTGCATTTTTTAAAAATTCAGCCAAAATGGAGGTTAAGAAAATCTCCTCGTTAATTTGGGACATTACTCGTTTTCGACCCTTTTTTACTAGGAAGGCCATAATGTGGCCGATTTGCATTGAATCTTAGCGTGTGACAATTCGTTGGATAGGTAAACAACATAACTATGACTTCCATGGGATATTTTTGCATTCTCTAAAAATTCAGCCAAAATGGGGGTTAAGAAAATATCCTCGTTAATTTGGGACATTACTCGTTTTCGACCCTTTTTTAGTAGGAAGGCCATAATGTGGCCGATTTGCATTGAATCTTAGCGTGTGACAATTCGTTGGATAGGTAAACAACATAACTACGACTTCCATGGGATATTTTTGCATTCTCTAAAAATTCAGCCAAAATGGGGGTTAAGAAAATATCCTCGTTAATTTGGGACATTACTCGTTTTCGACCCTTTTTTAGTAGGAAGGCCATAATGTGGCCGATTTGCATTGAATCTAAGCGTGTGACAATTCGTTGGATAGGTAAACAACATAACTACGACTTCCACGGGATAATTTTGCATTCTCTAAAAATTCAGCCAAAATGGAGGTTAAGAAAATCCCCTCGTTAATTTAGGACATTACTCATTTTCGACCCTTTTTTATAAGGAAGGCCATAAAGTGGCCGGTTTGTAATGAATCTTAGCATGGGACAATTCGTTGGATAGGTAAACAACATAGCTACGACTTCCATGGGATATTTTTGCATTTTTTAAAAATTCAGCCAAAATGGAGGTTAAGAAAATCTCCTCGTTAATTTGGGACATTACTCGTTTTCGACCCTTTTTTACTAGGAAGGCCATAATGTGGCCGATTTGCATTGAATCTTAGCGTGTGACAATTCGTTGGATAGGTAAACAACATAACTATGACTTCCATGGGATATTTTTGCATTCTCTAAAAATTCAGCCAAAATGGGGGTTAAGAAAATATCCTCGTTAATTTGGGACATTACTCGTTTTCGACCCTTTTTTAGTAGGAAGGCCATAATGTGGCCGATTTGCATTGAATCTTAGCGTGTGACAATTCGTTGGATAGGTAAACAACATAACTACGACTTCCATGGGATATTTTTGCATTCTCTAAAAATTCAGCCAAAATGGGGGTTAAGAAAATATCCTCGTTAATTTGGGACATTACTCGTTTTCGACCCTTTTTTAGTAGGAAGGCCATAATGTGGCCGATTTGCATTGAATCTAAGCGTGTGACAATTCGTTGGATAGGTAAACAACATAACTACGACTTCCACGGGATAATTTTGCATTCTCTAAAAATTCAGCCAAAATGGAGGTTAAGAAAATCCCCTCGTTAATTTAGGACATTACTCATTTTCGACCCTTTTTTATAAGGAAGGCCATAAAGTGGCCGGTTTGTAATGAATCTTAGCATGGGACAATTCGTTGGATAGGTAAACAACATAGCTACGACTTCCATGGGATATTTTTGCATTTTTTAAAAATTCAGCCAAAATGGAGGTTAAGAAAATCTCCTCGTTAATTTGGGACATTACTCGTTTTCGACCCTTTTTTACTAGGAAGGCCATAATGTGGCCGATTTGCATTGAATCTTAGCTTGTGACAATTCGTTGGATAGGTAAACAACATAACTACGACTTCCACGGGATAATTTTGCATTCTCTAAAAATTCAGCCAAAATGGAGGTTAAGAAAATCCCCTCGTTAATTTAGGACATTACTCATTTTCGACCCTTTTTTATAAGGAAGGCCATAAAGTGGCCGGTTTGTAATGAATCTTAGCATGGGACAATTCGTTGGATATGTAAACAACATAGCTACGACTTCCATGGGATATTTTTGCATTTTTTAAAAATTCAGCCAAAATGGAGGTTAAGAAAATCTCCTCGTTAATTTGGGACATTACTCGTTTTCGACCCTTTTTTACTAGGAAGGCCATAATGTGGCCGATTTGCATTGAATCTTAGCGTGTGACAATTCGTTGGATAGGTAAACAACATAACTATGACTTCCATGGGATATTTTTGCATTCTCTAAAAATTCAGCCAAAATGGGGGTTAAGAAAATATCCTCGTTAATTTGGGACATTACTCGTTTTCGACCCTTTTTTAGTAGGAAGGCCATAATGTGGCCGATTTGCATTGAATCTTAGCGTGTGACAATTCGTTGGATAGGTAAACAACATAACTACGACTTCCATGGGATATTTTTGCATTCTCTAAAAATTCAGCCAAAATGGGGGTTAAGAAAATATCCTCGTTAATTTGGGACATTACTCGTTTTCGACCCTTTTTTAGTAGGAAGGCCATAATGTGGCCGATTTGCATTGAATCTAAGCGTGTGACAATTCGTTGGATAGGTAAACAACATAACTACGACTTCCACGGGATAATTTTGCATTCTCTAAAAATTCAGCCAAAATGGAGGTTAAGAAAATCCCCTCGTTAATTTAGGACATTACTCATTTTCGACCCTTTTTTATAAGGGAGGCCATAAAGTGGCCGGTTTGTAATGAATCTTAGCATGGGACAATTCGTTGGATAGGTAAACAACATAGCTACGACTTCCATGGGATATTTTTGCATTTTTTAAAAATTCAGCCAAAATGGAGGTTAAGAAAATCTCCTCGTTAATTTGGGACATTACTCGTTTTCGACCCTTTTTTACTAGGAAGGCCATAATGTGGCCGATTTGCATTGAATCTTAGCGTGTGACAATTCGTTGGATAGGTAAACAACATAACTATGACTTCCATGGGATATTTTTGCATTCTCTAAAAATTCAGCCAAAATGGGGGTTAAGAAAATATCCTCGTTAATTTGGGACATTACTCGTTTTCGACCCTTTTTTAGTAGGAAGGCCATAATGTGGCCGATTTGCATTGAATCTTAGCGTGTGACAATTCGTTGGATAGGTAAACAACATAACTACGACTTCCATGGGATATTTTTGCATTCTCTAAAAATTCAGCCAAAATGGGGGTTAAGAAAATATCCTCGTTAATTTGGGACATTACTCGTTTTCGACCCTTTTTTAGTAGGAAGGCCATAATGTGGCCGATTTGCATTGAATCTAAGCGTGTGACAATTCGTTGGATAGGTAAACAACATAACTACGACTTCCACGGGATAATTTTGCATTCTCTAAAAATTCAGCCAAAATGGAGGTTAAGAAAATCCCCTCGTTAATTTAGGACATTACTCATTTTCGACCCTTTTTTATAAGGAAGGCCATAAAGTGGCCGGTTTGTAATGAATCTTAGCATGGGACAATTCGTTGGATAGGTAAACAACATAGCTACGACTTCCATGGGATATTTTTGCATTTTTTAAAAATTCAGCCAAAATGGAGGTTAAGAAAATCTCCTCGTTAATTTGGGACATTACTCGTTTTCGACCCTTTTTTACTAGGAAGGCCATAATGTGGCCGATTTGCATTGAATCTTAGCTTGTGACAATTCGTTGGATAGGTAAACAACATAACTACGACTTCCATGGGATATTTTTGCATTCTCTAAAAATTCAGCCAAAATGGAGGTTAAGAAAATCCCCTAGTTAATTTAGGACATTACTCATTTTCAACCCTTTTTTATAAGGAAGGCCATAAAGTGGCCGGTTTGTATTGAATCTTAGCATGGGACAATTTGTTGGATAGGTAAACAACATAGCTACGACTTCCATGGGATTTTTTTGCATTCTCTAAAAATTCAGCCAAAATGGAGGTTAAGAAAATCTCCTCGTTAATTTGGGACATTACTCGTTTTCGACCCTTCTTTACTAGGAAGGCCATAATGTGGCATATTTGCATTGAATCTTTGCGTGTGACAATTCGTTGGATAGGTAAACAACATAACTACGACTTCCATGGAATATTTTTGCATTCTCTAAAAATTTGGCCAAAATGGAGGTTAAGAAAATCTCCTCGTTAATTTAGGACATCACTCGTTTGCGACCTATTTTTACTAGGAAGGCCATAAAGTGGCCGATTTGTATTGAATCTTAGCATGTGACAATTCGTTGGATAGGTAAACAACATATCTACGACTTCCATGGGATATTTTTGCATTCTCTAAAAATTCAGCCAAAATGGAGGTTAAGAAAATCCCCTCGTTAATTTAGGACATTACTCGTTTTCGACCCTTTTTTATAAGGAAGGCCATAAAGTGGCCGGTTTGTATTGAATCTTAGCATGGGACAATTCGTTGGATAGGTAAACAACATAGCTACGACTTCCATGGGATATTTTTGCATTTTTTAAAAATTCAGCCAAAATGGAGGTTAAGAAAATCTCCTCGTTAATTTGGGACATTACTCGTTTTCGACGCTTTTTTACTAGGAAGGCCATAATGTGGCCGATTTGCATTGAATCTTAGCGTGTGACAATTCGTTGGATAGGTAAACAACATAACTATGACTTCCATGGGATATTTTTGCATTCTCTAAAAATTCAGCCAAAATGGGGGTTAAGAAAATATCCTCGTTAATTTGGGACATTACTCGTTTTCGACCCTTTTTTAGTAGGAAGGCCATAATGTGGCCGATTTGCATTGAATCTTAGCGTGTGACAATTCGTTGGATAGGTAAACAACATAACTACGACTTCCATGGGATATTTTTGCATTCTCTAAAAATTCAGCCAAAATGGGGGTTAAGAAAATATCCTCGTTAATTTGGGACATTACTCGTTTTCGACCCTTTTTTATAAGGAAGGCCATAAAGTGGCCGGTTTGTATTGAATCTTAGCATGGGACAATTCGTTGGATAGGTAAACAACATAGCTACGACTTCCATGGGATATTTTTGCATTTTTTAAAAATTCAGCCAAAATGGAGGTTAAGAAAATCTCCTCGTTAATTTGGGACATTACTCGTTTTCGACCCTTTTTTACTAGGAAGGCCATAATGTGGCCGATTTGCATTGAATCTTAGCGTGTGACAATTCGTTGGATTGGTAAACAACATAACTATGACTTCCATGGGATATTTTTGCATTCTCTAAAAATTCAGCCAAAATGGGGGTTAAGAAAATATCCTCGTTAATTTGGGACATTACTCGTTTGCGACCCTTTTTTAGTAGGAAAGCCATAATGTGGCCGATTTGCATTGAATCTAAGCGTGTGACAATTCGTTGGATAGGTAAACAACATAACTACGACTTCCATGGGATATTTTTGCATTCTCTAAAAATTCAGCCAAAATGGAGGTTAAGAAAATCCCCTCGTTAATTTAGGACATTACTCGTTTTCGACCATTTTTTATAAGGAAGGCCATAAAGTGGTCGGTTTGTATTGAATCTTAGCATGGGACAATTCGTTGGATAGGTAAACAACATAGCTACGACTTCCATGTGATATTTTTGCATTTTTTAAAAATTCAGCCAAAATGGAGGTTAAGAAAATCTCCTCGTTAATTTGGGACATTACTCGTTTTCGACCCTTTTTTACTAGGAAGGCCATAATGTGGCCGATTTGCATTGAATCTTAGCGTGTGACAATTCGTTGGATAGGTAAACAACATAACTATGACTTCCATGGGATATTTTTGCATTCTCTAAAAATTCAGCCAAAATGGGGGTTAAGAAAATATCCTCGTTAATTTGGGACATTACTCGTTTTCGACCCTTTTTTAGTAGGAAGGCCATAATGTGGCCGATTTGCATTGAATCTTAGCGTGTGACAATTCGTTGGATAGGTAAAAAACATAACTACGACTTCCATGGGATATTTTTGCATTCTCTAAAAATTCAGCCAAAATGGGGGTTAAGAAAATATCCTCGTTAATTTGGGACATTACTCGTTTTCGACCCTTTTTTAGTAGGAAGGCCATAATGTGGCCGATTTGCATTGAATCTTAGCGTGTGACAATTCGTTGGATAGGTAAACAACATAACTACGACTTCCATGGGATATTTTTGCATTCTCTAAAAATTCAGCCAAAATGGAGGTTAAGAAAATCCCCTCGTTAATTTAGGACATTACTCGTTTTCGACCCTTTTTTAGTAGGAAGGCCATAATGTGGCCGATTTGCATTGAATCTTAGCGTGTGACAATTCGTTGGATAGGTAAACAACATAACTACGACTTCCATGGGATATTTTTGCATTCTCTAAAAATTCAGCCAAAATGGAGGTTAAGAAAATCTCCTCGTTAATTTGGGACATTACTCGTTTTCGACCCTTTTTTAGTAGGAAGGCCATAATGTGGCCGATTTGCATTGAATCTTAGCGTGTGACAATTCGTTGGATAAGTAAACAACATAGCTACGACTTCCATGGGATATTTTTGCATTCTCTAAAAATTCAGCCAAAATGGGGGTTAAGAAAATATCCTCGTTATTTTGGGACATTACTCGTTTTCGACCCTTTTTTAGTAGGAAGGCCATAATGTGGCCGATTTGCATTGAATCTTAGCGTGTGACAATTCGTTGGATAGGTAAACAACATAACTATGACTTCCATGGGATATTTTTGCATTCTCTAAAAATTCAGCCAAAATGGGGGTTAAGAAAATATCCTCGTTAATTTGGGACATTACTCGTTTTCGACCCTTTTTTAGTAGGAAGGCCATAATGTGGCCGATTTGCATTGAATCTTAGCGTGTGACAATTCGTTGGATAGGTAAACAACATAGCTACGACTTCCATGGGATATTTTTGCATTTTTTAAAAATTCAGCCAAAATGGAGGTTAAGAAAATCTCCTCGTTAATTTGGGACATTACTCGTTTTCGACCCTTTTTTAGTAGGAAGGCCATAATGTGGCCGATTTGCATTGAATCTTAGCGTGTGACAATTCGTTGGATAGGTAAACAACATAACTACGACTTCCATGGGATATTTTTGCATTCTCTAAAAATTCAGCCAAAATGGAGGTTAAGAAAATCCCCTCGTTAATTTAGGACATTACTCGTTTTCGACCCTTTTTTATAAGGAAGGCCATAAAGTGGCCGGTTTGTATTGAATCTTAGCATGGGACAATTCGTTGGATAGGTAAACAACATAGCTACGACTTCCATGGGATATTTTTGCATTTTTTAAAAATTCAGCCAAAATGGAGGTTAAGAAAATCTCCTCGTTAATTTGGGACATTACTCGTTTTCGACCCATTTTTACTAGGAAGGCCATAATGTGGCCGATTTGCATTGAATCTTAGCGTGTGACAATTCGTTGGATAGGTAAACAACATAACTATGACTTCCATGGGATATTTTTGCATTCTCTAAAAATTCAGCCAAAATGGGGGTTAAGAAAATATCCTCGTTAATTTGGGACATTACTCGTTTTCGACCCTTTTTTAGTAGGAAGGCCATAATGTGCCCGATTTGCATTGAATCTTAGCGTGTGACAATTCGTTGGATAGGTAAACAACATAACTACGACTTCCATGGGATATTTTTGCATTCTCTAAAAATTCAGCCAAAATGGGGGTTAAGAAAATATCCTCGTTAATTTGGGACATTACTCGTTTTCGACCCTTTTTTAGTAGGAAGGCCATAATGTGGCCGATTTGCATTGAATCTAAGCGTGTGACAATTCGTTGGATAGGTAAACAACATAACTACGACTTCCACGGGATAATTTTGCATTCTCTAAAAATTCAGCCAAAATGGAGGTTAAGAAAATCCCCTCGTTAATTTAGGACATTACTCATTTTCGACCCTTTTTTATAAGGAAGGCCATAAAGTGGCCGGTTTGTAATGAATCTTAGCATGGGACAATTCGTTGGATAGGTAAACAACATAGCTACGACTTCCATGGGATATTTTTGCATTTTTTAAAAATTCAGCCAAAATGGAGGTTAAGAAAATCTCCTCGTTAATTTGGGACATTACTCGTTTTCGACCCTTTTTTACTAGGAAGGCCATAATGTGGCCGATTTGCATTGAATCTTAGCGTGTGACAATTCGTTGGATAGGTAAACAACATAACTACGACTTCCATGGGATATTTTTGCATTCTCTAAAAATTCAGCCAAAATGGAGGTTAAGAAAATCCCCTAGTTAATTTAGGACATTACTGATTTTCAACCCTTTTTTATAAGGAAGGCCATAAAGTGGCCGGTTTGTATTGAATCTTAGCATGGGACAATTTGTTGGATAGGTAAACAACATAGCTACGACTTCCATGGGATTTTTTTGCATTCTCTAAAAATTCAGCCAAAATGGAGGTTAAGAAAATCTCCTCGTTAATTTGGGACATTACTCGTTTTCGACCCTTCTTTACTAGGAAGGCCATAATGTGGCATATTTGCATTGAATCTTTGCGTGTGACAATTCGTTGGATAGGTAAACAACATAACTACGACTTCCATGGAATATTTTTGCATTCTCTAAAAATTTGGCCAAAATGGAGGTTAAGAAAATCTCCTCGTTAATTTAGGACATCACTCGTTTGCGACCTATTTTTACTAGGAAGGCCATAAATTGGCCGATTTGTATTGAATCTTAGCATGTGACAATTCGTTGGATAGGTAAACAACATATCTACGACTTCCATGGGATATTTTTGCATTCTCTAAAAATTCAGCCAAAATGGAGGTTAAGAAAATCCCCTCGTTAATTTAGGACATTACTCGTTTTCGACCCTTTTTTATAAGGAAGGCCATAAAGTGGCCGGTTTGTATTGAATCTTAGCATGGGACAATTCGTTGGATAGGTAAACAACATAGCTACGACTTCCATGGGATATTTTTGCATTTTTTAAAAATTCAGCCAAAATGGAGGTTAAGAAAATCTCCTCGTTAATTTGGGACATTACTCGTTTTCGACGCTTTTTTACTAGGAAGGCCATAATGTGGCCGATTTGCATTGAATCTTAGCGTGTGACAATTCGTTGGATAGGTAAACAACATAACTATGACTTCCATGGGATATTTTTGCATTCTCTAAAAATTCAGCCAAAATGGGGGTTAAGAAAATATCCTCGTTAATTTGGGACATTACTCGTTTTCGACCCTTTTTTAGTAGGAAGGCCATAATGTGGCCGATTTGCATTGAATCTTAGCGTGTGACAATTCGTTGGATAGGTAAACAACATAACTACGACTTCCATGGGATATTTTTGCATTCTCTAAAAATTCAGCCAAAATGGGGGTTAAGAAAATATCCTCGTTAATTTGGGACATTACTCGTTTTCGACCCTTTTTTATAAGGAAGGCCATAAAGTGGCCGGTTTGTATTGAATCTTAGCATGGGACAATTCGTTGGATAGGTAAACAACATAGCTACGACTTCCATGGGATATTTTTGCATTTTTTAAAAATTCAGCCAAAATGGAGGTTAAGAAAATCTCCTCGTTAATTTGGGACATTACTCGTTTTCGACCCTTTTTTACTAGGAAGGCCATAATGTGGCCGATTTGCATTGAATCTTAGCGTGTGACAATTCGTTGGATTGGTAAACAACATAACTATGACTTCCATGGGATATTTTTGCATTCTCTAAAAATTCAGCCAAAATGGGGGTTAAGAAAATATCCTCGTTAATTTGGGACATTACTCGTTTGCGACCCTTTTTTAGTAGGAAAGCCATAATGTGGCCGATTTGCATTGAATCTAAGCGTGTGACAATTCGTTGGATAGGTAAACAACATAACTACGACTTCCATGGGATATTTTTGCATTCTCTAAAAATTCAGCCAAAATGGAGGTTAAGAAAATCCCCTCGTTAATTTAGGACATTACTCGTTTTCGACCCTTTTTTACTAGGAAGGCCATAATGTGGCCGATTTGCATTGAATCTTAGCGTGTGACAATTCGTTGGATTGGTAAACAACATAACTATGACTTCCATGGGATATTTTTGCATTCTCTAAAAATTCAGCCAAAATGGGGGTTAAGAAAATATCCTCGTTAATTTGGGACATTACTCGTTTGCGACCCTTTTTTAGTAGGAAAGCCATAATGTGGCCGATTTGCATTGAATCTAAGCGTGTGACAATTCGTTGGATAGGTAAACAACATAAATACGACTTCCATGGGATATTTTTGCATTCTCTAAAAATTCAGCCAAAATGGAGGTTAAGAAAATCCCCTCGTTAATTTAGGACATTACTCGTTTTCGACCCTTTTTTATAAGGAAGGCCATAAAGTGGTCGGTTTGTATTGAATCTTAGCATGGGACAATTCGTTGGATAGGTAAACAACATAGCTACGACTTCCATGTGATATTTTTGCATTTTTTAAAAATTCAGCCAAAATGGAGGTTAAGAAAATCTCCTCGTTAATTTGGGACATTACTCGTTTTCGACCCTTTTTTACTAGGAAGGCCATAATGTGGCCGATTTGCATTGAATCTTAGCGTGTGACAATTCGTTGGATAGGTAAACAACATAACTATGACTTCCATGGGATATTTTTGCATTCTCTAAAAATTCAGCCAAAATGGGGGTTAAGAAAATATCCTCGTTAATTTGGGACATTACTCGTTTTCGACCCTTTTTTAGTAGGAAGGCCATAATGTGGCCGATTTGCATTGAATCTTAGCGTGTGACAATTCGTTGGATAGGTAAAAAACATAACTACGACTTCCATGGGATATTTTTGCATTCTCTAAAAATTCAGCCAAAATGGGGGTTAAGAAAATATCCTCGTTAATTTGGGACATTACTCGTTTTCGACCCTTTTTTAGTAGGAAGGCCATAATGTGGCCGATTTGCATTGAATCTTAGCGTGTGACAATTCGTTGGATAGGTAAACAACATAACTACGACTTCCATGGGATATTTTTGCATTCTCTAAAAATTCAGCCAAAATGGAGGTTAAGAAAATCCCCTCGTTAATTTAGGACATTACTCGTTTTCGACCCTTTTTTAGTAGGAAGGCCATAATGTGGCCGATTTGCATTGAATCTTAGCGTGTGACAATTCGTTGGATAGGTAAACAACATAACTACGACTTCCATGGGATATTTTTGCATTCTCTAAAAATTCAGCCAAAATGGAGGTTAAGAAAATCTCCTCGTTAATTTGGGACATTACTCGTTTTCGACCCTTTTTTAGTAGGAAGGCCATAATGTGGCCGATTTGCATTGAATCTTAGCGTGTGACAATTCGTTGGATAAGTAAACAACATAGCTACGACTTCCATGGGATATTTTTGCATTCTCTAAAAATTCAGCCAAAATGGGGGTTAAGAAAATATCCTCGTTATTTTGGGACATTACTCGTTTTCGACCCTTTTTTAGTAGGAAGGCCATAATGTGGCCGATTTGCATTGAATCTTAGCGTGTGACAATTCGTTGGATAGGTAAACAACATAACTATGACTTCCATGGGATATTTTTGCATTCTCTAAAAATTCAGCCAAAATGGGGGTTAAGAAAATATCCTCGTTAATTTTTGACATTACTCGTTTTCGACCCTTTTTTAGTAGGAAGGCCATAATGTGACCGATTTGCATTGAATCTTAGCGTGTGACAATTCGTTGGATAGGTAAACAACATAACTATGACTTCCATGGGATATTTTTGCATTCTCTAAAAATTCAGCCAAAATGGGGGTTAAGAAAATATCCTCGTTAATTTGGGACATTACTCGTTTTCGACCCTTTTTTAGTAGGAAGGCCATAATGTGGCCGATTTGCATTGAATCTTAGCGTGTGACAATTCGTTGGATAGGTAAACAACATAGCTACGACTTCCATGGGATATTTTTGCATTTTTTAAAAATTCAGCCAAAATGGAGGTTAAGAAAATCTCCTCGTTAATTTGGGACATTACTCGTTTTCGACCCTTTTTTAGAAGGAAGGCCATAATGTGGCCGATTTGCATTGAATCTTAGCGTGTGACAATTCGTTGGATAGGTAAACAACATAACTACGACTTCCATGGGATATTTTTGCATTCTCTAAAAATTCAGCCAAAATGGAGGTTAAGAAAATCCCCTCGTTAATTTAGGACATTACTCGTTTTCGACCCTTTTTTATAAGGAAGGCCATAAAGTGGCCGGTTTGTATTGAATCTTAGCATGGGACAATTCGTTGGATAGGTAAACAACATAGCTACGACTTCCATGGGATATTTTTGCATTTTTTAAAAATTCAGCCAAAATGGAGGTTAAGAAAATCTCCTCGTTAATTTGGGACATTACTCGTTTTCGACCCATTTTTACTAGGAAGGCCATAATGTGGCCGATTTGCATTGAATCTTAGCGTGTGACAATTCGTTGGATAGGTAAACAACATAACTATGACTTCCATGGAATATTTTTGCATTCTCTAAAAATTCAGCCAAAATGGGGGTTAAGAAAATATCCTTGTTAATTTGGGACATTACTCGTTTTCGACCCTTTTTTAGTAGGAAGGCCATAATATGGCCGATTTGCATTGAATCTTAGCGTGTGACAATTCGTTGGATAGGTAAACAACATAACTACCACTTCCATGGGATATTTTTGCATTCTCTAAAAATTCAGCCAAAATGGAGGTTAAGAAAATCCCCTAGTTAATTTAGGACATTACTCATTTTCAACCCTTTTTTATAAGGAAGGCCATAAAGTGGCCGGTTTGTATTGAATCTTAGCATGGGACAATTTGTTGGATAGGTAAACAACATAGCTACGACTTCCATGGGATTTTTTTGCATTCTCTAAAAATTCAGCCAAAATGGAGGTTAAGAAAATCTCCTCGTTAATTTGGGACATTACTCGTTTTCGACCCTTCTTTACTAGGAAGGCCATAATGTGGCATATTTGCATTGAATCTTTGCGTGTGACAATTCGTTGGATAGGTAAACAACATAACTACGACTTCCATGGAATATTTTTGCATTCTCTAAAAATTTGGCCAAAATGGAGGTTAAGAAAATCTCCTCGTTAATTTAGGACATCACTCGTTTGCGACCTATTTTTACTAGGAAGGCCATAAAGTGGCCGATTTGTATTGAATCTTAGTATGTGACAATTCGTTGGATAGGTAAACAACATATCTACGACTTCCATGGGATATTTTTGCATTCTCTAAAAATTCAGCCAAAATGGAGGTTAAGAAAATCCCCTCGTTAATTTAGGACATTACTCGTTTTCGACCCTTTTTTATAAGGAAGGCCATAAAGTGGCCGGTTTGTATTGAATCTTAGCATGGGACAATTCGTTGGATAGGTAAACAACATAGCTACGACTTCCATGGGATATTTTTGCATTTTTTAAAAATTCAGCCAAAATGGAGGTTAAGAAAATCTCCTCGTTAATTTGGGACATTACTCGTTTTCGACGCTTTTTTACTAGGAAGGCCATAATGTGGCCGATTTGCATTGAATCTTAGCGTGTGACAATTCGTTGGATAGGTAAACAACATAACTATGACTTCCATGGGATATTTTTGCATTCTCTAAAAATTCAGCCAAAATGGGGGTTAAGAAAATATCCTCGTTAATTTGGGACATTACTCGTTTTCGACCCTTTTTTAGTAGGAAGGCCATAATGTGGCCGATTTGCATTGAATCTTAGCGTGTGACAATTCGTTGGATAGGTAAACAACATAACTACGACTTCCATGGGATATTTTTGCATTCTCTAAAAATTCAGCCAAAATGGGGGTTAAGAAAATATCCTCGTTAATTTGGGACATTACTCGTTTTCGACCCTTTTTTATAAGGAAGGCCATAAAGTGGCCGGTTTGTATTGAATCTTAGCATGGGACAATTCGTTGGATAGGTAAACAACATAGCTACAACTTCCATGGGATATTTTTGCATTTTTTAAAAATTCAGCCAAAATGGAGGTTAAGAAAATCTCCTCGTTAATTTGGGACATTACTCGTTTTCGACCCTTTTTTACTAGGAAGGCCATAATGTGGCCGATTTGCATTGAATCTTAGCGTGTGACAATTCGTTGGATTGGTAAACAACATAACTATGACTTCCATGGGATATTTTTGCATTCTCTAAAAATTCAGCCAAAATGGGGGTTAAGAAAATATCCTCGTTAATTTGGGACATTACTCGTTTGCAACCCTTTTTTAGTAGGAAAGCCATAATGTGGCCGATTTGCATTGAATCTAAGCGTGTGACAATTCGTTGGATAGGTAAACAACATAACTACGACTTCCATGGGATATTTTTGCATTCTCTAAAAATTCAGCCAAAATGGAGGTTAAGAAAATCCCCTCGTTAATTTAGGACATTACTCGTTTTCGACCCTTTTTTATAAGGAAGGCCATAAAGTGGTCGGTTTGTATTGAATCTTAGCATGGGACAATTCGTTGGATAGGTAAACAACATAGCTACGACTTCCATGTGATATTTTTGCATTTTTTAAAAATTCAGCCAAAATGGAGGTTAAGAAAATCTCCTCGTTAATTTGGGACATTACTCGTTTTCGACCCTTTTTTACTAGGAAGGCCATAATGTGGCCGATTTGCATTGAATCTTAGCGTGTGACAATTCGTTGGATAGGTAAACAACATAACTATGACTTCCATGGGATATTTTTGCATTCTCTAAAAATTCAGCCAAAATGGGGGTTAAGAAAATATCCTCGTTAATTTGGGACATTACTCGTTTTCGACCCTTTTTTAGTAGGAAGGCCATAATGTGGCCGATTTGCATTGAATCTTAGCGTGTGACAATTCGTTGGATAGGTAAAAAACATAACTACGACTTCCATGGGATATTTTTGCATTCTCTAAAAATTCAGCCAAAATGGGGGTTAAGAAAATATCCTCGTTAATTTGGGACATTACTCGTTTTCGACCCTTTTTTAGTAGGAAGGCCATAATGTGGCCGATTTGCATTGAATCTTAGCGTGTGACAATTCGTTGGATAGGTAAACAACATAACTACGACTTCCATGGGATATTTTTGCATTCTCTAAAAATTCAGCCAAAATGGAGGTTAAGAAAATCCCCTCGTTAATTTAGGACATTACTCGTTTTCGACCCTTTTTTAGTAGGAAGGCCATAATGTGGCCGATTTGCATTGAATCTTAGCGTGTGACAATTCGTTGGATAGGTAAACAACATAACTACGACTTCCATGGGATATTTTTGCATTCTCTAAAAATTCAGCCAAAATGGAGGTTAAGAAAATCTCCTCGTTAATTTGGGACATTACTCGTTTTCGACCCTTTTTTAGTAGGAAGGCCATAATGTGGCCGATTTGCATTGAATCTTAGCGTGTGACAATTCGTTGGATAAGTAAACAACATAGCTACGACTTCCATGGGATATTTTTGCATTCTCTAAAAATTCAGCCAAAATGGGGGTTAAGAAAATATCCTCGTTATTTTGGGACATTACTCGTTTTCGACCCTTTTTTAGTAGGAAGGCCATAATGTGGCCGATTTGCATTGAATCTTAGCGTGTGACAATTCGTTGGATAGGTAAACAACATAACTATGACTTCCATGGGATATTTTTGCATTCTCTAAAAATTCAGCCAAAATGGGTGTTAAGAAAATATCCTCGTTAATTTTTGACATTACTCGTTTTCGACCCTTTTTTAGTAGGAAGGCCATAATGTGACCGATTTGCATTGAATCTTAGCGTGTGACAATTCGTTGGATAGGTAAACAACATAACTATGACTTCCATGGGATATTTTTGCATTCTCTAAAAATTCAGCCAAAATGGGGGTTAAGAAAATATCCTCGTTAATTTGGGACATTACTCGTTTTCGACCCTTTTTTAGTAGGAAGGCCATAATGTGGCCGATTTGCATTGAATCTTAGCGTGTGACAATTCGTTGGATAGGTAAACAACATAGCTACGACTTCCATGGGATATTTTTGCATTTTTTAAAAATTCAGCCAAAATGGAGGTTAAGAAAATCTCCTCGTTAATTTGGGACATTACTCGTTTTCGACCCTTTTTTAGTAGGAAGGCCATAATGTGGCCGATTTGCATTGAATCTTAGCGTGTGACAATTCGTTGGATAGGTAAACAACATAACTACGACTTCCATGGGATATTTTTGCATTCTCTAAAAATTCAGCCAAAATGGAGGTTAAGAAAATCCCCTCGTTAATTTAGGACATTACTCGTTTTCGACCCTTTTTTATAAGGAAGGCCATAAAGTGGCCGGTTTGTATTGAATCTTAGCATGGGACAATTCGTTGGATAGGTAAACAACATAGCTACGACTTCCATGGGATATTTTTGCATTTTTTAAAAATTCAGCCAAAATGGAGGTTAAGAAAATCTCCTCGTTAATTTGGGACATTACTCGTTTTCGACCCATTTTTACTAGGAAGGCCATAATGTGGCCGATTTGCATTGAATCTTAGCGTGTGACAATTCGTTGGATAGGTAAACAACATAACTATGACTTCCATGGGATATTTTTGCATTCTCTAAAAATTCAGCCAAAATGGGGGTTAAGAAAATATCCTTGTTAATTTGGGACATTACTCGTTTTCGACCCTTTTTTAGTAGGAAGGCCATAATATGGCCGATTTGCATTGAATCTTAGCGTGTGACAATTCGTTGGATAGGTAAACAACATAACTACGACTTCCATGGGATATTTTTGCATTCTCTAAAAATTCAGCCAAAATGGAGGTTAAGAAAATCCCCTCGTTAATTTAGGACATTACTCGTTTTCGACCCTTTTTTATAAGGAAGGCCATAAAGTGGCCGGTTTGTATTGAATCTTAGCATGGGACAATTTGTTGGATAGGTAAACAACATAGCTACGACTTCCATGGGATATTTTTGCATTTTTTAAAAATTCAGCCAAAATGGAGGTTAAGAAAATCTCCTCGTTAATTTGGGACATTACTCGTTTTCGACCCTTTTTTACTAGGAAGGCCATAATGTGGCCGATTTGCATTGAATCTTAGCGTGTGACAATTCGTTGGATAGGTAAACAACATAACTACGACTTCCATGGGATATTTTTGCATTCTCTAAAAATTCAGCCAAAATGGAGGTTAAGAAAATCCCCTCGTTAATTTAGGACATTACTCGTTTTCGACCCTTTTTTAGTAGGAAGGCCATAATGTGGCCGATTTGCATTGAATCTTAGCGTGTGACAATTCGTTGGATAGGTAAACAACATAACTACGACTTCCATGGGATATTTTTGCATTCTCTAAAAATTCAGCCAAAATGGAGGTTAAGAAAATCTCCTCGTTAATTTGGGACATTACTCGTTTTCGACCCTTTTTTAGTAGGAAGGCCATAATGTGGCCGATTTGCATTGAATCTTAGCGTGTGACAATTCGTTGGATAAGTAAACAACATAGCTACGACTTCCATGGGATATTTTTGCATTCTCTAAAAATTCAGCCAAAATGGGGGTTAAGAAAATATCCTCGTTATTTTGGGACATTACTCGTTTTCGACCCTTTTTTAGTAGGAAGGCCATAATGTGGCCGATTTGCATTGAATCTTAGCGTGTGACAATTCGTTGGATAGGTAAACAACATAACTATGACTTCCATGGGATATTTTTGCATTCTCTAAAAATTCAGCCAAAATGGGTGTTAAGAAAATATCCTCGTTAATTTTTGACATTACTCGTTTTCGACCCTTTTTTAGTAGGAAGGCCATAATGTGACCGATTTGCATTGAATCTTAGCGTGTGACAATTCGTTGGATAGGTAAACAACATAACTATGACTTCCATGGGATATTTTTGCATTCTCTAAAAATTCAGCCAAAATGGGGGTTAAGAAAATATCCTCGTTAATTTGGGACATTACTCGTTTTCGACCCTTTTTTAGTAGGAAGGCCATAATGTGGCCGATTTGCATTGAATCTTAGCGTGTGACAATTCGTTGGATAGGTAAACAACATAGCTACGACTTCCATGGGATATTTTTGCATTTTTTAAAAATTCAGCCAAAATGGAGGTTAAGAAAATCTCCTCGTTAATTTGGGACATTACTCGTTTTCGACCCTTTTTTAGTAGGAAGGCCATAATGTGGCCGATTTGCATTGAATCTTAGCGTGTGACAATTCGTTGGATAGGTAAACAACATAACTACGACTTCCATGGGATATTTTTGCATTCTCTAAAAATTCAGCCAAAATGGAGGTTAAGAAAATCCCCTCGTTAATTTAGGACATTACTCGTTTTCGACCCTTTTTTATAAGGAAGGCCATAAAGTGGCCGGTTTGTATTGAATCTTAGCATGGGACAATTCGTTGGATAGGTAAACAACATAGCTACGACTTCCATGGGATATTTTTGCATTTTTTAAAAATTCAGCCAAAATGGAGGTTAAGAAAATCTCCTCGTTAATTTGGGACATTACTCGTTTTCGACCCATTTTTACTAGGAAGGCCATAATGTGGCCGATTTGCATTGAATCTTAGCGTGTGACAATTCGTTGGATAGGTAAACAACATAACTATGACTTCCATGGGATATTTTTGCATTCTCTAAAAATTCAGCCAAAATGGGGGTTAAGAAAATATCCTTGTTAATTTGGGACATTACTCGTTTTCGACCCTTTTTTAGTAGGAAGGCCATAATATGGCCGATTTGCATTGAATCTTAGCGTGTGACAATTCGTTGGATAGGTAAACAACATAACTACGACTTCCATGGGATATTTTTGCATTCTCTAAAAATTCAGCCAAAATGGAGGTTAAGAAAATCCCCTCGTTAATTTAGGACATTACTCGTTTTCGACCCTTTTTTATAAGGAAGGCCATAAAGTGGCCGGTTTGTATTGAATCTTAGCATGGGACAATTTGTTGGATAGGTAAACAACATAGCTACGACTTCCATGGGATATTTTTGCATTTTTTAAAAATTCAGCCAAAATGGAGGTTAAGAAAATCTCCTCGTTAATTTGGGACATTACTCGTTTTCGACCCTTTTTTACTAGGAAGGCCATAATGTGGCCGATTTGCATTGAATCTTAGCGTGTGACAATTCGTTGGATAGGTAAACAACATAACTATGACTTCCATGGGATATTTTTGCATTCTCTAAAAATTCAGCCAAAATGGGGGTTAAGAAAATATCCTTGTTAATTTGGGACATTACTGGTTTTCGACCCTTTTTTAGTAGGAAGGCCATAATGTGGCCGATTTGCATTGAATCTTAGCGTGTGACAATTCGTTGGATAGGTAAACAACATAACTACGACTTCCATGGGATATTTTTTCATTCTCTAAAAATTCAGCCAAAATGGAGGTTAAGAAAATCCCCTCGTTAATTTAGGACATTACTCGTTTTCGACCCTTTTTTATAAGGAAGGCCATAAAGTGGCCGGTTTGTATTGAATCTTAGCATGGGACAATTTGTTGGATAGGTAAACAACATAGCTACGACTTCCATGGGATATTTTTGCATTTTTTAAAAATTCAGCCAAAATGGAGGTTAAGAAAATCTCCTCGTTAATTTGGGATATTACTCGTTTTCGACCCTTTTTTACTAGGAAGGCCATAATGTGGCCGATTTGCATTGAATCTTAGCGTGTGACAATTCGTTGGATAGGTAAACAACATAACTATGACTTCCATGGGATATTTTTGCATTCTCTAAAAATTCAGCCAAAATGGGGGTTAAGAAAATATCCTCGTTAATTTGGGACATTACTCGTTTTCGACCCTTTTTTAGTAGGAAGGCCATAATGTGGCCGATTTGCATTGAATCTTAGCGTGTGACAATTCGTTGGATAGGTAAACAACATAACTATGACTTCCATGGGATATTTTTGCATTCTCTAAAAATTCAGCCAAAATGGGGGTTAAGAAAATATCCTTGTTAATTTGGGACATTACTCGTTTTCGACCCTTTTTTAGTAGGAAGGCCATAATATGGCCGATTTGCATTGAATCTTAGCGTGTGACAATTCGTTGGATAGGTAAACAACATAACTACGACTTCCATGGGATATTTTTGCATTCTCTAAAAATTCAGCCAAAATGGAGGTTAAGAAAATCCCCTCGTTAATTTAGGACATTACTCGTTTTCGACCCTTTTTTATAAGGAAGGCCATAAAGTGGCCGGTTTGTATTGAATCTTAGCATGGGACAATTTGTTGGATAGGTAAACAACATAGCTACGACTTCCATGGGATATTTTTGCATTTTTTAAAAATTCAGCCAAAATGGAGGTTAAGAAAATCTCCTCGTTAATTTGGGACATTACTCGTTTTCGACCCTTTTTTACTAGGAAGGCCATAATGTGGCCGATTTGCATTGAATCTTAGCGTGTGACAATTCGTTGGATAGGTAAACAACATAACTATGACTTCCATGGGATATTTTTGCATTCTCTAAAAATTCAGCCAAAATGGGGGTTAAGAAAATATCCTTGTTAATTTGGGACATTACTCGTTTTCGACCCTTTTTTAGTAGGAAGGCCATAATGTGGCCGATTTGCATTGAATCTTAGCGTGTGACAATTCGTTGGATAGGTAAACAACATAACTACGACTTCCATGGGATATTTTTGCATTCTCTAAAAATTCAGCCAAAATGGAGGTTAAGAAAATCCCCTCGTTAATTTAGGACATTACTCGTTTTCGACCCTTTTTTATAAGGAAGGCCATAAAGTGGCCGGTTTGTATTGAATCTTAGCATGGGACAATTTGTTGGATAGGTAAACAACATAGCTACGACTTCCATGGGATATTTTTGCATTTTTTAAAAATTCAGCCAAAATGGAGGTTAAGAAAATCTCCTCGTTAATTTGGGATATTACTCGTTTTCGACCCTTTTTTACTAGGAAGGCCATAATGTGGCCGATTTGCATTGAATCTTAGCGTGTGACAATTCGTTGGATAGGTAAACAACATAACTATGACTTCCATGGGATATTTTTGCATTCTCTAAAAATTCAGCCAAAATGGGGGTTAAGAAAATATCCTCGTTAATTTGGGACATTACTCGTTTTCGACCCTTTTTTAGTAGGAAGGCCATAATGTGGCCGATTTGCATTGAATCTTAGCGTGTGACAATTCGTTGGATAGGTAAACAACATAACTACGACTTCCATGGGATATTTTTGCATTCTCTAAAAATTCAGCCAAAATGGGGGTTAAGAAAATATCCTCGTTAATTTTTGACATTACTCGTTTTCGACCCTTTTTTAGTAGGAAGGCCATAATGTGGCCGATTTGCATTGAATCTTAGCGTGTGACAATTCGTTGGATAGGTAAACAACATAACTACGACTTCCATGGGATATTTTTGCATTCTCTAAAAATTCAGCCAAAATGGAGGTTAAGAAAATCCCCTCGTTAATTTAGGACATTACTCGTTTTCGACCCTTTTTTATAAGGAAGGCCATAAAGTGGACGGTTTGTATTGAATCTTAGCATGGGACAATTCGTTGGATAGGTAAACAACATAGCTACGACTTCCATGGGATATTTTTGCATTCTCTAAAAATTCAGCCAAAATGGGGGTTAAGAAAATATCCTCGTTAATTTTTGACATTACTCGTTTTCGACCCTTTTTTAGTAGGAAGGCCATAATGTGACCGATTTGCATTGAATCTTAGCGTGTGACAATTCGTTGGATAGGTAAACAACATAACTATGACTTCCATGGGATATTTTTGCATTCTCTAAAAATTCAGCCAAAATGGGGGTTAAGAAAATATCCTCGTTAATTTGGGACATTACTCGTTTTCGACCCTTTTTTAGTAGGAAGGCCATAATGTGGCCGATTTGCATTGAATCTTAGCGTGTGACAATTCGTTGGATAGGTAAACAACATAACTACGACTTCCATGGGATATTTTTGCATTCTCTAAAAATTCAGCCAAAATGGAGGTTAAGAAAATCCCCTCGTTAATTTAGGACATTACTCGTTTTCGACCCTTTTTTATAAGGAAGGCCATAAAGTGGCCGGTTTGTATTGAATCTTAGCATGGGACAATTTGTTGGATAGGTAAACAACATAGCTACGACTTCCATGGGATATTTTTGCATTTTTTAAAAATTCAGCCAAAATGGAGGTTAAGAAAATCTCCTCGTTAATTTGGGACATTACTCGTTTTCGACCCTTTTTTAGTAGGAAGGCCATAATGTGGCCGATTTGCATTGAATCTTAGCGTGTGACAATTCGTTGGATAGGTAAACAGCATAACTACGACTTCCATGGGATATTTTTGCATTCTCTAAAAATTCAGCCAAAATGGGGGTTAAGAAAATATCCTCGTTAATTTTTGACATTACTCGTTTTCGACCCTTTTTTAGTAGGAAGGCCATAATGTGGCCGATTTGCATTGAATCTTAGCGTGTGACAATTCGTTGGATAGGTAAACAACATAACTACGACTTCCATGGGATATTTTTGCATTCTCTAAAAATTCAGCCAAAATGGAGGTTAAGAAAATCCCCTCGTTAATTTAGGACATTACTCATTTTCGACCCTTTTTTATAAGGAAGGCCATAAATTGGCCGGTTTGTATTGAATCTTAGCATGGGACAATTTGTTGGATAGGTAAACAACATAGCTACGACTTCCATGGGATATTTTTGCATTTTTTAAAAATTCAGCCAAAATGGAGGTTAAGAAAATCTCCTCGTTAATTTGGGACATTACTCGTTTTCGACCCTTTTTTAGTAGGAAGGCGATAATGTGGCCGATTTGCATTGAATCTTAGAGTGTGACAATTCGTTGGATAGGTAAACAACATAACTACGACTTCCATGGGATATTTTTGCATTCTCTAAAAATTCAGCCAAAATGGAGGTTAAGAAAATCCCCTCGTTAATTTAGGACATTACTCGTTTTTGACCCTTTTTTATAAGGAAGGCCATAAAGTGGCCGGTTTGTATTGAATCTTAGCATGGGACAATTCGTTGGATAGGTAAACAACATAGCTACGACTTCCATGGGATATTTTTGCATTCTCTAAAAATTCAGCCAAAATGGGAGTTAAGAAAATATCCTCGTTAATTTTTGACATTACTCGTTTTCGACCCTTTTTTAGTAGGAAGGCCATAATGTGACCGATTTGCATTGAATCTTAGCGTGTGACAATTCGTTGGATAGGTAAACAACATAACTATGACTTCCATGGGATATTTTTGCATTCTCTAAAAATTCAGCCAAAATGGGGGTTAAGAAAATATCCTCGTTAATTTGGGACATTACTCGTTTTCGACCCTTTTTTAGTAGGAAGGCCATAATGTGGCCTATTTGCATTGAATCTTAGCGTGTGACAATTCGTTGGATAGGTAAACAACATAACTACGACTTCCATGGGATATTTTTGCATTCTCTAAAAATTCAGCCAAAATGGAGGTTAAGAAAATCCCCTCGTTAATTTAGGACATTACTCGTTTTCGACCCTTTTTTATAAGGAAGGCCATAAAGTGGCCGGTTTGTATTGAATCTTAGCATGGGACAATTTGTTGGATAGGTAAACAACATAGCTACGACTTCCATGGGATATTTTTGCATTTTTTAAAAATTCAGCCAAAATGGAGGTTAAGAAAATCTCCTCGTTAATTTGGGACATTACTCGTTTTCGACCCTTTTTTAGTAGGAAGGCCATAATGTGGCCGATTTGCATTGAATCTTAGCGTGTGACAATTCGTTGGATAGGTAAACAACATAACTACGACTTCCATGGGATATTTTTGCATTCTCTAAAAATTCAGCCAAAATGGAGGTTAAGAAAATCCCCTCGTTAATTTAGGACATTACTCGTTTTCGACCCTTTTTTATAAGGAAGGCCATAAAGTGGCCGGTTTGTATTGAATCTTAGCATGGGACAATTCGTTGGATAGGTAAACAACATAGCTACGACTTCCATGGGATATTTTTGCATTTTTTAAAAATTCAGCCAAAATGGAGGTTAAGAAAATCTCCTCGTTAATTTGGGACATTACTCGTTTTCGACCCATTTTTACTAGGAAGGCCATAATGTGGCCGATTTGCATTGAATCTTAGCGTGTGACAATTCGTTGGATAGGTAAACAACATAACTATGACTTCCATGGGATATTTTTGCATTCTCTAAAAATTCAGCCAAAATTGGGGTTAAGAAAATATCCTTGTTAATTTGGGACATTACTCGTTTTCGACCCTTTTTTAGTAGGAAGGCCATAATGTGGCCGATTTGCATTGAATCTTAGCGTGTGACAATTCGTTGGATAGGTAAACAATATAACTACGACTTCCATGGGATATTTTTGCATTCTCTAAAAATTCAGCCAAAATGGAGGTTAAGAAAATCCCCTCGTTAATTTAGGACATTACCCGTTTTCGACCCTTTTTTATAAGGAAGGCCATAAAGTGCCGGTTTGTATTGAATCTTAGCATGGGACAATTTGTTGGATAGGTAAACAACATAGCTACGACTTCCATGGGATATTTTTGCATTTTTTAAAAATTCAGCCAAAATGGAGGTTAATAAAATCTCCTCGTTAATTTGGGACATTACTCGTTTTCGACCCTTTTTTACTAGGAAGGCCATAATGTGGCCGATTTGCATTGAATCTTAGCGTGTGACAATTCGTTGGATAGGTAAACAACATAACTACGACTTCCATGGGATATTTTTGCATTCTCTAAAAATTCAGCCAAAATGGAGGTTAAGAAAATCCCCTCGTTAATTTAGGACATTACTCGTTTTCGACCCTTTTTTATAAGGAAGGCCATAAAGTGGCCGGTTTGTATTGAATCTTAGCATGGGACAATTTGTTGGATAGGTAAACAACATAGCTACGACTTCCATGGGATATTTTTGCATTTTTTAAAAATTCAGCCAAAATGGAGGTTAAGAAAATCTCCTCGTTAATTTGGGACATTACTCGTTTTCGACCCTTTTTTACTAGGAAGGCCATAATGTGGCCGATTTGCATTGAATCTTAGTGTGTGACAATTCGTTGGATAGGTAAACAACATAACGATGACTTCCATGGGATATTTTTGCATTCTCTAAAAATTCAGCCAAAATGGGGGTTAAGAAAATATCCTCGTTAATTTGGGACATTACTCGTTTTCGACCCTTTTTTAGTAGGAAGGCCATAATGTGGCCGATTTGCATTGAATCTTAGCGTGTGACAATTCGTTGGATAGGTAAACAACATAACTACGACTTGCATGGGATATTTTTGCATTCTCTAAAAATTCAGCCAAAATGGGGGTTAAGAAAATATCCTCGTTAATTTTTGACATTACTCGTTTTCGACCCTTTTTTAGTAGGAAGGCCATAATGTGGCCGATTTGCATTGAATCTTAGCGTGTGACAATTCGTTGGATAGGTAAACAGCATAACTACGACTTCCATGGGATATTTTTGCATTCTCTAAAAATTCAGCCAAAATGGAGGTTAAGAAAATCCCCTCGTTAATTTAGGACATTACCCGTTTTCGACCCTTTTTTATAAGGAAGGCCATAAAGTGCCGGTTTGTATTGAATCTTAGCATGGGACAATTTGTTGGATAGGTAAACAACATAGATACGACTTCCATGGGATATTTTTGCATTTTTTAAAAATTCAGCCAAAATGGAGGTTAATAAAATCTCCTCGTTAATTTGGGACATTACTCGTTTTCGACCCTTTTTTACTAGGAAGGCCATAATGTGGCCGATTTGCATTGAATCTTAGCGTGTGACAATTCGTTGGATAGGTAAACAACATAACTACGACTTCCATGGGATATTTTTGCATTCTCTAAAAATTCAGCCAAAATGGAGGTTAAGAAAATCCCCTCGTTAATTTAGGACATTACTCGTTTTCGACCCTTTTTTATAAGGAAGGCCATAAAGTGGCCGGTTTGTATTGAATCTTAGCATGGGACAATTTGTTGGATAGGTAAACAACATAGCTACGACTTCCATGGGATATTTTTGCATTTTTTAAAAATTCAGCCAAAATGGAGGTTAAGAAAATCTCCTCGTTAATTTGGGACATTACTCGTTTTCGACCCTTTTTTACTAGGAAGGCCATAATGTGGCCGATTTGCATTGAATCTTAGCGTGTGACAATTCGTTGGATAGGTAAACAACATAAATATGACTTCCATGGGATATTTTTGCATTCTCTAAAAATTCAGCCAAAATGGGGGTTAAGAAAATATCCTCGTTAATTTGGGACATTACTCGTTTTCGACCCTTTTTTAGTAGGAAGGCCATAATGTGGCCGATTTGCATTGAATCTTAGCGTGTGACAATTCGTTGGATAGGTAAACAACATAACTACGACTTGCATGGGATATTTTTGCATTCTCTAAAAATTCAGCCAAAATGGGGGTTAAGAAAATATCCTCGTTAATTTTTGACATTACTCGTTTTCGACCCTTTTTTAGTAGGAAGGCCATAATGTGGCCGATTTGCATTGAATCTTAGCGTGTGACAATTCGTTGGATAGGTAAACAGCATAACTACGACTTCCATGGGATATTTTTGCATTCTCTAAAAATTCAGCCAAAATGGGGGTTAAGAAAATATCCTCGTTTATTTTTGACATTACTCGTTTTCGACCCTTTTTTAGTAGGAAGGCCATAATGTGACCGATTTGCATTGAATCTTAGCGTGTGACAATTCGTTGGATAGGTAAACAACATAACTACGACTTCCATGGGATATTTTTGCATTCTCTAAAAATTCAGCCAAAATGGAGGTTAAGAAAATCCCCTCGTTAATTTAGGACATTACTCATTTTCGACCCTTTTTTATAAGGAAGGCCATAAATTGGCCGGTTTGTATTGAATCTTAGCATGGGACAATTTGTTGGATAGGTAAACAACATAGCTACGACTTCCATGGGATATTTTTGCATTTTTTAAAAATTCAGCCAAAATGGAGGTTAAGAAAATCTCCTCGTTAATTTGGGACATTACTCGTTTTCGACCCTTTTTTAGTAGGAAGGCCATAATGTGGCCGATTTGCATTGAATCTTAGCGTGTGACAATTCGTTGGATAGGTAAACAACATAACTACGACTTCCATGGGATATTTTTGCATTCTCTAAAAATTCAGCCAAAATGGAGGTTAAGAAAATCCCCTCGTTAATTTAGGACATTACTCGTTTTCGACCCTTTTTTATAAGGAAGGCCATAAAGTGGCCGGTTTGTATTGAATCTTAGCATGGGACAATTCGTTGGATAGGTAAACAACATAGCTACGACTTCCATGGGATATTTTTGCATTCTCTAAAAATTCAGCCAAAATGGGGGTTAAGAAAATATCCTCGTTAATTTTTGACATTAGTCGTTTTCGACCCTTTTTTAGTAGGAAGGCCATAATGTGACCGATTTGCATTGAATCTTAGCGTGTGACAATTCGTTGGATAGGTAAACAACATAACTATGACTTCCATGGGATATTTTTGCATTCTCTAAAAATTCAGCCAAAATTGGGGTTAAGAAAATATCCTTGTTAATTTGGGACATTACTCGTTTTCGACCCTTTTTTAGTAGGAAGGCCATAATGTGGCCGATTTGCATTGAATCTTAGCGTGTGACAATTCGTTGGATAGGTAAACAACATAACTACGACTTCCATGGGATATTTTTGCATTCTCTAAAAATTCAGCCAAAATGGAGGTTAAGAAAATCCCCTCGTTAATTTAGGACATTACCCGTTTTCGACCCTTTTTTATAAGGAAGGCCATAAAGTGCCGGTTTGTATTGAATCTTAGCATGGGACAATTTGTTGGATAGGTAAACAACATAGCTACGACTTCCATGGGATATTTTTGCATTTTTTAAAAATTCAGCCAAAATGGAGGTTAATAAAATCTCCTCGTTAATTTGGGACATTACTCGTTTTCGACCCATTTTTACTAGGAAGGCCATAATGTGGCCGATTTGCATTGAATCTTAGCGTGTGACAATTCGTTGGATAGGTAAACAACATAACTATGACTTCCATGGGATATTTTTGCATTCTCTAAAAATTCAGCCAAAATTGGGGTTAAGAAAATATCCTTGTTAATTTGGGACATTACTCGTTTTCGACCCTTTTTTAGTAGGAAGGCCATAATGTGGCCGATTTGCATTGAATCTTAGCGTGTGACAATTCGTTGGATAGGTAAACAACATAACTACGACTTCCATGGGATATTTTTGCATTCTCTAAAAATTCAGCCAAAATGGAGGTTAAGAAAATCCCCTCGTTAATTTAGGACATTACCCGTTTTCGACCCTTTTTTATAAGGAAGGCCATAAAGTGCCGGTTTGTATTGAATCTTAGCATGGGACAATTTGTTGGATAGGTAAACAACATAGCTACGACTTCCATGGGATATTTTTGCATTTTTTAAAAATTCAGCCAAAATGGAGGTTAATAAAATCTCCTCGTTAATTTGGGACATTACTCGTTTTCGACACTTTTTTACTAGGAAGGCCATAATGTGGCCGATTTGCATTGAATCTTAGCGTGTGACAATTCGTTGGATAGGTAAACAACATAACTACGACTTCCATGGGATATTTTTGCATTCTCTAAAAATTCAGCCAAAATGGAGGTTAAGAAAATCCCCTCGTTAATTTAGGACATTACTCGTTTTCGACCCTTTTTTATAAGGAAGGCCATAAAGTGGCCGGTTTGTATTGAATCTTAGCATGGGACAATTTGTTGGATAGGTAAACAACATAGCTACGACTTCCATGGGATATTTTTGCATTTTTTAAAAATTCAGCCAAAATGGAGGTTAAGAAAATCTCCTCGTTAATTTGGGACATTACTCGTTTTCGACCCTTTTTTACTAGGAAGGCCATAATGTGGCCGATTTGCATTGAATCTTAGTGTGTGACAATTCGTTGGATAGGTAAACAACATAACGATGACTTCCATGGGATATTTTTGCATTCTCTAAAAATTCAGCCAAAATGGGGGTTAAGAAAATATCCTCGTTAATTTGGGACATTACTCGTTTTCGACCCTTTTTTAGTAGGAAGGCCATAATGTGGCCGATTTGCATTGAATCTTAGCGTGTGACAATTCGTTGGATAGGTAAACAACATAACTACGACTTGCATGGGATATTTTTGCATTCTCTAAAAATTCAGCCAAAATGGGGGTTAAGAAAATATCCTCGTTAATTTTTGACATTACTCGTTTTCGACCCTTTTTTAGTAGGAAGGCCATAATGTGGCCGATTTGCATTGAATCTTAGCGTGTGACAATTCGTTGGATAGGTAAACAACATAACTACGACTTCCATGGGATATTTTTGCATTCTCTAAAAATTCAGCCAAAATGGAGGTTAAGAAAATCCCCTCGTTAATTTAGGACATTACCCGTTTTCGACCCTTTTTTATAAGGAAGGCCATAAAGTGCCGGTTTGTATTGAATCTTAGCATGGGACAATTTGTTGGATAGGTAAACAACATAGCTACGACTTCCATGGGATATTTTTGCATTTTTTAAAAATTCAGCCAAAATGGAGGTTAATAAAATCTCCTCGTTAATTTGGGACATTACTCGTTTTCGACCCTTTTTTACTAGGAAGGCCATAATGTGGCCGATTTGCATTGAATCTTAGCGTGTGACAATTCGTTGGATAGGTAAACAACATAACTACGACTTCCATGGGATATTTTTGCATTCTCTAAAAATTCAGCCAAAATGGAGGTTAAGAAAATCCCCTCGTTAATTTAGGACATTACTCGTTTTCGACCCTTTTTTATAAGGAAGGCCATAAAGTGGCCGGTTTGTATTGAATCTTAGCATGGGACAATTTGTTGGATAGGTAAACAACATAGCTACGACTTCCATGGGATATTTTTGCATTTTTTAAAAATTCAGCCAAAATGGAGGTTAAGAAAATCTCCTCGTTAATTTGGGACATTACTCGTTTTCGACCCTTTTTTACTAGGAAGGCCATAATGTGGCCGATTTGCATTGAATCTTAGCGTGTGACAATTCGTTGGATAGGTAAACAACATAACTATGACTTCCATGGGATATTTTTGCATTCTCTAAAAATTCAGCCAAAATGGGGGTTAAGAAAATATCCTCGTTAATTTGGGACATTACTCGTTTTCGACCCTTTTTTAGTAGGAAGGCCATAATGTGGCCGATTTGCATTGAATCTTAGCGTGTGACAATTCGTTGGATAGGTAAACAACATAACTACGACTTGCATGGGATATTTTTGCATTCTCTAAAAATTCAGCCAAAATGGGGGTTAAGAAAATATCCTCGTTAATTTTTGACATTACTCGTTTTCGACCCTTTTTTAGTAGGAAGGCCATAATGTGGCCGATTTGCATTGAATCTTAGCGTGTGACAATTCGTTGGATAGGTAAACAGCATAACTACGACTTCCATGGGATATTTTTGCATTCTCTAAAAATTCAGCCAAAATGGGGGTTAAGAAAATATCCTCGTTTATTTTTGACATTACTCGTTTTCGACCCTTTTTTAGTAGGAAGGCCATAATGTGACCGATTTGCATTGAATCTTAGCGTGTGACAATTCGTTGGATAGGTAAACAACATAACTACGACTTCCATGGGATATTTTTGCATTCTCTAAAAATTCAGCCAAAATGGAGGTTAAG
Source organism: Medicago sativa (assembly GCF_051527215.1). Lineage (NCBI taxonomy): Eukaryota > Viridiplantae > Streptophyta > Magnoliopsida > Fabales > Fabaceae > Medicago > Medicago sativa. Next base: position 99,042,809 of record NC_140754.1, on the reverse strand, counting down.
AAAATCCCCTCGTTAATTTAGGACATTACTCATTTTCGACCCTTTTTTATAAGGAAGGCCATAAATTGGCCGGTTTGTATTGAATCTTAGCATGGGACAATTTGTTGGATAGGTAAACAACATAGCTACGACTTCCATGGGATATTTTTGCATTTTTTAAAAATTCAGCCAAAATGGAGGTTAATAAAATCTCCTCGTTAATTTGGGACATTACTCGTTTTCGACCCATTTTTACTAGGAAGGCCATAATGTGGCCGATTTGCATTGAATCTTAGCGTGTGACAATTCGTTGGATAGGTAAACAACATAACTATGACTTCCATGGGATATTTTTGCATTCTCTAAAAATTCAGCCAAAATTGGGGTTAAGAAAATATCCTTGTTAATTTGGGACATTACTCGTTTTCGACCCTTTTTTAGTAGGAAGGCCATAATGTGGCCGATTTGCATTGAATCTTAGCGTGTGACAATTCGTTGGATAGGTAAACAACATAACTACGACTTCCATGGGATATTTTTGCATTCTCTAAAAATTCAGCCAAAATGGAGGTTAAGAAAATCCCCTCGTTAATTTAGGACATTACCCGTTTTCGACCCTTTTTTATAAGGAAGGCCATAAAGTGCCGGTTTGTATTGAATCTTAGCATGGGACAATTTGTTGGATAGGTAAACAACATAGCTACGACTTCCATGGGATATTTTTGCATTTTTTAAAAATTCAGCCAAAATGGAGGTTAATAAAATCTCCTCGTTAATTTGGGACATTACTCGTTTTCGACACTTTTTTACTAGGAAGGCCATAATGTGGCCGATTTGCATTGAATCTTAGCGTGTGACAATTCGTTGGATAGGTAAACAACATAACTACGACTTCCATGGGATATTTTTGCATTCTCTAAAAATTCAGCCAAAATGGAGGTTAAGAAAATCCCCTCGTTAATTTAGGACATTACTCGTTTTCGACCCTTTTTTATAAGGAAGGCCATAAAGTGGCCGGTTTGTATTGAATCTTAGCATGGGACAATTTGTTGGATAGGTAAACAACATAGCTACGACTTCCATGGGATATTTTTGCATTTTTTAAAAATTCAGCCAAAATGGAGGTTAAGAAAATCTCCTCGTTAATTTGGGACATTACTCGTTTTCGACCCTTTTTTACTAGGAAGGCCATAATGTGGCCGATTTGCATTGAATCTTAGTGTGTGACAATTCGTTGGATAGGTAAACAACATAACGATGACTTCCATGGGATATTTTTGCATTCTCTAAAAATTCAGCCAAAATGGGGGTTAAGAAAATATCCTCGTTAATTTGGGACATTACTCGTTTTCGACCCTTTTTTAGTAGGAAGGCCATAATGTGGCCGATTTGCATTGAATCTTAGCGTGTGACAATTCGTTGGATAGGTAAACAACATAACTACGACTTGCATGGGATATTTTTGCATTCTCTAAAAATTCAGCCAAAATGGGGGTTAAGAAAATATCCTCGTTAATTTTTGACATTACTCGTTTTCGACCCTTTTTTAGTAGGAAGGCCATAATGTGGCCGATTTGCATTGAATCTTAGCGTGTGACAATTCGTTGGATAGGTAAACAACATAACTACGACTTCCATGGGATATTTTTGCATTCTCTAAAAATTCAGCCAAAATGGAGGTTAAGAAAATCCCCTCGTTAATTTAGGACATTACCCGTTTTCGACCCTTTTTTATAAGGAAGGCCATAAAGTGCCGGTTTGTATTGAATCTTAGCATGGGACAATTTGTTGGATAGGTAAACAACATAGCTACGACTTCCATGGGATATTTTTGCATTTTTTAAAAATTCAGCCAAAATGGAGGTTAATAAAATCTCCTCGTTAATTTGGGACATTACTCGTTTTCGACCCTTTTTTACTAGGAAGGCCATAATGTGGCCGATTTGCATTGAATCTTAGCGTGTGACAATTCGTTGGATAGGTAAACAACATAACTACGACTTCCATGGGATATTTTTGCATTCTCTAAAAATTCAGCCAAAATGGAGGTTAAGAAAATCCCCTCGTTAATTTAGGACATTACTCGTTTTCGACCCTTTTTTATAAGGAAGGCCATAAAGTGGCCGGTTTGTATTGAATCTTAGCATGGGACAATTTGTTGGATAGGTAAACAACATAGCTACGACTTCCATGGGATATTTTTGCATTTTTTAAAAATTCAGCCAAAATGGAGGTTAAGAAAATCTCCTCGTTAATTTGGGACATTACTCGTTTTCGACCCTTTTTTACTAGGAAGGCCATAATGTGGCCGATTTGCATTGAATCTTAGCGTGCGACAATTCGTTGGATAGGTAAACAACATAACTATGACTTCCATGGGATATTTTTGCATTCTCTAAAAATTCAGCCAAAATGGGGGTTAAGAAAATATCCTCGTTAATTTGGGACATTACTCGTTTTCGACCCTTTTTTAGTAGGAAGGCCATAATGTGGCCGATTTGCATTGAATCTTAGCGTGTGACAATTCGTTGGATAGGTAAACAACATAACTACGACTTGCATGGGATATTTTTGCATTCTCTAAAAATTCAGCCAAAATGGGGGTTAAGAAAATATCCTCGTTAATTTTTGACATTACTCGTTTTCGACCCTTTTTTAGTAGGAAGGCCATAATGTGGCCGATTTGCATTGAATCTTAGCGTGTGACAATTCGTTGGATAGGTAAACAGCATAACTACGACTTCCATGGGATATTTTTGCATTCTCTAAAAATTCAGCCAAAATGGGGGTTAAGAAAATATCCTCGTTTATTTTTGACATTACTCGTTTTCGACCCTTTTTTAGTAGGAAGGCCATAATGTGACCGATTTGCATTGAATCTTAGCGTGTGACAATTCGTTGGATAGGTAAACAACATAACTACGACTTCCATGGGATATTTTTGCATTCTCTAAAAATTCAGCCAAAATGGAGGTTAAGAAAATCCCCTCGTTAATTTAGGACATTACTCATTTTCGACCCTTTTTTATAAGGAAGGCCATAAATTGGCCGGTTTGTATTGAATCTTAGCATGGGACAATTTGTTGGATAGGTAAACAACATAGCTACGACTTCCATGGGATATTTTTGCATTTTTTAAAAATTCAGCCAAAATGGAGGTTAATAAAATCTCCTCGTTAATTTGGGACATTACTCGTTTTCGACCCTTTTTTACTAGGAAGGCCATAATGTGGCCGATTTGCATTGAATCTTAGCGTGTGACAATTCGTTGGATAGGTAAACAACATAACTACGACTTCCATGGGATATTTTTGCATTCTCTAAAAATTCAGCCAAAATGGAGGTTAAGAAAATCCCCTCGTTAATTTAGGACATTACCCGTTTTCGACCCTTTTTTATAAGGAAGGCCATAAAGTGCCGGTTTGTATTGAATCTTAGCATGGGACAATTTGTTGGATAGGTAAACAACATAGCTACGACTTCCATGGGATATTTTTGCATTTTTTAAAAATTCAGCCAAAATGGAGGTTAATAAAATCTCCTCGTTAATTTGGGACATTACTCGTTTTCGACCCTTTTTTACTAGGAAGGCCATAATGTGGCCGATTTGCATTGAATCTTAGCGTGTGACAATTCGTTGGATAGGTAAACAACATAACTACGACTTCCATGGGATATTTTTGCATTCTCTAAAAATTCAGCCAAAATGGAGGTTAAGAAAATCCCCTCGTTAATTTAGGACATTACTCGTTTTCGACCCTTTTTTATAAGGAAGGCCATAAAGTGGCCGGTTTGTATTGAATCTTAGCATGGGACAATTTGTTGGATAGGTAAACAACATAGCTACGACTTCCATGGGATATTTTTGCATTTTTTAAAAATTCAGCCAAAATGGAGGTTAAGAAAATCTCCTCGTTAATTTGGGACATTACTCGTTTTCGACCCTTTTTTACTAGGAAGGCCATAATGTGGCCGATTTGCATTGAATCTTAGCGTGTGACAATTCGTTGGATAGGTAAACAACATAACTATGACTTCCATGGGATATTTTTGCATTCTCTAAAAATTCAGCCAAAATGGGGGTTAAGAAAATATCCTCGTTAATTTGGGACATTACTCGTTTTCGACCCTTTTTTAGTAGGAAGGCCATAATGTGGCCGATTTGCATTGAATCTTAGCGTGTGACAATTCGTTGGATAGGTAAACAACATAACTACGACTTGCATGGGATATTTTTGCATTCTCTAAAAATTCAGCCAAAATGGGGGTTAAGAAAATATCCTCGTTAATTTTTGACATTACTCGTTTTCGACCCTTTTTTAGTAGGAAGGCCATAATGTGGCCGATTTGCATTGAATCTTAGCGTGTGACAATTCGTTGGATAGGTAAACAGCATAACTACGACTTCCATGGGATATTTTTGCATTCTCTAAAAATTCAGCCAAAATGGGGGTTAAGAAAATATCCTCGTTTATTTTTGACATTACTCGTTTTCGACCCTTTTTTAGTAGGAAGGCCATAATGTGACCGATTTGCATTGAATCTTAGCGTGTGACAATTCGTTGGATAGGTAAACAACATAACTACGACTTCCATGGGATATTTTTGCATTCTCTAAAAATTCAGCCAAAATGGAGGTTAAGAAAATCCCCTCGTTAATTTAGGACATTACTCATTTTCGACCCTTTTTTATAAGGAAGGCCATAAATTGGCCGGTTTGTATTGAATCTTAGCATGGGACAATTTGTTGGATAGGTAAACAACATAGCTACGACTTCCATGGGATATTTTTGCATTTTTTAAAAATTCAGCCAAAATGGAGGTTAAGAAAATCTCCTCGTTAATTTGGGACATTACTCGTTTTCGACCCTTTTTTAGTAGGAAGGCCATAATGTGGCCGATTTGCATTGAATCTTAGCGTGTGACAATTCGTTGGATAGGTAAACAACATAACTACGACTTCCATGGGATATTTTTGCATTCTCTAAAAATTCAGCCAAAATGGAGGTTAAGAAAATCCCCTCATTAATTTAGGACATTACTCGTTTTCGACCCTTTTTTATAAGGAAGGCCATAAAGTGGCCGGTTTGTATTGAATCTTAGCATGGGACAATTCGTTGGATAGGTAAACAACATAGCTACGACTTCCATGGGATATTTTTGCATTCTCTAAAAATTCAGCCAAAATGGGGGTTAAGAAAATATCCTCGTTAATTTTTGACATTAGTCGTTTTCGACCCTTTTTTAGTAGGAAGGCCATAATGTGACCGATTTGCATTGAATCTTAGCGTGTGACAATTCGTTGGATAGGTAAACAACATAACTATGACTTCCATGGGATATTTTTGCATTCTCTAAAAATTCAGCCAAAATGGGGGTTAAGAAAATATCCTCGTTAATTTGGGACATTACTCGTTTTCGACCCTTTTTTAGTAGGAAGGCCATAATGTGGCCGATTTGCATTGAATCTTAGCGTGTGACAATTCGTTGGATAGGTAAACAACATAACTACGACTTCCATGGGATATTTTTGCATTCTCTAAAAATTCAGCCAAAATGGAGGTTAAGAAAATCCCCTCGTTAATTTAGGACATTACTCATTTTCGACCCTTTTTTATAAGGAAGGCCATAAATTGGCCGGTTTGTATTGAATCTTAGCATGGGACAATTTGTTGGATAGGTAAACAACATAGCTACGACTTCCATGGGATATTTTTGCATTTTTTAAAAATTCAGCCAAAATGGAGGTTAAGAAAATCTCCTCGTTAATTTGGGACATTACTCGTTTTCGACCCTTTTTTAGTAGGAAGGCCATAATGTGGCCGATTTGCATTGAATCTTAGCGTGTGACAATTCGTTGGATAGGTAAACAACATAACTACGACTTCCATGGGATATTTTTGCATTCTCTAAAAATTCAGCCAAAATGGAGGTTAAGAAAATCCCCTCGTTAATTTAGGACATTACCCGTTTTCGACCCTTTTTTATAAGGAAGGCCATAAAGTGCCGGTTTGTATTGAATCTTAGCATGGGACAATTTGTTGGATAGGTAAACAACATAGCTACGACTTCCATGGGATATTTTTGCATTTTTTAAAAATTCAGCCAAAATGGAGGTTAATAAAATCTCCTCGTTAATTTGGGACATTACTCGTTTTCGACCCTTTTTTACTAGGAAGGCCATAATGTGGCCGATTTGCATTGAATCTTAGCGTGTGACAATTCGTTGGATAGGTAAACAACATAACTACGACTTCCATGGGATATTTTTGCATTCTCTAAAAATTCAGCCAAAATGGAGGTTAAGAAAATCCCCTCGTTAATTTAGGACATTACTCGTTTTCGACCCTTTTTTATAAGGAAGGCCATAAAGTGGCCGGTTTGTATTGAATCTTAGCATGGGACAATTTGTTGGATAGGTAAACAACATAGCTACGACTTCCATGGGATATTTTTGCATTTTTTAAAAATTCAGCCAAAATGGAGGTTAAGAAAATCTCCTCGTTAATTTGGGACATTACTCGTTTTCGACCCTTTTTTAGTAGGAAGGCCATAATGTGGCCGATTTGCATTGAATCTTAGCGTGTGACAATTCGTTGGATAGGTAAACAGCATAACTACGACTTCCATGGGATATTTTTGCATTCTCTAAAAATTCAGCCAAAATGGGGGTTAAGAAAATATCCTCGTTTATTTTTGACATTACTCGTTTTCGACCCTTTTTTAGTAGGAAGGCCATAATGTGACCGATTTGCATTGAATCTTAGCGTGTGACAATTCGTTGGATAGGTAAACAACATAACTACGACTTCCATGGGATATTTTTGCATTCTCTAAAAATTCAGCCAAAATGGAGGTTAAGAAAATCCCCTCGTTAATTTAGGACATTACTCGTTTTCGACCCTTTTTTATAAGGAAGGCCATAAAGTGGCCGGTTTGTATTGAATCTTAGCATGGGACAATTCGTTGGATAGGTAAACAACATAGCTACGACTTCCATGGGATATTTTTGCATTCTCTAAAAATTCAGCCAAAATGGGGGTTAAGAAAATATCCTCGTTAATTTTTGACATTAGTCGTTTTCGACCCTTTTTTAGTAGGAAGGCCATAATGTGACCGATTTGCATTGAATCTTAGCGTGTGACAATTCGTTGGATAGGTAAACAACATAACTATGACTTCCATGGGATATTTTTGCATTCTCTAAAAATTCAGCCAAAATGGGGGTTAAGAAAATATCCTCGTTAATTTGGGACATTACTCGTTTTCGACCCTTTTTTAGTAGGAAGGCCATAATGTGGCCGATTTGCATTGAATCTTAGCGTGTGACAATTCGTTGGATAGGTAAACAACATAACTACGACTTCCATGGGATATTTTTGCATTCTCTAAAAATTCAGCCAAAATGGAGGTTAAGAAAATCCCCTCGTTAATTTAGGACATTACTCATTTTCGACCCTTTTTTATAAGGAAGGCCATAAATTGGCCGGTTTGTATTGAATCTTAGCATGGGACAATTTGTTGGATAGGTAAACAACATAGCTACGACTTCCATGGGATATTTTTGCATTTTTTAAAAATTCAGCCAAAATGGAGGTTAAGAAAATCTCCTCGTTAATTTGGGACATTACTCGTTTTCGACCCTTTTTTAGTAGGAAGGCCATAATGTGGCCGATTTGCATTGAATCTTAGCGTGTGACAATTCGTTGGATAGGTAAACAACATAACTACGACTTCCATGGGATATTTTTGCATTCTCTAAAAATTCAGCCAAAATGGAGGTTAAGAAAATCCCCTCGTTAATTTAGGACATTACCCGTTTTCGACCCTTTTTTATAAGGAAGGCCATAAAGTGCCGGTTTGTATTGAATCTTAGCATGGGACAATTTGTTGGATAGGTAAACAACATAGCTACGACTTCCATGGGATATTTTTGCATTTTTTAAAAATTCAGCCAAAATGGAGGTTAATAAAATCTCCTCGTTAATTTGGGACATTACTCGTTTTCGACCCTTTTTTACTAGGAAGGCCATAATGTGGCCGATTTGCATTGAATCTTAGCGTGTGACAATTCGTTGGATAGGTAAACAACATAACTACGACTTCCATGGGATATTTTTGCATTCTCTAAAAATTCAGCCAAAATGGAGGTTAAGAAAATCCCCTCGTTAATTTAGGACATTACTCGTTTTCGACCCTTTTTTATAAGGAAGGCCATAAAGTGGCCGGTTTGTATTGAATCTTAGCATGGGACAATTTGTTGGATAGGTAAACAACATAGCTACGACTTCCATGGGATATTTTTGCATTTTTTAAAAATTCAGCCAAAATGGAGGTTAAGAAAATCTCCTCGTTAATTTGGGACATTACTCGTTTTCGACCCTTTTTTAGTAGGAAGGCCATAATGTGGCCGATTTGCATTGAATCTTAGCGTGTGACAATTCGTTGGATAGGTAAACAGCATAACTACGACTTCCATGGGATATTTTTGCATTCTCTAAAAATTCAGCCAAAATGGGGGTTAAGAAAATATCCTCGTTTATTTTTGACATTACTCGTTTTCGACCCTTTTTTAGTAGGAAGGCCATAATGTGACCGATTTGCATTGAATCTTAGCGTGTGACAATTCGTTGGATAGGTAAACAACATAACTACGACTTCCATGGGATATTTTTGCATTCTCTAAAAATTCAGCCAAAATGGAGGTTAAGAAAATCCCCTCGTTAATTTAGGACATTACTCATTTTCGACCCTTTTTTATAAGGAAGGCCATAAATTGGCCGGTTTGTATTGAATCTTAGCATGGGACAATTTGTTGGATAGGTAAACAACATAGCTACGACTTCCATGGGATATTTTTGCATTTTTTAAAAATTCAGCCAAAATGGAGGTTAAGAAAATCTCCTCGTTAATTTGGGACATTACTCGTTTTCGACCCTTTTTTAGTAGGAAGGCCATAATGTGGCCGATTTGCATTGAATCTTAGCGTGTGACAATTCGTTGGATAGGTAAACAACATAACTACGACTTCCATGGGATATTTTTGCATTCTCTAAAAATTCAGCCAAAATGGAGGTTAAGAAAATCCCCTCGTTAATTTAGGACATTACTCATTTTCGACCCTTTTTTATAAGGAAGGCCATAAATTGGCCGGTTTGTATTGAATCTTAGCATGGGACAATTTGTTGGATAGGTAAATGATGAGTCATAGATAGTATTAATTATTGCCTTATTTAGTTTAGTTTTATTTTAGATTTGATTTTATTTTATTGCATTTTATTTTAGTTTAGAATATTTTACTTCAAATTGTGTTTTATTTTATTTTAGGAATAAATATATGGTGGAAGGTGTCTTGGAGCAAAAGAAAGAGGACTGGAGCAAATACAGCGCAAGAATACGAAGATACGGGACAAAAATATGTTCCCACCAAGTCAGAAGCTTGGCACGGCCAGTGCCAACATGTGGCACGGCCGTGCCACCCTCCAAAGCCACTTTTGCTGCTTTTTCTTCAAGGCCAAGTTACCCTGTTGCAGCTTTACTGTTTTACCCTTTTAGTTGCTTAGTTTCTAAGTCGATTGTAAAGCTATAAATAGAGTAGCTCTCCACCATGAACAATCATCCTTTACTTTGTTTATTTCAAGTATTATTTTAATAAAAGTCTTTATTTTCCTTTTACTTTCCTTGCAATTTATTTTACCGTATTTCTCTCTTCTTCCTCCATGTCTACGATGAACATGAGTGAGTAGACTTCTTAGTCTTAGGATTATTGGGGAGTCTAATGACTCAATCCTAAACAAAGCATGTCTAAACCCTAATTTCTATGTAACCCTAATTTCTAATCAAGATTCACCGTCTTAACGTGGATTAACAATTATCAAACTGTGGAAGCGAAAGCGGAGGGTTTGATAATCGTTAATCCATCATCCCAAACATCAATTCATAAAGCGAGAGCGGAGTCTTGATGTTGGAACAAGTGAATCTAGACAATAGTTGCAAAACAGTGAAATAGTCTTTGCAACTATTGAGACAAAGAGTAGTTTCAATCCTCTATGCATCTTCTAGTAATCATGTCAGTGAAATAGGCTTGGTTGCTAGAAGTAAACTCTCACCGGACTTTCATCGGAAAGGTGAGGGGCTAAGGGAAACCGGTCTTTAGAAATTAGTGTGTAAACCATGAAATTAGAAGTTTAGGTTTTGTCTAGTGAAGGATTAGTTATTAAGATGAACCAATGATCCTAAGGCCCCTTTATTATTATTGTTTTTACCTTCAGCAATCAAACCCTTTCTAATCAACTTTCTCTCCTCTAATCATTCATTAAAAGTTAATTAAATTGACCAACTCCCTAGCGGAACGATACTCTACTTACTACTATTACTTCGATAGGCCGTGCGCTTGCGGTTTGGCTTTATCAAGTTTTTGGCGCCGTTGCCGGGGAGTTAACTAATTTGATTAGCTTTTTCTTAGTGATTAGAATTCTCTCTTCTTCTTTCTCTTTTCTTTTTATTTTTATTTTTACCTTTTTATTTTTCTGTTATCGTTAACTTCTTGGGTTCTCAACCTTGTATGCGAAGAACTAGAAATCAAGCGGTATTCATACCCGAGATCGAAAGGTTCTTACATAGAAGGAGGAGAGCAGCACAAAATAACACCGCCATGGCCAATCGCACTCTCAAAGAGTATGCAACGCCGTCTACGGCTGAGCCACAAGCTGTTATTGTGTACCCAACGATTGAGGATGACAACTTTGAAATCAAGCCTGCCCTACTTAACTTGGTGCAGCAAAACCAATTCTCGGGATCCCCCACAGAGGATCCCAATCTTCACATCTCTGTTTTCCTACGAATTAGTGGAACCATGAAGGAGAACCAAGAGGCCGTAAGACTTCATCTCTTTCCCTTTTCCTTAAGGGATAGAGCTAGCGCTTGGTTCCATTCCCTCGAAGTCGGTTCCATTACTTCATGGGATCAGATGAGGCAAGCATTCCTTGCCCGTTTCTTTCCACCATCTAAAACCGCTAAACTTAGAGACCAAATCACACGGTTCAATCAAAAAGATGGGGAATCTCTCTATGAGGCGTGGGAGCGTTTCAAAGAAATGCTAAGACTTTGTCCCCACCATGGCCTAGAGAAGTGGCTTATAGTCCACACTTTTTATAATGGCTTGTCTTATACCACTAAGATGTCTGTTGATGCAGCTGCAGGTGGAGCACTTATGAACAAAAACTACACGGAGGCGTATGCCCTAATTGAAGACATGGCTCAAAATCATTACAAATGGACCGACGAGAGAGCCATCTCTAGTTCTTCATCCTCCAAAAAGGAGGCAGGTATACACGAAGTCTCTAACTATGATCACCTTGCTTCTAAAATTGATACACTAACTGAAAAACTTGAAAAATTCAATGTTAGTGCTATCAATTCTGCATCTACTCCTTCTTGTGAAATATGTGGTATAGCTGGTCATGCTGGTGTTGATTGCCAACTAGGTAGTGCTACTAATGGTGTTGAGCAAATGAATTATGCTCAATACAACCAAGGGATGCGACAAAATCAAAATTTTTATAAAAACCAAAATCTCTATGGATAAGTAGCACCACCCGGTTATGCAAACAACCAAAGATTCACTCAAAAATCCAATTTGGAAATTTTGTTGGAAAATTCTATTGCCAACCAAAACAAACAACTTCAAGAACTTAAAAACCAAACTGGATTTCTGAATGATTCTCTTTCCAAGCTCAATACCAAGGTTGACTCTATTGCTACTCACTCTAAAATGCTTGAAACTCAAATCGCTCAAATAGCCCAACAAGTGGCTACATCTTCCCAAACACCGGGAGTCTTTCCTGGTCAAACCGAAGCCAACCCCAAAGCCCAAGTTAATGTCATATCTTTTAGGGGTAGTAAGTTAGGCGAAACTTTTGCTAAGGTTAAAAACATTGGGAAAGAAAATGTCAAGCCCTTAGGTGATAAAGTTGTGATAAGAGAAGCTAAATCACTTGGAGAAAACAAAACTCCATCCCCCTTAAATCCTGATAAGCTTAAACTAGAGGGTAAATTTGAAAAATTTGTTAACATACTTAGGAAGATTTGCGTTAAACTTCCCTTTGCTGAAGCTTTGTCTAGGATGCCTCTATATGCAAAGTTTTTAAAGGAAATCTTTTCAAAGAAAAGGGCTATAGAGCATAATGAGACAATAGCCTTGGCTAAGGAAACTAGTGCAATCATCCAAGAAGCAACCCCTAAGCTTAGAGATCCAGGAAGCTTTGCCATACCATGTGAAATTGGGAATGAATCCATAAACAAAGCCTTATGTGACTTAGGAGCTAGTGTTAGTTTGCTGCCTTTGTCTCTTCTTAAAAGGATAGGGATAGGAGAGTTGAAACCTACCGAGATGGAATTAAAAATAGCTGATCGTTCTACCATGAAACTTGTAGGATTTGTCGAGGACATACCTGTTAAGATAGAGGGGATATACATCCCCACTGATTTTGTAGTCGTTGACATTGAAGAGGACGATGACGTCCCTATAATCCTAGGTAGACCGTTCCTCGCAACTGCAGGAGCCCTCATTGATGTTAAACTTGGTAGGATCGTCTTTCAAGTGAGTGATAAGATGGTAGGATTTGAGTTGGAAAACGTTATGAAAGGTCCCGCTCTTTACTCTTGTTGCATGCTTAACGATCATGTTGTGAAAGAACGTTTTATAGCGCCATCTACACAACATGATATCTTTGATCCATTCTAAGGACTCTTTCTAACCGTCAAGCTAATGACATTAAAAGAGCGCTTCGTGGGAGGCAACCCACGCATTTAATTGCTTTTGTTTTGTTTTTCTTTGTTTTAATTTGTTTTGTAGGTAATTGTCCAAGTATGATTCGAGAAAAATCAAGAAAATGAAAAATTTTGAAGTCCCTCTGACCAGAGTGTTGGCACGGCCCGTGCTGGATCTGGCACGGCCGTGCCAGTGTTTTTGAAGAAAAGAAGGTTGGGAGCCACAGAAAGTTGGCACGGCCCGTGCCAAGGTTGGCACGGCCGTGCCCGTGTTCTAGCCTTTTTAAACCTAATTTTTCTTCTTCTTCTCCATTCATTCTCAAACCACAAACCTCTCTCTACCTTCAAACTTCTCTCTAAACCTCCATAACCTTCAAACCTTCAAACCTCCATATCTCACTCAAATCTTCATCAATCTACTCCATTCTTTCACCAATCAATCACAAACTTCATCCAAAACAAAAATCACCAATCAAAAACAACTTTCATCCACCCAAACCCATAATTCACCAAAACCCTAATCCTTCAAAACCTAACCCAATCACCACAAAACCTCAACCAATCTCCATAACTAAACCCATAAACCTTACTTAAACATCCACCCCAACCCTAAACCAATCCTTTCCACCAAGAATCTTCCCAAACCCCAAACTTTCATACCAACCATAACCAAGGTCAAATGGCTTCAAGAAGAAGAAGTGGAAAGGAACCAGCAAGTTCTTCCGGTCCTCCCCCAAAGAAGCAAACACAAGTCAAGAATCATGGAATTCAGTTCAAAGACAACAAACAAAGGGACAGGTACAAAATTCTTACTTCTAAAACCTTACATCCCTCTAGATATCCTGATTCCTATGATTTGCAAGTGCTAGGGCTTAGAGATGATGTTTTTAGGTTGATAGGTAGGCTAGGTTGGACTGATATGCTAACACCTTTGAGGGGTTATGAGAATTTTACTTATGAATTTTTAAGCTCACTTGTTTTCACTAAAGATAAGTTGAATTTTGATAACCCTAACCATAGAGTTGTTTTCCGGTTAATGAACATTGATTATAATATGTCTCTTCAGCACTTTTGTGAAGCCTTAGGTTTTGTCAATGAGGGGTATATTCATGATCATTGGGATGATAGTCTGAAACCGGATAACTATGACCCAGCTGCCTTTTGGAACCGTATCACCGGCCTTGATAACTATGTCCCTAGAGCCAACAAAGCTAGCAACATTCACAACCCCGTACTTAGGTACCTTCAGAGGGTCATGGCTTGCACTATTTGGGGTAGAACCGAGCTAGGAAACACTAGAACCGATGAGTTGTTCATGTTATGGGCAATGCTCTATAACCACCCCGTCAACACTGGCTTTTATTTGATTGATTACCTAGACTTTGTAGCTACTAGACCAGCCGGTAGGGGAGACATAGTGGTGGGTGGCATCATTACATACATAGCTCGATGTTTTGGTGTGAGTGAGGATGAGGGGATCAAACCAATTGAGGGAAACAATAAGCTTAACCGGGAAACCCTCATTGCTATGAATTTCATTAAACATCGTCCACCACTCCATTACCAACTTAAGCTAAATGTGCCAATCGTGTTTTTATTGCCTAACCCATCTCGGACTACCACCGAGGTGGAAGAAAATTGGTTGTATGTTGATGATGTGCAGGTTCTAGAACAACAAGATGATGAAGGAGAGGGTGCTAGCTTGCACCATGATGAAGGAGAAGGTGCTAACTTGCACCAAGAGGGGCACCATGGCCATGAAGCCGATGAGCTTAATGAAAATCAAAGATGGACATGGATTCACAATGAAATCGAGAGGATGAGCACCGAGCAACAAAGGCAAGGTGTTGAGATCTCCGGCCTTCGCAATGAAGTTCAAAGGGGCAACCGTGTCAATGATGAAAATAATGAGATGCTCCGTCGGATGATGCAACACCTCCAACTTCAAGGTCCTCCTTACGGACCTCAATAAACAAATGTGAGCTTTCCTCTTCCTCTCTTCCCTTCTTCTTCTCCCTATCTCTCTCATTCTTCTACTCATCTCCTTCTTTCATCTTCTTCTACTCCTCCTTCTTCTTCTTCTTTTAATTTCTTTTTATTTTGAATCATTGAGGACAATGCTTCCCCTAAGTGTGGGGGGGGCCTAATAAAGTGTCTAGAGTCGTAGTGTTCCCAAACTCCCTTGAACTTTATTCTTTTGTTTTGTTTTTATAGCAAGAGGCATGACTAAGTAGCTTGTTTTTAATGTAAATATGGCATAAAATTTTTGTTTTGTCTCTTCTCTAAAGGTTGTCTCTGGTACATGAAAATAGTTTCTCGTGTTTCTTATGTTCTTGCTATACCCATATCATGTTTTATTGTGAAAATCTCCAATGAGAAAAGCACCCGGTTGCAATCCTTGAGTAAATGTATGAATAGGTATTTTAAGGAACACGTTCTATCTTTAGTGTTAACTTAGACCCTTTAAAGTCTTAAGAGTAAAAGTAGTATAAGTTTGTGTGGGAAAATTAATCAAATTGTTCTTAATTGTTATATTCTTATTAATTTGTTAATGTTAAATGGGGCGGGAGAATGGCACCAACATATGGGGGAAAGGACAATTACATCCTAACTTCCTAATTGTGGTGGTGACTCCTTAATTTGAACTTAAAGTGAAACAAATTCATCAATGCTAGGGGGAAAGGACAATTACATCCAAAAAGACTTCCTACGCGGAGATGAAACAAATAAATAATTTTGCAGCACTGCTTAGGGTGATTTTGAATCTAGGGGGAAAGGACAATTACATCCGAGAAGACTTCCTACGAGGATAGATAGCCCCTAAGCATCTGCAGCCCCTTTGTGCTTAATTGTTATATCTAATTTAATTTTAACTCAAATTCCCATCACTCTTATATGAAATGAAGAAAGGACTTTTCTCGGTTACTTTAGCACTAAGGATAGAACCTATTCCTCATAATATCTGTCTTATACAGGAGCAAGAAAAGGGTTGGACTGCACACACACACTCACTTGAGACTTGATGTTGGGTAGAATAGGTTCATGAGAAGTGTTTGAAATTGAAATTAGTGTACTTGAGGCAAAACCTTTCTTTGAGACTTATGTTCTTAATATTGCCATAAATCAATCTTCGTTGCTGCTATGTTTGCTGCCTTTTGCTTGAGGACAAGCAAAGATTCAAGTGTGGGGGAGTTTGATGAGTCATAGATAGTATTAATTATTGCCTTATTTAGTTTAGTTTTATTTTAGATTTGATTTTATTTTATTGCATTTTATTTTAGTTTAGAATATTTTACTTCAAATTGTGTTTTATTTTATTTTAGGAATAAATATATGGTGGAAGGTGTCTTGGAGCAAAAGAAAGAGGACTGGAGCAAATACAGCGCAAGAATACGAAGATACGGGACAAAAATATGTTCCCACCAAGTCAGAAGCTTGGCACGGCCAGTGCCAACATGTGGCACGGCCGTGCCACCCTCCAGAGCCACTTTTGCTGCTTTTTCTTCAAGGCCAAGTTACCCTGTTGCAGCTTTACTGTTTTACCCTTTTAGTTGCTTAGTTTCTAAGTCAATTGTAAAGCTATAAATAGAGTAGCTCTCCACCATGAACAATCATCCTTTACTTTGTTTATTTCAAGTATTATTTTAATAAAAGTCTTTATTTTCCTTTTACTTTCCTTGCAATTTATTTTACCGTATTTCTCTCTTCTTCCTCCATGTCTACGATGAACATGAGTGAGTAGACTTCTTAGTCTTAGGATTATTGGGGAGTCTAATGACTCAATCCTAAACAAAACATGTCTAAACCCTAATTTCTATGTAACCCTAATTTCTAATCTAGATTCACCGTCTTAACGTGGATTAACAATTATCAAACTGTGGAAGCGAAAGCGGAGGGTTTGATAATCGTTAATCCATCATCCCAAACATCAATTCATAAAGCGAGAGCGGAGTCTTGATGTTGGAACAAGTGAATCTAGACAATAGTTGCAAAACAGTGAAATAGTCTTTGCAACTATTGAGACAAAGAGTAGTTTCAATCCTCTATGCATCTTCTAGTAATCATGTCAGTGAAATAGGCTTGGTTGCTAGAAGTAAACTCTCACCGGACTTTCATCGGAAAGGTGAGGGGCTAAGGGAAACCGGTCTTTAGAAATTAGTGTGTAAACCATGAAATTAGAAGTTTAGGTTTTGTCTAGTGAAGGATTAGTTATTAAGATGAACCAATGATCCTAAGGCCCCTTTATTATTATTGTTTTTACCTTCAGCAATCAAACCCTTTCTAATCAACTTTCTCTCCTCTAATCATTCATTAAAAGTTAATTAAATTGACCAACTCCCTAGCGGAACGATACTCTACTTACTACTATTACTTCGATAGGCCGTGCGCTTGCGGTTTGGCTTTATCAGTAAACAACATAGCTACGACTTCCATGGGATATTTTTGCATTTTTTAAAAATTCAGCCAAAATGGAGGTTAAGAAAATCTCCTCGTTAATTTGGGACATTACTCGTTTTCGACCCTTTTTTAGTAGGAAGGCCATAATGTGGCCGATTTGCATTGAATCTTAGCGTGTGACAATTCGTTGGATAGGTAAACAACATAACTACGACTTCCATGGGATATTTTTGCATTCTCTAAAAATTCAGCCAAAATGGAGGTTAAGAAAATCCCCTCGTTAATTTAGGACATTACTCGTTTTCGACCCTTTTTTATAAGGAAGGCCATAAAGTGGCCGGTTTGTATTGAATCTTAGCATGGGACAATTCGTTGGATAGGTAAACAACATAGCTACGACTTCCATGGGATATTTTTGCATTCTCTAAAAATTCAGCCAAAATGGGGGTTAAGAAAATATCCTCGTTAATTTTTGACATTAGTCGTTTTCGACCCTTTTTTAGTAGGAAGGCCATAATGTGACCGATTTGCATTGAATCTTAGCGTGTGACAATTCGTTGGATAGGTAAACAACATAACTATGACTTCCATGGGATATTTTTGCATTCTCTAAAAATTCAGCCAAAATGGGGGTTAAGAAAATATCATCGTTAATTTGGGACATTACTCGTTTTCGACCCTTTTTTAGTAGGAAGGCCATAATGTGGCCGATTTGCATTGAATCTTAGCGTGTGACAATTCGTTGGATAGGTAAACAACATAACTACGACTTCCATGGGATATTTCTGCATTCTCTAAAAATTCAGCCAAAATGGAGGTTAAGAAAATCCCCTCGTTAATTTAGGACATTACCCGTTTTCGACCCTTTTTTATAAGGAAGGCCATAAAGTGCCGGTTTGTATTGAATCTTAGCATGGGACAATTTGTTGGATAGGTAAACAACATAGCTACGACTTCCATGGGATATTTTTGCATTTTTTAAAAATTCAGCCAAAATGGAGGTTACTAAAATCTCCTCGTTAATTTGGGACATTACTCGTTTTCGACCCTTTTTTACTAGGAAGGCCATAATGTGGCCGATTTGCATTGAATCTTAGCGTGTGACAATTCGTTGGATAGGTAAACAACATAACTACGACTTCCATGGGATATTTTTGCATTCTCTAAAAATTCAGCCAAAATGGAGGTTAAGAAAATCCCCTCGTTAATTTAGGACATTACTCGTTTTCGACCCTTTTTTATAAGGAAGGCCATAAAGTGGCCGGTTTGTATTGAATCTTAGCATGGGACAATTTGTTGGATAGGTAAACAACATAGCTACGACTTCCATGGGATATTTTTGCATTTTTTAAAAATTCAGCCAAAATGGAGGTTAAGAAAATCTCGTTAATTTGGGACATTACTCGTTTTCGACCCTTTTTTAGTAGGAAGGCCATAATGTGGCCGATTTGCATTGAATCTTAGCGTGTGACAATTCGTTGGATAGGTAAACAGCATAACTACGACTTCCATGGGATATTTTTGCATTCTCTAAAAATTCAGCCAAAATGGGGGTTAAGAAAATATCCTCGTTTATTTTTGACATTACTCGTTTTCGACCCTTTTTTAGTAGGAAGGCCATAATGTGACCGATTTGCATTGAATCTTAGCGTGTGACAATTCGTTGGATAGGTAAACAACATAACTACGACTTCCATGGGATATTTTTGCATTCTCTAAAAATTCAGCCAAAATGGAGGTTAAGAAAATCCCCTCGTTAATTTAGGACATTACTCATTTTCGACCCTTTTTTATAAGGAAGGCCATAAATTGGCCGGTTTGTATTGAATCTTAGCATGGGACAATTTGTTGGATAGGTAAACAACATAGCTACGACTTCCATGGGATATTTTTGCATTTTTTAAAAATTCAGCCAAAATGGAGGTTAAGAAAATCTCCTCGTTAATTTGGGACATTACTCGTTTTCGACCCTTTTTTAGTAGGAAGGCCATAATGTGGCCGATTTGCATTGAATCTTAGCGTGTGACAATTCGTTGGATAGGTAAACAACATAACTACGACTTCCATGGGATATTTTTGCATTCTCTAAAAATTCAGCCAAAATGGAGGTTAAGAAAATCCCCTCGTTAATTTAGGACATTACTCGTTTTCGACCCTTTTTTATAAGGAAGGCCATAAAGTGGCCGGTTTGTATTGAATCTTAGCATGGGACAATTCGTTGGATAGGTAAACAACATAGCTACGACTTCCATGGGATATTTTTGCATTCTCTAAAAATTCAGCCAAAATGGGGGTTAAGAAAATATCCTCGTTAATTTTTGACATTAGTCGTTTTTGACCCTTTTTTAGTAGGAAGGCCATAATGTGACCGATTTGCATTGAATCTTAGCGTGTGACAATTCGTTGGATAGGTAAACAACATAACTATGACTTCCATGGGATATTTTTGCATTCTCTAAAAATTCAGCCAAAATGGGGGTTAAGAAAATATCCTCGTTAATTTGGGACATTACTCGTTTTCGACCCTTTTTTAGTAGGAAGGCCATAATGTGGCCGATTTGCATTGAATCTTAGCGTGTGACAATTCGTTGGATAGGTAAACAACATAACTACGACTTCCATGGGATATTTTTGCATTCTCTAAAAATTCAGCCAAAATGGAGGTTAAGAAAATCCCCTCGTTAATTTAGGACATTACTCATTTTCGACCCTTTTTTATAAGGAAGGCCATAAATTGGCCGGTTTGTATTGAATCTTAGCATGGGACAATTTGTTGGATAGGTAAACAACATAGCTACGACTTCCATGGGATATTTTTGCATTTTTTAAAAATTCAGCCAAAATGGAGGTTAAGAAAATCTCCTCGTTAATTTGGGACATTACTCGTTTTCGACCCTTTTTTAGTAGGAAGGCCATAATGTGGCCGATTTGCATTGAATCTTAGCGTGTGACAATTCGTTGGATAGGTAAACAACATAACTACGACTTCCATGGGATATTTTTGCATTCTCTAAAAATTCAGCCAAAATGGAGGTTAAGAAAATCCCCTCGTTAATTTAGGACATTACCCGTTTTCGACCCTTTTTTATAAGGAAGGCCATAAAGTGCCGGTTTGTATTGAATCTTAGCATGGGACAATTTGTTGGATAGGTAAACAACATAGCTACGACTTCCATGGGATATTTTTGCATTTTTTAAAAATTCAGCCAAAATGGAGGTTAATAAAATCTCCTCGTTAATTTGGGACATTACTCGTTTTCGACCCTTTTTTACTAGGAAGGCCATAATGTGGCCGATTTGCATTGAATCTTAGCGTGTGACAATTCGTTGGATAGGTAAACAACATAACTACGACTTCCATGGGATATTTTTGCATTCTCTAAAAATTCAGCCAAAATGGAGGTTAAGAAAATCCCCTCGTTAATTTAGGACATTACTCGTTTTCGACCCTTTTTTATAAGGAAGGCCATAAAGTGGCCGGTTTGTATTGAATCTTAGCATGGGACAATTTGTTGGATAGGTAAACAACATAGCTACGACTTCCATGGGATATTTTTGCATTTTTTAAAAATTCAGCCAAAATGGAGGTTAAGAAAATCTCCTCGTTAATTTGGGACATTACTCGTTTTCGACCCTTTTTTAGTAGGAAGGCCATAATGTGGCCGATTTGCATTGAATCTTAGCGTGTGACAATTCGTTGGATAGGTAAACAACATAACTACGACTTCCATGGGATATTTTTGCATTCTCTAAAAATTCAGCCAAAATGGAGGTTAAGAAAATCCCCTCGTTAATTTAGGACATTACTCGTTTTCGACCCTTTTTTATAAGGAAGGCCATAAAGTGGCCGGTTTGTATTGAATCTTAGCATGGGACAATTCGTTGGATAGGTAAACAACATAGCTACGACTTCCATGGGATATTTTTGCATTCTCTAAAAATTCAGCCAAAATGGGGGTTAAGAAAATATCCTCGTTAATTTTTGACATTACTCGTTTTCGACCCTTTTTTAGTAGGAAGGCCATAATGTGACCGATTTGCATTGAATCTTAGCGTGTGACAATTCGTTGGATAGGTAAACAACATAACTATGACTTCCATGGGATATTTTTGCATTCTCTAAAAATTCAGCCAAAATGGGGGTTAAGAAAATATCCTCGTTAATTTGGGACATTACTCGTTTTCGACCCTTTTTTAGTAGGAAGGCCATAATGTGGCCGATTTGCATTGAATCTTAGCGTGTGACAATTCGTTGGATAGGTAAACAACATAACTACGACTTCCATGGGATATTTTTGCATTCTCTAAAAATTCAGCCAAAATGGAGGTTAAGAAAATCCCCTCGTTAATTTAGGACATTACTCATTTTCGACCCTTTTTTATAAGGAAGGCCATAAATTGGCCGGTTTGTATTGAATCTTAGCATGGGGCAATTTGTTGGATAGGTAAACAACATAGCTACGACTTCCATGGGATATTTTTGCATTTTTTAAAAATTCAGCCAAAATGGAGGTTAAGAAAATCCCCTCGTTAATTTAGGACATTACCCGTTTTCGACCCTTTTTTATAAGGAAGGCCATAAAGTGCCGGTTTGTATTGAATCTTAGCATGGGACAATTTGTTGGATAGGTAAACAACATAGCTATGACTTCCATGGGATATTTTTGCATTTTTTAAAAATTCAGCCAAAATGGAGGTTAATAAAATCTCCTCGTTAATTTGGGACATTACTCGTTTTCGACCCTTTTTTACTAGGAAGGCCATAATGTGGCCGATTTGCATTGAATCTTAGCGTGTGACAATTCGTTGGATAGGTAAACAACATAACTACGACTTCCATGGGATATTTTTGCATTCTCTAAAAATTCAGCCAAAACGGAGGTTAAGAAAATCCCCTCGTTAATTTAGGACATTACTCGTTTTCGACCCTTTTTTATAAGGAAGGCCATAAAGTGGCCGGTTTGTATTGAATCTTAGCATGGGACAATTTGTTGGATAGGTAAACAACATAGCTACGACTTCCATGGGATATTTTTGCATTTTTTAAAAATTCAGCCAAAATGGAGGTTAAGAAAATCTCCTCGTTAATTTGGGACATTACTCGTTTTCGACCCTTTTTTACTAGGAAGGCCATAATGTGGCCGATTTGCATTGAATCTTAGCGTGTGACAATTCGTTGGATAGGTAAACAACATAACTATGACTTCCATGGGATATTTTTGCATTCTCTAAAAATTCAGCCAAAATGGGGGTTAAGAAAATATCCTCGTTAATTTGGGACATTACTCGTTTTCGACCCTTTTTTAGTAGGAAGGCCATAATGTGGCCGATTTGCATTGAATCTTAGCGTGTGACAATTCGTTGGATAGGTAAACAACATAACTACGACTTCCATGGGATATTTTTGCATTCTCTAAAAGTCAGCCAAAATGGGGGTTAAGAAAATATCCTCGTTAATTTTTGACATTACTCGTTTTCGACCCTTTTTTAGTAGGAAGGCCATAATGTGGCCGATTTGCATTGAATCTTAGCGTGTGACAATTCGTTGGATAGGTATACAGCATAACTACGACTTCCATGGGATATTTTTGCATTCTCTAAAAATTCAGCCAAAATGGGGGTTAAGAAAATATCCTCGTTAATTTTTGACATTACTCGTTTTCGACCCTTTTTTAGTAGGAAGGCCATAATGTGACCGATTTGCATTGAATCTTAGCGTGTGACAATTCGTTGGATAGGTAAACAACATAACTACGACTTCCATGGGATATTTTTGCATTTTTTAAAAATTCAGCCAAAATGGAGGTTAAGAAAATCTCCTCGTTAATTTGGGACATTACTCGTTTTCGACCCTTTTTTAGTAGGAGGGCCATAATGTGGCCGATTTGCATTGAATCTTAGCGTGTGACAATTCGTTGGATAGGTAAACAACATAACTACGACTTCCATGGGATATTTTTGCATTCTCTAAAAATTCAGCCAAAATGGGGGTTAAGAAAATATCCTCGTTAATTTTTGACATTACTCGTTTTCGACCCTTTTTTAGTAGGAAGGCCATAATGTGGCCGATTTGCATTGAATCTTAGCGTGTGACAATTCGTTGGATAGGTAAACAGCATAACTACGACTTCCATGGGATATTTTTGCATTCTCTAAAAATTCAGCCAAAATGGGGGTTAAGAAAATATCCTCGTTAATTTTTGACATTACTCGTTTTCGACCCTTTTTTAGTAGGAAATCCATAATGTGACCGATTTGCATTGAATCTTAGCGTGTGACAATTCGTTGGATAGGTAAACAACATAACTATGACTTCCATGGGATATTTTTGCATTCTCTAAAAATTCAGCCAAAATGGGGGTTAAGAAAATATCCTCGTTAATTTGGGACATTACTCGTTTTCGACCCTTTTTTAGTAGGAAGGCCATAATGTGGCCGATTTGCATTGAATCTTAGCGTGTGACAATTCGTTGGATAGGTAAACAGCATAACTACGACTTCCATGGGATATTTTTGCATTCTCTAAAAATTCAGCCAAAATGGGGGTTAAGAAAATATCCTCGTTAATTTGGGACATTACTCGTTTTCGACCCTTTTTTAGTAGGAAGGCCATAATGTGGCCGATTTGCATTGAATCTTAGCGTGTGACAATTCGTTGGATAGGTAAACAGCATAACTACGACTTCCATGGGATATTTTTGCATTCTCTAAAAATTCAGCCAAAATGGGGGTTAAGAAAATATCCTCGTTAATTTTTGACATTACTCGTTTTCGACCCTTTTTTAGTAGGAAGGCCATAATGTGGCCGATTTGCATTGAATCTTAGCGTGTGACAATTCGTTGGATAGGTAAACAACATAACTATGACTTCCATGGGATATTTTTGCATTCTCTAAAAATTCAGCCAAAATGGGGGTTAAGAAAATATCCTCGTTAATTTGGGACATTACTCGTTTTCGACCCTTTTTTAGTAGGAAGGCCATAATGTGGCCGATTTGCATTGAATCTTAGCGTGTGACAATTCGTTGGATAGGTAAACAACATAACTACGATTTCCATGGGATATTTTTGCATTCTCTAAAAATTCAGCCAAAATGGGGGTTAAGAAAATATCCTCGTTAATTTGGGACATTACTCGTTTTCGACCCTTTTTTAGTAGGAAGGCCATAATGTGGCCGATTTGCATTGAATCTTAGCGTGTGACAATTCGTTGGATAGGTAAACAACATAACTACGACTTCCATGGGATATTTTTGCATTCTCTAAAAATTCAGCCAAAATGGAGGTTAAGAAAATCCCCTCGTTAATTTAGGACATTACTCGTTTTCGACCCTTTTTTATAAGGAAGGCCATAATGTGGCCGATTTGCATTGAATCTTAGCGTGTGACAATTCGTTGGATAGGTAAACAACATAACTACGACTTCCATGGGATATTTTTGCATTCTCTAAAAATTCAGCCAAAATGGAGGTTAAGAAAATCCCCTCGTTAATTTAGGACATTACTCGTTTTCGACCCTTTTTTATAAGGAAGGCCATAAAGTGGGCGGTTTGTATTGAATCTTAGCATGGGACAATTTGTTGGATAGGTAAACAACATAGCTACGACTTCCATGGGATATTTTTGCATTTTTTAAAAATTCAGCCAAAATGGAGGTTAAGAAAATCTCCTCGTTAATTTGGGACATTACTCGTTTTCGACCCTTTTTTACTAGGAAGGCCATAATGTGGCCGATTTGCATTGAATCTTAGCGTGTGACAATTCGTTGGATAGGTAAACAATATAACTATGACTTCCATGGGATATTTTTGCATTCTCTAAAAATTCAGCCAAAATGGGGGTTAAGAAAATATCTTCGTTAATTTGGGACATTACTCGTTTTCGACCCTTTTTTAGTAGGAAGGCCATAATGTGGCCGATTTGCATTGAATCTTAGCGTGTGACAATTCGTTGGATAGGTAAACAACATAACTACGACTTCCATGGGATATTTTTGCATTCTCTAAAAATTCAGCCAAAATGGGGGTTAAGAAAATATCCTCGTTAATTTTTGACATTACTCGTTTTCGACCCTTTTTTAGTAGGAAGGCCATAATGTGGCCGATTTGCATTGAATCTTAGCGTGTGACAATTCGTTGGATAGGTAAACAGCATAACTACGACTTCCATGGGATATTTTTGCATTCTCTAAAAATTCAGCCAAAATGGGGGTTAAGAAAATATCCTCGTTAATTTTTGACATTACTCGTTTTCGACCCTTTTTTAGTAGGAAGGCCATAATGTGGCCGATTTGCATTGAATCTTAGCGTGTGACAATTCGTTGGATAGGTAAACAACATAACTACGACTTCCATGGGATATTTTTGCATTCTCTAAAAATTCAGCCAAAATGGAGGTTAAGAAAATCCCCTCGTTAATTTAGGACATTACTCATTTTCGACCCTTTTTTATAAGGAAGGCCATAAATTGGCCGGTTTGTATTGAATCTTAGCATGGGACAATTTGTTGGATAGGTAAACAACATAGCTACGACTTCCATGGGATATTTTTGCATTTTTTAAAAATTCAGCCAAAATGGAGGTTAAGAAAATCTCCTCGTTAATTTGGGACATTACTCGTTTTCGACCCTTTTTTAGTAGGAAGGCCATAATGTGGCCGATTTGCATTGAATCTTAGCGTGTGACAATTCGTTGGATAGGTAAACAACATAACTATGACTTCCATGGGATATTTTTGCATTCTCTAAAAATTCAGCCAAAATGGGGGTTAAGAAAATATCCTCGTTAATTTGGGACATTACTCGTTTTCGACCCTTTTTTAGTAGGAAGGCCATAATGTGGCCGATTTGCATTGAATCTTAGCGTGTGACAATTCGTTGGATAGGTAAACAACATAACTACGATTTCCATGGGATATTTTTGCATTCTCTAAAAATTCAGCCAAAATGGGGGTTAAGAAAATATCCTCGTTAATTTGGGACATTACTCGTTTTCGACCCTTTTTTAGTAGGAAGGCCATAATGTGGCCGATTTGCATTGAATCTTAGCGTGTGACAATTCGTTGGATAGGTAAACAACATAACTACGACTTCCATGGGATATTTTTGCATTCTCTAAAAATTCAGCCAAAATGGAGGTTAAGAAAATCCCCTCGTTAATTTAGGACATTACTCGTTTTCGACCCTTTTTTATAAGGAAGGCCATAATGTGGCCGATTTGCATTGAATCTTAGCGTGTGACAATTCGTTGGATAGGTAAACAACATAACTACGACTTCCATGGGATATTTTTGCATTCTCTAAAAATTCAGCCAAAATGGAGGTTAAGAAAATCCCCTCGTTAATTTAGGACATTACTCGTTTTCGACCCTTTTTTATAAGGAAGGCCATAAAGTGGGCGGTTTGTATTGAATCTTAGCATGGGACAATTTGTTGGATAGGTAAACAACATAGCTACGACTTCCATGGGATATTTTTGCATTTTTTAAAAATTCAGCCAAAATGGAGGTTAAGAAAATCTCCTCGTTAATTTGGGACATTACTCGTTTTCGACCCTTTTTTACTAGGAAGGCCATAATGTGGCCGATTTGCATTGAATCTTAGCGTGTGACAATTCGTTGGATAGGTAAACAATATAACTATGACTTCCATGGGATATTTTTGCATTCTCTAAAAATTCAGCCAAAATGGGGGTTAAGAAAATATCTTCGTTAATTTGGGACATTACTCGTTTTCGACCCTTTTTTAGTAGGAAGGCCATAATGTGGCCGATTTGCATTGAATCTTAGCGTGTGACAATTCGTTGGATAGGTAAACAACATAACTACGACTTCCATGGGATATTTTTGCATTCTCTAAAAATTCAGCCAAAATGGGGGTTAAGAAAATATCCTCGTTAATTTTTGACATTACTCGTTTTCGACCCTTTTTTAGTAGGAAGGCCATAATGTGGCCGATTTGCATTGAATCTTAGCGTGTGACAATTCGTTGGATAGGTAAACAGCATAACTACGACTTCCATGGGATATTTTTGCATTCTCTAAAAATTCAGCCAAAATGGGGGTTAAGAAAATATCCTCGTTAATTTTTGACATTACTCGTTTTCGACCCTTTTTTAGTAGGAAGGCCATAATGTGGCCGATTTGCATTGAATCTTAGCGTGTGACAATTCGTTGGATAGGTAAACAACATAACTACGACTTCCATGGGATATTTTTGCATTCTCTAAAAATTCAGCCAAAATGGAGGTTAAGAAAATCCCCTCGTTAATTTAGGACATTACTCATTTTCGACCCTTTTTTATAAGGAAGGCCATAAATTGGCCGGTTTGTATTGAATCTTAGCATGGGACAATTTGTTGGATAGTTAAACAACATAGCTACGACTTCCATGGGATATTTTTGCATTTTTTAAAAATTCAGCCAAAATGGAGGTTAAGAAAATCTCCTCGTTAATTTGGGACATTACTCGTTTTCGACCCTTTTTTAGTAGGAAGGCCATAATGTGGCCGATTTGCATTGAATCTTAGCGTGTGACAATTCGTTGGATAGGTAAACAACATAACTACGACTTCCATGGGATATTTTTGCATTCTCTAAAAATTCAGCCAAAATGGAGGTTAAGAAAATCCCCTCGTTAATTTAGGACATTACCCGTTTTCGACCCTTTTTTATAAGGAAGGCCATAAAGTGCCGGTTTGTATTGAATCTTAGCATGGGACAATTTGTTGGATAGGTAAACAACATAGCTACGACTTCCATGGGATATTTTTGCATTTTTTAAAAATTCAGCCAAAATGGAGGTTAATAAAATCTCCTCGTTAATTTGGGACATTACTCGTTTTCGACCCTTTTTTACTAGGAAGGCCATAATGTGGCCGATTTGCATTGAATCTTAGCGTGTGACAATTCGTTGGATAGGTAAACAACATAACTACGACTTCCATGGGATATTTTTGCATTCTCTAAAAATTCAGCCAAAATGGAGGTTAAGAAAATCCCCTCGTTAATTTAGGACATTACTCGTTTTCGACCCTTTTTTATAAGGAAGGCCATAAAGTGGCCGGTTTGTATTGAATCTTAGCATGGGACAATTTGTTGGATAGGTAAACAACATAGCTACGACTTCCATGGGATATTTTTGCATTTTTTAAAAATTCAGCCAAAATGGAGGTTAAGAAAATCTCCTCGTTAATTTGGGACATTACTCGTTTTCGACCCTTTTTTAGTAGGAAGGCCATAATGTGGCCGATTTGCATTGAATCTTAGCGTGTGACAATTCGTTGGATAGGTAAACAACATAACTACGACTTCCATGGGATATTTTTGCATTCTCTAAAAATTCAGCCAAAATGGAGGTTAAGAAAATCCCCTCGTTAATTTAGGACATTACTCGTTTTCGACCCTTTTTTATAAGGAAGGCCATAAAGTGGCCGGTTTGTATTGAATCTTAGCATGGGACAATTCGTTGGATAGGTAAACAACATAGCTACGACTTCCATGGGATATTTTTGCATTCTCTAAAAATTCAGCCAAAATGGGGGTTAAGAAAATATCCTCGTTAATTTTTGACATTACTCGTTTTCGACCCTTTTTTAGTAGGAAGGCCATAATGTGACCGATTTGCATTGAATCTTAGCGTGTGACAATTCGTTGGATAGGTAAACAACATAACTATGACTTCCATGGGATATTTTTGCATTCTCTAAAAATTCAGCCAAAATGGGGGTTAAGAAAATATCCTCGTTAATTTGGGACATTACTCGTTTTCGACCCTTTTTTAGTAGGAAGGCCATAATGTGGCCGATTTGCATTGAATCTTAGCGTGTGACAATTCGTTGGATAGGTAAACAACATAACTACGACTTCCATGGGATATTTTTGCATTCTCTAAAAATTCAGCCAAAATGGAGGTTAAGAAAATCCCCTCGTTAATTTAGGACATTACTCATTTTCGACCCTTTTTTATAAGGAAGGCCATAAATTGGCCGGTTTGTATTGAATCTTAGCATGGGGCAATTTGTTGGATAGGTAAACAACATAGCTACGACTTCCATGGGATATTTTTGCATTTTTTAAAAATTCAGCCAAAATGGAGGTTAAGAAAATCCCCTCGTTAATTTAGGACATTACCCGTTTTCGACCCTTTTTTATAAGGAAGGCCATAAAGTGCCGGTTTGTATTGAATCTTAGCATGGGACAATTTGTTGGATAGGTAAACAACATAGCTACGACTTCCATGGGATATTTTTGCATTTTTTAAAAATTCAGCCAAAATGGAGGTTAATAAAATCTCCTCGTTAATTTGGGACATTACTCGTTTTCGACCCTTTTTTACTAGGAAGGCCATAATGTGGCCGATTTGCATTGAATCTTAGCGTGTGACAATTCGTTGGATAGGTAAACAACATAACTACGACTTCCATGGGATATTTTTGCATTCTCTAAAAATTCAGCCAAAATGGAGGTTAAGAAAATCCCCTCGTTAATTTAGGACATTACTCGTTTTCGACCCTTTTTTATAAGGAAGGCCATAAAGTGGCCGGTTTGTATTGAATCTTAGCATGGGACAATTTGTTGGATAGGTAAACAACATAGCTACGACTTCCATGGGATATTTTTGCATTTTTTAAAAATTCAGCCAAAATGGAGGTTAAGAAAATCTCCTCGTTAATTTGGGACATTACTCGTTTTCGACCCTTTTTTACTAGGAAGGCCATAATGTGGCCGATTTGCATTGAATCTTAGCGTGTGACAATTCGTTGGATAGGTAAACAACATAACTATGACTTCCATGGGATATTTTTGCATTCTCTAAAAATTCAGCCAAAATGGGGGTTAAGAAAATATCCTCGTTAATTTGGGACATTACTCGTTTTCGACCCTTTTTTAGTAGGAAGGCCATAATGTGGCCGATTTGCATTGAATCTTAGCGTGTGACAATTCGTTGGATAGGTAAACAACATAACTACGACTTCCATGGGATATTTTTGCATTCTCTAAAAGTCAGCCAAAATGGGGGTTAAGAAAATATCCTCGTTAATTTTTGACATTACTCGTTTTCGACCCTTTTTTAGTAGGAAGGCCATAATGTGGCCGATTTGCATTGAATCTTAGCGTGTGACAATTCGTTGGATAGGTATACAGCATAACTACGACTTCCATGGGATATTTTTGCATTCTCTAAAAATTCAGCCAAAATGGGGGTTAACAAAATATCCTCGTTAATTTTTGACATTACTCGTTTTCGACCCTTTTTTAGTAGGAAGGCCATAATGTGGCCGATTTGCATTGAATCTTAGCGTGTGACAATTCGTTGGATAGGTAAACAGCATAACTACGACTTCCATGGGATATTTTTGCATTCTCTAAAAATTCAGCCAAAATGGGGGTTAAGAAAATATCCTCGTTAATTTTTGACATTACTCGTTTTCGACCCTTTTTTAGTAGGAAATCCATAATGTGACCGATTTGCATTGAATCTTAGCGTGTGACAATTCGTTGGATAGGTAAACAACATAACTATGACTTCCATGGGATATTTTTGCATTCTCTAAAAATTCAGCCAAAATGGGGGTTAAGAAAATATCCTCGTTAATTTGGGACATTACTCGTTTTCGACCCTTTTTTAGTAGGAAGGCCATAATGTGGCCGATTTGCATTGAATCTTAGCGTGTGACAATTCGTTGGATAGGTAAACAGCATAACTACGACTTCCATGGGATATTTTTGCATTCTCTAAAAATTCAGCCAAAATGGGGGTTAAGAAAATATCCTCGTTAATTTGGGACATTACTCGTTTTCGACCCTTTTTTAGTAGGAAGGCCATAATGTGGCCGATTTGCATTGAATCTTAGCGTGTGACAATTCGTTGGATAGGTAAACAGCATAACTACGACTTCCATGGGATATTTTTGCATTCTCTAAAAATTCAGCCAAAATGGGGGTTAAGAAAATATCCTCGTTAATTTTTGACATTACTCGTTTTCGACCCTTTTTTAGTAGGAAGGCCATAATGTGGCCGATTTGCATTGAATCTTAGCGTGTGACAATTCGTTGGATAGGTAAACAACATAACTATGACTTCCATGGGATATTTTTGCATTCTCTAAAAATTCAGCCAAAATGGGGGTTAAGAAAATATCCTCGTTAATTTGGGACATTACTCGTTTTCGACCCTTTTTTAGTAGGAAGGCCATAATGTGGCCGATTTGCATTGAATCTTAGCGTGTGACAATTCGTTGGATAGGTAAACAACATAACTACGATTTCCATGGGATATTTTTGCATTCTCTAAAAATTCAGCCAAAATGGGGGTTAAGAAAATATCCTCGTTAATTTGGGACATTACTCGTTTTCGACCCTTTTTTAGTAGGAAGGCCATAATGTGGCCGATTTGCATTGAATCTTAGCGTGTGACAATTCGTTGGATAGGTAAACAACATAACTACGACTTCCATGGGATATTTTTGCATTCTCTAAAAATTCAGCCAAAATGGAGGTTAAGAAAATCCCCTCGTTAATTTAGGACATTACTCGTTTTCGACCCTTTTTTATAAGGAAGGCCATAATGTGGCCGATTTGCATTGAATCTTAGCGTGTGACAATTCGTTGGATAGGTAAACAACATAACTACGACTTCCATGGGATATTTTTGCATTCTCTAAAAATTCAGCCAAAATGGAGGTTAAGAAAATCCCCTCGTTAATTTAGGACATTACTCGTTTTCGACCCTTTTTTATAAGGAAGGCCATAAAGTGGGCGGTTTGTATTGAATCTTAGCATGGGACAATTTGTTGGATAGGTAAACAACATAGCTACGACTTCCATGGGATATTTTTGCATTTTTTAAAAATTCAGCCAAAATGGAGGTTAAGAAAATCTCCTCGTTAATTTGGGACATTACTCGTTTTCGACCCTTTTTTACTAGGAAGGCCATAATGTGGCCGATTTGCATTGAATCTTAGCGTGTGACAATTCGTTGGATAGGTAAACAATATAACTATGACTTCCATGGGATATTTTTGCATTCTCTAAAAATTCAGCCAAAATGGGGGTTAAGAAAATATCTTCGTTAATTTGGGACATTACTCGTTTTCGACCCTTTTTTAGTAGGAAGGCCATAATGTGGCCGATTTGCATTGAATCTTAGCGTGTGACAATTCGTTGGATAGGTAAACAACATAACTACGACTTCCATGGGATATTTTTGCATTCTCTAAAAATTCAGCCAAAATGGGGGTTAAGAAAATATCCTCGTTAATTTTTGACATTACTCGTTTTCGACCCTTTTTTAGTAGGAAGGCCATAATGTGGCCGATTTGCATTGAATCTTAGCGTGTGACAATTCGTTGGATAGGTAAACAGCATAACTACGACTTCCATGGGATATTTTTGCATTCTCTAAAAATTCAGCCAAAATGGGGGTTAAGAAAATATCCTCGTTAATTTTTGACATTACTCGTTTTCGACCCTTTTTTAGTAGGAAGGCCATAATGTGGCCGATTTGCATTGAATCTTAGCGTGTGACAATTCGTTGGATAGGTAAACAACATAACTATGACTTCCATGGGATATTTTTGCATTCTCTAAAAATTCAGCCAAAATGGGGGTTAAGAAAATATCCTCGTTAATTTGGGACATTACTCGTTTTCGACCCTTTTTTAGTAGGAAGGCCATAATGTGGCCGATTTGCATTGAATCTTAGCGTGTGACAATTCGTTGGATAGGTAAACAACATAACTACGACTTCCATGGGATATTTTTGCATTCTCTAAAAATTCAGCCAAAATGGGGGTTAAGAAAATATCCTCGTTAATTTGGGACATTACTCGTTTTCGACCCTTTTTTAGTAGGAAGGCCATAATGTGGCCGATTTGCATTGAATCTTAGCGTGTGACAATTCGTTGGATAGGTAAACAACATAACTACGACCTCCATGGGATATTTTTGCATTCTCTAAAAATTCAGCCAAAATGGAGGTTAAGAAAATCCCCTCGTTAATTTAGGACATTACTCGTTTTCGACCCTTTTTTATAAGGAAGGCATAAAGTGGCCGGTTTGTATTGAATCTTAGCATGGGACAATTCGTTGGATAGGTAAACAACATAGCTACGACTTCCATGGGATATTTTTGCATTTTTTTAAAAATTCAGCCAAAATGGAGGTTAAGAAAATCTCCTCGTTAATTTGGGACATTACTCGTTTTCGACCCATTTTTACTAGGAAGGCCATAATGTGGCCGATTTGCATTGAATCTTAGCGTGTGACAATTCGTTGGATAGATAAACAACATAACTATGACTTCCATGGGATATTTTTGCATTCTCTAAAAATTCAGCCAAAATGGGGGTTAAGAAAATATCCTTGTTAATTTGGGACATTACTCGTTTTCGACCCTTTTTTAGTAGGAAGGCCATAATGTGGCCGATTTGCATTGAATCTTAGCGTGTGACAATTCGTTGGATAGGTAAACAACATAACTACGACTTCCATGGGATATTTTTGCATTCTCTAAAAATTCAGCCAAAATGGGGGTTAAGAAAATATCCTCGTTAATTTGGGACATTACTCGTTTTCGACCCTTTTTTAGTAGGAAGGCCATAATGTGGCCGATTTGCATTGAATCTTAGCGTGTGACAATTCGTTGGATAGGTAAACAACATAACTACGACTTCCATGGGATATTTTTGCATTCTCTAAAAATTCAGCCAAAATGGGGGTTAAGAAAATATCCTTGTTAATTTGGGACATTACTCGTTTTCGACCCTTTTTTAGTAGGAAGGCCATAATGTGGCCGATTTGCATTGAATCTTAGCGTGTGACAATTCGTTGGATAGGTAAACAACATAACTACGACTTCCATGGGATATTTTTGCATTCTCTAAAAATTCAGCCAAAATGGAGGTTAAGAAAATCCCCTCGTTAATTTAGGACATTACTCGTTTTCGACCCTTTTTTATAAGGAAGGCCATAAAGTGGGCGGTTTGTATTGAATCTTAGCATGGGACAATTTGTTGGATAGGTAAACAACATAGCTACGACTTCCATGGGATATTTTTGCATTTTTTAAAAATTCAGCCAAAATGGAGGTTAAGAAAATCTCCTCGTTAATTTGGGACATTACTCGTTTTCTACCCTTTTTTACTAGGAAGGCCATAATGTGGCCGATTTGCATTGAATCTTAGCGTGTGACAATTCGTTGGATAGGTAAACAATATAACTATGACTTCCATGGGATATTTTTGCATTCTCTAAAAATTCAGCCAAAATGGGGGTTAAGAAAATATCGTCGTTAATTTGGGACATTACTCGTTTTCGACCCTTTTTTAGTAGGAAGGCCATAATGTGGCCGATTTGCATTGAATCTTAGCGTGTGACAATTCGTTGGATAGGTAAACAACATAACTACGACTTCCATGGGATATTTTTGCATTCTCTAAAAATTCAGCCAAAATGGGGGTTAAGAAAATATCCTCGTTAATTTGGGACATTACTCGTTTTCGACCCTTTTTTAGTAGGAAGGCCATAATGTGGCCGATTTGCATTGAATCTTAGCGTGTGACAATTCGTTGGATAGGTAAACAACATAACTACGACTTCCATGGGATATTTTTGCATTCTCTAAAAATTCAGCCAAAATGGAGGTTAAGAAAATCCCCTCGTTAATTTAGGACATTACTCGTTTTCGACCCTTTTTTATAAGGAAGGCCATAAAGTGGGCGGTTTGTATTGAATCTTAGCATGGGACAATTTGTTGGATAGGTAAACAACATAGCTACGACTTCCATGGGATATTTTTGCATTTTTTAAAAATTCAGCCAAAATGGAGGTTAAGAAAATCTCCTCGTTAATTTGGGACATTACTCGTTTTCGACCCTTTTTTACTAGGAAGGCCATAATGTGGCCGATTTGCATTGAATCTTAGCGTGTGACAATTCGTTGGATAGGTAAACAACATAACTATGACTTCCATGGGATATTTTTGCATTCTCTAAAAATTCAGCCAAAATGGGGGTTAAGAAAATATCCTCGTTAATTTGGGACATTACTCGTTTTCGACCCTTTTTTAGTAGGAAGGCCATAATGTGGCCGATTTGCATTGAATCTTAGCGTGTGACAATTCGTTGGATAGGTAAACAACATAACTACGACTTCCATGGGATATTTTTGCATTCTCTAAAAATTCAGCCAAAATGGGGGTTAAGAAAATATCCTCGTTAATTTGGGACATTACTCGTTTTCGACCCTTTTTTAGTAGGAAGGCCATAATGTGGCCGATTTGCATTGAATCTTAGCGTGTGACAATTCGTTGGATAGGTAAACAACATAACTACGACTTCCATGGGATATTTTTGCATTCTCTAAAAATTCAGCCAAAATGGAGGTTAAGAAAATCCCCTCGTTAATTTAGGACATTACTCGTTTTCGACCCTTTTTTATAAGGAAGGCCATAAAGTGGGCGGTTTGTATTGAATCTTAGCATGGGACAATTTGTTGGATAGGTAAACAACATAGCTACGACTTCCATGGGATATTTTTGCATTTTTTAAAAATTCAGCCAAAATGGAGGTTAAGAAAATCTCCTCGTTAATTTGGGACATTACTCGTTTTCTACCCTTTTTTACTAGGAAGGCCATAATGTGGCCGATTTGCATTGAATCTTAGCGTGTGACAATTCGTTGGATAGGTAAACAATATAACTATGACTTCCATGGGATATTTTTGCATTCTCTAAAAATTCAGCCAAAATGGGGGTTAAGAAAATATCGTCGTTAATTTGGGACATTACTCGTTTTCGACCCTTTTTTAGTAGGAAGGCCATAATGTGGCCGATTTGCATTGAATCTTAGCGTGTGACAATTCGTTGGATAGGTAAACAACATAACTACGACTTCCATGGGATATTTTTGCATTCTCTAAAAATTCAGCCAAAATGGGGGTTAAGAAAATATCCTCGTTAATTTGGGACATTACTCGTTTTCGACCCTTTTTTAGTAGGAAGGCCATAATGTGGCCGATTTGCATTGAATCTTAGCGTGTGACAATTCGTTGGATAGGTAAACAACATAACTACGACTTCCATGGGATATTTTTGCATTCTCTAAAAATTCAGCCAAAATGGAGGTTAAGAAAATCCCCTCGTTAATTTAGGACATTACTCGTTTTCGACCCTTTTTTATAAGGAAGGCCATAAAGTGGGCGGTTTGTATTGAATCTTAGCATGGGACAATTTGTTGGATAGGTAAACAACATAGCTACGACTTCCATGGGATATTTTTGCATTTTTTAAAAATTCAGCCAAAATGGAGGTTAAGAAAATCTCCTCGTTAATTTGGGACATTACTCGTTTTCTACCCTTTTTTACTAGGAAGGCCATAATGTGGCCGATTTGCATTGAATCTTAGCGTGTGACAATTCGTTGGATAGGTAAACAATATAACTATGACTTCCATGGGATATTTTTGCATTCTCTAAAAATTCAGCCAAAATGGGGGTTAAGAAAATATCGTCGTTAATTTGGGACATTACTCGTTTTCGACCCTTTTTTAGTAGGAAGGCCATAATGTGGCCGATTTGCATTGAATCTTAGCGTGTGACAATTCGTTGGATAGGTAAACAACATAACTACGACTTCCATGGGATATTTTTGCATTCTCTAAAAATTCAGCCAAAATGGGGGTTAAGAAAATATCCTCGTTAATTTGGGACATTACTCGTTTTCGACCCTTTTTTAGTAGGAAGGCCATAATGTGGCCGATTTGCATTGAATCTTAGCGTGTGACAATTCGTTGGATAGGTAAACAACATAACTACGACTTCCATGGGATATTTTTGCATTCTCTAAAAATTCAGCCAAAATGGAGGTTAAGAAAATCCCCTCGTTAATTTAGGACATTACTCGTTTTCGACCCTTTTTTATAAGGAAGGCCATAAAGTGGGCGGTTTGTATTGAATCTTAGCATGGGACAATTTGTTGGATAGGTAAACAACATAGCTACGACTTCCATGGGATATTTTTGCATTTTTTAAAAATTCAGCCAAAATGGAGGTTAAGAAAATCTCCTCGTTAATTTGGGACATTACTCGTTTTCGACCCTTTTTTACTAGGAAGGCCATAATGTGGCCGATTTGCATTGAATCTTAGCGTGTGACAATTCGTTGGATAGGTAAACAACATAACTATGACTTCCATGGGATATTTTTGCATTCTCTAAAAATTCAGCCAAAATGGGGGTTAAGAAAATATCCTCGTTAATTTGGGACATTACTCGTTTTCGACCCTTTTTTAGTAGGAAGGCCATAATGTGGCCGATTTGCATTGAATCTTAGCGTGTGACAATTCGTTGGATAGGTAAACAACATAACTACGACTTCCATGGGATATTTTTGCATTCTCTAAAAATTCAGCCAAAATGGGGGTTAAGAAAATATCCTCGTTAATTTGGGACATTACTCGTTTTCGACCCTTTTTTAGTAGGAAGGCCATAATGTGGCCGATTTGCATTGAATCTTAGCGTGTGACAATTCGTTGGATAGGTAAACAACATAACTACGACTTCCATGGGATATTTTTGCATTCTCTAAAAATTCAGCCAAAATGGAGGTTAAGAAAATCCCCTCGTTAATTTAGGACATTACTCGTTTTCGACCCTTTTTTATAAGGAAGGCCATAAAGTGGGCGGTTTGTATTGAATCTTAGCATGGGACAATTTGTTGGATAGGTAAACAACATAGCTACGACTTCCATGGGATATTTTTGCATTTTTTAAAAATTCAGCCAAAATGGAGGTTAAGAAAATCTCCTCGTTAATTTGGGACATTACTCGTTTTCTACCCTTTTTTACTAGGAAGGCCATAATGTGGCCGATTTGCATTGAATCTTAGCGTGTGACAATTCGTTGGATAGGTAAACAATATAACTATGACTTCCATGGGATATTTTTGCATTCTCTAAAAATTCAGCCAAAATGGGGGTTAAGAAAATATCGTCGTTAATTTGGGACATTACTCGTTTTCGACCCTTTTTTAGTAGGAAGGCCATAATGTGGCCGATTTGCATTGAATCTTAGCGTGTGACAATTCGTTGGATAGGTAAACAACATAACTACGACTTCCATGGGATATTTTTGCATTCTCTAAAAATTCAGCCAAAATGGGGGTTAAGAAAATATCCTCGTTAATTTGGGACATTACTCGTTTTCGACCCTTTTTTAGTAGGAAGGCCATAATGTGGCCGATTTGCATTGAATCTTAGCGTGTGACAATTCGTTGGATAGGTAAACAACATAACTACGACTTCCATGGGATATTTTTGCATTCTCTAAAAATTCAGCCAAAATGGAGGTTAAGAAAATCCCCTCGTTAATTTAGGACATTACTCGTTTTCGACCCTTTTTTATAAGGAAGGCCATAAAGTGGGCGGTTTGTATTGAATCTTAGCATGGGACAATTTGTTGGATAGGTAAACAACATAGCTACGACTTCCATGGGATATTTTTGCATTTTTTAAAAATTCAGCCAAAATGGAGGTTAAGAAAATCTCCTCGTTAATTTGGGACATTACTCGTTTTCTACCCTTTTTTACTAGGAAGGCCATAATGTGGCCGATTTGCATTGAATCTTAGCGTGTGACAATTCGTTGGATAGGTAAACAATATAACTATGACTTCCATGGGATATTTTTGCATTCTCTAAAAATTCAGCCAAAATGGGGGTTAAGAAAATATCGTCGTTAATTTGGGACATTACTCGTTTTCGACCCTTTTTTAGTAGGAAGGCCATAATGTGGCCGATTTGCATTGAATCTTAGCGTGTGACAATTCGTTGGATAGGTAAACAACATAACTACGACTTCCATGGGATATTTTTGCATTCTCTAAAAATTCAGCCAAAATGGGGGTTAAGAAAATATCCTCGTTAATTTGGGACATTACTCGTTTTCGACCCTTTTTTAGTAGGAAGGCCATAATGTGGCCGATTTGCATTGAATCTTAGCGTGTGACAATTCGTTGGATAGGTAAACAACATAACTACGACTTCCATGGGATATTTTTGCATTCTCTAAAAATTCAGCCAAAATGGAGGTTAAGAAAATCCCCTCGTTAATTTAGGACATTACTCGTTTTCGACCCTTTTTTATAAGGAAGGCCATAAAGTGGGCGGTTTGTATTGAATCTTAGCATGGGACAATTTGTTGGATAGGTAAACAACATAGCTACGACTTCCATGGGATATTTTTGCATTTTTTAAAAATTCAGCCAAAATGGAGGTTAAGAAAATCTCCTCGTTAATTTGGGACATTACTCGTTTTCGACCCTTTTTTACTAGGAAGGCCATAATGTGGCCGATTTGCATTGAATCTTAGCGTGTGACAATTCGTTGGATAGGTAAACAACATAACTATGACTTCCATGGGATATTTTTGCATTCTCTAAAAATTCAGCCAAAATGGGGGTTAAGAAAATATCCTCGTTAATTTGGGACATTACTCGTTTTCGACCCTTTTTTAGTAGGAAGGCCATAATGTGGCCGATTTGCATTGAATCTTAGCGTGTGACAATTCGTTGGATAGGTAAACAACATAACTACGACTTCCATGGGATATTTTTGCATTCTCTAAAAATTCAGCCAAAATGGGGGTTAAGAAAATATCCTCGTTAATTTGGGACATTACTCGTTTTCGACCCTTTTTTAGTAGGAAGGCCATAATGTGGCCGATTTGCATTGAATCTTAGCGTGTGACAATTCGTTGGATAGGTAAACAACATAACTACGACTTCCATGGGATATTTTTGCATTCTCTAAAAATTCAGCCAAAATGGAGGTTAAGAAAATCCCCTCGTTAATTTAGGACATTACTCGTTTTCGACCCTTTTTTATAAGGAAGGCCATAAAGTGGGCGGTTTGTATTGAATCTTAGCATGGGACAATTTGTTGGATAGGTAAACAACATAGCTACGACTTCCATGGGATATTTTTGCATTTTTTAAAAATTCAGCCAAAATGGAGGTTAAGAAAATCTCCTCGTTAATTTGGGACATTACTCGTTTTCTACCCTTTTTTACTAGGAAGGCCATAATGTGGCCGATTTGCATTGAATCTTAGCGTGTGACAATTCGTTGGATAGGTAAACAATATAACTATGACTTCCATGGGATATTTTTGCATTCTCTAAAAATTCAGCCAAAATGGGGGTTAAGAAAATATCGTCGTTAATTTGGGACATTACTCGTTTTCGACCCTTTTTTAGTAGGAAGGCCATAATGTGGCCGATTTGCATTGAATCTTAGCGTGTGACAATTCGTTGGATAGGTAAACAACATAACTACGACTTCCATGGGATATTTTTGCATTCTCTAAAAATTCAGCCAAAATGGGGGTTAAGAAAATATCCTCGTTAATTTGGGACATTACTCGTTTTCGACCCTTTTTTAGTAGGAAGGCCATAATGTGGCCGATTTGCATTGAATCTTAGCGTGTGACAATTCGTTGGATAGGTAAACAACATAACTACGACTTCCATGGGATATTTTTGCATTCTCTAAAAATTCAGCCAAAATGGAGGTTAAGAAAATCCCCTCGTTAATTTAGGACATTACTCGTTTTCGACCCTTTTTTATAAGGAAGGCCATAAAGTGGGCGGTTTGTATTGAATCTTAGCATGGGACAATTTGTTGGATAGGTAAACAACATAGCTACGACTTCCATGGGATATTTTTGCATTTTTTAAAAATTCAGCCAAAATGGAGGTTAAGAAAATCTCCTCGTTAATTTGGGACATTACTCGTTTTCGACCCTTTTTTACTAGGAAGGCCATAATGTGGCCGATTTGCATTGAATCTTAGCGTGTGACAATTCGTTGGATAGGTAAACAACATAACTATGACTTCCATGGGATATTTTTGCATTCTCTAAAAATTCAGCCAAAATGGGGGTTAAGAAAATATCCTCGTTAATTTGGGACATTACTCGTTTTCGACCCTTTTTTAGTAGGAAGGCCATAATGTGGCCGATTTGCATTGAATCTTAGCGTGTGACAATTCGTTGGATAGGTAAACAACATAACTACGACTTCCATGGGATATTTTTGCATTCTCTAAAAATTCAGCCAAAATGGAGGTTAAGAAAATCCCCTCGTTAATTTAGGACATTACTCGTTTTCGACCCTTTTTTATAAGGAAGGCCATAAAGTGGGCGGTTTGTATTGAATCTTAGCATGGGACAATTTGTTGGATAGGTAAACAACATAGCTACGACTTCCATGGGATATTTTTGCATTTTTTAAAAATTCAGCCAAAATGGAGGTTAAGAAAATCTCCTCGTTAATTTGGGACATTACTCGTTTTCGACCCTTTTTTACTAGGAAGGCCATAATGTGGCCGATTTGCATTGAATCTTAGCGTGTGACAATTCGTTGGATAGGTAAACAACATAACTATGACTTCCATGGGATATTTTTGCATTCTCTAAAAATTCAGCCAAAATGGGGGTTAAGAAAATATCCTCGTTAATTTGGGACATTACTCGTTTTCGACCCTTTTTTAGTAGGAAGGCCATAATGTGGCCGATTTGCATTGAATCTTAGCGTGTGACAATTCGTTGGATAGGTAAACAACATAACTACGACTTCCATGGGATATTTTTGCATTCTCTAAAAATTCAGCCAAAATGGGGGTTAAGAAAATATCCTCGTTAATTTGGGACATTACTCGTTTTCGACCCTTTTTTAGTAGGAAGGCCATAATGTGGCCGATTTGCATTGAATCTTAGCGTGTGACAATTCGTTGGATAGGTAAACAACATAACTACGACTTCCATGGGATATTTTTGCATTCTCTAAAAATTCAGCCAAAATGGAGGTTAAGAAAATCCCCTCGTTAATTTAGGACATTACTCGTTTTCGACCCTTTTTTATAAGGAAGGCCATAAAGTGGGCGGTTTGTATTGAATCTTAGCATGGGACAATTTGTTGGATAGGTAAACAACATAGCTACGACTTCCATGGGATATTTTTGCATTTTTTAAAAATTCAGCCAAAATGGAGGTTAAGAAAATCTCCTCGTTAATTTGGGACATTACTCGTTTTCTACCCTTTTTTACTAGGAAGGCCATAATGTGGCCGATTTGCATTGAATCTTAGCGTGTGACAATTCGTTGGATAGGTAAACAATATAACTATGACTTCCATGGGATATTTTTGCATTCTCTAAAAATTCAGCCAAAATGGGGGTTAAGAAAATATCGTCGTTAATTTGGGACATTACTCGTTTTCGACCCTTTTTTAGTAGGAAGGCCATAATGTGGCCGATTTGCATTGAATCTTAGCGTGTGACAATTCGTTGGATAGGTAAACAACATAACTACGACTTCCATGGGATATTTTTGCATTCTCTAAAAATTCAGCCAAAATGGGGGTTAAGAAAATATCCTCGTTAATTTGGGACATTACTCGTTTTCGACCCTTTTTTAGTAGGAAGG
Organism: Medicago sativa; assembly: GCF_051527215.1. Taxonomy (NCBI): domain Eukaryota; kingdom Viridiplantae; phylum Streptophyta; class Magnoliopsida; order Fabales; family Fabaceae; genus Medicago; species Medicago sativa. The sequence continues at coordinate 99,000,185 of NC_140754.1, read as the reverse complement.
CCATAATGTGGCCGATTTGCATTGAATCTTAGCGTGTGACAATTCGTTGGATAGGTAAACAACATAACTACGACTTCCATGGGATATTTTTGCATTCTCTAAAAATTCAGCCAAAATGGAGGTTAAGAAAATCCCCTCGTTAATTTAGGACATTACTCGTTTTCGACCCTTTTTTATAAGGAAGGCCATAAAGTGGGCGGTTTGTATTGAATCTTAGCATGGGACAATTTGTTGGATAGGTAAACAACATAGCTACGACTTCCATGGGATATTTTTGCATTTTTTAAAAATTCAGCCAAAATGGAGGTTAAGAAAATCTCCTCGTTAATTTGGGACATTACTCGTTTTCGACCCTTTTTTACTAGGAAGGCCATAATGTGGCCGATTTGCATTGAATCTTAGCGTGTGACAATTCGTTGGATAGGTAAACAACATAACTATGACTTCCATGGGATATTTTTGCATTCTCTAAAAATTCAGCCAAAATGGGGGTTAAGAAAATATCCTCGTTAATTTGGGACATTACTCGTTTTCGACCCTTTTTTAGTAGGAAGGCCATAATGTGGCCGATTTGCATTGAATCTTAGCGTGTGACAATTCGTTGGATAGGTAAACAACATAACTACGACTTCCATGGGATATTTTTGCATTCTCTAAAAATTCAGCCAAAATGGGGGTTAAGAAAATATCCTCGTTAATTTGGGACATTACTCGTTTTCGACCCTTTTTTAGTAGGAAGGCCATAATGTGGCCGATTTGCATTGAATCTTAGCGTGTGACAATTCGTTGGATAGGTAAACAACATAACTACGACTTCCATGGGATATTTTTGCATTCTCTAAAAATTCAGCCAAAATGGAGGTTAAGAAAATCCCCTCGTTAATTTAGGACATTACTCGTTTTCGACCCTTTTTTATAAGGAAGGCCATAAAGTGGGCGGTTTGTATTGAATCTTAGCATGGGACAATTTGTTGGATAGGTAAACAACATAGCTACGACTTCCATGGGATATTTTTGCATTTTTTAAAAATTCAGCCAAAATGGAGGTTAAGAAAATCTCCTCGTTAATTTGGGACATTACTCGTTTTCGACCCTTTTTTACTAGGAAGGCCATAATGTGGCCGATTTGCATTGAATCTTAGCGTGTGACAATTCGTTGGATAGGTAAACAACATAACTATGACTTCCATGGGATATTTTTGCATTCTCTAAAAATTCAGCCAAAATGGGGGTTAAGAAAATATCCTCGTTAATTTGGGACATTACTCGTTTTCGACCCTTTTTTAGTAGGAAGGCCATAATGTGGCCGATTTGCATTGAATCTTAGCGTGTGACAATTCGTTGGATAGGTAAACAACATAACTACGACTTCCATGGGATATTTTTGCATTCTCTAAAAATTCAGCCAAAATGGGGGTTAAGAAAATATCCTCGTTAATTTTTGACATTACTCATTTTCGACCCTTTTTTAGTAGGAAGGCCATAATGTGGCCGATTTGCATTGAATCTTAGCGTGTGACAATTCGTTGGATAGGTAAACAGCATAACTACGACTTCCATGGGATATTTTTGCATTCACTAAAAATTCAGCCAAAATGGGGGTTAAGAAAATATCCTCGTTAATTTTTGACATTACTCGTTTTCGACCCTTTTTTAGTAGGAAGGCCATAATGTGGCCGATTTGCATTGAATCTTAGCGTGTGACAATTCGTTGGATAGGTAAACAACATAACTACGACTTCCATGGGATATTTTTGCATTCTCTAAAAATTCAGCCAAAATGGGGGTTAAGAAAATATCCTCGTTAATTTGGGACATTACTCGTTTTCGACCCTTTTTTAGTAGGAAGGCCATAATGTGGCCGATTTGCATTGAATCTTAGCGTGTGACAATTCGTTGGATAGGTAAACAACATAACTACGACTTCCATGGGATATTTTTGCATTCTCTAAAAATTCAGCCAAAATGGAGGTTAAGAAAATCCCCTCGTTAATTTAGGACATTACTCGTTTTCGACCCTTTTTTATAAGGAAGGCCATAAAGTGGCCGGTTTGTATTGAATCTTAGCATGGGACAATTCGTTGGATAGGTAAACAACATAGCTACGACTTCCATGGGATATTTTTGCATTTTTTAAAAATTCAGCCAAAATGGAGGTTAAGAAAATCTCCTCGTTAATTTGGGACATTACTCGTTTTCGACCCTTTTTTAGTAGGAAGGCCATAATGTGGCCGATTTGCATTGAATCTTAGCGTGTGACAATTCGTTGGATAGGTAAACAACATAACTACGACTTCCATGGGATATTTTTGCATTCTCTAAAAATTCAGCCGAAATGGGGGTTAAGAAAATATCCTCGTTAATTTTTGACATTACTCGTTTTCGACCCTTTTTTAGTAGGAAGGCCATAATGTGGCCGATTTGCATTGAATCTTAGCGTGTGACAATTCGTTGGATAGGTAAACAGCATAACTACGACTTCCATGGGATATTTTTGCATTCTCTAAAAATTCAGCCAAAATGGGGGTTAAGAAAATATCCTCGTTAATTTTTGACATTACTCGTTTTCGACCCTTTTTTAGTAGGAAGGCCATAATGTGGCCGATTTGCATTGAATCTTAGCGTGTGACAATTCGTTGGATAGGTAAACAACATAACTATGACTTCCATGGGATATTTTTGCATTCTCTAAAAATTCAGCCAAAATGGGGGTTAAGAAAATATCCTCGTTAATTTGGGACATTACTCGTTTTCGACCCTTTTTTAGTAGGAAGGCCATAATGTGGCCGATTTGCATTGAATCTTAGCGTGTGACAATTCGTTGGATAGGTAAACAACATAACTACGACTTCCATGGGATATTTTTGCATTCTCTAAAAATTCAGCCAAAATGGATGTTAAGAAAATCCCCTCGTTAATTTAGGACATTACTCGTTTTCGACCCTTTTTTATAAGGAAGGCCATAAAGTGGCCGGTTTGTATTGAATCTTAGCATGGGACAATTCGTTGGATAGGTAAACAACATAGCTACGACTTCCATGGGATATTTTTGCATTTTTTAAAAATTCAGCCAAAATGGAGGTTAAGAAAATCTCCTCGTTAATTTGGGACATTACTCGTTTTCGACCCTTTTTTACTAGGAAGGCCATAATGTGGCCGATTTGCATTGAATCTTAGCGTGTGACAATTCGTTGGATAGGTAAACAGCATAACTACGACTTCCATGGGATATTTTTGCATTCTCTAAAAATTCAGCCAAAATGGGGGTTAAGAAAATATACTCGTTAATTTTTGACATTACTCGTTTTCGACCCTTTTTTATAAGGAAGGCCATAAAGTGGCCGGTTTGTATTGAATCTTAGCATGGGACAATTCGTTGGATAGGTAAACAACATAGCTACGACTTCCATGGGATATTTTTGCATTTTTTAAAAATTCAGCCAAAATGGAGGTTAAGAAAATCTCCTCGTTAATTTGGGACATTACTCGTTTTCGACCCTTTTTTAGTAGGAAGGCCATAATGTGGCCGATTTGCATTGAATCTTAGCGTGTGACAATTCGTTGGATAGGTAAACAACATAACTACGACTTCCATGGGATATTTTTGCATTCTCTAAAAATTCAGCCGAAATGGGGGTTAAGAAAATATCCTCGTTAATTTTTGACATTACTCGTTTTCGACCCTTTTTTAGTAGGAAGGCCATAATGTGGCCGATTTGCATTGAATCTTAGCGTGTGACAATTCGTTGGATAGGTAAACAGCATAACTACGACTTCCATGGGATATTTTTGCATTCTCTAAAAATTCAGCCAAAATGGGGGTTAAGAAAATATCCTCGTTAATTTTTGACATTACTCGTTTTCGACCCTTTTTTAGTAGGAAGGCCATAATGTGGCCGATTTGCATTGAATCTTAGCGTGTGACAATTCGTTGGATAGGTAAACAACATAACTACGACTTCCATGGGATATTTTTGCATTCTCTAAAAATTCAGCCAAAATGGATGTTAAGAAAATCCCCTCGTTAATTTAGGACATTACTCGTTTTCGACCCTTTTTTATAAGGAAGGCCATAAAGTGGCCGGTTTGTATTGAATCTTAGCATGGGACAATTCGTTGGATAGGTAAACAACATAGCTACGACTTCCATGGGATATTTTTGCATTTTTTAAAAATTCAGCCAAAATGGAGGTTAAGAAAATCTCCTCGTTAATTTGGGACATTACTCGTTTTCGACCCTTTTTTACTAGGAAGGCCATAATGTGGCCGATTTGCATTGAATCTTAGCGTGTGACAATTCGTTGGATAGGTAAACAACATAACTATGACTTCCATGGGATATTTTTGCATTCTCTAAAAATTCAGCCAAAATGGGGGTTAAGAAAATATCCTCGTTAATTTGGGACATTACTCGTTTTCGACCCTTTTTTAGTAGGAAGGCCATAATGTGGCCGATTTGCATTGAATCTTAGCGTGTGACAATTCGTTGGATAGGTAAACAGCATAACTACGACTTCCATGGGATATTTTTGCATTCTCTAAAAATTCAGCCAAAATGGGGGTTAAGAAAATATACTCGTTAATTTTCGACATTACTCGTTTTCGACCCTTTTTTATAAGGAAGGCCATAAAGTGGCCGGTTTGTATTGAATCTTAGCATGGGACAATTTGTTGGATAGGTAAACAACATAGCTACGACTTCCATGGGATATTTTTGCATTTTTTAAAAATTCAGCCAAAATGGAGGTTAAGAAAATCTCCTCGTTAATTTGGGACATTACTCGTTTTCGACCCTTTTTTACTAGGAAGGCCATAATGTGGCCGATTTGCATTGAATCTTAGCGTGTGACAATTCGTTGGATAGGTAAAGAACATAACTATGACTTCCATGGGATATTTTTGCATTCTCTAAAAATTCAGCCAAAATGGGGGTTAAGAAAATATCCTCGTTAATTTGGGACATTACTCGTTTTCGACCCTTTTTTAGTAAGAAGGCCATAATGTGGCCGATTTGCATTGAATCTTAGTGTGTCACAATTCGTTGGATAGGTAAACAGCATAACTACGACTTCCATGGGATATTTTTGCATTCTCTAAAAATTCAGCCAAAATGGGGGTTAAGAAAATATACTCGTTAATTTTTGACATTACTCGTTTTCGACCCTTTTTTAGTAGGAAGGCCATAATGTGGCCGATTTGCATTGAATCTTAGCGTGTGACAATTCGTTGGATAGGTAAACAACATAACTACGACTTCCATGGGATATTTTTGCATTCTCTAAAAATTCAGCCAAAATGGGGGTTAAGAAAATATCCTCGTTAATTTGGGACATTACTCGTTTTCGACCCTTTTTTAGTAGGATGGCCATAATGTGGCCGATTTGCATTGAATCTTAGCGTGTGACAATTCGTTGGATAGGTAAACAACATAACTACGACTTCCATGGGATATTTTTGCATTCTCTAAAAATTCAGCCAAAATGGAGGTTAAGAAAATCCCCTCGTTAATTTAGGACATTACTCGTTTTCGACCCTTTTTTATAAGGAAGGCCATAAAGTGGCCGGTTTGTATTGAATCTTAGCATGGGACAATTCGTTGGATAGGTAAACAACATAGCTACGACTTCCATGGGATATTTTTGCATTTTTTAAAAATTCAGCCAAAATGGAGGTTAAGAAAATCTCCTCGTTAATTTGGGACATTACTCGTTTTCGACCCTTTTTTACTAGGAAGGCCATAATGTGGCCGATTTGCATTGAATCTTAGCGTGTGACAATTCGTTGGATAGGTAAACAACATAACTATGACTTCCATGGGATATTTTTGCATTCTCTAAAAATTCAGCCAAAATGGGGGTTAAGAAAATATCGTCGTTAATTTGGGACATTACTCGTTTTCGACCCTTTTTTAGTAGGAAGGCCATAATGTGGCCGATTTGCATTGAATCTTAGCGTGTGACAATTCGTTGGATAGGTAAACAGCATAACTACGACTTCCATGGGATATTTTTGCATTCTCTAAAAATTCAGCCAAAATGGGGGTTAAGAAAATATCGTCGTTAATTTGGGACATTACTCGTTTTCGACCCTTTTTTAGTAGGAAGGCCATAATGTGGCCGATTTGCATTGAATCTTAGCGTGTGACAATTCGTTGGATAGGTAAACAACATAACTACGACTTCCATGGGATATTTTTGCATTCTCTAAAAATTCAGCCAAAATGGAGGTTAAGAAAATCCCCTCGTTAATTTAGGACATTACTCGTTTTCGACCCTTTTTTATAAGGAAGGCCATAAAGTGGCCGGTTTGTATTGAATCTTAGCATGGGACAATTTGTTGGATAGGTAAACAACATAGCTACGACTTCCATGGGATATTTTTGCATTTTTTAAAAATTCAGCCAAAATGGAGGTTAAGAAAATCTCCTCGTTAATTTGGGACATTACTCGTTTTCGACCCTTTTTTACTAGGAAGGCCATAATGTGGCCGATTTGCATTGAATCTTAGCGTGTGACAATTCGTTGGATAGGTAAACAACATAACTATGACTTCCATGGGATATTTTTGCATTCTCTAAAAATTCAGCCAAAATGGGGGTTAAGAAAATATCCTCGTTAATTTGGGACATTACTCGTTTTCGACCCTTTTTTAGTAGGAAGGCCATAATGTGGCCGATTTGCATTGAATCTTAGCGTGTGACAATTCGTTGGATAGGTAAACAGCATAACTACGACTTCCATGGGATATTTTTGCATTCTCTAAAAATTCAGCCAAAATGGGGGTTAAGAAAATATACTCGTTAATTTTCGACATTACTCGTTTTCGACCCTTTTTTATAAGGAAGGCCATAAAGTGGCCGGTTTGTATTGAATCTTAGCATGGGACAATTTGTTGGATAGGTAAACAACATAGCTACGACTTCCATGGGATATTTTTGCATTTTTTAAAAATTCAGCCAAAATGGAGGTTAAGAAAATCTCCTCGTTAATTTGGGACATTACTCGTTTTCGACCCTTTTTTACTAGGAAGGCCATAATGTGGCCGATTTGCATTGAATCTTAGCGTGTGACAATTCGTTGGATAGGTAAAGAACATAACTATGACTTCCATGGGATATTTTTGCATTCTCTAAAAATTCAGCCAAAATGGGGGTTAAGAAAATATCCTCGTTAATTTGGGACATTACTCGTTTTCGACCCTTTTTTAGTAAGAAGGCCATAATGTGGCCGATTTGCATTGAATCTTAGTGTGTCACAATTCGTTGGATAGGTAAACAGCATAACTACGACTTCCATGGGATATTTTTGCATTCTCTAAAAATTCAGCCAAAATGGGGGTTAAGAAAATATACTCGTTAATTTTTGACATTACTCGTTTTCGACCCTTTTTTAGTAGGAAGGCCATAATGTGGCCGATTTGCATTGAATCTTAGCGTGTGACAATTCGTTGGATAGGTAAACAACATAACTACGACTTCCATGGGATATTTTTGCATTCTCTAAAAATTCAGCCAAAATGGGGGTTAAGAAAATATCCTCGTTAATTTGGGACATTACTCGTTTTCGACCCTTTTTTAGTAGGATGGCCATAATGTGGCCGATTTGCATTGAATCTTAGCGTGTGACAATTCGTTGGATAGGTAAACAACATAACTACGACTTCCATGGGATATTTTTGCATTCTCTAAAAATTCAGCCAAAATGGAGGTTAAGAAAATCCCCTCGTTAATTTAGGACATTACTCGTTTTCGACCCTTTTTTATAAGGAAGGCCATAAAGTGGCCGGTTTGTATTGAATCTTAGCATGGGACAATTCGTTGGATAGGTAAACAACATAGCTACGACTTCCATGGGATATTTTTGCATTTTTTAAAAATTCAGCCAAAATGGAGGTTAAGAAAATCTCCTCGTTAATTTGGGACATTACTCGTTTTCGACCCTTTTTTACTAGGAAGGCCATAATGTGGCCGATTTGCATTGAATCTTAGCGTGTGACAATTCGTTGGATAGGTAAACAACATAACTATGACTTCCATGGGATATTTTTGCATTCTCTAAAAATTCAGCCAAAATGGGGGTTAAGAAAATATCGTCGTTAATTTGGGACATTACTCGTTTTCGACCCTTTTTTAGTAGGAAGGCCATAATGTGGCCGATTTGCATTGAATCTTAGCGTGTGACAATTCGTTGGATAGGTAAACAGCATAACTACGACTTCCATGGGATATTTTTGCATTCTCTAAAAATTCAGCCAAAATGGGGGTTAAGAAAATATCGTCGTTAATTTGGGACATTACTCGTTTTCGACCCTTTTTTAGTAGGAAGGCCATAATGTGGCCGATTTGCATTGAATCTTAGCGTGTGACAATTCGTTGGATAGGTAAACAACATAACTACGACTTCCATGGGATATTTTTGCATTCTCTAAAAATTCAGCCAAAATGGGGGTTAAGAAAATATACTCGTTAATTTTCGACATTACTCGTTTTCGACCCTTTTTTATAAGGAAGGCCATAAAGTGGCCGGTTTGTATTGAATCTTAGCATGGGACAATTTGTTGGATAGGTAAACAACATAGCTACGACTTCCATGGGATATTTTTGCATTTTTTAAAAATTCAGCCAAAATGGAGGTTAAGAAAATCTCCTCGTTAATTTGGGACATTACTCGTTTTCGACCCTTTTTTACTAGGAAGGCCATAATGTGGCCGATTTGCATTGAATCTTAGCGTGTGACAATTCGTTGGATAGGTAAAGAACATAACTATGACTTCCATGGGATATTTTTGCATTCTCTAAAAATTCAGCCAAAATGGGGGTTAAGAAAATATCCTCGTTAATTTGGGACATTACTCGTTTTCGACCCTTTTTGAGTAAGAAGGCCATAATGTGGCCGATTTGCATTGAATCTTAGTGTGTCACAATTCGTTGGATAGGTAAACAGCATAACTACGACTTCCATGGGATATTTTTGCATTCTCTAAAAATTCAGCCAAAATGGGGGTTAAGAAAATATACTCGTTAATTTTTGACATTACTCGTTTTCGACCCTTTTTTAGTAGGAAGGCCATAATGTGGCCGATTTGCATTGAATCTTAGCGTGTGACAATTCGTTGGATAGGTAAACAACATAACTACGACTTCCATGGGATATTTTTGAATTCTCTAAAAATTCAGCCAAAATGGGGGTTAAGAAAATATCCTCGTTAATTTGGGACATTACTCGTTTTCGACCCTTTTTTAGTAGGATGGCCATAATGTGGCCGATTTGCATTGAATCTTAGCGTGTGACAATTCGTTGGATAGGTAAACAACATAACTACGACTTCCATGGGATATTTTTGCATTCTCTAAAAATTCAGCCAAAATGGAGGTTAAGAAAATCCCCTCGTTAATTTAGGACATTACTCGTTTTCGACCCTTTTTTATAAGGAAGGCCATAAAGTGGCCGGTTTGTATTGAATCTTAGCATGGGACAATTCGTTGGATAGGTAAACAACATAGCTACGACTTCCATGGGATATTTTTGCATTTTTTAAAAATTCAGCCAAAATGGAGGTTAAGAAAATCTCCTCGTTAATTTGGGACATTACTCGTTTTCGACCCTTTTTTACTAGGAAGGCCATAATGTGGCCGATTTGCATTGAATCTTAGCGTGTGACAATTCGTTGGATAGGTAAACAACATAACTATGACTTCCATGGGATATTTTTGCATTCTCTAAAAATTCAGCCAAAATGGGGGTTAAGAAAATATCGTCGTTAATTTGGGACATTACTCGTTTTCGACCCTTTTTTAGTAGGAAGGCCATAATGTGGCCGATTTGCATTGAATCTTAGCGTGTGACAATTCGTTGGATAGGTAAACAGCATAACTACGACTTCCATGGGATATTTTTGCATTCTCTAAAAATTCAGCCAAAATGGGGGTTAAGAAAATATCGTCGTTAATTTGGGACATTACTCGTTTTCGACCCTTTTTTAGTAGGAAGGCCATAATGTGGCCGATTTGCATTGAATCTTAGCGTGTGACAATTCGTTGGATAGGTAAACAACATAACTACGACTTCCATGGGATATTTTTGCATTCTCTAAAAATTCAGCCAAAATGGGGGTTAAGAAAATATCCTTGTTAATTTGGGACATTACTCGTTTTCGACCCTTTTTTAGTAGGAAGGCCATAATGTGGCCGATTTGCATTGAATCTTAGCGTGTGACAATTCGTTGGATAGGTAAACAACATAACTACGACTTCCATGGGATATTTTTGCATTCTCTAAAAATTCAGCCAAAATGGAGGTTAAGAAAATATCCTCGTTAATTTTTGACATTACTCGTTTTCGACCCTTTTTTAGTAGGAAGGCCATAATGTGGCCGATTTGCATTGAATCTTAGCGTGTGACAATTCGTTGGATAGGTAAACAGCATAACTACGACTTCCATGGGATATTTTTGCATTCTCTAAAAATTCAGCCAAAATGGGGGTTAAGAAAATATCCTCGTTAATTTTTGACATTACTCGTTTTCGACCCTTTTTTAGTAGGAAGGCCATAATGTGGCCGATTTGCATTGAATCTTAGCGTGTGACAATTCGTTGGATAGGTAAACAACATAACTATGACTTCCATGGGATATTTTTGCATTCTCTAAAAATTCAGCCAAAATGGGGGTTAAGAAAATATCCTCGTTAATTTGGGACATTACTCGTTTTCGACCCTTTTTTAGTAGGAAGGCCATAATGTGGCCGATTTGCATTGAATCTTAGCGTGTGACAATTCGTTGGATAGGTAAACAACATAACTACGACTTCCATGGGATATTTTTGCATTCTCTAAAAATTCAGCCAAAATGGATGTTAAGAAAATCCCCTCGTTAATTTAGGACATTACTCGTTTTCGACCCTTTTTTATAAGGAAGGCCATAAAGTGGCCGGTTTGTATTGAATCTTAGCATGGGACAATTCGTTGGATAGGTAAACAACATAGCTACGACTTCCATGGGATATTTTTGCATTTTTTAAAAATTCAGCCAAAATGGAGGTTAAGAAAATCTCCTCGTTAATTTGGGACATTACTCGTTTTCGACCCTTTTTTACTAGGAAGGCCATAATGTGGCCGATTTGCATTGAATCTTAGCGTGTGACAATTCGTTGGATAGGTAAACAACATAACTATGACTTCCATGGGATATTTTTGCATTCTCTAAAAATTCAGCCAAAATGGGGGTTAAGAAAATATCCTCGTTAATTTGGGACATTACTCGTTTTCGACCCTTTTTTAGTAGGAAGGCCATAATGTGGCCGATTTGCATTGAATCTTAGCGTGTGACAATTCGTTGGATAGGTAAACAGCATAACTACGACTTCCATGGGATATTTTTGCATTCTCTAAAAATTCAGCCAAAATGGGGGTTAAGAAAATATACTCGTTAATTTTTGACATTACTCGTTTTCGACCCTTTTTTATAAGGAAGGCCATAAAGTGGCCGGTTTGTATTGAATCTTAGCATGGGACAATTTGTTGGATAGGTAAACAACATAGCTACGACTTCCATGGGATATTTTTGCATTTTTTAAAAATTCAGCCAAAATGGAGGTTAAGAAAATCTCCTCGTTAATTTGGGACATTACTCGTTTTCGACCCTTTTTTACTAGGAAGGCCATAATGTGGCCGATTTGCATTGAATCTTAGCGTGTGACAATTCGTTGGATAGGTAAACAACATAACTATGACTTCCATGGGATATTTTTGCATTCTCTAAAAATTCAGCCAAAATGGGGGTTAAGAAAATATCCTCGTTAATTTGGGACATTACTCGTTTTCGACCCTTTTTTAGTAAGAAGGCCATAATGTGGCCGATTTGCATTGAATCTTAGTGTGTCACAATTCGTTGGATAGGTAAACAGCATAACTACGACTTCCATGGGATATTTTTGCATTCTCTAAAAATTCAGCCAAAATGGGGGTTAAGAAAATATACTCGTTAATTTTTGACATTACTCGTTTTCGACCCTTTTTTAGTAGGAAGGCCATAATGTGGCCGATTTGCATTGAATCTTAGCGTGTGACAATTCGTTGGATAGGTAAACAACATAACTACGACTTCCATGGGATATTTTTGCATTCTCTAAAAATTCAGCCAAAATGGGGGTTAAGAAAATATCCTCGTTAATTTGGGACATTACTCGTTTTCGACCCTTTTTTAGTAGGAAGGCCATAATGTGGCCGATTTGCATTGAATCTTAGCGTGTGACAATTCGTTGGATAGGTAAACAACATAACTACGACTTCCATGGGATATTTTTGCATTCTCTAAAAATTCAGCCAAAATGGAGGTTAAGAAAATCCCCTCGTTAATTTAGGACATTACTCGTTTTCGACCCTTTTTTATAAGGAAGGCCATAAAGTGGCCGGTTTGTATTGAATCTTAGCATGGGACAATTCGTTGGATAGGTAAACAACATAGCTACGACTTCCATGGGATAATTTTGCATTTTTTATAAATTCAGCCAAAATGGAGGTTAAGAAAATCTCCTCGTTAATTTGGGACATTACTCATTTTCGACCCTTTTTTAGTAGGAAGGCCATAATGTGGCCGATTTGCATTGAATCTTAGCGTGTGACAATTCGTTGGATAGGTAAACAACATAACTACGACTTCCATGGGATATTTTTGCATTCTCTAAAAATTCAGCCGAAATGGGGGTTAAGAAAATATCCTCGTTAATTTTTGACATTACTCGTTTTCGACCCTTTTTTAGTAGGAAGGCCATAATGTGGCCGATTTGCATTGAATCTTAGCGTGTGACAATTCGTTGGATAGGTAAACAGCATAACTACGACTTCCATGGGATATTTTTGCATTCTCTAAAAATTCAGCCAAAGTGGGGGTTAAGAAAATATCCTCGTTAATTTTTGACATTACTCGTTTTCGACCCTTTTTTAGTAGGAAGGCCATAATGTGGCCGATTTGCATTGAATCTTAGCGTGTGACAATTCGTTGGATAGGTAAACAACATAACTATGACTTCCATGGGATATTTTTGCATTCTCTAAAAATTCAGCCAAAATGGGGGTTAAGAAAATATCCTCGTTAATTTGGGACATTACTCGTTTTCGACCCTTTTTTAGTAGGAAGGCCATAATGTGGCCGATTTGCATTGAATCTTAGCGTGTGACAATTCGTTGGATAGGTAAACAACATAACTACGACTTCCATGGGATATTTTTGCATTCTCTAAAAATTCAGCCAAAATGGAGGTTAAGAAAATCCCCTCGTTAATTTAGGACATTACTCGTTTTCGACCCTTTTTTATAAGGAAGGCCATAAAGTGGCCGGTTTGTATTGAATCTTAGCATGGGACAATTCGTTGGATAGGTAAACAATATAGCTACGACTTCCATGGGATATTTTTGCATTTTTTAAAAATTCAGCCAAAATGGAGGTTAAGAAAATCTCCTCGTTAATTTGGGACATTACTCGTTTTCGACCCTTTTTTACTAGGAAGGCCATAATGTGGCCGATTTGCATTGAATCTTAGCGTGTGACAATTCGTTGGATAGGTAAACAACATAACTATGACTTCCATGGGATATTTTTGCATTCTCTAAAAATTCAGCCAAAATGGGGGTTAAGAAAATATCCTCGTTAATTTGGGACATTACTCGTTTTCGACCCTTTTTTAGTAGGAAGGCCATAATGTGGCCGATTTGCATTGAATCTTAGCGTGTGACAATTCGTTGGATAGGTAAACAGCATAACTACGACTTCCATGGGATATTTTTGCATTCTCTAAAAATTCAGCCAAAATGGGGGTTAAGAAAATATACTCGTTAATTTTTGACATTACTCGTTTTCGACCCTTTTTTATAAGGAAGGCCATAAAGTGGCCGGTTTGTATTGAATCTTAGCATGGGACAATTTGTTGGATAGGTAAACAACATAGCTACGACTTCCATGGGATATTTTTGCATTTTTTAAAAATTCAGCCAAAATGGAGGTTAAGAAAATCTCCTCGTTAATTTGGGACATTACTCGTTTTCGACCCTTTTTTACTAGGAAGGCCATAATGTGGCCGATTTGCATTGAATCTTAGCGTGTGACAATTCGTTGGATAGGTAAACAACATAACTATGACTTCCATGGGATATTTTTGCATTCTCTAAAAATTCAGCCAAAATGGGGGTTAAGAAAATATCCTCGTTAATTTGGGACATTACTCGTTTTCGACCCTTTTTTAGTAAGAAGGCCATAATGTGGCCGATTTGCATTGAATCTTAGTGTGTCACAATTCGTTGGATAGGTAAACAGCATAACTACGACTTCCATGGGATATTTTTGCATTCTCTAAAAATTCAGCCAAAATGGGGGTTAAGAAAATATACTCGTTAATTTTTGACATTACTCGTTTTCGACCCTTTTTTAGTAGGAAGGCCATAATGTGGCCGATTTGCATTGAATCTTAGCGTGTGACAATTCGTTGGATAGGTAAACAACATAACTACGACTTCCATGGGATATTTTTGCATTCTCTAAAAATTCAGCCAAAATGGGGGTTAAGAAAATATCCTCGTTAATTTGGGACATTACTCGTTTTCGACCCTTTTTTAGTAGGAAGGCCATAATGTGGCCGATTTGCATTGAATCTTAGCGTGTGACAATTCGTTGGATAGGTAAACAACATAACTACGACTTCCATGGGATATTTTTGCATTCTCTAAAAATTCAGCCAAAATGGAGGTTAAGAAAATCCCCTCGTTAATTTAGGACATTACTCGTTTTCGACCCTTTTTTATAAGGAAGGCCATAAAGTGGCCGGTTTGTATTGAATCTTAGCATGGGACAATTCGTTGGATAGGTAAACAACATAGCTACGACTTCCATGGGATAATTTTGCATTTTTTATAAATTCAGCCAAAATGGAGGTTAAGAAAATCTCCTCGTTAATTTGGGACATTACTCGTTTTCGACCCTTTTTTAGTAGGAAGGCCATAATGTGGCCGATTTGCATTGAATCTTAGCGTGTGACAATTCGTTGGATAGGTAAACAACATAACTACGACTTCCATGGGATATTTTTGCATTCTCTAAAAATTCAGCCGAAATGGGGGTTAAGAAAATATCCTCGTTAATTTTTGACATTACTCGTTTTCGACCCTTTTTTAGTAGGAAGGCCATAATGTGGCCGATTTGCATTGAATCTTAGCGTGTGACAATTCGTTGGATAGGTAAACAGCATAACTACGACTTCCATGGGATATTTTTGCATTCTCTAAAAATTCAGCCAAAGTGGGGGTTAAGAAAATATCCTCGTTAATTTTTGACATTACTCGTTTTCGACCCTTTTTTAGTAGGAAGGCCATAATGTGGCCGATTTGCATTGAATCTTAGCGTGTGACAATTCGTTGGATAGGTAAACAACATAACTATGACTTCCATGGGATATTTTTGCATTCTCTAAAAATTCAGCCAAAATGGGGGTTAAGAAAATATCCTCGTTAATTTGGGACATTACTCGTTTTCGACCCTTTTTTAGTAGGAAGGCCATAATGTGGCCGATTTGCATTGAATCTTAGCGTGTGACAATTCGTTGGATAGGTAAACAACATAACTACGACTTCCATGGGATATTTTTGCATTCTCTAAAAATTCAGCCAAAATGGAGGTTAAGAAAATCCCCTCGTTAATTTAGGACATTACTCGTTTTCGACCCTTTTTTATAAGGAAGGCCATAAAGTGGCCGGTTTGTATTGAATCTTAGCATGGGACAATTCGTTGGATAGGTAAACAATATAGCTACGACTTCCATGGGATATTTTTGCATTTTTTAAAAATTCAGCCAAAATGGAGGTTAAGAAAATCTCCTCGTTAATTTGGGACATTACTCGTTTTCGACCCTTTTTTAGTAGGAAGGCCATAATGTGGCCGATTTGCATTGAATCTTAGCGTGTGACAATTCGTTGGATAGGTAAACAACATAACTACGACTTCCATGGGATATTTTTGCATTCTCTAAACATTCAGCCGAAATGGGGGTTAAGAAAATATCCTCGTTAATTTTTGACATTACTCGTTTTCGACCCTTTTTTAGTAGGAAGGCCATAATGTGGCCGATTTGCATTGAATCTTAGCGTGTGACAATTCGTTGGATAGGTAAACAGCATAACTACGACTTCCATGGGATATTTTTGCATTCTCTAAAAATTCAGCCAAAATGGGGGTTAAGAAAATATCCTCGTTAATTTTTGACATTACTCGTTTTCGACCCTTTTTTAGTAGGAAGGCCATAATGTGGCCGATTTGCATTGAATCTTAGCGTGTGACAATTCGTTGGATAGGTAAACAACATAACTATGACTTCCATGGGATATTTTTGCATTCTCTAAAAATTCAGCCAAAATGGGGGTTAAGAAAATATCCTCGTTAATTTGGGACATTACTCGTTTTCGACCCTTTTTTAGTAGGAAGGCCATAATGTGGCCGATTTGCATTGAATCTTAGCGTGTGACAATTCGTTGGATAGGTAAACAACATAACTACGACTTCCATGGGATATTTTTGCATTCTCTAAAAATTCAGCCAAAATGGAGGTTAAGAAAATCCCCTCGTTAATTTAGGACATTACTCGTTTTCGACCCTTTTTTATAAGGAAGGCCATAAAGTGGCCGGTTTGTATTGAATCTTAGCATGGGACAATTCGTTGGATAGGTAAACAATATAGCTACGACTTCCATGGGATATTTTTGCATTTTTTAAAAATTCAGCCAAAATGGAGGTTAAGAAAATCTCCTCGTTAATTTGGGACATTACTCGTTTTCGACCCTTTTTTAGTAGGAAGGCCATAATGTGGCCGATTTGCATTGAATCTTAGCGTGTGACAATTCGTTGGATAGGTAAACAACATAACTACGACTTCCATGGGATATTTTTGCATTCTCTAAACATTCAGCCGAAATGGGGGTTAAGAAAATATCCTCGTTAATTTTTGACATTACTCGTTTTCGACCCTTTTTTAGTAGGAAGGCCATAATGTGGCCGATTTGCATTGAATCTTAGCGTGTGACAATTCGTTGGATAGGTAAACAGCATAACTACGACTTCCATGGGATATTTTTGCATTCTCTAAAAATTCAGCCAAAATGGGGGTTAAGAAAATATCCTCGTTAATTTTTGACATTACTCGTTTTCGACCCTTTTTTAGTAGGAAGGCCATAATGTGGCCGATTTGCATTGAATCTTAGCGTGTGACAATTCGTTGGATAGGTAAACAACATAACTATGACTTCCATGGGATATTTTTGCATTCTCTAAAAATTCAGCCAAAATGGGGGTTAAGAAAATATCCTCGTTAATTTGGGACATTACTCGTTTTCGACCCTTTTTTAGTAGGAAGGCCATAATGTGGCCGATTTGCATTGAATCTTAGCGTGTGACAATTCGTTGGATAGGTAAACAACATAACTACGACTTCCATGGGATATTTTTGCATTCTCTAAAAATTCAGCCAAAATGGAGGTTAAGAAAATCCCCTCGTTAATTTAGGACATTACTCGTTTTTGACCCTTTTTTATAAGGAAGGCCATAAAGTGGCCGGTTTGTATTGAATCTTAGCATGGGACAATTCGTTGGATAGGTAAACAACATAGCTACGACTTCCATGGGATATTTTTGCATTTTTTAAAAATTCAGCCAAAATGGAGGTTAAGAAAATCTCCTCGTTAATTTGGGACATTACTCGTTTTCGACCCATTTTTACTAGGAAGGCCATAATGTGGCCGATTTGCATTGAATCTTAGCGTGTGACAATTCGTTGGATAGGTAAACAACATAACTATGACTTCCATGGGATATTTTTGCATTCTCTAAAAATTCAGCCAAAATGGGGGTTAAGAAAATATCCTTGTTAATTTGGGACATTACTCGTTTTCGACCCTTTTTTGGTAGGAAGGCCATAATGTGGCCGATTTGCATTGAATCTTAGCGTGTGACAATTCGTTGGATAGGTAAACAACATAACTACGACTTCCATGGGATATTTTTGCATTCTCTAAAAATTCAGCCAAAATGGAGGTTAAGAAAATCCCCTCGTTAATTTAGGACATTACTCGTTTTCGACCCTTTTTTATAAGGAAGGCCATAAAGTGGGCGGTTTGTATTGAATCTTAGCATGGGACAATTTGTTGGATAGGTAAACAACATAGCTACGACTTCCATGGGATATTTTTGCATTTTTTAAAAATTCAGCCAAAATGGAGGTTAAGAAAATCTCCTCGTTAATTTGGGACATTACTCGTTTTCGACCCTTTTTTACTAGGAAGGCCATAATGTGGCCGATTTGCATTGAATCTTAGCGTGTGACAATTCGTTGGATAGGTAAACAACATAACTATGACTTCCATGGGATATTTTTGCATTCTCTAAAAATTCAGCCAAAATGGGGGTTAAGAAAATATCCTCGTTAATTTGGGACATTACTCGTTTTCGACCCTTTTTTAGTAGCAAGGCCATAATGTGGCCGATTTGCATTGAATCTTAGCGTGTGACAATTCGTTGGATAGGTAAACAGCATAACTACGACTTCCATGGGATATTTTTGCATTCTCTAAAAATTCAGCCAAAATGGGGGTTAAGAAAATATACTCGTTAATTTTTGACATTACTCGTTTTCGACCCTTTTTTATAAGGAAGGCCATAAAGTGGCCGGTTTGTTTTGAATCTTAGCATGGGACAATTTGTTGGATAGGTAAACAACATAGCTACGACTTCCATGGGATATTTTTGCATTTTTTAAAAATTCAGCCAAAATGGAGGTTAAGAAAATCTCCTCGTTAATTTGGGACATTACTCGTTTTCGACCCTTTTTTACTAGGAAGGCCATAATGTGGCCGATTTGCATTGAATCTTAGCGTGTGACAATTCGTTGGATAGGTAAACAACATAACTATGACTTCCATGGGATATTTTTGCATTCTCTAAAAATTCAGCCAAAATGGGGGTTAAGAAAATATCCTCGTTAATTTGGGACATTACTCGTTTTCGACCCTTTTTTAGTAAGAAGGCCATAATGTGGCCGATTTGCATTGAATCTTAGTGTGTCACAATTCGTTGGATAGGTAAACAGCATAACTACGACTTCCATGGGATATTTTTGCATTCTCTAAAAATTCAGCCAAAATGGGGGTTAAGAAAATATACTCGTTAATTTTTGACATTACTCGTTTTCGACCCTTTTTTAGTAGGAAGGCCATAATGTGGCCGATTTGCATTGAATCTTAGCGTGTGACAATTCGTTGGATAGGTAAACAACATAACTACGACTTCCATGGGATATTTTTGCATTATCTAAAAATTCAGCCAAAATGGGGGTTAAGAAAATATCCTCGTTAATTTGGGACATTACTCGTTTTCGACCCTTTTTTAGTAGGAAGGCCATAATGTGGCCGATTTGCATTGAATCTTAGCGTGTGACAATTCGTTGGATAGGTAAACAACATAACTACGACTTCCATGGGATATTTTTGCATTCTCTAAAAATTCAGCCAAAATGGAGGTTAAGAAAATCCCCTCGTTAATTTAGGACATTACTCGTTTTCGACCCTTTTTTTATAAGGAAGGCCATAAAGTAGCCAGTTTGTATTGAATCTTAGCATGGGACAATTCGTTGGATAGGTAAACAACATAGCTACGACTTCCATGGGATATTTTTGCATTTTTTAAAAATTCAGCCAAAATGGAGGTTAAGAAAATCTCCTCGTTAATTTGGGACATTACTCGTTTTCGACCCTTTTTTACTAGGAAGGCCATAATGTGGCCGATTTGCATTGAATCTTAGCGTGTGACAATTCGTTGGATAGGTAAACAACATAACTATGACTTCCATGGGATATTTTTGCATTCTCTAAAAATTCAGCCAAAATGGGGGTTAAGAAAATATCGTCGTTAATTTGGGACATTACTCGTTTTCGACCCTTTTTTAGTAGGAAGGCCATAATGTGGCCGATTTGCATTGAATCTTAGCGTGTGACAATTCGTTGGATAGGTAAACAACATAACTACGACTTCCATGGGATATTTTTGCATTCTCTAAAAATTCAGCCAAAATGGGGGTTAAGAAAATATCGTCGTTAATTTGGGACATTACTCGTTTTCGACCCTTTTTTAGTAGGAAGGCCATAATGTGGCCGATTTGCATTGAATCTTAGCGTGTGACAATTCGTTGGATAGGTAAACAACATAACTACGACTTCCATGGGATATTTTTGCATTCTCTAAAAATTCAGCCAAAATGGGGGTTAAGAAAATATCCTTGTTAATTTGGGACATTACTCGTTTTCGACCCTTTTTTAGTAGGAAGGCCATAATGTGGCCGATTTGCATTGAATCTTAGCGTGTGACAATTCGTTGGATAGGTAAACAACATAACTACGACTTCCATGGGATATTTTTGCATTCTCTAAAAATTCAGCCAAAATGGAGGTTAAGAAAATATCCTCGTTAATTTTTGACATTACTCGTTTTCGACCCTTTTTTAGTAGGAAGGCCATAATGTGGCCGATTTGCATTGAATCTTAGCGTGTGACAATTCGTTGGATAGGTAAACAGCATAACTACGACTTCCATGGGATATTTTTGCATTCTCTAAAAATTCAGCCAAAATGGGGGTTAAGAAAATATCCTCGTTAATTTTTGACATTACTCGTTTTCGACCCTTTTTTAGTAGGAAGGCCATAATGTGGCCGATTTGCATTGAATCTTAGCGTGTGACAATTCGTTGGATAGGTAAACAACATAACTATGACTTCCATGGGATATTTTTGCATTCTCTAAAAATTCAGCCAAAATGGGGGTTAAGAAAATATCCTCGTTAATTTGGGACATTACTCGTTTTCGACCCTTTTTTAGTAGGAAGGCCATAATGTGGCCGATTTGCATTGAATCTTAGCGTGTGACAATTCGTTGGATAGGTAAACAACATAACTACGACTTCCATGGGATATTTTTGCATTCTCTAAAAATTCAGCCAAAATGGATGTTAAGAAAATCCCCTCGTTAATTTAGGACATTACTCGTTTTCGACCCTTTTTTATAAGGAAGGCCATAAAGTGGCCGGTTTGTATTGAATCTTAGCATGGGACAATTCGTTGGATAGGTAAACAACATAGCTACGACTTCCATGGGATATTTTTGCATTTTTTAAAAATTCAGCCAAAATGGAGGTTAAGAAAATCTCCTCGTTAATTTGGGACATTACTCGTTTTCGACCCTTTTTTACTAGGAAGGCCATAATGTGGCCGATTTGCATTGAATCTTAGCGTGTGACAATTCGTTGGATAGGTAAACAACATAACTATGACTTCCATGGGATATTTTTGCATTCTCTAAAAATTCAGCCAAAATGGGGGTTAAGAAAATATCCTCGTTAATTTGGGACATTACTCGTTTTCGACCCTTTTTTAGTAGGAAGGCCATAATGTGGCCGATTTGCATTGAATCTTAGCGTGTGACAATTCGTTGGATAGGTAAACAGCATAACTACGACTTCCATGGGATATTTTTGCATTCTCTAAAAATTCAGCCAAAATGGGGGTTCAGAAAATATACTCGTTAATTTTTGACATTACTCGTTTTCGACCCTTTTATATAAGGAAGGCCATAAAGTGGCCGGTTTGTATTGAATCTTAGCATGGGACAATTTGTTGGATAGGTAAACAACATAGCTACGACTTCCATGGGATATTTTTGCATTTTTTAAAAATTCAGCCAAAATGGAGGTTAAGAAAATCTCCTCGTTAATTTGGGACATTACTCGTTTTCGACCCTTTTTTACTAGGAAGGCCATAATGTGGCCGATTTGCATTGAATCTTAGCGTGTGACAATTCGTTGGATAGGTAATCAACATAACTATGACTTCCATGGGATATTTTTGCATTCTCTAAAAATTCAGCCAAAATGGGGGTTAAGAAAATATCCTCGTTAATTTGGGACATTACTCGTTTTCGACCCTTTTTTAGTAAGAAGGCCATAATGTGGCCGATTTGCATTGAATCTTAGTGTGTCACAATTCGTTGGATAGGTAAACAGCATAACTACGACTTCCATGGGATATTTTTGCATTCTCTAAAAATTCAGCCAAAATGGGGGTTAAGAAAATATACTCGTTAATTTTTGACATTACTCGTTTTCGACCCTTTTTTAGTAGGAAGGCCATAATGTGGCCGATTTGCATTGAATCTTAGCGTGTGACAATTCGTTGGATAGGTAAACAACATAACTACGACTTCCATGGGATATTTTTGCATTCTCTAAAAATTCAGCCAAAATGGGGGTTAAGAAAATATCCTCGTTAATTTGGGACATTACTCGTTTTCGACCCTTTTTTAGTAGGAAGGCCATAATGTGGCCGATTTGCATTGAATCTTAGCGTGTGACAATTCGTTGGATAGGTAAACAACATAACTACGACTTCCATGGGATATTTTTGCATTCTCTAAAAATTCAGCCAAAATGGAGGTTAAGAAAATCCCCTCGTTAATTTAGGACATTACTCGTTTTCGACCCTTTTTTATAAGGAAGGCCATAAAGTGGCCGGTTTGTATTGAATCTTAGCATGGGACAATTCGTTGGATAGGTAAACAACATAGCTACGACTTCCATGGGATATTTTTGCATTTTTTAAAAATTCAGCCAAAATGGAGGTTAAGAAAATCTCCTCGTTAATTTGGGACATTACTCGTTTTCGATCCTTTTTTAGTAGGAAGGCCATAATGTGGCCGATTTGCATTGAATCTTAGCGTGTGACAATTCGTTGGATAGGTAAACAACATAACTACGACTTCCATGGGATATTTTTGCATTCTCTAAAAATTCAGCCAAAATGGGGGTTAAGAAAATATCCTCGTTAATTTTTGACATTACTCGTTTTCGACCCTTTTTTAGTAGGAAGGCCATAATGTGGCCGATTTGCATTGAATCTTAGCGTGTGACAATTCGTTGGATAGGTAAACAGCATAACTACGACTTCCATGGGATATTTTTGCATTCTCTAAAAATTCAGCCAAAGTGGGGGTTAAGAAAATATCCTCGTTAATTTTTGACATTACTCGTTTTCGACCCTTTTTTAGTAGGAAGGCCATAATGTGGCCGATTTGCATTGAATCTTAGCGTGTGACAATTCGTTGGATAGGTAAACAACATAACTATGACTTCCATGGGATATTTTTGCATTCTCTAAAAATTCAGCCAAAATGGGGGTTAAGAAAATATCCTCGTTAATTTGGGACATTACTCGTTTTCGACCCTTTTTTAGTAGGAAGGCCATAATGTGGCCGATTTGCATTGAATCTTAGCGTGTGACAATTCGTTGGATAGGTAAACAACATAACTACGACTTCCATGGGATATTTTTGCATTCTCTAAAAATTCAGCCAAAATGGAGGTTAAGAAAATCCCCTCGTTAATTTAGGACATTACTCGTTTTCGACCCTTTTTTATAAGGAAGGCCATAAAGTGGCCGGTTTGTATTGAATCTTAGCATGGGACAATTCGTTGGATAGGTAAACAATATAGCTACGACTTCCATGGGATATTTTTGCATTTTTTAAAAATTCAGCCAAAATGGGGGTTAAGAAAATATCCTTGTTAATTTGGGACATTACTCGTTTTCGACCCTTTTTTAGTAGGAAGGCCATAATGTGGCCGATTTGCATTGAATCTTAGCGTGTGACAATTCGTTGGATAGGTAAACAACATAACTACGACTTCCATGGCATATTTTTGCATTCTCTAAAAATTCAGCCAAAATGGAGGTTAAGAAAATCCCCTCGTTAATTTAGGTCATTACTCGTTTTCGACCCTTTTTTATAAGGAAGGCCCTAAAGTGGCCGGTTTGTATTGAATCTTAGCATGGGACAATTCATTGGATAGGTAAACAACATAGCTACGACTTCCATGGGATATTTTTGCATTTTTTAAAAATTCAGCCAAAATGGAGGTTAAGAAAATCTCCTCGTTAATTTGGGACATTACTCGTTTTCGACCCATTTTTACTAGGAAGGCCATAATGTGGCCGATTTGCATTGAATCTTAGCGTGTGACAATTCGTTGGATAGGTAAACAACATAACTACGACTTCCATGGGATATTTTTGCATTCTCTAAAAATTCAGCCAAAATGGAGGTTAAGAAAATCCCCTCGTTAATTTAGGACATTACTCGTTTTCGACCCTTTTTTATAAGGAAGGCCCTAAAGTGGCCGGTTTGTATTGAATCTTAGCATGGGACAATTCATTGGATAGGTAAACAACATAGCTACGACTTCCATGGGATATTTTTGCATTTTTTAAAAATTCAGCCAAAATGGAGGTTAAGAAAATCTCCTCGTTAATTTGGGACATTACTCGTTTTCGACCCATTTTTACTAGGAAGGCCATAATGTGGCCGATTTGCATTGAATCTTAGCGTGTGACAATTCGTTGGATAGGTAAACAACATAACTATGACTTCCATGGGATATTTTTGCATTCTCTAAAAATTCAGCCAAAATGGGGGTTAAGAAAATATCCTTGTTAATTTGGGACATTACTCGTTTTCGACCCTTTTTTAGTAGGAAGGCCATAATGTGGCCGATTTGCATTGAATCTTAGCGTGTGACAATTCGTTGGATAGGTAAACAACATAACTACGACTTCCATGGGATATTTTTGCATTCTCTAAAAATTCAGCCAAAATGGGGGTTAAGAAAATATCCTCGTTAATTTTTGACATTACTCGTTTTCGACCCTTTTTTAGTAGGAAGGCCATAATGTGGCCGATTTGCATTGAATCTTAGCGTGTGACAATTCGTTGGATAGGTAAACAGCATAACTACGACTTCCATGGGATATTTTTGCATTCTCTAAAAATTCAGCCAAAGTGGGGGTTAAGAAAATATCCTCGTTAATTTTTGACATTACTCGTTTTCGACCCTTTTTTAGTAGGAAGGCCATAATGTGGCCGATTTGCATTGAATCTTAGCGTGTGACAATTCGTTGGATAGGTAAACAGCATAACTACGACTTCCATGGGATATTTTTGCATTCTCTAAAAATTCAGCCAAAATGGGGGTTAAGAAAATATCCTCGTTAATTTTTGACATTACTCGTTTTCGACCCTTTTTTAGTAGGAAGGCCATAATGTGGCCGATTTGCATTGAATCTTAGCGTGTGACAATTCGTTGGATAGGTAAACAACATAACTATGACTTCCATGGGATATTTTTGCATTCTCTAAAAATTCAGCCAAAATGGGGGTTAAGAAAATATCCTCGTTAATTTGGGACATTACTCGTTTTCGACCCTTTTTTAGTAGGAAGGCCATAATGTGGCCGATTTGCATTGAATCTTAGCGTGTGACAATTCGTTGGATAGGTAAACAACATAACTACGACTTCCATGGGATATTTTTGCATTCTCTAAAAATTCAGCCAAAATGGATGTTAAGAAAATCCCCTCGTTAATTTAGGACATTACTCGTTTTCGACCCTTTTTTATAAGGAAGGCCATAAAGTGGCCGGTTTGTATTGAATCTTAGCATGGGACAATTCGTTGGATAGGTAAACAACATAGCTACGACTTCCATGGGATATTTTTGCATTTTTTAAAAATTCAGCCAAAATGGAGGTTAAGAAAATCTCCTCGTTAATTTGGGACATTACTCGTTTTCGACCCTTTTTTACTAGGAAGGCCATAATGTGGCCGATTTGCATTGAATCTTAGCGTGTGACAATTCGTTGGATAGGTAAACAACATAACTATGACTTCCATGGGATATTTTTGCATTCTCTAAAAATTCAGCCAAAATGGGGGTTAAGAAAATATCCTCGTTAATTTGGGACATTACTCGTTTTCGACCCTTTTTTAGTAGGAAGGCCATAATGTGGCCGATTTGCATTGAATCTTAGCGTGTGACAATTCGTTGGATAGGTAAACAGCATAACTACGACTTCCATGGGATATTTTTGCATTCTCTAAAAATTCAGCCAAAATGGGGGTTCAGAAAATATACTCGTTAATTTTTGACATTACTCGTTTTCGACCCTTTTATATAAGGAAGGCCATAAAGTGGCCGGTTTGTATTGAATCTTAGCATGGGACAATTTGTTGGATAGGTAAACAACATAGCTACGACTTCCATGGGATATTTTTGCATTTTTTAAAAATTCAGCCAAAATGGAGGTTAAGAAAATCTCCTCGTTAATTTGGGACATTACTCGTTTTCGACCCTTTTTTACTAGGAAGGCCATAATGTGGCCGATTTGCATTGAATCTTAGCGTGTGACAATTCGTTGGATAGGTAAACAACATAACTATGACTTCCATGGGATATTTTTGCATTCTCTAAAAATTCAGCCAAAATGGGGGTTAAGAAAATATCCTCGTTAATTTGGGACATTACTCGTTTTCGACCCTTTTTTAGTAAGAAGGCCATAATGTGGCCGATTTGCATTGAATCTTAGTGTGTCACAATTCGTTGGATAGGTAAACAGCATAACTACGACTTCCATGGGATATTTTTGCATTCTCTAAAAATTCAGCCAAAATGGGGGTTAAGAAAATATACTCGTTAATTTTTGACATTACTCGTTTTCGACCCTTTTTTAGTAGGAAGGCCATAATGTGGCCGATTTGCATTGAATCTTAGCGTGTGACAATTCGTTGGATAGGTAAACAACATAACTACGACTTCCATGGGATATTTTTGCATTCTCTAAAAATTCAGCCAAAATGGGGGTTAAGAAAATATCCTCGTTAATTTGGGACATTACTCGTTTTCGACCCTTTTTTAGTAGGAAGGCCATAATGTGGCCGATTTGCATTGAATCTTAGCGTGTGACAATTCGTTGGATAGGTAAACAACATAACTACGACTTCCATGGGATATTTTTGCATTCTCTAAAAATTCAGCCAAAATGGAGGTTAAGAAAATCCCCTCGTTAATTTAGGACATTACTCGTTTTCGACCCTTTTTTATAAGGAAGGCCATAAAGTGGCCGGTTTGTATTGAATCTTAGCATGGGACAATTCGTTGGATAGGTAAACAACATAGCTACGACTTCCATGGGATATTTTTGCATTTTTTAAAAATTCAGCCAAAATGGAGGTTAAGAAAATCTCCTCGTTAATTTGGGACATTACTCGTTTTCGATCCTTTTTTAGTAGGAAGGCCATAATGTGGCCGATTTGCATTGAATCTTAGCGTGTGACAATTCGTTGGATAGGTAAACAACATAACTACGACTTCCATGGGATATTTTTGCATTCTCTAAAAATTCAGCCAAAATGGGGGTTAAGAAAATATCCTCGTTAATTTTTGACATTACTCGTTTTCGACCCTTTTTTAGTAGGAAGGCCATAATGTGGCCGATTTGCATTGAATCTTAGCGTGTGACAATTCGTTGGATAGGTAAACAGCATAACTACGACTTCCATGGGATATTTTTGCATTCTCTAAAAATTCAGCCAAAGTGGGGGTTAAGAAAATATCCTCGTTAATTTTTGACATTACTCGTTTTCGACCCTTTTTTAGTAGGAAGGCCATAATGTGGCCGATTTGCATTGAATCTTAGCGTGTGACAATTCGTTGGATAGGTAAACAACATAACTATGACTTCCATGGGATATTTTTGCATTCTCTAAAAATTCAGCCAAAATGGGGGTTAAGAAAATATCCTCGTTAATTTGGGACATTACTCGTTTTCGACCCTTTTTTAGTAGGAAGGCCATAATGTGGCCGATTTGCATTGAATCTTAGCGTGTGACAATTCGTTGGATAGGTAAACAACATAACTACGACTTCCATGGGATATTTTTGCATTCTCTAAAAATTCAGCCAAAATGGAGGTTAAGAAAATCCCCTCGTTAATTTAGGACATTACTCGTTTTCGACCCTTTTTTATAAGGAAGGCCATAAAGTGGCCGGTTTGTATTGAATCTTAGCATGGGACAATTCGTTGGATAGGTAAACAATATAGCTACGACTTCCATGGGATATTTTTGCATTTTTTAAAAATTCAGCCAAAATGGGGGTTAAGAAAATATCCTTGTTAATTTGGGACATTACTCGTTTTCGACCCTTTTTTAGTAGGAAGGCCATAATGTGGCCGATTTGCATTGAATCTTAGCGTGTGACAATTCGTTGGATAGGTAAACAACATAACTACGACTTCCATGGGATATTTTTGCATTCTCTAAAAATTCAGCCAAAATGGAGGTTAAGAAAATCCCCTCGTTAATTTAGGTCATTACTCGTTTTCGACCCTTTTTTATAAGGAAGGCCCTAAAGTGGCCGGTTTGTATTGAATCTTAGCATGGGACAATTCATTGGATAGGTAAACAACATAGCTACGACTTCCATGGGATATTTTTGCATTTTTTAAAAATTCAGCCAAAATGGAGGTTAAGAAAATCTCCTCGTTAATTTGGGACATTACTCGTTTTCGACCCATTTTTACTAGGAAGGCCATAATGTGGCCGATTTGCATTGAATCTTAGCGTGTGACAATTCGTTGGATAGGTAAACAACATAACTACGACTTCCATGGGATATTTTTGCATTCTCTAAAAATTCAGCCAAAATGGAGGTTAAGAAAATCCCCTCGTTAATTTAGGACATTACTCGTTTTCGACCCTTTTTTATAAGGAAGGCCCTAAAGTGGCCGGTTTGTATTGAATCTTAGCATGGGACAATTCATTGGATAGGTAAACAACATAGCTACGACTTCCATGGGATATTTTTGCATTTTTTAAAAATTCAGCCAAAATGGAGGTTAAGAAAATCTCCTCGTTAATTTGGGACATTACTCGTTTTCGACCCATTTTTACTAGGAAGGCCATAATGTGGCCGATTTGCATTGAATCTTAGCGTGTGACAATTCGTTGGATAGGTAAACAACATAACTATGACTTCCATGGGATATTTTTGCATTCTCTAAAAATTCAGCCAAAATGGGGGTTAAGAAAATATCCTTGTTAATTTGGGACATTACTCGTTTTCGACCCTTTTTTAGTAGGAAGGCCATAATGTGGCCGATTTGCATTGAATCTTAGCGTGTGACAATTCGTTGGATAGGTAAACAACATAACTACGACTTCCATGGGATATTTTTGCATTCTCTAAAAATTCAGCCAAAATGGAGGTTAAGAAAATCCCCTCGTTAATTTAGGTCATTACTCGTTTTCGACCCTTTTTTATAAGGAAGGCCCTAAAGTGGCCGGTTTGTATTGAATCTTAGCATGGGACAATTCATTGGATAGGTAAACAACATAGCTACGACTTCCATGGGATATTTTTGCATTTTTTAAAAATTCAGCCAAAATGGAGGTTAAGAAAATCTCCTCGTTAATTTGGGACATTACTCGTTTTCGACCCATTTTTACTAGGAAGGCCATAATGTGGCCGATTTGCATTGAATCTTAGCGTGTGACAATTCGTTGGATAGGTAAACAACATAACTACGACTTCCATGGGATATTTTTGCATTCTCTAAAAATTCAGCCAAAATGGAGGTTAAGAAAATCCCCTCGTTAATTTAGGACATTACTCGTTTTCGACCCTTTTTTATAAGGAAGGCCCTAAAGTGGCCGGTTTGTATTGAATCTTAGCATGGGACAATTCATTGGATAGGTAAACAACATAGCTACGACTTCCATGGGATATTTTTGCATTTTTTAAAAATTCAGCCAAAATGGAGGTTAAGAAAATCTCCTCGTTAATTTGGGACATTACTCGTTTTCGACCCATTTTTACTAGGAAGGCCATAATGTGGCCGATTTGCATTGAATCTTAGCGTGTGACAATTCGTTGGATAGGTAAACAACATAACTATGACTTCCATGGGATATTTTTGCATTCTCTAAAAATTCAGCCAAAATGGGGGTTAAGAAAATATCCTTGTTAATTTGGGACATTACTCGTTTTCGACCCTTTTTTAGTAGGAAGGCCATAATGTGGCCGATTTGCATTGAATCTTAGCGTGTGACAATTCGTTGGATAGGTAAACAACATAACTACGACTTCCATGGGATATTTTTGCATTCTCTAAAAATTCAGCCAAAATGGGGGTTAAGAAAATATCCTCGTTAATTTTTGACATTACTCGTTTTCGACCCTTTTTTAGTAGGAAGGCCATAATGTGGCCGATTTGCATTGAATCTTAGCGTGTGACAATTCGTTGGATAGGTAAACAGCATAACTACGACTTCCATGGGATATTTTTGCATTCTCTAAAAATTCAGCCAAAGTGGGGGTTAAGAAAATATCCTCGTTAATTTTTGACATTACTCGTTTTCGACCCTTTTTTAGTAGGAAGGCCATAATGTGGCCGATTTGCATTGAATCTTAGCGTGTGACAATTCGTTGGATAGGTAAACAACATAACTATGACTTCCATGGGATATTTTTGCATTCTCTAAAAATTCAGCCAAAATGGGGGTTAAGAAAATATCCTCGTTAATTTGGGACATTACTCGTTTTCGACCCTTTTTTAGTAGGAAGGCCATAATGTGGCCGATTTGCATTGAATCTTAGCGTGTGACAATTCGTTGGATAGGTAAACAACATAACTACGACTTCCATGGGATATTTTTGCATTCTCTAAAAATTCAGCCAAAATGGAGGTTAAGAAAATCCCCTCGTTAATTTAGGACATTACTCGTTTTCGACCCTTTTTTATAAGGAAGGCCATAAAGTGGCCGGTTTGTATTGAATCTTAGCATGGGACAATTCGTTGGATAGGTAAACAATATAGCTACGACTTCCATGGGATATTTTTGCATTTTTTAAAAATTCAGCCAAAATGGGGGTTAAGAAAATATCCTTGTTAATTTGGGACATTACTCGTTTTCGACCCTTTTTTAGTAGGAAGGCCATAATGTGGCCGATTTGCATTGAATCTTAGCGTGTGACAATTCGTTGGATAGGTAAACAACATAACTACGACTTCCATGGGATATTTTTGCATTCTCTAAAAATTCAGCCAAAATGGAGGTTAAGAAAATCCCCTCGTTAATTTAGGTCATTACTCGTTTTCGACCCTTTTTTATAAGGAAGGCCCTAAAGTGGCCGGTTTGTATTGGATCTTAGCATGGGACAATTCATTGGATAGGTAAACAACATAGCTACGACTTCCATGGGATATTTTTGCATTTTTTAAAAATTCAGCCAAAATGGAGGTTAAGAAAATCTCCTCGTTAATTTGGGACATTACTCGTTTTCGACCCATTTTTACTAGGAAGGCCATAATGTGGCCGATTTGCATTGAATCTTAGCGTGTGACAATTCGTTGGATAGGTAAACAACATAACTACGACTTCCATGGGATATTTTTGCATTCTCTAAAAATTCAGCCAAAATGGAGGTTAAGAAAATCCCCTCGTTAATTTAGGACATTACTCGTTTTCGACCCTTTTTTATAAGGAAGGCCCTAAAGTGGCCGGTTTGTATTGAATCTTAGCATGGGACAATTCATTGGATAGGTAAACAACATAGCTACGACTTCCATGGGATATTTTTGCATTTTTTAAAAATTCAGCCAAAATGGAGGTTAAGAAAATCTCCTCGTTAATTTGGGACATTACTCGTTTTCGACCCATTTTTACTAGGAAGGCCATAATGTGGCCGATTTGCATTGAATCTTAGCGTGTGACAATTCGTTGGATAGGTAAACAACATAACTATGACTTCCATGGGATATTTTTGCATTCTCTAAAAATTCAGCCAAAATGGGGGTTAAGAAAATATCCTTGTTAATTTGGGACATTACTCGTTTTCGACCCTTTTTTAGTAGGAAGACCATAATGTGGCCGATTTGCATTGAATCTTAGCGTGTGACAATTCGTTGGATAGGTAAACAACATAACTACGACTTCCATGGGATATTTTTGCATTCTCTAAAAATTCAGCCAAAATGGAGGTTAAGAAAATCCCCTCGTTAATTTAGGACATTACTCGTTTTCGACCCTTTTTTATAAGGAAGGCCCTAAAGTGGCCGGTTTGTATTGAATCTTAGCATGGGACAATTTGTTGGATAGGTAAACAACATAGCTACGACTTCCATGCGATATTTTTGCATTTTTTAAAAATTCAGCCAAAATGGGGGTTAAGAAAATATCCTTGTTAATTTGGGACATTACTCGTTTTCGACCCTTTTTTAGTAGGAAGGCCATAATGTGGCCGATTTGCATTGAATCTTAGCGTGTGACAATTCGTTGGATAGGTAAACAACATAACTAGGACTTCCATGGGATATTTTTGCATTCTCTAAAAATTCAGCCAAAATGGGGGTTAAGAAAATATCCTCGTTAATTTGGGACATTACTCGTTTTCGACCCTTTTTTATAAGGAAGGCCATAAAGTGGCCGGTTTGTATTGAATCTTAGCATGGGACAATTCATTGGATAGGTAAACAACATAGCTACGACTTCCATGGGATATTTTTGCATTTTTTAAAAATTCAGCCAAAATGGAGGTTAAGAAAATCTCCTCGTTAATTTGGGACATTACTCGTTTTCGACCCATTTTTACTAGGAAGGCCATAATGTGGCCGATTTGCATTGAATCTTAGCGTGTGACAATTCGTTGGATAGGTAAACAACATAACTATGACTTCCATGGGATATTTTTGCATTCTCTAAAAATTCAGCCAAAATGGGGGTTAAGAAAATATCCTTGTTAATTTGGGACATTACTCGTTTTCGACCCTTTTTTAGTAGGAAGGCCATAATGTGGCCGATTTGCATTGAATCTTAGCGTGTGACAATTCGTTGGATAGGTAAACAACATAACTACGACTTCCATGGGATATTTTTGCATTCTCTAAAAATTCAGCCAAAATGGAGGTTAAGAAAATCCCCTCGTTAATTTAGGTCATTACTCGTTTTCGACCCTTTTTTATAAGGAAGGCCCTAAAGTGGCCGGTTTGTATTGAATCTTAGCATGGGACAATTCATTGGATAGGTAAACAACATAGCTACGACTTCCATGGGATATTTTTGCATTTTTTAAAAATTCAGCCAAAATGGAGGTTAAGAAAATCTCCTCGTTAATTTGGGACATTACTCGTTTTCGACCCATTTTTACTAGGAAGGCCATAATGTGGCCGATTTGCATTGAATCTTAGCGTGTGACAATTCGTTGGATAGGTAAACAACATAACTATGACTTCCATGGGATATTTTTGCATTCTCTAAAAATTCAGCCAAAATGGGGGTTAAGAAAATATCCTTGTTAATTTGGGACATTACTCGTTTTCGACCCTTTTTTAGTAGGAAGGCCATAATGTGGCCGATTTGCATTGAATCTTAGCGTGTGACAATTCGTTGGATAGGTAAACAACATAACTACGACTTCCATGGGATATTTTTGCATTCTCTAAAAATTCAGCCAAAATGGAGGTTAAGAAAATCCCCTCGTTAATTTAGGACATTACTCGTTTTCGACCCTTTTTTATAAGGAAGGCCATAATGTGGCCGATTTGTATTGAATCTTAGCATGTGACAATTCGTTGGATAGGTAAACAACATAACTACGACTTCCATGGGATATTTTGCATTCTCTAAAAATTTAGCCAAAATGGAGGTTAAGAAAATCCCCTCGTTAATTTAGGACATTACTCGTTTTCGACCCTTTTTTATAAGGAAGGCCCTAAAGTGGCCGGTTTGTATTGAATCTTAGCATGGGACAATTTGTTGGATAGGTAAACAACATAGCTACGACTTCCATGCGATATTTTTGCATTTTTTAAAAATTCAGCCAAAATGGAGGTTAAGAAAATCTCCTCGTTAATTTGGGACATTACTCGTTTTCGACCCATTTTTACTAGGAAGGCCATAATGTGGCCGATTTGCATTGAATCTTAGCGTGTGACAATTCGTTGGATAGGTAAACAACATAACTATGACTTCCATGGGATATTTTTGCATTCTCTAAAAATTCAGCCAAAATGGGGGTTAAGAAAATATCCTTGTTAATTTGGGACATTACTCGTTTTCGACCCTTTTTTAGTAGGAAGGCCATAATGTGGCCGATTTGCATTGAATCTTAGCGTGTGACAATTCGTTGGATAGGTAAACAACATAACTAGGACTTCCATGGGATATTTTTGCATTCTCTAAAAATTCAGCCAAAATGGGGGTTAAGAAAATATCCTCGTTAATTTGGGACATTACTCGTTTTCGACCCTTTTTTATAAGGAAGGCCATAAAGTGGCCGGTTTGTATTGAATCTTAGCATGGGACAATTCATTGGATAGGTAAACAACATAGCTACGACTTCCATGGGATATTTTTGCATTTTTTAAAAATTCAGCCAAAATGGAGGTTAAGAAAATCTCCTCGTTAATTTGGGACATTACTCGTTTTCGACCAATTTTTACTAGGAAGGCCATAATGTGGCCGATTTGCACTGAATCTTAGCGTGTGACAATTCGTTGGATAGGTAAACAACATAACTATGACTTCCATGGGATATTTTTGCATTCTCTAAAAATTCAGCCAAAATGGGGGTTAAGAAAATATCCTTGTTAATTTGGGACATTACTCGTTTTCGACCCTTTTTTAGTAGGAAGGCCATAATGTGGCCGATTTGCATTGAATCTTAGCGTGTGACAATTCGTTGGATAGGTAAACAACATAACTACGACTTCCATGGGATATTTTTGCATTCTCTAAAAATTCAGCCAAAATGGAGGTTAAGAAAATCCCCTCGTTAATTTAGGTCATTACTCGTTTTCGACCCTTTTTTATAAGGTAGGCCCTAAAGTGGCCGGTTTGTATTGAATCTTAGCATGGGACAATTCATTGGATAGGTAAACAACATAGCTACGACTTCCATGGGATATTTTTGCATTTTTTAAAAATTCAGCCAAAATGGAGGTTAAGAAAATCTCCTCGTTAATTTGGGACATTACTCGTTTTCGACCCATTTTTACTAGGAAGGCCATAATGTGGCCGATTTGCATTGAATCTTAGCGTGTGACAATTCGTTGGATAGGTAAACAACATAACTATGACTTCCATGGGATATTTTTGCATTCTCTAAAAATTCAGCCAAAATGGGGGTTAAGAAAATATCCTTGTTAATTTGGGACATTACTCGTTTTCGACCCTTTTTTAGTAGGAAGGCCATAATGTGGCCGATTTGCATTGAATCTTAGCGTGTGACAATTCGTTGGATAGGTAAACAACATAACTACGACTTCCATGGGATATTTTTGCATTCTCTAAAAATTCAGCCAAAATGGAGGTTAAGAAAATCCCCTCGTTAATTTAGGACATTACTCGTTTTCGACCCTTTTTTATAAGGAAGGCCATAATGTGGCCGATTTGTATTGAATCTTAGCATGTGACAATTCGTTGGATAGGTAAACAACATAACTACGACTTCCATGGGATATTTTGCATTCTCTAAAAATTTAGCCAAAATGGAGGTTAAGAAAATCCCCTCGTTAATTTAGGACATTACTCGTTTTCGACCCTTTTTTACTAGGAACACCATAAAGTGGCCGGTTTGTATTGAATCTTAGCATGGGACAATTCGTTGGATAGGTAAACAACATAGCTACGACTTCCATGGGATATTTTTGCATTCTCTAAAAATTCAGCCAAAATGGAGGTTAAGAAAATATCCTCGTTAATTTGGGACATTGCTCGTTTTCGACCCTTTTTTAGTAGGAAGGCCATAATGTGGCCGATTTGCATTGAATCTTAGCATGTGACAATTCATTGGATAGGTAAACAACATAACTACGACTTCCATGGGATATTTTTGCATTCTCTAAAAATTCAGCCAAAATGGAGGTTAAGAAAATCTCCTCGTTAATATGGGACATTACTCGTTTTGAACCCTTTTATAGTAGGAAGGCCATAATGTGGCCGATTTGCATTGAATCTTAGCGTCTGACAATTCGTTGGATAGGTAAACAACAAAACTACGACTTCCATGGGATATTTTTGCATTCTCTAAAAATTCGGCCAAAATGGACATTAAGAAAATCTCCTCGTTAATTTAGGACATTACTCGTTTTCGACCCATTTTTACTAGGAAGGCCATAAAGTGGCCGATTTGTATTGAATCTTAGCATGTGACAATTCGTTGGATAGGTAAACAACATAACTACGACTTCCATGGGATATTTTTGCATTCTCTAAAAATTTAGCCAAAATGGAGGTTAAGAAAATCCCCTCGATAATTTAGGACATTACTCGTTTTCGACCCTTTTTTATAAGGAAGGCCATAAAGTGGCCGGTTTGTATTGAATCTTAGCATGGGACAATTCGTTGGATAGGTAAACAACATAGCTACGACTTCCATGGGATATTTTTGCGTTTTTTAAAAATTCAGCCAAAATGGAGGTTAAGAAAATCTTCTCGTTAATTTGGGACATTACTCGTTTTCGACCCTTTTTTACTAGGAAGGCCATAATGTGGCCGATTTGCATTGAATCTTAGCGTGTGACAATTCGTTGGATAGGTAAACAACATAACTACGACTTCCATGGGATATTTTTGCATTCTCTAAAAATTTGGCCAAATCGGAGGTTAAGAAAATTTCCTCGTTAATTTAGGACATTACTCGTTTTTGACCCTTTTTTACTAGGAAGGCCATAATGTGGCCGATTTGTATTGAATCTTAGCATGTGACAATTCGTTGGATAGGTAAACAACATAACTACGACTTCCATGGGATATTTTTGCATTCTCTAAAAATTTAGCCAAAATGGAGGTTAAGAAAATCCCCTCGTTAATTTAGGACATTACTCGTTTTCGACCCTTTTTTACTAGGAAGACCATAAAGTGGCCGGTTTGTATTGAATCTTAGCATGGGACAATTCGTTGGATAGGTAAACAACATAGCTACGACTTCCATGGGATATTTTTGCATTCTCTAAAAATTCAGCCAAAATGGAGGTTAAGAAAATCTCCTCGTTAATTTGGGACATTACTCGTTTTCGACCCTTTTTTACTAGGAAGGCCATAATGTGGCCGATTTGCATTGAATCTTAGCGTGTGACAATTCGTTGGATAGGTAAACAACGTAACTACGACTTCCATGGGATATTTTTGCATTCTCTAAAAATTTGGCCAAAATGGAGGTTAAGAAAATCTCCTCGTTAATTTAGGACATTACTCGTTTTCGACCCATTTTTACTAGGAAGGCCATAAAGTGGCCGATTTGTATTGAATCTTAGCATGTGACAATTCGTTGGATAGGTAAACAACATAACTACGACTTCCATGGGATATTTTTGCATTCTCTAAAAATTCAGCCAAAATGGAGGTTAAGAAAATCCCCTCGTTAATTTAGGACATTACTCGTTTTCGACCCTTTTTTACTAGGAAGGCCATAATGTGGCCGATTTGCATTGAATCTTAGCGTGTGACAATTCGTTGGATAGGTAAACAACGTAACTACGACTTCCATGGGATATTTTTGCATTCTCTAAAAATTTGGCGAAAATGGAGGTTAAGAAAATCTCCTCGTTAATTTAGGACATTACTCGTTTTCGACCCATTTTTACTAGGAAGGCCTTAAAGGGGCCGATTTGTATTGAATCTTAGCATGTGACAATTCGTTGGATAGGTAAACAACATAACTACGACTTCCATGGGATATTTTTGCATTTTTTAAAAATTCAGCCA
Organism: Medicago sativa; assembly: GCF_051527215.1. NCBI lineage: Eukaryota > Viridiplantae > Streptophyta > Magnoliopsida > Fabales > Fabaceae > Medicago > Medicago sativa. The sequence continues at coordinate 98,962,518 of NC_140754.1, read as the reverse complement.
AAATGGAGGTTAAGAAAATCCCCTCGTTAATTTAGGACATTACTCGTTTTCGACCCTTTTTTAGAAGGAAGGCCATAAAGTGGCCGGTGTGTATTGAATCTTAGCATGGGACAATTCGTTGGATAGGTAAACAACATAGCTGGGACTTCCATGGGATTTTTTGCATTCTCTAAAAATTCAGCCAAAATGCAGGTTAAGAAAATATCCTCGTTAATTTAGGACATTACTCGTTTTCGACCCTTTTTTAGTAGGAAGGCCATAATGTGGCCGATTTGCATTGAATCTTAGCATGTGACAATTCATTGGATAGGTAAACAACATAACTACGACTTCCATGGGATATTTTTGCATTCTCTAAAAATTCAGCCAAAATGGAGGTTAAGAAAATCTCCTCGTTAATATGGGACATTACTCGTTTTGGACCCTTTTATAGTAGGAAGGCCAATATGTGGCCGATTTGCATTGAATCTTAGCGTGTGACAATTCGTTGGATAGGTAAACAACAAAACTACGACTTCCATGGGATATTTTTGCATTCTCTAAAAATTCGGCCAAAATGGAGGTTAAGAAAATCTCCTCGTTAATTTAGGACATTACTCGTTTTCGACCCATTTTTACTAGGAAGGCCATAAAGTGGCCGATTTGTATTGAATCTTTGCATGTGACAATTCGTTGGATAGGTAAACAACATAACTACGACTTCCATGGGATATTTTTGCATTCTCTAAAAATTTAGCCAAAATGGAGGTTAAGAAAATCCCCTCGTTAATTTAGGACATTACTCGTTTTCGACCCTTTTTTACTAGGAAGACCATAAAGTGGCCGGTTTGTATTGAATCTTAGCATGGGACAATTCGTTGGATAGGTAAACAACATAGCTACGACTTCCATGGGATATTTTTGCATTCTCTAAAAATTCAGCCAAAATGGAGGTTAAGAAAATCTCCTCGTTAATTTGGGACATTACTCGTTTTCGACCCTTTTTTACTAGGAAGGCCATAATGTGGCCGATTTGCATTGAATCTTAGCGTGTGACAATTCGTTGGATAGGTAAACAACGTAACTACGACTTCCATGGGATATTTTTGCATTCTCTAAAAATTTGGCCAAAATGGAGGTTAAGAAAATCTCCTCGTTAATTTAGGACATTACTCGTTTTCGACCCATTTTTACTAGGAAGGCCATAAAGTGGCCGATTTGTATTGAATCTTAGCATGTGACAATTCGTTGGATAGGTAAACAACATAACTACGACTTCCATGGGATATTTTTGCATTCTCTAAAAATTCAGCCAAAATGGAGGTTAAGAAAATCCCCTCGTTAATTTAGGACATTACTCGTTTTCGACCCTTTTTTACTAGGAAGGCCATAATGTGGCCGATTTGCATTGAATCTTAGCGTGTGACAATTCGTTGGATAGGTAAACAACGTAACTACGACTTCCATGGGATATTTTTGCATTCTCTAAAAATTTGGCGAAAATGGAGGTTAAGAAAATCTCCTCGTTAATTTAGGACATTACTCGTTTTCGACCCATTTTTACTAGGAAGGCCTTAAAGGGGCCGATTTGTATTGAATCTTAGCATGTGACAATTCGTTGGATAGGTAAACAACATAACTACGACTTCCATGGGATATTTTTGCATTTTTTAAAAATTCAGCCAAAATGGAGGTTAAGAAAATCCCCTCGTTAATTTAGGACATTACTCGTTTTCGACCCTTTTTTAGAAGGAAGGCCATAAAGTGGCCGGTGTGTATTGAATCTTAGCATGGGACAATTCGTTGGATAGGTAAACAACATAGCTGGGACTTCCATGGGATTTTTTGCATTCTCTAAAAATTCAGCCAAAATGCAGGTTAAGAAAATATCCTCGTTAATTTAGGACATTACTCGTTTTCGACCCTTTTTTAGTAGGAAGGCCATAATGTGGCCGATTTGCATTGAATCTTAGCATGTGACAATTCATTGGATAGGTAAACAACATAACTACGACTTCCATGGGATATTTTTGCATTCTCTAAAAATTCAGCCAAAATGGAGGTTAAGAAAATCTCCTCGTTAATATGGGACATTACTCGTTTTGGACCCTTTTATAGTAGGAAGGCCAATATGTGGCCGATTTGCATTGAATCTTAGCGTGTGACAATTCGTTGGATAGGTAAACAACAAAACTACGACTTCCATGGGATATTTTTGCATTCTCTAAAAATTCGGCCAAAATGGAGGTTAAGAAAATCTCCTCGTTAATTTAGGACATTACTCGTTTTCGACCCATTTTTACTAGGAAGGCCATAAAGTGGCCGATTTGTATTGAATCTTTGCATGTGACAATTCGTTGGATAGGTAAACAACATAACTACGACTTCCATGGGATATTTTTGCATTCTCTAAAAATTTAGCCAAAATGGAGGTTAAGAAAATCTCCTTGTTAATTTGGGACATTACTCGTTTTCGACCCTTTTTTACTAGGAAGGCCATAATGTGGCCGATTTGCTTTGAATCTTAGCGTGTGACAATTCGTTGGATAGGTAAACAACATAACTATGACTTCCATGGGATATTTTTGCATTCTCTAAAAATTCAGCCAAAATGGAGGTTAAGAAAATCCCCTCGTTAATTTAGGACATTACTCGTTTTCGACCCTTTTTTGTAAGGAATGCCATAACGTGACCGGTTTGTATTGAATCTTAGCATGGGACAATTCGTTGGATAGGTAAACAACATAGCTACGACTTCCATGGGATATTTTTGCATTTTTTAAAAATTCAGCCAAAATGGAGGTTAAGAAAATCCCCTCGTTAATTTAGGACATTACTCGTTTTCGACCCTTTTTTATAAGGAAGGCCATAAAGTGGCCGGTTTGTATTGAATCTTAGCATGGACAATTCGTTGGATAGGTAAACAACATAACTACGACTTCCATGGGATATTTTTGCATTCTCTAAAAATTTAGCCAAAATGGAGGTTAAGAAAATCCCCTCGTTAATTTAGGACATTACTCATTTTCGACCCATTTTTACTAGGAAGGCCATAAAGTGGCCGATTTGTATTGAATCTTAGCATGTGACAATTCGTTGGATAGGTAAACAACATAACTACGACTTCCATGGGATATTTTTGAATTCTCTAAAAATACGGCCAAAATGGAGGTTAAGAAAATCTCCTCGTTAATTTCGGACATTGCTCGTTTTCGACCCATTTTTACTAGGAAGGCCATAAATTGGCCGATTTGTATTGAATCTTAGCATGTGACAATTCGTTGGATAGGTAAACAACATAACTACGACTTCCATGGTATATTTTTGCATTCTCTAAAAATTCAGCCAAAATGGAGGTTAAGAAAATATCCTCGTTAATTTGGGACATTACTCGTTTTCGACCTTTTTTACTAGGAAGGCCATAATGTGGCCGATTTGCATTGAATCTTAGCGTGTGACAATTCGTTGGATAGGTAAACAACATAACTACGACTTCCATGGGATATTTTTGCATTCTCTAAAAATTCAGCCAAAATGGGGGTTAAGAAAATATCCTCGTTAATTTGGGACATTACTCGTTTTCGACCCTTTTTTATAAGGAAGGCCATAAAGTGGCCGGTTTGTATTGAATCTTAGCATGGACAATTCGTTGGATAGGTAAACAACATAACTATGACTTCCATGGGATATTTTTGCATTCTCTAAAAATTCAGCCAAAATGGGGGTTAAGAAAATATCCTTGTTAATTTGGGACATTACTCGTTTTCGACCCTTTTTTAGTAGGAAGGCCATAATGTGGCCGATTTGCATTGAATCTTAGCGTGTGACAATTCGTTGGATAGGTAAACAACATAACTAGGACTTCCATGGGATATTTTTGCATTCTCTAAAAATTCAGCCAAAATGGGGGTTAAGAAAATATCCTCGTTAATTTGGGACATTACTCGTTTTCGACCCTTTTTTATAAGGAAGGCCATAAAGTGGCCGGTTTGTATTGAATCTTAGCATGGGACAATTCATTGGATAGGTAAACAACATAGCTACGACTTCCATGGGATATTTTTGCATTTTTTAAAAATTCAGCCAAAATGGAGGTTAAGAAAATCTCCTCGTTAATTTGGGACATTACTCGTTTTCGACCAATTTTTACTAGGAAGGCCATAATGTGGCCGATTTGCACTGAATCTTAGCGTGTGACAATTCGTTGGATAGGTAAACAACATAACTATGACTTCCATGGGATATTTTTGCATTCTCTAAAAATTCAGCCAAAATGGGGGTTAAGAAAATATCCTTGTTAATTTGGGACATTACTCGTTTTCGACCCTTTTTTAGTAGGAAGGCCATAATGTGGCCGATTTGCATTGAATCTTAGCGTGTGACAATTCGTTGGATAGGTAAACAACATAACTACGACTTCCATGGGATATTTTTGCATTCTCTAAAAATTCAGCCAAAATGGAGGTTAAGAAAATCCCCTCGTTAATTTAGGTCATTACTCGTTTTCGACCCTTTTTTATAAGGTAGGCCCTAAAGTGGCCGGTTTGTATTGAATCTTAGCATGGGACAATTCATTGGATAGGTAAACAACATAGCTACGACTTCCATGGGATATTTTTGCATTTTTTAAAAATTCAGCCAAAATGGAGGTTAAGAAAATCTCCTCGTTAATTTGGGACATTACTCGTTTTCGACCCATTTTTACTAGGAAGGCCATAATGTGGCCGATTTGCATTGAATCTTAGCGTGTGACAATTCGTTGGATAGGTAAACAACATAACTATGACTTCCATGGGATATTTTTGCATTCTCTAAAAATTCAGCCAAAATGGGGGTTAAGAAAATATCCTTGTTAATTTGGGACATTACTCGTTTTCGACCCTTTTTTAGTAGGAAGGCCATAATGTGGCCGATTTGCATTGAATCTTAGCGTGTGACAATTCGTTGGATAGGTAAACAACATAACTACGACTTCCATGGGATATTTTTGCATTCTCTAAAAATTCAGCCAAAATGGAGGTTAAGAAAATCCCCTCGTTAATTTAGGACATTACTCGTTTTCGACCCTTTTTTTATAAGGAAGGCCATAATGTGGCCGATTTGTATTGAATCTTAGCATGTGACAATTCGTTGGATAGGTAAACAACATAACTACGACTTCCATGGGATATTTTGCATTCTCTAAAAATTTAGCCAAAATGGAGGTTAAGAAAATCCCCTCGTTAATTTAGGACATTACTCGTTTTCGACCCTTTTTTACTAGGAAGACCATAAAGTGGCCGGTTTGTATTGAATCTTAGCATGGGACAATTCGTTGGATAGGTAAACAACATAGCTACGACTTCCATGGGATATTTTTGCATTCTCTAAAAATTCAGCCAAAATGGAGGTTAAGAAAATATCCTCGTTAATTTGGGACATTACTCGTTTTCGACCCTTTTTTAGTAGGAAGGCCATAATGTGGCCGATTTGCATTGAATCTTAGCATGTGACAATTCATTGGATAGGTAAACAACATAACTACGACTTCCATGGGATATTTTTGCATTCTCTAAAAATTCAGCCAAAATGGAGGTTAAGAAAATCTCCTCGTTAATATGGGACATTACTCGTTTTGAACCCTTTTATAGTAGGAAGGCCATAATGTGGCCGATTTGCATTGAATCTTAGCGTCTGACAATTCGTTGGATAGGTAAACAACAAAACTACGACTTCCATGGGATATTTTTGCATTCTCTAAAAATTCGGCCAAAATGGACGTTAAGAAAATCTCCTCGTTAATTTAGGACATTACTCGTTTTCGACCCATTTTTACTAGGAAGGCCATAAAGTGGCCGATTTGTATTGAATCTTAGCATGTGACAATTCGTTGGATAGGTAAACAACATAACTACGACTTCCATGGGATATTTTTGCATTCTCTAAAAATTTAGCCAAAATGGAGGTTAAGAAAATCCCCTCGATAATTTAGGACATTACTCGTTTTCGACCCTTTTTTATAAGGAAGGCCATAAAGTGGCCGGTTTGTATTGAATCTTAGCATGGGACAATTCGTTGGATAGGTAAACAACATAGCTACGACTTCCATGGGATATTTTTGCGTTTTTTAAAAATTCAGCCAAAATGGAGGTTAAGAAAATCTTCTCGTTAATTTGGGACATTACTCGTTTTCGACCCTTTTTTACTAGGAAGGCCATAATGTGGCCGATTTGCATTGAATCTTAGCGTGTGACAATTCGTTGGATAGGTAAACAACATAACTACGACTTCCATGGGATATTTTTGCATTCTCTAAAAATTTGGCCAAATCGGAGGTTAAGAAAATTTCCTCGTTAATTTAGGACATTACTCGTTTTTGACCCTTTTTTACTAGGAAGGCCATAATGTGGCCGATTTGTATTGAATCTTAGCATGTGACAATTCGTTGGATAGGTAAACAACATAACTACGACTTCCATGGGATATTTTTGCATTCTCTAAAAATTTAGCCAAAATGGAGGTTAAGAAAATCCCCTCGTTAATTTAGGACATTACTCGTTTTCGACCCTTTTTTACTAGGAAGACCATAAAGTGGCCGGTTTGTATTGAATCTTAGCATGGGACAATTCGTTGGATAGGTAAACAACATAGCTACGACTTCCATGGGATATTTTTGCATTCTCTAAAAATTCAGCCAAAATGGAGGTTAAGAAAATCTCCTCGTTAATTTGGGACATTACTCGTTTTCGACCCTTTTTTACTAGGAAGGCCATAATGTGGCCGATTTGCATTGAATCTTAGCGTGTGACAATTCGTTGGATAGGTAAACAACGTAACTACGACTTCCATGGGATATTTTTGCATTCTCTAAAAATTTGGCCAAAATGGAGGTTAAGAAAATCTCCTCGTTAATTTAGGACATTACTCGTTTTCGACCCATTTTTACTAGGAAGGCCATAAAGTGGCCGATTTGTATTGAATCTTAGCATGTGACAATTCGTTGGATAGGTAAACAACATAACTACGACTTCCATGGGATATTTTTGCATTCTCTAAAAATTCAGCCAAAATGGAGGTTAAGAAAATCCCCTCGTTAATTTAGGACATTACTCGTTTTCGACCCTTTTTTACTAGGAAGGCCATAATGTGGCCGATTTGCATTGAATCTTAGCGTGTGACAATTCGTTGGATAGGTAAACAACGTAACTACGACTTCCATGGGATATTTTTGCATTCTCTAAAAATTTGGCGAAAATGGAGGTTAAGAAAATCTCCTCGTTAATTTAGGACATTACTCGTTTTCGACCCATTTTTACTAGGAAGGCCTTAAAGGGGCCGATTTGTATTGAATCTTAGCATGTGACAATTCGTTGGATAGGTAAACAACATAACTACGACTTCCATGGGATATTTTTGCATTTTTTAAAAATTCAGCCAAAATGGAGGTTAAGAAAATCCCCTCGTTAATTTAGGACATTACTCGTTTTCGACCCTTTTTTAGAAGGAAGGCCATAAAGTGGCCGGTGTGTATTGAATCTTAGCATGGGACAATTCGTTGGATAGGTAAACAACATAGCTGGGACTTCCATGGGATTTTTTGCATTCTCTAAAAATTCAGCCAAAATGCAGGTTAAGAAAATATCCTCGTTAATTTAGGACATTACTCGTTTTCGACCCTTTTTTAGTAGGAAGGCCATAATGTGGCCGATTTGCATTGAATCTTAGCATGTGACAATTCATTGGATAGGTAAACAACATAACTACGACTTCCATGGGATATTTTTGCATTCTCTAAAAATTCAGCCAAAATGGAGGTTAAGAAAATCTCCTCGTTAATATGGGACATTACTCGTTTTGGACCCTTTTATAGTAGGAAGGCCAATATGTGGCCGATTTGCATTGAATCTTAGCGTGTGACAATTCGTTGGATAGGTAAACAACAAAACTACGACTTCCATGGGATATTTTTGCATTCTCTAAAAATTCGGCCAAAATGGAGGTTAAGAAAATCTCCTCGTTAATTTAGGACATTACTCGTTTTCGACCCATTTTTACTAGGAAGGCCATAAAGTGGCCGATTTGTATTGAATCTTTGCATGTGACAATTCGTTGGATAGGTAAACAACATAACTACGACTTCCATGGGATATTTTTGCATTCTCTAAAAATTTAGCCAAAATGGAGGTTAAGAAAATCTCCTTGTTAATTTGGGACATTACTCGTTTTCGACCCTTTTTTACTAGGAAGGCCATAATGTGGCCGATTTGCTTTGAATCTTAGCGTGTGACAATTCGTTGGATAGGTAAACAACATAACTATGACTTCCATGGGATATTTTTGCATTCTCTAAAAATTCAGCCAAAATGGAGGTTAAGAAAATCCCCTCGTTAATTTAGGACATTACTCGTTTTCGACCCTTTTTTATAAGGAATGCCATAACGTGACCGGTTTGTATTGAATCTTAGCATGGGACAATTCGTTGGATAGGTAAACAACATAGCTACGACTTCCATGGGATATTTTTGCATTTTTTAAAAATTCAGCCAAAATGGAGGTTAAGAAAATCCCCTCGTTAATTTAGGACATTACTCGTTTTCGACCCTTTTTTATAAGGAAGGCCATAAAGTGGCCGGTTTGTATTGAATCTTAGCATGGACAATTCGTTGGATAGGTAAACAACATAACTACGACTTCCATGGGATATTTTTGCATTCTCTAAAAATTTAGCCAAAATGGAGGTTAAGAAAATCCCCTCGTTAATTTAGGACATTACTCATTTTCGACCCATTTTTACTAGGAAGGCCATAAAGTGGCCGATTTGTATTGAATCTTAGCATGTGACAATTCGTTGGATAGGTAAACAACATAACAACGACTTCCATGGGATATTTTTGAATTCTCTAAAAATACGGCCAAAATGGAGGTTAAGAAAATCTCCTCGTTAATTTCGGACATTGCTCGTTTTCGACCCATTTTTACTAGGAAGGCCATAAATTGGCCGATTTGTATTGAATCTTAGCATGTGACAATTCGTTGGATAGGTAAACAACATAACTACGACTTCCATGGTATATTTTTGCATTCTCTAAAAATTCAGCCAAAATGGAGGTTAAGAAAATATCCTCGTTAATTTGGGACATTACTCGTTTTCGACCTTTTTTACTAGGAAGGCCATAATGTGGCCGATTTGCATTGAATCTTAGCGTGTGACAATTCGTTGGATAGGTAAACAACATAACTACGACTTCCATGGGATATTTTTGCATTCTCTAAAAATTCGGCCAAAATGGAGGTTAAGAAAATCTCCTCGTTAATTTAGGACATTACTCGTTTTCGACCCATTTTTAATAGGAAGGTCATAAAGTGGCCGATTTGTATTTAATCTTAGCATGTGACAATTCGTTGGATAGGTAAACAACATAACTACGACTTCCATGGGATATTTTTGCATTCTCTAAAAATTTAGCCAAAATGGAGGTTAAGAAAATCCCCTCGTTAATTTAGGACATTACTCGTTTTCGACCCTTTTTTATAAGGAAGGCCATAAAGTGGCCGGTTTGTATTGAATCTTAGCATGGGACAATTCGTTGGATAGGTAAACAACATAGCTACGATTTCCATGGGATATTTTTGTTTTTTTTGAAAATTCAGCCAAAATGGAGGTTAAGAAAATCTCCTCGTTAATTTGGGACATTACTCGTTTTCGACCCTTTTTTACTAGGAAGGCCATAATGTGGCCGATTTGCATCGAATCTTAGCGTGTGACAATTCGTTGGATAGGTAAACAACATAACTACGACTTCCATGGGATATTTTTGCATTCTCTAAAAATTCAGCCAAAATGGAGGTTAAGAAAATCCCCTCGTTAATTTAGGACATTACTCGTTTTCGACCCATTTTTACTAGGAAGGCCATAAAGTGGCCGATTTGTATTGAATCTTAGCATGTGACAATTCGTTGGATAGGTAAACAACATAACTACGACTTCCATGGGATATTTTTGCATTCTCTAAAAATTCAGCCAAAATGGAGGTTAAGAAAATCCCCTCGTTAATTTAGGAAATTACTCGTTTTCGACCCTTTTTTACTAGGAAGGCCATAATGTGGCCGATTTGCATTGAATCTTAGCGTGTGACAATTCGTTGGATAGGTAAACAACGTAACTATGACTTCCATGGGATATTTTTTCATTCTCTAAAAATTTGGCCAAAATGGAGGTTAAGAAAATCTCCTCGTTAATTTAGGACATTACTCGTTTTCGACCCATTTTTACTAGGAAGGCCTTAAAGGGGCCGATTTGTATTGAATCTTAGCATGTGACAATTCGTTGGATAGGTAAACAACATAACTACGACTTCCATGGGATATTTTTGCATTTTTTAAAAATTCAGCCAAAATGGAGGTTAAGAAAATCCCCTCGTTAATTTAGGACATTACTCGTTTTCGACCCTTTTTTAGAAGGAAGGCCATAAAGTGGCCGGTGTGTATTGAATCTTAGCATGGGACAATTCGTTGGATAGGTAAACAACATAGCTGGGACTTCCATGGGATTTTTTTGCATTCTCTAAAAATTCAGCCAAAATGCAGGTTAAGAAAATCTCCTCGTTAATTTCGGACATTGCTCGTTTTCGACCAATTTTTACTAGGAAGGCCATAAAGTGGCCGATTTGTATTGAATCTTAGCATGTGACAATTCGTTGGATAGGTAAACAACATAACTACGACTTCCATGGGATATTTTTGCATTCTCTAAAAATTCAGCCAAAATGGAGGTTAAGAAAATCTCCTCGTTAATTTGGGACATTACTCGTTTTCGACCTTTTTTACTAGGAAGGCCATAATGTGGCCGATTTGCATTGAATCTTAGCGTGTGACAATTCGTTGGATAGGTAAACAACATAACTACGACTTCCATGGGATATTTTTGCATTCTCTAAAAATTCGGCCAAAATGGAGGTTAAGAAAATCTCCTCGTTAATTTAGGACATTACTCGTTTTCGACCCATTTTTAATAGGAAGGTCATAAAGTGGCCGATTTGTATTGAATCTTAGCATGTGACAATTCGTTGGATAGGTAAACAACATAACTACGACTTCCATGGGATATTTTTGCATTCTCTAAAAATTTAGCCAAAATGGAGGTTAAGAAAATCCCCTCGTTAATTTAGGACATTACTCGTTTTCGACCCTTTTTTATAAGGAAGGCCATAAAGTGGCCGGTTTGTATTGAATCTTAGCATGGGACAATTCGTTGGATAGGTAAACAACATAGCTACGATTTCCATGGGATATTTTTGCATTTTTTGAAAATTCAGCCAAAATGGAGGTTAAGAAAATCTCCTCGTTAATTTGGGACATTACTCGTTTTCGACCCTTTTTTACTAGGAAGGCCATAATGTGGCCGATTTGCATTGAATCTTAGCGTGTGACAATTCGTTGGATAGGTAAACAACATAACTACGACTTCCATGGGATATTTTTGCATTCTCTAAAAATTCAGCCAAAATGGAGGTTAAGAAAATCCCCTCGTTAATTTAGGACATTACTCGTTTTCGACCCATTTTTACTAGGAAGGAAATAAAGTGGCCGATTTGTATTGAATCTTAGCATGTGACAATTCGTTGGATAGGTAAACAACATAACTACCACTTCCATGGGATATTTTTGCATTCTCTAAAAATTCAGCCAAAATGGAGGTTAAGAAAATCCCCTCGTTAATTTAGGACATTACTCGTTTTCGACCCTTTTTTAGAAGGAAGGCCATAAAGTGGCCGGTGTGTATTGAATCTTAGCATGGGACAATTCGTTGGATAGGTAAACAACATAGCTGGGACTTCCATGGGATTTTTTTGCATTCTCTAAAAATTCAGCCAAAATGCAGGTTAAGAAAATCTCCTCGTTAATTTCGGACATTGCTCGTTTTCGACCAATTTTTACTAGGAAGGCCATAAAGTGGCCGATTTGTATTGAATCTTAGCATGTGACAATTCGTTGGATAGGTAAACAACATAACTACGACTTCCATGGGATATTTTTGCATTCTCTAAAAATTCAGCCAAAATGGAGGTTAAGAAAATCTCCTCGCTAATTTGGGACATTACTCGTTTTCGACCTTTTTTACTAGGAAGGCCATAATGTGGCCGATTTGCATTGAATCTGAGCGTGTGACAATTCGTTGGATAGGTAAACAACATCACTACGACTTCCATGGGATATTTTTGCATTCTCTAAAAATTCGGCCAAAATGGAGGTTAAGAAAATCTCCTCGTTAATTTTGGACATTACTCGTTTTCGACCTTTTTTACTAGGAAGGCCATAATGTGGCCGATTTGCATTGAATCTTAGCGTGTGACAATTCGTTGGATAGGTAAACAACATCACTACGACTTCCATGGGATATTTTTGCATTCTCTAAAAATTCTGCCAAAATGGAGGTTAAGAAAATCTCCTCGTTAATTTAGGACATTACTCGTTTTCGACCCTTTTTTAGAAGGAAGGCCATAAAGTGGCCGGTGTGTATTGAATCTTAGCATGGGACAATTCGTTGGATAGGTAAACAACATAGCTGGGACTTCCATGGGATTTTTTTGCATTCTCTAAAAATTCAGCCAAAATGCAGGTTAAGAAAATCTCCTCGTTAATTTCGGACATTGCTCGTTTTCGACCAATTTTTACTAGGAAGGCCATAAAGTGGCCGATTTGTATTGAATCTTAGCATGTGACAATTCGTTGGATAGGTAAACAACATAACTACGACTTCCATGGGATATTTTTGCATTCTCTAAAAATTCAGCCAAAATGGAGGTTAAGAAAATCTCCTCGTTAATTTGGGACATTACTCGTTTTCGACCTTTTTTACTAGGAAGGCCATAATGTGGCCGATTTGCATTGAATCTTAGCGTGTGACAATTCGTTGGATAGGTAAACAACATAACTACGACTTCCATGGGATATTTTTGCATTCTCTAAAAATTCGGCCAAAATGGAGGTTAAGAAAATCTCCTCGTTAATTTAGGACATTACTCGTTTTCGACCCATTTTTAATAGGAAGGTCATAAAGTGGCCGATTTGTATTGAATCTTAGCATGTGACAATTCGTTGGATAGGTAAACAACATAACTATGACTTCCATGGGATATTTTTGCATTCTCTAAAAATTTAGCCAAAATGGAGGTTAAGAAAATCCCCTCGTTAATTTAGGACATTACTCGTTTTCGACCCTTTTTTATAAGGAAGGCCATAAAGTGGCCGGTTTGTATTGAATCTTAGCATGGGACAATTCGTTGGATAGGTAAACAACATAGCTACGATTTCCATGGGATATTTTTGCATTTTTTGAAAATTCAGCCAAAATGGAGGTTAAGAAAATCTCCTCGTTAATTTGGGACATTACTCGTTTTCGACCCTTTTTTACTAGGAAGGCCATAATGTGGCCGATTTGCATTGAATCTTAGCGTGTGACAATTCGTTGGATAGGTAAACAACATAACTACGACTTCCATGGGATATTTTTGCATTCTCTAAAAATTCAGCCAAAATGGAGGTTAAGAAAATCCCCTCGTTAATTTAGGACATTACTCGTTTTCGACCCATTTTTACTAGGAAGGAAATAAAGTGGCCGATTTGTATTGAATCTTAGCATGTGACAATTCGTTGGATAGGTAAACAACATAACTACGACTTCCATGGGATATTTTTGCATTCTCTAAAAATCCAGCCAAAATGGAGGTTAAGAAAATCCCCTCGTTAATTTAGGACATTACTCGTTTTCGACCCTTTTTTACTAGGAAGGCCATAATGTGGCCGATTTGCATTGAATCTTAGCGTGTGACAATTCGTTGGATAGGTAAGCAACGTAACTACGACTTCCATGGGATATTTTTGCATTCTCTAAAAATTTGGCCAAAATGGAGGTTAAGAAAATCTCCTCGTTAATTTAGGACATTACTCGTTTTCGACCCATTTTTACTAGGAAGGCCTTAAAGGGGCCGATTTGTATTGAATCTTAGCATGTGACAATTCGTTGGATAGGTAAACAACATAACTACGACTTCCATGGGATATTTTTGCATTTTTTAAAAATTCAGCCAAAATGGAGGTTAAGAAAATCCCCTCGTTAATTTAGGACATTACTCGTTTTCGACCCTTTTTTAGAAGGAAGGCCATAAAGTGGCCGGTGTGTATTGAATCTTAGCATGGGACAATTCGTTGGATAGGTAAACAACATAGCTGGGACTTCCATGGGATTTTTTTGCATTCTCTAAAAATTCAGCCAAAATGCAGGTTAAGAAAATCTCCTCGTTAATTTCGGACATTGCTCGTTTTCGACCAATTTTTACTAGGAAGGCCATAAAGTGGCCGATTTGTATTGAATCTTAGCATGTGACAATTCGTTGGATAGGTAAACAACATAACTACGACTTCCATGGGATATTTTTGCATTCTCTAAAAATTCAGCCAAAATGGAGGTTAAGAAAATCTCCTCGTTAATTTGGGACATTACTCGTTTTCGACCTTTTTTACTAGGAAGGCCATAATGTGGCCGATTTGCATTGAATCTGAGCGTGTGACAATTCGTTGGATAGGTAAACAACATCACTACGACTTCCATGGGATATTTTTGCATTCTCTAAAAATTCGGCCAAAATGGAGGTTAAGAAAATCTCCTCGTTAATTTTGGACATTACTCGTTTTCGACCTTTTTTACTAGGAAGGCCATAATGTGGCCGATTTGCATTGAATCTTAGCGTGTGACAATTCGTTGGATAGGTAAACAACATCACTACGACTTCCATGGGATATTTTTGCATTCTCTAAAAATTCTGCCAAAATGGAGGTTAAGAAAATCTCCTCGTTAATTTAGGACATTACTCGTTTTCGACCCATTTTTACTAGGAAGGCCATAAAGTGGCCGATTTGTATTGAATCTTAGCATGTGACAATTCGTTGGATAGGTAAACAACATAACTACGACTTCCATGGGATATTTTTGCATTCTCTAAAAATACGGCCAAAATGGAGGTTAAGAAAATCTCCTCGTTAATTTCGGACATTGCTCGTTTTCGACCCATTTTTACTAGGAAGGCCATAAAGTGGCCGATTTGTATTGAATCTTAGCGTGTGACAATTCGTTGGATAGGTAAACAACAAAACTACGACTTCCATGGGATATTTTTGCATTCTCTAAAAATTCAGCCAAAATGGAGGTTAAGAAAATCTCCTCGTTAATTTGGGACATTACTCGTTTTCGACCTTTTTTACTAGGAAGGCCATAATGTGGCCGATTTGCATTGAATCTTAGCGTGTGACAATTCGTTGGATAGGTAAACAACATAACTACGACTTCCATGGGACAATTTTGCATTCTCTAAAAATTCAGCCAA
Source organism: Medicago sativa (assembly GCF_051527215.1). Taxonomy (NCBI): domain Eukaryota; kingdom Viridiplantae; phylum Streptophyta; class Magnoliopsida; order Fabales; family Fabaceae; genus Medicago; species Medicago sativa. The sequence continues at coordinate 98,947,177 of NC_140754.1, read as the reverse complement.
AATGGAGGTTAAGAAAATCTCCTCGTTAATTTGGGACATCACTCGTTTTCGACCCATTTTTACTAGGAAGGCCATAATGTGGCCGATTTGCATTGAATCTTAGCGTGTGACAATTCGTTGGATAGGTAAACAACATCACTACGACTTCCATGGGATATTTTTGCATTCTCTAAAAATTCGGCCAAAATGGAGGTTAAGAAAATCTCCTCGTTAATTTAGGACATTACTCGTTTTCGACCCATTTTTACTAGGAAGGCCATAAAGTGGCCGATTTGTATTGAATCTTAGCATGTGACAATTCGTTGGATAGGTAAACAACATAACTACGACTTCCATGGGATATTTTTGCATTCTCTAAAAATACGGCCAAAATGGAGGTTAAGAAAATCTCCTCATTAATTTCGGACATTGCTCGTTTTCGACCCATTTTTACTAGGAAGGCCATAAAGTGGCCAATTTGTATTGAATCTTAGCATGTGACAATTCGTTGGATAGGTAAACAACATAACTACGACTTCCATGGGATATTTTTGCATTCTCTAAAAATTCAGCCAAAATGGAGGTTAAGAAAATCTCCTCGTTAATTTGGGACATTACTCGTTTTCGACCTTTTTTACTAGGAAGGCCATAATGTGGCCGATTTGCATTGAATCTTAGCGTGTGACAATTCGTTGGATAGGTAAACAACATAACTACGACTTCCATGGGATATTTTTGCATTCTCTAAAAATTCGGCCAAAATGGAGGTTAAGAAAATCTCCTCGTTAATTTAGGACATTACTCGTTTTCGACCCATTTTTACTAGGAAGGTCATAAAGTGGCCGATTTGTATTGAATCTTAGCATGTGACAATTCGTTGGATAGGTAAACAACATAACTACGACTTCCATGGGATATTTTTGCATTCTCTAAAAATTTAGCCAAAATGGAGGTTAAGAAAATCCCCTCGTTAATTTAGGACATCACTCGTTTTCGACCCTTTTTTATAAGGAAGGCCATAAAGTGGCCGGTTTGTATTGAATCTTAGCATGGGACAATTCGTTGGATAGGTAAACAACATAGCTACGATTTCCATGGGATATTTTTGCATTATTTAAAAATTCAGCCAAAATGGAGGTTAAGAAAATCTCCTCGTTAATTTGGGACATTACTCGTTTTCGACCCTTTTTTACTAGGAAGGCCATAATGTGGCCGATTTGCATTGAATCTTAGCGTGTGACAATTCGTTGGATAGGTAAACAACATAACTACGACTTCCATGAGACATTTTTGCATTCTCTAAAAATTCAGCCAAAATGGGGGTTAAGAAAATATCGTCGTAAATTTTGGACATTACTCGTTTTCGACCCTTTTTTAGTAGGAAGGCCATAATGTGGCCGATTTGCATTGAATCTTAGCGTGTGACAATTTGTTGGATAGGTAAACAACATAACTACGACTTCCATGGGATATTTTTGCATTCTCTAAAAATTCAGCCAAAATGGAGGTTAAGAAAATCCCCTCGTTAATTTAGGACATTACTCGTTTTCGACCCTTTTTTATAAGGAAGGCCATAAAGTGGCCGGTTTGTATTGAATCTTAGCATGGGACAATTCGTTGGATAGGTAAACAACATAGCTACGACTTCCATGGGATATTTTTGCATTTTTTAAAAATTCAGCCAAAATGGAGGTTAAGAAAATCTCCTTGTTAATTTGGGACATTACTCGTTTTCGACCCATTTTTACTAGGAAGGCCATAATGTGGCCGATTTGCATTGAATCTTAGCGTGTGACAATTCGTTGGATAGGTAAACAACATCACTACGACTTCCATGGGATATTTTTGCATTCTCTAAAAATTCGGCCAAAATGGAGGTTAAGAAAATCTCCTCGTTAATTTAGGACATTACTCGTTTTCGACCCATTTTTACTAGGAAGGCCATAAAGTGGCCGATTTGTATTGAATCTTAGCATGTGACAATTCGTTGGATAGGTAAACAACATAACTACGACTTCCATGGGATATTTTTGCATTCTCTAAAAATACGGCCAAAATGGAGGTTAAGAAAATCTCCTCATTAATTTCGGACATTGCTCGTTTTCGACCCATTTTTACTAGGAAGGCCATAAAGTGGCCAATTTGTATTGAATCTTAGCATGTGACAATTCGTTGGATAGGTAAACAACATAACTACGACTTCCATGGGATATTTTTGCATTCTCTAAAAATTCAGCCAAAATGGAGGTTAAGAAAATCTCCTCGTTAATTTGGGACATTACTCGTTTTCGACCTTTTTTACTAGGAAGGCCATAATGTGGCCGATTTGCATTGAATCTTAGCGTGTGACAATTCGTTGGATAGGTAAACAACATAACTACGACTTCCATGGGATATTTTTGCATTCTCTAAAAATTCGGCCAAAATGGAGGTTAAGAAAATCTCCTCGTTAATTTAGGACATTACTCGTTTTCGACCCATTTTTACTAGGAAGGTCATAAAGTGGCCGATTTGTATTGAATCTTAGCATGTGACAATTCGTTGGATAGGTAAACAACATAACTACGACTTCCATGGGATATTTTTGCATTCTCTAAAAATTTAGCCAAAATGGAGGTTAAGAAAATCCCCTCGTTAATTTAGGACATCACTCGTTTTCGACCCTTTTTTATAAGGAAGGCCATAAAGTGGCCGGTTTGTATTGAATCTTAGCATGGGACAATTCGTTGGATAGGTAAACAACATAGCTACGATTTCCATGGGATATTTTTGCATTATTTAAAAATTCAGCCAAAATGGAGGTTAAGAAAATCTCCTCGTTAATTTGGGACATTACTCGTTTTCGACCCTTTTTTACTAGGAAGGCCATAATGTGGCCGATTTGCATTGAATCTTAGCGTGTGACAATTCGTTGGATAGGTAAACAACATAACTACGACTTCCATGAGACATTTTTGCATTCTCTAAAAATTCAGCCAAAATGGGGGTTAAGAAAATATCGTCGTAAATTTTGGACATTACTCGTTTTCGACCCTTTTTTAGTAGGAAGGCCATAATGTGGCCGATTTGCATTGAATCTTAGCGTGTGACAATTTGTTGGATAGGTAAACAACATAACTACGACTTCCATGGGATATTTTTGCATTCTCTAAAAATTCAGCCAAAATGGAGGTTAAGAAAATCCCCTCGTTAATTTAGGACATTACTCGTTTTCGACCCTTTTTTATAAGGAAGGCCATAAAGTGGCCGGTTTGTATTGAATCTTAGCATGGGACAATTCGTTGGATAGGTAAACAACATAGCTACGACTTCCATGGGATATTTTTGCATTTTTTAAAAATTCAGCCAAAATGGAGGTTAAGAAAATCTCCTTGTTAATTTGGGACATTACTCGTTTTCGACCCTTTTTTACTAGGAAGGCCATAATGTGGCCGATTTGCATTGAATCTTAGCGTGTGACAATTCGTTGGATAGGTAAACAACATAACTACGACTTCCATGGGATATTTTTGCATTCTCTAAAAATTTGGCCAAAATGGAGGTTAAGAAAATCTCGTCGTTAATTTAGGACATTACTCGTTTTCGACCCATTTTTACTAGGAAGGCCTTAAAGTGGCCGATTTGTATTGAATCTTAGCATGTGACAATTCGTTGGATAGGTAAACAACATAGCTACGACTTCCATGGGATATTTTTGCATTCTCTAAAAATTCAGCCAAAATGGAGGTTAAGAAAATCTCCTCGTTAATTTGGGACATTACTCGTTTTCGACCCTTTTTTAGTAGGAAGGCCATAATGTGGCCGATTTGCATTGAATCTTAGCATGTGACAATTCATTGGATAGGTAAACAACATAACTACGACTTCCATGGGATATTTTTGCATTCTCTAAAAATTCAGCCAAAATGGAGGTTAAGAAAATCTCGTCGTTAATTTGGGACATTACTCGTTTTGGACCCTTTTTAGTAGGAAGGCCATAATGTGGCCGATTTGCATTGAATCTTAGCGTGTGACAATTCGTTGGATAGGTAAACAACATAATTACGACTTCCATGGGATATTTTTGCATTCTCTAAAAATTCAGCCAAAATGGAGGTTAAGAAAATCTCCTCGTTAATTTGGGACATTACTCGTTTTCGACCCTTTTTTAGCAGGAAGGCCATAATGTGGCCGATTTGCATTGAATCTTAGCATGTGACAATTCGTTAGATAGGTAAACAACATAACTACGACTTCCATGGGATATTTTTGCATTCTCTAAAAATACGGCCAAAATGGAGGTTAAGAAAATCTCCTCGTTAATTTCGGACATTGCTCGTTTTCGACCCATTTTTACTAGGAAGGCCATAAAGTGGCCGATTTGTATTGAATCTTAGCATGTGACAATTCGTTGGATAGGTAAACAACATAACTACGACTTCCATGGGATATTTTTGCATTCTCTAAAAATTCAGCCAAAATGGAGGTTAAGAAAATCTCCTCGTTAATTTGGGACATTACTCGTTTTCGACCTTTTTTACTAGGAAGGCAATAATGTGGCCGATTTGCATTGAATCTTAGCGTGTGACAATTAGTTGGATAGGTAAACAACATAACTACGACTTCCTTGGGATATTTTTGCATTCTCTAAAAATTCGGCCAAAATGGAGGTTAAGAAAATCTCCTCGTTAATCTAGGACATTACTCGTTTTCGACCCATTTTTACTAGGAAGGTCATAAAGTGGCCGATTTGTATTGAATCTTAGCATGTGACAATTCGTTGGATAGGTAAACAACATAACTACGACTTCAATGGGATATTTTTGCATTCTCTAAAAATTTAGCCAAAATGGAGGTTAAGAAAATCCCCTCGTTAATTTAGGACATTACTCGTTTTCGACCCTTTTTTATAAGGAAGGCCATAAAGTGGCCGGTTTGTATTGAATCTTAGCATGGGACAATTCGTTGGATAGGTAAACAACATAGCTACGATTTCCATAGGATATTTTTGCATTTTTTAAAAATTCAGCCAAAATGGAGGTTAAGAAAATCTCCTCGTTAATTTGGGACATTACTCGTTTTCGACCCTTTTTTACTAGGAAGGCCATAATGTGGCCGATTTGCATTGAATCTTAGCGTGTGACAATTCGTTGGATAGGTAAACAACATAACTACGACTTCCATGGGATATTTTTGCATTCTCTAAAAATACGGCCAAAATGGAGGTTAAGAAAATCTCCTCGTTAATTTCGGACATTGCTCGTTTTCGACCCATTTTTACTAGGAAGGCCATAAAGTGGCCGATTTTTATTGAATCATAGCATGTGACAATTTGTTAGATAGGTAAACAACATAACTACGACTTCCATGGGATATTTTTGCATTCTCTAAAAATTTAGCCAAAATGGAGGTTAAGAAAATCCCCTCGTTAATTTAGGACATTACTCGTTTTCGACCCTTTTTTATAAGGAAGGCCATAAAGTGGCCGGTTTGTATTGAATCTTAGCATGGGACAATTCGTTGGATAGGTAAACAACATAGCTACGACTTCCATGGGATATTTTTGCATTTTTTAAAAATTCAGCCAAAATGGAGGTTAAGAAAATCTCCTTGTTAATTTGGGACATTACTCGTTTTCGACCCTTTTTTACTAGGAAGGCCATAATGTGGCCGATTTGCATTGAATCTTAGCGTGTGACAATTCGTTGGATAGGTAAACAACATAACTACGACTTCCATGGGATATTTTTGCATTCTCTAAAAATTTGGCCAAAATGGAGGTTAAGAAAATCTCGTCGTTAATTTAGGACATTACTCGTTTTCGACCCATTTTTACTAGGAAGGCCTTAAAGTGGCCGATTTGTATTGAATCTTAGCATGTGACAATTCGTTGGATAGGTAAACAACATAGCTACGACTTCCATGGGATATTTTTGCATTCTCTAAAAATTCAGCCAAAATGGAGGTTAAGAAAATCTCCTCGTTAATTTGGGACATTACTCGTTTTCGACCCTTTTTTAGTAGGAAGGCCATAATGTGGCCGATTTGCATTGAATCTTAGCATGTGACAATTCATTGGATAGGTAAACAACATAACTACGACTTCCATGGGATATTTTTGCATTCTCTAAAAATTCAGCCAAAATGGAGGTTAAGAAAATCTCGTCGTTAATTTGGGACATTACTCGTTTTGGACCCTTTTTAGTAGGAAGGCCATAATGTGGCCGATTTGCATTGAATCTTAGCGTGTGACAATTCGTTGGATAGGTAAACAACATAATTACGACTTCCATGGGATATTTTTGCATTCTCTAAAAATTCAGCCAAAATGGAGGTTAAGAAAATCTCCTCGTTAATTTGGGACATTACTCGTTTTCGACCCTTTTTTAGTAGGAAGGCCATAATGTGGCCGATTTGCATTGAATCTTAGCGTGTGACAATTCGTTGGATAGGTAAACAACATAACTACGACTTCCATGGGATATTTTTGCATTCTCTAAAAATTCAGCCAAAATGGAGGTTAAGAAAATCTCCTCGTTAATTTGGGACATTACTCGTTTTCGACCTTTTTTACTAGGAAGGCAATAATGTGGCCGACTTGCATTGAATCTTAGCGTGTGACAATTCGTTGGATAGGTAAACAACATAACTACGACTTCCTTGGGATATTTTTGCATTCTCTAAAAATTCGGCCAAAATGGAGGTTAAGAAAATCTCCTCGTTAATCTAGGACATTACTCGTTTTCGACCCATTTTTACTAGGAAGGTCATAAAGTGGCCGATTTGTATTGAATCTTAGCATGTGACAATTCGTTGGATAGGTAAACAACATAACTACGACTTCAATGGGATATTTTTGCATTCTCTAAAAATTTAGCCAAAATGGAGGTTAAGAAAATCCCCTCGTTAATTTAGGACATTACTCGTTTTCGACCCTTTTTTATAAGGAAGGCCATAAAGTGGCCGGTTTGTATTGAATCTTAGCATGGGACAATTCGTTGGATAGGTAAACAACATAGCTACGATTTCCATAGGATATTTTTGCATTTTTTAAAAATTCAGCCAAAATGGAGGTTAAGAAAATCTCCTCGTTAATTTGGGACATTACTCGTTTTCGACCCTTTTTTACTAGGAAGGCCATAATGTGGCCGATTTGCATTGAATCTTAGCGTGTGACAATTCGTTGGATAGGTAAACAACATAACTACGACTTCCATGGGATATTTTTGCATTCTCTAAAAATACGGCCAAAATGGAGGTTAAGAAAATCTCCTCGTTAATTTGAGACATTACTCGTTTTCGACCTTTTTTACTAGGAAGCCATAATGTGGCCGATTTTCATTGAATCTTAGCGTGTGACAATTTGTTGGATAGGTAAACAATATAACTACGACATCCATGGGATATTTTTGCATTCTCTAAAAATTCGGCCAAAATGGAGGTTAAGAAAATCTCCTCGTTAATTTAGGATATTACTCGTTTTAGACCCATTTTTACTAGGAAGGTCATAAAGTGGCCGATTTGTATTGAATCTTAGCATGTGACAATTCGTTGGATAGGTAAACAACATAACTACGACTTCCATGGGATTTTTTGCATTCTCTAAAAATTTAGCCAAAATGGAGGTTAAGAAAATCCCCTCGTTAATTTAGGACATTACTCGTTTTCGACCCTTTTTTATAAGGAAGGCCATAAAGTGGCCGGTTTGTATTGAATCTTAGCATGGGACAATTCGTTGGATAGGTAAACAACATAGCTACGATTTCCAGAGGATATTTTTGCATTTTTTAAAAATTCAGCCAAAATGGAGGTTAAGAAAATCTCCTCGTTAATTTGGGACATTACTCGTTTTCGACCCTTTTTTACTAGGAAGGCCATAATGTGGCCGATTTGCATTGAATCTGAGCGTGTGACAATTCGTTGGATAGGTAAACAACATAACTACGACTTCCATGGGATATTTTTGCATTCTCTAAAAATACGGCCAAAATGGAGGTTAAGAAAATCTCCTCGTTAATTTCGGACATTGCTCGTTTTCGACCCATTTTTACTAGGAAGGCCATAAAGTGGCCGATTTTTATTGAATCATAGCATGTGACAATTTGTTGGATAGGTAAACAACATAACTACGACTTCCATGGGATATTTTTGCATTCTCTAAAAATTTAGCCAAAATGGAGGTTAAGAAAATCCCCTCGTTAATTTAGGACATTACTCGTTTTCGACCCTTTTTTATAAGGAAGGCCATAAAGTGGCCGGTTTGTATTGAATCTTAGCATGGGACAATTCGTTGGATAGGTAAACAACATAGCTACGACTTCCATGGGATATTTTTGCATTTATTAAAAATTCAGGCAAAATGGAGGTTAAGAAAATCTCCTCGTTAATTTGGGACATTACTCGTTTTCGACCCTTTTTTACTAGGAAGGCCATAATGTGGCCGATTTGCATTGAATCTGAGCGTGTGACAATTCGTTGGATAGGTAAACAACATAACTACGACTTCCATGGGATATTTTTGCATTCTCTAAAAATACGGCCAAAATGGAGGTTAAGAAAATCTCCTCGTTAATTTCGGACATTGCTCGTTTTCGACCCATTTTTACTAGGAAGGCCATAAAGTGGCCGATTTTTATTGAATCATAGCATGTGACAATTTGTTGGATAGGTAAACAACATAACTACGACTTCCATGGGATATTTTTGCATTCTCTAAAAATTTAGCCAAAATGGAGGTTAAGAAAATCCCCTCGTTAATTTAGGACATTACTCGTTTTCGACCCTTTTTTATAAGGAAGGCCATAAAGTGGCCGGTTTGTATTGAATCTTAGCATGGGACAATTCGTTGGATAGGTAAACAACATAGCTACGACTTCCATGGGATATTTTTGCATTCTCTAAAAATTCAGCCAAAATGGAGGTTAAGAAAATCTCCTTGTTAATTTGGGACATTACTCGTTTTCGACCCTTTTTTACTAGGAAGGCCATAATGTGGCCGATTTGCATTGAATCTTAGCGTGTGACAATTCGTTGGATAGGTAAACAACATAACTATGACTTCCATGGGATATTTTTGCATTCTCTAAAAATTTGGCCAAAATGGAGGTTAAGAAAATCTCCTCATTAATTTAGGACATTACTCGTTTTCGACCCATTTTTACTAGGAAGGCCTTAAAGTGGCCGATTTGTATTGAATCTTAGCATGTGACAATTCGTTAGATAGGTAAACAACATAACTACGACTTCCATGGGATATTTTTGCATTCTCTAAAAATTTAGCCAATATGGAGGTTAAGAAAATCCCCTCGTTAATTTAGGACATTACTCGTTTTCGACCCTTTTTTATAAGGAAGGCCATAAAGTGGCCGGTTTGTATTGAATCTTAGCATGGGACAATTCGTTGGATAGGTAAACAACATAGCTACGACTTCCATGGGATATTTTTGCATTTATTAAAAATTCAGGCAAAATGGAGGTTAAGAAAATCTCCTCGTTAATTTGGGACATTACTCGTTTTCGACCCTTTTTTACTAGGAAGGCCATAATGTGGCCGATTTGCATTGAATCTTAGCGTGTGACAATTCGTTGGATAGGTAAACAACATAACTACGACTTCCATGGGATATTTTTGCATTTATTAAAAATTCAGCCAAAATGGAGGTTAAGAAAATCTCCTCGTTAATTTGGGACATTACTCGTTTTCGACCCTTTTTTACTAGGAAGGCCATAATGTGGCCGATTTGCTTTGAATCTTAGCGTGTGACAATTCGTTGGATAGGTAAACAACATAACTATGACTTCCATGGGATATTTTTGCATTCTCTAAAAATTTGGCCAAAATGGAGGTTAAGAAAATCTCCTCATTAATTTAGGACATTACTCGTTTTCGACCCATTTTTACTAGGAAGGCCTTAAAGTGGCCTATTTGTATTGAATCTTAGCATGTGACAATTCGTTGGATAGGTAAACAACATAAATACGACTTCCATGGGATATTTTTGCATTCTCTAAAAATACGGCCAAAATGGAGTTGAAGAAAATCTCCTCGTTAATTTAGGACATTACTCATTTTCGACCCATTTTTACTAGGAAGGCCATAAAGTGGCCGATTTGTATTGAATCTTAGCATGTGACAAATCGTTGGATAGGTAAACAACATAACTACGACTTCCATGGGATATTTTTGCATTCTCTAAAAATTTAGCCAAAATCGAGGTTAAGAAAATCCCCTCGTTAATTTAGGACATTACTCGTTTTCGACCCTTTTTTATAAGGAAGGCCATAAAGTGGCCGGTTTGTATTGAATCTTAGCATGGGACAATTCGTTGGATAGGTAAACAACATAGCTACGACTTCCATGGGATATTTTTGCATTTTTTAAAAATTCAGCCAAAATGGAGGTTAAGAAAATCTCCTCGTTAATTTGGGACATTACTCGTTTTCGACCCTTTTTTACTAGGAAGGCCATAATGTGGCTGATTTGCATTGAATCTTAGCGTGTGACAATTCGTTGGATAGGTAAACAACATAACTACGACTTCCAGGGGATATTTTTGCATTCTCTAAAAATTAGGCCAAAATGGAGGTTAAGAAAATCTCCTCGTTAATTTAGGACATTACTCGTTTTCGACCCATTTTTACTAGGAAGGCCTTAAAGGGGCCGATTTGTATTGAATCTTAGCATGTGACAATTCGTTTGATAGGTAAACAACATAACTACGACTTCCATGGGATATTTTTGCATTTTTTAAAAATTCAGCCAAAATGGAGGTTAAGAAAATCCCCTCGTTAATTTAGGACATTACTCGTTTTCGACCCTTTTTTAGAAGGAAGGCCATAAAGTGGCCGGTGTGTATTGAATCTTAGCATGGGACAATTCGTTGGATAGGTAAACAACATAGCTGGGACTTCCATGGGATTTTTTTGCATTCTCTAAAAATTCAGCCAAAATGCAGGTTAAGAAAATCTCCTCGTTAATTTCGGACATTGCTCGTTTTCGACCAATTTTTACTAGGAAGGCCATAAAGTGGCCGATTTGTATTGAATCTTAGCATGTGACAATTCGTTGGATAGGTAAACAACATAACTACGACTTCCATGGGATATTTTTGCATTCTCTAAAAATTCAGCCAAAATGGAGGTTAAGAAAATCTCCTCGTTAATTTGGGACATTACTCGTTTTCGACCTTTTTTACTAGGAAGGCCATAATGTGGCCGATTTGCATTGAATCTGAGCGTGTGACAATTCGTTGGATAGGTAAACAACATCACTACGACTTCCATGGGATATTTTTGCATTCTCTAAAAATTCGGCCAAAATGGAGGTTAAGAAAATCTCCTCGTTAATTTTGGACATTACTCGTTTTCGACCTTTTTTACTAGGAAGGCCATAATGTGGCCGATTTGCATTGAATCTTAGCGTGTGACAATTCGTTGGAAAGGTAAACAACATCACTACGACTTCCATGGGATATTTTTGCATTCTCTAAAAATTCTGCCAAAATGGAGGTTAAGAAAATCTCCTCGTTAATTTAGGACATTACTCGTTTTCGACCCATTTTTACTAGGAAGGCCATAAAGTGGCCGATTTGTATTGAATCTTAGCATGTGACAATTCGTTGGATAGGTAAACAACATAACTACGACTTCCATGGGATATTTTTGCATTCTCTAAAAATACGGCCAAAATGGAGGTTAAGAAAATCTCCTCGTTAATTTCGGACATTGCTCGTTTTCGACCCATTTTTACTAGGAAGGCCATAAAGTGGCCGATTTGTATTGAATCTTAGCATGTGACAATTCGTTGGATAGGTAAACAACATAACTACGACTTCCATGGGATATTTTTGCATTCTCTAAAAATTCAGCCAAAATGGAGGTTAAGAAAATCTCCTCGTTAATTTGGGACATTACTCGTTTTCGACCTTTTTTACTAGGAAGGCCATAATGTGGCCGATTTGCATTGAATCTTAGCGTGTGACAATTCGTTGGATAGGTAAACAACATAACTACGACTTCCTTGGGACAATTTTGCATTCTCTAAAAATTCAGCCAAAATGGAGGTTAAGAAAATCTCCTCGTTAATTTGGGACATCACTCGTTTTCGACCCATTTTTACTAGGAAGGCCATAATGTGGCCGATTTGCATTGAATCTTAGCGTGTGACAATTCGTTGGATAGGTAAACAACATCACTACGACTTCCATGGGATATTTTTGCATTCTCTAAAAATTCGGCCAAAATGGAGGTTAAGAAAATCTCCTCGTTAATTTAGGACATTACTCGTTTTCGACCCATTTTTACTAGGAAGGCCATAAAGTGGCCGATTTGTATTGAATCTTAGCATGTGACAATTCGTTGGATAGGTAAACAACATAACTACGACTTCCATGGGATATTTTTGCATTCTCTAAAAATACGGCCAAAATGGAGGTTAAGAAAATCTCCTCATTAATTTCGGACATTGCTCGTTTTCGACCCATTTTTACTAGGAAGGCCATAAAGTGGCCAATTTGTATTGCATCTTAGCATGTGACAATTCGTTGGATAGGTAAACAACATAACTACGACTTCCATGGGATATTTTTGCATTCTCTAAAAATTTAGCCAAAATGGAGGTTAAGAAAATCTCCTCGTTAATTTGGGACATTACTCGTTTTCGACCTTTTTTACTAGGAAGGCCATAATGTGGCCGATTTGCATTGAATCTTAGCGTGTGACAATTCGTTGGATAGGTAAACAACATAACTACGACTTCCATGGGATCTTTTTGCATTCTCTAAAAATTCGGCCAAAATGGAGGTTAAGAAAATCTCCTCGTTAATTTAGGACATTACTCGTTTTCGACCCATTTTTACTAGGAAGGCCATAAAGTGGCCGATTTGTATTGAATCTTAGCATGTGACAATTCGTTGGATAGGTAAACAACATAACTACGACTTCCATGGGATATTTTTGCATTCTCTAAAAATACGGCCAAAATGGAGGTTAAGAAAATCTCCTCATTAATTTCGGACATTGCTCGTTTTCGACCCATTTTTACTAGGAAGGCCATAAAGTGGCCAATTTGTATTGAATCTTAGCATGTGACAATTCGTTGGATAGGTAAACAACATAACTACGACTTCCTTGGGACAATTTTGCATTCTCTAAAAATTCAGCCAAAATGGAGGTTAAGAAAATCTCCTCGTTAATTTGGGACATCACTCGTTTTCGACCCATTTTTACTAGGAAGGCCATAATGTGGCCGATTTGCATTGAATCTTAGCGTGTGACAATTCGTTGGATAGGTAAACAACATCACTACGACTTCCATGGGATATTTTCGCATTCTCTAAAAATTCGGCCAAAATGGAGGTTAAGAAAATCTCCTCGTTAATTTAGGACATTACTCGTTTTCGACCCATTTTTACTAGGAAGGCCATAAAGTGGCCGATTTGTATTGAATCTTAGCATGTGACAATTCGTTGGATAGGTAAACAACATAACTACGACTTCCATGGGATATTTTTGCATTCTCTAAAAATACGGCCAAAATGGAGGTTAAGAAAATCTCCTCATTAATTTCGGACATTGCTCGTTTTCGACCCATTTTTACTAGGAAGGCCATAAAGTGGCCAATTTGTATTGAATCTTAGCATGTGACAATTCGTTGGATAGGTAAACAACATAACTACGACTTCCATGGGATATTTTTGCATTCTCTAAAAATTCAGCCAAAATGGAGGTTAAGAAAATCTCCTCGTTAATTTGGGACATTACTCGTTTTCGACCTTTTTTACTAGGAAGGCCATAATGTGGCCGATTTGCATTGAATCTTAGCGTGTGACAATTCGTTGGATAGGTAAACAACATAACTACGACTTCCATGGGATATTTTTGCATTCTCTAAAAATTCGGCCAAAATGGAGGTTAAGAAAATCTCCTCGTTAATTTAGGACATTACTCGTTTTCGACCCATTTTTACTAGGAAGGTCATAAAGTGGCCGATTTGTATTGAATCTTAGCGTGTGACAATTCGTTGGATAGGTAAACAACATAACTACGACTTCCATGAGACATTTTTGCATTCTCTAAAAATTCAGCCAAAATGGGGGTTAAGAAAATATCGTCGTAAATTTTGGACATTACTCGTTTTCGACCCTTTTTTAGTAGGAAGGCCATAATGTGGCCGATTTGCATTGAATCTTAGCATGTGACAATTTGTTGGATAGGTAAACAACATAGCTACGATTTCCATGGGATATTTTTGCATTATTTAAAAATTCAGCCAAAATGGAGGTTAAGAAAATCTCCTCGTTAATTTGGGACATTACTCGTTTTCGACCCTTTTTTATAAGGAAGGCCATAATGTGGCCGGTTTGTAATGAATCTTAGCATGGGACAATTCGTTGGATAGGTAAACAACATAGCTACGATTTCCATGGGATATTTTTGCATTATTTAAAAATTCAGCCAAAATGGAGGTTAAGAAAATCTCCTCGTTAATTTGGGACATTACTCGTTTTCGACCCTTTTTTACTAGGAAGGCCATAATGTGGCCGATTTGCATTGAATCTTAGCGTGTGACAATTCGTTGGATAGGTAAACAACATAACTACGACTTCCATGAGACATTTTTGCATTCTCTAAAAATTCAGCCAAAATGGGGGTTAAGAAAATATCGTCGTAAATTTTGGACATTACTCGTTTTCGACCCTTTTTTAGTAGGAAGGCCATAATGTGGCCGATTTGCATTGAATCTTAGCATGTGACAATTTGTTGGATAGGTAAACAACATAACTACGACTTCCATCGGATATTTTTGCATTCTCTAAAAATTCAGCCAAAATGGAGGTTAAGAAAATCCCCTCGTTAATTTAGGACATTACTCGTTTTCGACCCTTTTTTATAAGGAAGGCCATAAAGTGGCCGGTTTGTATTGAATCTTAGCATGGGACAATTCGTTGGATAGGTAAACAACATAGCTACGACTTCCATGGGATATTTTTGCATTGTTTAAAAATTCAGCCAAAATGGAGGTTAAGAAAATCTCCTTGTTAATTTGGGACATTACTCGTTTTCGACCCTTTTTTACTAGGAAGGCCATAATGTGGCCGATTTGCATTGAATCTTAGCGTGTGACAATTCGTTGGATAGGTAAACAACATAACTACGACTTCCATGGGATATTTTTGCATTCTCTAAAAATTTGGCCAAAATGGAGGTTAAGAAAATCTCGTCGTTAATTTAGGACATTACTCGTTTTCGACCCATTTTTACTAGGAAGGCCTTAAAGTGGCCGATTTGTATTGAATCTTAGCATGTGACAATTCGTTGGATAGGTAAACAACATAGCTACAACTTCCATGGGATATTTTTGCATTCTCTAAAAATTCCACCAAAATGGAGGTTAAGAAAATCTCCTCGTTAATTTGGGACATTACTCGTTTTCGACCCTTTTTTAGTAGGAAGGCCATAATGTGGCCGATTTGCATTGAATCTTAGCATGTGACAATTCATTGGATAGGTAAACAACATAACTACGACTTCCATGGGATATTTTTGCATTCTCTAAAAATTCAGCCAAAATGGAGGTTAAGAAAATCTCCTCGTTAATTTGGGACATTACTCGTTTTGGACCCTTTTTAGTAGGAAGGCCATAATGTGGCCGATTTGCATTGAATCTTAGCGTGTGACAATTCGTTGGATAGGTAAACAACATAATTACGACTTCCATGGGATATTTTTGCATTCTCTAAATATTCAGCCAAAATGGAGGTTAAGAAAATCTCCTCGTTAATTTGGGACATTACTCGTTTACGACCCATTTTTATAAGGAAGGCCATAAAGTGGCCGGTTTGTATTGAATCTTAGCATGGGACAATTCGTTGGATAGGTAAACAACATAGCTACGATTTCCATTGGATATTTTTGCATTTTTTAAAAATTCAGCCAAAATGGAGGTTAAGAAAATCTCCTCGTTAATTTGGGACATTACTCGTTTTCGACCCTTTTTTACTAGGAAGGCCATAATGTGGCCGATTTGCATTGAATCTGAGCGTGTGACAATTCGTTGGATAGGTAAACAACATAACTACGACTTCCATGGGATATTTTTGCATTCTCTAAAAATACGGCCAAAATGGAGGTTAAGAAAATCTCCTCGTTAATTTCGGACATTGCTCGTTTTTGACCCATTTTTACTAGGAAGGCCATAAAGTGGCCGATTTTTATTGAATCATAGCATGTGACAATTTGTTAGATAGGTAAACAACATAACTACGACTTCCATGGGATATTTTTGCATTCTCTAAAAATTTAGCCAAAATGGAGGTTAAGAAAATCCCCTCGTTAATTTAGGACATTACTCGTTTTCGACCCTTTTTTATAAGGAAGGCCATAAAGTGGCCGGTTTGCATTGAATCTTAGCATAGGACAATTCGTTGGATAGGTAAACAACATAGCTACGACTTCCATGGGATATTTTTGCATTTTTTAAAAATTCAGCCAAAATGGAGGTTAAGAAAATCTCCTCGTTATGAGAATGCAAAAATATCCCATGGAAGTCATAGTTATGTTGTTTATCTATCCAACGAATTGTCACACGCTAAGATTCAATGCAAATCGGCCACATTATGGCCTTCCTACTAAAAAAGGGTCGAAAACGAGTAATGTCAAAAATTAACGAGGATATTTTCTTAACCCCCATTTTGGCTGAATTTTTAGAGAATGCAAAAATATCCCATGGAAGTCGTAGTTATGTTGTTTACCTATCCAACGAATTGTCACACGCTAAGATTCAATGCAAATCGGCCACATTATGGCCTTCCTACCAAAAAAGGGTCGAAAACGAGTAATGTCCCAAATTAACGAGGATATTTTCTTAACCCCCATTTTGGCTGAATTTTTAGAGAATGCAAAAATATCCCATGGAAGTCATAGTTATGTTGTTTACATATCCAACGAATTGTCACACGCTAAGATTCAATGCAAATCGGCCACATTATGGCCTTCCTAGTAAAAAAGGGTCGAAAACGAGTAATGTCCCAAATTAACGAGGAGATTTTCTTAACCTCCATTTTGGCTGAATTTTTAAAAGATGCAAAAATATCCCATGGAAGTCGCAGCTATGTTGTTTACCTATCCAACAAATTGTCCCATGCTAAGATTCAATACAAACCGCCCACTTTATGGTCTTCCTTATAAAAAAGGGTCGAAAATGAGTAATGTCCTAAATTAACGAGGGGATTTTCTTAACCTCCATTTTGGCTGAATTTTTAGAGAATGCAAAAATATCCCATGGAAGTCATAGTTATGTTGTTTACCTATCCAACGAATTGTCCCATGCTTAGATTCAATACAAACCGGCCACTTTATGGCCTTCCTTATAAAAAAGGGTCGAAAACGAGTAATGTCCTAAATTAACGAGGGGATTTTCTTAACCTCCATTTTGGCTGAATTTTTAAAGAATGCAAAAATATCCCATGGAAGTCGTAGTTATGTTGTTTACCTATCCAACGAATTGTCACACGCTAAGATTCAATGCAAATCGGCCACATTATGGCCTTCCTACTAAAAAAGGATCGAAAACGAGTAATGTCCCAAATTAACGAGGATATTTTCTTAACCCCCATTTTGGCTGAATTTTTAGAGAATGCAAAAATATCCCATGGAAGTCGTAGTTATGTTGTTTACCTATCCAACGAATTGTCACACGCTAAGATTCAATGCAAATCGGCCACATTATGGCCTTCCTACTAAAAAAGGGTCGAAAACGAGTAATGTCCCAAATTAACGAGGATATTTTCTTAACCCCCATTTTGGCTGAATTTTTAGAGAATACAAAAATATCCCATGGAAGTCATAGTTATGTTGTTTATCTATCCAACGAATTGTCACACGCTAAGGTTCAATGCAAATCGGCCACATTATGGCCTTCCTACTAAAAAAGGGTCGAAAACGAGTAATGTCAAAAATTAACGAGGATATTTTCTTAACCCCCATTTTGGCTGAATTTTTAGAGAATGCAAAAATATCCCATGGAAGTCGTAGTTATGCTGTTTACCTATCCAACGAATTGTCACACGCTAAGATTCAATGCAAATCGGCCACATTATGGCCTTCCTACTAAAAAAGGGTCGAAAACGTGTAATGTCCCAAATTAACGAGGATATTTTCTTAACCCCCATTTTGGCTGAATTTTTAGAGAATGCAAAAATATCCCATGGAAGTCATAGTTATGTTGTTTACATATCCAACGAATTGTCACACGCTAAGATTCAATGCAAATCGGCCACATTATGGCCTTCCTAGTAAAAAAGGGTCGAAAACGAGTAATGTCCCAAATTAACGAGGAGATTTTCTTAACCTCCATTTTGGCTGAATTTTTAGAGAATGCAAAAATATCCCATGGAAGTCGTAGTTATGTTGTTTACATATCCAACGAATTGTCACACGCTAAGATTCAATACAAACCGCCCACTTTATGGCCTTCCTTATAAAAAAGGGTCGAAAACGAGTAATGTCCTAAATTAACGAGGGGATTTTCTTAACCTCCATTTTGGCTGAATTTTTAGAGAATGCAAAAATATCCCATGGAAGTCGTAGTTATGTTGTTTACCTATCCAACGAATTGTCACACGCTAAGATTCAATGCAAATCGGCCACATTATGGCCTTCCTACTAAAAAAGGATCGAAAACGAGTAATGTCCCAAATTAACGAGGATATTTTCTTAACCCCCATTTTGGCTGAATTTTTAGAGAATGCAAAAATATCCCATGGAAGTCGTAGTTATGTTGTTTACCTATCCAACGAATTGTCACACGCTAAGATTCAATGCAAATCGGCCACATTATGGCCTTCCTACTAAAAAAGGGTCGAAAACGAGTAATGTCCCAAATTAACGAGGATATTTTCTTAACCCCCATTTTGGCTGAATTTTTAGAGAATGCAAAAATATCCCATGGAAGTCATAGTTATGTTGTTTATCTATCCAACGAATTGTCACACGCTAAGATTCAATGCAAATCGGCCACATTATGGCCTTCCTACTAAAAAAGGGTCGAAAACGAGTAATGTCAAAAATTAACGAGGATATTTTCTTAACCCCCATTTTGGCTGAATTTTTAGAGAATGCAAAAATATCCCATGGAAGTCGTAGTTATGCTGTTTACCTATCCAACGAATTGTCACACGCTAAGATTCAATGCAAATCGGCCACATTATGGCCTTCCTACTAAAAAAGGGTCGAAAACGAGTAATGTCCCAAATTAACGAGGATATTTTCTTAACCCCCATTTTGGCTGAATTTTTAGAGAATGCAAAAATATCCCATGGAAGTCATAGTTATGTTGTTTACATATCCAACGAATTGTCACACGCTAAGATTCAATGCAAATCGGCCACATTATGGCCTTCCTAGTAAAAAAGGGTCGAAAACGAGTAATGTCCCAAATTAACGAGGAGATT
This sequence comes from Medicago sativa, assembly GCF_051527215.1. NCBI lineage: Eukaryota > Viridiplantae > Streptophyta > Magnoliopsida > Fabales > Fabaceae > Medicago > Medicago sativa. The sequence continues at coordinate 98,927,768 of NC_140754.1, read as the reverse complement.
TTCTTAACCTCCATTTTGGCTGAATTTTTAGAGAATGCAAAAATATCCCATGGAAGTCGTAGTTATGTTGTTTACATATCCAACGAATTGTCACACGCTAAGATTCAATACAAACCGCCCACTTTATGGCCTTCCTTATAAAAAAGGGTCGAAAACGAGTAATGTCCTAAATTAACGAGGGGATTTTCTTAACCTCCATTTTGGCTGAATTTTTAGAGAATGCAAAAATATCCCATGGAAGTCGTAGTTATGTTGTTTACCTATCCAACGAATTGTCACACGCTAAGATTCAATGCAAATCGGCCACATTATGGCCTTCCTACTAAAAAAGGATCGAAAACGAGTAATGTCCCAAATTAACGAGGATATTTTCTTAACCCCCATTTTGGCTGAATTTTTAGAGAATGCAAAAATATCCCATGGAAGTCGTAGTTATGTTGTTTACCTATCCAACGAATTGTCACACGCTAAGATTCAATGCAAATCGGCCACATTATGGCCTTCCTACTAAAAAAGGGTCGAAAACGAGTAATGTCCCAAATTAACGAGGATATTTTCTTAACCCCCATTTTGGCTGAATTTTTAGAGAATGCAAAAATATCCCATGGAAGTCATAGTTATGTTGTTTATCTATCCAACGAATTGTCACACGCTAAGATTCAATGCAAATCGGCCACATTATGGCCTTCCTACTAAAAAAGGGTCGAAAACGAGTAATGTCAAAAATTAACGAGGATATTTTCTTAACCCCCATTTTGGCTGAATTTTTAGAGAATGCAAAAATATCCCATGGAAGTCGTAGTTATGCTGTTTACCTATCCAACGAATTGTCACACGCTAAGATTCAATGCAAATCGGCCACAATATGGCCTTCCTACTAAAAAAGGGTCGAAAACGAGTAATGTCCCAAATTAACGAGGATATTTTCTTAACCCCCATTTTGGCTGAATTTTTAGAGAATGCAAAAATATCCCATGGAAGTCATAGTTATGTTGTTTACATATCCAACGAATTGTCACACGCTAAGATTCAATGCAAATCGGCCACATTATGGCCTTCCTAGTAAAAAAGGGTCGAAAACGAGTAATGTCCCAAATTAACGAGGAGATTTTCTTAACCTCCATTTTGGCTGAATTTTTAGAGAATGCAAAAATATCCCATGGAAGTCGTAGTTATGTTGTTTACATATCCAACGAATTGTCACACGCTAAGATTCAATACAAACCGCCCACTTTATGGCCTTCCTTATAAAAAAGGGTCGAAAACGAGTAATGTCCTAAATTAACGAGGGGATTTTCTTAACCTCCATTTTGGCTGAATTTTTAAAAGATGCAAAAATATCCCATGGAAGTCGCAGCTATGTTGTTTACCTATCCAACAAATTGTCCCATGCTAAGATTCAATACAAACCGCCCACTTTATGGTCTTCCTTATAAAAAAGGGTCGAAAATGAGTAATGTCCTAAATTAACGAGGGGATTTTCTTAACCTCCATTTTGGCTGAATTTTTAGAGAATGTAAAAATATCCTATGGAAGTCGTAGTTATGTTGTTTACCTATCCAACGAATTGTCACATGCTAAGATTCAATGCAAATCGGCCACATTATGGCCTTCCTAGTAAAAATGGGTCGAAAACGAGTAATGTCCCAAATTAACGAGGAGATTTTCTTAACCTCCATTTTGGCTGAATTTTTAAAAAATGCAAAAATATCCCATGGAAGTCGTAGCTATGTTGTTTACCTATCCAACGAATTGTCCCATGCTAAGATTCAATGCAAATCGGCCACATTATGGCCTTCCTACTAAAAAAGGGTCGGAAACGAGTAATGTCCCAAATTAACGAGGATATTTTCTTAACCCCCATTTTGGCTGAATTTTTAGAGAATGCAAAAATATCCCATGGAAGTCGTAGTTATGTTGTTTACCTATCCAACGAATTGTCACACGCTAAGATTCAATGCAAATCGGCCACATTATGGTCTTCCTACTAAAAAAGGGTCGAAAACGAGTAATGTCCCAAATTAACGAGGATATTTTCTTAACCCCCATTTTGGCTGAATTTTTAGAGAATGCAAAAATATCCCATGGAAGTCATAGTTATGTTGTTTACCTATCCAACGAATTGTCACACGCTAAGATTCAATGCAAATCGGCCACATTATGGCCTTCCTACTAAAAAAGGGTCGAAAACGAGTAATGTCAAAAATTAACGAGGATATTTTCTTAACCCCCATTTTGGCTGAATTTTTAGAGAATGCAAAAATATCCCATGGAAGTCGTAGTTATGCTGTTTACCTATCCAACGAATTGTCACACGCTAATATTCAATGCAAATCGGCCACATTATGGCTTTCCTACTAAAAAAGGGTCGAAAACGAGTAATGTCCCAAATTAACGAGGATATTTTCTTAACCCCCATTTTGGCTGAATTTTTAGAGAATGCAAAAATATCCCATGGAAGTCATAGTTATGTTGTTTACATATCCAACGAATTGTCACACGCTAAGATTCAATGCAAATCGGCCACATTATGGCCTTCCTAGTAAAAAAGGGTCGAAAACGAGTAATGTCCCAAATTAACGAGGAGATTTTCTTAACCTCCATTTTGGCTGAATTTTTAGAGAATGCAAAAATATTCCATGGAAGTCATAGTTATGTTGTTTACATATCCAACGAATTGTCACACGCTAAGATTCAATGCAAATCGGCCACATTATGGCCTTCCTAGTAAAAAAGGGTCGAAAACGAGTAATGTCCCAAATTAACGAGGAGATTTTCTTAACCTCCATTTTGGCTGAATTTTTAGAGAATGCAAAAATATCCCATGGAAGTCGTAGTTATGTTGTTTACATATCCAACGAATTGTCACACGCTAAGATTCAATACAAACCGCCCACTTTATGGCCTTCCTTATAAAAAAGGGTCGAAAACGAGTAATGTCCTAAATTAACGAGGGGATTTTCTTAACCTCCATTTTGGCTGAATTTTTAGAGAATGCAAAAATATCCCATGGAAGTCGTAGTTATGTTGTTTACCTATCCAACGAATTGTCACACGCTAAGATTCAATGCAAATCGGCCACATTATGGCCTTCCTACTAAAAAAGGGTCGAAAACGAGTAATGTCCCAAATTAACAAGGATATTTTCTTAACCCCCATTTTGGCTGAATTTTTAGAGAATGCAAAAATATCCCATGGAAGTCATAGTTATGTTGTTTACCTATCCAACGAATAGTCACACGCTAAGATTCAATGCAAATCGGCCACATTATGGCCTTCCTAGTAAAAATGGGTCGAAAACGAGTAATGTCCCAAATTAACGAGGAGATTTTCTTAACCTCCATTTTGGCTGAATTTTTAAAAAATGCAAAAATATCCCATGGAAGTCGTAGCTATGTTGTTTACCTATCCAACGAATTTCCCATGCTAAGATTCAATGCAAATCGGCCACATTATGGCCTTCCTACTAAAAAAGGGTCGAAAACGAGTAATGTCCCAAATTAACGAGGATATTTTCTTAACCCCCATTTTGGCTGAATTTTTAGAGAATGCAAAAATATCCCATGGAAGTCGTAGTTATGTTGTTTACCTATCCAACGAATTGTCACACGCTAAGATTCAATGCAAATCGGCCACATTATGGCCTTCCTACTAAAAAAGGGTCGAAAACGAGTAATGTCCCAAATTAACGAGGATATTTTCTTAACCCCCATTTTGGCTGAATTTTTAGAGAATGCAAAAATATCCCATGGAAGTCATAGTTATGTTGTTTACCTATCCAACGAATTGTCACACGCTAAGATTCAATGCAAATCGGCCACATTATGGCCTTCCTACTAAAAAAGGGTCGAAAACGAGTAATGTCAAAAATTAACGAGGATATTTTCTTAACCCCCATTTTGGCTGAATTTTTAGAGAATGCAAAAATATCCCATGGAAGTCGTAGTTATGCTGTTTACCTATCCAACGAATTGTCACACGCTAAGATTCAATGCAAATCGGCCACATTATGGCCTTCCTAGTAAAAAAGGGTCGAAAACGAGTAATGTCCCAAATTAACGAGGATATTTTCTTAACCCCCATTTTGGCTGAATTTTTAGAGAATGCAAAAATATCCCATGGAAGTCGTAGTTATGTTGTTTACCTATCCAACGAATTGTCACACGCTAAGATTCAATGCAAATCGGCCACATTATGGCCTTCCTACTAAAAAAGGGTCGAAAACGAGTAATGTCCCAAATTAACGAGGATATTTTCTTAACCCCCATTTTGGCTGAATTTTTAGAGAATGCAAAAATATCCCATGGAAGTCATAGTTATGTTGTTTACCTATCCAACGAATTGTCCCATGCTAAGATTCAATACAAACCGGCCACTTTATGGCCTTCCTTATAAAAAAGGGTCGAAAACGAGTAATGTCCTAAATTAACGAGGGGATTTTCTTAACCTCCATTTTGGCTGAATTTTTAGAGAATGCAAAAATATCCCATGGAAGTCGTAGTTATGTTGTTTACCTATCCAACGAATTGTCACACGCTAAGATTCAATGCAAATCGGCCACATTATGGCCTTCCTACTAAAAAAGGGTCGAAAACGAGTAATGTCCCAAATTAACGAGGATATTTTCTTAACCCCCATTTTGGCTGAATTGTTAGAGAATGCAAAAATATCCCATGGAAGTCGTAGTTATGTTGTTTACCTATCCAACGAATTGTCACACGCTAAGATTCAATGCAAATCGGCCACATTATGGCCTTCCTACGAAAAAAGGGTCGAAAACGAGTAATGTCCCAAATTAACGAGGATATTTTCTTAACCCCCATTTTGGCTGAATTTTTAGAGAATGCAAAAATATCCCATGGAAGTCGTAGTTATGTTGTTTACCTATCCAACGAATTGCCACACGCTAAGATTCAATGCAAATCGGCCACATTATGGCCTTCCTACCAAAAAAGGGTCGAAAACGAGTAATGTCCCAAATTAACGAGGATATTTTCTTAACCCCCATTTTGGCTGAATTTTTAGAGAATGCAAAAATATCCCATGGAAGTCATAGTTATGTTGTTTACCTATCCAACGAATTGTCACACGCTAAGATTCAATGCAAATCGGCCACATTATGGCCTTCCTAGTAAAAAAGGGTCGAAAACGAGTAATGTCCCAAATTAACGAGGAGATTTTCTTAACCTCCATTTTGGCTGAATTTTTAAAAGATGCAAAAATATCCCATGGAAGTCGCAGCTATGTTGTTTACCTATCCAACAAATTGTCCCATGCTAAGATTCAATACAAACCGCCCACTTTATGGTCTTCCTTATAAAAAAGGGTCGAAAATGAGTAATGTCCTAAATTAACGAGGGGATTTTCTTAACCTCCATTTTGGCTGAATTTTTAGAGAATGTAAAAATATCCTATGGAAGTCGTAGTTATGTTGTTTACCTATCCAACGAATTGTCACACGCTAAGATTCAATGCAAATCGGCCACATTATGGCCTTCCTACTAAAAAAGGGTCGAAAACGAGTAATGTCCCAAATTAACAAGGATATTTTCTTAACCCCCATTTTGGCTGAATTTTTAGAGAATGCAAAAATATCCCATGGAAGTCATAGTTATGTTGTTTACCTATCCAACGAATTGTCCCATGCTAAGATTCAATACAAACCGGCCACTTTATGGCCTTCCTTATAAAAAAGGGTCGAAATCGAGTAATGTCCTAAATTAACGAGGGGATTTTCTTAACCTCCATTTTGGCTGAATTTTTAGAGAATGCAAAAATATCCCATGGAAGTCGTAGTTATGTTGTTTACCTATCCAACGAATTGTCACACGCTAAGATTCAATGCAAATCGGCCACATTATGGCCTTCCTACTAAAAAAGGGTCGAAAACGAGTAATGTCAAAAATTAACGAGGATATTTTCTTAACCCCCATTTTGGCTGAATTTTTAGAGAATGCAAAAATATCCCATGGAAGTCGTAGTTATGTTGTTTACCTATCCAACGAATTGTCACACGCTAAGATTCAATGCAAATCGGCCACATTATGGCCTTCCTACCAAAAAAGGGTCGAAAACGAGTAATGTCCCAAATTAACGAGGATATTTTCTTAACCCCCATTTTGGCTGAATTTTTAGAGAATGCAAAAATATCCCATGGAAGTCATAGTTATGTTGTTTACATATCCAACGAATTGTCACACGCTAAGATTCAATGCAAATCGGCCACATTATGGCCTTCCTAGTAAAAAAGGGTCGAAAACGAGTAATGTCCCAAATTAACGAGGAGATTTTCTTAACCTCCATTTTGGCTGAATTTTTAAAAGATGCAAAAATATCCCATGGAAGTCGCAGCTATGTTGTTTACCTATCCAACAAATTGTCCCATGCTAAGATTCAATACAAACCGCCCACTTTATGGTCTTCCTTATAAAAAAGGGTCGAAAATGAGTAATGTCCTAAATTAACGAGGGGATTTTCTTAACCTCCATTTTGGCTGAATTTTTAGAGAATGCAAAAATATGCCATGGAAGTCGTAGTTATGTTGTTTACCTATCCAACAAATTGTCACACGCTAAGATTCAATGCAAATCGGCCACATTATGGCCTTCCTACTAAAAAAGGGTCGAAAACGAGTAATGTCCCAAATTAACGAGGATATTTTCTTAACCCCCATTTTGGCTGAATTTTTAGAGAATGCAAAAATATCCCATGGAAGTCATAGTTATGTTGTTTATCTATCCAACGAATTGTCACACGCTAAGATTCAATACAAACCGGCCACTTTATGGCCTTCCTTATAAAAAAGGGTCGAAAACGAGTAATGTCCTAAATTAACGAGGATATTTTCTTAACCCCCATTTTGGCTGAATTTTTAGAGAATGCAAAAATATGCCATGGAAGTCGTAGTTATGTTGTTTACCTATCCAACAAATTGTCACACGCTAAGATTCAATGCAAATCGGCCACATTATGGCCTTCCTACTAAAAAAGGGTCGAAAACGAGTAATGTCCCAAATTAACGAGGATATTTTCTTAACCCCCATTTTGGCTAAATTTTTAGAGAATGCAAAAATATCCCATGGAAGTCATAGTTATGTTGTTTATCTATCCAACGAATTGTCACACGCTAAGATTCAATGCAAATCGGCCACATTATGGCCTTCCTACTAAAAAAGGGTCGAAAACGAGTAATGTCAAAAATTAACGAGGATATTTTCTTAACCCCCATTTTGGCTGAATTTTTAGAGAATGCAAAAATATCCCATGGAAGTCGTAGTTATGTTGTTTACCTATCCAACGAATTGTCACACGCTAAGATTCAATGCAAATCGGCCACATTATGGCCTTCCTACCAAAAAAGGGTCGAAAACGAGTAATGTCCCAAATTAACGAGGATATTTTCTTAACCCCCATTTTGGCTGAATTTTTAGAGAATGCAAAAATATCCCATGGAAGTCGTAGTTATGTTGTTTACCTATCCAACGAATTGTCACACGCTAAGATTCAATGCAAATCGGCCACATTATGGCCTTCCTAGTAAAAAAGGGTCGAAAACGAGTAATGTCCCAAATTAACGAGGAGATTTTCTTAACCTCCATTTTGGCTGAATTTTTAAAAGATGCAAAAATATCCCATGGAAGTCGCAGCTATGTTGTTTACCTATCCAACAAATTGTCCCATGCTAAGATTCAATACAAACCGCCCACTTTATGGTCTTCCTTATAAAAAAGGGTCGAAAATGAGTAATGTCCTAAATTAACGAGGGGATTTTCTTAACCTCCATTTTGGCTGAATTTTTAGAGAATGTAAAAATATCCTATGGAAGTCGTAGTTATGTTGTTTACCTATCCAACGAATTGTCACACGCTAAGATTCAATGCAAATCAGCCACATTATGGCCTTCCTACTAAAAAAGGGTCGAAAACGAGTAATGTCCCAAATTAACAAGGATATTTTCTTAACCCCCATTTTGGCTGAATTTTTAGAGAATGCAAAAATATCCCATGGAAGTCATAGTTATGTTGTTTACCTATCCAACGAATTGTCCCATGCTAAGATTCAATACAAACCGGCCACTTTATGGCCTTCCTTATAAAAAAGGGTCGAAATCGAGTAATGTCCTAAATTAACGAGGGGATTTTCTTAACCTCCATTTTGGCTGAATTTTTAGAGAATGCAAAAATATCCCATGGAAGTCGTAGTTATGTTGTTTACCTATCCAACGAATTGTCACACGCTAAGATTCAATGCAAATCGGCCACATTATGGCCTTCCTACTAAAAAAGGGTCGAAAACGAGTAATGTCAAAAATTAACGAGGATATTTTCTTAACCCCCATTTTGGCTGAATTTTTTGAGAATGCAAAAATATCCCATGGAAGTCGTAGTTATGTTGTTTACCTATCCAACGAATTGTCACACGCTAAGATTCAATGCAAATCGGCCACATTATGGCCTTCCTACCAAAAAAGGGTCGAAAACGAGTAATGTCCCAAATTAACGAGGATATTTTCTTAACCCCCATTTTGGCTGAATTTTTAGAGAATGCAAAAATATCCCATGGAAGTCATAGTTATGTTGTTTACATATCCAACGAATTGTCACACGCTAAGATTCAATGCAAATCGGCCACATTATGGCCTTCCTAGTAAAAAAGGGTCGAAAACGAGTAATGTCCCAAATTAACGAGGAGATTTTCTTAACCTCCATTTTGGCTGAATTTTTAAAAGATGCAAAAATATCCCATGGAAGTCGCAGCTATGTTGTTTACCTATCCAACAAATTGTCCCATGCTAAGATTCAATACAAAACGCCCACTTTATGGTCTTCCTTATAAAAAAGGGTCGAAAATGAGTAATGTCCTAAATTAACGAGGGGATTTTCTTAACCTCCATTTTGGCTGAATTTTTAGAGAATGCAAAAATATGCCATGGAAGTCGTAGTTATGTTGTTTACCTATCCAACAAATTGTCACACGCTAAGATTCAATGCAAATCGGCCACATTATGGCCTTCCTACTAAAAAAGGGTCGAAAACGAGTAATGTCCCAAATTAACGAGGATATTTTCTTAACCCCCATTTTGGCTGAATTTTTAGAGAATGCAAAAATATCCCATGGAAGTCATAGTTATGTTGTTTATCTATCCAACGAATTGTCACACGCTAAGATTCAATACAAACCGGCAACTTTATGGCCTTCCTTATAAAAAAGGGTCGAAAACGAGTAATGTCCTAAATTAACGAGGATATTTTCTTAACCCCCATTTTGGCTGAATTTTTAGAGAATGCAAAAATATGCCATGGAAGTCGTAGTTATGTTGTTTACCTATCCAACAAATTGTCACACGCTAAGATTCAATGCAAATCGGCCACATTATGGCCTTCCTACTAAAAAAGGGTCGAAAACGAGTAATGTCCCAAATTAACGAGGATATTTTCTTAACCCCCATTTTGGCTGAATTTTTAGAGAATGCAAAAATATCCCATGGAAGTCATAGTTATGTTGTTTATCTATCCAACGAATTGTCACACGCTAAGATTCAATGCAAATCGGCCACATTATGGCCTTCCTACTAAAAAAGGGTCGAAAACGAGTAATGTCAAAAATTAACGAGGATATTTTCTTAACCCCCATTTTGGCTGAATTTTTAGAGAATGCAAAAATATCCCATGGAAGTCGTAGTTATGTTGTTTACCTATCCAACGAATTGTCACACGCTAAGATTCAATGCAAATCGGCCACATTATGGCCTTCCTACCAAAAAAGGGTCGAAAACGAGTAATGTCCCAAATTAACGAGGATATTTTCTTAACCCCCATTTTGGCTGAATTTTTAGAGAATGCAAAAATATCCCATGGAAGTCATAGTTATGTTGTTTACATATCCAACGAATTGTCACACGCTATGATTCAATGCAAATCGGCCACATTATGGCCTTCCTAGTAAAAAAGGGTCGAAAACGAGTAATGTCCCAAATTAACGAGGAGATTTTCTTAACCTCCATTTTGGCTGAATTTTTAAAAGATGCAAAAATATCCCATGGAAGTCGCAGCTATGTTGTTTACCTATCCAACAAATTGTCCCATGCTAAGATTCAATACAAACCGCCCACTTTATGGTCTTCCTTATAAAAAAGGGTCGAAAATGAGTAATGTCCTAAATTAACGAGGGGATTTTCTTAACCTCCATTTTGGCTGAATTTTTAGAGAATGTAAAAATATCCTATGGAAGTCGTAGTTATGTTGTTTACCTATCCAACGAATTGTCACACGCTAAGATTCAATGCAAATCGGCCACATTATGGCCTTCCTACTAAAAAAGGGTCGAAAACGAGTAATGTCCCAAATTAACAAGGATATTTTCTTAACCCCCATTTTGGCTGAATTTTTAGAGAATGCAAAAATATCCCATGGAAGTCATAGTTATGTTGTTTACCTATCCAACGAATTGTCCCATGCTAAGATTCAATACAAACCGGCCACTTTATGGCCTTCCTTATAAAAAAGGGTCGAAAACGAGTAATGTCCTAAATTAACGAGGGGATTTTCTTAACCTCCATTTTGGCTGAATTTTTAGAGAATGCAAAAATATCCCATGGAAGTCGTAGTTATGTTGTTTACCTATCCAACGAATTGTCACACGCTAAGATTCAATGCAAATCGGCCACATTATGGCCTTCCTACTAAAAAAGGGTCGAAAACGAGTAATGTCCCAAATTAACGAGGATATTTTCTTAACCCCCATTTTGGCTGAATTGTTAGAGAATGCAAAAATATCCCATGGAAGTCGTAGTTATGTTGTTTACCTATCCAACGAATTGTCACACGCTAAGATTCAATGCAAATCGGCCACATTATGGCCTTCCTACGAAAAAAGGGTCGAAAACGAGTAATGTCCCAAATTAACGAGGATATTTTCTTAACCCCCATTTTGGCTGAATTTTTAGAGAATGCAAAAATATCCCATGGAAGTCGTAGTTATGTTTTTTACCTATCCAACGAATTGTCACACGCTAAGATTCAATGCAAATCGGCCACATTATGGCCTTCCTACCAAAAAAGGGTCGAAAACGAGTAATGTCCCAAATTAACGAGGATATTTTCTTAACCCCCATTTTGGCTGAATTTTTAGAGAATGCAAAAATATCCCATGGAAGTCATAGTTATGTTGTTTACCTATCCAACGAATTGTCACACGCTAAGATTCAATGCAAATCGGCCACATTATGGCCTTCCTAGTAAAAAAGGGTCGAAAACGAGTAATGTCCCAAATTAACGAGGAGATTTTCTTAACCTCCATTTTGGCTGAATTTTTAAAAGATGCAAAAATATCCCATGGAAGTCGCAGCTATGTTGTTTACCTATCCAACAAATTGTCCCATGCTAAGATTCAATACAAACCGCCCACTTTATGGACTTCCTTATAAAAAAGGGTCGAAAATGAGTAATGTCCTAAATTAACGAGGGGATTTTCTTAACCTCCATTTTGGCTGAATTTTTAGAGAATGTAAAAATATCCTATGGAAGTCGTAGTTATGTTATCCAACGAATTGTCACACGCTAAGATTCAATGCAAATCGGCCACATTATGGCCTTCCTACTAAAAAAGGGTCGAAAACGAGTAATGTCCCAAATTAACAAGGATATTTTCTTAACCCCCATTTTGGCTGAATTTTTAGAGAATGCAAAAATATCCCATGGAAGTCATAGTTATGTTGTTTACCTATCCAACGAATTGTCCCATGCTAAGATTCAATACAAACCGGCCACTTTATGGCCTTCCTTATAAAAAAGGGTCGAAAACGAGTAATGTCCTAAATTAACGAGGGGATTTTCTTAACCTCCATTTTGGCTGAATTTTTAGAGAATGCAAAAATATCCCATGGAAGTCGTAGTTATGTTGTTTACCTATCCAACGAATTGTCACACGCTAAGATTCAATGCAAATCGGCCACATTATGGCCTTCCTACTAAAAAAGGGTCGAAAACGAGTAATGTCCCAAATTAACGAGGATATTTTCTTAACCCCCATTTTGGCTGAATTTTTAGAGAATGCAAAAATATCCCATGGAAGTCGTAGTTATGTTGTTTACCTATCCAACAAATTGTCACACGCTAAGATTCAATGCAAATCGGCCACATTATGGCCTTCCTACTAAAAAAGGGTCGAAAACGAGTAATGTCCCAAATTAACGAGGATATTTTCTTAACCCCCATTTTGGCTGAATTTTTAGAGAATGCAAAAATATCCCATGGAAGTCGTAGTTATGTTGTTTACCTATCCAACGAATTGTCACACGCTAAGATTCAATGCAAATCGGCCACATTATGGCCTTCCTACCAAAAAAGGGTCGAAAACGAGTAATGTCCCAAATTAACGAGGATATTTTCTTAACCCCCATTTTGGCTGAATTTTTAGAGAATGCAAAAATATCCCATGGAAGTCATAGTTATGTTGTTTACATATCCAACGAATTGTCACACGCTAAGATTCAATGCAAATCGGCCACATTTTGGCCTTCCTAGTAAAAAAGGGTCGAAAACGAGTAATGTCCCAAATTAACGAGGAGATTTTCTTAACCTCCATTTTGGCTGAATTTTTAAAAGATGCAAAAATATCCCATGGAAGTCGCAGCTATGTTGTTTACCTATCCAACAAATTGTCCCATGCTAAGATTCAATACAAACCGCCCACTTTATGGTCTTCCTTATAAAAAAGGGTCGAAAATGAGTAATGTCCTAAATTAACGAGGGGATTTTCTTAACCTCCATTTTGGCTGAATTTTTAGAGAATGTAAAAATATCCTATGGAAGTCGTAGTTATGTTGTTTACCTATCCAACGAATTGTCACACGCTAAGATTCAATGCAAATCGGCCACATTATGGCCTTCCTACTAAAAAAGGGTCGAAAACGAGTAATGTCCCAAATTAACGAGGATATTTTCTTAACCCCCATTTTGGCTGAATTTTTAGAGAATGCAAAAATATCCCATGGAAGTCATAGTTATGTTGTTTACATATCCAACGAATTGTCACACGCTAAGATTCAATGCAAATCGGCCACATTATGGCCTTCCTAGTAAAAAAGGGTCGAAAACGAGTAATGTCCCAAATTAACGAGGAGATTTTCTTAACCTCCATTTTGGCTGAATTTTTAAAAAATGCAAAAATATCCCATGGAAGTCGTAGCTATGTTGTTTACCTATCCAACAAATTGTCCCATGCTAAGATTCAATACAAACCGCCCAATTTATGGCCTTCCTTATAAAAAAGGGTCGAAAATGAGTAATGTCCTAAATTAACGAGGGGATTTTCTTAACCTCCATTTTGGCTGAATTTTTAGAGAATGCAAAAATATCCCATGGAAGTCGTAGTTATGTTGTTTACCTATCCAACGAATTGTCACACGCTAAGATTCAATTCAAATCGGCCACATTATGGCCTTCCTACAAAAAAAAGGGTCGAAAACGAGTAATGTCTTAAATTAACAAGCATATTTTCTTAACCCCCATTTTGGCTGAATTTTTAGAGAATGCAAAAATATCCCATGGAAGTCGTAGTTATGTTGTTTACCTATCCAACAAATTGTCACACGCTAAGATTCAATGCAAATCGGCCACATTATGGCCTTCCTACTAAAAAAGGGTCGAAAACGAGTAATGTCCCAAATTAACGAGGATATTTTCTTAACCCCCATTTTGGCTGAATTTTTAGAGAATGCAAAAATATCCCATGGAAGTCATAGTTATGTTGTTTATCTATCCAACGAATTGTCACACGCTAAGATTCAATGCAAATCGGCCACATTATGGCCTTCCTACTAAAAAAGGGTCGAAAACGAGTAATGTCAAAAATTAACGAGGATATTTTCTTAACCCCCATTTTGGCTGAATTTTTAGAGAATGCAAAAATATCCCATGGAAGTCGTAGTTATGTTGTTTACCTATCCAACGAATTGTCACACGCTAAGATTCAATGCAAATCGGCCACATTATGGCCTTCCTACCAAAAAAGGGTCGAAAACGAGTAATGTCCCAAATTAACGAGGATATTTTCTTAACCCCCATTTTGGCTGAATTTTTAGAGAATGCAAAAATATCCCATGGAAGTCATAGTTATGTTGTTTACATATCCAACGAATTGTCACACGCTAAGATTCAATGCAAATCGGCCACATTTTGGCCTTCCTAGTAAAAAAGGGTCGAAAACGAGTAATGTCCCAAATTAACGAGGAGATTTTCTTAACCTCCATTTTGGCTAAATTTTTTAGAGAATGCAAAAATATCCCATGGAAGTCGCAGCTATGTTGTTTACCTATCCAACAAATTGTCCCATGCTAAGATTCAATACAAACCGCCCACTTTATGGTCTTCCTTATAAAAAAGGGTCGAAAATGAGTAATGTCCTAAATCAACGAGGGGATTTTCTTAACCTCCATTTTGGCTGAATTTTTAGAGAATGTAAAAATATCCTATGGAAGTCGTAGTTATGTTGTTTACCTATCCAACGAATTGTCACACGCTAAGATTCAATGCAAATCGGCCACATTATGGCCTTCCTACTAAAAAAGGGTCGAAAACGAGTAATGTCCCAAATTAACAAGGATATTTTCTTAACCCCCATTTTGGCTGAATTTTTAGAGAATGCAAAAATATCCCATGGAAGTCATAGTTATGTTGTTTACCTATCCAACGAATTGTCCCATGCTAAGATTCAATACAAACCGGCCACTTTATGGCCTTCCTTATAAAAAAGGGTCGAAAACGAGTAATGTCCTAAATTAACGAGGGGATTTTCTTAACCTCCATTTTGGCTGAATTTTTAGAGAATGCAAAAATATCCCATGGAAGTCGTAGTTATGTTGTTTACCTATCCAACGAATTGTCACACGCTAAGATTCAATGCAAATCGGCCACATTATGGCCTTCCTAGTAAAAAAGGGTCGAAAACGAGTAATGTCCCAAATTAACGAGGAGATTTTCTTAACCTCCATTTTGGCTGAATTTTTAAAAAATGCAAAAATATCCCATGGATGTCGTAGCTATGTTGTTTACCTATCCAACAAATTGTCCCATGCTAAGATTCAATACAAACCGGCCACTTTATGGCCTTCCTTATAAAAAAGGGTCGAAAACGAGTAATGTCAAAAATTAACGAGTATATTTTCTTAACCCCCATTTTGGCTGAATTTTTAGAGAATGCAAAAATATCCCATGGAAGTCGTAGTTATGCTGTTTACCTATCCAACGAATTGTCACACGCTAAGATTCAATGCAAATCGGCCACATTATGGCCTTCCTACTAAAAAAGGGTCGAAAACGAGTAATGTCCCAAATTAACGAGGATATTTTCTTAACCCCCATTTTGGCTGAATTTTTAGAGAATGCAAAAATATCCCATGGAAGTCATAGTTATGTTGTTTACCTATCCAACGAATTGTCACACGCTAAGATTCAATGCAAATCGGCCACATTATGGCCTTCCTACTAAAAAAGGGTCGAAAACGAGTAATGTCCCAAATTAACGAGGATATTTTCTTAACCCCCATTTTGGCTGAATTTTTAGAGAATGCAAAAATATCCCATGGAAGTCATAGTTATGTTGTTTACCTATCCAACGAATTGTCACACGCTAAGATTCAATGCAAATCGGCCACATTATGGCCTTCCTAGTAAAAAAGGGTCGAAAACGAGTAATGTCCCAAATTAACGAGGAGATTTTCTTAACCTCCATTTTGGCTGAATTTTTAAAAAATGCAAAAATATCCCATGGAAGTCGTAGCTATGTTGTTTACCTATCCAACAAATTGTCCCATGCTAAGATTCAATACAAACCGGCCACTTTATGGCCTTCCTTATAAAAAAGGGTCGAAAACGAGTAATGTCAAAAATTAACGAGTATATTTTCTTAACCCCCATTTTGGCTGAATTTTTAGAGAATGCAAAAATATCCCATGGAAGTCGTAGTTATGCTGTTTACCTATCCAACGAATTGTCACACGCTAAGATTCAATGCAAATCGGCCACATTATGGCCTTCCTACTAAAAAAGGGTCGAAAACGAGTAATGTCCCAAATTAACAAGGATATTTTCTTAACCCCCATTTTGGCTGAATTTTTAGAGAATGCAAAAATATCCCATGGAAGTCATAGTTATGTTGTTTACCTATCCAACGAATTGTCACACGCTAAGATTCAATGCAAAGCGGCCACATTATGGCCTTCCTAGTAAAAATGGGTCGAAAACGAGTAATGTCCCAAATTAACGAGGAGATTTTCTTAACCTCCATTTTGGCTGAATTTTTAAAAAATGCAAAAATATCCCATGGAAGTCGTAGCTATGTTGTTTACCTATCCAACGAATTGTCCCATGCTAAGATTCAATACAAACCGGCCACTTTATGGCCTTCCTTATAAAAAGGGTCGAAAACGAGTAATGTCCTAAATTAACGAGGGGATTTTCTTAACCTCCATTTTGACTGAATTTTTAGAGAATGCAAAAATATCCCATGGAAGTCGTAGTTATGTTGTTTACCTATCCAACGAATTGTCACACGCTAAGATTCAATGCAAATCGGCCACATTATGGCCTTCCTACTAAAAAAGGGTCAAAAACGAGTAATGTCCCAAATTAACGAGGATATTTTCTTAACCCCCATTTTGGCTGAATTTTTAGAGAATGCAAAAATATCCCATGGAAGTCGTAGTTATGTTGTTTACCTATCCAACGAATTGTCACACGCTAAGATTCAATGCAAGTCGGCCACATTATGGCCTTCCTACTAAAAAAGGGTCGAAAACGAGTAATGTCAATAATTAACGAGTATATTTTCTTAACCCCCATTTTGGCTGAATTTTTAGAGAATGCAAAAATATCCCATGGAAGTCGTAGTTATGCTGTTTACCTATCCAACGAATTGTCACACGCTAAGATTCAATGCAAATCGGCCACATTATGGCCTTCCTACTAAAAAAGGGTCGAAAACGAGTAATGTCCCAAATTAACGAGGATATTTTCTTAACCCCCATTTTGGCTGAATTTTAAGAGAATGCAAAAATATCCCATGGAAGTCATAGTTATGTTGTTTACCTATCCAACGAATTGTCACACGCTAAGATTCAATGCAAATCGGCCACATTATGGCCTTCCTAGTAAAAAAGGGTCGAAAACGAGTAATGTCCCAAATTAACGAGGAGATTTTCTTAACCTCCATTTTGGCTGAATTTTTAAAAAATGCAAAAATATCCCATGGAAGTCGTAGCTATGTTGTTTACCTATCCAACGAATTGTCCCATGCTAAGATTCAATACAAACCGGCCACTTTATGGCCTTCCTTATAAAAAGGGTCGAAAACGAGTAATGTCCTAAATTAACGAGGGGATTTTCTTAACCTCCATTTTGACTGAATTTTTAGAGAATGCAAAAATATCCCATGGAAGTCGTAGTTATGTTGTTTACCTATCCAACGAATTGTCACACGCTAAGATTCAATGCAAATCGGCCACATTATGGCCTTCCTACTAAAAAAGGGTCGAAAACGAGTAATGTCCCAAATTAACGAGGATATTTTCTTAACCCCCATTTTGGCTGAATTTTTAGAGAATGCAAAAATATCCCATGGAAGTCGTAGTTATGTTGTTTACCTATCCAACGAATTGTCACACGCTAAGATTCAATGCAAGTCGGCCACATTATGGCCTTCCTACTAAAAAAGGGTCGAAAACGAGTAATGTCAATAATTAACGAGTATATTTTCTTAACCCCCATTTTGGCTGAATTTTTAGAGAATGCAAAAATATCCCATGGAAGTCGTAGTTATGCTGTTTACCTATCCAACGAATTGTCACACGCTAAGATTCAATGCAAATCGGCCACATTATGGCCTTCCTACTAAAAAAGGGTCGAAAACGAGTAATGTCCCAAATTAACGAGGATATTTTCTTAACCCCCATTTTGGCTGAATTTTAAGAGAATGCAAAAATATCCCATGGAAGTCATAGTTATGTTGTTTACCTATCCAACGAATTGTCACACGCTAAGATTCAATGCAAATCGGCCACATTATGGCCTTCCTAGTAAAAAAGGGTCGAAAACGAGTAATGTCCCAAATTAACGAGGAGATTTTCTTAACCTCCATTTTGGCTGAATTTTTAAAAAATGCAAAAATATCCCATGGAAGTCGTAGCTATGTTGTTTACCTATCCAACAAATTGTCCCATGCTAAGATTCAATACAAACCGGCCACTTTATGGCCTTCCTTATAAAAAAGGGTCGAAAACGAGTAATGTCAAAAATTAACGAGTATATTTTCTTAACCCCCATTTTGGCTGAATTTTTAGAGAATGCAAAAATATCCCATGGAAGTCGTAGTTATGCTGTTTACCTATCCAACGAATTGTCACACGCTAAGATTCAATGCAAATCGGCCACATTATGGCCTTCCTACTAAAAAAGGGTCGAAAACGAGTAATGTCCCAAATTAACGAGGATATTTTCTTAACCCCCATTTTGGCTGAATTTTTAGAGAATGCAAAAATATCCCATGGAAGTCATAGTTATGTTGTTTACCTATCCAACGAATTGTCACACGCTAAGATTCAATGCAAATCGGCCACATTATGGCCTTCCTAGTAAAAAAGGGTCGAAAACGAGTAATGTCCCAAATTAACGAGGAGATTTTCTTAACCTCCATTTTGGCTGAATTTTTAAAAAATGCAAAAATATCCCATGGAAGTCGTAGCTATGTTGTTTACCTATCCAACGAATTGTCCCATGCTAAGATTCAATACAAACCGGCCACTTTATGGCCTTCCTTATAAAAAGGGTCGAAAACGAGTAATGTCCTAAATTAACGAGGGGATTTTCTTAACCTCCATTTTGACTGAATTTTTAGAGAATGCAAAAATATCCCATGGAAGTCGTAGTTATGTTGTTTACCTATCCAACGAATTGTCACACGCTAAGATTCAATGCAAATCGGCCACATTATGGCCTTCCTACTAAAAAAGGGTCGAAAACGAGTAATGTCCCAAATTAACGAGGATATTTTCTTAACCCCCATTTTGGCTGAATTTTTAGAGAATGCAAAAATATCCCATGGAAGTCGTAGTTATGTTGTTTACCTATCCAACGAATTGTCACACGCTAAGATTCAATGCAAGTCGGCCACATTATGGCCTTCCTACTAAAAAAGGGTCGAAAACGAGTAATGTCAATAATTAACGAGTATATTTTCTTAACCCCCATTTTGGCTGAATTTTTAGAGAATGCAAAAATATCCCATGGAAGTCGTAGTTATGCTGTTTACCTATCCAACGAATTGTCACACGCTAAGATTCAATGCAAATCGGCCACATTATGGCCTTCCTACTAAAAAAGGGTCGAAAACGAGTAATGTCCCAAATTAACGAGGATATTTTCTTAACCCCCATTTTGGCTGAATTTTAAGAGAATGCAAAAATATCCCATGGAAGTCATAGTTATGTTGTTTACCTATCCAACGAATTGTCACACGCTAAGATTCAATGCAAATCGGCCACATTATGGCCTTCCTAGTAAAAAAGGGTCGAAAACGAGTAATGTCCCAAATTAACGAGGAGATTTTCTTAACCTCCATTTTGGCTGAATTTTTAAAAAATGCAAAAATATCCCATGGATGTCGTAGCTATGTTGTTTACCTATCCAACAAATTGTCCCATGCTAAGATTCAATACAAACCGGCCACTTTATGGCCTTCCTTATAAAAAAGGGTCGAAAACGAGTAATGTCAAAAATTAACGAGTATATTTTCTTAACCCCCATTTTGGCTGAATTTTTAGAGAATGCAAAAATATCCCATGGAAGTCGTAGTTATGCTGTTTACCTATCCAACGAATTGTCACACGCTAAGATTCAATGCAAATCGGCCACATTATGGCCTTCCTAGTAAAAAAGGGTCGAAAACGAGTAATGTCCCAAATTAACGAGGAGATTTTCTTAACCTCCATTTTGGCTGAATTTTTAAAAAATGCAAAAATATCCCATGGAAGTCGTAGCTATGTTGTTTACCTATCCAACAAATTGTCCCATGCTAAGATTCAATACAAACCGGCCACTTTATGGCCTTCCTTATAAAAAAGGGTCGAAAACGAGTAATGTCAAAAATTAACGAGTATATTTTCTTAACCCCCATTTTGGCTGAATTTTTAGAGAATGCAAAAATATCCCATGGAAGTCGTAGTTATGCTGTTTACCTATCCAACGAATTGTCACACGCTAAGATTCAATGCAAATCGGCCACATTATGGCCTTCCTACTAAAAAAGGGTCGAAAACGAGTAATGTCCCAAATTAACAAGGATATTTTCTTAACCCCCATTTTGGCTGAATTTTTAGAGAATGCAAAAATATCCCATGGAAGTCATAGTTATGTTGTTTACCTATCCAACGAATTGTCACACGCTAAGATTCAATGCAAAGCGGCCACATTATGGCCTTCCTAGTAAAAATGGGTCGAAAACGAGTAATGTCCCAAATTAACGAGGAGATTTTCTTAACCTCCATTTTGGCTGAATTTTTAAAAAATGCAAAAATATCCCATGGAAGTCGTAGCTATGTTGTTTACCTATCCAACGAATTGTCCCATGCTAAGATTCAATACAAACCGGCCACTTTATGGCCTTCCTAATAAAAAGGGTCGAAAACGAGTAATGTCCTAAATTAACGAGGGGATTTTCTTAACCTCCATTTTGACTGAATTTTTAGAGAATGCAAAAATATCCCATGGAAGTCGTAGTTATGTTGTTTACCTATCCAACGAATTGTCACACGCTAAGATTCAATGCAAATCGGCCACATTATGGCCTTCCTACTAAAAAAGGGTCGAAAACGAGTAATGTCCCAAATTAACGAGGATATTTTCTTAACCCCCATTTTGGCTGAATTTTTAGAGAATGCAAAAATATCCCATGGAAGTCGTAGTTATGTTGTTTACCTATCCAACGAATTGTCACACGCTAAGATTCAATGCAAGTCGGCCACATTATGGCCTTCCTACTAAAAAAGGGTCGAAAACGAGTAATGTCAATAATTAACGAGTATATTTTCTTAACTCCCATTTTGGCTGAATTTTTAGAGAATGCAAAAATATCCCATGGAAGTCGTAGTTATGCTGTTTACCTATCCAACGAATTGTCACACGCTAAGATTCAATGCAAATCGGCCACATTATGGCCTTCCTACTAAAAAAGGGTCGAAAACGAGTAATGTCCCAAATTAACGAGGATATTTTCTTAACCCCCATTTTGGCTGAATTTTAAGAGAATGCAAAAATATCCCATGGAAGTCATAGTTATGTTGTTTACCTATCCAACGAATTGTCACACGCTAAGATTCAATGCAAATCGGCCACATTATGGCCTTCCTAGTAAAAAAGGGTCGAAAACGAGTAATGTCCCAAATTAACGAGGAGATTTTCTTAACCTCCATTTTGGCTGAATTTTTAAAAAATGCAAAAATATCCCATGGAAGTCGTAGCTATGTTGTTTACCTATCCAACAAATTGTCCCATGCTAAGATTCAATACAAACCGGCCACTTTATGGCCTTCCTTATAAAAAAGGGTCGAAAACGAGTAATGTCAAAAATTAACGAGTATATTTTCTTAACCCCCATTTTGGCTGAATTTTTAGAGAATGCAAAAATATCCCATGGAAGTCGTAGTTATGCTGTTTACCTATCCAACGAATTGTCACACGCTAAGATTCAATGCAAATCGGCCACATTATGGCCTTCCTACTAAAAAAGGGTCGAAAACGAGTAATGTCCCAAATTAACAAGGATATTTTCTTAACCCCCATTTTGGCTGAATTTTTAGAGAATGCAAAAATATCCCATGGAAGTCATAGTTATGTTGTTTACCTATCCAACGAATTGTCACACGCTAAGATTCAATGCAAAGCGGCCACATTATGGCCTTCCTAGTAAAAATGGGTCGAAAACGAGTAATGTCCCAAATTAACGAGGAGATTTTCTTAACCTCCATTTTGGCTGAATTTTTAAAAAATGCAAAAATATCCCATGGAAGTCGTAGCTATGTTGTTTACCTATCCAACGAATTGTCCCATGCTAAGATTCAATACAAACCGGCCACTTTATGGCCTTCCTTATAAAAAGGGTCGAAAACGAGTAATGTCCTAAATTAACGAGGGGATTTTCTTAACCTCCATTTTGACTGAATTTTTAGAGAATGCAAAAATATCCCATGGAAGTCGTAGTTATGTTGTTTACCTATCCAACGAATTGTCACACGCTAAGATTCAATGCAAATCGGCCACATTATGGCCTTCCTACTAAAAAAGGGTCGAAAACGAGTAATGTCCCAAATTAACGAGGATATTTTCTTAACCCCCATTTTGGCTGAATTTTTAGAGAATGCAAAAATATCCCATGGAAGTCGTAGTTATGTTGTTTACCTATCCAACGAATTGTCACACGCTAAGATTCAATGCAAGTCGGCCACATTATGGCCTTCCTACTAAAAAAGGGTCGAAAACGAGTAATGTCAATAATTAACGAGTATATTTTCTTAACTCCCATTTTGGCTGAATTTTTAGAGAATGCAAAAATATCCCATGGAAGTCGTAGTTATGCTGTTTACCTATCCAACGAATTGTCACACGCTAAGATTCAATGCAAATCGGCCACATTATGGCCTTCCTACTAAAAAAGGGTCGAAAACGAGTAATGTCCCAAATTAACGAGGATATTTTCTTAACCCCCATTTTGGCTGAATTTTAAGAGAATGCAAAAATATCCCATGGAAGTCATAGTTATGTTGTTTACCTATCCAACGAATTGTCACACGCTAAGATTCAATGCAAATCGGCCACATTATGGCCTTCCTAGTAAAAAAGGGTCGAAAACGAGTAATGTCCCAAATTAACGAGGAGATTTTCTTAACCTCCATTTTGGCTGAATTTTTAAAAAATGCAAAAATATCCCATGGAAGTCGTAGCTATGTTGTTTACCTATCCAACAAATTGTCCCATGCTAAGATTCAATACAAACCGGCCACTTTATGGCCTTCCTTATAAAAAAGGGTCGAAAACGAGTAATGTCAAAAATTAACGAGTATATTTTCTTAACCCCCATTTTGGCTGAATTTTTAGAGAATGCAAAAATATCCCATGGAAGTCGTAGTTATGCTGTTTACCTATCCAACGAATTGTCACACGCTAAGATTCAATGCAAATCGGCCACATTATGGCCTTCCTACTAAAAAAGGGTCGAAAACGAGTAATGTCCCAAATTAACAAGGATATTTTCTTAACCCCCATTTTGGCTGAATTTTTAGAGAATGCAAAAATATCCCATGGAAGTCATAGTTATGTTGTTTACCTATCCAACGAATTGTCACACGCTAAGATTCAATGCAAAGCGGCCACATTATGGCCTTCCTAGTAAAAATGGGTCGAAAACGAGTAATGTCCCAAATTAACGAGGAGATTTTCTTAACCTCCATTTTGGCTGAATTTTTAAAAAATGCAAAAATATCCCATGGAAGTCGTAGCTATGTTGTTTACCTATCCAACGAATTGTCCCATGCTAAGATTCAATACAAACCGGCCACTTTATGGCCTTCCTTATAAAAAGGGTCGAAAACGAGTAATGTCCTAAATTAACGAGGGGATTTTCTTAACCTCCATTTTGACTGAATTTTTAGAGAATGCAAAAATATCCCATGGAAGTCGTAGTTATGTTGTTTACCTATCCAACGAATTGTCACACGCTAAGATTCAATGCAAATCGGCCACATTATGGCCTTCCTACTAAAAAAGGGTCGAAAACGAGTAATGTCCCAAATTAACGAGGATATTTTCTTAACCCCCATTTTGGCTGAATTTTTAGAGAATGCAAAAATATCCCATGGAAGTCGTAGTTATGTTGTTTACCTATCCAACGAATTGTCACACGCTAAGATTCAATGCAAGTCGGCCACATTATGGCCTTCCTACTAAAAAAGGGTCGAAAACGAGTAATGTCAATAATTAACGAGTATATTTTCTTAACTCCCATTTTGGCTGAATTTTTAGAGAATGCAAAAATATCCCATGGAAGTCGTAGTTATGCTGTTTACCTATCCAACGAATTGTCACACGCTAAGATTCAATGCAAATCGGCCACATTATGGCCTTCCTACTAAAAAAGGGTCGAAAACGAGTAATGTCCCAAATTAACGAGGATATTTTCTTAACCCCCATTTTGGCTGAATTTTAAGAGAATGCAAAAATATCCCATGGAAGTCATAGTTATGTTGTTTACCTATCCAACGAATTGTCACACGCTAAGATTCAATGCAAATCGGCCACATTATGGCCTTCCTAGTAAAAAAGGGTCGAAAACGAGTAATGTCCCAAATTAACGAGGAGATTTTCTTAACCTCCATTTTGGCTGAATTTTTAAAAAATGCAAAAATATCCCATGGAAGTCATAGCTATGTTGTTTACCTATCCAACAAATTGTCCCATGCTAAGATTCAATACAAACCGGCCACTTTATGGCCTTCCTTATAAAAAAGGGTCGAAAACGAGTAATGTCAAAAATTAACGAGTATATTTTCTTAACCCCCATTTTGGCTGAATTTTTAGAGAATGCAAAAATATCCCATGGAAGTCGTAGTTATGCTGTTTACCTATCCAACGAATTGTCACACGCTAAGATTCAATGCAAATCGGCCACATTATGGCCTTCCTACTAAAAAAGGGTCGAAAACGAGTAATGTCCCAAATTAACGAGGATATTTTCTTAACCCCCATTTTGGCTGAATTTTTAGAGAATGCAAAAATATCCCATGGAAGTCATAGTTATGTTGTTTACCTATCCAACGAATTGTCACACGCTAAGATTCAATGCAAATCGGCCACATTATGGCCTTCCTACTAAAAAAGGGTCGAAAACGAGTAATGTCCCAAATTAACGAGGATATTTTCTTAACCCCCATTTTGGCTGAATTTTTAGAGAATGCAAAAATATCCCATGGAAGTCATAGTTATGTTGTTTACCTATCCAACGAATTGTCACACGCAAAGATTCACTGCAAATCGGCCACATTATGGCCTTCCTAGTAAAAAAGGGTCGAAAACGAGTAATGTCCCAAATTAACGAGGAGATTTTCTTAACCTCCATTTTGGCTGAATTTTTAAAAAATGCAAAAATATCCCATGGAAGTCGTAGCTATGTTGTTTACCTATCCAACGAATTGTCCCATGCTAAGATTCAATACAAACCGGCCACTTTATGGCCTTCCTTATAAAAAGGGTCGAAAACGAGTAATGTCCTAAATTAACGAGGGGATTTTCTTAACCTCCATTTTGACTGAATTTTTAGAGAATGCAAAAATATCCCATGGAAGTCGTAGTTATGTTGTTTACCTATCCAACAAATTGTCCCATGCTAAGATTCAATACAAACCGGCCACTTTATGGCCTTCCTTATAAAAAAGGGTCGAAAACGAGTAATGTCAAAAATTAACGAGTATATTTTCTTAACCCCCATTTTGGCTGAATTTTTAGAGAATGCAAAAATATCCCATGGAAGTCGTAGTTATGCTGTTTACCTATCCAACGAATTGTCACACGCTAAGATTCAATGCAAATCGGCCACATTATGGCCTTCCTACTAAAAAAGGGTCGAAAACGAGTAATGTCCCAAATTAACGAGGATATTTTCTTAACCCCCATTTTGGCTGAATTTTTAGAGAATGCAAAAATATCCCATGGAAGTCATAGTTATGTTGTTTACCTATCCAACGAATTGTCACACGCTAAGATTCAATGCAAATCGGCCACATTATGGCCTTCCTACTAAAAAAGGGTCGAAAACGAGTAATGTCCCAAATTAACGAGGATATTTTCTTAACCCCCATTTTGGCTGAATTTTTAGAGAATGCAAAAATATCCCATGGAAGTCATAGTTATGTTGTTTACCTATCCAACGAATTGTCACACGCTAAGATTCAATGCAAATCGGCCACATTATGGCCTTCCTAGTAAAAAAGGGTCGAAAACGAGTAATGTCCCAAATTAACGAGGAGATTTTCTTAACCTCCATTTTGGCTGAATTTTTAAAAAATGCAAAAATATCCCATGGAAGTCGTAGCTATGTTGTTTACCTATCCAACGAATTGTCCCATGCTAAGATTCAATACAAACCGGCCACTTTATGGCCTTCCTTATAAAAAGGGTCGAAAACGAGTAATGTCCTAAATTAACGAGGGGATTTTCTTAACCTCCATTTTGACTGAATTTTTAGAGAATGCAAAAATATCCCATGGAAGTCGTAGTTATGTTGTTTACCTATCCAACGAATTGTCACACGCTAAGATTCAATGCAAATCGGCCACATTATGGTCTTCCTACTAAAAAAGGGTCGAAAACGAGTAATGTCCCAAATTAACGAGGATATTTTCTTAACCCCCATTTTGGCTGAATTTTTAGAGAATGCAAAAATATCCCATGGAAGTCATAGTTATGTTGTTTACCTATCCAACGAATTGTCACACGCTAAGATTCAATGCAAATCGGCCACATTATGGCCTTCCTACTAAAAAAGGGTCGAAAACGAGTAATGTCAAAAATTAACGAGGATATTTTCTTAACCCCCATTTTGGCTGAATTTTTAGAGAATGCAAAAATATCCCATGGAAGTCGTAGTTATGCTGTTTACCTATCCAACGAATTGTCACACGCTAATATTCAATGCAAATCGGCCACATTATGGCTTTCCTACTAAAAAAGGGTCGAAAACGAGTAATGTCAAAAATTAACGAGGATATTTTCTTAACCCCCATTTTGGCTGAATTTTTAGAGAATGCAAAAATATCCCATGGAAGTCATAGTTATGTTGTTTACATATCCAACGAATTGTCACACGCTAAGATTCAATGCAAATCGGCCACATTATGGCCTTCCTACTAAAAAAGGGTCGAAAACGAGTAATGTCAAAAATTAACGAGGATATTTTCTTAACCCCCATTTTGGCTGAATTTTTAGAGAATGCAAAAATATCCCATGGAAGTCATAGTTATGTTGTTTACATATCCAACGAATTGTCACACGCTAAGATTCAATGCAAATCGGCCACATTATGGCCTTCCTAGTAAAAAAGGGTCGAAAACGAGTAATGTCCCAAATTAACGAGGAGATTTTCTTAACCTCCATTTTGGCTGAATTTTTAGAGAATGCAAAAATATTCCATGGAAGTCATAGTTATGTTGTTTACATATCCAACGAATTGTCACACGCTAAGATTCAATGCAAATCGGCCACATTATGGCCTTCCTAGTAAAAAAGGGTCGAAAACGAGTAATGTCCCAAATTAACGAGGAGATTTTCTTAACCTCCATTTTGGCTGAATTTTTAGAGAATGCAAAAATATCCCATGGAAGTCGTAGTTATGTTGTTTACATATCCAACGAATTGTCACACGCTAAGATTCAATACAAACCGCCCACTTTATGGCCTTCCTTATAAAAAAGGGTCGAAAACGAGTAATGTCCTAAATTAACGAGGGGATTTTCTTAACCTCCATTTTGGCTGAATTTGTAGAGAATGCAAAAATATCCCATGGAAGTCGTAGTTATGTTGTTTACCTATCCAACGAATTGTCACACGCTAAGATTCAATGCAAATCGGCCACATTATGGCCTTCCTACTAAAAAAGGGTCGAAAACGAGTAATGTCCCAAATTAACAAGGATATTTTCTTAACCCCCATTTTGGCTGAATTTTTAGAGAATGCAAAAATATCCCATGGAAGTCATAGTTATGTTGTTTACCTATCCAACGAATAGTCACACGCTAAGATTCAATGCAAATCGGCCACATTATGGCCTTCCTAGTAAAAATGGGTCGAAAACGAGTAATGTCCCAAATTAACGAGGAGATTTTCTTAACCTCCATTTTGGCTGAATTTTTAAAAAATGCAAAAATATCCCATGGAAGTCGTAGCTATGTTGTTTACCTATCCAACGAATTTCCCATGCTAAGATTCAATGCAAATCGGCCACATTATGGCCTTCCTACTAAAAAAGGGTCGAAAACGAGTAATGTCAATAATTAACGAGTATATTTTCTTAACTCCCATTTTGGCTGAATTTTTAGAGAATGCAAAAATATCCCATGGAAGTCGTAGTTATGCTGTTTACCTATCCAACGAATTGTCACACGCTAAGATTCAATGCAAATCGGCCACATTATGGCCTTCCTACTAAAAAAGGGTCGAAAACGAGTAATGTCCCAAATTAACGAGGATATTTTCTTAACCCCCATTTTGGCTGAATTTTAAGAGAATGCAAAAATATCCCATGGAAGTCATAGTTATGTTGTTTACCTATCCAACGAATTGTCACACGCTAAGATTCAATGCAAATCGGCCACATTATGGCCTTCCTAGTAAAAAAGGGTCGAAAACGAGTAATGTCCCAAATTAACGAGGAGATTTTCTTAACCTCCATTTTGGCTGAATTTTTAAAAAATGCAAAAATATCCCATGGAAGTCGTAGCTATGTTGTTTACCTATCCAACAAATTGTCCCATGCTAAGATTCAATACAAACCGGCCACTTTATGGCCTTCCTTATAAAAAAGGGTCGAAAACGAGTAATGTCAAAAATTAACGAGTATATTTTCTTAACCCCCATTTTGGCTGAATTTTTAGAGAATGCAAAAATATCCCATGGAAGTCGTAGTTATGCTGTTTACCTATCCAACGAATTGTCACACGCTAAGATTCAATGCAAATCGGCCACATTATGGCCTTCCTACTAAAAAAGGGTCGAAAACGAGTAATGTCCCAAATTAACGAGGATATTTTCTTAACCCCCATTTTGGCTGAATTTTTAGAGAATGCAAAAATATCCCATGGAAGTCATAGTTATGTTGTTTACCTATCCAACGAATTGTCACACGCTAAGATTCAATGCAAATCGGCCACATTATGGCCTTCCTACTAAAAAAGGGTCGAAAACGAGTAATGTCCCAAATTAACGAGGATATTTTCTTAACCCCCATTTTGGCTGAATTTTTAGAGAATGCAAAAATATCCCATGGAAGTCATAGTTATGTTGTTTACCTATCCAACGAATTGTCACACGCTAAGATTCACTGCAAATCGGCCACATTATGGCCTTCCTAGTAAAAAAGGGTCGAAAACGAGTAATGTCCCAAATTAACGAGGAGATTTTCTTAACCTCCATTTTGGCTGAATTTTTAAAAAATGCAAAAATATCCCATGGAAGTCGTAGCTATGTTGTTTACCTATCCAACGAATTGTCCCATGCTAAGATTCAATACAAACCGGCCACTTTATGGCCTTCCTTATAAAAAGGGTCGAAAACGAGTAATGTCCTAAATTAACGAGGGGATTTTCTTAACCTCCATTTTGACTGAATTTTTAGAGAATGCAAAAATATCCCATGGAAGTCGTAGTTATGTTGTTTACCTATCCAACAAATTGTCCCATGCTAAGATTCAATACAAACCGGCCACTTTATGGCCTTCCTTATAAAAAAGGGTCGAAAACGAGTAATGTCAAAAATTAACGAGTATATTTTCTTAACCCCCATTTTGGCTGAATTTTTAGAGAATGCAAAAATATCCCATGGAAGTCGTAGTTATGCTGTTTACCTATCCAACGAATTGTCACACGCTAAGATTCAATGCAAATCGGCCACATTATGGCCTTCCTACTAAAAAAGGGTCGAAAACGAGTAATGTCCCAAATTAACGAGGATATTTTCTTAACCCCCATTTTGGCTGAATTTTTAGAGAATGCAAAAATATCCCATGGAAGTCATAGTTATGTTGTTTACCTATCCAACGAATTGTCACACGCTAAGATTCAATGCAAATCGGCCACATTATGGCCTTCCTACTAAAAAAGGGTCGAAAACGAGTAATGTCCCAAATTAACGAGGATATTTTCTTAACCCCCATTTTGGCTGAATTTTTAGAGAATGCAAAAATATCCCATGGAAGTCATAGTTATGTTGTTTACCTATCCAACGAATTGTCACACGCTAAGATTCAATGCAAATCGGCCACATTATGGCCTTCCTAGTAAAAAAGGGTCGAAAACGAGTAATGTCCCAAATTAACGAGGAGATTTTCTTAACCTCCATTTTGGCTGAATTTTTAAAAAATGCAAAAATATCCCATGGAAGTCGTAGCTATGTTGTTTACCTATCCAACGAATTGTCCCATGCTAAGATTCAATACAAACCGGCCACTTTATGGCCTTCCTTATAAAAAGGGTCGAAAACGAGTAATGTCCTAAATTAACGAGGGGATTTTCTTAACCTCCATTTTGACTGAATTTTTAGAGAATGCAAAAATATCCCATGGAAGTCGTAGTTATGTTGTTTACCTATCCAACGAATTGTCACACGCTAAGATTCAATGCAAATCGGCCACATTATGGTCTTCCTACTAAAAAAGGGTCGAAAACGAGTAATGTCCCAAATTAACGAGGATATTTTCTTAACCCCCATTTTGGCTGAATTTTTAGAGAATGCAAAAATATCCCATGGAAGTCATAGTTATGTTGTTTACCTATCCAACGAATTGTCACACGCTAAGATTCAATGCAAATCGGCCACATTATGGCCTTCCTACTAAAAAAGGGTCGAAAACGAGTAATGTCAAAAATTAACGAGGATATTTTCTTAACCCCCATTTTGGCTGAATTTTTAGAGAATGCAAAAATATCCCATGGAAGTCGTAGTTATGCTGTTTACCTATCCAACGAATTGTCACACGCTAATATTCAATGCAAATCGGCCACATTATGGCTTTCCTACTAAAAAAGGGTCGAAAACGAGTAATGTCCCAAATTAACGAGGATATTTTCTTAACCCCCATTTTGGCTGAATTTTTAGAGAATGCAAAAATATCCCATGGAAGTCATAGTTATGTTGTTTACATATCCAACGAATTGTCACACGCTAAGATTCAATGCAAATCGGCCACATTATGGCCTTCCTAGTAAAAAAGGGTCGAAAACGAGTAATGTCCCAAATTAACGAGGAGATTTTCTTAACCTCCATTTTGGCTGAATTTTTAGAGAATGCAAAAATATTCCATGGAAGTCATAGTTATGTTGTTTACATATCCAACGAATTGTCACACGCTAAGATTCAATGCAAATCGGCCACATTATGGCCTTCCTAGTAAAAAAGGGTCGAAAACGAGTAATGTCCCAAATTAACGAGGAGATTTTCTTAACCTCCATTTTGGCTGAATTTTTAGAGAATGCAAAAATATCCCATGGAAGTCGTAGTTATGTTGTTTACATATCCAACGAATTGTCACACGCTAAGATTCAATACAAACCGCCCACTTTATGGCCTTCCTTATAAAAAAGGGTCGAAAACGAGTAATGTCCTAAATTAACGAGGGGATTTTCTTAACCTCCATTTTGGCTGAATTTTTAGAGAATGCAAAAATATCCCATGGAAGTCGTAGTTATGTTGTTTACCTATCCAACGAATTGTCACACGCTAAGATTCAATGCAAATCGGCCACATTATGGCCTTCCTACTAAAAAAGGGTCGAAAACGAGTAATGTCCCAAATTAACAAGGATATTTTCTTAACCCCCATTTTGGCTGAATTTTTAGAGAATGCAAAAATATCCCATGGAAGTCATAGTTATGTTGTTTACCTATCCAACGAATAGTCACACGCTAAGATTCAATGCAAATCGGCCACATTATGGCCTTCCTAGTAAAAATGGGTCGAAAACGAGTAATGTCCCAAATTAACGAGGAGATTTTCTTAACCTCCATTTTGGCTGAATTTTTAAAAAATGCAAAAATATCCCATGGAAGTCGTAGCTATGTTGTTTACCTATCCAACGAATTTCCCATGCTAAGATTCAATGCAAATCGGCCACATTATGGCCTTCCTACTAAAAAAGGGTCGAAAACGAGTAATGTCCCAAATTAACGAGGATATTTTCTTAACCCCCATTTTGGCTGAATTTTTAGAGAATGCAAAAATATCCCATGGAAGTCGTAGTTATGTTGTTTACCTATCCAACGAATTGTCACACGCTAAGATTCAATGCAAATCGGCCACATTATGGCCTTCCTACTAAAAAAGGGTCGAAAACGAGTAATGTCCCAAATTAACGAGGATATTTTCTTAACCCCCATTTTGGCTGAATTTTTAGAGAATGCAAAAATATCCCATGGAAGTCATAGTTATGTTGTTTACCTATCCAACGAATTGTCACACGCTAAGATTCAATGCAAATCGGCCACATTATGGCCTTCCTACTAAAAAAGGGTCGAAAACGAGTAATGTCAAAAATTAACGAGGATATTTTCTTAACCCCCATTTTGGCTGAATTTTTAGAGAATGCAAAAATATCCCATGGAAGTCGTAGTTATGCTGTTTACCTATCCAACGAATTGTCACACGCTAAGATTCAATGCAAATCGGCCACATTATGGCCTTCCTACTAAAAAAGGGTCGAAAACGAGTAATGTCCCAAATTAACGAGGATATTTTCTTAACCCCCATTTTGGCTGAATTTTTAGAGAATGCAAAAATATCCCATGGAAGTCATAGTTATGTTGTTTACCTATCCAACGAATTGTCCCATGCTAAGATTCAATACAAACCGGCCACTTTATGGCCTTCCTTATAAAAAAGGGTCGAAAACGAGTAATGTCCTAAATTAACGAGGGGATTTTCTTAACCTCCATTTTGGCTGAATTTTTAGAGAATGCAAAAATATCCCATGGAAGTCGTAGTTATGTTGTTTACCTATCCAACGAATTGTCACACGCTAAGATTCAATGCAAATCGGCCACATTATGGCCTTCCTACTAAAAAAGGGTCGAAAACGAGTAATGTCCCAAATTAACGAGGATATTTTCTTAACCCCCATTTTGGCTGAATTGTTAGAGAATGCAAAAATATCCCATGGAAGTCGTAGTTATGTTGTTTACCTATCCAACGAATTGTCACACGCTAAGATTCAATGCAAATCGGCCACATTATGGCCTTCCTACGAAAAAAGGGTCGAAAACGAGTAAT
Source organism: Medicago sativa (assembly GCF_051527215.1). NCBI lineage: Eukaryota > Viridiplantae > Streptophyta > Magnoliopsida > Fabales > Fabaceae > Medicago > Medicago sativa. The sequence continues at coordinate 98,894,694 of NC_140754.1, read as the reverse complement.
GTCCCAAATTAACGAGGATATTTTCTTAACCCCCATTTTGGCTGAATTTTTAGAGAATGCAAAAATATCCCATGGAAGTCGTAGTTATGTTGTTTACCTATCCAACGAATTGTCACACGCTAAGATTCAATGCAAATCGGCCACATTATGGCCTTCCTACCAAAAAAGGGTCGAAAACGAGTAATGTCCCAAATTAACGAGGATATTTTCTTAACCCCCATTTTGGCTGAATTTTTAGAGAATGCAAAAATATCCCATGGAAGTCATAGTTATGTTGTTTACCTATCCAACGAATTGTCACACGCTAAGATTCAATGCAAATCGGCCACATTATGGCCTTCCTAGTAAAAAAGGGTCGAAAACGAGTAATGTCCCAAATTAACGAGGAGATTTTCTTAACCTCCATTTTGGCTGAATTTTTAAAAGATGCAAAAATATCCCATGGAAGTCGCAGCTATGTTGTTTACCTATCCAACAAATTGTCCCATGCTAAGATTCAATACAAACCGCCCACTTTATGGTCTTCCTTATAAAAAAGGGTCGAAAATGAGTAATGTCCTAAATTAACGAGGGGATTTTCTTAACCTCCATTTTGGCTGAATTTTTAGAGAATGTAAAAATATCCTATGGAAGTCGTAGTTATGTTGTTTACCTATCCAACGAATTGTCACACGCTAAGATTCAATGCAAATCGGCCACATTATGGCCTTCCTACTAAAAAAGGGTCGAAAACGAGTAATGTCCCAAATTAACAAGGATATTTTCTTAACCCCCATTTTGGCTGAATTTTTAGAGAATGCAAAAATATCCCATGGAAGTCATAGTTATGTTGTTTACCTATCCAACGAATTGTCCCATGCTAAGATTCAATACAAACCGGCCACTTTATGGCCTTCCTTATAAAAAAGGGTCGAAATCGAGTAATGTCCTAAATTAACGAGGGGATTTTCTTAACCTCCATTTTGGCTGAATTTTTAGAGAATGCAAAAATATCCCATGGAAGTCGTAGTTATGTTGTTTACCTATCCAACGAATTGTCACACGCTAAGATTCAATGCAAATCGGCCACATTATGGCCTTCCTACTAAAAAAGGGTCGAAAACGAGTAATGTCAAAAATTAACGAGGATATTTTCTTAACCCCCATTTTGGCTGAATTTTTAGAGAATGCAAAAATATCCCATGGAAGTCGTAGTTATGTTGTTTACCTATCCAACGAATTGTCACACGCTAAGATTCAATGCAAATCGGCCACATTATGGCCTTCCTACCAAAAAAGGGTCGAAAACGAGTAATGTCCCAAATTAACGAGGATATTTTCTTAACCCCCATTTTGGCTGAATTTTTAGAGAATGCAAAAATATCCCATGGAAGTCATAGTTATGTTGTTTACATATCCAACGAATTGTCACACGCTAAGATTCAATGCAAATCGGCCACATTATGGCCTTCCTAGTAAAAAAGGGTCGAAAACGAGTAATGTCCCAAATTAACGAGGAGATTTTCTTAACCTCCATTTTGGCTGAATTTTTAAAAGATGCAAAAATATCCCATGGAAGTCGCAGCTATGTTGTTTACCTATCCAACAAATTGTCCCATGCTAAGATTCAATACAAACCGCCCACTTTATGGTCTTCCTTATAAAAAAGGGTCGAAAATGAGTAATGTCCTAAATTAACGAGGGGATTTTCTTAACCTCCATTTTGGCTGAATTTTTAGAGAATGCAAAAATATGCCATGGAAGTCGTAGTTATGTTGTTTACCTATCCAACAAATTGTCACACGCTAATATTCAATGCAAATCGGCCACATTATGGCCTTCCTACTAAAAAAGGGTCGAAAACGAGTAATGTCCCAAATTAACGAGGATATTTTCTTAACCCCCATTTTGGCTGAATTTTTAGAGAATGCAAAAATATCCCATGGAAGTCATAGTTATGTTGTTTATCTATCCAACGAATTGTCACACGCTAAGATTCAATACAAACCGGCCACTTTATGGCCTTCCTTATAAAAAAGGGTCGAAAACGAGTAATGTCCTAAATTAACGAGGATATTTTCTTAACCCCCATTTTGGCTGAATTTTTAGAGAATGCAAAAATATGCCATGGAAGTCGTAGTTATGTTGTTTACCTATCCAACAAATTGTCACACGCTAAGATTCAATGCAAATCGGCCACATTATGGCCTTCCTACTAAAAAAGGGTCGAAAACGAGTAATGTCCCAAATTAACGAGGATATTTTCTTAACCCCCATTTTGGCTGAATTTTTAGAGAATGCAAAAATATCCCATGGAAGTCATAGTTATGTTGTTTATCTATCCAACGAATTGTCACACGCTAAGATTCAATGCAAATCGGCCACATTATGGCCTTCCTACTAAAAAAGGGTCGAAAACGAGTAATGTCAAAAATTAACGAGGATATTTTCTTAACCCCCATTTTGGCTGAATTTTTAGAGAATGCAAAAATATCCCATGGAAGTCGTAGTTATGTTGTTTACCTATCCAACGAATTGTCACACGCTAAGATTCAATGCAAATCGGCCACATTATGGCCTTCCTACCAAAAAAGGGTCGAAAACGAGTAATGTCCCAAATTAACGAGGATATTTTCTTAACCCCCATTTTGGCTGAATTTTTAGAGAATGCAAAAATATCCCATGGAAGTCGTAGTTATGTTGTTTACCTATCCAACGAATTGTCACACGCTAAGATTCAATGCAAATCGGCCACATTATGGCCTTCCTACCAAAAAAGGGTCGAAAACGAGTAATGTCCCAAATTAACGAGGATATTTTCTTAACCCCCATTTTGGCTGAATTTTTAGAGAATGCAAAAATATCCCATGGAAGTCATAGTTATGTTGTTTACCTATCCAACGAATTGTCACACGCTAAGATTCAATGCAAATCGGCCACATTATGGCCTTCCTAGTAAAAAAGGGTCGAAAACGAGTAATGTCCCAAATTAACGAGGAGATTTTCTTAACCTCCATTTTGGCTGAATTTTTAAAAGATGCAAAAATATCCCATGGAAGTCGCAGCTATGTTGTTTACCTATCCAACAAATTGTCCCATGCTAAGATTCAATACAAACCGCCCACTTTATGGTCTTCCTTATAAAAAAGGGTCGAAAATGAGTAATGTCCTAAATTAACGAGGGGATTTTCTTAACCTCCATTTTGGCTGAATTTTTAGAGAATGTAAAAATATCCTATGGAAGTCGTAGTTATGTTGTTTACCTATCCAACGAATTGTCACACGCTAAGATTCAATGCAAATCGGCCACATTATGGCCTTCCTACTAAAAAAGGGTCGAAAACGAGTAATGTCCCAAATTAACAAGGATATTTTCTTAACCCCCATTTTGGCTGAATTTTTAGAGAATGCAAAAATATCCCATGGAAGTCATAGTTATGTTGTTTACCTATCCAACGAATTGTCCCATGCTAAGATTCAATACAAACCGGCCACTTTATGGCCTTCCTTATAAAAAAGGGTCGAAATCGAGTAATGTCCTAAATTAACGAGGGGATTTTCTTAACCTCCATTTTGGCTGAATTTTTAGAGAATGCAAAAATATCCCATGGAAGTCGTAGTTATGTTGTTTACCTATCCAACGAATTGTCACACGCTAAGATTCAATGCAAATCGGCCACATTATGGCCTTCCTACTAAAAAAGGGTCGAAAACGAGTAATGTCAAAAATTAACGAGGATATTTTCTTAACCCCCATTTTGGCTGAATTTTTAGAGAATGCAAAAATATCCCATGGAAGTCGTAGTTATGTTGTTTACCTATCCAACGAATTGTCACACGCTAAGATTCAATGCAAATCGGCCACATTATGGCCTTCCTACCAAAAAAGGGTCGAAAACGAGTAATGTCCCAAATTAACGAGGATATTTTCATAACCCCCATTTTGGCTGAATTTTTAGAGAATGCAAAAATATCCCATGGAAGTCATAGTTATGTTGTTTACATATCCAACGAATTGTCACACGCTAAGATTCAATGCAAATCGGCCACATTATGGCCTTCCTAGTAAAAAAGGGTCGAAAACGAGTAATGTCCCAAATTAACGAGGAGATTTTCTTAACCTCCATTTTGGCTGAATTTTTAAAAGATGCAAAAATATCCCATGGAAGTCGCAGCTATGTTGTTTACCTATCCAACAAATTGTCCCATGCTAAGATTCAATACAAAACGCCCACTTTATGGTCTTCCTTATAAAAAAGGGTCGAAAATGAGTAATGTCCTAAATTAACGAGGGGATTTTCTTAACCTCCATTTTGGCTGAATTTTTAGAGAATGCAAAAATATGCCATGGAAGTCGTAGTTATGTTGTTTACCTATCCAACAAATTGTCACACGCTAAGATTCAATGCAAATCGGCCACATTATGGCCTTCCTACTAAAAAAGGGTCGAAAACGAGTAATGTCCCAAATTAACGAGGATATTTTCTTAACCCCCATTTTGGCTGAATTTTTAGAGAATGCAAAAATATCCCATGGAAGTCATAGTTATGTTGTTTATCTATCCAACGAATTGTCACACGCTAAGATTCAATACAAACCGGCCACTTTATGGCCTTCCTTATAAAAAAGGGTCGAAAACGAGTAATGTCCTAAATTAACGAGGATATTTTCTTAACCCCCATTTTGGCTGAATTTTTAGAGAATGCAAAAATATGCCATGGAAGTCGTAGTTATGTTGTTTACCTATCCAACAAATTGTCACACGCTAAGATTCAATGCAAATCGGCCACATTATGGCCTTCCTACTAAAAAAGGGTCGAAAACGAGTAATGTCCCAAATTAACGAGGATATTTTCTTAACCCCCATTTTGGCTGAATTTTTAGAGAATGCAAAAATATCCCATGGAAGTCATAGTTATGTTGTTTATCTATCCAACGAATTGTCACACGCTAAGATTCAATGCAAATCGGCCACATTATGGCCTTCCTACTAAAAAAGGGTCGAAAACGAGTAATGTCAAAAATTAACGAGGATATTTTCTTAACCCCCATTTTGGCTGAATTTTTAGAGAATGCAAAAATATCCCATGGAAGTCGTAGTTATGTTGTTTACCTATCCAACGAATTGTCACACGCTAAGATTCAATGCAAATCGGCCACATTATGGCCTTCCTACCAAAAAAGGGTCGAAAACGAGTAATGTCCCAAATTAACGAGGATATTTTCTTAACCCCCATTTTGGCTGAATTTTTAGAGAATGCAAAAATATCCCATGGAAGTCATAGTTATGTTGTTTACATATCCAACGAATTGTCACACGCTATGATTCAATGCAAATCGGCCACATTATGGCCTTCCTAGTAAAAAAGGGTCGAAAACGAGTAATGTCCCAAATTAACGAGGAGATTTTCTTAACCTCCATTTTGGCTGAATTTTTAAAAGATGCAAAAATATCCCATGGAAGTCGCAGCTATGTTGTTTACCTATCCAACAAATTGTCCCATGCTAAGATTCAATACAAACCGCCCACTTTATGGTCTTCCTTATAAAAAAGGGTCGAAAATGAGTAATGTCCTAAATTAACGAGGGGATTTTCTTAACCTCCATTTTGGCTGAATTTTTAGAGAATGTAAAAATATCCTATGGAAGTCGTAGTTATGTTGTTTACCTATCCAACGAATTGTCACACGCTAAGATTCAATGCAAATCGGCCACATTATGGCCTTCCTACTAAAAAAGGGTCGAAAACGAGTAATGTCCCAAATTAACAAGGATATTTTCTTAACCCCCATTTTGGCTGAATTTTTAGAGAATGCAAAAATATCCCATGGAAGTCATAGTTATGTTGTTTACCTATCCAACGAATTGTCCCATGCTAAGATTCAATACAAACCGGCCACTTTATGGCCTTCCTTATAAAAAAGGGTCGAAAACGAGTAATGTCCTAAATTAACGAGGGGATTTTCTTAACCTCCATTTTGGCTGAATTTTTAGAGAATGCAAAAATATCCCATGGAAGTCGTAGTTATGTTGTTTACCTATCCAACGAATTGTCACACGCTAAGATTCAATGCAAATCGGCCACATTATGGCCTTCCTACTAAAAAAGGGTCGAAAACGAGTAATGTCCCAAATTAACGAGGATATTTTCTTAACCCCCATTTTGGCTGAATTTTTAGAGAATGCAAAAATATCCCATGGAAGTCGTAGTTATGTTGTTTACCTATCCAACGAATTGTCACACGCTAAGATTCAATGCAAATCGGCCACATTATGGCCTTCCTACCAAAAAAGGGTCGAAAACGAGTAATGTCCCAAATTAACGAGGATATTTTCTTAACCCCCATTTTGGCTGAATTTTTAGAGAATGCAAAAATATCCCATGGAAGTCATAGTTATGTTGTTTACATATCCAACGAATTGTCACACGCTATGATTCAATGCAAATCGGCCACATTATGGCCTTCCTAGTAAAAAAGGGTCGAAAACGAGTAATGTCCCAAATTAACGAGGAGATTTTCTTAACCTCCATTTTGGCTGAATTTTTAAAAGATGCAAAAATATCCCATGGAAGTCGCAGCTATGTTGTTTACCTATCCAACAAATTGTCCCATGCTAAGATTCAATACAAACCGCCCACTTTATGGTCTTCCTTATAAAAAAGGGTCGAAAATGAGTAATGTCCTAAATTAACGAGGGGATTTTCTTAACCTCCATTTTGGCTGAATTTTTAGAGAATGTAAAAATATCCTATGGAAGTCGTAGTTATGTTGTTTACCTATCCAACGAATTGTCACACGCTAAGATTCAATGCAAATCGGCCACATTATGGCCTTTCTACTAAAAAAGGGTCGAAAACGAGTAATGTCCCAAATTAACAAGGATATTTTCTTAACCCCCATTTTGGCTGAATTTTTAGAGAATGCAAAAATATCCCATGGAAGTCATAGTTATGTTGTTTACCTATCCAACGAATTGTCCCATGCTAAGATTCAATACAAACCGGCCACTTTATGGCCTTCCTTATAAAAAAGGGTCGAAAACGAGTAATGTCCTAAATTAACGAGGGGATTTTCTTAACCTCCATTTTGGCTGAATTTTTAGAGAATGCAAAAATATCCCATGGAAGTCGTAGTTATGTTGTTTACCTATCCAACGAATTGTCACACGCTAAGATTCAATGCAAATCGGCCACATTATGGCCTTCCTACTAAAAAAGGGTCGAAAACGAGTAATGTCCCAAATTAACGAGGATATTTTCTTAACCCCCATTTTGGCTGAATTGTTAGAGAATGCAAAAATATCCCATGGAAGTCGTAGTTATGTTGTTTACCTATCCAACGAATTGTCACACGCTAAGATTCAATGCAAATCGGCCACATTATGGCCTTCCTACGAAAAAAGGGTCGAAAACGAGTAATGTCCCAAATTAACGAGGATATTTTCTTAACCCCCATTTTGGCTGAATTTTTAGAGAATGCAAAAATATCCCATGGAAGTCGTAGTTATGTTTTTTACCTATCCAACGAATTGTCACACGCTAAGATTCAATGCAAATCGGCCACATTATGGCCTTCCTACCAAAAAAGGGTCGAAAACGAGTAATGTCCCAAATTAACGAGGATATTTTCTTAACCCCCATTTTGGCTGAATTTTTAGAGAATGCAAAAATATCCCATGGAAGTCATAGTTATGTTGTTTACCTATCCAACGAATTGTCACACGCTAAGATTCAATGCAAATCGGCCACATTATGGCCTTCCTAGTAAAAAAGGGTCGAAAACGAGTAATGTCCCAAATTAACGAGGAGATTTTCTTAACCTCCATTTTGGCTGAATTTTTAAAAGATGCAAAAATATCCCATGGAAGTCGCAGCTATGTTGTTTACCTATCCAACAAATTGTCCCATGCTAAGATTCAATACAAACCGCCCACTTTATGGACTTCCTTATAAAAAAGGGTCGAAAATGAGTAATGTCCTAAATTAACGAGGGGATTTTCTTAACCTCCATTTTGGCTGAATTTTTAGAGAATGTAAAAATATCCTATGGAAGTCGTAGTTATGTTATCCAACGAATTGTCACACGCTAAGATTCAATGCAAATCGGCCACATTATGGCCTTCCTACTAAAAAAGGGTCGAAAACGAGTAATGTCCCAAATTAACAAGGATATTTTCTTAACCCCCATTTTGGCTGAATTTTTAGAGAATGCAAAAATATCCCATGGAAGTCATAGTTATGTTGTTTACCTATCCAACGAATTGTCCCATGCTAAGATTCAATACAAACCGGCCACTTTATGGCCTTCCTTATAAAAAAGGGTCGAAAACGAGTAATGTCCTAAATTAACGAGGGGATTTTCTTAACCTCCATTTTGGCTGAATTTTTAGAGAATGCAAAAATATCCCATGGAAGTCGTAGTTATGTTGTTTACCTATCCAACGAATTGTCACACGCTAAGATTCAATGCAAATCGGCCACATTATGGCCTTCCTACTAAAAAAGGGTCGAAAACGAGTAATGTCCCAAATTAACGAGGATATTTTCTTAACCCCCATTTTGGCTGAATTTTTAGAGAATGCAAAAATATCCCATGGAAGTCGTAGTTATGTTGTTTACCTATCCAACAAATTGTCACACGCTAAGATTCAATGCAAATCGGCCACATTATGGCCTTCCTACTAAAAAAGGGTCGAAAACGAGTAATGTCCCAAATTAACGAGGATATTTTCTTAACCCCCATTTTGGCTGAATTTTTAGAGAATGCAAAAATATCCCATGGAAGTCGTAGTTATGTTGTTTACCTATCCAACGAATTGTCACACGCTAAGATTCAATGCAAATCGGCCACATTATGGCCTTCCTACCAAAAAAGGGTCGAAAACGAGTAATGTCCCAAATTAACGAGGATATTTTCTTAACCCCCATTTTGGCTGAATTTTTAGAGAATGCAAAAATATCCCATGGAAGTCATAGTTATGTTGTTTACATATCCAACGAATTGTCACACGCTAAGATTCAATGCAAATCGGCCACATTTTGGCCTTCCTAGTAAAAAAGGGTCGAAAACGAGTAATGTCCCAAATTAACGAGGAGATTTTCTTAACCTCCATTTTGGCTGAATTTTTAAAAGATGCAAAAATATCCCATGGAAGTCGCAGCTATGTTGTTTACCTATCCAACAAATTGTCCCATGCTAAGATTCAATACAAACCGCCCACTTTATGGTCTTCCTTATAAAAATGGGTCGAAAATGAGTAATGTCCTAAATTAACGAGGGGATTTTCTTAACCTCCATTTTGGCTGAATTTTTAGAGAATGTAAAAATATCCTATGGAAGTCGTAGTTATGTTGTTTACCTATCCAACGAATTGTCACACGCTAAGATTCAATGCAAATCGGCCACATTATGGCCTTCCTACTAAAAAAGGGTCGAAAACGAGTAATGTCCCAAATTAACAAGGATATTTTCTTAACCCCCATTTTGGCTGAATTTTTAGAGAATGCAAAAATATCCCATGGAAGTCATAGTTATGTTGTTTACCTATCCAACGAATTGTCCCATGCTAAGATTCAATACAAACCGGCCACTTTATGGCCTTCCTTATAAAAAAGGGTCGAAAACGAGTAATGTCCTAAATTAACGAGGGGATTTTCTTAACCTCCATTTTGGCTGAATTTTTAGAGAATGCAAAAATATCCCATGGAAGTCGTAGTTATGTTGTTTACCTATCCAACGAATTGTCACACGCTAAGATTCAATGCAAATCGGCCACATTATGGCCTTCCTACTAAAAAAGGGTCGAAAACGAGTAATGTCCCAAATTAACGAGGATATTTTCTTAACCCCCATTTTGGCTGAATTTTTAGAGAATGCAAAAATATCCCATGGAAGTCGTAGTTATGTTGTTTACCTATCCAACGAATTGTCACACGCTAAGATTCAATGCAAATCGGCCACATTATGGCCTTCCTACTAAAAAAGGGTCGAAAACGAGTAATGTCCCAAATTAACGAGGATATTTTCTTAACCCCCATTTTGGCTGAATTTTTAGAGAATGCAAAAATATCCCATGGAAGTCATAGTTATGTTGTTTATCCATCCAACGAATTGTCACACGCTAAGATTCAATGCAAATCGGCCACATTATGGCCTTCCTACTAAAAAAGGGTCGAAAACGAGTAATGTCAAAAATTAACGAGGATATTTTCTTAACCCCCATTTTGGCTGAATTTTTAGAGAATGCAAAAATATCCCATGGAAGTCGTAGTTATGCTGTTTACCTATCCAATGAATTGTCACACGCTAAGATTCACTGCAAATCGGCCACATTATGGCCTTCCTACTAAAAAAGGGTCGAAAACGAGTAATGTCCCAAATTAACGAGGATATTTTCTTAACCCCCATTTTGGCTGAATTTTTAGAGAATGCAAAAATATCCCATGGAAGTCATAGTTATGTTGTTTACATATCCAACGAATTGTCACACGCTAAGATTCAATGCAAATCGGCCACATTATGGCCTTCCTAGTAAAAAAGGGTCGAAAACGAGTAATGTCCCAAATTAACGAGGAGATTTTCTTAACCTCCATTTTGGCTGAATTTTTAAAAAATGCAAAAATATCCCATGGAAGTCGTAGCTATGTTGTTTACCTATCCAACAAATTGTCCCATGCTAAGATTCAATACAAACCGCCCAATTTATGGCCTTCCTTATAAAAAAGGGTCGAAAATGAGTAATGTCCTAAATTAACGAGGGGATTTTCTTAACCTCCATTTTGGCTGAATTTTTAGAGAATGCAAAAATATCCCATGGAAGTCGTAGTTATGTTGTTTACCTATCCAACGAATTGTCACACGCTAAGATTCAATTCAAATCGGCCACATTATGGCCTTCCTACAAAAAAAAGGGTCGAAAACGAGTAATGTCTTAAATTAACAAGCATATTTTCTTAACCCCCATTTTGGCTGAATTTTTAGAGAATGCAAAAATATCCCATGGAAGTCGTAGTTATGTTGTTTACCTATCCAACAAATTGTCACACGCTAAGATTCAATGCAAATCGGCCACATTATGGCCTTCCTACTAAAAAAGGGTCGAAAACGAGTAATGTCCCAAATTAACGAGGATATTTTCTTAACCCCCATTTTGGCTGAATTTTTAGAGAATGCAAAAATATCCCATGGAAGTCATAGTTATGTTGTTTATCTATCCAACGAATTGTCACACGCTAAGATTCAATGCAAATCGGCCACATTATGGCCTTGCTACTAAAAAAGGGTCGAAAACGAGTAATGTCAAAAATTTACGAGGATATTTTCTTAACCCCCATTTTGGCTGAATTTTTAGAGAATGCAAAAATATCCCATGGAAGTCGTAGTTATGTTGTTTACCTATCCAACGAATTGTCACACGCTAAGATTCAATGCAAATCGGCCACATTATGGCCTTCCTACCAAAAAAGGGTCGAAAACGAGTAATGTCCCAAATTAACGAGGATATTTTCTTAACCCCCATTTTGGCTGAATTTTTAGAGAATGCAAAAATATCCCATGGAAGTCATAGTTATGTTGTTTACATATCCAACGAATTGTCACACGCTAAGATTCAATGCAAATCGGCCACATTTTGGCCTTCCTAGTAAAAAAGGGTCGAAAACGAGTAATGTCCCAAATTAACGAGGAGATTTTCTTAACCTCCATTTTGGCTGAATTTTTTAGAGAATGCAAAAATATCCCATGGAAGTCGCAGCTATGTTGTTTACCTATCCAACAAATTGTCCCATGCTAAGATTCAATACAAACCGCCCACTTTATGGTCTTCCTTATAAAAAAGGGTCGAAAATGAGTAATGTCCTAAATTAACGAGGGGATTTTCTTAACCTCCATTTTGGCTGAATTTTTAGAGAATGTAAAAATATCCTATGGAAGTCGTAGTTATGTTGTTTACCTATCCAACGAATTGTCACACGCTAAGATTCAATGCAAATCGGCCACATTATGGCCTTCCTACTAAAAAAGGGTCGAAAACGAGTAATGTCCCAAATTAACAAGGATATTTTCTTAACCCCCATTTTGGCTGAATTTTTAGAGAATGCAAAAATATCCCATGGAAGTCATAGTTATGTTGTTTACCTATCCAACGAATTGTCCCATGCTAAGATTCAATACAAACCGGCCACTTTATGGCCTTCCTTATAAAAAAGGGTCGAAAACGAGTAATGTCCTAAATTAACGAGGGGATTTTCTTAACCTCCATTTTGGCTGAATTTTTAGAGAATGCAAAAATATCCCATGGAAGTCGTAGTTATGTTGTTTACCTATCCAACGAATTGTCACACGCTAAGATTCAATGCAAATCGGCCACATTATGGCCTTCCTAGTAAAAAAGGGTCGAAAACGAGTAATGTCCCAAATTAACGAGGAGATTTTCTTAACCTCCATTTTGGCTGAATTTTTAAAAAATGCAAAAATATCCCATGGATGTCGTAGCTATGTTGTTTACCTATCCAACAAATTGTCCCATGCTAAGATTCAATACAAACCGGCCACTTTATGGCCTTCCTTATAAAAAAGGGTCGAAAACGAGTAATGTCAAAAATTAACGAGTATATTTTCTTAACCCCCATTTTGGCTGAATTTTTAGAGAATGCAAAAATATCCCATGGAAGTCGTAGTTATGCTGTTTACCTATCCAACGAATTGTCACACGCTAAGATTCAATGCAAATCGGCCACATTATGGCCTTCCTACTAAAAAAGGGTCGAAAACGAGTAATGTCCCAAATTAACGAGGATATTTTCTTAACCCCCATTTTGGCTGAATTTTTAGAGAATGCAAAAATATCCCATGGAAGTCATAGTTATGTTGTTTACCTATCCAACGAATTGTCACACGCTAAGATTCAATGCAAATCGGCCACATTATGGCCTTCCTACTAAAAAAGGGTCGAAAACGAGTAATGTCCCAAATTAACGAGGATATTTTCTTAACCCCCATTTTGGCTGAATTTTTAGAGAATGCAAAAATATCCCATGGAAGTCATAGTTATGTTGTTTACATATCCAACGAATTGTCACACGCTATGATTCAATGCAAATCGGCCACATTATGGCCTTCCTAGTAAAAAAGGGTCGAAAACGAGTAATGTCCCAAATTAACGAGGAGATTTTCTTAACCTCCATTTTGGCTGAATTTTTAAAAGATGCAAAAATATCCCATGGAAGTCGCAGCTATGTTGTTTACCTATCCAACAAATTGTCCCATGCTAAGATTCAATACAAACCGCCCACTTTATGGTCTTCCTTATAAAAAAGGGTCGAAAATGAGTAATGTCCTAAATTAACGAGGGGATTTTCTTAACCTCCATTTTGGCTGAATTTTTAGAGAATGTAAAAATATCCTATGGAAGTCGTAGTTATGTTGTTTACCTATCCAACGAATTGTCACACGCTAAGATTCAATGCAAATCGGCCACATTATGGCCTTCCTACTAAAAAAGGGTCGAAAACGAGTAATGTCCCAAATTAACAAGGATATTTTCTTAACCCCCATTTTGGCTGAATTTTTAGAGAATGCAAAAATATCCCATGGAAGTCATAGTTATGTTGTTTACCTATCCAACGAATTGTCCCATGCTAAGATTCAATACAAACCGGCCACTTTATGGCCTTCCTTATAAAAAAGGGTCGAAAACGAGTAATGTCCTAAATTAACGAGGGGATTTTCTTAACCTCCATTTTGGCTGAATTTTTAGAGAATGCAAAAATATCCCATGGAAGTCGTAGTTATGTTGTTTACCTATCCAACGAATTGTCACACGCTAAGATTCAATGCAAATCGGCCACATTATGGCCTTCCTACTAAAAAAGGGTCGAAAACGAGTAATGTCCCAAATTAACGAGGATATTTTCTTAACCCCCATTTTGGCTGAATTTTTAGAGAATGCAAAAATATCCCATGGAAGTCGTAGTTATGTTGTTTACCTATCCAACGAATTGTCACACGCTAAGATTCAATGCAAATCGGCCACATTATGGCCTTCCTACCAAAAAAGGGTCGAAAACGAGTAATGTCCCAAATTAACGAGGATATTTTCTTAACCCCCATTTTGGCTGAATTTTTAGAGAATGCAAAAATATCCCATGGAAGTCATAGTTATGTTGTTTACATATCCAACGAATTGTCACACGCTATGATTCAATGCAAATCGGCCACATTATGGCCTTCCTAGTAAAAAAGGGTCGAAAACGAGTAATGTCCCAAATTAACGAGGAGATTTTCTTAACCTCCATTTTGGCTGAATTTTTAAAAGATGCAAAAATATCCCATGGAAGTCGCAGCTATGTTGTTTACCTATCCAACAAATTGTCCCATGCTAAGATTCAATACAAACCGCCCACTTTATGGTCTTCCTTATAAAAAAGGGTCGAAAATGAGTAATGTCCTAAATTAACGAGGGGATTTTCTTAACCTCCATTTTGGCTGAATTTTTAGAGAATGTAAAAATATCCTATGGAAGTCGTAGTTATGTTGTTTACCTATCCAACGAATTGTCACACGCTAAGATTCAATGCAAATCGGCCACATTATGGCCTTCCTACTAAAAAAGGGTCGAAAACGAGTAATGTCCCAAATTAACAAGGATATTTTCTTAACCCCCATTTTGGCTGAATTTTTAGAGAATGCAAAAATATCCCATGGAAGTCATAGTTATGTTGTTTACCTATCCAACGAATTGTCCCATGCTAAGATTCAATACAAACCGGCCACTTTATGGCCTTCCTTATAAAAAAGGGTCGAAAACGAGTAATGTCCTAAATTAACGAGGGGATTTTCTTAACCTCCATTTTGGCTGAATTTTTAGAGAATGCAAAAATATCCCATGGAAGTCGTAGTTATGTTGTTTACCTATCCAACGAATTGTCACACGCTAAGATTCAATGCAAATCGGCCACATTATGGCCTTCCTACTAAAAAAGGGTCGAAAACGAGTAATGTCCCAAATTAACGAGGATATTTTCTTAACCCCCATTTTGGCTGAATTGTTAGAGAATGCAAAAATATCCCATGGAAGTCGTAGTTATGTTGTTTACCTATCCAACGAATTGTCACACGCTAAGATTCAATGCAAATCGGCCACATTATGGCCTTCCTACGAAAAAAGGGTCGAAAACGAGTAATGTCCCAAATTAACGAGGATATTTTCTTAACCCCCATTTTGGCTGAATTTTTAGAGAATGCAAAAATATCCCATGGAAGTCGTAGTTATGTTTTTTACCTATCCAACGAATTGTCACACGCTAAGATTCAATGCAAATCGGCCACATTATGGCCTTCCTACCAAAAAAGGGTCGAAAACGAGTAATGTCCCAAATTAACGAGGATATTTTCTTAACCCCCATTTTGGCTGAATTTTTAGAGAATGCAAAAATATCCCATGGAAGTCATAGTTATGTTGTTTACCTATCCAACGAATTGTCACACGCTAAGATTCAATGCAAATCGGCCACATTATGGCCTTCCTAGTAAAAAAGGGTCGAAAACGAGTAATGTCCCAAATTAACGAGGAGATTTTCTTAACCTCCATTTTGGCTGAATTTTTAAAAGATGCAAAAATATCCCATGGAAGTCGCAGCTATGTTGTTTACCTATCCAACAAATTGTCCCATGCTAAGATTCAATACAAACCGCCCACTTTATGGACTTCCTTATAAAAAAGGGTCGAAAATGAGTAATGTCCTAAATTAACGAGGGGATTTTCTTAACCTCCATTTTGGCTGAATTTTTAGAGAATGTAAAAATATCCTATGGAAGTCGTAGTTATGTTATCCAACGAATTGTCACACGCTAAGATTCAATGCAAATCGGCCACATTATGGCCTTCCTACTAAAAAAGGGTCGAAAACGAGTAATGTCCCAAATTAACAAGGATATTTTCTTAACCCCCATTTTGGCTGAATTTTTAGAGAATGCAAAAATATCCCATGGAAGTCATAGTTATGTTGTTTACCTATCCAACGAATTGTCCCATGCTAAGATTCAATACAAACCGGCCACTTTATGGCCTTCCTTATAAAAAAGGGTCGAAAACGAGTAATGTCCTAAATTAACGAGGGGATTTTCTTAACCTCCATTTTGGCTGAATTTTTAGAGAATGCAAAAATATCCCATGGAAGTCGTAGTTATGTTGTTTACCTATCCAACGAATTGTCACACGCTAAGATTCAATGCAAATCGGCCACATTATGGCCTTCCTACTAAAAAAGGGTCGAAAACGAGTAATGTCCCAAATTAACGAGGATATTTTCTTAACCCCCATTTTGGCTGAATTTTTAGAGAATGCAAAAATATCCCATGGAAGTCGTAGTTATGTTGTTTACCTATCCAACAAATTGTCACACGCTAAGATTCAATGCAAATCGGCCACATTATGGCCTTCCTACTAAAAAAGGGTCGAAAACGAGTAATGTCCCAAATTAACGAGGATATTTTCTTAACCCCCATTTTGGCTGAATTTTTAGAGAATGCAAAAATATCCCATGGAAGTCGTAGTTATGTTGTTTACCTATCCAACGAATTGTCACACGCTAAGATTCAATGCAAATCGGCCACATTATGGCCTTCCTACCAAAAAAGGGTCGAAAACGAGTAATGTCCCAAATTAACGAGGATATTTTCTTAACCCCCATTTTGGCTGAATTTTTAGAGAATGCAAAAATATCCCATGGAAGTCATAGTTATGTTGTTTACATATCCAACGAATTGTCACACGCTAAGATTCAATGCAAATCGGCCACATTTTGGCCTTCCTAGTAAAAAAGGGTCGAAAACGAGTAATGTCCCAAATTAACGAGGAGATTTTCTTAACCTCCATTTTGGCTGAATTTTTAAAAGATGCAAAAATATCCCATGGAAGTCGCAGCTATGTTGTTTACCTATCCAACAAATTGTCCCATGCTAAGATTCAATACAAACCGCCCACTTTATGGTCTTCCTTATAAAAATGGGTCGAAAATGAGTAATGTCCTAAATTAACGAGGGGATTTTCTTAACCTCCATTTTGGCTGAATTTTTAGAGAATGTAAAAATATCCTATGGAAGTCGTAGTTATGTTGTTTACCTATCCAACGAATTGTCACACGCTAAGATTCAATGCAAATCGGCCACATTATGGCCTTCCTACTAAAAAAGGGTCGAAAACGAGTAATGTCCCAAATTAACAAGGATATTTTCTTAACCCCCATTTTGGCTGAATTTTTAGAGAATGCAAAAATATCCCATGGAAGTCATAGTTATGTTGTTTACCTATCCAACGAATTGTCCCATGCTAAGATTCAATACAAACCGGCCACTTTATGGCCTTCCTTATAAAAAAGGGTCGAAAACGAGTAATGTCCTAAATTAACGAGGGGATTTTCTTAACCTCCATTTTGGCTGAATTTTTAGAGAATGCAAAAATATCCCATGGAAGTCGTAGTTATGTTGTTTACCTATCCAACGAATTGTCACACGCTAAGATTCAATGCAAATCGGCCACATTATGGCCTTCCTACTAAAAAAGGGTCGAAAACGAGTAATGTCCCAAATTAACGAGGATATTTTCTTAACCCCCATTTTGGCTGAATTTTTAGAGAATGCAAAAATATCCCATGGAAGTCGTAGTTATGTTGTTTACCTATCCAACGAATTGTCACACGCTAAGATTCAATGCAAATCGGCCACATTATGGCCTTCCTACTAAAAAAGGGTCGAAAACGAGTAATGTCCCAAATTAACGAGGATATTTTCTTAACCCCCATTTTGGCTGAATTTTTAGAGAATGCAAAAATATCCCA
This sequence comes from Medicago sativa, assembly GCF_051527215.1. Lineage (NCBI taxonomy): Eukaryota > Viridiplantae > Streptophyta > Magnoliopsida > Fabales > Fabaceae > Medicago > Medicago sativa. Next base: position 98,876,876 of record NC_140754.1, on the reverse strand, counting down.
TGGAAGTCATAGTTATGTTGTTTATCCATCCAACGAATTGTCACACGCTAAGATTCAATGCAAATCGGCCACATTATGGCCTTCCTACTAAAAAAGGGTCGAAAACGAGTAATGTCAAAAATTAACGAGGATATTTTCTTAACCCCCATTTTGGCTGAATTTTTAGAGAATGCAAAAATATCCCATGGAAGTCGTAGTTATGCTGTTTACCTATCCAATGAATTGTCACACGCTAAGATTCACTGCAAATCGGCCACATTATGGCCTTCCTACTAAAAAAGGGTCGAAAACGAGTAATGTCCCAAATTAACGAGGATATTTTCTTAACCCCCATTTTGGCTGAATTTTTAGAGAATGCAAAAATATCCCATGGAAGTCATAGTTATGTTGTTTACATATCCAACGAATTGTCACACGCTAAGATTCAATGCAAATCGGCCACATTATGGCCTTCCTAGTAAAAAAGGGTCGAAAACGAGTAATGTCCCAAATTAACGAGGAGATTTTCTTAACCTCCATTTTGGCTGAATTTTTAAAAAATGCAAAAATATCCCATGGAAGTCGTAGCTATGTTGTTTACCTATCCAACAAATTGTCCCATGCTAAGATTCAATACAAACCGCCCAATTTATGGCCTTCCTTATAAAAAAGGGTCGAAAATGAGTAATGTCCTAAATTAACGAGGGGATTTTCTTAACCTCCATTTTGGCTGAATTTTTAGAGAATGCAAAAATATCCCATGGAAGTCGTAGTTATGTTGTTTACCTATCCAACGAATTGTCACACGCTAAGATTCAATTCAAATCGGCCACATTATGGCCTTCCTACAAAAAAAAGGGTCGAAAACGAGTAATGTCTTAAATTAACAAGCATATTTTCTTAACCCCCATTTTGGCTGAATTTTTAGAGAATGCAAAAATATCCCATGGAAGTCGTAGTTATGTTGTTTACCTATCCAACAAATTGTCACACGCTAAGATTCAATGCAAATCGGCCACATTATGGCCTTCCTACTAAAAAAGGGTCGAAAACGAGTAATGTCCCAAATTAACGAGGATATTTTCTTAACCCCCATTTTGGCTGAATTTTTAGAGAATGCAAAAATATCCCATGGAAGTCATAGTTATGTTGTTTATCTATCCAACGAATTGTCACACGCTAAGATTCAATGCAAATCGGCCACATTATGGCCTTGCTACTAAAAAAGGGTCGAAAACGAGTAATGTCAAAAATTTACGAGGATATTTTCTTAACCCCCATTTTGGCTGAATTTTTAGAGAATGCAAAAATATCCCATGGAAGTCGTAGTTATGTTGTTTACCTATCCAACGAATTGTCACACGCTAAGATTCAATGCAAATCGGCCACATTATGGCCTTCCTACCAAAAAAGGGTCGAAAACGAGTAATGTCCCAAATTAACGAGGATATTTTCTTAACCCCCATTTTGGCTGAATTTTTAGAGAATGCAAAAATATCCCATGGAAGTCATAGTTATGTTGTTTACATATCCAACGAATTGTCACACGCTAAGATTCAATGCAAATCGGCCACATTTTGGCCTTCCTAGTAAAAAAGGGTCGAAAACGAGTAATGTCCCAAATTAACGAGGAGATTTTCTTAACCTCCATTTTGGCTGAATTTTTTAGAGAATGCAAAAATATCCCATGGAAGTCGCAGCTATGTTGTTTACCTATCCAACAAATTGTCCCATGCTAAGATTCAATACAAACCGCCCACTTTATGGTCTTCCTTATAAAAAAGGGTCGAAAATGAGTAATGTCCTAAATTAACGAGGGGATTTTCTTAACCTCCATTTTGGCTGAATTTTTAGAGAATGTAAAAATATCCTATGGAAGTCGTAGTTATGTTGTTTACCTATCCAACGAATTGTCACACGCTAAGATTCAATGCAAATCGGCCACATTATGGCCTTCCTACTAAAAAAGGGTCGAAAACGAGTAATGTCCCAAATTAACAAGGATATTTTCTTAACCCCCATTTTGGCTGAATTTTTAGAGAATGCAAAAATATCCCATGGAAGTCATAGTTATGTTGTTTACCTATCCAACGAATTGTCCCATGCTAAGATTCAATACAAACCGGCCACTTTATGGCCTTCCTTATAAAAAAGGGTCGAAAACGAGTAATGTCCTAAATTAACGAGGGGATTTTCTTAACCTCCATTTTGGCTGAATTTTTAGAGAATGCAAAAATATCCCATGGAAGTCGTAGTTATGTTGTTTACCTATCCAACGAATTGTCACACGCTAAGATTCAATGCAAATCGGCCACATTATGGCCTTCCTAGTAAAAAAGGGTCGAAAACGAGTAATGTCCCAAATTAACGAGGAGATTTTCTTAACCTCCATTTTGGCTGAATTTTTAAAAAATGCAAAAATATCCCATGGATGTCGTAGCTATGTTGTTTACCTATCCAACAAATTGTCCCATGCTAAGATTCAATACAAACCGGCCACTTTATGGCCTTCCTTATAAAAAAGGGTCGAAAACGAGTAATGTCAAAAATTAACGAGTATATTTTCTTAACCCCCATTTTGGCTGAATTTTTAGAGAATGCAAAAATATCCCATGGAAGTCGTAGTTATGCTGTTTACCTATCCAACGAATTGTCACACGCTAAGATTCAATGCAAATCGGCCACATTATGGCCTTCCTACTAAAAAAGGGTCGAAAACGAGTAATGTCCCAAATTAACGAGGATATTTTCTTAACCCCCATTTTGGCTGAATTTTTAGAGAATGCAAAAATATCCCATGGAAGTCATAGTTATGTTGTTTACCTATCCAACGAATTGTCACACGCTAAGATTCAATGCAAATCGGCCACATTATGGCCTTCCTACTAAAAAAGGGTCGAAAACGAGTAATGTCCCAAATTAACGAGGATATTTTCTTAACCCCCATTTTGGCTGAATTTTTAGAGAATGCAAAAATATCCCATGGAAGTCATAGTTATGTTGTTTACCTATCCAACGAATTGTCACACGCTAAGATTCAATGCAAATCGGCCACATTATGGCCTTCCTAGTAAAAAAGGGTCGAAAACGAGTAATGTCCCAAATTAACGAGGAGATTTTCTTAACCTCCATTTTGGCTGAATTTTTAAAAAATGCAAAAATATCCCATGGAAGTCGTAGCTATGTTGTTTACCTATCCAACAAATTGTCCCATGCTAAGATTCAATACAAACCGGCCACTTTATGGCCTTCCTTATAAAAAAGGGTCGAAAACGAGTAATGTCAAAAATTAACGAGTATATTTTCTTAACCCCCATTTTGGCTGAATTTTTAGAGAATGCAAAAATATCCCATGGAAGTCGTAGTTATGCTGTTTACCTATCCAACGAATTGTCACACGCTAAGATTCAATGCAAATCGGCCACATTATGGCCTTCCTACTAAAAAAGGGTCGAAAACGAGTAATGTCCCAAATCAACAAGGATATTTTCTTAACCCCCATTTTGGCTGAATTTTTAGAGAATGCAAAAATATCCCATGGAAGTCATAGTTATGTTGTTTACCTATCCAACGAATTGTCACACGCTAAGATTCAATGCAAAGCGGCCACATTATGGCCTTCCTAGTAAAAATGGGTCGAAAACGAGTAATGTCCCAAATTAACGAGGAGATTTTCTTAACCTCCATTTTGGCTGAATTTTTAAAAAATGCAAAAATATCCCATGGAAGTCGTAGCTATGTTGTTTACCTATCCAACGAATTGTCCCATGCTAAGATTCAATACAAACCGGCCACTTTATGGCCTTCCTTATAAAAAGGGTCGAAAACGAGTAATGTCCTAAATTAACGAGGGGATTTTCTTAACCTCCATTTTGACTGAATTTTTAGAGAATGCAAAAATATCCCATGGAAGTCGTAGTTATGTTGTTTACCTATCCAACGAATTGTCACACGCTAAGATTCAATGCAAATCGGCCACATTATGGCCTTCCTACTAAAAAAGGGTCGAAAACGAGTAATGTCCCAAATTAACGAGGATATTTTCTTAACCCCCATTTTGGCTGAATTTTTAGAGAATGCAAAAATATCCCATGGAAGTCGTAGTTATGTTGTTTACCTATCCAACGAATTGTCACACGCTAAGATTCAATGCAAGTCGGCCACATTATGGCCTTCCTACTAAAAAAGGGTCGAAAACGAGTAATGTCAATAATTAACGAGTATATTTTCTTAACCCCCATTTTGGCTGAATTTTTAGAGAATGCAAAAATATCCCATGGAAGTCGTAGTTATGCTGTTTACCTATCCAACGAATTGTCACACGCTAAGATTCAATGCAAATCGGCCACATTATGGCCTTCCTACTAAAAAAGGGTCGAAAACGAGTAATGTCCCAAATTAACGAGGATATTTTCTTAACCCCCATTTTGGCTGAATTTTAAGAGAATGCAAAAATATCCCATGGAAGTCATAGTTATGTTGTTTACCTATCCAACGAATTGTCACACGCTAAGATTCAATGCAAATCGGCCACATTATGGCCTTCCTAGTAAAAAAGGGTCGAAAACGAGTAATGTCCCAAATTAACGAGGAGATTTTCTTAACCTCCATTTTGGCTGAATTTTTAAAAAATGCAAAAATATCCCATGGAAGTCGTAGCTATGTTGTTTACCTATCCAACAAATTGTCCCATGCTAAGATTCAATACAAACCGGCCACTTTATGGCCTTCCTTATAAAAAAGGGTCGAAAACGAGTAATGTCAAAAATTAACGAGTATATTTTCTTAACCCCCATTTTGGCTGAATTTTTAGAGAATGCAAAAATATCCCATGGAAGTCGTAGTTATGCTGTTTACCTATCCAACGAATTGTCACACGCTAAGATTCAATGCAAATCGGCCACATTATGGCCTTCCTACTAAAAAAGGGTCGAAAACGAGTAATGTCCCAAATTAACGAGGATATTTTCTTAACCCCCATTTTGGCTGAATTTTTAGAGAATGCAAAAATATCCCATGGAAGTCATAGTTATGTTGTTTACCTATCCAACGAATTGTCACACGCTAAGATTCAATGCAAATCGGCCACATTATGGCCTTCCTACTAAAAAAGGGTCGAAAACGAGTAATGTCCCAAATTAACGAGGATATTTTCTTAACCCCCATTTTGGCTGAATTTTTAGAGAATGCAAAAATATCCCATGGAAGTCATAGTTATGTTGTTTACATATCCAACGAATTGTCACACGCTAAGATTCAATGCAAATCGGCCACATTTTGGCCTTCCTAGTAAAAAAGGGTCGAAAACGAGTAATGTCCCAAATTAACGAGGAGATTTTCTTAACCTCCATTTTGGCTGAATTTTTTAGAGAATGCAAAAATATCCCATGGAAGTCGCAGCTATGTTGTTTACCTATCCAACAAATTGTCCCATGCTAAGATTCAATACAAACCGCCCACTTTATGGTCTTCCTTATAAAAAAGGGTCGAAAATGAGTAATGTCCTAAATTAACGAGGGGATTTTCTTAACCTCCATTTTGGCTGAATTTTTAGAGAATGTAAAAATATCCTATGGAAGTCGTAGTTATGTTGTTTACCTATCCAACGAATTGTCACACGCTAAGATTCAATGCAAATCGGCCACATTATGGCCTTCCTACTAAAAAAGGGTCGAAAACGAGTAATGTCCCAAATTAACAAGGATATTTTCTTAACCCCCATTTTGGCTGAATTTTTAGAGAATGCAAAAATATCCCATGGAAGTCATAGTTATGTTGTTTACCTATCCAACGAATTGTCCCATGCTAAGATTCAATACAAACCGGCCACTTTATGGCCTTCCTTATAAAAAAGGGTCGAAAACGAGTAATGTCCTAAATTAACGAGGGGATTTTCTTAACCTCCATTTTGGCTGAATTTTTAGAGAATGCAAAAATATCCCATGGAAGTCGTAGTTATGTTGTTTACCTATCCAACGAATTGTCACACGCTAAGATTCAATGCAAATCGGCCACATTATGGCCTTCCTAGTAAAAAAGGGTCGAAAACGAGTAATGTCCCAAATTAACGAGGAGATTTTCTTAACCTCCATTTTGGCTGAATTTTTAAAAAATGCAAAAATATCCCATGGATGTCGTAGCTATGTTGTTTACCTATCCAACAAATTGTCCCATGCTAAGATTCAATACAAACCGGCCACTTTATGGCCTTCCTTATAAAAAAGGGTCGAAAACGAGTAATGTCAAAAATTATCGAGTATATTTTCTTAACCCCCATTTTGGCTGAATTTTTAGAGAATGCAAAAATATCCCATGGAAGTCGTAGTTATGCTGTTTACCTATCCAACGAATTGTCACACGCTAAGATTCAATGCAAATCGGCCACATTATGGCCTTCCTACTAAAAAAGGGTCGAAAACGAGTAATGTCCCAAATTAACGAGGATATTTTCTTAACCCCCATTTTGGCTGAATTTTTAGAGAATGCAAAAATATCCCATGGAAGTCATAGTTATGTTGTTTACCTATCCAACGAATTGTCACACGCTAAGATTCAATGCAAATCGGCCACATTATGGCCTTCCTACTAAAAAAGGGTCGAAAACGAGTAATGTCCCAAATTAACGAGGATATTTTCTTAACCCCCATTTTGGCTGAATTTTTAGAGAATGCAAAAATATCCCATGGAAGTCATAGTTATGTTGTTTACCTATCCAACGAATTGTCACACGCTAAGATTCAATGCAAATCGGCCACATTATGGCCTTCCTAGTAAAAAAGGGTCGAAAACGAGTAATGTCCCAAATTAACGAGGAGATTTTCTTAACCTCCATTTTGGCTGAATTTTTAAAAAATGCAAAAATATCCCATGGAAGTCGTAGCTATGTTGTTTACCTATCCAACAAATTGTCCCATGCTAAGATTCAATACAAACCGGCCACTTTATGGCCTTCCTTATAAAAAAGGGTCGAAAACGAGTAATGTCAAAAATTAACGAGTATATTTTCTTAACCCCCATTTTGGCTGAATTTTTAGAGAATGCAAAAATATCCCATGGAAGTCGTAGTTATGCTGTTTACCTATCCAACGAATTGTCACACGCTAAGATTCAATGCAAATCGGCCACATTATGGCCTTCCTACTAAAAAAGGGTCGAAAACGAGTAATGTCCCAAATTAACAAGGATATTTTCTTAACCCCCATTTTGGCTGAATTTTTAGAGAATGCAAAAATATCCCATGGAAGTCATAGTTATGTTGTTTACCTATCCAACGAATTGTCACACGCTAAGATTCAATGCAAAGCGGCCACATTATGGCCTTCCTAGTAAAAATGGGTCGAAAACGAGTAATGTCCCAAATTAACGAGGAGATTTTCTTAACCTCCATTTTGGCTGAATTTTTAAAAAATGCAAAAATATCCCATGGAAGTCGTAGCTATGTTGTTTACCTATCCAACGAATTGTCCCATGCTAAGATTCAATACAAACCGGCCACTTTATGGCCTTCCTTATAAAAAGGGTCGAAAACGAGTAATGTCCTAAATTAACGAGGGGATTTTCTTAACCTCCATTTTGACTGAATTTTTAGAGAATGCAAAAATATCCCATGGAAGTCGTAGTTATGTTGTTTACCTATCCAACGAATTGTCACACGCTAAGATTCAATGCAAATCGGCCACATTATGGCCTTCCTACTAAAAAAGGGTCGAAAACGAGTAATGTCCCAAATTAACGAGGATATTTTCTTAACCCCCATTTTGGCTGAATTTTTAGAGAATGCAAAAATATCCCATGGAAGTCGTAGTTATGTTGTTTACCTATCCAACGAATTGTCACACGCTAAGATTCAATGCAAGTCGGCCACATTATGGCCTTCCTACTAAAAAAGGGTCGAAAACGAGTAATGTCAATAATTAACGAGTATATTTTCTTAACCCCCATTTTGGCTGAATTTTTAGAGAATGCAAAAATATCCCATGGAAGTCGTAGTTATGCTGTTTACCTATCCAACGAATTGTCACACGCTAAGATTCAATGCAAATCGGCCACATTATGGCCTTCCTACTAAAAAAGGGTCGAAAACGAGTAATGTCCCAAATTAACGAGGATATTTTCTTAACCCCCATTTTGGCTGAATTTTAAGAGAATGCAAAAATATCCCATGGAAGTCATAGTTATGTTGTTTACCTATCCAACGAATTGTCACACGCTAAGATTCAATGCAAATCGGCCACATTATGGCCTTCCTAGTAAAAAAGGGTCGAAAACGAGTAATGTCCCAAATTAACGAGGAGATTTTCTTAACCTCCATTTTGGCTGAATTTTTAAAAAATGCAAAAATATCCCATGGAAGTCGTAGCTATGTTGTTTACCTATCCAACAAATTGTCCCATGCTAAGATTCAATACAAACCGGCCACTTTATGGCCTTCCTTATAAAAAAGGGTCGAAAACGAGTAATGTCAAAAATTAACGAGTATATTTTCTTAACCCCCATTTTGGCTGAATTTTTAGAGAATGCAAAAATATCCCATGGAAGTCGTAGTTATGCTGTTTACCTATCCAACGAATTGTCACACGCTAAGATTCAATGCAAATCGGCCACATTATGGCCTTCCTACTAAAAAAGGGTCGAAAACGAGTAATGTCCCAAATTAACGAGGATATTTTCTTAACCCCCATTTTGGCTGAATTTTTAGAGAATGCAAAAATATCCCATGGAAGTCATAGTTATGTTGTTTACCTATCCAACGAATTGTCACACGCTAAGATTCAATGCAAATCGGCCACATTATGGCCTTCCTACTAAAAAAGGGTCGAAAACGAGTAATGTCCCAAATTAACGAGGAGATTTTCTTAACCTCCATTTTGGCTGAATTTTTAAAAAATGCAAAAATATCCCATGGAAGTCGTAGCTATGTTGTTTACCTATCCAACGAATTGTCCCATGCTAAGATTCAATACAAACCGGCCACTTTATGGCCTTCCTTATAAAAAGGGTCGAAAACGAGTAATGTCCTAAATTAACGAGGGGATTTTCTTAACCTCCATTTTGACTGAATTTTTAGAGAATGCAAAAATATCCCATGGAAGTCGTAGTTATGTTGTTTACCTATCCAACGAATTGTCACACGCTAAGATTCAATGCAAATCGGCCACATTATGGCCTTCCTACTAAAAAAGGGTCGAAAACGAGTAATGTCCCAAATTAACGAGGATATTTTCTTAACCCCCATTTTGGCTGAATTTTTAGAGAATGCAAAAATATCCCATGGAAGTCGTAGTTATGTTGTTTACCTATCCAACGAATTGTCACACGCTAAGATTCAATGCAAGTCGGCCACATTATGGCCTTCCTACTAAAAAAGGGTCGAAAACGAGTAATGTCAATAATTAACGAGTATATTTTCTTAACCCCCATTTTGGCTGAATTTTTAGAGAATGCAAAAATATCCCATGGAAGTCGTAGTTATGCTGTTTACCTATCCAACGAATTGTCACACGCTAAGATTCAATGCAAATCGGCCACATTATGGCCTTCCTACTAAAAAAGGGTCGAAAACGAGTAATGTCCCAAATTAACGAGGATATTTTCTTAACCCCCATTTTGGCTGAATTTTAAGAGAATGCAAAAATATCCCATGGAAGTCATAGTTATGTTGTTTACCTATCCAACGAATTGTCACACGCTAAGATTCAATGCAAATCGGCCACATTATGGCCTTCCTAGTAAAAAAGGGTCGAAAACGAGTAATGTCCCAAATTAACGAGGAGATTTTCTTAACCTCCATTTTGGCTGAATTTTTAAAAAATGCAAAAATATCCCATGGAAGTCGTAGCTATGTTGTTTACCTATCCAACAAATTGTCCCATGCTAAGATTCAATACAAACCGGCCACTTTATGGCCTTCCTTATAAAAAAGGGTCGAAAACGAGTAATGTCAAAAATTAACGAGTATATTTTCTTAACCCCCATTTTGGCTGAATTTTTAGAGAATGCAAAAATATCCCATGGAAGTCGTAGTTATGCTGTTTACCTATCCAACGAATTGTCACACGCTAAGATTCAATGCAAATCGGCCACATTATGGCCTTCCTACTAAAAAAGGGTCGAAAACGAGTAATGTCCCAAATTAACGAGGATATTTTCTTAACCCCCATTTTGGCTGAATTTTTAGAGAATGCAAAAATATCCCATGGAAGTCATAGTTATGTTGTTTACCTATCCAACGAATTGTCACACGCTAAGATTCAATGCAAATCGGCCACATTATGGCCTTCCTACTAAAAAAGGGTCGAAAACGAGTAATGTCCCAAATTAACGAGGATATTTTCTTAACCCCCATTTTGGCTGAATTTTTAGAGAATGCAAAAATATCCCATGGAAGTCATAGTTATGTTGTTTACCTATCCAACGAATTGTCACACGCTAAGATTCAATGCAAATCGGCCACATTATGGCCTTCCTAGTAAAAAAGGGTCGAAAACGAGTAATGTCCCAAATTAACGAGGAGATTTTCTTAACCTCCATTTTGGCTGAATTTTTAAAAAATGCAAAAATATCCCATGGAAGTCGTAGCTATGTTGTTTACCTATCCAACGAATTGTCCCATGCTAAGATTCAATACAAACCGGCCACTTTATGGCCTTCCTTATAAAAAGGGTCGAAAACGAGTAATGTCCTAAATTAACGAGGGGATTTTCTTAACCTCCATTTTGACTGAATTTTTAGAGAATGCAAAAATATCCCATGGAAGTCGTAGTTATGTTGTTTACCTATCCAACGAATTGTCACACGCTAAGATTCAATGCAAATCGGCCACATTATGGCCTTCCTACTAAAAAAGGGTCGAAAACGAGTAATGTCCCAAATTAACGAGGATATTTTCTTAACCCCCATTTTGGCTGAATTTTTAGAGAATGCAAAAATATCCCATGGAAGTCGTAGTTATGTTGTTTACCTATCCAACGAATTGTCACACGCTAAGATTCAATGCAAGTCGGCCACATTATGGCCTTCCTACTAAAAAAGGGTCGAAAACGAGTAATGTCAATAATTAACGAGTATATTTTCTTAACCCCCATTTTGGCTGAATTTTTAGAGAATGCAAAAATATCCCATGGAAGTCGTAGTTATGCTGTTTACCTATCCAACGAATTGTCACACGCTAAGATTCAATGCAAATCGGCCACATTATGGCCTTCCTACTAAAAAAGGGTCGAAAACGAGTAATGTCCCAAATTAACGAGGATATTTTCTTAACCCCCATTTTGGCTGAATTTTTAGAGAATGCAAAAATATCCCATGGAAGTCATAGTTATGTTGTTTACCTATCCAACGAATTGTCACACGCTAAGATTCAATGCAAATCGGCCACATTATGGCCTTCCTACTAAAAAAGGGTCGAAAACGAGTAATGTCCCAAATTAACGAGGATATTTTCTTAACACCCATTTTGGCTGAATTTTTAGAGAATGCAAAAATATCCCATGGAAGTCATAGTTATGTTGTTTACCTATCCAACGAATTGTCACACGCTAAGATTCAATGCAAATCGGCCACATTATGGCCTTCCTAGTAAAAAAGGGTCGAAAACGAGTAATGTCCCAAATTAACGAGGAGATTTTCTTAACCTCCATTTTGGCTGAATTTTTAAAAAATGCAAAAATATCCCATGGAAGTCGTAGCTATGTTGTTTACCTATCCAACGAATTGTCCCATGCTAAGATTCAATACAAACCGGCCACTTTATGGCCTTCCTTATAAAAAGGGTCGAAAACGAGTAATGTCCTAAATTAACGAGGGGATTTTCTTAACCTCCATTTTGACTGAATTTTTAGAGAATGCAAAAATATCCCATGGAAGTCGTAGTTATGTTGTTTACCTATCCAACGAATTGTCACACGCTAAGATTCAATGCAAATCGGCCACATTATGGCCTTCCTACTAAAAAAGGGTCGAAAACGAGTAATGTCCCAAATTAACGAGGATATTTTCTTAACCCCCATTTTGGCTGAATTTTTAGAGAATGCAAAAATATCCCATGGAAGTCGTAGTTATGTTGTTTACCTATCCAACGAATTGTCACACGCTAAGATTCAATGCAAGTCGGCCACATTATGGCCTTCCTACTAAAAAAGGGTCGAAAACGAGTAATGTCAATAATTAACGAGTATATTTTCTTAACCCCCATTTTGGCTGAATTTTTAGAGAATGCAAAAATATCCCATGGAAGTCGTAGTTATGCTGTTTACCTATCCAACGAATTGTCACACGCTAAGATTCAATGCAAATCGGCCACATTATGGCCTTCCTACTAAAAAAGGGTCGAAAACGAGTAATGTCAAAAATTAACGAGTATATTTTCTTAACCCCCATTTTGGCTGAATTTTTAGAGAATGCAAAAATATCCCATGGAAGTCATAGTTATGTTGTTTACATATCCAACGAATTGTCACACGCTAAGATTCAATGCAAATCGGCCACATTTTGGCCTTCCTAGTAAAAAAGGGTCGAAAACGAGTAATGTCCCAAATTAACGAGGAGATTTTCTTAACCTCCATTTTGGCTGAATTTTTTAGAGAATGCAAAAATATCCCATGGAAGTCGCAGCTATGTTGTTTACCTATCCAACAAATTGTCCCATGCTAAGATTCAATACAAACCGCCCACTTTATGGTCTTCCTTATAAAAAAGGGTCGAAAATGAGTAATGTCCTAAATTAACGAGGGGATTTTCTTAACCTCCATTTTGGCTGAATTTTTAGAGAATGTAAAAATATCCTATGGAAGTCGTAGTCATGTTGTTTACCTATCCAACGAATTGTCACACGCTAAGATTCAATGCAAATCGGCCACATTATGGCCTTCCTACTAAAAAAGGGTCGAAAACGAGTAATGTCCCAAATTAACAAGGATATTTTCTTAACCCCCATTTTGGCTGAATTTTTAGAGAATGCAAAAATATCCCATGGAAGTCATAGTTATGTTGTTTACCTATCCAACGAATTGTCCCATGCTAAGATTCAATACAAACCGGCCACTTTATGGCCTTCCTTATAAAAAAGGGTCGAAAACGAGTAATGTCCTAAATTAACGAGGGGATTTTCTTAACCTCCATTTTGGCTGAATTTTTAGAGAATGCAAAAATATCCCATGGAAGTCGTAGTTATGTTGTTTACCTATCCAACGAATTGTCACACGCTAAGATTCAATGCAAATCGGCCACATTATGGCCTTCCTAGTAAAAAAGGGTCGAAAACGAGTAATGTCCCAAATTAACGAGGAGATTTTCTTAACCTCCATTTTGGCTGAATTTTTAAAAAATGCAAAAATATCCCATGGATGTCGTAGCTATGTTGTTTACCTATCCAACAAATTGTCCCATGCTAAGATTCAATACAAACCGGCCACTTTATGGCCTTCCTTATAAAAAAGGGTCGAAAACGAGTAATGTCAAAAATTAACGAGTATATTTTCTTAACCCCCATTTTGGCTGAATTTTTAGAGAATGCAAAAATATCCCATGGCAGTCGTAGTTATGCTGTTTACCTATCCAACGAATTGTCACACGCTAAGATTCAATGCAAATCGGCCACATTATGGCCTTCCTACTAAAAAAGGGTCGAAAACGAGTAATGTCCCAAATTAACGAGGATATTTTCTTAACCCCCATTTTGGCTGAATTTTTAGAGAATGCAAAAATATCCCATGGAAGTCATAGTTATGTTGTTTACCTATCCAACGAATTGTCACACGCTAAGATTCAATGCAAATCGGCCACATTATGGCCTTCCTACTAAAAAAGGGTCGAAAACGAGTAATGTCCCAAATTAACGAGGATATTTTCTTAACCCCCATTTTGGCTGAATTTTTAGAGAATGCAAAAATATCCCATGGAAGTCATAGTTATGTTGTTTACCTATCCAACGAATTGTCACACGCTAAGATTCAATGCAAATCGGCCACATTATGGCCTTCCTAGTAAAAAAGGGTCGAAAACGAGTAATGTCCCAAATTAACGAGGAGATTTTCTTAACCTCCATTTTGGCTGAATTTTTAAAAAATGCAAAAATATCCCATGGAAGTCGTAGCTATGTTGTTTACCTATCCAACAAATTGTCCCATGCTAAGATTCAATACAAACCGGCCACTTTATGGCCTTCCTTATAAAAAAGGGTCGAAAACGAGTAATGTCAAAAATTAACGAGTATATTTTCTTAACCCCCATTTTGGCTGAATTTTTAGAGAATGCAAAAATATCCCATGGAAGTCGTAGTTATGCTGTTTACCTATCCAACGAATTGTCACACGCTAAGATTCAATGCAAATCGGCCACATTATGGCCTTCCTACTAAAAAAGGGTCGAAAACGAGTAATGTCCCAAATTAACAAGGATATTTTCTTAACCCCCATTTTGGCTGAATTTTTAGAGAATGCAAAAATATCCCATGGAAGTCATAGTTATGTTGTTTACCTATCCAACGAATTGTCACACGCTAAGATTCAATGCAAAGCGGCCACATTATGGCCTTCCTAGTAAAAATGGGTCGAAAACGAGTAATGTTCCAAATTAACGAGGAGATTTTCTTAACCTCCATTTTGGCTGAATTTTTAAAAAATGCAAAAATATCCCATGGAAGTCGTAGCTATGTTGTTTACCTATCCAACGAATTGTCCCATGCTAAGATTCAATACAAACCGGCCACTTTATGGCCTTCCTTATAAAAAGGGTCGAAAACGAGTAATGTCCTAAATTAACGAGGGGATTTTCTTAACCTCCATTTTGACTGAATTTTTAGAGAATGCAAAAATATCCCATGGAAGTCGTAGTTATGTTGTTTACCTATCCAACGAATTGTCACACGCTAAGATTGAATGCAAATCGGCCACATTATGGCCTTCCTACTAAAAAAGGGTCGAAAACGAGTAATGTCCCAAATTAACGAGGATATTTTCTTAACCCCCATTTTGGCTGAATTTTTAGAGAATGCAAAAATATCCCATGGAAGTCGTAGTTATGTTGTTTACCTATCCAACGAATTGTCACACGCTAAGATTCAATGCAAGTCGGCCACATTATGGCCTTCCTACTAAAAAAGGGTCGAAAACGAGTAATGTCAATAATTAACGAGTATATTTTCTTAACCCCCATTTTGGCTGAATTTTTAGAGAATGCAAAAATATCCCATGGAAGTCGTAGTTATGCTGTTTACCTATCCAACGAATTGTCACACGCTAAGATTCAATGCAAATCGGCCACATTATGGCCTTCCTACTAAAAAAGGGTCGAAAACGAGTAATGTCCCAAATTAACGAGGATATTTTCTTAACCCCCATTTTGGCTGAATTTTAAGAGAATGCAAAAATATCCCATGGAAGTCATAGTTATGTTGTTTACCTATCCAACGAATTGTCACACGCTAAGATTCAATGCAAATCGGCCACATTATGGCCTTCCTAGTAAAAAAGGGTCGAAAACGAGTAATGTCCCAAATTAACGAGGAGATTTTCTTAACCTCCATTTTGGCTGAATTTTTAAAAAATGCAAAAATATCCCATGGAAGTCGTAGCTATGTTGTTTACCTATCCAACAAATTGTCCCATGCTAAGATTCAATACAAACCGGCCACTTTATGGCCTTCCTTATAAAAAAGGGTCGAAAACGAGTAATGTCAAAAATTAACTAGTATATTTTCTTAACCCCCATTTTGGCTGAATTTTTAGAGAATGCAAAAATATCCCATGGAAGTCGTAGTTATGCTGTTTACCTATCCAACGAATTGTCACACGCTAAGATTCAATGCAAATCGGCCACATTATGGCCTTCCTACTAAAAAAGGGTCGAAAACGAGTAATGTCCCAAATTAACGAGGATATTTTCTTAACCCCCATTTTGGCTGAATTTTTAGAGAATGCAAAAATATCCCATGGAAGTCATAGTTATGTTGTTTACCTATCCAACGAATTGTCACACGCTAAGATTCAATGCAAATCGGCCACATTATGGCCTTCCTACTAAAAAAGGGTCGAAAACGAGTAATGTCCCAAATTAACGAGGATATTTTCTTAACCCCCATTTTGGCTGAATTTTTAGAGAATGCAAAAATATCCCATGGAAGTCATAGTTATGTTGTTTACCTATCCAACGAATTGTCACACGCTAAGATTCAATGCAAATCGGCCACATTATGGCCTTCCTAGTAAAAAAGGGTCGAAAACGAGTAATGTCCCAAATTAACGAGGAGATTTTCTTAACCTCCATTTTGGCTGAATTTTTAAAAAATGCAAAAATATCCCATGGAAGTCGTAGCTATGTTGTTTACCTATCCAACGAATTGTCCCATGCTAAGATTCAATACAAACCGGCCACTTTATGGCCTTCCTTATAAAAAGGGTCGAAAACGAGTAATGTCCTAAATTAACGAGGGGATTTTCTTAACCTCCATTTTGACTGAATTTTTAGAGAATGCAAAAATATCCCATGGAAGTCGTAGTTATGTTGTTTACCTATCCAACGAATTGTCACACGCTAAGATTCAATGCAAATCGGCCACATTATGGCCTTCCTACTAAAAAAGGGTCGAAAACGAGTAATGTCCCAAATTAACGAGGATATTTTCTTAACCCCCATTTTGGCTGAATTTTTAGAGAATGCAAAAATATCCCATGGAAGTCGTAGTTATGTTGTTTACCTATCCAACGAATTGTCACACCCTAAGATTCAATGCAAGTCGGCCACATTATGGCCTTCCTACTAAAAAAGGGTCGAAAACGAGTAATGTCAATAATTAACGAGTATATTTTCTTAACCCCCATTTTGGCTGAATTTTTAGAGAATGCAAAAATATCCCATGGAAGTCGTAGTTATGCTGTTTACCTATCCAACGAATTGTCACACGCTAAGATTCAATGCAAATCGGCCACATTATGGCCTTCCTACTAAAAAAGGGTCGAAAACGAGTAATGTCCCAAATTAACGAGGATATTTTCTTAACCCCCATTTTGGCTGAATTTTAAGAGAATGCAAAAATATCCCATGGAAGTCATAGTTATGTTGTTTACCTATCCAACGAATTGTCACACGCTAAGATTCAATGCAAATCGGCCACATTATGGCCTTCCTAGTAAAAAAGGGTCGAAAACGAGTAATGTCCCAAATTAACGAGGATATTTTCTTAACCCCCATTTTGGCTGAATTTTTAGAGAATGCAAAAATATCCCATGGAAGTCGTAGTTATGTTGTTTACCTATCCAACGAATTGTCACACGCTAAGATTCAATGCAAGTCGGCCACATTATGGCCTTCCTACTAAAAAAGGGTCGAAAACGAGTAATGTCAATAATTAACGAGTATATTTTCTTAACCCCCATTTTGGCTGAATTTTTAGAGAATGCAAAAATATCCCATGGAAGTCGTAGTTATGCTGTTTACCTATCCAACGAATTGTCACACGCTAAGATTCAATGCAAATCGGCCACATTATGGCCTTCCTACTAAAAAAGGGTCGAAAACGAGTAATGTCCCAAATTAACGAGGATATTTTCTTAACCCCCATTTTGGCTGAATTTTAAGAGAATGCAAAAATATCCCATGGAAGTCATAGTTATGTTGTTTACCTATCCAACGAATTGTCACACGCTAAGATTCAATGCAAATCGGCCACATTATGGCCTTCCTAGTAAAAAAGGGTCGAAAACGAGTAATGTCCCAAATTAACGAGGAGATTTTCTTAACCTCCATTTTGGCTGAATTTTTAAAAAATGCAAAAATATCCCATGGAAGTCGTAGCTATGTTGTTTACCTATCCAACAAATTGTCCCATGCTAAGATTCAATACAAACCGGCCACTTTATGGCCTTCCTTATAAAAAAGGGTCGAAAACGAGTAATGTCAAAAATTAACGAGTATATTTTCTTAACCCCCATTTTGGCTGAATTTTTAGAGAATGCAAAAATATCCCATGGAAGTCGTAGTTATGCTGTTTACCTATCCAACGAATTGTCACACGCTAAGATTCAATGCAAATCGGCCACATTATGGCCTTCCTACTAAAAAAGGGTCGAAAACGAGTAATGTCCCAAATTAACGAGGATATTTTCTTAACCCCCATTTTGGCTGAATTTTTAGAGAATGCAAAAATATCCCATGGAAGTCATAGTTATGTTGTTTACCTATCCAACGAATTGTCACACGCTAAGATTCAATGCAAATCGGCCACATTATGGCCTTCCTACTAAAAAAGGGTCGAAAACGAGTAATGTCCCAAATTAACGAGGATATTTTCTTAACCCCCATTTTGGCTGAATTTTTAGAGAATGCAAAAATATCCCATGGAAGTCATAGTTATGTTGTTTACCTATCCAACGAATTGTCACACGCTAAGATTCAATGCAAATCGGCCACATTATGGCCTTCCTAGTAAAAAAGGGTCGAAAACGAGTAATGTCCCAAATTAACGAGGAGATTTTCTTAACCTCCATTTTGGCTGAATTTTTAAAAAATGCAAAAATATCCCATGGAAGTCGTAGCTATGTTGTTTACCTATCCAACGAATTGTCCCATGCTAAGATTCAATACAAACCGGCCACTTTATGGCCTTCCTTATAAAAAGGGTCGAAAACGAGTAATGTCCTAAATTAACGAGGGGATTTTCTTAACCTCCATTTTGACTGAATTTTTAGAGAATGCAAAAATATCCCATGGAAGTCGTAGTTATGTTGTTTACCTATCCAACGAATTGTCACACGCTAAGATTCAATGCAAATCGGCCACATTATGGCCTTCCTACTAAAAAAGGGTCGAAAACGAGTAATGTCCCAAATTAACGAGGATATTTTCTTAACCCCCATTTTGGCTGAATTTTTAGAGAATGCAAAAATATCCCATGGAAGTCGTAGTTATGTTGTTTACCTATCCAACGAATTGTCACACGCTAAGATTCAATGCAAGTCGGCCACATTATGGCCTTCCTACTAAAAAAGGGTCGAAAACGAGTAATGTCAATAATTAACGAGTATATTTTCTTAACCCCCATTTTGGCTGAATTTTTAGAGAATGCAAAAATATCCCATGGAAGTCGTAGTTATGCTGTTTACCTATCCAACGAATTGTCACACGCTAAGATTCAATGCAAATCGGCCACATTATGGCCTTCCTACTAAAAAAGGGTCGAAAACGAGTAATGTCCCAAATTAACGAGGATATTTTCTTAACCCCCATTTTGGCTGAATTTTAAGAGAATGCAAAAATATCCCATGGAAGTCATAGTTATGTTGTTTACCTATCCAACGAATTGTCACACGCTAAGATTCAATGCAAATCGGCCACATTATGGCCTTCCTAGTAAAAAAGGGTCGAAAACGAGTAATGTCCCAAATTAACGAGGAGATTTTCTTAACCTCCATTTTGGCTGAATTTTTAAAAAATGCAAAAATATCCCATGGATGTCGTAGCTATGTTGTTTACCTATCCAACAAATTGTCCCATGCTAAGATTCAATACAAACCGGCCACTTTATGGCCTTCCTTATAAAAAAGGGTCGAAAACGAGTAATGTCAAAAATTAACGAGTATATTTTCTTAACCCCCATTTTGGCTGAATTTTTAGAGAATGCAAAAATATCCCATGGAAGTCGTAGTTATGCTGTTTACCTATCCAACGAATTGTCACACGCTAAGATTCAATGCAAATCGGCCACATTATGGCCTTCCTAGTAAAAAAGGGTCGAAAACGAGTAATGTCCCAAATTAACGAGGAGATTTTCTTAACCTCCATTTTGGCTGAATTTTTAAAAAATGCAAAAATATCCCATGGAAGTCGTAGCTATGTTGTTTACCTATCCAACAAATTGTCCCATGCTAAGATTCAATACAAACCGGCCACTTTATGGCCTTCCTTATAAAAAAGGGTCGAAAACGAGTAATGTCAAAAATTAACGAGTATATTTTCTTAACCCCCATTTTGGCTGAATTTTTAGAGAATGCAAAAATATCCCATGGAAGTCGTAGTTATGCTGTTTACCTATCCAACGAATTGTCACACGCTAAGATTCAATGCAAATCGGCCACATTATGGCCTTCCTACTAAAAAAGGGTCGAAAACGAGTAATGTCCCAAATTAACAAGGATATTTTCTTAACCCCCATTTTGGCTGAATTTTTAGAGAATGCAAAAATATCCCATGGAAGTCATAGTTATGTTGTTTACCTATCCAACGAATTGTCACACGCTAAGATTCAATGCAAAGCGGCCACATTATGGCCTTCCTAGTAAAAATGGGTCGAAAACGAGTAATGTCCCAAATTAACGAGGAGATTTTCTTAACCTCCATTTTGGCTGAATTTTTAAAAAATGCAAAAATATCCCATGGAAGTCGTAGCTATGTTGTTTACCTATCCAACGAATTGTCCCATGCTAAGATTCAATACAAACCGGCCACTTTATGGCTTTCCTTATAAAAAGGGTCGAAAACGAGTAATGTCCTAAATTAACGAGGGGATTTTCTTAACCTCCATTTTGACTGAATTTTTAGAGAATGCAAAAATATCCCATGGAAGTCGTAGTTATGTTGTTTACCTATCCAACGAATTGTCACACGCTAAGATTCAATGCAAATCGGCCACATTATGGCCTTCCTACTAAAAAAGGGTCGAAAACGAGTAATGTCCCAAATTAACGAGGATATTTTCTTAACCCCCATTTTGGCTGAATTTTTAGAGAATGCAAAAATATCCCATGGAAGTCGTAGTTATGTTGTTTACCTATCCAACGAATTGTCACACGCTAAGATTCAATGCAAGTCGGCCACATTATGGCCTTCCTACTAAAAAAGGGTCGAAAACGAGTAATGTCAATAATTAACGAGTATATTTTCTTAACTCCCATTTTGGCTGAATTTTTAGAGAATGCAAAAATATCCCATGGAAGTCGTAGTTATGCTGTTTACCTATCCAACGAATTGTCACACGCTAAGATTCAATGCAAATCGGCCACATTATGGCCTTCCTACTAAAAAAGGGTCGAAAACGAGTAATGTCCCAAATTAACGAGGATATTTTCTTAACCCCCATTTTGGCTGAATTTTAAGAGAATGCAAAAATATCCCATGGAAGTCATAGTTATGTTGTTTACCTATCCAACGAATTGTCACACGCTAAGATTCAATGCAAATCGGCCACATTATGGCCTTCCTAGTAAAAAAGGGTCGAAAACGAGTAATGTCCCAAATTAACGAGGAGATTTTCTTAACCTCCATTTTGGCTGAATTTTTAAAAAATGCAAAAATATCCCATGGAAGTCGTAGCTATGTTGTTTACCTATCCAACAAATTGTCCCATGCTAAGATTCAATACAAACCGGCCACTTTATGGCCTTCCTTATAAAAAAGGGTCGAAAACGAGTAATGTCAAAAATTAACGAGTATATTTTCTTAACCCCCATTTTGGCTGAATTTTTAGAGAATGCAAAAATATCCCATGGAAGTCGTAGTTATGCTGTTTACCTATCCAACGAATTGTCACACGCTAAGATTCAATGCAAATCGGCCACATTATGGCCTTCCTACTAAAAAAGGGTCGAAAACGAGTAATGTCCCAAATTAACGAGGATATTTTCTTAACCCCCATTTTGGCTGAATTTTTAGAGAATGCAAAAATATCCCATGGAAGTCATAGTTATGTTGTTTACCTATCCAACGAATTGTCACACGCTAAGATTCAATGCAAATCGGCCACATTATGGCCTTCCTACTAAAAAAGGGTCGAAAACGAGTAATGTCCCAAATTAACGAGGATATTTTCTTAACCCCCATTTTGGCTGAATTTTTAGAGAATGCAAAAATATCCCATGGAAGTCATAGTTATGTTGTTTACCTATCCAACGAATTGTCACACGCTAAGATTCAATGCAAATCGGCCACATTATGGCCTTCCTAGTAAAAAAGGGTCGAAAACGAGTAATGTCCCAAATTAACGAGGAGATTTTCTTAACCTCCATTTTGGCTGAATTTTTAAAAAATGCAAAAATATCCCATGGAAGTCGTAGCTATGTTGTTTACCTATCCAACGAATTGTCCCATGCTAAGATTCAATACAAACCGGCCACTTTATGGCCTTCCTTATAAAAAGGGTCGAAAACGAGTAATGTCCTAAATTAACGAGGGGATTTTCTTAACCTCCATTTTGACTGAATTTTTAGAGAATGCAAAAATATCCCATGGAAGTCGTAGTTATGTTGTTTACCTATCCAACAAATTGTCCCATGCTAAGATTCAATACAAACCGGCCACTTTATGGCCTTCCTTATAAAAAAGGGTCGAAAACGAGTAATGTCAAAAATTAACGAGTATATTTTCTTAACCCCCATTTTGGCTGAATTTTTAGAGAATGCAAAAATATCCCATGGAAGTCGTAGTTATGCTGTTTACCTATCCAACGAATTGTCACACGCTAAGATTCAATGCAAATCGGCCACATTATGGCCTTCCTACTAAAAAAGGGTCGAAAACGAGTAATGTCCCAAATTAACGAGGATATTTTCTTAACCCCCATTTTGGCTGAATTTTTAGAGAATGCAAAAATATCCCATGGAAGTCATAGTTATGTTGTTTACCTATCCAACGAATTGTCACACGCTAAGATTCAATGCAAATCGGCCACATTATGGCCTTCCTACTAAAAAAGGGTCGAAAACGAGTAATGTCCCAAATTAACGAGGATATTTTCTTAACCCCCATTTTGGCTGAATTTTTAGAGAATGCAAAAATATCCCATGGAAGTCATAGTTATGTTGTTTACCTATCCAACGAATTGTCACACGCTAAGATTCAATGCAAATCGGCCACATTATGGCCTTCCTAGTAAAAAAGGGTCGAAAACGAGTAATGTCCCAAATTAACGAGGAGATTTTCTTAACCTCCATTTTGGCTGAATTTTTAAAAAATGCAAAAATATCCCATGGAAGTCGTAGCTATGTTGTTTACCTATCCAACGAATTGTCCCATGCTAAGATTCAATACAAACCGGCCACTTTATGGCCTTCCTTATAAAAAGGGTCGAAAACGAGTAATGTCCTAAATTAACGAGGGGATTTTCTTAACCTCCATTTTGACTGAATTTTTAGAGAATGCAAAAATATCCCATGGAAGTCGTAGTTATGTTGTTTACCTATCCAACGAATTGTCACACGCTAAGATTCAATGCAAATCGGCCACATTATGGCCTTCCTACTAAAAAAGGGTCGAAAACGAGTAATGTCCCAAATTAACGAGGATATTTTCTTAACCCCCATTTTGGCTGAATTTTTAGAGAATGCAAAAATATCCCATGGAAGTCGTAGTTATGTTGTTTACCTATCCAACGAATTGTCACACGCTAAGATTCAATGCAAGTCGGCCACATTATGGCCTTCCTACTAAAAAAGGGTCGAAAACGAGTAATGTCAATAATTAACGAGTATATTTTCTTAACCCCCATTTTGGCTGAATTTTTAGAGAATGCAAAAATATCCCATGGAAGTCGTAGTTATGCTGTTTACCTATCCAACGAATTGTCACACGCTAAGATTCAATGCAAATCGGCCACATTATGGCCTTCCTACTAAAAAAGGGTCGAAAACGAGTAATGTCCCAAATTAACGAGGATATTTTCTTAACCCCCATTTTGGCTGAATTTTAAGAGAATGCAAAAATATCCCATGGAAGTCATAGTTATGTTGTTTACCTATCCAACGAATTGTCACACGCTAAGATTCAATGCAAATCGGCCACATTATGGCCTTCCTAGTAAAAAAGGGTCGAAAACGAGTAATGTCCCAAATTAACGAGGAGATTTTCTTAACCTCCATTTTGGCTGAATTTTTAAAAAATGCAAAAATATCCCATGGATGTCGTAGCTATGTTGTTTACCTATCCAACAAATTGTCCCATGCTAAGATTCAATACAAACCGGCCACTTTATGGCCTTCCTTATAAAAAAGGGTCGAAAACGAGTAATGTCAAAAATTAACGAGTATATTTTCTTAACCCCCATTTTGGCTGAATTTTTAGAGAATGCAAAAATATCCCATGGAAGTCGTAGTTATGCTGTTTACCTATCCAACGAATTGTCACACGCTAAGATTCAATGCAAATCGGCCACATTATGGCCTTCCTACTAAAAAAGGGTCGAAAACGAGTAATGTCCCAAATTAACGAGGATATTTTCTTAACCCCCATTTTGGCTGAATTTTTAGAGAATGCAAAAATATCCCATGGAAGTCATAGTTATGTTGTTTACCTATCCAACGAATTGTCACACGCTAAGATTCAATGCAAATCGGCCACATTATGGCCTTCCTAGTAAAAAAGGGTCGAAAACGAGTAATGTCCCAAATTAACGAGGAGATTTTCTTAACCTCCATTTTGGCTGAATTTTTAAAAAATGCAAAAATATCCCATGGAAGTCGTAGCTATGTTGTTTACCTATCCAACAAATTGTCCCATGCTAAGATTCAATACAAACCGCCCACTTTATGGCCTTCCTTATAAAAAAGGGTCGAAAACGAGTAATGTCCTAAATTAACGAGGGGATTTTCTTAACCTCCATTTTGGCTGAATTTTTAGAGAATGCAAAAATATCCCATGGAAGTCGTAGTTATGTTGTTTACCTATCCAACGAATTGTCACACGCTAAGATTCAATGCAAATCGGCCACATTATGGCCTTCCTACCAAAAAAGGGTCGAAAACGAGTAATGTCCCAAATTAACAAGGATATTTTCTTAACCCCCATTTTGGCTGAATTTTTAGAGAATGCAAAAATATCCCATGGAAGTCATAGTTATGTTGTTTACCTATCCAACGAATTGTCACACGCTAAGATTCAATGCAAATCGGCCACATTATGGCCTTCCTAGTAAAAATGGGTCGAAAACGAGTAATGTCCCAAATTAACGAGGAGATTTTCTTAACCTCCATTTTGGCTGAATTTTTAAAAAATGCAAAAATATCCCATGGAAGTCGTAGCTATGTTGTTTACCTATCCAACGAATTGTCCCATGCTAAGATTCAATACAAACCGGCCACTTTATGGCCTTCCTTATAAAAAGGGTCGAAAACGAGTAATGTCCTAAATTAACGAGGGGATTTTCTTAACCTCCATTTTGACTGAATTTTTAGAGAATGCAAAAATATCCCATGGAAGTCGTAGTTATGTTGTTTACCTATCCAACGAATTGTCACACGCTAAGATTCAATGCAAATCGGCCACATTATGGCCTTCCTACTAAAAAAGGGTCGAAAACGAGTAATGTCCCAAATTAACGAGGATATTTTCTTAACC
Organism: Medicago sativa; assembly: GCF_051527215.1. Classification (NCBI taxonomy): domain Eukaryota; kingdom Viridiplantae; phylum Streptophyta; class Magnoliopsida; order Fabales; family Fabaceae; genus Medicago; species Medicago sativa. The sequence continues at coordinate 98,851,580 of NC_140754.1, read as the reverse complement.
CCCATTTTGGCTGAATTTTTAGAGAATGCAAAAATATCCCATGGAAGTCGTAGTTATGTTGTTTACCTATCCAACGAATTGTCACACGCTAAGATTCAATGCAAGTCGGCCACATTATGGCCTTCCTACTAAAAAAGGGTCGAAAACGAGTAATGTCAATAATTAACGAGTATATTTTCTTAACCCCCATTTTGGCTGAATTTTTAGAGAATGCAAAAATATCCCATGGAAGTCGTAGTTATGCTGTTTACCTATCCAACGAATTGTCACACGCTAAGATTCAATGCAAATCGGCCACATTATGGCCTTCCTACTAAAAAAGGGTCGAAAACGAGTAATGTCCCAAATTAACGAGGATATTTTCTTAACCCCCATTTTGGCTGAATTTTAAGAGAATGCAAAAATATCCCATGGAAGTCATAGTTATGTTGTTTACCTATCCAACGAATTGTCACACGCTAAGATTCAATGCAAATCGGCCACATTATGGCCTTCCTAGTAAAAAAGGGTCGAAAACGAGTAATGTCCCAAATTAACGAGGAGATTTTCTTAACCTCCATTTTGGCTGAATTTTTAAAAAATGCAAAAATATCCCATGGAAGTCGTAGCTATGTTGTTTACCTATCCAACAAATTGTCCCATGCTAAGATTCAATACAAACCGGCCACTTTATGGCCTTCCTTATAAAAAAGGGTCGAAAACGAGTAATGTCAAAAATTAACGAGTATATTTTCTTAACCCCCATTTTGGCTGAATTTTTAGAGAATGCAAAAATATCCCATGGAAGTCGTAGTTATGCTGTTTACCTATCCAACGAATTGTCACACGCTAAGATTCAATGCAAATCGGCCACATTATGGCCTTCCTACTAAAAAAGGGTCGAAAACGAGTAATGTCCCAAATTAACGAGGATATTTTCTTAACCCCCATTTTGGCTGAATTTTTAGAGAATGCAAAAATATCCCATGGAAGTCATAGTTATGTTGTTTACCTATCCAACGAATTGTCACACGCTAAGATTCAATGCAAATCGGCCACATTATGGCCTTCCTACTAAAAAAGGGTCGAAAACGAGTAATGTCCCAAATTAACGAGGATATTTTCTTAACCCCCATTTTGGCTGAATTTTTAGAGAATGCAAAAATATCCCATGGAAGTCATAGTTATGTTGTTTACCTATCCAACGAATTGTCACACGCTAAGATTCAATGCAAATCGGCCACATTATGGCCTTCCTAGTAAAAAAGGGTCGAAAACGAGTAATGTCCCAAATTAACGAGGAGATTTTCTTAACCTCCATTTTGGCTGAATTTTTAAAAAATGCAAAAATATCCCATGGAAGTCGTAGCTATGTTGTTTACCTATCCAACGAATTGTCCCATGCTAAGATTCAATACAAACCGGCCACTTTATGGCCTTCCTTATAAAAAAGGGTCGAAAACGAGTAATGTCCTAAATTAACGAGGGGATTTTCTTAACCTCCATTTTGGCTGAATTTTTAGAGAATGCAAAAATATCCCATGGAAGTCGTAGTTATGTTGTTTACCTATCCAACGAATTGTCACACGCTAAGATTCAATGCAAATCGGCCACATTATGGCCTTCCTACCAAAAAAGGGTCGAAAACGAGTAATGTCCCAAATTAACAAGGATATTTTCTTAACCCCCATTTTGGCTGAATTTTTAGAGAATGCAAAAATATCCCATGGAAGTCATAGTTATGTTGTTTACCTATCCAACGAATTGTCACACGCTAAGATTCAATGCAAATCGGCCACATTATGGCCTTCCTAGTAAAAATGGGTCGAAAACGAGTAATGTCCCAAATTAACGAGGAGATTTTCTTAACCTCCATTTTGGCTGAATTTTTAAAAAATGCAAAAATATCCCATGGAAGTCGTAGCTATGTTGTTTACCTATCCAACGAATTGTCCCATGCTAAGATTCAATACAAACCGGCCACTTTATGGCCTTCCTTATAAAAAAGGGTCCAAAACGAGTAATGTCCTAAATTAACGAGGGGATTTTCTTAACCTCCATTTTGGCTGAATTTTTAGAGAATGCAAAAATATCCCATGGAAGTCGTAGTTATGTTGTTTACCTATCCAACGAATTGTCACACGCTAAGATTCAATGCAAATCGGCCACATTATGGCCTTCCTACTAAAAAAGGGTCGAAAACGAGTAATGTCCCAAATTAACGAGGATATTTTCTTAACCCCCATTTTGGCTGAATTTTTAGAGAATGCAAAAATATCCCATGGAAGTCATAGTTATGTTGTTTACCTATCCAACGAATTGTCACACGCTAAGATTCAATGCAAATCGGCCACATTATGGCCTTCCTACTAAAAAAGGGTCGAAAACGAGTAATGTCCCAAATTAACGAGGATATTTTCTTAACCCCCATTTTGGCTGAATTTTTAGAGAATGCAAAAATATCCGATGGAAGTCGTAGTTATGTTGTTTACCTATCCAACGAATTGTCACACGCTAAGATTCAATGCAAATCGGCCACATTATGGCCTTCCTAGTAAAAAAGGGTCGAAAACGAGTAATGTCCCAAATTAACGAGGAGATTTTCTTAACCTCCATTTTGGCTGAATTTTTAAAAAATGCAAAAATATCACATGGAAGTCGTAGCTATGTTGTTTACCTATCCAACAAATTGTCCCATGCTAAGATTCAATACAAACCGGCCACTTTAGGGCCTTCCTTATAAAAAAGGGTCGAAAACGAGTAATGTCCTAAATTAACGAGGGGATTTTCTTAACCTCCATTTTGGCTGAATTTTTAGAGAATGCAAAAATATCCCATGGAAGTCGTAGTTATGTTGTTTACCTATCCAACGAATTGTCACACGCTAAGATTCAATGCAAATCGGCCACATTATGGCCTTCCTACTAAAGAAGGGTCGAAAACGAGTAATGTCCCAAATTAACAAGGATATTTTCTTAACCCCCATTTTGGCTGAATTTTTAGAGAATGCAAAAATATCCCATGGAAGTCATAGTTATGTTGTTTACCTATCCAACGAATTGTCACACGCTAAGATTCAATGCAAATCGGCCACATTATGGCCTTCCTAGTAAAAATGGGTCGAAAACGAGTAATGTCCCAAATTAACGAGGAGATTTTCTTAACCTCCATTTTGGCTGAGTTTTTAAAAAATGCAAAAATATCCCATGGAAGTCGTAGCTATGTTGTTTACCTATCCAACGAATTGTCCCATGCTAAGATTCAATACAAACCGGCCACTTTATGGCCTTCCTTATAAAAAAGGGTCAAAAACGAGTAATGTCCTAAATTAACGAGGGGATTTTCTTAACCTCCATTTTGGCTGAATTTTTAGAGAATGCAAAAATATCCCATGGAAGTCGTAGTTATGTTGTTTACCTATCCAACGAATTGTCACACGCTAAGATTCAATGCAAATCGGCCACATTATGGCCTTCCTACTAAAAAAGGGTCGAAAACGAGTAATGTCCCAAATTAACGAGGATATTTTCTTAACCCCCATTTTGGCTGAATTTTTAGAGAATGCAAAAATATCCCATGGAAGTCATAGTTATGTTGTTTACCTATCCAACGAATTGTCACACGCTAAGATTCAATGCAAATCGGCCACATTATGGCCTTCCTACTAAAAAAGGGTCGAAAACGAGTAATGTCCCAAATTAACGAGGATATTTTCTTAACCCCCATTTTGGCTGAATTTTTAGAGAATGCAAAAATATCCGATGGAAGTCGTAGTTATGTTGTTTACCTATCCAACGAATTGTCACACGCTAAGATTCAATGCAAATCGGCCACATTATGGCCTTCCTAGTAAAAAAGGGTCGAAAACGAGTAATGTCCCAAATTAACGAGGAGATTTTCTTAACCTCCATTTTGGCTGAATTTTTAAAAAATGCAAAAATATCACATGGAAGTCGTAGCTATGTTGTTTACCTATCCAACAAATTGTCCCATGCTAAGATTCAATACAAACCGGCCACTTTAGGGCCTTCCTTATAAAAAAGGGTCGAAAACGAGTAATGTCCTAAATTAACGAGGGGATTTTCTTAACCTCCATTTTGGCTGAATTTTTAGAGAATGCAAAAATATCCCATGGAAGTCGTAGTTATGTTGTTTACCTATCCAACGAATTGTCACACGCTAAGATTCAATGCAAATCGGCCACATTATGGCCTTCCTACTAAAGAAGGGTCGAAAACGAGTAATGTCCCAAATTAACAAGGATATTTTCTTAACCCCCATTTTGGCTGAATTTTTAGAGAATGCAAAAATATCCCATGGAAGTCATAGTTATGTTGTTTACCTATCCAACGAATTGTCACACGCTAAGATTCAATGCAAATCGGCCACATTATGGCCTTCCTAGTAAAAATGGGTCGAAAACGAGTAATGTCCCAAATTAACGAGGAGATTTTCTTAACCTCCATTTTGGCTGAGTTTTTAAAAAATGCAAAAATATCCCATGGAAGTCGTAGCTATGTTGTTTACCTATCCAACGAATTGTCCCATGCTAAGATTCAATACAAACCGGCCACTTTATGGCCTTCCTTATAAAAAAGGGTCGAAAACGAGTAATGTCCTAAATTAACGAGGGGATTTTCTTAACCTCCATTTTGGCTGAATTTTTAGAGAATGCAAAAATATCCCATGGAAGTCGTAGTTATGTTGTTTACCTATCCAACGAATTGTCACACGCTAAGATTCAATGCAAATCGGCCACATTATGGCCTTCCTACTAAAAAAGGGTCGAAAACGAGTAATGTCCCAAATTAACGAGGAGATTTTCTTAACCTCCATTTTGGCTGAATTTTTAAAAAATGCAAAAATATCACATGGAAGTCGTAGCTATGTTGTTTACCTATCCAACAAATTGTCCCATGCTAAGATTCAATACAAACCGGCCACTTTAGGGCCTTCCTTATAAAAAAGGGTCGAAAACGAGTAATGTCCTAAATTAACGAGGGGATTTTTTTAACCTCCATTTTGGCTGAATTTTTAGAGAATGCAAAAATATCCCATGGAAGTCGTAGTTATGTTGTTTACCTATCCAACGAATTGTCACACGCTAAGATTCAATGCAAATCGGCCACATTATGGCCATCCTACTAAAAAAGGGTCGAAAACGAGTAATGTCCCAAATTAACAAGGATATTTTCTTAACCCCCATTTTGGCTGAATTTTTAGAGAATGCAAAAATATCCCATGGAAGTCATAGTTATGTTGTTTACCTATCCAACAAATTGTCACACGCTAAGATTCAATGCAAATCAGCCACATTATGGCCTTCCTAGTAAAAATGGGTCGAAAACGAGTAATGTCCCAAATTAACGAGGAGATTTTCTTAACCTCCATTTTGGCTGAGTTTTTAAAAAATGCAAAAATATCCCATGGAAGTCGTAGCTATGTTGTTTACCTATCCAACGAATTGTCCCATGCTAAGATTCAATACAAACCGGCCACTTTATGGCCTTCCTTATAAAAAAGGGTCGAAAACGAGTAATGTCCTAAATTAACGAGGGGATTTTCTTAACCTCCATTTTGGCTGAATTTTTAGAGAATGCAAAAATATCCCATGGAAGTCGTAGTTATGTTGTTTACCTATCCAACGAATTGTCACACGCTAAGATTCAATGCAAATCGGCCACATTATGGCCTTCCTACTAAAAAAGGGTCGAAAACGAGTAATGTCCCAAATTAACGAGGATATTTTCTTAACCCCCATTTTGGCTGAATTTTTAGAGAATGCAAAAATATCCCATGGAAGTCGTAGTTATGTTGTTTACCTATCCAACGAATTGTCACACGCTAAGATTCAATGCAAATCGGCCACATTATGGCCTTCCTACTAAAAAAGGGTCGAAAACGAGTAATGTCCCAAATTAACGAGGATATTTTATTAACCCCCATTTTGGCTGAATTTTTAGAGAATGCAAAAATATCCCATGGAAGTCATAGTTATGTTGTTTACCTATCCAACGAATTGTCACACGCTAAGATTCAATGCAAATCGGCCACATTATGGCCTTCCTACTAAAAAAGGGTCGAAAACGAGTAATGTCCCAAATTAACGAGGATATTTTCTTAACCCCCATTTTGGCTGAATTTTTAGAGAATGCAAAAATATCCCATGGAAGTCATAGTTATGTTGTTTACCTATCCAACGAATTGTCACACGCTAAGATTCAATGCAAATCGGCCACATTATGGCCTTCCTACTAAAAAAGGGTCGAAAACGAGTAATGTCAAAAATTAGCGAGGATATTTTCTTAACCACCATTTTGGCTGAATTTTTAGAGAATGCAAAAATATCCCATGGAAGTCGTAGTTATGTTGTTTACCTATCCAACGAATTGTCACACGCTAAGATTCAATGCAAATCGGCCACATTATGGCCTTCCTACTAAAAAAGGGTCGAAAACGAGTAATGTCCCAAATTAACGAGGATATTTTCTTAACCCCCATTTTGGCTGAATTCTTAGAGAATGCAAAAATATCCGATGGAAGTCGTAGTTATGTTGTTTACCTATCCAACGAATTGTCACACGCTAAGATTCAATGCAAATCGGCCACATTATGGCCTTCCTAGTAAAAAAGGGTCGAAAACGAGTAATGTCCCAAATTAACGAGGAGATTTTCTTAACCTCCATTTTGGCTGAATTTTTAAAAAATGCAAAAATATCACATGGAAGTCGTAGCTATGTTGTTTACCTATCCAACAAATTGTCCCATGCTAAGATTCAATACAAACCGGCCACTTTAGGGCCTTCCTTATAAAAAAGGGTCGAAAACGAGTAATGTCCTAAATTAACGAGGGGATTTTCTTAACCTCCATTTTGGCTGAATTTTTAGAGAATGCAAAAATATCCCATGGAAGTCGTAGTTATATTGTTTACCTATCCAACGAATTGTCACACGCTAAGATTCAATGCAAATCGGCCACATTATGGCCTTCCTACTAAAGAAGGGTCGAAAACGAGTAATGTCCCAAATTAACAAGGATATTTTCTTAACCCCCATTTTGGCTGAATTTTTAGAGAATGCAAAAATATCCCATGGAAGTCATAGTTATGTTGTTTACCTATCCAACGAATTGTCACACGCTAAGATTCAATGCAAATCGGCCACATTATGGCCTTCCTAGTAAAAATGGGTCGAAAACGAGTAATGTCCCAAATTAACGAGGAGATTTTCTTAACCTCCATTTTGGCTGAGTTTTTAAAAAATGCAAAAATATCCCATGGAAGTCGTAGCTATGTTGTTTACCTATCCAACGAATTGTCCCATGCTAAGATTCAATACAAACCGGCCACTTTATGGCCTTCCTTATAAAAAAGGGTCGAAAACGAGTAATGTCCTAAATTAACGAGGGGATTTTCTTAACCTCCATTTTGGCTGAATTTTTAGAGAATGCAAAAATATCCCATGGAAGTCGTAGTTATGTTGTTTACCTATCCAACGAATTGTCACACGCTAAGATTCAATGCAAATCGGCCACATTATGGCCTTCCTACTAAAAAAGGGTCGAAAACGAGTAATGTCCCAAATTAACGAGGAGATTTTCTTAACCTCCATTTTGGCTGAATTTTTAAAAAATGCAAAAATATCCCATGGAAGTCGTAGCTATGTTGTTTACCTATCCAACAAATTGTCCCATGCTAAGATTCAATACAAACCGGCCACTTTATGGCCTTCCTTATAAAAAAGGGTCGAAAACGAGTAATGTCCTAAATTAACGAGGGGATTTTCTTAACCTCCATTTTGGCTGAATTTTTAGAGAATGCAAAAATATCCCATGGAAGTCGTAGTTATGTTGTTTACCTATCCAACGAATTGTCACACGCTAAGATTCAATGCAAATCGGCCACATTATGGCCTTCCTACTAAAAAAGGGTCGAAAACGAGTAATGTCCCAAATTAACAAGGATATTTTCTTAACCCCAATTTTGGCTGAATTTTTAGAGAATGCAAAAATATCCCATGGAAGTCATAGTTATGTTGTTTACCTATCCAACGAATTGTCACACGCTAAGATTCAATGCAAATCGGCCACATTATGGCCTTCCTAGTAAAAATGGGTCGAAAACGAGTAATGTCCCAAATTAACGAGGAGATTTTCTTAACCTCCATTTTGGCTGAATTTTTAAAAAATGCAAAAATATCCCATGGAAGTCGTAGCTATGTTGTTTACCTATCCAACGAATTGTCCCATGCTAAGATTCAATACAAACCGGCCACTTTATGGCCTTCCTTATAAAAAAGGGTCGAAAACGAGTAATGTCCTAAATTAACGAGGGGATTTTCTTAACCTCCATTTTGGCTGAATTTTTAGAGAATGCAAAAATATCCCATGGAAGTCGTAGTTATGTTGTTTACCTATCCAACGAATTGTCACACGCTAAGATTCAATGCAAATCGGCCACATTATGGCCTTCCTACTAAAAAAGGGTCGAAAACGAGTAATGTCCCAAATTAACGAGGAGATTTTCTTAACCTCCATTTTGGCTGAATTTTCAAAAAATGCAAAAATATCCCATGGAAGTCGTAGCTATGTTGTTTACCTATCCAACAAATTGTCCCATGCTAAGATTCAATACAAACCGGCCACTTTATGGCCTTCCTTATAAAAAAGGGTCGAAAACGAGTAATGTCCTAAATTAACGAGGGGATTTTCTTAACCTCCATTTTGGCTGAATTTTTAGAGAATGCAAAAATATCCCATGGAAGTCGTAGTTATGTTGTTTACCTATCCAACGAATTGTCACACGCTAAGATTCAATGCAAATAGGCCACATTATGGCCTTCCTACTAAAAAAGGGTCGAAAACGAGTAATGTCCCAAATTAACGAGGATATTTTCTTAACCCCCATTTTGGCTGAATTTTTAGAGAATGCAAAAATATCCCATGGAAGTCATAGTTATGTTGTTTACCTATCCAACGAATTGTCACACGCTAAGATTCAATGCAAATCGGTCACATTATGGCCTTCCTACTAAAAAAGGGTCGAAAACGAGTAATGTCAAAAATTAACGAGGATATTTTCTTAACTCCCATTTTGGCTGAATTTTTAGAGAATGCAAAAATATCCCATGGAAGTCGTAGCTATGTTGTTTACCTATCCAACGAATTGTCCCATGCTAAGATTCAATACAAACCGGCCACTTTATGGCCTTCCTTATAAAAAAGGGTCGAAAACGAGTAATGTCCTAAATTAACGAGGGGATTTTCTTAACCTCCATTTTGGCTGAAATTTTAGAGAATGCAAAAATATCCCATGGAAGTCGTAGTTATGTTGTTTACCTATCCAACGAATTGTCACACTCTAAGATTCAATGCAAATCGGCCACATTATGGCCTTCCTACTAAAAAAGGGTCGAAAACGAGTAATGTCCCAAATTAACGAGGAGATTTTCTTAACCTCCATTTTGGCTGAATTTTTAAAAAATGCAAAAATATCCCATGGAAGTCGTAGCTATGTTGTTTACCTATCCAACAAATTGTCCCATGCTAAGATTCAATACAAACCGGCCAATTTATGGCCTTCCTTATAAAAAAGGGTCGAAAATGAGTAATGTCCTAAATTAACGAGGGGATTTTCTTAACCTCCATTTTGGCTGAATTTTTAGAGAATGCAAAAATATCCCATGGAAGTCGTAGTTATGTTGTTTACCTATCCAACGAATTGTCACACGCTAAGATTCAATGCAAATCGGCCACATTATGGCCTTCCTACTAAAAAAGGGTCGAAAACGAGTAATGTCAAAAATTAACGAGGATATTTTCTTAACCCCCATTTTGGCTGAATTTTTAGAGAATGCAAAAATATCCCATGGAAGTCGTAGTTATGCTGTTTACCTATCCAACGAATTGTCACACGCTAAGATTCAATGCAAATCGGCCACATTATGGCCTTCCTACTAAAAAAGGGTCGAAAACGAGTAATGTCCCAAATTAACGAGGAGATTTTCTTAACCTCCATTTTGGCTGAATTTTTTAAAAATGCAAAAATATCCCATGGAAGTCGTAGCTATGTTGTTTACCTATCCAACAAATTGTCCCATGCTAAGATTCAATACAAACCGGCCACTTTATGGCCTTCCTTATAAAAAAGGGTCGAAAACGAGTAATGTCCTAAATTAACGAGGGGATTTTCTTAACCTCCATTTTGGCTGAATTTTTAGAGAATGCAAAAATATCCCATGGAAGTCGTAGTTATGTTGTTTACCTATCCAACGAATTGTCACACGCTAAGATTCAATGCAAATCGGCCACATTATGGCCTTCCTACTAAAAAAGGGTCGAAAACGAGTAATGTCCCAAATTAACGAGGATATTTTCTTAACCTCCATTTTGGCTGAATTTTTAGAGAATGCAAAAATATCCCATGGAAGTCATAGTTATGTTGTTTACCTATCCAACGAATTGTCACACGCTAAGATTCAATGCAAATCGGTCACATTATGGCCTTCCTACTAAAAAAGGGTCGAAAACGAGTAATGTCAAAAATTAACGAGGATATTTTCTTAACCCCCATTTTGGCTGAATTTTTAGAGAATGCAAAAATATCCCATGGAAGTCGTAGCTATGTTGTTTACCTATCCAACGAATTGTCCCATGCTAAGATTCAATACAAACCGTCCACTTTATGGCCTTCCTTATAAAAAAGGGTCGAAAACGAGTAATCTCCTAAATTAACGAGGGGATTTTCTTAACCTCCATTTTGGCTGAATTTTTAGAGAATGCAAAAATATCCCATGGAAGTCGTAGTTATGTTGTTTACCTATCCAACGAATTGTCACACGCTAAGATTCAATGCAAATCGGCCACATTATGGCCTTCCTACTAAAAAAGGGTCGAAAACGAGTAATGTCAAAAATTAACGAGGATATTTTCTTAACCCCCATTTTGGCTGAATTTTTAGAGAATGCAAAAATATCCCATGGAAGTCGTAGTTATGTTGTTTACCTATCCAACGAATTGTCACACGCTAAGATTCAATGCAAATCGGCCACATTATGGCCTTCCTACTAAAAAAGGGTCGAAAACGAGTAATGTCCCAAATTAACGAGGATATTTTCTTAACCCCCATTTTGGCTGAATTTTTAGAGAATGCAAAAATATCCCATGGAAGTCATAGTTATGTTGTTTACCTGTCCAACGAATTGTCACACGCTAAGATTCAATGCAAATCGGCCACATTATGGCCTTCCTAGTAAAAAAGGGTCGAAAACGAGTAATATCCCAAATTAACGAGGAGATTTTCTTAACCTCCATTTTGGCTGAATTTTTAAAAAATGCAAAAATATCCCATGGAAGTCGTAGCTATGTTGTTTACCTATCCAACAAATTGTCCCATGCTAAGATTCAATACAAACCGGCCACTTTATGGCCTTCCTTATAAAAAAGGGTCGAAAACGAGTAATGTCCTAAATTAACGAGGGGATTTTCTTAACCTCCATTTTGGCTGAATTTTTAGAGAATGCAAAAATATCCCATGGAAGTCGTAGTTATGTTGTTTACCTATCCAACGAATTGTCACACGCTAAGATTCAATGCAAATCGGCCACATTATGGCCTTCCTACTAAAAAAGGGTCGAAAACGAGTAATGTCAAAAATTAACGAGGATATTTTCTTAACCCCCATTTTGGCTGAATTTTTAGAGAATGCAAAAATATCCCATGGAAGTCGTAGTTATGTTGTTTACCTATCCAACGAATTGTCACACGCTAAGATTCAATGCAAATCGGCCACATTATGGCCTTCCTACTAAAAAAGGGTCGAAAACGAGTAATGTCCCAAATTAACGAGGATATTTTCTTAACCCCCATTTTGGCTGAATTTTTAGAGAATGCAAAAATATCCCATGGAAGTCATAGTTATGTTGTTTACCTGTCCAACGAATTGTCACACGCTAAGATTCAATGCAAATCGGCCACATTATGGCCTTCCTAGTAAAAAAGGGTCGAAAACGAGTAATATCCCAAATTAACGAGGAGATTTTCTTAACCTCCATTTTGGCTGAATTTTTAAAAAATGCAAAAATATCCCATGGAAGTCGTAGCTATGTTGTTTACCTATCCAACAAATTGTCCCATGCTAAGATTCAATACAAACCGGCCACTTTATGGCCTTCCTTATAAAAAAGGGTCGAAAACGAGTAATGTCCTAAATTAACGAGGGGATTTTCTTAACCTCCATTTTGGCTGAATTTTTAGAGAATGCAAAAATATCCCATGGAAGTCGTAGTTATGTTGTTTACCTATCCAACGAATTGTCACACGCTAAGATTCAATGCAAATCGGCCACATTATGGCCTTCCTACTAAAAAAGGGTCGAAAACGAGTAATGTCCCAAATTAACAAGGATATTTTCTTAACCCCCATTTTGGCTGAATTTTTAGAGAATGCAAAAATATCCCATGGAAGTCATAGTTATGTTGTTTACCTATCCAACGAATTGTCACACGCTAAGATTCAATGCAAATCGGCCACATTATGGCCTTCCTACTAAAAAAGGGTCGAAAACGAGTAATGTCCCAAATTAACGAGGAGATTTTCTTAACCTCCATTTTGGCTGAATTTTTAAAAAATGCAAAAATATCCCATGGAAGTCGTAGCTATGTTGTTTACCTATCCAACAAATTGTCCCATGCTAAGATTCAATACAAACCGGCCAATTTATGGCCTTCCTTATAAAAAAGGGTCGAAAATGAGTAATGTCCTAAATTAACGAGGGGATTTTCTTAACCTCCATTTTGGCTGAATTTTTAGAGAATGCAAAAATATCCCATGGAAGTCGTAGTTATGTTGTTTACCTATCCAACGAATTGTCACACGCTAAGATTCAATGCAAATCGGCCACATTATGGCCTTCCTACTAAAAAAGGGTCGAAAACGAGTAATGTCAAAAATTAACGAGGATATTTTCTTAACCCCCATTTTGGCTGAATTTTTAGAGAATGCAAAAATATCCCATGGAAGTCGTAGTTATGCTGTTTACCTATCCAACGAATTGTCACACGCTAAGATTCAATGCAAATCGGCCACATTATGGCCTTCCTACTAAAAAAGGGTCGAAAACGAGTAATGTCCCAAATTAACGAGGAGATTTTCTTAACCTCCATTTTGGCTGAATTTTTTAAAAATGCAAAAATATCCCATGGAAGTCGTAGCTATGTTGTTTACCTATCCAACAAATTGTCCCATGCTAAGATTCAATACAAACCGGCCACTTTATGGCCTTCCTTATAAAAAAGGGTCGAAAACGAGTAATGTCCTAAATTAACGAGGGGATTTTCTTAACCTCCATTTTGGCTGAATTTTTAGAGAATGCAAAAATATCCCATGGAAGTCGTAGTTATGTTGTTTACCTATCCAACGAATTGTCACACGCTAAGATTCAATGCAAATCGGCCACATTATGGCCTTCCTACTAAAAAAGGGTCGAAAACGAGTAATGTCAAAAATTAACGAGGATATTTTCTTAACCCCCATTTTGGCTGAATTTTTAGAGAATGCAAAAATATCCCATGGAAGTCGTAGTTATGTTGTTTACCTATCCAACGAATTGTCACACGCTAAGATTCAATGCAAATCGGCCACATTATGGCCTTCCTACTAAAAAAGGGTCGAAAACGAGTAATGTCCCAAATTAACGAGGATATTTTCTTAACCCCCATTTTGGCTGAATTTTTAGAGAATGCAAAAATATCCCATGGAAGTCATAGTTATGTTGTTTACCTGTCCAACGAATTGTCACACGCTAAGATTCAATGCAAATCGGCCACATTATGGCCTTCCTAGTAAAAAAGGGTCGAAAACGAGTAATATCCCAAATTAACGAGGAGATTTTCTTAACCTCCATTTTGGCTGAATTTTTAAAAAATGCAAAAATATCCCATGGAAGTCGTAGCTATGTTGTTTACCTATCCAACAAATTGTCCCATGCTAAGATTCAATACAAACCGGCCACTTTATGGCCTTCCTTATAAAAAAGGGTCGAAAACGAGTAATGTCCTAAATTAACGAGGGGATTTTCTTAACCTCCATTTTGGCTGAATTTTTAGAGAATGCAAAAATATCCCATGGAAGTCGTAGTTATGTTGTTTACCTATCCAACGAATTGTCACACGCTAAGATTCAATGCAAATCGGCCACATTATGGCCTTCCTACTAAAAAAGGGTCGAAAACGAGTAATGTCCCAAATTAACGAGGAGATTTTCTTAACCTCCATTTTGGCTGAATTTTTAAAAAATGCAAAAATATCCCATGGAAGTCGTAGCTATGTTGTTTACCTATCCAACAAATTGTCCCATGCTAAGATTCAATACAAACCGGCCAATTTATGGCCTTCCTTATAAAAAAGGGTCGAAAATGAGTAATGTCCTAAATTAACGAGGGGATTTTCTTAACCTCCATTTTGGCTGAATTTTTAGAGAATGCAAAAATATCCCATGGAAGTCGTAGTTATGTTGTTTACCTATCCAACGAATTGTCACACGCTAAGATTCAATGCAAATCGGCCACATTATGGCCTTCCTACTAAAAAAGGGTCGAAAACGAGTAATGTCAAAAATTAACGAGGATATTTTCTTAACCCCCATTTTGGCTGAATTTTTAGAGAATGCAAAAATATCCCATGGAAGTCGTAGTTATGCTGTTTACCTATCCAACGAATTGTCACACGCTAAGATTCAATGCAAATCGGCCACATTATGGCCTTCCTACTAAAAAAGGGTCGAAAACGAGTAATGTCCCAAATTAACGAGGAGATTTTCTTAACCTCCATTTTGGCTGAATTTTTTAAAAATGCAAAAATATCCCATGGAAGTCGTAGCTATGTTGTTTACCTATCCAACAAATTGTCCCATGCTAAGATTCAATACAAACCGGCCACTTTATGGCCTTCCTTATAAAAAAGGGTCGAAAACGAGTAATGTCCTAAATTAACGAGGGGATTTTCTTAACCTCCATTTTGGCTGAATTTTTAGAGAATGCAAAAATATCCCATGGAAGTCGTAGTTATGTTGTTTACCTATCCAACGAATTGTCACACGCTAAGATTCAATGCAAATCGGCCACATTATGGCCTTCCTACTAAAAGAGGGTCGAAAACGAGTAATGTCCCAAATTAACGAGGATATTTTCTTAACCCCCATTTTGGCTGAATTTTTAGAGAATGCAAAAATATCCCATGGAAGTCATAGTTATGTTGTTTACCTATCCAACGAATTGTCACACGCTAAGATTCAATGCAAATCGGTCACATTATGGCCTTCCTACTAAAAAAGGGTCGAAAACGAGTAATGTCAAAAATTAACGAGGATATTTTCTTAACCCCCATTTTGGCTGAATTTTTAGAGAATGCAAAAATATCCCATGGAAGTCGTAGCTATGTTGTTTACCTATCCAACGAATTGTCCCATGCTAAGATTCAATACAAACCGTCCACTTTATGGCCTTCCTTATAAAAAAGGGTCGAAAACGAGTAATGTCCTAAATTAACGAGGGGATTTTCTTAACCTCCATTTTGGCTGAATTTTTAGAGAATGCAAAAATATCCCATGGAAGTCGTAGTTATGTTGTTTACCTATCCAACGAATTGTCACACGCTAAGATTCAATGCAAATCGGCCACATTATGGCCTTCCTACTAAAAAAGGGTCGAAAACGAGTAATGTCAAAAATTAACGAGGATATTTTCTTAACCCCCATTTTGGCTGAATTTTTAGAGAATGCAAAAATATCCCATGGAAGTCGTAGTTATGTTGTTTACCTATCCAACGAATTGTCACACGCTAAGATTCAATGCAAATCGGCCACATTATGGCCTTCCTACTAAAAAAGGGTCGAAAACGAGTAATGTCCCAAATTAACGAGGATATTTTCTTAACCCCCATTTTGGCTGAATTTTTAGAGAATGCAAAAATATCCCATGGAAGTCATAGTTATGTTGTTTACCTGTCCAACGAATTGTCACACGCTAAGATTCAATGCAAATCGGCCACATTATGGCCTTCCTAGTAAAAAAGGGTCGAAAACGAGTAATATCCCAAATTAACGAGGAGATTTTCTTAACCTCCATTTTGGCTGAATTTTTAAAAAATGCAAAAATATCCCATGGAAGTCGTAGCTATGTTGTTTACCTATCCAACAAATTGTCCCATGCTAAGATTCAATACAAACCGGCCACTTTATGGCCTTCCTTATAAAAAAGGGTCGAAAACGAGTAATGTCCTAAATTAACGAGGGGATTTTCTTAACCTCCATTTTGGCTGAATTTTTAGAGAATGCAAAAATATCCCATGGAAGTCGTAGTTATGTTGTTTACCTATCCAACGAATTGTCACACGCTAAGATTCAATGCAAATCGGCCACATTATGGCCTTCCTACTAAAAAAGGGTCGAAAACGAGTAATGTCCCAAATTAACAAGGATATTTTCTTAACCCCCATTTTGGCTGAATTTTTAGAGAATGCAAAAATATCCCATGGAAGTCATAGTTATGTTGTTTACCTATCCAACGAATTGTCACACGCTAAGATTCAATGCAAATCGGCCACATTATGGCCTTCCTAGTAAAAAAGGGTCGAAAACGAGTAATGTCCCAAATTAACGAGGAGATTTTCTTAACCTCCATTTTGGCTGAATTTTTAAAAAATGCAAAAATATCCCATGGAAGTCGTAGCTATGTTGTTTACCTATCCAACAAATTGTCCCATGCTAAGATTCAATACAAACCGGCCACTTTATGGCCTTCCTTATAAAAAAGGGTCGAAAACGAGTAATGTCCTAAATTAACGAGGGGATTTTCTTAACCTCCATTTTGGCTGAATTTTTAGAGAATGCAAAAATATCCCATGGAAGTCGTAGTTATGTTGTTTACCTATCCAACGAATTGTCACACGCTAAGATTCAATGCAAATCGGCCACATTATGGCCTTCCTACTAAAAAAGGGTCGAAAACGAGTAATGTCAAAAATTAACGAGGATATTTTCTTAACCCCCATTTTGGCTGAATTTTTAGAGAATGCAAAAATATCCCATGGAAGTTGTAGTTATGTTGTTTACCTATCCAACGAATTGTCACACGCTAAGATTCAATGCAAATCGGCCACATTATGGCCTTCCTACTAAAAAAGGGTCGAAAACGAGTAATGTCCCAAATTAACGAGGATATTTTCTTAACCCCCATTTTGGCTGAATTTTTAGAGAATGCAAAAATATCCCATGGAAGTCATAGTTATGTTGTTTACCTGTCCAACGAATTGTCACACGCTAAGATTCAATGCAAATCGGCCACATTATGGCCTTCCTAGTAAAAAAGGGTCGAAAACGAGTAATATCCCAAATTAACGAGGAGATTTTCTTAACCTCCATTTTGGCTGAATTTTTAAAAAATGCAAAAATATCCCATGGAAGTCGTAGCTATGTTGTTTACCTATCCAACAAATTGTCCCATGCTAAGATTCAATACAAACCGGCCACTTTATGGCCTTCCTTATAAAAAAGGGTCGAAAACGAGTAATGTCCTAAATTAACGAGGGGATTTTCTTAACCTCCATTTTGGCTGAATTTTTAGAGAATGCAAAAATATCCCATGGAAGTCGTAGTTATGTTGTTTACCTATCCAACGAATTGTCACACGCTAAGATTCAATGCAAATCGGCCACATTATGGCCTTCCTACTAAAAAAGGGTCGAAAACGAGTAATGTCCCAAATTAACAAGGATATTTTCTTAACCCCCATTTTGGCTGAATTTTTAGAGAATGCAAAAATATCCCATGGAAGTCATAGTTATGTTGTTTACCTATCCAACGAATTGTCACACGCTAAGATTCAATGCAAATCGGCCACATTATGGCCTTCCTAGTAAAAAAGGGTCGAAAACGAGTAATGTCCCAAATTAACGAGGAGATTTTCTTAACCTCCATTTTGGCTGAATTTTTAAAAAATGCAAAAATATCCCATGGAAGTCGTAGCTATGTTGTTTACCTATCCAACAAATTGTCCCATGCTAAGATTCAATACAAACCGGCCACTTTATGGCCTTCCTTATAAAAAAGGGTCGAAAACGAGTAATGTCCTAAATTAACGAGGGGATTTTCTTAACCTCCATTTTGGCTGAATTTTTAGAGAATGCAAAAATATCCCATGGAAGTCGTAGTTATGTTGTTTACCTATCCAACGAATTGTCACACGCTAAGATTCAATGCAAATCGGCCACATTATGGCCTTCCTAGTAAAAAAGGGTCGAAAACGAGTAATGTCCCAAATTAACGAGGAGATTTTCT
Source organism: Medicago sativa (assembly GCF_051527215.1). NCBI lineage: Eukaryota > Viridiplantae > Streptophyta > Magnoliopsida > Fabales > Fabaceae > Medicago > Medicago sativa. Next base: position 98,833,270 of record NC_140754.1, on the reverse strand, counting down.
TAACCTCCATTTTGGCTGAATTTTTAAAAAATGCAAAAATATCCCATGGAAGTCGTAGCTATGTTGTTTACCTATCCAACAAATTGTCCCATGCTAAGATTCAATACAAACCGGCCACTTTATGGCCTTCCTTATAAAAAAGGGTCGAAAACGAGTAATGTCCTAAATTAACGAGGGGATTTTCTTAACCTCCATTTTGGCTGAATTTTTAGAGAATGCAAAAATATCCCATGGAAGTCGTAGTTATGTTGTTTACCTATCCAACGAATTGTCACACGCTAAGATTCAATGCAAATCGGCCACATTATGGCCTTCCTACTAAAAAAGGGTCGAAAACGAGTAATGTCAAAAATTAACGAGGATATTTTCTTAACCCCCATTTTGGCTGAATTTTTAGAGAATGCAAAAATATCCCATGGAAGTCGTAGTTATGTTGTTTACCTATCCAACGAATTGTCACACGCTAAGATTCAATGCAAATCGGCCACATTATGGCCTTCCTACTAAAAAAGGGTCGAAAACGAGTAATGTCCCAAATTAACGAGGATATTTTCTTAACCCCCATTTTGGCTGAATTTTTAGAGAATGCAAAAATATCCCATGGAAGTCATAGTTATGTTGTTTACCTGTCCAACGAATTGTCACACGCTAAGATTCAATGCAAATCGGCCACATTATGGCCTTCCTAGTAAAAAAGGGTCGAAAACGAGTAATATCCCAAATTAACGAGGAGATTTTCTTAACCTCCATTTTGGCTGAATTTTTAAAAAATGCAAAAATATCCCATGGAAGTCGTAGCTATGTTGTTTACCTATCCAACAAATTGTCCCATGCTAAGATTCAATACAAACCGGCCACTTTATGGCCTTCCTTATAAAAAAGGGTCGAAAACGAGTAATGTCCTAAATTAACGAGGGGATTTTCTTAACCTCCATTTTGGCTGAATTTTTAGAGAATGCAAAAATATCCCATGGAAGTCGTAGTTATGTTGTTTACCTATCCAACGAATTGTCACACGCTAAGATTCAATGCAAATCGGCCACATTATGGCCTTCCTACTAAAAAAGGGTCGAAAACGAGTAATGTCCCAAATTAACAAGGATATTTTCTTAACCCCCATTTTGGCTGAATTTTTAGAGAATGCAAAAATATCCCATGGAAGTCATAGTTATGTTGTTTACCTATCCAACGAATTGTCACACGCTAAGATTCAATGCAAATCGGCCACATTATGGCCTTCCTAGTAAAAAAGGGTCGAAAACGAGTAATGTCCCAAATTAACGAGGAGATTTTCTTAACCTCCATTTTGGCTGAATTTTTAAAAAATGCAAAAATATCCCATGGAAGTCGTAGCTATGTTGTTTACCTATCCAACAAATTGTCCCATGCTAAGATTCAATACAAACCGGCCACTTTATGGCCTTCCTTATAAAAAAGGGTCGAAAACGAGTAATGTCCTAAATTAACGAGGGGATTTTCTTAACCTCCATTTTGGCTGAATTTTTAGAGAATGCAAAAATATCCCATGGAAGTCGTAGTTATGTTGTTTACCTATCCAACGAATTGTCACACGCTAAGATTCAATGCAAATCGGCCACATTATGGCCTTCCTACTAAAAAAGGGTCGAAAACGAGTAATGTCCCAAATTAACAAGGATATTTTCTTAACCCCCATTTTGGCTGAATTTTTAGAGAATGCAAAAATATCCCATGGAAGTCATAGTTATGTTGTTTACCTATCCAACGAATTGTCACACGCTAAGATTCAATGCAAATCGGCCACATTATGGCCTTCCTAGTAAAAATGGGTCGAAAACGAGTAATGTCCCAAATTAACGAGGAGATTTTCTTAACCTCCATTTTGGCTGAATTTTTAAAAAATGCAAAAATATCCCATGGAAGTCGTAGCTATGTTGTTTACCTATCCAACGAATTGTCCCATGCTAAGATTCAATACAAACCGGCCACTTTATGGCCTTCCTTATAAAAAAGGGTCGAAAACGAGTAATGTCCTAAATTAACGAGGGGATTTTCTTAACCTCCATTTTGGCTGAATTTTTAGAGAATGCAAAAATATCCCATGGAAGTCGTAGTTATGTTGTTTACCTATCCAACGAATTGTCACACGCTAAGATTCAATGCAAATCGGCCACATTATGGCCTTCCTACTAAAAAAGGGTCGAAAACGAGTAATGTCCCAAATTAACGAGGATATTTTCTTAACCCCCATTTTGGCTGAATTTTTAGAGAATGCAAAAATATCCCATGGAAGTCATAGTTATGTTGTTTACCTATCCAACGAATTGTCACACGCTAAGATTCAATGCAAATCGGTCACATTATGGCCTTCCTACTAAAAAAGGGTCGAAAACGAGTAATGTCAAAAATTAACGAGGATATTTTCTTAACCCCCATTTTGGCTGAATTTTTAGAGAATGCAAAAATATCCCTTGGAAGTCATAGTTATGTTGTTTACCTATCCAACGAATTGTCACACGCTAAGATTCAACGCAAATCGGCCACATTATGGCCTTCCTACTAAAAAAGGGTCGAAAACGAGTAATGTCCCAAAATAACGAGGATATTTTCTTAACCCCCATTTTGGCTGAATTTTTAGAGAATGCAAAAATATCCCATGGAAGTCGTAGCTATGTTGTTTACTTATCCAACGAATTGTCACACGCTAAGATTCAATGCAAATCGGCCACATTATGGCCTTCCTACTAAAAAAGGGTCGAAAACGAGTAATGTCCCAAATTAACGAGGAGATTTTCTTAACCTCCATTTTGGCTGAATTTTTAGAGAATGCAAAAATATCCCATGGAAGTCGTAGTTATGTTGTTTACCTATCCAACGAATTGTCACACGCTAAGATTCAATGCAAATCGGCCACATTATGGCCTTCCTACTAAAAAAGGGTCGAAAACGAGTAATGTCCTAAATTAACGAGGGGATTTTCTTAACCTCCATTTTGGCTGAATTTTTAGAGAATGCAAAAATATCCCATGGAAGTCGTAGTTATGTTGTTTACCTATCCAACGAATTGTCACACGCTAAGATTCAATGCAAATCGGCCACATTATGGCCTTCCTACTAAAAAAGGGTCGAAAACGAGTAATGTCCCAAATTAACGAGGATATTTTCTTAACCCCCATTTTGGCTGAATTTTTAGAGAATGCAAAAATATCCCATGGAAGTCGTAGTTATGTTTTTTACCTATCCAACGAATTGTCACACGCTAAGATTCAATGCAAATCGGCCACATTATGGCCTTCCTACTAAAAAAGGGTCGAAAACGAGTAATGTCCCAAATTAACGAGGATATTTTCTTAATCCCCATTTTGGCTGAATTTTTAGAGAATGCAAAAATATCCCATGGAAGTCATAGTTATGTTGTTTACCTATCCAACGAATTGTCACACGCTAAGATTCAATGCAAATCGGCCACATTATGGCCTTCCTAGTAAAAAAGGGTCGAAAACGAGTAATGTCCCAAATTAACGAGGAGATTTTCTTAACCTCCATTTTGGCTGAATTTTTAAAAAATGCAAAAATATCACATGGAAGTCGTAGCTATGTTGTTTACCTATCCAACGAATTGTCCCATGCTAAGATTCAATACAAACCGACCACTTTATGGCCTTCCTTATAAAAAAGGGTCGAAAACGAGTAATGTCCTAAATTAACGAGGGGATTTTCTTAACCTCCATTTTGGCTGAATTTTTAGAGAATGCAAAAATATCCCATGGAAGTCGTAGTTATGTTGTTTACCTATCCAACGAATTGTCACACGCTTAGATTCAATGCAAATCGGCCACATTATGGCTTTCCTACTAAAAAAGGGTCGCAAACGAGTAATGTCCCAAATTAACGAGGATATTTTCTTAACCCCCATTTTGGCTGAATTTTTAGAGAATGCAAAAATATCCCATGGAAGTCATAGTTATGTTGTTTACCAATCCAACGAATTGTCACACGCTAAGATTCAATGCAAATCGGCCACATTATGGCCTTCCTAGTAAAAAAGGGTCGAAAACGAGTAATGTCCCAAATTAACGAGGAGATTTTCTTAACCTCCATTTTGGCTGAATTTTTAAAAAATGCAAAAATATCCCATGGAAGTCGTAGCTATGTTGTTTACCTATCCAACGAATTGTCCCATGCTAAGATTCAATACAAACCGGCCACTTTATGGCCTTCCTTATAAAAAAGGGTCGAAAACGAGTAATGTCCCAAATTAACGAGGATATTTTCTTAACCCCCATTTTGGCTGAATTTTTAGAGAATGCAAAAATATCCCATGGAAGTCGTAGTTATGTTGTTTACCTATCCAACGAATTGTCACACGCTAAGATTCAATGCAAATCGGCCACATTATGGCCTTCCTACTAAAAAAGGGTCGAAAACGAGTAATGTCCCAAATTAACGAGGATATTTTCTTAACCCCCATTTTGGCTGAATTTTTAGAGAATGCAAAAATATCCCATGGAAGTCATAGTTATGTTGTTTACCTATCCAACGAATTGTCACACGCTAAGATTCAATGCAAATCGGCCACATTATGGCCTTCCTAGTAAAAAAGCGTCGAAAACGAGTAATGTCCCAAATTAACGAGGAGATTTTCTTAACCTCCATTTTGGCTGAATTTTTAAAAAATGCAAAAATATCCCATGGAAGTCGTAGCTATGTTGTTTACCTATCCAACGAATTGTCCCATGCTAAGATTCAATACAAACCGGCCACTTTATGGCCTTCCTTATAAAGAAGGGTCGAAAACGAGTAATGTCCTAAATTAACGAGGGGATTTTCTTAACCTCCATTTTGGCTGAATTTTTAGAGAATGCAAAAATATCCCATGGAAGTCGTAGATATGTTGTTTACCTATCCAACGAATTGTCACATGCTAAGATTCAATACAAATCGGCCACTTTATGGCCTTCCTAGTAAAAATAGGTCGCAAACGAGTGATGTCCTAAATTAACGAGGAGATTTTCTTAACCTCCATTTTGGCCAAATTTTTAGAGAATGCAAAAATATTCCATGGAAGTCGTAGTTATGTTGTTTACCTATCCAACGAATTGTCACACGCTAAGATTCAATGCAAATATGCCACATTATGGCCTTCCTAGTAAAGAAGGGTCGAAAACGAGTAATGTCCCAAATTAACGAGGAGATTTTCTTAACCTCCATTTTGGCTGAATTTTTAGAGAATGCAAAAAAATCCCATGGAAGTCGTAGCTATGTTGTTTACCTATCCAACAAATTGTCCCATGCTAAGATTCAATACAAACCGGCCACTTTATGGCCTTCCTTATAAAAAAGGGTTGAAAATGAGTAATGTCCTAAATTAACTAGAGGATTTTCTTAACCTCCATTTTGGCTGAATTTTTAGAGAATGCAAAAATATCCCATGGAAGTCGTAGTTATGTTGTTTACCTATCCAACGAATTGTCACACGCTAAGATTCAATGCAAATCGGCTACATTATGGCCTTCCTACTAAAAAAGGGTCGAAAACGAGTAATGTCCCAAATTAACGAGGATATTTTCTTAACCCCCATTTTGGCTGAATTTTTAGAGAATGCAAAAATATCCCATGGAAGTCGTAGTTATGTTGTTTACCTATCCAACGAATTGTCACACGCTAAGATTCAATGCAAATCGGCCACATTATGGCCTTCCTACTAAAAAAGGGTCGAAAACGAGTAATGTCCCAAATTAACGAGGATATTTTCTTAACCCCCATTTTGGCTGAATTTTTAGAGAATGCAAAAATATCCCATGGAAGTCATAGTTATGTTGTTTACCTATCCAACGAATTGTCACACGCTAAGATTCAATGCAAATCGGCCACATTATGGCCTTCCTAGTAAAAAAGGGTCGAAAACGAGTAATGTCCCAAATTAACGAGGAGATTTTCTTAACCTCCATTTTGGCTGAATTTTTAAAAAATGCAAAAATATCCCATGGAAGTCGTAGCTATGTTGTTTACCTATCCAACGAATTGTCCCATGCTAAGATTCATTACAAACCGGCCACTTTATGGCCTTCCTTATAAAAAAGGGTCGAAAATGAGTAATGTCCTAAATTAACGAGGGGATTTTCTTAACCTCCATTTTGGCTGAATTTTTAGAGAATGCAAAATTATCCCGTGGAAGTCGTAGTTATGTTGTTTACCTATCCAACGAATTGTCACACGCTTAGATTCAATGCAAATCGGCCACATTATGGCCTTCCTACTAAAAAAGGGTCGAAAACGAGTAATGTCCCAAATTAACGAGGATATTTTCTTAACCCCCATTTTGGCTGAATTTTTAGAGAATGCAAAAATATCCCATGGAAGTCATAGTTATGTTGTTTACCTATCCAACGAATTGTCACACGCTAAGATTCAATGCAAATCGGCCACATTATGGCCTTCCTAGTAAAAAAGGGTCGAAAACGAGTAATGTCCCAAATTAACGAGGAGATTTTCTTAACCTCCATTTTGGCTGAATTTTTAAAAAATGCAAAAATATCCCATGGAAGTCGTAGCTATGTTGTTTACCTATCCAACGAATTGTCCCATGCTAAGATTCAATACAAACCGGCCACTTTATGGCCTTCCTTATAAAAAAGGGTCGAAAACGAGTAATGTCCCAAATTAACGAGGATATTTTCTTAACCCCCATTTTGGCTGAATTTTTAGAGAATGCAAAAATATCCCATGGAAGTCGTAGTTATGTTGTTTACCTATCCAACGAATTGTCACACGCTAAGATTCAATGCAAATCGGCCACATTATGGCCTTCCTACTAAAAAAGGGTCGAAAACAAGTAATGTCCCAAATTAACGAGGATATTTTCTTAACCCCCATTTTGGCTGAATTTTTAGAGAATGCAAAAATATCCCATGGAAGTCATAGTTATGTTGTTTACCTATCCAACGAATTGTCACACGCTAAGATTCAATGCAAATCGGCCACATTATGGCCTTCCTATTAAAAAAGGGTCGAAAACGAGTAATGTCCCAAATTAACGAGGAGATTTTCTTAACCTCCATTTTGGCTGAATTTTTAAAAAATGCAAAAATATCCCATGGAAGTCGTAGCTATGTTGTTTACCTATCCAACGAATTGTCACATGCTAAGATTCAATACAAATCGGCCACTTTATGGCCTTCCTAGTAAAAATAGGTCGCAAACGAGTGATGTCCTAAATTAACGAGGAGATTTTCTTAACCTCCATTTTGGCCAAATTTTTAGAGAATGCAAAAATATTCCATGGAAGTCGTAGTTATGTTGTTTACCTATCCAACGAATTGTCACACGCTAAGATTCAATGCAAATCGGCTACATTATGGCCTTCCTACTAAAAAAGGGTCGAAAACGAGTAATGTCCCAAATTAACGAGGATATTTTCTTAACCTCCATTTTGGCTGAATTTTTAGAGAATGCAAAAAAATCCCATGGAAGTCGTAGCTATGTTGTTTACCTATCCAACAAATTGTCCCATGCTAAGATTCAATACAAACCGGCCACTTTATGGCCTTCCTTATAAAAAAGGGTTGAAAATGAGTAATGTCCTAAATTAACTAGGGGATTTTCTTAACCTCCATTTTGGCTGAATTTTTAGAGAATGCAAAAATATCCCATGGAAGTCGTAGTTATGTTGTTTACCTATCCAACGAATTGTCACACGCTAAGATTCAATGCAAATCGGCTACATTATGGCCTTCCTACTAAAAAAGGGTCGAAAACGAGTAATGTCCCAAATTAACGAGGATATTTTCTTAACCCCCATTTTGGCTGAATTTTTAGAGAATGCAAAAATATCCCATGGAAGTCGTAGTTATGTTGTTTACCTATCCAACGAATTGTCACACGCTAAGATTCAATGCAAATCGGCCACATTATGGCCTTCCTACTAAAAAAGGGTCGAAAACGAGTAATGTCCCAAATTAACGAGGATATTTTCTTAACCCCCATTTTGGCTGAATTTTTAGAGAATGCAAAAATATCCCATGGAAGTCATAGTTATGTTGTTTACCTATCCAACGAATTGTCACACGCTAAGATTCAATGCAAATCGGCCACATTATGGCCTTCCTAGTAAAAAAGGGTCGAAAACGAGTAATGTCCCAAATTAACGAGGAGATTTTCTTAACCTCCATTTTGGCTGAATTTTTAAAAAATGCAAAAATATCCCATGGAAGTCGTAGCTATGTTGTTTACCTATCCAACGAATTGTCCCATGCTAAGATTCATTACAAACCGGCCACTTTATGGCCTTCCTTATAAAAAAGGGTCGAAAATGAGTAATGTCCTAAATTAACGAGGGGATTTTCTTAACCTCCATTTTGGCTGAATTTTTAGAGAATGCAAAATTATCCCGTGGAAGTCGTAGTTATGTTGTTTACCTATCCAACGAATTGTCACACGCTTAGATTCAATGCAAATCGGCCACATTATGGCCTTCCTACTAAAAAAGGGTCGAAAACGAGTAATGTCCCAAATTAACGAGGATATTTTCTTAACCCCCATTTTGGCTGAATTTTTAGAGAATGCAAAAATATCCCATGGAAGTCATAGTTATGTTGTTTACCAATCCAACGAATTGTCACACGCTAAGATTCAATGCAAATCGGCCACATTATGGCCTTCCTAGTAAAAAAGGGTCGAAAACGAGTAATGTCCCAAATTAACGAGGAGATTTTCTTAACCTCCATTTTGGCTGAATTTTTAAAAAATGCAAAAATATCCCATGGAAGTCGTAGCTATGTTGTTTACCTATCCAACGAATTGTCCCATGCTAAGATTCAATACAAACCGGCCACTTTATGGCCTTCCTTATAAAAAAGGGTCGAAAACGAGTAATGTCCCAAATTAACGAGGATATTTTCTTAACCCCCATTTTGGTTGAATTTTTAGAGAATGCAAAAATATCCCATGGAAGTCGTAGTTATGTTGTTTACCTATCCAACGAATTGTCACACGCTAAGATTCAATGCAAATCGGCCACATTATGGCCTTCCTACTAAAAAAGGGTCGAAAACGAGTAATGTCCCAAATTAACGAGGATATTTTCTTAACCCCCATTTTGGCTGAATTTTTAGAGAATGCAAAAATATCCCATGGAAGTCATAGTTATGTTGTTTACCTATCCAACGAATTGTCACACGCTAAGATTCAATGCAAATCGGCCACATTATGGCCTTCCTAGTAAAAAAGCGTCGAAAACGAGTAATGTCCCAAATTAACGAGGAGATTTTCTTAACCTCCATTTTGGCTGAATTTTTAAAAAATGCAAAAATATCCCATGGAAGTCGTAGCTATGTTGTTTACCTATCCAACGAATTGTCACATGCTAAGATTCAATACAAATCGGCCACTTTATGGCCTTCCTAGTAAAAATAGGTCGCAAACGAGTGATGTCCTAAATTAACGAGGAGATTTTCTTAACCTCCATTTTGGCCAAATTTTTAGAGAATGCAAAAATATTCCATGGAAGTCGTAGTTATGTTGTTTACCTATCCAACGAATTGTCACACGCTAAGATTCAATGCAAATATGCCACATTATGGCCTTCCTAGTAAAGAAGGGTCGAAAACGAGTAATGTCCCAAATTAACGAGGAGATTTTCTTAACCTCCATTTTGGCTGAATTTTTAGAGAATGCAAAAAAATCCCATGGAAGTCGTAGCTATGTTGTTTACCTATCCAACAAATTGTCCCATGCTAAGATTCAATACAAACCGGCCACTTTATGGCCTTCCTTATAAAAAAGGGTTGAAAATGAGTAATGTCCTAAATTAACTAGGGGATTTTCTTAACCTCCATTTTGGCTGAATTTTTAGAGAATGCAAAAATATCCCATGGAAGTCGTAGTTATGTTGTTTACCTATCCAACGAATTGTCACACGCTAAGATTCAATGCAAATCGGCTACATTATGGCCTTCCTACTAAAAAAGGGTCGAAAACGAGTAATGTCCCAAATTAACGAGGATATTTTCTTAACCCCCATTTTGGCTGAATTTTTAGAGAATGCAAAAATATCCCATGGAAGTCGTAGTTATGTTGTTTACCTATCCAACGAATTGTCACACGCTAAGATTCAATGCAAATCGGCCACATTATGGCCTTCCTACTAAAAAAGGGTCGAAAACGAGTAATGTCCCAAATTAACGAGGATATTTTCTTAACCCCCATTTTGGCTGAATTTTTAGAGAATGCAAAAATATCCCATGGAAGTCATAGTTATGTTGTTTACCTATCCAACGAATTGTCACACGCTAAGATTCAATGCAAATCGGCCACATTATGGCCTTCCTAGTAAAAAAGGGTCGAAAACGAGTAATGTCCCAAATTAACGAGGAGATTTTCTTAACCTCCATTTTGGCTGAATTTTTAAAAAATGCAAAAATATCCCATGGAAGTCGTAGCTATGTTGTTTACCTATCCAACGAATTGTCCCATGCTAATATTCATTACAAACCGGCCACTTTATGGCCTTCCTTATAAAAAAGGGTCGAAAATGAGTAATGTCCTAAATTAACGAGGGGATTTTCTTAACCTCCATTTTGGCTGAATTTTTAGAGAATGCAAAAATATCCCGTGGAAGTCGTAGTTATGTTGTTTACCTATCCAACGAATTGTCACACGCTTAGATTCAATGCAAATCGGCCACATTATGGCCTTCCTACTAAAAAAGGGTCGAAAACGAGTAATGTCCCAAATTAACGAGGATATTTTCTTAACCCCCATTTTGGCTGAATTTTTAGAGAATGCAAAAATATCCCATGGAAGTCATAGTTATGTTGTTTACCAATCCAACGAATTGTCACACGCTAAGATTCAATGCAAATCGGCCACATTATGGCCTTCCTAGTAAAAAAGGGTCGAAAACGAGTAATGTCCCAAATTAACGAGGAGATTTTCTTAACCTCCATTTTGGCTGAATTTTTAAAAAATGCAAAAATATCCCGTGGAAGTCGTAGCTATGTTGTTTACCTATCCAACGAATTGTCCCATGCTAAGATTCAGTACAAACCGGCCACTTTATGGCCTTCCTTATAAAAAAGGGTCGAAAACGAGTAATGTCCCAAATTAACGAGGATATTTTCTTAACCCCCATTTTGGCTGAATTTTTAGAGAATGCAAAAATATCCCATGGAAGTCGTAGTTATGTTGTTTACCTATCCAACGAATTGTCACACGCTAAGATTCAATGCAAATCGGCCACATTATGGCCTTCCTACTAAAAAAGGGTCGAAAACGAGTAATGTCCCAAATTAACGAGGATATTTTCTTAACCCCCATTTTGGCTGAATTTTTAGAGAATGCAAAAATATCCCATGGAAGTCATAGTTATGTTGTTTACCTATCCAACGAATTGTCACACGCTAAGATTCAATGCAAATCGGCCACATTATGGCCTTCCTAGTAAAAAAGGGTCGAAAACGAGTAATGTCCCAAATTAACGAGGAGATTTTCTTAACCTCCATTTTGGCTGAATTTTTAAAAAATGCAAAAATATCCCATGGAAGTCGTAGCTATGTTGTTTACCTATCCAACGAATTGTCCCATACTAAGATTCAATACAAACCGGCCACTTTATGGCCTTCCTAGTAAAAATAGGTCGCAAACGAGTAATGTCCTAAATTAACGAGGAGATTTTCTTAACCTCCATTTTGGCCAAATTTTTAGAGAATGCAAAAATATTCCATGGAAGTTGTAGTTATGTTGTTTACCTATCCAACGAATTGTCACACGCTAAGATTCAATGCAAATATGCCACATTATGGCCTTCCTAGTAAAGAAGGGTCGAAAATGAGTAATGTCCCAAATTAACGAGGAGATTTTCTTAACCTCCATTTTGGCTGAATTTTTAGAGAATGCAAAAAAATCCCATGGAAGTCGTAGCTATGTTGTTTACCTATCCAACAAATTGTCCCATACTAAGATTCAATACAAACCGGCCACTTTATGGCCTTCCTAGTAAAAATAGGTCGCAAACGAGTAATGTCCTAAATTAACGAGGAGATTTTCTTAACCTCCATTTTGGCCAAATTTTTAGAGAATGCAAAAATATTCCATGGAAGTCGTAGTTATGTTGTTTACCTATCCAACGAATTGTCACACGCTAAGATTCAATGCAAATATGCCACATTATGGCCTTCCTAGTAAAGAAGGGTCGAAAATGAGTAATGTCCCAAATTAACGAGGAGATTTTCTTAACCTCCATTTTGGCTGAATTTTTAGAGAATGCAAAAAAATCCCATGGAAGTCGTAGCTATGTTGTTTACCTATCCAACAAATTGTCCCATGCTAAGATTCAATACAAACCGGCCACTTTATGGCCTTCCTTATAAAAAAGGGTCGAAAACGAGTAATGTCCTAAATTAACGAGGGGATTTTCTTAACCTCCATTTTGGCTGAATTTTTAGAGAATGCAAAAATATCCCATGGAAGTCGTAGTTATGTTGTTTACCTATCCAACGAATTGTCACACGCTTAGATTCAATGCAAATCGGCCACATTATGGCCTTCCTACTAAAAAAGGGTCGAAAACGAGTAATGTCCTAAATTAACGAGGGGATTTTCTTAACCTCCATTTTGGCTGAATTTTTAGAGAATGCAAAAATATCCCATGGAAGTCGTAGTTATGTTGTTTACCTATCCAACGAATTGTCACATGCTAAGATTCAATACAAATCGGCCACTTTATGGCCTTCCTAGTAAAAATAGGTCGCAAACGAGTAATGTCCTAAATTAACGAGGAGATTTTCTTAACCTCCATTTTGGCCAAATTTTTAGAGAATGCAAAAATATTCCATGGAAGTCGTAGTTATGTTGTTTACCTATCCAACGAATTGTCACACGCTAAGATTCAATGCAAATATGCCACATTATGGCCTTCCTAGTAAAGAAGGGTCGAAAATGAGTAATGTCCCAAATTAACGAGGAGATTTTCTTAACCTCCATTTTGGCTGAATTTTTAGAGAATGCAAAAAAATCCCATGGAAGTCGTAGCTATGTTGTTTACCTATCCAACAAATTGTCCCATGCTAAGATTCAATACAAACCGGCCACTTTATGGCCTTCCTTATAAAAAAGGGTCGAAAACGAGTAATGTCCTAAATTAACGAGGGGATTTTCTTAACCTCCATTTTGGCTGAATTTTTAGAGAATGCAAAAATATCCCATGGAAGTCGTAGTTATGTTGTTTACCTATCCAACGAATTGTCACACGCTAAGATTCAATGCAAATCGGCTACATTATGGCCTTCCTACTAAAAAAGGGTCGAAAACGAGTAATGTCCCAAATTAACGAGGATATTTTCTTAACCCCCATTTTGGCTGAATTTTTAGAGAATGCAAAAATATCCCATGGAAGTCGTAGTTATGTTGTTTACCTATCCAACGAATTGTCACACGCTAAGATTCAATGCAAATCGGCCACATTATGGCCTTCCTACTAAAAAAGGGTCGAAAACGAGTAATGTCCCAAATTAACGAGGATATTTTCTTAACCCCCATTTTGGCTGAATTTTTAGAGAATGCAAAAATATCCCATGGAAGTCATAGTTATGTTGTTTACCTATCCAACGAATTGTCACACGCTAAGATTCAATGCAAATCGGCCACATTATGGCCTTCCTACTAAAAAAGGGTCGAAAACGAGTAATGTCCCAAATTAACGAGGATATTTTCTTAACCCCCATTTTGGCTGAATTTTTAGAGAATGCAAAAATATCCCATGGAAGTCATAGTTATGTTGTTTACCTATCCAACGAATTGTCACACGCTAAGATTCAATGCAAATCGGCCACATTATGGCCTTCCTAGTAAAAAAGCGTCGAAAACGAGTAATGTCCCAAATTAACGAGGAGATTTTCTTAACCTCCATTTTGGCTGAATTTTTAAAAAATGCAAAAATATCCCATGGAAGTCGTAGCTATGTTGTTTACCTATCCAACGAATTGTCACACGCTTAGATTCAATGCAAATCGGCCACATTATGGCGTTCCTACTAAAAAAGGGTCGAAAACGAGTAATGTCCCAAATTAACGAGGATATTTTCTTAACCCCCATTTTGGCTGAATTTTTAGAGAATGCAAAAATATCCCATGGAAGTCATAGTTATGTTGTTTACCAATCCAACGAATTGTCACACGCTAAGATTCAATGCAAATCGGCCACATTATGGCCTTCCTAGTAAAAAAGGGTCGAAAACGAGTAATGTCCCAAATTAACGAGGAGATTTTCTTAACCTCCATTTTGGCTGAATTTTTAAAAAATGCAAAAATATCCCATGGAAGTCGTAGCTATGTTGTTTACCTATCCAACGAATTGTCCCATGCTAAGATTCAATACAAACCGGCCACTTTATGGCCTTCCTTATAAAAAAGGGTCGAAAACGAGTAATGTCCCAAATTAACGAGGATATTTTCTTAACCCCCATTTTGGTTGAATTTTTAGAGAATGCAAAAATATCCCATGGAAGTCGTAGTTATGTTGTTTACCTATCCAACGAATTGTCACACGCTAAGATTCAATGCAAATCGGCCACATTATGGCCTTCCTACTAAAAAAGGGTCGAAAACGAGTAATGTCCCAAATTAACGAGGATATTTTCTTAACCCCCATTTTGGCTGAATTTTTAGAGAATGCAAAAATATCCCATGGAAGTCATAGTTATGTTGTTTACCTATCCAACGAATTGTCACACGCTAAGATTCAATGCAAATCGGCCACATTATGGCCTTCCTAGTAAAAAAGCGTCGAAAACGAGTAATGTCCCAAATTAACGAGGAGATTTTCTTAACCTCCATTTTGGCTGAATTTTTAAAAAATGCAAAAATATCCCATGGAAGTCGTAGCTATGTTGTTTACCTATCCAACGTATTGTCACATGCTAAGATTCAATACAAATCGGCCACTTTATGGCCTTCCTAGTAAAAATAGGTCGCAAACGAGTGATGTCCTAAATTAACGAGGAGATTTTCTTAACCTCCATTTTGGCCAAATTTTTAGAGAATGCAAAAATATTCCATGGAAGTCGTAGTTATGTTGTTTACCTATCCAACGAATTGTCACACGCTAAGATTCAATGCAAATATGCCACATTATGGCCTTCCTAGTAAAGAAGGGTCGAAAACGAGTAATGTCCCAAATTAACGAGGAGATTTTCTTAACCTCCATTTTGGCTGAATTTTTAGAGAATGCAAAAAAATCCCATGGAAGTCGTAGCTATGTTGTTTACCTATCCAACAAATTGTCCCATGCTAAGATTCAATACAAACCGGCCACTTTATGGCCTTCCTTATAAAAAAGGGTTGAAAATGAGTAATGTCCTAAATTAACTAGGGGATTTTCTTAACCTCCATTTTGGCTGAATTTTTAGAGAATGCAAAAATATCCCATGGAAGTCGTAGTTATGTTGTTTACCTATCCAACGAATTGTCACACGCTAAGATTCAATGCAAATCGGCTACATTATGGCCTTCCTACTAAAAAAGGGTCGAAAACGAGTAATGTCCCAAATTAACGAGGATATTTTCTTAACCCCCATTTTGGCTGAATTTTTAGAGAATGCAAAAATATCCCATGGAAGTCGTAGTTATGTTGTTTACCTATCCAACGAATTGTCACACGCTAAGATTCAATGCAAATCGGCCACATTATGGCCTTCCTACTAAAAAAGGGTCGAAAACGAGTAATGTCCCAAATTAACGAGGATATTTTCTTAACCCCCATTTTGGCTGAATTTTTAGAGAATGCAAAAATATCCCATGGAAGTCATAGTTATGTTGTTTACCTATCCAACGAATTGTCACACGCTAAGATTCAATGCAAATCGGCCACATTATGGCCTTCCTAGTAAAAAAGGGTCGAAAACGAGTAATGTCCCAAATTAACGAGGAGATTTTCTTAACCTCCATTTTGGCTGAATTTTTAAAAAATGCAAAAATATCCCATGGAAGTCGTAGCTATGTTGTTTACCTATCCAACGAATTGTCCCATGCTAATATTCATTACAAACCGGCCACTTTATGGCCTTCCTTATAAAAAAGGGTCGAAAATGAGTAATGTCCTAAATTAACGAGGGGATTTTCTTAACCTCCATTTTGGCTGAATTTTTAGAGAATGCAAAAATATCCCGTGGAAGTCGTAGTTATGTTGTTTACCTATCCAACGAATTGTCACACGCTTAGATTCAATGCAAATCGGCCACATTATGGCCTTCCTACTAAAAAAGGGTCGAAAACGAGTAATGTCCCAAATTAACGAGGATATTTTCTTAACCCCCATTTTGGCTGAATTTTTAGAGAATGCAAAAATATCCCATGGAAGTCATAGTTATGTTGTTTACCAATCCAACGAATTGTCACACGCTAAGATTCAATGCAAATCGGCCACATTATGGCCTTCCTAGTAAAAAAGGGTCGAAAACGAGTAATGTCCCAAATTAACGAGGAGATTTTCTTAACCTCCATTTTGGCTGAATTTTTAAAAAATGCAAAAATATCCCGTGGAAGTCGTAGCTATGTTGTTTACCTATCCAACGAATTGTCCCATGCTAAGATTCAGTACAAACCGGCCACTTTATGGCCTTCCTTATAAAAAAGGGTCGAAAACGAGTAATGTCCCAAATTAACGAGGATATTTTCTTAACCCCCATTTTGGCTGAATTTTTAGAGAATGCAAAAATATCCCATGGAAGTCGTAGTTATGTTGTTTACCTATCCAACGAATTGTCACACGCTAAGATTCAATGCAAATCGGCCACATTATGGCCTTCCTACTAAAAAAGGGTCGAAAACGAGTAATGTCCCAAATTAACGAGGATATTTTCTTAACCCCCATTTTGGCTGAATTTTTAGAGAATGCAAAAATATCCCATGGAAGTCATAGTTATGTTGTTTACCTATCCAACGAATTGTCACACGCTAAGATTCAATGCAAATCGGCCACATTATGGCCTTCCTAGTAAAAAAGCGTCGAAAACGAGTAATGTCCCAAATTAACGAGGAGATTTTCTTAACCTCCATTTTGGCTGAATTTTTAAAAAATGCAAAAATATCCCATGGAAGTCGTAGCTATGTTGTTTACCTATCCAACGAATTGTCCCATACTAAGATTCAATACAAACCGGCCACTTTATGGCCTTCCTTATAAAAAAGGGTCGAAAACGAGTAATGTCCTAAATTAACGAGGGGATTTTCTTAACCTCCATTTTGGCTGAATTTTTAGAGAATGCAAAAATATCCCATGGAAGTCGTAGTTATGTTGTTTACCTATCCAACGAATTGTCACATACTAAGATTCAATACAAATCGGCCACTTTATGGCCTTCCTAGTAAAAATAGGTCGCAAACGAGTAATGTCCTAAATTAACGAGGAGATTTTCTTAACCTCCATTTTGGCCAAATTTTTAGAGAATGCAAAAATATTCCATGGAAGTCGTAGTTATGTTGTTTACCTATCCAACGAATTGTCACACGCTAAGATTCAATGCAAATATGCCACATTATGGCCTTCCTAGTAAAGAAGGGTCGAAAATGAGTAATGTCCCAAATTAACGAGGAGATTTTCTTAACCTCCATTTTGGCTGAATTTTTAGAGAATGCAAAAAAATCCCATGGAAGTCGTAGCTATGTTGTTTACCTATCCAACAAATTGTCCCATGCTAAGATTCAATACAAACCGGCCAATTTATGGCCTTCCTTATAAAAAAGGGTCGAAAACGAGTAATGTCCTAAATTAACGAGGGGATTTTCTTAACCTCCATTTTGGCTGAATTTTTAGAGAATGCAAAAATATCCCATGGAAGTCGTAGTTATGTTGTTTACCTATCCAACGAATTGTCACACGCTAAGATTCAATGCAAATCGGCTACATTATGGCCTTCCTACTAAAAAAGGGTCGAAAACGAGTAATGTCCCAAATTAACGAGGATATTTTCTTAACCCCCATTTTGGCTGAATTTTTAGAGAATGCAAAAATATCCCATGGAAGTCGTAGTTATGTTGTTTACCTATCCAACGAATTGTCACACGCTAAGATTCAATGCAAATCGGCCACATTATGGCCTTCCTACTAAAAAAGGGTCGAAAACGAGTAATGTCCCAAATTAACGAGGATATTTTCTTAACCCCCATTTTGGCTGAATTTTTAGAGAATGCAAAAATATCCCATGGAAGTCATAGTTATGTTGTTTACCTATCCAACGAATTGTCACACGCTAAGATTCAATGCAAATCGGCCACATTATGGCCTTCCTACTAAAAAAGGGTCGAAAACGAGTAATGTCCCAAATTAACGAGGATATTTTCTTAACCCCCATTTTGGCTGAATTTTTAGAGAATGCAAAAATATCCCATGGAAGTCATAGTTATGTTGTTTACCTATCCAACGAATTGTCACACGCTAAGATTCAATGCAAATCGGCCACATTATGGCCTTCCTAGTAAAAAAGCGTCGAAAACGAGTAATGTCCCAAATTAACGAGGAGATTTTCTTAACCTCCATTTTGGCTGAATTTTTAAAAAATGCAAAAATATCCCATGGAAGTCGTAGCTATGTTGTTTACCTATCCAACGAATTGTCACACGCTTAGATTCAATGCAAATCGGCCACATTATGGCCTTCCTACTAAAAAAGGGTCGAAAACGAGTAATGTCCCAAATTAACGAGGATATTTTCTTAACCCCCATTTTGGCTGAATTTTTAGAGAATGCAAAAATATCCCATGGAAGTCATAGTTATGTTGTTTACCAATCCAACGAATTGTCACACGCTAAGATTCAATGCAAATCGGCCACATTATGGCCTTCCTAGTAAAAAAGGGTCGAAAACGAGTAATGTCCCAAATTAACGAGGAGATTTTCTTAACCTCCATTTTGGCTGAATTTTTAAAAAATGCAAAAATATCCCGTGGAAGTCGTAGCTATGTTGTTTACCTATCCAACGAATTGTCCCATGCTAAGATTCAGTACAAACCGGCCACTTTATGGCCTTCCTTATAAAAAAGGGTCGAAAACGAGTAATGTCCCAAATTAACGAGGATATTTTCTTAACCCCCATTTTGGCTGAATTTTTAGAGAATGCAAAAATATCCCATGGAAGTCGTAGTTATGTTGTTTACCTATCCAACGAATTGTCACACGCTAAGATTCAATGCAAATCGGCCACATTATGGCCTTCCTACTAAAAAAGGGTCGAAAACGAGTAATGTCCCAAATTAACGAGGATATTTTCTTAACCCCCATTTTGGCTGAATTTTTAGAGAATGCAAAAATATCCCATGGAAGTCATAGTTATGTTGTTTACCTATCCAACGAATTGTCACACGCTAAGATTCAATGCAAATCGGCCACATTATGGCCTTCCTAGTAAAAAAGCGTCGAAAACGAGTAATGTCCCAAATTAACGAGGAGATTTTCTTAACCTCCATTTTGGCTGAATTTTTAAAAAATGCAAAAATATCCCATGGAAGTCGTAGCTATGTTTTTTACCTATCCAACGAATTGTCCCATACTAAGATTCAATACAAACCGGCCACTTTATGGCCTTCCTTATAAAAAAGGGTCGAAAACGAGTAATGTCCTAAATTAACGAGGGGATTTTCTTAACCTCCATTTTGGCTGAATTTTTAGAGAATGCAAAAATATCCCATGGAAGTCGTAGTTATGTTGTTTACCTATCCAACGAATTGTCACATGCTAAGATTCAATACAAATCGGCCACTTTATGGCCTTCCTAGTAAAAATAGGTCGCAAACGAGTAATGTCCTAAATTAACGAGGAGATTTTCTTAACCTCCATTTTGGCCAAATTTTTAGAGAATGCAAAAATATTCCATGGAAGTCGTAGTTATGTTGTTTACCTATCCAACGAATTGTCACACGCTAAGATTCAATGCAAATATGCCACATTATGGCCTTCCTAGTAAAGAAGGGTCGAAAATGAGTAATGTCCCAAATTAACGAGGAGATTTTCTTAACCTCCATTATGGCTGAATTTTTAGAGAATGCAAAAAAATCCCATGGAAGTCGTAGCTATGTTGTTTACCTATCCAACAAATTGTCCCATGCTAAGATTCAATACAAACCGGCCACTTTATGGCCTTCCTTATAAAAAAGGGTCGAAAACGAGTAATGTCCTAAATTAACGAGGGGATTTTCTTAACCTCCATTTTGGCTGAATTTTTAGAGAATGCAAAAATATCCCATGGAAGTCGTAGTTATGTTGTTTACCTATCCAACGAATTGTCACACGCTAAGATTCAATGCAAATCGGCTACATTATGGCCTTCCTACTAAAAAAGGGTCGAAAACGAGTAATGTCCCACATTAACGAGGATATTTTCTTAACCCCCATTTTGGCTGAATTTTTAGAGAATGCAAAAATATCCCATGGAAGTCGTAGTTATGTTGTTTACCTATCCAACGAATTGTCACACGCTAAGATTCAATGCAAATCGGCCACATTATGGCCTTCCTACTAAAAAAGGGTCGAAAACGAGTAATGTCCCAAATTAACGAGGATATTTTCTTAACCCCCATTTTGGCTGAATTTTTAGAGAATGCAAAAATATCCCATGGAAGTCATAGTTATGTTGTTTACCTATCCAACGAATTGTCACACGCTAAGATTCAATGCAAATCGGCCACATTATGGCCTTCCTAGTAAAAAAGCGTCGAAAACGAGTAATGTCCCAAATTAACGAGGAGATTTTCTTAACCTCCATTTTGGCTGAATTTTTAAAAAATGCAAAAATATCCCATGGAAGTCGTAGCTATGTTGTTTACCTATCCAACGAATTGTCCCATGCTAAGATTCAATACAAACCGGCCACTTTATGGCCTTCCTTATAAAAAAGGGTCGAAAACGAGTAATGTCCCAAATTAACGAGGATATTTTCTTAACCCCCATTTTGGCTGAATTTTTAGAGAATGCAAAAATATCCCATGGAAGTCGTAGTTATGTTGTTTACCTATCCAACGAATTGTCACACGCTAAGATTCAATGCAAATATGCCACATTATGGCCTTCCTAGTAAAGAAGGGTCGAAAATGAGTAATGTCCCAAATTAACGAGGAGATTTTCTTAACCTCCATTATGGCTGAATTTTTAGAGAATGCAAAAAAATCCCATGGAAGTCGTAGCTATGTTGTTTACCTATCCAACAAATTGTCCCATGCTAAGATTCAATACAAACCGGCCACTTTATGGCCTTCCTTATAAAAAAGGGTCGAAAACGAGTAATGTCCTAAATTAACGAGGGGATTTTCTTAACCTCCATTTTGGCTGAATTTTTAGAGAATGCAAAAATATCCCATGGAAGTCGTAGTTATGTTGTTTACCTATCCAACGAATTGTCACACGCTAAGATTCAATGCAAATCGGCTACATTATGGCCTTCCTACTAAAAAAGGGTCGAAAACGAGTAATGTCCCAAATTAACGAGGATATTTTCTTAACCCCCATTTTGGCTGAATTTTTAGAGAATGCAAAAATATCCCATGGAAGTCGTAGTTATGTTGTTTACCTATCCAACGAATTGTCACACGCTAAGATTCAATGCAAATCGGCCACATTATGGCCTTCCTACTAAAAAAGGGTCGAAAACGAGTAATGTCCCAAATTAACGAGGATATTTTCTTAACCCCCATTTTGGCTGAATTTTTAGAGAATGCAAAAATATCCCATGGAAGTCATAGTTATGTTGTTTACCTATCCAACGAATTGTCACACGCTAAGATTCAATGCAAATCGGCCACATTATGGCCTTCCTAGTAAAAAAGCGTCGAAAACGAGTAATGTCCCAAATTAACGAGGAGATTTTCTTAACCTCCATTTTGGCTGAATTTTTAAAAAATGCAAAAATATCCCATGGAAGTCGTAGCTATGTTGTTTACCTATCCAACGAATTGTCCCATGCTAAGATTCAATACAAACCGGCCACTTTATGGCCTTCCTTATAAAAAAGGGTCGAAAACGAGTAATGTCCCAAATTAACGAGGATATTTTCTTAACCCCCATTTTGGCTGAATTTTTAGAGAATGCAAAAATATCCCATGGAAGTCGTAGTTATGTTGTTTACCTATCCAACGAATTGTCACACGCTAAGATTCAATGCAAATCGGCCACATTATGGCCTTCCTACTAAAAAAGGGTCGAAAACGAGTAATGTCCCAAATTAACGAGGATATTTTCTTAACCCCCATTTTGGCTGAATTTTTAGAGAATGCAAAAATATCCCATGGAAGTCGTAGTTATGTTGTTTACCTATCCAACGAATTGTCACACGCTAAGATTCAATGCAAATCGGCTACATTATGGCCTTCCTACTAAAAAAGGGTCGAAAACGAGTAATGTCCCAAATTAACGAGGATATTTTCTTAACCCCCATTTTGGCTGAACTTTTAGAGAATGCAAAAATATCCCATGGAAGTCGTAGTTATGTTGTTTACCTATCCAACGAATTGTCACACGCTAAGATTCAATGCAAATCGGCCACATTATGGCCTTCCTACTAAAAAAGGGTCGAAAACGAGTAATGTCCCAAATTAACGAGGATATTTTCTTAACCCCCATTTTGGCTGAATTTTTAGAGAATGCAAAAATATCCCATGGAAGTCGTAGTTATGTTGTTTACCTATCCAACGAATTGTCACACGCTAAGATTCAATGCAAATCGGCCACATTATGGCCTTCCTAGTAAAAAAGCGTCGAAAACGAGTAATGTCCCAAATTAACGAGGAGATTTTCTTAACCTCCATTTTGGCTGAATTTTTAAAAAATGCAAAAATATCCCATGGAAGTCGTAGCTATGTTGTTTACCTATCCAACGAATTGTCCCATGCTAAGATTCAATACAAACCGGCCACTTTATGGCCTTCCTTATAAAAAAGGGTCGAAAACGAGTAATGTCCCAAATTAACGAGGATATTTTCTTAACCCCCATTTTGGCTGAATTTTTAGAGAATGCAAAAATATCCCATGGAAGTCGTAGTTATGTTGTTTACCTATCCAACGAATTGTCACACGCTAAGATTCAATGCAAATCGGCCACATTATGGCCTTCCTACTAAAAAAGGGTCGAAAACGAGTAATGTCCCAAATTAACGAGGATATTTTCTTAACCCCCATTTTGGCTGAATTTTTAGAGAATGCAAAAATATCCCATGGAAGTCGTAGTTATGTTGTTTACCTATCCAACGAATTGTCACACGCTAAGATTCAATGCAAATCGGCTACATTATGGCCTTCCTACTAAAAAAGGGTCGAAAACGAGTAATGTCCCAAATTAACGAGGATATTTTCTTAACCCCCATTTTGGCTGAATTTTTAGAGAATGCAAAAATATCCCATGGAAGTCGTAGTTATGTTGTTTACCTATCCAACGAATTGTCACACGCTAAGATTCAATGCAAATCGGCCACATTATGGCCTTCCTACTAAAAAAGGGTCGAAAACGAGTAATGTCCCAAATTAACGAGGATATTTTCTTAACCCCCATTTTGGCTGAATTTTTAGAGAATGCAAAAATATCCCATGGAAGTCATAGTTATGTTGTTTACCAATCCAACGAATTGTCACACGCTAAGATTCAATGCAAATCGGCCACATTATGGCCTTCCTAGTAAAAAAGGGTCGAAAACGAGTAATGTCCCAAATTAACGAGGAGATTTTCTTAACCTCCATTTTGGCTGAATTTTTAAAAAATGCAAAAATATCCCGTGGAAGTCGTAGCTATGTTGTTTACCTATCCAACGAATTGTCCCATGCTAAGATTCAGTACAAACCGGCCACTTTATGGCCTTCCTTATAAAAAAGGGTCGAAAACGAGTAATGTCCCAAATTAACGAGGATATTTTCTTAACCCCCATTTTGGCTGAATTTTTAGAGAATGCAAAAATATCCCATGGAAGTCGTAGTTATGTTGTTTACCTATCCAACGAATTGTCACACGCTAAGATTCAATGCAAATCGGCCACATTATGGCCTTCCTACTAAAAAAGGGTCGAAAACGAGTAATGTCCCAAATTAACGAGGATATTTTCTTAACCCCCATTTTGGCTGAATTTTTAGAGAATGCAAAAATATCCCATGGAAGTCGTAGTTATGTTGTTTACCTATCCAACGAATTGTCACACGCTAAGATTCAATGCAAATCGGCCACATTATGGCCTTCCTACTAAAAAAGGGTCGAAAACGAGTAATGTCCCAAATTAACGAGGATATTTTCTTAACCCCCATTTTGGCTGAATTTTTAGAGAATGCAAAAATATCCCATGGAAGTCATAGTTATGTTGTTTACCAATCCAACGAATTGTCACACGCTAAGATTCAATGCAAATCGGCCACATTATGGCCTTCCTAGTAAAAAAGGGTCGAAAACGAGTAATGTCCCAAATTAACGAGGAGATTTTCTTAACCTCCATTTTGGCTGAATTTTTAAAAAATGCAAAAATATCCCGTGGAAGTCGTAGCTATGTTGTTTACCTATCCAACGAATTGTCCCATGCTAAGATTCAGTACAAACCGGCCACTTTATGGCCTTCCTTATAAAAAAGGGTCGAAAACGAGTAATGTCCCAAATTAACGAGGATATTTTCTTAACCCCCATTTTGGCTGAATTTTTAGAGAATGCAAAAATATCCCATGGAAGTCGTAGTTATGTTGTTTACCTATCCAACGAATTGTCACACGCTAAGATTCAATGCAAATCGGCCACATTATGGCCTTCCTACTAAAAAAGGGTCGAAAACGAGTAATGTCCCAAATTAACGAGGATATTTTCTTAACCCCCATTTTGGCTGAATTTTTAGAGAATGCAGAAATATCCCATGGAAGTCATAGTTATGTTGTTTACCTATCCAACGAATTGTCACACGCTAAGATTCAATGCAAATCGGCCACATTATGGCCTTCCTAGTAAAAAAGCGTCGAAAACGAGTAATGTCCCAAATTAACGAGGAGATTTTCTTAACCTCCATTTTGGCTGAATTTTTAAAAAATGCAAAAATATCCCATGGAAGTCGTAGCTATGTTTTTTACCTATCCAACGAATTGTCCCATACTAAGATTCAATACAAACCGGCCACTTTATGGCCTTCCTTATAAAAAAGGGTCGAAAACGAGTAATGTCCTAAATTAACGAGGGGATTTTCTTAACCTCCATTTTGGCTGAATTTTTAGAGAATGCAAAAATATCCCATGGAAGTCGTAGTTATGTTGTTTACCTATCCAACGAATTGTCACATGCTAAGATTCAATACAAATCGGCCACTTTATGGCCTTCCTAGTAAAAATAGGTCGCAAACGAGTAATGTCCTAAATTAACGAGGAGATTTTCTTAACCTCCATTTTGGCCAAATTTTTAGAGAATGCAAAAATATTCCATGGAAGTCGTAGTTATGTTGTTTACCTATCCAACGAATTGTCACACGCTAAGATTCAATGCAAATATGCCACATTATGGCCTTCCTAGTAAAGAAGGGTCGAAAATGAGTAATGTCCCAAATTAACGAGGAGATTTTCTTAACCTCCATTATGGCTGAATTTTTAGAGAATGCAAAAAAATCCCATGGAAGTCGTAGCTATGTTGTTTACCTATCCAACAAATTGTCCCATGCTAAGATTCAATACAAACCGGCCACTTTATGGCCTTCCTTATAAAAAAGGGTCGAAAACGAGTAATGTCCTAAATTAACGAGGGGATTTTCTTAACCTCCATTTTGGCTGAATTTTTAGAGAATGCAAAAATATCCCATGGAAGTCGTAGTTATGTTGTTTACCTATCCAACGAATTGTCACACGCTAAGATTCAATGCAAATCGGCTACATTATGGCCTTCCTACTAAAAAAGGGTCGAAAACGAGTAATGTCCCAAATTAACGAGGATATTTTCTTAACCCCCATTTTGGCTGAATTTTTAGAGAATGCAAAAATATCCCATGGAAGTCGTAGTTATGTTGTTTACCTATCCAACGAATTGTCACACGCTAAGATTCAATGCAAATCGGCCACATTATGGCCTTCCTACTAAAAAAGGGTCGAAAACGAGTAATGTCCCAAATTAACGAGGATATTTTCTTAACCCCCATTTTGGCTGAATTTTTAGAGAATGCAAAAATATCCCATGGAAGTCATAGTTATGTTGTTTACCTATCCAACGAATTGTCACACGCTAAGATTCAATGCAAATCGGCCACATTATGGCCTTCCAAGTAAAAAAGCGTCGAAAACGAGTAATGTCCCAAATTAACGAGGAGATTTTCTTAACCTCCATTTTGGCTGAATTTTTAAAAAATGCAAAAATATCCCATGGAAGTCGTAGCTATGTTGTTTACCTATCCAACGAATTGTCCCATGCTAAGATTCAATACAAACCGGCCACTTTATGGCCTTCCTTATAAAAAAGGGTCGAAAACGAGTAATGTCCCAAATTAACGAGGATATTTTCTTAACCCCCATTTTGGCTGAATTTTTAGAGAATGCAAAAATATCCCATGGAAGTCGTAGTTATGTTGTTTACCTATCCAACGAATTGTCACACGCTAAGATTCAATGCAAATCGGCCACATTATAGCCTTCCTACTAAAAAAGGGTCGAAAACGAGTAATGTCCCAAATTAACGAGGATATTTTCTTAACCCCCATTTTGGCTGAATTTTTAGAGAATGCAAAAATATCCCATGGAAGTCGTAGTTATGTTGTTTACCTATCCAACGAATTGTCACACGCTAAGATTCAATGCAAATCGGCTACATTATGGCCTTCCTACTAAAAAAGGGTCGAAAACGAGTAATGTCCCAAATTAACGAGGATATTTTCTTAACCCCCATTTTGGCTGAATTTTTAGAGAATGCAAAAATATCCCATGGAAGTCGTAGTTATGTTGTTTACCTATCCAACGAATTGTCACACGCTAAGATTCAATGCAAATCGGCCACATTATGGCCTTCCTACTAAAAAAGGGTCGAAAACGAGTAATGTCCCAAATTAACGAGGATATTTTCTTAACCCCCATTTTGGCTGAATTTTTAGAGAATGCAAAAATATCCCATGGAAGTCATAGTTATGTTGTTTACCAATCCAACGAATTGTCACACGCTAAGATTCAATGCAAATCGGCCACATTATGGCCTTCCTAGTAAAAAAGGGTCGAAAACGAGTAATGTCCCAAATTAACGAGGAGATTTTCTTAACCTCCATTTTGGCTGAATTTTTAAAAAATGCAAAAATATCCCGTGGAAGTCGTAGCTATGTTGTTTACCTATCCAACGAATTGTCCCATGCTAAGATTCAGTACAAACCGGCCACTTTATGGCCTTCCTTATAAAAAAGGGTCGAAAACGAGTAATGTCCCAAATTAACGAGGATATTTTCTTAACCCCCATTTTGGCTGAATTTTTAGAGAATGCAAAAATATCCCATGGAAGTCGTAGTTATGTTGTTTACCTATCCAACGAATTGTCACACGCTAAGATTCAATGCAAATCGGCCACATTATGGCCTTCCTACTAAAAAAGGGTCGAAAACGAGTAATGTCCCAAATTAACGAGGATATTTTCTTAACCCCCATTTTGGCTGAATTTTTAGAGAATGCAAAAATATCCCATGGAAGTCATAGTTATGTTGTTTACCTATCCAACGAATTGTCACACGCTAAGATTCAATGCAAATCGGCCACATTATGGCCTTCCTAGTAAAAAAGCGTCGAAAACGAGTAATGTCCCAAATTAACGAGGAGATTTTCTTAACCTCCATTTTGGCTGAATTTTTAAAAAATGCAAAAATATCCCATGGAAGTCGTAGCTATGTTTTTTACCTATCCAACGAATTGTCCCATACTAAGATTCAATACAAACCGGCCACTTTATGGCCTTCCTTATAAAAAAGGGTCGAAAACGAGTAATGTCCTAAATTAACGAGGGGATTTTCTTAACCTCCATTTTGGCTGAATTTTTAGAGAATGCAAAAATATCCCATGGAAGTCGTAGTTATGTTGTTTACCTATCCAACGAATTGTCACATGCTAAGATTCAATACAAATCGGCCACTTTATGGCCTTCCTAGTAAAAATAGGTCGCAAACGAGTAATGTCCTAAATTAACGAGGAGATTTTCTTAACCTCCATTTTGGCCAAATTTTTAGAGAATGCAAAAATATTCCATGGAAGTCGTAGTTATGTTGTTTACCTATCCAACGAATTGTCACACGCTAAGATTCAATGCAAATATGCCACATTATGGCCTTCCTAGTAAAGAAGGGTCGAAAATGAGTAATGTCCCAAATTAACGAGGAGATTTTCTTAACCTCCATTATGGCTGAATTTTTAGAGAATGCAAAAAAATCCCATGGAAGTCGTAGCTATGTTGTTTACCTATCCAACAAATTGTCCCATGCTAAGATTCAATACAAACCGGCCACTTTATGGCCTTCCTTATAAAAAAGGGTCGAAAACGAGTAATGTCCTAAATTAACGAGGGGATTTTCTTAACCTCCATTTTGGCTGAATTTTTAGAGAATGCAAAAATATCCCATGGAAGTCGTAGTTATGTTGTTTACCTATCCAACGAATTGTCACACGCTAAGATTCAATGCAAATCGGCTACATTATGGCCTTCCTACTAAAAAAGGGTCGAAAACGAGTAATGTCCCAAATTAACGAGGATATTTTCTTAACCCCCATTTTGGCTGAATTTTTAGAGAATGCAAAAATATCCCATGGAAGTCGTAGTTATGTTGTTTACCTATCCAACGAATTGTCACACGCTAAGATTCAATGCAAATCGGCCACATTATGGCCTTCCTACTAAAAAAGGGTCGAAAACGAGTAATGTCCCAAATTAACGAGGATATTTTCTTAACCCCCATTTTGGCTGAATTTTTAGAGAATGCAAAAATATCCCATGGAAGTCATAGTTATGTTGTTTACCTATCCAACGAATTGTCACACGCTAAGATTCAATGCAAATCGGCCACATTATGGCCTTCCAAGTAAAAAAGCGTCGAAAACGAGTAATGTCCCAAATTAACGAGGAGATTTTCTTAACCTCCATTTTGGCTGAATTTTTAAAAAATGCAAAAATATCCCATGGAAGTCGTAGCTATGTTGTTTACCTATCCAACGAATTGTCCCATGCTAAGATTCAATACAAACCGGCCACTTTATGGCCTTCCTTATAAAAAAGGGTCGAAAACGAGTAATGTCCCAAATTAACGAGGATATTTTCTTAACCCCCATTTTGGCTGAATTTTTAGAGAATGCAAAAATATCCCATGGAAGTCGTAGTTATGTTGTTTACCTATCCAACGAATTGTCACACGCTAAGATTCAATGCAAATCGGCCACATTATAGCCTTCCTACTAAAAAAGGGTCGAAAACGAGTAATGTCCCAAATTAACGAGGATATTTTCTTAACCCCCATTTTGGCTGAATTTTTAGAGAATGCAAAAATATCCCATGGAAGTCGTAGTTATGTTGTTTACCTATCCAACGAATTGTCACACGCTAAGATTCAATGCAAATCGGCTACATTATGGCCTTCCTACTAAAAAAGGGTCGAAAACGAGTAATGTCCCAAATTAACGAGGATATTTTCTTAACCCCCATTTTGGCTGAATTTTTAGAGAATGCAAAAATATCCCATGGAAGTCGTAGTTATGTTGTTTACCTATCCAACGAATTGTCACACGCTAAGATTCAATGCAAATCGGCCACATTATGGCCTTCCTACTAAAAAAGGGTCGAAAACGAGTAATGTCCCAAATTAACGAGGATATTTTCTTAACCCCCATTTTGGCTGAATTTTTAGAGAATGCAAAAATATCCCATGGAAGTCATAGTTATGTTGTTTACCAATCCAACGAATTGTCACACGCTAAGATTCAATGCAAATCGGCCACATTATGGCCTTCCTAGTAAAAAAGGGTCGAAAACGAGTAATGTCCCAAATTAACGAGGAGATTTTCTTAACCTCCATTTTGGCTGAATTTTTAAAAAATGCAAAAATATCCCGTGGAAGTCGTAGCTATGTTGTTTACCTATCCAACGAATTGTCCCATGCTAAGATTCAGTACAAACCGGCCACTTTATGGCCTTCCTTATAAAAAAGGGTCGAAAACGAGTAATGTCCCAAATTAACGAGGATATTTTCTTAACCCCCATTTTGGCTGAATTTTTAGAGAATGCAAAAATATCCCATGGAAGTCGTAGTTATGTTGTTTACCTATCCAACGAATTGTCACACGCTAAGATTCAATGCAAATCGGCCACATTATGGCCTTCCTACTAAAAAAGGGTCGAAAACGAGTAATGTCCCAAATTAACGAGGATATTTTCTTAACCCCCATTTTGGCTGAATTTTTAGAGAATGCAAAAATATCCCATGGAAGTCATAGTTATGTTGTTTACCTATCCAACGAATTGTCACACGCTAAGATTCAATGCAAATCGGCCACATTATGGCCTTCCTAGTAAAAAAGCGTCGAAAACGAGTAATGTCCCAAATTAACGAGGAGATTTTCTTAACCTCCATTTTGGCTGAATTTTTAAAAAATGCAAAAATATCCCATGGAAGTCGTAGCTATGTTTTTTACCTATCCAACGAATTGTCCCATACTAAGATTCAATACAAACCGGCCACTTTATGGCCTTCCTTATAAAAAAGGGTCGAAAACGAGTAATGTCCTAAATTAACGAGGGGATTTTCTTAACCTCCATTTTGGCTGAATTTTTAGAGAATGCAAAAATATCCCATGGAAGTCGTAGTTATGTTGTTTACCTATCCAACGAATTGTCACATGCTAAGATTCAATACAAATCGGCCACTTTATGGCCTTCCTAGTAAAAATAGGTCGCAAACGAGTAATGTCCTAAATTAACGAGGAGATTTTCTTAACCTCCATTTTGGCCAAATTTTTAGAGAATGCAAAAATATTCCATGGAAGTCGTAGTTATGTTGTTTACCTATCCAACGAATTGTCACACGCTAAGATTCAATGCAAATATGCCACATTATGGCCTTCCTAGTAAAGAAGGGTCGAAAATGAGTAATGTCCCAAATTAACGAGGAGATTTTCTTAACCTCCATTATGGCTGAATTTTTAGAGAATGCAAAAAAATCCCATGGAAGTCGTAGCTATGTTGTTTACCTATCCAACAAATTGTCCCATGCTAAGATTCAATACAAACCGGCCACTTTATGGCCTTCCTTATAAAAAAGGGTCGAAAACGAGTAATGTCCTAAATTAACGAGGGGATTTTCTTAACCTCCATTTTGGCTGAATTTTTAGAGAATGCAAAAATATCCCATGGAAGTCGTAGTTATGTTGTTTACCTATCCAACGAATTGTCACACGCTAAGATTCAATGCAAATCGGCTACATTATGGCCTTCCTACTAAAAAAGGGTCGAAAACGAGTAATGTCCCAAATTAACGAGGATATTTTCTTAACCCCCATTTTGGCTGAATTTTTAGAGAATGCAAAAATATCCCATGGAAGTCGTAGTTATGTTGTTTACCTATCCAACGAATTGTCACACGCTAAGATTCAATGCAAATCGGCCACATTATGGCCTTCCTACTAAAAAAGGGTCGAAAACGAGTAATGTCCCAAATTAACGAGGATATTTTCTTAACCCCCATTTTGGCTGAATTTTTAGAGAATGCAAAAATATCCCATGGAAGTCATAGTTATGTTGTTTACCTATCCAACGAATTGTCACACGCTAAGATTCAATGCAAATCGGCCACATTATGGCCTTCCTAGTAAAAAAGCGTCGAAAACGAGTAATGTCCCAAATTAACGAGGAGATTTTCTTAACCTCCATTTTGGCTGAATTTTTAAAAAATGCAAAAATATCCCATGGAAGTCGTAGCTATGTTGTTTACCTATCCAACGAATTGTCCCATGCTAAGATTCAATACAAACCGGCCACTTTATGGCCTTCCTTATAAAAAAGGGTCGAAAACGAGTAATGTCCCAAATTAACGAGGATATTTTCTTAACCCCCATTTTGGCTGAATTTTTAGAGAATGCAAAAATATCCCATGGAAGTCGTAGTTATGTTGTTTACCTATCCAACGAATTGTCACACGCTAAGATTCAATGCAAATCGGCCACATTATGGCCTTCCTACTAAAAAAGGGTCGAAAACGAGTAATGTCCCAAATTAACGAGGATATTTTCTTAACCCCCATTTTGGCTGAATTTTTAGAGAATGCAAAAATATCCCATGGAAGTCGTAGTTATGTTGTTTACCTATCCAACGAATTGTCACACGC
This sequence comes from Medicago sativa, assembly GCF_051527215.1. Classification (NCBI taxonomy): domain Eukaryota; kingdom Viridiplantae; phylum Streptophyta; class Magnoliopsida; order Fabales; family Fabaceae; genus Medicago; species Medicago sativa. The sequence goes on along the minus strand of NC_140754.1, from coordinate 98,800,986 downwards.
TAAGATTCAATGCAAATCGGCCACATTATGGCCTTCCTACTAAAAAAGGGTCGAAAACGAGTAATGTCCCAAATTAACGAGGATATTTTCTTAACCCCCATTTTGGCTGAATTTTTAGAGAATGCAAAAATATCCCATGGAAGTCGTAGTTATGTTGTTTACCTATCCAACGAATTGTCACACGCTAAGATTCAATGCAAATCGGCCACATTATGGCCTTCCTACTAAAAAAGGGTCGAAAACGAGTAATGTCCTAAATTAACGAGGGGATTTTCTTAACCTCCATTTTGGCTGAATTTTTAGAGAATGCAAAAATATCCCATGGAAGTCGTAGTTATGTTGTTTACCTATCCAACGAATTGTCACACGCTAAGATTCAATGCAAATCGGCCACATTATGGCCTTCCTACTAAAAAAGGGTCGAAAACGAGTAATGTCCCAAATTAACGAGGATATTTTCTTAACCCCCATTTTGGCTGAATTTTTAGAGAATGCAAAAATATCCCATGGAAGTCGTAGTTATGTTGTTTACCTATCCAACGAATTGTCACACGCTAAGATTCAATGCAAATCGGCCACATTATGGCCTTCCTACTAAAAAAGGGTCGAAAACGAGTAATGTCCCAAATTAACGAGGATATTTTCTTAACCCCCATTTTGGCTGAATTTTTAGAGAATGCAAAAATATCCCATGGAAGTCATAGTTATGTTGTTTACCTATCCAACGAATTGTCACACGCTAAGATTCAATGCAAATCGGCCACATTATGGCCTTCCTAGTAAAAAAGCGTCGAAAACGAGTAATGTCCCAAATTAACGAGGAGATTTTCTTAACCTCCATTTTGGCTGAATTTTTAAAAAATGCAAAAATATCCCATGGAAGTCGTAGCTATGTTTTTTACCTATCCAACGAATTGTCCCATACTAAGATTCAATACAAACCGGCCACTTTATGGCCTTCCTTATAAAAAAGGGTCGAAAACGAGTAATGTCCTAAATTAACGAGGGGATTTTCTTAACCTCCATTTTGGCTGAATTTTTAGAGAATGCAAAAATATCCCATGGAAGTCGTAGTTATGTTGTTTACCTATCCAACGAATTGTCACATGCTAAGATTCAATACAAATCGGCCACTTTATGGCCTTCCTAGTAAAAATAGGTCGCAAACGAGTAATGTCCTAAATTAACGAGGAGATTTTCTTAACCTCCATTTTGGCCAAATTTTTAGAGAATGCAAAAATATTCCATGGAAGTCGTAGTTATGTTGTTTACCTATCCAACGAATTGTCACACGCTAAGATTCAATGCAAATATGCCACATTATGGCCTTCCTAGTAAAGAAGGGTCGAAAATGAGTAATGTCCCAAATTAACGAGGAGATTTTCTTAACCTCCATTATGGCTGAATTTTTAGAGAATGCAAAAAAATCCCATGGAAGTCGTAGCTATGTTGTTTACCTATCCAACAAATTGTCCCATGCTAAGATTCAATACAAACCGGCCACTTTATGGCCTTCCTTATAAAAAAGGGTCGAAAACGAGTAATGTCCTAAATTAACGAGGGGATTTTCTTAACCTCCATTTTGGCTGAATTTTTAGAGAATGCAAAAATATCCCATGGAAGTCGTAGTTATGTTGTTTACCTATCCAACGAATTGTCACACGCTAAGATTCAATGCAAATCGGCTACATTATGGCCTTCCTACTAAAAAAGGGTCGAAAACGAGTAATGTCCCAAATTAACGAGGATATTTTCTTAACCCCCATTTTGGCTGAATTTTTAGAGAATGCAAAAATATCCCATGGAAGTCGTAGTTATGTTGTTTACCTATCCAACGAATTGTCACACGCTAAGATTCAATGCAAATCGGCCACATTATGGCCTTCCTACTAAAAAAGGGTCGAAAACGAGTAATGTCCCAAATTAACGAGGATATTTTCTTAACCCCCATTTTGGCTGAATTTTTAGAGAATGCAAAAATATCCCATGGAAGTCATAGTTATGTTGTTTACCTATCCAACGAATTGTCACACGCTAAGATTCAATGCAAATCGGCCACATTATGGCCTTCCTAGTAAAAAAGCGTCGAAAACGAGTAATGTCCCAAATTAACGAGGAGATTTTCTTAACCTCCATTTTGGCTGAATTTTTAAAAAATGCAAAAATATCCCATGGAAGTCGTAGCTATGTTGTTTACCTATCCAACGAATTGTCCCATGCTAAGATTCAATACAAACCGGCCACTTTATGGCCTTCCTTATAAAAAAGGGTCGAAAACGAGTAATGTCCCAAATTAACGAGGATATTTTCTTAACCCCCATTTTGGCTGAATTTTTAGAGAATGCAAAAATATCCCATGGAAGTCGTAGTTATGTTGTTTACCTATCCAACGAATTGTCACACGCTAAGATTCAATGCAAATCGGCCACATTATGGCCTTCCTACTAAAAAAGGGTCGAAAACGAGTAATGTCCCAAATTAACGAGGATATTTTCTTAACCCCCATTTTGGCTGAATTTTTAGAGAATGCAAAAATATCCCATGGAAGTCGTAGTTATGTTGTTTACCTATCCAACGAATTGTCACACGCTAAGATTCAATGCAAATCGGCCACATTATGGCCTTCCTACTAAAAAAGGGTCGAAAACGAGTAATGTCCCAAATTAACGAGGATATTTTCTTAACCCCCATTTTGGCTGAATTTTTAGAGAATGCAAAAATATCCCATGGAAGTCGTAGTTATGTTGTTTACCTATCCAACGAATTGTCACACGCTAAGATTCAATGCAAATCGGCCACATTATGGCCTTCCTACTAAAAAAGGGTCGAAAACGAGTAATGTCCCAAATTAACGAGGATATTTTCTTAACCCCCATTTTGGCTGAATTTTTAGAGAATGCAAAAATATCCCATGGAAGTCATAGTTATGTTGTTTACCTATCCAACGAATTGTCACACGCTAAGATTCAATGCAAATCGGCCACATTATGGCCTTCCTAGTAAAAAAGCGTCGAAAACGAGTAATGTCCCAAATTAACGAGGAGATTTTCTTAACCTCCATTTTGGCTGAATTTTTAAAAAATGCAAAAATATCCCATGGAAGTCGTAGCTATGTTGTTTACCTATCCAACGAATTGTCCCATGCTAAGATTCAATACAAACCGGCCACTTTATGGCCTTCCTTATAAAAAAGGGTCGAAAACGAGTAATGTCCTAAATTAACGAGGGGATTTTCTTAACCTCCATTTTGGCTGAATTTTTAGAGAATGCAAAAATATCCCATGGAAGTCGTAGTTATGTTGTTTACCTATCCAACGAATTGTCACATGCTAAGATTCAATACAAATCGGCCACTTTATGGCCTTCCTAGTAAAAATAGGTCGCAAACGAGTAATGTCCTAAATTAACGAGGAGATTTTCTTAACCTCCATTTTGGCCAAATTTTTAGAGAATGCAAAAATATTCCATGGAAGTCGTAGTTATGTTGTTTACCTATCCAACGAATTGTCACACGCTAAGATTCAATGCAAATATGCCACATTATGGCCTTCCTAGTAAAGAAGGGTCGAAAATGAGTAATGTCCCAAATTAACGAGGAGATTTTCTTAACCTCCATTTTGGCTGAATTTTTAGAGAATGCAAAAAAATCCCATGGAAGTCGTAGCTATGTTGTTTACCTATCCAACAAATTGTCCCATGCTAAGATTCAATACAAACCGGCCACTTTATGGCCTTCCTTATAAAAAAGGGTCGAAAACGAGTAATGTCCTAAATTAACGAGGGGATTTTCTTAACCTCCATTTTGGCTGAATTTTTAGAGAATGCAAAAATATCCCATGGAAGTCGTAGTTATGTTGTTTACCTATCCAACGAATTGTCACACGCTAAGATTCAATGCAAATCGGCTACATTATGGCCTTCCTACTAAAAAAGGGTCGAAAACGAGTAATGTCCCAAATTAACGAGGATATTTTCTTAACCCCCATTTTGGCTGAATTTTTTGAGAATGCAAAAATATCCCATGGAAGTCGTAGTTATGTTGTTTACCTATCCAACGAATTGTCACACGCTAAGATTCAATGCAAATCGGCCACATTATGGCCTTCCTACTAAAAAAGGGTCGAAAACGAGTAATGTCCCAAATTAACGAGGATATTTTCTTAACCCCCATTTTGGCTGAATTTTTAGAGAATGCAAAAATATCCCATGGAAGTCATAGTTATGTTGTTTACCTATCCAACGAATTGTCACACGCTAAGATTCAATGCAAATCGGCCACATTATGGCCTTCGTAGTAAAAAAGGGTCGAAAACGAGTAATGTCCCAAATTAACGAGGAGATTTTCTTAACCTCCATTTTGGCTGAATTTTTAAAAAATGCAAAAATATCCCATGGAAGTCGTAGCTATGTTGTTTACCTATCCAACGAATTGTCCCATGCTAAGATTCAATACAAACCGGCCACTTTATGGCCTTCCTTATAAAAAAGGGTCGAAAACGAGTAATGTCCTAAATTAACGAGGGGATTTTCTTAACCTCCATTTTGGCTGAATTTTTAGAGAATGCAAAAATATCCCATGGAAGTCGTAGTTATGTTGTTTACCTATCCAACGAATTGTCACACGCTTAGATTCAATGCAAATCGGCCACATTATGGCCTTCCTACTAAAAAAGGGTCAAAAACGAGTAATGTCCCAAATTAACGAGGATATTTTCTTAACCCCCATTTTGGCTGAATTTTTAGAGAATGCAAAAATATCCCATGGAAGTCATAGTTATGTTGTTTACCAATCCAACGAATTGTCACACGCTAAGATTCAATGCAAATCGGCCACATTATGGCCTTCCTAGTAAAAAAGGGTCGAAAACGAGTAATGTCCCAAATTAACGAGGAGATTTTCTTAACCTCCATTTTGGCTGAATTTTTAAAAAATGCAAAAATATCCCATGGAAGTCGTAGCTATGTTGTTTACCTATCCAACGAATTGTCCCATGCTAAGATTCAATACAAACCGGCCACTTTATGGCCTTCCTTATAAAAAAGGGTCGAAAACGAGTAATGTCCCAAATTAACGAGGATATTTTCTTAACCCCCATTTTGGCTGAATTTTTAGAGAATGCAAAAATATCCCATGGAAGTCGTAGTTATGTTGTTTACCTATCCAACGAATTGTCACACGCTTAGATTCAATGCAAATCGGCCACATTATGGCCTTCCTACTAAAAAAGGGTCGAAAACGAGTAATGTCCCAAATTAACGAGGATATTTTCTTAACCCCCATTTTGGCTGAATTTTTAGAGAATGCAAAAATATGCCATGGAAGTCATAGTTATGTTGTTTACCAATCCAACGAATTGTCACACGCTAAGATTCAATGCAAATCGGCCACATTATGGCCTTCCTAGTAAAAAAGGGTCGAAAACGAGTAATGTCCCAAATTAACGAGGAGATTTTCTTAACCTCCATTTTGGCTGAATTTTTAAAAAATGCAAAAATATCCCATGGAAGTCGTAGCTATGTTGTTTACCTATCCAACGAATTGTCCCATGCTAAGATTCAATACAAACCGGCCACTTTATGGCCTTCCTTATAAAAAAGGGTCGAAAACGAGTAATGTCCCAAATTAACGAGGATATTTTCTTAACCCCCATTTTGGCTGAATTTTTAGAGAATGGAAAAATATCCCATGGAAGTCATAGTTATGTTGTTTACCAATCCAACGAATTGTCACACGCTAAGATTCAATGCAAATCGGCCACATTATGGCCTTCCTAGTAAAAAAGGGTCGAAAACGAGTAATGTCCCAAATTAACGAGGAGATTTTCTTAACCTCCATTTTGGCTGAATTTTTAAAAAATGCAAAAATATCCCATGGAAGTCGTAGCTATGTTGTTTACCTATCCAACGAATTGTCCCATGCTAAGATTCAATACAAACCGGCCACTTTATGGCCTTCCTTATAAAAAAGGGTCGAAAACGAGTAATGTCCCAAATTAACGAGGATATTTTCTTAACCCCCATTTTGGCTGAATTTTTAGAGAATGCAAAAATATCCCATGGAAGTCGTAGTTATGTTGTTTACCTATCCAACGAATTGTCCCATGCTAAGATTCAATACAAACCGGCCACTTTATGGCCTTCCTTATAAAAAAGGGTTGAAAACGAGTAATGTCCTAAATTAACGAGGGGATTTTCTTAACCTCCATTTTGGCTGAATTTTTAGAGAATGCAAAAATATCCCATGGAAGTCGTAGTTATGTTGTTTACCTATCCAACGAATTGTCACACGCTAAGATTCAATGCAAATATGCCACATTATGGCCTTCCTAGTAAAGAAGGGTCGAAAACGAGTAATGTCCCAAATTAACGAGGAGATTTTCTTAACCTCCATTTTGGCCAAATTTTTAGAGAATGCAAAAATATTCCATGGAAGTCGTAGTTATGTTGTTTACCTATCCAACGAATTGTCACACGCTAAGATTCAATGCAAATCGGCCACATTATGGCCTTCCTAGTAAAAAAGCGTCGAAAACGAGTAATGTCCCAAATTAACGAGGAGATTTTCTTAACCTCCATTTTGGCTGAATTTTTAAAAAATGCAAAAATATCCCATGGAAGTCGTAGCTATGTTGTTTACCTATCCAACGAATTGTCCCATGCTAAGATTCAAAACAAACCGGCCACTTTATGGCCTTCCTTATAAAAAAGGGTCGAAAACGAGTAATGTCCCAAATTAACGAGGATATTTTCTTAACCCCCATTTTGGCTGAATTTTTAGAGAATGCAAAAATATCCCATGGAAGTCGTAGTTATGTTGTTTACCTATCCAACGAATTGTCACACGCTAAGATTCAATGCAAATCGGCCACATTATGGCCTTCCTACTAAAAAAGGGTCGAAAACGAGTAATGTCCCAAATTAACGAGGATATTTTCTTAACCCCCATTTTGGCTGAATTTTTAGAGAATGCAAAAATATCCCATGGAAGTCATAGTTATGTTGTTTACCTATCCAACGAATTGTCACACGCTAAGATTCAATGCAAATCGGCCACATTATGGCCTTCCTAGTAAAAAAGCGTCGAAAACGAGTAATGTCCCAAATTAACGAGGAGATTTTCTTAACCTCCATTTTGGCTGAATTTTTAAAAAATGCAAAAATATCCCATGGAAGTCGTAGCTATGTTGTTTACCTATCCAACGAATTGTCCCATGCTAAGATTCAATACAAACCGGCCACTTTATGGCCTTCCTTATAAAAAAGGGTCGAAAACGAGTAATGTCCTAAATTAACGAGGGGATTTTCTTAACCTCCACTTTGGCTGAATTTTTAGAGAATGCAAAAATATCCCATGGAAGTCGTAGTTATGTTGTTTACCTATCCAACGAATTGTCACATGCTAAGATTCAATACAAATCGGCCACTTTATGGCCTTCCTAGTAAAAATAGGTCGCAAACGAGTAATGTCCTAAATTAACGAGGAGATTTTCTTAACCTCCATTTTGGCCAAATTTTTAGAGAATGCAAAAATATTCCATGGAAGTCGTAGTTATGTTGTTTACCTATCCAACGAATTGTCACACGCTAAGATTCAATGCAAATATGCCACATTATGGCCTTCCTAGTAAAGAAGGGTCGAAAATGAGTAATGTCCCAAATTAACGAGGAGATTTTCATAACCTCCATTTTGGCTGAATTTTTAGAGAATGCGAAAAAATCCCATGGAAGTCGTAGCTATGTTGTTTACCTATCCAACAAATTGTCCCATGCTAAGATTCAATACAAACCGGCCACTTTATGGCCTTCCTTATAAAAAAGGGTCGAAAACGAGTAATGTCCTAAATTAACGAGGGGATTTTCTTAACCTCCATTTTGGCTGAATTTTTAGAGAATGCAAAAATATCCCATGGAAGTCGTAGTTATGTTGTTTACCTATCCAACGAATTGTCACACGCTAAGATTCAATGCAAATCGGCTACATTATGGCCTTCCTACTAAAAAAGGGTCGAAAACGAGTAATGTCCCAAATTAACGAGGATATTTTCTTAACCCCCATTTTGGCTGAATTTTTAGAGAATGCAAAAATATCCCATGGAAGTCGTAGTTATGTTGTTTACCTATCCAACGAATTGTCACACGCTAAGATTCAATGCAAATCGGCCACATTATGGCCTTCCTACTAAAAAAGGGTCGAAAACGAGTAATGTCCCAAATTAACGAGGATATTTTCTTAACCCCCATTTTGGCTGAATTTTTAGAGAATGCAAAAATATCCCATGGAAGTCATAGTTATGTTGTTTACCTATCCAACGAATTGTCACACGCTAAGATTCAATGCAAATCGGCCACATTATGGCCTTCCTAGTAAAAAAGGGTCGAAAACGAGTAATGTCCCAAATTAACGAGGAGATTTTCTTAACCTCCATTTTGGCTGAATTTTTAAAAAATGCAAAAATATCCCATGGAAGTCGTAGCTATGTTGTTTACCTATCCAACGAATTGTCCCATGCTAAGATTCAATACAAACCGGCCACTTTATGGCCTTCCTTATAAAAAAGGGTCGAAAACGAGTAATGTCCTAAATTAACGAGGGGATTTTCTTAACCTCCATTTTGGCTGAATTTTTAGAGAATGCAAAAATATCCCATGGAAGTCGTAGTTATGTTGTTTACCTATCCAACGAATTGTCACACGCTAAGATTCAATGCAAATCGGCTACATTATGGCCTTCCTAGTAAAAAAGGGTCGAAAACGAGTAATGTCCCAAATTAACGAGGATATTTTCTTAACCCCCATTTTGGCTGAATTTTTAGAGAATGCAAAAATATCCCATGGAAGTCGTAGTTATGTTGTTTACCTATCCAACGAATTGTCACACGCTAAGATTCAATGCAAATCGGCCACATTATGGCCTTCCTACTAAAAAAGGGTCGAAAACGAGTAATGTCCCAAATTAACGAGGATATTTTCTTAACCCCCATTTTGGCTGAATTTTTAGAGAATGCAAAAATATCCCATGGAAGTCATAGTTATGTTGTTTACCTATCCAACGAATTGTCACACGCTAAGATTCAATGCAAATCGGCCACATTATGGCCTTCCTAGTAAAAAAGGGTCGAAAACGAGTAATGTCCCAAATTAACGAGGAGATTTTCTTAACCTCCATTTTGGCTGAATTTTTAAAAAATGCAAAAATATCCCATGGAAGTCGTAGCTATGTTGTTTACCTATCCAACGAATTGTCCCATGCTAAGATTCAATACAAACCGGCCACTTTATGGCCTTCCTTATAAAAAAGGGTCGAAAACGAGTAATGTCCTAAATTAACGAGGGGATTTTCATAACCTCCATTTTGGCTGAATTTTTAGAGAATGCAAAAATATCCCATGGAAGTCGTAGTTATGTTGTTTACCTATCCAACGAATTGTCACACGCTTAGATTCAATGCAAATCGGCCACATTATGGCCTTCCTACTAAAAAAGGGTCGAAAACGAGTAATGTCCCAAATTAACGAGGATATTTTCTTAACCCCCATTTTGGCTGAATTTTTAGAGAATGCAAAAATATCCCATGGAAGTCATAGTTATGTTGTTTACCAATCCAACGAATTGTCACACGCTAAGATTCAATGCAAATCGGCCACATTATGGCCTTCCTAGTAAAAAAGGGTCGAAAACGAGTAATGTCCCAAATTAACGAGGAGATTTTCTTAACCTCCATTTTGGCTGAATTTTTAAAAAATGCAAAAATATCCCATGGAAGTCGTAGCTATGTTGTTTACCTATCCAACGAATTGTCACACGCTTAGATTCAATGCAAATCGGCCACATTATGGCCTTCCTACTAAAAAAGGGTCGAAAACGAGTAATGTCCCAAATTAACGAGGATATTTTCTTAAACCCCATTTTGGCTGAATTTTTAGAGAATGCAAAAATATCCCATGGAAGTCATAGTTATGTTGTTTACCAATCCAACGAATTGTCACACGCTAAGATTCAATGCAAATCGGCCACATTATGGCCTTCCTACTAAAAAAGGGTCGAAAACGAGTAATGTCCCAAATTAACGAGGAGATTTTCTTAACCTCCATTTTGGCTGAATTTTTAAAAAATGCAAAAATATCCCATGGAAGTCGTAGCTATGTTGTTTACCTATCCAACGAATTGTCCCATGCTAAGATTCAATACAAACCGGCCACTTTATGGCCTTCCTTATAAAAAAGGGTCGAAAACGAGTAATGTCCCAAATTAACGAGGATATTTTCTTAACCCCCATTTTGGCTGAATTTTTAGAGAATGCAAAAATATCCCATGGAAGTCGTAGTTATGTTGTTTACCTATCCAACGAATTGTCACACGCTTAGATTCAATGCAAATCGGCCACATTATGGCCTTCCTACTAAAAAAGGGTCGAAAACGAGTAATGTCCCAAATTAACGAGGATATTTTCTTAACCCCCATTTTGGCTGAATTTTTAGAGAATGCAAAAATATCCCATGGAAGTCATAGTTATGTTGTTTACCAATCCAACGAATTGTCACACGCTAAGATTCAATGCAAATCGGCCACATTATGGCCTTCCTAGTAAAAAAGGGTCGAAAACGAGTAATGTCCCAAATTAACGAGGAGATTTTCTTAACCTCCATTTTGGCTGAATTTTTAAAAAATGCAAAAATATCCCATGGAAGTCGTAGCTATGTTGTTTACCTATCCAACGAATTGTCCCATGCTAAGATTCAATACAAACCGGCCACTTTATGGCCTTCCTTATAAAAAAGGGTCGAAAACGAGTAATGTCCCAAATTAACGAGGATATTTTCTTAACCCCCATTTTGGCTGAATTTTTAGAGAATGCAAAAATATCCCATGGAAGTCGTAGTTATGTTGTTTACCTATCCAACGAATTGTCACACGCTTAGATTCAATGCAAATCGGCCACATTATGGCCTTCCTACTAAAAAAGGGTCGAAAACGAGTAATGTCCCAAATTAACGAGGATATTTTCTTAAACCCCATTTTGGCTGAATTTTTAGAGAATGCAAAAATATCCCATGGAAGTCATAGTTATGTTGTTTACCAATCCAACGAATTGTCACACGCTAAGATTCAATGCAAATCGGCCACATTATGGCCTTCCTACTAAAAAAGGGTCGAAAACGAGTAATGTCCCAAATTAACGAGGAGATTTTCTTAACCTCCATTTTGGCTGAATTTTTAAAAAATGCAAAAATATCCCATGGAAGTCGTAGCTATGTTGTTTACCTATCCAACGAATTGTCCCATGCTAAGATTCAATACAAACCGGCCACTTTATGGCCTTCCTTATAAAAAAGGGTCGAAAACGAGTAATGTCCCAAATTAACGAGGATATTTTCTTAACCCCCATTTTGGCTGAATTTTTAGAGAATGCAAAAATATCCCATGGAAGTCGTAGTTATGTTGTTTACCTATCCAACGAATTGTCACACGCTTAGATTCAATGCAAATCGGCCACATTATGGCCTTCCTACTAAAAAAGGGTCGAAAACGAGTAATGTCCCAAATTAACGAGGATATTTTCTTAACCCCCATTTTGGCTGAATTTTTAGAGAATGCAAAAATATCCCATGGAAGTCATAGTTATGTTGTTTACCAATCCAACGAATTGTCACACGCTAAGATTCAATGCAAATCGGCCACATTATGGCCTTCCTAGTAAAAAAGGGTCGAAAACGAGTAATGTCCCAAATTAACGAGGAGATTTTCTTAACCTCCATTTTGGCTGAATTTTTAAAAAATGCAAAAATATCCCATGGAAGTCGTAGCTATGTTGTTTACCTATCCAACGAATTGTCCCATGCTAAGATTCAATACAAACCGGCCACTTTATGGCCTTCCTTATAAAAAAGGGTCGAAAACGAGTAATGTCCCAAATTAACGAGGATATTTTCTTAACCCCCATTTTGGCTGAATTTTTAGAGAATGCAAAAATATCCCATGGAAGTCATAGTTATGTTGTTTACCAATCCAACGAATTGTCACACGCTAAGATTCAATGCAAATCGGCCACATTATGGCCTTCCTAGTAAAAAAGGGTCGAAAACGAGTAATGTCCCAAATTAACGAGGAGATTTTCTTAACCTCCATTTTGGCTGAATTTTTAAAAAATGCAAAAATATCCCATGGAAGTCGTAGCTATGTTGTTTACCTATCCAACGAATTGTCCCATGCTAAGATTCAATACAAACCGGCCACTTTATGGCCTTCCTTATAAAAAAGGGTCGAAAACGAGTAATGTCCCAAATTAACGAGGATATTTTCTTAACCCCCATTTTGGCTGAATTTTTAGAGAATGCAAAAATATCCCATGGAAGTCGTAGTTATGTTGTTTACCTATCCAACGAATTGTCACACGCTAAGATTCAATGCAAATCGGCCACATTATGGCCTTCCTACTAAAAAAGGGTCGAAAACGAGTAATGTCCCAAATTAACGAGGATATTTTCTTAACCCCCATTTTGGCTGAATTTTTAGAGAATGCAAAAATATCCCATGGAAGTCATAGTTATGTTGTTTACTTATCCAACGAATTGTCACACGCTAAGATTCAACGCAAATCGGCCACATTATGGCCTTCCTAGTAAAAAAGGGTCGAAAACGAGTAATGTCCCAAATTAACGCGGAGATTTTCTTAACCTCCATTTTGGCTGAATTTTTAAAAAATGCAAAAATATCCCATGGAAGTCGTAGCTATGTTGTTTACCTATCCAACGAATTGTCCCATGCTAAGATTCAATACAAACCGGCCACTTTATGGCCTTCCTTATAAAAAAGGGTCGAAAACGAGTAATGTCCCAAATTAACGAGGATATTTTCTTAACCCCCATTTTGGCTGAATTTTTAGAGAATGCAAAAATATCCCATGGAAGTCGTAGTTATGTTGTTTACCTATCCAACGAATTGTCACACGCTTAGATTCAATGCAAATCGGCCACATTATGGCCTTCCTACTAAAAAAGGGTCGAAAACGAGTAATGTCCCAAATTAACGAGGATATTTTCTTAAACCCCATTTTGGCTGAATTTTTAGAGAATGCAAAAATATCCCATGGAAGTCATAGTTATGTTGTTTACCAATCCAACGAATTGTCACACGCTAAGATTCAATGCAAATCGGCCACATTATGGCCTTCCTACTAAAAAAGGGTCGAAAACGAGTAATGTCCCAAATTAACGAGGAGATTTTCTTAACCTCCATTTTGGCTGAATTTTTAAAAAATGCAAAAATATCCCATGGAAGTCGTAGCTATGTTGTTTACCTATCCAACGAATTGTCCCATGCTAAGATTCAATACAAACCGGCCACTTTATGGCCTTCCTTATAAAAAAGGGTCGAAAACGAGTAATGTCCCAAATTAACGAGGATATTTTCTTAACCCCCATTTTGGCTGAATTTTTAGAGAATGCAAAAATATCCCATGGAAGTCGTAGTTATGTTGTTTACCTATCCAACGAATTGTCACACGCTTAGATTCAATGCAAATCGGCCACATTATGGCCTTCCTACTAAAAAAGGGTCGAAAACGAGTAATGTCCCAAATTAACGAGGATATTTTCTTAACCCCCATTTTGGCTGAATTTTTAGAGAATGCAAAAATATCCCATGGAAGTCATAGTTATGTTGTTTACCAATCCAACGAATTGTCACACGCTAAGATTCAATGCAAATCGGCCACATTATGGCCTTCCTAGTAAAAAAGGGTCGAAAACGAGTAATGTCCCAAATTAACGAGGAGATTTTCTTAACCTCCATTTTGGCTGAATTTTTAAAAAATGCAAAAATATCCCATGGAAGTCGTAGCTATGTTGTTTACCTATCCAACGAATTGTCCCATGCTAAGATTCAATACAAACCGGCCACTTTATGGCCTTCCTTATAAAAAAGGGTCGAAAACGAGTAATGTCCCAAATTAACGAGGATATTTTCTTAACCCCCATTTTGGCTGAATTTTTAGAGAATGCAAAAATATCCCATGGAAGTCGTAATTATGTTGTTTACCTATCCAACGAATTGTCACACGCTTAGATTCAATGCAAATCGGCCACATTATGGCCTTCCTACTAAAAAAGGGTCGAAAACGAGTAATGTCCCAAATTAACGAGGATATTTTCTTAACCCCCATTTTGGCTGAATTTTTAGAGAATGCAAAAATATCCCATGGAAGTCATAGTTATGTTGTTTACCTATCCAACGAATTGTCACACGCTAAGATTCAATGCAAATCGGCCACATTATGGCCTTCCTACTAAAAAAGGGTCGAAAACGAGTAATGTCCCAAATTAACGAGGAGATTTTCTTAACCTCCATTTTGGCTGAATTTTTAAAAAATGCAAAAATATCCCATGGAAGTCGTAGCTATGTTGTTTACCTATCCAACGAATTGTCCCATGCTAAGATTCAATACAAACCGGCCACTTTATGGCCTTCCTTATAAAAAAGGGTCGAAAACGAGTAATGTCCCAAATTAACGAGGATATTTTCTTAACCCCCATTTTGGCTGAATTTTTAGAGAATGCAAAAATATCCCATGGAAGTCGTAGTTATGTTGTTTACCTATCCAACGAATTGTCACACGCTTAGATTCAATGCAAATCGGCCACATTATGGCCTTCCTACTAAAAAAGGGTCGAAAACGAGTAATGTCCCAAATTAACGAGGATATTTTCTTAACCCCCATTTTGGCTGAATTTTTAGAGAATGCAAAAATATCCCATGGAAGTCATAGTTATGTTGTTTACCAATCCAACGAATTGTCACACGCTAAGATTCAATGCAAATCGGCCACATTATGGCCTTCCTAGTAAAAAAGGGTCGAAAACGAGTAATGTCCCAAATTAACGAGGAGATTTTCTTAACCTCCATTTTGGCTGAATTTTTAAAAAATGCAAAAATATCCCATGGAAGTCGTAGCTATGTTGTTTACCTATCCAACGAATTGTCCCATGCTAAGATTCAATACAAACCGGCCACTTTATGGCCTTCCTTATAAAAAAGGGTCGAAAACGAGTAATGTCCCAAATTAACGAGGATATTTTCTTAACCCCCATTTTGGCTGAATTTTTAGAGAATGCAAAAATATCCCATGGAAGTCATAGTTATGTTGTTTACCAATCCAACGAATTGTCACACGCTAAGATTCAATGCAAATCGGCCACATTATGGCCTTCCTAGTAAAAAAGGGTCGAAAACGAGTAATGTCCCAAATTAACGAGGAGATTTTCTTAACCTCCATTTTGGCTGAATTTTTAAAAAATGCAAAAATATCCCATGGAAGTCGTAGCTATGTTGTTTACCTATCCAACGAATTGTCCCATGCTAAGATTCAATACAAACCGGCCACTTTATGGCCTTCCTTATAAAAAAGGGTCGAAAACGAGTAATGTCCCAAATTAACGAGGATATTTTCTTAACCCCCATTTTGGCTGAATTTTTAGAGAATGCAAAAATATCCCATGGAAGTCGTAGTTATGTTGTTTACCTATCCAACGAATTGTCACACGCTAAGATTCAATGCAAATCGGCCACATTATGGCCTTCCTACTAAAAAAGGGTCGAAAACGAGTAATGTCCCAAATTAACGAGGATATTTTCTTAACCCCCATTTTGGCTGAATTTTTAGAGAATGCAAAAATATCCCATGGAAGTCATAGTTATGTTGTTTACTTATCCAACGAATTGTCACACGCTAAGATTCAACGCAAATCGGCCACATTATGGCCTTCCTAGTAAAAAAGGGTCGAAAACGAGTAATGTCCCAAATTAACGCGGAGATTTTCTTAACCTCCATTTTGGCTGAATTTTTAAAAAATGCAAAAATATCCCATGGAAGTCGTAGCTATGTTGTTTACCTATCCAACGAATTGTCCCATGCTAAGATTCAATACAAACCGGCCACTTTATGGCCTTCCTTATAAAAAAGGGTCGAAAACGAGTAATGTCCCAAATTAACGAGGATATTTTCTTAACCCCCATTTTGGCTGAATTTTTAGAGAATGCAAAAATATCCCATGGAAGTCGTAGTTATGTTGTTTACCTATCCAACGAATTGTCACACGCTTAGATTCAATGCAAATCGGCCACATTATGGCCTTCCTACTAAAAAAGGGTCGAAAACGAGTAATGTCCCAAATTAACGAGGATATTTTCTTAACCCCCATTTTGGCTGAATTTTTAGAGAATGCAAAAATATCCCATGGAAGTCATAGTTATGTTGTTTACCAATCCAACGAATTGTCACACGCTAAGATTCAATGCAAATCGGCCACATTATGGCCTTCCTAGTAAAAAAGGGTCGAAAACGAGTAATGTCCCAAATTAACGAGGAGATTTTCTTAACCTCCATTTTGGCTGAATTTTTAAAAAATGCAAAAATATCCCATGGAAGTCGTAGCTATGTTGTTTACCTATCCAACGAATTGTCCCATGCTAAGATTCAATACAAACCGGCCACTTTATGGCCTTCCTTATAAAAAAGGGTCGAAAACGAGTAATGTCCCAAATTAACGAGGATATTTTCTTAACCCCCATTTTGGCTGAATTTTTAGAGAATGCAAAAATATCCCATGGAAGTCGTAATTATGTTGTTTACCTATCCAACGAATTGTCACACGCTTAGATTCAATGCAAATCGGCCACATTATGGCCTTCCTACTAAAAAAGGGTCGAAAACGAGTAATGTCCCAAATTAACGAGGATATTTTCTTAACCCCCATTTTGGCTGAATTTTTAGAGAATGCAAAAATATCCCATGGAAGTCATAGTTATGTTGTTTACCTATCCAACGAATTGTCACACGCTAAGATTCAATGCAAATCGGCCACATTATGGCCTTCCTACTAAAAAAGGGTCGAAAACGAGTAATGTCCCAAATTAACGAGGAGATTTTCTTAACCTCCATTTTGGCTGAATTTTTAAAAAATGCAAAAATATCCCATGGAAGTCGTAGCTATGTTGTTTACCTATCCAACGAATTGTCCCATGCTAAGATTCAATACAAACCGGCCACTTAATGGCCTTCCTTATAAAAAAGGGTCGAAAACGAGTAATGTCCCAAATTAACGAGGATATTTTCTTAACCCCCATTTTGGCTGAATTTTTAGAGAATGCAAAAATATCCCATGGAAGTCATAGTTATGTTGTTTACCAATCCAACGAATTGTCACACGCTAAGATTCAATGCAAATCGGCCACATTATGGCCTTCCTAGTAAAAAAGGGTCGAAAACGAGTAATGTCCCAAATTAACGAGGAGATTTTCTTAACCTCCATTTTGGCTGAATTTTTAAAAAATGCAAAAATATCCCATGGAAGTCGTAGCTATGTTGTTTACCTATCCAACGAATTGTCCCATGCTAAGATTCAATACAAACCGGCCACTTTATGGCCTTCCTTATAAAAAAGGGTCGAAAACGAGTAATGTCCCAAATTAACGAGGATATTTTCTTAACCCCCATTTTGGCTGAATTTTTAGAGAATGCAAAAATATCCCATGGAAGTTGTAGTTATGTTGTTTACCTATCCAACGAATTGTCACACGCTAAGATTCAATGCAAATCGGCCACATTATGGCCTTCCTACTAAAAAAGGGTCGAAAACGAGTAATGTCCCAAATTAACGAGGATATTTTCTTAACCCCCATTTTGGCTGAATTTTTAGAGAATGCAAAAATATCCCATGGAAGTCATAGTTATGTTGTTTACTTATCCAACGAATTGTCACACGCTAAGATTCAACGCAAATCGGCCACATTATGGCCTTCCTAGTAAAAAAGGGTCGAAAACGAGTAATGTCCCAAATTAACGCGGAGATTTTCTTAACCTCCATTTTGGCTGAATTTTTAAAAAATGCAAAAATATCCCATGGAAGTCGTAGCTATGTTGTTTACCTATCCAACGAATTGTCCCATGCTAAGATTCAATACAAACCGGCCACTTTATGGCCTTCCTTATAAAAAAGGGTCGAAAACGAGTAATGTCCCAAATTAACGAGGATATTTTCTTAACCCCCATTTTGGCTGAATTTTTAGAGAATGCAAAAATATCCCATGGAAGTCGTAGTTATGTTGTTTACCTATCCAACGAATTGTCACACGCTTAGATTCAATGCAAATCGGCCACATTATGGCCTTCCTACTAAAAAAGGGTCGAAAACGAGTAATGTCCCAAATTAACGAGGATATTTTCTTAAACCCCATTTTGGCTGAATTTTTAGAGAATGCAAAAATATCCCATGGAAGTCATAGTTATGTTGTTTACCAATCCAACGAATTGTCACACGCTAAGATTCAATGCAAATCGGCCACATTATGGCCTTCCTACTAAAAAAGGGTCGAAAACGAGTAATGTCCCAAATTAACGAGGAGATTTTCTTAACCTCCATTTTGGCTGAATTTTTAAAAAATGCAAAAATATCCCATGGAAGTCGTAGCTATGTTGTTTACCTATCCAACGAATTGTCCCATGCTAAGATTCAATACAAACCGGCCACTTTATGGCCTTCCTTATAAAAAAGGGTCGAAAACGAGTAATGTCCCAAATTAACGAGGATATTTTCTTAACCCCCATTTTGGCTGAATTTTTAGAGAATGCAAAAATATCCCATGGAAGTCGTAGTTATGTTGTTTACCTATCCAACGAATTGTCACACGCTTAGATTCAATGCAAATCGGCCACATTATGGCCTTCCTACTAAAAAAGGGTCGAAAACGAGTAATGTCCCAAATTAACGAGGATATTTTCTTAACCCCCATTTTGGCTGAATTTTTAGAGAATGCAAAAATATCCCATGGAAGTCATAGTTATGTTGTTTACCAATCCAACGAATTGTCACACGCTAAGATTCAATGCAAATCGGCCACATTATGGCCTTCCTAGTAAAAAAGGGTCGAAAACGAGTAATGTCCCAAATTAACGAGGAGATTTTCTTAACCTCCATTTTGGCTGAATTTTTAAAAAATGCAAAAATATCCCATGGAAGTCGTAGCTATGTTGTTTACCTATCCAACGAATTGTCCCATGCTAAGATTCAATACAAACCGGCCACTTTATGGCCTTCCTTATAAAAAAGGGTCGAAAACGAGTAATGTCCCAAATTAACGAGGATATTTTCTTAACCCCCATTTTGGCTGAATTTTTAGAGAATGCAAAAATATCCCATGGAAGTCGTAATTATGTTGTTTACCTATCCAACGAATTGTCACACGCTTAGATTCAATGCAAATCGGCCACATTATGGCCTTCCTACTAAAAAAGGGTCGAAAACGAGTAATGTCCCAAATTAACGAGGATATTTTCTTAACCCCCATTTTGGCTGAATTTTTAGAGAATGCAAAAATATCCCATGGAAGTCATAGTTATGTTGTTTACCTATCCAACGAATTGTCACACGCTAAGATTCAATGCAAATCGGCCACATTATGGCCTTCCTAGTAAAAAAGGGTCGAAAACGAGTAATGTCCCAAATTAACGAGGAGATTTTCTTAACCTCCATTTTGGCTGAATTTTTAAAAAATGCAAAAATATCCCATGGAAGTCGTAGCTATGTTGTTTACCTATCCAACGAATTGTCCCATGCTAAGATTCAATACAAACCGGCCACTTTATGGCCTTCCTTATAAAAAAGGGTCGAAAACGAGTAATGTCCTAAATTAACGAGGGGATTTTCTTAACCTCCATTTTGGCTGAATTTTTAGAGAATGCAAAAATATCCCATGGAAGTCGTAGTTATGTTGTTTACCTATCCAACGAATTGTCACACGCTTAGATTCAATGCAAATCGGCCACATTATGGCCTTCCTACTAAAAAAGGGTCGAAAACGAGTAATGTCCCAAATTAACGAGGATATTTTCTTAACCCCCATTTTGGCTGAATTTTTAGAGAATGCAAAAATATCCCATGGAAGTCATAGTTATGTTGTTTACCAATCCAACGAATTGTCACACGCTAAGATTCAATGCAAATCGGCCACATTATGGCCTTCCTAGTAAAAAAGGGTCGAAAACGAGTAATGTCCCAAATTAACGAGGAGATTTTCTTAACCTCCATTTTGGCTGAATTTTTAAAAAATGCAAAAATATCCCATGGAAGTCGTAGCTATGTTGTTTACCTATCCAACGAATTGTCCCATGCTAAGATTCAATACAAACCGGCCACTTTATGGCCTTCCTTATAAAAAAGGGTCGAAAACGAGTAATGTCCCAAATTAACGAGGATATTTTCTTAACCCCCATTTTGGCTGAATTTTTAGAGAATGCAAAAATATCCCATGGAAGTCGTAGTTATGTTGTTTACCTATCCAACGAATTGTCACACGCTTAGATTCAATGCAAATCGGCCACATTATGGCCTTCCTACTAAAAAAGGGTCGAAAACGAGTAATGTCCCAAATTAACGAGGATATTTTCTTAAACCCCATTTTGGCTGAATTTTTAGAGAATGCAAAAATATCCCATGGAAGTCATAGTTATGTTGTTTACCAATCCAACGAATTGTCACACGCTAAGATTCAATGCAAATCGGCCACATTATGGCCTTCCTACTAAAAAAGGGTCGAAAACGAGTAATGTCCCAAATTAACGAGGAGATTTTCTTAACCTCCATTTTGGCTGAATTTTTAAAAAATGCAAAAATATCCCATGGAAGTCGTAGCTATGTTGTTTACCTATCCAACGAATTGTCCCATGCTAAGATTCAATACAAACCGGCCACTTTATGGCCTTCCTTATAAAAAAGGGTCGAAAACGAGTAATGTCCCAAATTAACGAGGATATTTTCTTAACCCCCATTTTGGCTGAATTTTTAGAGAATGCAAAAATATCCCATGGAAGTCGTAGTTATGTTGTTTACCTATCCAACGAATTGTCACACGCTTAGATTCAATGCAAATCGGCCACATTATGGCCTTCCTACTAAAAAAGGGTCGAAAACGAGTAATGTCCCAAATTAACGAGGATATTTTCTTAACCCCCATTTTGGCTGAATTTTTAGAGAATGCAAAAATATCCCATGGAAGTCATAGTTATGTTGTTTACCAATCCAACGAATTGTCACACGCTAAGATTCAATGCAAATCGGCCACATTATGGCCTTCCTAGTAAAAAAGGGTCGAAAACGAGTAATGTCCCAAATTAACGAGGAGATTTTCTTAACCTCCATTTTGGCTGAATTTTTAAAAAATGCAAAAATATCCCATGGAAGTCGTAGCTATGTTGTTTACCTATCCAACGAATTGTCCCATGCTAAGATTCAATACAAACCGGCCACTTTATGGCCTTCCTTATAAAAAAGGGTCGAAAACGAGTAATGTCCCAAATTAACGAGGATATTTTCTTAACCCCCATTTTGGCTGAATTTTTAGAGAATGCAAAAATATCCCATGGAAGTCATAGTTATGTTGTTTACCAATCCAACGAATTGTCACACGCTAAGATTCAATGCAAATCGGCCACATTATGGCCTTCCTAGTAAAAAAGGGTCGAAAACGAGTAATGTCCCAAATTAACGAGGAGATTTTCTTAACCTCCATTTTGGCTGAATTTTTAAAAAATGCAAAAATATCCCATGGAAGTCGTAGCTATGTTGTTTACCTATCCAACGAATTGTCCCATGCTAAGATTCAATACAAACCGGCCACTTTATGGCCTTCCTTATAAAAAAGGGTCGAAAACGAGTAATGTCCCAAATTAACGAGGATATTTTCTTAACCCCCATTTTGGCTGAATTTTTAGAGAATGCAAAAATATCCCATGGAAGTCGTAGTTATGTTGTTTACCTATCCAACGAATTGTCACACGCTAAGATTCAATGCAAATCGGCCACATTATGGCCTTCCTACTAAAAAAGGGTCGAAAACGAGTAATGTCCCAAATTAACGAGGATATTTTCTTAACCCCCATTTTGGCTGAATTTTTAGAGAATGCAAAAATATCCCATGGAAGTCATAGTTATGTTGTTTACTTATCCAACGAATTGTCACACGCTAAGATTCAACGCAAATCGGCCACATTATGGCCTTCCTAGTAAAAAAGGGTCGAAAACGAGTAATGTCCCAAATTAACGCGGAGATTTTCTTAACCTCCATTTTGGCTGAATTTTTAAAAAATGCAAAAATATCCCATGGAAGTCGTAGCTATGTTGTTTACCTATCCAACGAATTGTCCCATGCTAAGATTCAATACAAACCGGCCACTTTATGGCCTTCCTTATAAAAAAGGGTCGAAAACGAGTAATGTCCCAAATTAACGAGGATATTTTCTTAACCCCCATTTTGGCTGAATTTTTAGAGAATGCAAAAATATCCCATGGAAGTCGTAGTTATGTTGTTTACCTATCCAACGAATTGTCACACGCTTAGATTCAATGCAAATCGGCCACATTATGGCCTTCCTACTAAAAAAGGGTCGAAAACGAGTAATGTCCCAAATTAACGAGGATATTTTCTTAAACCCCATTTTGGCTGAATTTTTAGAGAATGCAAAAATATCCCATGGAAGTCATAGTTATGTTGTTTACCAATCCAACGAATTGTCACACGCTAAGATTCAATGCAAATCGGCCACATTATGGCCTTCCTACTAAAAAAGGGTCGAAAACGAGTAATGTCCCAAATTAACGAGGAGATTTTCTTAACCTCCATTTTGGCTGAATTTTTAAAAAATGCAAAAATATCCCATGGAAGTCGTAGCTATGTTGTTTACCTATCCAACGAATTGTCCCATGCTAAGATTCAATACAAACCGGCCACTTTATGGCCTTCCTTATAAAAAAGGGTCGAAAACGAGTAATGTCCCAAATTAACGAGGATATTTTCTTAACCCCCATTTTGGCTGAATTTTTAGAGAATGCAAAAATATCCCATGGAAGTCGTAGTTATGTTGTTTACCTATCCAACGAATTGTCACACGCTTAGATTCAATGCAAATCGGCCACATTATGGCCTTCCTACTAAAAAAGGGTCGAAAACGAGTAATGTCCCAAATTAACGAGGATATTTTCTTAACCCCCATTTTGGCTGAATTTTTAGAGAATGCAAAAATATCCCATGGAAGTCATAGTTATGTTGTTTACCAATCCAACGAATTGTCACACGCTAAGATTCAATGCAAATCGGCCACATTATGGCCTTCCTAGTAAAAAAGGGTCGAAAACGAGTAATGTCCCAAATTAACGTGGAGATTTTCTTAACCTCCATTTTGGCTGAATTTTTAAAAAATGCAAAAATATCCCATGGAAGTCGTAGCTATGTTGTTTACCTATCCAACGAATTGTCCCATGCTAAGATTCAATACAAACCGGCCACTTTATGGCCTTCCTTATAAAAAAGGGTCGAAAACGAGTAATGTCCCAAATTAACGAGGATATTTTCTTAACCCCCATTTTGGCTGAATTTTTAGAGAATGCAAAAATATCCCATGGAAGTCGTAGTTATGTTGTTTACCTATCCAACGAATTGTCACACGCTTAGATTCAATGCAAATCGGCCACATTATGGCCTTCCTACTAAAAAAGGGTCGAAAACGAGTAATGTCCCAAATTAACGAGGATATTTTCTTAACCCCCATTTTGGCTGAATTTTTAGAGAATGCAAAAATATCCCATGGAAGTCATAGTTATGTTGTTTACCTATCCAACGAATTGTCACACGCTAAGATTCAATGCAAATCGGCCACATTATGGCCTTCCTAGTAAAAAAGGGTCGAAAACGAGTAATGTCCCAAATTAACGAGGAGATTTTCTTAACCTCCATTTTGGCTGAATTTTTAAAAAATGCAAAAATATCCCATGGAAGTCGTAGCTATGTTGTTTACCTATCCAACGAATTGTCCCATGCTAAGATTCAATACAAACCGGCCACTTTATGGCCTTCCTTATAAAAAAGGGTCGAAAACGAGTAATGTCCCAAATTAACGAGGATATTTTCTTAACCCCCATTTTGGCTGAATTTTTAGAGAATGCAAAAATATCCCATGGAAGTCGTAGTTATGTTGTTTACCTATCCAACGAATTGTCACACGCTTAGATTCAATGCAAATCGGCCACATTATGGCCTTCCTACTAAAAAAGGGTCGAAAACGAGTAATGTCCCAAATTAACGAGGATATTTTCTTAAACCCCATTTTGGCTGAATTTTTAGAGAATGCAAAAATATCCCATGGAAGTCATAGTTATGTTGTTTACCAATCCAACGAATTGTCACACGCTAAGATTCAATGCAAATCGGCCACATTATGGCCTTCCTACTAAAAAAGGGTCGAAAACGAGTAATGTCCCAAATTAACGAGGAGATTTTCTTAACCTCCATTTTGGCTGAATTTTTAAAAAATGCAAAAATATCCCATGGAAGTCGTAGCTATGTTGTTTACCTATCCAACGAATTGTCCCATGCTAAGATTCAATACAAACCGGCCACTTTATGGCCTTCCTTATAAAAAAGGGTCGAAAACGAGTAATGTCCCAAATTAACGAGGATATTTTCTTAACCCCCATTTTGGCTGAATTTTTAGAGAATGCAAAAATATCCCATGGAAGTCGTAGTTATGTTGTTTACCTATCCAACGAATTGTCACACGCTTAGATTCAATGCAAATCGGCCACATTATGGCCTTCCTACTAAAAAAGGGTCGAAAACGAGTAATGTCCCAAATTAACGAGGATATTTTCTTAACCCCCATTTTGGCTGAATTTTTAGAGAATGCAAAAATATCCCATGGAAGTCATAGTTATGTTGTTTACCAATCCAACGAATTGTCACACGCTAAGATTCAATGCAAATCGGCCACATTATGGCCTTCCTAGTAAAAAAGGGTCGAAAACGAGTAATGTCCCAAATTAACGAGGAGATTTTCTTAACCTCCATTTTGGCTGAATTTTTAAAAAATGCAAAAATATCCCATGGAAGTCGTAGCTATGTTGTTTACCTATCCAACGAATTGTCCCATGCTAAGATTCAATACAAACCGGCCACTTTATGGCCTTCCTTATAAAAAAGGGTCGAAAACGAGTAATGTCCCAAATTAACGAGGATATTTTCTTAACCCCCATTTTGGCTGAATTTTTAGAGAATGCAAAAATATCCCATGGAAGTCATAGTTATGTTGTTTACCAATCCAACGAATTGTCACACGCTAAGATTCAATGCAAATCGGCCACATTATGGCCTTCCTAGTAAAAAAGGGTCGAAAACGAGTAATGTCCCAAATTAACGAGGAGATTTTCTTAACCTCCATTTTGGCTGAATTTTTAAAAAATGCAAAAATATCCCATGGAAGTCGTAGCTATGTTGTTTACCTATCCAACGAATTGTCCCATGCTAAGATTCAATACAAACCGGCCACTTTATGGCCTTCCTTATAAAAAAGGGTCGAAAACGAGTAATGTCCCAAATTAACGAGGATATTTTCTTAACCCCCATTTTGGCTGAATTTTTAGAGAATGCAAAAATATCCCATGGAAGTCGTAGTTATGTTGTTTACCTATCCAACGAATTGTCACACGCTAAGATTCAATGCAAATCGGCCACATTATGGCCTTCCTACTAAAAAAGGGTCGAAAACGAGTAATGTCCCAAATTAACGAGGATATTTTCTTAACCCCCATTTTGGCTGAATTTTTAGAGAATGCAAAAATATCCCATGGAAGTCATAGTTATGTTGTTTACTTATCCAACGAATTGTCACACGCTAAGATTCAACGCAAATCGGCCACATTATGGCCTTCCTAGTAAAAAAGGGTCGAAAACGAGTAATGTCCCAAATTAACGCGGAGATTTTCTTAACCTCCATTTTGGCTGAATTTTTAAAAAATGCAAAAATATCCCATGGAAGTCGTAGCTATGTTGTTTACCTATCCAACGAATTGTCCCATGCTAAGATTCAATACAAACCGGCCACTTTATGGCCTTCCTTATAAAAAAGGGTCGAAAACGAGTAATGTCCCAAATTAACGAGGATATTTTCTTAACCCCCATTTTGGCTGAATTTTTAGAGAATGCAAAAATATCCCATGGAAGTCGTAGTTATGTTGTTTACCTATCCAACGAATTGTCACACGCTTAGATTCAATGCAAATCGGCCACATTATGGCCTTCCTACTAAAAAAGGGTCGAAAACGTGTAATGTCCCAAATTAACGAGGATATTTTCTTAAACCCCATTTTGGCTGAATTTTTAGAGAATGCAAAAATATCCCATGGAAGTCATAGTTATGTTGTTTACCAATCCAACGAATTGTCACACGCTAAGATTCAATGCAAATCGGCCACATTATGGCCTTCCTACTAAAAAAGGGTCGAAAACGAGTAATGTCCCAAATTAACGAGGAGATTTTCTTAACCTCCATTTTGGCTGAATTTTTAAAAAATGCAAAAATATCCCATGGAAGTCGTAGCTATGTTGTTTACCTATCCAACGAATTGTCCCATGCTAAGATTCAATACAAACCGGCCACTTTATGGCCTTCCTTATAAAAAAGGGTCGAAAACGAGTAATGTCCCAAATTAACGAGGATATTTTCTTAACCCCCATTTTGGCTGAATTTTTAGAGAATGCAAAAATATCCCATGGAAGTCGTAGTTATGTTGTTTACCTATCCAACGAATTGTCACACGCTTAGATTCAATGCAAATCGGCCACATTATGGCCTTCCTACTAAAAAAGGGTCGAAAACGAGTAATGTCCCAAATTAACGAGGATATTTTCTTAAACCCCATTTTGGCTGAATTTTTAGAGAATGCAAAAATATCCCATGGAAGTCATAGTTATGTTGTTTACCAATCCAACGAATTGTCACACGCTAAGATTCAATGCAAATCGGCCACATTATGGCCTTCCTACTAAAAAAGGGTCGAAAACGAGTAATGTCCCAAATTAACGAGGAGATTTTCTTAACCTCCATTTTGGCTGAATTTTTAAAAAATGCAAAAATATCCCATGGAAGTCGTAGCTATGTTGTTTACCTATCCAACGAATTGTCCCATGCTAAGATTCAATACAAACCGGCCACTTTATGGCCTTCCTTATAAAAAAGGGTCGAAAACGAGTAATGTCCCAAATTAACGAGGATATTTTCTTAACCCCCATTTTGGCTGAATTTTTAGAGAATGCAAAAATATCCCATGGAAGTCGTAGTTATGTTGTTTACCTATCCAACGAATTGTCACACGCTTAGATTCAATGCAAATCGGCCACATTATGGCCTTCCTACTAAAAAAGGGTCGAAAACGAGTAATGTCCCAAATTAACGAGGATATTTTCTTAACCCCCATTTTGGCTGAATTTTTAGAGAATGCAAAAATATCCCATGGAAGTCGTAGTTATGTTGTTTACCTATCCAACGAATTGTCACACGCTAAGATTCAATGCAAATCGGCCACATTATGGCCTTCCTAGTAAAAAAGGGTCGAAAACGAGTAATGTCCCAAATTAACGAGGAGATTTTATTAACCTCCATTTTGGCCTTCCATGGGATATTTTTGCATTCTCTAAAAATTCAGCCAAAATGGGGGTTAAGAAAATATCCTCGTTAATTTGGGACATTACTCGTTTTCGACCCTTTTTTATAAGGAAGGCCATAAAGTGGCCGGTTTGTATTGAATCTTAGCATGGGACAATTCGTTGGATAGGTAAACAACATAGCTACGACTTCCATGGGATATTTTTGCATTTTTTAGAGGACAATTCGTTGGATAGGTAAACAACATAACTACGACTTCCATGGGATATTTTTGCATTCTCTAAAAATTCAGCCAAAATGGAGGTTAAGAAAATCCCCTCGTTAATTTAGGACATTACTCGTTTTCGACCCTTTTTTATAAGGAAGGCCATAAAGTGGCCGGTTTGTATTGAATCTTAGCATGGGACAATTTGTTGGATAGGTAAACAACATAGCTACGACTTCCATGGGATATTTTTGCATTTTTTAAAAATTCAGCCAAAATGGAGGTTAAGAAAATCTCCTCGTTAATTTGGGACATTACTCGTTTTCGACCCTTTTTTACTAGGAAGGCCATAATGTGGCCGATTTGCATTGAATCTTAGCGTGTGACAATTCGTTGGATAGGTAAACAACATAACTATGACTTCCATGGGATATTTTTGCATTCTCTAAAAATTCAGCCAAAATGGGGGTTAAGAAAATATCCTCGTTAATTTGGGACATTACTCGTTTTCGACCCTTTTTTAGTAGGAAGGCCATAATGTGGCCGATTTGCATTGAATCTTAGCGTGTGACAATTCGTTGGATAGGTAAACAACATAACTACGACTTGCATGGGATATTTTTGCATTCTCTAAAAATTCAGCCAAAATGGGGGTTAAGAAAATATCCTCGTTAATTTTTGACATTACTCGTTTTCGACCCTTTTTTAGTAGGAAGGCCATAATGTGGCCGATTTGCATTGAATCTTAGCGTGTGACAATTCGTTGGATAGGTAAACAGCATAACTACGACTTCCATGGGATATTTTTGCATTCTCTAAAAATTCAGCCAAAATGGGGGTTAAGAAAATATCCTCGTTTATTTTTGACATTACTCGTTTTCGACCCTTTTTTAGTAGGAAGGCCATAATGTGACCGATTTGCATTGAATCTTAGCGTGTGACAATTCGTTGGATAGGTAAACAACATAACTACGACTTCCATGGGATATTTTTGCATTCTCTAAAAATTCAGCCAAAATGGAGGTTAAGAAAATCCCCTCGTTAATTTAGGACATTACTCATTTTCGACCCTTTTTTATAAGGAAGGCCATAAATTGGCCGGTTTGTATTGAATCTTAGCATGGGACAATTTGTTGGATAGGTAAACAACATAGCTACGACTTCCATGGGATATTTTTGCATTTTTTAAAAATTCAGCCAAAATGGAGGTTAAGAAAATCTCCTCGTTAATTTGGGACATTACTCGTTTTCGACCCTTTTTTAGTAGGAAGGCCATAATGTGGCCGATTTGCATTGAATCTTAGCGTGTGACAATTCGTTGGATAGGTAAACAACATAACTACGACTTCCATGGGATATTTTTGCATTCTCTAAAAATTCAGCCAAAATGGAGGTTAAGAAAATCCCCTCGTTAATTTAGGACATTACTCGTTTTCGACCCTTTTTTATAAGGAAGGCCATAAAGTGGCCGGTTTGTATTGAATCTTAGCATGGGACAATTCGTTGGATAGGTAAACAACATAGCTACGACTTCCATGGGATATTTTTGCATTCTCTAAAAATTCAGCCAAAATGGGGGTTAAGAAAATATCCTCGTTAATTTTTGACATTAGTCGTTTTCGACCCTTTTTTAGTAGGAAGGCCATAATGTGACCGATTTGCATTGAATCTTAGCGTGTGACAATTCGTTGGATAGGTAAACAACATAACTATGACTTCCATGGGATATTTTTGCATTCTCTAAAAATTCAGCCAAAATGGGGGTTAAGAAAATATCCTCGTTAATTTGGGACATTACTCGTTTTCGACCCTTTTTTAGTAGGAAGGCCATAATGTGGCCGATTTGCATTGAATCTTAGCGTGTGACAATTCGCTGGATAGGTAAACAACATAACTACGACTTCCATGGGATATTTTTGCATTCTCTAAAAATTCAGCCAAAATGGAGGTTAAGAAAATCCCCTCGTTAATTTAGGACATTACTCATTTTCGACCCTTTTTTATAAGGAAGGCCATAAATTGGCCGGTTTGTATTGAATCTTAGCATGGGACAATTTGTTGGATAGGTAAACAACATAGCTACGACTTCCATGGGATATTTTTGCATTTTTTAAAAATTCAGCCAAAATGGAGGTTAAGAAAATCTCCTCGTTAATTTGGGACATTACTCGTTTTCGACCCTTTTTTAGTAGGAAGGCCATAATGTGGCCGATTTGCATTGAATCTTAGCATGTGACAATTCGTTGGATAGGTAAACAACATAACTACGACTTCCATGGGATATTTTTGCATTCTCTAAAAATTCAGCCAAAATGGAGGTTAAGAAAATCCCCTCGTTAATTTAGGACATTACCCGTTTTCGACCCTTTTTTATAAGGAAGGCCATAAAGTGCCGGTTTGTATTGAATCTTAGCATGGGACAATTTGTTGGATAGGTAAACAACATAGCTACGACTTCCATGGGATATTTTTGCATTTTTTAAAAATTCAGCCAAAATGGAGGTTAATAAAATCTCCTCGTTAATTTGGGACATTACTCGTTTTCGACCCTTTTTTACTAGGAAGGCCATAATGTGGCCGATTTGCATTGAATCTTAGCGTGTGACAATTCGTTGGATAGGTAAACAACATAACTACGACTTCCATGGGATATTTTTGCATTCTCTAAAAATTCAGCCAAAATGGAGGTTAAGAAAATCCCCTCGTTAATTTAGGACATTACTCGTTTTCGACCCTTTTTTATAAGGAAGGCCATAAAGTGGCCGGTTTGTATTGAATCTTAGCATGGGACAATTTGTTGGATAGGTAAACAACATAGCTACGACTTCCATGGGATATTTTTGCATTTTTTAAAAATTCAGCCAAAATGGAGGTTAAGAAAATCTCCTCGTTAATTTGGGACATTACTCGTTTTCGACCCTTTTTTAGTAGGAAGGCCATAATGTGGCCGATTTGCATTGAATCTTAGCGTGTGACAATTCGTTGGATAGGTAAACAGCATAACTACGACTTCCATGGGATATTTTTGCATTCTCTAAAAATTCAGCCAAAATGGGGGTTAAGAAAATATCCTCGTTTATTTTTGACATTACTCGTTTTCGACCCTTTTTTAGTAGGAAGGCCATAATGTGACCGATTTGCATTGAATCTTAGCGTGTGACAATTCGTTGGATAGGTAAACAACATAACTACGACTTCCATGGGATATTTTTGCATTCTCTAAAAATTCAGCCAAAATGGAGGTTAAGAAAATCCCCTCGTTAATTTAGGACATTACTCGTTTTCGACCCTTTTTTATAAGGAAGGCCATAAAGTGGCCGGTTTGTATTGAATCTTAGCATGGGACAATTCGTTGGATAGGTAAACAACATAGCTACGACTTCCATGGGATATTTTTGCATTCTCTAAAAATTCAGCCAAAATGGGGGTTAAGAAAATATCCTCGTTAATTTTTGACATTAGTCGTTTTCGACCCTTTTTTAGTAGGAAGGCCATAATGTGACCGATTTGCATTGAATCTTAGCGTGTGACAATTCGTTGGATAGGTAAACAACATAACTATGACTTCCATGGGATATTTTTGCATTCTCTAAAAATTCAGCCAAAATGGGGGTTAAGAAAATATCCTCGTTAATTTGGGACATTACTCGTTTTCGACCCTTTTTTAGTAGGAAGGCCATAATGTGGCCGATTTGCATTGAATCTTAGCGTGTGACAATTCGTTGGATAGGTAAACAACATAACTACGACTTCCATGGGATATTTTTGCATTCTCTAAAAATTCAGCCAAAATGGAGGTTAAGAAAATCCCCTCGTTAATTTAGGACATTACTCATTTTCGACCCTTTTTTATAAGGAAGGCCATAAATTGGCCGGTTTGTATTGAATCTTAGCATGGGACAATTTGTTGGATAGGTAAACAACATAGCTACGACTTCCATGGGATATTTTTGCATTTTTTAAAAATTCAGCCAAAATGGAGGTTAAGAAAATCTCCTCGTTAATTTGGGACATTACTCGTTTTCGACCCTTTTTTAGTAGGAAGGCCATAATGTGGCCGATTTGCATTGAATCTTAGCGTGTGACAATTCGTTGGATAGGTAAACAGCATAACTACGACTTCCATGGGATATTTTTGCATTCTCTAAAAATTCAGCCAAAATGGGGGTTAAGAAAATATCCTCGTTTATTTTTGACATTACTCGTTTTCGACCCTTTTTTAGTAGGAAGGCCATAATGTGACCGATTTGCATTGAATCTTAGCGTGTGACAATTCGTTGGATAGGTAAACAACATAACTACGACTTCCATGGGATATTTTTGCATTCTCTAAAAATTCAGCCAAAATGGAGGTTAAGAAAATCCCCTCGTTAATTTAGGACATTACTCGTTTTCGACCCTTTTTTATAAGGAAGGCCATAAAGTGGCCGGTTTGTATTGAATCTTAGCATGGGACAATTCGTTGGATAGGTAAACAACATAGCTACGACTTCCATGGGATATTTTTGCATTCTCTAAAAATTCAGCCAAAATGGGGGTTAAGAAAATATCCTCGTTAATTTTTGACATTAGTCGTTTTCGACCCTTTTTTAGTAGGAAGGCCATAATGTGACCGATTTGCATTGAATCTTAGCGTGTGACAATTCGTTGGATAGGTAAACAACATAACTATGACTTCCATGGGATATTTTTGCATTCTCTAAAAATTCAGCCAAAATGGGGGTTAAGAAAATATCCTCGTTAATTTGGGACATTACTCGTTTTCGACCCTTTTTTAGTAGGAAGGCCATAATGTGGCCGATTTGCATTGAATCTTAGCGTGTGACAATTCGTTGGATAGGTAAACAACATAACTACGACTTCCATGGGATATTTTTGCATTCTCTAAAAATTCAGCCAAAATGGAGGTTAAGAAAATCCCCTCGTTAATTTAGGACATTACTCATTTTCGACCCTTTTTTATAAGGAAGGCCATAAATTGGCCGGTTTGTATTGAATCTTAGCATGGGACAATTTGTTGGATAGGTAAACAACATAGCTACGACTTCCATGGGATATTTTTGCATTTTTTAAAAATTCAGCCAAAATGGAGGTTAAGAAAATCTCCTCGTTAATTTGGGACATTACTCGTTTTCGACCCTTTTTTAGTAGGAAGGCCATAATGTGGCCGATTTGCATTGAATCTTAGCGTGTGACAATTCGTTGGATAGGTAAACAACATAACTACGACTTCCATGGGATATTTTTGCATTCTCTAAAAATTCAGCCAAAATGGAGGTTAAGAAAATCCCCTCGTTAATTTAGGACATTACCCGTTTTCGACCCTTTTTTATAAGGAAGGCCATAAAGTGCCGGTTTGTATTGAATCTTAGCATGGGACAATTTGTTGGATAGGTAAACAACATAGCTACGACTTCCATGGGATATTTTTGCATTTTTTAAAAATTCAGCCAAAATGGAGGTTAATAAAATCTCCTCGTTAATTTGGGACATTACTCGTTTTCGACCCTTTTTTACTAGGAAGGCCATAATGTGGCCGATTTGCATTGAATCTTAGCGTGTGACAATTCGTTGGATAGGTAAACAACATAACTACGACTTCCATGGGATATTTTTGCATTCTCTAAAAATTCAGCCAAAATGGAGGTTAAGAAAATCCCCTCGTTAATTTAGGACATTACTCGTTTTCGACCCTTTTTTATAAGGAAGGCCATAAAGTGGCCGGTTTGTATTGAATCTTAGCATGGGACAATTCGTTGGATAGGTAAACAACATAGCTACGACTTCCATGGGATATTTTTGCATTCTCTAAAAATTCAGCCAAAATGGGGGTTAAGAAAATATCCTCGTTAATTTTTGACATTAGTCGTTTTCGACCCTTTTTTAGTAGGAAGGCCATAATGTGACCGATTTGCATTGAATCTTAGCGTGTGACAATTCGTTGGATAGGTAAACAACATAACTATGACTTCCATGGGATATTTTTGCATTCTCTAAAAATTCAGCCAAAATGGGGGTTAAGAAAATATCCTCGTTAATTTGGGACATTACTCGTTTTCGACCCTTTTTTAGTAGGAAGGCCATAATGTGGCCGATTTGCATTGAATCTTAGCGTGTGACAATTCGTTGGATAGGTAAACAACATAACTACGACTTCCATGGGATATTTTTGCATTCTCTAAAAATTCAGCCAAAATGGAGGTTAAGAAAATCCCCTCGTTAATTTAGGACATTACTCATTTTCGACCCTTTTTTATAAGGAAGGCCATAAATTGGCCGGTTTGTATTGAATCTTAGCATGGGACAATTTGTTGGATAGGTAAACAACATAGCTACGACTTCCATGGGATATTTTTGCATTTTTTAAAAATTCAGCCAAAATGGAGGTTAAGAAAATCTCCTCGTTAATTTGGGACATTACTCGTTTTCGACCCTTTTTTAGTAGGAAGGCCATAATGTGGCCGATTTGCATTGAATCTTAGCGTGTGACAATTCGTTGGATTGGTAAACAACATAACTACGACTTCCATGGGATATTTTTGCATTCTCTAAAAATTCAGCCAAAATGGAGGTTAAGAAAATCCCCTCGTTAATTTAGGACATTACCCGTTTTCGACCCTTTTTTATAAGGAAGGCCATAAAGTGCCGGTTTGTATTGAATCTTAGCATGGGACAATTTGTTGGATAGGTAAACAACATAGCTACGACTTCCATGGGATATTTTTGCATTTTTTAAAAATTCAGCCAAAATGGAGGTTAATAAAATCTCCTCGTTAATTTGGGACATTACTCGTTTTCGACCCTTTTTTACTAGGAAGGCCATAATGTGGCCGATTTGCATTGAATCTTAGCGTGTGACAATTCGTTGGATAGGTAAACAACATAACTACGACTTCCATGGGATATTTTTGCATTCTCTAAAAATTCAGCCAAAATGGAGGTTAAGAAAATCCCCTCGTTAATTTAGGACATTACTCGTTTTCGACCCTTTTTTATAAGGAAGGCCATAAAGTGGCCGGTTTGTATTGAATCTTAGCATGGGACAATTCGTTGGATAGGTAAACAACATAGCTACGACTTCCATGGGATATTTTTGCATTCTCTAAAAATTCAGCCAAAATGGGGGTTAAGAAAATATCCTCGTTAATTTTTGACATTAGTCGTTTTCGACCTTTTTTAGTAGGAAGGCCATAATGTGACCGATTTGCATTGAATCTTAGCGTGTGACAATTCGTTGGATAGGTAAACAACATAACTATGACTTCCATGGGATATTTTTGCATTCTCTAAAAATTCAGCCAAAATGGGGGTTAAGAAAATATCCTCGTTAATTTGGGACATTACTCGTTTTCGACCCTTTTTTAGTAGGAAGGCCATAATGTGGCCGATTTGCATTGAATCTTAGCGTGTGACAATTCGTTGGATAGGTAAACAACATAACTACGACTTCCATGGGATATTTTTGCATTCTCTAAAAATTCAGCCATAATGGAGGTTAAGAAAATCCCCTCGTTAATTTAGGACATTACTCATTTTCGACCCTTTTTTATAAGGAAGGCCATAAATTGGCCGGTTTGTATTGAATCTTAGCATGGGACAATTTGTTGGATAGGTAAACAACATAGCTACGACTTCCATGGGATATTTTTGCATTTTTTAAAAATTCAGCCAAAATGGAGGTTAAGAAAATCTCCTCGTTAATTTGGGACATTACTCGTTTTCGACCCTTTTTTAGTAGGAAGGCCATAATGTGGCCGATTTGCATTGAATCTTAGCGTGTGACAATTCGTTGGATAGGTAAACAACATAACTACGACTTCCATGGGATATTTTTGCATTCTCTAAAAATTCAGCCAAAATGGAGGTTAAGAAAATCCCCTCGTTAATTTAGGACATTACCCGTTTTCGACCCTTTTTTATAAGGAAGGCCATAAAGTGGCCGGTTTGTATTGAATCTTAGCATGGGACAATTTGTTGGATAGGTAAACAACATAGCTACGACTTCCATGGGATATTTTTGCATTTTTTAAAAATTCAGCCAAAATGGAGGTTAAGAAAATCTCCTCGTTAATTTGGGACATTACTCGCTTTCGACCCTTTTTTAGTAGGATGGCCATAATGTGGCCGATTTGCATTGAATCTTAGCGTGTGACAATTCGTTGGATAGGTAAACAGCATAACTACGACTTCCATGGGATATTTTTGCATTCTCTAAAAATTCAGCCAAAATGGGGGTTACGAAAATATCCTCGTTTATTTTTGACATTACTCGTTTTCGACCCTTTTTTAGTAGGAAGGCCATAATGTGACCGATTTGCATTGAATCTTAGCGTGTGACAATTCGTTGGATAGGTAAACAACATAACTACGACTTCCATGGGATATTTTTGCATTCTCTAAAAATTCAGCCAAAATGGAGGTTAAGAAAATCCCCTCGTTAATTTAGGACATTACTCATTTTCGACCCTTTTTTATAAGGAAGGCCATAAATTGGCCGGTTTGTATTGAATCTTAGCATGGGACAATTTGTTGGATAGGTAAACAACATAGCTACGACTTCCATGGGATATTTTTGCATTTTTTAAAAATTCAGCCAAAATGGAGGTTAAGAAAATCTCCTCGTTAATTTGGGACATTACTCGTTTTCGACCCTTTTTTAGTAGGAAGGCCATAATGTGGCCGATTTGCATTGAATCTTAGCGTGTGACAATTCGTTGGATAGGTAAACAACATAACTACGACTTCCATGAGATATTTTTGCATTCTCTAAAAATTCAGCCAAAATGGAGGTTAAGAAAATCCCCTCGTTAATTTAGGACATTACTCGTTTTCGACCCTTTTTTATAAGGAAGGCCATAAAGTGGCCGGTTTGTATTGAATCTTAGCATGGGACAATTTGTTGGATAGGTAAACAACATAGCTACGACTTCCATGGGATATTTTTGCATTTTTTAAAAATTCAGCCAAAATGGAGGTTAAGAAAATCTCCTCGTTAATTTGGGACATTACTCGCTTTCGACCCTTTTTTAGTAGGATGGCCATAATGTGGCCGATTTGCATTGAATCTTAGCGTGTGACAATTCGTTGGATAGGTAAACAGCATAACTACGACTTCCATGGGATATTTTTGCATTCTCTAAAAATTCAGCCAAAATGGGGGTTAAGAAAATATCCTCGTTTATTTTTGACATTACTCGTTTTCGACCCTTTTTTAGTAGGAAGGCCATAATGTGACCGATTTGCATTGAATCTTAGCGTGTGACAATTCGTTGGATAGGTAAACAACATAACTACGACTTCCATGGGATATTTTTGCATTCTCTAAAAATTCAGCCAAAATGGAGGTTAAGAAAATCCCCTCGTTAATTTAGGACATTACTCATTTTCGACCCTTTTTTATAAGGAAGGCCATAAATTGGCCGGTTTGTATTGAATCTTAGCATGGGACAATTTGTTGGATAGGTAAACAACATAGCTACGACTTCCATGGGATATTTTTGCATTTTTTAAAAATTCAGCCAAAATGGAGGTTAAGAAAATCTCCTCGTTAATTTGGGACATTACTCGTTTTCGACCCTTTTTTAGTAGGAAGGCCATAATGTGGCCGATTTGCATTGAATCTTAGCGTGTGACAATTCGTTGGATAGGTAAACAACATAACTACGACTTCCATGGGATATTTTTGCATTCTCTAAAAATTCAGCCAAAATGGAGGTTAAGAAAATCCCCTCGTTAATTTAGGACATTACTCGTTTTCGACCCTTTTTTATAAGGAAGGCCATAAATTGGCCGGTTTGTATTGAATCTTAGCATGGGACAATTTGTTGGATAGGTAAACAACATAGCTACGACTTCCATGGGATATTTTTGCATTTTTTAAAAATTCAGCCAAAATGGAGGTTAAGAAAATCTCCTCGTTAATTTGGGACATTACTCGTTTTCGACCCTTTTTTAGTAGGAAGGCCATAATGTGGCCGATTTGCATTGAATCTTAGCGTGTGACAATTCGTTGGATAGGTAAACAACATAACTACGACTTCCATGGGATATTTTTGCATTCTCTAAAAATTCAGCCAAAATGGAGGTTAAGAAAATCCCCTCGTTAATTTAGGACATTACTCGTTTTCGACCCTTTTTTATAAGGAAGGCCATAAAGTGGCCGGTTTGTATTGAATCTTAGCGTGTGACAATTCGTTGGATAGGTAAACAGCATAACTACGACTTCCATGGGATATTTTTGCATTCTCTAAAAATTCAGCCAAAATGGGGGTTAAGAAAATATCCTCGTTTATTTTTGACATTACTCGTTTTCGACCCTTTTTTAGTAGGAAGGCCATAATGTGACCGATTTGCATTGAATCTTAGCGTGTGACAATTCGTTGGATAGGTAAACAACATAACTACGACTTCCATGGGATATTTTTGCATTCTCTAAAAATTCAGCCAAAATGGAGGTTAAGAAAATCCCCTCGTTAATTTAGGACATTACTCATTTTCGACCCTTTTTTATAAGGAAGGCCATAAATTGGCCGGTTTGTATTGAATCTTAGCATGGGACAATTTGTTGGATAGGTAAACAACATAGCTACGACTTCCATGGGATATTTTTGCATTTTTTAAAAATTCAGCCAAAATGGAGGTTAAGAAAATCTCCTCGTTAATTTGGGACATTACTCGTTTTCGACCCTTTTTTAGTAGGAAGGCCATAATGTGGCCGATTTGCATTGAATCTTAGCGTGTGACAATTCGTTGGATAGGTAAACAACATAACTACGACTTCCATGGGATATTTTTGCATTCTCTAAAAATTCAGCCAAAATGGAGGTTAAGAAAATCCCCTCGTTAATTTAGGACATTACTCGTTTTCGACCCTTTTTTATAAGGAAGGCCATAAATTGGCCGGTTTGTATTGAATCTTAGCATGGGACAATTTGTTGGATAGGTAAACAACATAGCTACGACTTCCATGGGATATTTTTGCATTTTTTAAAAATTCAGCCAAAATGGAGGTTAAGAAAATCTCCTCGTTAATTTGGGACATTACTCGTTTTCGACCCTTTTTTAGTAGGAAGGCCATAATGTGGCCGATTTGCATTGAATCTTAGCGTGTGACAATTCGTTGGATAGGTAAACAACATAACTACGACTTCCATGGGATATTTTTGCATTCTCTAAAAATTCAGCCAAAATGGAGGTTAAGAAAATCCCCTCGTTAATTTAGGACATTACTCGTTTTCGACCCTTTTTTATAAGGAAGGCCATAAAGTGGCCGGTTTGTATTGAATCTTAGCATGGGACAATTTGTTGGATAGGTAAACAACATAGCTACGACTTCCATGGGATATTTTTGCATTTTTTAAAAATTCAGCCAAAATGGAGGTTAAGAAAATCTCCTCGTTAATTTGGGACATTACTCGCTTTCGACCCTTTTTTAGTAGGATGGCCATAATGTGGCCGATTTGCATTGAATCTTAGCGTGTGACAATTCGTTGGATAGGTAAACAGCATAACTACGACTTCCATGGGATATTTTTGCATTCTCTAAAAATTCAGCCAAAATGGGGGTTAAGAAAATATCCTCGTTTATTTTTGACATTACTCGTTTTCGACCCTTTTTTAGTAGGAAGGCCATAATGTGACCGATTTGCATTGAATCTTAGCGTGTGACAATTCGTTGGATAGGTAAACAACATAACTACGACTTCCATGGGATATTTTTGCATTCTCTAAAAATTCAGCCAAAATGGAGGTTAAGAAAATCCCCTCGTTAATTTAGGACATTACTCATTTTCGACCCTTTTTTATAAGGAAGGCCATAAATTGGCCGGTTTGTATTGAATCTTAGCATGGGACAATTTGTTGGATAGGTAAACAACATAGCTACGACTTCCATGGGATATTTTTGCATTTTTTAAAAATTCAGCCAAAATGGAGGTTAAGAAAATCTCCTCGTTAATTTGGGACATTACTCGTTTTCGACCCTTTTTTAGTAGGAAGGCCATAATGTGGCCGATTTGCATTGAATCTTAGCGTGTGACAATTCGTTGGATAGGTAAACAACATAACTACGACTTCCATGGGATATTTTTGCATTCTCTAAAAATTCAGCCAAAATGGAGGTTAAGAAAATCCCCTCGTTAATTTAGGACATTACTCGTTTTCGACCCTTTTTTATAAGGAAGGCCATAAAGTGGCCGGTTTGTATTGAATCTTAGCATGGGACAATTTGTTGGATAGGTAAACAACATAGCTACGACTTCCATGGGATATTTTTGCATTTTTTAAAAATTCAGCCAAAATGGAGGTTAAGAAAATCTCCTCGTTAATTTGGGACATTACTCGCTTTCGACCCTTTTTTAGTAGGATGGCCATAATGTGGCCGATTTGCATTGAATCTTAGCGTGTGACAATTCGTTGGATAGGTAAACAGCATAACTACGACTTCCATGGGATATTTTTGCATTCTCTAAAAATTCAGCCAAAATGGGGGTTAAGAAAATATCCTCGTTTATTTTTGACATTACTCGTTTTCGACCCTTTTTTAGTAGGAAGGCCATAATGTGACCGATTTGCATTGAATCTTAGCGTGTGACAATTCGTTGGATAGGTAAACAACATAACTACGACTTCCATGGGATATTTTTGCATTCTCTAAAAATTCAGCCAAAATGGAGGTTAAGAAAATCCCCTCGTTAATTTAGGACATTACTCATTTTCGACCCTTTTTTATAAGGAAGGCCATAAATTGGCCGGTTTGTATTGAATCTTAGCATGGGACAATTTGTTGGATAGGTAAACAACATAGCTACGACTTCCATGGGATATTTTTGCATTTTTTAAAAATTCAGCCAAAATGGAGGTTAAGAAAATCTCCTCGTTAATTTGGGACATTACTCGTTTTCGACCCTTTTTTAGTAGGAAGGCCATAATGTGGCCGATTTGCATTGAATCTTAGCGTGTGACAATTCGTTGGATAGGTAAACAACATAACTACGACTTCCATGGGATATTTTTGCATTCTCTAAAAATTCAGCCAAAATGGAGGTTAAGAAAATCCCCTCGTTAATTTAGGACATTACTCGTTTTCGACCCTTTTTTATAAGGAAGGCCATAAAGTGGCCGGTTTGTATTGAATCTTAGCATGGGACAATTCGTTGGATAGGTAAACAACATAGCTACGACTTCCATGGGATATTTTTGCATTCTCTAAAAATTCAGCCAAAATGGGGGTTAAGAAAATATCCTCGTTAATTTTTGACATTAGTCGTTTTCGACCCTTTTTTAGTAGGAAGGCCATAATGTGACCGATTTGCATTGAATCTTAGCGTGTGACAATTCGTTGGATAGGTAAACAACATAACTATGACTTCCATGGGATATTTTTGCATTCTCTAAAAATTCAGCCAAAATGGGGGTTAAGAAAATATCCTCGTTAATTTGGGACATTACTCGTTTTCGACCCTTTTTTAGTAGGAAGGCCATAATGTGGCCGATTTGCATTGAATCTTAGCGTGTGACAATTCGTTGGATAGGTAAACAACATAACTACGACTTCCATGGGATATTTCTGCATTCTCTAAAAATTCAGCCAAAATGGAGGTTAAGAAAATCCCCTCGTTAATTTAGGACATTACCCGTTTTCGACCCTTTTTTATAAGGAAGGCCATAAAGTGCCGGTTTGTATTGAATCTTAGCATGGGACAATTTGTTGGATAGGTAAACAACATAGCTACGACTTCCATGGGATATTTTTGCATTTTTTAAAAATTCAGCCAAAATGGAGGTTAATAAAATCTCCTCGTTAATTTGGGACATTACTCGTTTTCGACCCTTTTTTACTAGGAAGGCCATAATGTGGCCGATTTGCATTGAATCTTAGCGTGTGACAATTCGTTGGATAGGTAAACAACATAACTACGACTTCCATGGGATATTTTTGCATTCTCTAAAAATTCAGCCAAAATGGAGGTTAAGAAAATCCCCTCGTTAATTTAGGACATTACTCGTTTTCGACCCTTTTTTATAAGGAAGGCCATAAAGTGGCCGGTTTGTATTGAATCTTAGCATGGGACAATTTGTTGGATAGGTAAACAACATAGCTACGACTTCCATGGGATATTTTTGCATTTTTTAAAAATTCAGCCAAAATGGAGGTTAAGAAAATCTCCTCGTTAATTTGGGACATTACTCGTTTTCGACCCTTTTTTAGTAGGAAGGCCATAATGTGGCCGATTTGCATTGAATCTTAGCGTGTGACAATTCGTTGGATAGGTAAACAGCATAACTACGACTTCCATGGGATATTTTTGCATTCTCTAAAAATTCAGCCAAAATGGGGGTTAAGAAAATATCCTCGTTTATTTTTGACATTACTCGTTTTCGACCCTTTTTTAGTAGGAAGGCCATAATGTGACCGATTTGCATTGAATCTTAGCGTGTGACAATTCGTTGGATAGGTAAACAACATAACTACGACTTCCATGGGATATTTTTGCATTCTCTAAAAATTCAGCCAAAATGGAGGTTAAGAAAATCCCCTCGTTAATTTAGGACACTACTCATTTTCGACCCTTTTTTATAAGGAAGGCCATAAATTGGCCGGTTTGTATTGAATCTTAGCATGGGACAATTTGTTGGATAGGTAAACAACATAGCTACGACTTCCATGGGATATTTTTGCATTTTTTAAAAATTCAGCCAAAATGGAGGTTAAGAAAATCTCCTCGTTAATTTGGGACATTACTCGTTTTCGACCCTTTTTTAGTAGGAAGGCCATAATGTGGCCGATTTGCATTGAATCTTAGCGTGTGACAATTCGTTGGATAGGTAAACAACATAACTACGACTTCCATGGGATATTTTTGCATTCTCTAAAAATTCAGCCAAAATGGAGGTTAAGAAAATCCCCTCGTTAATTTAGGACATTACTCGTTTTCGACCCTTTTTTATAAGGAAGGCCATAAAGTGGCCGGTTTGTATTGAATCTTAGCATGGGACAATTCGTTGGATAGGTAAACAACATAGCTACGACTTCCATGGGATATTTTTGCATTCTCTAAAAATTCAGCCAAAATGGGGGTTAAGAAAATATCCTCGTTAATTTTTGACATTAGTCGTTTTTGACCCTTTTTTAGTAGGAAGGCCATAATGTGACCGATTTGCATTGAATCTTAGCGTGTGACAATTCGTTGGATAGGTAAACAACATAACTATGACTTCCATGGGATATTTTTGCATTCTCTAAAAATTCAGCCAAAATGGGGGTTAAGAAAATATCCTCGTTAATTTGGGACATTACTCGTTTTCGACCCTTTTTTAGTAGGAAGGCCATAATGTGGCCGATTTGCATTGAATCTTAGCGTGTGACAATTCGTTGGATAGGTAAACAACATAACTACGACTTCCATGGGATATTTTTGCATTCTCTAAAAATTCAGCCAAAATGGAGGTTAAGAAAATCCCCTCGTTAATTTAGGACATTACTCATTTTCGACCCTTTTTTATAAGGAAGGCCATAAATTGGCCGGTTTGTATTGAATCTTAGCATGGGACAATTTGTTGGATAGGTAAACAACATAGCTACGACTTCCATGGGATATTTTTGCATTTTTTAAAAATTCAGCCAAAATGGAGGTTAATAAAATCTCCTCGTTAATTTGGGACATTACTCGTTTTCGACCCTTTTTTACTAGGAAGGCCATAATGTGGCCGATTTGCATTGAATCTTAGCGTGTGACAATTCGTTGGATAGGTAAACAACATAACTACGACTTCCATGGGATATTTTTGCATTCTCTAAAAATTCAGCCAAAATGGAGGTTAAGAAAATCCCCTCGTTAATTTAGGACATTACTCGTTTTCGACCCTTTTTTATAAGGAAGGCCATAAAGTGGCCGGTTTGTATTGAATCTTAGCATGGGACAATTTGTTGGATAGGTAAACAACATAGCTACGACTTCCATGGGATATTTTTGCATTTTTTAAAAATTCAGCCAAAATGGAGGTTAAGAAAATCTCCTCGTTAATTTGGGACATTACTCGTTTTCGACCCTTTTTTAGTAGGAAGGCCATAATGTGGCCGATTTGCATTGAATCTTAGCGTGTGACAATTCGTTGGATAGGTAAACAACATAACTACGACTTCCATGGGATATTTTTGCATTCTCTAAAAATTCAGCCAAAATGGAGGTTAAGAAAATCCCCTCGTTAATTTAGGACATTACTCGTTTTCGACCCTTTTTTATAAGGAAGGCCATAAAGTGGCCGGTTTGTATTGAATCTTAGCATGGGACAATTCGTTGGATAGGTAAACAACATAGCTACGACTTCCATGGGATATTTTTGCATTCTCTAAAAATTCAGCCAAAATGGGGGTTAAGAAAATATCCTCGTTAATTTTTGACATTACTCGTTTTCGACCCTTTTTTAGTAGGAAGGCCATAATGTGACCGATTTGCATTGAATCTTAGCGTGTGACAATTCGTTGGATAGGTAAACAACATAACTATGACTTCCATGGGATATTTTTGCATTCTCTAAAAATTCAGCCAAAATGGGGGTTAAGAAAATATCCTCGTTAATTTGGGACATTACTCGTTTTCGACCCTTTTTTAGTAGGAAGGCCATAATGTGGCCGATTTGCATTGAATCTTAGCGTGTGACAATTCGTTGGATAGGTAAACAACATAACTACGACTTCCATGGGATATTTTTGCATTCTCTAAAAATTCAGCCAAAATGGAGGTTAAGAAAATCCCCTCGTTAATTTAGGACATTACTCATTTTCGACCCTTTTTTATAAGGAAGGCCATAAATTGGCCGGTTTGTATTGAATCTTAGCATGGGGCAATTTGTTGGATAGGTAAACAACATAGCTACGACTTCCATGGGATATTTTTGCATTTTTTAAAAATTCAGCCAAAATGGAGGTTAAGAAAATCTCCTCGTTAATTTGGGACATTACTCGTTTTCGACCCTTTTTTAGTAGGAAGGCCATAATGTGGCCGATTTGCATTGAATCTTAGCGTGTGACAATTCG
This sequence comes from Medicago sativa, assembly GCF_051527215.1. Taxonomy (NCBI): domain Eukaryota; kingdom Viridiplantae; phylum Streptophyta; class Magnoliopsida; order Fabales; family Fabaceae; genus Medicago; species Medicago sativa. The sequence goes on along the minus strand of NC_140754.1, from coordinate 98,756,259 downwards.
TTGGATAGGTAAACAACATAACTACGACTTCCATGGGATATTTTTGCATTCTCTAAAAATTCAGCCAAAATGGAGGTTAAGAAAATCCCCTCGTTAATTTAGGACATTACCCGTTTTCGACCCTTTTTTATAAGGAAGGCCATAAAGTGCCGGTTTGTATTGAATCTTAGCATGGGACAATTTGTTGGATAGGTAAACAACATAGCTACGACTTCCATGGGATATTTTTGCATTTTTTAAAAATTCAGCCAAAATGGAGGTTAATAAAATCTCCTCGTTAATTTGGGACATTACTCGTTTTCGACCCTTTTTTACTAGGAAGGCCATAATGTGGCCGATTTGCATTGAATCTTAGCGTGTGACAATTCGTTGGATAGGTAAACAACATAACTACGACTTCCATGGGATATTTTTGCATTCTCTAAAAATTCAGCCAAAATGGAGGTTAAGAAAATCCCCTCGTTAATTTAGGACATTACTCGTTTTCGACCCTTTTTTATAAGGAAGGCCATAAAGTGGCCGGTTTGTATTGAATCTTAGCATGGGACAATTTGTTGGATAGGTAAACAACATAGCTACGACTTCCATGGGATATTTTTGCATTTTTTAAAAATTCAGCCAAAATGGAGGTTAAGAAAATCTCCTCGTTAATTTGGGACATTACTCGTTTTCGACCCTTTTTTACTAGGAAGGCCATAATGTGGCCGATTTGCATTGAATCTTAGCGTGTGACAATTCGTTGGATAGGTAAACAACATAACTATGACTTCCATGGGATATTTTTGCATTCTCTAAAAATTCAGCCAAAATGGGGGTTAAGAAAATATCCTCGTTAATTTGGGACATTACTCGTTTTCGACCCTTTTTTAGTAGGAAGGCCATAATGTGGCCGATTTGCATTGAATCTTAGCGTGTGACAATTCGTTGGATAGGTAAACAACATAACTACGACTTCCATGGGATATTTTTGCATTCTCTAAAAAGTCAGCCAAAATGGGGGTTAAGAAAATATCCTCGTTAATTTTTGACATTACTCGTTTTCGACCCTTTTTTAGTAGGAAGGCCATAATGTGGCCGATTTGCATTGAATCTTAGCGTGTGACAATTCGTTGGATAGGTAAACAGCATAACTACGACTTCCATGGGATATTTTTGCATTCTCTAAAAATTCAGCCAAAATGGGGGTTAAGAAAATATCCTCGTTAATTTTTGACATTACTCGTTTTCGACCCTTTTTTAGTAGGAAGGCCATAATGTGACCGATTTGCATTGAATCTTAGCGTGTGACAATTCGTTGGATAGGTAAACAACATAACTACGACTTCCATGGGATATTTTTGCATTTTTTAAAAATTCAGCCAAAATGGAGGTTAAGAAAATCTCCTCGTTAATTTGGGACATTACTCGTTTTCGACCCTTTTTTAGTAGGAAGGCCATAATGTGGCCGATTTGCATTGAATCTTAGCGTGTGACAATTCGTTGGATAGGTAAACAACATAACTACGACTTCCATGGGATATTTTTGCATTCTCTAAAAATTCAGCCAAAATGGGGGTTAAGAAAATATCCTCGTTAATTTTTGACATTACTCGTTTTCGACCCTTTTTTAGTAGGAAGGCCATAATGTGGCCGATTTGCATTGAATCTTAGCGTGTGACAATTCGTTGGATAGGTAAACAGCATAACTACGACTTCCATGGGATATTTTTGCATTCTCTAAAAATTCAGCCAAAATGGGGGTTAAGAAAATATCCTCGTTAATTTTTGACATTACTCGTTTTCGACCCTTTTTTAGTAGGAAATCCATAATGTGACCGATTTGCATTGAATCTTAGCGTGTGACAATTCGTTGGATAGGTAAACAACATAACTATGACTTCCATGGGATATTTTTGCATTCTCTAAAAATTCAGCCAAAATGGGGGTTAAGAAAATATCCTCGTTAATTTGGGACATTACTCGTTTTCGACCCTTTTTTAGTAGGAAGGCCATAATGTGGCCGATTTGCATTGAATCTTAGCGTGTGACAATTCGTTGGATAGGTAAACAGCATAACTACGACTTCCATGGGATATTTTTGCATTCTCTAAAAATTCAGCCAAAATGGGGGTTAAGAAAATATCCTCGTTAATTTGGGACATTACTCGTTTTCGACCCTTTTTTAGTAGGAAGGCCATAATGTGGCCGATTTGCATTGAATCTTAGCGTGTGACAATTTGTTGGATAGGTAAACAGCATAACTACGACTTCCATGGGATATTTTTGCATTCTCTAAAAATTCAGCCAAAATGGGGGTTAAGAAAATATCCTCGTTAATTTTTGACATTACTCGTTTTCGACCCTTTTTTAGTAGGAAGGCCATAATGTGGCCGATTTGCATTGAATCTTAGCGTGTGACAATTCGTTGGATAGGTAAACAACATAACTATGACTTCCATGGGATATTTTTGCATTCTCTAAAAATTCAGCCAAAATGGGGGTTAAGAAAATATCCTCGTTAATTTGGGACATTACTCGTTTTCGACCCTTTTTTAGTAGGAAGGCCATAATGTGGCCGATTTGCATTGAATCTTAGCGTGTGACAATTCGTTGGATAGGTAAACAACATAACTACGACTTCCATGGGATATTTTTGCATTCTCTAAAAATTCAGCCAAAATGGGGGTTAAGAAAATATCCTCGTTAATTTTTGACATTACTCGTTTTCGACCCTTTTTTAGTAGGAAGGCCATAATGTGGCCGATTTGCATTGAATCTTAGCGTGTGACAATTCGTTGGATAGGTAAACAACATAACTATGACTTCCATGGGATATTTTTGCATTCTCTAAAAATTCAGCCAAAATGGGGGTTAAGAAAATATCCTCGTTAATTTGGGACATTACTCGTTTTCGACCCTTTTTTAGTAGGAAGGCCATAATGTGGCCGATTTGCATTGAATCTTAGCGTGTGACAATTCGTTGGATAGGTAAACAACATAACTACGACTTCCATGGGATATTTTTGCATTCTCTAAAAATTCAGCCAAAATGGGGGTTAAGAAAATATCCTCGTTAATTTTTGACATTACTCGTTTTCGACCCTTTTTTAGTAGGAAGGCCATAATGTGGCCGATTTGCATTGAATCTTAGCGTGTGACAATTCGTTGGATAGGTAAACAGCATAACTACGACTTCCATGGGATATTTTTGCATTCTCTAAAAATTCAGCCAAAATGGGGGTTAAGAAAATATCCTCGTTAATTTTTGACATTACTCGTTTTCGACCCTTTTTTAGTAGGAAATCCATAATGTGACCGATTTGCATTGAATCTTAGCGTGTGACAATTCGTTGGATAGGTAAACAACATAACTATGACTTCCATGGGATATTTTTGCATTCTCTAAAAATTCAGCCAAAATGGGGGTTAAGAAAATATCCTCGTTAATTTGGGACATTACTCGTTTTCGACCCTTTTTTAGTAGGAAGGCCATAATGTGGCCGATTTGCATTGAATCTTAGCGTGTGACAATTCATTGGATAGGTAAACAGCATAACTACGACTTCCATGGGATATTTTTGCATTCTCTAAAAATTCAGCCAAAATGGGGGTTAAGAAAATATCCTCGTTAATTTGGGACATTACTCGTTTTCGACCCTTTTTTAGTAGGAAGGCCATAATGTGGCCGATTTGCATTGAATCTTAGCGTGTGACAATTCGTTGGATAGGTAAACAGCATAACTACGACTTCCATGGGATATTTTTGCATTCTCTAAAAATTCAGCCAAAATGGGGGTTAAGAAAATATCCTCGTTAATTTTTGACATTACTCGTTTTCGACCCTTTTTTAGTAGGAAGGCCATAATGTGGCCGATTTGCATTGAATCTTAGCGTGTGACAATTCGTTGGATAGGTAAACAACATAACTATGACTTCCATGGGATATTTTTGCATTCTCTAAAAATTCAGCCAAAATGGGGGTTAAGAAAATATCCTCGTTAATTTGGGACATTACTCGTTTTCGACCCTTTTTTAGTAGGAAGGCCATAATGTGGCCGATTTGCATTGAATCTTAGCGTGTGACAATTCGTTGGATAGGTAAACAACATAACTACGATTTCCATGGGATATTTTTGCATTCTCTAAAAATTCAGCCAAAATGGGGGTTAAGAAAATATCCTCGTTAATTTGGGACATTACTCGTTTTCGACCCTTTTTTAGTAGGAAGGCCATAATGTGGCCGATTTGCATTGAATCTTAGCGTGTGACAATTCGTTGGATAGGTAAACAACATAACTACGACTTCCATGGGATATTTTTGCATTCTCTAAAAATTCAGCCAAAATGGAGGTTAAGAAAATCCCCTCGTTAATTTAGGACATTACTCGTTTTCGACCCTTTTTTATAAGGAAGGCCATAATGTGGCCGATTTGCATTGAATCTTAGCGTGTGACAATTCGTTGGATAGGTAAACAACATAACTACGACTTCCATGGGATATTTTTGCATTCTCTAAAAATTCAGCCAAAATGGAGGTTAAGAAAATCCCCTCGTTAATTTAGGACATTACTCGTTTTCGACCCTTTTTTATAAGGAAGGCCATAAAGTGGGCGGTTTGTATTGAATCTTAGCATGGGACAATTTGTTGGATAGGTAAACAACATAGCTACGACTTCCATGGGATATTTTTGCATTTTTTAAAAATTCAGCCAAAATGGAGGTTAAGAAAATCTCCTCGTTAATTTGGGACATTACTCGTTTTCGACCCTTTTTTACTAGGAAGGCCATAATGTGGCCGATTTGCATTGAATCTTAGCGTGTGACAATTCGTTGGATAGGTAAACAATATAACTATGACTTCCATGGGATATTTTTGCATTCTCTAAAAATTCAGCCAAAATGGGGGTTAAGAAAATATCTTCGTTAATTTGGGACATTACTCGTTTTCGACCCTTTTTTAGTAGGAAGGCCATAATGTGGCCGATTTGCATTGAATCTTAGCGTGTGACAATTCGTTGGATAGGTAAACAACATAACTACGACTTCCATGGGATATTTTTGCATTCTCTAAAAATTCAGCCAAAATGGGGGTTAAGAAAATATCCTCGTTAATTTTTGACATTACTCGTTTTCGACCCTTTTTTAGTAGGAAGGCCATAATGTGGCCGATTTGCATTGAATCTTAGCGTGTGACAATTCGTTGGATAGGTAAACAGCATAACTACGACTTCCATGGGATATTTTTGCATTCTCTAAAAATTCAGCCAAAATGGGGGTTAAGAAAATATCCTCGTTAATTTTTGACATTACTCGTTTTCGACCCTTTTTTAGTAGGAAGGCCATAATGTGGCCGATTTGCATTGAATCTTAGCGTGTGACAATTCGTTGGATAGGTAAACAACATAACTATGACTTCCATGGGATATTTTTGCATTCTCTAAAAATTCAGCCAAAATGGGGGTTAAGAAAATATCCTCGTTAATTTGGGACATTACTCGTTTTCGACCCTTTTTTAGTAGGAAGGCCATAATGTGGCCGATTTGCATTGAATCTTAGCGTGTGACAATTCGTTGGATAGGTAAACAACATAACTACGATTTCCATGGGATATTTTTGCATTCTCTAAAAATTCAGCCAAAATGGGGGTTAAGAAAATATCCTCGTTAATTTGGGACATTACTCGTTTTCGACCCTTTTTTAGTAGGAAGGCCATAATGTGGCCGATTTGGATTGAATCTTAGCGTGTGACAATTCGTTGGATAGGTAAACAACATAACTACGACTTCCATGGGATATTTTTGCATTCTCTAAAAATTCAGCCAAAATGGAGGTTAAGAAAATCCCCTCGTTAATTTAGGACATTACTCGTTTTCGACCCTTTTTTATAAGGAAGGCCATAATGTGGCCGATTTGCATTGAATCTTAGCGTGTGACAATTCGTTGGATAGGTAAACAACATAACTACGACTTCCATGGGATATTTTTGCATTCTCTAAAAATTCAGCCAAAATGGAGGTTAAGAAAATCCCCTCGTTAATTTAGGACATTACTCGTTTTCGACCCTTTTATATAAGGAAGGCCATAAAGTGGGCGGTTTGTATTGAATCTTAGCATGGGACAATTTGTTGGATAGGTAAACAACATAGCTACGACTTCCATGGGATATTTTTGCATTTTTTAAAAATTCAGCCAAAATGGAGGTTAAGAAAATCTCCTCGTTAATTTGGGACATTACTCGTTTTCGACCCTTTTTTACTAGGAAGGCCATAATGTGGCCGATTTGCATTGAATCTTAGCGTGTGACAATTCGTTGGATAGGTAAACAATATAACTATGACTTCCATGGGATATTTTTGCATTCTCTAAAAATTCAGCCAAAATGGGGGTTAAGAAAATATCTTCGTTAATTTGGGACATTACTCGTTTTCGACCCTTTTTTAGTAGGAAGGCCATAATGTGGCCGATTTGCATTGAATCTTAGCGTGTGACAATTCGTTGGATAGGTAAACAACATAACTACGACTTCCATGGGATATTTTTGCATTCTCTAAAAATTCAGCCAAAATGGGGGTTAAGAAAATATCCTCGTTAATTTTTGACATTACTCGTTTTCGACCCTTTTTTAGTAGGAAGGCCATAATGTGGCCGATTTGCATTGAATCTTAGCGTGTGACAATTCGTTGGATAGGTAAACAGCATAACTACGACTTCCATGGGATATTTTTGCATTCTCTAAAAATTCAGCCAAAATGGGGGTTAAGAAAATATCCTCGTTAATTTTTGACATTACTCGTTTTCGACCCTTTTTTAGTAGGAAGGCCATAATGTGGCCGATTTGCATTGAATCTTAGCGTGTGACAATTCGTTGGATAGGTAAACAACATAACTATGACTTCCATGGGATATTTTTGCATTCTCTAAAAATTCAGCCAAAATGGGGGTTAAGAAAATATCCTCGTTAATTTGGGACATTACTCGTTTTCGACCCTTTTTTAGTAGGAAGGCCATAATGTGGCCGATTTGCATTGAATCTTAGCGTGTGACAATTCGTTGGATAGGTAAACTACATAACTACGACTTCCATGGGATATTTTTGCATTCTCTAAAAATTCAGCCAAAATGGGGGTTAAGAAAATATCCTCGTTAATTTGGGACATTACTCGTTTTCGACCCTTTTTTAGTAGGAAGGCCATAATGTGGCCGATTTGCATTGAATCTTAGCGTGTGACAATTCGTTGGATAGGTAAACAACATAACTACGACCTCCATGGGATATTTTTGCATTCTCTAAAAATTCAGCCAAAATGGAGGTTAAGAAAATCCCCTCGTTAATTTAGGACATTACTCGTTTTCGACCCTTTTTTATAAGGAAGGCCATAAAGTGGCCGGTTTGTATTGAATCTTAGCATGGGACAATTCGTTGGATAGGTAAACAACATAGCTACGACTTCCATGGGATATTTTTGCATTTTTTTAAAAATTCAGCCAAAATGGAGGTTAAGAAAATCTCCTCGTTAATTTGGGACATTACTCGTTTTCGACCCATTTTTACTAGGAAGGCCATAATGTGGCCGATTTGCATTGAATCTTAGCGTGTGACAATTCGTTGGATAGGTAAACAACATAACTATGACTTCCATGGGATATTTTTGCATTCTCTAAAAATTCAGCCAAAATGGGGGTTAAGAAAATATCCTTGTTAATTTGGGACATTACTCGTTTTCGACCCTTTTTTAGTAGGAAGGCCATAATGTGGCCGATTTGCATTGAATCTTAGCGTGTGACAATTCGTTGGATAGGTAAACAACATAACTAGGACTTCCATGGGATATTTTTGCATTCTCTAAAAATTCAGCCAAAATGGAGGTTAAGAAAATCCCCTCGTTAATTTAGGACATTACTCGTTTTCGACCCTTTTTTATAAGGAAGGCCATAAAGTGGGCGGTTTGTATTGAATCTTAGCATGGGACAATTTGTTGGATAGGTAAACAACATAGCTACGACTTCCATGGGATATTTTTGCATTTTTTAAAAATTCAGCCAAAATGGAGGTTAAGAAAATCTCCTCGTTAATTTGGGACATTACTCGTTTTCGACCCTTTTTTACTAGGAAGGCCATAATGTGGCCGATTTGCATTGAATCTTAGCGTGTGACAATTCGTTGGATAGGTAAACAATATAACTAAGACTTCCATGGGATATTTTTGCATTCTCTAAAAATTCAGCCAAAATGGGGGTTAAGAAAATATCTTCGTTAATTTGGGACATTACTCGTTTTCGACCCTTTTTTATAAGGAAGGCCATAAAGTGGCCGGTTTGTATTGAATCTTAGCATGGGACAATTCGTTGGATAGGTAAACAACATAGCTACGACTTCCATGGGATATTTTTGCATTTTTTTAAAAATTCAGCCAAAATGGAGGTTAAGAAAATCTCCTCGTTAATTTGGGACATTACTCGTTTTCGACCCATTTTTACTAGGAAGGCCATAATGTGGCCGATTTGCATTGAATCTTAGCGTGTGACAATTCGTTGGATAGGTAAACAACATAACTATGACTTCCATGGGATATTTTTGCATTCTCTAAAAATTCAGCCAAAATGGGGGTTAAGAAAATATCCTTGTTAATTTGGGACATTACTCGTTTTCGACCCTTTTTTAGTAGGAAGGCCATAATGTGGCCGATTTGCATTGAATCTTAGCGTGTGACAATTCGTTGGATAGGTAAACAACATAACTACGACTTCCATGGGATATTTTTGCATTCTCTAAAAATTCAGCCAAAATGGAGGTTAAGAAAATCCCCTCGTTAATTTAGGACATTACTCGTTTTCGACCCTTTTTTATAAGGAAGGCCATAAAGTGGCCGGTTTGTATTGAATCTTAGCATGGGACAATTTGTTGGATAGGTAAACAACATAGCTACGACTTCCATGGGATATTTTTGCATTTTTTAAAAATTCAGCCAAAATGGAGGTTAAGAAAATCTCCTCGTTAATTTGGGACATTACTCGTTTTCGACCCTTTTTTACTAGGAAGGCCATAATGTGGCCGATTTGCATTGAATCTTAGCGTGTGACAATTCGTTGGATAGGTAAACAATATAACTAAGACTTCCATGGGATATTTTTGCATTCTCTAAAAATTCAGCCAAAATGGGGGTTAAGAAAATATCTTCGTTAATTTGGGACATTACTCGTTTTCGACCCTTTTTTAGTAGGAAGGCCATAATGTGGCCGATTTGCATTGAATCTTAGCGTGTGACAATTCGTTGGATAGGTAAACAACATAACTACGACTTCCATGGGATATTTTTGCATTCTCTAAAAATTCAGCCAAAATGGGGGTTAAGAAAATATCCTCGTTAATTTGGGACATTACTCGTTTACGACCCTTTTTTAGTAGGAAGGCCATAATGTGGCCGATTTGCATTGAATCTTAGCGTGTGACAATTCGTTGGATAGGTAAACAACATAACTACGACTTCCATGGGATATTTTTGCATTCTCTAAAAATTCAGCCAAAATGGGGGTTAAGAAAATATCCTCGTTAATTTGGGACATTACTCGTTTTCGACCCTTTTTTAGTAGGAAGGCCATAATGTGGCCGATTTGCATTGAATCTTAGCGTGTGACAATTCGTTGGATAGGTAAACAACATAACTACGACTTCCATGGGATATTTTTGCATTCTCTAAAAATTCAGCCAAAATGGAGGTTAAGAAAATCCCCTCGTTAATTTAGGACATTACTCGTTTTCGACCCTTTTTTATAAGGAAGGCCATAAAGTGGGCGGTTTGTATTGAATCTTAGCATGGGACAATTTGTTGGATAGGTAAACAACATAGCTACGACTTCCATGGGATATTTTTGCATTTTTTAAAAATTCAGCCAAAATGGAGGTTAAGAAAATCTCCTCGTTAATTTGGGACATTACTCGTTTTCGACCCTTTTTTACTAGGAAGGCCATAATGTGGCCGATTTGCATTGAATCTTAGCGTGTGACAATTCGTTGGATAGGTAAACAACATAACTATGACTTCCATGGGATATTTTTGCATTCTCTAAAAATTCAGCCAAAATGGGGGTTAAGAAAATATCCTCGTTAATTTGGGACATTACTCGTTTTCGACCCTTTTTTAGTAGGAAGGCCATAATGTGGCCGATTTGCATTGAATCTTAGCGTGTGACAATTCGTTGGATAGGTAAACAACATAACTACGACTTCCATGGGATATTTTTGCATTCTCTAAAAATTCAGCCAAAATGGAGGTTAAGAAAATCCCCTCGTTAATTTAGGACATTACTCGTTTTCGACCCTTTTTTATAAGGTAGGCCATAAAGTGGGCGGTTTGTATTGAATCTTAGCATGGGACAATTTGTTGGATAGGTAAACAACATAGCTACGACTTCCATGGGATATTTCTGCATTTTTTAAAAATTCAGCCAAAATGGAGGTTAAGAAAATCTCCTCGTTAATTTGGGACATTACTCGTTTTCGACCCTTTTTTACTAGGAAGGCCATAATGTGGCCGATTTGCATTGAATCTTAGCGTGTGACAATTCGTTGGATAGGTAAACAATATAACTAAGACTTCCATGGGATATTTTTGCATTCTCTAAAAATTCAGCCAAAATGGGGGTTAAGAAAATATCTTCGTTAATTTGGGACATTACTCGTTTTCGACCCTTTTTTATAAGGAAGGCCATAAAGTGGCCGGTTTGTATTGAATCTTAGCATGGGACAATTCGTTGGATAGGTAAACAACATAGCTACGACTTCCATGGGATATTTTTGCATTTTTTTAAAAATTCAGCCAAAATGGAGGTTAAGAAAATCTCCTCGTTAATTTGGGACATTACTCGTTTTCGACCCATTTTTACTAGGAAGGCCATAATGTGGCCGATTTGCATTGAATCTTAGCGTGTGACAATTCGTTGGATAGGTAAACAACATAACTATGACTTCCATGGGATATTTTTGCATTCTCTAAAAATTCAGCCAAAATGGGGGTTAAGAAAATATCCTTGTTAATTTGGGACATTACTCGTTTTCGACCCTTTTTTAGTAGGAAGGCCATAATGTGGCCGATTTGCATTGAATCTTAGCGTGTGACAATTCGTTGGATAGGTAAACAACATAACTACGACTTCCATGGGATATTTTTGCATTCTCTAAAAATTCTGCCAAAATGGAGGTTAAGAAAATCCCCTCGTTAATTTAGGACATTACTCGTTTTCGACCCTTTTTTATAAGGAAGGCCATAAAGTGGCCGGTTTGTATTGAATCTTAGCATGGGACAATTTGTTGGATAGGTAAACAACATAGCTACGACTTCCATGGGATATTTTTGCATTTTTTAAAAATTCAGCCAAAATGGAGGTTAAGAAAATCTCCTCGTTAATTTGGGACATTACTCGTTTTCGACCCTTTTTTACTAGGAAGGCCATAATGTGGCCGATTTGCATTGAATCTTAGCGTGTGACAATTCGTTGGATAGGTAAACAATATAACTAAGACTTCCATGGGATATTTTTGCATTCTCTAAAAATTCAGCCAAAATGGGGGTTAAGAAAATATCTTCGTTAATTTGGGACATTACTCGTTTTCGACCCTTTTTTAGTAGGAAGGCCATAATGTGGCCGATTTGCATTGAATCTTAGCGTGTGACAATTCGTTGGATAGGTAAACAACATAACTACGACTTCCATGGGATATTTTTGCATTCTCTAAAAATTCAGCCAAAATGGGGGTTAAGAAAATATCCTCGTTAATTTGGGACATTACTCGTTTTCGACCCTTTTTTAGTAGGAAGGCCATAATGTGGCCGATTTGCATTGAATCTTAGCGTGTGACAATTCGTTGGATAGGTAAACAACATAACTACGACTTCCATGGGATATTTTTGCATTCTCTAAAAATTCAGCCAAAATGGAGGTTAAGAAAATCCCCTCGTTAATTTAGGACATTACTCGTTTTCGACCCTTTTTTATAAGGTAGGCCATAAAGTGGGCGGTTTGTATTGAATCTTAGCATGGGACAATTTGTTGGATAGGTAAACAACATAGCTACGACTTCCATGGGATATTTTTGCATTTTTTAAAAATTCAGCCAAAATGGAGGTTAAGAAAATCTCCTCGTTAATTTGGGACATTACTCGTTTTCGACCCTTTTTTACTAGGAAGGCCATAATGTGGCCGATTTGCATTGAATCTTAGCGTGTGACAATTCGTTGGATAGGTAAACAATATAACTAAGACTTCCATGGGATATTTTTGCATTCTCTAAAAATTCAGCCAAAATGGGGGTTAAGAAAATATCTTCGTTAATTTGGGACATTACTCGTTTTCGACCCTTTTTTATAAGGAAGGCCATAAAGTGGCCGGTTTGTATTGAATCTTAGCATGGGACAATTCGTTGGATAGGTAAACAACATAGCTACGACTTCCATGGGATATTTTTGCATTTTTTTAAAAATTCAGCCAAAATGGAGGTTAAGAAAATCTCCTCGTTAATTTGGGACATTACTCGTTTTCGACCCATTTTTACTAGGAAGGCCATAATGTGGCCGATTTGCATTGAATCTTAGCGTGTGACAATTCGTTGGATAGGTAAACAACATAACTATGACTTCCATGGGATATTTTTGCATTCTCTAAAAATTCAGCCAAAATGGGGGTTAAGAAAATATCCTTGTTAATTTGGGACATTACTCGTTTTCGACCCTTTTTTAGTAGGAAGGCCATAATGTGGCCGATTTGCATTGAATCTTAGCGTGTGACAATTCGTTGGATAGGTAAACAACATAACTACGACTTCCATGGGATATTTTTGCATTCTCTAAAAATTCAGCCAAAATGGAGGTTAAGAAAATCCCCTCGTTAATTTAGGACATTACTCGTTTTCGACCCTTTTTTATAAGGAAGGCCATAAAGTGGCCGGTTTGTATTGAATCTTAGCATGGGACAATTTGTTGGATAGGTAAACAACATAGCTACGACTTCCATGGGATATTTTTGCATTTTTTAAAAATTCAGCCAAAATGGAGGTTAAGAAAATCTCCTCGTTAATTTGGGACATTACTCGTTTTCGACCCTTTTTTACTAGGAAGGCCATAATGTGGCCGATTTGCATTGAATCTTAGCGTGTGACAATTCGTTGGATAGGTAAACAATATAACTAAGACTTCCATGGGATATTTTTGCATTCTCTAAAAATTCAGCCAAAATGGGGGTTAAGAAAATATCTTCGTTAATTTGGGACATTACTCGTTTTCGACCCTTTTTTAGTAGGAAGGCCATAATGTGGCCGATTTGCATTGAATCTTAGCGTGTGACAATTCGTTGGATAGGTAAACAACATAACTACGACTTCCATGGGATATTTTTGCATTCTCTAAAAATTCAGCCAAAATGGGGGTTAAGAAAATATCCTCGTTAATTTGGGACATTACTCGTTTTCGACCCTTTTTTAGTAGGAAGGCCATAATGTGGCCGATTTGCATTGAATCTTAGCGTGTGACAATTCGTTGGATAGGTAAACAACATAACTACGACTTCCATGGGATATTTTTGCATTCTCTAAAAATTCAGCCAAAATGGGGGTTAAGAAAATATCCTCGTTAATTTGGGACATTACTCGTTTTCGACCCTTTTTTAGTAGGAAGGCCATAATGTGGCCGATTTGCATTGAATCTTAGCGTGTGACAATTCGTTGGATAGGTAAACAACATAACTACGACTTCCATGGGATATTTTTGCATTCTCTAAAAATTCAGCCAAAATGGAGGTTAAGAAAATCCCCTCGTTAATTTAGGACATTACTCGTTTTCGACCCTTTTTTATAAGGAAGGCCATAAAGTGGGCGGTTTGTATTGAATCTTAGCATGGGACAATTTGTTGGATAGGTAAACAACATAGCTACGACTTCCATGGGATATTTTTGCATTTTTTAAAAATTCAGCCAAAATGGAGGTTAAGAAAATCTCCTCGTTAATTTGGGACATTACTCGTTTTCGACCCTTTTTTACTAGGAAGGCCATAATGTGGCCGATTTGCATTGAATCTTAGCGTGTGACAATTCGTTGGATAGGTAAACAACATAACTATGACTTCCATGGGATATTTTTGCATTCTCTAAAAATTCAGCCAAAATGGGGGTTAAGAAAATATCCTCGTTAATTTGGGACATTACTCGTTTTCGACCCTTTTTTAGTAGGAAGGCCATAATGTGGCCGATTTGCATTGAATCTTAGCGTGTGACAATTCGTTGGATAGGTAAACAACATAACTACGACTTCCATGGGATATTTTTGCATTCTCTAAAAATTCAGCCAAAATGGAGGTTAAGAAAATCCCCTCGTTAATTTAGGACATTACTCGTTTTCGACCCTTTTTTATAAGGTAGGCCATAAAGTGGGCGGTTTGTATTGAATCTTAGCATGGGACAATTTGTTGGATAGGTAAACAACATAGCTACGACTTCCATGGGATATTTTTGCATTTTTTAAAAATTCAGCCAAAATGGAGGTTAAGAAAATCTCCTCGTTAATTTGGGACATTACTCGTTTTCGACCCTTTTTTACTAGGAAGGCCATAATGTGGCCGATTTGCATTGAATCTTAGCGTGTGACAATTCGTTGGATAGGTAAACAACATAACTATGACTTCCATGGGATATTTTTGCATTCTCTAAAAATTCAGCCAAAATGGGGGTTAAGAAAATATCCTCGTTAATTTGGGACATTACTCGTTTTCGACCCTTTTTTAGTAGGAAGGCCATAATGTGGCCGATTTGCATTGAATCTTAGCGTGTGACAATTCGTTGGATAGGTAAACAACATAACAACGACTTCCATGGGATATTTTTGCATTCTCTAAAAATTCAGCCAAAATGGGGGTTAAGAAAATATCCTCGTTAATTTTTGACATTACTCGTTTTCGACCCTTTTTTAGTAGGAAGGCCATAATGTGGCCGATTTGCATTGAATCTTAGCGTGTGACAATTCGTTGGATAGGTAAACAGCATAACTACGACTTCCATGGGATATTTTTGCATTCTCTAAAAATTCAGCCAAAATGGAGGTTAAGAAAATCCCCTCGTTAATTTAGGACATTACTCGTTTTCGACCCTTTTTTATAAGGTAGGCCATAAAGTGGGCGGTTTGTATTGAATCTTAGCATGGGACAATTTGTTGGATAGGTAAACAACATAGCTACGACTTCCATGGGATATTTTTGCATTTTTTAAAAATTCAGCCAAAATGGAGGTTAAGAAAATCTCCTCGTTAATTTGGGACATTACTCGTTTTCGACCCTTTTTTACTAGGAAGGCCATAATGTGGCCGATTTGCATTGAATCTTAGCGTGTGACAATTCGTTGGATAGGTAAACAACATAACTATGACTTCCATGGGATATTTTTGCATTCTCTAAAAATTCAGCCAAAATGGGGGTTAAGAAAATATCCTCGTTAATTTGGGACATTACTCGTTTTCGACCCTTTTTTAGTAGGAAGGCCATAATGTGGCCGATTTGCATTGAATCTTAGCGTGTGACAATTCGTTGGATAGGTAAACAACATAACAACGACTTCCATGGGATATTTTTGCATTCTCTAAAAATTCAGCCAAAATGGGGGTTAAGAAAATATCCTCGTTAATTTTTGACATTACTCATTTTCGACCCTTTTTTAGTAGGAAGGCCATAATGTGGCCGATTTGCATTGAATCTTAGCGTGTGACAATTCGTTGGATAGGTAAACAGCATAACTACGACTTCCATGGGATATTTTTGCATTCACTAAAAATTCAGCCAAAATGGGGGTTAAGAAAATATCCTCGTTAATTTTTGACATTACTCGTTTTCGACCCTTTTTTAGTAGGAAGGCCATAATGTGGCCGATTTGCATTGAATCTTAGCGTGTGACAATTCGTTGGATAGGTAAACAACATAACTACGACTTCCATGGGATATTTTTGCATTCTCTAAAAATTCAGCCAAAATGGGGGTTAAGAAAATATCCTCGTTAATTTGGGACATTACTCGTTTTCGACCCTTTTTTAGTAGGAAGGCCATAATGTGGCCGATTTGCATTGAATCTTAGCGTGTGACAATTCGTTGGATAGGTAAACAACATAACTACGACTTCCATGGGATATTTTTGCATTCTCTAAAAATTCAGCCAAAATGGAGGTTAAGAAAATCCCCTCGTTAATTTAGGACATTACTCGTTTTCGACCCTTTTTTATAAGGAAGGCCATAAAGTGGCCGGTTTGTATTGAATCTTAGCATGGGACAATTCGTTGGATAGGTAAACAACATAGCTACGACTTCCATGGGATATTTTTGCATTTTTTAAAAATTCAGCCAAAATGGAGGTTAAGAAAATCTCCTCGTTAATTTGGGACATTACTCGTTTTCGACCCTTTTTTAGTAGGAAGGCCATAATGTGGCCGATTTGCATTGAATCTTAGCGTGTGACAATTCGTTGGATAGGTAAACAACATAACTACGACTTCCATGGGATATTTTTGCATTCTCTAAAAATTCAGCCGAAATGGGGGTTAAGAAAATATCCTCGTTAATTTTTTGACATTACTCGTTTTCGACCCTTTTTTAGTAGGAAGGCCATAATGTGGCCGATTTGCATTGAATCTTAGCGTGTGACAATTCGTTGGATAGGTAAACAGCATAACTACGACTTCCATGGGATATTTTTGCATTCTCTAAAAATTCAGCCAAAATGGGGGTTAAGAAAATATCCTCGTTAATTTTTGACATTACTCGTTTTCGACCCTTTTTTAGTAGGAAGGCCATAATGTGGCCGATTTGCATTGAATCTTAGCGTGTGACAATTCGTTGGATAGGTAAACAACATAACTATGACTTCCATGGGATATTTTTGCATTCTCTAAAAATTCAGCCAAAATGGGGGTTAAGAAAATATCCTCGTTAATTTGGGACATTACTCGTTTTCGACCCTTTTTTAGTAGGAAGGCCATAATGTGGCCGATTTGCATTGAATCTTAGCGTGTGACAATTCGTTGGATAGGTAAACAACATAACTACGACTTCCATGGGATATTTTTGCATTCTCTAAAAATTCAGCCAAAATGGATGTTAAGAAAATCCCCT
Source organism: Medicago sativa (assembly GCF_051527215.1). Lineage (NCBI taxonomy): Eukaryota > Viridiplantae > Streptophyta > Magnoliopsida > Fabales > Fabaceae > Medicago > Medicago sativa. The sequence goes on along the minus strand of NC_140754.1, from coordinate 98,739,144 downwards.
CGTTAATTTAGGACATTACTCGTTTTCGACCCTTTTTTATAAGGAAGGCCATAAAGTGGCCGGTTTGTATTGAATCTTAGCATGGGACAATTCGTTGGATAGGTAAACAACATAGCTACGACTTCCATGGGATATTTTTGCATTTTTTAAAAATTCAGCCAAAATGGAGGTTAAGAAAATCTCCTCGTTAATTTGGGACATTACTCGTTTTCGACCCTTTTTTACTAGGAAGGCCATAATGTGGCCGATTTGCATTGAATCTTAGCGTGTGACAATTCGTTGGATAGGTAAACAACATAACTATGACTTCCATGGGATATTTTTGCATTCTCTAAAAATTCAGCCAAAATGGGGGTTAAGAAAATATCCTCGTTAATTTGGGACATTACTCGTTTTCGACCCTTTTTTAGTAGGAAGGCCATAATGTGGCCGATTTGCATTGAATCTTAGCGTGTGACAATTCGTTGGATAGGTAAACAGCATAACTACGACTTCCATGGGATATTTTTGCATTCTCTAAAAATTCAGCCAAAATGGGGGTTAAGAAAATATACTCGTTAATTTTTGACATTACTCGTTTTCGACCCTTTTTTATAAGGAAGGCCATAAAGTGGCCGGTTTGTATTGAATCTTAGCATGGGACAATTCGTTGGATAGGTAAACAACATAGCTACGACTTCCATGGGATATTTTTGCATTTTTTAAAAATTCAGCCAAAATGGAGGTTAAGAAAATCTCCTCGTTAATTTGGGACATTACTCGTTTTCGACCCTTTTTTAGTAGGAAGGCCATAATGTGGCCGATTTGCATTGAATCTTAGCGTGTGACAATTCGTTGGATAGGTAAACAACATAACTACGACTTCCATGGGATATTTTTGCATTCTCTAAAAATTCAGCCGAAATGGGGGTTAAGAAAATATCCTCGTTAATTTTTGACATTACTCGTTTTCGACCCTTTTTTAGTAGGAAGGCCATAATGTGGCCGATTTGCATTGAATCTTAGCGTGTGACAATTCGTTGGATAGGTAAACAGCATAACTACGACTTCCATGGGATATTTTTGCATTCTCTAAAAATTCAGCCAAAATGGGGGTTAAGAAAATATCCTCGTTAATTTTTGACATTACTCGTTTTCGACCCTTTTTTAGTAGGAAGGCCATAATGTGGCCGATTTGCATTGAATCTTAGCGTGTGACAATTCGTTGGATAGGTAAACAACATAACTACGACTTCCATGGGATATTTTTGCATTCTCTAAAAATTCAGCCAAAATGGATGTTAAGAAAATCCCCTCGTTAATTTAGGACATTACTCGTTTTCGACCCTTTTTTATAAGGAAGGCCATAAAGTGGCCGGTTTGTATTGAATCTTAGCATGGGACAATTCGTTGGATAGGTAAACAACATAGCTACGACTTCCATGGGATATTTTTGCATTTTTTAAAAATTCAGCCAAAATGGAGGTTAAGAAAATCTCCTCGTTAATTTGGGACATTACTCGTTTTCGACCCTTTTTTACTAGGAAGGCCATAATGTGGCCGATTTGCATTGAATCTTAGCGTGTGACAATTCGTTGGATAGGTAAACAACATAACTATGACTTCCATGGGATATTTTTGCATTCTCTAAAAATTCAGCCAAAATGGGGGTTAAGAAAATATCCTCGTTAATTTGGGACATTACTCGTTTTCGACCCTTTTTTAGTAGGAAGGCCATAATGTGGCCGATTTGCATTGAATCTTAGCGTGTGACAATTCGTTGGATAGGTAAACAGCATAACTACGACTTCCATGGGATATTTTTGCATTCTCTAAAAATTCAGCCAAAATGGGGGTTAAGAAAATATACTCGTTAATTTTTGACATTACTCGTTTTCGACCCTTTTTTATAAGGAAGGCCATAAAGTGGCCGGTTTGTATTGAATCTTAGCATGGGACAATTTGTTGGATAGGTAAACAACATAGCTACGACTTCCATGGGATATTTTTGCATTTTTTAAAAATTCAGCCAAAATGGAGGTTAAGAAAATATCCTCGTTAATTTTTTGACATTACTCGTTTTCGACCCTTTTTTAGTAGGAAGGCCATAATGTGGCCGATTTGCATTGAATCTTAGCGTGTGACAATTCGTTGGATAGGTAAACAGCATAACTACGACTTCCATGGGATATTTTTGCATTCTCTAAAAATTCAGCCAAAATGGGGGTTAAGAAAATATCCTCGTTAATTTTTGACATTACTCGTTTTCGACCCTTTTTTAGTAGGAAGGCCATAATGTGGCCGATTTGCATTGAATCTTAGCGTGTGACAATTCGTTGGATAGGTAAACAACATAACTATGACTTCCATGGGATATTTTTGCATTCTCTAAAAATTCAGCCAAAATGGGGGTTAAGAAAATATCCTCGTTAATTTGGGACATTACTCGTTTTCGACCCTTTTTTAGTAGGAAGGCCATAATGTGGCCGATTTGCATTGAATCTTAGCGTGTGACAATTCGTTGGATAGGTAAACAACATAACTACGACTTCCATGGGATATTTTTGCATTCTCTAAAAATTCAGCCAAAATGGATGTTAAGAAAATCCCCTCGTTAATTTAGGACATTACTCGTTTTCGACCCTTTTTTATAAGGAAGGCCATAAAGTGGCCGGTTTGTATTGAATCTTAGCATGGGACAATTCGTTGGATAGGTAAACAACATAGCTACGACTTCCATGGGATATTTTTGCATTTTTTAAAAATTCAGCCAAAATGGAGGTTAAGAAAATCTCCTCGTTAATTTGGGACATTACTCGTTTTCGACCCTTTTTTACTAGGAAGGCCATAATGTGGCCGATTTGCATTGAATCTTAGCGTGTGACAATTCGTTGGATAGGTAAACAACATAACTATGACTTCCATGGGATATTTTTGCATTCTCTAAAAATTCAGCCAAAATGGGGGTTAAGAAAATATCCTCGTTAATTTGGGACATTACTCGTTTTCGACCCTTTTTTAGTAGGAAGGCCATAATGTGGCCGATTTGCATTGAATCTTAGCGTGTGACAATTCGTTGGATAGGTAAACAGCATAACTACGACTTCCATGGGATATTTTTGCATTCTCTAAAAATTCAGCCAAAATGGGGGTTAAGAAAATATACTCGTTAATTTTTGACATTACTCGTTTTCGACCCTTTTTTATAAGGAAGGCCATAAAGTGGCCGGTTTGTATTGAATCTTAGCATGGGACAATTCGTTGGATAGGTAAACAACATAGCTACGACTTCCATGGGATATTTTTGCATTTTTTAAAAATTCAGCCAAAATGGAGGTTAAGAAAATCTCCTCGTTAATTTGGGACATTACTCGTTTTCGACCCTTTTTTAGTAGGAAGGCCATAATGTGGCCGATTTGCATTGAATCTTAGCGTGTGACAATTCGTTGGATAGGTAAACAACATAACTACGACTTCCATGGGATATTTTTGCATTCTCTAAAAATTCAGCCGAAATGGGGGTTAAGAAAATATCCTCGTTAATTTTTGACATTACTCGTTTTCGACCCTTTTTTAGTAGGAAGGCCATAATGTGGCCGATTTGCATTGAATCTTAGCGTGTGACAATTCGTTGGATAGGTAAACAGCATAACTACGACTTCCATGGGATATTTTTGCATTCTCTAAAAATTCAGCCAAAATGGGGGTTAAGAAAATATCCTCGTTAATTTTTGACATTACTCGTTTTCGACCCTTTTTTAGTAGGAAGGCCATAATGTGGCCGATTTGCATTGAATCTTAGCGTGTGACAATTCGTTGGATAGGTAAACAACATAACTACGACTTCCATGGGATATTTTTGCATTCTCTAAAAATTCAGCCAAAATGGATGTTAAGAAAATCCCCTCGTTAATTTAGGACATTACTCGTTTTCGACCCTTTTTTATAAGGAAGGCCATAAAGTGGCCGGTTTGTATTGAATCTTAGCATGGGACAATTCGTTGGATAGGTAAACAACATAGCTACGACTTCCATGGGATATTTTTGCATTTTTTAAAAATTCAGCCAAAATGGAGGTTAAGAAAATCTCCTCGTTAATTTGGGACATTACTCGTTTTCGACCCTTTTTTACTAGGAAGGCCATAATGTGGCCGATTTGCATTGAATCTTAGCGTGTGACAATTCGTTGGATAGGTAAACAACATAACTATGACTTCCATGGGATATTTTTGCATTCTCTAAAAATTCAGCCAAAATGGGGGTTAAGAAAATATCCTCGTTAATTTGGGACATTACTCGTTTTCGACCCTTTTTTAGTAGGAAGGCCATAATGTGGCCGATTTGCATTGAATCTTAGCGTGTGACAATTCGTTGGATAGGTAAACAGCATAACTACGACTTCCATGGGATATTTTTGCATTCTCTAAAAATTCAGCCAAAATGGGGGTTAAGAAAATATACTCGTTAATTTTTGACATTACTCGTTTTCGACCCTTTTTTATAAGGAAGGCCATAAAGTGGCCGGTTTGTATTGAATCTTAGCATGGGACAATTTGTTGGATAGGTAAACAACATAGCTACGACTTCCATGGGATATTTTTGCATTTTTTAAAAATTCAGCCAAAATGGAGGTTAAGAAAATCTCCTCGTTAATTTGGGACATTACTCGTTTTCGACCCTTTTTTACTAGGAAGGCCATAATGTGGCCGATTTGCATTGAATCTTAGCGTGTGACAATTCGTTGGATAGGTAAACAACATAACTATGACTTCCATGGGATATTTTTGCATTCTCTAAAAATTCAGCCAAAATGGGGGTTAAGAAAATATCCTCGTTAATTTGGGACATTACTCGTTTTCGACCCTTTCTTAGTAAGAAGGCCATAATGTGGCCGATTTGCATTGAATCTTAGGGTGTCACAATTCGTTGGATAGGTAAACAACATAACTACGACTTCCATGGGATATTTTTGCATTCTCTAAAAATTCAGCCAAAATGGGGGTTAAGAAAATATACTCGTTAATTTTTGACATTACTCGTTTTCGACCCTTTTTTAGTAGGAAGGCCATAATGTGGCCGATTTGCATTGAATCTTAGCGTGTGACAATTCGTTGGATAGGTAAACAACATAACTACGACTTCCATGGGATATTTTTGCATTCTCTAAAAATTCAGCCAAAATGGGGGTTAAGAAAATATCCTCGTTAATTTGGGACATTACTCGTTTTCGACCCTTTTTTAGTAGGAAGGCCATAATGTGGCCGATTTGCATTGAATCTTAGCGTGTGACAATTCGTTGGATAGGTAAACAACATAACTACGACTTCCATGGGATATTTTTGCATTCTCTAAAAATTCAGCCAAAATGGAGGTTAAGAAAATCCCCTCGTTAATTTAGGACATTACTCGTTTTCGACCCTTTTTTATAAGGAAGGCCATAAAGTGGGCGGTTTGTATTGAATCTTAGCATGGGACAATTTGTTGGATAGGTAAACAACATAGCTACGACTTCCATGGGATATTTTTGCATTTTTTAAAAATTCAGCCAAAATGGAGGTTAAGAAAATCTCCTCGTTAATTTGGGACATTACTCGTTTTCGACCCTTTTTTACTAGGAAGGCCATAATGTGGCCGATTTGCATTGAATCTTAGCGTGTGACAATTCGTTGGATAGGTAAACAACATAACTATGACTTCCATGGGATATTTTTGCATTCTCTAAAAATTCAGCCAAAATGGGGGTTAAGAAAATATCCTCGTTAATTTGGGACATTACTCGTTTTCGACCCTTTTTTAGTAGGAAGGCCATAATGTGGCCGATTTGCATTGAATCTTAGCGTGTGACAATTCGTTGGATAGGTAAACAACATAACAACGACTTCCATGGGATATTTTTGCATTCTCTAAAAATTCAGCCAAAATGGGGGTTAAGAAAATATCCTCGTTAATTTTTGACATTACTCGTTTTCGACCCTTTTTTAGTAGGAAGGCCATAATGTGGCCGATTTGCATTGAATCTTAGCGTGTGACAATTCGTTGGATAGGTAAACAACATAACTACGACTTCCATGGGATATTTTTGCATTCTCTAAAAATTCAGCCAAAATGGGGGTTAAGAAAATATCCTCGTTAATTTTTGACATTACTCATTTTCGACCCTTTTTTAGTAGGAAGGCCATAATGTGGCCGATTTGCATTGAATCTTAGCGTGTGACAATTCGTTGGATAGGTAAACAGCATAACTACGACTTCCATGGGATATTTTTGCATTCACTAAAAATTCAGCCAAAATGGGGGTTAAGAAAATATCCTCGTTAATTTTTGACATTACTCGTTTTCGACCCTTTTTTAGTAGGAAGGCCATAATGTGGCCGATTTGCATTGAATCTTAGCGTGTGACAATTCATTGGATAGGTAAACAACATAACTACGACTTCCATGGGATATTTTTGCATTCTCTAAAAATTCAGCCAAAATGGGGGTTAAGAAAATATCCTCGTTAATTTGGGACATTACTCGTTTTCGACCCTTTTTTAGTAGGAAGGCCATAATGTGGCCGATTTGCATTGAATCTTAGCGTGTGACAATTCGTTGGATAGGTAAACAACATAACTACGACTTCCATGGGATATTTTTGCATTCTCTAAAAATTCAGCCAAAATGGAGGTTAAGAAAATCCCCTCGTTAATTTAGGACATTACTCGTTTTCGACCCTTTTTTATAAGGAAGGCCATAAAGTGGCCGGTTTGTATTGAATCTTAGCATGGGACAATTCGTTGGATAGGTAAACAACATAGCTACGACTTCCATGGGATATTTTTGCATTTTTTAAAAATTCAGCCAAAATGGAGGTTAAGAAAATCTCCTCGTTAATTTGGGACATTACTCGTTTTCGACCCTTTTTTAGTAGGAAGGCCATAATGTGGCCGATTTGCATTGAATCTTAGCGTGTGACAATTCGTTGGATAGGTAAACAACATAACTACGACTTCCATGGGATATTTTTGCATTCTCTAAAAATTCAGCCGAAATGGGGGTTAAGAAAATATCCTCGTTAATTTTTGACATTACTCGTTTTCGACCCTTTTTTAGTAGGAAGGCCATAATGTGGCCGATTTGCATTGAATCTTAGCGTGTGACAATTCGTTGGATAGGTAAACAGCATAACTACGACTTCCATGGGATATTTTTGCATTCTCTAAAAATTCAGCCAAAATGGGGGTTAAGAAAATATCCTCGTTAATTTTTGACATTACTCGTTTTCGACCCTTTTTTAGTAGGAAGGCCATAATGTGGCCGATTTGCATTGAATCTTAGCGTGTGACAATTCGTTGGATAGGTAAACAACATAACTATGACTTCCATGGGATATTTTTGCATTCTCTAAAAATTCAGCCAAAATGGGGGTTAAGAAAATATCCTCGTTAATTTGGGACATTACTCGTTTTCGACCCTTTTTTAGTAGGAAGGCCATAATGTGGCCGATTTGCATTGAATCTTAGCGTGTGACAATTCGTTGGATAGGTAAACAACATAACTACGACTTCCATGGGATATTTTTGCATTCTCTAAAAATTCAGCCAAAATGGATGTTAAGAAAATCCCCTCGTTAATTTAGGACATTACTCGTTTTCGACCCTTTTTTATAAGGAAGGCCATAAAGTGGCCGGTTTGTATTGAATCTTAGCATGGGACAATTCGTTGGATAGGTAAACAACATAGCTACGACTTCCATGGGATATTTTTGCATTTTTTAAAAATTCAGCCAAAATGGAGGTTAAGAAAATCTCCTCGTTAATTTGGGACATTACTCGTTTTCGACCCTTTTTTACTAGGAAGGCCATAATGTGGCCGATTTGCATTGAATCTTAGCGTGTGACAATTCGTTGGATAGGTAAACAACATAACTATGACTTCCATGGGATATTTTTGCATTCTCTAAAAATTCAGCCAAAATGGGGGTTAAGAAAATATCCTTGTTAATTTGGGACATTACTCGTTTTCGACCCTTTTTTAGTAGGAAGGCCATAATGTGGCCGATTTGCATTGAATCTTAGCGTGTGACAATTCGTTGGATAGGTAAACAACATAACTACGACTTCCATGGGATATTTTTGCATTCTCTAAAAATTCAGCCAAAATGGAGGTTAAGAAAATCCCCTCGTTAATTTAGGACATTACTCGTTTTCGACCCTTTTTTATAAGGAAGGCCATAAAGTGGCCGGTTTGTATTGAATCTTAGCATGGGACAATTTGTTGGATAGGTAAACAACATAGCTACGACTTCCATGGGATATTTTTGCATTTTTTAAAAATTCAGCCAAAATGGAGGTTAAGAAAATCTCCTCGTTAATTTGGGACATTACTCGTTTTCGACCCTTTTTTACTAGGAAGGCCATAATGTGGCCGATTTGCATTGAATCTTAGCGTGTGACAATTCGTTGGATAGGTAAACAACATAACTATGACTTCCATGGGATATTTTTGCATTCTCTAAAAATTCAGCCAAAATGGGGGTTAAGAAAATATCCTCGTTAATTTGGGACATTACTCGTTTTCGACCCTTTTTTAGTAGGAAGGCCATAATGTGGCCGATTTGCATTGAATCTTAGCGTGTGACAATTCGTTGGATAGGTAAACAGCATAACTACGACTTCCATGGGATATTTTTGCATTCTCTAAAAATTCAGCCAAAATGGGGGTTAAGAAAATATCCTCGTTAATTTTTGACATTACTCGTTTTCGACCCTTTTTTAGTAGGAAGGCCATAATGTGGCCGATTTGCATTGAATCTTAGCGTGTGACAATTCGTTGGATAGGTAAACAACATAACTATGACTTCCATGGGATATTTTTGCATTCTCTAAAAATTCAGCCAAAATGGGGGTTAAGAAAATATCCTCGTTAATTTGGGACATTACTCGTTTTCGACCCTTTTTTAGTAGGAAGGCCATAATGTGGCCGATTTGCATTGAATCTTAGCGTGTGACAATTCGTTGGATAGGTAAACAACATAACTACGACTTCCATGGGATATTTTTGCATTCTCTAAAAATTCAGTCAAAATGGAGGTTAAGAAAATCCCCTCGTTAATTTAGGACATTACTCGTTTTCGACCCTTTTTTATAAGGAAGGCCATAAAGTGGCCGGTTTGTATTGAATCTTAGCATGGGACAATTCGTTGGATAGGTAAACAACATAGCTACGACTTCCATGGGATATTTTTGCATTTTTTAAAAATTCAGCCAAAATGGGGGTTAAGAAAATCTCCTCGTTAATTTGGGACATTACTCGTTTTCGACCCATTTTTACTAGGAAGGCCATAATGTGGCCGATTTGCATTGAATCTTAGCGTGTGACAATTCGTTGGATAGGTAAACAACATAACTATGACTTCCATGGGATATTTTTGCATTCTCTAAAAATTCAGCCAAAATGGGGGTTAAGAAAATATCCTTGTTAATTTGGGACATTACTCGTTTTCGACCCTTTTTTAGTAGGAAGGCCATAATGTGGCCGATTTGCATTGAATCTTAGCGTGTGACAATTCGTTGGATAGGTAAACAACATAACTACGACTTCCATGGGATATTTTTGCATTCTCTAAAAATTCAGCCAAAATGGAGGTTAAGAAAATCCCCTCGTTAATTTAGGACATTACTCGTTTTCGACCCTTTTTTATATGGAAGGCCATAAAGTGGCCGGTTTGTATTGAATCTTAGCATGGGACAATTTGTTGGATAGGTAAACAACATAGCTACGACTTCCATGGGATATTTTTGCATTTTTTAAAAATTCAGCCAAAATGGAGGTTAAGAAAATCTCCTCGTTAATTTGGGACATTACTCGTTTTCGACCCTTTTTTACTAGGAAGGCCATAATGTGGCCGATTTGCATTGAATCTTAGCGTGTGACAATTCGTTGGATAGGTAAACAACATAACTATGACTTCCATGGGATATTTTTGCATTCTCTAAAAATTCAGCCAAAATGGGGGTTAAGAAAATATCCTTGTTAATTTGGGACATTACTCGTTTTCGACCCTTTTTTAGTAGGAAGGCCATAATGTGGCCGATTTGCATTGAATCTTAGCGTGTGACAATTCGTTGGATAGGTAAACAACATAACTACGACTTCCATGGGATATTTTTGCATTCTCTAAAAATTCAGCCAAAATGGAGGTTAAGAAAATCCCCTCGTTAATTTAGGACATTACTCGTTTTCGACCCTTTTTTATAAGGAAGGCCATAAAGTGGCCGGTTTGTATTGAATCTTAGCATGGGACAATTTGTTGGATAGGTAAACAACATAGCTACGACTTCCATGGGATATTTTTGCATTTTTTAAAAATTCAGCCAAAATGGAGGTTAAGAAAATCTCCTCGTTAATTTGGGACATTACTCGTTTTCGACCCTTTTTTACTAGGAAGGCCATAATGTGGCCGATTTGCATTGAATCTTAGCGTGTGACAATTCGTTGGATAGGTAAACAAGATAACTATGACTTCCATGGGATATTTTTGCATTCTCTAAAAATTCAGCCAAAATGGGGGTTAAGAAAATATCCTCGTTAATTTGGGACATTACTCGTTTTCGACCCTTTTTTAGTAGGAAGGCCATAATGTGGCCGATTTGCATTGAATCTTAGCGTGTGACAATTTGTTGGATAGGTAAACAGCATAACTACGACTTCCATGGGATATTTTTGCATTCTCTAAAAATTCAGCCAAAATGGGGGTTAAGAAAATATCCTCGTTAATTTTTGACATTACTCGTTTTCGACCCTTTTTTATAAGGAAGGCCATAAAGTGGCCGGTTTGTATTGAATCTTAGCATGGGACAATTTGTTGGATAGGTAAACAACATAGCTACGACTTCCATGGGATATTTTTGCATTTTTTAAAAATTCAGCCAAAATGGAGGTTAAGAAAATCTCCTCGTTAATTTGGGACATTACTCGTTTTCGACCCTTTTTTTACTAGGAAGGCCATAATGTGGCCGATTTGCATTGAATCTTAGCGTGTGACAATTCGTTGGATAGGTAAACAACATAACTATGACTTCCATGGGATATTTTTGCATTCTCTAAAAATTCAGCCAAAATGGGGGTTAAGAAAATATCCTCGTTAATTTGGGACATTACTTGTTTTCGACCCTTTTTTAGTAGGAAGGCCATAATGTGGCCGATTTGCATTGAATCTTAGCGTGTGACAATTCGTTGGATAGGTAAACAGCATAACTACGACTTCCATGGGATATTTTTGCATTCTCTAAAAATTCAGCCAAAATGGGGGTTAAGAAAATATCCTCGTTAATTTTTGACATTACTCGTTTTCGACCCTTTTTTAGTAGGAAGGCCATAATGTGGCCGATTTGCATTGAATCTTAGCGTGTGACAATTCGTTGGATAGGTAAACAACATAACTACGACTTCCATGGGATATTTTTGCATTCTCTAAAAATTCAGCCAAAATGGGGGTTAAGAAAATATCCTCGTTAATTTGGGACATTACTCGTTTTCGACCCTTTTTTAGTAGGACGGCCATAATGTGGCCGATTTGCATTGAATCTTAGCGTGTGACAATTCGTTGGATAGGTAAACAACATAACTACGACTTCCATGGGATATTTTTGCATTCTCTAAAAATTCAGCCAAAATGGGGGTTAAGAAAATATCCTCGTTAATTTGGGACATTACTCGTTTTCGACCCTTTTTTAGTAGGAAGGCCATAATGTGGCCGATTTGCATTGAATCTTAGCGTGTGACAATTCGTTGGATAGGTAAACAACATAACTACGACTTCCATGGGATATTTTTGCATTCTCTAAAAATTCAGTCAAAATGGAGGTTAAGAAAATCCCCTCGTTAATTTAGGACATTACTCGTTTTCGACCCATTTTTACTAGGAAGGCCATAATGTGGCCGATTTGCATTGACTCTTAGCGTGTGACAATTCGTTGGATAGGTAAACAACATAACTATGACTTCCATGGGATATTTTTGCATTCTCTAAAAATTCAGCCAAAATGGGGGTTAAGAAAATATCCTTGTTAATTTGGGACATTACTCGTTTTCGACCCTTTTTTAGTAGGAAGGCCATAATGTGGCCGATTTGCATTGAATCTTAGCGTGTGACAATTCGTTGGATAGGTAAACAACATAACTACGACTTCCATGGGATATTTTTGCATTCTCTAAAAATTCAGCCAAAATGGAGGTTAAGAAAATCCCCTCGTTAATTTAGGACATTACTCGTTTTCGACCCTTTTTTATAAGGAAGGCCATAAAGTGGGCGGTTTGTATTGAATCTTAGCATGGGACAATTTGTTGGATAGGTAAACAACATAGCTACGACTTCCATGGGATATTTTTGCATTTTTTAAAAATTCAGCCAAAATGGAGGTTAAGAAAATCTCCTCGTTAATTTGGGATATTACTCGTTTTCGACCCTTTTTTACTAGGAAGGCCATAATGTGGCCGATTTGCATTGAATCTTAGCGTGTGACAATTCGTTGGATAGGTAAACAACATAACTATGACTTCCATGGGAAATTTTTGCATTCTCTAAAAATTCAGCCAAAATGGGGGTTAAGAAAATATCCTCGTTAATTTTTGACATTACTCGTTTTCGACCCTTTTTTAGTAGGAAGGCCATAATGTGGCCGATTTGCATTGAATCTTAGCGTATGACAATTCGTTGGATAGGTAAACAGCATAACTACGACTTCCATGGGATATTTTTGCATTCTCTAAAAATTCAGCCAAAATGGGGGTTAAGAAAATATCCTCGTTAATTTGGGACATTACTCGTTTTCGACCCTTTTTTAGTAGGAAGGCCATAATGTGGCCGATTTGCATTGAATCTTAGCGTGTGACAATTCGTTGGATAGGTAAACAACATAACTACGACTTCCATGGGATATTTTTGCATTCTCTAAAAATTCAGCCAAAATGGGGGTTAAGAAAATATCCTCGTTAATTTGGGACATTACTCGTTTTCGACCCTTTTTTAGTAGGAAGGCCATAATGTGGCCGATTTGCATTGAATCTTAGCGTGTGATAATTCGTTGGATAGGTAAACAACATAACTACGACTTCCATGGGACATTTTTGCATTCTCTAAAAATTTAGCCAAAATGGGGGTTAAGAAAATATCCTCGTTAATTTAGGACATTACTCGTTTTCGACCCATTTTTACTAGGAAGGCCATAAAGTGGCCGGTTTGTATTGAATATTAGCATGGGACAATTCGTTGGATAGGTAAACAACATAACTACGACTTGCATGGGATATTTTTGCATTCTCTAAAAATTCAGCCAAAATGGAGGTTAAGAAAATCCCCTCGTTAATTTAGGACATTACTCGTTTTCGACCCTTTTTTATAAGGAAGGTCATAAAGTGGCCGGTTTGTATTGAATCTTAGCATGGGACAATTCGTTGGATAGGTAAACAACATAGCTACGACTTCCATGGGATATTTTTGCATTTTTTAAAAATTCAGCCAAAATGGAGGTTAAGAAAATCTCCTTGTTAATTTGGGACATTACTCGTTTTCGACACTTTTTTACTAGGAAGGCCATAATGTGGCCGATTTGCATTGAATCTTAGCGTGTGACAATTCGTTGGATTGGTAAACAACATAACTACGACTTCCATGGGATATTTTTGCATTCTCTAAAAATTTGGGCAAAATGGAGGTTAAGAAAATCTCCTCGTTAATTTAGGACATTACTCGTTTTCGACCCATTTTTACTAGGAAGGCCTTAAAGTGGCCGATTTGTATTGAATCTTAGCATGTGACAATTCGTTGGATAGGTAAACAACATAACTACGACTTCCATGGGATATTTTTGCATTCTCTAAAAATTCAGCCAAAATGGAGGTTAAGAAAATCTCCTCGTTAATTTGGGACATTACTCGTTTTGGACCCTTTTTTAGTAGGAAGGCCATAATGTGGCCGATTTGCATTGAATCTTGGCGTGTGACAATTCGTTTGATAGGTAAACAACATAACTACGACTTCCATGGGATATTTTTGCATTCTCTAAAAATTCAGCCAAAATGGAGGTTAAGAAAATCTCCTCGTTAATTTGGGACATTACTCGTTTTAGACCCTTTTTTACCAGGAAGGCCATAATGTGGCCGATTTGCATTGAATCTTAGCGTGTGACAATTCGTTTGATAGGTAAACAACATAACTACGACGTCCATGGGATATTTTTGCATTCTCTAAAAATTTGGGCAAAATGGAGGTTAAGAAAATCTCCTCGTTAATTTAGGACATTACTCGTTTTCGACCCATTTTTACTAGGAAGGCCTTAAAGTGGCCGATTTGTATTGAATCTTAGCATGTGACAATTCGTTGGATAGGTAAACAACATAACTACGACTTCCATGGGATATTTTTGCATTCTCTAAAAATTCAGCCAAAATGGAGGTTAAGAAAATCTCCTCGTTAATTTGGGACATTACTCGTTTTGGACCCTTTTTTAGTAGGAAGGCCATAATGTGGCCGATTTGCATTGAATCTTGGCGTGTGACAATTCGTTGGATAGCTAAACAACATAACTACGACTTCCATGGGATATTTTTGCATTCTCTAAAAATTTAGCCAAAATGGAGGTTAAGAAAATCTCCTTGTTAATTTGGGACATTACTCGTTTTCGACCCTTTTTTACTAGGAAGGCCTTAATGTGGCCGATTTGCATTGAATCTTAGCGTGTGATAATTCGTTGGATAGGTAAACAACATAACTACGACTTCCATGGGACATTTTTGCATTCTCTAAAAATTTAGCCAAAATGAGGGTTAAGAAAATATCCTCGTTAATTTAGGACATTACTCGTTTTCGACCCATTTTTACTAGGAAGGCCATAAAGTGGCCGGTTTGTATTGAATCTTAGCATGGGACAGTTCGTTGGATAGGTAAACAACATAACTACGACTTCCATGGGATATTTTTGCATTCACTAAAAATTCAGCCAAAATGGAGGTTAAGAAAATCCCCTCGTTAATTTAGGACATTACTTGTTTTCGACCCTTTTTTATAAGGAAGGCCATAAAGTGGCCGGTTTGTATTGAATCTTAGCATGGGACAATTCGTTGGATAGGTAAACAACATAGCTACGACTTCCATGGGATATTTTTGCATTTTTTAAAAATTCAGCCAAAATGGAGGTTAAGAAAATCTCCTCGTTAATTTGGGACATTACTCGTTTTGGACCCTTTTTTACTAGGAAGGCCATAATGTGGCCGATTTGCATTGAATCTTGGCGTGTGACAATTCGTTTGATAGGTAAACAACATAACTACGACTTCCATGGGATATTTTTGCATTCTCTAAAAATTCAGCCAAAATGGAGGTTAAGAAAATCTCCTCGTTAATTTGGGACATTACTCGTTTTAGACCCTTTTTTACCAGGAAGGCCATAATGTGGCCGATTTGCATTGAATCTTAGCGTGTGACAATTCGTTTGATAGGTAAACAACATAACTACGACGTCCATGGGATATTTTTGCATTCTCTAAAAATTTGGGCAAAATGGAGGTTAAGAAAATCTCCTCGTTAATTTAGGACATTACTCGTTTTCGACCCATTTTTACTAGGAAGGCCTTAAAGTGGCCGATTTGTATTGAATCTTAGCATGTGACAATTCGTTGGATAGGTAAACAACATAACTACGACTTCCATGGGATATTTTTGCATTCTCTAAAAATTCAGCCAAAATGGAGGTTAAGAAAATCTCCTCGTTAATTTGGGACATTACTCGTTTTGGACCCTTTTTTAGTAGGAAGGCCATAATGTGGCCGATTTGCATTGAATCTTGGCGTGTGACAATTCGTTGGATAGCTAAACAACATAACTACGACTTCCATGGGATATTTTTGCATTCTCTAAAAATTTAGCCAAAATGGAGGTTAAGAAAATCTCCTTGTTAATTTGGGACATTACTCGTTTTCGACCCTTTTTTACTAGGAAGGCCTTAATGTGGCCGATTTGCATTGAATCTTAGCGTGTGATAATTCGTTGGATAGGTAAACAACATAACTACGACTTCCATGGGACATTTTTGCATTCTCTAAAAATTTAGCCAAAATGAGGGTTAAGAAAATATCCTCGTTAATTTAGGACATTACTCGTTTTCGACCCATTTTTACTAGGAAGGCCATAAAGTGGCCGGTTTGTATTGAATCTTAGCATGGGACAGTTCGTTGGATAGGTAAACAACATAACTACGACTTCCATGGGATATTTTTGCATTCACTAAAAATTCAGCCAAAATGGAGGTTAAGAAAATCCCCTCGTTAATTTAGGACATTACTTGTTTTCGACCCTTTTTTATAAGGAAGGCCATAAAGTGGCCGGTTTGTATTGAATCTTAGCATGGGACAATTCGTTGGATAGGTAAACAACATAGCTACGACTTCCATGGGATATTTTTGCATTTTTTAAAAATTCAGCCAAAATGGAGGTTAAGAAAATATCCTTGTTAATTTGGGACATTACTCGTTTTCGACCCTTTTTTACTAGGAAGGCCATAATGTGGCCGATTTGCATTGAATCTTAGCGTGTGACAATTCGTTTGATAGGTAAACAACATAACTACGACTTCCATGGGATATTTTTGCATTCTCTAAAAATTTGGGCAAAATGGAGGTTAAGAAAATCTCCTCGTTAATTTAGGACATTACTCGTTTTCGACCCATTTTTACTAGGAAGGCCTTAAAGTGGCCGATTTGTATTGAATCTTAGCATGTGACAATTCGTTGGATAGGTAAACAACATAACTACGACTTCCATGGGATATTTTTGCATTCTCTAAAAATTCAGCCAAAATGGAGGTTAAGAAAATCTCCTCGTTAATTTGGGACATTACTCGTTTTGGACCCTTTTTTAGTAGGAAGGCCATAATGTGGCCGATTTGCATTGAATCTTGGCGTGTGACAATTCGTTGGATAGCTAAACAACATAACTACGACTTCCATGGGATATTTTTGCATTCTCTAAAAATTTAGCCAAAATGGAGGTTAAGAAAATCTCCTTGTTAATTTGGGACATTACTCGTTTTCGACCCTTTTTTACTAGGAAGGCCTTAATGTGGCCGATTTGCATTGAATCTTAGCGTGTGATAATTCGTTGGATAGGTAAACAACATAACTACGACTTCCATGGGACATTTTTGCATTCTCTAAAAATTTAGCCAAAATGAGGGTTAAGAAAATATCCTCGTTAATTTAGGACATTACTCGTTTTCGACCCATTTTTACTAGGAAGGCCATAAAGTGGCCGGTTTGTATTGAATCTTAGCATGGGACAGTTCGTTGGATAGGTAAACAACATAACTACGACTTCCATGGGATATTTTTGCATTCACTAAAAATTCAGCCAAAATGGAGGTTAAGAAAATCCCCTCGTTAATTTAGGACATTACTTGTTTTCGACCCTTTTTTATAAGGAAGGCCATAAAGTGGCCGGTTTGTATTGAATCTTAGCATGGGACAATTCGTTGGATAGGTAAACAACATAG
The DNA here is from genome assembly GCF_051527215.1 of Medicago sativa. Taxonomy (NCBI): domain Eukaryota; kingdom Viridiplantae; phylum Streptophyta; class Magnoliopsida; order Fabales; family Fabaceae; genus Medicago; species Medicago sativa. The sequence goes on along the minus strand of NC_140754.1, from coordinate 98,721,637 downwards.
CTACGACTTCCATGGGATATTTTTGCATTTTTTAAAAATTCAGCCAAAATGGAGGTTAAGAAAATATCCTTGTTAATTTGGGACATTACTCGTTTTCGACCCTTTTTTACTAGGAAGGCCATAATGTGGCCGATTTGCATTGAATCTTAGCGTGTGACAATTCGTTTGATAGGTAAACAACATAACTACGACTTCCATGGGATATTTTTGCATTCTCTAAAAATTTGGGCAAAATGGAGGTTAAGAAAATCTCCTCGTTAATTTAGGACATTACTCGTTTTCGACCCATTTTTACTAGGAAGGCCTTAAAGTGGCCGATTTGTATTGAATCTTAGCATGTGACAATTCGTTGGATAGGTAAACAACATAACTACGACTTCCATGGGATATTTTTGCATTCTCTAAAAATTCAGCCAAAATGGAGGTTAAGAAAATCTCCTCGTTAATTTGGGACATTACTCGTTTTGGACCCTTTTTTAGTAGGAAGGCCATAATGTGGCCGATTTGCATTGAATCTTGGCGTGTGACAATTCGTTGGATAGGTAAACAACATAACTACGACTTCCATGGGATATTTTTGCATTCTCTAAAAATTTAGCCAAAATGGAGGTTAAGAAAATCTCCTTGTTAATTTGGGACATTACTCGTTTTCGACCCTTTTTTACTAGGAAGGCCTTAATGTGGCCTATTTGCATTGAATCTTAGCGTGTGATAATTCGTTGGATAGGTAAACAACATAACTACGACTTCCATGGGACATTTTTGCATTCTCTAAAAATTTAGCCAAAATGGGGGTTAAGAAAATATCCTCGTTAATTTAGGACATTACTCGTTTTCGACCCATTTTTACTAGGAAGGCCATAAAGTGGCCGGTTTGTATTGAATCTTAGCATGGGACAATTCGTTGGATAGGTAAACAACATAACTACGACTTGCATGGGATATTTTTGCATTCTCTAAAAATTCAGCCAAAATGGAGGTTAAGAAAATCCCCTCGTTAATTTAGGACATTACTCGTTTTCGACCCTTTTTTATAAGGAAGGTCATAAAGTGGCCGGTTTGTATTGAATCTTAGCATGGGACAATTCGTTGGATAGGTAAACAACATAGCTACGACTTCCATGGGATATTTTTGCATTTTTTAAAAATTCAGCCAAAATGGAGGTTATGAAAATCTCCTTGTTAATTTGGGACATTACTCGTTTTCGACACTTTTTTACTAGGAAGGCCATAATGTGGCCGATTTGCATTGAATCTTAGCGTGTGACAATTCGTTGGATAGGTAAACAACATAACTACGACTTCCATGGGATATTTTTGCATTCTCTAAAAATTTGGGTAAAATGGAGGTTAAGAAAATCTCCTCGTTAATTTAGGACATTACTCGTTTTCGACCCATTTTTACTAGGAAGGCCTTAAAGTGGCCGATTTGTATTGAATCTTAGCATGTGACAATTCGTTGGATAGGTAAACAACATAACTACGACTTCCATGGGATATTTTTGCATTCTCTAAAAATTCAGCCAAAATGGAGGTTAAGAAAATCTCCTCGTTAATTTGGGACATTACTCGTTTTGGACCCTTTTTTAGTAGGAAGGCCATAATGTGGCCGATTTGCATTGAATCTTGGCGTGTGACAATTCGTTGGATAGGTAAACAACATAACTACGACTTCCAAGGGATATTTTTGCATTCTCTAAATATTTAGCCAAAATGGAGGTTAAGAAAATCCCCTCGTTAATTTAGGACATTACTCGTTTTCGACCCTTTTTTATAAGGAAGGCCATAAAGTGGCCGGTTTGTATTGAATCTTAGCATGGGACAATTCGTTGGATAGGTAAACAACATAGCTACGACTTCCATGGGATATTTTTGCATTTTTTAAAAATTCATCCAAAATGGAGGTTAAGAAAATCTCCTCGTTAATTTGGGACATTACTCGTTTTCGACCCTTTTTTAGTAGGAAGGCCATAATGTAGCCGATTTGCATTGAATCTTAGCGTGTGACAATTCGTTGGATAGGTAAACAACATAACTACGACTTCCATGGGACATTTTTGCATTCTCTAAATATTTAGCCAAAATGGGGGTTAAGAAAATATCCTCGTTAATTTAGGACATTACTCGTTTTCGACCCATTTTTACTAGGAAGGCCATAAAGTGGCCGGTTTGTATTGAATCTTAGCTTGGGACAATTTGTTGGATAGGTAAACAACATAACTACGACTTCCATGGGATATTTTTGCATTCTCTAAAAATTCAGCCAAAATGGAGGTTAAGAAAATCCCCACGTTAATTTAGGACATTACTCGTTTTCGACCCTTTTTTATAAGGAAGGCCATAAAGTGGCCGGTTTGTATTGAATCTTAGCATGGGACAATTCGTTGGATAGGTAAACAACATAGCTACAACTTCCATGGGATATTTTTGCATTTTTTAAAAATTCAGCCAAAATGGAGGTAAAGAAAATCTCCTTGTTAATTTGGGACATTACTCGTTTTCGACCCTTTTTTACTAGGAAGGCCATAATGTGGCCGATTTGCATCGAATCTTAGCGTGTGACAATTCGTTGGATAGGTAAACAACATAACTACGACTTCCATGGGATATTTTTGCATTCTCTAAAAATTTGGGCAAAATGGAGGTTAAGAAAATCTCCTCGTTAATTTAGGACATTACTCGTTTTCGACCCATTTTTACTAGGAAGGCCTTAAAGTGGCCGATTTGTATTGAATCTTAGCATGTGACAATTCGTTGGATAGGTAAACAACATAACTACGACTTCCATGGGATATTTTTGCATTCTCTAAAAATTCAGCCAAAATGGAGGTTAAGAAAATCTCCTCGTTAATTTGGGACATTACTCGTTTTGGACCCTTTTTTAGTAGGAAGGCCATAATGTGGCAGATTTGCATTGAATCTTGGCGTGTGACAATTCGTTGGATAGGTAAACAACATAACTACGACTTCCATGGGATATTTTTGCATTCTCTAAATATTTAGCCAAAATGGAGGTTAAGAAAATCCCCTCGTTAATTTAGGACATTACTCGTTTTCGACCCTTTTTTATAAGGAAGGCCATAAAGTGGCCGGTTTGTATTGAATCTTAGCATGGGACAATTCGTTGGATAGGTAAACAACATAGCTACGACTTCCATGGGATATTTTTGCATTTTTTAAAAATTCAGCCAAAATGGAGGTTAAGAAAATCTCCTCGTTAATTTGGGACATTACTCGTTTTCGACCCTTTTTTAGTAGGAAGGCCATAATGTAGCCGATTTGCATTGAATCTTAGCGTGTGACAATTCGTTGGATAGGTAAACAACATAACTACGACTTCCATGGGACATTTTTGCATTCTCTAAATATTTAGCCAAAATGGGGGTTAAGAAAATATCCTCGTTAATTTAGGACATTACTCGTTTTCGACCCATTTTTACTAGGAAGGCCATAAAGTGGCCGGTTTGTATTGAATCTTAGCTTGGGACAATTCGTTGGATAGGTAAACAACATAACTACGACTTCCATGGGATATTTTTGCATTCTCTAAAAATTCAGCCAAAATGGAGGTTAAGAAAATCCCCACGTTAATTTAGGACATTTCTCGTTTTCGACCCTTTTTTATAAGGAAGGCCATAAAGTGGCCGGTTTGTATTGAATCTTAGCATGGGACAATTAGTTGGATAGGTAAACAACATAGCTACGACTTCCATGGGATATTTTTGCATTTTTTAAAAATTCAGCCAAAATGGAGGTTAAGAAAATCTCCTTGTTAATTTGGGACATTACTCGTTTTCGACCCTTTTTTACTAGGAAGGCCATAATGTGGCCGATTTGCATTGAATCTTAGCGTGTGACAATTCGTTGGATAGGTAAACAACATAACTACGACTTCCATGGGATATTTTTGCATTCTCTAAAAATTTGGGCAAAATGGAGGTTAAGAAAATCTCCTCGTTAATTTAGGACATTACTCGTTTTCGACCCATTTTTACTAGGAAGGCCTTAAAGTGGCCGATTTGTATTGAATCTTAGCATGTGACAATTCGTTGGATAGGTAAACAACATAACTACGACTTCCATGGGATATTTTTGCATTCTCTAAAAATTCAGCCAAAATGGAGGTTAAGAAAATCTCCTCGTTAATTTGGGACATTACTCGTTTTGGACCCTTTTTTAGTAGGAAGGCCATAATGTGGCCGATTTGCATTGAATCTTGGCGTGTGACAATTCGTTGGATAGGTAAACAACATAACTACGACTTCCATGGGACATTTTTGCATTCTCTAAATATTTAGCCAAAATGGGGGTTAAGAAAATATCCTCGTTAATTTCGGACATTACTCGTTTTCGACCCATTTTTACTAGGAAGGCCTTAAAGTGGCCGATTTGTATTGAATCTTAGCATGTGACAATTCGTTGGATAGGTAAACAACATAACTACGACTTCCATGGGATATTTTTGCATTCTCTAAAAATTCAGCCAAAATGGAGGTTAAGAAAATCCCCACGTTAATTTAGGACATTACTCGTTTTCGACCCTTTTTTATAAGGAAGGCCATAAAGTGGCCGGTTTGTATTGAATCTTAGCATGGGACAATTCGTTGGATAGGTAAACAACATAGCTACGACTTCCATGGGATATTTTTGCATTTTTTAAAAATTCAGCCAAAATGGAGGTAAAGAAAATCTCCTTGTTAATTTGGGACATTACTCGTTTTCGACCCTTTTTTACTAGGAAGGCCATAATGTGGCCGATTTGCATTGAATCTTAGCGTGTGACAATTCGTTGGATAGGTAAACAACATAACTACGACTTCCAAGGGATATTTTTGCATTCTCTAAAAATTTGGGCCAAATGGAGGTTAAGAAAATCTATTCGTTAATTTAGGACATTACTCGTTTTCGACCCATTTTTACTAGGAAGGCCTTAAAGTGGCCGATTTGTATTGAATCTTAGCATGTGACAATTCGTTGGATAGGTAAACAACATAACTACGACTTCCATGGGATATTTTTGCATTCTCTAAAAATTCAGCCAAAATGGAGGTTGAGAAAATCTCCTCGTTAATTTGGGACATTACTCGTTTTCGACCCTTTTTTAGTAGGAAGGCCATAATGTAGCCGATTTGCATTGAATCTTAGCGTGTGACAATTCGTTGGATAGGTAAACAACATAACTACGACTTCCATGGGACATTTTTGCATTCTCTAAATATTTAGCCAAAATGGGGGTTAAGAAAATATCCTCGTTAATTTAGGACATTACTCGTTTTCGACCCATTTTTACTAGGAAGGCCATAAAGTGGCCGGTTTGTATTGAATCTTAGCTTGGGACAATTCGTTGGATAGGTAAACAACATAACTACGACTTCCATGGGATATTTTTGCATTCTCTAAAAATTCAGCCAAAATGGAGGTTAAGAAAATCCCCACGTTAATTTAGGACATTTCTCGTTTTCGACCCTTTTTTATAAGGAAGGCCATAAAGTGGCCGGTTTGTATTGAATCTTAGCATGGGACAATTAGTTGGATAGGTAAACAACATAGCTACGACTTCCATGGGATATTTTTGCATTTTTTAAAAATTCAGCCAAAATGGAGGTTAAGAAAATCTCCTTGTTAATTTGGGACATTACTCGTTTTCGACCCTTTTTTACTAGGAAGGCCATAATGTGGCCGATTTGCATTGAATCTTAGCGTGTGACAATTCGTTGGATAGGTAAACAACATAACTACGACTTCCATGGGATATTTTTGCATTCTCTAAAAATTTGGGCAAAATGGAGGTTAAGAAAATCTCCTCGTTAATTTAGGACATTACTCGTTTTCGACCCATTTTTACTAGGAAGGCCTTAAAGTGGCCGATTTGTATTGAATCTTAGCATGTGACAATTCGTTGGATAGGTAAACAACATAACTACGACTTCCATGGGATATTTTTGCATTCTCTAAAAATTCAGCCAAAATGGAGGTTAAGAAAATCTCCTCGTTAATTTGGGACATTACTCGTTTTGGACCCTTTTTTAGTAGGAAGGCCATAATGTGGCCGATTTGCATTGAATCTTGGCGTGTGACAATTCGTTGGATAGGTAAACAACATAACTACGACTTCCATGGGACATTTTTGCATTCTCTAAATATTTAGCCAAAATGGGGGTTAAGAAAATATCCTCGTTAATTTCGGACATTACTCGTTTTCGACCCATTTTTACTAGGAAGGCCTTAAAGTGGCCGATTTGTATTGAATCTTAGCATGTGACAATTCGTTGGATAGGTAAACAACATAACTACGACTTCCATGGGATATTTTTGCATTCTCTAAAAATTCAGCCAAAATGGAGGTTAAGAAAATCCCCACGTTAATTTAGGACATTACTCGTTTTCGACCCTTTTTTATAAGGAAGGCCATAAAGTGGCCGGTTTGTATTGAATCTTAGCATGGGACAATTCGTTGGATAGGTAAACAACATAGCTACGACTTCCATGGGATATTTTTGCATTTTTTAAAAATTCAGCCAAAATGGAGGTAAAGAAAATCTCCTTGTTAATTTGGGACATTACTCGTTTTCGACCCTTTTTTACTAGGAAGGCCATAATGTGGCCGATTTGCATTGAATCTTAGCGTGTGACAATTCGTTGGATAGGTAAACAACATAACTACGACTTCCAAGGGATATTTTTGCATTCTCTAAAAATTTGGGCCAAATGGAGGTTAAGAAAATCTATTCGTTAATTTAGGACATTACTCGTTTTCGACCCATTTTTACTAGGAAGGCCTTAAAGTGGCCGATTTGTATTGAATCTTAGCATGTGACAATTCGTTGGATAGGTAAACAACATAACTACGACTTCCATGGGATATTTTTGCATTCTCTAAAAATTCAGCCAAAATGGAGGTTGAGAAAATCTCCTCGTTAATTTGGGACATTACTCGTTTTCGACCCTTTTTTAGTAGGAAGGCCATAATGTAGCCGATTTGCATTGAATCTTAGCGTGTGACAATTCGTTGGATAGGTAAACAACATAACTACGACTTCCATGGGACATTTTTGCATTCTCTAAATATTTAGCCAAAATGGGGGTTAAGAAAATATCCTCGTTAATTTAGGACATTACTCGTTTTCGACCCATTTTTACTAGGAAGGCCATAAAGTGGCCGGTTTGTATTGAATCTTAGCTTGGGACAATTCGTTGGATAGGTAAACAACATAACTACGACTTCCATGGGATATATTTGCATTCTCTAAAAATTCAGCCAAAATGGAGGTTAAGAAAATCCCCACGTTAATTTAGGACATTACTCGTTTTCGACCCTTTTTTATAAGGAAGGCCATAAAGTGGCCGGTTTGTATCGAATCTTAGCATGGGACAATTCGTTGGATAGGTAAACAACATAGCTACGACTTCCATGGGATATTTTTGCATTTTTTAAAAATTCAGCCAAAATGGAGGTTAAGAAAATCTCCTTGTTAATTTGGGACATTACTCGTTTTCGACCCTTTTTTACTAGGAAGGCCATAATGTGGCCGATTTGCATTGAATCTTAGCGTGTGACAATTCTTTGGATAGGTAAACAACATAACTACGACTTCCATGGGATATTTTTGCATTCTCTAAAAATTTGGGCAAAATGGAGGTTAAGAAAATCTCCTCGTTAATTTAGGACATTACTCGTTTTCGACCCATTTTTACTAGGAAGGCCTTAAAGTGGCCGATTTGTATTGAATCTAAGCATGTGACAATTCGTTGGATAGGTAAACAACATAACTACGACTTCCATGGGATATTTTTGCATTCTCTAAATATTTCGCCAAAATGGAGGTTAAGAAAATCCCCTCGTTAATTTAGGACATTACTTGTTTTCGACCCTTTTTTATAAGGAAGGCCATAAAGTGGCCGGTTTGTATTGAATCTTAGCATGGGACAATTCGTTGGATAGGTAAACAACATAGCTACGACTTCCATGGGATATTTTTGCATTTTTTAAAAATTCAGCCAAAATGGAGGTTAAGAAAATCTCCTTGTTAATTTGGGACATTACTCGTTTTCGACCCTTTTTTAGTAGGAAGGCCATAATGTGGCTGATTTGCATTGAATCTTGACGTGTGACAATTCGTTGGATAGGTAAACAACATACCTACGACTTCCATGGGATATTTTTGCATTCTCTAAATATTTAGCCAAAATGGAGGTTAAGAAAATCCCCTCGTTAATTTAGGACATTACTCGTTTTCGACCCTTTTTTATAAGGAAGGCCATAAAGTGGCCGGTTTGTATTGAATCTTAGCATGGGACAATTCGTTGGATAGGTAAACAACATAACTATGACTTCCAGGGGATATTTTTGCATTCTCTAAAAATTCAGCCAAAATGGGGGTTAAGAAAATATGCTTGTTAATTTAAGACATTACTCGTTTTCGACCCTTTTTTTAGTAGGAAGGCCATAATGTGGCCGATTTGAATTGAATCTTAGCGTGTGACAATTCGTTGGATAGGTAAACAACATAACTACGACTTCCATGGGATATTTTTGCATTCTCTAAAAATTCAGCCAAAATGGAGGTTAAGAAAATCCCCTCGTTAATTTAGGACATTACTCATTTTCGACCCTTTTTTATAAGGAAGGCCATAAATTGGGCGGTTTGTATTGAATCTTAGCATGGGACAATTCGTTGGATAGGTAAACAACATAGCTACGACTTCCATGGGATATTTTTGCATTTTTTAAAAATTCAGCCAAAATGGAGGTTAAGAAAATCTCCTCGTTAATTTGGGACATTACTCGTTTTCGACCCTTTTTTACTAGGAAGGCCATAATGTGGCCGATTTGCATTGAATCTTAGCGTGTGACAATTCGTTGGATATGTAAACAACATAACTACGACTTCCATGGGATATTTTTACATTCTCTAAAAATTCAGCCAAAATGGAGGTTAAGAAAATCCCCTCGTTAATTTAGGACATTACTCATTTTCGACCCTTTTTTATAAGGAAGACCATAAAGTGGGCGGTTTGTATTGAATCTTAGCATGGGACAATTTGTTGGATAGGTAAACAACATAGCTGCGACTTCCATGGGATATTTTTGCATCTTTTAAAAATTCAGCCAAAATGGAGGTTAAGAAAATCTCCTCGTTAATTTGGGACATTACTCGTTTTCGACCCTTTTTTACTAGGAAGGCCATAATGTGGCCGATTTGCATTGAATCTTAGCGTGTGACAATTCGTTGGATATGTAAACAACATAACTATGACTTCCATGGGATATTTTTGCATTCTCTAAAAATTCAGCCAAAATGGGGGTTAAGAAAATATCCTCGTTAATTTGGGACATTACTCGTTTTCGACCCTTTTTTAGTAGGAAGGCCATAATGTGGCCGATTTGCATTGAATCTTAGCGTGTGACAATTCGTTGGATAGGTAAACAGCATAACTACGACTTCCATGGGATATTTTTGCATTCTCTAAAATTTCAGCCAAAATGGGGGTTAAGAGAATATCCTCGTTAATTTTTGACATTACTCGTTTTCGACCCTTTTTTAGTAGGAAGGCCATAATGTGGTCGATTTGCATTGAATCTTAGCGTGTGAAAATTCGTTGGATAGGTAAACAACATAACTATGACTTCCATGGGATATTTTTGCATTCTCTAAAAATTCAGCCAAAATGGGGGTTAAGAAAATATCCTCGTTAATTTGGGACATTACTCGTTTTCGACCCTTTTTTAGTAGGAAGGCCATAATGTGGCCGATTTGCATTGAATCTTAGCGTGTGACAATTCGTTGGATAGGTAAACAACATAACTACGACTTCCATGGGATATTTTTGCATTCTCTAAAAATTCAGCCAAAATGGAGGTTAAGAAAATCCCCTCGTTAATTTAGGACATTACTCGTTTTCGACCCTTTTTTATAAGGAAGGCCATAAAGTGGCCGGTTTGTATTGAATCTTAGCATGGGACAATTCGTTGGATAGGTAAACAACATAACTATGACTTCCAGGGGATATTTTTGCATTCTCTAAAAATTCAGCCAAAATGGGGGTTAAGAAAATATGCTTGTTAATTTAAGACATTACTCGTTTTCGACCCTTTTTTTAGTAGGAAGGCCATAATGTGGCCGATTTGAATTGAATCTTAGCGTGTGACAATTCGTTGGATAGGTAAACAACATAACTACGACTTCCATGGGATATTTTTGCATTCTCTAAAAATTCAGCCAAAATGGAGGTTAAGAAAATCCCCTCGTTAATTTAGGACATTACTCATTTTCGACCCTTTTTTATAAGGAAGGCCATAAATTGGGCGGTTTGTATTGAATCTTAGCATGGGACAATTTGTTGGATAGGTAAACAACATAGCTACGACTTCCATGGGATATTTTTGCATTTTTTAAAAATTCAGCCAAAATGGAGGTTAAGAAAATCTCCTCGTTAATTTGGGACATTACTCGTTTTCGACCCTTTTTTACTAGGAAGGCCATAATGTGGCCGATTTGCATTGAATCTTAGCGTGTGACAATTCGTTGGATATGTAAACAACATAACTATGACTTCCATGGGATATTTTTGCATTCTCTAAAAATTCAGCCAAAATGGGGGTTAAGAAAATATCCTCGTTAATTTGGGACATTACTCGTTTTCGACCCTTTTTTAGTAGGAAGGCCATAATGTGGCCGATTTGCATTGAATCTTAGCGTGTGACAATTCGTTGGATAGGTAAACAGCATAACTACGACTTCCATGGGATATTTTTGCATTCTCTAAATATTCAGCCAAAATGGAGGTTAAGAAAATCCCCTCGTTAATTTAGGACATTACTCGTTTTCGACCCTTTTTTATAAGGAAGGCCATAAAGTGGCCGGTTTGTATTGAATCTTAGCATGGGACAATTCGTTGGATAGGTAAACAAGATAGCTACGACTTCCATGGGATATTTTTGCATTTTTTAAAAATTCAGCCAAAATGGAGGTTAAGAAAATCTCCTTGTTAATTTGGGACATTACTCGTTTTCGACCCTTTTTTAGTAGGAAGGCCATAATGTGGCCGATTTTCATTGAATCTTGGCGTGTGACAATTCGTTGGATAGGTAAACAACATAACTACGACTTCCATGGGATATTTTTGCATTCTCTAAAAATTCAGCCAAAATGGAGGTTAAGAAAATCCCCTCGTTAATTTAGGACATTACTCATTTTCGACCCTTTTTTATAAGGAAGGCCATAAATTGGGCGGTTTGTATTGAATCTTAGCATGGGACAATTTGTTGGATAGGTAAACAACATAGTACGACTTCCATGGGATATTTTTGCATTTTTTAAAAATTCAGCCAAAATGGAGGTTAAGAAAATCTCCTCGTTAATTTGGGACATTACTCGTTTTCGACCCTTTTTTACTAGGAAGGCCATAATGTGGCCGATTTGCATTGAATCTTAGCGTGTGACAATTCGTTGGATATGTAAACAACATAACTATGACTTCCATGGGATATTTTTGCATTCTCTAAAAATTCAGCCAAAATGGGGGTTAAGAAAATATCCTCGTTAATTTGGGACATTACTCGTTTTCGACCCTTTTTTAGTAGGAAGGCCATAATGTGGCCGATTTGCATTGAATCTTAGCGTGTGACAATTCGTTGGATAGGTAAACAGCATAACTACGACTTCCATGGGATATTTTTGCATTCTCTAAATATTCAGCCAAAATGGAGGTTAAGAAAATCCCCTCGTTAATTTAGGACATTAATCGTTTTCGACCCTTTTTTATAAGGAAGGCCATAAAGTGGCCGGTTTGTATTGAATCTTAGCATGGGACAATTCGTTGGATAGGTAAACAAGATAGCTACGACTTCCATGGGATATTTTTGCATTTTTTAAAAATTCAGCCAAAATGGAGGTTAAGAAAATCTCCTTGTTAATTTGGGACATTACTCGTTTTCGACCCTTTTTTAGTAGGAAGGCCATAATGTGGCCGATTTTCATTGAATCTTGGCGTGTGACAATTCGTTGGATAGGTAAACAACATAACTACGACTTCCATGGGATATTTTTGCATTCTCTAAAAATTCAGCCAAAATGGAGGTTAAGAAAATCTCCTCGTTAATTTGGGACATTACTCGTTTTGGACCCTTTTTTAGTAGGAAGGCCATAATGTGGCCGATTTGCATTGAATCTTGGCGTGTGACAATTCGTTGGATAGGTAAACAACATAACTACGACTTCCATGGGATATTTTTGCATTCTCTAAAAATTCAGCCAAAATGGAGGTTAAGAAAATCTCCTCGTTAATTTGGGACATTACTCGTTTTGGACCCTTTTTTAGTAGGAAGGCCATAATGTGGCCGATTTGCATTGAATCTTGGCGTGTGACAATTCGTTGGATAGGTAAACAACATAACTACGACTTCCATGGGATATTTTTGCATTCTCTAAATATTTAGCCAAAATGGAGGTTAAGAAAATCCCCTCGTTAATTTAGGACATTACTCGTTTTCGACCCATTTTTATAAGGAAGGCCATAAAGTGGCCGGTTTGTATTGAATCTTAGCATGGGACAATTCGTTGGATAGGTAAACAACATAACTATGACTTCCATGGGATATTTTTGCATTCTCTAAAAATTCAGCCAAAATGGGGGTTAAGAAAATATCCTCGTTAATTTGGGACATTACTCGTTTTGGACCCTTTTTTAGTAGGAAGGCCATAATGTGGCCGATTTGCATTGAATCTTATCGTGTGACAATTCGTTGGATAGGTAAACAGCATAACTACGACTTCCATGGGATATTTTTGCATTCTCTAAATATTCAGCCAAAATGGAGGTTAAGAAAATCCCCTCGTTAATTTAGGACATTACTCGTTTTCGACCCTTTTTTATAAGGAAGGCCATAAAGTGGCCGGTTTGTATTGAATCTTAGCATGGGACAATTCGTTGGATAGGTAAACAAGATAGCTACGACTTCCATGGGATATTTTTGCATTTTTTAAAAATTCAGCCAAAATGGAGGTTAAGAAAATCTCCTTGTTAATTTGGGACATTACTCGTTTTCGACCCTTTTTTAGTAGGAAAGCCATAATGTGGCCGATTTTCATTGAATCTTGGCGTGTGACAATTCGTTTTATAGGTAAACAACATAACTACGACTTCCATGGGATATTTTTGCATTCTCTAAAAATTCAGCCAAAATGGAGGTTAAGAAAATCTCCTCGTTAATTTGGGACATTACTCGTTTTGGACCCTTTTTTAGTAGGAAGGCCATAATGTGGCCGATTTGCATTGAATCTTGGCGTGTGACAATTCGTTGGATAGGTAAACAACATAACTACGACTTCCATGGGATATTTTTGCATTCTCTAAAAATTCAGCCAAAATGGAGGTTAAGAAAATCTCCTCGTTAATTTGGGACATTACTCGTTTTGGACCCTTTTTTAGTAGGAAGGCCATAATGTGGCCGATTTGCATTGAATCTTAGCGTGTGACAATTCGTTGGATAGGTAAACAGCATAACTACGACTTCCATGGGATATTTTTGCATTCTCTAAATATTCAGCCAAAATGGAGGTTAAGAAAATCCCCTCGTTAATTTAGGACATTACTCGTTTTCGACCCTTTTTTATAAGGAAGGCCATAAAGTGGCCGGTTTGTATTGAATCTTAGCATGGGACAATTCGTTGGATAGGTAAACAAGATAGCTACGACTTCCATGGGATATTTTTGCATTTTTTAAAAATTCAGCCAAAATGGAGGTTAAGAAAATCTCCTTGTTAATTTGGGACATTACTCGTTTTCGACCCTTTTTTAGTAGGAAGGCCATAATGTGGCCGATTTTCATTGAATCTTGGCGTGTGACAATTCGTTGGATAGGTAAACAACATAACTACGACTTCCATGGGATATTTTTGCATTCTCTAAAAATTCAGCCAAAATGGAGGTTAAGAAAATCTCCTCGTTAATTTGGGACATTACTCGTTTTGGACCCTTTTTTAGTAGGAAGGCCATAATGTGGCCGATTTGCATTGAATCTTGGCGTGTGACAATTCGTTGGATAGGTAAACAACATAACTACGACTTCCATGGGATATTTTTGCATTCTCTAAAAATTCAGCCAAAATGGAGGTTAAGAAAATCTCCTCGTTAATTTGGGACATTACTCGTTTTGGACCCTTTTTTAGTAGGAAGGCCATAATGTGGCCGATTTGCATTGAATCTTAGCGTGTGACAATTCGTTGGATAGGTAAACAGCATAACTACGACTTCCATGGGATATTTTTGCATTCTCTAAATATTCAGCCAAAATGGAGGTTAAGAAAATCCCCTCGTTAATTTAGGACATTACTCGTTTTCGACCCTTTTTTATAAGGAAGGCCATAAAGTGGCCGGTTTGTATTGAATCTTAGCATGGGACAATTCGTTGGATAGGTAAACAAGATAGCTACGACTTCCATGGGATATTTTTGCATTTTTTAAAAATTCAGCCAAAATGGAGGTTAAGAAAATCTCCTTGTTAATTTGGGACATTACTCGTTTTCGACCCTTTTTTAGTAGAAAGGCCATAATGTGGCCGATTTTCATTGAATCTTGGCGTGTGACAATTCGTTGGATAGGTAAACAACATAACTACGACTTCCATGGGATATTTTTGCATTCTCTAAAAATTCAGCCAAAATGGAGGTTAAGAAAATCTCCTCGTTAATTTGGGACATTACTCGTTTTGGACCCTTTTTTAGTAGGAAGGCCATAATGTGGCCGATTTGCATTGAATCTTGGCGTGTGACAATTCGTTGGATAGGTAAACAACATAACTACGACTTCCATGGGATATTTTTGCATTCTCTAAAAATTCAGCCAAAATGGAGGTTAAGAAAATCTCCTCGTTAATTTGGGACATTACTCGTTTTGGACCCTTTTTTAGTAGGAAGGCCATAATGTGGCCGATTTGCATTGAATCTTGGCGTGTGACAATTCGTTGGATAGGTAAACAACATAACTACGACTTCCATGGGATATTTTTGCATTCTCTAAATATTTAGCCAAAATGGAGGTTAAGAAAATCCCCTCGTTAATTTAGGACATTACTCGTTTTCGACCCATTTTTATAAGGAAGGCCATAAAGTGGCCGGTTTGTATTGAATCTTAGCATGGGACAATTCGTTGGATAGGTAAACAACATAACTATGACTTCCATGGGATATTTTTGCATTCTCTAAAAATTCAGCCAAAATGGGGGTTAAGAAAATATCCTCGTTAATTTGGGACATTACTCGTTTTCGACCCTTTTTTAGTAGGAAGGCCATAATGTGGCCGATTTGCATTGAATCTTATCGTGTGACAATTCGTTGGATAGGTAAACAGCATAACTACGACTTCCATGGGATATTTTTGCATTCTCTAAATATTCAGCCAAAATGGAGGTTAAGAAAATCCCCTCGTTAATTTAGGACATTACTCGTTTTCGACCCTTTTTTATAAGGAAGGCCATAAAGTGGCCGGTTTGTATTGAATCTTAGCATGGGACAATTCGTTGGATAGGTAAACAAGATAGCTACGACTTCCATGGGATATTTTTGCATTTTTTAAAAATTCAGCCAAAATGGAGGTTAAGAAAATCTCCTTGTTAATTTGGGACATTACTCGTTTTCGACCCTTTTTTAGTAGGAAGGCCATAATGTGGCCGATTTTCATTGAATCTTGGCGTGTGACAATTCGTTGGATAGGTAAACAACATAACTATGACTTCCATGGGATATTTTTGCATTCTCTAAAAATTCAGCCAAAATGGAGGTTAAGAAAATCTCCTCGTTAATTTGGGACATTACTCGTTTTGGACCCTTTTTTAGTAGGAAGGCCATAATGTGGCCGATTTGCATTGAATCTTGGCGTGTGACAATTCGTTGGATAGGTAAACAACATAACTACGACTTCCATGGGATATTTTTGCATTCTCTAAATATTCAGCCAAAATGGAGGTTAAGAAAATCTCCTCGTTAATTTGGGACATTACTCGTTTTGGACCCTTTTTTAGTAGGAAGGCCATAATGTGGCCGATTTGCATTGAATCTTAGCGTGTGACAATTCGTTGGATAGGTAAACAGCATAACTACGACTTCCATGGGATATTTTTGCATTCTCTAAATATTCAGCCAAAATGGAGGTTAAGAAAATCCCCTCGTTAATTTAGGACATTACTCGTTTTCGACCCTTTTTTATAAGGAAGGCCATAAAGTGGCCGGTTTGTATTGAATCTTAGCATGGGACAATTCGTTGGATAGGTAAACAAGATAGCTACGACTTCCATGGGATATTTTTGCATTTTTTAAAAATTCAGCCAAAATGGAGGTTAAGAAAATCTCCTTGTTAATTTGGGACATTACTCGTTTTCGACCCTTTTTTAGTAGGAAGGCCATAATGTGGCCGATTTTCATTGAATCTTGGCGTGTGACAATTCGTTGGATAGGTAAACAACATAACTACGACTTCCATGGGATATTTTTGCATTCTCTAAAAATTCAGCCAAAATGGAGGTTAAGAAAATCTCCTCGTTAATTTGGGACATTACTCGTTTTGGACCCTTTTTTAGTAGGAAGGCCATAATGTGGCCGATTTGCATTGAATCTTGGCGTGTGACAATTCGTTGGATAGGTAAACAACATAACTACGACTTCCATGGGATATTTTTGCATTCTCTAAAAATTCAGCCAAAATGGAGGTTAAGAAAATCTCCTCGTTAATTTGGGACATTACTCGTTTTGGACCCTTTTTTAGTAGGAAGGCCATAATGTGGCCGATTTGCATTGAATCTTGGCGTGTGACAATTCGTTGGATAGGTAAACAACATAACTACGACTTCCATGGGATATTTTTGCATTCTCTAAATATTTAGCCAAAATGGAGGTTAAGAAAATCCCCTCGTTAATTTAGGACATTACTCGTTTTCGACCCATTTTTATAAGGAAGGCCATAAAGTGGCCGGTTTGTATTGAATCTTAGCATGGGACAATTCGTTGGATAGGTAAACAACATAACTATGACTTCCATGGGATATTTTTGCATTCTCTAAAAATTCAGCCAAAATGGGGGTTAAGAAAATATCCTCGTTAATTTGGGACATTACTCGTTTTCGACCCTTTTTTAGTAGGAAGGCCATAATGTGGCCGATTTGCATTGAATCTTATCGTGTGACAATTCGTTGGATAGGTAAACAGCATAACTACGACTTCCATGGGATATTTTTGCATTCTCTAAATATTCAGCCAAAATGGAGGTTAAGAAAATCCCCTCGTTAATTTAGGACATTACTCGTTTTCGACCCTTTTTTATAAGGAAGGCCATAAAGTGGCCGGTTTGTATTGAATCTTAGCATGGGACAATTCGTTGGATAGGTAAACAAGATAGCTACGACTTCCATGGGATATTTTTGCATTTTTTAAAAATTCAGCCAAAATGGAGGTTAAGAAAATCTCCTTGTTAATTTGGGACATTACTCGTTTTCGACCCTTTTTTAGTAGGAAGGCCATAATGTGGCCGATTTTCATTGAATCTTGGCGTGTGACAATTCGTTGGATAGGTAAACAACATAACTACGACTTCCATGGGATATTTTTGCATTCTCTAAAAATTCAGCCAAAATGGAGGTTAAGAAAATCTCCTCGTTAATTTGGGACATTACTCGTTTTGGACCCTTTTTTAGTAGGAAGGCCATAATGTGGCCGATTTGCATTGAATCTTGGCGTGTGACAATTCGTTGGATAGGTAAACAACATAACTACGACTTCCATGGGATATTTTTGCATTCTCTAAATATTTAGCCAAAATGGAGGTTAAGAAAATCCCCTCGTTAATTTAGGACATTACTCGTTTTCGACCCATTTTTATAAGGAAGGCCATAAAGTGGCCGGTTTGTATTGAATCTTAGCATGGGACAATTCGTTGGATAGGTAAACAACATAACTATGACTTCCATGGGATATTTTTGCATTCTCTAAAAATTCAGCCAAAATGGGGGTTAAGAAAATATCCTTGTTAATTTGGGACATTACTCGTTTTCGACCCTTTTTTAGTAGGAAGGCCATAATGTGGCCGATTTGCATTGAATCTTAGCGTGTGACAATTCGTTGGATAGGTAAACAACATAACTACGACTTCCATAGGATATTTTTACATTCTCTAAAAATTCAGCCAAAATGGAGGTTAAGAAAATCCCCTCGTTAATTTAGGACATTACTCATTTTCGACCCTTTTTTATAAGGAAGACCATAAAGTGGGCGGTTTGTATTGAATCTTAGCATGGGACAATTTGTTGGATAGGTAAACAACATAGCTGCGACTTCCATGGGATATTTTTGCATCTTTTAAAAATTCAGCCAAAATGGAGGTTAAGAAAATCTCCTCGTTAATTTGGGACATTACTCGTTTTCGACCCTTTTTTACTAGGAAGGCCATAATGTGGCCGATTTGCATTGAATCTTAGCGTGTGGCAATTCGTTGGATATGTAAACAACATAACTATGACTTCCATGGGATATTTTTGCATTCTCTAAAAATTCAGCCAAAATGGGGGTTAAGAAAATATCCTCGTTAATTTGGGACATTACTCGTTTTCGACCCTTTTTTAGTAGGAAGGCCATAATGTGGCCGATTTGCATTGAATCTTAGCGTGTGACAATTCGTTGGATAGGTAAACAGCATAACTACGACTTCCATGGGATATTTTTGCATTCTCTAAAATTTCAGCCAAAATGGGGGTTAAGAAAATATCCTCGTTAATTTTTGACATTACTCGTTTTCGACCCTTTTTTAGTAGGAAGGCCATAATGTGGCCGATTTGCATTGAATCTTAGCGTGTGAAAATTCGTTGGATAGGTAAACAACATAACTATGACTTCCATGGGATATTTTTGCATTCTCTAAAAATTCAGCCAAAATGGGGGTTAAGAAAATATCCTCGTTAATTTGGGACATTACTCGTTTTCGACCCTTTTTTAGTAGGAAGGCCATAATGTGGCCGATTTGCATTGAATCTTAGCGTGTGACAATTCGTTGGATAGGTAAACAACATAACTACGACTTCCATGGGATATTTTTGCATTCTCTAAAAATTCAGCCAAAATGGAGGTTAAGAAAATCCCCTCGTTAATTTAGGACATTACTCGTTTTCGACCCTTTTTTATAAGGAAGGCCATAAAGTGGCCGGTTTGTATTGAATCTTAGCATGGGACAATTCGTTGGATAGGTAAACAACATAACTATGACTTCCAGGGGATATTTTTGCATTCTCTAAAAATTCAGCCAAAATGGGGGTTAAGAAAATATGCTTGTTAATTTAAGACATTACTCGTTTTCGACCCTTTTTTTTGTAGGAAGGCCATAATGTGGCCGATTTGAATTGAATCTTAGCGTGTGACAATTCGTTGGATAGGTAAACAACATAACTACGACTTCCATGGGATAT
This sequence comes from Medicago sativa, assembly GCF_051527215.1. Lineage (NCBI taxonomy): Eukaryota > Viridiplantae > Streptophyta > Magnoliopsida > Fabales > Fabaceae > Medicago > Medicago sativa. The sequence continues at coordinate 98,702,190 of NC_140754.1, read as the reverse complement.
TTTTGCATTCTCTAAAAATTCAGCCAAAATGGAGGTTAAGAAAATCCCCTCGTTAATTTAGGACATTACTCATTTTCGACCCTTTTTTATAAGGAAGGCCATAAATTGGGCGGTTTGTATTGAATCTTAGCATGGGACAATTTGTTGGATAGGTAAACAACATAGCTACGACTTCCATGGGATATTTTTGCATTTTTTAAAAATTCAGCCAAAATGGAGGTTAAGAAAATCTCCTCGTTAATTTGGGACATTACTCGTTTTCGACCCTTTTTTCTAGGAAGGCCATAATGTGGCCGATTTGCATTGAATCTTAGCGTGTGACAATTCGTTGGATATGTAAACAACATAACTATGACTTCCATGGGATATTTTTGCATTCTCTAAAAATTCAGCCAAAATGGGGGTTAAGAAAATATCCTCGTTAATTTGGGACATTACTCGTTTTCGACCCTTTTTTAGTAGGAAGGCCATAATGTGGCCGATTTGCATTGAATCTTAGCGTGTGACAATTCATTGGATAGGTAAACAGCATAACTACGACTTCCATGGGATATTTTTGCATTCTCTAAAAATTCAGCCAAAATGGGGGTTAAGAAAATATCCTCGTTAATTTTTGACATTACTCGTTTTCGACCCTTTTTTAGTAGGAAGGCCATAATGTGGCCGATTTGCATTGAATCTTAGCGTGTGACAATTCGTTGGATGGATAAACAACATAACTATGACTTCCATGGGATATTTTTGCATTCTCTAAAAATTCAGCCAAAATGGGGGTTAAGAAAATATCCTCGTTAATTTGGGACATTACTCGTTTTCGACCCTTTTTTAGTAGGAAGGCCATAATGTGGCCGATTTGCATTGAATCTTAGCGTGTGACAATTCGTTGGATAGGTAAACAACATAACTACGACTTCCATGGGATATTTTTGCATTCTCTAAAAATTCAGCCAAAATGGGGGTTAAGAAAATATCCTCGTTAATTTGGGACATTACTCGTTTTCGACCCTTTTTTAGTAGGAAGGCCATAATGTGGCCGATTTGCATTGAATCTTAGCGTGTGACAATTCGTTGGATAGGTAAACAACATAACTACGACTTCCATGGGATATTTTTGCATTCTCTAAAAATTCAGCCAAAATGGAGGTTAAGAAAATCCCCTCGTTAATTTAGGACATTACTCGTTTTCGACCCTTTTTTATAAGGAAGGCCATAAAGTGGCCGGTTTGTATTGAATCTTAGCATGGGACAATTCGTTGGATAGGTAAACAACATAACTATGACTTCCATGGGATATTTTTGCATTCTCTAAAAATTCAGCCAAAATGGGGGTTAAGAAAATATCCTTGTTAATTTGGGACATTACTCGTTTTCGACCCTTTTTTAGTAGGAAGGCCATAATGTGGCCGATTTGCATTGAATCTTAGCGTGTGACAATTCGTTGGATAGGTAAACAACATAACTACGACTTCCATAGGATATTTTTACATTCTCTAAAAATTCAGCCAAAATGGAGGTTAAGAAAATCCCCTCGTTAATTTAGGACATTACTCATTTTCGACCCTTTTTTATAAGGAAGACCATAAAGTGGGCGGTTTGTATTGAATCTTAGCATGGGACAATTTGTTGGATAGGTAAACAACATAGCTGCGACTTCCATGGGATATTTTTGCATCTTTTAAAAATTCAGCCAAAATGGAGGTTAAGAAAATCTCCTCGTTAATTTGGGACATTACTCGTTTTCGACCCTTTTTTACTAGGAAGGCCAAAATGTGGCCGATTTGCATTGAATCTTAGCGTGTGACAATTCGTTGGATATGTAAACAACATAACTATGACTTCCATGGGATATTTTTGCATTCTCTAAAAATTCAGCCAAAATGGGGGTTAAGAAAATATCCTCGTTAATTTGGGACATTACTCGTTTTCGACCCTTTTTTGGTAGGAAGGCCATAATGTGGCCGATTTGCATTGAATCTTAGCGTGTGACAATTCGTTGGATAGGTAAACAACATAACTACGACTTCCATGGGATATTTTTGCATTCTCTAAAAATTCAGCCAAAATGGGGGTTAAGAAAATATCCTCGTTAATTTGGGACATTACTCGTTTTCGACCCTTTTTTAGTAGGAAGGCCATAATGTGGCCGATTTGCATTGAATCTTAGCGTGTGACAATTTGTTGGATAGGTAAACAACATAACTACGACTTCCATGGGATATTTTTGCATTCTCTAAAAATTCAGCCAAAATGGGGGTTAAGAAAATATCCTCGTTAATTTGGGACATTACTCGTTTTCGACCCTTTTTTCTAGGAAGGCCATAATGTGGCCGATTTGCATTGAATCTTAGCGTGTGACAATTCGTTGGATATGTAAACAACATAACTATGACTTCCATGGGATATTTTTGCATTCTCTAAAAATTCAGCCAAAATGGGGGTTAAGAAAATATCCTCGTTAATTTGGGACATTACTCGTTTTCGACCCTTTTTTAGTAGGAAGGCCATAATGTGGCCGATTTGCATTGAATCTTAGCGTGTGACAATTCATTGGATAGGTAAACAGCATAACTACGACTTCCATGGGATATTTTTGCATTCTCTAAAAATTCAGCCAAAATGGGGGTTAAGAAAATATCCTCGTTAATTTTTGACATTACTCGTTTTCGACCCTTTTTTAGTAGGAAGGCCATAATGTGGCCGATTTGCATTGAATCTTAGCGTGTGACAATTCGTTGGATGGATAAACAACATAACTATGACTTCCATGGGATATTTTTGCATTCTCTAAAAATTCAGCCAAAATGGGGGTTAAGAAAATATCCTCGTTAATTTGGGACATTACTCGTTTTCGACCCTTTTTTAGTAGGAAGGCCATAATGTGGCCGATTTGCATTGAATCTTAGCGTGTGACAATTCGTTGGATAGGTAAACAACATAACTACGACTTCCATGGGATATTTTTGCATTCTCTAAAAATTCAGCCAAAATGGGGGTTAAGAAAATATCCTCGTTAATTTGGGACATTACTCGTTTTCGACCCTTTTTTAGTAGGAAGGCCATAATGTGGCCGATTTGCATTGAATCTTAGCGTGTGACAATTCGTTGGATAGGTAAACAACATAACTACGACTTCCATGGGATATTTTTGCATTCTCTAAAAATTCAGCCAAAATGGAGGTTAAGAAAATCCCCTCGTTAATTTAGGACATTACTCGTTTTCGGCCCTTTTTTATAAGGAAGGCCATAAAGTGGCCGGTTTGTATTGAATCTTAGCATGGGACAATTCGTTGGATAGGTAAACAACATAACTATGACTTCCATGGGATATTTTTGCATTCTCTAAAAATTCAGCCAAAATGGGGGTTAAGAAAATATCCTTGTTAATTTGGGACATTACTCGTTTTCGACCCTTTTTTAGTAGGAAGGCCATAATGTGGCCGATTTGCATTGAATCTTAGCGTGTGACAATTCGTTGGATAGGTAAACAGCATAACTACGACTTCCATGGGATATTTTTGCATTCTCTAAAAATTCAGCCAAAATGGGGGTTAAGAAAATATCCTCGTTAATTTGGGACATTACTCGTTTTCGACCCTTTTTTAGTAGGAAGGCCATAATGTGGCCGATTTGCATTGAATCTTAGCGTGTGACAATTCGTTGGATAGGTAAACAACATAACTACGACTTCCATGGGATATTTTTGCATTCTCTAAAAATTCAGCCAAAATGGGGGTTAAGAAAATATCCTCGTTAATTTGGGACATTACTCGTTTTCGACCCTTTTTTAGTAGGAAGGCCATAATGTGGCCGATTTGCATTGAATCTTAGCGTGTGACAATTCGTTGGATAGGTAAACAACATAACTACGACTTCCATGGGATATTTTTGCATTCTCTAAAAATTCAGCCAAAATGGAGGTTAAGAAAATCCCCTCGTTAATTTAGGACATTACTCGTTTTCGACCCTTTTTTATAAGGAAGGCCATAAAGTGGCCGGTTTGTATTGAATCTTAGCATGGGACAATTCGTTGGATAGGTAAACAACATAACTATGACTTCCATGTGATATTTTTGCATTCTCTAAAAATTCAGCCAAAATGGGGGTTAAGAAAATATCCTTGTTAATTTGGGACATTACTCGTTTTCGACCCTTTTTTAGTAGGAAGGCCATAATGTGGCCGATTTGCATTGAATCTTAGCGTGTGACAATTCGTTGGATAGGTAAACAACATAACTACGACTTCCATAGGATATTTTTACATTCTCTAAAAATTCAGCCAAAATGGAGGTTAAGAAAATCCCCTCGTTAATTTAGGACATTACTCATTTTCGACCCTTTTTTATAAGGAAGACCATAAAGTGGGCGGTTTGTATTGAATCTTAGCATGGGACAATTTGTTGGATAGGTAAACAACATAGCTGCGACTTCCATGGGATATTTTTGCATCTTTTAAAAATTCAGCCAAAATGGAGGTTAAGAAAATCTCCTCGTTAATTTGGGACATTACTCGTTTTCGACCCTTTTTTACTAGGAAGGCCAAAATGTGGCCGATTTGCATTGAATCTTAGCGTGTGACAATTCGTTGGATATGTAAACAACATAACTATGACTTCCATGGGATATTTTTGCATTCTCTAAAAATTCAGCCAAAATGGGGGTTAAGAAAATATCCTCGTTAATTTGGGACATTACTCGTTTTCGACCCTTTTTTGGTAGGAAGGCCATAATGTGGCCGATTTGCATTGAATCTTAGCGTGTGACAATTCGTTGGATAGGTAAACAACATAACTACGACTTCCATGGGATATTTTTGCATTCTCTAAAAATTCAGCCAAAATGGGGGTTAAGAAAATATCCTCGTTAATTTTTGACATTACTCGTTTTCGACCCTTTTTTAGTAGGAAGGCCATAATGTGGCCGATTTGCATTGAATCTTAGCGTGTGACAATTCGTTGGATAGATAAACAACATAACTATGACTTCCATGGGATATTTTTGCATTCTCTAAAAATTCAGCCAAAATGGGGGTTAAGAAAATATCCTCGTTAATTTGGGACATTACTCGTTTTCGACCCTTTTTTAGTAGGAAGGCCATAATGTGGCCGATTTGCATTGAATCTTAGCGTGTGACAATTCGTTGGATAGGTAAACAACATAACTACGACTTCCATGGGATATTTTTGCATTCTCTAAAAATTCAGCCAAAATGGAGGTTAAGAAAATCCCCTCGTTAATTTAGGACATTACTCGTTTTCGACCCTTTTTTATAAGGAAGGCCATAAAGTGGCCGGTTTGTATTGAATCTTAGCATGGGACAATTCGTTGGATAGGTAAACAACATAACTATGACTTCCATGTGATATTTTTGCATTCTCTAAAAATTCAGCCAAAATGGGGGTTAAGAAAATATCCTTGTTAATTTGGGACATTACTCGTTTTCGACCCTTTTTTAGTAGGAAGGCCATAATGTGGCCGATTTGCATTGAATCTTAGCGTGTGACAATTCGTTGGATAGGTAAACAACATAACTACGACTTCCATAGGATATTTTTACATTCTCTAAAAATTCAGCCAAAATGGAGGTTAAGAAAATCCCCTCGTTAATTTAGGACATTACTCATTTTCGACCCTTTTTTATAAGGAAGACCATAAAGTGGGCGGTTTGTATTGAATCTTAGCATGGGACAATTTGTTGGATAGGTAAACAACATAGCTGCGACTTCCATGGGATATTTTTGCATCTTTTAAAAATTCAGCCAAAATGGAGGTTAAGAAAATCTCCTCGTTAATTTGGGACATTACTCGTTTTCGACCCTTTTTTACTAGGAAGGCCAAAATGTGGCCGATTTGCATTGAATCTTAGCGTGTGACAATTCGTTGGATATGTAAACAACATAACTATGACTTCCATGGGATATTTTTGCATTCTCTAAAAATTCAGCCAAAATGGGGGTTAAGAAAATATCCTCGTTAATTTGGGACATTACTCGTTTTCGACCCTTTTTTGGTAGGAAGGCCATAATGTGGCCGATTTGCATTGAATCTTAGCGTGTGACAATTCGTTGGATAGGTAAACAACATAACTACGACTTCCATGGGATATTTTTGCATTCTCTAAAAATTCAGCCAAAATGGGGGTTAAGAAAATATCCTCGTTAATTTTTGACATTACTCGTTTTCGACCCTTTTTTAGTAGGAAGGCCATAATGTGGCCGATTTGCATTGAATCTTAGCGTGTGACAATTCGTTGGATAGATAAACAACATAACTATGACTTCCATGGGATATTTTTGCATTCTCTAAAAATTCAGCCAAAATGGGGGTTAAGAAAATATCCTCGTTAATTTGGGACATTACTCGTTTTCGACCCTTTTTTAGTAGGAAGGCCATAATGTGGCCGATTTGCATTGAATCTTAGCGTGTGACAATTTGTTGGATAGGTAAACAACATAACTACGACTTCCATGGGATATTTTTGCATTCTCTAAAAATTCAGCCAAAATGGAGGTTAAGAAAATATGCTTGTTAATTTAAGACATTACTCGTTTTCGACCCTTTTTTTTGTAGGAAGGCCATAATGTGGCCGATTTGAATTGAATCTTAGCGTGTGACAATTCGTTGGATAGGTAAACAACATAACTACGACTTCCATGGGATATTTTTGCATTCTCTAAAAATTCAGCCAAAATGGAGGTTAAGAAAATCCCCTCGTTAATTTAGGACATTACTCATTTTCGACCCTTTTTTATAAGGAAGGCCATAAATTGGGCGGTTTGTATTGAATCTTAGCATGGGACAATTTGTTGGATAGGTAAACAACATAGCTACGACTTCCATGGGATATTTTTGCATTTTTTAAAAATTCAGCCAAAATGGAGGTTAAGAAAATCTCCTCGTTAATTTGGGACATTACTCGTTTTCGACCCTTTTTTACTAGGAAGGCCATAATGTGGCCGATTTGCATTGAATCTTAGCGTGTGACAATTCGTTGGATATGTAAACAACATAACTATGACTTCCATGGGATATTTTTGCATTCTCTAAAAATTCAGCCAAAATGGGGGTTAAGAAAATATCCTCGTTAATTTGGGACATTACTCGTTTTCGACCCTTTTTTAGTAGGAAGGCCATAATGTGGCCGATTTGCATTGAATCTTAGCGTGTGACAATTCATTGGATAGGTAAACAGCATAACTACGACTTCCATGGGATATTTTTGCATTCTCTAAAAATTCAGCCAAAATGGGGGTTAAGAAAATATCCTCGTTAATTTTTGACATTACTCGTTTTCGACCCTTTTTTAGTAGGAAGGCCATAATGTGGCCGATTTGCATTGAATCTTAGCGTGTGACAATTCGTTGGATGGATAAACAACATAACTATGACTTCCATGGGATATTTTTGCATTCTCTAAAAATTCAGCCAAAATGGGGGTTAAGAAAATATCCTCGTTAATTTGGGACATTACTCGTTTTCGACCCTTTTTTAGTAGGAAGGCCATAATGTGGCCGATTTGCATTGAATCTTAGCGTGTGACAATTCGTTGGATAGGTAAACAACATAACTACGACTTCCATGGGATATTTTTGCATTCTCTAAAAATTCAGCCAAAATGGGGGTTAAGAAAATATCCTCGTTAATTTGGGACATTACTCGTTTTCGACCCTTTTTTAGTAGGAAGGCCATAATGTGGCCGATTTGCATTGAATCTTAGCGTGTGACAATTCGTTGGATAGGTAAACAACATAACTACGACTTCCATGGGATATTTTTGCATTCTCTAAAAATTCAGCCAAAATGGAGGTTAAGAAAATCCCCTCGTTAATTTAGGACATTACTCGTTTTCGACCCTTTTTTATAAGGAAGGCCATAAAGTGGCCGGTTTGTATTGAATCTTAGCATGGGACAATTCGTTGGATAGGTAAACAACATAACTATGACTTCCATGGGATATTTTTGCATTCTCTAAAAATTCAGCCAAAATGGGGGTTAAGAAAATATCCTTGTTAATTTGGGACATTACTCGTTTTCGACCCTTTTTTAGTAGGAAGGCCATAATGTGGCCGATTTGCATTGAATCTTAGCGTGTGACAATTCGTTGGATAGGTAAACAACATAACTACGACTTCCATAGGATATTTTTACATTCTCTAAAAATTCAGCCAAAATGGAGGTTAAGAAAATCCCCTCGTTAATTTAGGACATTACTCATTTTCGACCCTTTTTTATAAGGAAGACCATAAAGTGGGCGGTTTGTATTGAATCTTAGCATGGGACAATTTGTTGGATAGGTAAACAACATAGCTGCGACTTCCATGGGATATTTTTGCATCTTTTAAAAATTCAGCCAAAATGGAGGTTAAGAAAATCTCCTCGTTAATTTGGGACATTACTCGTTTTCGACCCTTTTTTACTAGGAAGGCCAAAATGTGGCCGATTTGCATTGAATCTTAGCGTGTGACAATTCGTTGGATATGTAAACAACATAACTATGACTTCCATGGGATATTTTTGCATTCTCTAAAAATTCAGCCAAAATGGGGGTTAAGAAAATATCCTCGTTAATTTGGGACATTACTCGTTTTCGACCCTTTTTTGGTAGGAAGGCCATAATGTGGCCGATTTGCATTGAATCTTAGCGTGTGACAATTCGTTGGATAGGTAAACAACATAACTACGACTTCCATGGGATATTTTTGCATTCTCTAAAAATTCAGCCAAAATGGGGGTTAAGAAAATATCCTCGTTAATTTGGGACATTACTCGTTTTCGACCCTTTTTTAGTAGGAAGGCCATAATGTGGCCGATTTGCATTGAATCTTAGCGTGTGACAATTTGTTGGATAGGTAAACAACATAACTACGACTTCCATGGGATATTTTTGCATTCTCTAAAAATTCAGCCAAAATGGGGGTTAAGAAAATATCCTCGTTAATTTGGGACATTACTCGTTTTCGACCCTTTTTTAGTAGGAAGGCCATAATGTGGCCGATTTGCATTGAATCTTAGCGTGTGACAATTCGTTGGATAGGTAAACAACATAACTACGACTTCCATGGGATATTTTTGCATTCTCTAAAAATTCAGCCAAAATGGAGGTTAAGAAAATCCCCTCGTTAATTTAGGACATTACTCGTTTTCGACCCTTTTTTATAAGGAAGGCCATAAAGTGGCCGGTTTGTATTGAATCTTAGCATGGGACAATTCGTTGGATAGGTAAACAACATAACTATGACTTCCATGGGATATTTTTGCATTCTCTAAAAATTCAGCCAAAATGGGGGTTAAGAAAATATCCTTGTTAATTTGGGACATTACTCGTTTTCGACCCTTTTTTAGTAGGAAGGCCATAATGTGGCCGATTTGCATTGAATCTTAGCGTGTGACAATTCGTTGGATAACATAACTACGACTTCCATAGGATATTTTTACATTCTCTAAAAATTCAGCCAAAATGGAGGTTAAGAAAATCCCCTCGTTAATTTAGGACATTACTCATTTTCGACCCTTTTTTATAAGCAAGTCCATAAAGTGGGCGGTTTGTATTGAATCTTAGCATGGGACAATTTGTTGGATAGGTAAACAACATAGCTGCGACTTCCATGGGATATTTTTGCATCTTTTAAAAATTCAGCCAAAATGGAGGTTAAGAAAATCTCCTCGTTAATTTGGGACATTACTCGTTTTCGACCCTTTTTTACTAGGAAGGCCATAATGTGGCCGATTTGCATTGAATCTTAGCGTGTGACAATTCGTTGGATAGGTAAACAACATAACTATGACTTCCATGGGATATTTTTGCATTCTCTAAAAATTCAGCCAAAATGGGGGTTAAGAAAATATCCTCGTTAATTTGGGACATTACACGTTTTCGACCCTTTTTTGGTAGGAAGGCCATAATGTGGCCGATTTGCATTGAATCTTAGCGTGTGACAATTCGTTGGATAGGTAAAAAACATAACTACGACTTCCATGGGATATTTTTGCATTCTCTAAAAATTCAGCCAAAATGGGGGTTAAGAAAATATCCTCGTTAATTTGGGACATTACTCGTTTTCGACCCTTTTTTCGTAGGAAGGCCATAATGTGGCCGATTTGCATTGAATCTTAGCGTGTGACAATTCGTTGGATAGGTAAACAACATAACTACGACTTCCATGGGATATTTTTGCATTCTCTAACAATTCAGCCAAAATGGGGGTTAAGAAAATATCCTCGTTAATTTGGGACATTACTCGTTTTCGACCCTTTTTTAGTAGGAAGGCCATAATGTGGCCGATTTGCATTGAATCTTAGCGTGTGACAATTCGTTGGATAGGTAAACAACATAACTACGACTTCCATGGGATATTTTTGCATTCTCTAAAAATTCAGCCAAAATGGAGGTTAAGAAAATCCCCTCGTTAATTTAGGACATTACTCGTTTTCGACCCTTTTTTATAAGGAAGGCCATAAAGTGGCCGGTTTGTATTGAATCTTAGCATGGGACAATTCGTTGGATAGGTAAACAACATAACTATGACTTCCATGGGATATTTTTGCATTCTCTAAAAATTCAGCCAAAATGGGGGTTAAGAAAATATCCTTGTTAATTTGGGACATTACTCGTTTTCGACCCTTTTTTAGTAGGAAGGCCATAATGTGGCCGATTTGCATTGAATCTTAGCGTGTGACAATTCGTTGGATAGGTAAACAACATAACTACGACTTCCATAGGATATTTTTACATTCTCTAAAAATTCAGCCAAAATGGAGGTTAAGAAAATCCCCTCGTTAATTTAGGACATTACTCATTTTCGACCCTTTTTTATAAGGAAGACCATAAAGTGGGCGGTTTGCATTGAATCTTAGCATGGGACAATTTGTTGGATAGGTAAACAACATAGCTGCGACTTCCATGGGATATTTTTGCATCTTCTAAAAATTCAGCCAAAATGGAGGTTAAGAAAATCTCCTCGTTAATTTGGGACATTACTCGTTTTCGACCCTTTTTTACTAGGAAGGCCATAATGTGGCCGATTTGCATTGAATCATAGCGTGTGACAATTCGTTGGATATGTAAACAACATAACTACGACTTCCATGGGATATTTTTGCATTCTCTAAAAATTCAGCCAAAATGGGGGTTAAGAAAATATCCTCGTTAATTTTTGACATTACTCGTTTTCGACCCTTTTTTAGTAGGAAGGCCATAATGTGGCCGATTTGCATTGAATCTTAGCGTGTGACAATTCGTTGGATAGATAAACAACATAACTATGACTTCCATGGGATATTTTTGCATTCTCTAAAAATTCAGCCAAAATGGGGGTTAAGAAAATATCCTCGTTAATTTGGGACATTACTCGTTTTCGACCCTTTTTTAGTAGGAAGGCCATAATGTGGCCGATTTGCATTGAATCTTAGCGTGTGACAATTTGTTGGATAGGTAAACAACATAACTACGACTTCCATGGCATATTTTTGCATTCTCTAAAAATTCAGCCAAAATGGGGGTTAAGAAAATATCCTCGTTAATTTAGGACATTACTCGTTTTCGACCCTTTTTTATAAGGAAGGCCATAAAGTGGCCGGTTTGTATTGAATCTTAGCGTGTGACAATTCGTTGGATAGATAAACAACATAACTATGACTTCCATGGGATATTTTTGCATTCTCTAAAAATTCAGCCAAAATGGGGGTTAAGAAAATATCCTCGTTAATTTGGGACATTACTCGTTTTCGACCCTTTTTTAGTAGGAAGGCCATAATGTGGCCGATTTGCATTGAATCTTAGCGTGTGACAATTTGTTGGATAGGTAAACAACATAACTACGACTTCCATGGCATATTTTTGCATTCTCTAAAAATTCAGCCAAAATGGAGGTTAAGAAAATCCCCTCGTTAATTTAGGACATTACTCATTTTCGACCCTTTTTTATAAGGAAGACCATAAAGTGGGCGTTTTGTATTGAATCTTAGCATGGGACAATTTGTTGGATAGGTAAACAACATAGCTGCGACTTCCATGGGATATTTTTGCATCTTTTAAAAATTCAGCCAAAATGGAGGTTAAGAAAATATCCTTGTTAATTTGGGACATTACTCGTTTTCGACCCTTTTTTAGTAGGAAGGCCATAATGTGGCCGATTTGCATTGAATCTTAGCGTGTGACAATTCGTTGGATAGGTAAACAACATAACTACGACTTCCATAGGATATTTTTACATTCTCTAAAAATTCAGCCAAAATGGAGGTTAAGAAAATCCCCTCGTTAATTTAGGACATTACTCATTTTCGACCCTTTTTTATAAGGAAGACCATAAAGTGGGCGGTTTGTATTGAATCTTAGCATGGGACAATTTGTTGGATAGGTAAACAACATAGCTGCGACTTCCATGGGATATTTTTGCATCTTTTAAAAATTCAGCCAAAATGGAGGTTAAGAAAATCTCCTCGTTAATTTGGGACATTACTCGTTTTCGACCCTTTTTTACTAGGAAGGCCATAATGTGGCCGATTTGCATTGAATCATAGCGTGTGACAATTCGTTGGATATGTAAACAACATAACTATGACTTCCATGGGATATTTTTGCATTCTCTAAAAATTCAGCCAAAATGGGGGTTAAGAAAATATCCTCGTTAATTTGGGACATTACTCGTTTTCGACCCTTTTTTGGTAGGAAGGCCATAATGTGGCCGATTTGAATTGAATCTTAGCGTGTGACAATTCGTTGGATAGGTAAACAACATAACTACGACTTCCATGGGATATTTTTGCATTCTCTAAAAATTCAGCCAAAATGGGGGTTAAGAAAATATCCTCGTTAATTTTTGACATTACTCGTTTTCGACCCTTTTTTAGTAGGAAGGCCATAATGTGGCCGATTTGCATTGAATCTTAGCGTGTGACAATTCGTTGGATAGATAAACAACATAACTATGACTTCCATGGGATATTTTTGCATTCTCTAAAAATTCAGCCAAAATGGGGGTTAAGAAAATATCCTCGTTAATTTGGGACATTACTCGTTTTCGACCCTTTTTTAGTAGGAAGGCCATAATGTGGCCGATTTGCATTGAATCTTAGCGTGTGACAATTTGTTGGATAGGTAAACAACATAACTACGACTTCCATGGCATATTTTTGCATTCTCTAAAAATTCAGCCAAAATGGGGGTTAAGAAAATATCCTCGTTAATTTAGGACATTACTCGTTTTCGACCCTTTTTTATAAGGAAGGCCATAAAGTGGCCGGTTTGTATTGAATCTTAGCGTGTGACAATTCGTTGGATAGATAAACAACATAACTATGACTTCCATGGGATATTTTTGCATTCTCTAAAAATTCAGCCAAAATGGGGGTTAAGAAAATATCCTCGTTAATTTGGGACATTACTCGTTTTCGACCCTTTTTTAGTAGGAAGGCCATAATGTGGCCGATTTGCATTGAATCATAGCGTGTGACAATTCGTTGGATATGTAAACAACATAACTATGACTTCCATGGGATATTTTTGCATTCTCTAAAAATTCAGCCAAAATGGGGGTTAAGAAAATATCCTCGTTAATTTGGGACATTACTCGTTTTCGACCCTTTTTTGGTAGGAAGGCCATAATGTGGCCGATTTGAATTGAATCTTAGCGTGTGACAATTCGTTGGATAGGTAAACAACATAACTACGACTTCCATGGGATATTTTTGCATTCTCTAAAAATTCAGCCAAAATGGGGGTTAAGAAAATATCCTCGTTAATTTTTGACATTACTCGTTTTCGACCCTTTTTTAGTAGGAAGGCCATAATGTGGCCGATTTGCATTGAATCTTAGCGTGTGACAATTCGTTGGATAGATAAACAACATAACTATGACTTCCATGGGATATTTTTGCATTCTCTAAAAATTCAGCCAAAATGGGGGTTAAGAAAATATCCTCGTTAATTTGGGACATTACTCGTTTTCGACCCTTTTTTAGTAGGAAGGCCATAATGTGGCCGATTTGCATTGAATCTTAGCGTGTGACAATTTGTTGGATAGGTAAACAACATAACTACGACTTCCATGGCATATTTTTGCATTCTCTAAAAATTCAGCCAAAATGGGGGTTAAGAAAATATCCTCGTTAATTTAGGACATTACTCGTTTTCGACCCTTTTTTATAAGGAAGGCCATAAAGTGGCCGGTTTGTATTGAATCTTAGCGTGTGACAATTCGTTGGATAGATAAACAACATAACTATGACTTCCATGGGATATTTTTGCATTCTCTAAAAATTCAGCCAAAATGGGGGTTAAGAAAATATCCTCGTTAATTTGGGACATTACTCGTTTTCGACCCTTTTTTAGTAGGAAGGCCATAATGTGGCCGATTTGCATTGAATCTTAGCGTGTGACAATTTGTTGGATAGGTAAACAACATAACTACGACTTCCATGGCATATTTTTGCATTCTCTAAAAATTCAGCCAAAATGGAGGTTAAGAAAATCCCCTCGTTAATTTAGGACATTACTCATTTTCGACCCTTTTTTATAAGGAAGACCATAAAGTGGGCGTTTTGTATTGAATCTTAGCATGGGACAATTTGTTGGATAGGTAAACAACATAGCTGCGACTTCCATGGGATATTTTTGCATCTTTTAAAAATTCAGCCAAAATGGAGGTTAAGAAAATCTCCTCGTTAATTTGGGACATTACTCGTTTTCGACCCTTTTTTACTAGGAAGGCCATAATGTGGCCGATTTGCATTGAATCTTAGCGTGTGACAATTCGTTGGATATGTAAACAACATAACTATGACTTCCATGGGATATTTTTGCATTCTCTAAAAATTCAGCCAAAATGGGGGTTAAGAAAATATCCTCGTTAATTTGGGACATTACTCGTTTTCGACCCTTTTTTGGTAGGAAGGCCATAATGTGGCCGATTTGCATTGAATCTTAGCGTGTGACAATTCGTTGGATAGGTAAACAACATAACTACGACTTCCATGGGATATTTTTGCATTCTCTAAAAATTCAGCCAAAATGGGGGTTAAGAAAATATCCTCGTTAATTTTTGACATTACTCGTTTTCGACCCTTTTTTAGTAGGAAGGCCATAATGTGGCCGATTTGCATTGAATCTTAGCGTGTGACAATTCGTTGGATAGGTAAACAACATAACTACGACTTCCATGGGATATTTTTGCATTCTCTAAAAATTCAGCCAAAATGGAGGTTAAGAAAATCCCCTCGTTAATTTAGGACATTACTCGATTTCGACCCTTTTTTATAAGGAAGGCCATAAAGTGGCCGGTTTGTATTGAATCTTAGCATGGGACAATTCGTTGGATAGGTAAACAACATAACTATGACTTCCATGGGATATTTTTGCATTCTCTAAAAATTCAGCCAAAATGGGGGTTAAGAAAATATCCTTGTTAATTTGGGACATTACTCGTTTTCGACCCTTTTTTAGTAGGAAGGCCATAATGTGGCCGATTTGCATTGAATCTTAGCGTGTGACAATTCGTTGGATAGGTAAACAACATAACTACGACTTCCATAGGATATTTTTACATTCTCTAAAAATTCAGCCAAAATGGAGGTTAAGAAAATCCCCTCGTTAATTTAGGACATTACTCATTTTCGACCCTTTTTTATAAGGAAGACCATAAAGTGGGCGGTTTGTATTGAATCTTAGCATGGGACAATTTGTTGGATAGGTAAACAACATAGCTGCGACTTCCATGGGATATTTTTGCATCTTTTAAAAATTCAGCCAAAATGGAGGTTAAGAAAATCTCCTCGTTAATTTGGGACATTACTCGTTTTCGACCCTTTTTTACTAGGAAGGCCATAATGTGGCCGATTTGCATTGAATCTTAGCGTGTGACAATTCGTTGGATAGGTAAACAACATAACTATGACTTCCATGGGATATTTTTGCATTCTCTAAAAATTCAGCCAAAATGGGGGTTAAGAAAATATCCTCGTTAATTTGGGACATTACTCGTTTTCGACCCTTTTTTGGTAGGAAGGCCATAATGTGGCCGATTTGCATTGAATCTTAGCGTGTGACAATTCGTTGGATAGGTAAACAACATAACTACGACTTCCATGGGATATTTTTGCATTCTCTAAAAATTCAGCCAAAATGGGGGTTAAGAAAATATCCTCGTTAATTTGGGACATTACTCGTTTTCGACCCTTTTTTGGTAGGAAGGCCATAATGTGGCCGATTTGCATTGAATCTTAGCGTGTGACAATTTGTTGGATAGGTAAACAACATAACTACGACTTCCATGGCATATTTTTGCATTCTCTAAAAATTCAGCCAAAATGGGGGTTAAGAAAATATCCTCGTTAATTTAGGACATTACTCGTTTTCGACCCTTTTTTATAAGGAAGGCCATAAAGTGGCCGGTTTGTATTGAATCTTAGCGTGTGACAATTCGTTGGATAGATAAACAACATAACTATGACTTCCATGGGATATTTTTGCATTCTCTAAAAATTCAGCCAAAATGGGGGTTAAGAAAATATCCTCGTTAATTTGGGACATTACTCGTTTTCGACCCTTTTTTAGTAGGAAGGCCATAATGTGGCCGATTTGCATTGAATCTTAGCGTGTGACAATTTGTTGGATAGGTAAACAACATAACTACGACTTCCATGGCATATTTTTGCATTCTCTAAAAATTCAGCCAAAATGGAGGTTAAGAAAATCCCCTCGTTAATTTAGGACATTACTCATTTTCGACCCTTTTTTATAAGGAAGACCATAAAGTGGGCGGTTTGTATTGAATCTTAGCATGGGACAATTTGTTGGATAGGTAAACAACATAGCTGCGACTTCCATGGGATATTTTTGCATCTTTTAAAAATTCAGCCAAAATGGAGGTTAAGAAAATCTCCTCGTTAATTTGGGACATTACTCGTTTTCGACCCTTTTTTACTAGGAAGGCCATAATGTGGCCGATTTGCATTGAATCTTAGCGTGTGACAATTCGTTGGATATGTAAACAACATAACTATGACTTCCATGGGATATTTTTGCATTCTCTAAAAATTCAGCCAAAATGGGGGTTAAGAAAATATCCTCGTTAATTTGGGACATTACTCGTTTTCGACCCTTTTTTGGTAGGAAGGCCATAATGTGGCCGATTTGCATTGAATCTTAGCGTGTGACAATTCGTTGGATAGGTAAACAACATAACTACGACTTCCATGGGATATTTTTGCATTCTCTAAAAATTCAGCCAAAATGGGGGTTAAGAAAATATCCTCGTTAATTTTTGACATTACTCGTTTTCGACCCTTTTTTAGTAGGAAGGCCATAATGTGGCCGATTTGCATTGAATCTTAGCGTGTGACAATTCGTTGGATAGGTAAACAACATAACTACGACTTCCATGGGATATTTTTGCATTCTCTAAAAATTCAGCCAAAATGGAGGTTAAGAAAATCCCCTCGTTAATTTAGGACATTACTCGATTTCGACCCTTTTTTATAAGGAAGGCCATAAAGTGGCCGGTTTGTATTGAATCTTAGCGTGTGACAATTCGTTGGATAGATAAACAACATAACTATGACTTCCATGGGATATTTTTGCATTCTCTAAAAATTCAGCCAAAATGGGGGTTAAGAAAATATCCTCGTTAATTTGGGACATTACTCGTTTTCGACCCTTTTTTAGTAGGAAGGCCATAATGTGGCCGATTTGCATTGAATCTTAGCGTGTGACAATTTGTTGGATAGGTAAACAACATAACTACGACTTCCATGGCATATTTTTGCATTCTCTAAAAATTCAGCCAAAATGGAGGTTAAGAAAATCCCCTCGTTAATTTAGGACATTACTCATTTTCGACCCTTTTTTATAAGGAAGACCATAAAGTGGGCGGTTTGTATTGAATCTTAGCATGGGACAATTTGTTGGATAGGTAAACAACATAGCTGCGACTTCCATGGGATATTTTTGCATCTTTTAAAAATTCAGCCAAAATGGAGGTTAAGAAAATCTCCTCGTTAATTTGGGACATTACTCGTTTTCGACCCTTTTTTACTAGGAAGGCCATAATGTGGCCGATTTGCATTGAATCTTAGCGTGTGACAATTCGTTGGATATGTAAACAACATAACTATGACTTCCATGGGATATTTTTGCATTCTCTAAAAATTCAGCCAAAATGGGGGTTAAGAAAATATCCTCGTTAATTTGGGACATTACTCGTTTTCGACCCTTTTTTGGTAGGAAGGCCATAATGTGGCCGATTTGCATTGAATCTTAGCGTGTGACAATTCGTTGGATAGGTAAACAACATAACTACGACTTCCATGGGATATTTTTGCATTCTCTAAAAATTCAGCCAAAATGGGGGTTAAGAAAATATCCTCGTTAATTTTTGACATTACTCGTTTTCGACCCTTTTTTAGTAGGAAGGCCATAATGTGGCCGATTTGCATTGAATCTTAGCGTGTGACAATTCGTTGGATAGGTAAACAACATAACTACGACTTCCATGGGATATTTTTGCATTCTCTAAAAATTCAGCCAAAATGGAGGTTAAGAAAATCCCCTCGTTAATTTAGGACATTACTCGATTTCGACCCTTTTTTATAAGGAAGGCCATAAAGTGGCCGGTTTGTATTGAATCTTAGCATGGGACAATTCGTTGGATAGGTAAACAACATAACTATGACTTCCATGGGATATTTTTGCATTCTCTAAAAATTCAGCCAAAATGGGGGTTAAGAAAATATCCTTGTTAATTTGGGACATTACTCGTTTTCGACCCTTTTTTAGTAGGAAGGCCATAATGTGGCCGATTTGCATTGAATCTTAGCGTGTGACAATTCGTTGGATAGGTAAACAACATAACTACGACTTCCATAGGATATTTTTACATTCTCTAAAAATTCAGCCAAAATGGAGGTTAAGAAAATCCCCTCGTTAATTTAGGACATTACTCATTTTCGACCCTTTTTTATAAGGAAGACCATAAAGTGGGCGGTTTGTATTGAATCTTAGCATGGGACAATTTGTTGGATAGGTAAACAACATAGCTGCGACTTCCATGGGATATTTTTGCATCTTTTAAAAATTCATCCAAAATGGAGGTTAAGAAAATCTCCTCGTTAATTTGGGACATTACTCGTTTTCGACCCTTTTTTACTAGGAAGGCCATAATGTGGCCGATTTGCATTGAATCTTAGCGTGTGACAATTCGTTGGATAGGTAAACAACATAACTATGACTTCCATGGGATATTTTTGCATTCTCTAAAAATTCAGCCAAAATGGGGGTTAAGAAAATATCCTCGTTAATTTGGGACATTACTCGTTTTCGACCCTTTTTTGGTAGGAAGGCCATAATGTGGCCGATTTGCATTGAATCTTAGCGTGTGACAATTCGTTGGATAGGTAAACAACATAACTACGACTTCCATGGGATATTTTTGCATTCTCTAAAAATTCAGCCAAAATGGGGGTTAAGAAAATATCCTCGTTAATTTGGGACATTACTCGTTTTCGACCCTTTTTTCGTAGGAAGGCCATAATGTGGCCGATTTGCATTGAATCTTAGCGTGTGACAATTCGTTGGATAGGTAAACAACATAACTACGACTTCCATGGGATATTTTTGCATTCTCTAACAATTCAGCCAAAATGGGGGTTAAGAAAATATCCTCGTTAATTTGGGACATTACTCGTTTTCGACCCTTTTTTGGTAGGAAGGCCATAATGTGGCCGATTTGCATTGAATCTTAGCGTGTGACAATTCGTTGGATAGGTAAACAACATAACTACGACTTCCATGGGATATTTTTGCATTCTCTAAAAATTCAGCCAAAATGGGGGTTAAGAAAATATCCTCGTTAATTTGGGACATTACTCGTTTTCGACCCTTTTTTCGTAGGAAGGCCATAATGTGGCCGATTTGCATTGAATCTTAGCGTGTGACAATTCGTTGGATAGGTAAACAACATAACTACGACTTCCATGGGATATTTTTGCATTCTCTAACAATTCAGCCAAAATGGGGGTTAAGAAAATATCCTCGTTAATTTGGGACATTACTCGTTTTCGACCCTTTTTTAGTAGGAAGGCCATAATGTGGCCGATTTGCATTGAATCTTAGCGTGTGACAATTCGTTGGATAGGTAAACAACATAACTACGACTTCCATGGGATATTTTTGCATTCTCTAAAAATTCAGCCAAAATGGAGGTTAAGAAAATCCCCTCGTTAATTTAGGACATTACTCGTTTTCGACCCTTTTTTATAAGGAAGGCCATAAAGTGGCCGGTTTGTATTGAATCTTAGCATGGGACAATTCGTTGGATAGGTAAACAACATAACTATGACTTCCATGGGATATTTTTGCATTCTCTAAAAATTCAGCCAAAATGGGGGTTAAGAAAATATCCTCGTTAATTTGGGACATTACTCGTTTTCGACCCTTTTTTCGTAGGAAGGCCATAATGTGGCCGATTTGCATTGAATCTTAGCGTGTGACAATTCGTTGGATAGGTAAACAACATAACTACGACTTCCATGGGATATTTTTGCATTCTCTAACAATTCAGCCAAAATGGGGGTTAAGAAAATATCCTCGTTAATTTGGGACATTACTCGTTTTCGACCCTTTTTTAGTAGGAAGGCCATAATGTGGCCGATTTGCATTGAATCTTAGCGTGTGACAATTCGTTGGATAGGTAAACAACATAACTACGACTTCCATGGGATATTTTTGCATTCTCTAAAAATTCAGCCAAAATGGAGGTTAAGAAAATCCCCTCGTTAATTTAGGACATTACTCGTTTTCGACCCTTTTTTATAAGGAAGGCCATAAAGTGGCCGGTTTGTATTGAATCTTAGCATGGGACAATTCGTTGGATAGGTAAACAACATAACTATGACTTCCATGGGATATTTTTGCATTCTCTAAAAATTCAGCCAAAATGGGGGTTAAGAAAATATCCTCGTTAATTTGGGACATTACTCGTTTTCGACCCTTTTTTAGTAGGAAGGCCATAATGTGGCCGATTTGCATTGAATCTTAGCGTGTGACAATTCGTTGGATAGGTAAACAGCATAACTACGACTTCCATGGGATATTTTTGCATTCTCTAAAAATTCAGCCAAAATGGGGGTTAAGAAAATATCCTCGTTAATTTTTGACATTACTCGTTTTCGACCCTTTTTTAGTAGGAAGGCCATAATGTGGCCGATTTGCATTGAATCTTAGCGTGTGACAATTCGTTGGATAGGTAAACAACATAACTATGACTTCCATGGGATATTTTTGCATTCTCTAAAAATTCAGCCAAAATGGGGGTTAAGAAAATATCCTCGTTAATTTGGGACATTACTCGTTTTCGACCCTTTTTTAGTAGGAAGGCCATAATGTGGCCGATTTGCATTGAATCTTAGCGTGTGACAATTCGTTGGATAGGTAAACAACATAACTACGACTTCCATGGGATATTTTTGCATTCTCTAAAAATTCAGCCAAAATGGGGGTTAAGAAAATATCCTCGTTAATTTGGGACATTACTCGTTTTCGACCCTTTTTTAGTAGGAAGGCCATAATGTGGCCGATTTGCATTGAATCTTAGCATGGGAAATTCGTTGGATAGGTAAACAACATAGCTACGACTTCCATGGGATATTTTTGCATTTTTTAAAAATTCAGCCAAAATGGAGGTTAAGAAAATCTCCTCGTTAATTTGGGACATTACTCGTTTTCGACCCATTTTTACTAGGAAGGCCATAATGTGGCCGATTTGCATTGAATCTTAGCGTGTGACTATTCGTTGGATAGGTAAACAACATAACTATGACTTCCATGGGATATTTTTGCATTCTCTAAAAATTCAGCCAAAATGGGGGTTAAGAAAATATCCTTGTTAATTTGGGACATTACTCGTTTTCGACCCTTTTTTAGTAGGAAGGCCATAATGTGGCCGATTTGCATTGAATCTTAGCGTGTGACAATTCGTTGGATAGGTAAACAACATAACTACGACTTCCATGGGATATTTTTGCATTCTCTAAAAATTCAGCCAAAATGGGGGTTAAGAAAATATCCTCGTTAATTTGGGACATTACTCGTTTTCGACCCTTTTTTCGTAGGAAGGCCATAATGTGGCCGATTTGCATTGAATCTTAGCGTGTGACAATTCGTTGGATAGGTAAACAACATAACTACGACTTCCATGGGATATTTTTGCATTCTCTAACAATTCAGCCAAAATGGGGGTTAAGAAAATATCCTCGTTAATTTGGGACATTACTCGTTTTCGACCCTTTTTTAGTAGGAAGGCCATAATGTGGCCGATTTGCATTGAATCTTAGCGTGTGACAATTCGTTGGATAGGTAAACAACATAACTACGACTTCCATGGGATATTTTTGCATTCTCTAAAAATTCAGCCAAAATGGGGGTTAAGAAAATATCCTCGTTAATTTGGGACATTACTCGTTTTCGACCCTTTTTTCGTAGGAAGGCCATAATGTGGCCGATTTGCATTGAATCTTAGCGTGTGACAATTCGTTGGATAGGTAAACAACATAACTACGACTTCCATGGGATATTTTTGCATTCTCTAACAATTCAGCCAAAATGGGGGTTAAGAAAATATCCTCGTTAATTTGGGACATTACTCGTTTTCGACCCTTTTTTAGTAGGAAGGCCATAATGTGGCCGATTTGCATTGAATCTTAGCGTGTGACAATTCGTTGGATAGGTAAACAACATAACTACGACTTCCATGGGATATTTTTGCATTCTCTAAAAATTCAGCCAAAATGGAGGTTAAGAAAATCCCCTCGTTAATTTTTGACATTACTCGTTTTCGACCCTTTTTTAGTAGGAAGGCCATAATGTGGCCGATTTGCATTGAATCTTAGCGTGTGACAATTCGTTGGATAGATAAACAACATAACTATGACTTCCATGGGATATTTTTGCATTCTCTAAAAATTCAGCCAAAATGGGGGTTAAGAAAATATCCTCGTTAATTTGGGACATTACTCGTTTTCGACCCTTTTTTAGTAGGAAGGCCATAATGTGGCCGATTTGCATTGAATCTTAGCGTGTGACAATTTGTTGGATAGGTAAACAACATAACTACGACTTCCATGGCATATTTTTGCATTCTCTAAAAATTCAGCCAAAATGGGGGTTAAGAAAATATCCTCGTTAATTTAGGACATTACTCGTTTTCGACCCTTTTTTATAAGGAAGGCCATAAAGTGGCCGGTTTGTATTGAATCTTAGCGTGTGACAATTCGTTGGATAGATAAACAACATAACTATGACTTCCATGGGATATTTTTGCATTCTCTAAAAATTCAGCCAAAATGGGGGTTAAGAAAATATCCTCGTTAATTTGGGACATTACTCGTTTTCGACCCTTTTTTCGTAGGAAGGCCATAATGTGGCCGATTTGCATTGAATCTTAGCGTGTGACAATTCGTTGGATAGGTAAACAACATAACTACGACTTCCATGGGATATTTTTGCATTCTCTAACAATTCAGCCAAAATGGGGGTTAAGAAAATATCCTCGTTAATTTGGGACATTACTCGTTTTCGACCCTTTTTTAGTAGGAAGGCCATAATGTGGCCGATTTGCATTGAATCTTAGCGTGTGACAATTCGTTGGATAGGTAAACAACATAACTACGACTTCCATGGGATATTTTTGCATTCTCTAAAAATTCAGCCAAAATGGAGGTTAAGAAAATCCCCTCGTTAATTTAGGACATTACTCGTTTTCGACCCTTTTTTATAAGGAAGGCCATAAAGTGGCCGGTTTGTATTGAATCTTAGCATGGGACAATTCGTTGGATAGGTAAACAACATAACTATGACTTCCATGGGATATTTTTGCATTCTCTAAAAATTCAGCCAAAATGGGGGTTAAGAAAATATCCTCGTTAATTTGGGACATTACTCGTTTTCGACCCTTTTTTAGTAGGAAGGCCATAATGTGGCCGATTTGCATTGAATCTTAGCGTGTGACAATTCGTTGGATAGGTAAACAGCATAACTACGACTTCCATGGGATATTTTTGCATTCTCTAAAAATTCAGCCAAAATGGGGGTTAAGAAAATATCCTCGTTAATTTTTGACATTACTCGTTTTCGACCCTTTTTTAGTAGGAAGGCCATAATGTGGCCGATTTGCATTGAATCTTAGCGTGTGACAATTCGTTGGATAGGTAAACAACATAACTATGACTTCCATGGGATATTTTTGCATTCTCTAAAAATTCAGCCAAAATGGGGGTTAAGAAAATATCCTCGTTAATTTGGGACATTACTCGTTTTCGACCCTTTTTTAGTAGGAAGGCCATAATGTGGCCGATTTGCATTGAATCTTAGCGTGTGACAATTCGTTGGATAGGTAAACAACATAACTACGACTTCCATGGGATATTTTTGCATTCTCTAAAAATTCAGCCAAAATGGGGGTTAAGAAAATATCCTCGTTAATTTGGGACATTACTCGTTTTCGACCCTTTTTTAGTAGGAAGGCCATAATGTGGCCGATTTGCATTGAATCTTAGCATGGGAAATTCGTTGGATAGGTAAACAACATAGCTACGACTTCCATGGGATATTTTTGCATTTTTTAAAAATTCAGCCAAAATGGAGGTTAAGAAAATCTCCTCGTTAATTTGGGACATTACTCGTTTTCGACCCATTTTTACTAGGAAGGCCATAATGTGGCCGATTTGCATTGAATCTTAGCGTGTGACTATTCGTTGGATAGGTAAACAACATAACTATGACTTCCATGGGATATTTTTGCATTCTCTAAAAATTCAGCCAAAATGGGGGTTAAGAAAATATCCTTGTTAATTTGGGACATTACTCGTTTTCGACCCTTTTTTAGTAGGAAGGCCATAATGTGGCCGATTTGCATTGAATCTTAGCGTGTGACAATTCGTTGGATAGGTAAACAACATAACTACGACTTCCATGGGATATTTTTGCATTCTCTAAAAATTCAGCCAAAATGGAGGTTAAGAAAATCCCCTCGTTAATTTAGGACATTACTCGTTTTCGACCCTTTTTTATAAGGAAGGCCATAAAGTGGGCGGTTTGTATTGAATCTTAGCGTGTGACAATTCGTTGGATATGTAAACAACATAACTACGACTTCCATGGGATATTTTTGCATTCTCTAAAAATTCAGCCAAAATGGAGGTTAAGAAAATCTCCTCGTTAATTTGGGACATTACTCGTTTTCGACCCTTTTTTACTAGGAAGGCCATAATGTGGCCGATTTGCATTGAATCTTAGCGTGTGACAATTCGTTGGATATGTAAACAACATAACTATGACTTCCATGGAATATTTTTGCATTCTCTAAAAATTCAGCCAAAATGGAGGTTAAGAAAATCTCCTCGTTAATTTGGGACATTACTCGTTTTCGACCCTTTTTTACTAGGAAGGCCATAATGTGGCCGATTTGCATTGAATCTTAGCGTGTGACAATTCGTTGGATATGTAAACAACATAACTATGACTTCCATGGGATATTTTTGCATTCTCTAAAAATTCAGCCAAAATGGGGGTTAAGAAAATATCCTCGTTAATTTGGGACATTACTCGTTTTCGACCCTTTTTTAGTAGGAAAGCCATAATGTGGCCGATTTGCATTGAATATTAGCGTGTGACAATTCGTTGGATAGGTAAACAGCATAACTACGACTTCCATGGGATATTTTTGCATTCTCTAAAAATTCAGCCAAAATGGGGGTTAAGAAAATATCCTCGTTAATTTTTGACATTACTCGTTTTCGACCCTTTTTTAGTAGGAAGGCCATAATGTGGCCGATTTGCATTGAATCTTAGCGTGTGACAATTCGTTGGATAGGTAAACAACATAACTATGACTTCCATGGGATATTTTTGCATTCTCTAAAAATTCAGCCAAAATGGGGGTTAAGAAAATATCCTCGTTAATTTGGGACATTACTCGTTTTCGACCCTTTTTTAGTAGGAAGACCATAATGTGGCCGATTTGCATTGAATCTTAGCGTGTGACAATTCGTTGGATAGGTAAACAACATAACTACGACTTCCATGGGATATTTTTGCATTCTCTAAAAATTCAGCCAAAATGGGGGTTAAGAAAATATCCTCGTTAATTTGGGACATTACTCGTTTTCGACCCTTTTTTAGTAGGAAGGCCATAATGTGGCCGATTTGCATTGAATCTTAGCATGGGACAATTCGTTGGATAGGTAAACAACATAGCTACGACTTCCATGGGATATTTTTGCATTTTTTAAAAATTCAGCCAAAATGGAGGTTAAGAAAATCTCCTCGTTAATTTGGGACATTACTCGTTTTCGACCCATTTTTACTAGGAAGGCCATAATGTGGCCGATTTGCATTGAATCTTAGCATGTGACAATTCGTTGGATAGGTAAACAACATAACTACGACTTCCATAGGATATTTTTACATTCTCTAAAAATTCAGCCAAAATGGAGGTTAAGAAAATCCCCTCGTTAATTTAGGACATTACTCATTTTCGACCCTTTTTTATAAGGAAGACCATAAAGTGGGCGGTTTGTATTGAATCTTAGCATGGGACAATTTGTTGGATAGGTAAACAACATAGCTGCGACTTCCATGGGATATTTTTGCATCTTTTAAAAATTCAGCCAAAATGGAGGTTAAGAAAATCCCCTCGTTAATTTAGGACATTACTCGTTTTCGACCCTTTTTTATAAGGAAGGCCATAAAGTGGGCGGTTTGTATTGAATCTTAGCGTGTGACAATTCGTTGGATATGTAAACAACATAACTACGACTTCCATGGGATATTTTTGCATTCTCTAAAAATTCAGCCAAAATGGAGGTTAAGAAAATCTCCTCGTTAATTTGGGACATTACTCGTTTTCGACCCTTTTTTACTAGGAAGGCCATAATGTGGCCGATTTGCATTGAATCTTAGCGTGTGACAATTCGTTGGATATGTAAACAACATAACTATGACTTCCATGGGATATTTTTGCATTCTCTAAAAATTCAGCCAAAATGGGGGTTAAGAAAATATCCTCGTTAATTTGGGACATTACTCGTTTTCGACCCTTTTTTAGTAGGAAGGCCATAATGTGGCCGATTTGCATTGAATCTTAGCGTGTGACAATTCGTTGGATAGGTAAACAGCATAACTACGACTTCCATGGGATATTTTTGCATTCTCTAAAAATTCAGCCAAAATGGGGGTTAAGAAAATATCCTCGTTAATTTTTGACATTACTCGTTTTCGACCCTTTTTTAGTAGGAAGGCCATAATGTGGCCGATTTGCATTGAATCTTAGCGTGTGACAATTCGTTGGATAGATAAACAACATAACTATGACTTCCATGGGATATTTTTGCATTCTCTAAAAATTCAGCCAAAATGGGGGTTAAGAAAATATCCTCGTTAATTTGGGACATTACTCGTTTTCGACCCTTTTTTAGTAGGAAGGCCATAATGTGGCCGATTTGCATTGAATCTTAGCGTGTGACAATTCGTTGGATAGGTAAACAACATAACTACGACTTCCATGGGATATTTTTGCATTCTCTAAAAATTCAGCCAAAATGGGGGTTAAGAAAATATCCTCGTTAATTTTTGACATTACTCGTTTTCGACCCTTTTTTAGTAGGAAGGCCATAATGTGGCCGATTTGCATTGAATCTTAGCGTGTGACAATTCGTTGGATAGATAAACAACATAACTATGACTTCCATGGGATATTTTTGCATTCTCTAAAAATTCAGCCAAAATGGGGGTTAAGAAAATATCCTCGTTAATTTGGGACATTACTCGTTTTCGACCCTTTTTTAGTAGGAAGGCCATAATGTGGCCGATTTGCATTGAATCTTAGCGTGTGACAATTCGTTGGATAGGTAAACAACATAACTACGACTTCCATGGGATATTTTTGCATTCTCTAAAAATTCAGCCAAAATGGGGGTTAAGAAAATATCCTCGTTAATTTGGGACATTACTCGTTTTCGATCCTTTTTTAGTAGGAAGGCCATAATGTGGCCGATTTGCATTGAATCTT
Source organism: Medicago sativa (assembly GCF_051527215.1). NCBI lineage: Eukaryota > Viridiplantae > Streptophyta > Magnoliopsida > Fabales > Fabaceae > Medicago > Medicago sativa. The sequence goes on along the minus strand of NC_140754.1, from coordinate 98,674,138 downwards.
AGCGTGTGACAATTCGTTGGATAGGTAAACAACATAACTACGACTTCCATGGGATATTTTTGCATTCTCTAAAAATTCAGCCAAAATGGAGGTTAAGAAAATCCCCTCGTTAATTTAGGACATTACTCGTTTTCGACCCTTTTTTATAAGGAAGGCCATAAAGTGGGCGGTTTGTATTGAATCTTAGCGTGTGACAATTCGTTGGATATGTAAACAACATAACTACGACTTCCATGGGATATTTTTGCATTCTCTAAAAATTCAGCCAAAATGGAGGTTAAGAAAATCTCCTCGTTAATTTGGGACATTACTCGTTTTCGACCCTTTTTTACTAGGAAGGCCATAATGTGGCCGATTTGCATTGAATCTTAGCGTGTGACAATTCGTTGGATATGTAAACAACATAACTATGACTTCCATGGGATATTTTTGCATTCTCTAAAAATTCAGCCAAAATGGGGGTTAAGAAAATATCCTCGTTAATTTGGGACATTACTCGTTTTCGACCCTTTTTTAGTAGGAAGGCCATAATGTGGCCGATTTGCATTGAATCTTAGCGTGTGACAATTCGTTGGATAGGTAAACAGCATAACTACGACTTCCATGGGATATTTTTGCATTCTCTAAAAATTCAGCCAAAATGGGGGTTAAGAAAATATCCTCGTTAATTTTTGACATTACTCGTTTTCGACCCTTTTTTAGTAGGAAGGCCATAATGTGGCCGATTTGCATTGAACCTTAGCGTGTGACAATTCGTTGGATAGATAAACAACATAACTATGACTTCCATGGGATATTTTTGTATTCTCTAAAAATTCAGCCAAAATGGGGGTTAAGAAAATATCCTCGTTAATTTGGGACATTACTCGTTTTCGACCCTTTTTTAGTAGGAAGGCCATAATGTGGCCGATTTGCATTGAATCTTAGCGTGTGACAATTCGTTGGATAGGTAAACAACATAACTACGACTTCCATGGGATATTTTTGCATTCTCTAAAAATTCAGCCAAAATGGGGGTTAAGAAAATATCCTCGTTAATTTGGGACATTACTCGTTTTCGATCCTTTTTTAGTAGGAAGGCCATAATGTGGCCGATTTGCATTGAATCTTAGCGTGTGACAATTCGTTGGATAGGTAAACAACATAACTACGACTTCCATGGGATATTTTTGCATTCTCTAAAAATTCAGCCAAAATGGAGGTTAAGAAAATCCCCTCGTTAATTTAGGACATTACTCGTTTTCGACCCTTTTTTATAAGGAAGGCCATAAAGTGGCCGGTTTGTATTGAATCTAAGCATGGGACAATTCGTTGGATAGGTAAACAACATAACTATGACTTCCATGGGATATTTTTGCATTCTCTAAAAATTCAGCCAAAATGGAGGTTAAGAAAATCCCCTCGTTAATTTAGGACATTACTCATTTTCGACCCTTTTTTATAAGGAAGACCATAAAGTGGGCGGTTTGTATTGAATCTTAGCATGGGACAATTTGTTGGATAGGTAAACAACATAGCTGCGACTTCCATGGGATATTTTTGCATCTTTTAAAAATTCAGCCAAAATGGAGGTTAAGAAAATCTCCTCGTTAATTTGGGACATTACTCGTTTTCGACCCTTTTTTACTAGGAAGGCCATAATGTGGCCGATTTGCATTGAATCTTAGCGTGTGACAATTCGTTGGATATGTAAACAACATAACTATGACTTCCATGGGATATTTTTGCATTCTCTAAAAATTCAGCCAAAATGGGGGTTAAGAAAATATCCTCGTTAATTTGGGACATTACTCGTTTTCGACCCTTTTTTGGTAGGAAGGCCATAATGTGGCCGATTTGCATTGAATCTTAGCGTGTGACAATTCGTTGGATAGGTAAACAACATAACTACGACTTCCATGGGATATTTTTGCATTCTCTAAAAATTCAGCCAAAATGGGGGTTAAGAAAATATCCTCGTTAATTTTTGACATTACTCGTTTTCGACCCTTTTTTAGTAGGAAGGCCATAATGTGGCCGATTTGCATTGAATCTTAGCGTGTGACAATTCGTTGGATAGATAAACAACATAACTATGACTTCCATGGGATATTTTTGCATTCTCTAAAAATTCAGCCAAAATGGGGGTTAAGAAAATATCCTCGTTAATTTGGGACATTACTCGTTTTCGACCCTTTTTTAGTAGGAAGGCCATAATGTGGCCGATTTGCATTGAATCTTAGCGTGTGACAATTTGTTGGATAGGTAAACAACATAACTACGACTTCCATGCGATATTTTTGCATTCTCTAAAAATTCAGCCAAAATGGGGGTTAAGAAAATATCCTCGTTAATTTGGGACATTACTCGTTTTCGACCCTTTTTTAGTAGGAAGGCCATAATGTGGCCGATTTGCATTGAATTTTAGCGTGTGACAATTCGTTGGATAGGTAAACAACATAACTACGACTTCCATGGGATATTTTTGCATTCTCTAAAAATTTAGCCAAAATGGAGGTTAAGAAAATCCCCTCGTTAATTTAGGACATTACTCGTTTTCGACCCTTTTTTATAAGGAAGGCCATAAAGTGGCCGGTTTGTATTGAATCTTAGCATGGGACAATTCGTTGGATAGGTAAACAACATAACTATGACTTCCATGGGATATTTTTGCATTCTCTAAAAATTCAGCCAAAATGGGGGTTAAGAAAATATCCTTGTTAATTTGGGACATTACTCGTTTTCGACCCTTTTTTAGTAGGAAGGCCATAATGTGGCCGATTTGCATTGAATCTTAGCGTGTGACAATTCGTTGGATAGGTAAACAACATAACTACGACTTCCATAGGATATTTTTACATTCTCTAAAAATTCAGCCAAAATGGAGGTTAAGAAAATCCCCTCGTTAATTTTGGACATTACTCATTTTCGACCCTTTTTTATAAGGAAGACCATAAAGTGGGCGGTTTGTATTGAATCTTAGCATGGGACAATTTGTTGGATAGGTAAACAACATAGCTGCGACTTCCATGGGATATTTTTGCATCTTTTAAAAATTCAGCCAAAATGGAGGTTAAGAAAATCTCCTCGTTAATTTGGGACATTACTCGTTTTCGACCCTTTTTTACTAGGAAGGCCATAATGTGGCCGATTTGCATTGAATCTTAGCGTGTGACAATTCGTTGGATAGGTAAACAACATAACTATGACTTCCATGGGATATTTTTGCATTCTCTAAAAATTCAGCCAAAATGGGGGTTAAGAAAATATCCTCGTTAATTTGGGACATTACTCGTTTTCGACCCTTTTTTGGTAGGAAGGCCATAATGTGGCCGATTTGCATTGAATCTTAGCGTGTGACAATTCGTTGGATAGGTAAACAACATAACTACGACTTCCATGGGATATTTTTGCATTCTCTAAAAATTCAGCCAAAATGGGGGTTAAGAAAATATCCTCGTTAATTTGGGACATTACTCGTTTTCGACCCTTTTTTAGTAGGAAGGCCATAATGTGGCCGATTTGCATTGAATCTTAGCGTGTGACAATTCGTTGGATAGGTAAACAACATAACTACGACTTCCATGGGATATTTTTGCATTCTCTAACAATTCAGCCAAAATGGGGGTTAAGAAAATATCCTCGTTAATTTGGGACATTACTCGTTTTCGACCCTTTTTTAGTAGGAAGGCCATAATGTGGCCGATTTGCATTGAATCTTAGCGTGTGACAATTCGTTGGATAGGTAAACAACATAACTACGACTTCCATGGGATATTTTTGCATTCTCTAAAAATTCAGCCAAAATGGAGGTTAAGAAAATCCCCTCGTTAATTTAGGACATTACTCGTTTTCGACCCTTTTTTATAAGGAATGCCATAAAGTGGCCGGTTTGTATTGAATCTTAGCATGGGACAATTCGTTGGATAGGTAAACAACATAACTATGACTTCCATGGGATATTTTTGCATTCTCTAAAAATTCAGCCAAAATGGGGGTTAAGAAAATATCCTTGTTAATTTGGGACATTACTCGTTTTCGACCCTTTTTTAGTAGGAAGGCCATAATGTGGCCGATTTGCATTGAATCTTAGCGTGTGACAATTCGTTGGATAGGTAAACAACATAACTACGACTTCCATGGGATATTTTTACATTCTCTAAAAATTCAGCCAAAATGGAGGTTAAGAAAATCCCCTCGTTAATTTAGGACATTACTCATTTTCGACCCTTTTTTATAAGGAAGACCATAAAGTGGGCGGTTTGTATTGAATCTTAGCATGGGACAATTTGTTGGATAGGTAAACAACATAGCTGCGACTTCCATGGGATATTTTTGCATCTTTTAAAAATTCAGCCAAAATGGAGGTTAAGAAAATCTCCTCGTTAATTTGGGACATTACTCGTTTTCGACCCTTTTTTACTAGGAAGGCCATAATGTGGCCGATTTGCATTGAATCTTAGCGTGTGACAATTCGTTGGATAGGTAAACAACATAACTATGACTTCCATGGGATATTTTTGCATTCTCTAAAAATTCAGCCAAAATGGGGGTTAAGAAAATATCCTCGTTAATTTGGGACATTACTCGTTTTCGACCCTTTTTTGGTAGGAAGGCCATAATGTGGCCGATTTGCATTGAATCTTAGCGTGTGACAATTCGTTGGATAGGTAAACAACATAACTACGACTTCCATGGGATATTTTTGCATTCTCTAAAAATTCAGCCAAAATGGGGGTTAAGAAAATATCCTCGTTAATTTGGGACATTACTCGTTTTCGACCCTTTTTTAGTAGGAAGGCCATAATGTGGCCGATTTGCATTGAATCTTAGCGTGTGACAATTCGTTGGATAGGTAAACAACATAACTACGACTTCCATGGGATATTTTTGCATTCTCTAACAATTCAGCCAAAATGGGGGTTAAGAAAATATCCTCGTTAATTTGGGACATTACTCGTTTTCGACCCTTTTTTAGTAGGAAGGCCATAATGTGGCCGATTTGCATTGAATCTTAGCGTGTGACAATTCGTTGGATAGGTAAACAACATAACTACGACTTCCATGGGATATTTTTGCATTCTCTAAAAATTCAGCCAAAATGGAGGTTAAGAAAATCCCCTCGTTAATTTAGGACATTACTCGTTTTCGACCCTTTTTTATAAGGAATGCCATAAAGTGGCCGGTTTGTATTGAATCTTAGCATGGGACAATTCGTTGGATAGGTAAACAACATAACTATGACTTCCATGGGATATTTTTGCATTCTCTAAAAATTCAGCCAAAATGGGGGTTAAGAAAATATCCTTGTTAATTTGGGACATTACTCGTTTTCGACCCTTTTTTAGTAGGAAGGCCATAATGTGGCCGATTTGCATTGAATCTTAGCGTGTGACAATTCGTTGGATAGGTAAACAACATAACTACGACTTCCATGGGATATTTTTACATTCTCTAAAAATTCAGCCAAAATGGAGGTTAAGAAAATCCCCTCGTTAATTTAGGACATTACTCATTTTCGACCCTTTTTTATAAGGAAGACCATAAAGTGGGCGGTTTGTATTGAATCTTAGCATGGGACAATTTGTTGGATAGGTAAACAACATAGCTGCGACTTCCATGGGATATTTTTGCATCTTTTAAAAATTCAGCCAAAATGGAGGTTAAGAAAATCTCCTCGTTAATTTGGGACATTACTCGTTTTCGACCCTTTTTTACTAGGAAGGCCATAATGTGGCCGATTTGCATTGAATCTTAGCGTGTGACAATTCGTTGGATATGTAAACAACATAACTATGACTTCCATGGGATATTTTTGCATTCTCTAAAAATTCAGCCAAAATGGGGGTTAAGAAAATATCCTCGTTAATTTGGGACATTACTCGTTTTCGACCCTTTTTTAGTAGGAAGGCCATAATGTGGCCGATTTGCATTGAATCTTAGCGTGTGACAATTCGTTGGATAGGTAAACAACATAACTACGACTTCCATGGGATATTTTTGCATTCTCTAAAAATTCAGCCAAAATGGAGGTTAAGAAAATCCCCTCGTTAATTTAGGACATTACTCGTTTTCGACCCTTTTTTATAAGGAATGCCATAAAGTGGCCGGTTTGTATTGAATCTTAGCATGGGACAATTCGTTGGATAGGTAAACAACATAACTATGACTTCCATGGGATATTTTTGCATTCTCTAAAAATTCAGCCAAAATGGGGGTTAAGAAAATATCCTTGTTAATTTGGGACATTACTCGTTTTCGACCCTTTTTTAGTAGGAAGGCCATAATGTGGCCGATTTGCATTGAATCTTAGCGTGTGACAATTCGTTGGATAGGTAAACAACATAACTACGACTTCCATGGGATATTTTTACATTCTCTAAAAATTCAGCCAAAATGGAGGTTAAGAAAATCCCCTCGTTAATTTAGGACATTACTCATTTTCGACCCTTTTTTATAAGGAAGACCATAAAGTGGGCGGTTTGTATTGAATCTTAGCATGGGACAATTTGTTGGATAGGTAAACAACATAGCTGCGACTTCCATGGGATATTTTTGCATCTTTTAAAAATTCAGCCAAAATGGAGGTTAAGAAAATCTCCTCGTTAATTTGGGACATTACTCGTTTTCGACCCTTTTTTACTAGGAAGGCCATAATGTGGCCGATTTGCATTGAATCTTAGCGTGTGACAATTCGTTGGATATGTAAACAACATAACTATGACTTCCATGGGATATTTTTGCATTCTCTAAAAATTCAGCCAAAATGGGGGTTAAGAAAATATCCTCGTTAATTTGGGACATTACTCGTTTTCGACCCTTTTTTAGTAGGAAGGCCATAATGTGGCCGATTTGCATTGAATCTTAGCGTGTGACAATTCGTTGGATAGGTAAAAAGCATAACTACGACTTCCATGGGATATTTTTGCATTCTCTAAAAATTCAGCCAAAATGGGGGTTAAGAAAATATCCTCGTTAATTTTTGACATTACTCGTTTTCGACCCTTTTTTAGTAGGAAGGCCATAATGTGGCCGATTTGCATTGAATCTTAGCGTGTGACAATTCGTTGGATAGGTAAACAACATAACTGTGACTTCCATGGGATATTTTTGCATTCTCTAAAAATTCAGCCAAAATGGGGGTTAAGAAAATATCCTCGTTAATTTGGGACATTACTCGTTTTCGACCCTTTTTTAGTAGGAAGGCCATAATGTGGCCGATTTGCATTGAATCTTAGCGTGTGACAATTCGTTGGATAGGTAAACAACATAACTACGACTTCCATGGGATATTTTTGCATTCTCTAAAAATTCAGCCAAAATGGGGGTTAAGAAAATATCCTCGTTAATTTGGGACATTACTCGTTTTCGACCCTTTTTTAGTAGGAAGGCCATAATGTGGCCGATTTGCATTGAATCTTAGCATGGGACAATTCGTTGGATAGGTAAACAACATAGCTACGACTTCCATGGGATATTTTTGCATTTTTTAAAAATTCAGCCAAAATGGAGGTTAAGAAAATCTCCTCGTTAATTTGGGACATTACTCGTTTTCGACCCATTTTTACTAGGAAGGCCATAATGTGGCCGATTTGCATTGAATCTTAGCGTGTGACTATTCGTTGGATAGGTAAACAACATAACTATGACTTCCATGGGATATTTTTGCATTCTCTAAAAATTCAGCCAAAATGGGGGTTAAGAAAATATCCTTGTTAATTTGGGACATTACTCGTTTTCGACCCTTTTTTAGTAGGAAGGCCATAATGTGGCCGATTTGCATTGAATCTTAGCGTGTGACAATTCGTTGGATAGGTAAACAACATAACTACGACTTCCATGGGATATTTTTGCATTCTCTAAAAATTCAGCCAAAATGGAGGTTAAGAAAATCCCCTCGTTAATTTGGGACATTACTCGTTTTCGACCCTTTTTTATAAGGAAGGCCATAAAGTGGGCGGTTTGTATTGAATCTTAGCATGGGACAATTTGTTGGATAGGTAAACAACATAGCTACGACTTCCATGGGATATTTTTGCATTTTTTAAAAATTCAGCCAAAATGGAGGTTAAGAAAATCTCCTCGTTAATTTGGGACATTACTCGTTTTCGACCCTTTTTTACTAGGAAGGCCATAATGTGGCCGATTTGCATTGAATCTTAGCGTGTGACAATTCGTTGGATAGGTAAACAACATAACTATGACTTCCATGGGATATTTTTGCATTCTCTAAAAATTCAGCCAAAATGGGGGTTAAGAAAATATCCTCGTTAATTTGGGACATTACTCGTTTTCGACCCTTTTTTGGTAGGAAGGCCATAATGTGGCCGATTTGCATTGAATCTTAGCGTGTGACAAATCGTTGGATAGGTAAACAACATAACTACGACTTCCATGGGATATTTTTGCATTCTCTAAAAATTCAGCCAAAATGGGGGTTAAGAAAATATCCTCGTTAATTTGGGACATTACTCGTTTTCGACCCTTTTTTAGTAGGAAGGCCATAATGTGGCCGATTTGCATTGAATCTTAGCGTGTGACAATTCGTTGGATAGGTAAACAACATAACTACGACTTCCATGGGATATTTTTGCATTCTCTAAAAATTCAGCCAAAATGGGGGTTAAGAAAATATCCTCGTTAATTTGGGACATTACTCGTTTTCGACCCTTTTTTAGTAGGAAGGCCATAATGTGGCCGATTTGCATTGAATCTTAGCGTGTGACAATTCGTTGGATAGGTAAACAACATAACTACGACTTCCATGGGATATTTTTGCATTCTCTAAAAATTCAGCCAAAATGGAGGTTAAGAAAATCCCCTCGTTAATTTAGGACATTACTCGTTTTCGACCCTTTTTTATAAGGAAGGCCATAAAGTGGCCGGTTTGTATTGAATCTTAGCATGGGACAATTCGTTGGATAGGTAAACAACATAACTATGACTTCCATGGGATATTTTTGCATTCTCTAAAAATTCAGCCAAAATGGGGGTTAAGAAAATATCCTTGTTAATTTGGGACATTACTCGTTTTCGACCCTTTTTTAGTAGGAAGGCCATAATGTGGCCGATTTGCATTGAATCTTAGCGTGTGACAATTCGTTGGATAGGTAAACAACATAACTACGACTTCCATGGGATATTTTTACATTCTCTAAAAATTCAGCCAAAATGGAGGTTAAGAAAATCCCCTCGTTAATTTAGGACATTACTCATTTTCGACCCTTTTTTATAAGTAAGACCATAAAGTGGGCGGTTTGTATTGAATCTTAGCATGGGACAATTTGTTGGATAGGTAAACAACATAGCTGCGACTTCCATGGGATATTTTTGCATCTTTTAAAAATTCAGCCAAAATGGAGGTTAAGAAAATCTCCTCGTTAATTTGGGACATTACTCGTTTTCGACCCTTTTTTACTAGGAAGGCCATAATGTGGCCGATTTGCATTGAATCTTAGCGTGTGACAATTCGTTGGATATGTAAACAACATAACTATGACTTCCATGGGATATTTTTGCATTCTCTAAAAATTCAGCCAAAATGGGGGTTAAGAAAATATCCTCGTTAATTTGGGACATTACTCGTTTTCGACCCTTTTTTAGTAGGAAGGCCATAATGTGGCCGATTTGCATTGAATCTTAGCGTGTGACGATTCGTTGGATAGGTAAACAGCATAACTACGACTTCCATGGGATATTTTTGCATTCTCTAAAAATTCAGTCAAAATGGAGGTTAAGAAAATCTCCTCGTTAATTTGGGACATTACTCGTTTTGGACCCTTTTTTAGTAGGAAGGCCATAATGTGGCCGATTTGCATTGAATCTTGGCGTGTGACAATTCGTTGGATAGGTAAACAACATAACTACGACTTCCATGGGATATTTTTGCATTCTCTAAAAATTTAGCCAAAATGGAGGTTAAGAAAATCCCCTCGTTAATTTAGGACATTACTCGTTTTCGACCCTTTTTTATAAGGAAGGCCATAATGTGGCCGGTTTGTATTGAATCTTAGCATGGGACAATTCGTTGGATAGGTAAACAACATAGCTACGACTTCCATGGGATATTTTGTATTTTTTAAAAATTCAGCCAAAATGGAGGTTAAGAAAATCTCCTTGTTAATTTGGGACATTACTCGTTTTCGACCCTTTTTTACTAGGAAGGCCATAATGTGGCCGATTTGCATTGAATCTTAGCGTGTGACAATTCGTTGGATAGGTAAACAACATAACTACGACTTTCATGGGATATTTCTGCATTCTCTAAAAATTTGGGCAAAATGGAGGTTAAGAAAATCTCCTCGTTAATTTAGGACATTACTCGTTTTCGACCCATATTTACTAGGAAGGCCTTAAAGTGGCCGATTTGTATTGAATCTTAGCATGTGACAATTCGTTGGATAGGTAAACAACATAACTACGACTTCCATGGGATATTTTTGCATTCTCTAAAAATTCAGCCAAAATGGAGGTTAAGAAAATCTCCTCGTTAATTTGGGACATTACTCGTTTTGGACCCTTTTTTAGTAGGAAGGCCATAATGTGGCCGATTTGCATTGAATCTTGGCGTGTGACAATTCGTTGGATAGGTAAACAACATAACTACGACTTCCATGGGATATTTTTGCATTCTCTAAAAATTTAGCCAAAATGGAGGTTAAGAAAATCCCCTCGTTAATTTAGGACATTACTCGTTTTCGACCCTTTTTTATAAGGAAGGCCATAATGTGGCCGGTTTGTATTGAATCTTAGCATGGGACAATTCGTTGGATAGGTAAACAACATAGCTACGACTTCCATGGGATATTTTTCCATTTTTTAAAAATTCAGCCAAAATGGAGGTTAAGAAAATCTCCTTGTTAATTTGGAACATTACTCGTTTTAGACCCTTTTTTACCAGGAAGGCCATAATGTGGCCGATTTGCATTGAATCTTAGCGTGTGACAATTCGTTTGATAGGTAAACAACATAACTACGACTTCCATGGGATATTTTTGCATTCTCTAAAAATTTAGCCAAAATGGAGGTTAAGAAAATCCCCTCGTTAATTTAGGACATTACTCGTTTTCGACCCTTTTTTATAAGGAAGGCCATAATGTGGCCGGTTTGTATTGAATCTTAGCATGGGACAATTCGTTGGATAGGTAAACAACATAGCTATGACTTCCATGGGATATTTTTGCATTTTTTAGAAATTCAGCCAAAATGGAGGCTAAGAAATTCTCCTCGTTAATTTGGGACATTACTCGTTTTCGACCCTTTTTTAGTAGGAAGGCCATAATGTAGCCGATTTGCATTGAATCTTAGCGTGTGACATTTCGTTGGATAGGTAAACAACATAACTACGACTTCCATGGGACATTTTTTGCATTCTCTAAAAATTTAGCCAAAATGGGGGTTAAGAAAATATCCTCGTTAATTTAGGACATTACTCGTTTTCGACCCATTTTTACTAGGAAGGCCATAAAGTGGCCGGTTTGTATTGAATCTTAGCATGGGACAATTCGTTGGATAGGTAAACAACATAACAACGACTTCCATGGGATATTTTTGCATTCTCTAAAAATTCAGCCAAAATGGAGGTTAAGAAAATCCCCTCGTTAATTTAGGACATTACTCGTTTTCGACCCTTTTTTTATAAGGAAGGTCATAAAGTGGCCGGTTTGTATTGAATCTTAGCATGGGACAATTCGTTGGATAGGTAAACAACATAGCTACGACTTCCATGGGATATTTTTGCATTTTTTAAAAATTCAGCCAAAATGGAGGTTAAGAAAATCTCCTTGTTAATTTGGGACATTACTCGTTTTCGACCCTTTTTTACTAGGAAGGCCATAATGTGGCCGATTTGCATTGAATCTTAGCGTGTGACAATTCGTTGGATAGGTAAACAACATAGCTACGACTTTCATGGGATATTTCTGCATTCTCTAAAAATTTGGGCAAAATGGAGGTTAAGAAAATCTCCTCGTTAATTTAGGACATTACTCGTTTTCGACCCATTTTTACTAGGAAGGCCTTAAAGTGGCCGATTTGTATTGAATCTTAGCATGTGACAATTCGTTGGATAGGTAAACAACATAACTACGACTTCCATGGGATATTTTTGCATTCTCTAAAAATTCAGCCAAAATGGAGGTTAAGAAAATCTCCTCGTTAATTTGGGACATTACTCGTTTTGGACCCTTTTTTAGTAGGAAGGCCATAATGTGGCCGATTTGCATTGAATCTTGGCGTGTGACAATTCGTTGGATAGGTAAACAACATAACTACGACTTCCATGGGATATTTTTGCATTCTCTAAAAATTTAGCCAACATGGAGGTTAAGAAAATCCCCTCGTTAATTTAGGACATTACTCGTTTTCGACCCTTTTTAATAAGGAAGGCCATAAAGTGGCCGGTTTGTATTGAATCTTAGCATGGGACAATTCGTTGGATAGGTAAACAACATAGCTACGACTTCCATGGGATATTTTGTATTTTTTAAAAATTCAGCCAAAATGGAGGTTAAGAAAATCTCCTTGTTAATTTGGGACATTACTCGTTTTCGACCCTTTTTTACTAGGAAGGCCATAATGTGGCCGATTTGCATTGAATCTTAGCGTGTGACAATTCGTTGGATAGGTAAACAACATAACTACGACTTTCATGGGATATTTCTGCATTCTCTAAAAATTTGGGCAAAATGGAGGTTAAGAAAATCTCCTCGTTAATTTGGGACATTACTCGTTTTGGACCCTTTTTTAGTAGGAAGGCCATAATGTGGCCGATTTGCATTGAATCTTGGCGTGTGACAATTTGTTGGATAGGTAAACAACATAACTACGACTTCCATGGGATATTTTTGCATTCTCTAAAAATTTAGCCAAAATGGAGGTTAAGAAAATCCCCTCGTTAATTTAAGACATTACTCGTTTTCGACCCTTTTTTATAAGGAAGGCCATAAAGTGGCCGGTTTGTATTGAATCTTAGCATGGGACAATTCGTTGGATAGGTAAACAACATAGCTACGACTTCCATGGGATATTTTGTATTTTTTAAAAATTCAGCCAAAATGGAGGTTAAGAAAATCTCCTTGTTAATTTGGGACATTACTCGTTTTCGACCCTTTTTTACTAGGAAGGCCATAATGTGGCCGATTTGCATTGAATCTTAGCGTGTGACAATTCGTTGGATAGGTAAACAACATAGCTACGACTTTCATGGGATATTTCTGCATTCTCTAAAAATTTGGGCAAAATGGAGGTTAAGAAAATCTCCTCGTTAATTTAGGACATTACTCGTTTTCGACCCATTTTTACTAGGAAGGCCTTAAAGTGGCCGATTTGTATTGAATCTTAGCATGTGACAATTCGTTGGATAGGTAAACAACATAACTACGACTTCCATGGGATATTTTTGCATTCTCTAAAAATTCAGCCAAAATGGAGGTTAAGAAAATCTCCTCGTTAATTTGGGACATTACTCGTTTTGGACCCTTTTTTAGTAGGAAGGCCATAATGTGGCCGATTTGCATTGAATCCTGGCGTGTGACAATTCGTTGGATAGGTAAACAACATAACTACGACTTCCATGGGATATTTTTGCATTCTCTAAAAATTTAGCCAAAATGGAGGTTAAGAAAATCCCCTCGTTAATTTAGGACATTACTCGTTTTCGACCCTTTTTAATAAGGAAGGCCATAAAGTGGCCGGTTTGTATTGAATCTTAGCATGGGACAATTCGTTGGATAGGTAAACAACATAGCTACGACTTCCATGGGATATTTTGTATTTTTTAAAAATTCAGCCAAAATGGAGGTTAAGAAAATCTCCTTGTTAATTTGGGACATTACTCGTTTTCGACCCTTTTTTACTAGGAAGGCCATAATGTGGCCGATTTGCATTGAATCTTAGCGTGTGACAATTCGTTGGATAGGTAAACAACATAACTACGACTTTCATGGGATATTTCTGCATTCTCTAAAAATTTGGGCAAAATGGAGGTTAAGAAAATCTCCTCGTTAATTTAGGACATTACTCGTTTTCGACCCATATTTACTAGGAAGGCCTTAAAGTGGCCGATTTGTATTGAATCTTAGCATGTGACAATTCGTTGGATAGGTAAACAACATAACTACGACTTCCATGGGATATTTTTGCATTCTCTAAAAATTCAGCCAAAATGGAGGTTAAGAAAATCTCCTCGTTAATTTGGGACATTACTCGTTTTGGACCCTTTTTTAGTAGGAAGGCCATAATGTGGCCGATTTGCATTGAATCTTGGCGTGTGACAATTCGTTGGATAGGTAAACAACATAACTACGACTTCCATGGGATATTTTTGCATTCTCTAAAAATTTAGCCAAAATGGAGGTTAAGAAAATCCCCTCGTTAATTTAGGACATTACTCGTTTTCGACCCTTTTTTATAAGGAAGGCCATAATGTGGCCGGTTTGTATTGAATCTTAGCATGGGACAATTCGTTGGATAGGTAAACAACATAGCTACGACTTCCATGGGATATTTTTGCATTTTTTAAAAATTCAGCCAAAATGGAGGTTATGAAAATCTCCTTGTTAATTTGGAACATTACTCGTTTTAGACCCTTTTTTACCAGGAAGGCCATAATGTGGCCGATTTGCATTGAATCTTAGCGTGTGACAATTCGTTTGATAGGTAAACAACATAACTACGACTTCCATGGGATATTTTTGCATTCTCTAAAAATTTGGGCAAAATGGAGGTTAAGAAAATCTCCTCGTTAATTTAGGACATTACTCGTTTTCGACCCATTTTTACTAGGAAGGCCTTAAAGTGGCCGATTTGTATTGAATCTTAGCATGTGACAATTCGTTGGATAGGTAAACAACATAACTACGACTTCCATGGGATATTTTTGCATTCTCTAAAAATTCAGCCAAAATGGAGGTTAAGAAAATCTCCTCGTTAATTTGGGACATTACTCGTTTTGGACCCTTTTTACTAAGGAAGGCCATAAAGTGGCTGGTTTGTATTGAATCTTAGCATGGGACAATTCGTTGGATAGGTAAACAACATAGCTACGACTTCCATGGGATATTTTGTATTTTTTAAAAATTCAGCCAAAATGGAGGTTAAGAAAATCTCCTTGTTAATTTGGGACATTACTCGTTTTCGACCCTTTTTTACTAGGAAGGCCATAATGTGGCCGATTTGCATTGAATCTTAGCGTGTGACAATTCGTTGGATAGGTAAACAACATAACTACGACTTTCATGGGATATTTCTGCATTCTCTAAAAATTTGGGCAAAATGGAGGTTAAGAAAATCTCCTCGTTAATTTGGGACATTACTCGTTTTGGACCCTTTTTTAGTAGGAAGGCCATAATGTGGCCGATTTGCATTGAATCTTGGCGTGTGACAATTTGTTGGATAGGTAAACAACATAACTACGACTTCCATGGGATATTTTTGCATTCTCTAAAAATTTAGCCAAAATGGAGGTTAAGAAAATCCCCTCGTTAATTTAAGACATTACTCGTTTTCGACCCTTTTTTATAAGGAAGGCCATAAAGTGGCCGGTTTGTATTGAATCTTAGCATGGGACAATTCGTTGGATAGGTAAACAACATAGCTACGACTTCCATGGGATATTTTGTATTTTTTAAAAATTCAGCCAAAATGGAGGTTAAGAAAATCTCCTTGTTAATTTGGGACATTACTCGTTTTCGACCCTTTTTTACTAGGAAGGCCATAATGTGGCCGATTTGCATTGAATCTTAGCGTGTGACAATTCGTTGGATAGGTAAACAACATAGCTACGACTTTCATGGGATATTTCTGCATTCTCTAAAAATTTGGGCAAAATGGAGGTTAAGAAAATCTCCTCGTTAATTTAGGACATTACTCGTTTTCGACCCATTTTTACTAGGAAGGCCTTAAAGTGGCCGATTTGTATTGAATCTTAGCATGTGACAATTCGTTGGATAGGTAAACAACATAACTACGACTTCCATGGGATATTTTTGCATTCTCTAAAAATTCAGCCAAAATGGAGGTTAAGAAAATCTCCTCGTTAATTTGGGACATTACTCGTTTTGGACCCTTTTTTAGTAGGAAGGCCATAATGTGGCCGATTTGCATTGAATCTTGGCGTGTGACAATTCGTTGGATAGGTAAACAACATAACTACGACTTCCATGGGATATTTTTGCATTCTCTAAAAATTTAGCCAAAATGGAGGTTAAGAAAATCCCCTCGTTAATTTAGGACATTACTCGTTTTCGACCCTTTTTAATAAGGAAGGCCATAAAGTGGCCGGTTTGTATTGAATCTTAGCATGGGACAATTCGTTGGATAGGTAAACAACATAGCTACGACTTCCATGGGATATTTTGTATTTTTTAAAAATTCAGCCAAAATGGAGGTTAAGAAAATCTCCTTGTTAATTTGGGACATTACTCGTTTTCGACCCTTTTTTACTAGGAAGGCCATAATGTGGCCGATTTGCATTGAATCTTAGCGTGTGACAATTCGTTGGATAGGTAAACAACATAACTACGACTTTCATTTGATATTTCTGCATTCTCTAAAAATTTGGGCAAAATGGAGGTTAAGAAAATCTCCTCGTTAATTTAGGACATTACTCGTTTTCGACCCATATTTACTAGGAAGGCCTTAAAGTGGCCGATTTGTATTGAATCTTAGCATGTGACAATTCGTTGGATAGGTAAACAACATAACTACGACTTCCATGGGATATTTTTGCATTCTCTAAAAATTCAGCCAAAATGGAGGTTAAGAAAATCTCCTCGTTAATTTGGGACATTACTCGTTTTGGACCCTTTTTTAGTAGGAAGGCCATAATGTGGCCGATTTGCATTGAATCTTGGCGTGTGACAATTCGTTGGATAGGTAAACAACATAACTACGACTTCCATGGGATATTTTTGCATTCTCTAAAAATTTAGCCAAAATGGAGGTTAAGAAAATCCCCTCGTTAATTTAGGACATTACTCGTTTTCGACCCTTTTTTATAAGGAAGGCCATAATGTGGCCGGTTTGTATTGAATCTTAGCATGGGACAATTCGTTGGATAGGTAAACAACATAGCTACGACTTCCATGGGATATTTTTGCATTTTTTAAAAATTCAGCCAAAATGGAGGTTATGAAAATCTCCTTGTTAATTTGGAACATTACTCGTTTTAGATCCTTTTTTACCAGGAAGGCCATAATGTGGCCGATTTGCATTGAATCTTAGCGTGTGACAATTCGTTTGATAGGTAAACAACATAACTACGACTTCCATGGGATATTTTTGCATTCTCTAAAAATTTGGGCAAAATGGAGGTTAAGAAAATCTCCTCGTTAATTTAGGACATTACTCGTTTTCGACCCATTTTTACTAGGAAGGCCTTAAAGTGGCCGATTTGTATTGAATCTTAGCATGTGACAATTCGTTGGATAGGTAAACAACATAACTACGACTTCCATGGGATATTTTTGCATTCTCTAAAAATTCAGCCAAAATGGAGGTTAAGAAAATCTCCTCGTTAATTTGGGACATTACTCGTTTTGGACCCTTTTTACTAAGGAAGGCCATAAAGTGGCCGGTTTGTATTGAATCTTAGCATGGGACAATTCGTTGGATAGGTAAACAACATAGCTACGACTTCCATGGGATATTTTGTATTTTTTAAAAATTCAGCCAAAATGGAGGTTAAGAAAATCTCCTTGTTAATTTGGGACATTACTCGTTTTCGACCCTTTTTTACTAGGAAGGCCATAATGTGGCCGATTTGCATTGAATCTTAGCGTGTGACAATTCGTTGGATAGGTAAACAACATAACTACGACTTTCATGGGATATTTCTGCATTCTCTAAAAATTTGGGCAAAATGGAGGTTAAGAAAATCTCCTCGTTAATTTAGGACATTACTCGTTTTCGACCCATATTTACTAGGAAGGCCTTAAAGTGGCCGATTTGTATTGAATCTTAGCATGTGACAATTCGTTGGATAGATAAACAACATAACTACGACTTCCATGGGATATTTTTGCATTCTCTAAAAATTCAGCCAAAATGGAGGTTAAGAAAATTTCCTCCATTTTGGCTGAATTTTTAAAAAATACAAAATATCCCATGGAAGTCGTAGCTATGTTGTTTACCTATCCAACGAATTGTCCCATGCTAAGATTCAATACAAACCGGCCACTTTATGGCCTTCCTTATTAAAAAGGGTCGAAAACGAGTAATGTCCTAAATTAACGAGGGGATTTTCTTAACCTCCATTTTGGCTAAATTTTTAGAGAATGCAAAAATATCCCATGGAAGTCGTAGTTATGTTGTTTACCTATCCAACGAATTGTCACACGCCAAGATTCAATGCAAATCGGCCACATTATGGCCTTCCTACTAAAAAAGGGTCCAAAACGAGTAATGTCCCAAATTAACGAGGAGATTTTCTTAACCTCCATTTTGGCTGAATTTTTAGAGAATGCAAAAATATCCCATGGAAGTCGTAGTTATGTTGTTTACCTATCCAACGAATTGTCACATGCTAAGATTCAATACAAATCGGCCACTTTAAGGCCTTCCTAGTAAAAATGGGTCGAAAACGAGTAATGTCCTAAATTAACGAGGAGATTTTCTTAACCTCCATTTTGCCCAAATTTTTAGAGAATGCAGAAATATCCCATGAAAGTCGTAGCTATGTTGTTTACCTATCCAACGAATTGTCACACGCTAAGATTCAATGCAAATCGGCCACATTATGGCCTTCCTAGTAAAAAAGGGTCGAAAACGAGTAATGTCCCAAATTAACAAGGAGATTTTCTTAACCTCCATTTTGGCTGAATTTTTAAAAAATACAAAATATCCCATGGAAGTCGTAGCTATGTTGTTTACCTATCCAACGAATTGTCCCATGCTAAGATTCAATACAAACCGGCCACTTTATGGCCTTCCTTATAAAAAAGGGTCGAAAACGAGTAATGTCCTAAATTAACGAGGGGATTTTCTTAACCTCCATTTTGGCTAAATTTTTAGAGAATGCAAAAATATCCCATGGAAGTCGTAGTTATGTTGTTTACCTATCCAACAAATTGTCACACGCCAAGATTCAATGCAAATCGGCCACATTATGGCCTTCTTACTAAAAAAGGGTCCAAAACGAGTAATGTCCCAAATTAACGAGGAGATTTTCTTAACCTCCATTTTGGCTGAATTTTTAGAGAATGCAAAAATATCCCATGGAAGTCGTAGTTATGTTGTTTACCTATCCAACGAATTGTCACAGGCTAAGATTCAATATAAATCGGCCACTTTAAGGCCTTCCTAGTAAAAATGGGTCGAAAACGAGTAATGTCCTAAATTAACGAGGAGATTTTCTTAACCTCCATTTTGCCCAAATTTTTAGAGAATGCAGAAATATCCCATGGAAGTCGTAGTTATGTTGTTTACCTATCCAACGAATTGTCACACGCTAAGATTCAATGCAAATCGGCCACATTAAGGCCTTCCTAGTAAAAAAGGGTCGAAAACGAGTAATGTCCCAAATTAACAAGGAGATTTTCTTAACCTCCATTTTGGCTGAATTTTTAAAAAATGCAAAAATATCCCATGGAAGTCGTAGCTATGTTGTTTACCTATCCAACGAATTGTCCCATGCTAAGATTCAATACAAACCGGCCACTTTATGGCCTTCCTTATAAAAAAAGGGTCGAAAACGAGTAATGTCCTAAATTAACGAGGGGATTTTCATAACCTCCATTTTGGCTGAATTTTTAGAGAATGCAAAAATATCCCATGGAAGTCGTTGTTATGTTGTTTACCTATCCAACGAATTGTCCCATGCTAAGATTCAATACAAACCGGCCACTTTATGGCCTTCCTAGTAAAAATGGGTCGAAAACGAGTAATGTCCTAAATTAACGAGGATATTTTCTTAACCCCCATTTTGGCTAAATTTTTAGAGAATGCAAAAATGTCCCATGGAAGTCGTAGTTATGTTGTTTACCTATCCAACGAAATGTCACACGCTAAGATTCAATGCAAATCGGCTACATTATGGCCTTCCTACTAAAAAAGGGTCGAAAACGAGTAATGTCCCAAATTAACGAGGAGATTTTCTTAGCCTCCATTTTGGCTGAATTTCTAAAAAATGCAAAAATATCCCATGGAAGTCATAGCTATGTTGTTTACCTATCCAACGAATTGTCCCATGCTAAGATTCAATACAAACCGGCCACATTATGGCCTTCCTTATAAAAAAGGGTCGAAAACGAGTAATGTCCTAAATTAACGAGGGGATTTTCTTAACCTCCATTTTGGCTAAATTTTTAGAGAATGCAAAAATATCACATGGAAGTCGTAGTTATATTGTTTACCTATCAAACGAATTGTCACACGCTAAGATTCAATGCAAATCGGCCACATTATGGCCTTCCTGGTAAAAAAGGGTCTAAAACGAGTAATGTTCCAAATTAACAAGGAGATTTTCTTAACCTCCATTTTGGCTGAATTTTTAAAAAATGCAAAAATATCCCATGGAAGTCGTAGCTATGTTGTTTACCTATCCAACGAATTGTCCCATGCTAAGATTCAATACAAACCGGCCACATTATGGCCTTCCTTATAAAAAAGGGTCGAAAACGAGTAATGTCCTAAATTAACGAGGGGATTTTCTTAACCTCCATTTTGGCTAAATTTTTAGAGAATGCAAAAATATCCCATGGAAGTCGTAGTTATGTTGTTTACCTATCCAACGAATTGTCACACGCCAAGATTCAATGCAAATCGGCCACATTATGGCCTTCCTACTAAAAAAGGGTCCAAAACGAGTAATGTCCCAAATTAACGAGGAGATTTTCTTAACCTCCATTTTGGCCGAATTTTTAGAGAATGCAAAAATATCCCATGGAAGTCGTAGTTATGTTGTTTACCTATCCAACGAATTGTCACATGCTAAGATTCAATACAAATCGGCCACTTTAAGGCCTTCCTAGTAAATATGGGTCGAAAACGAGTAATGTCCCAAATTAACAAGGAGATTTTCTTAACCTCCATTTTGGCTGAATTTTTAAAAAATACAAAATATCCCATGGAAGTCGTAGCTATGTTGTTTACCTATCCAACGAATTGTCACACGCTAAGATTCAATGCAAATCGGCCACATTATGGCCTTCCTAGTAAAAAAGGGTCGAAAACGAGTAATGTCCCAAATTAACAAGGAGATTTTCTTAACCTCCATTTTGGCTGAATTTTTAAAAAATACAAAATATCCCATGGAAGTCGTAGCTATGTTGTTTACCTATCCAACGAATTGTCCCATGCTAAGATTCAATACAAACCGGCCACATTATGGCCTTCCTTATAAAAAAGGGTCGAAAACGAGTAATGTCCTAAATTAACGAGGGGATTTTCTTAACCTCCATTTTGGCTAAATTTTTAGAGAATGCAAAAATATCCCATGGAAGTCGTAGTTATGTTGTTTACCTATCCAACGAATTGTCACACGCCAAGATTCAATGCAAATCGGCCACATTATGGCCTTCCTACTAAAAAAGGGTCCAAAACGAGTAATGTCCCAAACTAACGAGGAGATTTTCTTAACCTCCATTTTGGCTGAATTTTTAGAGAATGCAAAAATATCCCATGGAAGTCGTAGTTATGCTGTTTACCTATCCAACGAATCGTCACACGCTAAGATTCAATGCAAATCGGCCACATTATGGCCTTCCTACTAAAAAAGGGTCGAAAACGAGTAATGTCCCAAATTAACGAGGATATTTTCTTAACCCCCATTTTGGCTGAATTTTTAGAGAATGCAAAAATATCCCATGGAAGTCATAGTTATGTTGTTTACATATCCAACGAATTGTCACACGCTAAGATTCAATGCAAATCGGCCACATTATGGCCTTCCTAGTAAAAAAGGGTCGAAAACGAGTAATGTCCCAAATTAACGAGGAGATTTTCTTAACCTCCATTTTGGCTGAATTTTTAAAAGATGCAAAAATATCCCATGGAAGTCGCAGCTATGTTGTTTACCTATCCAACAAATTGTCCCATGCTAAGATTCAATACAAACCGCCCACTTTATGGTCTTACTTATAAAAAAGGGTCGAAAATGAGTAATGTCCTAAATTAACGAGGGGATTTTCTTAACCTCCATTTTGGCTGAATTTTTAGAGAATGTAAAAATATCCCATGGAAGTCGTAGTTATGTTGTTTACCTATCCAACGAATTGTCACACGCTAAGATTCAATGCAAATCGGCCACATTATGGCCTTCCTACTAAAAAAGGGTCGAAAACGAGTAATGTCCCAAATTAACAAGGATATTTTCTTAACCCCCATTTTGGCTGAATTTTTAGAGAATGCAAAAATATCCCATAGAAGTCATAGTTATGTTGTTTACCTATCCAACGAATTGTCCCATGCTAAGATTCAATACAAACCGGCCACTTTATGGCCTTCCTTATAAAAAAGGGTCGAAAACGAGTAATGTCCTAAATTAACGAGGGGATTTTCTTAACCTCCATTTTGGCTGAATTTTTAGAGAATGCAAAAATATCCCATGGAAGTCGTAGTTATGTTGTTTACCTATCCAACGAATTGTCACACGCTAAGATTCAATGCAAATCGGCCACATTATGGCCTTCCTACTAAAAAAGGGTCGAAAACGAGTAATGTCCCAAATTAACGAGGATATTTTCTTAACCCCCATTTTGGCTGAATTTTTAGAGAATGCAAAAATATCCCATGGAAGTCGTAGTTATGTTGTTTACCTATCCAACGAATTGTCACACGCTAAGATTCAATGCAAATCGGCCACATTATGGCCTTCCTACTAAAAAAGGGTCGAAAACGAGTAATGTCCCAAATTAACGAGGATATTTTCTTAACCCCCATTTTGGCTGAATTTTTAGAGAATGCAAAAATATCCCATGGAAGTCGTAGTTATGTTGTTTACCTATCCAACGAATTGTCACACGCTAAGATTCAATGCAAATCGGCCACATTATGGCCTTCCTAGTAAAAAAGGGTCGAAAACGAGTAATGTCCCAAATTAACGAGGAGATTTTCTTAACCTCCATTTTGGCTGAATTTTTAAAAAATGCAAAAATATCCCATGGAAGTCGTAGCTATGTTGTTTACCTATCCAACAAATTGTCCCATGCTAAGATTCAATACAAACCGCCCACTTTATGGCCTTCCTTATAAAAAAGGGTCGAAAACGAGTAATGTCCTAAATTAACGAGGGGATTTTCTTAACCTCCATTTTGGCTGAATTTTTAGAGAATGCAAAAATATCCCATGGAAGTCGTAGTTATGTTGTTTACCTATCCAACGAATTGTCACACGCTAAGATTCAATGCAAATCGGCCACATTATGGCCTTCCTACTAAAAAAGGGTCGAAAACGAGTAATGTCCCAAATTAACAAGGATATTTTCTTAACCCCCATTTTGGCTGAATTTTTAGAGAATGCAAAAATATCCCATGGAAGTCATAGTTATGTTGTTTACCTATCCAACGAATAGTCACACGCTAAGATTCAATGCAAATCGGCCACATTATGGCCTTCCTAGTAAAAATGGGTCGAAAACGAGTAATGTCCCAAATTAACGAGGAGATTTTCTTAACCTCCATTTTGGCTGAATTTTTAAAAAATGCAAAAATATCCCATGGAAGTCGTAGCTATGTTGTTTACCTATCCAACGAATTGTCCCATGCTAAGATTCAATGCAAATCGGCCACATTATGGCCTTCCTACTAAAAAAGGGTCGAAAACGAGTAATGTCCCAAATTAACGAGGATATTTTCTTAACCCCCATTTTGGCTGAATTTTTAGAGAATGCAAAAATATCCCATGGAAGTCGTAGTTATGTTGTTTACCTATCCAACGAATTGTCACACGCTAAGATTCAATGCAAATCGGCCACATTATGGCCTTCCTACTAAAAAAGGGTCGAAAACGAGTAATGTCCCAAATTAACGAGGATATTTTCTTAACCCCCATTTTGGCTGAATTTTTAGAGAATGCAAAAATATCCCATGGAAGTCATAGTTATGTTGTTTACCTATCCAACGAATTGTCACACGCTAAGATTCAATGCAAATCGGCCACATTATGGCCTTCCTACTAAAAAAGGGTCGAAAACGAGTAATGTCAAAAATTAACGAGGATATTTTCTTAACCCCCATTTTGGCTGAATTTTTAGAGAATGCAAAAATATCCCATGGAAGTCGTAGTTATGCTGTTTACCTATCCAACGAATTGTCACACGCTAAGATTCAATGCAAATCGGCCACATTATGGCCTTCCTACTAAAAAAGGGTCGAAAACGAGTAATGTCCCAAATTAACGAGGATATTTTCTTAACCCCCATTTTGGCTGAATTTTTAGAGAATGCAAAAATATCCCATGGAAGTCATAGTTATGTTGTTTACATATCCAACGAATTGTCACACGCTAAGATTCAATGCAAATCGGCCACATTATGGCCTTCCTAGTAAAAAAGGGTCGAAAACGAGTAATGTCCCAAATTAACGAGGAGATTTTCTTAACCTCCATTTTGGCTGAATTTTTAAAAGATGCAAAAATATCCCATGGAAGTCGCAGCTATGTTGTTTACCTATCCAACAAATTGTCCCATGCTAAGATTCAATACAAACCGCCCACTTTATGGTCTTCCTTATAAAAAAGGGTCGAAAATGAGTAATGTCCTAAATTAACGAGGGGATTTTCTTAACCTCCATTTTGGCTGAATTTTTAGAGAATGTAAAAATATCCCATGGAAGTCGTAGTTATGTTGTTTACCTATCCAACGAATTGTCACACGCTAAGATTCAATGCAAATCGGCCACATTATGGCCTTCCTACTAAAAAAGGGTCGAAAACGAGTAATGTCCCAAATTAACAAGGATATTTTCTTAACCCCCATTTTGGCTGAATTTTTAGAGAATGCAAAAATATCCCATGGAAGTCATAGTTATGTTGTTTACCTATCCAACGAATTGTCCCATGCTAAGATTCAATACAAACCGGCCACTTTATGGCCTTCCTTATAAAAAAGGGTCGAAAACGAGTAATGTCCTAAATTAACGAGGGGATTTTCTTAACCTCCATTTTGGCTGAATTTTTAGAGAATGCAAAAATATCCCATGGAAGTCGTAGTTATGTTGTTTACCTATCCAACGAATTGTCACACGCTAAGATTCAATGCAAATCGGCCACATTATGGCCTTCCTAGTAAAAAAGGGTCGAAAACGAGTAATGTCCCAAATTAACGAGGAGATTTTCTTAACCTCCATTTTGGCTGAATTTTTAAAAGATGCAAAAATATCCCATGGAAGTCGCAGCTATGTTGTTTACCTATCCAACAAATTGTCCCATGCTAAGATTCAATACAAACCGCCCACTTTATGGTCTTCCTTATAAAAAAGGGTCGAAAATGAGTAATGTCCTAAATTAACGAGGGGATTTTCTTAACCTCCATTTTGGCTGAATTTTTAGAGAATGTAAAAATATCCCATGGAAGTCGTAGTTATGTTGTTTACCTATCCAACGAATTGTCACACGCTAAGATTCAATGCAAATCGGCCACATTATGGCCTTCCTACTAAAAAAGGGTCGAAAACGAGTAATGTCCCAAATTAACAAGGATATTTTCTTAACCCCCATTTTGGCTGAATTTTTAGAGAATGCAAAAATATCCCATGGAAGTCATAGTTATGTTGTTTACCTATCCAACGAATTGTCCCATGCTAAGATTCAATACAAACCGGCCACTTTATGGCCTTCCTTATAAAAAAGGGTCGAAAACGAGTAATGTCCTAAATTAACGAGGGGATTTTCTTAACCTCCATTTTGGCTGAATTTTTAGAGAATGCAAAAATATCCCATGGAAGTCGTAGTTATGTTGTTTACCTATCCAACGAATTGTCACACGCTAAGATTCAATGCAAATCGGCCACATTATGGCCTTCCTACTAAAAAAGGGTCGAAAACGAGTAATGTCCCAAATTAACGAGGATATTTTCTTAACCCCCATTTTGGCTGAATTGTTAGAGAATGCAAAAATATCCCATGGAAGTCGTAGTTATGTTGTTTACCTATCCAACGAATTGTCACACGCTAAGATTCAATGCAAATCGGCCACATTATGGCCTTCCTACTAAAAAAGGGTCGAAAACGAGTAATGTCCCAAATTAACGAGGATATTTTCTTAACCCCCATTTTGGCTGAATTTTTAGAGAATGCAAAAATATCCCATGGAAGTCATAGTTATGTTGTTTACATATCCAACGAATTGTCACACGCTAAGATTCAATGCAAATCGGCCACATTATGGCCTTCCTAGTAAAAAAGGGTCGAAAACGAGTAATGTCCCAAATTAACGAGGAGATTTTCTTAACCTCCATTTTGGCTGAATTTTTAAAAGATGCAAAAATATCCCATGGAAGTCGCAGCTATGTTGTTTACCTATCCAACAAATTGTCCCATGCTAAGATTCAATACAAACCGCCCACTTTATGGTCTTCCTTATAAAAAAGGGTCGAAAATGAGTAATGTCCTAAATTAACGAGGGGATTTTCTTAACCTCCATTTTGGCTGAATTTTTAGAGAATGTAAAAATATCCCATGGAAGTCGTAGTTATGTTGTTTACCTATCCAACGAATTGTCACACGCTAAGATTCAATGCAAATCGGCCACATTATGGCCTTCCTACTAAAAAAGGGTCGAAAACGAGTAATGTCCCAAATTAACAAGGATATTTTCTTAACCCCCATTTTGGCTGAATTTTTAGAGAATGCAAAAATATCCCATGGAAGTCATAGTTATGTTGTTTACCTATCCAACGAATTGTCCCATGCTAAGATTCAATACAAACCGGCCACTTTATGGCCTTCCTTATAAAAAAGGGTCGAAAACGAGTAATGTCCTAAATTAACGAGGGGATTTTCTTAACCTCCATTTTGGCTGAATTTTTAGAGAATGCAAAAATATCCCATGGAAGTCGTAGTTATGTTGTTTACCTATCCAACGAATTGTCACACGCTAAGATTCAATGCAAATCGGCCACATTATGGCCTTCCTACTAAAAAAGGGTCGAAAACGAGTAATGTCCCAAATTAACGAGGATATTTTCTTAACCCCCATTTTGGCTGAATTGTTAGAGAATGCAAAAATATCCCATGGAAGTCGTAGTTATGTTGTTTACCTATCCAACGAATTGTCACACGCTAAGATTCAATGCAAATCGGCCACATTATGGCCTTCCTACTAAAAAAGGGTCGAAAACGAGTAATGTCCCAAATTAACGAGGATATTTTCTTAACCCCCATTTTGGCTGAATTTTTAGAGAATGCAAAAATATCCCATGGAAGTCGTAGTTATGTTGTTTACCTATCCAACGAATTGTCACACGCTAAGATTCAATGCAAATCGGCCACATTATGGCCTTCCTACCAAAAAAGGGTCAAAAACGAGTAATGTCCCAAATTAACGAGGATATTTTCTTAACCCCCATTTTGGCTGAATTTTTAGAGAATGCAAAAATATCCCATGGAAGTCATAGTTATGTTGTTTACCTATCCAACGAATTGTCACACGCTAAGATTCAATGCAAATCGGCCACATTATGGCCTTCCTAGTAAAAAAGGGTCGAAAACGAGTAATGTCCCAAATTAACGAGGAGATTTTCTTAACCTCCATTTTGGCTGAATTTTTAAAAGATGCAAAAATATCCCATGGAAGTCGCAGCTATGTTGTTTACCTATCCAACAAATTGTCCCATGCTAAGATTCAATACAAACCGCCCACTTTATGGTCTTCCTTATAAAAAAGGGTCGAAAATGAGTAATGTCCTAAATTAACGAGGGGATTTTCTTAACTTCCATTTTGGCTGAATTTTTAGAGAATGTAAAAATATCCTATGGAAGTCGTAGTTATGTTGTTTACCTATCCAACGAATTGTCACACGCTAAGATTCAATGCAAATCGGCCACATTATGGCCTTCCTACTAAAAAAGGGTCGAAAACGAGTAATGTCCCAAATTAACAAGGATATTTTCTTAACCCCCATTTTGGCTGAATTTTTAGAGAATGCAAAAATATCCCATGGAAGTCATAGTTATGTTGTTTACCTATCCAACGAATTGTCCCATGCTAAGATTCAATACAAACCGGCCACTTTATGGCCTTCCTTATAAAAAAGGGTCGAAAACGAGTAATGTCCTAAATTAACGAGGGGATTTTCTTAACCTCCATTTTGGCTGAATTTTTAGAGAATGCAAAAATATCCCATGGAAGTCGTAGTTATGTTGTTTACCTATCCAACGAATTGTCACACGCTAAGATTCAATGCAAATCGGCCACATTATGGCCTTCCTACTAAAAAAGAGTCGAAAACGAGTAATGTCCCAAATTAACGAGGATATTTTCTTAACCCCCATTTTGGCTGAATTTTTAGAGAATGCAAAAATATCCCATGGAAGTCGTAGTTATGTTGTTTACCTATCCAACAAATTGTCACACGCTAAGATTCAATGCAAATCGGCCACATTATGGCCTTCCTACTAAAAAAGGGTCGAAAACGAGTAATGTCCCAAATTAACGAGGTATTTTCTTAACCCCCATTTTGGCTGAATTTTTAGAGAATGCAAAAATATCCCATGGAAGTCATAGTTATGTTGTTTATCTATCCAACGAATTGTCACACGCTAAGATTCAATGCAAATCGGCCACATTATGGCCTTCCTACTAAAAAAGGGTCGAAAACGAGTAATGTCAAAAATTAACGAGGATATTTTCTTAACCCCCATTTTGGCTGAATTTTTAGAGAATGCAAAAATATCCCATGGAAGTCGTAGTTATGTTGTTTACCTATCCAACGAATTGTCACACGCTAAGATTCAATGCAAATCGGCCACATTATGGCCTTCCTACTAAAAAAGGGTCGAAAACGAGTAATGTCCCAAATTAACGAAGATATTTTCTTAACCCCCATTTTGGCTGAATTGTTAGAGAATGCAAAAATATCCCATGGAAGTCGTAGTTATGTTGTTTACCTATCCAACGAATTGTCACACGCTAAGATTCAATGCAAATCGGCCACATTATGGCCTTCCTACTAAAAAAGGGTCGAAAACGAGTAATGTCCCAAATTAACGAGGATATTTTCTTAACCCCCATTTTGGCTGAATTGTTAGAGAATGCAAAAATATCCCATGGAAGTCGTAGTTATGTTGTTTACCTATCCAACGAATTGTCACACGCTAAGATTCAATGCAAATCGGCCACATTATGGCCTTCCTACTAAAAAAGGGTCGAAAACGAGTAATGTCCCAAATTAACGAGGATATTTTCTTAACCCCCATTTTGGCTGAATTTTTAGAGAATGCAAAAATATCCCATGGAAGTCGTAGTTATGTTGTTTACCTATCCAACGAATTGTCACACGCTAAGATTCAATGCAAATCGGCCACATTATGGCCTTCCTACTAAAAAAGGGTCGAAAACGAGTAATGTCCCAAATTAACGAGGATATTTTCTTAACCCCCATTTTGGCTGAATTGTTAGAGAATGCAAAAATATCCCATGGAAGTCGTAGTTATGTTGTTTACCTATCCAACGAATTGTCACACGCTAAGATTCAATGCAAATCGGCCACATTATGGCCTTCCTACTAAAAAAGGGTCGAAAACGAGTAATGTCCCAAATTAACGAGGATATTTTCTTAACCCCCATTTTGGCTGAATTTTTAGAGAATGCAAAAATATCCCATGGAAGTCGTAGTTATGTTGTTTACCTATCCAACGAATTGTCACACGCTAAGATTCAATGCAAATCGGCCACATTATGGCCTTCCTACCAAAAAAGGGTCAAAAACGAGTAATGTCCCAAATTAACGAGGATATTTTCTTAACCCCCATTTTGGCTGAATTTTTAGAGAATGCAAAAATATCCCATGGAAGTCATAGTTATGTTGTTTACCTATCCAACGAATTGTCACACGCTAAGATTCAATGCAAATCGGCCACATTATGGCCTTCCTAGTAAAAAAGGGTCGAAAACGAGTAATGTCCCAAATTAACGAGGAGATTTTCTTAACCTCCATTTTGGCTGAATTTTTAATAGATGCAAAAATATCCCATGGAAGTCGCAGCTATGTTGTTTACCTATCCAACAAATTGTCCCATGCTAAGATTCAATACAAACCGCCCACTTTATGGTCTTCCTTATAAAAAAGGGTCGAAAATGAGTAATGTCCTAAATTAACGAGGGGATTTTCTTAACTTCCATTTTGGCTGAATTTTTAGAGAATGTAAAAATATCCTATGGAAGTCGTAGTTATGTTGTTTACCTATCCAACGAATTGTCACACGCTAAGATTCAATGCAAATCGGCCACATTATGGCCTTCCTACTAAAAAAGGGTCGAAAACGAGTAATGTCCCAAATTAACAAGGATATTTTCTTAACCCCCATTTTGGCTGAATTTTTAGAGAATGCAAAAATATCCCATGGAAGTCATAGTTATGTTGTTTACCTATCCAACGAATTGTCCCATGCTAAGATTCAATACAAACCGGCCACTTTATGGCCTTCCTTATAAAAAAGGGTCGAAAACGAGTAATGTCCTAAATTAACGAGGGGATTTTCTTAACCTCCATTTTGGCTGAATTTTTAGAGAATGCAAAAATATCCCATGGAAGTCGTAGTTATGTTGTTTACCTATCCAACGAATTGTCACACGCTAAGATTCAATGCAAATCGGCCACATTATGGCCTTCCTACTAAAAAAGAGTCGAAAACGAGTAATGTCCCAAATTAACGAGGATATTTTCTTAACCCCCATTTTGGCTGAATTTTTAGAGAATGCAAAAATATCCCATGGAAGTCGTAGTTATGTTGTTTACCTATCCAACAAATTGTCACACGCTAAGATTCAATGCAAATCGGCCACATTATGGCCTTCCTACTAAAAAAGGGTCGAAAACGAGTAATGTCCCAAATTAACGAGGTATTTTCTTAACCCCCATTTTGGCTGAATTTTTAGAGAATGCAAAAATATCCCATGGAAGTCATAGTTATGTTGTTTATCTATCCAACGAATTGTCACACGCTAAGATTCAATGCAAATCGGCCACATTATGGCCTTCCTACTAAAAAAGGGTCGAAAACGAGTAATGTCAAAAATTAACGAGGATATTTTCTTAACCCCCATTTTGGCTGAATTTTTAGAGAATGCAAAAATATCCCATGGAAGTCGTAGTTATGTTGTTTACCTATCCAACGAATTGTCACACGCTAAGATTCAATGCAAATCGGCCACATTATGGCCTTCCTACTAAAAAAGGGTCGAAAACGAGTAATGTCCCAAATTAACGAGGATATTTTCTTAACCCCCATTTTGGCTGAATTGTTAGAGAATGCAAAAATATCCCATGGAAGTCGTAGTTATGTTGTTTACCTATCCAACGAATTGTCACACGCTAAGATTCAATGCAAATCGGCCACATTATGGCCTTCCTACTAAAAAAGGGTCGAAAACGAGTAATGTCCCAAATTAACGAGGATATTTTCTTAACCCCCATTTTGGCTGAATTGTTAGAGAATG
The DNA here is from genome assembly GCF_051527215.1 of Medicago sativa. NCBI lineage: Eukaryota > Viridiplantae > Streptophyta > Magnoliopsida > Fabales > Fabaceae > Medicago > Medicago sativa. The sequence continues at coordinate 98,642,565 of NC_140754.1, read as the reverse complement.
CAAAAATATCCCATGGAAGTCGTAGTTATGTTGTTTACCTATCCAACGAATTGTCACACGCTAAGATTCAATGCAAATCGGCCACATTATGGCCTTCCTACTAAAAAAGGGTCGAAAACGAGTAATGTCCCAAATTAACGAGGATATTTTCTTAACCCCCATTTTGGCTGAATTTTTAGAGAATGCAAAAATATCCCATGGAAGTCGTAGTTATGTTGTTTACCTATCCAACGAATTGTCACACGCTAAGATTCAATGCAAATCGGCCACATTATGGCCTTCCTACTAAAAAAGGGTCGAAAACGAGTAATGTCCCAAATTAACGAGGATATTTTCTTAACCCCCATTTTGGCTGAATTGTTAGAGAATGCAAAAATATCCCATGGAAGTCGTAGTTATGTTGTTTACCTATCCAACGAATTGTCACACGCTAAGATTCAATGCAAATCGGCCACATTATGGCCTTCCTACTAAAAAAGGGTCGAAAACGAGTAATGTCCCAAATTAACAAGGATATTTTCTTAACCCCCATTTTGGCTGAATTTTTAGAGAATGCAAAAATATCCCATGGAAGTCATAGTTATGTTGTTTACCTATCCAACGAATTGTCCCATGCTAAGATTCAATACAAACCGGCCACTTTATGGCCTTCCTTATAAAAAAGGGTCGAAAACGAGTAATGTCCTAAATTAACGAGGGGATTTTCTTAACCTCCATTTTGGCTGAATTTTTAGAGAATGCAAAAATATCCCATGGAAGTCGTAGTTATGTTGTTTACCTATCCAACGAATTGTCACACGCTAAGATTCAATGCAAATCGGCCACATTATGGCCTTCCTACTAAAAAAGAGTCGAAAACGAGTAATGTCCCAAATTAACGAGGATATTTTCTTAACCCCCATTTTGGCTGAATTTTTAGAGAATGCAAAAATATCCCATGGAAGTCGTAGTTATGTTGTTTACCTATCCAACAAATTGTCACACGCTAAGATTCAATGCAAATCGGCCACATTATGGCCTTCCTACTAAAAAAGGGTCGAAAACGAGTAATGTCCCAAATTAACGAGGTATTTTCTTAACCCCCATTTTGGCTGAATTTTTAGAGAATGCAAAAATATCCCATGGAAGTCATAGTTATGTTGTTTATCTATCCAACGAATTGTCACACGCTAAGATTCAATGCAAATCGGCCACATTATGGCCTTCCTACTAAAAAAGGGTCGAAAACGAGTAATGTCAAAAATTAACGAGGATATTTTCTTAACCCCCATTTTGGCTGAATTTTTAGAGAATGCAAAAATATCCCATGGAAGTCGTAGTTATGTTGTTTACCTATCCAACGAATTGTCACACGCTAAGATTCAATGCAAATCGGCCACATTATGGCCTTCCTACTAAAAAAGGGTCGAAAACGAGTAATGTCCCAAATTAACGAGGATATTTTCTTAACCCCCATTTTGGCTGAATTGTTAGAGAATGCAAAAATATCCCATGGAAGTCGTAGTTATGTTGTTTACCTATCCAACGAATTGTCACACGCTAAGATTCAATGCAAATCGGCCACATTATGGCCTTCCTACTAAAAAAGGGTCGAAAACGAGTAATGTCCCAAATTAACGAGGATATTTTCTTAACCCCCATTTTGGCTGAATTGTTAGAGAATGCAAAAATATCCCATGGAAGTCGTAGTTATGTTGTTTACCTATCCAACGAATTGTCACACGCTAAGATTCAATGCAAATCGGCCACATTATGGCCTTCCTACTAAAAAAGGGTCGAAAACGAGTAATGTCCCAAATTAACGAGGATATTTTCTTAACCCCCATTTTGGCTGAATTTTTAGAGAATGCAAAAATATCCCATGGAAGTCGTAGTTATGTTGTTTACCTATCCAACGAATTGTCACACGCTAAGATTCAATGCAAATCGGCCACATTATGGCCTTCCTACTAAAAAAGGGTCGAAAACGAGTAATGTCCCAAATTAACGAGGATATTTTCTTAACCCCCATTTTGGCTGAATTGTTAGAGAATGCAAAAATATCCCATGGAAGTCGTAGTTATGTTGTTTACCTATCCAACGAATTGTCACACGCTAAGATTCAATGCAAATCGGCCACATTATGGCCTTCCTACTAAAAAAGGGTCGAAAACGAGTAATGTCCCAAATTAACGAGGATATTTTCTTAACCCCCATTTTGGCTGAATTTTTAGAGAATGCAAAAATATCCCATGGAAGTCGTAGTTATGTTGTTTACCTATCCAACGAATTGTCACACGCTAAGATTCAATGCAAATCGGCCACATTATGGCCTTCCTACCAAAAAAGGGTCAAAAACGAGTAATGTCCCAAATTAACGAGGATATTTTCTTAACCCCCATTTTGGCTGAATTTTTAGAGAATGCAAAAATATCCCATGGAAGTCATAGTTATGTTGTTTACCTATCCAACGAATTGTCACACGCTAAGATTCAATGCAAATCGGCCACATTATGGCCTTCCTAGTAAAAAAGGGTCAAAAACGAGTAATGTCCCAAATTAACGAGGAGATTTTCTTAACCTCCATTTTGGCTGAATTTTTAAAAGATGCAAAAATATCCCATGGAAGTCGCAGCTATGTTGTTTACCTATCCAACAAATTGTCCCATGCTAAGATTCAATACAAACCGCCCACTTTATGGTCTTCCTTATAAAAAAGGGTCGAAAATGAGTAATGTCCTAAATTAACGAGGGGATTTTCTTAACTTCCATTTTGGCTGAATTTTTAGAGAATGTAAAAATATCCTATGGAAGTCGTAGTTATGTTGTTTACCTATCCAACGAATTGTCACACGCTAAGATTCAATGCAAATCGGCCACATTATGGCCTTCCTACTAAAAAAGGGTCGAAAACGAGTAATGTCCCAAATTAACAAGGATATTTTCTTAACCCCCATTTTGGCTGAATTTTTAGAGAATGCAAAAATATCCCATGGAAGTCATAGTTATGTTGTTTACCTATCCAACGAATTGTCCCATGCTAAGATTCAATACAAACCGGCCACTTTATGGCCTTCCTTATAAAAAAGGGTCGAAAACGAGTAATGTCCTAAATTAACGAGGGGATTTTCTTAACCTCCATTTTGGCTGAATTTTTAGAGAATGCAAAAATATCCCATGGAAGTCGTAGTTATGTTGTTTACCTATCCAACGAATTGTCACACGCTAAGATTCAATGCAAATCGGCCACATTATGGCCTTCCTACTAAAAAAGAGTCGAAAACGAGTAATGTCCCAAATTAACGAGGATATTTTCTTAACCCCCATTTTGGCTGAATTTTTAGAGAATGCAAAAATATCCCATGGAAGTCGTAGTTATGTTGTTTACCTATCCAACAAATTGTCACACGCTAAGATTCAATGCAAATCGGCCACATTATGGCCTTCCTACTAAAAAAGGGTCGAAAACGAGTAATGTCCCAAATTAACGAGGTATTTTCTTAACCCCCATTTTGGCTGAATTTTTAGAGAATGCAAAAATATCCCATGGAAGTCATAGTTATGTTGTTTATCTATCCAACGAATTGTCACACGCTAAGATTCAATGCAAATCGGCCACATTATGGCCTTCCTACTAAAAAAGGGTCGAAAACGAGTAATGTCAAAAATTAACGAGGATATTTTCTTAACCCCCATTTTGGCTGAATTTTTAGAGAATGCAAAAATATCCCATGGAAGTCGTAGTTATGTTGTTTACCTATCCAACGAATTGTCACACGCTAAGATTCAATGCAAATCGGCCACATTATGGCCTTCCTACCAAAAAAGGGTCGAAAACGAGTAATGTCCCAAATTAACGAGGATATTTTCTTAACCCCCATTTTGGCTGAATTTTTAGAGAATGCAAAAATATCCCATGGAAGTCATAGTTATGTTGTTTACATATCCAACGAATTGTCACACGCTAAGATTCAATGCAAATCGGCCACATTATGGCCTTCCTAGTAAAAAAGGGTCGAAAACGAGTAATGTCCCAAATTAACGAGGAGATTTTCTTAACCTCCATTTTGGCTGAATTTTTAAAAGATGCAAAAATATCCCATGGAAGTCGCAGCTATGTTGTTTACCTATCCAACAAATTGTCCCATGCTAAGATTCAATACAAACCGCCCACTTTATGGTCTTCCTTATAAAAAAGGGTCGAAAATGAGTAATGTCCTAAATTAACGAGGGGATTTTCTTAACCTCCATTTTGGCTGAATTTTTAGAGAATGTAAAAATATCCTATGGAAGTCGTAGTTATGTTGTTTACCTATCCAACGAATTGTCACACGCTAAGATTCAATGCAAATCGGCCACATTATGGCCTTCCTACTAAAAAAGGGTCGAAAACGAGTAATGTCCCAAATTAACAAGGATATTTTCTTAACCCCCATTTTGGCTGAATTTTTAGAGAATGCAAAAATATCCCATGGAAGTCATAGTTATGTTGTTTACCTATCCAACGAATTGTCCCATGCTAAGATTCAATACAAACCGGCCACTTTATGGCCTTCCTTATAAAAAAGGGTCGAAAACGAGTAATGTCCTAAATTAACGAGGGGATTTTCTTAACCTCCATTTTGGCTGAATTTTTAGAGAATGCAAAAATATCCCATGGAAGTCGTAGTTATGTTGTTTACCTATCCAACGAATTGTCACATGCTAAGATTCAATGCAAATCGGCCACATTATGGCCTTCCTACTAAAAAAGGGTCGAAAACGAGTAATGTCCCAAATTAACGAGGATATTTTCTTAACCCCCATTTTGGCTGAATTTTTAGAGAATGCAAAAATATCCCATGGAAGTCGTAGTTATGTTGTTTACCTATCCAACGAATTGTCACACGCTAAGATTCAATGCAAATCGGCCACATTATGGCCTTCCTACTAAAAAAGGGTCGAAAACGAGTAATGTCCCAAATTAACGAGGATATTTTCTTAACCCCCATTTTGGCTGAATTTTTTGAGAATGCAAAAATATCCCATGGAAGTCATAGTTATGTTGTTTATCTATCCAACGAATTGTCACACGCTAAGATTCAATGCAAATCGGCCACATTATGGCCTTCCTACTAAAAAAGGGTCGAAAACGAGTAATGTCAAAAATTAACGAGGATATTTTCTTAACCCCCATTTTGGCTGAATTTTTAGAGAATGCAAAAATATCCCATGGAAGTCGTAGTTATGCTGTTTACCTATCCAACGAATTGTCACACGCTAAGATTCAATGCAAATCGGCCACATTATGGCCTTCCTACTAAAAAAGGGTCGAAAACGAGTAATGTCCCAAATTAACGAGGATATTTTCTTAACCCCCATTTTGGCTGAATTTTTAGAGAATGCAAAAATATCCCATGGAAGTCATAGTTATGTTGTTTACATATCCAACGAATTGTCACACGCTAAGATTCAATGCAAATCGGCCACATTATGGCCTTCCTAGTAAAAAAGGGTCGAAAACGAGTAATGTCCCAAATTAACGAGGAGATTTTCTTAACCTCCATTTTGGCTGAATTTTTAAAAAATGCAAAAATATCCCATGGAAGTCGTAGCTATGTTGTTTACCTATCCAACAAATTGTCCCATGCTAAGATTCAATACAAACCGCCCACTTTATGGCCTTCCTTATAAAAAAGGGTCGAAAACGAGTAATGTCCTAAATTAACGAGGGGATTTTCTTAACCTCCATTTTGGCTGAATTTTTAGAGAATGCAAAAATATCCCATGGAAGTCGTAGTTATGTTGTTTACCTATCCAACGAATTGTCACACGCTAAGATTCAATGCAAATCGGCCACATTATGGCCTTCCTACTAAAAAAGGGTCGAAAACGAGTAATGTCCCAAATTAACAAGGATATTTTCTTAACCCCCATTTTGGCTGAATTTTTAGAGAATGCAAAAATATCCCATGGAAGTCATAGTTATGTTGTTTACCTATCCAACGAATAGTCACACGCTAAGATTCAATGCAAATCGGCCACATTATGGCCTTCCTAGTAAAAATGGGTCGAAAACGAGTAATGTCCCAAATTAACGAGGAGATTTTCTTAACCTCCATTTTGGCTGAATTTTTAAAAAATGCAAAAATATCCCATGGAAGTCGTAGCTATGTTGTTTACCTATCCAACGAATTGTCCCATGCTAAGATTCAATGCAAATCGGCCACATTATGGCCTTCCTACTAAAAAAGGGTCGAAAACGAGTAATGTCCCAAATTAACGAGGATATTTTCTTAACCCCCATTTTGGCTGAATTTTTAGAGAATGCAAAAATATCCCATGGAAGTCGTAGTTATGTTGTTTACCTATCCAACGAATTGTCACACGCTAAGATTCAATGCAAATCGGCCACATTATGGCCTTCCTACTAAAAAAGGGTCGAAAACGAGTAATGTCCCAAATTAACGAGGATATTTTCTTAACCCCCATTTTGGCTGAATTTTTAGAGAATGCAAAAATATCCCATGGAAGTCATAGTTATGTTGTTTACCTATCCAACGAATTGTCACACGCTAAGATTCAATGCAAATCGGCCACATTATGGCCTTCCTACTAAAAAAGGGTCGAAAACGAGTAATGTCAAAAATTAACGAGGATATTTTCTTAACCCCCATTTTGGCTGAATTTTTAGAGAATGCAAAAATATCCCATGGAAGTCGTAGTTATGCTGTTTACCTATCCAACGAATTGTCACACGCTAAGATTCAATGCAAATCGGCCACATTATGGCCTTCCTACTAAAAAAGGGTCGAAAACGAGTAATGTCCCAAATTAACGAGGATATTTTCTTAACCCCCATTTTGGCTGAATTTTTAGAGAATGCAAAAATATCCCATGGAAGTCATAGTTATGTTGTTTACATATCCAACAAATTGTCACACGCTAAGATTCAATGCAAATCGGCCACATTATGGCCTTCCTAGTAAAAAAGGGTCGAAAACGAGTAATGTCCCAAATTAACGAGGAGATTTTCTTAACCTCCATTTTGGCTGAATTTTTAAAAAATGCAAAAATATCCCATGGAAGTCGTAGCTATGTTGTTTACCTATCCAACAAATTGTCCCATGCTAAGATTCAATACAAACCGCCCACTTTATGGCCTTCCTTATAAAAAAGGGTCGAAAACGAGTAATGTCCTAAATTAACGAGGGGATTTTCTTAACCTCCATTTTGGCTGAATTTTTAGAGAATGCAAAAATATCCCATGGAAGTCGTAGTTATGTTGTTTACCTATCCAACGAATTGTCACACGCTAAGATTCAATGCAAATCGGCCACATTATGGCCTTCCTACTAAAAAAGGGTCGAAAACGAGTAATGTCCCAAATTAACAAGGATATTTTCTTAACCCCCATTTTGGCTGAATTTTTAGAGAATGCAAAAATATCCCATGGAAGTCATAGTTATGTTGTTTACCTATCCAACGAATAGTCACACGCTAAGATTCAATGCAAATCGGCCACATTATGGCCTTCCTAGTAAAAATGGGTCGAAAACGAGTAATGTCCCAAATTAACGAGGAGATTTTCTTAACCTCCATTTTGGCTGAATTTTTAAAAAATGCAAAAATATCCCATGGAAGTCGTAGCTATGTTGTTTACCTATCCAACGAATTGTCCCATGCTAAGATTCAATGCAAATCGGCCACATTATGGCCTTCCTACTAAAAAAGGGTCGAAAACGAGTAATGTCCCAAATTAACGAGGATATTTTCTTAACCCCCATTTTGGCTGAATTTTTAGAGAATGCAAAAATATCCCATGGAAGTCGTAGTTATGTTGTTTACCTATCCAACGAATTGTCACACGCTAAGATTCAATGCAAATCGGCCACATTATGGCCTTCCTACTAAAAAAGGGTCGAAAACGAGTAATGTCCCAAATTAACGAGGATATTTTCTTAACCCCCATTTTGGCTGAATTTTTAGAGAATGCAAAAATATCCCATGGAAGTCATAGTTATGTTGTTTACCTATCCAACGAATTGTCACACGCTAAGATTCAATGCAAATCGGCCACATTATGGCCTTCCTACTAAAAAAGGGTCGAAAACGAGTAATGTCCCAAATTAACGAGGATATTTTCTTAACCCCCATTTTGGCTGAATTTTTAGAGAATGCAAAAATATCCCATGGAAGTCATAGTTATGTTGTTTACCTATCCAACGAATTGTCACACGCTAAGATTCAATGCAAATCGGCCACATTATGGCCTTCCTACTAAAAAAGGGTCGAAAACGAGTAATGTCAAAAATTAACGAGGATATTTTCTTAACCCCCATTTTGGCTGAATTTTTAGAGAATGCAAAAATATCCCATGGAAGTCGTAGTTATGCTGTTTACCTATCCAACGAATTGTCACACGCTAAGATTCAATGCAAATCGGCCACATTATGGCCTTCCTACTAAAAAAGGGTCGAAAACGAGTAATGTCCCAAATTAACGAGGATATTTTCTTAACCCCCATTTTGGCTGAATTTTTAGAGAATGCAAAAATATCCCATGGAAGTCATAGTTATGTTGTTTACATATCCAACAAATTGTCACACGCTAAGATTCAATGCAAATCGGCCACATAATGGCCTTCCTAGTAAAAAAGGGTCGAAAACGAGTAATGTCCCAAATTAACGAGGAGATTTTCTTAACCTCCATTTTGGCTGAATTTTTAAAAAATGCAAAAATATCCCATGGAAGTCGTAGCTATGTTGTTTACCTATCCAACAAATTGTCCCATGCTAAGATTCAATACAAACCGCCCACTTTATGGCCTTCCTTATAAAAAAGGGTCGAAAACGAGTAATGTCCTAAATTAACGAGGGGATTTTCTTAACCTCCATTTTGGCTGAATTTTTAGAGAATGCAAAAATATCCCATGGAAGTCGTAGTTATGTTGTTTACCTATCCAACGAATTGTCACACGCTAAGATTCAATGCAAATCGGCCACATTATGGCCTTCCTACTAAAAAAGGGTCGAAAACGAGTAATGTCCCAAATTAACAAGGATATTTTCTTAACCCCCATTTTGGCTGAATTTTTAGAGAATGCAAAAATATCCCATGGAAGTCATAGTTATGTTGTTTACCTATCCAACGAATAGTCACACGCTAAGATTCAATGCAAATCGGCCACATTATGGCCTTCCTAGTAAAAATGGGTCGAAAACGAGTAATGTCCCAAATTAACGAGGAGATTTTCTTAACCTCCATTTTGGCTGAATTTTTAAAAAATGCAAAAATATCCCATGGAAGTCGTAGCTATGTTGTTTACCTATCCAACGAATTGTCCCATGCTAAGATTCAATGCAAATCGGCCACATTATGGCCTTCCTACTAAAAAAGGGTCGAAAACGAGTAATGTCCCAAATTAACGAGAATATTTTCTTAACCCCCATTTTGGCTGAATTTTTAGAGAATGCAAAAATATCCCATGGAAGTCGTAGTTATGTTGTTTACCTATCCAACGAATTGTCACACGCTAAGATTCAATGCAAATCGGCCACATTATGGCCTTCCTACTAAAAAAGGGTCGAAAACGAGTAATGTCCCAAATTAACGAGGATATTTTCTTAACCCCCATTTTGGCTGAATTTTTAGAGAATGCAAAAATATCCCATGGAAGTCATAGTTATGTTGTTTACCTATCCAACGAATTGTCACACGCTAAGATTCAATGCAAATCGGCCACATTATGGCCTTCCTACTAAAAAAGGGTCGAAAACGAGTAATGTCCCAAATTAACGAGGATATTTTCTTAACCCCCATTTTGGCTGAATTTTTAGAGAATGCAAAAATATCCCATGGAAGTCATAGTTATGTTGTTTACCTATCCAACGAATTGTCACACGCTAAGATTCAATGCAAATCGGCCACATTATGGCCTTCCTACTAAAAAAGGGTCGAAAACGAGTAATGTCAAAAATTAACGAGGATATTTTCTTAACCCCCATTTTGGCTGAATTTTTAGAGAATGCAAAAATATCCCATGGAAGTCGTAGTTATGCTGTTTACCTATCCAACGAATTGTCACACGCTAAGATTCAATGCAAATCGGCCACATTATGGCCTTCCTACTAAAAAAGGGTCGAAAACGAGTAATGTCCCAAATTAACAAGGATATTTTCTTAACCCCCATTTTGGCTGAATTTTTAGAGAATGCAAAAATATCCCATGGAAGTCATAGTTATGTTGTTTACCTATCCAACGAATAGTCACACGCTAAGATTCAATGCAAATCGGCCACATTATGGCCTTCCTAGTAAAAATGGGTCGAAAACGAGTAATGTCCCAAATTAACGAGGAGATTTTCTTAACCTCCATTTTGGCTGAATTTTTAAAAAATGCAAAAATATCCCATGGAAGTCGTAGCTATGTTGTTTACCTATCCAACGAATTGTCCCATGCTAAGATTCAATGCAAATCGGCCACATTATGGCCTTCCTACTAAAAAAGGGTCGAAAACGAGTAATGTCCCAAATTAACGAGAATATTTTCTTAACCCCCATTTTGGCTGAATTTTTAGAGAATGCAAAAATATCCCATGGAAGTCGTAGTTATGTTGTTTACCTATCCAACGAATTGTCACACGCTAAGATTCAATGCAAATCGGCCACATTATGGCCTTCCTACTAAAAAAGGGTCGAAAACGAGTAATGTCCCAAATTAACGAGGATATTTTCTTAACCCCCATTTTGGCTGAATTTTTAGAGAATGCAAAAATATCCCATGGAAGTCATAGTTATGTTGTTTACCTATCCAACGAATTGTCACACGCTAAGATTCAATGCAAATCGGCCACATTATGGCCTTCCTACTAAAAAAGGGTCGAAAACGAGTAATGTCCCAAATTAACGAGGATATTTTCTTAACCCCCATTTTGGCTGAATTTTTAGAGAATGCAAAAATATCCCATGGAAGTCATAGTTATGTTGTTTACCTATCCAACGAATTGTCACACGCTAAGATTCAATGCAAATCGGCCACATTATGGCCTTCCTACTAAAAAAGGGTCGAAAACGAGTAATGTCAAAAATTAACGAGGATATTTTCTTAACCCCCATTTTGGCTGAATTTTTAGAGAATGCAAAAATATCCCATGGAAGTCGTAGTTATGCTGTTTACCTATCCAACGAATTGTCACACGCTAAGATTCAATGCAAATCGGCCACATTATGGCCTTCCTACTAAAAAAGGGTCGAAAACGAGTAATGTCCCAAATTAACGAGGATATTTTCTTAACCCCCATTTTGGCTGAATTTTTAAAAGATGCAAAAATATCCCATGGAAGTCGCAGCTATGTTGTTTACCTATCCAACAAATTGTCCCATGCTAAGATTCAATACAAACCGCCCACTTTATGGTCTTCCTTATAAAAAAGGGTCGAAAATGAGTAATGTCCTAAATTAACGAGGGGATTTTCTTAACCTCCATTTTGGCTGAATTTTTAGAGAATGTAAAAATATCCCATGGAAGTCGTAGTTATGTTGTTTACCTATCCAACGAATTGTCACACGCTAAGATTCAATGCAAATCGGCCACATTATGGCCTTCCTACTAAAAAAGGGTCGAAAACGAGTAATGTCCCAAATTAACAAGGATATTTTCTTAACCCCCATTTTGGCTGAATTTTTAGAGAATGCAAAAATATCCCATGGAAGTCATAGTTATGTTGTTTACCTATCCAACGAATTGTCCCATGCTAAGATTCAATACAAACCGGCCACTTTATGGCCTTCCTTATAAAAAAGGGTCGAAAACGAGTAATGTCCCAAATTAACAAGGAGATTTTCTTAACCTCCATTTTGGCTGAATTTTTAAAAAATGCAAAAATATCCCATGGAAGTCGTAGCTATGTTGTTTACCTATCCAACGAATTGTCCCATGCTAAGATTCAATACAAACCGGCCACTTTATGGCCTTCCTTATAAAAAAGGGTCGAAAACGAGTAATGTCCTAAATTAACGAGGGGATTTTCTTAACCTCCATTTTGGCTAAATTTTTAGAGAATGCAAAAATATCCCATGGAAGTCGTAGTTATGTTGTTTACCTATCCAACGAATTGTCACATGCTAAGATTCAATACAAATCGGCCACTTTATGGTCTTCCTAGTAAAAATGGGTCGAAAACGAGTAATGCCCTAAATTAACGAGGAGATTTTCTTAACCTCCATTTTGGCCGAATTTTTAGAGAATGCAAAAATATCCCATGGAAGTCGTAGTTATGTTGTTTACCTATCCAACGAATTGTCACACGCTAAGATTCAATGCAAATCAGCCACATTATGGCCTTCCTAGTAAAAAAGGGTCGAAAACGAGTAATGTCCCAAATTAACGAGGAGATTTTCTTAACCTCCATTTTGGCTGAATTTTTAATAAATGCAAAAATATCCCATGGAAGTCGTAGCTATGTTGTTTACCTATCCAACGAATTGTCCCATGCTAAGATTCAATACAAACCGGCCACTTTATGGCCTTCCTTATAAAAAAGGGTCGAAAACGAGTAATGTCCTGAATTAACGAGGGGATTTTCTTAACCTCGATTTTGGCTAAATTTTTAGAGAATGCAAAAATATCCCATGGAAGTCGTAGTTATGTTGTTTACCTATCCAACGAATTGTCACATGCTAAGATTCAATACAAATCGGCCACTTTATGGCCTTCCTAGTAAAAATGGGTCGAAAATGAGTAATGTCCTAAATTAACGAGGAGATTTTCTTAAACTCCATTTTGGCCGTATTTTTAGAGAATGCAAAAATATCCCATGGAAGTCGTAGTTATGTTGTTTACCTATCCAACGAATTGTCACATGCTAAGATTCAATACAAATCGGCCACTTTAAGGCCTTCCTAGTAAAAATGGGTCGAAAACGAGTAATGTCCTAAATTAATGAGGAGATTTTCTTAACCTCCATTTTGGCCAAATTTTTAGAGAATGCAAAAATATCCCATGGACGTCATAGTTATGTTGTTTACCTATCCAACGAATTGTCACACGCTAAGATTCAATGCAAATCGGCCACATTATGGCCTTCCTAGTAAAAAAGGGTCGAAAACGAGTAATGTCCCAAATTAACAAGGAGATTTTCTTAACCTCCATTTTGGCTGAATTTTTAAAAAATGCAAAAATATCCCATGGAAGTCGTAGCTATGTTGTTTACCTATCCAACGAATTGTCCTGTAACATCCCAGACTGCTTACAGGATTGCCGACTAACCCCACAAACCAACACGAGTCTTTTCAGCATGCTTTGTCCTCACTCACATGCTTACCGGGAAACTTCCCGGTAGGTCACCCATCCTAGTACTACTCCAAGCCAAGCACGCTTAACCGTGGAGTTCCTATGGATTGAGCTCCCGAAAAGAAGATGCATCTTGTTGATATGGGTAGTACCTAACATTTCTTATAAGCCTTCCTTCAACCATGTAGTCCCATACCTACACGGCCTCCGGATCCCTCTCATTCCGATGTGTTTCGGTTCCTACTATTGTCGTGGGGGTCCCTTGCGGCTTAAACCGTTCCCCTTAGGTCGGGAACCTTTCGTATCCACCTAGCGGGATATCGAAAGCCACGACGTGGGTGTTACATGCCCACCAGCTTCCGCCTGGTTCGTCCCCGAACCACACCGTACTGGGAGAGGTCTGCTCTGATACCAAGTGTAACATCCCAGACTGCTTACAGGATTGCCGACTAACCCCACAAACCAACACGAGTCTTTTCAGCATGCTTTGTCCTCACTCACATGCTTACCGGGAAACTTCCCGGTAGGTCACCCATCCTAGTACTACTCCAAGCCAAGCACGCTTAACCGTGGAGTTCCTATGGATTGAGCTCCCGAAAAGAAGATGCATCTTGTTGATATGGGTAGTACCTAACAATTCTTATAAGCCTTCCTTCAACCATGTAGTCCCATACCTACACGGCCTCCGGATCCCTCTCATTCCGATGTGTTTCGGTTCCTACTATTGTCGTGGGGGTCCCTTGCGGCTTAAACCGTTCCCCTTAGGTCGGGAACCTTTCGTATCCACCTAGCGGGATATCGAAAGCCACGACGTGGGTGTTACATGCCCACCACGCTACCCATACTAGACGTATCTAGAATGTCTAGCACGTGCGTTAAGTTTAGTATTGGATACATTAAAAATTTACAACAATAAACTACGAATGAATATATATGTACAACCAAATGCGTTCGTACAAAGAACATAACTCAACTTCTCTAAAAAAAATATAATAGATGCATCCTTGAATATCCATCTCATCCTGCGGCGGGTACGAACGAACACTTGTCGCATCATCCATTCGGCTACTAGCTTGCTAATCCAACCTGTTTATCTGAAACAAAAAGGATTGGGATGAGACATAATGTCTCAGTGAGTTCCCCTAAATCCTAGGCTATAGGCAACCTCAGGGAAAACCTACGGTCACCACGTGTCTAAAATACAACCTGCCGGTTGATTATACGTGTGTGGGGACATTGCATACTTAGACGGTGTGCATACTAGGGCCGTCATAGCCTTATCTCACTTGTTATAGGCTTCACTTCCTATACGTGTCATGGCGGTCGAAGGGAATCTAAAACCGCAACGCCAAGAATACGCTCTACGTATCGAGGCCTAAACATACTATAATCATGACACAATTCTAAACCGGACGATTAGGGGAAATCTAAGATCGTCATCGGCATATCTTTCTCTATACTTGCTCTATGCATAGCTATGTTGTATCTAACAACATATTCTATCTTGCTATCATACTAGTCATTGACGATCTACGTCTATGTTCTACTATTCTTGACGATCTACGTCAAGGCACTGCTATTCTTGACGATCTACGTCAAGGCTCTATGACATAACATAAATATATCTAATAAATATGCATAGTCAAGTTTATTCATAAAGTTAGCGTTTAACAAACAATTATTATCTGAGTTCATTTTACGGAAAGCCCCGAGTGGAGTAACCCCGAGCGCAATCCCTATCTATCCGATGGAAACCTATCTAAGGTATAAACCAACGGTACTCCTGCAGTGACGTGCGGGATCCTTACGGCTAACCCCATTTCACCTAATGGAAACCTCTTGAACCAACCTAGTGTGGACACAAGAGACACGACCACCACATCTTACTTACTAAGTGACATGCGGGTTCCTTACGGCTAACCCCGTTTCACCTAATGGAAACCCCCTGAGCCAACCTAGTGTGGACACAAGAGACATGACACCTTTAACTTTAAAGTTTGGGTCTATAAATGCATGAGTATTAAATCTATGCTAGCTATCTCTTTTACCTCGGATGCCTATACGATCCGACTAGAGGTAAATTATATGCTTGCTTAACTTGCTATGTGAAGAGATATCTAATCAATTATGGCACTCTAGTTTCTATTCGAAGAGATTACTCTATGCCACTTCGCAACTAGTCAAGCATACTACTCATGCCTAACATTCTATTCTCTACTAACTATTCTAGTTCTTGACAAGCTATGTCAAGGCTCTACTTTCATCCCATGCCTAGTTCTTTGCTACCCGAATAATTCGGCTAAAACTCTCTTGAGCGATCCTTGTAATACATGCTAAGATTGCCATGATTAATGGTGCAAGGATCAATTGACGATGTGTGCAAATTTTCAATACTTTCTGAAGACCGAAAATGCCATAAACCCAAGTTACGAGCCGTTTATAAATTTCATGATTTGATAAAGCTAAGCTTGTACCAGTAGAAAGATAAGTAAAAACAGTACAAGAATACACCGAAACGATCGCTACGGACCCCCACGCGACTGCCCCCAAGCACCCGAGCGCAGAACAACGCGATCGTTGTCCTGTCTGGGGCGCCTGGCGCCAGAGGGAGGGCGCCTAGCGCTGGCTCCCTGACTTGTGGGCGCCTAGCGCCCTTGTACAGGCGCAGCGCTGCGAATTTTTGCGTTTTCGGTGCTTTCGGCTACGGGTTTTCGCCATTTTCGACCCAAAACTCGACCAATTGGACCCTGTAATGCACCAATACATCCAACAACATATATAGCTTCATTTAAACATATCTCATGGCAATTTTTAGCATGTAAACAACAAGAATTACCTTGGGGTTACTTAAATTTCATAAAAGCAAAACTAACATAAAACATGATTTTTCTACAAGATTACACAAACCCAAAGGTGGGTATTCTATCTATGGAACTCACCTAACATGATCCTTGCATATTCTTCAAGTTCCAAGCTCAAACCCTAGCTTTTGATCCTTAGCCCTTTTTCACCAAACCATACTTTAATCTCTTCCTCTACGTGTTTCTTGCTTGTTAAGCCATGCTTGATCATGTATTGAAGAAGTTTGGATGACTTAGAGAGGAGAGGGAGGCGCAATTCTTAGAGAGAAGGGGGAGAGAAAGGTTTTCCAAAACCTAGAGAGAGAAGTGAAATGGGAAAATGAATATTTTGGCCCCAAAAACACTTATATACTCCCTTGTGCGAGTTTACTTAAATGCCCTTCGTCTTGATCGCGCTTAACCTGACACTGATACATAAACCCCTGCTTGACTGATATTTCATAAAAACATTCTTCCGTCGTACTTGACGTTCTGTAACACTTAATCTCTGATATCTAGTTCATACATGACTTATGCCATTAATAGACATTTCCATGAATATTTGTCCTCTGACACGTCTGATGGGTAATATTCCGTTACTGATAAGCGGGATATTACATGTCCCATGCTAAGATTCAATACAAACCGGCCACTTTATGGCCTTCCTTATAAAAAAGGGTCGAAAACGAGTAATGTCCTAAATTAACGAGGGGATTTTCTTAACCTCCATATTGGCTAAATTTTTAGAGAATGCAAAAATATCCCATGGAAGTCGTAGTTATGTTGTTTACCTATCTAACGAATTGTCACATGCTAAGATTCAATACAAATCGGCCACTTTAAGGCCTTCCTAGTAAAAATGGGTCGAAAACGAGTAATGTCCTAAATTAATGAGGAGATTTTCTTAACCTCCATTTTGGCCAAATTTTTAGAGAATGCAAAAATATCCCATGGAAGTCATAGTTATGTTGTTTACCTATCCAACGAATTGTCACACGCTAAGATTCAATGCAAATCGGCCACATTATGGCCTTCCTAGTAAAAATGGGTCGAAAACGAGTAATGTCCCAAATTAACAAGGAGATTTTCTTAACCTCCATTTTGGCTGAATTTTTAAAAAATGCAAAAATATCCCATGGAAGTCGTAGCTATGTTGTTTACCTATCCAACGAATTGTCCCATGCTAAGATTCAATACAAACCGGCCACTTTATGGCCTTCCTTATAAAAAAGGGTCGAAAACGAGTAATGTCCTGAATTAACGAGGGGATTTTCTTAACCTCGATTTTGGCTAAATTTTTAGAGAATGCAAAAATATCCCATGGAAGTCGTAGTTATGTTGTTTACCTATAAAACGAATTGTCACATGCTAAGATTCAATACAAATCGGCCACTTTATGGCCTTCCTAGTAAAAATGGGTCGAAAATGAGTAATGTCCTAAATTAACGAGGAGATTTTCTTAAACTCCATTTTGGCCGTATTTTTAGAGAATGCAAAAATATCCCATGGAAGCCGTAGTTATGTTGTTTACCTATCCAACGAATTGTCACATGCTAAGATTCAATACAAATCGGCCACTTTAAGGCCTTCCTAGTAAAAATGGGTCGAAAACGAGTAATGTCCTAAATTAATGAGGAGATTTTGTTAACCTCCATTTTGGCCAAATTTTTAGAGAATGCAAAAATATCCCATGGACGTCATAGTTATGTTGTTTACCTATCCAACGAATTGTCACACGCTAAGATTCAATGCAAATCGGCCACATTATGGCCTTCCTAGTAAAAAAGGGTCGAAAACGCGTAATGTCCCAAATTAACAAGGAGATTTTCTTAACCTCCATTTTGGCTGAATTTTTAAAAAATGCAAAAATATCCCATGGAAGTCGTAGCTATGTTGTTTACCTATCCAACGAATTGTCCCATGCTAAGATTCAATACAAACCGGCCACTTTATGGCCTTCCTTATAAAAAAGGGTCGAAAACGAGTAATGTCCTAAATTAACGAGGGGATTTTCTTAACTTCCATTTTGGCTAAATTTTTAGAGAATGCAAAAATATCCCATGGAAGTCGTAGTTATGTTGTTTACCTATCCAACGAATTGTCACATGCTAAGATTCAATACAAATCGGCCACTTTATGGTCTTCCTAGTAAAAATGGGTCGAAAACGAGTAATGTCCCAAATTAACAAGGAGATTTTCTTAACCTCCATTTTGGCTGAATTTTTAAAAAATGCAAAAATATTCCATGGAAGTCGTAGCTATGTTGTTTACCTATCCAACGAATTGTCCCATGCTAAGATTCAATACAAACCGGCCACTTTATGGCCTTCCTAGTAAAAATGGGTCGAAAACGAGTAATGTCCTAAATTAACGAGGAGATTTTCTTAACCTCCATTTTGGCCGAATTTTTAGAGAATGCAAAAATATCCCATGGAAGTCGTAGTTATGTTGTTTACCTATCCAATGAATTGTCACACGCTAAGATTCAATGCAAATCAGCCACATTATGGCCTTCCTAATAAAAAAGGGTCGAAAACGAGTAATGTCCCAAATTAACGAGGAGATTTTCTTAACCTCCATTTTGGCTGAATTTTTAAAAAATGCAAAAATATCCCATGGAAGTCGTAGCTATGTTGTTTACCTATCCAACGAATTGTCCCATGCTAAGATTCAATACAAACCGGCCACTTTATGGCCTTCCTAGTAAAAATGGGTCGAAAACGAGTAATGTCCTAAATTAACGAGGGGATTTTCTTAACCTCCATTTTGGCTAAATTTTTAGATAATGCAAAAATATCCCATGGAAGTCGTAGTTATGTTGTTTACCTATCCAACAAATTGTCACATGCTAAGATTCAATAAAAATCGGCCACTTTATGGCCTTCCTAGTAAAAATGGGTCGAAAACGAGTAATGTCCTAAATTAACGAGGAGATTTTCTTAACCTCCATTTTGGCCGAATTTTTAGAGAATGCAAAAATATCCCATGGAAGTCGTAGTTATGTTGTTTACCTATCCAATGAATTGTCACACGCTAAGATTCAATGCAAATCAGCCACATTATGGCCTTCCTAATAAAAAAGGGCCGAAAACGAGTAATGTCCCAAATTAACGAGGAGATTTTCTTAACCTCCATTTTGGCTGAATTTTTAAAAAATGCAAAAATATCCCATGGAAGTCGTAGCTATGTTGTTTACCTATCCAACGAATTGTCCCATGCTAAGATTCAATACAAACCGGCCACTTTATGGCCTTCCTAGTAAAAAAGGGTCGAAAACGAGCAATGTCCTAAATTAACGAGGAGATTTTCTTAACCTCCATTTTGGCTGAATTTTTAAAAAATGCAAAAATATCCCATGGAAGTCGTAGTTATGTTGTTTACCTATCCAACGAATTGTCACATGCTAAGATTCAATACAAATCGGCCACTTTATGGCCTTCCTAGTAAAAATGGGTCGAAAACGAGTAATGTCCTAAATTAACGAGGGGATTTTCTTAAACTCCATTTTGGCCGTATTTTTAGAGAATGCAAAAATATCCCATGGAAGTCGTAGTTATGTTGTTTACCTATCCAACGAATTGTCACATGCTAAGATTCAATACAAATCGGCCACTTTATGGCCTTCCTAGTAAAAATGGGTCGAAAACGAGTAATGTCCTAAATTAACGAGGAGATTTTCTTAACCTCCATTTTGGCCGAATTTTTAGAGAATGCAAAAATATCCCCTGGAAGTCGTAGTTATGTTGTTTACCTATCCAACGAATTGTCACATGCTAAGATTCAATGCAAATCAGCCACATTATGGCCTTCCTAGTAAAAAAGGGTCGAAAACGAGTAATGTCCCAAATTAACAAGGAGATTTTCTTAACCTCCATTTTGGCTGAATTTTTAAAAAATGCAAAAATATCCCATGGAAGTCGTAGCTATGTTGTTTACCTATCCAACGAATTGTCCCATGCTAAGATTCAATACAAACCGGCCACTTTATGGCCTTCCTTATAAAAAAGGGTCGAAAACGAGTAATGTCCTAAATTAACGAGGGGATTTTCTTAACCTCCATTTTGGCTAAATTTTTAGAGAATGCAAAAATATCCCGTGGAAGTCGTAGTTATGTTGTTTACCTATCCAACGAATTGTCACATGCTAAGATTCAATACAAATCGGCCACTTTATGGCCTTCCTAGTAAAAATGGGTCGAAAACGAGTAATGTCCTAAATTAATGAGGAGATTTTCTTAACCTCCATATTGGCTAAATTTTTAGAGAATGCAAAAATATCCCATGGAAGTCGTAGTTATGTTGTTTACCTATCCAACGAATTGTCACATGCTAAGATTCAATACAAATCGGCCACTTTATGGCCTTCCTAGTAAAAATGGGTCGAAAACGAGTAATGTCCTAAATTAACGAGGAGATTTTCTTAAACTCCATTTTGGCCGTATTTTTAGAGAATGCAAAAATATCCCATGGAAGTCGTAGTTATGTAGTTTACCTATCCAACGAATTGTCACATGCTAAGATTCAATACAAATCGGCCACTTTAAGGCCTTCCTAGTAAAAATGGGTCGAAAACGAGTAATGTCCTAAATTAATGAGGAGATTTTCTTAACCTCCATTTTGGCCAAATTTTTAGAGAATGCAAAAATATCCCTTGGAAGTCATAGTTATGTTGTTTATCTATCCAACGAATTGTCACACGCTAAGATTCAATGCAAATCGGCCACATTATGGCCTTCCTAGTAAAAAAGGGTCGAAAACGAGTAATGTCCCAAATTAACAAGGAGATTTTCTTAACCTCCATTTTGGCTGAATTTTTAAAAAATGCAAAAATATCCCATGGAAGTCGTAGCTATGTTGTTTACCTATCCAACGAATTGTCCCATGCTAAGATTCAATACAAACCGGCCACTTTATGGCCTTCCTTATAAAAAAGGGTCGAAAACGAGTAATTTCCTAAATTAACGAGGAGATTTTCTTAAACTCCATTTTGGCCGTATTTTTAGAGAATGCAAAAATATCCCATCGAAGTCGTAGTTATGTTGTTTACCTATCCAACGAATTGTCACATGCTAAGATTCAATACAAATCGGCCACTTTAAGGCCTTCCTAGTAAAAATGGGTCGAAAACGAGTAATGTCCTAAATTAATGAGGAGATTTTCTTAACCTCCATTTTGGCCAAATTTTTAGAGAATGCAAAAATATCCCTTGGAAGTCATAGTTATGTTGTTTACCTATCCAACGAATTGTCACACGCTAAGATTCAATGCAAATCGGCCACATTATGGCCTTCCTAGTAAAAAAGGGTCGAAAACGAGTAATGTCCCAAATTAACAAGGAGATTTTCTTAACCTCCATTTTGGCTGAATTTTTAAAAAATGCAAAAATATCCCATGGAAGTCGTAGCTATGTTGTTTACCTATCCAACGAATTGTCCCATGCTAAGATTCAATACAAACCGGCCACTTTATGGCCTTCCTTATAAAAAAGGGTCGAAAACGAGTAATGTCCTAAATTAACGAGGGGATTTTCTTAACCTCCATTTTGGCTAAATTTTTAGAGAATGCAAAAATATCCCATGGAAGTCGTAGTTATGTTGTTTACCTATCCAACAAATTGTCACATGCTATGATTCAATAAAAATCGGCCACTTTATGGCCTTCCTAGTAAAAATGGGTCGAAAACGAGTAATGTCCTAAATTAACGAGGAGATTTTCTTAACCTCCATTTTGGCCGAATTTTTAGAGAATGCAAAAATATCCCATGGAAGTCGTAGTTATGTTGTTTACCTATCCAATGAATTGTCACACGCTAAGATTCAATGCAAATCAGCCACATTATGGCCTTCCTAATAAAAAAGGGTCGAAAACAAGTAATGTCCCAAATTAACGAGGAGATTTTCTTAACCTCCATTTTGGCTGAATTTTTAAAAAATGCAAAAATATCCCATGGAAGTCGTAGCTATGTTGTTTACCTATCCAACGAATTGTCCCATGCTAAGATTCAATACAAACCGGCCACTTTATGGCCTTCCTTATAAAAAAGGGTCGAAAACGAGTAATGTCCTAAATTAACGAGGGGATTTTCTTAACCTCCATATTGGCTAAATTTTTAGAGAATGCAAAAATATCCCATGGAAGTCGTAGTTATGTTGTTTACCTATCCAACGAATTGTCACATGCTAAGATTCAATACAAATCGGCCACTTTATGGCCTTCCTAGTAAAAATGGGTCGAAAACGAGTAATGTCCTAAATTAACGAGGAGATTTTCTTAAACTCCATTTTGGCCGTATTTTTAGAGAATGCAAAAATATCCCATGGAAGTCGTAGTTATGTTGTTTACCTATCCAACGAATTGTCACATGCTAAGATTCAATACAAATCGGCCACTTTAAGGCCTTCCTAGTAAAAATGGGTCGAAAACGAGTAATGTCCTAAATTAATGAGGAGATTTTCTTAACCTCCATTTTGGCCAAATTTTTAGAGAATGCAAAAATATCCCTTGGAAGTCATAGTTATGTTGTTTACCTATCCAACGAATTGTCACACGCTAAGATTCAATGCAAATCGGCCACATTATGGCCTTCCTAGTAAAAAAGGGTCGAAAACGAGTAATGTCCCAAATTAACAAGGAGATTTTCTTAACCTCCATTTTGGCTGAATTTTTAAAAAATGCAAAAATATCCCATGGAAGTCGTAGCTATGTTGTTTACCTATCCAACGAATTGTCCCATGCTAAGATTCAATACAAACCGGCCACTTTATGGCCTTCCTTATAAAAAAGGGTCGAAAACGAGTAATGTCCTAAATTAACGAGGGGATTTTCTTAACCTCCATTTTGGCTAAATTTTTAGAGAATGCAAAAATATCCCATGGAAGTCGTAGTTATGTTGTTTACCTATCCAACGAATTGTCACATGCTAAGATTCAATACAAATCGGCCACTTTATGGCCTTCCTAGTAAAAATGGGTCGAAAACGAGTAATGTCCTAAATTAACGAGGAGATTTTCTTAACCTCCATTTTGGCCGAATTTTTAGAGAATGCAAAAATATCCCCTGGAAGTCGTAGTTATGTTGTTTACCTATCCAACGAATTGTCACACGCTAAGATTCAATGCAAATCAGCCACATTATGGCCTTCCTAGTAAAAAAGGGTCGAAAACGAGTAATGTCCCAAATTAACGAGGAGATTTTCTTAACCTCCATTTTGGCTGAATTTTTAAAAAATGCAAAAATATCCCATGGAAGTCGTAGCTATGTTGTTTACCTATCCAACGAATTGTCCCATGCTAAGATTCAATACAAACCGGCCACTTTATGGCCTTCCTTATAAAAAAGGGTCGAAAACGAGTAATGTCCTAAATTAACGAGGGGATTTTCTTAACCTCGATTTTGGCTAAATTTTTAGAGAATGAAAAAATATCCCATGGAAGTCGTAGTTATGTTGTTTACCTATCCAACGATTTGTCACATGCTAAGATTCAATACAAATCGGCCACTTTATGGCCTTCCTAGTAAAAATGGGTCGAAAATGAGTAATGTCCTAAATTAACGAGGAGATTTTCTTCAACTCCATTTTGGCCGTATTTTTAGAGAATGCAAAAATATCCCATGGAAGTCGTAGTTATGTTGTTTACCTATCCAACGAATTGTCACATGCTAAGATTCAATACAAATAGGCCACTTTAAGGCATTCCTAGTAAAAATGGATCGAAAACGAGTAATGTCCTAAATTAATGAGGAGATTTTCTTAACCTCCATTTTGGCCAAATTTTTAGAGAATGCAAAAATATCCCATGGAAGTCATAGTTATGTTGTTTACCTATCCAACGAATTGTCACACGCTAAGATTCAAAGCAAATCGGCCACATTATGGCCTTCCTAGTAAAAAAGGGTCGAAAACGAGTAATGTCCAAAATTAACGAGGAGATTTTCTTAACCTCCATTTTGGCTGAATTTTTAATAAATGCAAAAATATCCCATGGAAGTCGTAGTTATGTTGTTTACCTATCCAACGAATTGTCACACGCTAAGATTCAATGCAAATCGGCCACATTATGGCCTTCCTAGTAAAAAAGGGTCGAAAACGAGTAATGTCCCAAATTAACGAGGAGATTTTCTTAACCTCCATTTTGGCTGAATTTTTAATAAATGCAAAAATATCCCATGGAAGTCGTAGTTATGTTGTTTACCTATCCAACGAATTGTCACATGCTAAGATTCAATACAAATCGGCCACTTTATGGCCTTCCTAGTAAAAATGGGTCGAAAACGAGTAATGTCCTAAATTAACGAGGAGATTTTCTTAAACTCCATTTTGGCCGTATTTTTAGAGAATGCAAAAATATCCCATGGAAGTCGTAGTTATGTTGTTTACCTATCCAACGAATTGTCACATGCTAAGATTCAATACAAATCGGCCACTTTAAGGCCTTCCTAGTAAAAATGGGTCGAAAACGAGTAATGTCCTAAATTAATGAGGAGATTTTCTTAACCTCCATTTTGGCCAAATTTTTAGAGAATGCAAAAATATCCCTTGGAAGTCATAGTTATGTTGTTTACCTATCCAACGAATTGTCACACGCTAAGATTCAATGCAAATCGGCCACATTATGGCCTTCCTAGTAAAAAAGGGTCGAAAACGAGTAATGTCCCAAATTAACAAGGAGATTTTCTTAACCTCCATTTTGGCTGAATTTTTAAAAAATGCAAAAATATCCCATGGAAGTCGTAGCTATGTTGTTTACCTATCCAACGAATTGTCCCATGCTAAGATTCAATACAAACCGGCCACTTTATGGCCTTCCTTATAAAAAAGGGTCGAAAACGAGTAATGTCCTAAATTAACGAGGGGATTTTCTTAACCTCCATTTTGGCTAAATTTTTAGAGAATGCAAAAATATCCCATGGAAGTCGTAGTTATGTTGTTTACCTATCCAACGAATTGTCACATGCTAAGATTCAATACAAATCGGCCACTTTATGGCCTTCCTAGTAAAAATGGGTCGAAAACGAGTAATGTCCTAAATTAACGAGGAGATTTTCTTAACCTCCATTTTGGCCGAATTTTTAGAGAATGCAAAAATATCCCCTGGAAGTCGTAGTTATGTTGTTTACCTATCCAACGAATTGTCACACGCTAAGATTCAATGCAAATCAGCCACATTATAGCCTTCCTAGTAAAAAAGGGTCGAAAACGAGTAATGTCCCAAATTAACGAGGAGATTTTCTTAACCTCCATTTTGGCTGAATTTTTAAAAAATGCAAAAATATCCCATGGAAGTCGTAGCTATGTTGTTTACCTATCCAACGAATTGTCCCATGCTAAGATTCAATACAAACCGGCCACTTTATGGCCTTCCTTATAAAAAAGGGTCGAAAACGAGTAATGTCCTAAATTAACGAGGGGATTTTCTTAACCTCGATTTTGGCTAAATTTTTAGAGAATGCAAAAATATCCCATGGAAGTCGTAGTTATGTTGTTTACCTATCCAACGATTTGTCACATGCTAAGATTCAATACAAATCGGCCACTTTATGGCCTTCCTAGTAAAAATGGGTCGAAAATGAGTAATGTCCTAAATTAACGAGGAGATTTTCTTCAACTCCATTTTGGCCGTATTTTTAGAGAATGCAAAAATATCCCATGGAAGTCGTAGTTATGTTGTTTACCTATCCAACGAATTGTCACATGCTAAGATTCAATACAAATAGGCCACTTTAAGGCCTTCCTAGTAAAAATGGGTCGAAAACGAGTAATGTCCTAAATTAATGAGGAGATTTTCTTAACCTCCATTTTGGCCAAATTTTTAGAGAATGCAAAAATATCCCATGGAAGTCATAGTTATGTTGTTTACCTATCCAACGAATTGTCACACGCTAAGATTCAAAGCAAATCGGCCACATTATGGCCTTCCTAGTAAAAAAGGGTCGAAAACGAGTAATGTCCCAAATTAACGAGGAGATTTTCTTAACCTCCATTTTGGCTGAATTTTTAATAAATGCAAAAATATCCCATGGAAGTCGTAGTTATGTTGTTTACCTATCCAACGAATTGTCACACGCTAAGATTCAATGCAAATCGGCCACATTATGGCCTTCCTAGTAAAAAAGGGTCGAAAACGAGTAATGTCCCAAATTAACGAGGAGATTTTCTTAACCTCCATTTTGGCTGAATTTTTAATAAATGCAAAAATATCCCATGGAAGTCGTAGCTATGTTGTTTACCTATCCAACGAATTGTTCCATGCTAAGATTCAATACAAACCGGCCACTTTATGGCCTTCCTTATAAAAAAGGGTCGAAAACGAGTAATGTCCTAAATTAACGAGGGGATTTTCTTAACCTCCATATTGGCTAAATTTTTAGAGAATGCAAAAATATCCCATGGAAGTCGTAGTTATGTTGTTTACCTATCTAACGAATTGTCACATGCTAAGATTCAATACAAATCGGCCACTTTAAGGCCTTCCTAGTAAAAATGGGTCGAAAACGAGTAATGTCCTAAATTAATGAGGAGATTTTCTTAACCTCCATTTTGGCCAAATTTTTAGAGAATGCAAAAATATCCCATGGAAGTCATAGTTATGTTGTTTACCTATCCAACGAATTGTCACACGCTAAGATTCAATGCAAATTGGCCACATTATGGCCTTCCTAGTAAAAAAGGGTCGAAAACGAGTAATGTCCCAAATTAACAAGGAGATTTTCTTAACCTCCATTTTGGCTGAATTTTTAAAAAATGCAAAAATATCCCATGGAAGTCGTAGCTATGTTGTTTACCTATCCAACGAATTGTCCCATGCTAAGATTCAATACAAACCGGCCACTTTATGGCCTTCCTTATAAAAAAGGGTCGAAAACGAGTAATGTCCTAAATTAACGAGGGGATTTTCTTAACCTCCATTTTGGCTAAATTTTTAGAGAATGCAAAAATATCCCATGGAAGTCGTAGTTATGTTGTTTACCTATCCAACAAATTGTCACATGCTATGATTCAATAAAAATCGGCCACTTTATGGCCTTCCTAGTAAAAATGGGTCGAAAACGAGCAATGTCCGAAATTAACGAGGAGATTTTCTTAACCTCCATTTTGGCCGTATTTTTAGAGAATGCAAAAATATCGCATGGAAGTCGTAGTTATGTTGTTTACCTATCCAACGAATTGTCACACGCTCAGATTCAATGCAAATCGGCCACATTATGGCCTTCCTAGTAAAAAAGGGTCGAAAACGAGTAATGTCCCAAATTAACGAGGAGATTTTCTTAACCTCCATTTTGGCTGAATTTTTAATAAATGCAAAAATATCCCATGGAAGTCGTAGTTATGTTGTTTACCTATCCAACGAATTGTCACACGCTAAGATTCAATGCAAATCGGCCACATTATGGCCTTCCTAGTAAAAAAGGGTCGAAAACGAGTAATGTCCCAAATTAACGAGGAGATTTTCTTAACCTCCATTTTGGCTGAATTTTTAATAAATGCAAAAATATCCCATGGAAGTCGTAGCTATGTTGTTTACCTATCCAACGAATTGTCCCATGCTAAGATTCAATACAAACCGGCCACTTTATGGCCTTCCTTATAAAAAAGGGTCGAAAACGAGTAATGTCCTAAATTAACGAGGGGATTTTCTTAACCTCCATATTGGCTAAATTTTTAGAGAATGCAAAAATATCCCATGGAAGTCGTAGTTATGTTGTTTACCTATCTAACGAATTGTCACATGCTAAGATTCAATACAAATCGGCCACTTTAAGGCCTTCCTAGTAAAAATGGGTCGAAAACGAGTAATGTCCTAAATTAATGAGGAGATTTTCTTAACCTCCATTTTGGCCAAATTTTTAGAGAATGCAAAAATATCCCATGGAAGTCATAGTTATGTTGTTTACCTATCCAACGAATTGTCACACGCTAAGATTCAATGCAAATCGGCCACATTATGGCCTTCCTAGTAAAAAAGGGTCGAAAACGAGTAATGTCCCAAATTAACAAGGAGATTTTCTTAACCTCCATTTTGGCTGAATTTTTAAAAAATGCAAAAATATCCCATGGAAGTCGTAGCTATGTTGTTTACCTATCCAACGAATTGTCCCATGCTAAGATTCAATACAAACCGGCCACTTTATGGCCTTCCTTATAAAAAAGGGTCGAAAACGAGTAATGTCCTAAATTAACGAGGGGATTTTCTTAACCTCCATTTTGGCTAAATTTTTAGAGAATGCAAAAATATCCCATGGAAGTCGTAGTTATGTTGTTTACCTATCCAACAAATTGTCACATGCTATGATTCAATAAAAATCGGCCACTTTATGGCCTTCCTAGTAAAAATGGGTCGAAAACGAGCAATGTCCGAAATTAACGAGGAGATTTTCTTAACCTCCATTTTGGCCGTATTTTTAGAGAATGCAAAAATATCCCATGGAAGTCGTAGTTATGTTGTTTACCTATCCAACGAATTGTCACACGCTCAGATTCAATGCAAATCGGCCACATTATGGCCTTCCTAGTAAAAAAGGGTCGAAAACGAGTAATGTCCCAAATTAACGAGGAGATTTTCTTAACCTCCATTTTGGCTGAATTTTTAAAAAATGCAAAAATATCCTCTGGAAATCGTAGCTATGTTGTTTACCTATCCAACGAATTGTCCCATGCTAAGATTCAATACAAACCGGCCACTTTATGGCCTTCCTTATAAAAAAGGGTCGAAAACGAGTAATGTCCTAAATTAACGAGGGGATTTTCTTAACCTCCATTTTGGCTAAATTTTTAGAGAATGCAAAAATATCCCATGGAAGTCGTAGTTATGTTGTTTACCTATCCAACGAATTGTCACATGCTAAGATTCAATACAAATCGGCCACTTTATGACCTTCCTAGTAAAAATGGGTCGAAAACGAGTAATGTCCTAAATTAACGAGGAGATTTTCTTAACCTCCATTTTGGCCGAATTTTTAGAGAATGCAAAAATATCCCATGGAAGTCGTAGTTATATTGTTTACCTATCCAACAAATTGTCACACGCTAAGATTCAATGAAAATCGGCCACATTATGGCTTCCTAGTAAAAAAGGTCGAAAACGAGTAATGTCTCAAATTAACGAGGAGATTTTCTTAACCTCCATTTTGGCTAAATTTTTAGAGAATGCAAAAATATGCCATGGAAGTCGTAGTTATGTTGTTTACCTATCCAACGAATTGTCACATGCTAAGATTCAATACAAATCGGCCACTTTATGGCCTTCCTAGTAAAAATGGGTCGAAAACGAGCAATGTCCGAAATTAACGAGGAGATTTTCTTAACCTCCATTTTGGCCGTATTTTTAGAGAATGCAAAAATATCCCATGGAAGTCGTAGTTATGTTGTTTACCTATCCAACGAATTGTCACACGCTAAGATTCAATGCAAATCGGCCACATTATGGCCTTCCTAGTAAAAAAGGGTCGAAAACGAGTAATGTCCCAAATTAACGAGGAGATTTTCTTAACCTCCATTTTGGCTGAATTTTTAAAAAATGCAAAAATATCCTATGGAAATCGTAGCTATGTTGTTTACCTATCCAACGAATTGTCCCATGCTAAGATTCAATACAAACCGGCCACTTTATGGCCTTCCTTATAAAAAAGGGTCGAAAACGAGTAATGTCCTAAATTAACGAGGGGATTTTCTTAACCTCCATTTTGGCTAAATTTTTAGAGAATGCAAAAATATCCCATTGAAGTCATAGTTATGTTGTTTACCTATCCAACGAATTGTCACATGCTAAGATTCAATACAAATCGGCCACTTTATGACCGTCCTAGTAAAAATGGGTCGAAAACGAGTAATGTCCTAGATTAACGAGGAGATTTTCTTAACCTCCATTTTGGCCGAATTTTTAGAGAATGCAAAAATATCCCAAGGAAGTCGTAGTTATGTTGTTTACCTATCCAACGAATTGTCACATGCTAAGATTCAATACAAATCGGCCACTTTATGACCTTCCTAGTAAAAATGGGTCGAAAACGAGTAATGTCCTAGATTAACGAGGAGATTTTCTTAACCTCCATTTTGGCCGAATTTTTAGAGAATGCAAAAATATCCCAAGGAAGTCGTAGTTATGTTGTTTACCTATCCAACGAATTGTCACACGCTAAGATTCAATGCAAATCGGCCACATTATTGCCTTCCTAGTAAAAAAGGTCGAAAACGAGTAATGTCCCAAATTAACGAGGAGATTTTCTTAACCTCCATTTTGGCTGAATTTTTAGAGAATGCAAAAATATCCCATGGAAGTCGTAGTTATGTTGTTTACCTATCCAACGAATTGTCACATGCTAAGATTCAATACAAATCGGCCACTTTATGGCCTTCCTAGTAAAAATGGGTCGAAAACGAGCAATGTCCGAAATTAACGAGGAGATTTTCTTAACCTCCATTTTGGCCGTATTTTTAGAGAATGCAAAAATATCCCATGGAAGTCGTAGTTATGTTGTTTACCTATCTAACGAATTGTCACATGCTAAGATTCAATGCAAATCGGCCACATTATGGCCTTCCTACTAAAAAAGGGTCGAAAACGAGTAATGTCCCAAATTAACGAGGAGATTTTCTTAACCTCCATTTTGGCTGAATTTTTAGAGAATGCAAAAATATCCCATGGAAGTCGTAATTATGTTGTTTACCTATCCAACGAATTGTCACACGCTAAGATTCAATGCAAATCGGCCACATTATGGCCTTCCTACTAAAAAGGGTCCAAAACGAGTAATGTCCCAAATTAACGAGGAGATTTTCTTAACCTCCATTTTGGCTGAATTTTTAGAGAATGCAAAAATATCCCATGGAAGTCGTAGTTATGTTGTTTACCTATCCAATGAATTGTCACATGCTAAGATTCAATGCAAATCGGCCACATTATGGCCTTCCTACTAATAAAGGGTCGAAAACGAGTAATGTCCCAAATTAACGAGGAGATTTTCTTAACCTCCATTTTGGCTGAATTTTTAGAGAATGCAAAAATATCCCATGGAAGTCGTAGCTATGTTGTTTACCTATCCAACGAATTGTCACATGCTAAGATTCAATACAAATCGGCCACTTTAAGGCCTTCCTAGTAAAAATGGGTCGAAAACGAGTAATGTCCTAAATTAACGACGAGATTTTCTTAACCTCCATTTTGGCCAAATTTTTAGAGAATGCAAAAATATCACATGGAAGTCGTAGTTATGTTGTTTACCTATCCAACGAATTGTCACACGCTAAGATTCAATGCAAATCGGCCACATTATGGCCTTCCTAGTAAAAAAGGGTCGAAAACGAGTAATGTCCCAAATTAACAAGGAGATTTTCTTAACCTCCATTTTGGCTGAATTTTTAAAAAATGCAAAAATATCCCATGGAAGTCGTAGCTATGTTGTTTACCTATCCAACGAATTGTCCCATGCTAAGATTCAATACAAACCGGCCACTTTATGGCCTTCCTTATAAAAAAGGGTCGAAAACGAGTAATGTCCTAAATTAACGAGGGGATTTTCTTAACCTCCATTTTGGCTAAATTTTTAGAGAATGCAAAAATATCCCATGGAAGTCGTAGTTATGTTGTTTACCTATCTAACAAATTGTCACATGCTATGATTCAATAAAAATCGGCCACTTTATGGCCTTCCTAGTAAAAATGGGTCGAAAACGAGCAATGTCCGAAATTAACGAGGAGATTTTCTTAACCTCCATTTTGGCCGTATTTTTAGAGAATGCAAAAATATCCCATGGAAGTCGTAGTTATGTTGTTTACCTATCCAACGAATTGTCACACGCTCAGATTCAATGCAAATCGGCCACATTATGGCCTTCCTAGTAAAAAAGGGTCGAAAACGAGTAATGTCCCAAATTAACGAGGAGATTTTCTTAACCTCCATTTTGGCTGAATTTTTAAAAAATGCAAAAATATCCTATGGAAATCGTAGCTATGTTGTTTACCTATAAAACGAATTGTCCCATGCTAAGATTCAATACAAACCGGCCACTTTATGGCCTTCCTTATAAAAAAGGGTCGTAAACGAGTAATGTCCTAAATTAACGAGGGGATTTTCTTAACCTCCATTTTGGCTAAATTTTTAGAGAATGCAAAAATATCCCATTGAAGTCGTAGTTATGTTGTTTACCTATCCAACGAATTGTCACATGCTAAGATTCAATACAAATCGGCCACTTTATGACCTTCCTAGTAAAAATGGGTCGAAAACGAGTAATGTCCTAGATTAACGAGGAGATTTTCTTAACCTCCATTTTGGCCGAATTTTTAGAGAATGCAAAAATATCCCAAGGAAGTCGTAGTTATGTTGTTTACCTATCCAACGAATTGTCACACGCTAAGATTCAATGCAAATCGGCCACATTATGGCCTTCCTAGTAAAAAAGGTCGAAAACGAGTAATGTCCCAAATTAACGAGGAGATTTTCTTAACCTCCATTTTGGCTGAATTTTTAGAGAATGCAAAAATATCCCATGGAAGTCGTAGTTATGTTGTTTACCTATCCAACGAATTGTCACATGCTAAGATTCAATACAAATCGGCCACTTTATGGCCTTCCTAGTAAAAATGGGTCGAAAACGAGCAATGTCCGAAATTAACGAGGAGATTTTCTTAACCTCCATTTTGGCCGTATTTTTAGAGAATGCAAAAATATCCCATGGAAGTCGTAGTTATGTTGTTTACCTATCCAACGAATTGTCACATGCTAAGATTCAATGCAAATCGGCCACATTATGGCCTTCCTACTAAAAAAGGGTCGAAAACGAGTAATGTCCCAAATTAACGAGGAGATTTTCTTAACCTCCATTTTGGCTGAATATTTAGAGAATGCAAAAATATCCCATGGAAGTCGTAATTATGTTGTTTACCTATCCAACGAATTGTCACACGCTAAGATTCAATGCAAATCGGCCACATTATGGCCTTCCTACTAAAAAGGGTCCAAAACGAGTAATGTCCCAAATTAACGAGGAGATTTTCTTAACCTCCATTTTGGCTGAATTTTTAGAGAATGCAAAAATATCCCATGGAAGTCGTAGTTATGTTGTTTACCTATCCAATGAATTGTCACATGCTAAGATTCAATGCAAATCGGCCACATTATGGCCTTCCTACTAAAAAAGGGTCGAAAACGAGTAATGTCCCAAATTAACGAGGAGATTTTCTTAACCTCCATTTTGGTGGAATTTTTAGAGAATGCAAAAATATCCCATGGAAGTTGTAGCTATGTTGTTTACCTATCCAACGAATTGTCACATGCTAAGATTCAATACAAATCGGCCACTTTAAGGCCTTCCTAGTAAAAATGGGTCGAAAACGAGTAATGTCCTAAATTAACGACGAGATTTTCTTAACCTCCATTTTGGCCAAATTTTTAGAGAATGCAAAAATATCCCATGGAAGTCGTAGTTATGTTGTTTACCTATCCAACGAATTTTCACACGCTAAGATTCAATGCAAATCGGCCACATTATGGCCTTCCTAGTAAAAAAGGGTCGAAAACGAGTAATGTCCCAAATTAACAAGGAGATTTTCTTAACCTCCATTTTGGCTGAATTTTTAAACAATGCAAAAATATCCCATGGAAGTCGTAGCTATGTTGTTTACCTATCCAACGAATTGTCCCATGCTAAGATTCAATACAAACCGGCCACTTTATGGCCTTCCTTATAAAAAAGGGTCGAAAACGAGTAATGTCCTAAATTAACGAGGGGATTTTCTTAACCTCCATTTTGGCTGAATTTTTAGAGAATGCAAAAATATCCGATGGAAGTCGTAGTTATGTTGTTTACCTATCCAACAAATTGTCACATGCTAAGATTCAATGCAAATCGGCCACATTATGGCCTTCCTACTAAAAAAGGGTCGAAAACGAGTAATGTCCAAAATTTACGACGATATTTTCTTAACCCCCATTTTGGCTGAATTTTTAGAGAATGCAAAAATGTCTCATGGAAGTCGTAGTTATGTTGTTTACCTATCCAACGAATTGTCACACGCTAAGATTCAATGCAAATCGGCCACATTATGGCCTTCCTAGTAAAAAAGGGTCGAAAACGAGTAATGTCCCAAATTAACAAGGAGATTTTCTTAACCTCCATTTTGGCTGAATTTTTAAAAAATGCAAAAATATCCCATGGAAGTCGTAGCTATGTTGTTTACCTATCCAACGAATTGTCCCATGCTAAGATTCAATACAAACCGGCCACTTTATGGCCTTCCTTATAAAAAAGGGTCGAAAACGAGTAATGTCCTAAATTAACGAGGGGATTTTCTTAACCTCCATTTTGGCTAAATTTTTAGAGAATGCAAAAATATCCCATGGAAGTCGTAGTTATGTTGTTTACCTATCTAACAAATTGTCACATGCTATGATTCAATAAAAATCGGCCACTTTATGGCCTTCCTAGTAAAAATGGGTCGAAAACGAGCAATGTCCGAAATTAACGAGGAGATTTTCTTAACCTCCATTTTGGCCGTATTTTTAGAGAATGCAAAAATATCCCATGGAAGTCGTAGTTATGTTGTTTACCTATCCAACGAATTGTCACACGCTCAGATTCAATGCAAATCGGCCACATTATGGCCTTCCTAGTAAAAAAGGGTCGAAAACGAGTAATGTCCCAAATTAACGAGGAGATTTTCTTAACCTCCATTTTGGCTGAATTTTTAAAAAATGCAAAATTATCCTATGGAAATCGTAGCTATGTTGTTTACCTATAAAACGAATTGTCCCATGCTAAGATTCAATACAAACCGGCCACTTTATGGCCTTCCTTATAAAAAAGGGTCGTAAACGAGTAATGTCCTAAATTAACGAGGGGATTTTCTTAACCTCCATTTTGGCTAAATTTTTAGAGAATGCAAAAATATCCCATTGAAGTCGTAGTTATGTTGTTTACCTATCCAACGAATTGTCACATGCTAAGATTCAATACAAATCGGCCACTTTATGACCTTCCTAGTAAAAATGGGTCGAAAACGAGTAATGTCCTAGATTAACGAGGAGATTTTCTTAACCTCCATTTTGGCCGAATTTTTAGAGAATGCAAAAATATCCCAAGGAAGTCGTAGTTATGTTGTTTACCTATCCAACGAATTGTCACATGCTAAGATTCAATACAAATCGGCCACTTTATGGCCTTCCTAGTAAAAATGGGTCGAAAACGAGCAATGTCCGAAATTAACGAGGAGATTTTCTTAACCTCCATTTTGGCCGTATTTTTAGAGAATGCAAAAATATCCCATGGAAGTCGTAGTTATGTTGTTTACCTATCCAACGAATTGTCACATGCTAAGATTCAATGCAAATCGGCCACATTATGGCCTTCCTACTAAAAAAGGGTCGAAAACGAGTAATGTCCCAAATTAACGAGGAGATTTTCTTAACCTCCATTTTGGCTGAATATTTAGAGAATGCAAAAATATCCCATGGAAGTCGTAATTATGTTGTTTACCTATCCAACGAATTGTCACACGCTAAGATTCAATGCAAATCGGCCACATTATGGCCTTCCTACTAAAAAGGGTCCAAAACGAGTAATGTCCCAAATTAACGAGGAGATTTTCTTAACCTCCATTTTGGCTGAATTTTTAGAGAATGCAAAAATATCCCATGGAAGTCGTAGTTATGTTGTTTACCTATCCAATGAATTGTCACATGCTAAGATTCAATGCAAATCGGCCACATTATGGCCTTCCTACTAAAAAAGGGTCGAAAACGAGTAATGTCCCAAATTAACGAGGAGATTTTCTTAACCTCCATTTTGGTGGAATTTTTAGAGAATGCAAAAATATCCCATGGAAGTTGTAGCTATGTTGTTTACCTATCCAACGAATTGTCACATGCTAAGATTCAATACAAATCGGCCACTTTAAGGCCTTCCTAGTAAAAATGGGTCGAAAACGAGTAATGTCCTAAATTAACGACGAGATTTTCTTAACCTCCATTTTGGCCAAATTTTTAGAGAATGCAAAAATATCCCATGGAAGTCGTAGTTATGTTGTTTACCTATCCAACGAATTTTCACACGCTAAGATTCAATGCAAATCGGCCACATTATGGCCTTCCTAGTAAAAAAGGGTCGAAAACGAGTAATGTCCCAAATTAACAAGGAGATTTTCTTAACCTCCATTTTGGCTGAATTTTTAAACAATGCAAAAATATCCCATGGAAGTCGTAGCTATGTTGTTTACCTATCCAACGAATTGTCCCATGCTAAGATTCAATACAAACCGGCCACTTTATGGCCTTCCTTATAAAAAAGGGTCGAAAACGAGTAATGTCCTAAATTAACGAGGGGATTTTCTTAACCTCCATTTTGGCTGAATTTTTAGAGAATGCAAAAATATCCGATGGAAGTCGTAGTTATGTTGTTTACCTATCCAACAAATTGTCACATGCTAAGATTCAATGCAAATCGGCCACATTATGGCCTTCCTACTAAAAAAGGGTCGAAAACGAGTAATGTCCAAAATTTACGACGATATTTTCTTAACCCCCATTTTGGCTGAATTTTTAGAGAATGCAAAAATGTCTCATGGAAGTCGTAGTTATGTTGTTTACCTATCCAACGAATTGTCACACGCTAAGATTCAATGCAAATCGGCCACATTATGGCCTTCCTAGTAAAAAAGGGTCGAAAACGAGTAATGTCCCAAATTAACAAGGAGATTTTCTTAACCTCCATTTTGGCTGAATTTTTAAAAAATGCAAAAATATCCCATGGAAGTCGTAGCTATGTTGTTTACCTATCCAACGAATTGTCCCATGCTAAGATTCAATACAAACCGGCCACTTTATGGCCTTCCTTATAAAAAAGGGTCGAAAACGAGTAATGTCCTAAATTAACGAGGGGATTTTCTTAACCTCCATTTTGGCTAAATTTTTAGAGAATGCAAAAATATCCCATGGAAGTCGTAGTTATGTTGTTTACCTATCTAACAAATTGTCACATGCTATGATTCAATAAAAATCGGCCACTTTATGGCCTTCCTAGTAAAAATGGGTCGAAAACGAGCAATGTCCGAAATTAACGAGGAGATTTTCTTAACCTCCATTTTGGCCGTATTTTTAGAGAATGCAAAAATATCCCATGGAAGTCGTAGTTATGTTGTTTACCTATCCAACGAATTGTCACACGCTCAGATTCAATGCAAATCGGCCACATTATGGCCTTCCTAGTAAAAAAGGGTCGAAAACGAGTAATGTCCCAAATTAACGAGGAGATTTTCTTAACCTCCATTTTGGCTGAATTTTTAAAAAATGCAAAAATATCCTATGGAAATCGTAGCTATGTTGTTTACCTATAAAACGAATTGTCCCATGCTAAGATTCAATACAAACCGGCCACTTTATGGCCTTCCTTATAAAAAAGGGTCGTAAACGAGTAATGTCCTAAATTAACGAGGGGATTTTCTTAACCTCCATTTTGGCTAAATTTTTAGAGAATGCAAAAATATCCCATTGAAGTCGTAGTTATGTTGTTTACCTATCCAACGAATTGTCACATGCTAAGATTCAATACAAATCGGCCACTTTATGACCTTCCTAGTAAAAATGGGTCGAAAACGAGTAATGTCCTAGATTAACGAGGAGATTTTCTTAACCTCCATTTTGGCCGAATTTTTAGAGAATGCAAAAATATCCCAAGGAAGTCGTAGTTATGTTGTTTACCTATCCAACGAATTGTCACACG
This sequence comes from Medicago sativa, assembly GCF_051527215.1. Lineage (NCBI taxonomy): Eukaryota > Viridiplantae > Streptophyta > Magnoliopsida > Fabales > Fabaceae > Medicago > Medicago sativa. The sequence continues at coordinate 98,604,763 of NC_140754.1, read as the reverse complement.
CTAAGATTCAATGCAAATCGGCCACATTATGGCCTTCCTAGTAAAAAAGGTCGAAAACGAGTAATGTCCCAAATTAACGAGGAGATTTTCTTAACCTCCATTTTGGCTGAATTTTTAGAGAATGCAAAAATATCCCATGGAAGTCGTAGTTATGTTGTTTACCTATCCAACGAATTGTCACATGCTAAGATTCAATACAAATCGGCCACTTTATGGCCTTCCTAGTAAAAATGGGTCGAAAACGAGCAATGTCCGAAATTAACGAGGAGATTTTCTTAACCTCCATTTTGGCCGTATTTTTAGAGAATGCAAAAATATCCCATGGAAGTCGTAGTTATGTTTTTTACCTATCCAACGAATTGTCACATGCTAAGATTCAATGCAAATCGGCCACATTATGGCCTTCCTACTAAAAAAGGGTCGAAAACGAGTAATGTCCCAAATTAACGAGGAGATTTTCTTAACCTCCATTTTGGCTGAATATTTAGAGAATGCAAAAATATCCCATGGAAGTCGTAATTATGTTGTTTACCTATCCAACGAATTGTCACATGCTAAGATTCAATGCAAATCGGCCACATTATGGCCTTCCTACTAAAAAAGGGTCGAAAACGAGTAATGTCCAAAATTTACGACGATATTTTCTTAACCCCCATTTTGGCTGAATTTTTAGAGAATGCAAAAATGTCTCATGGAAGTCGTAGTTATGTTGTTTACCTATCCAACGAATTGTCACACGCTAAGATTCAATGCAAATCGGCCACATTATGGCCTTCCTAGTAAAAAAGGGTCGAAAACGAGTAATGTCCCAAATTAACAAGGAGATTTTCTTAACCTCCATTTTGGCTGAATTTTTAAAAAATGCAAAAATATCCCATGGAAGTCGTAGCTATGTTGTTTACCTATCCAACGAATTGTCCCATGCTAAGATTCAATACAAACCGGCCACTTTATGGCCTTCCTTATAAAAAAGGGTCGAAAACGAGTAATGTCCTAAATTAACGAGGGGATTTTCTTAACCTCCATTTTGGCTAAATTTTTAGAGAATGCAAAAATATCCCATGGAAGTCGTAGTTATGTTGTTTACCTATCTAACAAATTGTCACATGCTATGATTCAATAAAAATCGGCCACTTTATGGCCTTCCTAGTAAAAATGGGTCGAAAACGAGCAATGTCCGAAATTAACGAGGAGATTTTCTTAACCTCCATTTTGGCCGTATTTTTAGAGAATGCAAAAATATCCCATGGAAGTCGTAGTTATGTTGTTTACCTATCCAACGAATTGTCACACGCTCAGATTCAATGCAAATCGGCCACATTATGGCCTTCCTAGTAAAAAAGGGTCGAAAACGAGTAATGTCCCAAATTAACGAGGAGATTTTCTTAACCTCCATTTTGGCTGAATTTTTAAAAAATGCAAAAATATCCTATGGAAATCGTAGCTATGTTGTTTACCTATAAAACGAATTGTCCCATGCTAAGATTCAATACAAACCGGCCACTTTATGGCCTTCCTTATAAAAAAGGGTCGTAAACGAGTAATGTCCTAAATTAACGAGGGGATTTTCTTAACCTCCATTTTGGCTAAATTTTTAGAGAATGCAAAAATATCCCATTGAAGTCGTAGTTATGTTGTTTACCTATCCAACGAATTGTCACATGCTAAGATTCAATACAAATCGGCCACTTTATGACCTTCCTAGTAAAAATGGGTCGAAAACGAGTAATGTCCTAGATTAACGAGGAGATTTTCTTAACCTCCATTTTGGCCGAATTTTTAGAGAATGCAAAAATATCCCAAGGAAGTCGTAGTTATGTTGTTTACCTATCCAACGAATTGTCACACGCTAAGATTCAATGCAAATCGGCCACATTATGGCCTTCCTAGTAAAAAAGGTCGAAAACGAGTAATGTCCCAAATTAACGAGGAGATTTTCTTAACCTCCATTTTGGCTGAATTTTTAGAGAATGCAAAAATATCCCATGGAAGTCGTAGTTATGTTGTTTACCTATCCAACGAATTGTCACATGCTAAGATTCAATACAAATCGGCCACTTTATGGCCTTCCTAGTAAAAATGGGTCGAAAACGAGCAATGTCCGAAATTAACGAGGAGATTTTCTTAACCTCCATTTTGGCCGTATTTTTAGAGAATGCAAAAATATCCCATGGAAGTCGTAGTTATGTTTTTTACCTATCCAACGAATTGTCACATGCTAAGATTCAATGCAAATCGGCCACATTATGGCCTTCCTACTAAAAAAGGGTCGAAAACGAGTAATGTCCCAAATTAACGAGGAGATTTTCTTAACCTCCATTTTGGCTGAATATTTAGAGAATGCAAAAATATCCCATGGAAGTCGTAATTATGTTGTTTACCTATCCAACGAATTGTCACACGCTAAGATTCAATGCAAATCGGCCACATTATGGCCTTCCTACTAAAAAGGGTCCAAAACGAGTAATGTCCCAAATTAACGAGGAGATTTTCTTAACCTCCATTTTGGCTGAATTTTTAGAGAATGCAAAAATATCCCATGGAAGTCGTAGTTATGTTGTTTACCTATCCAATGAATTGTCACATGCTAAGATTCAATGCAAATCGGCCACATTATGGCCTTCCTACTAAAAAAGGGTCGAAAACGAGTAATGTCCCAAATTAACGAGGAGATTTTCTTAACCTCCATTTTGGTGGAATTTTTAGAGAATGCAAAAATATCCCATGGAAGTTGTAGCTATGTTGTTTACCTATCCAACGAATTGTCACATGCTAAGATTCAATACAAATCGGCCACTTTAAGGCCTTCCTAGTAAAAATGGGTCGAAAACGAGTAATGTCCTAAATTAACGACGAGATTTTCTTAACCTCCATTTTGGCCAAATTTTTAGAGAATGCAAAAATATCCCATGGAAGTCGTAGTTATGTTGTTTACCTATCCAACGAATTTTCACACGCTAAGATTCAATGCAAATCGGCCACATTATGGCCTTCCTAGTAAAAAAGGGTCGAAAACGAGTAATGTCCCAAATTAACAAGGAGATTTTCTTAACCTCCATTTTGGCTGAATTTTTAAACAATGCAAAAATATCCCATGGAAGTCGTAGCTATGTTGTTTACCTATCCAACGAATTGTCCCATGCTAAGATTCATTACAAACCGGCCACATTATGGCCTTCCTTATAAAAAAGGGTCGAAAACGAGTAATGTCCCAAATTAACGAGGAGATTTTCTTAACCTCCATTTTGGCTGAATTTTTAAATAATGCAAAAATATCCCATGGAAATCGTAGCTATGTTGTTTACCTATCCAACAAATTGTCACATGCTAAGATTCAATGCAAATCGGCCACATTATGGCCTTCCTACTAAAAAAGGGTCGAAAACGAGTAATGTCCAAAATTTACGACGATATTTTCTTAACCCCCATTTTGGCTGAATTTTTAGAGAATGCAAAAATGTCTCATGGAAGTCGTAGTTATGTTGTTTACCTATCCAACGAATTGTCACACGCTAAGATTCAATACAAATCGGCCACTTTATGACCTTCCTAGTAAAAATGGGTCGAAAACGAGTAATGTCCTAAATTAACGAGGAGATTTTCTTAACCTCCATTTTGGCCGAATTTTTAGAGAATGCAAAAATATCCCATGGAAGTCGTAGTTATGTTGTTTACCTATCCAACGAATTGTCACACGCTAAGATTCAATGCAAATCGGCCACATTATGGCCTTCCTAGTAAAAAAGGTCGAAAACGAGTAATGTCCCAAATTAACGAGGAGATTTTCTTAACCTCCATTTTGGCTGAATTTTTAGAGAATGCAAAAATATCCCATGGAAGTCGTAGTTATGTTGTTTACCTATCCAACGAATTGTCACATGCTAAGATTCAATACAAATTGGCCACTTTATGGCCTTCCTACTAAAAATGGGTCGAAAACGAGCAATGTCCGAAATTAATGAGGAGATTTTCTTAACCTCCATTTTGGCCGTATTTTTAGAGAATGCAAAAATATCCCATGGAAGTCGTAGTTATGTTGTTTACCTATCCAACGAATTGTCACATGCTAAGATTCAATACAAATCGGCCACTTTATGGCCTTCCTAGTAAAAATGGGTCGAAAACGAGTAATGTCCTAAATTAACGAGGAGATTTTCTTAACCTCCATTTTGGCCGAATTTTTAGAGAATGCAAAAATATCCCATGGAAGTCGTAGTGATGTTGTTTACCTATCCAACGAATTGTCACACGCTAAGATTCAATGCAAATCGGCCACATTATGGCCTTCCTAGTAAAAATGGGTCGAAAACGAGTGATGTCCCAAATTAACGAGGAGATTTTCTTAACCTCCATTTTGGCTGAATTTTTAGAGAATGCAAAATTGTCCCAAGGAAGTCGTAGTTATGTTGTTTACCTATCCAACGAATTGTCACATGCTAAGATTCAATACAAATTGGCCACTTTATGGCCTTCCTAGTAAAAATGGGTCGAAAACGAGCAATGTCCGAAATTAATGAGGAGATTTTCTTAACCTCCATTTTGGCCGTATTTTTAGAGAATGCAAAAATATCCCATGGAAGTCGTAGTTATGTTGTTTACCTATCCAACGAATTGTCACATGCTAAGATTCAATACAAATCGGCCACTTTATGGCCTTCCTAGTAAAAATGGGTCGAAAACGAGTAATGTCCTAAATTAACGAGGAGATTTTCTTAACCTCCATTTTGGCCGAATTTTTAGAGAATGCAAAAAGATCCCATGGAAGTCGTAGTTATGTTGTTTACCTATCCAACGAATTGTCACACGCTAAGATTCAATGCAAATCGGCCACATTATGGCCTTCCTAGTAAAAAAGGTCGAAAACGAGTAATGTCCCAAATTAACGAGGAGATTTTCTTAACCTCCATTTTGGCTAAATTTTTAGAGAATGCAAAAATATCCCATGGAAGTCGTAGTTATGTTGTTTACCTATCCAACGAATTGTCACATGCTAAGATTCAATACAAATTGGCCACTTTATGGCCTTCCTAGTAAAAATGGGTCGAAAACGAGCAATGTCCGAAATTAATGAGGAGATTTTCTTAACCTCCATTTTGGCCGTATTTTTAGAGAATGCAAAAATATCCCATGGAAGTCGTAGTTATGTTGTTTACCTATCCAACGAATTGTCACATGCTAAGATTCAATACAAATCGGCCACTTTATGGCCTTCCTAGTAAAAATGGGTCGAAAACGAGTAATGTCCTAAATTAACGAGGAGATTTTCTTAACCTCCATTTTGGCCGAATTTTTAGAGAATGCAAAAATATCCCATGGAAGTCGTAGTGATGTTGTTTACCTATCCAACGAATTGTCACACGCTAAGATTCAATGCAAATCGGCCACATTATGGCCTTCCTAGTAAAAATGGGTCGAAAACGAGTGATGTCCCAAATTAACTAGGAGATTTTCTTAACCTCCATTTTGGCTGAATTTTTAGAGAATGCAAAATTGTCCCAAGGAAGTCGTAGTTATGTTGTTTACCTATCCAACGAATTGTCACACGCTAAGATTCAATGCAAATCGGCCACATTATGGCCTTCCTAGTAAAAAAGGTCGAAAACGAGTAATGTCCCAAATTAACGAGGAGATTTTCTTAACCTCCATTTTGGCTGAATTTTTAGAGAATGCAAAAATATCCCATGGAAGTCGTAGTTATGTTGTTTACCTAACCAACGAATTGTCACATGCTAAGATTCAATACAAATCGGCCACTTTATGGCCTTCCTAGTAAAAATGGGTCGAAAACGAGCAATGTCCGAAATTAACGAGGAGATTTTCTTAACCTCCATTTTGGCCGTATTTTTAGAGAATGCAAAAATATCCCATGGAAGTCGTAGTTATGTTGTTTACCTATCCAACGAATTGTCACATGCTAAGATTCAATACAAATCGGCCACTTTATGGCCTTCCTAGTAAAAATGGGTCGAAAACGAGTAATGTCCTAAATTAACGAGGAGATTTTCTTAACCTCCATTTTGGCAGAATTTTTAGAGAATGCAAAAATATCCCATGGAAGTCGTAGTGATGTTGTTTACCTATCCAACGAATTGTCACACGCTAAGATTCAATGCAAATCGGCCACATTATGGCCTTCCTAGTAAAAAAGGTCGAAAACGAGTAATGTCCAAAATTAACGAGGAGATTTTCTTAACCTCCATTTTGGCCGAATTTTTAGAGAATGCAAAAATATCCCATGGAAGTCGTAGTGATGTTGTTTACCTATCCAACGAATTGTCACACGCTCAGATTCAATGCAAATCGGCCACATTATGGCCTTCCTAGTAAAAAAGGTCGAAAACGAGTAATGTCCCAAATTAACGAGGAGATTTTCTTAACCTCCATTTTGGCTGAATTTTTAGAGAATGCAAAAATATCCCATGGAAGTCGTAGTTATGTTGTTTACCTATCCAACGAATTGTCACATGCTAAGATTCAATACAAATCGGCCACTTTATGGCCTTCCTAGTAAAAATTGGTCGAAAACGAGCAATGTCCGAAATTAACGAGGAGATTTTCTTAACCTGCATTTTGGCTGAATTTTTAGAGAATGCAAAAAAATCCCATGGAAGTCCCAGCTATGTTGTTTACCTATCCAACGAATTGTCCCATGCTAAGATTCAATACACACCGGCCACTTTATGGCCTTCCTTCTAAAAAAGGGTCGAAAACGAGTAATGTCCTAAATTAACGAGGGGATTTTCTTAACCTCCATTTTGGCTGAATTTTTAAAAAATGCAAAAATATCCCATGGAAGTCGTAGTTATGTTGTTTACCTATCCAACGAATTGTCACATGCTAAGATTCAATACAAATCGGCCCCTTTAAGGCCTTCCTAGTAAAAATGGGTCGAAAACGAGTAATGTCCTAAATTAACGAGGAGATTTTCTTAACCTCCATTTTGGCCTAATTTTTAGAGAATGCAAAAATATCCCCTGGAAGTCGTAGTTATGTTGTTTACCTATCCAACGAATTGTCACACGCTAAGATTCAATGCAAATCAGCCACATTATGGCCTTCCTAGTAAAAAAGGGTCGAAAACGAGTAATGTCCCAAATTAACGAGGAGATTTTCTTAACCTCCATTTTGGCTGAATTTTTAAAAAATGCAAAAATATCCCATGGAAGTCGTAGCTATGTTGTTTACCTATCCAACGAATTGTCCCATGCTAAGATTCAATACAAACCGGCCACTTTATGGCCTTCCTTATAAAAAAGGGTCGAAAACGAGTAATGTCCTAAATTAACGAGGGGATTTTCTTAACCTCGATTTTGGCTAAATTTTTAGAGAATGCAAAAATATCCCATGGAAGTCGTAGTTATGTTGTTTACCTATCCAACGATTTGTCACATGCTAAGATTCAATACAAATCGGCCACTTTATGGCCTTCCTAGTAAAAATGGGTCGAAAATGAGTAATGTCCTAAATTAACGAGGAGATTTTCTTCAACTCCATTTTGGCCGTATTTTTAGAGAATGCAAAAATATCCCATGGAAGTCGTATTTATGTTGTTTACCTATCCAACGAATTGTCACATGCTAAGATTCAATACAAATAGGCCACTTTAAGGCCTTCCTAGTAAAAATGGGTCGAAAACGAGTAATGTCCTAAATTAATGAGGAGATTTTCTTAACCTCCATTTTGGCCAAATTTTTAGAGAATGCAAAAATATCCCTTGGAAGTCATAGTTATGTTGTTTACCTATCCAACGAATTGTCACACGCTAAGATTCAAAGCAAATCGGCCACATTATGGCCTTCCTAGTAAAAAAGGGTCGAAAACGAGTAATGTCCCAAATTAACGAGGAGATTTTCTTAACCTCCATTTTGGCTGAATTTTTAATAAATGCAAAAATATCCCATGGAAGTCGTAGTTATGTTGTTTACCTATCCAACGAATTGTCACACGCTAAGATTCAATGCAAATCGGCCACATTATGGCCTTCCTAGTAAAAAAGGGTCGAAAACGAGTAATGTCCCATATTAACGAGGAGATTTTCTTAACCTCCATTTTGCCTGAATTTTTAATAAATGCAAAAATATCCCATGGAAGTCGTAGCTATGTTGTTTACCTATCCAACGAATTGTCCCATGCTAAGATTCAATACAAACCGGCCACTTTATGGCCTTCCTTATAAAAAAGGGTCGAAAACGAGTAATGTCCTAAATTAACGAGGGGATTTTCTTAACCTCCATATTGGCTAAATTTTTAGAGAATGCAAAAATATCCCATGGAAGTCGTAGTTATGTTGTTTACCTATCTAACGAATTGTCACATGCTAAGATTCAATACAAATCGGCCACTTTAAGGCCTTCCTAGTAAAAATGGGTCGAAAACGAGTAATGTCCTAAATTAATGAGGAGATTTTCTTAACCTCCATTTTGGCCAAATTTTTAGAGAATGCAAAAATATCCCATGGAAGTCATAGTTATGTTGTTTACCTATCCAACGATTTGTCACACGCTAAGATTCAATGCAAATCGGCCACATTATGGCCTTCCTAGTAAAAAAGGGTCGAAAACGAGTAATGTCCCAAATTAACAAGGAGATTTTCTTAACCTCCATTTTGGCTGAATTTTTAGAGAATGCAAAAATATCCCATGGAAGTCGTAGCTATGTTGTTTACCTATCCAACGAATTGTCCCATGCTAAGATTCAATACAAACCGGCCACTTTATGGCCTTCCTTATAAAAAAGGGTCGAAAACGAGTAATGTCCTAAATTAACGAGGGGATTTTCTTAACCTCCATTTTGGCTAAATTTTTAGAGAATGCAAAAATATCCCATGGAAGTCGTAGTTATGTTGTTTACCTATCCAACAAATTGTCACATGCTATGATTCAATAAAAATCGGCCACTTTATGGCCTTCCTAGTAAAAATGGGTCGAAAACGAGCAATGTCCGAAATTAACGAGGAGATTTTCTTAACCTCCATTTTGGCCGTATTTTTAGAGAATGCAAAAATATCCCATGGAAGTCGTAGTTATGTTGTTTACCTATCCAACGAATTGTCACACGCTCAGATTCAATGCAAATCGGCCACATTATGGCCTTCCTAGTAAAAAAGGGTCGAAAACGAGTAATGTCCTAAATTAATGAGGAGATTTTCTTAACCTCCATTTTGGCCAAATTTTTAGAGAATGCAAAAATATCCCATGGAAGTCATAGTTATGTTGTTTACCTATCCAACGAATTGTCACACGCTAAGATTCAAAGCAAATCGGCCACATTATGGCCTTCCTAGTAAAAAAGGGTCGAAAACGAGTAATGTCCCAAATTAACGAGGAGATTTTCTTAACCTCCATTTTGGCTGAATTTTTAATAAATGCAAAAATATCCCATGGAAGTCGTAGTTATGTTGTTTACCTATCCAACGAATTGTCACACGCTAAGATTCAATGCAAATCGGCCACATTATGGCCTTCCTAGTAAAAAAGGGTCGAAAACGAGTAATGTCCCAAATTAACGAGGAGATTTTCTTAACCTCCATTTTGCCTGAATTTTTAATAAATGCAAAAATATCCCATGGAAGTCGTAGCTATGTTGTTTACCTATCCAACGAATTGTCCCATGCTAAGATTCAATACAAACCGGCCACTTTATGGCCTTCCTTATAAAAAAGGGTCGAAAACGAGTAATGTCCTAAATTAACGAGGGGATTTTCTTAACCTCCATATTGGCTAAATTTTTAGAGAATGCAAAAATATCCCATGGAAGTCGTAGTTATGTTGTTTACCTATCTAACGAATTGTCACATGCTAAGATTCAATACAAATCGGCCACTTTAAGGCCTTCCTAGTAAAAATGGGTCGAAAACGAGTAATGTCCTAAATTAATGAGGAGATTTTCTTAACCTCCATTTTGGCCAAATTTTTAGAGAATGCAAAAATATCCCATGGAAGTCATAGTTATGTTGTTTACCTATCCAACGAATTGTCACACGCTAAGATTCAATGCAAATCGGCCACATTATGGCCTTCCTAGTAAAAAAGGGTCGAAAACGAGTAATGTCCCAAATTAACAAGGAGATTTTCTTAACCTCCATTTTGGCTGAATTTTTAGAGAATGCAAAAATATCCCATGGAAGTCGTAGCTATGTTGTTTACCTATCCAACGAATTGTCCCATGCTAAGATTCAATACAAACCGGCCACTTTATGGCCTTCCTTATAAAAAAGGGTCGAAAACGAGTAATGTCCTAAATTAACGAGGGGATTTTCTTAACCTCCATTTTGGCTAAATTTTTAGAGAATGCAAAAATATCCCATGGAAGTCGTAGTTATGTTGTTTACCTATCCAACAAATTGTCACATGCTATGATTCAATAAAAATCGGCCACTTTATGGCCTTCCTAGTAAAAATGGGTCGAAAACGAGCAATGTCCGAAATTAACGAGGAGATTTTCTTAACCTCCATTTTGGCCGTATTTTTAGAGAATGCAAAAATATCCCATGGAAGTCGTAGTTATGTTGTTTACCTATCCAACGAATTGTCACACGCTCAGATTCAATGCAAATCGGCCACATTATGGCCTTCCTAGTAAAAAAGGGTCGAAAACGAGTAATGTCCCAAATTAACGAAGAGATTTTCTTAACCTCCATTTTGGCTGAATTTTTAAAAAATGCAAAAATATCCTCTGGAAATCGTAGCTATGTTGTTTACCTATCCAACGAATTGTCCCATGCTAAGATTCAATACAAACCGGCCACTTTATGGCCTTCCTTATAAAAAAGGGTCGAAAACGAGTAATGTCCTAAATTAACGAGGGGATTTTCTTAACCTCCATTTTGGCTAAATTTTTAGAGAATGCAAAAAATCCCATGGAAGTCGTAGTTATGTTGTTTACCTATCCAACGAATTGTCACATGCTAAGATTCAATACAAATCGGCCACTTTATGACCTTCCTAGTAAAAATGGGTCGAAAACGAGTAATGTCCTAAATTAACGAGGAGATTTTCTTAACCTCCATTTTGGCCGAATTTTTAGAGAATGCAAAAATATCCCATGGAAGTCGTAGTTATATTGTTTACCTATCCAACAAATTGTCACACGCTAAGATTCAATGAAAATCGGCCACATTATGGCTTCCTAGTAAAAAAGGTCGAAAACGAGTAATGTCTCAAATTAACGAGGAGATTTTCTTAACCTCCATTTTGGCTGAATTTTTAGAGAATGCAAAAATATGCCATGGAAGTCGTAGTTATGTTGTTTACCTATCCAACGAATTGTCACATGCTAAGATTCAATACAAATCGGCCACTTTATGGCCTTCCTAGTAAAAATGGGTCGAAAACGAGCAATGTCCGAAATTAACGAGGAGATTTTCTTAACCTCCATTTTGGCCGTATTTTTAGAGAATGCAAAAATATCCCATGGAAGTCGTAGTTATGTTGTTTACCTATCCAACGAATTGTCACACGCTAAGATTCAATGCAAATCGGCCACATTATGGCCTTCCTAGTAAAAAAGGGTCGAAAACGAGTAATGTCCCAAATTAACGAGGAGATTTTCTTAACCTCCATTTTGGCTGAATTTTTAAAAAATGCAAAAATATCCTATGGAAATCGTAGCTATGTTGTTTACCTATCCAACGAATTGTCCCATGCTAAGATTCAATACAAACCGGCCACTTTATGGCCTTCCTTATAAAAAAGGGTCGAAAACGAGTAATGTCCTAAATTAACGAGGGGATTTTCTTAACCTCCATTTTGGCTAAATTTTTAGAGAATGCAAAAATATCCCATTGAAGTCGTAGTTATGTTGTTTACCTATCCAACGAATTGTCACATGCTAAGATTCAATACAAATCGGCCACTTTATGACCTTCCTAGTAAAAATGGGTCGAAAACGAGTAATGTCCTAGATTAACGAGGAGATTTTCTTAACCTCCATTTTGGCCGAATTTTTAGAGAATGCAAAAATATCCCAAGGAAGTCGTAGTTATGTTGTTTACCTATCCAACGAATTGTCACACGCTAAGATTCAATGCAAGTCGGCCACATTATTGCCTTCCTAGTAAAAAAGGTCGAAAACGAGTAATGTCCCAAATTAACGAGGAGATTTTCTTAACCTCCATTTTGGCTGAATTTTTAGAGAATGCAAAAATATCCCATGGAAGTCGTAGTTATGTTGTTTACCTATCCAACGAATTGTCACATGCTAAGATTCAATACAAATCGGCCACTTTATGGCCTTCCTAGTAAAAATGGGTCGAAAACGAGCAATGTCCGAAATTAACGAGGAGATTTTCTTAACCTCCATTTTGGCCGTATTTTTAGAGAATGCAAAAATATCCCATGGAAGTCGTAGTTATGTTGTTTACCTATCTAACGAATTGTCACATGCTAAGATTCAATGCAAATCGGCCACATTATGGCCTTCCTACTAAAAAAGGGTCGAAAACGAGTAATGTCCCAAATTAACGAGGAGATTTTCTTAACCTCCATTTTGGCTGAATTTTTAGAGAATGCAAAAATATCCCATGGAAGTCGTAATTATGTTGTTTACCTATCCAACGAATTGTCACACGCTAAGATTCAATGCAAATCGGCCACATTATGGCCTTCCTACTAAAAAGGGTCCAAAACGAGTAATGTCCCAAATTAACGACGAGATTTTCTTAACCTCCATTTTGGCTGAATTTTTAGAGAATGCAAAAATATCCCATGGAAGTCGTAGTTATGTTGTTTACCTATCCAATGAATTGTCACATGCTAAGATTCAATGCAAATCGGCCACATTATGGCCTTCCTACTAAAAAAGGGTCGAAAACGAGTAATGTCCCAAATTAACGAGGAGATTTTCTTAACCTCCATTTTGGCTGAATTTTTAGAGAATGCAAAAATATCCCATGGAAGTCGTAGCTATGTTGTTTACCTATCCAACGAATTGTCACATGCTAAGATTCAATACAAATCGGCCACTTTAAGGCCTTCCTAGTAAAAATGGGTCGAAAACGAGTAATGTCCTAAATTAACGACGAGATTTTCTTAACCTCCATTTTGGCCAAATTTTTAGAGAATGCAAAAATATCCCATGGAAGTCGTAGTTATGTTGTTTACCTATCCAACGAATTGTCACACGCTAAGATTCAATGCAAATCGGCCACATTATGGCCTTCCTAGTAAAAAAGGGTCGAAAACGAGTAATGTCCCAAATTAACAAGGAGATTTTCTTAACCTCCATTTTGGCTGAATTTTTAAAAAATGCAAAAATATCCCATGGAAGTCGTAGCTATGTTGTTTACCTATCCAACGAATTGTCCCATGCTAAGATTCAATACAAACCGGCCACTTTATGGCCTTCCTTATAAAAAAGGGTCGAAAACGAGTAATGTCCTAAATTAACGAGGGGATTTTCTTAACCTCCATTTTGGCTAAATTTTTAGAGAATGCAAAAATATCCCATGGAAGTCGTAGTTATGTTGTTTACCTATCTAACAAATTGTCACATGCTATGATTCAATAAAAATCGGCCACTTTATGGCCTTCCTAGTAAAAATGGGTCGAAAACGAGCAATGTCCGAAATTAACGAGGAGATTTTCTTAACCTCCATTTTGGCCGTATTTTTAGAGAATGCAAAAATATCCCATGGAAGTCGTAGTTATGTTGTTTACCTATCCAACGAATTGTCACACGCTAAGATTCAATGCAAATCGGCCACATTATGGCCTTCCTAGTAAAAAAGGGTCGAAAACGAGTAATGTCCCAAATTAACGAGGAGATTTTCTTAACCTCCATTTTGGCTGAATTTTTAAAAAATGCAAAAATATCCTATGGAAATCGTAGCTATGTTGTTTACCTATCCAACGAATTGTCCCATGCTAAGATTCAATACAAACCGGCCACTTTATGGCCTTCCTTATAAAAAAGGGTCGAAAACGAGTAATGTCCTAAATTAACGAGGGGATTTTCTTAACCTCCATTTTGGCTAAATTTTTAGAGAATGCAAAAATATCCCATTGAAGTCGTAGTTATGTTGTTTACCTATCCAACGAATTGTCACATGCTAAGATTCAATACAAATCGGCCACTTTATGACCTTCCTAGTAAAAATGGGTCGAAAACGAGTAATGTCCTAGATTAACGAGGAGATTTTCTTAACCTCCATTTTGGCCGAATTTTTAGAGAATGCAAAAATATCCCAAGGAAGTCGTAGTTATGTTGTTTACCTATCCAACGAATTGTCACACGCTAAGATTCAATGCAAATCGGCCACATTATTGCCTTCCTAGTAAAAAAGGTCGAAAACGAGTAATGTCCCAAATTAACGAGGAGATTTTCTTAACCTCCATTTTGGCTGAATTTTTAGAGAATGCAAAAATATCCCATGGAAGTCGTAGTTATGTTGTTTACCTATCCAACGAATTGTCACATGCTAAGATTCAATACAAATCGGCCACTTTATGGCCTTCCTAGTAAAAATGGGTCGAAAACGAGCAATGTCCGAAATTAACGAGGAGATTTTCTTAACCTCCATTTTGGCCGTATTTTTAGAGAATGCAAAAATATCCCATGGAAGTCGTAGTTATGTTGTTTACCTATCTAACGAATTGTCACATGCTAAGATTCAATGCAAATCGGCCACATTATGGCCTTCCTACTAAAAAAGGGTCGAAAACGAGTAATGTCCCAAATTAACGAGGAGATTTTCTTAACCTCCATTTTGGCTGAATTTTTAGAGAATGCAAAAATATCCCATGGAAGTCGTAATTATGTTGTTTACCTATCCAACGAATTGTCACACGCTAAGATTCAATGCAAATCGGCCACATTATGGCCTTCCTACTAAAAAGGGTCCAAAACGAGTAATGTCCCAAATTAACGACGAGATTTTCTTAACCTCCATTTTGGCTGAATTTTTAGAGAATGCAAAAATATCCCATGGAAGTCGTAGTTATGTTGTTTACCTATCCAATGAATTGTCACATGCTAAGATTCAATGCAAATCGGCCACATTATGGCCTTCCTACTAAAAAAGGGTCGAAAACGAGTAATGTCCCAAATTAACGAGGAGATTTTCTTAACCTCCATTTTGGCTGAATTTTTAGAGAATGCAAAAATATCCCATGGAAGTCGTAGCTATGTTGTTTACCTATCCAACGAATTGTCACATGCTAAGATTCAATACAAATCGGCCACTTTAAGGCCTTCCTAGTAAAAATGGGTCGAAAACGAGTAATGTCCTAAATTAACGACGAGATTTTCTTAACCTCCATTTTGGCCAAATTTTTAGAGAATGCAAAAATATCCCATGGAAGTCGTAGTTATGTTGTTTACCTATCCAACGAATTGTCACACGCTAAGATTCAATGCAAATCGGCCACATTATGGCCTTCCTAGTAAAAAAGGGTCGAAAACGAGTAATGTCCCAAATTAACAAGGAGATTTTCTTAACCTCCATTTTGGCTGAATTTTTAAAAAATGCAAAAATATCCCATGGAAGTCGTAGCTATGTTGTTTACCTATCCAACGAATTGTCCCATGCTAAGATTCAATACAAACCGGCCACTTTATGGCCTTCCTTATAAAAAAGGGTCGAAAACGAGTAATGTCCTAAATTAACGAGGGGATTTTCTTAACCTCCATTTTGGCTAAATTTTTAGAGAATGCAAAAATATCCCATGGAAGTCGTAGTTATGTTGTTTACCTATCTAACAAATTGTCACATGCTATGATTCAATAAAAATCGGCCACTTTATGGCCTTCCTAGTAAAAATGGGTCGAAAACGAGCAATGTCCGAAATTAACGAGGAGATTTTCTTAACCTCCATTTTGGCCGTATTTTTAGAGAATGCAAAAATATCCCATGGAAGTCGTAGTTATGTTGTTTACCTATCCAACGAATTGTCACACGCTAAGATTCAATGCAAATCGGCCACATTATGGCCTTCCTAGTAAAAAAGGGTCGAAAACGAGTAATGTCCCAAATTAACGAGGAGATTTTCTTAACCTCCATTTTGGCTGAATTTTTAAAAAATGCAAAAATATCCTATGGAAATCGCAGCTATGTTGTTTACCTATCCAACGAATTGTCCCATGCTAAGATTCAATACAAACCGGCCACTTTATGGCCTTCCTTATAAAAAAGGGTCGAAAACGAGTAATGTCCTAAATTAACGAGGGGATTTTCTTAACCTCCATTTTGGCTAAATTTTTAGAGAATGCAAAAATATCCCATTGAAGTCGTAGTTATGTTGTTTACCTATCCAACGAATTGTCACATGCTAAGATTCAATACAAATCGGCCACTTTATGACCTTCCTAGTAAAAATGGGTCGAAAACGAGTAATGTCCTAGATTAACGAGGAGATTTTCTTAACCTCCATTTTGGCCGAATTTTTAGAGAATGCAAAAATATCCCAAGGAAGTCGTAGTTATGTTGTTTACCTATCCAACGAATTGTCACACGCTAAGATTCAATGCAAATCGGCCACATTATTGCCTTCCTAGTAAAAAAGGTCGAAAACGAGTAATGTCCCAAATTAACGAGGAGATTTTCTTAACCTCCATTTTGGCTGAATTTTTAGAGAATGCAAAAATATCCCATGGAAGTCGTAGTTATGTTGTTTACCTATCCAACGAATTGTCACATGCTAAGATTCAATACAAATCGGCCACTTTATGGCCTTCCTAGTAAAAATGGGTCGAAAACGAGCAATGTCCGAAATTAACGAGGAGATTTTCTTAACCTCCATTTTGGCCGTATTTTTAGAGAATGCAAAAATATCCCATGGAAGTCGTAGTTATGTTGTTTACCTATCTAACGAATTGTCACATGCTAAGATTCAATGCAAATCGGCCACATTATGGCCTTCCTACTAAAAAAGGGTCGAAAACGAGTAATGTCCCAAATTAACGAGGAGATTTTCTTAACCTCCATTTTGGCTGAATTTTTAGAGAATGCAAAAATATCCCATGGAAGTCGTAATTATGTTGTTTACCTATCCAACGAATTGTCACACGCTAAGATTCAATGCAAATCGGCCACATTATGGCCTTCCTACTAAAAAGGGTCCAAAACGAGTAATGTCCCAAATTAACGACGAGATTTTCTTAACCTCCATTTTGGCTGAATTTTTAGAGAATGCAAAAATATCCCATGGAAGTCGTAGTTATGTTGTTTACCTATCCAATGAATTGTCACATGCTAAGATTCAATGCAAATCGGCCACATTATGGCCTTCCTACTAAAAAAGGGTCGAAAACGAGTAATGTCCCAAATTAACGAGGAGATTTTCTTAACCTCCATTTTGGCTGAATTTTTAGAGAATGCAAAAATATCCCATGGAAGTCGTAGCTATGTTGTTTACCTATCCAACGAATTGTCACATGCTAAGATTCAATACAAATCGGCCACTTTAAGGCCTTCCTAGTAAAAATGGGTCGAAAACGAGTAATGTCCTAAATTAACGACGAGATTTTCTTAACCTCCATTTTGGCCAAATTTTTAGAGAATGCAAAAATATCCCAAGGAAGTCGTAGTTATGTTGTTTACCTATCCAACGAATTGTCACACGCTAAGATTCAATGCAAATCGGCCACATTATGGCCTTCCTAGTAAAAAAGGGTCGAAAACGAGTAATGTCCCAAATTAACAAGGAGATTTTCTTAACCTCCATTTTGGCTGAATTTTTAAAAAATGCAAAAATATCCCATGGAAGTCGTAGCTATGTTGTTTACCTATCCAACGAATTGTCCCATGCTAAGATTCAATACAAACCGGCCACTTTATGGCCTTCCTTATAAAAAAGGGTCGAAAACGAGTAATGTCCTAAATTAACGAGGGGATTTTCTTAACCTCCATTTTGGCTAAATTTTTAGAGAATGCAAAAATATCCCATGGAAGTCGTAGTTATGTTGTTTACCTATCTAACAAATTGTCACATGCTATGATTCAATAAAAATCGGCCACTTTATGGCCTTCCTAGTAAAAATGGGTCGAAAACGAGCAATGTCCGAAATTAACGAGGAGATTTTCTTAACCTCCATTTTGGCCGTATTTTTAGAGAATGCAAAAATATCCCATGGAAGTCGTAGTTATGTTGTTTACCTATCCAACGAATTGTCACACGCTCAGATTCAATGCAAATCGGCCACATTATGGCCTTCCTAGTAAAAAAGGGTCGAAAACGAGTAATGTCCCAAATTAACGAGGAGATTTTCTTAACCTCCATTTTGGCTGAATTTTTAAAAAATGCAAAAATATCCTATGGAAATCGTAGCTATGTTGTTTACCTATCCAACGAATTGTCCCATGCTAAGATTCAATACAAACCGGCCACTTTATATGGCCTTCCTTATAAAAAAGGGTCGAAAACGAGTAATGTCCTAAATTAACGAGGGTTTTTTCTTAACCTCCATTTTGGCTAAATTTTTAGAGAATGCAAAAATATCCCATTGAAGTCGTAGTTATGTTGTTTACCTATCCAACGAATTGTCACATGCTAAGATTCAATACAAATCGGCCACTTTATGACCTTCCTAGTAAAAATGGGTCGAAAACGAGTAATGTCCTAGATTAACTAGGAGATTTTCTTAACCTCCATTTTGGCCGAATTTTTAGAGAATGCAAAAATATCCCAAGGAAGTCGTAGTTATGTTGTTTACCTATCCAACTAATTGTCACACGCTAAGATTCAATGCAAATCGGCCACATTATTGCCTTCCTAGTAAAAAAGGTCGAAAACGAGTAATGTCCCAAATTAACGAGGAGATTTTCTTAACCTCCATTTTGGCTGAATTTTTAGAGAATGCAAAAATATCCCATGGAAGTCGTAGTTATGTTGTTTACCTATCCAACGAATTGTCACATGCTAAGATTCAATACAAATCGGCCACTTTATGGCCTTCCTAGTAAAAATGGGTCGAAAACGAGCAATGTCCGAAATTAACGAGGAGATTTTCTTAACCTCCATTTTGGCCGTATTTTTAGAGAATGCAAAAATATCCCATGGAAGTCGTAGTTATGTTGTTTACCTATCTAACGAATTGTCACATGCTAAGATTCAATGCAAATCGGCCACATTATGGCCTTCCTACTAAAAAAGGGTCGAAAACGAGTAATGTCCCAAATTAACGAGGAGATTTTCTTAACCTCCATTTTGGCTGAATTTTTAGAGAATGCAAAAATATCCCATGGAAGTCGTAATTATGTTGTTTACCTATCCAACGAATTGTCACACGCTAAGATTCAATGCAAATCGGCCACATTATGGCCTTCCTACTAAAAAGGGTCCAAAACGAGTAATGTCCCAAATTAACGACGAGATTTTCTTAACCTCCATTTTGGCTGAATTTTTAGAGAATGCAAAAATATCCCATGGAAGTCGTAGTTATGTTGTTTACCTATCCAATGAATTGTCACATGCTAAGATTCAATGCAAATCGGCCACATTATGGCCTTCCTACTAAAAAAGGGTCGAAAACGAGTAATGTCCCAAATTAACGAGGAGATTTTCTTAACCTCCATTTTGGCTGAATTTTTAGAGAATGCAAAAATATCCCATGGAAGTCGTAGCTATGTTGTTTACCTATCCAACGAATTGTCACATGCTAAGATTCAATACAAATCGGCCACTTTAAGGCCTTCCTAGTAAAAATGGGTCGAAAACGAGTAATGTCCTAAATTAACGACGAGATTTTCTTAACCTCCATTTTGGCCAAATTTTTAGAGAATGCAAAAATATCCCATGGAAGTCGTAGTTATGTTGTTTACCTATCCAACGAATTGTCACACGCTAAGATTCAATGCAAATCGGCCACATTATGGCCTTCCTAGTAAAAAAGGGTCGAAAACGAGTAATGTCCCAAATTAACAAGGAGATTTTCTTAACCTCCATTTTGGCTGAATTTTTAAAAAATGCAAAAATATCCCATGGAAGTCGTAGCTATGTTGTTTACCTATCCAACGAATTGTCCCATGCTAAGATTCAATACAAACCGGCCACTTTATGGCCTTCCTTATAAAAAAGGGTCGAAAACGAGTAATGTCCTAAATTAACGAGGGGATTTTCTTAACCTCCATTTTGGCTAAATTTTTAGAGAATGCAAAAATATCCCATGGAAGTCGTAGTTATGTTGTTTACCTATCTAACAAATTGTCACATGCTATGATTCAATAAAAATCGGCCACTTTATGGCCTTCCTAGTAAAAATGGGTCGAAAACGAGCAATGTCCGAAATTAACGAGGAGATTTTCTTAACCTCCATTTTGGCCGTATTTTTAGAGAATGCAAAAATATCCCATGGAAGTCGTAGTTATGTTGTTTACCTATCCAACGAATTGTCACACGCTCAGATTCAATGCAAATCGGCCACATTATGGCCTTCCTAGTAAAAAAGGGTCGAAAACGAGTAATGTCCCAAATTAACGAGGAGATTTTCTTAACCTCCATTTTGGCTGAATTTTTAAAAAATGCAAAAATATCCTATGGAAATCGTAGCTATGTTGTTTACCTATCCAACGAATTGTCCCATGCTAAGATTCAATACAAACCGGCCACTTTATGGCCTTCCTTATAAAAAAGGGTCGTAAACGAGTAATGTCCTAAATTAACGAGGGGATTTTCTTAACCTCCATTTTGGCTAAATTTTTAGAGAATGCAAAAATATCCCATTGAAGTCGTAGTTATGTTGTTTACCTATCCAACGAATTGTCACATGCTAAGATTCAATACAAATCGGCCACTTTATGACCTTCCTAGTAAAAATGGGTCGAAAACGAGTAATGTCCTAGATTAACGAGGAGATTTTCTTAACCTCCATTTTGGCCGAATTTTTAGAGAATGCAAAAATATCCCAAGGAAGTCGTAGTTATGTTGTTTACCTATCCAACGAATTGTCACACGCTAAGATTCAATGCAAATCGGCCACATTATGGCCTTCCTAGTAAAAAAGGTCGAAAACGAGTAATGTCCCAAATTAACGAGGAGATTTTCTTAACCTCCATTTTGGCTGAATTTTTAGAGAATGCAAAAATATCCCATGGAAGTCGTAGTTATGTTGTTTACCTATCCAACGAATTGTCACATGCTAAGATTCAATACAAATCGGCCACTTTATGGCCTTCCTAGTAAAAATGGGTCGAAAACGAGCAATGTCCGAAATTAACGAGGAGATTTTCTTAACCTCCATTTTGGCCGTATTTTTAGAGAATGCAAAAATATCCCATGGAAGTCGTAGTTATGTTGTTTACCTATCCAACGAATTGTCACATGCTAAGATTCAATGCAAATCGGCCACATTATGGCCTTCCTACTAAAAAAGGGTCGAAAACGAGTAATGTCCCAAATTAACGAGGAGATTTTCTTAACCTCCATTTTGGCTGAATTTTTAGAGAATGCAAAAATATCCCATGGAAGTCGTAGTTATGTTGTTTACCTATCCAATGAATTGTCACATGCTAAGATTCAATGCAAATAGGCCACATTATGGCCTTCCTACTAAAAAAGGGTCGAAAACGAGTAATGTCCCAAATTAACGAGGAGATTTTCTTAACCTCCATTTTGGCTGAATTTTTAGAGAATGCAAAAATATCCCATGGAAGTCGTAGCTATGTTGTTTACCTATCCAACGAATTGTCACATGCTAAGATTCAATACAAATCGGCCACTTTAAGGCCTTCCTAGTAAAAATGGGTCGAAAACGAGTAATGTCCTAAATTAACGACGAGATTTTCTTAACCTCCATTTTGGCCAAATTTTTAGAGAATGCAAAAATATCCCATGGAAGTCGTAGTTATGTTGTTTACCTATCCAACGAATTGTCACACGCTAAGATTCAATGCAAATCGGCCACATTATGGCCTTCCTAGTAAAAAAGGGTCGAAAACGAGTAATGTCCCAAATTAACAAGGAGATTTTCTTAACCTCCATTTTGGCTGAATTTTTAAAAAATGCAAAAATATCCCATGGAAGTCGTAGCTATGTTGTTTACCTATCCAACGAATTGTCCCATGCTAAGATTCAATACAAACCGGCCACTTTATGGCCTTCCTTATAAAAAAGGGTCGAAAACGAGTAATGTCCTAAATTAACGAGGGGATTTTCTTAACCTCCATTTTGGCTGAATTTTTAGAGAATGCAAAAATATCCGATGGAAGTCGTAGTTATGTTGTTTACCTATCCAACAAATTGTCACACGCTAAGATTCAATGCAAATCGGCCACATTATGGCCTTCCTACTAAAAAAGGGTCGAAAACGAGTAATGTCCAAAATTTACGACGATATTTTCTTAACCCCCATTTTGGCTGAATTTTTAGAGAATGCAAAAATGTCTCATGGAAGTCGTAGTTATGTTGTTTACCTATCCAACGAATTGTCACACGCTAAGATTCAATGCAAATCGGCCACATTATGGCCTTCCTAGTAAAAAAGGGTCGAAAACGAGTAATGTCCCAAATTAACGAGGAGATTTTCTTAACCTCCATTTTGGCTGAATTTTTAAATAATGCAAAAATATCCCATGGAAATCGTAGCTATGTTGTTTACCTATCCAACGAATTGTCCCATGCTAAGATTCAATACAAACCGGCCACTTTATGGCCTTCCTTATAAAAAAGGGTCGAAAACGAGTGATGTCCTAAATTAACGAGGGGATTTTCTTAACCTCCATTTTGGCTAAATTTTTAGAGAATGCAAAAATATCCCATGGAAGTCGTAGTTATGTTGTTTACCTATCCAACGAATTGTCACATGCTAAGATTCAATACAAATCGGCCACTTTATGACCTTCCTAGTAAAAATGGGTCGAAAACGAGTAATGTCCTAAATTAACGAGGAGATTTTCTTAACCTCCATTTTGGCCGAATTTTTAGAGAATGCAAAAATATCCCATGGAAGTCGTAGTTATGTTGTTTACCTATCCAACGAATTGTCACACGCTAAGATTCAATGCAAATCGGCCACATTATGGCCTTCCTAGTAAAAAAGGTCGAAAACGAGTAATGTCCCAAATTAACGAGGAGATTTTCTTAACCTCCATTTTGGCTGAATTTTTAGAGAATGCAAAAATATCCCAGGGAAGTCGTAGTTATGTTGTTTACCTATCCAACGAATTGTCACATGCTAAGATTCAATACAAATTGGCCACTTTATGGCCTTCCTAGTAAAAATGGGTCGAAAACGAGCAATGTCCGAAATTAATGAGGAGATTTACTTAACCTCCATTTTGGCCGTATTTTTAGAGAATGCAAAAATATCCCATGGAAGTCGTAGTTATGTTGTTTACCTATCCAACGAATTGTCACATGCTAAGATTCAATACAAATCGGCCACTTTATGGCCTTCCTAGTAAAAATGGGTCGAAAACGAGTAATGTCCTAAATTAACGAGGAGATTTTCTTAACCTCCATTTTGGCCGAATTTTTAGAGAATGCAAAAATATCCCATGGAAGTCGTAGTGATGTTGTTTACCTATCCAACGAATTGTCACACGCTAAGATTCAATGCAAATCGGCCACATTATGGCCTTCCTAGTAAAAATGGGTCGAAAACGAGTGATGTCCCAAATTAACGAGGAGATTTTCTTAACCTCCATTTTGGCTGAATTTTTAGAGAATGCAAAATTGTCCCATGGAAGTCGTAGTTATGTTGTTTACCTATCCAACGAATTGTCACACGCTAAGATTCAATGCAAATCGGCCACATTATGGCCTTCCTAGTAAAAAAGGTCGAAAACGAGTAATGTCCCAAATTAACGAGGAGATTTTCTTAACCTCCATTTTGGCTGAATTTTTAGAGAATGCAAAAATATCCCATGGAAGTCGTAGTTATGTTGTTTACCTATCCAACGAATTGTCACACGCTAAGATTCAATACAAATCGGCCACTTTATGGCCTTCCTAGTAAAAATGGGTCGAAAACGAGCAATGTCCGAAATTAACGAGGAGATTTTCTTAACCTCCATTTTGGCCGTATTTTTAGAGAATGCAAAAATATCCCATGGAAGTCGTAGTTATGTTGTTTACCTATCCAACGAATTGTCACATGCTAAGATTCAATACAAATCGGCCACTTTATGGCCTTCCTAGTAAAAATGGGTCGAAAACGAGTAATGTCCTAAATTAACGAGGAGATTTTCTTAACCTCCATTTTGGCAGAATTTTTAGAGAATGCAAAAATATCCCATGGAAGTCGTAGTGATGTTGTTTACCTATCCAACGAATTGTCACACGCTAAGATTCAATGCAAATCGGCCACATTATGGCCTTCCTACTAAAAAAGGGTCGAAAACGAGTAATGTCCAAAATTTACGACGATATTTTCTTAACCCCCATTTTGGCTGAATTTTTAGAGAATGCAAAAATGTCTCATGGAAGTCGTAGTTATGTTGTTTACCTATCCAACGAATTGTCACACGCTAAGATTCAATGCAAATCGGCCACATTATGGCCTTCCTAGTAAAAAAGGGTCGAAAACGAGTAATGTCCCAAATTAACGAGGAGATTTTCTTAACCTCCATTTTGGCTGAATTTTTAAATAATGCAAAAATATCCCATGGAAATCGTAGCTATGTTGTTTACCTATCCAACGAATTGTCCCATGCTAAGATTCAATACAAACCGGCCACTTTATGGCCTTCCTTATAAAAAAGGGTCGAAAACGAGTGATGTCCTAAATTAACGAGGGGATTTTCTTAACCTCCATTTTGGCTAAATTTTTAGAGAATGCAAAAATATCCCATGGAAGTCGTAGTTATGTTGTTTACCTATCCAACGAATTGTCACATGCTAAGATTCAATACAAATCGGCCACTTTATGACCTTCCTAGTAAAAATGGGTCGAAAACGAGTAATGTCCTAAATTAACGAGGAGATTTTCTTAACCTCCATTTTGGCCGAATTTTTAGAGAATGCAAAAATATCCCATGGAAGTCGTAGTTATGTTGTTTACCTATCCAACGAATTGTCACACGCTAAGATTCAATGCAAATCGGCCACATTATGGCCTTCCTAGTAAAAAAGGTCGAAAACGAGTAATGTCCCAAATTAACGAGGAGATTTTCTTAACCTCCATTTTGGCTGAATTTTTAGAGAATGCAAAAATATCCCATGGAAGTCGTAGTTATGTTGTTTACCTATCCAACGAATTGTCACATGCTAAGATTCAATACAAATTGGCCACTTTATGGCCTTCCTAGTAAAAATGGGTCGAAAACGAGCAATGTCCGAAATTAATGAGGAGATTTACTTAACCTCCATTTTGGCCGTATTTTTAGAGAATGCAAAAATATCCCATGGAAGTCGTAGTTATGTTGTTTACCTATCCAACGAATTGTCACATGCTAAGATTCAATACAAATCGGCCACTTTATGGCCTTCCTAGTAAAAATGGGTCGAAAACGAGTAATGTCCTAAATTAACGAGGAGATTTTCTTAACCTCCATTTTGGCCGAATTTTTAGAGAATGCAAAAATATCCCATGGAAGTCGTAGTGATGTTGTTTACCTATCCAACGAATTGTCACACGCTAAGATTCAATGCAAATCGGCCACATTATGGCCTTCCTAGTAAAAATGGGTCGAAAACGAGTGATGTCCCAAATTAACGAGGAGATTTTCTTAACCTCCATTTTGGCTGAATTTTTAGAGAATGCAAAATTGTCCCATGGAAGTCGTAGTTATGTTGTTTACCTATCCAACGAATTGTCACACGCTAAGATTCAATGCAAATCGGCCACATTATGGCCTTCCTAGTAAAAAAGGTCGAAAACGAGTAATGTCCCAAATTAACGAGGAGATTTTCTTAACCTCCATTTTGGCTGAATTTTTAGAGAATGCAAAAATATCCCATGGAAGTCGTAGTTATGTTGTTTACCTATCCAACGAATTGTCACACGCTAAGATTCAATACAAATCGGCCACTTTATGGCCTTCCTAGTAAAAATGGGTCGAAAACGAGCAATGTCCGAAATTAACGAGGAGATTTTCTTAACCTCCATTTTGGCCGTATTTTTAGAGAATGCAAAAATATCCCATGGAAGTCGTAGTTATGTTGTTTACCTATCCAACGAATTGTCACATGCTAAGATTCAATACAAATCGGCCACTTTATGGCCTTCCTAGTAAAAATGGGTCGAAAACGAGTAATGTCCTAAATTAACGAGGAGATTTTCTTAACCTCCATTTTGGCAGAATTTTTAGAGAATGCAAAAATATCCCATGGAAGTCGTAGTGATGTTGTTTACCTATCCAACGAATTGTCACACGCTAAGATTCAATGCAAATCGGCCACATTATGGCCTTCCTACTAAAAAAGGGTCGAAAACGAGTAATGTCCAAAATTTACGACGATATTTTCTTAACCCCCATTTTGGCTGAATTTTTAGAGAATGCAAAAATGTCTCATGGAAGTCGTAGTTATGTTGTTTACCTATCCAACGAATTGTCACACGCTAAGATTCAATGCAAATCGGCCACATTATGGCCTTCCTAGTAAAAAAGGGTCGAAAACGAGTAATGTCCCAAATTAACGAGGAGATTTTCTTAACCTCCATTTTGGCTGAATTTTTAAATAATGCAAAAATATCCCATGGAAATCGTAGCTATGTTGTTTACCTATCCAACGAATTGTCCCATGCTAAGATTCAATACAAACAGGCCACTTTATGGCCTTCCTTATAAAAAAGGGTCGAAAACGAGTGATGTCCTAAATTAACGAGGGGAATTTCTTAACCTCCATTTTGGCTAAATTTTTAGAGAATGCAAAAATATCCCATGGAAGTCGTAGTTATGTTGTTTACCTATCCAACGAATTGTCACATGCTAAGATTCAATACAAATCGGCCACTTTATGACCTTCCTAGTAAAAATGGGTCGAAAACGAGTAATGTCCTAAATTAACGAGGAGATTTTCTTAACCTCCATTTTGGCCGAATTTTTAGAGAATGCAAAAATATCCCATGGAAGTCGTAGTTATGTTGTTTACCTATCCAACGAATTGTCACACGCTAAGATTCAATGCAAATCGGCCACATTATGGCCTTCCTAGTAAAAAAGGTCGAAAACGAGTAATGTCCCAAATTAACGAGGAGATTTTCTTAACCTCCATTTTGGCTGAATTTTTAGAGAATGCAAAAATATCCCATGGAAGTCGTAGTTATGTTGTTTACCTATCCAACGAATTGTCACATGCTAAGATTCAATACAAATTGGCCACTTTATGGCCTTCCTAGTAAAAATGGGTCGAAAACGAGCAATGTCCGAAATTAATGAGGAGATTTACTTAACCTCCATTTTGGCCGTATTTTTAGAGAATGCAAAAATATCCCATGGAAGTCGTAGTTATGTTGTTTACCTATCCAACGAATTGTCACATGCTAAGATTCAATACAAATCGGCCACTTTATGGCCTTCCTAGTAAAAATGGGTCGAAAACGAGTAATGTCCTAAATTAACGAGGAGATTTTCTTAACCTCCATTTTGGCCGAATTTTTAGAGAATGCAAAAATATCCCATGGAAGTCGTAGTGATGTTGTTTACCTATCCAACGAATTGTCACACGCTAAGATTCAATGCAAATCGGCCACATTATGGCCTTCCTAGTAAAAATGGGTCGAAAACGAGTGATGTCCCAAATTAACGAGGAGATTTTCTTAACCTCCATTTTGGCTGAATTTTTAGAGAATGCAAAATTGTCCCATGGAAGTCGTAGTTATGTTGTTTACCTATCCAACGAATTGTCACACGCTAAGATTCAATGCAAATCGGCCACATTATGGCCTTCCTAGTAAAAAAGGTCGAAAACGAGTAATGTCCCAAATTAACGAGGAGATTTTCTTAACCTCCATTTTGGCTGAATTTTTAGAGAATGCAAAAATATCCCATGGAAGTCGTAGTTATGTTGTTTACCTATCCAACGAATTGTCACACGCTAAGATTCAATACAAATCGGCCACTTTATGGCCTTCCTAGTAAAAATGGGTCGAAAACGAGCAATGTCCGAAATTAACGAGGAGATTTTCTTAACCTCCATTTTGGCCGTATTTTTAGAGAATGCAAAAATATCCCATGGAAGTCGTAGTTATGTTGTTTACCTATCCAACGAATTGTCACATGCTAAGATTCAATACAAATCGGCCACTTTATGGCCTTCCTAGTAAAAATGGGTCGAAAACGAGTAATGTCCTAAATTAACGAGGAGATTTTCTTAACCTCCATTTTGGCAGAATTTTTAGAGAATGCAAAAATATCCCATGGAAGTCGTAGTGATGTTGTTTACCTATCCAACGAATTGTCACACGCTAAGATTCAATGCAAATCGGCCACATTATGGCCTTCCTAGTAAAAAAGGTCGAAAACGAGTAATGTCCAAAATTAACGAGGAGATTTTCTTAACCTCCATTTTGGCCGAATTTTTAGAGAATGCAAAAATATCCCATGGAAGTCGTAGTGATGTTGTTTACCTATCCAACGAATTGTCACACGCTCAGATTCAATGCAAATCGGCCACATTATGGCCTTCCTAGTAAAAAAGGTCGAAAACGAGTAATGTCCCAAATTAACGAGGAGATTTTCTTAACCTCCATTTTGGCTGAATTTTTAGAGAATGCAAAAATATCCCATGGAAGTCGTAGTTATGTTGTTTACCTATCCAACGAATTGTCACATGCTAAGATTCAATACAAATCGGCCACTTTATGGCCTTCCTAGTAAAAATTGGTCGAAAACGAGCAATGTCCGAAATTAACGAGGAGATTTTCTTAACCTGCATTTTGGCTGAATTTTTAGAGAATGCAAAAAAATCCCATGGAAGTCCCAGCTATGTTGTTTACCTATCCAACGAATTGTCCCATGCTAAGATTCAATACACACCGGCCACTTTATGGCCTTCCTTCTAAAAAAGGGTCGAAAACGAGTAATGTCCTAAATTAACGAGGGGATTTTCTTAACCTCCATTTTGGCTGAATTTTTAAAAAATGCAAAAATATCCCATGGAAGTCGTAGTTATGTTGTTTACCTATCCAACGAATTGTCACATGCTAAGATTCAATACAAATCGGCCCCTTTAAGGCCTTCCTAGTAAAAATGGGTCGAAAACGAGTAATGTCCTAAATTAACGAGGAGATTTTCTTAACCTCCATTTTGGCCAAATTTTTAGAGAATGCAAAAATATCCCATGGAAGTCGTAGTTACGTTGCTTACCTATCCAACGAATTGTCACACGCTAAGATTCAATGCAAATCGGCCACATTATGGCCTTCCTAGTAAAAAAGGGTCGAAAACGAGTAATGTCCTAAATTAACGAGGGGATTTTCTTAACCTCCATTTTGGCTGGATTTTTAGAGAATGCAAAAATATCCCATGGAAGTCGTAGTTATGTTGTTTACCTATCCAACGAATTGTCACATGCTAAGATTCAATACAAATCGGCCACTTTATTTCCTTCCTAGTAAAAATGGGTCGAAAACGAGTAATGTCCTAAATTAACGAGGGGATTTTCTTAACCTCCATTTTGGCTGAATTTTTAGAGAATGCAAAAATATCCCATGGAAGTCGTAGTTATGTTGTTTACCTATCCAACGAATTGTCACACGCTAAGATTCAATGCAAATCGGCCACATTATGGCCTTCCTAGTAAAAAAGGGTCGAAAACGAGTAATGTCCCAAATTAACGAGGAGATTTTCTTAACCTCCATTTTGGCTGAATTTTCAAAAAATGCAAAAATATCCCATGGAAATCGTAGCTATGTTGTTTACCTATCCAACGAATTGTCCCATGCTAAGATTCAATACAAACCGGCCACTTTATGGCCTTCCTTATAAAAAAGGGTCGAAAACGAGTAATGTCCTAAATTAACGAGGGGATTTTCTTAACCTCCATTTTGGCTAAATTTTTAGAGAATGCAAAAATATCCCATGGAAGTCATAGTTATGTTGTTTACCTATCCAACGAATTGTCACATGCTAAGATTCAATACAAATCGGCCACTTTATGACCTTCCTATTAAAAATGGGTCGAAAACGAGTAATGTCCTAAATTAACGAGGAGATTTTCTTAACCTCCATTTTGGCCGAATTTTTAGAGAATGCAAAAATATCCCATGGAAGTCGTAGTTATGTTGTTTACCTATCCAACGAATTGTCACACGCTAAGATTCAATGCAAATCGGCCACATTATGGCCTTCCTAGTAAAAAAGGTCGAAAACGAGTAATGTCCCAAATTAACGAGGAGATTTTCTTAACCTCCATTTTGGCTGAATTTTTAGAGAATGCAAAAATATCCCATGGAAGTCGTAGTTATGTTGTTTACCTATCCAACGAATTGTCACATGCTAAGATTCAATACAAATCGGCCACTTTATGGCCTTCCTAGTAAAAATTGGTCGAAAACGAGCAATGTCCGAAATTAACGAGGAGATTTTCTTAACCTGCATTTTGGCTGAATTTTTAGAGAATGCAAAAAAATCCCATGGAAGTCCCAGCTATGTTGTTTACCTATCCAACGAATTGTCCCATGCTAAGATTCAATACACACCGGCCACTTTATGGCCTTCCTTCTAAAAAAGGGTCGAAAACGAGTAATGTCCTAAATTAACGAGGAGATTTTCTTAACCTCCATTTTGGCAGAATTTTTAGAGAATGCAAAAATATCCCATGGAAGTCGTAGTGATGTTGTTTACCTATCCAACGAATTGTCACACGCTAAGATTCAATGCAAATCGGCCACATTATGGCCTTCCTAGTAAAAAAGGTCGAAAACGAGTAATGTCCAAAATTAACGAGGAGATTTTCTTAACCTCCATTTTGGCCGAATTTTTAGAGAATGCAAAAATATCCCATGGAAGTCGTAGTGATGTTGTTTACCTATCCAACGAATTGTCACACGCTCAGATTCAATGCAAATCGGCCACATTATGGCCTTCCTAGTAAAAAAGGTCGAAAACGAGTAATGTCCCAAATTAGCGAGGAGATTTTCTTAACCTCCATTTTGGCTGAATTTTTAGAGAATGCAAAAATATCCCATGGAAGTCGTAGTTATGTTGTTTACCTATCCAACGAATTGTCACATGCTAAGATTCAATACAAATCGGCCACTTTATGGCCTTCCTAGTAAAAATTGGTCGAAAACGAGCAATGTCCGAAATTAACGAGGAGATTTTCTTAACCTGCATTTTGGCTGAATTTTTAGAGAATGCAAAAAAATCCCATGGAAGTCCCAGCTATGTTGTTTACCTATCCAACGAATTGTCCCATGCTAAGATTCAATACACACCGGCCACTTTATGGCCTTCCTTCTAAAAAAGGGTCGAAAACGAGTAATGTCCTAAATTAACGAGGGGATTTTCTTAACCTCCATTTTGGCTGAATTTTTAGAGAATGCAAAAATATCCCATGGAAGTGGTAGTTATGTTGTTTACCTATCCAACGAATTGTCACATGCTAAGATTCAATACAAATCGGCCACTTTATTTCCTTCCTAGTAAAAATGGGTCGAAAACGAGTAATGTCCTAAATTAACGAGGGGATTTTCTTAACCTCCATTTTGGCTGAATTTTTAGAGAATGCAAAAATATCCCATGGAAGTCGTAGTTATGTTGTTTACCTATCCAACGAATTGTCACACGCTAAGATTCAATGCAAATCGGCCACATTATGGCCTTCCTAGTAAAAAAGGGTCGAAAACGAGTAATGTCCCAAATTAACGAGGAGATTTTCTTAACCTCCATTTTGGCTGAATTTTCAAAAAATGCAAAAATATCCCATGGAAATCGTAGCTATGTTGTTTACCTATCCAACGAATTGTCCCATGCTAAGATTCAATACAAACCGGCCACTTTATGGCCTTCCTTATAAAAAAGGGTCGAAAACGAGTAATGTCCTAAATTAACGAGGGGATTTTCTTAACCTCCATTTTGGCTAAATTTTTAGAGAATGCAAAAATATCCCATGGAAGTCGTAGTTATGTTGTTTACCTATCCAACGAATTGTCACATGCTAAGATTCAATACAAATCGGCCACTTTATGACCTTCCTATTAAAAATGGGTCGAAAACGAGTAATGTCCTAAATTAACGAGGAGATTTTCTTAACCTCCATTTTGGCCGAATTTTTAGAGAATGCAAAAATATCCCATGGAAGTCGTAGTTATGTTGTTTACCTATCCAACGAATTGTCACACGCTAAGATTCAATGCAAATCGGCCACATTATGGCCTTCCTAGTAAAAAAGGTCGAAAACGAGTAATGTCCCAAATTAACGAGGAGATTTTCTTAACCTCCATTTTGGCTGAATTTTTAGAGAATGCAAAAATATCCCATGGAAGTCGTAGTTATGTTGTTTACCTATCCAACGAATTGTCACATGCTAAGATTCAATACAAATCGGCCACTTTATGGCCTTCCTAGTAAAAATTGGTCGAAAACGAGCAATGTCCGAAATTAACGAGGAGATTTTCTTAACCTGCATTTTGGCTGAATTTTTAGAGAATGCAAAAAAATCCCATGGAAGTCCCAGCTATGTTGTTTACCTATCCAACGAATTGTCCCATGCTAAGATTCAATACACACCGGCCACTTTATGGCCTTCCTTCTAAAAAAGGGTCGAAAACGAGTAATGTCCTAAATTAACGAGGGGATTTTCTTAACCTCCATTTTGGCTGAATTTTTAAAAAATGCAAAAATATCCCATGGAAGTCGTAGTTATGTTGTTTACCTATCCAACGAATTGTCACATGCTAAGATTCAATACAAATCGGCCCCTTTAAGGCCTTCCTAGTAAAAATGGGTCGAAAACGAGTAATGTCCTAAATTAACGAGGAGATTTTCTTAACCTCCATTTTGGCCAAATTTTTAGAGAATGAAAAAATATCCCATGGAAGTCATAGTTACGTTGTTTACCTATCCAACGAATTGTCACACGCTAAGATTCAATGCAAATCGGCCACATTATGGCCTTCCTAGTAAAAAAGGGTCGAAAACGAGTAATTTCCTAAATTAACGAGGGGATTTTCTTAACCTCCATTTTGGCTGAATTTTTAGAGAATGCAAAAATATCCCATGGAAGTCGTAGTTATGTTGTTTACCTATCCAACGAATTGTCACATGCTAAGATTCAATACAAATCGGCCACTTTATGGCCTTCCTAGTAAAAATGGGTCGAAAACGAGTAATGTCCTAAATTAACGAGGGGATTTTCTTAACCTCCATTTTGGCTGAATTTTTAGAGAATGCAAAAATATCCCATGGAAGTCGTAGTTATGTTGTTTACCTATCCAACGAATTGTCACACGCTAAGATTCGATGCAAATCGGCCACATTATGGCCTTCCTAGTAAAAAAGGGTCGAAAACGAGTAATGTCCCAAATTAACGAGGAGATTTTCTTAACCTCCATTTTGGCTGAATTTTCAAAAAAAACAAAAATATCCCATGGAAATCGTAGCTATGTTGTTTACCTATCCAACGAATTGTCCCATGCTAAGATTCAATACAAACCGGCCACTTTATGGCCTTCCTTATAAAAAAGGGTCGAAAACGAGTAATGTCCTAAATTAACGAGGGGATTTTCTTAACCTCCATTTTGGCTAAATTTTTAGAGAATGCAAAAATATCCCATGGAAGTCGTAGTTATGTTGTTTACCTATCCAACGAATTGTCACATGCTAAGATTCAATACAAATCGGCCACTTTATGACCTTCCTATTAAAAATGGGTCGAAAACGAGTAATGTCCTAAATTAACGAGGAGATTTTCTTAACCTCCATTTTGGCCGAATTTTTAGAGAATGCAAAAATATCCCATGGAAGTCGTAGTTATGTTGTTTACCTATCCAACGAATTGTCACACGCTAAGATTCAATGCAAATCGGCCACATTATGGCCTTCCTAGTAAAAAAGGTCGAAAACGAGTAATGTCCCAAATTAACGAGGATATTTTCTTAACCTCCATTTTGGCTGAATTTTTAGAGAATGCAAAAATATACCATGGAAGTCGTAGTTATGTTGTTTACCTATCCAACGAATTGTCACATGCTAAGATTCAATACAAATCGGCCAATTTATGGCCTTCCTAGTAAAAATGGGTCGAAAACGAGCAATGTCCGAAATTAACGAGGAGATTTTCTTAACCTCCATTTTGGCCGTATTTTTAGAGAATTCAAAAATATCCCATGGAAGTCGTAGTTATGTTGTTTACCTATCCAACGAATTGTCACATGCTAAGATTCAATACAAATCGGCCACTTTATGGCCTTCCTAGTAAAAATGGGTCGAAAATGAGTAATGTCCTAAATTAACGAGGGGATTTTCTTAACCTCCATTTTGGCTAAATTTTTAGAGAATGCAAAAATATCCCATGGAAGTCGTAGTTATGTTGTTTACCTATCCAACGAATTGTCCATGCTAAGATTCAATACAAACCGGCCACTTTATGGCCTTCCTTATAAAAAAGGGTCGAAAACGAGTAATGTCCTAAATTAACGAGGGGATTTTCTTAACCTCCATTTTGGCTGAATTTTTAAAAAATGCAAAAATATCCCATGGAAGTCGTAGCTATGTTGTTTACCTATCCAACGAATTGTCCCATGCTAAGATTCAATACAAACCGGTCACGTTATGGCATTCCTTATAAAAAAGGGTCGAAAACGAGTAATGTCCTAAATTAACGAGGGGATTTTCTTAACCTCCATTTTGGCTGAATTTTTAGAGAATGCAAAAATATCC
The DNA here is from genome assembly GCF_051527215.1 of Medicago sativa. NCBI lineage: Eukaryota > Viridiplantae > Streptophyta > Magnoliopsida > Fabales > Fabaceae > Medicago > Medicago sativa. The sequence goes on along the minus strand of NC_140754.1, from coordinate 98,570,064 downwards.
CATGGAAGTCATAGTTATGTTGTTTACCTATCCAACGAATTGTCACACGCTAAGATTCAAAGCAAATCGGCCACATTATGGCCTTCCTAGTAAAAAAGGGTCGAAAACGAGTAATGTCCCAAATTAACAAGGAGATTTTCTTAACCTCCATTTTGGCTAAATTTTTAGAGAATGCAAAAATATCCCATGGAAGTCGTAGTTATGTTGTTTACCTATCCAACGAATTGTCACATGCAAAGATTCAATACAAATCGGCCACTTTATGGCCTTCCTAGTAAAAATGGGTCGAAAACGAGTAATGTCCTAAATTAACGAGGAGATTTTCTTAACCTCCATTTTGGCCGAATTTTTAGAGAATGCAAAAATATCCCATGGAAGTCGTAGTTTTGTTGTTTACCTATCCAACGAATTGTCACACGCTAAGATTCAATGCAAATCGGCCACATATTGGCCTTCCTACTATAAAAGGGTCCAAAACGAGTAATGTCCCATATTAACGAGGAGATTTTCTTAACCTCCATTTTGGCTGAATTTTTAGAGAATGCAAAAATATCCCATGGAAGTCGTAGTTATGTTGTTTACCTATCCAATGAATTGTCACATGCTAAGATTCAATGCAAATCGGCCACATTATGGCCTTCCTACTAAAAAAGGGTCGAAAACGAGTAATGTCCTAAATTAACGAGGATATTTTCTTAACCTGCATTTTGGCTGAATTTTTAGAGAATGCAAAAAATCCCATGGAAGTCCCAGCTATGTTGTTTACCTATCCAACGAATTGTCCCATGCTAAGATTCAATACACACCGGCCACTTTATGGCCTTCCTTCTAAAAAAGGGTCGAAAACGAGTAATGTCCTAAATTAACGAGGGGATTTTCTTAACCTCCATTTTGGCTGAATTTTTAAAAAATGCAAAAATATCCCATGGAAGTCGTAGTTATGTTGTTTACCTATCCAACGAATTGTCACATGCTAAGATTCAATACAAATCGGCCCCTTTAAGGCCTTCCTAGTAAAAATGGGTCGAAAACGAGTAATGTCCTAAATTAACGAGGAGATTTTCTTAACCTCCATTTTCGCCAAATTTTTAGAGAATGCAAAAATATCCCATGGAAGTCGTAGTTACGTTGTTTACCTATCCAACGAATTGTCACACGCTAAGATTCAATGCAAATCGGCCACATTATGGCCTTCCTAGTAAAAAAGGGTCGAAAACGAGTAATGTCCTAAATTAACGAGGGGATTTTCTTAACCTCCATTTTGGCTGAATTTTTAGAGAATGCAAAAATATCCCATGGAAGTCGTAGTTATGTTGTTTACCTATCCAACGAATTGTCACATGCTAAGATTCAATACAAATCGGCCACTTTATGGCCTTCCTAGTAAAAATGGGTCGAAAACGAGTAATGTCCTAAATTAACGAGGAGATTTTCTTAACCTCCATTTTGGCCAAATTTTTAGAGAATGCAAAAATATCCCATGGAAGTCGTAGTTACGTTGTTTACCTATCCAACGAATTGTCACACGCTAAGATTCAATGCAAATCGGCCACATTATGGCCTTCCTAGTAAAAAAGGGTCGAAAACGAGTAATGTCCCAAATTAACGAGGAGATTTTCTTAACCTCCATTTTGGCTGAATTTTTAGAGAATGCAAAAATATCCCATGGAAGTCGTAGCTATGTTGTTTACCTATCCAACGAATTGTCCCATGCTAAGATTCAATACAAACCGGCCACTTTATGGTCTTCCTAGTAAAAAAGGGTCGAAAACGAGTAATGTCCTAAATTAACGAGGGGATTTTCTTAACCTCCATTTTGGCTAAATTTTTAGAGAATGCAAAAATATCCCATGGAAGTCGTAGTTATGTTGTTTACCTATCCAACGAATTGTCACATGCTAAGATTCAATACAAATCGGCCACATTATGGCCTTCCTAGTAAAAAAGGGTCAAAAACGAGTAATGTCCTAAATTAACGAGGAAATTTTCTTAACCTCCGATTTGGCCAAATTTTTAGAGAATGCAAAAATATCCCATGGAAGTCGTAGTTATGTTGTTTACCTATCCAACGAATTGTCACACGCTAAGATTCAATGCAAATCGGCCACATTATGGCCTTCCTAGTAAAAAAGGGTCGAAAACGAGTAATGTCCCAAATTATAGAGAAGATTTTCTTAACCTCCATTTTGGCTGAATTTTTAAAAAACGCAAAAATATCCCATGGAAGTCGTAGCTATGTTGTTTACCTATCCAACGAATTGTCCCATGCTAAGATTCAATACAAACCGGCCACTTTATGGCCTTCCTTATAAAAAAGGGTCGAAAACGAGTAATGTCCTAAATTATCGAGGGGATTTTCTTAACCTCCATTTTGGCTAAATTTTTAGAGAATGCAAAAATATCCCATGGAAGTCGTAGTTATGTTGTTTACCTATCCAACGAATTGTCACATGCTAAGATTCAATACAAATCGGCCACTTTATGGCCTTCCTAGTAAAAATGGGTCGAAAACGAGTAATGTCCTAAATTAACGAGGAGATTTTCTTAACGTCCATTTTGGCCGAATTTTTAGAGAATGCAAAAATATCCCATGGAAGTCGTAGTTTTGTTGTTTACCTATCCAACGAATTGTCAGACGCTAAGATTCAATGCAAATCGGCCACATTATGGCCTTCCTACTATAAAAGGGTTCAAAACGAGTAATGTCCCATATTAACGAGGAGATTTTCTTAACCTCCATTTTGGCTGAATTTTTAGAGAATGCAAAAATATCCCATGGAAGTCGTAGTTATGTTGTTTACCTATCCAATGAATTGTCACATGCTAAGATTCAATGCAAATCGGCCACATTATGGACTTCCTACTAAAAAAGGGTCGAAAACGAGTAATGTCCCAAATTAACGAGGATATTTTCTTAACCTCCATTTTGGCTGAATTTTTAGAGAATGCAAAAATATCCCATGGAAGTCGTAGCTATGTTGTTTACCTATCCAACGAATTGTCCCATGCTAAGATTCAATACAAACCGGCCACTTTATGGTCTTCCTAGTAAAAAAGGGTCGAAAACGAGTAATGTCCTAAATTAACGAGGGGATTTTCTTAACCTCCATTTTGGCTAAATTTTTAGAGAATGCAAAATATCCCATGGAAGTCGTAGTTATGTTGTTTACCTATCCAACGAATTGTCACATGCTAAGATTCAATACAAATCGGCCACATTATGGCCTTCCTTATAAAAAAGGGTCGAAAACGAGTAATGTCCTAAATTAACGAGGGGATTTTCTTAACCTCCATTTTGGCTGAATTTTTAGAGAATGCAAAAATATCCCATGGAAGTCGTAGTTATGTTGTTTACCTATCCAACGAATTGTCACACGCTAAGATTCAATGCAAATCGGCCACATTATGGCCTTCCTACTAAAAAAGGGTCGAAAACGAGTAATGTCCCAAATTAACAAGGATATTTTCTTAACCCCCATTTTGGCTGAATTTTTAGAGAATGCAAAAATATCCCATGGAAGTCATAGTTATGTTGTTTACCTATCCAACGAATTGTCACACGCTAAGATTCAATGCAAATCGGCCACATTATGGCCTTCCTAGTAAAAATGGGTCGAAAACGAGTAATGTCCCAAATTAACGAGGAGATTTTCTTAACCTCCATTTTGGCTGAATTTTTAAAAAATGCAAAAATATCCCATGGAAGTCGTAGCTATGTTGTTTACCTATCCAATGAATTGTCCCATGCTAAGATTCAATACAAACCGGCCACTTTAGGGCCTTCCTTATAAAAAAGGGTCGAAAACGAGTAATGACCTAAATTAACGAGGGGATTTTCTTAACCTCCATTTTGGCTGAATTTTTAGAGAATGCAAAAATATCCCATGGAAGTCGTAGTTATGTTGTTTACCTATCCAACGAATTGTCACACGCTAAGATTCAATGCAAATCGGCCACATTATGGCCTTCCTACTAAAAAAGGGTCGAAAACGAGTAATGTCCCAAATTAACAAGGATATTTTCTTAACCCCCATTTTGGCTGAATTTTTAGAGAATGCAAAAATATCCCATGGAAGTCATAGTTATGTTGTTTACCTATCCAACGAATTGTCACACGCTAAGATTCAGTGCAAATCGGCCACATTATGGCCTTCCTAGTAAAAATTGGTCGAAAACGAGTAATGTCCCAAATTAACGAGGAGATTTTCTTAACCTCCATTTTGGCTGAATTTTTAAAAAATGCAAAAATATCCCATGGAAGTCGTAGCTATGTTGTTTACCTATCCAATGAATTGTCCCATGCTAAGATTCAATACAAACCGGCCACTTTATGGCCTTCCTTATAAAAAAGGGTCGAAAACGAGTAATGTCCCAAATTAACGAGGATATTTTCTTAACCCCCATTTTGGCTGAATTTTTAGAGAATGCAAAAATATCCCATGGAAGTCCTAGTTATGTTGTTTACCTATCCAACGAATTGTCACACGCTAAGATTCAATGCAAATCCGCCACATTATGGCCTTCCTACTAAAAAAGGGTCGAAAACGAGTAATGTCCCAAATTAACAAGGATATTTTCTTAACCCCCATTTTGGCTGAATTTTTAGAGAATGCAAAAATATCCCATGGAAGTCATAGTTATGTTGTTTACCTATCCAACGAATTGTCACACGCTAAGATTCAATGCAAATCGGCCACATTATGGCCTTCCTAGTAAAAATGGGTCGAAAACGAGTAATGTCCCAAATTAACGAGGAGATTTTCTTAACCTCCATTTTGGCTGAATTTTTAAAAAATGCAAAAATATCGCATGGAAGTCGTAGCTATGTTGTTTACCTATCCAACAAATTGTCCCATGCTAAGATTCAATACAAACCGGCCACTTTAGGGCCTTCCTTATAAAAAAGGGTCGAAAACGAGTAATGTCCTAAATTAACGAGGGGATTTTCTTAACGTCCATTTTGGCTAAATTTTTAGAGAATGCAAAATATCCCATGGAAGTCGTAGTTATGTTGTTTACCTATCCAACGAATTGTCACATGCTAAGATTCAATACAAATCGGCCACATTATGGCCTTCCTTATAAAAAAGGGTCGAAAACGAGTAATGTCCTAAATTAACGAGGGGATTTTCTTAACCTCCATTTTGGCTGAATTTTTAGAGAATGCAAAAATATCCCATGGAAGTCGTAGTTATGTTGTTTACCTATCCAACGAATTGTCACACGCTAAGATTCAATGCAAATCGGCCACATTATGGCCTTCCTACTAAAAAAGGGTCGAAAACGAGTAATGTCCCAAATTAACAAGGATATTTTCTTAACCCCCATTTTGGCTGAATTTTTAGAGAATGCAAAAATATCCCATGGAAGTCATAGTTATGTTGTTTACCTATCCAACGAATTGTCACACGCTAAGATTCAATGCAAATCGGCCACATTATGGCCTTCCTAGTAAAAATGGGTCGAAAACGAGTAATGTCCCAAATTAACGAGGAGATTTTCTTAACCTCCATTTTGGCTGAATTTTTAAAAAATGCAAAAATATCCCATGGAAGTCGTAGCTATGTTGTTTACCTATCCAATGAATTGTCCCATGCTAAGATTCAATACAAACCGGCCACTTTAGGGCCTTCCTTATAAAAAAGGGTCGAAAACGAGTAATGACCTAAATTAACGAGGGGATTTTCTTAACCTCCATTTTGGCTGAATTTTTAGAGAATGCAAAAATATCCCATGGAAGTCGTAGTTATGTTGTTTACCTATCCAACGAATTGTCACACGCTAAGATTCAATGCAAATCGGCCACATTATGGCCTTCCTACTAAAAAAGGGTCGAAAACGAGTAATGTCCCAAATTAACAAGGATATTTTCTTAACCCCCATTTTGGCTGAATTTTTAGAGAATGCAAAAATATCCCATGGAAGTCATAGTTATGTTGTTTACCTATCCAACGAATTGTCACACGCTAAGATTCAATGCAAATCGGCCACATTATGGCCTTCCTAGTAAAAATGGGTCGAAAACGAGTAATGTCCCAAATTAACGAGGAGATTTTCTTAACCTCCATTTTGGCTGAATTTTTAAAAAATGCAAAAATATCCCATGGAAGTCGTAGCTATGTTGTTTACCTATCCAATGAATTGTCCCATGCTAAGATTCAATACAAACCGGCCACTTTATGGCCTTCCTTATAAAAAAGGGTCGAAAACGAGTAATGTCCCAAATTAACGAGGATATTTTCTTAACCCCCATTTTGGCTGAATTTTTAGAGAATGCAAAAATATCCCATGGAAGTCCTAGTTATGTTGTTTACCTATCCAACGAATTGTCACACGCTAAGATTCAATGCAAATCGGCCACATTATGGCCTTCCTACTAAAAAAGGGTCGAAAACGAGTAATGTCCCAAATTAACAAGGATATTTTCTTAACCCCCATTTTGGCTGAATTTTTAGAGAATGCAAAAATATCCCATGGAAGTCATAGTTATGTTGTTTACCTATCCAACGAATTGTCACACGCTAAGATTCAATGCAAATCGGCCACATTATGGCCTTCCTAGTAAAAATGGGTCGAAAACGAGTAATGTCCCAAATTAACGAGGAGATTTTCTTAACCTCCATTTTGGCTGAATTTTTAAAAAATGCAAAAATATCGCATGGAAGTCGTAGCTATGTTGTTTACCTATCCAACAAATTGTCCCATGCTAAGATTCAATACAAACCGGCCACTTTAGGGCCTTCCTTATAAAAAAGGGTCGAAAACGAGTAATGTCCTAAATTAACGAGGGGATTTTCTTAACCTCCATTTTGGCTGAATTTTTAGAGAATGCAAAAATATCCCATGGAAGTCGTAGTTATGTTGTTTACCTATCCAACGAATTGTCACACGCTAAGATTCAATGCAAATCGGCCACATTATGGCCTTCCTACTAAAAAAGGGTCGAAAACGAGTAATGTCCCAAATTAACAAGGATATTTTCTTAACCCCCATTTTGGCTGAATTTTTAGAGAATGCAAAAATATCCCATGGAAGTCATAGTTATGTTGTTTACCTATCCAACGAATTGTCACACGCTAAGATTCAATGCAAATCGGCCACATTATGGCCTTCCTAGTAAAAATGGGTCGAAAACGAGTAATGTCCCAAATTAACGAGGAGATTTTCTTAACCTCCATTTTGGCTGAATTTTTAAAAAATGCAAAAATATCCCATGGAAGTCGTAGCTATGTTGTTTACCTATCCAATGAATTGTCCCATGCTAAGATTCAATACAAACCGGCCACTTTAGGGCCTTCCTTATAAAAAAGGGTCGAAAACGAGTAATGTCCTAAATTAACGAGGGGATTTTCTTAACCTCCATTTTGGCTGAATTTTTAGAGAATGCAAAAATATCCCATGGAAGTCGTAGTTATGTTGTTTACCTATCCAACGAATTGTCACACGCTAAGATTCAATGCAAATCGGCCACATTATGGCCTTCCTAGTAAAAATGGGTCGAAAACGAGTAATGTCCCAAATTAACGAGGAGATTTTCTTAACCTCCATTTTGGCTGAATTTTTAAAAAATGCAAAAATATCCCATGGAAGTCGTAGCTATGTTGTTTACCTATCCAATGAATTGTCCCATGCTAAGATTCAATACAAACCGGCCACTTTATGGCCTTCCTTATAAAAAAGGGTCGAAAACGAGTAATGTCCCAAATTAACGAGGATATTTTCTTAACCCCCATTTTGGCTGAATTTTTAGAGAATGCAAAAATATCCCATGGAAGTCCTAGTTATGTTGTTTACCTATCCAACGAATTGTCACACGCTAAGATTCAATGCAAATCGGCCACATTATGGCCTTCCTACTAAAAAAGGGTCGAAAACGAGTAATGTCCCAAATTAACAAGGATATTTTCTTAACCCCCATTTTGGCTGAATTTTTAGAGAATGCAAAAATATCCCATGGAAGTCATAGTTATGTTGTTTACCTATCCAACGAATTGTCACACGCTAAGATTCAATGCAAATCGGCCACATTATGGCCTTCCTAGTAAAAATGGGTCGAAAACGAGTAATGTCCCAAATTAACGAGGAGATTTTCTTAACCTCCATTTTGGCTGAATTTTTAAAAAATGCAAAAATATCGCATGGAAGTCGTAGCTATGTTGTTTACCTATCCAACAAATTGTCCCATGCTAAGATTCAATACAAACCGGCCACTTTAGGGCCTTCCTTATAAAAAAGGGTCGAAAACGAGTAATGTCCTAAATTAACGAGGGGATTTTCTTAACCTCCATTTTGGCTGAATTTTTAGAGAATGCAAAAATATCCCATGGAAGTCGTAGTTATGTTGTTTACCTATCCAACGAATTGTCACACGCTAAGATTCAATGCAAATCGGCCACATTATGGCCTTCCTACTAAAAAAGGGTCGAAAACGAGTAATGTCCCAAATTAACAAGGATATTTTCTTAACCCCCATTTTGGCTGAATTTTTAGAGAATGCAAAAATATCCCATGGAAGTCATAGTTATGTTGTTTACCTATCCAACGAATTGTCACACGCTAAGATTCAATGCAAATCGGCCACATTATGGCCTTCCTAGTAAAAATGGGTCGAAAACGAGTAATGTCCCAAATTAACGAGGAGATTTTCTTAACCTCCATTTTGGCTGAATTTTTAAAAAATGCAAAAATATCCCATGGAAGTCGTAGCTATGTTGTTTACCTATCCAATGAATTGTCCCATGCTAAGATTCAATACAAACCGGCCACTTTAGGGCCTTCCTTATAAAAAAGGGTCGAAAACGAGTAATGTCCTAAATTAACGAGGGGATTTTCTTAACCTCCATTTTGGCTGAATTTTTAGAGAATGCAAAAATATCCCATGGAAGTCGTAGTTATGTTGTTTACCTATCCAACGAATTGTCACACGCTAAGATTCAATGCAAATCGGCCACATTATGGCCTTCCTAGTAAAAATGGGTCGAAAACGAGTAATGTCCCAAATTAACGAGGAGATTTTCTTAACCTCCATTTTGGCTGAATTTTTAAAAAATGCAAAAATATCCCATGGAAGTCGTAGCTATGTTGTTTACCTATCCAATGAATTGTCCCATGCTAAGATTCAATACAAACCGGCCACTTTAGGGCCTTCCTTATAAAAAAGGGTCGAAAACGAGTAATGACCTAAATTAACGAGGGGATTTTCTTAACCTCCATTTTGGCTGAATTTTTAGAGAATGCAAAAATATCCCATGGAAGTCGTAGTTATGTTGTTTACCTATCCAACGAATTGTCACACGCTAAGATTCAATGCAAATCGGCCACATTATGGCCTTCCTACTAAAAAAGGGTCGAAAACGAGTAATGTCCCAAATTAACAAGGATATTTTCTTAACCCCCATTTTGGCTGAATTTTTAAAAAATGCAAAAATATCCCATGGAAGTCGTAGCTATATTGTTTACCTATCCAACGAATTGTCCCATGCTAAGATTCAATACAAACCGGCCACTTTATGGCCTTCCTTATAAAAAAGGGTCGAAAACGAGTAATGTCCTAAATTAACGAGGGGATTTTCTTAACCTCCATTTTGGCTGAATTTTTAGAGAATGCAAAAATATCCCATGGAAGTCGTAGTTATGTTGTTTACCTATCCAACGAATTGTCACACGCTAAGATTCAATGCAAATCGGCCACATTATGGCCTTCCTACTAAAAAAGGGTCGAAAACGAGTAATGTCCCAAATTAACGAGGATATTTTCTTAACCCCCATTTTGGCTGAATTTTTAGAGAATGCAAAAATATCCCATGGAAGTCATAGTTATGTTGTTTACCTATCCAACGAATTGTCACACGCTAAGATTCAATGCAAATCGGCCACATTATGGCCTTCCTACTAAAAAAGGGTCGAAAACGAGTAATGTCAAAAATTAACGAGGATATTTTCTTAACCCCCACTTTGGCTGAATTTTTAGAGAATGCAAAAATATCCCATGGAAGTCGTAGTTATGCTGTTTACCTATCCAACGAATTGTCACACGCTAAGATTCAATGCAAATCGGCCACATTATGGCCTTCCTACTAAAAAAGGGTCGAAAACGAGTAATGTCAAAAATTAACGAGGATATTTTCTTAACCCCCATTTTGGCTGAATTTTTAGAGAATGCAAAAATATCCCATGGAAGTCGTAGTTTTGTTGTTTACCTATCCAACGAATTGTCACACGCTAAGATTCAATGCAAATCGGCCACATTATGGCCTTCCTACTAAAAAAGGGTCGAAAACGAGTAATGTCCCAAATTAACAAGGATATTTTCTTAACCCCCATTTTGGCTGAATTTTTAGAGAATGCAAAAATATCCCATGGAAGTCATAGTTATGTTGTTTACCTATCCAACGAATTGTCACACACTAAGATTCAATGCAAATCGGCCACATTATGGCCTTCCTAGTAAAAATGGGTCGAAAACGAGTAATGTCCCAAATTAACGAGGAGATTTTCTTAACCTCCATTTTGGCTGAATTTTTAAAAAATGCAAAAATATCCCATGGAAGTCGTAGCTATGTTGTTTACCTATCCAATGAATTGTCCCATGCTAAGATTCAATACAAACCGGCCACTTTAGGGCCTTCCTTATAAAAAAGGGTCGAAAACGAGTAATGTCCTAAATTAACGAGGGGATTTTCTTAACCTCCATTTTGGCTGAATTTTTAGAGAATGCAAAAATATCCCATGGAAGTCGTAGTTATGTTGTTTACCTATCCAACGAATTGTCACACGCTAAGATTCAATGCAAATCGGCCACATTATGGCCTTCCTAGTAAAAATGGGTCGAAAACGAGTAATGTCCCAAATTAACGAGGAGATTTTCTTAACCTCCATTTTGGCTGAATTTTTAAAAAATGCAAAAATATCCCATGGAAGTCGTAGCTATGTTGTTTACCTATCCAATGAATTGTCCCATGCTAAGATTCAATACAAACCGGCCACTTTAGGGCCTTCCTTATAAAAAAGGGTCGAAAACGAGTAATGACCTAAATTAACGAGGGGATTTTCTTAACCTCCATTTTGGCTGAATTTTTAGAGAATGCAAAAATATCCCATGGAAGTCGTAGTTATGTTGTTTACCTATCCAACGAATTGTCACACGCTAAGATTCAATGCAAATCGGCCACATTATGGCCTTCCTACTAAAAAAGGGTCGAAAACGAGTAATGTCCCAAATTAACAAGGATATTTTCTTAACCCCCATTTTGGCTGAATTTTTAAAAAATGCAAAAATATCCCATGGAAGTCGTAGCTATATTGTTTACCTATCCAACGAATTGTCCCATGCTAAGATTCAATACAAACCGGCCACTTTATGGCCTTCCTTATAAAAAAGGGTCGAAAACGAGTAATGTCCTAAATTAACGAGGGGATTTTCTTAACCTCCATTTTGGCTGAATTTTTAGAGAATGCAAAAATATCCCATGGAAGTCGTAGTTATGTTGTTTACCTATCCAACGAATTGTCACACGCTAAGATTCAATGCAAATCGGCCACATTATGGCCTTCCTACTAAAAAAGGGTCGAAAACGAGTAATGTCCCAAATTAACGAGGATATTTTCTTAACCCCCATTTTGGCTGAATTTTTAGAGAATGCAAAAATATCCCATGGAAGTCATAGTTATGTTGTTTACCTATCCAACGAATTGTCACACGCTAAGATTCAATGCAAATCGGCCACATTATGGCCTTCCTACTAAAAAAGGGTCGAAAACGAGTAATGTCAAAAATTAACGAGGATATTTTCTTAACCCCCACTTTGGCTGAATTTTTAGAGAATGCAAAAATATCCCATGGAAGTCGTAGTTATGCTGTTTACCTATCCAACGAATTGTCACACGCTAAGATTCAATGCAAATCGGCCACATTATGGCCTTCCTACTAAAAAAGGGTCGAAAACGAGTAATGTCAAAAATTAACGAGGATATTTTCTTAACCCCCATTTTGGCTGAATTTTTAGAGAATGCAAAAATATCCCATGGAAGTCGTAGTTATGTTGTTTACCTATCCAACGAATTGTCACACGCTAAGATTCAATGCAAATCGGCCACATTATGGCCTTCCTACTAAAAAAGGATCGAAAACGAGTAATGTCCCAAATTAACGAGGAGATTTTCTTAACCTCCATTTTGGCTGAATTTTTAAAAAATGCAAAAATATCCCATGGAAGTCGTAGTTATGTTGTTTACCTATCCAACGAATTGTCACACGCTAAGATTCAATGCAAATCGGCCACATTATGGCCTTCCTACTAAAAAAGGGTCGAAAACGAGTAATGTCAAAAATTAACGAGTATATTTTCTTAACCCCCATTTTGGCTGAATTTTTAGAGAATGCAAAAATATCCCATGGAAGTCGTAGTTATGCTGTTTACCTATCCAACGAATTGTGACACACTAAGATTCAATGCAAATCGGCCACATTATGGCCTTCTTACTAAAAAAGGGTCGAAAACGAGTAATGTCCCAAATTAACGAGGATATTTTCTTAACCCCCATTTTGGCTGAATTTTTAGAGAATGCAAAAATATCCCATGGAAGTCATAGTTATGTTGTTTACCTATCCAACGAATTGTCACACGCTAAGATTCAATGCAAATCGGCCACATTATGGCCTTCCTAGTAAAAAAGGGTCGAAAACGAGTAATGTCCCAAATTAACGAGGAGATTTTCTTAACCTCCATTTTGGCTGAATTTTTAAAAAATGCAAAAATATCCCATGGAAGTCGTAGCTATGTTGTTTACCTATCCAACAAATTGTCCCATGCTAAGATTCAATACAAACCGACCACTTTATGGCCTTCCTTATATAAAAGGGTCGAAAACGAGTAATGTCAAAAATTAACGAGTATATTTTCTTAACCCCCATTTTGGCTGAATTTTTAGAGAATGCAAAAATATCCCATGGAAGTCGTAGTTATGCTGTTTACCTATCCAACGAATTGTCACACGCTAAGATTCAATGCAAATCGGCCACATTATGGCCTTCCTACTAAAAAAGGGTCGAAAACGAGTAATGTCCCAAATTAACGAGGATATTTTCTTAACCCCCATTTTGGCTGAATTTTTAGAGAATGCAAAAATATCCCATGGAAGTCATAGTTATGTTGTTTACCTATCCAACGAATTGTCACACGCTAAGATTCAATGCAAATCGGCCACATTATGGCCTTCCTAGTAAAAAAGGGTCGAAAACGAGTAATGTCCCAAATTAACGAGGAGATTTTCTTAACCTCCATTTTGGCTGAATTTTTAAAAAATGCAAAAATATCCCATGGAAGTCGTAGCTATGTTGTTTACCTATCCAACGAATTGTCCCATGCTAAGATTCAATACAAACCGGCCACTTTATGGCCTTCCTTATAAAAAAGGGTCGAAAACGAGTAATGTCCTAAATTAACGAGGGGATTTTCTTAACATCCATTTTGGCTGAATTTTTAGAGAATGCAAAAATATCCCATGGAAGTCGTAGTTATGTTGTTTACCTATCCAACGAATTGTCACACGCTAAGATTCAATGCAAATCGGCCACATTATGGCCTTCCTACTAAAAAAGGGTCGAAAACGAGTAATGTCCCAAATTAACGAGGATATTTTCTTAACCCCCATTTTGGCTGAATTTTTAGAGAATGCAAAAATATCCCATGGAAGTCATAGTTATGTTGTTTACCTATCCAACGAATTGTCACACGCTAAGATTCAATGCAAATCGGCCACATTATGGCCTTCCTACTAAAAAAGGGTCGAAAACGAGTAATGTCAAAAATTAACGAGGATATTTTCTTAACCCCCATTTTGGCTGAATTTTTAGAGAATGCAAAAATATCCCATGGAAGTCGTAGTTATGCTGTTTACCTATCCAACGAATTGTCACACGCTAAGATTCAATGCAAATCGGCCACATTATGGCCTTCCTACTAAAAAAGGGTCGAAAACGAGTAATGTCAAAAATTAACGAGGATATTTTCTTAACCTCCATTTTGGCTGAATTTTTAGAGAATGCAAAAATATCCCATGGAAGTCGTAGTTATGTTGTTTACCTATCCAACGAATTGTCACACGCTAAGATTCAATGCAAATCGGCCACATTATGGCCTTCCTACTAAAAAAGGGTCGAAAACGAGTAATGTCCCAAATTAACAAGGATATTTTCTTAACCCCCATTTTGGCTGAATTTTTAGAGAATGCAAAAATATCCCATGGAAGTCGTAGTTATGTTGTTTACCTATCCAACGAATTGTCACACGCTAAGATTCAATGCAAATCGGCCACATTATGGCCTTCCTACTAAAAAAGGGTCGAAAACGAGTAATGTCCCAAATTAACGACGATATTTTCTTAACCCCCATTTTGGCTGAATTTTTAGAGAATGCAAAAATATCCCATGGAAGTCGTAGTTATGTTGTTTACCTATCCAACGAATTGTCACACGCTAAGATTCAATGCAAATCGGCCACATTATGGCCTTCCTACTAAAAAAGGGTCGAAAACGAGTAATGTCCCAAATTAACGACGATATTTTCTTAACCCCCATTTTGGCTGAATTTTTAGAGAATGCAAAAATATCCCATGGAAGTCATAGTTATGTTGTTTACCTATCCAACGAATTGTCACACGCTAAGATTCAATGCAAATCGGCCACATTATGGCCTTCCTAGTAAAAAAGGGTCGAAAACGAGTAATGTCCCAAATTAACGAGGAGATTTTCTTAACCTCCATTTTGGCTGAATTTTTAAAAAATGCAAAAATATCCCATGGAAGTCGTAGCTATGTTGTTTACCTATCCAACGAATTGTCCCATGCTAAGATTCAATACAAACCGGCCACTTTATGGCCTTCCTTATAAAAAAGGGTCGAAAACGAGTAATGTCCTAAATTAACGAGGGGATTTTCTTAACCTCCATTTTGGCTGAATTTTTAGAGAATGCAAAAATATCCCATGGAAGTCGTAGTTATGTTGTTTACCTATCCAACGAATTGTCACACGCTAAGATTCAATGCAAATCGGCCACATTATGGCCTTCCTACTAAAAAAGGGTCGAAAACGAGTAATGTCCCAAATTAACGAGGATATTTTCTTAACCCCCATTTTGGCTGAATTTTTAGAGAATGCAAAAATATCCCATGGAAGTCGTAGTTATGTTGTTTACCTATCCAACGAATTGTCACACGCTAAGATTCAATGCAAATCGGCCACATTATGGCCTTCCTACTAAAAAAGGGTCGAAAACGAGTAATGTCAAAAATTAACGAGTATATTTTCTTAACCCCCATTTTGGCTGAATTTTTAGAGAATGCAAAAATATCCCATGGAAGTCGTAGTTATGCTGTTTACCTATCCAACGAATTGTGACACACTAAGATTCAATGCAAATCGGCCACATTATGGCCTTCTTACTAAAAAAGGGTCGAAAACGAGTAATGTCCCAAATTAACGAGGATATTTTCTTAACCCCCATTTTGGCTGAATTTTTAGAGAATGCAAAAATATCCCATGGAAGTCATCGTTATGTTGTTTACCTATCCAACGAATTGTCACACGCTAAGATTCAATGCAAATCGGCCACATTATGGCCTTCCTAGTAAAAAAGGGTCGAAAACGAGTAATGTCCCAAATTAACGAGGAGATTTTCTTAACCTCCATTTTGGCTGAATTTTTAAAAAATGCAAAAATATCCCATGGAAGTCGTAGCTATGTTGTTTACCTATCCAACAAATTGTCCCATGCTAAGATTCAATACAAACCGGCCACTTTATGGCCTTCCTTATAAAAAAGGGTCGAAAACGAGTAATGTCAAAAATTAACGAGTATATTTTCTTAACCCCCATTTTGGCTGAATTTTTAGAGAATGCAAAAATATCCCATGGAAGTCGTAGTTATGCTGTTTACCTATCCAACGAATTGTCACACGCTAAGATTCAATGCAAATCGGCCACATTATGGCCTTGCTACTAAAAAAGGGTCGAAAACGAGTAATGTCCCAAATTAACGAGGATATTTTCTTAACCCCCATTTTGGCTGAATTTTTAGAGAATGCAAAAATATCCCATGGAAGTCATAGTTATGTTGTTTACCTATCCAACGAATTGTCACACGCTAAGATTCAATGCAAATCGGCCACATTATGGCCTTCCTACTAAAAAAGGGTCGAAAACGAGTAATGTCCCAAATTAACGAGGATATTTTCTTAACCCCCATTTTGGCTGAATTTTTAGAGAATGCAAAAATATCCCATGGAAGTCGTAGTTATGTTGTTTACCTATCCAACGAATTGTCACACGCTAAGATTCAATGCAAATCGGCCACATTATGGCCTTCCTACTAAAAAAGGGTCGAAAACGAGTAATGTCAAAAATTAACGAGTATATTTTCTTAACCCCCATTTTGGCTGAATTTTTAGAGAATGCAAAAATATCCCATGGAAGTCGTAGTTATGCTGTTTACCTATCCAACGAATTGTGACACACTAAGATTCAATGCAAATCGGCCACATTATGGCCTTCTTACTAAAAAAGGGTCGAAAACGAGTAATGTCCCAAATTAACGAGGATATTTTCTTAACCCCCATTTTGGCTGAATTTTTAGAGAATGCAAAAAATATCCCATGGAAGTCATAGTTATGTTGTTTACCTATCCAACGAATTGTCACACGCTAAGATTCAATGCAAATCGGCCACATTATGGCCTTCCTAGTAAAAAAGGGTCGAAAACGAGTAATGTCCCAAATTAACGAGGAGATTTTCTTAACCTCCATTTTGGCTGAATTTTTAAAAAATGCAAAAATATCCCATGGAAGTCGTAGCTATGTTGTTTACCTATCCAACAAATTGTCCCATGCTAAGATTCAATACAAACCGGCCACTTTATGGCCTTCCTTATATAAAAGGGTCGAAAACGAGTAATGTCAAAAATTAACGAGTATATTTTCTTAACCCCCATTTTGGCTGAATTTTTAGAGAATGCAAAAATATCCCATGGAAGTCGTAGTTATGCTGTTTACCTATCCAACGAATTGTCACACGCTAAGATTCAATGCAAATCGGCCACATTATGGCCTTCCTACTAAAAAAGGGTCGAAAACGAGTAATGTCCCAAATTAACGAGGATATTTTCTTAACCCCCATTTTGGCTGAATTTTTAGAGAATGCAAAAATATCCCATGGAAGTCATAGTTATGTTGTTTACCTATCCAACGAATTGTCACACGCTAAGATTCAATGCAAATCGGCCACATTATGGCCTTCCTAGTAAAAAAGGGTCGAAAACGAGTAATGTCCCAAATTAACGAGGAGATTTTCTTAACCTCCATTTTGGCTGAATTTTTAAAAAATGCAAAAATATCCCATGGAAGTCGTAGCTATGTTGTTTACCTATCCAACGAATTGTCCCATGCTAAGATTCAATACAAACCGGCCACTTTATGGCCTTCCTTATAAAAAAGGGTCGAAAACGAGTAATGTCCTAAATTAACGAGGGGATTTTCTTAACATCCATTTTGGCTGAATTTTTAGAGAATGCAAAAATATCCCATGGAAGTCGTAGTTATGTTGTTTACCTATCCAACGAATTGTCACACGCTAAGATTCAATGCAAATCGGCCACATTATGGCCTTCCTACTAAAAAAGGGTCGAAAACGAGTAATGTCCCAAATTAACGAGGATATTTTCTTAACCCCCATTTTGGCTGAATTTTTAGAGAATGCAAAAATATCCCATGGAAGTCATAGTTATGTTGTTTACCTATCCAACGAATTGTCACACGCTAAGATTCAATGCAAATCGGCCACATTATGGCCTTCCTACTAAAAAAGGGTCGAAAACGAGTAATGTCAAAAATTAACGAGGATATTTTCTTAACCCCCATTTTGGCTGAATTTTTAGAGAATGCAAAAATATCCCATGGAAGTCGTAGTTATGCTGTTTACCTATCCAACGAATTGTCACACGCTAAGATTCAATGCAAATCGGCCACATTATGGCCTTCCTACTAAAAAAGGGTCGAAAACGAGTAATGTCAAAAATTAACGAGGATATTTTCTTAACCTCCATTTTGGCTGAATTTTTAGAGAATGCAAAAATATCCCATGGAAGTCGTAGTTATGTTGTTTACCTATCCAACGAATTGTCACACGCTAAGATTCAATGCAAATCGGCCACATTATGGCCTTCCTACTAAAAAAGGGTCGAAAACGAGTAATGTCCCAAATTAACAAGGATATTTTCTTAACCCCCATTTTGGCTGAATTTTTAGAGAATGCAAAAATATCCCATGGAAGTCGTAGTTATGTTGTTTACCTATCCAACGAATTGTCACACGCTAAGATTCAATGCAAATCGGCCACATTATGGCCTTCCTACTAAAAAAGGGTCGAAAACGAGTAATGTCCCAAATTAACGACGATATTTTCTTAACCCCCATTTTGGCTGAATTTTTAGAGAATGCAAAAATATCCCATGGAAGTCGTAGTTATGTTGTTTACCTATCCAACGAATTGTCACACGCTAAGATTCAATGCAAATCGGCCACATTATGGCCTTCCTACTAAAAAAGGGTCGAAAACGAGTAATGTCCCAAATTAACGACGATATTTTCTTAACCCCCATTTTGGCTGAATTTTTAGAGAATGCAAAAATATCCCATGGAAGTCATAGTTATGTTGTTTACCTATCCAACGAATTGTCACACGCTAAGATTCAATGCAAATCGGCCACATTATGGCCTTCCTAGTAAAAAAGGGTCGAAAACGAGTAATGTCCCAAATTAACGAGGAGATTTTCTTAACCTCCATTTTGGCTGAATTTTTAAAAAATGCAAAAATATCCCATGGAAGTCGTAGCTATGTTGTTTACCTATCCAACGAATTGTCCCATGCTAAGATTCAATACAAACCGGCCACTTTATGGCCTTCCTTATAAAAAAGGGTCGAAAACGAGTAATGTCCTAAATTAACGAGGGGATTTTCTTAACCTCCATTTTGGCTGAATTTTTAGAGAATGCAAAAATATCCCATGGAAGTCGTAGTTATGTTGTTTACCTATCCAACGAATTGTCACACGCTAAGATTCAATGCAAATCGGCCACATTATGGCCTTCCTACTAAAAAAGGGTCGAAAACGAGTAATGTCCCAAATTAACGAGGATATTTTCTTAACCCCCATTTTGGCTGAATTTTTAGAGAATGCAAAAATATCCCATGGAAGTCGTAGTTATGTTGTTTACCTATCCAACGAATTGTCACACGCTAAGATTCAATGCAAATCGGCCACATTATGGCCTTCCTACTAAAAAAGGGTCGAAAACGAGTAATGTCAAAAATTAACGAGTATATTTTCTTAACCCCCATTTTGGCTGAATTTTTAGAGAATGCAAAAATATCCCATGGAAGTCGTAGTTATGCTGTTTACCTATCCAACGAATTGTGACACACTAAGATTCAATGCAAATCGGCCACATTATGGCCTTCTTACTAAAAAAGGGTCGAAAACGAGTAATGTCCCAAATTAACGAGGATATTTTCTTAACCCCCATTTTGGCTGAATTTTTAGAGAATGCAAAAATATCCCATGGAAGTCATCGTTATGTTGTTTACCTATCCAACGAATTGTCACACGCTAAGATTCAATGCAAATCGGCCACATTATGGCCTTCCTAGTAAAAAAGGGTCGAAAACGAGTAATGTCCCAAATTAACGAGGAGATTTTCTTAACCTCCATTTTGGCTGAATTTTTAAAAAATGCAAAAATATCCCATGGAAGTCGTAGCTATGTTGTTTACCTATCCAACAAATTGTCCCATGCTAAGATTCAATACAAACCGGCCACTTTATGGCCTTCCTTATAAAAAAGGGTCGAAAACGAGTAATGTCAAAAATTAACGAGTATATTTTCTTAACCCCCATTTTGGCTGAATTTTTAGAGAATGCAAAAATATCCCATGGAAGTCGTAGTTATGCTGTTTACCTATCCAACGAATTGTCACACGCTAAGATTCAATGCAAATCGGCCACATTATGGCCTTGCTACTAAAAAAGGGTCGAAAACGAGTAATGTCCCAAATTAACGAGGATATTTTCTTAACCCCCATTTTGGCTGAATTTTTAGAGAATGCAAAAATATCCCATGGAAGTCATAGTTATGTTGTTTACCTATCCAACGAATTGTCACACGCTAAGATTCAATGCAAATCGGCCACATTATGGCCTTCCTAGTAAAAAAGGGTCGAAAACGAGTAATGTCCCAAATTAACGAGGAGATTTTCTTAACCTCCATTTTGGCTGAATTTTTAAAAAATGCAAAAATATCCCATGGAAGTCGTAGCTATGTTGTTTACCTATCCAACAAATTGTCCCATGCTAAGATTCAATACAAACCGCCCACTTTATGGCCTTCCTTATAAAAAAGGGTCGAAAACGAGTAATGTCCTAAATTAACGAGGGGATTTTCTTAACCTCCATTTTGGCTGAATTTTTAGAGAATGCAAAAATATCCCATGGAAGTCGTAGTTATGTTGTTTACCTATCCAACGA
Source organism: Medicago sativa (assembly GCF_051527215.1). Classification (NCBI taxonomy): domain Eukaryota; kingdom Viridiplantae; phylum Streptophyta; class Magnoliopsida; order Fabales; family Fabaceae; genus Medicago; species Medicago sativa. The sequence goes on along the minus strand of NC_140754.1, from coordinate 98,549,493 downwards.
ATTGTCACACGCTAAGATTCAATGCAAATCGGCCACATTATGGCCTTCCTACCAAAAAAGGGTCGAAAACGAGTAATGTCCCAAATTAACAAGGATATTTTCTTAACCCCCATTTTGGCTGAATTTTTAGAGAATGCAAAAATATCCCATGGAAGTCATAGTTATGTTGTTTACCTATCCAACGAATTGTCACACGCTAAGATTCAATGCAAATCGGCCACATTATGGCCTTCCTAGTAAAAATGGGTCGAAAACGAGTAATGTCCCAAATTAACGAGGAGATTTTCTTAACCTCCATTTTGGCTGAATTTTTAAAAAATGCAAAAATATCCCATGGAAGTCGTAGCTATGTTGTTTACCTATCCAACGAATTGTCCCATGCTAAGATTCAATACAAACCGGCCACTTTATGGCCTTCCTTATAAAAAAGGGTCAAAAACGAGTAATGTCCTAAATTAACGAGGGGATTTTCTTAACCTCCATTTTGGCTGAATTTTTAGAGAATGCAAAAATATCCCATGGAAGTCGTAGTTATGTTGTTTACCTATCCAACGAATTGTCACACGCTAAAATTCAATGCAAATCGGCCACATTATGGCCTTCCTACTAAAAAAGGGTCGAAAACGAGTAATGTCCCAAATTAACGAGGATATTTTCTTAACCCCCATTTTGGCTGAATTTTTAGAGAATGCAAAAATATCCCATGGAAGTCATAGTTATGTTGTTTACCTATCCAACGAATTGTCACACGCTAAGATTCAATGCAAATCGGCCACATTATGGCCTTCCTACTAAAAAAGGGTCGAAAACGAGTAATGTCAAAAATTAACGAGGATATTTTCTTAACCCCCATTTTGGCTGAATTTTTAGAGAATGCAAAAATATCCCATGGAAGTCGTAGTTATGCTGTTTACCTATCCAACGAATTGTCACACGCTAAGATTCAATGCAAATCGGCCACATTATGGCCTTCCTACTAAAAAAGGGTCGAAAACGAGTAATGTCAAAAATTAACGAGGATATTTTCTTAACCCCCATTTCGGCTGAATGTTTAGAGAATGCAAAAATATCCCATGGAAGTCGTAGTTATGTTGTTTACCTATCCAACGAATTGTCACACGCTAAGATTCAATGCAAATCGGCCACATTATGGCCTTCCTACTAAAAAAGGGTCGAAAACGAGTAATGTCCCAAATTAACGAGGAGATTTTCTTAACCTCCATTTTGGCTGAATTTTTAAAAAATGCAAAAATATCCCATGGAAGTCGTAGCTATATTGTTTACCTATCCAACGAATTGTCCCATGCTAAGATTCAATACAAACCGGCCACTTTATGGCCTTCCTTATAAAAAAGGGTCGAAAACGAGTAATGTCCTAAATTAACGAGGGGATTTTCTTAACCTCCATTTTGGCTGAATTTTTAGAGAATGCAAAAATATCCCATGGAAGTCGTAGTTATGTTGTTTACCTATCCAACGAATTGTCACACGCTAAGATTCAAAGCAAATCGGCCACATTATGGCCTTCCTACTAAAAAAGGGTCGAAAACGAGTAATGTCAAAAATTAACGAGGATATTTTCTTAACCCCCATTTTGGCTGAATTTTTAGAGAATGCAAAAATATCCCATGGAAGTCGTAGTTATGCTGTTTACCTATCCAACGAATTGTCACACGCTAAGATTCAATGCAAATCGGCCACATTATGGCCTTCCTACTAAAAAAGGGTCGAAAACGAGTAATGTCAAAAATTAACGAGGATATTTTCTTAACCCCCATTTCGGCTGAATGTTTAGAGAATGCAAAAATATCCCATGGAAGTCGTAGTTATGTTGTTTACCTATCCAACGAATTGTCACACGCTAAGATTCAATGCAAATCGGCCACATTATGGCCTTCCTACTAAAAAAGGGTCGAAAACGAGTAATGTCCCAAATTAACGAGGAGATTTTCTTAACCTCCATTTTGGCTGAATTTTTAAAAAATGCAAAAATATCCCATGGAAGTCGTAGCTATATTGTTTACCTATCCAACGAATTGTCCCATGCTAAGATTCAATACAAACCGGCCACTTTATGGCCTTCCTTATAAAAAAGGGTCGAAAACGAGTAATGTCCTAAATTAACGAGGGGATTTTCTTAACCTCCATTTTGGCTGAATTTTTAGAGAATGCAAAAATATCCCATGGAAGTCGTAGTTATGTTGTTTACCTATCCAACGAATTGTCACACGCTAAGATTCAATGCAAATCGGCCACATTATGGCCTTCCTACTAAAAAAGGGTCGAAAACGAGTAATGTCCCAAATTAACGAGGATATTTTCTTAACCCCCATTTTGGCTGAATTTTTAGAGAATGCAAAAATATCCCATGGAAGTCATAGTTATGTTGTTTACCTATCCAACGAATTGTCACACGCTAAGATTCAATGCAAATCGGCCACATTATGGCCTTCCTACTAAAAAAGGGTCGAAAACGAGTAATGTCAAAAATTAACGAGGATATTTTCTTAACCCCCACTTTGGCTGAATTTTTAGAGAATGCAAAAATATCCCATGGAAGTCGTAGTTATGCTGTTTACCTATCCAACGAATTGTCACACGCTAAGATTCAATGCAAATCGGCCACATTATGGCCTTCCTACTAAAAAAGGGTCGAAAACGAGTAATGTCCCAAATTAACGAGGATATTTTCTTAACCCCCATTTTGGCTGAATTTTTAGAGAATGCAAAAATATCCCATGGAAGTCATAGTTATGTTGTTTACCTATCCAACGAATTGTCACACGCTAAGATTCAATGCAAATCGGCCACATTATGGCCTTCCTACTAAAAAAGGGTCGAAAACGAGTAATGTCAAAAATTAACGAGGATATTTTCTTAACCCCCATTTTGGCTGAATTTTTAGAGAATGCAAAAATATCCCATGGAAGTCGTAGTTATGCTGTTTACCTATCCAACGAATTGTCACACGCTAAGATTCAATGCAAATCGGCCACATTATGGCCTTCCTACTAAAAAAGGGTCGAAAACGAGTAATGTCAAAAATTAACGAGGATATTTTCTTAACCCCCATTTCGGCTGAATGTTTAGAGAATGCAAAAATATCCCATGGAAGTCGTAGTTATGTTGTTTACCTATCCAACGAATTGTCACACGCTAAGATTCAATGCAAATCGGCCACATTATGGCCTTCCTACTAAAAAAGGGTCGAAAACGAGTAATGTCCCAAATTAACGAGGAGATTTTCTTAACCTCCATTTTGGCTGAATTTTTAAAAAATGCAAAAATATCCCATGGAAGTCGTAGCTATATTGTTTACCTATCCAACGAATTGTCCCATGCTAAGATTCAATACAAACCGGCCACTTTATGGCCTTCCTTATAAAAAAGGGTCGAAAACGAGTAATGTCCTAAATTAACGAGGGGATTTTCTTAACCTCCATTTTGGCTGAATTTTTAGAGAATGCAAAAATATCCCATGGAAGTCGTAGTTATGTTGTTTACCTATCCAACGAATTGTCACACGCTAAGATTCAATGCAAATCGGCCACATTATGGCCTTCCTACTAAAAAAGGGTCGAAAACGAGTAATGTCCCAAATTAACGAGGATATTTTCTTAACCCCCATTTTGGCTGAATTTTTAGAGAATGCAAAAATATCCCATGGAAGTCATAGTTATGTTGTTTACCTATCCAACGAATTGTCACACGCTAAGATTCAATGCAAATCGGCCACATTATGGCCTTCCTACTAAAAAAGGGTCGAAAACGAGTAATGTCAAAAATTAACGAGGATATTTTCTTAACCCCCATTTTGGCTGAATTTTTAGAGAATGCAAAAATATCCCATGGAAGTCGTAGTTATGTTGTTTACCTATCCAACGAATTGTCACACGCTAAGATTCAATGCAAATCGGCCACATTATGGCCTTCCTACTAAAAAAGGGTCGAAAACGAGTAATGTCCCAAATTAACGAGGAGATTTTCTTAACCTCCATTTTGGCTGAATTTTTAAAAAATGCAAAAATATCCCATGGAAGTCGTAGCTATATTGTTTACCTATCCAACGAATTGTCCCATGCTAAGATTCAATACAAACCGGCCACTTTATGGCCTTCCTTATAAAAAAGGGTCGAAAACGAGTAATGTCCTAAATTAGCGAGGGGATTTTCTTAACCTCCATTTTGGCTGAATTTTTAGAGAATGCAAAAATATCCCATGGAAGTCGTAGTTATGTTGTTTACCTATCCAACGAATTGTCACACGCTAAGATTCAATGCAAATCGGCCACATTATGGCCTTCCTACTAAAAAAGGGTCGAAAACGAGTAATGTCCCAAATTAACGAGGATATTTTCTTAACCCCCATTTTGGCTGAATTTTTAGAGAATGCAAAAATATCCCATGGAAGTCATAGTTATGTTGTTTACCTATCCAACGAATTGTCACACGCTAAGATTCAATGCAAATCGGCCACATTATGGCCTTCCTACTAAAAAAGGGTCGAAAACGAGTAATGTCAAAAATTAACGAGGATATTTTCTTAACCCCCACTTTGGCTGAATTTTTAGAGAATGCAAAAATATCCCATGGAAGTCGTAGTTATGCTGTTTACCTATCCAACGAATTGTCACACGCTAAGATTCAATGCAAATCGGCCACATTATGGCCTTCCTACTAAAAAAGGGTCGAAAACGAGTAATGTCAAAAATTAACGAGGATATTTTCTTAACCCCCATTTCGGCTGAATTTTTAGAGAATGCAAAAATATCCCATGGAAGTCGTAGTTATGTTGTTTACCTATCCAACGAATTGTCACACGCTAAGATTCAATGCAAATCGGCCACATTATGGCCTTCCTACTAAAAAAGGGTCGAAAACGAGTAATGTCCCAAATTAACGAGGAGATTTTCTTAACCTCCATTTTGGCTGAATTTATAAAAAATGCAAAATTATCCCATGGAAGTCGTAGCTATGTTGTTTACCTATCCAACGAATTGTCCCATGCTAAGATTCAATACAAACCGGCCACTTTATGGCCTTCCTTATAAAAAAGGGTCGAAAACGAGTAATGTCCTAAATTAACGAGGGGATTTTCTTAACCTCCATTTTGGCTGAATTTTTAGAGAATGCAAAAATATCCCATGGAAGTCGTAGTTATGTTGTTTACCTATCCAACGAATTGTCACACGCTAAGATTCAATGCAAATCGGCCACATTATGGCCTTCCTACTAAAAAAGGGTCGAAAACGAGTAATGTCCCAAATTAACGAGGATATTTTCTTAACCCCCATTTTGGCTGAATTTTTAGAGAATGCAAAAATATCCCATGGAAGTCGTAGTTATGTTGTTTACCTATCCAACGAATTGTCACACGCTAAGATTCAATGCAAATCGGCCACATTATGGCCTTCCTACTAAAAAAGGGTCGAAAACGAGTAATGTCAAAAATTAACGAGTATATTTTCTTAACCCCCATTTTGGCTGAATTTTTAGAGAATGCAAAAATATCCCATGGAAGTCGTAGTTATGCTGTTTACCTATCCAACGAATTGTGACACACTAAGATTCAATGCAAATCGGCCACATTATGGCCTTCTTACTAAAAAAGGGTCGAAAACGAGTAATGTCCCAAATTAACGAGGATATTTTCTTAACCCCCATTTTGGCTGAATTTTTAGAGAATGCAAAAATATCCCATGGAAGTCATAGTTATGTTGTTTACCTATCCAACGAATTGTCACACGCTAAGATTCAATGCAAATCGGCCACATTATGGCCTTCCTAGTAAAAAAGGGTCGAAAACGAGTAATGTCCCAAATTAACGAGGAGATTTTCTTAACCTCCATTTTGGCTGAATTTTTAAAAAATGCAAAAATATCCCATGGAAGTCGTAGCTATGTTGTTTACCTATCCAACAAATTGTCCCATGCTAAGATTCAATACAAACCGGCCACTTTATGGCCTTCCTTATAAAAAAGGGTCGAAAACGAGTAATGTCAAAAATTAACGAGTATATTTTCTTAACCCCCATTTTGGCTGAATTTTTAGAGAATGCAAAAATATCCCATGGAAGTCGTAGTTATGCTGTTTACCTATCCAACGAATTGTCACACGCTAAGATTCAATGCAAATCGGCCACATTATGGCCTTCCTACTAAAAAAGGGTCGAAAACGAGTAATGTCCCAAATTAACGAGGATATTTTCTTAACCCCCATTTTGGCTGAATTTTTAGAGAATGCAAAAATATCCCATGGAAGTCATAGTTATGTTGTTTACCTATCCAACGAATTGTCACACGCTAAGATTCAATGCAAATCGGCCACATTATGGCCTTCCTAGTAAAAAAGGGTCGAAAACGAGTAATGTCCCAAATTAACGAGGAGATTTTCTTAACCTCCATTTTGGCTGAATTTTTAAAAAATGCAAAAATATCCCATGGAAGTCGTAGCTATATTGTTTACCTATCCAACGAATTGTCCCATGCTAAGATTCAATACAAACCGGCCACTTTATGGCCTTCCTTATAAAAAAGGGTCGAAAACGAGTAATGTCCTAAATTAACGAGGGGATTTTCTTAACCTCCATTTTGGCTGAATTTTTAGAGAATGCAAAAATATCCCATGGAAGTCGTAGTTATGTTGTTTACCTATCCAACGAATTGTCACACGCTAAGATTCAATGCAAATCGGCCACATTATGGCCTTCCTACTAAAAAAGGGTCGAAAACGAGTAATGTCCCAAATTAACGAGGATATTTTCTTAACCCCCATTTTGGCTGAATTTTTAGAGAATGCAAAAATATCCCATGGAAGTCATAGTTATGTTGTTTACCTATCCAACGAATTGTCACACGCTAAGATTCAATGCAAATCGGCCACATTATGGCCTTCCTACTAAAAAAGGGTCGAAAACGAGTAATGTCAAAAATTAACGAGGATATTTTCTTAACCCCCACTTTGGCTGAATTTTTAGAGAATGCAAAAATATCCCATGGAAGTCGTAGTTATGCTGTTTACCTATCCAACGAATTGTCACACGCTAAGATTCAATGCAAATCGGCCACATTATGGCCTTCCTACTAAAAAAGGGTCGAAAACGAGTAATGTCAAAAATTAACGAGGATATTTTCTTAACCCCCATTTCGGCTGAATTTTTAGAGAATGCAAAAATATCCCATGGAAGTCGTAGTTATGTTGTTTACCTATCCAACGAATTGTCACACGCTAAGATTCAATGCAAATCGGCCACATTATGGCCTTCCTACTAAAAAAGGGTCGAAAACGAGTAATGTCCCAAATTAACGAGGAGATTTTCTTAACCTCCATTTTGGCTGAATTTATAAAAAATGCAAAATTATCCCATGGAAGTCGTAGCTATGTTGTTTACCTATCCAACGAATTGTCCCATGCTAAGATTCAATACAAACCGGCCACTTTATGGCCTTCCTTATAAAAAAGGGTCGAAAACGAGTAATGTCCTAAATTAACGAGGGGATTTTCTTAACCTCCATTTTGGCTGAATTTTTAGAGAATGCAAAAATATCCCATGGAAGTCGTAGTTATGTTGTTTACCTATCCAACGAATTGTCACACGCTAAGATTCAATGCAAATCGGCCACATTATGGCCTTCCTACTAAAAAAGGGTCGAAAACGAGTAATGTCCCAAATTAACGAGGATATTTTCTTAACCCCCATTTTGGCTGAATTTTTAGAGAATGCAAAAATATCCCATGGAAGTCGTAGTTATGTTGTTTACCTATCCAACGAATTGTCACACGCTAAGATTCAATGCAAATCGGCCACTTTATGGCCTTCCTACTAAAAAAGGGTCGAAAACGAGTAATGTCCCAAATTAACGAGGATATTTTCTTAACCCCCATTTTGGCTGAATTTTTAGAGAATGCAAAAATATCCCATGGAAGTCGTAGTTATGTTGTTTACCTATCCAACGAATTGTCACACGCTAAGATTCAATGCAAATCGGCCACATTATGGCCTTCCTACTAAAAAAGGGTCGAAAACGAGTAATGTCCCAAATTATCGAGGATATTTTCTTAACCCCCATTTTGGCTGAATTTTTAGAGAATGCAAAAATATCCCATGGAAGTCGTAGATATGTTGTTTACCTATCCAACGAATTGTCACACGCTAAGATTCAATGCAAATCGGCCCCATTATGGCCTTCCTACTAAAAAAGGGTCAAAAACGAGTAATGTCCCAAATTAACGAGGATATTTTCTTAACCCCCATTTTGGCTGAATTTTTAGAGAATGCAAAAATATCCCATGGAAGTCGTAGCTATGTTGTTTACCTATCCAACGAATTGTCCCATGCTAAGATTCAATACAAACCGGCCACTTTATGGCCTTCCTTATAAAAAAGGGTCGAAAACGAGTAATGTCCCAAATTAACGAGGAGATTTTCTTAACCTCCATTTTGGCTGAATTTTTAAAAAATGTAAAAATATCCCATGGAAGTCGTAGCTATGTTGTTTACCTATCCAACGAATTGTCCCATGCTAAGATTCAATACAAACCGGCCACTTTATGGCCTTCCTTATAAAAAAGGGTCGAAAACGAGTAATGTCCCAAATTAACGAGGAGATTTTCTTAACCTCCATTTTGGCTGAATTTTTAGAGAATACAAAAATATCCCATGGAAGTCGTAGCTATGTTGTTTACCTATCCAGCGAATTGTCCCATGCTAAGATTCAATACAAACCGGCCACTTTATGGCCTTCCTTATAAAAAAGGGTCGAAAACGAGTAATGTCCCAAATTAACGAGGATATTTTCTTAACCCCCATTTTGGCTGAATTTTTAGAGAATGCAAAAATATCCCATGGAAGTCGTAGTTATGTTGTTTACCTATCCAACGAATTGTCACACGCTAAGATTCAATGCAAATCGGCCACATTATGGCCTTCCTACTAAAAAAGGGTCGAAAACGAGTAATGTCCCAAATTAACAAGGATATTTTCTTAACCCCCATTTTGGCTGAATTTTTAGAGAATGCAAAAATATCCCATGGAAGTCATAGTTATGTTGTTTACCTATCCAACGAATTGTCACACGCTAAGATTCAATGCAAATCGGCCACATTATGGCCTTCCTAGTAAAAATGGGTCGACAACGAGTAATGTCCCAAATTAACGAGGAGATTTTCTTAACCTCCATTTTGGCTGAGTTTTTAAAAAATGCAAAAATATCCCATGGAAGTCGTAGCTATGTTGTTTACCTATCCAACGAATTGTCCCATGCTAAGATTCAATACAAACCGGCCACTTTATGGCCTTCCTTATAAAAAAGGGTCGAAAACGAGTAATGTCCTAAATTAACGAGGGGATTTTCTTAACCTCCATTTTGGCTGAATTTTTAGAGAATGCAAAAATATCCCATGGAAGTCGTAGTTATGTTGTTTACCTATCCAACGAATTGTCACACGCTAAGATTACATGCAAATCGGCCACATTATGGCCTTCCTACTAAAAAAGGGTCGAAAACGAGTAATGTCCCAAATTAACGAGGATATTTTCTTAACCCCCATTTTGGCTGAATTTTTAGAGAATGCAAAAATATCCGATGGAAGTCGTATTTATGTTGTTTACCTATCCAACGAATTGTCACACGCTAAGATTCAATGCAAATCGGCCACATTATGGCCTTCCTACTAAAAAAGGGTCGAAAACGAGTAATGTCCCAAATTAACGAGGATATTTTCTTAACCCCCATTTTGGCTGAATTTTTAGAGAATGCAAAAATATCCCATGGAAGTCATAGTTATGTTGTTTACCTATCCAACGAATTGTCACACGCTAAGATTCAATGCAAATCGGCCACATTATGGCCTTCCTACTAAAAAAGGGTCGAAAACGAGTAATGTCAAAAATTAACGAGGATATTTTCTTAACCCCCATTTTGGCTGAATTTTTAGAGAATGCAAAAATATCCCATGGAAGTCGTAGATATGTTGTTTACCTATCCAACGAATTGTCACACGCTAAGATTCAATGCAAATCGGCCACATTATGGCCTTCCTACTAAAAAAGGGTCGAAAACGAGTAATGTCCCAAATTAACGAGGAGATTTTCTTAACCTCCATTTTGGCTGAATTTATAAAAAATGCAAAATTATCCCATGGAAGTCGTAGCTATGTTGTTTACCTATCCAACGAATTGTCCCATGCTAAGATTCAATACAAACCGGCCACTTTATGGCCTTCCTTATAAAAAAGGGTCGAAAACGAGTAATGTCCTAAATTAACGAGGGGATTTTCTTAACCTCCATTTTGGCTGAATTTTTAGAGAATGCAAAAATATCCCATGGAAGTCGTAGTTATGTTGTTTACCTATCCAACGAATTGTCACACGCTAAGATTCAATGCAAATCGGCCACATTATGGCCTTCCTACTAAAAAAGGGTCGAAAACGAGTAATGTCCCAAATTAACAAGGATATTTTCTTAACCCCCATTTTGGCTGAATTTTTAGAGAATGCAAAAATATCCCATGGAAGTCATAGTTATGTTGTTTACCTATCCAACGAATTGTCACACGCTAAGATTCAATGCAAATCGGCCACATTATGGCCTTCCTAGTAAAAATGGGTCGAAAACGAGTAATGTCCCAAATTAACGAGGAGATTTTCTTAACCTCCATTTTGGCTGAGTTTTTAAAAAATGCAAAAATATCCCATGGAAGTCGTAGCTATGTTGTTTACCTATCCAACGAATTGTCCCATGCTAAGATTCAATACAAACCGGCCACTTTATGGCCTTCCTTATAAAAAAGGGTCGAAAACGAGTAATGTCCTAAATTAACGAGGGGATTTTCTTAACCTCCATTTTGGCTGAATTTTTAGAGAATGCAAAAATATCCCATGGAAGTCGTAGTTATGTTGTTTACCTATCCAACGAATTGTCACACGCTAAGATTCAATGCAAATCGGCCACATTATGGCCTTCCTACTAAAAAAGGGTCGAAAACGAGTAATGTCCCAAATTAACGAGGAGATTTTCTTAACCTCCATTTTGGCTGAATTTATAAAAAATGCAAAATTATCCCATGGAAGTCGTAGCTATGTTGTTTACCTATCCAACGAATTGTCCCATGCTAAGATTCAATACAAACCGGCCACTTTATGGCCTTCCTTATAAAAAAGGGTCGAAAACGAGTAATGTCCTAAATTAACGAGGGGATTTTCTTAACCTCCATTTTGGCTGAATTTTTAGAGAATGCAAAAATATCCCATGGAAGTCGTAGTTATGTTGTTTACCTATCCAACGAATTGTCACACGCTAAGATTCAATGCAAATCGGCCACATTATGGCCTTCCTACTAAAAAAGGGTCGAAAACGAGTAATGTCCCAAATTAACGAGGATATTTTCTTAACCCCCATTTTGGCTGAATTTTTAGAGAATGCAAAAATATCCCATGGAAGTCGTAGTTATGTTGTTTACCTATCCAACGAATTGTCACACGCTAAGATTCAATGCAAATCGGCCACTTTATGGCCTTCCTACTAAAAAAGGGTCGAAAACGAGTAATGTCCCAAATTAACGAGGATATTTTCTTAACCCCCATTTTGGCTGAATTTTTAGAGAATGCAAAAATATCCCATGGAAGTCGTAGTTATGTTGTTTACCTATCCAACGAATTGTCACACGCTAAGATTCAATGCAAATCGGCCACATTATGGCCTTCCTACTAAAAAAGGGTCGAAAACGAGTAATGTCCCAAATTATCGAGGATATTTTCTTAACCCCCATTTTGGCTGAATTTTTAGAGAATGCAAAAATATCCCATGGAAGTCGTAGATATGTTGTTTACCTATCCAACGAATTGTCACACGCTAAGATTCAATGCAAATCGGCCCCATTATGGCCTTCCTACTAAAAAAGGGTCAAAAACGAGTAATGTCCCAAATTAACGAGGATATTTTCTTAACCCCCATTTTGGCTGAATTTTTAGAGAATGCAAAAATATCCCATGGAAGTCGTAGCTATGTTGTTTACCTATCCAACGAATTGTCCCATGCTAAGATTCAATACAAACCGGCCACTTTATGGCCTTCCTTATAAAAAAGGGTCGAAAACGAGTAATGTCCCAAATTAACGAGGAGATTTTCTTAACCTCCATTTTGGCTGAATTTTTAAAAAATGTAAAAATATCCCATGGAAGTCGTAGCTATGTTGTTTACCTATCCAACGAATTGTCCCATGCTAAGATTCAATACAAACCGGCCACTTTATGGCCTTCCTTATAAAAAAGGGTCGAAAACGAGTAATGTCCCAAATTAACGAGGAGATTTTCTTAACCTCCATTTTGGCTGAATTTTTAGAGAATACAAAAATATCCCATGGAAGTCGTAGCTATGTTGTTTACCTATCCAGCGAATTGTCCCATGCTAAGATTCAATACAAACCGGCCACTTTATGGCCTTCCTTATAAAAAAGGGTCGAAAACGAGTAATGTCCCAAATTAACGAGGATATTTTCTTAACCCCCATTTTGGCTGAATTTTTAGAGAATGCAAAAATATCCCATGGAAGTCGTAGTTATGTTGTTTACCTATCCAACGAATTGTCACACGCTAAGATTCAATGCAAATCGGCCACATTATGGCCTTCCTACTAAAAAAGGGTCGAAAACGAGTAATGTCCCAAATTAACAAGGATATTTTCTTAACCCCCATTTTGGCTGAATTTTTAGAGAATGCAAAAATATCCCATGGAAGTCATAGTTATGTTGTTTACCTATCCAACGAATTGTCACACGCTAAGATTCAATGCAAATCGGCCACATTATGGCCTTCCTAGTAAAAATGGGTCGACAACGAGTAATGTCCCAAATTAACGAGGAGATTTTCTTAACCTCCATTTTGGCTGAGTTTTTAAAAAATGCAAAAATATCCCATGGAAGTCGTAGCTATGTTGTTTACCTATCCAACGAATTGTCCCATGCTAAGATTCAATACAAACCGGCCACTTTATGGCCTTCCTTATAAAAAAGGGTCGAAAACGAGTAATGTCCTAAATTAACGAGGGGATTTTCTTAACCTCCATTTTGGCTGAATTTTTAGAGAATGCAAAAATATCCCATGGAAGTCGTAGTTATGTTGTTTACCTATCCAACGAATTGTCACACGCTAAGATTACATGCAAATCGGCCACATTATGGCCTTCCTACTAAAAAAGGGTCGAAAACGAGTAATGTCCCAAATTAACGAGGATATTTTCTTAACCCCCATTTTGGCTGAATTTTTAGAGAATGCAAAAATATCCGATGGAAGTCGTATTTATGTTGTTTACCTATCCAACGAATTGTCACACGCTAAGATTCAATGCAAATCGGCCACATTATGGCCTTCCTACTAAAAAAGGGTCGAAAACGAGTAATGTCCCAAATTAACGAGGATATTTTCTTAACCCCCATTTTGGCTGAATTTTTAGAGAATGCAAAAATATCCCATGGAAGTCATAGTTATGTTGTTTACCTATCCAACGAATTGTCACACGCTAAGATTCAATGCAAATCGGCCACATTATGGCCTTCCTACTAAAAAAGGGTCGAAAACGAGTAATGTCAAAAATTAACGAGGATATTTTCTTAACCCCCATTTTGGCTGAATTTTTAGAGAATGCAAAAATATCCCATGGAAGTCGTAGATATGTTGTTTACCTATCCAACGAATTGTCACACGCTAAGATTCAATGCAAATCGGCCACATTATGGCCTTCCTACTAAAAAAGGGTCGAAAACGAGTAATGTCCCAAATTAACGAGGAGATTTTCTTAACCTCCATTTTGGCTGAATTTATAAAAAATGCAAAATTATCCCATGGAAGTCGTAGCTATGTTGTTTACCTATCCAACGAATTGTCCCATGCTAAGATTCAATACAAACCGGCCACTTTATGGCCTTCCTTATAAAAAAGGGTCGAAAACGAGTAATGTCCTAAATTAACGAGGGGATTTTCTTAACCTCCATTTTGGCTGAATTTTTAGAGAATGCAAAAATATCCCATGGAAGTCGTAGTTATGTTGTTTACCTATCCAACGAATTGTCACACGCTAAGATTCAATGCAAATCGGCCACATTATGGCCTTCCTACTAAAAAAGGGTCGAAAACGAGTAATGTCCCAAATTAACAAGGATATTTTCTTAACCCCCATTTTGGCTGAATTTTTAGAGAATGCAAAAATATCCCATGGAAGTCATAGTTATGTTGTTTACCTATCCAACGAATTGTCACACGCTAAGATTCAATGCAAATCGGCCACATTATGGCCTTCCTAGTAAAAATGGGTCGAAAACGAGTAATGTCCCAAATTAACGAGGAGATTTTCTTAACCTCCATTTTGGCTGAGTTTTTAAAAAATGCAAAAATATCCCATGGAAGTCGTAGCTATGTTGTTTACCTATCCAACGAATTGTCCCATGCTAAGATTCAATACAAACCGGCCACTTTATGGCCTTCCTTATAAAAAAGGGTCGAAAACGAGTAATGTCCTAAATTAACGAGGGGATTTTCTTAACCTCCATTTTGGCTGAATTTTTAGAGAATGCAAAAATATCCCATGGAAGTCGTAGTTATGTTGTTTACCTATCCAACGAATTGTCACACGCTTAGATTCAATGCAAATCGGCCACATTATGGCCTTCCTACTAAAAAAGGGTCGAAAACGAGTAATGTCCCAAATTAACAAGGATATTTTCTTAACCCCCATTTTGGCTGAATTTTTAGAGAATGCAAAAATATCCCATGGAAGTCATAGTTATGTTGTTTACCTATCCAACGAATTGTCCCATGCTAAGATTCAATACAAACCGGCCACTTTATGGCCTTCCATATAAAAAAGGGTCGAAAACGAGTAATGTCCTAAATTAACGAGGGGATTTTCTTAACCTCCATTTTGGCTGAATTTTTAGAGAATGCAAAAATATCCCATGGAAGTCGTAGTTATGTTGTTTACCTATCCAACGAATTGTCACACGCTAAGATTCAATGCAAATCGGCCACATTATGGCCTTCCTACTAAAAAAGGGTCGAAAACGAGTAATGTCCCAAATTAACGAGGATATTTTCTTAACCCCCATTTTGGCTGAATTTTTAGAGAATGCAAAAATATCCCATGGAAGTCGTAGTTATGTTGTTTACCTATCCAACGAATTGTCACACGCTAAGATTCAATGCAAATCGGCCACATTATGGCCTTCCTACTAAAAAAGGGTCGAAAACGAGTAATGTCCCAAATTAACGAGGATATTTTCTTAACCCCCATTTTGGCTGAATTTTTAGAGAATGCAAAAATATCCCATGGAAGTCATAGTTATGTTGTTTATCTATCCAACGAACTGTCACACGCTAAGATTCAATGCAAATCGGCCACATTATGGCCTTCCTACTAAAAAAGGGTCGAAAACGAGTAATGTCAAAAATTAACGAGGATATTTTCTTAACCCCCATTTTGGCTGAATTTTTAGAGAATGCAAAAATATCCCATGGAAGTCGTAGTTATGCTGTTTACCTATCCAACGAATTGTCACACGCTAAGATTCAATGCAAATCGGCCACATTATGGCCTTCCTACTAAAAAAGGGTCGAAAACGAGTAATGTCCCAAATTAACGAGGATATTTTCTTAACCCCCATTTTGGCTGAATTTTTAGAGAATGCAAAAATATCCCATGGAAGTCCTAGTTATGTTGTTTACATATCCAACGAATTGTCACACGCTAAGATTCAATGCAAATCGGCCACATTATGGCCTTCCTAGTAAAAAAGGGTCGAAAACGAGTAATGTCCCAAATTAACGAGGAGATTTTCTTAACCTCCATTTTGGCTGAATTTTTAAAAAATGCAAAAATATCCCATGGAAGTCGTAGCTATGTTGTTTACCTATCCAACAAATTGTCCCATGCTAAGATTCAATACAAACCGCCCAATTTATGGCCTTCCTTATAAAAAAGGGTCGAAAATGAGTAATGTCCTAAATTAACGAGGGGATTTTCTTAACCTCCATTTTGGCTGAATTTTTAGAGAATGCAAAAATATTCCATGGAAGTCGTAGTTATGTTGTTTACCTATCCAACGAATTGTCACACGCTAAGATTCAATTCAAATCGGCCACATTATGGCCTTCCTACTAAAAAAAGGGTCGAAAACGAGTAATGTCCCAAATTAACAAGGATATTTTCTTAACCCCCATTTTGGCTGAATTTTTAGAGAATGCAAAAATATCCCCTGGAAGTCATAGTTATGTTGTTTACCTATCCAACGAATTGTCCCATGCTAAGATTCAATACAAACCGGCCACTTTATGGCCTTCCTTATAAAAAAGGGTCGAAAACGAGTAATGTCCTAAATTAACGAGGGGATTTTCTTAACCTCCATTTTGGCTGAATTTTTAGAGAATGCAAAAATATCCCATGGAAGTCGTAGTTATGTTGTTTACCTATCCAACGAATTGTCACACGCTAAGATTCAATGCAAATCGGCCACATTATGGCCTTCCTACTAAAAAAGGGTCGAAAACGAGTAATGTCCCAAATTAACGAGGATATTTTCTTAACCCCCATTTTGGCTGAATTTTTAGAGAATGCAAAAATATCCCATGGAAGTCATAGTTATGTTGTTTACCTATCCAACGAATTTTCACACGCTAAGATTCAATGCAAATCGGCCACATTATGGCCTTCCTACTAAAAAAGGGTCGAAAACGAGTAATGTCAAAAATTAACGAGGATATTTTCTTAACCCCCATTTTGGCTGAAATTTTAGAGAATGCAAAAATATCCCATGGAAGTCATAGTTATGCTGTTTACCTATCCAACGAATTGTCACACGCTAAGATTCAATGCAAATCGGCCACATTATGGCCTTCCTACTAAAAAAGGGTCGTAAACGAGTAATGTCCCAAATTAACGAGGATATTTTCTTAACCCCCATTTTGGCTGAATTTTTAGAGAATGCAAAAATATCCCATGGAAGTCATAGTTATGTTGTTTACATATCCAACGAATTGTCACACGCTAAGATTCAATGCAAATCGGCCACATTATGGCCTTCCTAGTAAAAAAGGGTCGAAAACGAGTAATGTCCCAAATTAACGAGGAGATTTTCTTAACCTCCATTTTGGCTGAATTTTTAAAAGATGCAAAAATATCCCATGGAAGTCGCAGCTATGTTGTTTACCTATCCAGCAAATTGTCCCATGCTAAGATTCAATACAAACCGCCCACTTTATGGTCTTCCTTATAAAAAAAGGGTCGAAAATGAGTAATGTCCTAAATTAACGAGGGGATTTTCTTAACCTCCATTTTGGCTGAATTTTTAGAGAATGTAAAAATATCCTATGGAAGTCGTAGTTATGTTGTTTACCTATCCAACGAATTGTCACACGCTAAGATTCAATGCAAATCGGCCACATTATGGCCTTCCTACTAAAAAAGGGTCGAAAACGAGTAATGTCCCAAATTAACAAGGATATTTTCTTAACCCCCATTTTGGCTGAATTTTTAGAGAATGCAAAAATATCCCATGGAAGTCATAGTTATGTTGTTTACCTATCCAACGAATTGTCCCATGCTAAGATTCAATACAAACCGGCCACTTTATGGCCTTCCTTATAAAAAAGGGTCGAAAACGAGTAATGTCCTAAATTAACGAGGGGATTTTCTTAACCTCCATTTTGGCTGAATTTTTAGAGAATGCAAAAATATCCCATGGAAGTCGTAGTTATGTTGTTTACCTATCCAACGAATTGTCACACGCTAAGATTCAATGCAAATCGGCCACATTATGGCCTTCCTACTAAAAAAGGGTCGAAAACGAGTAATGTCCCAAATTAACGAGGATATTTTCTTAACCCCCATTTTGGCTGAATTTTTAGAGAATGCAAAAATATCCCATGGAAGTCGTAGTTATGTTGTTTACCTATCCAACGAATTGTCACACGCTAAGATTCAATGCAAATCGGCCACATTATGGCCTTCCTACTAAAAAAGGGTCGAAAACGAGTAATGTCCCAAATTAACGAGGATATTTTCTTAACCCCCATTTTGGCTGAATTTTTAGAGAATGCAAAAATATCCCATGGAAGTCATAGTTATGTTGTTTATCTATCCAACGAATTGTCACACGCTAAGATTCAATGCAAATCGGCCACATTATGGCCTTCCTACTAAAAAAGGGTCGAAAACGAGTAATGTCAAAAATTAACGAGGATATTTTCTTAACCCCCATTTTGGCTGAATTTTTAGAGAATGCAAAAATATCCCATGGAAGTCGTAGTTATGCTGTTTACCTATCCAACGAATTGTCACACGCTAAGATTCAATGCAAATCGGCCACATTATGGCCTTCCTACTAAAAAAGGGTCGAAAACGAGTAATGTCAAAAATTAACGAGGATATTTTCTTAACCCCCATTTTGGCTGAAATTTTAGAGAATGCAAAAATATCCCATGGAAGTCGTAGTTATGCTGTTTACCTATCCAACGAATTGTCACACGCTAAGATTCAATGCAAATCGGCCACATTATGGCCTTCCTACTAAAAAAGGGTCGAAAACGAGTAATGTCCCAAATTAACGAGGATATTTTCTTAACCCCCATTTTGGCTGAATTTTTAGAGAATGCAAAAATATCCCATGGAAGTCATAGTTATGTTGTTTACCTATCCAACGAATTGTCACACGCTAAGATTCAATGCAAATCGGCCACATTATGGCCTTCCTACTAAAAAAGGGTCGAAAACGAGTAATGTCAAAAATTAACGAGGATATTTTCTTAACCCCCATTTTGGCTGAAATTTTAGAGAATGCAAAAATATCCCATGGAAGTCGTAGTTATGCTGTTTACCTATCCAACGAATTGTCACACGCTAAGATTCAATGCAAATCGGCCACATTATGGCCTTCCTACTAAAAAAGGGTCGAAAACGAGTAATGTCCCAAATTAACGAGGATATTTTCTTAACCCCCATTTTGGCTGAATTTTTAGAGAATGCAAAAATATCCCATGGAAGTCATAGTTATGTTGTTTACATATCCAACGAATTGTCACACGCTAAGATTCAATGCAAATCGGCCACATTATGGCCTTCCTAGTAAAAAAGGGTCGAAAACGAGTAATGTCCCAAATTAACGAGGAGATTTTCTTAACCTCCATTTTGGCTGAATTTTTAAAAAATGCAAAAATATCCCATGGAAGTCGTAGCTATGTTGTTTACCTATCCAACAAATTGTCCCATGCTAAGATTCAATACAAACCGCCCACTTTATGGCCTTCCTTATAAAAAAGGGTCGAAAATGAGTAATGTCCTAAATTAACGAGGGGATTTTCTTAACCTCCATTTTGGCTGAATTTTTAGAGAATGCAAAAATATCCCATGGAAGTCGTAGTTATGTTGTTTACCTATCCAACGAATTGTCACACGCTAAGATTCAATTCAAATCGGCCGCATTATGGCCGTCCTACTAAAAAAAGGGTCGAAAACGAGTAATGTCCCAAATTAACAAGGATATTTTCTTAACCCCCATTTTGGCTGAATTTTTAGAGAATGCAAAAATATCCCCTGGAAGTCATAGTTATGTTGTTTACCTATCCAACGAATTGTCCCATGCTAAGATTCAATACAAACCGGCCACTTTATGGCCTTCCTTATAAAAAAGGGTCGAAAACGAGTAATGTCCTAAATTAACGAGGGGATTTTCTTAACCTCCATTTTGGCTGAATTTTTAGAGAATGCAAAAATATCCCATGGAAGTCGTAGTTATGTTGTTTACCTATCCAACGAATTGTCACACGCTAAGATTCAATGCAAATCGGCCACATTATGGCCTTCCTACTAAAAAAGGGTCGAAAACGAGTAATGTCCCAAATTAACGAGGATATTTTCTTAACCCCCATTTTGGCTGAATTTTTAGAGAATGCAAAAATATCCCATGGAAGTCATAGTTATGTTGTTTACCTATCCAACGAATTGTCACACGCTAAGATTCAATGCAAATCGGCCACATTATGGCCTACCTACTAAAAAAGGGTCGAAAACGAGTAATGTCAAAAATTAACGAGGATATTTTCTTAATCCCCATTTTGGCTGAATTTTTAGAGAATGCAAAAATATCCCATGGAAGTCGTAGTTATGCTGTTTACCTATCCAACGAATTGTCACACGCTAAGATTCAATGCAAATCGGCCACATTATGGCCTTCCTACTAAAAAAGGGTCGAAAACGAGTAATGTCCCAAATTAACGAGGATATTTTCTTAACCCCCATTTTGGCTGAATTTTTAGAGAATGCAAAAATATCCCATGGAAGTCATAGTTATGTTGTTTACATATCCAACGAATTGTCACACGCTAAGATTCAATGCAAATCGGCCACATTATGGCCTTCCTAGTAAAAAAGGTTCGAAAACGAGTAATGTCCCAAATTAACGAGGAGATTTTCTTAACCTCCATTTTGGCTGAATTTTTAAAAAATGCAAAAATATCCCATGGAAGTCGTAGCTATGTTGTTTACCTATCCAACAAATTGTCCCATGCTAAGATTCAATACAAACCGCCCACTTTATGGCCTTCCTTATAAAAAAGGGTCCAAAACGAGTTATGTCCTAAATTAACGAGGGGATTTTCTTAACCTCCATTTTGGCTGAATTTTTAGAGAATGCAAAAATATCCCATGGAAGTCGTAGTTATGTTGTTTACCTATCCAACGAATTGTCACACGCTAAGATTCAATGCAAATCGGCCACATTATGGCCTTCCTACTAAAAAAGGGTCGAAAACGAGTAATGTCCCAAATTAACAAGGATATTTTCTTAACCCCCATTTTGGCTGAATTTTTAGAAAATGCAAAAATATCCCATGGAAGTTATAGTTATGTTGTTTACCTATCCAACGAATTGTCACACGCTAAGATTCAATGCAAATCGGCCACATTATGGCCTTCCTAGTAAAAATGGGTCGAAAACGAGTAATGTCCCAAATTAACGAGGAGATTTTCTTAACCTCCATTTTGGCTGAATTTTTAAAAAATGCAAAAATATCCCATGGAAGTCGTAGCTATGTTGTTTACCTATCCAACGAATTGTCCCATGCTAAGATTCAATACAAACCGGCCACTTTATGGCCTTCCTTATAAAAAAGGGTCGAAAACGAGTAATGTCCTAAATTAACGAGGGGATTTTCTTAACCTCCATTTTGGCTGAATTTTTAGAGAATGCAAAAATATCCCATGGAAGTCATAGTTATGTTGTTTACCTATCCAACGAATTGTCACACGCTAAGATTCAATGCAAATCGGCCACATTATGGCCTTGCTACTTAAAAAGGGTCGAAAACGAGTAATGTCCCAAATTAACGAGGATATTTTCTTAACCCTCATTTTGGCTGAATTTTTAGAGAATGCAAAAATATCCCATGGAAGTCGTAGTTATGTTGTTTACCTATCCAACGAATTGTCACACGCTAAGATTCAATGCAAATCGGCCACATTATGGCCTTCCTACTAAAAAAGGGTCGAAAACGAGTAATGTCCCAAATTAACGAGGATATTTTCTTAACCCCCATTTTGGCTGAATTTTTAGAGAATGCAAAAATATCCCATGGAAGTCATAGTTATGTTGTTTACCTATCCAACGAATTGTCACACGCTAAGATTCAATGCAAATCGGCCACATTATGGCCTTCCTACTAAAAAAGGGTCGAAAACGAGTAATGTCAAAAATTAACGAGTATATTTTCTTAACCCCCATTTTGGCTGAATTTTTAGAGAATGCAAAAATATCCCATGGAAGTCGTAGTTATGTTGTTTACCTATCCAACGAATTGTCACACGCTAAGATTCAATGCAAATCGGTCACATTATGGCCTTGCTACTAAAAAAGGGTCGAAAACGAGTAATGTCCCAAATTAACGAGGATATTTTCTTAACCCCCATTTTGGCTGAATTTTTAGAGAATGCAAAAATATCCCATGGAAGTCGTAGTTATGTTGTTTACCTATCCAACGAATTGTCACACGCTAAGATTCAATGCAAATCGGCCACATTATGGCCTTCCTACTAAAAAAGGGTCGAAAACGAGTAATGTCCCAAATTAACGAGGATATTTTCTTAACCCCCATTTTGGCTGAATTTTTAGAGAATGCAAAAATATCCCTTGGAAGTCATAGTTATGTTGTTTACCTATCCAACGAATTGTCACACGCTAAGATTCAATGCAAATCGGCCACATTATGGCCTTCCTACTAAAAAAGGGTCGAAAACTAGTAATGTCAAAAATTAACGAGTATATTTTCTTAACCCCCATTTTGGCTGAATTTTTAGAGAATGCAAAAATATCCCATGGAAGTCGTAGTTATGCTGTTTACCTATCCAACGAATTGTCACACGCTAAGATTCAATGCAAATCGGCCACATTATGGCCTTCCTACTAAAAAAGGGTCGAAAACGAGTAATGTCCCAAATTAACGAGGATATTTTCTTAACCCCCATTTTGGCTGAATTTTTAGAGAATGCAAAAATATCCCATGGAAGTCGTAGTTATGTTGTTTACCTATCCAACGAATTGTCACACGCTAAGATTCAATGCAAATCGGCCACATTATGGCCTTCCTACTAAAAAAGGGTCGAAAACGAGTAATGTCCCAAATTAACGAGGATATTTTCTTAACCCTCATTTTGGCTGAATTTTTAGAGAATGCAAAAATATCCCATGGAAGTCGTAGTTATGTTGTTTACCTATCCAACGAATTGTCACACGCTAAGATTCAATGCAAATCGGCCACATTATGGCCTTCCTACTAAAAAAGGGTCGAAAACGAGTAATGTCCCAAATTAACGAGGATATTTTCTTAACCCCCATTTTGGCTGAATTTTTAGAGAATGCAAAAATATCCCATGGAAGTCATAGTTATGTTGTTTACCTATCCAACGAATTGTCACACGCTAAGATTCAATGCAAATCGGCCACATTATGGCCTTCCTACTAAAAAAGGGTCGAAAACGAGTAATGTCCCAAATTAACGAGGATATTTTCTTAACCCCCATTTTGGCTGAATTTTTAGAGAATGCAAAAATATCCCATGGAAGTCGTAGTTATGCTGTTTACCTATCCAACGAATTGTCACACGCTAAGATTCAATGCAAATCGGCCACATTATGGCCTTCCTACTAAAAAAGGGTCGAAAACGAGTAATGTCCCAAATTAACGAGGATATTTTCTTAACCCCCATTTTGGCTGAATTTTTAGAGAATGCAAAAATATCCCATGGAAGTCATAGTTATGTTGTTTACCTATCCAACGAATTGTCACACGCTAAGATTCAATGCAAATCGGCCACATTATGGCCTTCCTACTAAAAAAGGGTCGAAAACGAGTAATGTCAAAAATTAACGAGGATATTTTCTTAACCCCCATTTTGGCTGAAATTTTAGAGAATGCAAAAATATCCCATGGAAGTCGTAGTTATGCTGTTTACCTATCCAACGAATTGTCACACGCTAAGATTCAATGCAAATCGGCCACATTATGGCCTTCCTACTAAAAAAGGGTCGAAAACGAGTAATGTCCCAAATTAACGAGGATATTTTCTTAACCCCCATTTTGGCTGAATTTTTAGAGAATGCAAAAATATCCCATGGAAGTCATAGTTATGTTGTTTACATATCCAACGAATTGTCACACGCTAAGATTCAATGCAAATCGGCCACATTATGGCCTTCCTAGTAAAAAAGGGTCGAAAACGAGTAATGTCCCAAATTAACGAGGAGATTTTCTTAACCTCCATTTTGGCTGAATTTTTAAAAAATGCAAAAATATCCCATGGAAGTCGTAGCTATGTTGTTTACCTATCCAACAAATTGTCCCATGCTAAGATTCAATACAAACCGCCCACTTTATGGCCTTCCTTATAAAAAAGGGTCGAAAATGAGTAATGTCCTAAATTAACGAGGGGATTTTCTTAACCTCCATTTTGGCTTAATTTTTAGAGAATGCAAAAATATCCCATGGAAGTCGTAGTTATGTTGTTTACCTATCCAACGAATTGTCACACGCTAAGATTCAATTCAAATCGGCCGCATTATGGCCGTCCTACTAAAAAAAGGGTCGAAAACGAGTAATGTCCCAAATTAACAAGGATATTTTCTTAACCCCCATTTTGGCTGAATTTTTAGAGAATGCAAAAATATCCCCTGGAAGTCATAGTTATGTTGTTTACCTATCCAACGAATTGTCCCATGCTAAGATTCAATACAAACCGGCCACTTTATGGCCTTCCTTATAAAAAAGGGTCGAAAACGAGTAATGTCCTAAATTAACGAGGGGATTTTCTTAACCTCCATTTTGGCTGAATTTTTAGAGAATGCAAAAATATCCCATGGAAGTCGTAGTTATGTTGTTTACCTATCCAACGAATTGTCACACGCTAAGATTCAATGCAAATCGGCCACATTATGGCCTTCCTACTAAAAAAGGGTCGAAAACGAGTAATGTCCCAAATTAACGAGGATATTTTCTTAACCCCCATTTTGGCTGAATTTTTAGAGAATGCAAAAATATCCCATGGAAGTCGTAGTTATGCTGTTTACCTATCCAACGAATTGTCACACGCTAAGATTCAATGCAAATCGGCCACATTATGGCCTTCCTACTAAAAAAGGGTCGAAAACGAGTAATGTCCCAAATTAACGAGGATATTTTCTTAACCCCCATTTTGGCTGAATTTTTAGAGAATGCAAAAATATCCCATGGAAGTCATAGTTATGTTGTTTACCTATCCAACGAATTGTCACACGCTAAGATTCAATGCAAATCGGCCACATTATGGCCTTCCTACTAAAAAAGGGTCGAAAACGAGTAATGTCAAAAATTAACGAGGATATTTTCTTAACCCCCATTTTGGCTGAAATTTTAGAGAATGCAAAAATATCCCATGGAAGTCGTAGTTATGCTGTTTACCTATCCAACGAATTGTCACACGCTAAGATTCAATGCAAATCGGCCACATTATGGCCTTCCTACTAAAAAAGGGTCGAAAACGAGTAATGTCCCAAATTAACGAGGATATTTTCTTAACCCCCATTTTGGCTGAATTTTTAGAGAATGCAAAAATATCCCATGGAAGTCATAGTTATGTTGTTTACATATCCAACGAATTGTCACACGCTAAGATTCAATGCAAATCGGCCACATTATGGCCTTCCTAGTAAAAAAGGGTCGAAAACGAGTAATGTCCCAAATTAACGAGGAGATTTTCTTAACCTCCATTTTGGCTGAATTTTTAAAAAATGCAAAAATATCCCATGGAAGTCGTAGCTATGTTGTTTACCTATCCAACAAATTGTCCCATGCTAAGATTCAATACAAACCGCCCACTTTATGGCCTTCCTTATAAAAAAGGGTCGAAAATGAGTAATGTCCTAAATTAACGAGGGGATTTTCTTAACCTCCATTTTGGCTTAATTTTTAGAGAATGCAAAAATATCCCATGGAAGTCGTAGTTATGTTGTTTACCTATCCAACGAATTGTCACACGCTAAGATTCAATTCAAATCGGCCGCATTATGGCCGTCCTACTAAAAAAAGGGTCGAAAACGAGTAATGTCCCAAATTAACAAGGATATTTTCTTAACCCCCATTTTGGCTGAATTTTTAGAGAATGCAAAAATATCCCCTGGAAGTCATAGTTATGTTGTTTACCTATCCAACGAATTGTCCCATGCTAAGATTCAATACAAACCGGCCACTTTATGGCCTTCCTTATAAAAAAGGGTCGAAAACGAGTAATGTCCTAAATTAACGAGGGGATTTTCTTAACCTCCATTTTGGCTGAATTTTTAGAGAATGCAAAAATATCCCATGGAAGTCGTAGTTATGTTGTTTACCTATCCAACGAATTGTCACACGCTAAGATTCAATGCAAATCGGCCACATTATGGCCTTCCTACTAAAAAAGGGTCGAAAACGAGTAATGTCCCAAATTAACGAGGATATTTTCTTAACCCCCATTTTGGCTGAATTTTTAGAGAATGCAAAAATATCCCATGGAAGTCATAGTTATGCTGTTTACCTATCCAACGAATTGTCACACGCTAAGATTCAATGCAAATCGGCCACATTATGGCCTTCCTACTAAAAAAGGGTCGAAAACGAGTAATGTCCCAAATTAACGAGGATATTTTCTTAACCCCCATTTTGGCTGAATTTTTAGAGAATGCAAAAATATCCCATGGAAGTCGTAGTTATGTTGTTTACCTATCCAACGAATTGTCACACGCTAAGATTCAATGCAAATCGGCCACATTATGGCCTTCCTACTAAAAAAGGGTCGAAAACGAGTAATGTCAAAAATTAACGAGGATATTTTCTTAACCCCCATTTTGGCTGAAATTTTAGAGAATGCAAAAATATCCCATGGAAGTCGTAGTTATGCTGTTTACCTATCCAACGAATTGTCACACGCTAAGATTCAATGCAAATCGGCCACATTATGGCCTTCCTACTAAAAAAGGGTCGAAAACGAGTAATGTCCCAAATTAACGAGGATATTTTCTTAACCCCCATTTTGGCTGAATTTTTAGAGAATGCAAAAATATCCCATGGAAGTCATAGTTATGTTGTTTACATATCCAACGAATTGTCACACGCTAAGATTCAATGCAAATCGGCCACATTATGGCCTTCCTAGTAAAAAAGGGTCGAAAACGAGTAATGTCCCAAATTAACGAGGAGATTTTCTTAACCTCCATTTTGGCTGAATTTTTAAAAAATGCAAAAATATCCCATGGAAGTCGTAGCTATGTTGTTTACCTATCCAACGAATTGTCCCATGCTAAGATTCAATGCAAACCGCCCACTTTATGGCCTTCCTTATAAAAAAGGGTCGAAAATGAGTAATGTCCTAAATTAACGAGGATATTTTCTTAACCTCCATTTTGGCTGAATTTTTAGAGAATGCAAAAATATCCCATGGAAGTCGTAGTTATGTTGTTTACCTATCCAACGAATTGTCACACGCTAAGATTCAATTCAAATCGGCCGCATTATGGCCGTCCTACTAAAAAAGGGTCGAAAACGAGTAATGTCCCAAATTAACGAGGATATTTTCTTAACCCCCATTTTGGCTGAATTTTTAGAGAATGCAAAAATATCCCCTGGAAGTCATAGTTATGTTGTTTACCTATCCAACGAATTGTCCCATGCTAAGATTCAATGCAAACCGGCCACTTTATGGCCTTCCTTATAAAAAAGGGTCGAAAACGAGTAATGTCCTAAATTAACGAGGGGATTTTCTTAACCTCCATTTTGGCTGAATTTTTAGAGAATGCAAAAATATCCCATGGAAGTCGTAGTTATGTTGTTTACCTATCCAACGAATTGTCACACGCTAAGATTCAATGCAAATCGGCCACATTATGGCCTTCCTACTAAAAAAGGGTCGAAAACGAGTAATGTCCCAAATTAACGAGGATATTTTCTTAACCCCCATTTTGGCTGAATTTTTAGAGAATGCAAAAATATCCCATGGAAGTCATAGTTATGTTGTTTACCTATCCAACGAATTGTCACACGCTAAGATTCAATGCAAATCGGCCACATTATGGCCTACCTACTAAAAAAGGGTCGAAAACGAGTAATGTCAAAAATTAACGAGGATATTTTCTTAATCCCCATTTTGGCTGAATTTTTAGAGAATGCAAAAATATCCCATGGAAGTCGTAGTTATGCTGTTTACCTATCCAACGAATTGTCACACGCTAAGATTCAATGCAAATCGGCCACATTATGGCCTTGCTACTTAAAAAGGGTCGAAAACGAGTAATGTCCCAAATTAACGAGGATATTTTCTTAACCCTCATTTTGGCTGAATTTTTAGAGAATGCAAAAATATCCCATGGAAGTCGTAGTTATGTTGTTTACCTATCCAACGAATTGTCACACGCTAAGATTCAATGCAAATCGGCCACATTATGGCCTTCCTACTAAAAAAGGGTCGAAAACGAGTAATGTCCCAAATTAACGAGGATATTTTCTTAACCCCCATTTTGGCTGAATTTTTAGAGAATGCAAAAATATCCCATGGAAGTCGTAGTTATGTTGTTTACCTATCCAACGAATTGTCACACGCTAAGATTCAATGCAAATCGGCCACATTATGGCCTTCCTACTAAAAAAGGGTCGAAAACGAGTAATGTCCCAAATTAACGAGGATATTTTCTTAACCCCCATTTTGGCTGAATTTTTAGAGAATGCAAAAATATCCCATGGAAGTCATAGTTATGTTGTTTACCTATCCAACGAATTGTCACACGCTAAGATTCAATGCAAATCGGCCACATTATGGCCTTCCTACTAAAAAAGGGTCGAAAACTAGTAATGTCAAAAATTAACGAGTATATTTTCTTAACCCCCATTTTGGCTGAATTTTTAGAGAATGCAAAAATATCCCATGGAAGTCGTAGTTATGCTGTTTACCTATCCAACGAATTGTCACACGCTAAGATTCAATGCAAATCGGCCACATTATGGCCTTCCTACTAAAAAAGGGTCGAAAACGAGTAATGTCCCAAATTAACGAGGATATTTTCTTAACCCCCATTTTGGCTGAATTTTTAGAGAATGCAAAAATATCCCATGGAAGTCATAGTTATGTTGTTTACCTATCCAACGAATTGTCACACGCTAAGATTCAATGCAAATCGGCCACATTATGGCCTTCCTACTAAAAAAGGGTCGAAAACGAGTAATGTCCCAAATTAACGAGGATATTTTCTTAACCCTCATTTTGGCTGAATTTTTAGAGAATGCAAAAATATCCCATGGAAGTCGTAGTTATGTTGTTTACCTATCCAACGAATTGTCACACGCTAAGATTCAATGCAAATCGGCCACATTATGGCCTTGCTACTTAAAAAGGGTCGAAAACGAGTAATGTCCCAAATTAACGAGGATATTTTCTTAACCCTCATTTTGGCTGAATTTTTAGAGAATGCAAAAATATCCCATGGAAGTCGTAGTTATGTTGTTTACCTATCCAACGAATTGTCACACGCTAAGATTCAATGCAAATCGGCCACATTATGGCCTTCCTACTAAAAAAGGGTCGAAAACGAGTAATGTCCCAAATTAACGAGGATATTTTCTTAACCCCCATTTTGGCTGAATTTTTAGAGAATGCAAAAATATCCCATGGAAGTCATAGTTATGTTGTTTACCTATCCAACGAATTGTCACACGCTAAGATTCAATGCAAATCGGCCACATTATGGCCTTCCTACTAAAAAAGGGTCGAAAACGAGTAATGTCAAAAATTAACGAGTATATTTTCTTAACCCCCATTTTGGCTGAATTTTTAGAGAATGCAAAAATATCCCATG
Source organism: Medicago sativa (assembly GCF_051527215.1). Classification (NCBI taxonomy): domain Eukaryota; kingdom Viridiplantae; phylum Streptophyta; class Magnoliopsida; order Fabales; family Fabaceae; genus Medicago; species Medicago sativa. The sequence continues at coordinate 98,520,107 of NC_140754.1, read as the reverse complement.
GAAGTCGTAGTTATGTTGTTTACCTATCCAACGAATTGTCACACGCTAAGATTCAATGCAAATCGGCCACATTATGGCCTTGCTACTAAAAAAGGGTCGAAAACGAGTAATGTCCCAAATTAACGAGGATATTTTCTTAACCCCCATTTTGGCTGAATTTTTAGAGAATGCAAAAATATCCCATGGAAGTCGTAGTTATGTTGTTTACCTATCCAACGAATTGTCACACGCTAAGATTCAATGCAAATCGGCCACATTATGGCCTTCCTACTAAAAAAGGGTCGAAAACGAGTAATGTCCCAAATTAACGAGGATATTTTCTTAACCCCCATTTTGGCTGAATTTTTAGAGAATGCAAAAATATCCCATGGAAGTCATAGTTATGTTGTTTACCTATCCAACGAATTGTCACACGCTAAGATTCAATGCAAATCGGCCACATTATGGCCTTCCTACTAAAAAAGGGTCGAAAACTAGTAATGTCAAAAATTAACGAGTATATTTTCTTAACCCCCATTTTGGCTGAATTTTTAGAGAATGCAAAAATATCCCATGGAAGTCGTAGTTATGCTGTTTACCTATCCAACGAATTGTCACACGCTAAGATTCAATGCAAATCGGCCACATTATGGCCTTCCTACTAAAAAAGGGTCGAAAACGAGTAATGTCCCAAATTAACGAGGATATTTTCTTAACCCCCATTTTGGCTGAATTTTTAGAGAATGCAAAAATATCCCATGGAAGTCATAGTTATGTTGTTTACCTATCCAACGAATTGTCACACGCTAAGATTCAATGCAAATCGGCCACATTATGGCCTTCCTACTAAAAAAGGGTCGAAAACGAGTAATGTCAAAAATTAACGAGTATATTTTCTTAACCCCCATTTTGGCTGAATTTTTAGAGAATGCAAAAATATCCCATGGAAGTCGTAGTTATGTTGTTTACCTATCCAACGAATTGTCACACGCTAAGATTCAATGCAAATCGGCCACATTATGGCCTTGCTACTAAAAAAGGGTCGAAAACGAGTAATGTCCCAAATTAACGAGGATATTTTCTTAACCCCCATTTTGGCTGAATTTTTAGGGAATGCAAAAATATCCCATGGAAGTCGTAGTTATGTTGTTTACCTATCCAACGAATTGTCACACGCTAAGATTCAATGCAAATCGGCCACATTATGGCCTTCCTACTAAAAAAGGGTCGAAAACGAGTAATGTCCCAAATTAACGAGGATATTTTCTTAACCCCCATTTTGGCTGAATTTTTAGAGAATGCAAAAATATCCCATGGAAGTCATAGTTATGTTGTTTACCTATCCAACGAATTGTCACACGCTAAGATTCAATGCAAATCGGCCACATTATGGCCTTCCTACTAAAAAAGGGTCGAAAACTAGTAATGTCAAAAATTAACGAGTATATTTTCTTAACCCCCATTTTGGCTGAATTTTTAGAGAATGCAAAAATATCCCATGGAAGTCGTAGTTATGCTGTTTACCTATCCAACGAATTGTCACACGCTAAGATTCAATGCAAATCGGCCACATTATGGCCTTCCTACTAAAAAAGGGTCGAAAACGAGTAATAACCCAAATTAACGAGGATATTTTCTTAACCCCCATTTTGGCTGAATTTTTAGAGAATGCAAAAATATCCCATGGAAGTCATAGTTATGTTGTTTACCTATCCAACGAATTGTCACACGCTAAGATTCAATGCAAATCGGCCACATTATGGCCTTCCTAGTAAAAAAGGGTCGAAAACGAGTAATGTCCCAAATTAACGAGGAGATTTTCTTAACCTCCATTTTGGCTGAATTTTTAAAAAATGCAAAAATATCCCATGGAAGTCGTAGCTATGTTGTTTACCTATCCAACAAATTGTCCCATGCTAAGATTCAATACAAACCGGCCACTTTATGGCCTTCCTTATAAAAAAGGGTCGAAAACGAGTAATGTCAAAAATTAACGAGTATATTTTCTTAACCCCCATTTTGGCTGAATTTTTAGAGAATGCAAAAATATCCCATGGAAGTCGTAGTTATGCTGTTTACCTATCCAACGAATTGTCACACGCTAAGATTCAATGCAAATCGGCCACATTATGGCCTTCCTACTAAAAAAGGGTCGAAAACGAGTAATGTCCCAAATTAACAAGGATATTTTCTTAACCCCCATTTTGGCTGAATTTTTAGAGAATGCAAAAATATCCCATGGAAGTCATAGTTATGTTGTTTACCTATCCAACGAATTGTCACACGCTAAGATTCAATGCAAATCGGCCACATTATGGCCTTCCTACTAAAAAAGGGTCGAAAACGAGTAATGTCCCAAATTAACAAGGATATTTTCTTAACCCCCATTTTGGCTGAATTTTTAGAGAATGCAAAAATATCCCATGGAAGTCGTAGTTATGCTGTTTACCTATCCAACGAATTGTCACACGCTAAGATTCAATGCAAATCGGCCACATTATGGCCTTCCTACTAAAAAAGGGTCGAAAACGAGTAATGTCCCAAATTAACAAGGATATTTTCTTAACCCCCATTTTGGCTGAATTTTTAGAGAATGCAAAAATATCCCATGGAAGTCGTAGTTATGCTGTTTACCTATCCAACGAATTGTCACACGCTAAGATTCAATGCAAATCGGCCACATTATGGCCTTCCTACTAAAAAAGGGTCGAAAACGAGTAATGTCCCAAATTAACAAGGATATTTTCTTAACCCCCATTTTGGCTGAATTTTTAGAGAATGCAAAAATATCCCATGGAAGTCGTAGTTATGCTGTTTACCTATCCAACGAATTGTCACACGCTAAGATTCAATGCAAATCGGCCACATTATGGCCTTCCTACTAAAAAAGGGTCGAAAACGAGTAATAACCCAAATTAACGAGGATATTTTCTTAACCCCCATTTTGGCTGAATTTTTAGAGAATGCAAAAATATCCCATGGAAGTCATAGTTATGTTGTTTACCTATCCAACGAATTGTCACACGCTAAGATTCAATGCAAATCGGCCACATTATGGCCTTCCTAGTAAAAAAGGGTCGAAAACGAGTAATGTCCCAAATTAACGAGGAGATTTTCTTAACCTCCATTTTGGCTGAATTTTTAAAAAATGCAAAAATATCCCATGGAAGTCGTAGCTATGTTGTTTACCTATCCAACAAATTGTCCCATGCTAAGATTCAATACAAACCGGCCACTTTATGGCCTTCCTTATAAAAAAGGGTCGAAAACGAGTAATGTCAAAAATTAACGAGTATATTTTCTTAACCCCCATTTTGGCTGAATTTTTAGAGAATGCAAAAATATCCCATGGAAGTCGTAGTTATGCTGTTTACCTATCCAACGAATTGTCACACGCTAAGATTCAATGCAAATCGGCCACATTATGGCCTTCCTACTAAAAAAGGGTCGAAAACGAGTAATGTCCCAAATTAACAAGGATATTTTCTTAACCCCCATTTTGGCTGAATTTTTAGAGAATGCAAAAATATCCCATGGAAGTCATAGTTATGTTGTTTACCTATCCAACGAATTGTCACACGCTAAGATTCAATGCAAATCGGCCACATTATGGCCTTCCTAGTAAAAATGGGTCGAAAACGAGTAATGTCCCAAATTAACGAGGAGATTTTCTTAACCTCCATTTTGGCTGAATTTTTAAAAAATGCAAAAATATCCCATGGAAGTCGTAGCTATGTTGTTTACCTATCCAACGAATTGTCCCATGCTAAGATTCAATACAAACCGGCCACTTTATGGCCTTCCTTATAAAAAGGGTCGAAAACGAGTAATGTCCTAAATTAACGAGGGGATTTTCTTAACCTCCATTTTGACTGAATTTTTAGAGAATGCAAAAATATCCCATGGAAGTCGTAGTTATGTTGTTTACCTATCCAACGAATTGTCACACGCTAAGATTCAATGCAAATCGGCCACATTATGGCCTTCCTACTAAAAAAGGGTCGAAAACGAGTAATGTCCCAAATTAACGAGGATATTTTCTTAACCCCCATTTTGGCTGAATTTTTAGAGAATGCAAAAATATCCCATGGAAGTCGTAGGTATGTTGTTTACCTATCCAACGAATTGTCACACGCTAAGATTCAATGCAAGTCGGCCACATTATGGCCTTCCTACTAAAAAAGGGTCGAAAACGAGTAATGTCAATAATTAACGAGTATATTTTCTTAACCCCCATTTTGGCTGAATTTTTAGAGAATGCAAAAATATCCCATGGAAGTCGTAGTTATGCTGTTTACCTATCCAACGAATTGTCACACGCTAAGATTCAATGCAAATCGGCCACATTATGGCCTTCCTACTAAAAAAGGGTCGAAAACGAGTAATGTCAAAAATTAACGAGGATATTTTCTTAACCCCCATTTCGGCTGAATGTTTAGAGAATGCAAAAATATCCCATGGAAGTCGTAGTTATGCTGTTTACCTATCCAACGAATTGTCACACGCTAAGATTCAATGCAAATCGGCCACATTATGGCCTTCCTACTAAAAAAGGGTCGAAAACGAGTAATGTCCCAAATTAACAAGGATATTTTCTTAACCCCCATTTTGGCTGAATTTTTAGAGAATGCAAAAATATCCCATGGAAGTCATAGTTATGTTGTTTACCTATCCAACGAATTGTCACACGCTAAGATTCAATGCAAATCGGCCACATTATGGCCTTCCTAGTAAAAATGGGTCGAAAACGAGTAATGTCCCAAATTAACGAGGAGATTTTCTTAACCTCCATTTTGGCTGAATTTTTAAAAAATGCAAAAATATCCCATGGAAGTCGTAGCTATGTTGTTTACCTATCCAACGAATTGTCCCATGCTAAGATTCAATACAAACCGGCCACTTTATGGCCTTCCTTATAAAAAGGGTCGAAAACGAGTAATGTCCTAAATTAACGAGGGGATTTTCTTAACCTCCATTTTGACTGAATTTTTAGAGAATGCAAAAATATCCCATGGAAGTCGTAGTTATGTTGTTTACCTATCCAACGAATTGTCACACGCTAAGATTCAATGCAAATCGGCCACATTATGGCCTTCCTACTAAAAAAGGGTCGAAAACGAGTAATGTCCCAAATTAACGAGGATATTTTCTTAACCCCCATTTTGGCTGAATTTTTAGAGAATGCAAAAATATCCCATGGAAGTCGTAGTTATGTTGTTTACCTATCCAACGAATTGTCACACGCTAAGATTCAATGCAAGTCGGCCACATTATGGCCTTCCTACTAAAAAAGGGTCGAAAACGAGTAATGTCAATAATTAACGAGTATATTTTCTTAACCCCCATTTTGGCTGAATTTTTAGAGAATGCAATAATATCCCATGGAAGTCGTAGTTATGCTGTTTACCTATCCAACGAATTGTCACACGCTAAGATTCAATGCAAATCGGCCACATTATGGCCTTCCTACTAAAAAAGGGTCGAAAACGAGTAATGTCAAAAATTAACGAGGATATTTTCTTAACCCCCATTTCGGCTGAATGTTTAGAGAATGCAAAAATATCCCATGGAAGTCGTAGTTATGCTGTTTACCTATCCAACGAATTGTCACACGCTAAGATTCAATGCAAATCGGCCACATTATGGTCTTCCTACTAAAAAAGGGTCGAAAACGAGTAATGTCCCAAATTAACGAGGATATTTTCTTAACCCCCATTTTGGCTGAATTTTAAGAGAATGCAAAAATATCCCATGGAAGTCATAGTTATGTTGTTTACCTATCCAACGAATTGTCACACGCTAAGATTCAATGCAAATCGGCCACATTATGGCCTTCCTACTAAAAAAGGGTCGAAAACGAGTAATGTCAAAAATTAACGAGTATATTTTCTTAACCCCCATTTTGGCTGAATTTTTAGAGAATGCAAAAATATCCCATGGAAGTCGTAGTTATGTTGTTTACCTATCCAACGAATTGTCACACGGTAAGATTCAATGCAAATCGGCCACATTATGGCCTTGCTACTAAAAAAGGGTCGAAAACGAGTAATGTCCCAAATTAACGAGGATATTTTCTTAACCCCCATTTTGGCTGAATTTTTAGAGAATGCAAAAATATCCCATGGAAGTCGTAGTTATGTTGTTTACCTATCCAACGAATTGTCACACGCTAAGATTCAATGCAAATCGGCCACATTATGGCCTTCCTACTAAAAAAGGGTCGAAAACGAGTAATGTCCCAAATTAACGAGGATATTTTCTTAACCCCCATTTTGGCTGAATTTTTAGAGAATGCAAAAATATCCCATGGAAGTCATAGTTATGTTGTTTACCTATCCAACGAATTGTCACACGCTAAGATTCAATGCAAATCGGCCACATTATGGCCTTCCTACTAAAAAAGGGTCGAAAACTAGTAATGTCAAAAATTAACGAGTATATTTTCTTAACCCCCATTTTGGCTGAATTTTTAGAGAATGCAAAAATATCCCATGGAAGTCGTAGTTATGCTGTTTACCTATCCAACGAATTGTCACACGCTAAGATTCAATGCAAATCGGCCACATTATGGCCTTCCTACTAAAAAAGGGTCGAAAACGAGTAATGTCCCAAATTAACGAGGATATTTTCTTAACCCCCATTTTGGCTGAATTTTTAGAGAATGCAAAAATATCCCATGGAAGTCATAGTTATGTTGTTTACCTATCCAACGAATTGTCACACGCTAAGATTCAATGCAAATCGGCCACATTATGGCCTTCCTACTAAAAAAGGGTCGAAAACGAGTAATGTCCCAAATTAACGAGGATATTTTCTTAACCCTCATTTTGGCTGAATTTTTAGAGAATGCAAAAATATCCCATGGAAGTCGTAGTTATGTTGTTTACCTATCCAACGAATTGTCACACGCTAAGATTCAATGCAAATCGGCCACATTATGGCCTTCCTACTAAAAAAGGGTCGAAAACGAGTAATGTCAAAAATTAACGAGTATATTTTCTTAACCCCCATTTTGGCTGAATTTTTAGAGAATGCAAAAATATCCCATGGAAGTCGTAGTTATGTTGTTTACCTATCCAACGAATTGTCACACGCTAAGATTCAATGCAAATCGGCCACATTATGGCCTTGCTACTAAAAAAGGGTCGAAAACGAGTAATGTCCCAAATTAACGAGGATATTTTCTTAACCCCCATTTTGGCTGAATTTTTAGAGAATGCAAAAATATCCCATGGAAGTCGTAGTTATGTTGTTTACCTATCCAACGAATTGTCACACGCTAAGATTCAATGCAAATCGGCCACATTATGGCCTTCCTACTAAAAAAGGGTCGAAAACGAGTAATGTCCCAAATTAACGAGGATATTTTCTTAACCCCCATTTTGGCTGAATTTTTAGAGAATGCAAAAATATCCCATGGAAGTCATAGTTATGTTGTTTACCTATCCAACGAATTGTCACACGCTAAGATTCAATGCAAATCGGCCACATTATGGCCTTCCTACTAAAAAAGGGTCGAAAACTAGTAATGTCAAAAATTAACGAGTATATTTTCTTAACCCCCATTTTGGCTGAATTTTTAGAGAATGCAAAAATATCCCATGGAAGTCGTAGTTATGCTGTTTACCTATCCAACGAATTGTCACACGCTAAGATTCAATGCAAATCGGCCACATTATGGCCTTCCTACTAAAAAAGGGTCGAAAACGAGTAATGTCCCAAATTAACGAGGATATTTTCTTAACCCCCATTTTGGCTGAATTTTTAGAGAATGCAAAAATATCCCATGGAAGTCATAGTTATGTTGTTTACCTATCCAACGAATTGTCACACGCTAAGATTCAATGCAAATCGGCCACATTATGGCCTTCCTACTAAAAAAGGGTCGAAAACGAGTAATGTCCCAAATTAACGAGGATATTTTCTTAACCCTCATTTTGGCTGAATTTTTAGAGAATGCAAAAATATCCCATGGAAGTCGTAGTTATGTTGTTTACCTATCCAACGAATTGTCACACGCTAAGATTCAATGCAAATCGGCCACATTATGGCCTTGCTACTTAAAAAGGGTCGAAAACGAGTAATGTCCCAAATTAACGAGGATATTTTCTTAACCCTCATTTTGGCTGAATTTTTAGAGAATGCAAAAATATCCCATGGAAGTCGTAGTTATGTTGTTTACCTATCCAACGAATTGTCACACGCTAAGATTCAATGCAAATCGGCCACATTATGGCCTTCCTACTAAAAAAGGGTCGAAAACGAGTAATGTCCCAAATTAACGAGGATATTTTCTTAACCCCCATTTTGGCTGAATTTTTAGAGAATGCAAAAATATCCCATGGAAGTCATAGTTATGTTGTTTACCTATCCAACGAATTGTCACACGCTAAGATTCAATGCAAATCGGCCACATTATGGCCTTCCTACTAAAAAAGGGTCGAAAACGAGTAATGTCAAAAATTAACGAGTATATTTTCTTAACCCCCATTTTGGCTGAATTTTTAGAGAATGCAAAAATATCCCATGGAAGTCGTAGTTATGTTGTTTACCTATCCAACGAATTGTCACACGCTAAGATTCAATGCAAATCGGCCACATTATGGCCTTGCTACTAAAAAAGGGTCGAAAACGAGTAATGTCCCAAATTAACGAGGATATTTTCTTAACCCCCATTTTGGCTGAATTTTTAGAGAATGCAAAAATATCCCATGGAAGTCGTAGTTATGTTGTTTACCTATCCAACGAATTGTCACACGCTAAGATTCAATGCAAATCGGCCACATTATGGCCTTCCTACTAAAAAAGGGTCGAAAACGAGTAATGTCCCAAATTAACGAGGATATTTTCTTAACCCCCATTTTGGCTGAATTTTTAGAGAATGCAAAAATATCCCATGGAAGTCATAGTTATGTTGTTTACCTATCCAACGAATTGTCACACGCTAAGATTCAATGCAAATCGGCCACATTATGGCCTTCCTACTAAAAAAGGGTCGAAAACTAGTAATGTCAAAAATTAACGAGTATATTTTCTTAACCCCCATTTTGGCTGAATTTTTAGAGAATGCAAAAATATCCCATGGAAGTCGTAGTTATGCTGTTTACCTATCCAACGAATTGTCACACGCTAAGATTCAATGCAAATCGGCCACATTATGGCCTTCCTACTAAAAAAGGGTCGAAAACGAGTAATGTCCCAAATTAACGAGGATATTTTCTTAACCCCCATTTTGGCTGAATTTTTAGAGAATGCAAAAATATCCCATGGAAGTCATAGTTATGTTGTTTACCTATCCAACGAATTGTCACACGCTAAGATTCAATGCAAATCGGCCACATTATGGCCTTCCTACTAAAAAAGGGTCGAAAACGAGTAATGTCAAAAATTAACGAGTATATTTTCTTAACCCCCATTTTGGCTGAATTTTTAGAGAATGCAAAAATATCCCATGGAAGTCGTAGTTATGTTGTTTACCTATCCAACGAATTGTCACACGCTAAGATTCAATGCAAATCGGCCACATTATGGCCTTGCTACTAAAAAAGGGTCGAAAACGAGTAATGTCCCAAATTAACGAGGATATTTTCTTAACCCCCATTTTGGCTGAATTTTTAGGGAATGCAAAAATATCCCATGGAAGTCGTAGTTATGTTGTTTACCTATCCAACGAATTGTCACACGCTAAGATTCAATGCAAATCGGCCACATTATGGCCTTCCTACTAAAAAAGGGTCGAAAACGAGTAATGTCCCAAATTAACGAGGATATTTTCTTAAACCCCATTTTGGCTGAATTTTTAGAGAATGCAAAAATATCCCATGGAAGTCATAGTTATGTTGTTTACCTATCCAACGAATTGTCACACGCTAAGATTCAATGCAAATCGGCCACATTATGGCCTTCCTACTAAAAAAGGGTCGAAAACTAGTAATGTCAAAAATTAACGAGTATATTTTCTTAACCCCCATTTTGGCTGAATTTTTAGAGAATGCAAAAATATCCCATGGAAGTCGTAGTTATGCTGTTTACCTATCCAACGAATTGTCACACGCTAAGATTCAATGCAAATCGGCCACATTATGGCCTTCCTACTAAAAAAGGGTCGAAAACGAGTAATAACCCAAATTAACGAGGATATTTTCTTAACCCCCATTTTGGCTGAATTTTTAGAGAATGCAAAAATATCCCATGGAAGTCATAGTTATGTTGTTTACCTATCCAACGAATTGTCACACGCTAAGATTCAATGCAAATCGGCCACATTATGGCCTTCCTAGTAAAAAAGGGTCGAAAACGAGTAATGTCCCAAATTAACGAGGAGATTTTCTTAACCTCCATTTTGGCTGAATTTTTAAAAAATGCAAAAATATCCCATGGAAGTCGTAGCTATGTTGTTTACCTATCCAACAAATTGTCCCATGCTAAGATTCAATACAAACCGGCCACTTTATGGCCTTCCTTATAAAAAAGGGTCGAAAACGAGTAATGTCAAAAATTAACGAGTATATTTTCTTAACCCCCATTTTGGCTGAATTTTTAGAGAATGCAAAAATATCCCATGGAAGTCGTAGTTATGCTGTTTACCTATCCAACGAATTGTCACACGCTAAGATTCAATGCAAATCGGCCACATTATGGCCTTCCTACTAAAAAAGGGTCGAAAACGAGTAATGTCCCAAATTAACAAGGATATTTTCTTAACCCCCATTTTGGCTGAATTTTTAGAGAATGCAAAAATATCCCATGGAAGTCATAGTTATGTTGTTTACCTATCCAACGAATTGTCACACGCTAAGATTCAATGCAAATCGGCCACATTATGGCCTTCCTAGTAAAAATGGGTCGAAAACGAGTAATGTCCCAAATTAACGAGGAGATTTTCTTAACCTCCATTTTGGCTGAATTTTTAAAAAATGCAAAAATATCCCATGGAAGTCGTAGCTATGTTGTTTACCTATCCAACGAATTGTCCCATGCTAAGATTCAATACAAACCGGCCACTTTATGGCCTTCCTTATAAAAAGGGTCGAAAACGAGTAATGTCCTAAATTAACGAGGGGATTTTCTTAACCTCCATTTTGACTGAATTTTTAGAGAATGCAAAAATATCCCATGGAAGTCGTAGTTATGTTGTTTACCTATCCAACGAATTGTCACACGCTAAGATTCAATGCAAATCGGCCACATTATGGCCTTCCTACTAAAAAAGGGTCGAAAACGAGTAATGTCCCAAATTAACGAGGATATTTTCTTAACCCCCATTTTGGCTGAATTTTTAGAGAATGCAAAAATATCCCATGGAAGTCGTAGGTATGTTGTTTACCTATCCAACGAATTGTCACACGCTAAGATTCAATGCAAGTCGGCCACATTATGGCCTTCCTACTAAAAAAGGGTCGAAAACGAGTAATGTCAATAATTAACGAGTATATTTTCTTAACCCCCATTTTGGCTGAATTTTTAGAGAATGCAAAAATATCCCATGGAAGTCGTAGTTATGCTGTTTACCTATCCAACGAATTGTCACACGCTAAGATTCAATGCAAATCGGCCACATTATGGCCTTCCTACTAAAAAAGGGTCGAAAACGAGTAATGTCAAAAATTAACGAGGATATTTTCTTAACCCCCATTTCGGCTGAATGTTTAGAGAATGCAAAAATATCCCATGGAAGTCGTAGTTATGCTGTTTACCTATCCAACGAATTGTCACACGCTAAGATTCAATGCAAATCGGCCACATTATGGCCTTCCTACTAAAAAAGGGTCGAAAACGAGTAATGTCCCAAATTAACAAGGATATTTTCTTAACCCCCATTTTGGCTGAATTTTTAGAGAATGCAAAAATATCCCATGGAAGTCATAGTTATGTTGTTTACCTATCCAACGAATTGTCACACGCTAAGATTCAATGCAAATCGGCCACATTATGGCCTTCCTAGTAAAAATGGGTCGAAAACGAGTAATGTCCCAAATTAACGAGGAGATTTTCTTAACCTCCATTTTGGCTGAATTTTTAAAAAATGCAAAAATATCCCATGGAAGTCGTAGCTATGTTGTTTACCTATCCAACGAATTGTCCCATGCTAAGATTCAATACAAACCGGCCACTTTATGGCCTTCCTTATAAAAAGGGTCGAAAACGAGTAATGTCCTAAATTAACGAGGGGATTTTCTTAACCTCCATTTTGACTGAATTTTTAGAGAATGCAAAAATATCCCATGGAAGTCGTAGTTATGTTGTTTACCTATCCAACGAATTGTCACACGCTAAGATTCAATGCAAATCGGCCACATTATGGCCTTCCTACTAAAAAAGGGTCGAAAACGAGTAATGTCCCAAATTAACGAGGATATTTTCTTAACCCCCATTTTGGCTGAATTTTTAGAGAATGCAAAAATATCCCATGGAAGTCGTAGTTATGTTGTTTACCTATCCAACGAATTGTCACACGCTAAGATTCAATGCAAGTCGGCCACATTATGGCCTTCCTACTAAAAAAGGGTCGAAAACGAGTAATGTCAATAATTAACGAGTATATTTTCTTAACCCCCATTTTGGCTGAATTTTTAGAGAATGCAAAAATATCCCATGGAAGTCGTAGTTATGCTGTTTACCTATCCAACTAATTGTCACACGCTAAGATTCAATGCAAATCGGCCACATTATGGCCTTCCTACTAAAAAAGGGTCGAAAACGAGTAATGTCAAAAATTAACGAGGATATTTTCTTAACCCCCATTTCGGCTGAATGTTTAGAGAATGCAAAAATATCCCATGGAAGTCGTAGTTATGCTGTTTACCTATCCAACGAATTGTCACACGCTAAGATTCAATGCAAATCGGCCACATTATGGCCTTCCTACTAAAAAAGGGTCGAAAACGAGTAATGTCCCAAATTAACGAGGATATTTTCTTAACCCCCATTTTGGCTGAATTTTAAGAGAATGCAAAAATATCCCATGGAAGTCATAGTTATGTTGTTTACCTATCCAACGAATTGTCACACGCTAAGATTCAATGCAAATCGGCCACATTATGGCCTTCCTAGTAAAAAAGGGTCGAAAACGAGTAATGTCCCAAATTAACGAGGAGATTTTCTTAACCTCCATTTTGGCTGAATTTTTAAAAAATGCAAAAATATCCCATGGAAGTCGTAGCTATGTTGTTTACCTATCCAACAAATTGTCCCATGCTAAGATTCAATACAAACCGGCCACTTTATGGCCTTCCTTATAAAAAAGGGTCGAAAACGAGTAATGTCAAAAATTAACGAGTATATTTTCTTAACCCCCATTTTGGCTGAATTTTTAGAGAATGCAAAAATATCCCATGGAAGTCGTAGTTATGCTGTTTACCTATCCAACGAATTGTCACACGCTAAGATTCAATGCAAATCGGCCACATTATGGCCTTCCTACTAAAAAAGGGTCGAAAACGAGTAATGTCCCAAATTAACGAGGATATTTTCTTAACCCCCATTTTGGCTGAATTTTTAGAGAATGCAAAAATATCCCATGGAAGTCGTAGTTATGTTGTTTACCTATCCAACGAATTGTCACACGCTAAGATTCAATGCAAGTCGGCCACATTATGGCCTTCCTACTAAAAAAGGGTCGAAAACGAGTAATGTCAATAATTAACGAGTATATTTTCTTAACCCCCATTTTGGCTGAATTTTTAGAGAATGCAAAAATATCCCATGGAAGTCGTAGTTATGCTGTTTACCTATCCAACGAATTGTCACACGCTAAGATTCAATGCAAATCGGCCACATTATGGCCTTCCTACTAAAAAAGGGTCGAAAACGAGTAATGTCAAAAATTAACGAGGATATTTTCTTAACCCCCATTTCGGCTGAATGTTTAGAGAATGCAAAAATATCCCATGGAAGTCGTAGTTATGCTGTTTACCTATCCAACGAATTGTCACACGCTAAGATTCAATGCAAATCGGCCACATTATGGCCTTCCTACTAAAAAAGGGTCGAAAACGAGTAATGTCCCAAATTAACGAGGATATTTTCTTAACCCCCATTTTGGCTGAATTTTAAGAGAATGCAAAAATATCCCATGGAAGTCATAGTTATGTTGTTTACCTATCCAACGAATTGTCACACGCTAAGATTCAATGCAAATCGGCCACATTATGGCCTTCCTAGTAAAAAAGGGTCGAAAACGAGTAATGTCCCAAATTAACGAGGAGATTTTCTTAACCTCCATTTTGGCTGAATTTTTAAAAAATGCAAAAATATCCCATGGAAGTCGTAGCTATGTTGTTTACCTATCCAACAAATTGTCCCATGCTAAGATTCAATACAAACCGGCCACTTTATGGCCTTCCTTATAAAAAAGGGTCGAAAACGAGTAATGTCAAAAATTAACGAGTATATTTTCTTAACCCCCATTTTGGCTGAATTTTTAGAGAATGCAAAAATATCCCATGGAAGTCGTAGTTATGCTGTTTACCTATCCAACGAATTGTCACACGCTAAGATTCAATGCAAATCGGCCACATTATGGCCTTCCTACTAAAAAAGGGTCGAAAACGAGTAATGTCCCAAATTAACGAGGATATTTTCTTAACCCCCATTTTGGCTGAATTTTTAGAGAATGCAAAAATATCCCATGGAAGTCATAGTTATGTTGTTTACCTATCCAACGAATTGTCACACGCTAAGATTCAATGCAAATCGGCCACATTATGGCCTTCCTACTAAAAAAGGGTCGAAAACGAGTAATGTCCCAAATTAACGAGGATATTTTCTTAACCCCCATTTTGGCTGAATTTTTAGAGAATGCAAAAATATCCCATGGAAGTCATAGTTATGTTGTTTACCTATCCAACGAATTGTCACACGCTAAGATTCAATGCAAATCGGCCACATTATGGCCTTCCTAGTAAAAAAGGGTCGAAAACGAGTAATGTCCCAAATTAACGAGGAGATTTTCTTAACCTCCATTTTGGCTGAATTTTTAAAAAATGCAAAAATATCCCATGGAAGTCGTAGCTATGTTGTTTACCTATCCAACAAATTGTCCCATGCTAAGATTCAATACAAACCGCCCACTTTATGGCCTTCCTTATAAAAAAGGGTCGAAAACGAGTAATGTCCTAAATTAACGAGGGGATTTTCTTAACCTCCATTTTGGCTGAATTTTTAGAGAATGCAAAAATATCCCATGGAAGTCGTAGTTATGTTGTTTACCTATCCAACGAATTGTCACACGCTAAGATTCAATGCAAATCGGCCACATTATGGCCTTCCTACCAAAAAAGGGTCGAAAACGAGTAATGTCCCAAATTAACAAGGATATTTTCTTAACCCCCATTTTGGCTGAATTTTTAGAGAATGCAAAAATATCCCATGGAAGTCATAGTTATGTTGTTTACCTATCCAACGAATTGTCACACGCTAAGATTCAATGCAAATCGGCCACATTATGGCCTTCCTAGTAAAAATGGGTCGAAAACGAGTAATGTCCCAAATTAACGAGGAGATTTTCTTAACCTCCATTTTGGCTGAATTTTTAAAAAATGCAAAAATATCCCATGGAGGTCGTAGCTATGTTGTTTACCTATCCAACGAATTGTCCCATGCTAAGATTCAATACAAACCGGCCACTTTATGGCCTTCCTTATAAAAAAGGGTCGAAAACGAGTAATGTCCTAAATTAACGAGGGGATTTTCTTAACCTCCATTTTGGCTGAATTTTTAGAGAATGCAAAAATATCCCATGGAAGTCGTAGTTATGTTGTTTACCTATCCAACGAATTGTCACACGCTAAGATTCAATGCAAATCGGCCACATTATGGCCTTCCTACTAAAAAAGGGTCGAAAACGAGTAATGTCCCAAATTAACGAGGATATTTTCTTAACCCCCATTTTGGCTGAATTTTTAGAGAATGCAAAAATATCCCATGGAAGTCATAGTTATGTTGTTTACCTATCCAACGAATTGTCACACGCTAAGATTCAATGCAAATCGGCCACATTATGGCCTTCCTACTAAAAAAGGGTCGAAAACGAGTAATGTCAAAAATTAACGAGGATATTTTCTTAACCCCCATTTTGGCTGAATTTTTAGAGAATGCAAAAATATCCCATGGAAGTCGTAGTTATGCTGTTTACCTATCCAACGAATTGTCACACGCTAAGATTCAATGCAAATCGGCCACATTATGGCCTTCCTACTAAAAAAGGGTCGAAAACGAGTAATGTCAAAAATTAACGAGGATATTTTCTTAACCCCCATTTCGGCTGAATGTTTAGAGAATGCAAAAATATCCCATGGAAGTCGTAGTTATGTTGTTTACCTATCCAACGAATTGTCACACGCTAAGATTCAATGCAAATCGGCCACATTATGGCCTTCCTACTAAAAAAGGGTCGAAAACGAGTAATGTCCCAAATTAACGAGGATATTTTCTTAACCCCCATTTTGGCTGAATTTTTAGAGAATGCAAAAATATCCCATGGAAGTCATAGTTATGTTGTTTACCTATCCAACGAATTGTCACACGCTAAGATTCAATGCAAATCGGCCACATTATGGCCTTCCTACTAAAAAAGGGTCGAAAACGAGTAATGTCCCAAATTAACGAGGATATTTTCTTAACCCCCATTTTGGCTGAATTTTAAGAGAATGCAAAAATATCCCATGGAAGTCATAGTTATGTTGTTTACCTATCCAACGAATTGTCACACGCTAAGATTCAATGCAAATCGGCCACATTATGGCCTTCCTAGTAAAAAAGGGTCGAAAACGAGTAATGTCCCAAATTAACGAGGAGATTTTCTTAACCTCCATTTTGGCTGAATTTTTAAAAAATGCAAAAATATCCCATGGAAGTCGTAGCTATGTTGTTTACCTATCCAACAAATTGTCCCATGCTAAGATTCAATACAAACCGGCCACTTTATGGCCTTCCTTATAAAAAAGGGTCGAAAACGAGTAATGTCAAAAATTAACGAGTATATTTTCTTAACCCCCATTTTGGCTGAATTTTTAGAGAATGCAAAAATATCCCATGGAAGTCGTAGTTATGCTGTTTACCTATCCAACGAATTGTCACACGCTAAGATTCAATGCAAATCGGCCACATTATGGCCTTCCTACTAAAAAAGGGTCGAAAACGAGTAATGTCCCAAATTAACGAGGATATTTTCTTAACCCCCATTTTGGCTGAATTTTTAGAGAATGCAAAAATATCCCATGGAAGTCATAGTTATGTTGTTTACCTATCCAACGAATTGTCACACGCTAAGATTCAATGCAAATCGGCCACATTATGGCCTTCCTACTAAAAAAGGGTCGAAAACGAGTAATGTCCCAAATTAACGAGGATATTTTCTTAACCCCCATTTTGGCTGAATTTTTAGAGAATGCAAAAATATCCCATGGAAGTCATAGTTATGTTGTTTACCTATCCAACGAATTGTCACACGCTAAGATTCAATGCAAATCGGCCACATTATGGCCTTCCTAGTAAAAAAGGGTCGAAAACGAGTAATGTCCCAAATTAACGAGGAGATTTTCTTAACCTCCATTTTGGCTGAATTTTTAAAAAATGCAAAAATATCCCATGGAAGTCGTAGCTATGTTGTTTACCTATCCAACAAATTGTCCCATGCTAAGATTCAATACAAACCGCCCACTTTATGGCCTTCCTTATAAAAAAGGGTCGAAAACGAGTAATGTCCTAAATTAACGAGGGGATTTTCTTAACCTCCATTTTGGCTGAATTTTTAGAGAATGCAAAAATATCCCATGGAAGTCGTAGTTATGTTGTTTACCTATCCAACGAATTGTCACACGCTAAGATTCAATGCAAATCGGCCACATTATGGCCTTCCTACCAAAAAAGGGTCGAAAACGAGTAATGTCCCAAATTAACAAGGATATTTTCTTAACCCCCATTTTGGCTGAATTTTTAGAGAATGCAAAAATATCCCATGGAAGTCATAGTTATGTTGTTTACCTATCCAACGAATTGTCACACGCTAAGATTCAATGCAAATCGGCCACATTATGGCCTTCCTAGTAAAAAAGGGTCGAAAACGAGTAATGTCCCAAATTAACGAGGAGATTTTCTTAACCTCCATTTTGGCTGAATTTTTAAAAAATGCAAAAATATCCCATGGAAGTCGTAGCTATGTTGTTTACCTATCCAACAAATTGTCCCATGCTAAGATTCAATACAAACCGGCCACTTTATGGCCTTCCTTATAAAAAAGGGTCGAAAACGAGTAATGTCAAAAATTAACGAGTATATTTTCTTAACCCCCATTTTGGCTGAATTTTTAGAGAATGCAAAAATATCCCATGGAAGTCGTAGTTATGCTGTTTACCTATCCAACGAATTGTCACACGCTAAGATTCAATGCAAATCGGCCACATTATGGCCTTCCTACTAAAAAAGGGTCGAAAACGAGTAATGTCCCAAATTAACGAGGATATTTTCTTAACCCCCATTTTGGCTGAATTTTTAGAGAATGCAAAAATATCCCATGGAAGTCATAGTTATGTTGTTTACCTATCCAACGAATTGTCACACGCTAAGATTCAATGCAAATCGGCCACATTATGGCCTTCCTACTAAAAAAGGGTCGAAAACGAGTAATGTCCCAAATTAACGAGGATATTTTCTTAACCCCCATTTTGGCTGAATTTTTAGAGAATGCAAAAATATCCCATGGAAGTCATAGTTATGTTGTTTACCTATCCAACGAATTGTCACACGCTAAGATTCAATGCAAATCGGCCACATTATGGCCTTCCTAGTAAAAAAGGGTCGAAAACGAGTAATGTCCCAAATTAACGAGGAGATTTTCTTAACCTCCATTTTGGCTGAATTTTTAAAAAATGCAAAAATATCCCATGGAAGTCGTAGCTATGTTGTTTACCTATCCAACAAATTGTCCCATGCTAAGATTCAATACAAACCGCCCACTTTATGGCCTTCCTTATAAAAAAGGGTCGAAAACGAGTAATGTCCTAAATTAACGAGGGGATTTTCTTAACCTCCATTTTGGCTGAATTTTTAGAGAATGCAAAAATATCCCATGGAAGTCGTAGTTATGTTGTTTACCTATCCAACGAATTGTCACACGCTAAGATTCAATGCAAATCGGCCACATTATGGCCTTCCTACCAAAAAAGGGTCGAAAACGAGTAATGTCCCAAATTAACAAGGATATTTTCTTAACCCCCATTTTGGCTGAATTTTTAGAGAATGCAAAAATATCCCATGGAAGTCATAGTTATGTTGTTTACCTATCCAACGAATTGTCACACGCTAAGATTCAATGCAAATCGGCCACATTATGGCCTTCCTAGTAAAAATGGGTCGAAAACGAGTAATGTCCCAAATTAACGAGGAGATTTTCTTAACCTCCATTTTGGCTGAATTTTTAAAAAATGCAAAAATATCCCATGGAGGTCGTAGCTATGTTGTTTACCTATCCAACGAATTGTCCCATGCTAAGATTCAATACAAACCGGCCACTTTATGGCCTTCCTTATAAAAAAGGGTCGAAAACGAGTAATGTCCTAAATTAACGAGGGGATTTTCTTAACCTCCATTTTGGCTGAATTTTTAGAGAATGCAAAAATATCCCATGGAAGTCGTAGTTATGTTGTTTACCTATCCAACGAATTGTCACACGCTAAGATTCAATGCAAATCGGCCACATTATGGCCTTCCTACTAAAAAAGGGTCGAAAACGAGTAATGTCCCAAATTAACGAGGATATTTTCTTAACCCCCATTTTGGCTGAATTTTTAGAGAATGCAAAAATATCCCATGGAAGTCATAGTTATGTTGTTTACCTATCCAACGAATTGTCACACGCTAAGATTCAATGCAAATCGGCCACATTATGGCCTTCCTACTAAAAAAGGGTCGAAAACGAGTAATGTCAAAAATTAACGAGGATATTTTCTTAACCCCCATTTTGGCTGAATTTTTAGAGAATGCAAAAATATCCCATGGAAGTCGTAGTTATGCTGTTTACCTATCCAACGAATTGTCACACGCTAAGATTCAATGCAAATCGGCCACATTATGGCCTTCCTACTAAAAAAGCGTCGAAAACGAGTAATGTCAAAAATTAACGAGGATATTTTCTTAACCCCCATTTCGGCTGAATGTTTAGAGAATGCAAAAATATCCCATGGAAGTCGTAGTTATGTTGTTTACCTATCCAACGAATTGTCACACGCTAAGATTCAATGCAAATCGGCCACATTATGGCCTTCCTACTAAAAAAGGGTCGAAAACGAGTAATGTCCCAAATTAACGAGGAGATTTTCTTAACCTCCATTTTGGCTGAATTTTTAAAAAATGCAAAAATATCCCATGGAAGTCGTAGCTATATTGTTTACCTATCCAACGAATTGTCCCATGCTAAGATTCAATACAAACCGGCCACTTTATGGCCTTCCTTATAAAAAAGGGTCGAAAACGAGTAATGTCCTAAATTAACGAGGGGATTTTCTTAACCTCCATTTTGGCTGAATTTTTAGAGAATGCAAAAATATCCCATGGAAGTCGTAGTTATGTTGTTTACCTATCCAACGAATTGTCACACGCTAAGATTCAATGCAAATCGGCCACATTATGGCCTTCCTACTAAAAAAGGGTCGAAAACGAGTAATGTCCCAAATTAACGAGGATATTTTCTTAACCCCCGTTTTGGCTGAATTTTTAGAGAATGCAAAAATATCCCATGGAAGTAATAGTTATGTTGTTTACCTATCCAACGAATTGTCACACGCTAAGATTCAATGCAAATCGGCCACATTATGGCCTTCCTACTAAAAAAGGGTCGAAAACGAGTAATGTCAAAAATTAACGAGGATATTTTCTTAACCCCCATTTTGGCTGAATTTTTAGAGAATGCAAAAATATCCCATGGAAGTCGTAGTTATGCTGTTTACCTATCCAACGAATTGTCACACGCTAAGATTCAATGCAAATCGGCCACATTATGGCCTTCCTACTAAAAAAGGGTCGAAAACGAGTAATGTCAAAAATTAACGAGGATATTTTCTTAACCCCCATTTCGGCTGAATTTTTAGAGAATGCAAAAATATCCCATGGAAGTCGTAGTTATGTTGTTTACCTATCCAACGAATTGTCACACGCTAAGATTCAATGCAAATCGGCCACATTATGGCCTTCCTACTAAAAAAGGGTCGAAAACGAGTAATGTCCCAAATTAACGAGGAGATTTTCTTAACCTCCATTTTGGCTGAATTTTTAAAAAATGCAAAAATATCCCATGGAAGTCGTAGCTATGTTGTTTACCTATCCAACGAATTGTCCCATGCTAAGATTCAATACAAACCGGCCACTTTATGGCCTTCCTTATAAAAAAGGGTCGAAAACGAGTAATGTCCTAAATTAACGAGGGGATTTTCTTAACCTCCATTTTGGCTGAATTTTTAGAGAATGCAAAAATATCCCATGGAAGTCGTAGTTATGTTGTTTACCTATCCAACGAATTGTCACACGCTAAGATTCAATGCAAATCGGCCACATTATGGCCTTCCTACTAAAAAAGGGTCGAAAACGAGTAATGTCCCAAATTAACGAGGATATTTTCTTAACCCCCATTTTGGCTGAATTTTTAGAGAATGCAAAAATATCCCATGGAAGTCGTAGTTATGTTGTTTACCTATCCAACGAATTGTCACACGCTAAGATTCAATGCAAATCGGCCACATTATGGCCTTCCTACTAAAAAAGGGTCGAAAACGAGTAATGTCAAAAATTAACGAGTATATTTTCTTAACCCCCATTTTGGATGAATTTTTAGAGAATGCAAAAATATCCCATGGAAGTCGTAGTTATGCTGTTTACCTATCCAACGAATTGTGACACACTAAGATTCAATGCAAATCGGCCACATTATGGCCTTCTTACTAAAAAAGGGTCGAAAACGAGTAATGTCCCAAATTAACGAGGATATTTTCTTAACCCCCATTTTGGCTGAATTTTTAGAGAATGCAAAAATATCCCATGGAAGTCATAGTTATGTTGTTTACCTATCCAACGAATTGTCACACGCTAAGATTCAATGCAAATCGGCCACATTATGGCCTTCCTAGTAAAAAAGGGTCGAAAACGAGTAATGTCCCAAATTAACGAGGAGATTTTCTTAACCTCCATTTTGGCTGAATTTTTAAAAAATGCAAAAATATCCCATGGAAGTCGTAGCTATGTTGTTTACCTATCCAACAAATTGTCCCATGCTAAGATTCAATACAAACCGGCCACTTTATGGCCTTCCTTATAAAAAAGGGTCGAAAACGAGTAATGTCAAAAATTAACGAGTATATTTTCTTAACCCCCATTTTGGCTGAATTTTTAGAGAATGCAAAAATATCCCATGGAAGTCGTAGTTATGCTGTTTACCTATCCAACGAATTGTCACACGCTAAGATTCAATGCAAATCGGCCACATTATGGCCTTCCTACTAAAAAAGGGTCGAAAACGAGTAATGTCCCAAATTAACGAGGATATTTTCTTAACCCCCATTTTGGCTGAATTTTTAGAGAATGCAAAAATATCCCATGGAAGTCATAGTTATGTTGTTTACCTATCCAACGAATTGTCACACGCTAAGATTCAATGCAAATCGGCCACATTATGGCCTTCCTAGTAAAAAAGGGTCGAAAACGAGTAATGTACCAAATTAACGAGGAGATTTTCTTAACCTCCATTTTGGCTGAATTTTTAAAAAATGCAAAAATATCCCATGGAAGTCGTAGCTATGTTGTTTACCTATCCAACGAATTGTCCCATGCTAAGATTCAATACAAACCGGCCACTTTATGGCCTTCCTGATAAAAAAAAGGGTCGAAAACGAGTAATGTCCTAAATTAACGAGGGGATTTTCTTAACATCCATTTTGGCTGAATTTTTAGAGAATGCAAAAATATCCCATGGAAGTCGTAGTTATGTTGTTTACCTATCCAACGAATTGTCACACGCTAAGATTCAATGCAAATCGGCCACATTATGGCCTTCCTACTAAAAAAGGGTCGAAAACGAGTAATGTCCCAAATTACCGAGGATATTTTCTTAACACCCGTTTTGGCTGAATTTTTAGAGAATGCAAAAATATCCCATGGAAGTCATAGTTATGTTGTTTACCTATCCAACGAATTGTCACACGCTAAGATTCAATGCAAATCGGCCACATTATGGCCTTCCTACTAAAAAAGGGTCGAAAACGAGTAATGTCAAAAATTAACGAGGATATTTTCTTAACCCCCATTTTGGCTGAATTTTTAGAGAATGCAAAAATATCCCATGGAAGTCGTAGTTATGCTGTTTACCTATCCAACGAATTGTCACACGCTAAGATTCAATGCAAATCGGCCACATTATGGCCTTCCTACTAAAAAAGGGTCGAAAACGAGTAATGTCAAAAATTAACGAGGATATTTTCTTAACCCCCATTTCGGCTGAATTTTTAGAGAATGCAAAAATATCCCATGGAAGTCGTAGTTATGTTGTTTACCTATCCAACGAATTGTCACACGCTAAGATTCAATGCAAATCGGCCACATTATGGCCTTCCTACTAAAAAAGGGTCGAAAACGAGTAATGTCCCAAATTAACGAGGAGATTTTCTTAACCTCCATTTTGGCTGAATTTTTAAAAAATGCAAAAATATCCCATGGAAGTCGTAGATATGTTGTTTACCTATCCAACGAATTGTCCCATGCTAAGATTCAATACAAACCGGCCACTTTATGGCCTTCCTTATAAAAAAGGGTCGAAAACGAGTAATGTCCTAAATTAACGAGGGGATTTTCTTAACCTCCATTTTGGCTGAATTTTTAGAGAATGCAAAAATATCCCATGGAAGTCGTAGTTATGTTGTTTACCTATCCAACGAATTGTCACACGCTAAGATTCAATGCAAATCGGCCACATTATGGCCTTCCTACTAAAAAAGGGTCGAAAACGAGTAATGTCCCAAATTAACGAGGATATTTTCTTAACCCCCATTTTGGCTGAATTTTTAGAGAATGCAAAAATATCCCAAGGAAGTCGTAGTTATGTTGTTTACCTATCCAACGAATTGTCACACGCTAAGATTCAATGCAAATCGGCCACATTATGGCCTTCCTACTAAAAAAGGGTCGAAAACGAGTAATGTCAAAAATTAACGAGTATATTTTCTTAACCCCCATTTTGGATGAATTTTTAGAGAATGCAAAAATATCCCATGGAAGTCGTAGTTATGCTGTTTACCTATCCAACGAATTGTGACACACTAAGATTCAATGCAAATCGGCCACATTATGGCCTTCTTACTAAAAAAGGGTCGAAAACGAGTAATGTCCCAAATTAACGAGGATATTTTCTTAACCCCCATTTTGGCTGAATTTTTAGAGAATGCAAAAATATCCCATGGAAGTCATAGTTATGTTGTTTACCTATCCAACGAATTGTCACACGCTAAGATTCAATGCAAATCGGCCACATTATGGCCTTCCTAGTAAAAAAGGGTCGAAAACGAGTAATGTCTCAAATTAACGAGGAGATTTTCTTAACCTCCATTTTGGCTGAATTTTTAAAAAATGCAAAAATATCCCATGGAAGTCGTAGCTATGTTGTTTACCTATCCAACAAATTGTCCCATGCTAAGATTCAATACAAACCGGCCACTTTATGGCCTTCCTTATAAAAAAGGGTCGAAAACGAGTAATGTCAAAAATTAACGAGTATATTTTCTTAACCCCCATTTTGGCTGAATTTTTAGAGAATGCAAAAATATCCCATGGAAGTCGTAGTTATGCTGTTTACCTATCCAACGAATTGTCACACGCTAAGATTCAATGCAAATCGGCCACATTATGGCCTTCCTACTAAAAAAGGGTCGAAAACGAGTAATGTCCCAAATTAACGAGGATATTTTCTTAACCCCCATTTTGGCTGAATTTTTAGAGAATGCAAAAATATCCCATGGAAGTCATAGTTATGTTGTTTACCTATCCAACGAATTGTCACACGCTAAGATTCAATGCAAATCGGCCACATTATGGCCTTCCTAGTAAAAAAGGGTCGAAAACGAGTAATGTACCAAATTAACGAGGAGATTTTCTTAACCTCCATTTTGGCTGAATTTTTAAAAAATGCAAAAATATCCCATGGAAGTCGTAGTTATGTTGTTTACCTATCCAACGAATTGTCACACGCTAAGATTCAATGCAAATCGGCCACATTATGGCCTTCCTACTAAAAAAGGGTCGAAAACGAGTAATGTCCCAAATTACCGAGGATATTTTCTTAACACCCGTTTTGGCTGAATTTTTAGAGAATGCAAAAATATCCCATGGAAGTCATAGTTATGTTGTTTACCTATCCAACGAATTGTCACACGCTAAGATTCAATGCAAATCGGCCACATTATGGCCTTCCTACTAAAAAAGGGTCGAAAACGAGTAATGTCAAAAATTAACGAGGATATTTTCTTAACCCCCATTTTGGCTGAATTTTTAGAGAATGCAAAAATATCCCATGGAAGTCGTAGTTATGCTGTTTACCTATCCAACGAATTGTCACACGCTAAGATTCAATGCAAATCGGCCACATTATGGCCTTCCTACTAAAAAAGGGTCGAAAACGAGTAATGTCAAAAATTAACGAGGATATTTTCTTAACCCCCATTTCGGCTGAATTTTTAGAGAATGCAAAAATATCCCATGGAAGTCGTAGTTATGTTGTTTACCTATCCAACGAATTGTCACACGCTAAGATTCAATGCAAATCGGCCACATTATGGCCTTCCTACTAAAAAAGGGTCGAAAACGAGTAATGTCCCAAATTAACGAGGAGATTTTCTTAACCTCCATTTTGGCTGAATTTTTAAAAAATGCAAAAATATCCCATGGAAGTCGTAGATATGTTGTTTACCTATCCAACGAATTGTCCCATGCTAAGATTCAATACAAACCGGCCACTTTATGGCCTTCCTTATAAAAAAGGGTCGAAAACGAGTAATGTCCTAAATTAACGAGGGGATTTTCTTAACCTCCATTTTGGCTGAATTTTTAGAGAATGCAAAAATATCCCATGGAAGTCGTAGTTATGTTGTTTACCTATCCAACGAATTGTCACACGCTAAGATTCAATGCAAATCGGCCACATTATGGCCTTCCTACTAAAAAAGGGTCGAAAACGAGTAATGTCCCAAATTAACGAGGATATTTTCTTAACCCCCATTTTGGCTGAATTTTTAGAGAATGCAAAAATATCCCAAGGAAGTCGTAGTTATGTTGTTTACCTATCCAACGAATTGTCACACGCTAAGATTCAATGCAAATCGGCCACATTATGGCCTTCCTACTAAAAAAGGGTCGAAAACGAGTAATGTCAAAAATTAACGAGTATATTTTCTTAACCCCCATTTTGGATGAATTTTTAGAGAATGCAAAAATATCCCATGGAAGTCGTAGTTATGCTGTTTACCTATCCAACGAATTGTGACACACTAAGATTCAATGCAAATCGGCCACATTATGGCCTTCTTACTAAAAAAGGGTCGAAAACGAGTAATGTCCCAAATTAACGAGGATATTTTCTTAACCCCCATTTTGGCTGAATTTTTAGAGAATGCAAAAATATCCCATGGAAGTCATAGTTATGTTGGTTACCTATCCAACGAATTGTCACACGCTAAGATTCAATGCAAATCGGCCACATTATGGCCTTCCTAGTAAAAAAGGGTCGAAAACGAGTAATGTCTCAAATTAACGAGGAGATTTTCTTAACCTCCATTTTGGCTGAATTTTTAAAAAATGCAAAAATATCCCATGGAAGTCGTAGCTATGTTGTTTACCTATCCAACAAATTGTCCCATGCTAAGATTCAATACAAACCGGCCACTTTATGGCCTTCCTTATAAAAAAGGGTCGAAAACGAGTAATGTCAAAAATTAACGAGTATATTTTCTTAACCCCCATTTTGGCTGAATTTTTAGAGAATGCAAAAATATCCCATGGAAGTCGTAGTTATGCTGTTTACCTATCCAACGAATTGTCACACGCTAAGATTCAATGCAAATCGGCCACATTATGGCCTTCCTACTAAAAAAGGGTCGAAAACGAGTAATGTCCCAAATTAACGAGGATATTTTCTTAACCCCCATTTTGGCTGAATTTTTAGAGAATGCAAAAATATCCCATGGAAGTCATAGTTATGTTGTTTACCTATCCAACGAATTGTCACACGCTAAGATTCAATGCAAATCGGCCACATTATGGCCTTCCTAGTAAAAAAGGGTCGAAAACGAGTAATGTACCAAATTAACGAGGAGATTTTCTTAACCTCCATTTTGGCTGAATTTTTAAAAAATGCAAAAATATCCCATGGAAGTCGTAGCTATGTTGTTTACCTATCCAACGAATTGTCCCATGCTAAGATTCAATACAAACCGGCCACTTTATGGCCTTCCTTATAAAAAAAAGGGTCGAAAATGAGTAATGTCCTAAATTAACGAGGGGATTTTCTTAACATCCATTTTGGCTGAATTTTTAGAGAATGCAAAAATATCCCATGGAAGTCGTAGTTATGTTGTTTACCTATCCAACGAATTGTCACACGCTAAGATTCAATGCAAATCGGCCACATTATGGCCTTCCTACTAAAAAAGGGTCGAAAACGAGTAATGTCCCAAATTAACGAGGATATTTTCTTAACACCCGTTTTGGCTGAATTTTTAGAGAATGCAAAAATATCCCATGGAAGTCATAGTTATGTTGTTTACCTATCCAACGAATTGTCACACGCTAAGATTCAATGCAAATCGGCCACATTATGGCCTTCCTACTAAAAAAGGGTCGAAAACGAGTAATGTCAAAAATTAACGAGGATATTTTCTTAACCCCCATTTTGGCTGAATTTTTAGAGAATGCAAAAATATCCCATGGAAGTCGTAGTTATGCTGTTTACCTATCCAACGAATTGTCACACGCTAAGATTCAATGCAAATCGGCCACATTATGGCCTTCCTACTAAAAAAGGGTCGAAAACGAGTAATGTCAAAAATTAACGAGGATATTTTCTTAACCCCCATTTCGGCTGAATTTTTAGAGAATGCAAAAATATCCCATGGAAGTCGTAGTTATGTTGTTTACCTATCCAACGAATTGTCACACGCTAAGATTCAATGCAAATCGGCCACATTATGGCCTTCCTACTAAAAAAGGGTCGAAAACGAGTAATGTCCCAAATTAACGAGGAGATTTTCTTAACCTCCATTTTGGCTGAATTTTTAAAAAATGCAAAAATATCCCATGGAAGTCGTAGATATGTTGTTTACCTATCCAACGAATTGTCCCATGCTAAGATTCAATACAAACCGGCCACTTTATGGCCTTCCTTATAAAAAAGGGTCGAAAACGAGTAATGTCCTAAATTAACGAGGGGATTTTCTTAACCTCCATTTTGGCTGAATTTTTAGAGAATGCAAAAATATCCCATGGAAGTCGTAGTTATGTTGTTTACCTATCCAACGAATTGTCACACGCTAAGATTCAATGCAAATCGGCCACATTATGGCCTTCCTACTAAAAAAGGGTCGAAAACGAGTAATGTCCCAAATTAACGAGGATATTTTCTTAACCCCCATTTTGGCTGAATTTTTAGAGAATGCAAAAATATCCCATGGAAGTCGTAGTTATGTTGTTTACCTATCCAACGAATTGTCACACGCTAAGATTCAATGCAAATCGGCCACATTATGGCCTTCCTACTAAAAAAGGGTCGAAAACGAGTAATGTCCCAAATTAACGAGGAGATTTTCTTAACCTCCATTTTGGCTGAATTTTTAAAAAATGCAAAAATATCCCATGGAAGTCTTAGCTATATTGTTTACCTATCCAACGAATTGTCCCATGCTAAGATTCAATACAATCCGGCCACTTTATGGCCTTCCTTATAAAAAAGGGTCGAAAACGAGTAATGTCCTAAATTAACGAGGGGATTTTCTTAACCTCCATTTTGGCTGAATTTTTAGAGAATGCAAAAATATCCCATGGAAGTCGTAGTTATGTTGTTTACCTATCCAACGAATTGTCACACGCTAAGATTCAATGCAAATCGGCCACATTATGGCCTTCCTACTAAAAAAGGGTCGAAAACGAGTAATGTCCCAAATTAACGAGGATATTTTCTTAACCCCCGTTTTGGCTGAATTTTTAGAGAATGCAAAAATATCCCATGGAAGTCATAGTTATGTTGTTTACCTATCCAACGAATTGTCACACGCTAAGATTCAATGCAAATCGGCCACATTATGGCCTTCCTACTAAAAAAGGGTCGAAAACGAGTAATGTCAAAAATTAACGAGGATATTTTCTTAACCCCCATTTTGGCTGAATTTTTAGAGAATGCAAAAATATCCCATGGAAGTCGTAGTTATGCTGTTTACCTATCCAACGAATTGTCACACGCTAAGATTCAATGCAAATCGGCCACATTATGGCCTTCCTACTAAAAAAGGGTCGAAAACGAGTAATGTCAAAAATTAACGAGGATATTTTCTTAACCCCCATTTCGGCTGAATTTTTAGAGAATGCAAAAATATCCCATGGAAGTCGTAGTTATGTTGTTTACCTATCCAACGAATTGTCACACGCTAAGATTCAATGCAAATCGGCCACATTATGGCCTTCCTACTAAAAAAGGGTCGAAAACGAGTAATGTCCCAAATTAACGAGGAGATTTTCTTAACCTCCATTTTGGCTGAATTTTTAAAAAATGCAAAAATATCCCATGGAAGTCGTAGCTATGTTGTTTACCTATCCAACGAATTGTCCCATGCTAAGATTCAATACAAACCGGCCACTTTATGGCCTTCCTTATAAAAAAGGGTCGAAAACGAGTAATGTCCTAAATTAACGAGGGGATTTTCTTAACCTCCATTTTGGCTGAATTTTTAGAGAATGCAAAAATATCCCATGGAAGTCGTAGTTATGTTGTTTACCTATCCAACGAATTGTCACACGCTATGATTCAATGCAAATCGGCCACATTATGGCCTTCCTACTAAAAAAGGGTCGAAAACGAGTAATGTCCCAAATTAACGAGGATATTTTCTTAACCCCCATTTTGGCTGAATTTTTAGAGAATGCAAAAATATCCCATGGAAGTCGTAGTTATGTTGTTTACCTATCCAACGAATTGTCACACGCTAAGATTCAATGCAAATCGGCCACATTATGGCCTTCCTACTAAAAAAGGGTCGAAAACGAGTAATGTCAAAAATTAACGAGTATATTTTCTTAACCCCCATTTTGGATGAATTTTTAGAGAATGCAAAAATATCCCATGGAAGTCGTAGTTATGCTGTTTACCTATCCAACGAATTGTGACACACTAAGATTCAATGCAAATCGGCCACATTATGGCCTTCTTACTAAAAAAGGGTCGAAAACGAGTAATGTCCCAAATTAACGAGGATATTTTCTTAACCCCCATTTTGGCTGAATTTTTAGAGAATGCAAAAATATCCCATGGAAGTCATAGTTATGTTGTTTACCTATCCAACGAATTGTCACACGCTAAGATTCAATGCAAATCGGCCACATTATGGCCTTCCTAGTAAAAAAGGGTCGAAAACGAGTAATGTCCCAAATTAACGAGGAGATTTTCTTAACCTCCATTTTGGCTGAATTTTTAAAAAATGCAAAAATATCCCATGGAAGTCGTAGCTATGTTGTTTACCTATCCAACAAATTGTCCCATGCTAAGATTCAATACAAACCGGCCACTTTATGGCCTTCCTTATAAAAAAGGGTCGAAAACGAGTAATGTCAAAAATTAACGAGTATATTTTCTTAACCCCCATTTTGGCTGAATTTTTAGAGAATGCAAAAATATCCCATGGAAGTCGTAGTTATGCTGTTTACCTATCCAACGAATTGTCACACGCTAAGATTCAATGCAAATCGGCCACATTATGGCCTTCCTACTAAAAAAGGGTCGAAAACGAGTAATGTCCCAAATTAACGAGGATATTTTCTTAACCCCCATTTTGGCTGAATTTTTAGAGAATGCAAAAATATCCCATGGAAGTCATAGTTATGTTGTTTACCTATCCAACGAATTGTCACACGCTAAGATTCAATGCAAATCGGCCACATTATGGCCTTCCTAGTAAAAAAGGGTCGAAAACGAGTAATGTCCCAAATTAACGAGGAGATTTTCTTAACCTCCATTTTGGCTGAATTTTTAAAAAATGCAAAAATATCCCATGGAAGTCGTAGCTATGTTGTTTACCTATCCAACGAATTGTCCCATGCTAAGATTCAATACAAACCGGCCACTTTATGGCCTTCCTTATAAAAAAGGGTCGAAAACGAGTAATGTCCTAAATTAACGAGGGGATTTTCTTAACATCCATTTTGGCTGAATTTTTAGAGAATGCAAAAATATCCCATGGAAGTCGTAGTTATGTTGTTTACCTATCCAACGAATTGTCACACGCTAAGATTCAATGCAAATCGGCCACATTATGGCCTTCCTACTAAAAAAGGGTCGAAAACGAGTAATGTCCCAAATTAACGAGGATATTTTCTTAACCCCCATTTTGGCTGAATTTTTAGAGAATGCAAAAATATCCCATGGAAGTCATAGTTATGTTGTTTACCTATCCAACGAATTGTCACACGCTAAGATTCAATGCAAATCGGCCACATTATGGCCTTCCTACTAAAAAAGGGTCGAAAACGAGTAATGTCAAAAATTAACGAGGATATTTTCTTAACCCCCATTTTGGCTGAATTTTTAGAGAATGCAAAAATATCCCATGGAAGTCGTAGTTATGCTGTTTACCTATCCAACGAATTGTCACACGCTAAGATTCAATGCAAATCGGCCACATTATGGCCTTCCTACTAAAAAAGGGTCGAAAACGAGTAATGTCAAAAATTAACGAGGATATTTTCTTAACCTCCATTTTGGCTGAATTTTTAGAGAATGCAAAAATATCCCATGGAAGTCGTAGTTATGTTGTTTACCTATCCAACGAATTGTCACACGCTAAGATTCAATGCAAATCGGCCACATTATGGCCTTCCTACTAAAAAAGGGTCGAAAACGAGTAATGTCCCAAATTAACGAGGATATTTTCTTAACCCCCATTTTGGCTGAATTTTTAGAGAATGCAAAAATATCCCATGGAAGTCGTAGTTATGTTGTTTACCTATCCAACGAATTGTCACACGCTAAGATTCAATGCAAATCGGCCACATTATGGCCTTCCTACTAAAAAAGGGTCGAAAACGAGTAATGTCCCAAATTAACGAGGATATTTTCTTAACCCCCATTTTGGCTGAATTTTTAGAGAATGCAAAAATATCCCATGGAAGTCATAGTTATGTTGTTTACCTATCCAACGAATTGTCACACGCTAAGATTCAATGCAAATCGGCCACATTATGGCCTTCCTACTAAAAAAGGGTCGAAAACGAGTAATGTCAAAAATTAACGAGGATATTTTCTTAACCCCCATTTTGGCTGAATTTTTAGAGAATGCAAAAATATCCCATGGAAGTCGTAGTTATGCTGTTTACCTATCCAACGAATTGTCACACGCTAAGATTCAATGCAAATCGGCCACATTATGGCCTTCCTACTAAAAAAGGGTCGAAAACGAGTAATGTCTAAAATTAACGAGGATATTTTCTTAACCTCCATTTTGGCTGAATTTTTAGAGAATCCAAAAATATCCCATGGAAGTCGTAGTTATGTTGTTTACCTATCCAACGAATTGTCACACGCTAAGATTCAATGCAAATCGGCCACATTATGGCCTTCCTACTAAAAAAGGGTCGAAAACGAGTAATGTCCCAAATTAACAAGGATATTTTCTTAACCCCCATTTTGGCTGAATTTTTAGAGAATGCAAAAATATCCCATGGAAGTCGTAGTTATGTTGTTTACCTATCCAACGAATTGTCACACGCTAAGATTCAATGCAAATCGGCCACATTATGGCCTTCCTACTAAAAAAGGGTCGAAAACGAGTAATGTCCCAAATTAACGACGATATTTTCTTAACCCCCATTTTGGCTGAATTTTTAGAGAATGCAAAAATATCCCATGGAAGTCGTAGTTATGTTGTTTACCTATCCAACGAATTGTCACACGCTAAGATTCAATGCAAATCGGCCACATTATGGCCTTCCTACTAAAAAAGGGTCGAAAACGAGTAATGTCAAAAATTAACGAGTATATTTTCTTAACCCCCATTTTGGCTGAATTTTTAGAGAATGCAAAAATATCCCATGGAAGTCGTAGTTATGCTGTTTACCTATCCAACGAATTGTGACACACTAAGATTCAATGCAAATCGGCCACATTATGGCCTTCTTACTAAAAAAGGGTCGAAAACGAGTAATGTCCCAAATTAACGAGGATATTTTCTTAACCCCCATTTTGGCTGAATTTTTAGAGAATGCAAAAATATCCCATGGAAGTCATAGTTATGTTGTTTACCTATCCAACGAATTGTCACACGCTAAGATTCAATGCAAATCGGCCACATTATGGCCTTCCTAGTAAAAAAGGGTCGAAAACGAGTAATGTCCCAAATTAACGAGGAGATTTTCTTAACCTCCATTTTGGCTGAATTTTTAAAAAATGCAAAAATATCCCATGGAAGTCGTAGCTATGTTGTTTACCTATCCAACAAATTGTCCCATGCTAAGATTCAATACAAACCGGCCACTTTATGGCCTTCCTTATAAAAAAGGGTCGAAAACGAGTAATGTCAAAAATTAACGAGTATATTTTCTTAACCCCCATTTTGGCTGAATTTTTAGAGAATGCAAAAATATCCCATGGAAGTCGTAGTTATGCTGTTTACCTATCCAACGAATTGTCACACGCTAAGATTCAATGCAAATCGGCCACATTATGGCCTTCCTACTAAAAAAGGGTCGAAAACGAGTAATGTCCCAAATTAACGAGGATATTTTCTTAACCCCCATTTTGGCTGAATTTTTAGAGAATGCAAAAATATCCCATGGAAGTCATAGTTATGTTGTTTACCTATCCAACGAATTGTCACACGCTAAGATTCAATGCAAATCGGCCACATTATGGCCTTCCTAGTAAAAAAGGGTCGAAAACGAGTAATGTCCCAAATTAACGAGGAGATTTTCTTAACCTCCATTTTGGCTGAATTTTTAAAAAATGCAAAAATATCCCATGGAAGTCGTTGCTATGTTGTTTACCTATCCAACGAATTGTCCCATGCTAAGATTCAATACAAACCGGCCACTTTATGGCCTTCCTTATAAAAAAGGGTCGAAAACGAGTAATGTCAAAAATTAACGAGTATATTTTCTTAACCCCCATTTTGGCTGAATTTTTAGAGAATGCAAAAATATCCCATGGAAGTCGTAGTTATGCTGTTTACCTATCCAACGAATTGTCACACGCTAAGATTCAATGCAAATCGGCCACATTATGGCCTTCCTACTAAAAAAGGGTCGAAAACGAGTAATGTCCCAAATTAACAAGGATATTTTCTTAACCCCCATTTTGGCTGAATTTTTAGAGAATGCAAAAATATCCCATGGAAGTCGTAGTTATGTTGTTTACCTATCCAACGAATTGTCACACGCTAAGATTCAATGCAAATCGGCCACATTATGGCCTTCCTACTAAAAAAGGGTCGAAAACGAGTAATGTCCCAAATTAACGACGATATTTTCTTAACCCCCATTTTGGCTGAATTTTTAGAGAATGCAAAAATATCCCATGGAAGTCGTAGTTATGTTGTTTACCTATCCAACGAATTGTCACACGCTAAGATTCAATGCAAATCGGCCACATTATGGCCTTCCTACTAAAAAAGGGTCGAAAACGAGTAATGTCAAAAATTAACGAGTATATTTTCTTAACCCCCATTTTGGCTGAATTTTTAGAGAATGCAAAAATATCCCATGGAAGTCGTAGTTATGCTGTTTACCTATCCAACGAATTGTGACACACTAAGATTCAATGCAAATCGGCCACATTATGGCCTTCTTACTAAAAAAGGGTCGAAAACGAGTAATGTCCCAAATTAACGAGGATATTTTCTTAACCCCCATTTTGGCTGAATTTTTAGAGAATGCAAAAATATCCCATGGAAGTCATAGTTATGTTGTTTACCTATCCAACGAATTGTCACACGCTAAGATTCAATGCAAATCGGCCACATTATGGCCTTCCTAGTAAAAAAGGGTCGAAAACGAGTAATGTCCCAAATTAACGAGGAGATTTTCTTAACCTCCATTTTGGCTGAATTTTTAAAAAATGCAAAAATATCCCATGGAAGTCGTAGCTATGTTGTTTACCTATCCAACAAATTGTCCCATGCTAAGATTCAATACAAACCGGCCACTTTATGGCCTTCCTTATAAAAAAGGGTCGAAAACGAGTAATGTCAAAAATTAACGAGTATATTTTCTTAACCCCCATTTTGGCTGAATTTTTAGAGAATGCAAAAATATCCCATGGAAGTCGTAGTTATGCTGTTTACCTATCCAACGAATTGTCACACGCTAAGATTCAATGCAAATCGGCCACATTATGGCCTTCCTACTAAAAAAGGGTCGAAAACGAGTAATGTCCCAAATTAACGAGGATATTTTCTTAACCCCCATTTTGGCTGAATTTTTAGAGAATGCAAAAATATCCCATGGAAGTCATAGTTATGTTGTTTACCTATCCAACGAATTGTCACACGCTAAGATTCAATGCAAATCGGCCACATTATGGCCTTCCTAGTAAAAAAGGGTCGAAAACGAGTAATGTCCCAAATTAACGAGGAGATTTTCTTAACCTCCATTTTGGCTGAATTTTTAAAAAATGCAAAAATATCCCATGGAAGTCGTTGCTATGTTGTTTACCTATCCAACGAATTGTCCCATGCTAAGATTCAATACAAACCGGCCACTTTATGGCCTTCCTTATAAAAAAGGGTCGAAAACGAGTAATGTCAAAAATTAACGAGTATATTTTCTTAACCCCCATTTTGGCTGAATTTTTAGAGAATGCAAAAATATCCCATGGAAGTCGTAGTTATGCTGTTTACCTATCCAACGAATTGTCACACGCTAAGATTCAATGCAAATCGGCCACATTATGGCCTTCCTACTAAAAAAGGGTCGAAAACGAGTAATGTCCCAAATTAACGAGGATATTTTCTTAACCCCCATTTTGGCTGAATTTTTAGAGAATGCAAAAATATCCCATGGAAGTCATAGTTATGTTGTTTACCTATCCAACGAATTGTCACACGCTAAGATTCAATGCAAATCGGCCACATTATGGCCTTCCTAGTAAAAAAGGGTCGAAAACGAGTAATGTCCCAAATTAACGAGGAGATTTTCTTAACCTCCATTTTGGCTGAATTTTTAAAAAATGCAAAAATATCCCATGGAAGTCGTAGCTATGTTGTTTACCTATCCAACGAATTGTCCCATGCTAAGATTCAATACAAACCGGCCACTTTATGGCCTTCCTTATAAAAAAGGGTCGAAAACGAGTAATGTCCTAAATTAACGAGGGGATTTTCTTAACATCCATTTTGGCTGAATTTTTAGAGAATGCAAAAATATCCCATGGAAGTCGTAGTTATGTTGTTTACCTATCCAACGAATTGTCACACGCTAAGATTCAATGCAAATCGGCCACATTATGGCCTTCCTACTAAAAAAGGGTCGAAAACGAGTAATGTCCCAAATTAACGAGGATATTTTCTTAACCCCCATTTTGGCTGAATTTTTAGAGAATGCAAAAATATCCCATGGAAGTCATAGTTATGTTGTTTACCTATCCAACGAATTGTCACACGCTAAGATTCAATGCAAATCGGCCACATTATGGCCTTCCTACTAAAAAAGGGTCGAAAACGAGTAATGTCAAAAATTAACGAGGATATTTTCTTAACCCCCATTTTGGCTGAATTTTTAGAGAATGCAAAAATATCCCATGGAAGTCGTAGTTATGCTGTTTACCTATCCAACGAATTGTCACACGCTAAGATTCAATGCAAATCGGCCACATTATGGCCTTCCTACTAAAAAAGGGTCGAAAACGAGTAATGTCCCAAATTAACGAGGATATTTTCTTAACCCCCATTTTGGCTGAATTTTTAGAGAATGCAAAAATATCCCATGGAAGTCATAGTTATGTTGTTTACCTATCCAACGAATTGTCACACGCTAAGATTCAATGCAAATCGGCCACATTATGGCCTTCCTAGTAAAAAAGGGTCGAAAACGAGTAATGTCCCAAATTAACGAGGAGATTTTCTTAACCTCCATTTTGGCTGAATTTTTAAAAAATGCAAAAATATCCCATGGAAGTCGTTGCTATGTTGTTTACCTATCCAACGAATTGTCCCATGCTAAGATTCAATACAAACCGGCCACTTTATGGCCTTCCTTATAAAAAAGGGTCGAAAACGAGTAATGTCAAAAATTAACGAGTATATTTTCTTAACCCCCATTTTGGCTGAATTTTTAGAGAATGCAAAAATATCCCATGGAAGTCGTAGTTATGCTGTTTACCTATCCAACGAATTGTCACACGCTAAGATTCAATGCAAATCGGCCACATTATGGCCTTCCTACTAAAAAAGGGTCGAAAACGAGTAATGTCCCAAATTAACGAGGATATTTTCTTAACCCCCATTTTGGCTGAATTTTTAGAGAATGCAAAAATATCCCATGGAAGTCATAGTTATGTTGTTTACCTATCCAACGAATTGTCACACGCTAAGATTCAATGCAAATCGGCCACATTATGGCCTTCCTAGTAAAAAAGGGTCGAAAACGAGTAATGTCCCAAATTAACGAGGAGATTTTCTTAACCTCCATTTTGGCTGAATTTTTAAAAAATGCAAAAATATCCCATGGAAGTCGTAGCTATGTTGTTTACCTATCCAACGAATTGTCCCATGCTAAGATTCAATACAAACCGGCCACTTTATGGCCTTCCTTATAAAAAAGGGTCGAAAACGAGTAATGTCCTAAATTAACGAGGGGATTTTCTTAACATCCATTTTGGCTGAATTTTTAGAGAATGCAAAAATATCCCATGGAAGTCGTAGTTATGTTGTTTACCTATCCAACGAATTGTCACACGCTAAGATTCAATGCAAATCGGCCACATTATGGCCTTCCTACTAAAAAAGGGTCGAAAACGAGTAATGTCCCAAATTAACGAGGATATTTTCTTAACCCCCATTTTGGCTGAATTTTTAGAGAATGCAAAAATATCCCATGGAAGTCATAGTTATGTTGTTTACCTATCCAACGAATTGTCACACGCTAAGATTCAATGCAAATCGGCCACATTATGGCCTTCCTACTAAAAAAGGGTCGAAAACGAGTAATGTCAAAAATTAACGAGGATATTTTCTTAACCCCCATTTTGGCTGAATTTTTAGAGAATGCAAAAATATCCCATGGAAGTCGTAGTTATGCTGTTTACCTATCCAACGAATTGTCACACGCTAAGATTCAATGCAAATCGGCCACATTATGGCCTTCCTACTAAAAAAGGGTCGAAAACGAGTAATGTCAAAAATTAACGAGGATATTTTCTTAACCTCCATTTTGGCTTAATTTTTAGAGAATGCAAAAATATCCCATGGAAGTCGTAGTTATGTTGTTTACCTATCCAACGAATTGTCACACGCTAAGATTCAATGCAAATCGGCCACATTATGGCCTTCCTACTAAAAAAGGGTCGAAAACGAGTAATGTCCCAAATTAACAAGGATATTTTCTTAACCCCCATTTTGGCTGAATTTTTAGAGAATGCAAAAATATCCCATGGAAGTCGTAGTTATGTTGTTTACCTATCCAACGAATTGTCACACGCTAAGATTCAATGCAAATCGGCCACATTATGGCCTTCCTACTAAAAAAGGGTCGAAAACGAGTAATGTCCCAAATTAACGAGGATATTTTCTTAACCCCCATTTTGGCTGAATTTTTAGAGAATGCAAAAATATCCCATGGAAGTCATAGTTATGTTGTTTACCTATCCAACGAATTGTCACACGCTAAGATTCAATGCAAATCGGCCACATTATGGCCTTCCTACTAAAAAAGGGTCGAAAACGAGTAATGTCAAAAATTAACGAGGATATTTTCTTAACCCCCATTTTGGCTGAATTTTTAGAGAATGCAAAAATATCCCGTGGAAGTCGTAGTTATGCTGTTTACCTATCCAACGAATTGTCACACGCTAAGATTCAATGCAAATCGGCCACATTATGGCCTTCCTACTAAAAAAGGGTCGAAAACGAGTAATGTCTAAAATTAACGAGGATATTTTCTTAACCTCCATTTTGGCTGAATTTTTAGAGAATGCAAAAATATCCCATGGAAGTCGTAGTTATGTTGTTTACCTATCCAACGAATTGTCACACGCTAAGATTCAATGCAAATCGGCCACATTATGGCCTTCCTACTAAAAAAGGGTCGAAAACGAGTAATGTCCCAAATTAACAAGGATATTTTCTTAACCCCCATTTTGGCTGAATTTTTAGAGAATGCAAAAATATCCCATGGAAGTCGTAGTTATGTTGTTTACCTATCCAACGAATTGTCACACGCTAAGATTCAATGTAAATCGGCCACATTATGGCCTTCCTACTAAAAAAGGGTCGAAAACGAGTAATGTCCCAAATTAACGACGATATTTTCTTAACCCCCATTTTGGCTGAATTTTTAGAGAATGCAAAAATATCCCATGGAAGTCGTAGTTATGTTGTTTACCTATCCAACGAATTGTCACACGCTAAGATTCAATGCAAATCGGCCACATTATGGCCTTCCTACTAAAAAAGGGTCGAAAACGAGTAATGTCAAAAATTAACGAGGATATTTTCTTAACCCCCATTTTGGCTGAATTTTTAGAGAATGCAAAAATATCCCATGGAAGTCGTAGTTATGCTGTTTACCTATCCAACGAATTGTCACACGCTAAGATTCAATGCAAATCGGCCACATTATGGCCTTCCTACTAAAAAAGGGTCGAAAACGAGTAATGTCAAAAATTAACGAGGATATTTTCTTAACCTCCATTTTGGCTTAATTTTTAGAGAATGCAAAAATATCCCATGGAAGTCGTAGTTATGTTGTTTACCTATCCAACGAATTGTCACACGCTAAGATTCAATGCAAATCGGCCACATTATGGCCTTCCTACTAAAAAAGGGTCGAAAACGAGTAATGTCCCAAATTAACAAGGATATTTTCTTAACCCCCATTTTGGCTGAATTTTTAGAGAATGCAAAAATATCCCATGGAAGTCGTAGTTATGTTGTTTACCTATCCAACGAATTGTCACACGCTAAGATTCAATGCAAATCGGCCACATTATGGCCTTCCTACTAAAAAAGGGTCGAAAACGAGTAATGTCCCAAATTAACGAGGATATTTTCTTAACCCCCATTTTGGCTGAATTTTTAGAGAATGCAAAAATATCCCATGGAAGTCATAGTTATGTTGTTTACCTATCCAACGAATTGTCACACGCTAAGATTCAATGCAAATCGGCCACATTATGGCCTTCCTACTAAAAAAGGGTCGAAAACGAGTAATGTCAAAAATTAACGAGGATATTTTCTTAACCCCCATTTTGGCTGAATTTTTAGAGAATGCAAAAATATCCCGTGGAAGTCGTAGTTATGCTGTTTACCTATCCAACGAATTGTCACACGCTAAGATTCAATGCAAATCGGCCACATTATGGCCTTCCTACTAAAAAAGGGTCGAAAACGAGTAATGTCTAAAATTAACGAGGATATTTTCTTAACCTCCATTTTGGCTGAATTTTTAGAGAATGCAAAAATATCCCATGGAAGTCGTAGTTATGTTGTTTACCTATCCAACGAATTGTCACACGCTAAGATTCAATGCAAATCGGCCACATTATGGCCTTCCTACTAAAAAAGGGTCGAAAACGAGTAATGTCCCAAATTAACAAGGATATTTTCTTAACCCCCATTTTGGCTGAATTTTTAGAGAATGCAAAAATATCCCATGGAAGTCGTAGTTATGTTGTTTACCTATCCAACGAATTGTCACACGCTAAGATTCAATGTAAATCGGCCACATTATGGCCTTCCTACTAAAAAAGGGTCGAAAACGAGTAATGTCCCAAATTAACGACGATATTTTCTTAACCCCCATTTTGGCTGAATTTTTAGAGAATGCAAAAATATCCCATGGAAGTCGTAGTTATGTTGTTTACCTATCCAACGAATTGTCACACGCTAAGATTCAATGCAAATCGGCCACATTATGGCCTTCCTACTAAAAAAGGGTCGAAAACGAGTAATGTCCCAAATTAACGACGATATTTTCTTAACCCCCATTTTGGCTGAATTTTTAGTGAATGCAAAAATATCCCATGGAAGTCATAGTTATGTTGTTTACCTATCCAACGAATTGTCACACGCTAAGATTCAATGCAAATCGGCCACATTATGGCCTTCCTAGTAAAAAAGGGTCGAAAACGAGTAATGTCCCAAATTAACGAGGAGATTTTCTTAACCTCGATTTTGGCTGAATTTTTAGAGAATGCAAAAATATCCCATGGAAGTCATAGTTATGTTGTTTACCAATCCAACGAATTGTCACACGCTAAGATTCAATGCAAATCGGCCACATTATGGCCTTCCTAGTAAAAAAGGGTCGAAAACGAGTAATGTCCCAAATTAACGAGGAGATTTTCTTAACCTCCATTTTGGCTGAATTTTTAAAAAATGCAAAAATATCCCATGGAAGTCGTAGCTATGTTGTTTACCTATCCAACGAATTGTCCCATGCTAAGATTCAATACAAACCGGCCACTTTATGGCCTTCCTTATAAAAAAGGGTCGAAAACGAGTAATGTCCCAAATTAACGAGGATATTTTCTTAACCCCCATTTTGGCTGAATTTTTAGAGAATGCAAAAATATCCCATGGAAGTCGTAGTTATGTTGTTTACCTATCCAACGAATTGTCACACGCTAAGATTCAATGCAAATCGGCCACATTATGGCCTTCCTACTAAAAAAGGGTCGAAAACGAGTAATGTCCCAAATTAACGAGGATATTTTCTTAACCCCCATTTTGGCTGAATTTTTAGAGAATGAAAAAATATCCCATGGAAGTCGTAGTTATGTTGTTTACCTATCCAACGAATTGTCACACGCTAAGATTCAATGCAAATCGGCCACATTATGGCCTTCCTACTAAAAAAGGGTCGAAAACGAGTAATGTCCCAAATTAACGAGGATATTTTCTTAACCCCCATTTTGGCTGAATTTTTAGAGAATGCAAAAATATCCCATGGAAGTCATAGTTATGTTGTTTACCTATCCAACGAATTGTCACACGCTAAGATTCAATGCAAATCGGCCACATTATGGCCTTCCTAGTAAAAAAGGGTCGAAAACGAGTAATGTCCCAAATTAACGAGGAGATTTTCTTAACCTCCATTTTGGCTGAATTTTTAAAAAATGCAAAAATATCCCATGGAAGTCGTAGCTATGTTGTTTACCTATCCAACGAATTGTCCCATGCTAAGATTCAATACAAACCGGCCACTTTATGGCCTTCCTTATAAAAAAGGGTCGAAAACGAGTAATGTCCTAAATTAACGAGGGGATTTTCTTAACCTCCATTTTGGCTGAATTTTTAGAGAATGCAAAAATATCCCATGGAAGTCGTAGTTATGTTGTTTACCTATCCAACGAATTGTCACACGCTAAGATTCAATGCAAATATGCCACATTATGGCCTTCCTAGTAAAGAAGGGTCGAAAACGAGTAATGTCCCAAATTAACGAGGAGATTTTCTTAACCTCCATTTTGGCTGAATTTTTAGAGAATGCAAAAAAATCCCATGGAAGTCGTAGCTATGTTGTTTACCTATCCAACAAATTGTCCCATGCTAAGATTCAATACAAACCGGCCACTTTATGGCCTTCCTTATAAAAAAGGGTCGAAAACGAGTAATGTCCTAAATTAACGAGGGGATTTTCTTAACCTCCATTTTGGCTGAATTTTTAGAGAATGCAAAAATATCCCATGGAAGTCGTAGTTATGTTGTTTACCTATCCAACGAATTGTCACACGCTAAGATTCAATGCAAATCGGCTACATTATGGCCTTCCTACTAAAAAAGGGTCGAAAACGAGTAATGTCCCAAATTAACGAGGATATTTTCTTAACCCCCATTTTGGCTGAATTTTTAGAGAATGCAAAAATATCCCATGGAAGTCGTAGTTATGTTGTTTACCTATCCAACGAATTGTCACACGCTAAGATTCAATGCAAATCGGCCACATTATGGCCTTCCTACTAAAAAAGGGTCGAAAACGAGTAATGTCCCAAATTAACGAGGATATTTTCTTAACTCCCATTTTGGCTGAATTTTTAGAGAATGCAAAAATATCCCATGGAAGTCATAGTTATGTTGTTTACCTATCCAACGAATTGTCACACGCTAAGATTCAATGCAAATCGGCCACATTATGGCCTTCCTAGTAAAAAAGGGTCGAAAACGAGTAATGTCCCAAATTAACGAGGAGATTTTCTTAAGCTCCATTTTGGCTGAATTTTTAAAAAATGCAAAAATATCCCATGGAAGTCGTAGCTATGTTGTTTACCTATCCAACGAATTGTCCCATGCTAAGATTCAATACAAACCGGCCACTTTATGGCCTTCCTTATAAAAAAGGGTCGAAAACGAGTAATGTCCTAAATTAACGAGGGGATTTTCTTAACCTCCATTTTGGCTGAATTTTTAGAGAATGCAAAAATATCCCATGGAAGTCGTAGTTATGTTGTTTACCTATCCAACGAATTGTCACACGCTTAGATTCAATGCAAATCGGCCACATTATGGCCTTCCTACTAAAAAAGGGTCGAAAACGAGTAATGTCCCAAATTAACGAGGATATTTTCTTAACCCCCATTTTGGCTGAATTTTTAGAGAATGCAAAAATATCCCATGGAAGTCATAGTTATGTTGTTTA
This sequence comes from Medicago sativa, assembly GCF_051527215.1. NCBI lineage: Eukaryota > Viridiplantae > Streptophyta > Magnoliopsida > Fabales > Fabaceae > Medicago > Medicago sativa. Next base: position 98,476,055 of record NC_140754.1, on the reverse strand, counting down.
CCAATCCAACGAATTGTCACACGCTAAGATTCAATGCAAATCGGCCACATTATGGCCTTCCTAGTAAAAAAGGGTCGAAAACGAGTAATGTCCCAAATTAACGAGGAGATTTTCTTAACCTCCATTTTGGCTGAATTTTTAAAAAATGCAAAAATATCCCATGGAAGTCGTAGCTATGTTGTTTACCTATCCAACGAATTGTCCCATGCTAAGATTCAATACAAACCGGCCACTTTATGGCCTTCCTTATAAAAAAGGGTCGAAAACGAGTAATGTCCTAAATTAACGAGGGGATTTTCTTAACCTCCATTTTGGCTGAATTTTTAGAGAATGCAAAAATATCCCATGGAAGTCGTAGTTATGTTGTTTACCTATCCAACGAATTGTCACACGCTTAGATTCAATGCAAATCGGCCACATTATGGCCTTCCTACTAAAAAAGGGTCGAAAACGAGTAATGTCCCAAATTAACGAGGATATTTTCTTAACCCCCATTTTGGCTGAATTTTTAGAGAATGCAAAAATATCCCTTGGAAGTCATAGTTATGTTGTTTACCTATCCAACGAATTGTCACACGCTAAGATTCAATGCAAATCGGCCACATTATGGCCTTCCTAGTAAAAAAGGGTCGAAAACGAGTAATGTCCCAAATTAACGAGGAGATTTTCTTAACCTCCATTTTGGCTGAATTTTTAAAAAATGCAAAAATATCCCATGGAAGTCGTAGCTATGTCGTTTACCTATCCAACGAATTGTCCCATGCTAAGATTCAATACAAACCGGCCACTTTATGGCCTTCCTTATAAAAAAGGGTCGAAAACGAGTAATGTCCTAAATTAACGAGGGGATTTTCTTAACCTCCATTTTGGCTGAATTTTTAGAGAATGCAAAAATATCCCATGGAAGTCGTAGTTATGTTGTTTACCTATCCAACGAATTGTCACACGCTTAGATTCAATGCAAATCGGCCACATTATGGCCTTCCTACTAAAAAAGGGTCGAAAACGAGTAATGTCCCAAATTAACGAGGATATTTTCTTAACCCCCATTTTGGCTGAATTTTTAGAGAATGCAAAAATATCCCATGGAAGTCATAGTTATGTTGTTTACCAATCCAACGAATTGTCACACGCTAAGATTCAATGCAAATCGGCCACATTATGGCCTTCCTAGTAAAAAAGGGTCGAAAACGAGTAATGTCCCAAATTAACGAGGAGATTTTCTTAACCTCCATTTTGGCTGAATTTTTAAAAAATGCAAAAATATCCCATGGAAGTCGTAGCTATGTTGTTTACCTATCCAACGAATTGTCCCATGCTAAGATTCAATACAAACCGGCCACTTTATGGCCTTCCTTATAAAAAAGGGTCGAAAACGAGTAATGTCCCAAATTAACGAGGATATTTTCTTAACCCCCATTTTGGCTGAATTTTTAGAGAATGCAAAAATATCCCATGGAAGTCGTAGTTATGTTGTTTACCTATCCAACGAATTGTCACACGCTAAGTTTCAATGCAAATCGGCCACATTATGGCCTTCCTACTAAAAAAGGGTCGAAAACGAGTAATGTCCCAAATTAACGAGGATATTTTCTTAACCCCCATTTTGGCTGAATTTTTAGAGAATGCAAAAATATCCCATGGAAGTCATAGTTATGTTGTTTACTTATCCAACGAATTGTCACACGCTAAGATTCAACGCAAATCGGCCACATTATGGCCTTCCTAGTAAAAAAGGGTCGAAAACGAGTAATGTCCCAAATTAACGCGGAGATTTTCTTAACCTCCATTTTGGCTGAATTTTTAAAAAATGCAAAAATATCCCATGGAAGTCGTAGCTATGTTGTTTACCTATCCAACAAATTGTCCCATGCTAAGATTCAATACAAACCGGCCACTTTATGGCCTTCCTTATAAAAAAGGGTCGAAAACGAGTAATGTCCTAAATTAACGAGGGGATTTTCTTAACCTCCATTTTGGCTGAATTTTTAGAGAATGCAAAAATATCCCATGGAAGTCGTAGTTATGTTGTTTACCTATCCAACGAATTGTCACACGCTAATATTCAATGCAAATATGCCACATCATGGCCTTCCTAGTAAAGAAGGGTCGAAAACGAGTAATGTCCCAAATTAACGAGGAGATTTTCTTAACCTCCATTTTGGCTGAATTTTTAGAGAATGCAAAAAAATCCCATGGAAGTCGTAGCTATGTTGTTTACCTATCCAACAAATTGTCCCATGCTAAGATTCAATACAAACCGGCCACTTTATGGCCTTCCTTATAAAAAAGGGTCGAAAACGAGTAATGTCCTAAATTAACGAGGGGATTTTCTTAACCTCCATTTTGGCTGAATTTTTAGAGAATGCAAAAATATCCCATGGAAGTCGTAGTTATGTTGTTTACCTATCCAACGAATTGTCACACGCTAAGATTCAATGCAAATCGGCCACATTATGGCCTTCCTACTAAAAAAGGGTCGAAAACGAGTAATGTCCCAAATTAACGAGGATATTTTCTTAACCCCCATTTTGGCTGAATTTTTAGAGAATGCAAAAATATCCCTTGGAAGTCATAGTTATGTTGTTTACCTATCCAACGAATTGTCACACGCTAAGATTCAATGCAAATCGGCCACATTATGGCCTTCCTAGTAAAAAAGGGTCGAAAACGAGTAATGTCCCAAATTAACGAGGAGATTTTCTTAACCTCCATTTTGGCTGAATTTTTAAAAAATGCAAAAATATCCCATGGAAGTCGTAGCTATGTCGTTTACCTATCCAACGAATTGTCCCATGCTAAGATTCAATACAAACCGGCCACTTTATGGCCTTCCTTATAAAAAAGGGTCGAAAACGAGTAATGTCCTAAATTAACGAGGGGATTTTCTTAACCTCCATTTTGGCTGAATTTTTAGAGAATGCAAAAATATCCCATGGAAGTCGTAGTTATGTTGTTTACCTATCCAACGAATTGTCACACGCTTAGATTCAATGCAAATCGGCCACATTATGGCCTTCCTACTAAAAAAGGGTCGAAAACGAGTAATGTCCCAAATTAACGAGGATATTTTCTTAACCCCCATTTTGGCTGAATTTTTAGAGAATGCAAAAATATCCCATGGAAGTCATAGTTATGTTGTTTACCAATCCAACGAATTGTCACACGCTAAGATTCAATGCAAATCGGCCACATTATGGCCTTCCTAGTAAAAAAGGGTCGAAAACGAGTAATGTCCCAAATTAACGAGGAGATTTTCTTAACCTCCATTTTGGCTGAATTTTTAAAAAATGCAAAAATATCCCATGGAAGTCGTAGCTATGTTGTTTACCTATCCAACGAATTGTCCCATGCTAAGATTCAATACAAACCGGCCACTTTATGGCTTTCCTTATAAAAAAGGGTCGAAAACGAGTAATGTCCCAAATTAACGAGGATATTTTCTTAACCCCCATTTTGGCTGAATTTTTAGAGAATGCAAAAATATCCCATGGAAGTCGTAGTTATGTTGTTTACCTATCCAACGAATTGTCACACGCTAAGATTCAATGCAAATCGGCCACATTATGGCCTTCCTACTAAAAAAGGGTCGAAAACGAGTAATGTCCCAAATTAACGAGGATATTTTCTTAACCCCCATTTTGGCTGAATTTTTAGAGAATGCAAAAATATCCCATGGAAGTCGTAGTTATGTTGTTTACCTATCCAACGAATTGTCACACGCTAAGATTCAATGCAAATCGGCCACATTATGGCCTTCCTACTAAAAAAGGGTCGAAAACGAGTAATGTCCCAAATTAACGAGGATATTTTCTTAACCCCCATTTTGGCTGAATTTTTAGAGAATGCAAAAATATCCCATGGAAGTCGTAGTTATGTTGTTTACCTATCCAACGAATTGTCACACGCTAAGATTCAATGCAAATCGGCCACATTATGGCCTTCCTACTAAAAAAGGGTCGAAAACGAGTAATGTCCCAAATTAACGAGGATATTTTCTTAACCCCCATTTTGGCTGAATTTTTAGAGAATGCAAAAATATCCCATGGAAGTCATAGTTATGTTGTTTACTTATCCAACGAATTGTCACACGCTAAGATTCAACGCAAATCGGCCACATTATGGCCTTCCTAGTAAAAAAGGGTCGAAAACGAGTAATGTCCCAAATTAACGAGGAGATTTTCTTAACCTCCATTTTGGCTGAATTTTTAAAAAATGCAAAAATATCCCATGGAAGTCGTAGCTATGTCGTTTACCTATCCAACGAATTGTCCCATGCTAAGATTCAATACAAACCGGCCACTTTATGGCCTTCCTTATAAAAAAGGGTCGAAAACGAGTAATGTCCTAAATTAACGAGGGGATTTTCTTAACCTCCATTTTGGCTGAATTTTTAGAGAATGCAAAAATATCCCATGGAAGTCGTAGTTATGTTGTTTACCTATCCAACGAATTGTCACACGCTTAGATTCAATGCAAATCGGCCACATTATGGCCTTCCTACTAAAAAAGGGTCGAAAACGAGTAATGTCCCAAATTAACGAGGATATTTTCTTAACCCCCATTTTGGCTGAATTTTTAGAGAATGCAAAAATATCCCATGGAAGTCATAGTTATGTTGTTTACCAATCCAACGAATTGTCACACGCTAAGATTCAATGCAAATCGGCCACATTATGGCCTTCCTAGTAAAAAAGGGTCGAAAACGAGTAATGTCCCAAATTAACGAGGAGATTTTCTTAACCTCCATTTTGGCTGAATTTTTAAAAAATGCAAAAATATCCCATGGAAGTCGTAGCTATGTTGTTTACCTATCCAACGAATTGTCCCATGCTAAGATTCAATACAAACCGGCCACTTTATGGCTTTCCTTATAAAAAAGGGTCGAAAACGAGTAATGTCCCAAATTAACGAGGATATTTTCTTAACCCCCATTTTGGCTGAATTTTTAGAGAATGCAAAAATATCCCATGGAAGTCGTAGTTATGTTGTTTACCTATCCAACGAATTGTCACACGCTAAGATTCAATGCAAATCGGCCACATTATGGCCTTCCTACTAAAAAAGGGTCGAAAACGAGTAATGTCCCAAATTAACGAGGATATTTTCTTAACCCCCATTTTGGCTGAATTTTTAGAGAATGCAAAAATATCCCATGGAAGTCGTAGTTATGTTGTTTACCTATCCAACGAATTGTCACACGCTAAGATTCAATGCAAATCGGCCACATTATGGCCTTCCTACTAAAAAAGGGTCGAAAACGAGTAATGTCCCAAATTAACGAGGATATTTTCTTAACCCCCATTTTGGCTGAATTTTTAGAGAATGCAAAAATATCCCATGGAAGTCGTAGTTATGTTGTTTACCTATCCAACGAATTGTCACACGCTAAGATTCAATGCAAATCGGCCACATTATGGCCTTCCTACTAAAAAAGGGTCGAAAACGAGTAATGTCCCAAATTAACGAGGATATTTTCTTAACCCCCATTTTGGCTGAATTTTTAGAGAATGCAAAAATATCCCATGGAAGTCATAGTTATGTTGTTTACTTATCCAACGAATTGTCACACGCTAAGATTCAACGCAAATCGGCCACATTATGGCCTTCCTAGTAAAAAAGGGTCGAAAACGAGTAATGTCCCAAATTAACGCGGAGATTTTCTTAACCTCCATTTTGGCTGAATTTTTAAAAAATGCAAAAATATCCCATGGAAGTCGTAGCTATGTTGTTTACCTATCCAACGAATTGTCCCATGCTAAGATTCAATACAAACCGGCCACTTTATGGCCTTCCTTATAAAAAAGGGTCGAAAACGAGTAATGTCCTAAATTAACGAGGGGATTTTCTTAACCTCCATTTTGGCTGAATTTTTAGAGAATGCAAAAATATCCCATGGAAGTCGTAGTTATGTTGTTTACCTATCCAACGAATTGTCACACGCTAAGATTCAATGCAAATATGCCACATCATGGCCTTCCTAGTAAAGAAGGGTCGAAAACGAGTAATGTCCCAAATTAACGAGGAGATTTTCTTAACCTCCATTTTGGCTGAATTTTTAGAGAATGCAAAAAAATCCCATGGAAGTCGTAGCTATGTTGTTTACCTATCCAACAAATTGTCCCATGCTAAGATTCAATACAAACCGGCCACTTTATGGCCTTCCTTATAAAAAAGGGTCGAAAACGAGTAATGTCCTAAATTAACGAGGGGATTTTCTTAACCTCCATTTTGGCTGAATTTTTAGAGAATGCAAAAATATCCCATGGAAGTCGTAGTTATGTTGTTTACCTATCCAACGAATTGTCACACGCTAAGATTCAATGCAAATCGGCCACATTATGGCCTTCCTACTAAAAAAGGGTCGAAAACGAGTAATGTCCCAAATTAACGAGGATATTTTCTTAACCCCCATTTTGGCTGAATTTTTAGAGAATGCAAAAATATCCCATGGAAGTCATAGTTATGTTGTTTACCTATCCAACGAATTGTCACACGCTAAGATTCAATGCAAATCGGCCACATTATGGCCTTCCTAGTAAAAAAGGGTCGAAAACGAGTAATGTCCCAAATTAACGAGGAGATTTTCTTAACCTCCATTTTGGCTGAATTTTTAAAAAATGCAAAAATATCCCATGGAAGTCGTAGCTATGTTGTTTACCTATCCAACGAATTGTCCCATGCTAAGATTCAATACAAACCGGCCACTTTATGGCCTTCCTTATAAAAAAGGGTCGAAAACGAGTAATGTCCTAAATTAACGAGGGGATTTTCTTAACCTCCATTTTGGCTGAATTTTTATAGAATGCAAAAATATCCCATGGAAGTCGTAGTTATGTTGTTTACCTATCCAACGAATTGTCACACGCTTAGATTCAATGCAAATCGGCCACATTATGGCCTTCCTACTAAAAAAGGGTCGAAAACGAGTAATGTCCCAAATTAACGAGGATATTTTCTTAACCCCCATTTTGGCTGAATTTTTAGAAAATGCAAAAATATCCCATGGAAGTCATAGTTATGTTGTTTACCAATCCAACGAATTGTCACACGCTAAGATTCAATGCAAATCGGCCACATTATGGCCTTCCTAGTAAAAAAGGGTCGAAAACGAGTAATGTCCCAAATTAACGAGGAGATTTTCTTAACCTCCATTTTGGCTGAATTTTTAAAAAATGCAAAAATATCCCATGGAAGTCGTAGCTATGTTGTTTACCTATCCAACGAATTGTCCCATGCTAAGATTCAATACAAACCGGCCACTTTATGGCCTTCCTTATAAAAAAGGGTCGAAAACGAGTAATGTCCCAAATTAACGAGGATATTTTCTTAACCCCCATTTTGGCTGAATTTTTAGAGAATGCAAAAATATCCCATGGAAGTCGTAGTTATGTTGTTTACCTATCCAACGAATTGTCACACGCTAAGATTCAATGCAAATCGGCCACATTATGGCCTTCCTACTAAAAAAGGGTCGAAAACGAGTAATGTCCCAAATTAACGAGGATATTTTCTTAACCCCCATTTTGGCTGAATTTTTAGAGAATGCAAAAATATCCCATGGAAGTCATAGTTATGTTGTTTACTTATCCAACGAATTGTCACACGCTAAGATTCAACGCAAATCGGCCACATTATGGCCTTCCTAGTAAAAAAGGGTCGAAAACGAGTAATGTCCCAAATTAACGCGGAGATTTTCTTAACCTCCATTTTGGCTGAATTTTTAAAAAATGCAAAAATATCCCATGGAAGTCGTAGCTATGTTGTTTACCTATCCAACGAATTGTCCCATGCTAAGATTCAATACAAACCGGCCACTTTATGGCCTTCCTTATAAAAAAGGGTCGAAAACGAGTAATATCCTAAATTAACGAGGGGATTTTCTTAACCTCCATTTTGGCTGAATTTTTAGAGAATGCAAAAATATCCCATGGAAGTCGTAGTTATGTTGTTTACCTATCCAACGAATTGTCACACGCTAAGATTCAATGCAAATATGCCACATCATGGCCTTCCTAGTAAAGAAGGGTCGAAAACGAGTAATGTCCCAAATTAACGAGGAGATTTTCTTAACCTCCATTTTGGCTGAATTTTTAGAGAATGCAAAAAAATCCCATGGAAGTCGTAGCTATGTTGTTTACCTATCCAACAAATTGTCCCATGCTAAGATTCAATACAAACCGGCCACTTTATGGCCTTCCTTATAAAAAAGGGTCGAAAACGAGTAATGTCCTAAATTAACGAGGGGATTTTCTTAACCTCCATTTTGGCTGAGTTTTTAGAGAATGCAAAAATATCCCATGGAAGTCGTAGTTATGTTGTTTACCTATCCAACGAATTGTCACACGCTAAGATTCAATGCAAATCGGCTACATTATGGCCTTCCTACTAAAAAAGGGTCGAAAACGAGTAATGTCCCAAATTAACGAGGATATTTTCTTAACCCCCATTTTGGCTGAATTTTTAGAGAATGCAAAAATATCCCATGGAAGTCGTAGTTATGTTGTTTACCTATCCAACGAATTGTCACACGCTAAGATTCAATGCAAATCGGCCACATTATGGCCTTCCTACTAAAAAAGGGTCGAAAACGAGTAATGTCCCAAATTAACGAGGATATTTTCTTAACCCCCATTTTGGCTGAATTTTTAGAGAATGCAAAAATATCCCATGGAAGTCGTAGTTATGTTGTTTACCTATCCAACGAATTGTCACACGCTAAGATTCAATGCAAATATGCCACATCATGGCCTTCCTTGTAAAGAAGGGTCGAAAACGAGTAATGTCCCAAATTAACGAGGAGATTTTCTTAACCTCCATTTTGGCTGAATTTTTAGAGAATGCAAAAAAATCCCATGGAAGTCGTAGCTATGTTGTTTACCTATCCAACAAATTGTCCCATGCTAAGATTCAATACAAACCGGCCACTTTATGGCCTTCCTTATAAAAAAGGGTCGAAAACGAGTAATGTCCTAAATTAACGAGGGGATTTTCTTAACCTCCATTTTGGCTGAATTTTTAGAGAATGCAAAAATATCCCATGGAAGTCGTAGTTATGTTGTTTACCTATCCAACGAATTGTCACACGCTAAGATTCAATGCAAATCGGCCACATTATGGCCTTCCTACTAAAAAAGGGTCGAAAACGAGTAATGTCCCAAATTAACGAGGATATTTTCTTAACCCCCATTTTGGCTGAATTTTTAGAGAATGCAAAAATATCCCATGGAAGTCATAGTTATGTTGTTTACCTATCCAACGAATTGTCACACGCTAAGATTCAATGCAAATCGGCCACATTATGGCCTTCCTAGTAAAAAAGGGTCGAAAACGAGTAATGTCCCAAATTAACGAGGAGATTTTCTTAACCTCCATTTTGGCTGAATTTTTAAAAAATGCAAAAATATCCCATGGAAGTCGTAGCTATGTTGTTTACCTATCCAACGAATTGTCCCATGCTAAGATTCAATACAAACCGGCCACTTTATGGCCTTCCTTATAAAAAAGGGTCAAAAACGAGTAATGTCCTAAATTAACGAGGGGATTTTCTTAACCTCCATTTTGGCTGAATTTTTAGAGAATGCAAAAATATCCCATGGAAGTCGTAGTTATGTTGTTTACCTATCCAACGAATTGTCACACGCTTAGATTCAATGCAAATCGGCCACATTATGGCCTTCCTACTAAAAAAGGGTCGAAAACGAGTAATGTCCCAAATTAACGAGGATATTTTCTTAACCCCCATTTTGGCTGAATTTTTAGAGAATGCAAAAATATCCCATGGAAGTCGTAGTTATGTTGTTTACCTATCCAACGAATTGTCACACGCTAAGATTCAATGCAAATCGGCCACATTATGGCCTTCCTACTAAAAAAGGGTCGAAAACGAGTAATGTCCCAAATTAACGAGGATATTTTCTTAACCCCCATTTTGGCTGAATTTTTAGAGAATGCAAAAATATCCAATGGAAGTCATAGTTATGTTGTTTACCTATCCAACGAATTGTCACACGCTAAGATTCAATGCAAATCGGCCACATTATGGCCTTCCTACTAAAAAAGGGTCGAAAACGAGTAATGTCCCAAATTAACGAGGAGATTTTCTTAACCTCCATTTTGGCTGAATTTTTAAAAAATGCAAAAATATCCCATGGAAGTCGTAGCTATGTTGTTTACCTATCCAACGAATTGTCCCATGCTAAGATTCAATACAAACCGGCCACTTTATGGCCTTCCTTATAAAAAAGGGTCGAAAACGAGTAATGTCCTAAATTAACGAGGGGATTTTCTTAACCTCCATTTTAGCTGAATTTTTAGAGAATGCAAAAATATCCCATGGAAGTCGTAGTTATGTTGTTTACCTATCCAACGAATTGTCACACGCTAAGATTCAATGCAAATATGCCACATCATGGCCTTCCTAGTAAAGAAGGGTCGAAAACGAGTAATGTCCCAAATTAACGAGGAGATTTTCTTAACCTCCATTTTGGCTGAATTTTTAGAGAATGCAAAAAAATCCCATGGAAGTCGTAGCTATGTTGTTTACCTATCCAACAAATTGTCCCATGCTAAGATTCAATACAAACCGGCCACTTTATGGCCTTCCTTATAAAAAAGGGTCGAAAACGAGTAATGTCCTAAATTAACGAGGGGATTTTCTTAACCTCCATTTTGGCTGAATTTTTAGAGAATGCAAAAATATCCCATGGAAGTCGTAGTTATGTTGTTTACCTATCCAACGAATTGTCACACGCTAAGATTCAATGCAAATCGGCTACATTATGGCCTTCCTACTAAAAAAGGGTCGAAAACGAGTAATGTCCCAAATTAACGAGGATATTTTCTTAACCCCCATTTTGGCTGAATTTTTAGAGAATGCAAAAATATCCCATGGAAGTCGTAGTTATGTTGTTTACCTATCCAACGAATTGTCACACGCTAAGATTCAATGCAAATCGGCCACATTATGGCCTTCCTACTAAAAAAGGGTCGAAAACGAGTAATGTCCCAAATTAACGAGGATATTTTCTTAACCCCCATTTTGGCTGAATTTTTAGAGAATGCAAAAATATCCCATGGAAGTCATAGTTATGTTGTTTACCTATCCAACGAATTGTCACACGCTAAGATTCAATGCAAATCGGCCACATTATGGCCTTCCTAGTAAAAAAGGGTCGAAAACGAGTAATGTCCCAAATTAACGAGGAGATTATCTTAACCTCCATTTTGGCTGAATTTTTAAAAAATGCAAAAATATCCCATGGAAGTCGTAGCTATGTTGTTTACTTATCCAACGAATTGTCCCATGCTAAGATTCAATACAAACCGGCCACTTTATGGCCTTCCTTATAAAAAAGGGTCGAAAACGAGTAATGTCCTAAATTAACGAGGGGATTTTCTTAACCTCCATTTTGGCTGAATTTTTAGAGAATGCAAAAATATCCCATGGAAGTCGTAGTTATGTTGTTTACCTATCCAACGAATTGTCACACGCTAAGATTCAATGCAAATCGGCCACATTATGGCCTTCCTACTAAAAAAGGGTCGAAAACGAGTAATGTCCCAAATTAACGAGGATATTTTCTTAACCCCCATTTTGGCTGAATTTTTAGAGAATGCAAAAATATCCCATGGAAGTCATAGTTATGTTGTTTACCTATCCAACGAATTGTCACACGCTAAGATTCAATGCAAATCGGCCACATTATGGCCTTCCTAGTAAAAAAGGGTCGAAAACGAGTAATGTCCCAAATTAACGAGGAGATTTTCTTAACCTCCATTTTGGCTGAATTTTTAAAAAATGCAAAAATATCCCATGGAAGTCGTAGCTATGTTGTTTACCTATCCAACGAATTGTCCCATGCTCAGATTCAATACAAACCGGCCACTTTATGGCTTTCCTTATAAAAAAGGGTCGAAAACGAGTAATGTCCTAAATTAACGAGGGGATTTTCTTAACCTCCATTTTGGCTGAATTTTTAGAGAATGCAAAAATATCCCATGGAAGTCGTAGTTATGTTGTTTACCTATCCAACGAATTGTCACACGCTTAGATTCAATGCAAATCGGCCACATTATGGCCTTCCTACTAAAAAAGGGTCGAAAACGAGTAATATCCCAAATTAACGAGGATATTTTCTTAACCCCCATTTTGGCTGAATTTTTAGAGAATGCAAAAATATCCCATGGAAGTCATAGTTATGTTGTTTACCAATCCAACGAATTGTCACACGCTAAGATTCAATGCAAATATGCCACATCATGGCCTTCCTAGTAAAGAAGGGTCGAAAACGAGTAATGTCCCAAATTAACGAGGAGATTTTCTTAACCTCCATTTTGGCTGAATTTTTAGAGAATGCAAAAAAATCCCATGGAAGTCGTAGCTATGTTGTTTACCTATCCAACAAATTGTCCCATGCTAAGATTCAATACAAACCGGCCACTTTATGGCCTTCCTTATAAAAAAGGGTCGAAAACGAGTAATGTCCTAAATTAACGAGGGGATTTTCTTAACCTCCATTTTGGCTGAATTTTTAGAGAATGCAAAAATATCCCATGGAAGTCGTAGTTATGTTGTTTACCTATCCAACGAATTGTCACACGCTAAGATTCAATGCAAATATGCCACATCATGGCCTTCCTAGTAAAGAAGGGTCGAAAACGAGTAATGTCCCAAATTAACGAGGAGATTTTCTTAACCTCCATTTTGGCTGAATTTTTAGAGAATGCAAAAAAATCCCATGGAAGTCGTAGCTATGTTGTTTACCTATCCAACAAATTGTCCCATGCTAAGATTCAATACAAACCGGCCACTTTATGGCCTTCCTTATAAAAAAGGGTCGAAAACGAGTAATGTCCTAAATTAACGAGGGGATTTTCTTAACCTTCATTTTGGCTGAATTTTTAGAGAATGCAAAAATATCCCATGGAAGTCGTAGTTATGTTGTTTACCTATCCAACGAATTGTCACACGCTAAGATTCAATGCAAATCGGCTACATTATGGCCTTCCTACTAAAAAAGGGTCGAAAACGAGTAATGTCCCAAATTAACGAGGATATTTTCTTAACCCCCATTTTGGCTGAATTTTTAGAGAATGCAAAAATATCCCATGGAAGTCGTAGTTATGTTGTTTACCTATCCAACGAATTGTCACACGCTAAGATTCAATGCAAATCGGCCACATTATGGCCTTCCTACTAAAAAAGGGTCGAAAACGAGTAATGTCCCAAATTAACGAGGATATTTTCTTAACCCCCATTTTGGCTGAATTTTTAGAGAATGCAAAAATATCCCATGGAAGTCATAGTTATGTTGTTTACCTATCCAACGAATTGTCACACGCTAAGATTCAATGCAAATCGGCCACATTATGGCCTTCCTAGTAAAAAAGGGTCGAAAACGAGTAATGTCCCAAATTAACGAGGAGATTATCTTAACCTCCATTTTGGCTGAATTTTTAAAAAATGCAAAAATATCCCATGGAAGTCGTAGCTATGTTGTTTACTTATCCAACGAATTGTCCCATGCTAAGATTCAATACAAACCGGCCACTTTATGGCCTTCCTTATAAAAAAGGGTCGAAAACGAGTAATGTCCTAAATTAACGAGGGGATTTTCTTAACCTCCATTTTGGCTGAATTTTTAGAGAATGCAAAAATATCCCATGGAAGTCGTAGTTATGTTGTTTACCTATCCAACGAATTGTCACACGCTAAGATTCAATGCAAATCGGCCACATTATGGCCTTCCTACTAAAAAAGGGTCGAAAACGAGTAATGTCCCAAATTAACGAGGATATTTTCTTAACCCCCATTTTGGCTGAATTTTTAGAGAATGCAAAAATATCCCATGGAAGTCATAGTTATGTTGTTTACCTATCCAACGAATTGTCACACGCTAAGATTCAATGCAAATCGGCCACATTATGGCCTTCCTAGTAAAAAAGGGTCGAAAACGAGTAATGTCCCAAATTAACGAGGAGATTTTCTTAACCTCCATTTTGGCTGAATTTTTAAAAAATGCAAAAATATCCCATGGAAGTCGTAGCTATGTTGTTTACCTATCCAACGAATTGTCCCATGCTCAGATTCAATACAAACCGGCCACTTTATGGCTTTCCTTATAAAAAAGGGTCGAAAACGAGTAATGTCCTAAATTAACGAGGGGATTTTCTTAACCTCCATTTTGGCTGAATTTTTAGAGAATGCAAAAATATCCCATGGAAGTCGTAGTTATGTTGTTTACCTATCCAACGAATTGTCACACGCTTAGATTCAATGCAAATCGGCCACATTATGGCCTTCCTACTAAAAAAGGGTCGAAAACGAGTAATATCCCAAATTAACGAGGATATTTTCTTAACCCCCATTTTGGCTGAATTTTTAGAGAATGCAAAAATATCCCATGGAAGTCATAGTTATGTTGTTTACCAATCCAACGAATTGTCACACGCTAAGATTCAATGCAAATCGGCCACATTATGGCCTTCCTAGTAAAAAAGGGTCGAAAACGAGTAATGTCCCAAATTAACGAGGAGATTTTCTTAACCTCCATTTTGGCTGAATTTTTAAAAAATGCAAAAATATCCCATGGAAGTCGTAGCTATGTTGTTTACCTATCCAACGAATTGTCCCATGCTAAGATTCAATACAAACCGGCCACTTTATGGCCTTCCTTATAAAAAAGGGTCGAAAACGAGTAATGTCCCAAATTAACGAGGATATTTTCTTAACCCCCATTTTGGCTGAATTTTTAGAGAATGCAAAAATATCCCATGGAAGTCGTAGTTATGTTGTTTACCTATCCAACGAATTGTCACACGCTAAGATTCAATGCAAATCGGCCACATTATGGCCTTCCTACTAAAAAAGGGTCTAAAACGAGTAATGTCCCAAATTAACGAGGATATTTTCTTAACCCCCATTTTGGCTGAATTTTTAGAGAATGCAAAAATATCCCATGGAAGTCATAGTTATGTTGTTTACTTATCCAACGAATTGTCACACGCTAAGATTCAACGCAAATCGGCCACATTATGGCCTTCCTAGTAAAAAAGGGTCGAAAACGAGTAATGTCCCAAATTAACGAGGAGATTTTCTTAACCTCCATTTTGGCTGAATTTTTAAAAAATGCAAAAATATCCCATGGAAGTCGTAGCTATGTTGTTTACCTATCCAACGAATTGTCCCATGCTAAGATTCAATGCAAATATGCCACATTATGGCCTTCCTAGTAAAGAAGGGTCGAAAACGAGTAATGTCCCAAATTAACGAGGAGATTTTCTAAACCTCCATTTTGGCTGAATTTTTAGAGAATGCAAAAAAATCCCATGGAAGTCGTAGCTATGTTGTTTACCTATCCAACAAATTGTCCCATGCTAAGATTCAATACAAACCGGCCACTTTATGGCCTTCCTTGTAAAAAAGGGTCGAAAACGAGTAATGTCCTAAATTAACGAGGGGATTTTCTTAACCTCCATTTTGGCTGAATTTTTAGAGAATGCAAAAATATCCCATGGAAGTCGTAGTTATGTTGTTTACCTATCCAACGAATTGTCACACGCTAAGATTCAATGCAAATCGGCTACATTATGGCCTTCCTACTAAAAAAGGGTCGAAAACGAGTAATGTCCCAAATTAACGAGGATATTTTCTTAACCCCCATTTTGGCTGAATTTTTAGAGAATGCAAAAATATCCCATGGAAGTCGTAGTTATGTTGTTTACCTATCCAACGAATTGTCACATGCTAAGATTCAATGCAAATCGGCCACATTATGGCCTTCCTAGTAAAAAAGGGTCGAAAACGAGTAATGTCCCAAATTAACGAGGAGATTTTCTTAACCTCCATTTTGGCTGAATTTTTAAAAAATGCAAAAATATCCCATGGAAGTCGTAGCTATGTTGTTTACCTATCCAACGAATTGTCCCATGCTAAGATTCAATACAAACCGGCCACTTTATGGCCTTCCTTATAAAAAAGGGTCGAAAACGAGTAATGTCCTAAATTAACGAGGGGATTTTCTTAACCTCCATTTTGGCTGAATTTTTAGAGAATGCAAAAATATCCCATGGAAGTCGTAGTTATGTTGTTTACCTATCCAACGAATTGTCACACGCTTAGATTCAATGCAAATCGGCCACATTATGGCCTTCCTACTAAAAAAGGGTCGAAAACGAGTAATGTCCCAAATTAACGAGGATATTTTCTTAACCCCCATTTTGGCTGAATTTTTAGAGAATGCAAAAATATCCCATGGAAGTCATAGTTATGTTGTTTACCAATCCAACGAATTGTCACACGCTAAGATTCAATGCAAATCGGCCACATTATGGCCTTCCTAGTAAAAAAGGGTCGAAAACGAGTAATGTCCCAAATTAACGAGGAGATTTTCTTAACCTCCATTTTGGCTGAATTTTTAAAAAATGCAAAAATATCCCATGGAAGTCGTAGCTATGTTGTTTACCTATCCAACGAATTGTCCCATGCTAAGATTCAATACAAACCGGCCACTTTATGGCCTTCCTTATAAAAAAGGGTCGAAAACGAGTAATGTCCCAAATTAACGAGGATATTTTCTTAACCCCCATTTTGGCTGAATTTTTAGAGAATGCAAAAATATCCCATGGAAGTCGTAGTTATGTTGTTTACCTATCCAACGAATTGTCACACGCTAAGATTCAATGCAAATCGGCCACATTATGGCCTTCCTACTAAAAAAGGGTCGAAAACGAGTAATGTCCCAAATTAACGAGGATATTTTCTTAACCCCCATTTTGGCTGAATATTTAGAGAATGCAAAAATATCCCATGGAAGTCATAGTTATGTTGTTTACTTATCCAACGAATTGTCACACGCTAAGATTCAACGCAAATCGGCCACATTATGGCCTTCCTAGTAAAAAAGGGTCGAAAACGAGTAATGTCCCAAATTAACGAGGAGATTTTCTTAACCTCCATTTTGGCTGAATTTTTAAAAAATGCAAAAATATCCCATGGAAGTCGTAGCTATGTTGTTTACCTATCCAACGAATTGTCCCATGCTAAGATTCAATGCAAATATGCCACATTATGGCCTTCCTAGTAAAGAAGGGTCGAAAACGAGTAATGTCCCAAATTAACGAGGAGATTTTCTAAACCTCCATTTTGGCTGAATTTTTAGAGAATGCAAAAAAATCCCATGGAAGTCGTAGCTATGTTGTTTACCTATCCAACAAATTGTCCCATGCTAAGATTCAATACAAACCGGCCACTTTATGGCCTTCCTTGTAAAAAAGGGTCGAAAACGAGTAATGTCCTAAATTAACGAGGGGATTTTCTTAACCTCCATTTTGGCTGAATTTTTAGAGAATGCAAAAATATCCCATGGAAGTCGTAGTTATGTTGTTTACCTATCCAACGAATTGTCACACGCTAAGATTCAATGCAAATCGGCTACATTATGGCCTTCCTACTAAAAAAGGGTCGAAAACGAGTAATGTCCCAAATTAACGAGGATATTTTCTTAACCCCCATTTTGGCTGAATTTTTAGAGAATGCAAAAATATCCCATGGAAGTCGTAGTTATGTTGTTTACCTATCCAACGAATTGTCACACGCTAAGATTCAATGCAAATCGGCCACATTATGGCCTTCCTAGTAAAAAAGGGTCGAAAACGAGTAATGTCCCAAATTAACGAGGAGATTTTCTTAACCTCCATTTTGGCTGAATTTTTAAAAAATGCAAAAATATCCCATGGAAGTCGTAGCTATGTTGTTTACCTATCCAACGAATTGTCCCATGCTAAGATTCAATACAAACCGGCCACTTTATGGCCTTCCTTATAAAAAAGGGTCGAAAACGAGTAATGTCCTAAATTAACGAGGGGATTTTCTTAACCTCCATTTTGGCTGAATTTTTAGAGAATGCAAAAATATCCCATGGAAGTCGTAGTTATGTTGTTTACCTATCCAACGAATTGTCACACGCTTAGATTCAATGCAAATCGGCCACATTATGGCCTTCCTACTAAAAAAGGGTCGAAAACGAGTAATGTCCCAAATTAACGAGGATATTTTCTTAACCCCCATTTTGGCTGAATTTTTAGAGAATGCAAAAATATCCCATGGAAGTCATAGTTATGTTGTTTACCAATCCAACGAATTGTCACACGCTAAGATTCAATGCAAATCGGCCACATTATGGCCTTCCTAGTAAAAAAGGGTCGAAAACGAGTAATGTCCCAAATTAACGAGGAGATTTTCTTAACCTCCATTTTGGCTGAATTTTTAAAAAATGCAAAAATATCCCATGGAAGTCGTAGCTATGTTGTTTACCTATCCAACGAATTGTCCCATGCTAAGATTCAATACAAACCGGCCACTTTATGGCCTTCCTTATAAAAAAGGGTCGAAAACGAGTAATGTCCCAAATTAACGAGGATATTTTCTTAACCCCCATTTTGGCTGAATTTTTAGAGAATGCAAAAATATCCCATGGAAGTCGTAGTTATGTTGTTTACATATCCAACGAATTGTCACACGCTAAGATTCAATCCAAATCGGCCACATTATGGCCTTCCTACTAAAAAAGGGTCGAAAACGAGTAATGTCCCAAATTAACGAGGATATTTTCTTAACCCCCATTTTGGCTGAATATTTAGAGAATGCAAAAATATCCCATGGAAGTCATAGTTATGTTGTTTACTTATCCAACGAATTGTCACACGCTAAGATTCAACGCAAATCGGCCACATTATGGCCTTCCTAGTAAAAAAGGGTCGAAAACGAGTAATGTCCCAAATTAACGCGGAGATTTTCTTAACCTCCATTTTGGCTGAATTTTTAAAAAATGCAAAAATATCCCATGGAAGTCGTAGCTATGTTGTTTACCTATCCAACGAATTGTCCCATGCTAAGATTCAATACAAACCGGCCACTTTATGGCCTTCCTTATAAAAAAGGGTCGAAAACGAGTAATGTCCTAAATTAACGAGGGGATTTTCTTAACCCCCATTTTGGCTGAATATTTAGAGAATGCAAAAATATCCCATGGAAGTCATAGTTATGTTGTTTACTTATCCAACGAATTGTCACACGCTAAGATTCAATGCAAATCGGCCACATTATGGCCTTCCTACTAAAAAAGGGTCGAAAACGAGTAATGTCCCAAATTAACGCGGAGATTTTCTTAACCTCCATTTTGGCTGAATTTTTAAAAAATGCAAAAATATCCCATGGAAGTCGTAGCTATGTTGTTTACCTATCCAACGAATTGTCCCATGCTAAGATTCAATACAAACCGGCCACTTTATGGCCTTCCTTATAAAAAAGGGTCGAAAACGAGTAATGTCCTAAATTAACGAGGGGATTTTCTTAACCTCCATTTTGGCTGAATTTTTAGAGAATGCAAAAAAATCCCATGGAAGTCGTAGCTATGTTGTTTACCTATCCAACAAATTGTCCCATGCTAAGATTCAATACAAACCGGCCACTTTATGGCCTTCCTTATAAAAAAGGGTCGAAAACGAGTAATGTCCTAAATTAACGAGGGGATTTTCTTAACCTCCATTTTGGCTGAATTTTTAGAGAATGCAAAAATATCCCATGGAAGTCGTAGTTATGTTGTTTACCTATCCAACGAATTGTCACACGCTAAGATTCAATGCAAATCGGCTACATTATGGCCTTCCTACTAAAAAAGGGTCGAAAACGAGTAATGTCCCAAATTAACGAGGATATTTTCTTAACCCCCATTTTGGCTGAATTTTTAGAGAATGCAAAAATATCCCATGGAAGTCGTAGTTATGTTGTTTACCTATCCAACGAATTGTCACACGCTAAGATTCAATGCAAATCGGCCACATTATGGCCTTCCTACTATAAAAGGGTCGAAAACGAGTAATGTCCCAAATTAACGAGGATATTTTCTTAACCCCCATTTTGGCTGAATTTTTAGAGAATGCAAAAATATCCCATGGAAGTCATAGTTATGTTGTTTACCTATCCAACGAATTGTCACACGCTAAGATTCAATGCAAATCGGCCACATTATGGCCTTCCTAGTAAAAAAGGGTCGAAAACGAGTAATGTCCCAAATTAACGAGGAGATTTTCTTAACCTCCATTTTGGCTGAATTTTTAAAAAATGCAAAAATATCCCATTTAAGTCGTAGCTTTGTTGTTTACCTATCCAACGAATTGTCCCATGCTAAGATTCAATACAAACCGGCCACTTTATGGCCTTCCTTATAAAAAAGGGTCGAAAACGAGTAATGTCCTAAATTAACGAGGGGATTTTCTTAACCTCCATTTTGGCTGAATTTTTAGAGAATGCAAAAATATCCCATGGAAGTCGTAGTTATGTTGTTTACCTATCAAACGAATTGTCACACGCTAAGATTCAATGCAAATCGGCCACATTATGGCCTTCGTACTAAAAAAGGGTCGAAAACGAGTAATGTCCCAAATTAACGAGTATATTTTCTTAACCCCCATTTTGGCTGAATTTTTAGAGAATGCAAAAATATCCCATGGAAGTCGTAGTTATGTTGTTTACCTATCCAACGAATTGTCACACGCTAAGATTCAATGCAAATCGGCCACATTATGGCCTTCCTACTAAAAAAGGGTCGAAAACGAGTAATGTCCCAAATTAACGAGGATATTTTCTTAACCCCCATTTTGGCTGAATTTTTAGAGAATGCAAAAATATCCCATGGAAGTCATAGTTATGTTGTTTACCTATCCAACGAATTGTCACACGCTAAGATTCAATGCAAATCGGCCACATTATGGCCTTCCTACTAAAAAAGAGGGAGAAGAAAAGAATAGCTCGTCAACACAAGCTAAATGAGGGAGAAGAGAGAAAAGTTCTTTGACAACTCAAGAGAACTTTTGGTGTGTGAAATTGTGAAGGATGAGAGCTCTATTTATAGGTTCTAAGGTTGATGAAAAATGGAAAATTGGTTTAATGCACTTTGATGGGGATTTGAATGAGATTGATGGTTTTGGAATGTGATTTGAATGAATTTTCAAATGGGAGAGTTGACATGTAAAAATGGCATGATTGGTGGCACACTTGAGAAAGGAAGAAAAAAAAAATTGGACCTTGAGACTATATTTTTTGACAATTTTTGGACTCATTAAAAAAGTTAATAAAAACCTAAAGAAGTAATTAAACGAAAAAATAAAAATAAAATGGCAAAATGGAAAATAAAAAAAAATATATAAAAATCAAGACTGAATAAAAATGAAAGATAAAAATAAAAACTAAAAGTTTAATAAAATAAGACTAATAAATAAAAAAAGTGAGAAGAGGTATTGATGATGAAACGCGTTCCTGATGAAAAATGGGAAGAAAGTTTTGACTCTGCACTGATTATGGCATGACTTGGAGGAAAAAATATTTTGGACCCCTGGACACTTAATTCTGGACTCATTGACACTTTGGTTTTTTTTTACTTGGACAATAAAATAAAAGTGACTAAAATAAAATATGAAAAAATGACTAATTAAAAGATAAAATAAAAATTGAAAATAAAAATAAAAATTATAAAATTAAATAAAAGATAGAAATAATAAAAAAACTAATAATAAAAATAAAGTGAGAAAAGGGCCCGAATCGGAACAAAAATGAGGTATTTTAAAATACCTTTCTGCCAAAATTTTCACTGAAAAGACAGAATATTCCGGGTCAGAGGACATGTGTCAGTGGGACCTTAGGTCAAAAATTGGAGTAAGACAAATGCAAATCGGCCACATTATGGCCTTCCTACTAAAAAAGGGTCGAAAACGAGTAATGTCCTAAATTAACGAGGAGATTTTCTTAACCTCCATTTTGGCTGAATTTTTAGAGAATGCAAAAATATCCCATGGAAGTCGTAGTTATGTTGTTTACCTATCCAACGAATTGTCACACGCTAAGATTCAATGCTGTCGCGTCATTTTTCGGAGATCAAGGCTATTTGATTAGCTTTTTGACTCACTAGTTATTTCACGACTGAACATTTAATTTTATTAAGAAAAAAGGGAAAAAAGTTCAAACACCCCATTTTGAAAAGATTTTAGGTTCGGGGGTTGGTTATATTTAGGGAAGGTATTAGCACCCTAAATATTCGTAGTACTCTACGAGAACCTCTTGATTTTATTTAACTTTTTGTACTATAAACTTGCTTGCTTTTTTTAAAAAAAAAAGAAACTTTGAAATGATTAAAAAAGGAAGACCTAATTATCTACATTTTATTGATTTGGAAGGACGAGTGTCCTCTGCCTACGTACCCGTGAGGGATCAAAACCTCGTAGTTCGGGGTTAAAAAAATGACGTTTGATTTGTTTTGTGTTTTTTATTGGTTTTGAAAAAAAGTTTTAAAATAAAAAGTCAAGTGGCAAATGAGAATTGGTTTGTATTTTTTATATTGAAAGAAAAATGGACTCAAGGTATGATTAAATTGATTGAAGTTTGCTTAAGAAATAAAATAAAAAAGAACGATCACTGAATTGAAAATCAAGGTTTATTATGAAAATATTTTTGTGATTTTTGTTATTTGAATGTTTTTGTTGTTTTGGAATATTAAATGAAAATTAAACTAACGGAGCAATAAAAATAAAAGCGCGTGGATTTTTGTAGTGACGTTGGGTCACCACAAAATCCCTAATCTATTTTTTTTTGTATTTTTTGATATATATAAAGCGGTAAAGAAATAAAAGACACACACACACACACACACACACTTTTCTCATTTATATTTACATTGGACCTAAATACATTCTAATTGCTGGATAATAAATGACAATAATTAAAATGCTAAATAGAAATAAAATAAAATGCTAAAAAGAATAAAATGCAAGAAAATAAAAGAAAGGGACAACCGGAGGGACAAAAATTACCGAAGGGACAAAATTCCGAAGGGACAAAAAAAAGAGGGAGAAGAAAAGAATAGCTCGTCAACACAAGCTAAATGAGGGAGAAGAGAGAAAAGTTCTTTGACAACTCAAGAGAACTTTTGGTGTGTGAAATTGTGAAGGATGAGAGCTCTATTTATAGGTTCTAAGGTTGATGAAAAATGGAAAATTGGTTTAATGCACTTTGATGGGGATTTGAATGAGATTGATGGTTTTGGAATGTGATTTGAATGAATTTTCAAATGGGAGAGTTGACATGTAAAAATGGCATGATTGGTGGCACACTTGAGAAAGGAAGAAAAAAAAAAAATTGGACCTTGAGACTATATTTTTTGACAATTTTTGGACTCATTAAAAAAGTTAATAAAAACCTAAAGAAGTAATTAAACGAAAAAATAAAAATAAAATGGCAAAATGGAAAATAAAAAAAATATATAAAAATCAAGACTGAATAAAAATGAAAGATAAAAATAAAAACTAAAAGTTTAATAAAATAAGACTAATAAATAAAAAAAGTGAGAAGAGGTATTGATGATGAAACGCGTTCCTGATGAAAAATGGGAAGAAAGTTTTGACTCTGCACTGATTATGGCATGACTTGGAGGAAAAAATATTTTGGACCCCTGTACACTTAATTCTGGACTCATTGACACTTTGGTTTTTTTTTACTTGGACAATAAAATAAAAGTGACTAAAATAAAATATGAAAAAATGACTAATTAAAAGATAAAATAAAAATTGAAAATAAAAATAAAAATTATAAAATTAAATAAAAGATAGAAATAATAAAAAAACTAATAATAAAAATAAAGTGAGAAAAGGGCCCGAATCGGAACAAAAATGAGGTATTTTAAAATACCTTTCTGCCAAAATTTTCACTGAAAAGACAGAATATTCCGGGTCAGAGGACATGTGTCAGTGGGACCTTAGGTCAAAAATTGGAGTAAGACAAATGCAAATCGGCCACATTATGGCCTTCCTACTAAAAAAGGGTCGAAAACGAGTAATGTCCCAAATTAACGAGGATATTTTCTTAACCCCCATTTTGGCTGAATTTTTAGAGAATGCAAAAATATCCCATGGAAGTCATAGTTATGTTGTTTACCTATCCAACGAATTGTCACACGCTAAGATTCAATGCAAATCGGCCACATTATGGCCTTCCTAGTAAAAAAGGGTCGAAAACGAGTAATGTCCCAAATTAACGAGGAGATTTTCTTAACCTCCATTTTGGCTGAATTTTTAAAAAATGCAAAAATATCCCATGGAAGTCGTAGCTATGTTGTTTACCTATCCAACGAATTGTCCCATGCTAAGATTCAATACAAACCGGCCACTTTATGGACTTCCTTATAAAAAAGGGTCGAAAACCAGTAATGTCCCAAATTAACGAGGATATTTTCTTAACCCCCATTTTGGCTGAATTTTTAGAGAATGCAAAAATATCCCATGGAAGTCGTAGTTATGTTGTTTACCTATCCAACGAATTGTCACACGCTAAGATTCAATGCTGTCGCGTCATTTTTCGGAGATCAAGGCTATTTGATTAGCTTTTTGACTCACTAGTTATTTCACGACTGAACATTTAATTTTATTAAGAAAAAAGGGAAAAAAGTTCAAACACCCCATTTTGAAAAGATTTTAGGTTCGGGGGTTGGTTATATTTAGGGAAGGTATTAGCACCCTAAATATTCGTAGTACTCTACGAGAACCTCTTGATTTTATTTAACTTTTTGTACTATAAACTTGCTTGCTTTTTTTTTTTAAAAAAAAAAAGAAACTTTGAAATGATTAAAAAAGGAAGACCTAATTATCTACATTTTATTGATTTGGAAGGACGAGTGTCCTCTGCCTACGTACCCGTGAGGGATCAAAACCTCGTAGTTCGGGGTTAAAAAAAATGACGTTTGATTTGTTTTGTGTTTTTTATTGGTTTTGAAAAAAGGTTTTAAAATAAAAAGTCAAGTGGCAAATGAGAATTGGTTTGTATTTTTTATATTGAAAGAAAAATGGTGTAATATCCCGCCTGTCAGTATCGGTATATTACCCGTTGACCGTGTCAGATGAATTTAATTCATGGAAAGTAAGTTATTGGAAATATTTTATGACATGCCAGCTATTTACGGGAAAATTATCTGTGTCGGATTTAACCCGTTTAAAGGCAAGGGCATAATGGTAATTTCACGTGGAAAAGATATTTAATTGGTTTTAACCCAAAAATATCTCATTTCCTATTCTCTTTCTCTCTCTTCAAATGTTGGCAAACTTTTTCTCCTCCTTCTCTCTACTCCATCGATCTCTCCTTCTTCTCTCCCTACCTCACCAATTCATCAAGTCTTCTTCATCAAGAATCATGTTCAAGTTTGGTTCTTCTATCATCCTACAAGAGATTGGTACCTTGAGGTAAGCTTCTTTCCACTTCTTCTCCTCTTTATAAGAAATTCAAGGTTAGGGTTTTGTTGTTTGGGAAAGAGGAAGCTAGAGCTTGCTTATGTTATGGTTTTCCCTTGTTCAAGGAAGTAATATGAAGTTGTAGTGAGATGATTTCACTATTTTTCCTTCTCAAGGGAAGTTTAAGAAAACTTAGGGTTTGGTTTGATCAAGAAGCTAAGGCTTTTGTTTTGTTAATTTAGGGCTTATAAGGATCCTATTTCATGGAGTTGGAGAGTGAAGCATGAAAACAACCTTGAAGTTGATTTTGTATTGAAGTCAAGAGTTATGTTTTGGCTCATGGTATGATGAAAGAGGTTTCAAGTTAGGTTTTCTTCAAGATCAAGAAATCATGGTGCTAAGGTTGCAAGAAAGAGCAATAAAATGGATTGGTCTAAGTCAAGGAAGTAAGTGTTCAAAGCTAAGGTTTTGGGTATGTTTGAACTTGGAGCTTGGAGTTGCTTCAAGATTATGATTAGGTGAGTTCCATAGCTAGTTTTTCCTACCCCTTTGGGATTATGATTATGCCATGTATGTTTAGTATGAATAACATGAAATTCTAGGGTTTATGTATTAGTCTAGTTGCCCCTTTTTATGTCATGCATGCTATACATGTTAATACTTGCCATATGCATGTTTTATAAGTTTCCAATGATCAAATATGTTCCAAAACACATAGAGACACTTGGTTTGAGGTTTTTGGGGCAAAAATACCAATTTTAAGTGTTCTGGGCTGTCCTAACTCGTCACGGCGAGTAATTACTCGCTATGGCAAGCTAGAACTGCGAATGGGGGGTCCTGCTCGCCCCCAACTCGCCATGGCGAGCTACCACTCGCCTCCCCAGCAAATCTACTCGCCTAGGCGAGTAAGACAGGGAGAAATCCCATTGTTTTGCTCGCTTCAGGCAGGCGTGGGGATTCGCGACGCAGTTTTCTCTGTGGTGTCTTTTTATGAATGTAAAACCCTCAAACCAAGGTCCTAAATGATGATCAAAGAAAGCATGATTTTTATGAGATGAGGCAAGTATCAAGCATGTTAGTAAGGCATGGCATACGAGAGGAACAAGTCATGAATTGGGTAGCAAAATATTCATTAAGCAAGGGAAAACTAGAGCCTCGACATAGTTGTCGAGAACTAGCTAGTTAGCAAGATCCCTAGAATGTTAAGACGCGAAGTATACTATCTTCGCACATGATTAAGAACTTACAAGCATGAACAAGTATGTATTTACCGATAATCGGATCGACTCAAGGGTCCGAGGTATTAAGCAAGCAAGTATGAATATGTTTAAGTTATATGTACGACAAGACCATGACTAATAAGTGTAGGTGGCATGTCTCTTGCTATCCACATCAGGGGGATACAAGGGGTTCTCATGATGAGAACGATTCAAGCCGTAAGGGACCCGCATGTCACCGAGTAAGCAAGATGTAGGTGTTCGTGTCTCTTGTTATCCACGCTAGGGGGATACGGGAGGTTCTTGACCTAAGGGGAACGGTTTAAGCCGCAAGGGACCCGCACGACACCGAGGGAGTCCGATGTACGTACATCGGTCATGTATGGGATTGATCTCGGGGTTACTCCACCCGGGACTATCCGTAAAATGAATCAAGATAATAATTGTTTGTTCAACGCTAACCTAATGAATGAACTTAGATACGTTTATGTACGATATGAATATGATTATGTTACTTATGATTATGATTATGATTATGATATGTTCACGGTCAAGCAAGAATGAATCCATGCACGTTTATGTTTAAGAACAAGAGCATTAGATGCTATATGACAAGTATAAGGCATGGAATAGAGCAAGTGAAGAGCATGATACCGACGACGATCTTAGGTTTCCCCTAATCGTCCGGTTAAGAGTCGTGTCATGATTATGTTATGTTTAGGCCTCGATACATAAAGTGTATTCTTGGCAACGCGGTTCTAGGTTCCCCTCAACCGCCATGACACGTATAGGATGAGAAGCCTATAACAAGTGAGATAAAACTATGACGGCTCTAGTATGCACTACCGTCTAAGTATGCAAATCCCCACACACGTATAATCAACCGTCAGGTTGTAATGTAGACACGAGGTGACCGTAGGTTTCCCCTTGAGGTTGCCTATAGCCTAGGATTTAGGGGAACTCACTGAGACATTATGTCTCATCCCAATCCTTATTTGTTTCAGATAAGCAGGATGTTATGCATGTTCGGAGCCGGATGGATATTACGTCAAGGGTTCGTTCGTAAAGCTGCAGGACGTTATGGACATCAAGGATGTAGTTTTATGTATGGATTGAGTTGTATTGTATTATGCTTTATACGAACGTGACTTGATGTAAATATTATTCATTCGAAGAAATTTTATGTTGTATATTTTAATGTATCCAGTACTAATATTAACGCACGTGCCAGACTTTCTAGATACGTCTGGTATGGGTGTTACAATTGGTATCAGAGCAGGTCGATTCAGACCGTGCCTTGGGTCATTAAATTACAACTAAGGAAGTGGGACCATTGGGTTCCGGGTAAATGTTCTAGTTGTTATTGTTAGTTGAGCCTGATCAACTCAATTTAGCCTTCAACAGTTAGAACGGATGCCTGAGAGCTGAATAGGACCCAGGAGGAACGAAGTATGTGATGAAGAAGTTTTATCGTGCCAAAAGGTGGCCGGTGAACTAATCAGGTACAAGTGTGAATCCTCCGGGAATGTAAGGCATGTTAAGAAGGGACGTTCCGACAATGTCGGGTAAGATGTTAGTGATCTTTCAGGTACCCGAAAGTGAAGTTCAGGACATGTAAGTTATCAAGTTGCGTTAAGTGGGATGTATGAGGTAAGCTATTCGTAGCGGAGAAAGTTATATGTTATCAGGATTAAGGCATTGATTTCCGACATGCCAAGAATTGTATCGAAAAGGTTGAAGTTGCCATGCCTACGTTATAGAATGTTTTATGATGCTAGGAATGAATGATGTGCATTGGTTACTTGAAAAAAAAAATAGATAGTTGGAGAAACTCACCAATAGCGAACTTGGAACGAAATTTTCTGTTTTTATGAAATTTAACCGTTCGTTCCAGAGGTTTGCAATGACTATTGGGGAGATGTCTTCACAATAGTATTTTATGTGATGAAAAATCTTTTGTGACATCAAGTGATGAAAGCATATCATATCCTAAGATTTTTAAGGAAAAGGACATGGGCAACCATCAACGAAATCGATACGGTTTAAGGTAGCTTTGGAGGTTAATATGTCAAGAGTCAAGAACGAGCTAAGATCAGGAGTATAGAAGTGCCGGCAATTAGAAGGAAAGTCACAGATGTTTATGCATGAGGTATGAAGTAAGAAGTTAAAGTGGTGCTAAGTTATGAGGAATCACAAGGTTCACTGATTATGTGGAATTATGACGTATCGCTCGAACCTATGTTTTGCTTAATTAACTTGCTAAGGCTCATTATGAAATTGAACTATCAGGTTTAAAGGGATTTTAAAAAAGAATTACGCGTATGGGTGATTGAAGTTGACATTTTGGAAATTCACAAGAGATTTCTAGGAACCGGTTTGCTACGACACTCGTAGAGCGGGCTAGACTTATTAGAGTCTAGGATTGGTGGCACGTATGTGTTATCAACTCGTTCTATGATTTTAGAGTAACGACCGGGGGCCTAAACTCAGTATTTGTATACAGTAGAAAATCATCAACGTCAATGACCTGTGCGCTAGCTTACAAAGTTTTCTTTTAAAAGAAAAATCAACGAGCAAGCATTGTTATGATTAAGCAAAATATAGTATGCGAGGATGCGAAGGTACAAGGATTAGATGTTCAAGAAGAATATGTTCAAGTGTTATATGAGTTTGTCAAAGGAATTTGAGTTGCTTGGAAACAGGTTCAATTATGATATGTATGGTAAATGTAACCAGCAAGAACGTAAGGTTTACCCCCAAGTCAAGTATTATGAGCATAAGATAAGTTATCACAAGTTTTGAATGTACAAGACAAGTGTAAGGTTGTGATGTTGGTTGTAACATGAAAGATTTTGAGGATAATTCAAGAAGTGAGTATTCAAGCTGATAAGCATGAATTGAAGTCTCAATTGCTCTAACGGAATAGGGTATTAGTTTAAGCCAACCGGTGGGAATCAGAGTAGCGCCATGGAAGCTAATCGATTAATCATGAAATATGGAAGTTTAGTATGAAAGAATGTTCGATTGGTAACACAAGTTAATGTCAAGTGGGTCAAGGATCTTCTTGGTTTATATCATGTATTAAAATGTGTATGATGTATGTATATCAGTTAAGAAGGTAAAAATTCACCTTTGAAGTTTAAGTATGTTATTGTGTAGGGAGATGCGACTCTCGAGATTGTGCAATGAGAATCATACTCTCGTATGCAATACTTGTTGGGTGAAAACGATACTTGTTAAGACATGTTAAGTCATGATTTTATAATTTTTAAAAGTTAAGATTGGTATGAAGGAACTTGGGAACGATGTTTATTTTAAAACTCGTGGAATTATACATTTTCGAAACTGATGAGATACGTCGTAAGCAAACTTACTTAAGGCGTACAAACTTCAGGACCAACTTGTCGTGGGCAAGTTTTGGGCGAGTTGTAAAATCTTTTTCAAATATAGAAACTCGTCCGGTGGTTCTGTAGTACCATTACAAATTCAGTTTTGGGAATGATAAAATCTTTTTAGTCATGTGTATATTCGTTCCAAGAACCTGAATACCAAAGTTTAAGAAAAAGTTTCCTTAAGAAAGATTTTAGAACACGTATCGTTATCATTTAACAAGAGGTGGCACTTGAAAGTATGCACATATTATGGAAACGACAATGTTCGTATAAAGTTAATATCCTACGGGATACACGGAGATATGTTAAGAATGTATGATGTATGTGCAAGTAAATTTGCTAGGAAGTTTCAAGAACATGTTAACCACAATGTTGGATGTTAGATTGTCAGATAAAGTAACAATTTGATTTCACTTCTTGTGTAAAGCTATATGAGATACCCATGAGTTCGGGTGCGATAAGATGCAATGAGATTGCAATGAAATTGGAAGATTTCTCAAGGCTCTGGAAAGAAATAAGAGATTCGTGGAATCATCTATACGAGTAAAGAATGTAAGAGGCATAAGTCGCAAAATGCGGTAAGAAAGATTATGTATGCATGAAAAGATGTTTTAAAGTTACAAGTAAGCACTGCAGGGCAAACCTGGTTTTCGGTAGGATTCCAGTTAAAAAGCAAATCCTGAGTGTTCATGTTTATGATAAGATATCTTTATGAATGGTTCATGCTAATCGGATAAGATACGAGTCCGAGATAATAATACGTCTATGTGTAGCAAGGTAAGTTCTGAATCATGATGTACTAAGATAACCCTATGTATGAGTGGTATTAATAACAAGAAAGCTATATGCTTATGTATGTGAATCGAGAAACAGGACGAAAAACAAACAATGATGAACTTCTTGGATATGTATGAATAAGAAATGTATGGCTCAGACCATAGATGGTAAGTTTTTGTCATGATGATTGGTAGTCAGTCTCTAAATTTCGAGGACGAAATTTTTTTAAGGGGGGTAGAATGTAATATCCCGCCTGTCAGTATCGGTATATTACCCGTTGACCGTGTCAGATGAATTTAATTCATGGAAAGTAAGTTATTGGAAATATTTTATGACATGCCAGCTATTTACGGGAAAATTATCTGTGTCGGATTTAACCCGTTTAAAGGCAAGGGCATAATGGTAATTTCACGTGGAAAAGATATTTAATTGGTTTTAACCCAAAAATATCTCATTTCCTATTCTCTTTCTCTCTCTTCAAATGTTGGCAAACTTTTTCTCCTCCTTCTCTCTACTCCATCGATCTCTCCTTCTTCTCTCCCTACCTCACCAATTCATCAAGTCTTCTTCATCAAGAATCATGTTCAAGTTTGGTTCTTCTATCATCCTACAAGAGATTGGTACCTTGAGGTAAGCTTCTTTCCACTTCTTCTCCTCTTTATAAGAAATTCAAGGTTAGGGTTTTGTTGTTTGGGAAAGAGGAAGCTAGAGCTTGCTTATGTTATGGTTTTCCCTTGTTCAAGGAAGTAATATGAAGTTGTAGTGAGATGATTTCACTATTTTTCCTTCTCAAGGGAAGTTTAAGAAAACTTAGGGTTTGGTTTGATCAAGAAGCTAAGGCTTTTGTTTTGTTAATTTAGGGCTTATAAGGATCCTATTTCATGGAGTTGGAGAGTGAAGCATGAAAACAACCTTGAAGTTGATTTTGTATTGAAGTCAAGAGTTATGTTTTGGCTCATGGTATGATGAAAGAGGTTTCAAGTTAGGTTTTCTTCAAGATCAAGAAATCATGGTGCTAAGGTTGCAAGAAAGAGCAATAAAATGGATTGGTCTAAGTCAAGGAAGTAAGTGTTCAAAGCTAAGGTTTTGGGTATGTTTGAACTTGGAGCTTGGAGTTGCTTCAAGATTATGATTAGGTGAGTTCCATAGCTAGTTTTTCCTACCCCTTTGGGATTATGATTATGCCATGTATGTTTAGTATGAATAACATGAAATTCTAGGGTTTATGTATTAGTCTAGTTGCCCCTTTTTATGTCATGCATGCTATACATGTTAATACTTGCCATATGCATGTTTTATAAGTTTCCAATGATCAAATATGTTCCAAAACACATAGAGACACTTGGTTTGAGGTTTTTGGGGCAAAAATACCAATTTTAAGTGTTCTGGGCTGTCCTAACTCGCCACGGCGAGTAATTACTCGCTATGGCGAGCTAGAACTGCGAATGGGGGGTCCTGCTCGCTCCCAACTCGCCATGGCGAGCTACCACTCGCCTCCCCAGCAAATCTACTCGCCTAGGCGAGTAAGACAGGGAGAAATCCCATTGTTTTGCTCGCTTCAGGCAGGCGTGGGGATTCGCGACGCAGTTTTCTCTGTGGTGTCTTTTTATGAATGTAAAACCCCCAAACCAAGGTCCTAAATGATGATCAAAGAAAGCATGATTTTTATGAGATGAGGCAAGTATCAAGCATGTTAGTAAGGCATGGCATACGAGAGGAACAAGTCATGAATTGGGTAGCAAAATATTCATTAAGCAAGGGAAAACTAGAGCCTCGACATAGTTGTCGAGAACTAGCTAGTTAGCAAGATCCCTAGAATGTTAAGACGCGAAGTATACTATCTTCGCACATGATTAAGAACTTACAAGCATGAACAAGTATGTATTTACCGATAATCGGATCGACTCAAGGGTCCGAGGTATTAAGCAAGCAAGTATGAATATGTTTAAGTTATATGTACGACAAGACCATGACTAATAAGTGTAGGTGGCATGTCTCTTGCTATCCACATCAGGGGGATACAAGGGGTTCTCATGATGAGAACGATTCAAGCCGTAAGGGACCCGCATGTCACCGAGTAAGCAAGATGTAGGTGTTCGTGTCTCTTGTTATCCACGCTAGGGGGATACGGGAGGTTCTTGACCTAAGGGGAACAGTTTAAGCCGCAAGGGACCCGCACGACACCGAGGGAGTCCGATGTACGTACATCGGTCATGTATGGGATTGATCTCGGGGTTACTCCACCCGGGACTATCCGTAAAATGAATCAAGATAATAATTGTTTGTTCAACGCTAACCTAATGAATGAACTTAGATACGTTTATGTACGATATGAATATGATTATGTTACTTATGATTATGATTATGATTATGATATGTTCACGGTCAAGAAAGAATGAATCCATGCACGTTTATGTTTAAGAACAAGAGCATTAGATGCTATATGACAAGTATAAGGCATGGAATAGAGCAAGTGAAGAGCATGATACCGACAACGATCTTAGGTTTCCCCTAATCGTCCGGTTAAGAGTCGTGTCATGATTATGTAATGTTTAGGCCTCGATACATAAAGTGTATTCTTGGCAACGCGGTTCTAGGTTCCCCTCAACCGCCATGACACGTATAGGATGAGAAGCCTATAACAAGTGAGATAAAACTATGACGGCTCTAGTATGCACTACCGTCTAAGTATGCAAATCCCCACACACGTATAATCAACCGTCAGGTTGTAATGTAGACACGAGGTGACCGTAGGTTTCCCCTTGAGGTTGCCTATAGCCTAGGATTTAGGGGAACTCACTGAGACATTATGTCTCATCCCAATCCTTATTTGTTTCAGATAAGCAGGATGTTATGCATGTTCGGAGCCGGATGGATATTACGTCAAGGGTTCGTTCGTAAAGCTGCAGGACGTTATGGACATCAAGGATGTATTTTTATGTATGGATTGAGTTGTATTGTATTATGCTTTATACGAACGTGACTTGATGTAAATATTATTCATTCGAAGAAATTTTATGTTGTATATTTTAATGTATCCAGTACTAATATTAACGCACGTGCCAGACTTTCTAGATACGTCTGGTATGGGTGTTACAAATGGACTCAAGGTATGATTAAATTGATTGAAGTTTGCTTAAGAAATAAAATAAAAAAGAACGATCACTGGATTGAAAATCAAGGTTTATTATGAAAATATTTTTGTGATTTTTGTTATTTGAATGTTTTTGTTGTTTTGGAATATTAAATGAAAATTAAACTAACGGAGCAATAAAAATAAAAGCGCGTGGATTTTTGTAGTGACGTTGGGTCACCACAAAATCCCTAATCTATTTTTTTTTGTATTTTTTGATATATATAAAGCGGTAAAGAAATAAAAGACACACACACACACACACACACACTTTTCTCATTTATATTTACATAGGACCTAAATACATTCTAATTGCTGGAAAATAAATGACAATAATTAAAATGCTAAATAGAAATAGAATAAAATGCTAAAAAGAATAAAATGCAAGAAAATAAAAGAAAGGGACAACCGGAGGGACAAAAATTACCGAAGGGACAAAATTCCGAAGGGACAGAAAAAAGAGGGAGAAGAAAAGAATAGCTCGTCAACACAAGCTAAATGAGGGAGAAGAGAGAAAAGTTCTTTGACAACTCAAGAGAACTTTTGGTGTGTGAAATTGTGAAGGATGAGAGCTCTATTTATAGGTTCTAAGGTTGATGAAAAAT
This sequence comes from Medicago sativa, assembly GCF_051527215.1. Lineage (NCBI taxonomy): Eukaryota > Viridiplantae > Streptophyta > Magnoliopsida > Fabales > Fabaceae > Medicago > Medicago sativa. The sequence continues at coordinate 98,441,659 of NC_140754.1, read as the reverse complement.
GGAAAATTGGTTTAATGCACTTTGATGGGGATTTGAATGAGATTGATGGTTTTGGAATGTGATTTGAATGAATTTTCAAATGGGAGAGTTGACATGTAAAAATGGCATGATTGGTGGCACACTTGAGAAAGGAAGAAAAAAAAAAAATTGGACCTTGAGACTATATTTTTTGACAATTTTTGGACTCATTAAAAAAGTTAATAAAAACCTAAAGAAGTAATTAAACGAAAAAATAAAAATAAAATGGCAAAATGGAAAATAAAAAAAAATATATAAAAATCAAGACTGAATAAAAATGAAAGATAAAAATAAAAACTAAAAGTTTAAAAAAATAAGACTAATAAATAAAAAAAGTGAGAAGAGGTATTGATGATGAAACGCATTCCTGATGAAAAATGGGAAGAAAGTTTTGACTATGCACTGATTATGGCATGACTTGGAGGAAAAAATATTTTGGACCCCTGGACACTTAATTCTGGACTCATTGACACTTTGGTTTTTTTTTACTTGGACAATAAAATAAAAGTGACTAAAATAAAATATGAAAAAATGACTAATTAAAAGATAAAATAAAAATTGAAAATAAAAATAAAAATTATAAAATTAAATAAAAGATAGAAATAATAAAAAAACTAATAATAAAAATAAAGTGAGAAAAGGGCCCGAATCGGAACAAAAATGAGGTATTTTAAAATACCTTTCTGCCAAAATTTTCACTGAAAAGACAGAATATTCCGGGTCAGAGGACATGTGTCAGTGGGACCTTAGGTCAAAAATTGGGGTAAGACAAATGAAAATCGGCCACATTATGGCCTTCCTACTAAAAAAGGGTCGAAAACGAGTAATGTCCCAAATTAACGAGGATATTTTCTTAACCCCCATTTTGGCTGAATTTTTAGAGAATGCAAAAATATCCCATGGAAGTCATATTTATGTTGTTTACCTATCCAACGAATTGTCACACGCTAAGATTCAATGCAAATCGGCCACATTATGGCCTTCCTAGTAAAAAAGGGTCGAAAACGAGTAATGTCTCAAATTAACGAGGAGATTTTCTTAACCTCCATTTTGGCTGAATTTTTAAAAAATGCAAAAATATCCCATGGAAGTCGTAGCTATGTTGTTTACCTATCCAACGAATTGTCCCATGCTAAGATTCAATACAAACCGGCCACTTTATGGCCTTCCTTATAAAAAAGGGTCGAAAACGAGTAATGTCCCAAATTAACGAGGATATTTTCTTAACCCCCATTTTGGCTGAATTTTTAGAGAATGCAAAAATATCCCATGGAAGTCGTAGTTATGTTGTTTACCTATCCAACGAATTGTCACACGCTAAGATTCAATGCTGTCGCGTCATTTTTCGGAGATCAAGGCTATTTGATTAGCTTTTTGACTCACTAGTTATTTCACGACTGAACATTTAATTTTATTAAGAAAAAAGGGAAAAAAGTTCTAACACCCCATTTTGAAAAGATTTTAGGTTCGGGGGTTGGTTATATTTAGGGAAGGTATTAGCACCCTAAATATTCGTAGTACTCTACGAGAACCTCTTGATTTTATTTAACTTTTTGTACTATAAACTTGCTTGCTTTTTTTTTTAAAAAAAAAAAAGAAACTTTGAAATGATTAAAAAAGGAAGACCTAATTGTCTACATTTTATTGATTTGGAAGGACGAGTGTCCTCAGCCTACGTACCCGTGAGGGATCAAAACCTCGTAGTTCGGGGTTAAAAAAAATGACGTTTGATTTGTTTTGTGTTTTTTATTGGTTTTGAAAAAAGGTTTTAAAATAAAAAGTCAAGTGGCAAATGAGAATTGGTTTGTATTTTTTATATTGAAAGAAAAATGGACTCAAGGTATGATTAAATTGATTGAAGTTTGCTTAAGAAATAAAATAAAAAAGAACGATCACTGGATTGAAAATCAAGGTTTATTATGAAAATATTTTTGTGATTTTTGTTATTTGAATGTTTTTGTTGTTTTGGAATATTAAATGAAAATTAAACTAACGGAGCAATAAAAATAAAAGCGCGTGGATTTTTGTAGTGACGTTGGGTCACCACAAAATCCCTAATCTATTTTGTTTTGTATTTTTTGATATATATAAAGCGGTAAAGAAATAAAAGACACACACACACACACACACACACACACACTTTTCTCATTTATATTTACATTGGACCTAAATACATTCTAATTGCTGGAAAATAAATGACAATAATTAAAATGCTAAATAGAAATAAAATAAAATGCTAAAAAGAATAAAATGCAAGAAAATAAAAGAAAGGGACAACCGGAGGGACAAAAATTACCGAAGGGACAAAATTCCGAAGGGACAGAAAAAAGAGGGAGAAGAAAAGAATAGCTCGTCAACACAAGCTAAATGAGGGAGAAGAGAGAAAAGTTCTTTGAAAACTCAAGAGAACTTTTGGTGTGTGAAATTGTGAAGGATGAGAGCTCTATTTATAGGTTCTAAGGTTGATGAAAAATGGAAAATTGGTTTAATGCACTTTGATGGGGATTTGAATGAGATTGATGGTTTTGGAATGTGATTTGAATGCATTTTCAAATGGGAGAGTTGACATGTAAAAATGGCATGATTGGTGGCACACTTGAGAAAGGAAGAAAAAAAAAAAATTGGACCTTGAGACTATATTTTTTGACAATTTTTGGACTCATTAAAAAAGTTAATAAAAACCTAAAGAAGTAATTAAACGAAAAAATAAAAATAAAATGGCAAAATGGAAAATAAAAAAAAATATATAAAAATCAAGACTGAATAAAAATGAAAGATAAAAATAAAAACTAAAAGTTTAAAAAAATAAGACTAATAAATAAAAAAAGTGAGAAGAGGTATTGATGATGAAACGCGTTCCTGATGAAAAATGGGAAGAAAGTTTTGACTATGCACTGATTATGGCATGACTTGGAGGAAAAAATATTTTGGACCCCTGGACACTTAATTCTGGACTCATTGACACTTTGGTTTTTTTTTACTTGGACAATAAAATAAAAGTGACTAAAATAAAATATGAAAAAATGACTAATTAAAAGATAAAATAAAAATTGGAAATAAAAATAAAAATTATAAAATTAAATAAAAGATAGAAATAATAAAAAAACTAATAATGAAAATAAAGTGAGAAAAGGGCCCGAATCGGAACAAAAATGAGGTATTTTAAAATACCTTTCTGCCAAAATTTTCACTGAAAAGACAGAATATTCCGGGTCAGAGGACATGTGTCAGTGGGACCTTAGGTCAAAAATTGGGGTAAGACAAATGAAAATCGGCCACATTATGGCCTTCCTACTAAAAAAGGGTCGAAAACGAGTAATGTCCCAAATTAACGAGGATATTTTCTTAACCCCCATTTTGGCTGAATTTTTAGAGAATGCAAAAATATCCCATGGAAGTCATATTTATGTTGTTTACCTATCCAACGAATTGTCACACGCTAAGATTCAATGCAAATCGGCCACATTATGGCCTTCCTAGTAAAAAAGGGTCGAAAACGAGTAATGTCTCAAATTAACGAGGAGATTTTCTTAACCTCCATTTTGGCTGAATTTTTAAAAAATGCAAAAATATCCCATGGAAGTCGTAGCTATGTTGTTTACCTATCCAACGAATTGTCCCATGCTAAGATTCAATACAAACCGGCCACTTTATGGCCTTCCTTATAAAAAAGGGTCGAAAACGAGTAATGTCCCAAATTAACGAGGATATTTTCTTAACCCCCATTTTGGCTGAATTTTTAGAGAATGCAAAAATATCCCATGGAAGTCGTAGTTATGTTGTTTACCTATCCAACGAATTGTCACACGCTAAGATTCAATGCTGTCGCGTCATTTTTCGGAGATCAAGGCTATTTGATTAGCTTTTTGACTCACTAGTTATTTCACGACTGAACATTTAATTTTATTAAGAAAAAAGGGAAAAAAGTTCTAACACCCCATTTTGAAAAGATTTTAGGTTCGGGGGTTGGTTATATTTAGGGAAGGTATTAGCACCCTAAATATTCGTAGTACTCTACGAGAACCTCTTGATTTTATTTAACTTTTTGTACTATAAACTTGCTTGCTTTTTTTTTAAAAAAAAAAAAAGAAACTTTGAAATGATTAAAAAAGGAAGACCTAATTGTCTACATTTTATTGATTTGGAAGGACGAGTGTCCTCTGCGTACGTACCCGTGAGGGATCAAAACCTCGTAGTTCGGGGTTAAAAAAAATGACGTTTGATTTGTTTTGTGTTTTTTATTGGTTTTGAAAAAAGGTTTTAAAATAAAAAGTCAAGTGGCAAATGAGAATTGGTTTGTATTTTTTATATTGAAAGAAAAATGGACTCAAGGTATGATTAAATTGATTGAAGTTTGCTTAAGAAATAAAATAAAAAAGAACGATCACTGGATTGAAAATCAAGGTTTATTATGAAAATATTTTTGTGATTTTTGTTATTTGAATGTTTTTGTTGTTTTGGAATATTAAATGAAAATTAAACTAACGGAGCAATAAAAATAAAAGCGCGTGGATTTTGGTAGTGACGTTGGGTCACCACAAAATCCCTAATCTATTTTGTTTTGTATTTTTTGATATATATAAAGCGGTAAAGAAATAAAAGACACACACACACACACACACTTTTCTCATTTATATTTACATTGGACCTAAATACATTCTAATTGCTGGAAAATAAATGACAATAATTAAAATGCTAAATAGAAATAAAATAAAATGCTAAAAAGAATAAAATGCAAGAAAATAAAAGAAAGGGACAACCGGAGGGACAAAAATTACCGAAGGGACAAAATTCCGAAGGGACAGAAAAAAGAGGGAGAAGAAAAGAATAGCTCGTCAACACAAGCTAAATGAGGGAGAAGAGAGAAAAGTTCTTTGAAAACTCAAGAGAACTTTTGGTGTGTGAAATTGTGAAGGATGAGAGCTCTATTTATAGGTTCTAAGGTTGATGAAAAATGGAAAATTGGTTTAATGCACTTTGATGGGGATTTGAATGAGATTGATGGTTTTGGAATGTGATTTGAATGAATTTTCAAATGGGAGAGTTGACATGTAAAAATGGCATGATTGGTGGCACACTTGAGAAAGGAAGAAAAAAAAAAAAATTGGACCTTGAGACTATATTTTTTGACAATTTTTGGACTCATTAAAAAAGTTAATAAAAACCTAAAGAAGTAATTAAACGAAAAAATAAAAATAAAATGGCAAAATGGAAAATAAAAAAAAATATATAAAAATCAAGACTGAATAAAAATGAAAGATAAAAATAAAAACTAAAAGTTTAAAAAAATAAGACTAATAAATAAAAAAAGTGAGAAGAGGTATTGATGATGAAACGCGTTCCTGATGAAAAATGGGAAGAAAGTTTTGACTATGCACTGATTATGGCATGACTTGGAGGAAAAAATATTTTGGACCCCTGGACACTTAATTCTGGACTCATTGACACTTTGGTTTTTTTTTACTTGGACAATAAAATAAAAGTGACTAAAATAAAATATGAAAAAATGACTAATTAAAAGATAAAATAAAAATTGAAAATAAAAATAAAAATTATAAAATTAAATAAAAGATAGAAATAATAAAAAAACTAATAATAAAAATAAAGTGAGAAAAGGGCCCGAATCGGAACAAAAATGAGGTATTTTAAAATACCTTTCTGCCAAAATTTTCACTGAAAAAACAGAATATTCCGGGTCAGAGGACATGTGTCAGTGGGACCTTAGGTCAAAAATTGGGGTAAGACAAATGCAAATCGGCCACATTATGGCCTTCCTACTAAAAAAGGGTCGAAAACGAGTAATGTCCCAAATTAACGAGGATATTTTCTTAACCCCCATTTTGGCTGAATTTTTAGAGAATGCAAAAATATCCCATGGAAGTCATAGTTATGTTGTTTACCTATCCAACGAATTGTCACACGCTAAGATTCAATGCAAATCGGCCACATTATGGCCTTCCTAGTAAAAAAGGGTCGAAAACGAGTAATGTCCCAAATTAACGAGGAGATTTTCTTAACCTCCATTTTGGCTGAATTTTTAAAAAATGCAAAAATATCCCATGGAAGTCGTAGCTATGTTGTTTACCTATCCAACGAATTGTCCCATGCTAAGATTCAATACAAACCGGCCACTTTATGGCCTTCCTTATAAAAAAGGGTCGAAAACGAGTAATGTCCTAAATTAACGAGGGGATTTTCTTAACCTCCATTTTGGCTGAATTTTTAGTGAATGCAAAAATATCCCATGGAAGTCATAGTTATGTTGTTTACCTATCCAACGAATTGTCACACGCTAAGATTCAATGCAAATCGGCCACATTATGGCCTTCCTACTAAAAAAGGGTCGAAAACGAGTAATGTCCCAAATTAACGAGGATATTTTCTTAACCCCCATTTTGGCTGAATTTTTAGAGAATGCAAAAATATCCCATGGAAGTCATAGTTATGTTGTTTACCTATCCAACGAATTGTCACACGCTAAGATTCAATGCAAATCGGCCACATTATGGCCTTCCGAGTAAAAAAGGGTCGAAAACGAGTAATGTCCCAAATTAACGAGGAGATATTCTTAACCTCCATTTTGGCTGAATTTTTAAAAAATGCAAAAATATCCCATGGAAGTCGTAGCTATGTTGTTTACCTATCCAACGAATTGTCCCATGCTAAGATTCAATACAAACCGGCCACTTTATGGCCTTCCTTATAAAAAAGGGTCGAAAACGAGTAATGTCCGAAATTAACGAGGGGATTTTCTTAACCTCCATTTTGGCTGAATTTTTAGTGAATGCAAAAATATCCCATGGAAGTCGTAGTTATGTTGTTTACCTATCCAACGAATTGTCACACGCTAAGATTCAATGCAAATCGGCCACATTATGGCCTTCCTACTAAAAAAGGGTCGAAAACGAGTAATGTCCCAAATTAACGAGGATATTTTCTTAACCCCCATTTTGGCTGAATTTTTAGAGAATGCAAAAATATCCCATGGAAGTCATAGTTATGTTGTTTACCTATCCAACGAATTGTCACACGCTAAGATTCAATGCAAATCGGCCACATTATGGCCTTCCTAGTAAAAAAGGGTCGAAAACGAGTAATGTCCCAAATTAACGAGGAGATATTCTTAACCTCCATTTTGGCTGAATTTTTAAAAAATGCAAAAATATCCCATGGAAGTCGTAGCTATGTTGTTTACCTATCCAACGAATTGTCCCATGCTAAGATTCAATACAAACCGGCCACTTTATGGCCTTCCTTATAAAAAAGGGTCGAAAACGAGTAATGTCCTAAATTAACGAGGGGATTTTCTTAACCTCCATTTTGGCTGAATTTTTAGAGAATGCAAAAATATCCCATGGAAGTCATAGTTACACTACAAAAAAACGCGTTAATTGCGGCGGTTTTGTACTGGCGGTCCCTGTAACCCGCCACTATATCCGGTGTATTGCGGCAGTTTTTCTAGCCGCCGCTATCTACAGTACATTGCGGCGGTTTTGACCGCCAGTATTAACAAAATTTTGTTGCATAATTTACATTATATATTATGGCATTTTTGACTGCCGAAATCAACCATTTTAACTTTCCTAACCTCACAATATTTGGCGCACTAACTTCCCTCTTTTTTTTCCCAATTTTTTAGAAAATCCCTCCATCTTTTTCTTTTGTCCTTTTCTGTTGACATAAAATATTTTATAACAAAACTATTTTATAACAAAACTTATATCTTTTTCCAAACCTTCTCTCTTATATCTTTTTCCAAACCTTCTCCATGTTCCAAAAACCCTCAAACACGTTTCCATCTCTTCTAAACTATAACTAACCCTTTCTTCCTCAATGTTTCTTTGATTCCCGTCCTTTTCTTCACTGATTCCTCAATCTTTTTCAATTCATTACAAAACCCTCAAACACCCAACCCATTCGATTCCCTCAAACCCAATCTTCAACCGATTTCTGAAACCCTCATCTTTGGTCCCTGTCGAAGTCTTCTCTCAACTTGGTGAGTTTGAAGATTGCTTAGTCTGAAATACCCAAACCCTCATCTTTGTATTATTCTTGATTTTAGTTGGTTAACAAGGTTCAATTTTGATTATAAGGTTCAATTTTGATTATATGATTAAGACTTTATGCTGTTGGAATTTGTTGTTGTTTTCGTTATTGATTTTTTTGTTTTTCTTTACTGGTAGAAAAACTCAGGTTTGTGACAAGAAACAAGCAGATCTACTGTTGATTATTTGAGGAGGTTTTGATTAAGCTAGAGATTTTGATTATTTGAGGGGGTTTGCTGCCAAATCAGGAGGATCTAGAGGTTTGTGAAAAGGATCCTTTCAAATAACATGTTTTTTATTACTGTTGTTTTATGTGTTTCACTTTTTATGTTTATACAATATGTTCCATCAAATAACACGTTTATGATTTTTTTGTTTTGTTTTATGTTTATTTTATTTCCATTTTTTTTTTATGTTTTGTTGAATAATTACTCTCTAGCTTGGTTATTTTAATTTTGGTTGAGTTCTATTTTTTTTTTTTGGGATGTCATAACAACTTTAGATGACCAATGAACTAAGGTGATTTTTTTCCAATTTGTGTACCTTAAATGGTTTCAATTTGTGTGAGATGAGTTCAAACATACTTGTAACCTTAATTTTTTTTGCCTATAAAGATCTTCTGAATTGATGCCATTTGACTCTAGAAAAGTCAAAATTTTCGGTTAAATTGTTTATCCTATGGCCTTGTTTAATCGTTTCTCCTAAAGTTTTCTTTGATCTACTTTTCTTACCGGAGCCTTAATTGAAATTCTTTCAACATGATCAAACCACCCTACTTTTCTCCTCAACAATTGGTGTTTGTTTTGTATATATATTTGTTTCCTGTTTGTGTTGAGCATGGCTCATAGTCATTGATAAGTGGGAACCGCTCAACTATACTTATTACTTCATTTTAGTTTGTTGGTGGAACCTTTCTACTGTACAATCAAATGATAGAGTATCATTGTTCTTATCTTAGTAGTTAGGAGTTGATAAGGGATAGAATAAAGGGAAAATAAGAGTAATTAAGAGGAGGTAGTGGAGTTTTTTCGTCTCTGTTTGTGCCTGTTTTTGGTGTCTGAGTGGTGCTGTTTGGCTGCTGGTCCAGCAGAAGTGGCAGGCCTCTGTTGTTTTTCTGCTATGGTGTGTCTTTGTTGTGGCTTGGATTGCATTTTGGGTCCTTTTATGTGATTTTTTTGGTGTTTTAGGCATGATAGTAAGTTGTGTAACAGCTGATGTGTGCAGTTGCTACAACTTCTGTAGTTGATAAGGGATAGAATAAAGGGAAAAAAGAGTAGTTAAGATTTGTTACTTGTTTGAGTAGTTAGTTAGCTATTTGGTTAGGTAGAGAATACAAGGATGGAGATGATCATTGAGTATTGTAAAAAAAAGTATATCCTTCGTAGCTGAGCTTTCTGTCATAAGCCAAATTAATTGTAGCCAAAGTATGTTTATACTTTATACTTGTTGCCTCCTCCTCCTCCAGAAATTTTTTCCTTCCTCTAGAGTCTACTTCTAGAAGTGCAACAGTTTCTCAATGACTTATTTTGTCACATACAATTCAACTAACTGAAGTTACATAGATTTTATCCATTATATATATTAGTTTTAATATTTCTATACTTTTGTTTCTTGCGCAATTCAAAACTTGCTGAATTTCTAGTTTTATAAGAAATAATTTAATGCATATACAAATAAAGCTAGTCATTGTAGTCTTCTATAATTGTTTGTTTGATCTCTTGTATTGATGCTCTGATTAGTTTAAAATCAAGTCAATTATGTGGGAGTTCGGCATCCAAATATAGTCAATATATAGTGGTCTGATTCTTCAAATAATTACATTTTTGTTATAAATTTCATTTGCATTTTTCAAACATTTTCTCAAACTACACTTTTCATATTGTAAAATTAGATGAGCACCACCATTGTCCTGTGGCAGCTGCCATAGGCCACAACACCTATTATATCTAACATAGACCACAGCACCATGTTTTATGGTGGATTGTTGGCTTGCTGCCATAATCTGCAGATAGATAACAGTGGATATTATTATTATTATTTTTTTTGGCTTTTCTGGATAACATAAAAAATCAAATACATGATTTTTTGCTTGCCAAATCATTGATTTTAGTTTCCTTGTGATTCAAATATACTTCAATTCATTCTGTACTATACTTTTAACACTTCATTTTCTATTTGTCCCACAGAACTGCTTTAACTGTCAGCACATCAATTGCCGTTGCACCAAAATTGCCGTCTGAAATCTCAAAACTGTGGAGGAGGTATGAGATGCGTTCCTTGTACCTTTATACATTGTCTATATAATTCTATATCTTAATTCATCATCAGTGATTATTAAAATTTGGTAGTTATGAATCTTAAGATGCAATGCTTTAATATATTTTTTTTGTAGTCATGTCAATTGATAAATCATGGATTTGCAAACCACTAAGCACACCTGAATATGAAAATGGGATAATTCACTTTTTGAATTTTGCATTTGAACATCAACCTGCTGATGTACTTACAATTAAGTGTCCGTGTTCAAAATGTGGTTTCAAGAAGGGGGGAACATGGGATGAAGTTTACATACACCTAAAAAATAGACCTTTTCCGAAAAATTACAAAATTTGGACTTGGCATGGTGAAAGACCAAATGTAATTGCGTCTGAGGCAGTTCAAAGAACCTGTGTTGCAGAAGATACTTTTCAACCACAAAATCCAATGGAAAACATGGTCAATGATGCATTTGGAATTGGTCGAAACAACCTGGACGATGCTGTTCCATCCTCTGTGCATAACAATGAAGGGCATAACTCGACACGTGATGCTGACGATGTCGAGATTTATGAGTTGTTAAAGGACGCAAATGAAGAATTATATGAAGGGTGTACAAAATATTCAAAATTGTCATTTATAGTTAAATTGTATCATATAAAGTGCTTGTGTAGAATGAGTGACAAAGCCATGACTATGATTCTGGAATTGTTAAAAGACGTGTTCGTAGATGCAAAGATTCCTAATTCATTCTACGAGGCTAAGAAAATCATCAACAAACTTGGTCTTGGTTATATTAAGATACCTGCTTGCCCAAATGATTGTATGTTATATTGGGGTGAAGAAAATCAAGAATTGGAAGAATGCAAAATATGCAAGACATCTAAGTGGAAGGATAACAAGAAGAAACAACCTGCAAAGATATTGCGCTACTTTCCACTAAAGCCAAGATTGCAGAGGCTATTTATGGGTTCCAAAACCGCAGAGTCTATGAGTTGGCATGCATTGGATGGTAACCAAGATGGGCTGATGCGACATCCTAAAGATTCCGAGGCATGGAAAACGTTTGACTTACTTCATCCTGAATTTGCAGCAGATCCTCGAAATGTACGACTTGGCCTATCCACCGATGGCTTTAACCCTTTTGGAGTTATGAGTTCAAACTACAGCATTTGGCCGGTGGTTCTTATCCCATACAATCGCCCTCCATGGGAGTGCATGAAGCAAACATCAATGATCCTTTCCATGATCATTCCTGGGAAACTAGCCCCGGGAAATAACATTGATGTGTACTTACAACCTCTCATCAAAGAGTTGAACGAAATGTGGTATGATGGAGTGCGTACATTAGATTCATCAAAAAATGAAATGTTTACGTTGAAGGCAGCTTTGATGTGGACAATTAGTGACTTTCCAGGGCTTGGTACTTTATCTGGGTGGAACACATACACTGGTTTAGCATGCCCCACTTGTAAGTTTGAAACAGATAGTTGTAGGCTAAAGAATGGTAGGAAATGGTGTTTTATGGGTCACCGGCGATTTTTAAAAAAAGGTCATAAATTTCGATTGAATCGGTCTCGTTTTAATGGAAAATTTGAGGAAAGGGAACCACCTTCAACTTTGTCGGTGTTGGACATATTAAATCAGCTTAAGAACATTGATGTTACTTTTGGGAAGGAGCCAGAATCTAATGATAAAGGTAGAAAAACTCGAGGAAAGAAACCAGTTGAAAAAGGAAAGAAATCAATTGAAAAAGGAAAGAAACCAGTTGAAGAAGGAAAGAAGCCGGTTGAAGAAGGAGAGAGACCAATTAGAAAAAGAAAGAGACCAGTTGGAAAAAAAAAGAGACCAATCGAAGAAGAAGAAAAGCCAACAATTGAAGATATTAAGAAACAATGGAGGAAGAAAAGCATATTTTTTGATCTTCCTTATTGGGAGTCCAACTTGTTGCGTCATAATTTAGATCCAATGCACATTGAGAAAAATGTATGTGATAATATTGTATACACTTTGCTCAATGATTCTGGGAAATCAAAAGACAATCTTAATGCTCGGAAGGATCTTAAAAAAATGCGTATAAGGAAGGATCTTTGGCCTGATGATAATGACAAATTTCGCCCATCTATATTTACTATGTCAAATTCAAAGAAAGATGTCTTCTTACAAACTTTGAAGAATACTACAGTGCCAGATGGGTACTCAAGCAATATCTCAAGGTGTGTTGACTTAAAAAATCGTAAGCTTGTTGGAATGAAAAGCCATGACTGTCATGTTCTTTTGGAGCAATTACTACCTTTAGCAATACGAAATGTCCTACCAGACAATGTGACTGCAGTGTTAATAGAGTTGTGTTCATTCTTTCGTCAATTATGTGCCAAGAGTTTGAGTCTCTCGGATCTTGATAGGCTCCAGGATCGAATCATTCTCACTCTTTGTCACTTAGAAATGTTATTCCCTCCTTCGTTCTTTACAATCATGGTTCATTTGACGATTCATCTTGTGGGTGAAGCAAAACTTGGAGGTCCAGTACACTATCGCTGGATGTATCCCATTGAAAGGTAAACAATATGCATCTTTTTGAGACTATTACTTTAACCCCCCTCCCCCCCTTTGGCTGATTCCAATATACTAATTTTCAATTCCCTTTCTAGGTATTTGGGACACTTAAAAGGCTATGTTAGGAATAAGGCACAACCCGAAGGTTCTATTGCTGAAGGATATGTTGCTGAAGAGGCTCTCACCTTTTGCTCTCTATACGTAGAAGGGATTGAGACTCGAATCAATAGACCTGCACGTGTTGATGATTATCCTGATGATAGAGCCTCATCACGTACATCTACAATTTTTCCACCAATGGGTAAAGCAGTAGGAGCATTCCAAACTTTTGAGCTATCAGATATGGTGAAAATTCAAGCACATCGTTATGTGTTATTTAATTGTCCACAAGTCAAGCCTTATATAGAGTGAGTACCTCGACGATTTGTAAATGATATCAGATTTGTAAAGACATATATGATATTAAGAATCCTAAATTCATATTGATTGTTTATGTAGTGAATTTAAGGACTACTTGCGGAGGAAATCTAAGGGACGTAGACCGACAACAACAGAGATAGAGAAAATAGTAAATAAAGATTTCATGGACTGGTTTCCTCGAAGGGTAAGGTTAAATATATAACAAAGTTGTTGCTGATCATTTCATGGATGTTTATAAATTTATGAAAGTTCTAAGACATTCTTTCATTGTCATTTTAGATTATGAACCCCGACATATCAAGTATAGTACCAGATGATCTCAAGTATCTTGCAAAAGGCCCATCAGCACAAGCTAGAAGATGTTCTGCATTTAATATTAATGGATTCAAATTCCGAACAGTTGCCCGAGAGCATGGATTTAAAACCCAAAACAGCGGAGTTTATTTAACATCTGCAACATCCTGTGTTGCTAGCAGTGCAGATGGAAATGTTAGAGAAGCCGATTTGTCATATTATGGAAAATTACAAGATATCATTGAGCTTAACTACTCTGGTTTTAAAGTTACTTTATTCAAATGTACATGGGCTGACACAACTACAGATAGGGGGTTTAAAAAAGATGCATGGGGTTTCAGTTCCATTAATTTTTCCCGAGTGATTCACACAGGTGACCGTGAAGATCATGATCCGTACATTGAGGCTTCACAAGCTCAAATGGTCTATTATGTTAATGATGAGATGAGTAAAGACTGGAGTGTTGTTGTCCATTTAAAGCCAAGAGACTTGTATGATATGGGAGACCAAATAGATACTGAAATTTGTCCCGATCAAGACTTGAGTCAATTTTTTCAAGACTCTGATGATCTATCTTTGATAAGGGAGGACGCAGATGATGAGGAATGAATTAATGAGAGAGGGGAATGTTAATATTCTTCTATCATTTTGACGTGTCAATGTTAAGACATACTTTCCTTCTATGATTTTTAACCATTAATATCATTGTTATATGCAACTAGTTCTATGCTTAGCATGTCTATAAAGTTATGTTTGAATAAAGTTCTTTAAATTTAGCATTATAATTATTCAAATCATTTGTTACTGATTTCTTTAATTTACATATGCAGCAATGCCAAAGCCCAGGAGGATAAAGAATTTCCTTAAAGTATCAAATGAGAGCTCTTCACATGGTGCATCTTTCCCCAATCTAACTTCCTCACGACATCCACAAGAAGAGGTTGCAAGTTCACATCATGGAGCAAAGGTATCAGTTCAGCCACACAATCAAACATCCTTGCAATCTACACAACAAAGGGTTGCACGCTCTACATGGGTTACACGCACTACACAGGTTGTATCTGCCTCCAATGATCAAACTCAAGCTCCACATGCATCACAAAATGAATCCCCTACACTGGTTGCTGCAAGTATATCGTCTCAAATACCAAATCAAACACGCTTGCAACGTGAAGCTAATGCACCTATTCAACCTCCCAATCAAACTTCCTCCCAACATGAAGCTAATGTACCAGTTCAGCCAACCAATCCAACTTCCTCACAACATGAAGCTAATGTACCAGTTCAGCCACCTAATCTAACGTCGCAATCTGCGCAACCAATGGCCGCACGTCCTCGACGTAGAGTTGGACGAGAATCTACCCATTATTGGTCTGTAGATGCACTAGGTATGCTTATATATATAAATAGATTTAGTCTTGTGTTGTATCTTGTTTACATATTTTTTAATAACATAATATTCATATCTCAACAGATGAAGAGAATGATGCAATTCGAAAACTCCATTTGATGGTTAAGGACATCAATAACTTGCCTGATGGATTGCGAGTCATTGTGGATTTTGATGACCAACATTCACCTATTGGAGAGGCTGCTGGTTTGCTTTCTGGAGTATGTGGATTACTAGCAATACATAGTCCCTTTTTTCCTATAAGTTTGGATAAGTGGTCAGATATGCCAGCTGATTATTTTGAGACACAATGGAAAGACCTCTTTGTGGTAAAATAATTTTAACTCTACTTATGTTTTTATAGTTTGTCTTTGTAAAATTGTAATTAACTAACATTCTTGTTATTTGAAGCGTCGATTCTGTTTCAATGAAGTTGAAGATCTAGCTAAAAGATATATTGAGGGTTCAATTGGCAAAAAGTGGAGAGAGTATAGACTTAAACTATTTGATGATAACTTCGATCCTACTTTGAGCAAGAATGAAATTGTCAACAATAAACCTGAGAATATTCCCTTGGACCATTGGGTGAAATTTGTTGAATATCGCTTGAAACCCGAGACTATGGTATACTTCATTTTTCATTATATATTGATTTTTTTTTAAATAATCAGTTGTTAAATCATAGAAAGTAATATAGTCTCACTTGTATAGGAAATGTGCAAGCGAAACAAAGAAGCGAGAAAGAAACAGATTTTTAATCATACGTGCGGCGCCATGACTTTCGCGAGGAAAAGACATATCCTAGTATGTTTGTCTATTACTATATGTAGCTAATTCATTGTTTAAGTTGACTATTAAGTTATTTGATTCAAAATTATACTTTTTGATCTAGACTCTTGAGGCTGGTAAGCCTGTCGGCCGGGGTCCAATGTGGGATATGACCCACAAAAGTGCAGATGGGAAGTATGTGAACGAAGAAGCTCAGAAGATAGGGGTAAATTGATAATCTACCTCCCAAATTATTTTAAATTTATGTTCATTGTTTTAGAATTGAAGGAAATGAATGTTATTCATTGGTTATTTATTATTTGGTTTGTAGGAGAAAATTTGCAATCATATAGCTGAAAACCCTGATGCTTATTCTGAAATTTCTCCAAATGATATTGTTGGCAAGATATTTGGAAAAGAGCATTCTGGCCGTGTTCGAGGAATGGGAATGGGAGTGGTTCCTACTATTGCTTTTAAGCATACTACCACACGACTTAGCGGTATGGAGTTTGGCTCTTTTCGAGGTAGTACTTCAAGCGGCAGTTCTGCATTGGTGAACCAAAAACTTGCAACTATGGAGGCTCAAATGGCAGCACTTGTTGGCTACATTAAAGCGAAGGAAGGTGGTTCACTACCTCCAGAGTTAGCTGCTGCCTTATTTCCCAATGATACACAACAGGTATAACAACTACTCAATGCATTTATGATTTTGTGCATGTGTCTTTCTGGAGTAGTAGCCTACAACCTTCCTCATTGCTAAATATATAGAGATGCATTTCTAGTTGCGTAGAATCCAAAAGGCCCAAGTTATAAAATAAGTGAAGATAACCAAGAGTTGATAATGACTAATCCATCACGTTCAGACATGATCAGTAAAACGCAATTTTGTGGAAAAAGATATTATGTAACATGAAACTGACGAGAATAAATGAAAGTTTTAAGGGTTACGGACCAAATGTTGTTATGTAATATGATTTCAAAATTTCTATACCACTACCACTATTACCGGCGCTACATTAAGCTTTGGAAGCATTGATATTATTTGATGATATTTTACAAAATGGATCTTAATGCTATTGGGCTAATGAAATAAATACTGCTAATTTTTTTATCAATTAAATGCATTAATTTCTTTAAGTTTTTCATCATCAATCTTTAAATTCATCAATTATGAAAAATTGATTTTGGATAATACTGTCTTTCAAGCTTTTACTTTGATAATAACTTTTACTTTGCTTAGGTTGTTGAATTGGCAATAATATCTTGCTCAATATGAGTTAACAATTATAATATTTTTTTGCAGGCATCAAACGTAGGAAGTGAATCTCCAACACCTAATGACATATCTAGATCATCAGATGAAAGCAACGCACGTGGAGCACGAGAGTCCTAATTTTAGTGACAGCAGTAGTGTAGTCATTTTCATGTTTTGAAACTTGTTATTTTGAGAATAGCTAAAGATGGTAGCAATGGTTTGTGTAACTTTATGTTTGGAGACTTGTTTATTTTGAGACTTGTTTATTTTGAGAATGGGTTTATTTTGAGTATGGGTATTTGTATCAAACTCCACTTGAGTTGAATTATAACTATATCAATGACAATGTTCAAAACTTGTTTGTCCTTTAATTTTGTTCAAAAAATAGAAATGTACAATTATATATTCCTATGAAATAATAATATTATAAATAAAATAATTTCAATTTTCTGAGCATTGTGGCATTTTATATGTCAATTGTGGCAGCTAAATGATTAAATATCAGAAGTAAATTCTGGCAGTTGGACATGCCACTACATGCAGAGGTCTCGGGAGTAATTTCTGGCGGTTAAAACCGCCGGTACTTTCTGCATATTACGGCGGTCAAAAATGCCAGAAACACCTATTGGCTTTGTCACAATAATGTAAATAATGGCGTTTGAAACTGCCGTTAAATACAATTAAATAACCGCCACTTTAAACCAAGTACAAAACGGCGGACAACATGGCGGTTACGTAAAAACTGCCGCTTTAAACATTGTGGCATGCAAAATTTCGGCATTTTTTAAAATGCCACAATTGTACATAGTGGCGGCTAAAACCGCCGGAACATACATTTTTTAGCCGCCGGAAAACACGCGTTTTTTTGTAGTGTTATGTTGTTTACCTATCCAACGAATTGTCACACGCTAAGATTCAATGCAAATCGGCCACATTATGGCCTTCCTACTAAAAAAGGGTCGAAAACGAGTAATGTCCCAAATTAACGAGGAGATTTTCTTAACCTCCATTTTGGCTGAATTTTTAAAAAATGCAAAAATATCCCATGGAAGTCGTAGTTATGTTGTTTACCTATCCAACGAATTGTCACACGCTAAGATTCAATGCAAATCGGCCACATTATGGCCTTCCTACTAAAAAAGGGTCGAAAACGAGTAATGTCCCAAATTAACGAGGATATTTTCTTAACCCCCATTTTGGCTGAATTTTTAGAGAATGCAAAAATATCCCATGGAAGTCATATTTATGTTGTTTACCTATCCAACGAATTGTCACACGCTAAGATTCAATGCAAATCGGCCACATTATGGCCTTCCTAGTAAAAAAGGGTCGAAAACGAGTAATGTCTCAAATTAACGAGGAGATTTTCTTAACCTCCATTTTGGCTGAATTTTTAAAAAATGCAAAAATATCCCATGGAAGTCGTAGCTATGTTGTTTACCTATCCAACGAATTGTCCCATGCTAAGATTCAATACAAACCGGCCACTTTATGGCCTTCCTTATAAAAAAGGGTCGAAAACGAGTAATGTCCCAAATTAACGAGGAGATTTTCTTAACCCCCATTTTGGCTGAATTTTTAGAGAATGCAAAAATATCCCATGGAAGTCGTAGTTATGTTGTTTACCTATCCAACGAATTGTCACACGCTAAGATTCAATGCTGTCGCGTCATTTTTCGGAGATCAAGGCTATTTGATTAGCTTTTTGACTCACTAGTTATTTCACGACTGAACATTTAATTTTATTAAGAAAAAAGGGAAAAAAGTTCTAACACCCCATTTTGAAAAGATTTTAGGTTCGGGGGTTGGTTATATTTAGGGAAGGTATTAGCACCCTAAATATTCGTAGTACTCTACGAGAACCTCTTGATTTTATTTAACTTTTTGTACTATAAACTTGCTTGCTTTTTTTTTAAAAAAAAAAAAAGAAACTTTGAAATGATTAAAAAAGGAAGACCTAATTGTCTACATTTTATTGATTTGGAAGGACGAGTGTCCTCTGCGTACGTACCCGTGAGGGATCAAAACCTCGTAGTTCGGGGTTAAAAAAAATGACGTTTGATTTGTTTTGTGTTTTTTATTGGTTTTGAAAAAAGGTTTTAAAATAAAAAGTCAAGTGGCAAATGAGAATTGGTTTGTATTTTTTATATTGAAAGAAAAATGGACTCAAGGTATGATTAAATTGATTGAAGTTTGCTTAAGAAATAAAATAAAAAAGAACGATCACTGGATTGAAAATCAAGGTTTATTATGAAAATATTTTTGTGATTTTTGTTATTTGAATGTTTTTGTTGTTTTGGAATATTAAATGAAAATTAAACTAACGGAGCAATAAAAATAAAAGCGCGTGGATTTTTGTAGTGACGTTGGGTCACCACAAAATCCCTAATCTATTTTGTTTTGTATTTTTTGATATATATAAAGCGGTAAAGAAATAAAAGACACACACACACACACACACTTTTCTCATTTATATTTACATTGGACCTAAATACATTCTAATTGCTGGAAAATAAATGACAATAATTAAAATGCTAAATAGAAATAAAATAAAATGCTAAAAAGAATAAAATGCAAGAAAATAAAAGAAAGGGACAACCGGAGGGACAAAAATTACCGAAGGGACAAAATTCCGAAGGGACAGAAAAAAGAGGGAGAAGAAAAGAATAGCTCGTCAACACAAGCTAAATGAGGGAGAAGAGAGAAAAGTTCTTTGAAAACTCAAGAGAACTTTTGGTGTGTGAAATTGTGAAGGATGAGAGCTCTATTTATAGGTTCTAAGGTTGATGAAAAATGGAAAATTGGTTTAATGCACTTTGATGGGGATTTGAATGAGATTGATGGTTTTGGAATGTGATTTGAATGAATTTTCAAATGGGAGAGTTGACATGTAAAAATGGCATGATTGGTGGCACACTTGAGAAAGGAAGAAAAAAAAAAAATTGGACCTTGAGACTATATTTTTTGACAATTTTTGGACTCATTAAAAAAGTTAATAAAAACCTAAAGAAGTAATTAAACGAAAAAATAAAAATAAAATGGCAAAATGGAAAATAAAAAAAAATATATAAAAATCAAGACTGAATAAAAATGAAAGATAAAAATAAAAACTAAAAGTTTAAAAAAATAAGACTAATAAATAAAAAAAGTGAGAAGAGGTATTGATGATGAAACGCGTTCCTGATGAAAAATGGGAAGAAAGTTTTGACTATGCACTGATTATGGCATGACTTGGAGGAAAAAATATTTTGGACCCCTGGACACTTAATTCTGGACTCATTGACACTTTGGTTTTTTTTTACTTGGACAATAAAATAAAAGTGACTAAAATAAAATATGAAAAAATGACTAATTAAAAGATAAAATAAAAATTGAAAATAAAAATAAAAATTATAAAATTAAATAAAAGATAGAAATAATAAAAAAACTAATAATAAAAATAAAGTGAGAAAAGGGCCCGAATCGGAACAAAAATGAGGTATTTTAAAATACCTTTCTGCCAAAATTTTCACTGAAAAAACAGAATATTCCGGGTCAGAGGACATGTGTCAGTGGGACCTTAGGTCAAAAATTGGGGTAAGACAAATGCAAATCGGCCACATTATGGCCTTCCTACTAAAAAAGGGTCGAAAACGAGTAATGTCCCAAATTAACGAGGATATTTTCTTAACCCCCATTTTGGCTGAATTTTTAGAGAATGCAAAAATATCCCATGGAAGTCATAGTTATGTTGTTTACCTATCCAACGAATTGTCACACGCTAAGATTCAATGCAAATCGGCCACATTATGGCCTTCCTAGTAAAAAAGGGTCGAAAACGAGTAATGTCCCAAATTAACGAGGAGATTTTCTTAACCTCCATTTTGGCTGAATTTTTAAAAAATGCAAAAATATCCCATGGAAGTCGTAGCTATGTTGTTTACCTATCCAACGAATTGTCCCATGCTAAGATTCAATACAAACCGGCCACTTTATGGCCTTCCTTATAAAAAAGGGTCGAAAACGAGTAATGTCCTAAATTAACGAGGGGATTTTCTTAACCTCCATTTTGGCTGAATTTTTAGTGAATGCAAAAATATCCCATGGAAGTCGTAGTTATGTTGTTTACCTATCCAACGAATTGTCACACGCTAAGATTCAATGCAAATCGGCCACATTATGGCCTTCCTACTAAAAAAGGGTCGAAAACGAGTAATGTCCCAAATTAACGAGGATATTTTCTTAACCCCCATTTTGGCTGAATTTTTAGAGAATGCAAAAATATCCCATGGAAGTCATAGTTATGTTGTTTACCTATCCAACGAATTGTCACACGCTAAGATTCAATGCAAATCGGCCACATTATGGCCTTCCGAGTAAAAAAGGGTCGAAAACGAGTAATGTCCCAAATTAACGAGGAGATATTCTTAACCTCCATTTTGGCTGAATTTTTAAAAAATGCAAAAATATCCCATGGAAGTCGTAGCTATGTTGTTTACCTATCCAACGAATTGTCCCATGCTAAGATTCAATACAAACCGGCCACTTTATGGCCTTCCTTATAAAAAAGGGTCGAAAACGAGTAATGTCCGAAATTAACGAGGGGATTTTCTTAACCTCCATTTTGGCTGAATTTTTAGTGAATGCAAAAATATCCCATGGAAGTCGTAGTTATGTTGTTTACCTATCCAACGAATTGTCACACGCTAAGATTCAATGCAAATCGGCCACATTATGGCCTTCCTACTAAAAAAGGGTCGAAAACGAGTAATGTCCCAAATTAACGAGGATATTTTCTTAACCCCCATTTTGGCTGAATTTTTAGAGAATGCAAAAATATCCCATGGAAGTCATAGTTATGTTGTTTACCTATCCAACGAATTGTCACACGCTAAGATTCAATGCAAATCGGCCACATTATGGCCTTCCTAGTAAAAAAGGGTCGAAAACGAGTAATGTCCCAAATTAACGAGGAGATATTCTTAACCTCCATTTTGGCTGAATTTTTAAAAAATGCAAAAATATCCCATGGAAGTCGTAGCTATGTTGTTTACCTATCCAACGAATTGTCCCATGCTAAGATTCAATACAAACCGGCCACTTTATGGCCTTCCTTATAAAAAAGGGTCGAAAACGAGTAATGTCCTAAATTAACGAGGGGATTTTCTTAACCTCCATTTTGGCTGAATTTTTAGAGAATGCAAAAATATCCCATGGAAGTCATAGTTATGTTGTTTACCTATCCAACGAATTGTCACACGCTAAGATTCAATGCAAATCGGCCACATTATGGCCTTCCTACTAAAAAAGGGTCGAAAACGAGTAATGTCCCAAATTAACGAGGAGATTTTCTTAACCTCCATTTTGGCTGAATTTTTAAAAAATGCAAAAATATCCCATGGAAGTCGTAGCTATGTTGTTTACCTATCCAACGAATTGTCCCATGCTAAGATTCAATACAAACCGGCCACTTTATGGCCTTCCTTATAAAAAAGGGTCGAAAACGAGTAATGTCCCAAATTAACGAGGATATTTTCTTAACCCCCATTTTGGCTGAATTTTTAGAGAATGCAAAAATATCCCATGGAAGTCGTAGTTATGTTGTTTACCTATCCAACGAATTGTCACACACTAAGATTCAATGCTGTCGCGTCATTTTTCGGAGATCAAGGCTATTTGATTAGCTTTTTGACTCACTAGTTATTTCACGACTGAACATTTAATTTTATTAAGAAAAAAGGGAAAAAAGTTCAAACACCCCATTTTGAAAAGATTTTAGGTTCGGGGGTTGGTTATATTTAGGGAAGGTATTAGCACCCTAAATATTCGTAGTACTCTACGAGAACCTCTTGATTTTATTTAACTTTTTGTACTATAAACTTGCTTGCTTTTTTTTTAAAAAAAAAAGAAACTTTGAAATGATTAAAAAAGGAAGACCTAATTATCTATATTTTATTGATTTGGAAGGACGAGTGTCCTCTGCCTACGTACCCGTGAGGGATCAAAACCTCGTAGTTCGGGGTTAAAAAAATGACGTTTGATTTGTTTTGTGTTTTTTATTGGTTTTGAAAAAAGGTTTTAAAATAAAAAGTCAAGTGGCAAATGAGAATTGGTTTGTATTTTTTATATTGAAAGAAAAATGGACTCAAGGTATGATTAAATTGATTGAAGTTTGCTTAAGAAATAAAATAAAAAAGAACGATCACTGGATTGAAAATCAAGGTTTATTATGAAAATATTTTTGTGATTTTTGTTATTTGAATGTTTTTGTTGTTTTGGAATATTAAATGAAAATTAAACTAACGGAGCAATAAAAATAAAAGCGCGTGGATTTTTGTAGTGACGTTGGGTCACCACAAAATCCCTAATCTATTTTTTTTTTGTATTTTTTGATATATATATAAAGCTGTAAAGAAATAAAAGACACACACACACACACACTTTTCTCATTTATATTTACATTGGACCTAAATACATTCTAATTACTGGAAAATAAATGACAATAATTAAAATGCTAAATAGAAATAAAATAAAATGCTAAAAAGAATAAAATGCAAGAAAATAAAAGAAAGGGACAACCGGAGGGACAAAAATTACCGAAGGGACAAAATTCCGAAGGGACAGAAAAAAGAGGGAGAAGAAAAGAATAGCTCGTCAACACAAGCTAAATGAGGGAGAAGAGAGAAAAGTTCTTTGACAACTCAAGAGAACTTTTGGTGTGTGAAATTGTGAAGGATGAGAGCTCTATTTATAGGTTCTAAGGTTGATGAAAAATGGAAAATTGGTTTAATGCACTTTGATGGGGATTTGAATGAGATTGATGGTTTTGGAATGTGATTTGAATGAATTTTCAAATGGGAGAGTTGACATGTAAAAATGGCATGATTGGTGGCACACTTGAGAAAGGAAGGAAAAAAAAAATTGGACCTTGAGACTATATTTTTTGACAATTTTTGGACTCATTAAAAAAGTTAATAAAAACCTAAAGAAGTAATTAAACGAAAAAATAAAAATAAAATGGCAAAATGGAAAATAAAAAAATATATAAAAATCAAGACTGAATAAAAATGAAAGATAAAAATAAAAACTAAAAGTTTAAAAAAATAAGACTAATAAATAAAAAAAGTGAGAAGAGGTATTGATGATGAAACGCGTTCCTGATGAAAAATGGGAAGAAAGTTTTGACTCTGCACTGATTATGGCATGACTTGGAGGAAAAAATATTTTGGACCCCTGGACACTTAATTCTGGACTCATTGACACTTTGGTTTTTTTTTACTTGGACAATAAAATAAAAGTGACTAAAATAAAATATGAAAAAATGACTAATTAAAAGATAAAATAAAAATTGAAAATAAAAATAAAAATTATAAAATTAAATAAAAGATAGAAATAATAAAAAAACTAATAACAAAAATAAAGTGAGAAAAGGGCCCGAATCGGAACAAAAATGAGGTATTTTAAAATACCTTTCTGCCAAAATTTTCACTGAAAAGACAGAATATTCCGGGTCAGAGGACATGTGTCAGTGGGACCTTAGGTCAAAAATTGGGGTATGACAAATGCAAATCGGCCACATTATGGCCTTCCTACTAAAAAAGGGTCGAAAACGAGTAATGTCCCAAATTAACGAGGATATTTTCTTAACCCCCATTTTGGCTGAATTTTTAGAGAATGCAAAAATATCCCATGGAAGTCATAGTTATGTTGTTTACCTATCCAACGAATTGTCACACGCTAAGATTCAATGCAAATCGGCCACATTATGGCCTTCCTAGTAAAAAAGGGTCGAAAACGAGAAATGTCCAAAATTAACGAGGAGATTTTCTTAACCTCCATTTTGGCTGAATTTTTAAAAAATGCAAAAATATCCCATGGAAGTCGTAGCTATGTTGTTTACCTATCCAACGAATTGTCCCATGCTAAGATTCAATACAAACCGGCCACTTTATGGCCTTCCTTATAAAAAAGGGTCGAAAACGAGTAATGTCCTAAATTAACGAGGGGATTTTCTTAACCTCCATTTTGGCTGAATTTATAGAGAATGCAAAAATATCCCATGGAAGTCGTAGTTATGTTGTTTACCTATCCAACGAATTGTCCCATGCTAAGATTCAATACAAACCGGCCACTTTATGGCCTTCCTTATAAAAAAGGGTCGAAAACGAGTAATGTCCCAAATTAACGAGGATATTTTCTTAACCCCCATTTTGGCTGAATTTTTAGAGAATGCAAAAATATCCCATGGAAGTCGTAGTTATGTTGTTTACCTATCCAACGAATTGTCACACGCTAAGATTCAATGCAAATCGGCCACATTATGGCCTTCCTACTAAAAAAGGGTCGAAAACGAGTAATGTCCCAAATTAACGAGGATATTTTCTTAACCCCCATTTTGGCTGAATTTTTAGAGAATGCAAAAATATCCCATGGAAGTCATAGTTATGTTGTTTACCTATCCAACGAATTGTCACACGCTAAGATTCAATGCAAATCGGCCACATTATGGCATTCCTAGTAAAAAAGGGTCGAAAACGAGTAATGTCCCAAATTAACGAGGAGATTTTCTTAACCTCCATTTTGGCTGAATTTTTAAAAAATGCAATAATATCCCATGGAAGTCGTAGCCATGTTGTTTACCTATACAACGAATTGTCCCATGCTAAGATTCAATACAAACCGGCCACTTTATGGTCATCCTTATAAAAAAGGGTCGAAAACGAGTAATGTCCTAAATTAACGAGGGGATTTTCTTAACCTCCATTTTGGCTGAATTTTTAGAGAATGCAAAAATATCCCATGGAAGTCGTAGTTATGTTGTTTACCTATCCAACGAATTGTCCCATGCTAAGATTCAATACAAACCGGCCACTTTATGGCCTTCCTTATAAAAAAGGGTTGAAAACGAGTAATGTCCCAAATTAACGAGGATATTTTCTTATTGGCTGAATTTTTAGAGAATGCAAAAATATCCCATGGAAGTCATAGTTATGTTGTTTACCTATCCAACGAATTGTCACACGCTAAGAATCAATGCAAATCGGCCACATTATGGCCTTCCTACTAAAAAAGGGTCGAAAACGAGTAATGTCCCAAATTAACGAGGATATTTTCTTAACCCCCATTTTGGCTGAATTTTTAGAGAATGCAAAAATATCCCATGGAAGTCATAGTTATGTTGTTTACCTATCCAACGAATTGTCACACGCTAAGATTCAATGCAAATCGGCCACATTATGGCCTTCCTAGTAAAAAAGGGTCGAAAACGAGTAATGTCCCTGTCATACCCCAATTTTTGACCTAAGGTCCCACATTCATGCGCCGTTTGACCCTGATTAGTCTCTGACTTTTCAGAGAAAAATTCGGTAGAGAGGTAATTTAAAATACCTCATTTTTGTTCCGAGTTCAGGCCCACTTCTCACTTTTTTCATTATTTATTAGTCTTTTATTTTTATTTTTAGTTTCCATCTTTTTTTTTTATATATTTTATTTTTATTTTCATACTTTTCCCATTTTTAGTTTAATTACATTTTTTAATTTTTTTATTATTTATTTAACCTTGTTTTAATAAGTCCAAAAAAATTTGTTGTCCAAGGTCCTTTTGTTTCATCTCAACCGTGCCATGTTTCTAGCAATAATCCTAGGGTCAAATATTTCTTTCCAAATTGTTAGACGCGTATCATTCAATTACCATCAAAGCCATTAACCAAAATTTCCTCTTATCCCTTTATATTTTTAGTTTTCTTTAGTTTTTTTATTATTTGTTATTTACTCTTTAATTTCCATCTTTTATTCTTTTTTTTTTTTTAAATTTAAATTTTAATTTTGATTTCCAATTTTAATTTTTGTTTTAATTAGTCATTTTTTTTCTTCTTCTTTTTCTTTGATTTTAAGTCATTTTTTATTCGTTTTTATTAGTCTAATGTCCAAAAGTGTCCAAAAATTCAATGAGTCCAAAAAATATATGTCAAGGTCTAAAAAAAATTTCTCTTCTCTGTGCCACAACTTTAGGAGCAAGACACTTTGTTGCCAAATCCAGAAACGCGTTCTCTTCTTCACTAAGTTATTTCCATTTCTACATCAATCCTAATTCTATAAAAGGCCAACCTGCACACACAACAAACACACACAATTTTACCCAACAACACAATTTTCACACACAAAGATTTTAGAACCCTAGTTTTTTAGTTTTATTTCTATTTCTTTTGAACCCGCTGCCGTACAACATTTTTTTTAGCCTACAATTTTCCATACAGCCGTAAAAACTCCATTTGATTGCAATTGCCGTTTTCTTATTTTTTTTTTATTCATCCAAATTCAATTAACTCTCTTGCTGCTACTTAATATTTCAATTCATTACTCTATTGTGCTGTGCCTTGATTCCAATCAATGTGTACTATTACGTTACTATTCAATTTCCATCAAGTCTTTTTACTACTTTTGAATTTCGATTCATTTCTTGCTATTCCATACTGTTCCTTTTTTACATTGTTGCTTCGTAATGGATTTATGATTTCATTGTTGATGCACCTGTTTATTTAAATTCTGATTGATAGCCGTACCTGCTTGATGTGCCGTATTACATATACTAACTATTGCTGTGTAGCTGTTCCGTTCAATTCCAACCGGTGATAATTGCTTCTGGCTGCGGCTATTCTTTTTAATCAGAGTATCTATCAATTAACTGGTGTTCGTCGTGGCTGTTCTATTCCATTCCAATTCCAAGGCTGCGGCTTAAGGTGATTCCATCGTAAAGAGAACCGGTGGCCCCTTTGCATTTCTTTTTTCTATTTTTATTTCTCTAGCATTTTATTTTTCCATTTCCCATGCATTTGTGTTAGCGTAGATTTATTATTCTGCATTCTTATTACTTATTTGTGCATGTTTATTTATTTTGTCATTTATTTTATTGCAAGATTTAGCATGTAAATAGGTCCTATGTAACGTATAAATAAAAGAAAATAGCGTGTGTGGGTGTGTTTTATTGCTTTATTATTATTAGGGACTTCGTGGCGGTCCAATGACACCACAAAAGTTCATGCGCATTTATTTTTTCTTGCTCCGTTAGCTTATTTTCATGCTTTAATTAATCAAACATCAAAAACTTTTTCACAATAAACCTTGGTTCCAAAAACCAAGTGATCTTTTTTTTTATTATTTTCTTAATCAAATTCTAAATCAACTTAATCATATTTCAAGTCTATTTTATTTTAAATTAAAAAACACAAACAAGCTTACTTGCCATTTGGCTTTTTCTTTTAAAATCTTTTCAAAAACTAATAAAAAATACAAAACCAACAAAAAATCAATTTCTAGTCGAACTACGAGGTTTTGATCCCTTAAACGGGTACGTAGGCAAGGGACTTGTCCTCTCAAATCAAATTAAAATCAACTCTTTTTTTCTTTTCTTTATTTTATTCACCATTTATGTACATCTCATTATTTTCTTTCAAAGCAAGTTTAAAGCACAAAACGTAAAATAAAACCAAAAGGTTCTCATAGAGTACTACGAATATTTAGGATGCCAATACCTTCCCTAAATATAACCAACCCCCGGACCCCCCAATTTAAATAAATTTTTTCAAAGTCGTGAAATAAAAAGTGAGTCAAATGCTAATCAAATAGCCTCGATCTCCAAAAAATGACGCGACAGTCCCAAATTTACGAGGAGATTTTCTTAACCTCCATTTTGGCTGAATTTTTAGAGAATGCAAAAATATCCCATGGAAGTCGTAGTTATGTTGTTTACCTATCCAACGAATTGTCCCATGCTAAGATTCAATACAAACCGGCCACTTTATGGCCTTCCTTATAAAAAAGGGTCGAAAACGAGTAATGTCCTAAATTAACGAGGGGATTTTCTTAACCTCCATTTTGGCTGAATTTTTAGAGAATGCAAAAATATCCCATGGAAGTCGTAGTTATGTTGTTTACCTATCCAACGAATTGTCCCATGCTAAGATTCAATACAAACCGGCCACTTTATGGCCTTCCTTATAAAAAAGGGTCGAAAACGAGTAATGTCCCAAATTAACGAGGATATTTTCTTAACCCCCATTTTGGCTGAATTTTTAGAGAATGCAAAAATATCCCATGGAAGTCGTAGTTATGTTGTTTACCTATCCAACGAATTGTCACACGCTAAGATTCAATGCAAATCGGCCACATTATGGCCTTCCTACTAAAAAAGGGTCGAAAACGAGTAATGTCCCAAATTAACGAGGATATTTTCTTAACCCCCATTTTGGCTGAATTTTTAGAGAATGCAAAAATATCCCATGGAAGTCATAGTTATGTTGTTTACCTATCCAACGAATTGTCACACGCTAAGATTCAATGCAAATCGGCCACATTATGGCCTTCCTAGTAAAAAAGGGTCGAAAACGAGTAATGTCCCAAATTAACGAGGAGATTTTCTTAACCTCCATTTTGGCTGAATTTTTAGAGAATGCAAAAATATCCCATGGAAGTCGTAGTTATGTTGTTTACCTATCCAACGAATTGTCACACGCTAAGATTCAATGCAAATCGGCCACATTATGGCCTTCCTACTAAAAAAGGGTCGAAAACGAGTAATGTCCCAAATTAACGAGGATATTTTCTTAACCCCCATTTTGGCTGAATTTTTAGAGAATGCAAAAATATCCCATGGAAGTCATAGTTATGTTGTTTACCTATCCAACGAATTGTCACACGCTAAGATTCAATGCAAATCGGCCAAATTATGGCCTTCCTAGTAAAAAAGGGTCGAAAACGAGTAATGTCCCAAATTAACGAGGAGATTTTCTTAACCTCCATTTTGGCTGAATTTTTAAAAAATGAATAAATATCCCATGGAAGACGTAGCTATGTTGTTTACCTATCCAACGAATTGTCCCATGCTAAGATTCAATACAAACCGGCCACTTTATGGCCTTCCTTATAAAAATGGGTCGAAAACGAGTAATGTCCCAAATTAACGAGGAGATTTTCTTAACCTCCATTTTGGCTGAATTTTTAAAAAATGCAAAAATATCCCATGGAAGTCGTAGCTATGTTGTTTACCTATCCAACGAATTGTCCCATGCTAAGATTCAATACAAACCGGCCACTTTATGGCCTTCCTTATAAAAAAGGGTCGAAAACGAGAAATGTCCAAAATTAACGAGGAGATTTTCTTAACCTCCATTTTGGCTGAATTTTTAAAAAATGCAAAAATATCCCATGGAAGTCGTAGCTATGTTGTTTACCTATCCAACGAATTGTCCCATGCTAAGATTCAATACAAACCGGCCACTTTATGGCCTTCCTTATAAAAAAGGGTCGAAATCGAGTAATGTCCTAAATTAACGAGGGGATTTTCTTAACCTCTGTAACATCCCGCCTGTCAGTGTCTGAACTATACCAGTCGATCGTCCCAGAGATAGTATATTATTAAAAGGAAGTTTAATGGGAATATTTTATGTCATGTCAGCATAACGCGGGAAAAGTATTAGTGTCGTATTTAACACGCTTGAGGCAAGGGCATAATTGTAATTTCATGGAAAAGATTATTTATATGTTTTTGGACCAAAATATCTCATTTTCCGTTGTTCTTTTCTCTCTCTTGGTTGGAGAAAATATTTTCTCTCCCTCTCTTCCTCTCCATCGGCCCTCTCTTCTCTCTTCACCTCACCAACTTATCAAACCACCTTCCTCATGGATTCTTTATCAAGTTTGGTTTCTCCATCATCCTTTAAGAGATTGAGTAACTTGGATTAAGCTTGTCTTCACTTCCTCTCCTCTTTAGAAGATATTCAAGATTAGGGTTTTGGTTAGAAAGTTTTGGGGTTTGTTTTGAAGCTTTGATGCTAACTTGGAATTAAGGTCAAGAGTTAGGGTTTCCAAGACAAACAAGAAGTGGGTTTGATGATGTTGTGATATTATGGCAAGTTGGAAGTAACTAGTGGAAGATTGAGCATGAACTAAGGTATGGGTTATGTAGCTTGGTTAACCTAAAGCTTTGGAAGCAAGGAAGTATACTTGGGTTTGGTTGTGTGAAGGCAAGATGATGCTTGTTGAGCTTGCAACTTGGTGATGCTTCAAGAAATTGTTTATGTGAGTTCCTTAGATAGTTTCCCACCCTATGGGATTGTGTGATTACTCTTGTAAGTTAACTATGATTTTCTAGTGTTTTTACATAAGAGTTTAGTACCCCTTTCATGCCATACTTGCCAAGCTTGCAAATACTTGTTATACAAATGTTTTAGAAGTTTTAAATGATCATTAGAGTCATGTTATGCCTTGAGTCACTTGGATTTGAGTATTTTGGGTCAAAAACACCATTTATGCAGGTCTGGACTGTCATAACTCGCAGTTGCGAGTAAAGTACTCGCAGTTGCGAGCTGGAAATAGAATGAGGCAAGCTGCACGCAAGCAACTCGCAGGTGCGAGTAGAGCAACTCGCAGATGCGAGTGACTGCATGGCATCATGCTGTTTGCTTGCTTTAGCCCCTTTTTAACGCACTTCGGTCCAGTTTTCTCGAGCAGTCTTTTACCGTCATAAACCCCTCTAGTCATGACATCAAGGCATAAGTATTTAAATGTTTTCTTAAGAAATAAGCAAGTATTTGACAAGTTAATAAAGTATGGCAAATGAGAGAATTATGAATCGGGTAGCAAGCTAAACCGTAAGAAAGGGAAAGAATATAGAGCCTCGACATAGTTGTCGAGAACTAGATAGTTAAGAATAAAGTTAAGCATAGAATGTATTTATGCTAAGTGTGGAAAGTTAGATAACTATTCACAAAGAAAGATAAGCAAGCAATAAGATTACCTCTAGATGGATCTTTTAGGATCCGAGGTAAAAGAGAGAGAGCATGTTAAGTTTATTTTTCATGCATAAGACTAAGAATTACAAGAAAGAAAGAAAAAGTGTCGTGTCTTTTGTATTCCATCACAAGGATGGGTATAAAAGGTTCTCCAAGGGGAATGGGTTAAGCCGTAAGGGACCCGCACGTTCACTAAGGGAGTCCGGTGCGCTCTTGCTAAGCCTTTCACCGGTAGAAAGAGGATTTGATTCCGGAACTACTCCACCCGGACTAATCCGTAAAATTTGATTCAAGATATTTGTTTGTTCAACGCTAACATAATCAATGAAGCTGACTATGCATATTTATTATACATTTATGTGTTATGTCATAGAGCCTTGACATAGACCGTCAAGAACTAGAAAGAATATAGAAGTAGATAGTCAAGAACTAGCAAGCTAGAAAGAGTCACTTTTGTGACAAGATTAAGATAGATACAACTTATTCAAGTAAGAGAGTTATACCGACGACTATCTTAGGTTTCCCCTTTATCGTCCGGTTTAGAGTCGTGTCATGACTTTAGCAAGTTAAGGCCTTGATGCGTAGATAGTATCTTGGCTTTTGCGGTTCTAGTTTCCCCTTAACCGCCATGACACGTATAAGAAGAGAAGCCTATAACAAGTAAGATGAATTATGACGGTCCTAGTATGCACAACCGTCTAAGAAAGCATGTCCCCACACACGTATAATCAACCGGCAGGTTGTATTTTAGACACGTGGTGACCGTAGGTTTCCCCGAGGTTACCTATAGCCTAGGATTAGGTGGAACTCACTGAGACATTATGTCTCATCCCAATCCTTATTTGTTTCAGATAACCGGATGGATTAGCAAGCTAATAGCCAAATGGATGATGCGACAAGTGTTCGTTCGTACCCGCTGCTGGATGATGTGGATTCTTAAGGATGCAATTATTATGTTTTAGAAAAGTTAAGTTGTATTATTGTAGTACGAACGCCATTGTTGTATATTATATTCATTCGAAGAATTTATGTTGTAAATCTTTAATGTATCCAGTACTAAATTAATGCATATGCTAGACTTTCTAGATACGTCTAGTATGGGTGTTACATTTGGTATCAGAGCAGGTCGATTCAGATCGTGCCTTGGGTCATTAAGTTACAACAAGAGTAGTGGGACCATTGGGTTCCGGGTAAATGTTCTAGTGGTTGATGTTAGTTGAGCCTGATCAACTCAATTTAACATTCAACGATTAGAATGGATGCCTAAGATCTGAATAGGACCCAGGAGGAACGAAGCATGAGATGGAGATGCACTG
Organism: Medicago sativa; assembly: GCF_051527215.1. Lineage (NCBI taxonomy): Eukaryota > Viridiplantae > Streptophyta > Magnoliopsida > Fabales > Fabaceae > Medicago > Medicago sativa. The sequence continues at coordinate 98,408,573 of NC_140754.1, read as the reverse complement.
GAAAATGTAAGACCAGAAGTAAGAACTCGGAATGAGTGCTAGTAAGAGGTTTACTGCGCCAATAGGTGGTCGGTGAACTAAGTAAGTAGAAGTATGAATCCTCCGGGAGTGTAAGATAATGAAAAGAAGTCGACGTAGGTTGACAGAGTTAGTAAGCTCTCAAGAGGTGGTTATATGATAGAAATTCAGATTTTGTATGCTCAGAGTGGAGAAGGTTCCAGTGTTCGGAAGATTATGTTAAGCAGCATGCAAAGAGAGGAGCTACTTGTAGCGGATGAAGCTAAGAATTTAAGTGAGAAATTTTATGTCATATGACTAATGCATTAATTTCCAATGTACCAAAAAAATTGTATCGAATTAGGTTGATGCTTGCCATGCATAGATGATAAAATATTTTAAGATGTTAGGAGTGACTGATGTACATTGAATTACTTGGAATAATATTGGTATGTAAAGTATATTTTCCAGAGAATTGAATTAGAGAAACTCACCAATAGCAGACCTGGAATGAGATTTCCTATTTTCTAAAAACTGTTATTTCATCTCCAGGGTTTCTTCGACTATTGGGGGGTTGTTTTCATAATCCTTTTGTATCACGGAAATCTTTTTATAACGTCAAGTGAAAAATGCATATCACACCCTAAAGTTTTAAAGGAAAAAGGCATGAGCAATCATCCACGAAAAATTGATTGGTTTAAGGTAAACTAGGAAGTTAATGTGACAAGAGGTAAGAAGGAGCTAGACTAAGAGTTTAGAGGTTCCGGTATTTAGAAAGGACGTCACGGATGTGAAGACATGAAGTAAGAAGTTAAGTGGCGAAGGGTCATGAACGCGCAAGGTTCTCATTTTGTGGAACTAAGAGTATCCTCCGAATCTATGTTTTGTTTAATTGACTTGCTAAGGCTCGTTACGATATTAAAGCGTAAATTTTATATGATTTTAGAAAGATATATGCATATGGGTGATAGAAGTTGACATTTTCGAAATTAAAAATTTAAATTTTGTAGGTGTCGATTTGTTGCGACTCATGTAGAGTGGGCTAAATTCACAAGAATCAAGATTTGATGACACATGAGTGTTATCAACTTATTTTGTGATTTTAGAGTAACAAATGGGGCCTTGGTTTAGTATATGTTTTAATAGTAAAGAATCGTCAACGTCAGTGACCCATGTGCTAGTTTATAAAATTTTCTTTAAAGGAAGGACTAACGAGCAAGCATAAGAATGATTAAAAAAAATGTAGAATACGAAGATACAAGGTTAAATGTTTAAGGAAGTTATGCCGAGAGCAAGAGGAGTCTACCATGGAAAGTCGTGAAGACGACTCATGAAAATAGCGAGCATGTAGTAGCAAGGAGGTATTCCAAGAATCAAGATAAGCTCTCTAAGTCAGGGTTACTCGGAAATAAGCTTCAGAATAATGAGTATATTGGAAGGTAAAAACAACCAGTAAGAATATAAGGTCTATTCCCAAGAAAAGAATAAGAGTATACGATAAATTTATCGTGAGTTGGTCTTACTAAAATCAGTGATAAAGATTAGAGAAAGGTTACATCATGGGAGATTTTGAAATAGTTCAAGAAGATAGAAATCATGAGTAGACAGGATTGCGGTGTTTCACTCGTCGCAACAGGATAGAGCATTGGTTTAAGCCAACCGGTGGAAATCAGAGTAGCGCAACGGAAATCAATTAGTAGTCATGGAATGTGGATTTAGTAAGAAGAATCTTTGTGAAGAAGGTCTGAGATAGTGTTGCAATTTAGTGAGAAATATTTTGAGACAAGCAAGAAATATTGGATATGCTAAGTAAGTAATGATACTCACACAGTCAGTGGTGATTAAGACAGAAGAATAAGGATGCATCTACATTTACGCAAGACAAGAATGACTAGAGTACCCCGGAAGAAATAATCGGATTACCTATCTGGTGGTATCGAATGAGTAGAAGAGCTATTGGTTAGTTTGGAAGAGAGTGTGCAATGATAATGGATTAAGGTTCATAAGATTTACACGATGAAGTACATACCCTCCTATACCATACTTGTTAAATGATGATGATACTAGATGGAATAGTTCAGGCTATGATTTCAATTTTTTAATAAAGTGAGGATTGGTATTATGGAACTTGGGAACGAAATTGTTTTAAAAATGTGATATTAAACATTGATGAAACCAGTGAGGTGCGCCATAAGCGAGCAAGCTCACTTAAGACGTACAGGCTTCAGGACCAACTTGATATAAACAAGTTTGGGACGAGTTATAAAACCTTTTTAATAAAAATTTAGAGACTCGTCCTGTGGTTCTGAGGTACCATTACAAACTTGGTTTCAAAATGATATTTTCTTTTAGTTAAGTAAATGTTCGTTCCAAGAACCTACGTACCAAAGTTTAGAAATTTCATGAAGTAAAGTACTAGATTAGGTATCGTTATTAACTAACAAGAAGTGGTATTCGGAAGTATGCAAGTATTATGGAGATAAAGTTTCAAGAGGAGATGGCAACGTTTGTGTGATGTCAATATCATACAGGATACATAGATTTGTACTAAAAGTGTTCAAGTGTAAGCGCAAAAAGGAATTAGAAGAAAGTTTAAGAGCATGAAAACAGCAAGGTTGGTTAATAGATTGTCAGATGTACCGGAATAATTGCTTTTGTTCTCCGGGTCAAGTTATGTGAGTTACCCATGGTTTCGGGTGCAAGGAAATTGAGAAAAGAAAGAAAAGTTCCGAAGAACTAAAAGAGATAAAAGATGTGTGGAATTATCAAGATAAGTAACATAAGTAAAAAGAATAAGTCGCAATGTGCGGAAAGAAAGATTATATATATATATATGTTAAGATGTTTTATATGCATGAGAGCACTGCAGGGCAAACCTGGATTCTGATAGGACCCCAGTTAAAAGGCAAATCCTGAGTGTTCCCTCTTATGATAAGTTACTTATTTGATGGCTACACTAAGTAGTTAAGATGCGGATCCAAGACAACCAGACCACATTAAGCAAGGTGAGAATCAATCACGATATACTAAGATAGTTTTGTGATTTGATAAAGGTACTAAGATTGAAGAGATAATATTCGTTTAGGCGAATTAAGAAAGAAGAATGAGATACATGTTGACATGGAAAGTATGCTAGGAACTCTTTAGAGTGAGTATGAACGGACTTTGTTAACTAGAAACCGAAGAAGACGAGTTTAATCTCAGAGAATTGATAGATGGTTTCTAAATTTCGAGGACGAAATTTTTTTAAGGGGGGTAGAGTGTAACATCCCGCCTGTCAGTGTCTGAACTGTACCAGTCGATCGTCCCAGAGATAGTATATTATTAAAAGGAAGTTTAATGGGAATATTTTATGTCATGTCAGCATAACGCGGGAAAAGTATCAGTGTCGTATTTAACACGCTTCAGGCAAGGGCATAATTGTAATTTCACGGAAAAGATTATTTATATGTTTTTGGACCAAAATATCTCATTTTCCCTTGTTCTTTTCTCTCTCTTGGTTGGAGAAAATATTTTCTCTCCCTCTCTTCCTCTCCATCGGCCCTCTCTTCTCTCTTCACCTCACCAACTTATCAAACCACCTTCCTCATGGATTCTTTATCAAGTTTGGTTTCTCCATCATCCTTTAAGAGATTGAGTAACTTGGATTAAGCTTGTCTTCACTTCCTCTCCTCTTTAGAAGATATTCAAGATTAGGGTTTTGGTTAGAAAGTTTTGGGGTTTGTTTTGAAGCTTTGATGCTAACTTGGAATTAAGGTCAAGAGTTAGGGTTTCCAAGACAAACAAGAAGTGGGTTTGATGATGTTGTGATATTATGGCAAGTTGGAAGTAACTAGTGGAAGATTGAGCATGAACTAAGGTATGGGTTATGTAGCTTGGTTAACCTAAAGCTTTGGAAGCAAGGAAGTATACTTGGGTTTGGTTGTGTGAAGGCAAGATGATGCTTGTTGAGCTTGCAACTTGGTGATGCTTCAAGAAATTGTTTATGTGAGTTCCTTAGATAGTTTCCCACCCTATGGGATTGTGTGATTACTCTTGTAAGTTAACTATGATTTTCTAGTGTTTTTACATAAGAGTTTAGTACCCCTTTTATGCCATACTTGCCAAGCTTGCAAATACTTGTTATACAAATGTTTTAGAAGTTTTAAATGATCATTAGAGTCATGTTATGCATTGAGTCACTTGGATTTGAGTATTTTGGGTCAAAAACACCATTTATGCAGGTCTGGACTGTCATAACTCGCAGTTGCGAGTAAAGTACTCGCAGTTGCGAGCTGGAAATAGAATGAGGCAAGCTGCACGCAAGCAACTCGCAGGTGCGAGTAGAGCAACTCGCAGATGCGAGTGACTGCATGGCATCATGCTGTTTGCTTGCTTTAGCCCCTTTTAAACGCACTTCGGTCCAGTTTTCTCGAGCAGTCTTTTACCGTCATAAACCCCTCTAGTCATGACATCAAGGCATAAGTATTTAAATGTTTTCTTAAGAAATAAGCAAGTATTTGACAAGTTAATAAAGTATGGCAAATGAGAGAATTATGAATCGGGTAGCAAGCTAAACCGTAAGAAAGGGAAAGAATATAGAGCCTCGACATAGTTGTCGAGAACTAGATAGTTAAGAATAAAGTTAAGCATAGAATGTATTTATGCTAAGTGTGGAAAGTTAGATAACTATTCACAAAGAAAGATAAGCAAGCAATAAGATTACCTCTAGATGGATCTTTTAGGATCCGAGGTAAAAGAGAGAGAGCATGTTAAGTTTATTTTTCATGCATAAGACTAAGAATTACAAGAAAGAAAGAAAAAGTGTCGTGTCTTTTGTATTCCATCACAAGGATGGGTATAAAAGGTTCTCCAAGGGGAATGGGTTAAGCCGTAAGGGACCCGCACGTTCACTAAGGGAGTCCGGTGCGCTCTTGCTAAGCCTTTCACCGGTAGGAAGAGGATTTGATTCCGGAACTACTCCACCCGGACTAATCCGTAAAATTTGATTCAAGATAATTGTTTGTTCAACGCTAACATAATCAATGAAGCTGACTATGCATATTTATTATACATTTATGTGTTATGTCATAGAGCCTTGACATAGACCGTCAAGAACTAGAAAGAATATAGAAGTAGATAGTCAAGAACTAGCAAGCTAGAAAGAGTCACTTTTGTGACAAGATTAAGATAGATACAACTTATTCAAGTAAGAGAGTTATACCAACGACTATCTTAGGTTTCCCCTTTATCGTCCGGTTTAGAGTCGTGTCATGACTTTAGCAAGTTAAGGCCTTGATGCGTAGATAGTATCTTGGCTTTTGCGGTTCTAGTTTCCCCTTAACCGCCATGACACGTATAAGAAGAGAAGCCTATAACAAGTAAGATGAATTATGACGGTCCTAGTATGCACAACCGTCTAAGAAAGCATGTCCCCACACACGTATAATCAACCGGCAGGTTGTATTTTAGACACGTGGTGACCGTAGGTTTCCCCGAGGTTACCTATAGCCTAGGATTAGGTGGAACTCACTGAGACATTATGTCTCATCCCAATCCTTATTTGTTTCAGATAACCGGATGGATTAGCAAGCTAATAGCCAAATGGATGATGCGACAAGTGTTCGTTCGTACCCGCTGCTGGATGATGTGGATTCTTAAGGATGCAATTATTATGTTTTAGAAAAGTTAAGTTGTATTATTGTAGTACGAACGCCATTGTTGTATATTATATTCATTCGAAGAATTTATGTTGTAAATCTTTAATGTATCCAGTACTAAATTAATGCATATGCTAGACTTTCTAGATACGTCTAGTATGGGTGTTACAACCTCCATTTTGGCTGAATTTATAGAGAATGCAAAAATATCCCATGGAAGTCGTAGTTATGTTGTTTACCTATCCAACGAATTGTCCCATGCTAAGATTCAATACAAACCGGCCACTTTATGGCCTTCCTTATAAAAAAGGGTCGAAAACGAGTAATGTCCCAAATTAACGAGGATATTTTCTTAACCCCCATTTTGGCTGAATTTTTAGAGAATGCAAAAATATCCCATGGAAGTCGTAGTTATGTTGTTTACCTATCCAACGAATTGTCACACGCTAAGATTCAATGCAAATCGGCCACATTATGGCCGTCCTACAAAAAAAGGGTCGAAAACGAGTAATGTCCCAAATTAACGAGGATATTTTCTTAACCCCCATTTTGGCTGAATTTTTAGAGAATGCAAAAATATCCCATGGAAGTCATAGTTATGTTGTTTACCTATCCAACGAATTGTCACACGCTAAGATTCAATGCAAATCGGCCACATTATGGCCTTCCTAATAAAAAAGGGTCGAAAACGAGTAATGTCCCAAATTATCGAGGAGATTTTCTTAACCTCCATTTTGGCTCAATTTTTACAAAATGCAATAATATCCCATGGAAGTCGTAGCCATGTTGTTTACCTATCCAACGAATTGTCCCATGCTAAGATTCAATACAAACCGGCCACTTTATGGCCTTCCTTATAAAAAAGGGTTGAAAACGAGTAATGTCCTAAATTAACGAGGGGATTTTCTTAACCTCCATTTTGGCTGAATTTTTAGAGAATGCAAAAATATCCCATGGAAGTCGTAGTTATGTTGTTTACCTATCCAACGAATTGTCCCATGCTAAGATTCAATACAAACCGGCCACTTTATGGCCTTCCTTATAAAAAAGGGTCGAAAACGAGTAATGTCCCAAATTAACGAGGATATTTTCTTAACCCCCATTTTGGCTGAATTTTTAGAGAATGCAAAAATATCCCATGGAAGTCGTAGTTATGTTGTTTACCTATCCAACGAATTGTCCCATGCTAAGATTCAATACAAACCGGCCACTTTATGGCCTTCCTTATAAAAAAGGGTCGAAAACGAGTAATGTCCCAAATTAACGAGGATATTTTCTTAACCCCCATTTTGGCTGAATTTTTAGAGAATGCAAAAATATCCCATGGAAGTCATAGTTATGTTGTTTACCTATCCAACGAATTGTCACACGTTAAGATTCAATGCAAATCGGCCACATTATGGCCTTCCTAGTAAAAAAGGGTCGAAAACGAGTAATGTCCCAAATTTACGAGGAGATTTTCTTAACCTCCATTTTGGCTGAATTTCTAGAGAATGCAAAAATATCCCATGGAAGTCGTAGTTATGTTGTTTACCTATCCAACGAATTGTCCCATGCTAAGATTCAATACAAACCGGCCACTTTATGGCCTTCCTTATAAAAAAGGGTCGAAAACGAGTAATGTCCTAAATTAACGAGGGGATTTTCTTAACCTCCATTTTGGCTGAATTTTTAGAGAATGCAAAAATAACCCATGGAAGTCGTAGTTATGTTGTTTACCTATCCAACGAATTGTCCCATGCTAAGATTCAATACAAACCGGCCACTTTATGGCCTTCCTTATAAAAAAGGGTCGAAAACGAGTAATGTCCCAAATTAACGAGGATATTTTCTTAACCCCCATTTTGGCTGAATTTTTAGAGAATGCAAAAATATCCCATGGAAGTCGTAGTTATGTTGTTTACATATCCAACGAATTGTCACACGCTAAGATTCAATGCAAATCGGCCACATTATGGCCTTCCTACTAAAAAAGGGTCGAAAACGAGTAATGTCCCAAATTAACGAGGATATTTTCTTAACCCCCATTTTGGCTGAATTTTTAGAGAATGCAAAAATATCCCATGGAAGTCGTAGTTATGTTGTTTACCTATCCAACGAATTGTCACACGCTAAGATTCAATGCAAACCGGCCATATTATGGCCTTCCTACTAAAAATGGGTCGAAAACGAGTAATGTCCCAAATTAACGAGGAGATTTTCTTAACCTCCATTTTGGCTGAATTTTTAAAAAATGCAATAATATCCCATGGAAGTCGTAGCTATGTTGTTTACCTATCCAACGAATTGTCCCATGCTAAGATTCAATACAAACCGGCCACTTTATGGCCTTCCTTATAAAAAAGGGTCGAAAACGAGTAATGTCCTAAATTAACGAGGGGATTTTCTTAACCTCCATTTTGGCTGAATTTTTAGAGAATGCAAAAATATCCCATGGAAGTCGTAGTTATGTTGTTTACCTATCCAACGAATTGTCCCATGCTAAGATTCAATACAAACCGGCCACTTTATGGCCTTCCTTATAAAAAAGGGTCGAAAACGAGTAATGTCCTAAATTAACGAGGGGATTTTCTTAACCTCCATTTTGGCTGAATTTTTAGAGAATGCAAAAATATCCCATGGAAGTCGTAGTTATGTTGTTTACCTATACAATGAATTGTCACACGCTAAGATTCAATGCAAATCGGCCACATTATGGCGTTCCTACTAAAAAAGGGTCGAAAACGAGTAATGTCCCAAATTAACGAGGATATTTTCTTAACCCCCATTTTGGCTGAATTTTTAGAGAATGCAAAAATATCCCAACGAAGTCGTTGTTATGTTGTTTACCTATCCAACGAATTGTCACACGCTAAGATTCAATGCAAACCGGCCACATTATGGCCTTCCTACTAAAAATGGGTCGAAAACGAGTAATGTCCCAAATTAACGAGGAGATTTTCTTAACCTCCATTTTGGCTGAATTTTTAAAAAATGCAATAATATCCCATGGAAGTCGTAGCTATGTTGTTTACCTATCCAACGAATTGTCCCATGCTAAGATTCAATACAAACCGGCCACTTTATGGCCTTCCTTATAAAAAAGGGTCGAAAACGAGTAATGTCCTAAATTAACGAGGGGATTTTCTTAACCTCCATTTTGGCTGAATTTATAGAGAATGCAAAAATATCCCATGGAAGTCGTAGTTATGTTGTTTACCTATCCAACGAATTGTCCCATGCTAAGATTCAATACAAACCGGCCACTTTATGGCCTTCCTTATAAAAAAGGGTCGAAAACGAGTAATGTCCCAAATTAACGAGGATATTTTCTTAACCCCCATTTTGGCTGAATTTTTAGAGAATGCAAAAATATCCCATGGAAGTCGTAGTTATGTTGTTTACCTATCCAACGAATTGTCCCATGCTAAGATTCAATACAAACCGGCCACTTTATGGCCTTCCTTAGTCGAAAACGAGTAATGTCCCAAATTAACGAGGATATTTTCTTAACCCCCATTTTGGCTGAATTTTTAGAGAATGCAAAAATATCCCATGGAAGTCATAGTTATGTTGTTTACCTATCCAACGAATTGTCACACGCTAAGATTCAATGCAAATCGGCCACATTATGGCCTTCCTACTAAAAAAGGGTCGAAAACGAGTAATGTCCCAAATTAACGAGGATATTTTCTTAACCCCCATTTTGGCTGAATTTTTAGATAATGCAAAAATATCCCATGGAAGTCGTTGTTATGTTGTTTACCTATCCAACGAATTGTCACACGCTAAGATTCAATGCAAACCGGCCACATTATGGCCTTCCTACTAAAAATGGGTCGAAAACGAGTAATGTCCCAAATTAACGAGGAGATTTTCTTAACCTCCATTTTGGCTGAATTTTTAAAAAATGCAATAATATCCCATGGAAGTCGTAGCTATGTTGTTTACCTATCCAACGAATTGTCCCATGCTAAGATTCAATACAAACCGGCCACTTTATGGCCTTCCTTATAAAAAAGGGTCGAAAACGAGTAATGTCCCAAATTAACGAGGATATTTTCTTAACCCCCATTTTGGCTGAATTTTTAGAGAATGCAAAAATATCCCATGGAAGTCGTAGTTATGTTGTTTACCTATCCAACGAATTGTCCCATGCTAAGATTCAATACAAACCGGCCACTTTATGGCCTTCCTTATAAAAAAGGGTCGAAAACGAGTAATGTCCCAAATTAACGAGGATATTTTCTTAACCCCCATTTTGGCTGAATTTTTAGAGAATGCAAAAATATCCCATGGAAGTCATAGTTATGTTGTTTACCTATCCAACGAATTGTCACACGCTAAGATTCAATGCAAATCGGCCACATTATGGCCTTCCTAGTAAAAAAGGGTCGAAAACGAGTAATGTCCCAAATTTACGAGGAGATTTTCTTAACCTCCATTTTGGCTGAATTTCTAGAGAATGCAAAAATATCCCATGGAAGTCGTAGTTATGTTGTTTACCTATCCAACGAATTGTCCCATGCTAAGATTCAATACAAACCGGCCACTTTATGGCCTTCCTTATAAAAAAGGGTCGAAAACGAGTAATGTCCTAAATTAACGAGGGGATTTTCTTAACCTCCATTTTGGCTGAATTTTTAGAGAATGCAAAAATATCCCATGGAAGTCGTAGTTATGTTGTTTACCTATCCAACGAATTGTCCCATGCTAAGATTCAATACAAACCGGCCACTTTATGGCCTTCCTTATAAAAAAGGGTCGAAAACGAGTAATGTCCCAAATTAACGAGGATATTTTCTTAGCCCCCATTTTGGCTGAATTTTTAGAGAATGCAAAAATATCCCATGGAAGTCGTAGTTATGTTGTTTACCTATCCAACGAATTGTCCCATGCTAAGATTCAATACAAACCGGCCACTTTATGGCCTTCCTTAGTCGAAAACGAGTAATGTCCCAAATTAACGAGGATATTTTCTTATCCCCCATTTTGGCTGAATTTTTAGAGAATGCAAAAATATCCCATGGAAGTCATAGTTATGTTGTTTACCTATCCAACGAATTGTCACACGCTAAGATTCAATGCAAATCGGCCACATTATGGCCTTCCTACTAAAAAAGGGTCGAAAACGAGTAATGTCCCAAATTAACGAGGATATTTTCTTAACCCCCATTTTGGCTGAATTTTTAGAGAATGCAAAAATATCCCATGGAAGTCGTAGTTATGTTGTTTACCTATCCAACGAATTGTCCCATGCTAAGATTCAATACAAACCGGCCACTTTATGGCCTTCCTTATAAAAAAGGGTCGAAAACGAGTAATGTCCCAAATTAACGAGGATATTTTCTTAACCCCCATTTTGGCTGAATTTTTAGAGAATGCAAAAATATCCCATGGAAGTCATAGTTATGTTGTTTACCTATCCAACGAATTGTCACACGCTAAGATTCAATGCAAATCGGCCACATTATGGCCTTCCTAGTAAAAAAGGGTCGAAAACGAGTAATGTCCCAAATTTACGAGGAGATTTTCTTAACCTCCATTTTGGCTGAATTTCTAGAGAATGCAAAAATATCCCATGGAAGTCGTAGTTATGTTGTTTACCTATCCAACGAATTGTCCCATGCTAAGATTCAATACAAACCGGCCACTTTATGGCCTTCCTTATAAAAAAGGGTCGAAAACGAGTAATGTCCTAAATTAACGAGGGGATTTTCTTAACCTCCATTTTGGCTGAATTTTTAGAGAATGCAAAAATATCCCATGGAAGTCGTAGTTATGTTGTTTACCTTTCCAACGAATTGTCCCATGCTAAGATTCAATACAAACCGGCCACATTATGGCCTTCCTTATAAAAAAGGGTCGAAAACGAGTAATGTCCCAAATTAACGAGGATATTTTCTTAGCCCCCATTTTGGCTGAATTTTTAGAGAATGCAAAAATATCCCATGGAAGTCGTAGTTATGTTGTTTACCTATCCAACGAATTGTCCCATGCTAAGATTCAATGCAAACCGGCCACTTTATGGCCTTCCTTAGTCGAAAACGAGTAATGTCCCAAATTAACGAGGATATTTTCTTATCCCCCATTTTGGCTGAATTTTTAGAGAATGCAAAAATATCCCATGGAAGTCATAGTTATGTTGTTTACCTATCCAACGAATTGTCACACGCTAAGATTCAATGCAAATCGGCCACATTATGGCCTTCCTACTAAAAAAGGGTCGAAAACGAGTAATGTCCCAAATTAACGAGGATATTTTCTTAACCCCCATTTTGGCTGAATTTTTAGATAATGCAAAAATATCCCATGGAAGTCGTTGTTATGTTGTTTACCTATCCAACGAATTGTCACACGCTAAGATTCAATGCAAACCGGCCACATTATGGCCTTCCTACTAAAAATGGGTCGAAAACGAGTAATGTCCCAAATTAACGAGGAGATTTTCTTAACCTCCATTTTGGCTGAATTTTTAAAAAATGCAATAATATCCCATGGAAGTCGTAGCTATGTTGTTTACCTATCCAACGAATTGTCCCATGCTAAGATTCAATACAAACCGGCCACTTTATGGCCTTCCTTATAAAAAAGGGTCGAAAACGAGTAATGTCCCAAATTAACGAGGATATTTTCTTAACCCCCATTTTGGCTGAATTTTTAGAGAATGCAAAAATATCCCATGGAAGTCGTAGTTATGTTGTTTACCTATCCAACGAATTGTCCCATGCTAAGATTCAATACAAACCGGCCACTTTATGGCCTTCCTTATAAAAAAGGGTCGAAAACGAGTAATGTCCCAAATTAACGAGGATATTTTCTTAACCCCCATTTTGGCTGAATTTTTAGAGAATGCAAAAATATCCCATGGAAGTCATAGTTATGTTGTTTACCTATCCAACGAATTGTCACACGCTAAGATTCAATGCAAATCGGCCACATTATGGCCTTCCTAGTAAAAAAGGGTCGAAAACGAGTAATGTCCCAAATTTACGAGGAGATTTTCTTAACCTCCATTTTGGCTGAATTTCTAGAGAATGCAAAAATATCCCATGGAAGTCGTAGTTATGTTGTTTACCTATCCAACGAATTGTCCCATGCTAAGATTCAATACAAACCGGCCACTTTATGGCCTTCCTTATAAAAAAGGGTCGAAAACGAGTAATGTCCTAAATTAACGAGGGGATTTTCTTAACCTCCATTTTGGCTGAATTTTTAGAGAATGCAAAAATATCCCATGGAAGTCGTAGTTATGTTGTTTACCTATCCAACGAATTGTCCCATGCTAAGATTCAATACAAACCGGCCACTTTATGGCCTTCCTTATAAAAAAGGGTCGAAAACGAGTAATGTCCCAAATTAACGAGGATATTTTCTTAGCCCCCATTTTGGCTGAATTTTTAGAGAATGCAAAAATATCCCATGGAAGTCGTAGTTATGTTGTTTACCTATCCAACGAATTGTCCCATGCTAAGATTCAATACAAACCGGCCACTTTATGGCCTTCCTTAGTCGAAAACGAGTAATGTCCCAAATTAACGAGGATATTTTCTTATCCCCCATTTTGGCTGAATTTTTAGAGAATGCAAAAATATCCCATGGAAGTCATAGTTATGTTGTTTACCTATCCAACGAATTGTCACACGCTAAGATTCAATGCAAATCGGCCACATTATGGCCTTCCTACTAAAAAAGGGTCGAAAACGAGTAATGTCCCAAATTAACGAGGATATTTTCTTAACCCCCATTTTGGCTGAATTTTTAGAGAATGCAAAAATATCCCATGGAAGTCGTAGTTATGTTGTTTACCTATCCAACGAATTGTCCCATGCTAAGATTCAATACAAACCGGCCACTTTATGGCCTTCCTTATAAAAAAGGGTCGAAAACGAGTAATGTCCCAAATTAACGAGGATATTTTCTTAACCCCCATTTTGGCTGAATTTTTAGAGAATGCAAAAATATCCCATGGAAGTCATAGTTATGTTGTTTACCTATCCAACGAATTGTCACACGCTAAGATTCAATGCAAATCGGCCACATTATGGCCTTCCTAGTAAAAAAGGGTCGAAAACGAGTAATGTCCCAAATTTACGAGGAGATTTTCTTAACCTCCATTTTGGCTGAATTTCTAGAGAATGCAAAAATATCCCATGGAAGTCGTAGTTATGTTGTTTACCTATCCAACGAATTGTCCCATGCTAAGATTCAATACAAACCGGCCACTTTATGGCCTTCCTTATAAAAAAGGGTCGAAAACGAGTAATGTCCTAAATTAACGAGGGGATTTTCTTAACCTCCATTTTGGCTGAATTTTTAGAGAATGCAAAAATATCCCATGGAAGTCGTAGTTATGTTGTTTACCTTTCCAACGAATTGTCCCATGCTAAGATTCAATACAAACCGGCCACATTATGGCCTTCCTTATAAAAAAGGGTCGAAAACGAGTAATGTCCCAAATTAACGAGGATATTTTCTTAGCCCCCATTTTGGCTGAATTTTTAGAGAATGCAAAAATATCCCATGGAAGTCGTAGTTATGTTGTTTACCTATCCAACGAATTGTCCCATGCTAAGATTCAATGCAAACCGGCCACTTTATGGCCTTCCTTAGTCGAAAACAAGTAATGTCCCAAATTAACGAGGATATTTTCTTATCCCCCATTTTGGCTGAATTTTTAGAGAATGCAAAAATATCCCATGGAAGTCATAGTTATGTTGTTTACCTATCCAACGAATTGTCACACGCTAAGATTCAATGCAAATCGGCCACATTATGGCCTTCCTACTAAAAAAGGGTCGAAAACGAGTAATGTCCCAAATTAACGAGGATATTTTCTTAACCCCCATTTTGGCTGAATTTTTAGAGAATGCAAAAATATCCCATGGAAGTCGTTGTTATGTTGTTTACCTATCCAACGAATTGTCACACGCTAAGATTCAATGCAAACCGGCCACATTATGGCCTTCCTACTAAAAATGGGTCGAAAACGAGTAATGTCCCAAATTAACGAGGAGATTTTCTTAACCTCCATTTTGGCTGAATTTTTAAAAAATGCAATAATATCCCATGGAAGTCGTAGCTATGTTGTTTACCTATCCAACGAATTGTCCCATGCTAAGATTCAATACAAACCGGCCACTTTATGGCCTTCCTTATAAAAAAGGGTCGAAAACGAGTAATGTCCCAAATTAACGAGGATATTTTCTTAACCCCCATTTTGGCTGAATTTTTAGAGAATGCAAAAATATCCCATGGAAGTCGTAGTTATGTTGTTTACCTATCCAACGAATTGTCCCATGCTAAGATTCAATACAAACCGGCCACTTTATGGCCTTCCTTATAAAAAAGGGTCGAAAACGAGTAATGTCCCAAATTAACGAGGATATTTTCTTAACCCCCATTTTGGCTGAATTTTTAGAGAATGCAAAAATATCCCATGGAAGTCATAGTTATGTTGTTTACCTATCCAACGAATTGTCACACGCTAAGATTCAATGCAAATCGGCCACATTATGGCCTTCCTAGTAAAAAAGGGTCGAAAACGAGTAATGTCCCAAATTTACGAGGAGATTTTCTTAACCTCCATTTTGGCTGAATTTCTAGAGAATGCAAAAATATCCCATGGAAGTCGTAGTTATGTTGTTTACCTATCCAACGAATTGTCCCATGCTAAGATTCAATACAAACCGGCCACTTTATGGCCTTCCTTATAAAAAAGGGTCGAAAACGAGTAATGTCCTAAATTAACGAGGGGATTTTCTTAACCTCCATTTTGGCTGAATTTTTAGAGAATGCAAAAATATCCCATGGAAGTCGTAGTTATGTTGTTTACCTATCCAACGAATTGTCCCATGCTAAGATTCAATACAAACCGGCCACTTTATGGTCTTCCTTATAAAAAAGGGTCGAAAACGAGTAATGTCCCAAATTAACGAGGATATTTTCTTAGCCCCCATTTTGGCTGAATTTTTAGAGAATGCAAAAATATCCCATGGAAGTCGTAGTTATGTTGTTTACCTATCCAACGAATTGTCCCATGCTAAGATTCAATACAAACCGGCCACTTTATGGCCTTCCTTATAAAAAAGGGTCGAAAACGAGTAATGTCCCAAATTAACGAGGATATTTTCTTAACCCCCATTTTGGCTGAATTTTTAGAGAATGCAAAAATATCCCATGGAAGTCATAGTTATGTTGTTTACCTATCCAACGAATTGTCACACGCTAAGATTCAATGCAAATCGGCCACATTATGGCCTTCCTAGTAAAAAAGGGTCGAAAACGAGTAATGTCCCAAATTTACGAGGAGATTTTCTTAACCTCCATTTTGGCTGAATTTCTAGAGAATGCAAAAATATCCCATGGAAGTCGTAGTTATGTTGTTTACCTATCCAACGAATTGTCCCATGCTAAGATTCAATACAAACCGGCCACTTTATGGCCTTCCTTATAAAAAAGGGTCGAAAACGAGTAATGTCCTAAATTAACGAGGGGATTTTCTTAACCTCCATTTTGGCTGAATTTTTAGAGAATGCAAAAATATCCCATGGAAGTCGTAGTTATGTTGTTTACCTATCCAACGAATTGTCCCATGCTAAGATTCAATACAAACCGGCCACTTTATGGCCTTCCTTATAAAAAAGGGTCGAAAACGAGTAATGTCCCAAATTAACGAGGATAGTTTCTTAGCCCCCATTTTGGCTGAATTTTTAGAGAATGCAAAAATATCCCATGGAAGTCGTAGTTATGTTGTTTACCTATCCAACGAATTGTCCCATGCTAAGATTCAATACAAACCGGCCACTTTATGGCCTTCCTTATAAAAAAGGGTCGAAAACGAGTAATGTCCCAAATTAACGAGGATATTTTCTTAACCCCCATTTTGGCTGAATTTTTAGAGAATGCAAAAATATCCCATGGAAGTCATAGTTATGTTGTTTACCTATCCAACGAATTGTCACACGCTAAGATTCAATGCAAATCGGCCACATTATGGCCTTCCTAGTAAAAAAGGGTCAAAAACGAGTAATGTCCCAAATTTACGAGGAGATTTTCTTAACCTCCATTTTTGCTGAATTTCTAGAGAATGCAAAAATATCCCATGGAAGTCGTAGTTATGTTGTTTACCTATCCAACGAATTGTCCCATGCTAAGATTCAATACAAACCGGCCACTTTATGGCCTTCCTTATAAAAAAGGGTCGAAAACGAGTAATGTCCTAAATTAACGAGGGGATTTTCTTAACCTCCATTTTGGCTGAATTTTTAGAGAATGCAAAAATATCCCATGGAAGTCGTAGTTATGTTGTTTACCTATCCAACGAATTGTCCCATGCTAAGATTCAATACAAACCGGCCACTTTATGGCCTTCCTTATAAAAATGGGTCGAAAACGAGTAATGTCCCAAATTAACGAGGATATTTTCTTAGCCCCCATTTTGGCTGAATTTTTAGAGAATGCAAAAATATCCCATGGAAGTCGTAGTTATGTTGTTTACATATCCAACGAATTGTCACACGCTAAGATTCAATGCAAATCGGCCACATTATGGCCTTCCTACTAAAAAAGGGTCGAAAACGAGTAATGTCCCAAATTAACGAGGATATTTTCTTAACCCCCATTTTGGCTGAATTTTTAGAGAATGCAAAAATATCCCATGGAAGTCGTAGTTATGTTGTTTACCTATCCAACGAATTGTCACACGCTAAGATTCAATGCAAACCGGCCATATTATGGCCTTCCTACTAAAAATGGGTCGAAAACGAGTAATGTCCCAAATTTACGAGGAGATTTTCTTAACCTCCATTTTGGCTGAATTTCTAGAGAATGCAAAAATATCCCATGGAAGTCGTAGTTATGTTGTTTACCTATCCAACGAATTGTCCCATGCTAAGATTCAATACAAACCGGCCACTTTATGGCCTTCCTTATAAAAAAGGGTCGAAAACGAGTAATGTCCTAAATTAACGAGGGGATTTTCTTAACCTCCATTTTGGCTGAATTTTTAGAGAATGCAAAAATATCCCATGGAAGTCGTAGTTATGTTGTTTACCTATCCAACGAATTGTCCCATGCTAAGATTCAATACAAACCGGCCACTTTACGGCCTTCCTTATAAAAAAGGGTCGAAAACGAGTAATGTCCCAAATTAACGAGGATATTTTCTTAGCCCCCATTTTGGCTGAATTTTTAGAGAATGCAAAAATATCCCATGGAAGTCGTAGTTATGTTGTTTACCTATCCAACGAATTGTCCCATGCTAAGATTCAATACAAACCGGCCACATTATGGCCTTCCTACTAAAAAAGGGTCGAAAACGAGTAATGTCCCAAATTAACGAGGATATTTTCTTAACCCCCATTTTGGCTGAATTTTTAGAGAATGCAAAAATATCCCATGGAAGTCGTAGTTATGTTGTTTACCTATCCAACGAATTGTCACACGCTAAGATTCAATGCAAATCGGCCACATTATGGCCTTCCTACTAAAAAAGGGTCGAAAACGAGTAATGTCCCAAATTAACGAGGATATTTTCTTAGCCCCCATTTTGGCTGAATTTTTAGAGAATGCAAAAATATCCCATGGAAGTCGTAGTTATGTTGTTTACATATCCAACGAATTGTCACACGCTAAGATTCAATGCAAATCGGCCACATTATGGCCTTCCTACTAAAAAAGGGTCGAAAACGAGTAATGTCCCAAATTAACGAGGATATTTTCTTAACCCCCATTTTGGCTGAATTTTTAGAGAATGCAAAAATATCCCATGGAAGTCGTAGTTATGTTGTTTACCTATCCAACGAATTGTCACACGCTAAGATTCAATGCAAACCGGCCATATTATGGCCTTCCTACTAAAAATGGGTCGAAAACGAGTAATGTCCCAAATTTACGAGGAGATTTTCTTAACCTCCATTTTGGCTGAATTTCTAGAGAATGCAAAAATATCCCATGGAAGTCGTAGTTATGTTGTTTACCTATCCAACGAATTGTCCCATGCTAAGATTCAATACAAACCGGCCACTTTATGGCCTTCCTTATAAAAAAGGGTCGAAAACGAGTAATGTCCTAAATTAACGAGGGGACTTTCTTAACCTCCATTTTGGCTGAATTTTTAGAGAATGCAAAAATATCCCATGGAAGTCGTAGTTATGTTGTTTACCTATCCAACGAATTGTCCCATGCTAAGATTCAATACAAACCGGCCACTTTATGGCCTTCCTTATAAAAAAGGGTCGAAAACGAGTAATGTCCCAAATTAACGAGGATATTTTCTTAGCCCCCATTTTGGCTGAATTTTTAGAGAATGCAAAAATATCCCATGGAAGTCGTAGTTATGTTGTTTACCTATCCAACGAATTGTCCCATGCTAAGATTCAATACAAACCGGCCACATTATGGCCTTCCTACTAAAAAAGGGTCGAAAACGAGTAATGTCCCAAATTAACGAGGATATTTTCTTAACCCCCATTTTGGCTGAATTTTTAGAGAATGCAAAAATATCCCATGGAAGTCGTAGTTATGTTGTTTACCTATCCAACGAATTGTCACACGCTAAGATTCAATGCAAATCGGCCACATTATGGCCTTCCTACTAAAAAAGGGTCGAAAACGAGTAATGTCCCAAATTAACGAGGATATTTTCTTAGCCCCCATTTTGGCTGAATTTTTAGAGAATGCAAAAATATCCCATGGAAGTCGTAGTTATGTTGTTTACATATCCAACGAATTGTCACACGCTAAGATTCAATGCAAATCGGCCACATTATGGCCTTCCTACTAAAAAAGGGTCGAAAACGAGTAATGTCCTAAATTAACGAGGGGATTTTCTTAACCTCCATTTTGGCTGAATTTATAGAGAATGCAAAAATATCCCATGGAAGTCGTAGTTATGTTGTTTACCTATCCAACGAATTGTCCCATGCTAAGATTCAATACAAACCGGCCACTTTATGGCCTTCCTTATAAAAAAGGGTCGAAAACGAGTAATGTCCCAAATTAACGAGGATATTTTCTTAACCCCCATTTTGGCTGAATTTTTAGAGAATGCAAAAATATCCCATGGAAGTCGTAGTTATGTTGTTTACCTATCCAACGAATTGTCCCATGCTAAGATTCAATACAAACCGGCCACTTTATGGCCTTCCTTATAAAAAAGGGTCGAAAACGAGTAATGTCCGAAATTAACGAGGGGATTTTCTTAACCTCCATTTTGGCTGAATTTATAGAGAATGCAAAAATATCCCATGGAAGTCGTAGTTATGTTGTTTACCTATCCAACGAATTGTCCCATGCTAAGATTCAATACAAACCGGCCACTTTATGGCCTTCCTTATAAAAAAGGGTCGAAAACGAGTAATGTCCCAAATTAACGAGGATATTTTCTTAACCTCCATTTTGGCTGAATTTCTAGAGAATGCAAAAATATCCCATGGAAGTCGTAGTTATGTTGTTTACCTATCCAACGAATTGTCCCATGCTAAGATTCAATACAAACCGGCCACTTTATGGCCTTCCTTATAAAAAAGGGTCGAAAACGAGTAATGTCATAAATTAACGAGGGGATTTTCTTAACCTCCATTTTGGCTGAATTTTTAGAGAATGCAAAAATATCCCATGGAAGTCGTAGTTATGTTGTTTACCTATCCAACGAATTGTCCCATGCTAAGATTCAATACAAACCGGCCACTTTATGGCCTTCCTTATAAAAAAGGGTCGAAAACGAGTAATGTCCCAAATTAACGAGGATATTTTCTTAACCCCCATTTTGGCTGAATTTTTAGAGAATGCAAAAATATCCCATGGAAGTCGTAGTTATGTTGTTTACCTATCCAACGAATTGTCACACGCTAAGATTCAATGCAAATCGGCCACATTATGGCCTTCCTACTAAAAAAGGGTCGAAAACGAGTAATGTCCCAAATTAACGAGGATATTTTCTTAACCCCCATTTTGGCTGAATTTTTAGAGAATGCAAAAATATCCCATGGAAGTCATAGTTATGTTGTTTACCTATCCAACGAATTGTCCCATGCTAAGATTCAATACAAACCGGCCACTTTATGGCCTTCCTTATAAAAAAGGGTCGAAAACGAGTAATGTCATAAATTAACGAGGGGATTTTCTTAACCTCCATTTTGGCTGAATTTTTAGAGAATGCAAAAATATCCCATGGAAGTCGTAGTTATGTTGTTTACCTATCCAACGAATTGTCCCATGCTAAGATTCAATACAAACCGGCCACTTTATGGCCTTCCTTATAAAAAAGGGTCGAAAACGAGTAATGTCCCAAATTAACGAGGATATTTTCTTAACCCCCATTTTGGCTGAATTTTTAGAGAATGCAAAAATATCCCATGGAAGTCGTAGTTATGTTGTTTACCTATCCAACGAATTGTCCCATGCTAAGATTCAATACAAACCGGCCACTTTATGGCCTTCCTTATAAAAAAGGGTCGAAAACGAGTAATGTCCCAAATTAACGAGGATATTTTCTTAACCCCCATTTTGGCTGAATTTTTAGAGAATGCAAAAATATCCCATGGAAGTCGTAGTTATGTTGTTTACCTATCCAACGAATTGTCCCATGCTAAGATTCAATACAAACCGGCCACATTATGGCCTTCCTACTAAAAAAGGGTCGAAAACGAGTAATGTCCCAAATTAACGAGGATATTTTCTTAACCTCCATTTTGGCTGAATTTTTAGAGAATGCAAAAATATCCCATGGAAGTCGTAGTTATGTTGTTTACCTATCCAACGAATTGTCCCATGCTAAGATTCAATACAAACCGGCCACTTTATGGCCTTCCTTATAAAAAAGGGTCGAAAACGAGTAATGTCCCAAATTAACGAGGATATTTTCTTAGCCCCCATTTTGGCTGAATTTTTAGAGAATGCAAAAATATCCCATGGAAGTCGTAGTTATGTTGTTTACCTATCCAACGAATTGTCCCATGCTAAGATTCAATACAAACCGGCCACATTATGGCCTTCCTACTAAAAAAGGGTCGAAAACGAGTAATGTCCCAAATTAACGAGGATATTTTCTTAACCCCCATTTTGGCTGAATTTTTAGAGAATGCAAAAATATCCCATGGAAGTCGTAGTTATGTTGTTTACCTATCCAACGAATTGTCACACGCTAAGATTCAATGCAAATCGGCCACATTATGGCCTTCCTACTAAAAAAGGGTCGAAAACGAGTAATGTCCCAAATTAACGAGGATATTTTCTTAGCCCCCATTTTGGCTGAATTTTTAGAGAATGCAAAAATATCCCATGGAAGTCGTAGTTATGTTGTTTACATATCCAACGAATTGTCACACGCTAAGATTCAATGCAAATCGGCCACATTATGGCCTTCCTACTAAAAAAGGGTCGAAAACGAGTAATGTCCTAAATTAACGAGGGGATTTTCTTAACCTCCATTTTGGCTGAATTTATAGAGAATGCAAAAATATCCCATGGAAGTCGTAGTTATGTTGTTTACCTATCCAACGAATTGTCCCATGCTAAGATTCAATACAAACCGGCCACTTTATGGCCTTCCTTATAAAAAAGGGTCGAAAACGAGTAATGTCCCAAATTAACGAGGATATTTTCTTAACCCCCATTTTGGCTGAATTTTTAGAGAATGCAAAAATATCCCATGGAAGTCGTAGTTATGTTGTTTACCTATCCAACGAATTGTCCCATGCTAAGATTCAATACAAACCGGCCACTTTATGGCCTTCCTTATAAAAAAGGGTCGAAAACGAGTAATGTCCGAAATTAACGAGGGGATTTTCTTAACCTCCATTTTGGCTGAATTTATAGAGAATGCAAAAATATCCCATGGAAGTCGTAGTTATGTTGTTTACCTATCCAACGAATTGTCCCATGCTAAGATTCAATACAAACCGGCCACTTTATGGCCTTCCTTATAAAAAAGGGTCGAAAACGAGTAATGTCCCAAATTAACGAGGATATTTTCTTAACCTCCATTTTGGCTGAATTTCTAGAGAATGCAAAAATATCCCATGGAAGTCGTAGTTATGTTGTTTACCTATCCAACGAATTGTCCCATGCTAAGATTCAATACAAACCGGCCACTTTATGGCCTTCCTTATAAAAAAGGGTCGAAAACGAGTAATGTCATAAATTAACGAGGGGATTTTCTTAACCTCCATTTTGGCTGAATTTTTAGAGAATGCAAAAATATCCCATGGAAGTCGTAGTTATGTTGTTTACCTATCCAACGAATTGTCCCATGCTAAGATTCAATACAAACCGGCCACTTTATGGCCTTCCTTATAAAAAAGGGTCGAAAACGAGTAATGTCCCAAATTAACGAGGATATTTTCTTAACCCCCATTTTGGCTGAATTTTTAGAGAATGCAAAAATATCCCATGGAAGTCGTAGTTATGTTGTTTACCTATCCAACGAATTGTCACACGCTAAGATTCAATGCAAATCGGCCACATTATGGCCTTCCTACTAAAAAAGGGTCGAAAACGAGTAATGTCCCAAATTAACGAGGATATTTTCTTAACCCCCATTTTGGCTGAATTTTTAGAGAATGCAAAAATATCCCATGGAAGTCATAGTTATGTTGTTTACCTATCCAACGAATTGTCCCATGCTAAGATTCAATACAAACCGGCCACTTTATGGCCTTCCTTATAAAAAAGGGTCGAAAACGAGTAATGTCATAAATTAACGAGGGGATTTTCTTAACCTCCATTTTGGCTGAATTTTTAGAGAATGCAAAAATATCCCATGGAAGTCGTAGTTATGTTGTTTACCTATCCAACGAATTGTCCCATGCTAAGATTCAATACAAACCGGCCACTTTATGGCCTTCCTTATAAAAAAGGGTCGAAAACGAGTAATGTCCCAAATTAACGAGGATATTTTCTTAACCCCCATTTTGGCTGAATTTTTAGAGAATGCAAAAATATCCCATGGAAGTCGTAGTTATGTTGTTTACCTATCCAACGAATTGTCCCATGCTAAGATTCAATACAAACCGGCCACTTTATGGCCTTCCTTATAAAAAAGGGTCGAAAACGAGTAATGTCCCAAATTAACGAGGATATTTTCTTAACCCCCATTTTGGCTGAATTTTTAGAGAATGCAAAAATATCCCATGGAAGTCGTAGTTATGTTGTTTACCTATCCAACGAATTGTCCCATGCTAAGATTCAATACAAACCGGCCACATTATGGCCTTCCTACTAAAAAAGGGTCGAAAACGAGTAATGTCCCAAATTAACGAGGATATTTTCTTAACCCCCATTTTGGCTGAATTTTTAGAGAATGCAAAAATATCCCATGGAAGTCGTAGTTATGTTGTTTACCTATCCAACGAATTGTCACACGCTAAGATTCAATGCAAATCGGCCACATTATGGCCTTCCTACTAAAAAAGGGTCGAAAACGAGTAATGTCCCAAATTAACGAGGATATTTTCTTAGCCCCCATTTTGGCTGAATTTTTAGAGAATGCAAAAATATCCCATGGAAGTCGTAGTTATGTTGTTTACATATCCAACGAATTGTCACACGCTAAGATTCAATGCAAATCGGCCACATTATGGCCTTCCTACTAAAAAAGGGTCGAAAACGAGTAATGTCCTAAATTAACGAGGGGATTTTCTTAACCTCCATTTTGGCTGAATTTATAGAGAATGCAAAAATATCCCATGGAAGTCGTAGTTATGTTGTTTACCTATCCAACGAATTGTCCCATGCTAAGATTCAATACAAACCGGCCACTTTATGGCCTTCCTTATAAAAAAGGGTCGAAAACGAGTAATGTCCCAAATTAACGAGGATATTTTCTTAACCCCCATTTTGGCTGAATTTTTAGAGAATGCAAAAATATCCCATGGAAGTCGTAGTTATGTTGTTTACCTATCCAACGAATTGTCCCATGCTAAGATTCAATACAAACCGGCCACATTATGGCCTTCCTACTAAAAAAGGGTCGAAAACGAGTAATGTCCCAAATTAACGAGGATATTTTCTTAACCCCCATTTTGGCTGAATTTTTAGAGAATGCAAAAATATCCCATGGAAGTCGTAGTTATGTTGTTTACCTATCCAACGAATTGTCACACGCTAAGATTCAATGCAAATCGGCCACATTATGGCCTTCCTACTAAAAAAGGGTCGAAAACGAGTAATGTCCCAAATTAACGAGGATATTTTCTTAGCCCCCATTTTGGCTGAATTTTTAGAGAATGCAAAAATATCCCATGGAAGTCGTAGTTATGTTGTTTACATATCCAACGAATTGTCACACGCTAAGATTCAATGCAAATCGGCCACATTATGGCCTTCCTACTAAAAAAGGGTCGAAAACGAGTAATGTCCTAAATTAACGAGGGGATTTTCTTAACCTCCATTTTGGCTGAATTTATAGAGAATGCAAAAATATCCCATGGAAGTCGTAGTTATGTTGTTTACCTATCCAACGAATTGTCCCATGCTAAGATTCAATACAAACCGGCCACTTTATGGCCTTCCTTATAAAAAAGGGTCGAAAACGAGTAATGTCCCAAATTAACGAGGATATTTTCTTAACCCCCATTTTGGCTGAATTTTTAGAGAATGCAAAAATATCCCATGGAAGTCGTAGTTATGTTGTTTACCTATCCAACGAATTGTCCCATGCTAAGATTCAATACAAACCGGCCACTTTATGGCCTTCCTTATAAAAAAGGGTCGAAAACGAGTAATGTCCGAAATTAACGAGGGGATTTTCTTAACCTCCATTTTGGCTGAATTTATAGAGAATGCAAAAATATCCCATGGAAGTCGTAGTTATGTTGTTTACCTATCCAACGAATTGTCCCATGCTAAGATTCAATACAAACCGGCCACTTTATGGCCTTCCTTATAAAAAAGGGTCGAAAACGAGTAATGTCCCAAATTAACGAGGATATTTTCTTAACCTCCATTTTGGCTGAATTTCTAGAGAATGCAAAAATATCCCATGGAAGTCGTAGTTATGTTGTTTACCTATCCAACGAATTGTCCCATGCTAAGATTCAATACAAACCGGCCACTTTATGGCCTTCCTTATAAAAAAGGGTCGAAAACGAGTAATGTCATAAATTAACGAGGGGATTTTCTTAACCTCCATTTTGGCTGAATTTTTAGAGAATGCAAAAATATCCCATGGAAGTCGTAGTTATGTTGTTTACCTATCCAACGAATTGTCCCATGCTAAGATTCAATACAAACCGGCCACTTTATGGCCTTCCTTATAAAAAAGGGTCGAAAACGAGTAATGTCCCAAATTAACGAGGATATTTTCTTAACCCCCATTTTGGCTGAATTTTTAGAGAATGCAAAAATATCCCATGGAAGTCGTAGTTATGTTGTTTACCTATCCAACGAATTGTCACACGCTAAGATTCAATGCAAATCGGCCACATTATGGCCTTCCTACTAAAAAAGGGTCGAAAACGAGTAATGTCCCAAATTAACGAGGATATTTTCTTAACCCCCATTTTGGCTGAATTTTTAGAGAATGCAAAAATATCCCATGGAAGTCATAGTTATGTTGTTTACCTATCCAACGAATTGTCCCATGCTAAGATTCAATACAAACCGGCCACTTTATGGCCTTCCTTATAAAAAAGGGTCGAAAACGAGTAATGTCATAAATTAACGAGGGGATTTTCTTAACCTCCATTTTGGCTGAATTTTTAGAGAATGCAAAAATATCCCATGGAAGTCGTAGTTATGTTGTTTACCTATCCAACGAATTGTCCCATGCTAAGATTCAATACAAACCGGCCACTTTATGGCCTTCCTTATAAAAAAGGGTCGAAAACGAGTAATGTCCCAAATTAACGAGGATATTTTCTTAACCCCCATTTTGGCTGAATTTTTAGAGAATGCAAAAATATCCCATGGAAGTCGTAGTTATGTTGTTTACCTATCCAACGAATTGTCCCATGCTAAGATTCAATACAAACCGGCCACTTTATGGCCTTCCTTATAAAAAAGGGTCGAAAACGAGTAATGTCCCAAATTAACGAGGATATTTTCTTAACCCCCATTTTGGCTGAATTTTTA
This sequence comes from Medicago sativa, assembly GCF_051527215.1. Classification (NCBI taxonomy): domain Eukaryota; kingdom Viridiplantae; phylum Streptophyta; class Magnoliopsida; order Fabales; family Fabaceae; genus Medicago; species Medicago sativa. The sequence continues at coordinate 98,381,883 of NC_140754.1, read as the reverse complement.
GAGAATGCAAAAATATCCCATGGAAGTCGTAGTTATGTTGTTTACCTATCCAACGAATTGTCCCATGCTAAGATTCAATACAAACCGGCCACATTATGGCCTTCCTACTAAAAAAGGGTCGAAAACGAGTAATGTCCCAAATTAACGAGGATATTTTCTTAACCCCCATTTTGGCTGAATTTTTAGAGAATGCAAAAATATCCCATGGAAGTCGTAGTTATGTTGTTTACCTATCCAACGAATTGTCACACGCTAAGATTCAATGCAAATCGGCCACATTATGGCCTTCCTACTAAAAAAGGGTCGAAAACGAGTAATGTCCCAAATTAACGAGGATATTTTCTTAGCCCCCATTTTGGCTGAATTTTTAGAGAATGCAAAAATATCCCATGGAAGTCGTAGTTATGTTGTTTACATATCCAACGAATTGTCACACGCTAAGATTCAATGCAAATCGGCCACATTATGGCCTTCCTACTAAAAAAGGGTCGAAAACGAGTAATGTCCTAAATTAACGAGGGGATTTTCTTAACCTCCATTTTGGCTGAATTTATAGAGAATGCAAAAATATCCCATGGAAGTCGTAGTTATGTTGTTTACCTATCCAACGAATTGTCCCATGCTAAGATTCAATACAAACCGGCCACTTTATGGCCTTCCTTATAAAAAAGGGTCGAAAACGAGTAATGTCCCAAATTAACGAGGATATTTTCTTAACCCCCATTTTGGCTGAATTTTTAGAGAATGCAAAAATATCCCATGGAAGTCGTAGTTATGTTGTTTACCTATCCAACGAATTGTCCCATGCTAAGATTCAATACAAACCGGCCACTTTATGGCCTTCCTTATAAAAAAGGGTCGAAAACGAGTAATGTCCGAAATTAACGAGGGGATTTTCTTAACCTCCATTTTGGCTGAATTTATAGAGAATGCAAAAATATCCCATGGAAGTCGTAGTTATGTTGTTTACCTATCCAACGAATTGTCCCATGCTAAGATTCAATACAAACCGGCCACTTTATGGCCTTCCTTATAAAAAAGGGTCGAAAACGAGTAATGTCCCAAATTAACGAGGATATTTTCTTAACCTCCATTTTGGCTGAATTTCTAGAGAATGCAAAAATATCCCATGGAAGTCGTAGTTATGTTGTTTACCTATCCAACGAATTGTCCCATGCTAAGATTCAATACAAACCGGCCACTTTATGGCCTTCCTTATAAAAAAGGGTCGAAAACGAGTAATGTCATAAATTAACGAGGGGATTTTCTTAACCTCCATTTTGGCTGAATTTTTAGAGAATGCAAAAATATCCCATGGAAGTCGTAGTTATGTTGTTTACCTATCCAACGAATTGTCCCATGCTAAGATTCAATACAAACCGGCCACTTTATGGCCTTCCTTATAAAAAAGGGTCGAAAACGAGTAATGTCCCAAATTAACGAGGATATTTTCTTAACCCCCATTTTGGCTGAATTTTTAGAGAATGCAAAAATATCCCATGGAAGTCGTAGTTATGTTGTTTACCTATCCAACGAATTGTCACACGCTAAGATTCAATGCAAATCGGCCACATTATGGCCTTCCTACTAAAAAAGGGTCGAAAACGAGTAATGTCCCAAATTAACGAGGATATTTTCTTAACCCCCATTTTGGCTGAATTTTTAGAGAATGCAAAAATATCCCATGGAAGTCATAGTTATGTTGTTTACCTATCCAACGAATTGTCCCATGCTAAGATTCAATACAAACCGGCCACTTTATGGCCTTCCTTATAAAAAAGGGTCGAAAACGAGTAATGTCATAAATTAACGAGGGGATTTTCTTAACCTACATTTTGGCTGAATTTTTAGAGAATGCAAAAATATCCCATGGAAGTCGTAGTTATGTTGTTTACCTATCCAACGAATTGTCCCATGCTAAGATTCAATACAAACCGGCCACTTTATGGCCTTCCTTATAAAAAAGGGTCGAAAACGAGTAATGTCCCAAATTAACGAGGATATTTTCTTAACCCCCATTTTGGCTGAATTTTTAGAGAATGCAAAAATATCCCATGGAAGTCGTAGTTATGTTGTTTACCTATCCAACGAATTGTCACACGCTAAGATTCAATGCAAATCGGCCACATTATGGCCTTCCTACTAAAAAAGGGTCGAAAACGAGTAATGTCCCAAATTAACGAGGATATTTTCTTAACCCCCATTTTGGCTGAATTTTTAGAGAATGCAAAAATATCCCATGGAAGTCATAGTTATGTTGTTTACCTATCCAACGAATTGTCACACGCTAAGATTCAATGCAAATCGGCCACATTATGGCCTTCCTAGTAAAAAAGGGTCGAAAACGAGTAATGTCCCAAATTTACGAGGAGATTTTCTTAACCTCCATTTTGGCTGAATTTTTAGAGAATGCAAAAATATCCCATGGAAGTCGTAGTTATGTTGTTTACCTATCCAACGAATTGTCCCATGCTAAGATTCAATACAAACCGGCCACTTTATGGCCTTCCTTATAAAAAAGGGTCGAAAACGAGTAATGTCCCAAATTAACGAGGATATTTTCTTAACCCCCATTTTGGCTGAATTTTTAGAGAATGCAAAAATATCCCATGGAAGTCGTAGTTATGTTGTTTACCTATCCAACGAATTGTCCCATGCTAAGATTCAATACAAACCGGCCACTTTATGGCCTTCCTTATAAAAAAGGGTCGAAAACGAGTAATGTCCCAAATTAACGAGGATATTTTCTTAACCCCCATTTTGGCTGAATTTTTAGAGAATGCAAAAATATCCCATGGAAGTCATAGTTATGTTGTTTACCTATCCAACGAATTGTCACACGCTAAGATTCAATGCAAATCGGCCACATTATGGCCTTCCTAGTAAAAAAGGGTCGAAAACGAGTAATGTCCCAAATTAACGAGGAGATTTTCTTAACCTCCATTTTGGCTGAATTTTAAAAAAATGCAATAATATCCCATGGAAGTCGTAGCCATGTTGTTTACCTATCCAACGAATTGTCCCATGCTAAGATTCAATACAAACCGGCCACTTTATGGCCTTCCTTATAAAAAAGGGTCGAAAACGAGTAATGTCATAAATTAACGAGGGGATTTTCTTAACCTCCATTTTGGCTGAATTTTTAGAGAATGCAAAAATATCCCATGGAAGTCGTAGTTATGTTGTTTACCTATCCAACGAATTGTCCCATGCTAAGATTCAATACAAACCGGCCACTTTATGGCCTTCCTTATAAAAAAGGGTCGAAAACGAGTAATGTCCCAAATTAACGAGGATATTTTCTTAACCCCCATTTTGGCTGAATTTTTAGAGAATGCAAAAATATCCCATGGAAGTCGTAGTTATGTTGTTTACCTATCCAACGAATTGTCACACGCTAAGATTCAATGCAAATCGGCCACATTATGGCCTTCCTACTAAAAAAGGGTCGAAAACGAGTAATGTCCCAAATTAACGAGGATATTTTCTTAACCCCCATTTTGGCTGAATTTTTAGAGAATGCAAAAATATCCCATGGAAGTCATAGTTATGTTGTTTACCTATCCAACGAATTGTCACACGCTAAGATTCAATGCAAATCGGCCACATTATGGCCTTCCTAGTAAAAAAGGGTCGAAAACGAGTAATGTCCCAAATTTACGAGGAGATTTTCTTAACCTCCATTTTGGCTGAATTTTTAGAGAATGCAAAAATATCCCATGGAAGTCGTAGTTATGTTGTTTACCTATCCAACGAATTGTCCCATGCTAAGATTCAATACAAACCGGCCACTTTATGGCCTTCCTTATAAAAAAGGGTCGAAAACGAGTAATGTCCCAAATTAACGAGGATATTTTCTTAACCCCCATTTTGGCTGAATTTTTAGAGAATGCAAAAATATCCCATGGAAGTCGTAGTTATGTTGTTTACCTATCCAACGAATTGTCCCATGCTAAGATTCAATACAAACCGGCCACTTTATGGCCTTCCTTATAAAAAAGGGTCGAAAACGAGTAATGTCCCAAATTAACGAGGATATTTTCTTAACCCCCATTTTGGCTGAATTTTTAGAGAATGCAAAAATATCCCATGGAAGTCATAGTTATGTTGTTTACCTATCCAACGAATTGTCACACGCTAAGATTCAATGCAAATCGGCCACATTATGGCCTTCCTAGTAAAAAAGGGTCGAAAACGAGTAATGTCCCAAATTAACGAGGAGATTTTCTTAACCTCCATTTTGGCTGAATTTTAAAAAAATGCAATAATATCCCATGGAAGTCGTAGCCATGTTGTTTACCTATCCAACGAATTGTCCCATGCTAAGATTCAATACAAACCGGCCACTTTATGGCCTTCCTTATAAAAAAGGGTCGAAAACGAGTAATGTCATAAATTAACGAGGGGATTTTCTTAACCTCCATTTTGGCTGAATTTTTAGAGAATGCAAAAATATCCCATGGAAGTCGTAGTTATGTTGTTTACCTATCCAACGAATTGTCCCATGCTAAGATTCAATACAAACCGGCCACTTTATGGCCTTCCTTATAAAAAAGGGTCGAAAACGAGTAATGTCCCAAATTAACGAGGATATTTTCTTAACCCCCATTTTGGCTGAATTTTTAGAGAATGCAAAAATATCCCATGGAAGTCGTAGTTATGTTGTTTACCTATCCAACGAATTGTCACACGCTAAGATTCAATGCAAATCGGCCACATTATGGCCTTCCTACTAAAAAAGGGTCGAAAACGAGTAATGTCCCAAATTAACGAGGATATTTTCTTAACCCCCATTTTGGCTGAATTTTTAGAGAATGCAAAAATATCCCATGGAAGTCATAGTTATGTTGTTTACCTATCCAACGAATTGTCACACGCTAAGATTCAATGCAAATCGGCCACATTATGGCCTTCCTAGTAAAAAAGGGTCGAAAACGAGTAATGTCCCAAATTTACGAGGAGATTTTCTTAACCTCCATTTTGGCTGAATTTTTAGAGAATGCAAAAATATCCCATGGAAGTCGTAGTTATGTTGTTTACCTATCCAACGAATTGTCCCATGCTAAGATTCAATACAAACCGGCCACTTTATGGCCTTCCTTATAAAAAAGGGTCGAAAACGAGTAATGTCCCAAATTAACGAGGATATTTTCTTAACCCCCATTTTGGCTGAATTTTTAGAGAATGCAAAAATATCCCATGGAAGTCATAGTTATGTTGTTTACCTATCCAACGAATTGTCACACGCTAAGATTCAATGCAAATCGGCCACATTATGGCCTTCCTAGTAAAAAAGGGTCGAAAACGAGTAATGTCCCAAATTAACGAGGAGATTTTCTTAACCTCCATTTTGGCTGAATTTTTAAAAAATGCAATAATATCCCATGGAAGTCGTAGCCATGTTGTTTACCTATCCAACGAATTGTCCCATGCTAAGATTCAATACAAACCGGCCACTTTATGGCCTTCCTTATAAAAAAGGGTCGAAAACGAGTAATGTCCTAAATTAACGAGGGGATTTTCTTAACCTCCATTTTGGCTGAATTTTTAGAGAATGCAAAAATATCCCATGGAAGTCGTAGTTATGTTGTTTACCTATCCAACGAATTGTCCCATGCTAAGATTCAATACAAACCGGCCACTTTATGGCCTTCCTTATAAGAAAGGGTCGAAAACGAGTAATGTCCCAAATTAACGAGGATATTTTCTTAACCCCCATTTTGGCTGAATTTTTAGAGAATGCAAAAATATCCCATGGAAGTCATAGTTATGTTGTTTACCTATCCAACGAATTGTCACACGCTAAGATTCAATGCAAATCGGCCACATTATGGCCTTCCTAGTAAAAAAGGGTCGAAAACGAGTAATGTCCCAAATTTACGAGGAGATTTTCTTAACCTCCATTTTGGCTGAGTTTTTAGAGAATGCAAAAATATCCCATGGAAGTCGTAGTTATGTTGTTTACCTATCCAACGAATTGTCCCATGCTAAGATTCAATACAAACCGGCCACTTTATGGCCTTCCTTATAAAAAAGGGTCGAAAACGAGTAATGTCCTAAATTAACGAGGGGATTTTCTTAACCTCCATTTTGGCTGAATTTTTAGAGAATGCAAAAATATCCCATGGAAGTCGTAGTTATGTTGTTTACCTATCCAACGAATTGTCCCATGCTAGGATTCAATACAAACCGGCCACTTTATGGCCTTCCTTATAAAAAAGGGTCGAAAACGAGTAATGTCCCAAATTAACGAGGATATTTTCTTAACCCCCATTTTGGCTGAATTTTTAGAGAATGCAAAAATATCCCATGGAAGTCGTAGTTATGTTGTTTACCTATCCAACGAATTGTCACACGCTAAGATTCAATGCAAATCGGCCACATTATGGCCTTCCTACTAAAAAAGGGTCGAAAACGAGTAATGTCCCAAATTAACGAGGATATTTTCTTAACCCCCATTTTGGCTGAATTTTTAGAGAATGCAAAAATATCCCATGGAAGTCATAGTTATGTTGTTTACCTATCCAACGAATTGTCCCACGCTAAGATTCAATGCAAACCGGCCACATTATGGCCTTCCTAGTAAAAAAGGGTCGAAAACGAGTAATGTCCCAAATTAACGAGGAGATTTTCTTAACCTCCATTTTGGCTGAATTTTTAAAAAATGCAATAATATCCCATGGAAGTCGTAGCCAGGTTGTTTACCTATCCAACGAATTGTCCCATGCTAAGATTCAATACAAACCGGCCACTTAATGGCCTTCCTTATAAAAAAGGGTCGAAAACGAGTAATGTCCCAAATTAACGAGGATATTTTCTTAACCCCCATTTTGGCTGAATTTTTAGAGAATGCAAAAATATCCCATGGAAGTCGTAGTTATGTTGTTTACCTATCCAACGAATTGTCACACGCTAAGATTCAATGCAAATCGGCCACATTATGGCCTTCCTACTAAAAAAGGGTCGAAAACGAGTAATGTCCCAAATTAACGAGGATATTTTCTTAACCCCCATTTTGGCTGAATTTTTAGAGAATGCAAAAATATCCCATGGAAGTCATAGTTATGTTGTTTACCTATCCAACGAATTGTCACACGCTAAGATTCAATGCAAATCGGCCACATTATGGCCTTCCTAGTAAAAAAGGGTCGAAAACGAGTAATGTCCCAAATTTACGAGGAGATTTTCTTAACCTCCATTTTGGCTGAATTTTTAGAGAATGCAAAAATATCCCATGGAAGTCGTAGTTATGTTGTTTACCTATCCAACGAATTGTCCCATGCTAAGATTCAATACAAACCGGCCACTTTATGGCCTTCCTTATAAAAAAGGGTCGAAAACGAGTAATGTCCTAAATTAATGAGGGGATTTTCTTAACCTCCATTTTGGCTGAATTTTTAGAGAATGCAAAAATATCCCATGGAAGTCGTAGTTATGTTGTTTACCTATCCAACGAATTGTCCCATGCTAAGATTCAATACAAACCGGCCACTTTATGGCCTTCCTTATAAAAAAGGGTCGAAAACGAGTAATGTCCCAAATTAACGAGGATATTTTCTTAACCCCCATTTTGGCTGAATTTTTAGAGAATGCAAAAATATCCCATGGAAGTCGTAGTTATGTTGTTTACCTATCCAACGAATTGTCACACGCTAAGATTCAATGCAAATCGGCCACATTATGGCCTTCCTACTAAAAAAGGGTCGAAAACGAGTAATGTCCCAAATTAACGAGGATATTTTCTTAACCCCCATTTTGGCTGAATTTTTAGAGAATGCAAAAATATCCCATGGAAGTCATAGTTATGTTGTTTACCTATCCAACGAATTGTCCCACGCTAATATTCAATGCAAACCGGCCACATTATGGCCTTCCTAGTAAAAAAGGGTCGAAAACGAGTAATGTCCCAAATTAACGAGGAGATTTTCTTAACCTCCATTTTGGCTGAATTTTTAAAAAATGCAATAATATCCCATGGAAGTCGTAGCCATGTTGTTTACCTATCCAACGAATTGTCCCATGCTAAGATTCAATACAAACCGGCCACTTTATGGCCTTCCTTATAAAAAAGGGTCGAAAACGAGTAATGTCCTAAATTAACGAGGGGATTTTCTTAACCTCCATTTTGGCTGAATTTTTAGTGAATGCAAAAATATCCCATGGAAGTCGTAGTTATGTTGTTTACCTATCCAACGAATTGTCCCATGCTAAGATTCAATACAAACCGGCCACTTTATGGCCTTCCTTATAAAAAAGGGTCGAAAACGAGTAATGTCCCAAATTAACGAGGATATTTTCTTAACCCCCATTTTGGCTGAATTTTTAGAGAATGCAAAAATATCCCATGGAAGTCGTAGTTATGTTGTTTACCTATCCAACAAATTGTCACACGCTAAGATTCAATGCAAATCGGCCACATTATGGCCTTCCTACTAAAAAAGGGTCGAAAACGAGTAATGTCCCAAATTAACGAGGATATTTTCTTAACCCCCATTTTGGCTGAATTTTTAGAGAATGCAAAAATATCCCATGGAAGTCATAGTTATGTTGTTTACCTATCCAACGAATTGTCACACGCTAAGATTCAATGCAAATCGGCCACATTATGGCCTTCCTACTAAAAAAGGGTCGAAAACGAGTAATGTCCCAAATTAACGAGGATATTTTCTTAACCCCCATTTTGGCTGAATTTTTAGAGAATGCAAAAATATCCCATGGAAGTCATAGTTATGTTGTTTACCTATCCAACGAATTGTCCCACGCTAAGTTTCAATGCAAACCGGCCACATTATGGCCTTCCTAGTAAAAAAGGGTCGAAAACGAGTAATGTCCCAAATTAACGAGGAGATTTTCTTAACCTCCATTTTGGCTGAATTTTTAAAAAATGCAATAATATCCCATGGAAGTCGTAGCCAGGTTGTTTACCTATCCAACGAATTGTCCCATGCTAAGATTCAATACAAACCGGCCACTTAATGGCCTTCCTTATAAAAAAGGGTCGAAAACGAGTAATGTCCCAAATTAACGAGGATATTTTCTTAACCCCCATTTTGGCTGAATTTTTAGAGAATGCAAAAATATCCCATGGAAGTCGTAGTTATGTTGTTTACCTATCCAACGAATTGTCACACGCTAAGATTCAATGCAAATCGGCCACATTATGGCCTTCGTACTAAAAAAGGGTCGAAAACGAGTAATGTCCCAAATTAACGAGGATATTTTCTTAACCCCCATTTTGGCTGAATTTTTAGAGAATGCAAAAATATCCCATGGAAGTCATAGTTATGTTGTTTACCTATCCAACGAATTGTCACACGCTAAGATTCAATGCAAATCGGCCACATTATGGCCTTCCTAGTAAAAAAGGGTCGAAAACGAGTAATGTCCCAAATTTACGAGGAGATTTTCTTAACCTCCATTTTGGCTGAATTTTTAGAGAATGCAAAAATATCCCATGGAAGTCGTAGTTATGTTGTTTACCTATCCAACGAATTGTCCCATGCTAAGATTCAATACAAACCGGCCACTTTATGGCCTTCCTTATAAAAAAGGGTCGAAAACGAGTAATGTCCTAAATTAACGAGGGGATTTTCTTAACCTCCATTTTGGCTGAATTTTTAGAGAATGCAAAAATATCCCATGGAAGTCGTAGTTATGTTGTTTACCTATCCAACGAATTGTCCCATGCTAAGATTCAATACAAACCGGCCACTTTATGGCCTTCCTTATAAAAAAGGGTCGAAAACGAGTAATGTCCCAAATTAACGAGGATATTTTCTTAACCCCCATTTTGGCTGAATTTTTAGAGAATGCAAAAATATCCCATGGAAGTCGTAGTTATGTTGTTTACCTATCCAACGAATTGTCACACGCTAAGATTCAATGCAAATCGGCCACATTATGGCCTTCCTACTAAAAAAGGGTCGAAAACGAGTAATGTCCCAAATTAACGAGGATATTTTCTTAACCCCCATTTTGGCTGAATTTTTAGAGAATGCAAAAATATCCCATGGAAGTCATAGTTATGTTGTTTACCTATCCAACGAATTGTCCCACGCTAAGATTCAATGCAAACCGGCCACATTATGGCCTTCCTAGTAAAAAAGGGTCGAAAACGAGTAATGTCCCAAATTAACGAGGAGATTTTCTTAACCTCCATTTTGGCTGAATTTTTAAAAAATGCAATAATATCCCATGGAAGTCGTAGCCATGTTGTTTACCTATCCAACGAATTGTCCCATGCTAAGATTCAATACAAACCGGCCACTTTATGGCCTTCCTTATAAAAAAGGGTCGAAAACGAGTAATGTCCTAAATTAACGAGGGGATTTTCTTAACCTCCATTTTGGCTGAATTTTTAGAGAATGCAAAAATATCCCATGGAAGTCGTAGTTATGTTGTTTACCTATCCAACGAATTGTCCCATGCTAAGATTCAATACAAACCGGCCACTTTATGGCCTTCCTTATAAAAAAGGGTCGAAAACGAGTAATGTCCCAAATTAACGAGGATATTTTCTTAACCCCCATTTTGGCTGAATTTTTAGAGAATGCAAAAATATCCCATGGAAGTCGTAGTTATGTTGTTTACCTATCCAACGAATTGTCACACGCTAAGATTCAATGCAAATCGGCCACATTATGGCCTTCCTACTAAAAAAGGGTCGAAAACGAGTAATGTCCCAAATTAACGAGGATATTTTCTTAACCCCCATTTTGGCTGAATTTTTAGAGAATGCAAAAATATCCCATGGAAGTCATAGTTATGTTGTTTACCTATCCAACGAATTGTCCCACGCTAAGATTCAATGCAAACCGGCCACATTATGGCTTTCCTACTAAAAAAGGGTCGAAAACGAGTAATGTCCCAAATTAACGAGGAGATTTTCTTAACCTCCATTTTGGCTGAATTTTTAAAAAATGCAATAATATCCCATGGAAGTCGTAGCCATGTTGTTTACCTATCCAACGAATTGTCCCATGCTAAGATTCAATACAAACCGGCCACTTTATGGCCTTCCTTATAAAAAAGGGTCGAAAACGAGTAATGTCCTAAATTAACGAGGGGATTTTCTTAACCTCCATTTTGGCTGAATTTTTAGAGAATGCAAAAATATCCCATGGAAGTCGTAGTTATGTTGTTTACCTATCCAACGAATTGTCCCATGCTAAGATTCAATACAAACCGGCCACTTTATGCCCTTCCTTATAAAAAAGGGTCGAAAACGAGTAATGTCCCAAATTAACGAGGATATTTTCTTAACCCCCATTTTGGCTGAATTTTTAGAGAATGCAAAAATATCCCATGGAAGTCGTAGTTATGTTGTTTACCTATCCAACGAATTGTCACACGCTAAGATTCAATGCAAATCGGCCACATTATGGCCTTCCTACTAAAAAAGGGTCGAAAACGAGTAATGTCCCAAATTAACGAGGATATTTTCTTAACCCCCATTTTGGCTGAATTTTTAGAGAATGCAAAAATATCCCATGGAAGTCATAGTTATGTTGTTTACCTATCCAACGAATTGTCACACGCTAAGATTCAATGCAAATCGGCCACATTATGGCCTTCCTAGTAAAAAAGGGTCGAAAACGAGTAATGTCCCAAATTTACGAGGAGATTTTCTTAACCTCCATTTTGGCTGAATTTTTAGAGAATGCAAAAATATCCCATGGAAGTCGTAGTTATGTTGTTTACCTATCCAACGAATTGTCCCATGCTAAGATTCAATACAAACCAGCCACTTTATGGCCTTCCTTATAAAAAAGGGTCGAAAACGAGTAATGTCCTAAATTAACAAGGGGATTTTCTTAACCTCCATTTTGGCTGAATTTTTAGAGAATGCAAAAATATCCCATGGAAGTCGTAGTTATGTTGTTTACCTATCCAACGAATTGTCCCATGCTAGGATTCAATACAAACCGGCCACTTTATGGCCTTCCTTATAAAAAAGGGTCGAAAACGAGTAATGTCCCAAATTAACGAGGATATTTTCTTAACCCCCATTTTGGCTGAATTTTTAGAGAATGCAAAAATATCCCATGGAAGTCGTAGTTATGTTGTTTACCTATCCAACGAATTGTCACACGCTAAGATTCAATGCAAATCGGCCACATTATGGCCTTCCTACTAAAAAAGGGTCGAAAACGAGTAATGTCCCAAATTAACGAGGATATTTTCTTAACCCCCATTTTGGCTGAATTTTTAGAGAATGCAAAAATATCCCATGGAAGTCATAGTTATGTTGTTTACCTATCCAACGAATTGTCCCACGCTAAGATTCAATGCAAACCGGCCACATTATGGCTTTCCTACTAAAAAAGGGTCGAAAACGAGTAATGTCCCAAATTAACGAGGAGATTTTCTTAACCTCCATTTTGGCTGAATTTTTAAAAAATGCAATAATATCCCATGGAAGTCGTAGCTATGTTGTTTACCTATCCAACGAATTGTCCCACGCTAAGATTGAATACAAACCGGCCACATTATGGCCTTCCTAGTAAAAAAGAGTCGAAAACGAGTAATGTCCCAAATTAACGAGGAGATTTTCTTAACCTCCATTTTGGCTGAATTTTTAAAAAATGCAATAATATCCCATGGAAGTCGTAGCCATGTTGTTTACCTATCCAACGAATTGTCCCATGCTAAGATTCAATACAAACCGGCCACTTAATGGCCTTCCTTATAAAAAAGGGTCGAAAACGAGTAATGTCCCAAATTAACGAGGATATTTTCTTAACCCCCATTTTGGCTGAATTTTTAGAGAATGCAAAAATATCCCATGGAAGTCGTAGTTATGTTGTTTACCTATCCAACGAATTGTCACACGCTAAGATTCAATGCAAATCGGCCACATTATGGCCTTCCTACTAAAAAAGGGTCGAAAACGAGTAATGTCCCAAATTAACGAGGATATTTTCTTAACCCCCATTTTGGCTGAATTTTTAGAGAATGCAAAAATATCCCATGGAAGTCATAGTTATGTTGTTTACCTATCCAACGAATTGTCACACGCTAAGATTCAATGCAAATCGGCCACATTATGGCCTTCCTAGTAAAAAAGGGTCGAAAACGAGTAATGTCCCAAATTTACGAGGAGATTTTCTTAACCTCCATTTTGGCTGAATTTTTAGAGAATGCAAAAATATCCCATGGAAGTCGTAGTTATGTTGTTTACCTATCCAACGAATTGTCCCATGCTAAGATTCAATACAAACCGGCCACTTTATGGCCTTCCTTATAAAAAAGGGTCGAAAACGAGTAATGTCCTAAATTAACGAGGGGATTTTCTTAACCTCCATTTTGGCTGAATTTTTAGAGAATGCAAAAATATCCCATGGAAGTCGTAGTTATGTTGTTTACCTATCCAACGAATTGTCCCATGCTAGGATTCAATACAAACCGGCCACTTTATGGCCTTCCTTATAAAAAAGGGTCGAAAACGAGTAATGTCCCAAATTAACGAGGATATTTTCTTAACCCCCATTTTGGCTGAATTTTTAGAGAATGCAAAAATATCCCATGGAAGTCGTAGTTATGTTGTTTACCTATCCAACGAATTGTCACACGCTAAGATTCAATGCAAATCGGCCACATTATGGCCTTCCTACTAAAAAAGGGTCGAAAACGAGTAATGTCCCAAATTAACGAGGATATTTTCTTAACCCCCATTTTGGCTGAATTTTTAGAGAATGCAAAAATATCCCATGGAAGTCATAGTTATGTTGTTTACCTATCCAACGAATTGTCCCACGCTAAGATTCAATGCAAACCGGCCACATTATGGCCTTCCTAGTAAAAAAGGGTCGAAAACGAGTAATGTCCCAAATTAACGAGGAGATTTTCTTAACCTCCATTTTGGCTGAATTTTTAAAAAATGCAATAATATCCCATGGAAGTCGTAGCCATGTTGTTTACCTATCCAACGAATTGTCCCATGCTAAGATTCAATACAAACCGGCCACTTAATGGCCTTCCTTATAAAAAAGGGTCGAAAACGAGTAATGTCCCAAATTAACGAGGATATTTTCTTAACCCCCATTTTGGCTGAATTTTTAGAGAATGCAAAAATATCCCATGGAAGTCGTAGTTATGTTGTTTACCTATCCAACGAATTGTCACACGCTAAGATTCAATGCAAATCGGCCACATTATGGCCTTCCTACTAAAAAAGGGTCGAAAACGAGTAATGTCCCAAATTAACGAGGATATTTTCTTAACCCCCATTTTGGCTGAATTTTTAGAGAATGCAAAAATATCCCATGGAAGTCATAGTTATGTTGTTTACCTATCCAACGAATTGTCACACGCTAAGATTCAATGCAAATCGGCCACATTATGGCCTTCCTAGTAAAAAAGGGTCGAAAACGAGTAATGTCCCAAATTTACGAGGAGATTTTCTTAACCTCCATTTTGGCTGAATTTTTAGAGAATGCAAAAATATCCCATGGAAGTCGTAGTTATGTTGTTTACCTATCCAACGAATTGTCCCATGCTAAGATTCAATACAAACCGGCCACTTTATGGCCTTCCTTATAAAAAAGGGTCGAAAACGAGTAATGTCCTAAATTAACGAGGGGATTTTCTTAACCTCCATTTTGGCTGAATTTTTAGAGAATGCAAAAATATCCCATGGAAGTCGTAGTTATGTTGTTTACCTATCCAACGAATTGTCCCATGCTAAGATTCAATACAAACCGGCCACTTTATGGCCTTCCTTATAAAAAAGGGTCGAAAACGAGTAATGTCCCAAATTAACGAGGATATTTTCTTAACCCCCATTTTGGCTGAATTTTTAGAGAATGCAAAAATATCCCATGGAAGTCGTAGTTATGTTGTTTACCTATCCAACGAATTGTCACACGCTAAGATTCAATGCAAATCGGCCACATTATGGCCTTCCTACTAAAAAAGGGTCGAAAACGAGTAATGTCCCAAATTAACGAGGATATTTTCTTAACCCCCATTTTGGCTGAATTTTTAGAGAATGCAAAAATATCCCATGGAAGTCATAGTTATGTTGTTTACCTATCCAACGAATTGTCCCACGCTAAGATTCAATGCAAACCGGCCACATTATGGCCTTCCTAGTAAAAAAGGGTCGAAAACGAGTAATGTCCCAAATTAACGAGGAGATTTTCTTAACCTTCATTTTGGCTGAATTTTTAAAAAATGCAATAATATCCCATGGAAGTCGTAGCCATGTTGTTTACCTATCCAACGAATTGTCCCATGCTAAGATTCAATACAAACCGGCCACTTTATGGCCTTCCTTATAAAAAAGGGTCGAAAACGAGTAATGTCCTAAATTAACGAGGGGATTTTCTTAACCTCCATTTTGGCTGAATTTTTAGAGAATGCAAAAATATCCCATGGAAGTCGTAGTTATGTTGTTTACCTATCCAACGAATTGTCCCATGCTAAGATTCAATACAAACCGGCCACTTTATGGCCTTCCTTATAAAAAAGGGTCGAAAACGAGTAATGTCCCAAATTAACGAGGATATTTTCTTAACCCCCATTTCGGCTGAATTTTTAGAGAATGCAAAAATATCCCATGGAAGTCGTAGTTATGTTGTTTACCTATCCAACGAATTGTCACACGCTAAGATTCAATGCAAATCGGCCACATTATGGCCTTCCTACTAAAAAAGGGTCGAAAACGAGTAATGTCCCAAATTAACGAGGATATTTTCTTAACCCCCATTTTGGCTGAATTTTTAGAGAATGCAAAAATATCCCATGGAAGTCATAGTTATGTTGTTTACCTATCCAACGAATTGTCCCACGCTAAGATTCAATGCAAACCGGCCACATTATGGCTTTCCTACTAAAAAAGGGTCGAAAACGAGTAATGTCCCAAATTAACGAGGAGATTTTCTTAACCTCCATTTTGGCTGAATTTTTAAAAAATGCAATAATATCCCATGGAAGTCGTAGCTATGTTGTTTACCTATCCAACGAATTGTCCCATGCTAAGATTCAATACAAACCGACCACTTTATGGCCTTCCTTATAAAAAAGGGTCGAAAACGAGTAATGTCGTAAATTAACGAGGGGATTTTCTTAACCTCCATTTTGGCTGAATTTATAGAGAATGCAAAAATATCCCATGGAAGTCGTAGTTATGTTGTTTACCTATCCAACGAATTGTCCCATGCTAAGATTCAATACAAACCGGCCACTTTATGGCCTTCCTTATAAAAAAGGGTCGAAAACGAGTAATGTCCCAAATTAACGAGGATATTTTCTTAACCCCCATTTTGGCTGAATTTTTAGAGAATGCAAAAATATCCCATGGAAGTCGTAGTTATGTTGTTTACCTATCCAACGAATTGTCACACGCTAAGATTCAATGCAAATCGGCCACATTATGGCCTTCCTACTAAAAAAGGGTCGAAAACGAGTAATGTCCCAAATTAACGAGGATATTTTCTTAACCCCCATTTTGGCTGAATTTTTAGAGAATGCAAAAATATCCCATGGAAGTCATAGTTATGTTGTTTACCTATCCAACGAATTGTCCCACGCTAAGATTCAATGCAAACCGGCCACATTATGGCCTTCCTAGTAAAAAAGGGTCGAAAACGAGTAATGTCCCAAATTAACGAGGAGATTTTCTTAACCTTCATTTTGGCTGAATTTTTAAAAAATGCAATAATATCCCATGGAAGTCGTAGCCATGTTGTTTACCTATCCAACGAATTGTCCCATGCTAAGATTCAATACAAACCGGCCACTTTATGGCCTTCCTTATAAAAAAGGGTCGAAAACGAGTAATGTCCTAAATTAACGAGGGGATTTTCTTAACCTCCATTTTGGCTGAATTTTTAGAGAATGCAAAAATATCCCATGGAAGTCGTAGTTATGTTGTTTACCTATCCAACGAATTGTCCCATGCTAAGATTCAATACAAACCGGCCACTTTATGGCCTTCCTTATAAAAAAGGGTCGAAAACGAGTAATGTCCCAAATTAACGAGGATATTTTCTTAACCCCCATTTCGGCTGAATTTTTAGAGAATGCAAAAATATCCCATGGAAGTCGTAGTTATGTTGTTTACCTATCCAACGAATTGTCACACGCTAAGATTCAATGCAAATCGGCCACATTATGGCCTTCCTACTAAAAAAGGGTCGAAAACGAGTAATGTCCCAAATTAACGAGGATATTTTCTTAACCCCCATTTTGGCTGAATTTTTAGAGAATGCAAAAATATCCCATGGAAGTCATAGTTATGTTGTTTACCTATCCAACGAATTGTCCCACGCTAAGATTCAATGCAAACCGGCCACATTATGGCTTTCCTACTAAAAAAGGGTCGAAAACGAGTAATGTCCCAAATTAACGAGGAGATTTTCTTAACCTCCATTTTGGCTGAATTTTTAAAAAATGCAATAATATCCCATGGAAGTCGTAGCTATGTTGTTTACCTATCCAACGAATTGTCCCATGCTAAGATTCAATACAAACCGACCACTTTATGGCCTTCCTTATAAAAAAGGGTCGAAAACGAGTAATGTCGTAAATTAACGAGGGGATTTTCTTAACCTCCATTTTGGCTGAATTTATAGAGAATGCAAAAATATCCCATGGAAGTCGTAGTTATGTTGTTTACCTATCCAACGAATTGTCCCATGCTAAGATTCAATACAAACCGGCCACTTTATGGCCTTCCTTATAAAAAAGGGTCGAAAACGAGTAATGTCCCAAATTAACGAGGATATTTTCTTAACCCCCATTTTGGCTGAATTTTTAGAGAATGCAAAAATATCCCATGGAAGTCGTAGTTATGTTGTTTACCTATCCAACGAATTGTCACACGCTAAGATTCAATGCAAATCGGCCACATTATGGCCTTCCTACTAAAAAAGGGTCGAAAACGAGTAATGTCCCAAATTAACGAGGATATTTTCTTAACCCCCATTTTGGCTGAATTTTTAGAGAATGCAAAAATATCCCATGGAAGTCATAGTTATGTTGTTTACCTATCCAACGAATTGTCCCACGCTAAGATTCAATGCAAACCGGCCACATTATGGCCTTCCTAGTAAAAAAGGGTCGAAAACGAGTAATGTCCCAAATTAACGAGGAGATTTTCTTAACCTCCATTTTGGCTGAATTTTTAAAAAATGCAATAATATCCCATGGAAGTCGTAGCCATGTTGTTTACCTATCCAACGAATTGTCCCATGCTAAGATTCAATACAAACCGGCCACTTAATGGCCTTCCTTATAAAAAAGGGTCGAAAACGAGTAATGTCCCAAATTAACGAGGATATTTTCTTAACCCCCATTTTGGCTGAATTTTTAGAGAATGCAAAAATATCCCATGGAAGTCGTAGTTATGTTGTTTACCTATCCAACGAATTGTCACACGCTAAGATTCAATGCAAATCGGCCACATTATGGCCTTCCTACTAAAAAAGGGTCGAAAACGAGTAATGTCCCAAATTAACGAGGATATTTTCTTAACCCCCATTTTGGCTGAATTTTTAGAGAATGCAAAAATATCCCATGGAAGTCATAGTTATGTTGTTTACCTATCCAACGAATTGTCACACGCTAAGATTCAATGCAAATCGGCCACATTATGGCCTTCCTAGTAAAAAAGGGTCGAAAACGAGTAATGTCCCAAATTTACGAGGAGATTTTCTTAACCTCCATTTTGGCTGAATTTTTAGAGAATGCAAAAATATCCCATGGAAGTCGTAGTTATGTTGTTTACCTATCCAACGAATTGTCCCATGCTAAGATTCAATACAAACCGGCCACTTTATGGCCTTCCTTATAAAAAAGGGTCGAAAACGAGTAATGTCCTAAATTAACGAGGGGATTTTCTTAACCTCCATTTTGGCTGAATTTTTAGAGAATGCAAAAATATCCCATGGAAGTCGTAGTTATGTTGTTTACCTATCCAACGAATTGTCCCATGCTAAGATTCAATACAAACCGGCCACTTTATGGCCTTCCTTATAAAAAAGGGTCGAAAACGAGTAATGTCCCAAATTAACGAGGATATTTTCTTAACCCCCATTTTGGCTGAATTTTTAGAGAATGCAAAAATATCCCATGGAAGTCGTAGTTATGTTGTTTACCTATCCAACGAATTGTCACACGCTAAGATTCAATGCAAATCGGCCACATTATGGCCTTCCTACTAAAAAAGGGTCGAAAACGAGTAATGTCCCAAATTAACGAGGATATTTTCTTAACCCCCATTTTGGCTGAATTTTTAGAGAATGCAAAAATATCCCATGGAAGTCATAGTTATGTTGTTTACCTATCCAACGAATTGTCCCACGCTATGATTCAATGCAAACCGGCCACATTATGGCCTTCCTAGTAAAAAAGGGTCGAAAACGAGTAATGTCCCAAATTAACGAGGAGATTTTCTTAACCTCCATTTTGGCTGAATTTTTAAAAAATGCAATAATATCCCATGGAAGTCGTAGCCATGTTGTTTACCTATCCAACGAATTGTCCCATGCTAAGATTCAATACAAACCGGCCACTTTATGGCCTTCCTTATAAAAAAGGGTCGAAAACGAGTAATGTCCTAAATTAACGAGGGGATTTTCTTAACCTCCATTTTGGCTGAATTTTTAGAGAATGCAAAAATATCCCAGGGAAGTCGTAGTTGTGTTGTTTACCTATCCAACGAATTGTCCCATGCTAAGATTCAATACAAACCGGCCACTTTATGGCCTTCCTTATAAAAAAGGGTCGAAAACGAGTAATGTCCCAAATTAACGAGGATATTTTCTTAACCCCCATTTTGGCTGAATTTTTAGAGAATGCAAAAATATCCCATGGAAGTCGTAGTTATGTTGTTTACCTATCCAACGAATTGTCACACGCTAAGATTCAATGCAAATCGGCCACATTATGGCCTTCCTACTAAAAAAGGGTCGAAAACGAGTAATGTCCCAAATTAACGAGGATATTTTCTTAACCCCCATTTTGGCTGAATTTTTAGAGAATGCAAAAATATCCCATGGAAGTCATAGTTATGTTGTTTACCTATCCAACGAATTGTCCCACGCTAAGATTCAATGCAAACCGGCCACATTATGGCTTTCCTACTAAAAAAGGGTCGAAAACGAGTAATGTCCCAAATTAACGAGGAGATTTTCTTAACCTCCATTTTGGCTGAATTTTTAAAAAATGCAATAAAATCCCATGGAAGTCGTAGCTATGTTGTTTACCTATCCAACGAATTGTCCCATGCTAAGATTCAATACAAACCGACCACTTTATGGCCTTCCTTATAAAAAAGGGTCGAAAACGAGTAATGTCGTAAATTAACGAGGGGATTTTCTTAACCTCCATTTTGGCTGAATTTATAGAGAATGCAAAAATATCCCATGGAAGTCGTAGTTATGTTGTTTACCTATCCAACGAATTGTCCCATGCTAAGATTCAATACAAACCGGCCACTTTATGGCCTTCCTTATAAAAAAGGGTCGAAAACGAGTAATGTCCCAAATTAACGAGGATATTTTCTTAACCCCCATTTTGGCTGAATTTTTAGAGAATGCAAAAATATCCCATGGAAGTCGTAGTTATGTTGTTTACCTATCCAACGAATTGTCACACGCTAAGATTCAATGCAAATCGGCCACATTATGGCCTTCCTACTAAAAAAGGGTCGAAAACGAGTAATGTCCCAAATTAACGAGGATATTTTCTTAACCCCCATTTTGGCTGAATTTTTAGAGAATGCAAAAATATCCCATGGAAGTCATAGTTATGTTGTTTACCTATCCAACGAATTGTCCCACGCTAAGATTCAATGCAAACCGGCCACATTATGGCCTTCCTAGTAAAAAAGGGTCGAAAACGAGTAATGTCCCAAATTAACGAGGAGATTTTCTTAACCTCCATTTTGGCTGAATTTTTAAAAAATGCAATAATATCCCATGGAAGTCGTAGCCATGTTGTTTACCTATCCAACGAATTGTCCCATGCTAAGATTCAATACAAACCGGCCACTTAATGGCCTTCCTTATAAAAAAGGGTCGAAAACGAGTAATGTCCCAAATTAACGAGGATATTTTCTTAACCCCCATTTTGGCTGAATTTTTAGAGAATGCAAAAATATCCCATGGAAGTCGTAGTTATGTTGTTTACCTATCCAACGAATTGTCACACGCTAAGATTCAATGCAAATCGGCCACATTATGGCCTTCCTACTAAAAAAGGGTCGAAAACGAGTAATGTCCCAAATTAACGAGGATATTTTCTTAACCCCCATTTTGGCTGAATTTTTAGAGAATGCAAAAATATCCCATGGAAGTCATAGTTATGTTGTTTACCTATCCAACGAATTGTCACACGCTAAGATTCAATGCAAATCGGCCACATTATGGCCTTCCTAGTAAAAAAGGGTCGAAAACGAGTAATGTCCCAAATTTACGAGGAGATTTTCTTAACCTCCATTTTGGCTGAATTTTTAGAGAATGCAAAAATATCCCATGGAAGTCGTAGTTATGTTGTTTACCTATCCAACGAATTGTCCCATGCTAAGATTCAATACAAACCGGCCACTTTATGGCCTTCCTTATAAAAAAGGGTCGAAAACGAGTAATGTCCTAAATTAACGAGGGGATTTTCTTAACCTCCATTTTGGCTGAATTTTTAGAGAATGCAAAAATATCCCATGGAAGTCGTAGTTATGTTGTTTACCTATCCAACGAATTGTCCCATGCTAGGATTCAATACAAACCGGCCACTTTATGGCCTTCCTTATAAAAAAGGGTCGAAAACGAGTAATGTCCCAAATTAACGAGGATATTTTCTTAACCCCCATTTTGGCTGAATTTTTAGAGAATGCAAAAATATCCCATGGAAGTCGTAGTTATGTTGTTTACCTATCCAACGAATTGTCACACGCTAAGATTCAATGCAAATCGGCCACATTATGGCCTTCCTACTAAAAAAGGGTCGAAAACGAGTAATGTCCCAAATTAACGAGGATATTTTCTTAACCCCCATTTTGGCTGAATTTTTAGAGAATGCAAAAATATCCCATGGAAGTCATAGTTATGTTGTTTACCTATCCAACGAATTGTCCCACGCTAAGATTCAATGCAAACCGGCCACATTATGGCCTTCCTAGTAAAAAAGGGTCGAAAACGAGTAATGTCCCAAATTAACGAGGAGATTTTCTTAACCTCCATTTTGGCTGAATTTTTAAAAAATGCAATAATATCCCATGGAAGTCGTAGCCATGTTGTTTACCTATCCAACGAATTGTCCCATGCTAAGATTCAATACAAACCGGCCACTTAATGGCCTTCCTTATAAAAAAGGGTCGAAAACGAGTAATGTCCCAAATTAACGAGGATATTTTCTTAACCCCCATTTTGGCTGAATTTTTAGAGAATGCAAAAATATCCCATGGAAGTCGTAGTTATGTTGTTTACCTATCCAACGAATTGTCACACGCTAAGATTCAATGCAAATCGGCCACATTATGGCCTTCCTACTAAAAAAGGGTCGAAAACGAGTAATGTCCCAAATTAACGAGGATATTTTCTTAACCCCCATTTTGGCTGAATTTTTAGAGAATGCAAAAATATCCCATGGAAGTCATAGTTATGTTGTTTACCTATCCAACGAATTGTCACACGCTAAGATTCAATGCAAATCGGCCACATTATGGCCTTCCTAGTAAAAAAGGGTCGAAAACGAGTAATGTCCCAAATTTACGAGGAGATTTTCTTAACCTCCATTTTGGCTGAATTTTTAGAGAATGCAAAAATATCCCATGGAAGTCGTAGTTATGTTGTTTACCTATCCAACGAATTGTCCCATGCTAAGATTCAATACAAACCGGCCACTTTATGGCCTTCCTTATAAAAAAGGGTCGAAAACGAGTAATGTCCTAAATTAACGAGGGGATTTTCTTAACCTCCATTTTGGCTGAATTTTTAGAGAATGCAAAAATATCCCATGGAAGTCGTAGTTATGTTGTTTACCTATCCAACGAATTGTCCCATGCTAGGATTCAATACAAACCGGCCACTTTATGGCCTTCCTTATAAAAAAGGGTCGAAAACGAGTAATGTCCCAAATTAACGAGGATATTTTCTTAACCCCCATTTTGGCTGAATTTTTAGAGAATGCAAAAATATCCCATGGAAGTCGTAGTTATGTTGTTTACCTATCCAACGAATTGTCACACGCTAAGATTCAATGCAAATCGGCCACATTATGGCCTTCCTACTAAAAAAGGGTCGAAAACGAGTAATGTCCCAAATTAACGAGGATATTTTCTTAACCCCCATTTTGGCTGAATTTTTAGAGAATGCAAAAATATCCCATGGAAGTCATAGTTATGTTGTTTACCTATCCAACGAATTGTCCCACGCTAAGATTCAATGCAAACCGGCCACATTATGGCCTTCCTAGTAAAAAAGGGTCGAAAACGAGTAATGTCCCAAATTAATGAGGAGATTTTCTTAACCTCCATTTTGGCTGAATTTTTAAAAAATGCAATAATATCCCATGGAAGTCGTAGCCATGTTGTTTACCTATCCAACGAATTGTCCCATGCTAAGATTCAATACAAACCGGCCACTTAATGGCCTTCCTTATAAAAAAGGGTCGAAAACGAGTAATGTCCCAAATTAACGAGGATATTTTCTTAACCCCCATTTTGGCTGAATTTTTAGAGAATGCAAAAATATCCCATGGAAGTCGTAGTTATGTTGTTTACCTATCCAACGAATTGTCACACGCTAAGATTCAATGCAAATCGGCCACATTATGGCCTTCCTACTAAAAAAGGGTCGAAAACGAGTAATGTCCCAAATTAACGAGGATATTTTCTTAACCCCCATTTTGGCTGAATTTTTAGAGAATGCAAAAATATCCCATGGAAGTCGTAGTTATGTTGTTTACCTATCCAACGAATTGTCACACGCTAAGATTCAATGCAAATCGGCCACATTATGGCCTTCCTACTAAAAAAGGGTCGAAAACGAGTAATGTCCCAAATTAACGAGGATATTTTCTTAACCCCCATTTTGGCTGAATTTTTAGAGAATGCAAAAATATCCCATGGAAGTCATAGTTATGTTGTTTACCTATCCAACGAATTGTCCCACACTAAGATTCAATGCAAACCGGCCACATTATGGCCTTCCTAGTAAAAAAGGGTCGAAAACGAGTAATGTCCCAAATTAACGAGGAGATTTTCTTAACCTCCATTTTGGCTGAATTTTTAAAAAATGCAATAATATCCCATGGAAGTCGTAGCCATGTTGTTTACCTATCCAACGAATTGTCCCATGCTAAGATTCAATACAAACCGGCCACTTAATGGCCTTCCTTATAAAAAAGGGTCGAAAACGAGTAATGTCCCAAATTAACGAGGATATTTTCTTAACCCCCATTTTGGCTGAATTTTTAGAGAATGCAAAAATATCCCATGGAAGTCGTAGTTATGTTGTTTACCTATCCAACGAATTGTCACACGCTAAGATTCAATGCAAATCGGCCACATTATGGCCTTCCTACTAAAAAAGGGTCGAAAACGAGTAATGTCCCAAATTAACGAGGATATTTTCTTAACCCCCATTTTGGCTGAATTTTTAGAGAATGCAAAAATATCCCATGGAAGTCATAGTTATGTTGTTTACCTATCCAACGAATTGTCACACGCTAAGATTCAATGCAAATCGGCCACATTATGGCCTTCCTAGTAAAAAAGGGTCGAAAACGAGTAATGTCCCAAATTTACGAGGAGATTTTCTTAACCTCCATTTTGGCTGAATTTTTAGAGAATGCAAAAATATCCCATGGAAGTCGTAGTTATGTTGTTTACCTATCCAACGAATTGTCCCATGCTAAGATTCAATACAAACCGGCCACTTTATGGCCTTCCTTATAAAAAAGGGTCGAAAACGAGTAATGTCCTAAATTAACGAGGGGATTTTCTTAACCTCCATTTTGGCTGAATTTTTAGAGAATGCAAAAATATCCCATGGAAGTCGTAGTTATGTTGTTTACCTATCCAACGAATTGTCCCATGCTAAGATTCAATACAAACCGGCCACTTTATGGCCTTCCTTATAAAAAAGGGTCGAAAACGAGTAATGTCCCAAATTAACGAGGATATTTTCTTAACCCCCATTTTGGCTGAATTTTTAGAGAATGCAAAAATATCCCATGGAAGTCGTAGTTATGTTGTTTACCTATCCAACGAATTGTCACACGCTAAGATTCAATGCAAATCGGCCACATTATGGCCTTCCTACTAAAAAAGGGTCGAAAACGAGTAATGTCCCAAATTAACGAGGATATTTTCTTAACCCCCATTTTGGCTGAATTTTTAGAGAATGCAAAAATATCCCATGGAAGTCATAGTTATGTTGTTTACCTATCCAACGAATTTTCCCACACTAAGATTCAATGCAAACCGGCCACATTATGGCCTTCCTAGTAAAAAAGGGTCGAAAACGAGTAATGTCCCAAATTAACGAGGAGATTTTCTTAACCTCCATTTTGGCTGAATTTTTAAAAAATGCAATAATATCCCATGGAAGTCGTAGCCATGTTGTTTACCTATCCAACGAATTGTCCCATGCTAAGATTCAATACAAACCGGCCACTTAATGGCCTTCCTTATAAAAAAGGGTCGAAAACGAGTAATGTCCCAAATTAACGAGGATATTTTCTTAACCCCCATTTTGGCTGAATTTTTAGAGAATGCAAAAATATCCCATGGAAGTCGTAGTTATGTTGTTTACCTATCCAACGAATTGTCACACGCTAAGATTCAATGCAAATCGGCCACATTATGGCCTTCCTACTAAAAAAGGGTCGAAAACGAGTAATGTCCCAAATTAACGAGGATATTTTCTTAACCCCCATTTTGGCTGAATTTTTAGAGAATGCAAAAATATCCCATGGAAGTCATAGTTATGTTGTTTACCTATCCAACGAATTGTCACACGCTAAGATTCAATGCAAATCGGCCACATTATGGCCTTCCTAGTAAAAAAGGGTCGAAAACGAGTAATGTCCCAAATTTACGAGGAGATTTTCTTAACCTCCATTTTGGCTGAATTTTTAGAGAATGCAAAAATATCCCATGGAAGTCGTAGTTATGTTGTTTACCTATCCAACGAATTGTCCCATGCTAAGATTCAATACAAACCGGCCACTTTATGGCCTTCCTTATAAAAAAGGGTCGAAAACGAGTAATGTCCTAAATTAACGAGGGGATTTTCTTAACCTCCATTTTGGCTGAATTTTTAGAGAATGCAAAAATATCCCATGGAAGTCGTAGTTATGTTGTTTACCTATCCAACGAATTGTCCCATGCTAAGATTCAATACAAACCGGCCACTTTATGGCCTTCCTTATAAAAAAGGGTCGAAAACGAGTAATGTCCCAAATTAACGAGGATATTTTCTTAACCCCCATTTTGGCTGAATTTTTAGAGAATGCAAAAATATCCCATGGAAGTCGTAGTTATGTTGTTTACCTATCCAACGAATTGTCACACGCTAAGATTCAATGCAAATCGGCCACATTATGGCCTTCCTACTAAAAAAGGGTCGAAAACGAGTAATGTCCCAAATTAACGAGGATATTTTCTTAACCCCCATTTTGGCTGAATTTTTAGAGAATGCAAAAATATCCCATGGAAGTCATAGTTATGTTGTTTACCTATCCAACGAATTGTCCCACACTAAGATTCAATGCAAACCGGCCACATTATGGCCTTCCTAGTAAAAAAGGGTCGAAAACGAGTAATGTCCCAAATTAACGAGGAGATTTTCTTAACCTCCATTTTGGCTGAATTTTTAAAAAATGCAATAATATCCCATGGAAGTCGTAGCCATGTTGTTTACCTATCCAACGAATTGTCCCATGCTAAGATTCAATACAAACCGGCCACTTAATGGCCTTCCTTATAAAAAAGGGTCGAAAACGAGTAATGTCCCAAATTAACGAGGATATTTTCTTAACCCCCATTTTGGCTGAATTTTTAGAGAATGCAAAAATATCCCATGGAAGTCGTAGTTATGTTGTTTACCTATCCAACGAATTGTCACACGCTAAGATTCAATGCAAATCGGCCACATTATGGCCTTCCTACTAAAAAAGGGTCGAAAACGAGTAATGTCCCAAATTAACGAGGATATTTTCTTAACCCCCATTTTGGCTGAATTTTTAGAGAATGCAAAAATATCCCATGGAAGTCATAGTTATGTTGTTTACCTATCCAACGAATTGTCACACGCTAAGATTCAATGCAAATCGGCCACATTATGGCCTTCCTAGTAAAAAAGGGTCGAAAACGAGTAATGTCCCAAATTTACGAGGAGATTTTCTTAACCTCCATTTTGGCTGAATTTTTAGAGAATGCAAAAATATCCCATGGAAGTCGTAGTTATGTTGTTTACCTATCCAACGAATTGTCCCATGCTAAGATTCAATACAAACCGGCCACTTTATGGCCTTCCTTATAAAAAAGGGTCGAAAACGAGTAATGTCCTAAATTAACGAGGGGATTTTCTTAACCTCCATTTTGGCTGAATTTTTAGAGAATGCAAAAATATCCCATGGAAGTCGTAGTTATGTTGTTTACCTATCCAACGAATTGTCCCATGCTAAGATTCAATACAAACCGGCCACTTTATGGCCTTCCTTATAAAAAAGGGTCGAAAACGAGTAATGTCCCAAATTAACGAGGATATTTTCTTAACCCCCATTTTGGCTGAATTTTTAGAGAATGCAAAAATATCCCATGGAAGTCGTAGTTATGTTGTTTACCTATCCAACGAATTGTCACACGCTAAGATTCAATGCAAATCGGCCACATTATGGCCTTCCTACTAAAAAAGGGTCGAAAACGAGTAATGTCCCAAATTAACGAGGATATTTTCTTAACCCCCATTTTGGCTGAATTTTTAGAGAATGCAAAAATATCCCATGGAAGTCATAGTTATGTTGTTTACCTATCCAACGAATTGTCCCACGCTAAGATTCAATGCAAACCGGCCACATTATGGCCTTCCTAGTAAAAAAGGGTCGAAAACGAGTAATGTCCCAAATTAACGAGGAGATTTTCTTAACCTCCATTTTGGCTGAATTTTTAAAAAATGCAATAATATCCCATGGAAGTCGTAGCCATGTTGTTTACCTATCCAACGAATTGTCCCATGCTAAGATTCAATACAAACCGGCCACTTTATGGCCTTCCTTATAAAAAAGGGTCGAAAACGAGTAATGTCCTAAATTAACGAGGGGATTTTCTTAACCTCCATTTTGGCTGAATTTTTAGAGAATGCAAAAATATCCCATGGAAGTCGTAGTTATGTTGTTTACCTATCCAACGAATTGTCCCATGCTAAGATTCAATACAAACCGGCCACTTTATGGCCTTCCTTATAAAAAAGGGTCGAAAACGAGTAATGTCCCAAATTAACGAGGATATTTTCTTAACCCCCATTTTGGCTGAATTTTTAGAGAATGCAAAAATATCCCATGGAAGTCGTAGTTATGTTGTTTACCTATCCAACGAATTGTCACACGCTAAGATTCAATGCAAATCGGCCACATTATGGCCTTCCTACTAAAAAAGGGTCGAAAACGAGTAATGTCCCAAATTAACGAGGATATTTTCTTAACCCCCATTTTGGCTGAATTTTTAGAGAATGCAAAAATATCCCATGGAAGTCATAGTTATGTTGTTTACCTATCCAACGAATTGTCCCACGCTAAGATTCAATGCAAACCGGCCACATTATGGCTTTCCTACTAAAAAAGGGTCGAAAACGAGTAATGTCCCAAATTAACGAGGAGATTTTCTTAACCTCCATTTTGGCTGAATTTTTAAAAAATGCAATAATATCCCATGGAAGTCGTAGCTATGTTGTTTACCTATCCAACGAATTGTCCCATGCTAAGATTCAATACAAACCGACCACTTTATGGCCTTCCTTATAAAAAAGGGTCGAAAACGAGTAATGTCGTAAATTAACGAGGGGATTTTCTTAACCTCCATTTTGGCTGAATTTATAGAGAATGCAAAAATATCCCATGGAAGTCGTAGTTATGTTGTTTACCTATCCAACGAATTGTCCCATGCTAAGATTCAATACAAACCGGCCACTTTATGGCCTTCCTTATAAAAAAGGGTCGAAAACGAGTAATGTCCCAAATTAACGAGGATATTTTCTTAACCCCCATTTTGGCTGAATTTTTAGAGAATGCAAAAATATCCCATGGAAGTCGTAGTTATGTTGTTTACCTATCCAACGAATTGTCACACGCTAAGATTCAATGCAAATCGGCCACATTATGGCCTTCCTACTAAAAAAGGGTCGAAAACGAGTAATGTCCCAAATTAACGAGGATATTTTCTTAACCCCCATTTTGGCTGAATTTTTAGAGAATGCAAAAATATCCCATGGAAGTCATAGTTATGTTGTTTACCTATCCAACGAATTGTCCCACGCTAAGATTCAATGCAAACCGGCCACATTATGGCCTTCCTAGTAAAAAAGGGTCGAAAACGAGTAATGTCCCAAATTAACGAGGAGATTTTCTTAACCTCCATTTTGGCTGAATTTTTAAAAAATGCAATAATATCCCATGGAAGTCGTAGCCATGTTGTTTACCTATCCAACGAATTGTCCCATGCTAAGATTCAATACAAACCGGCCACTTAATGGCCTTCCTTATAAAAAAGGGTCGAAAACGAGTAATGTCCCAAATTAACGAGGATATTTTCTTAACCCCCATTTTGGCTGAATTTTTAGAGAATGCAAAAATATCCCATGGAAGTCGTAGTTATGTTGTTTACCTATCCAACGAATTGTCACACGCTAAGATTCAATGCAAATCGGCCACATTATGGCCTTCCTACTAAAAAAGGGTCGAAAACGATTAATGTCCCAAATTAACGAGGATATTTTCTTAACCCCCATTTTGGCTGAATTTTTAGAGAATGCAAAAATATCCCATGGAAGTCATAGTTATGTTGTTTACCTATCCAACGAATTGTCACACGCTAAGATTCAATGCAAATCGGCCACATTATGGCCTTCCTAGTAAAAAAGGGTCGAAAACGAGTAATGTCCCAAATTTACGAGGAGATTTTCTTAACCTCCATTTTGGCTGAATTTTTAGAGAATGCAAAAATATCCCATGGAAGTCGTAGTTATGTTGTTTACCTATCCAACGAATTGTCCCATGCTAAGATTCAATACAAACCGGCCACTTTATGGCCTTCCTTATAAAAAAGGGTCGAAAACGAGTAATGTCCTAAATTAACGAGGGGATTTTCTTAACCTCCATTTTGGCTGAATTTTTAGAGAATGCAAAAATATCCCATGGAAGTCGTAGTTATGTTGTTTACCTATCCAACGAATTGTCCCATGCTAAGATTCAATACAAACCGGCCACTTTATGGCCTTCCTTATAAAAAAGGGTCGAAAACGAGTAATGTCCCAAATTAACGAGGATATTTTCTTAACCCCCATTTTGGCTGAATTTTTAGAGAATGCAAAAATATCCCATGGAAGTCGTAGTTATGTTGTTTACCTATCCAACGAATTGTCACACGCTAAGATTCAATGCAAATCGGCCACATTATGGCCTTCCTACTAAAAAAGGGTCGAAAACGAGTAATGTCCCAAATTAACGAGGATATTTTCTTAACCCCCATTTTGGCTGAATTTTTAGAGAATGCAAAAATATCCCATGGAAGTCATAGTTATGTTGTTTACCTATCCAACGAATTGTCCCACGCTAAGATTCAATGCAAACCGGCCACATTATGGCCTTCCTAGTAAAAAAGGGTCGAAAACGAGTAATGTCCCAAATTAACGAGGAGATTTTCTTAACCTCCATTTTGGCTGAATTTTT
The DNA here is from genome assembly GCF_051527215.1 of Medicago sativa. Taxonomy (NCBI): domain Eukaryota; kingdom Viridiplantae; phylum Streptophyta; class Magnoliopsida; order Fabales; family Fabaceae; genus Medicago; species Medicago sativa. The sequence continues at coordinate 98,350,989 of NC_140754.1, read as the reverse complement.
AAAAAATGCAATAATATCCCATGGAAGTCGTAGCCATGTTGTTTACCTATCCAACGAATTGTCCCATGCTAAGATTCAATACAAACCGGCCACTTTATGGCCTTCCTTATAAAAAAGGGTCGAAAACGAGTAATGTCCTAAATTAACGAGGGGATTTTCTTAACCTCCATTTTGGCTGAATTTTTAGAGAATGCAAAAATATCCCATGGAAGTCGTAGTTATGTTGTTTACCTATCCAACGAATTGTCCCATGCTAAGATTCAATACAAACCGGCCACTTTATGGCCTTCCTTATAAAAAAGGGTCGAAAACGAGTAATGTCCCAAATTAACGAGGATATTTTCTAAACCCCCATTTTGGCTGAATTTTTAGAGAATGCAAAAATATCCCATGGAAGTCGTAGTTATGTTGTTTACCTATCCAACGAATTGTCACACGCTAAGATTCAATGCAAATCGGCCACATTATGGCCTTCCTACTAAAAAAGGGTCGAAAACGAGTAATGTCCCAAATTAACGAGGATATTTTCTTAACCCCCATTTTGGCTGAATTTTTAGAGAATGCAAAAATATCCCATGGAAGTCATAGTTATGTTGTTTACCTATCCAACGAATTGTCCCACGCTAAGATTCAATGCAAACCGGCCACATTATGGCCTTCCTAGTAAAAAAGGGTCGAAAACGAGTAATGTCCCAAATTAACGAGGAGATTTTCTTAACCTCCATTTTGGCTGAATTTTTAAAAAATGCAATAATATCCCATGGAAGTCGTAGCCATGTTGTTTACCTATCCAACGAATTGTCCCATGCTAAGATTCAATACAAACCGGCCACTTAATGGCCTTCCTTATAAAAAAGGGTCGAAAACGAGTAATGTCCCAAATTAACGAGGATATTTTCTTAACCCCCATTTTGGCTGAATTTTTAGAGAATGCAAAAATATCCCATGGAAGTCGTAGTTATGTTGTTTACCTATCCAACGAATTGTCACACGCTAAGATTCAATGCAAATCGGCCACATTATGGCCTTCCTACTAAAAAAGGGTCGAAAACGATTAATGTCCCAAATTAACGAGGATATTTTCTTAACCCCCATTTTGGCTGAATTTTTAGAGAATGCAAAAATATCCCATGGAAGTCATAGTTATGTTGTTTACCTATCCAACGAATTGTCACACGCTAAGATTCAATGCAAATCGGCCACATTATGGCCTTCCTAGTAAAAAAGGGTCGAAAACGAGTAATGTCCCAAATTTACGAGGAGATTTTCTTAACCTCCATTTTGGCTGAATTTTTAGAGAATGCAAAAATATCCCATGGAAGTCGTAGTTATGTTGTTTACCTATCCAACGAATTGTCCCATGCTAAGATTCAATACAAACCGGCCACTTTATGGCCTTCCTTATAAAAAAGGGTCGAAAACGAGTAATGTCCTAAATTAACGAGGGGATTTTCTTAACCTCCATTTTGGCTGAATTTTTAGAGAATGCAAAAATATCCCATGGAAGTCGTAGTTATGTTGTTTACCTATCCAACGAATTGTCCCATGCTAAGATTCAATACAAACCGGCCACTTTATGGCCTTCCTTATAAAAAAGGGTCGAAAACGAGTAATGTCCCAAATTAACGAGGATATTTTCTTAACCCCCATTTTGGCTGAATTTTTAGAGAATGCAAAAATATCCCATGGAAGTCGTAGTTATGTTGTTTACCTATCCAACGAATTGTCACACGCTAAGATTCAATGCAAATCGGCCACATTATGGCCTTCCTACTAAAAAAGGGTCGAAAACGAGTAATGTCCCAAATTAACGAGGATATTTTCTTAACCCCCATTTTGGCTGAATTTTTAGAGAATGCAAAAATATCCCATGGAAGTCATAGTTATGTTGTTTACCTATCCAACGAATTGTCCCACGCTAAGATTCAATGCAAACCGGCCACATTATGGCCTTCCTAGTAAAAAAGGGTCGAAAACGAGTAATGTCCCAAATTAACGAGGAGATTTTCTTAACCTCCATTTTGGCTGAATTTTTAAAAAATGCAATAATATCCCATGGAAGTCGTAGCCATGTTGTTTACCTATCCAACGAATTGTCCCATGCTAAGATTCAATACAAACCGGCCACTTTATGGCCTTCCTTATAAAAAAGGGTCGAAAACGAGTAATGTCCTAAATTAACGAGGGGATTTTCTTAACCTCCATTTTGGCTGAATTTTTAGAGAATGCAAAAATATCCCATGGAAGTCGTAGTTATGTTGTTTACCTATCCAACGAATTGTCCCATGCTAAGATTCAATACAAACCGGCCACTTTATGGCCTTCCTTATAAAAAAGGGTCGAAAACGAGTAATGTCCCAAATTAACGAGGATATTTTCTAAACCCCCATTTTGGCTGAATTTTTAGAGAATGCAAAAATATCCCATGGAAGTCGTAGTTATGTTGTTTACCTATCCAACGAATTGTCACACGCTAAGATTCAATGCAAATCGGCCACATTATGGCCTTCCTACTAAAAAAGGGTCGAAAACGAGTAATGTCCCAAATTAACGAGGATATTTTCTTAACCCCCATTTTGGCTGAATTTTTAGAGAATGCAAAAATATCCCATGGAAGTCATAGTTATGTTGTTTACCTATCCAACGAATTGTCCCACGCTAAGATTCAATGCAAACCGGCCACATTATGGCCTTCCTAGTAAAAAAGGGTCGAAAACGAGTAATGTCCCAAATTAACGAGGAGATTTTCTTAACCTCCATTTTGGCTGAATTTTTAAAAAATGCAATAATATCCCATGGAAGTCGTAGCCATGTTGTTTACCTATCCAACGAATTGTCCCATGCTAAGATTCAATACAAACCGGCCACTTAATGGCCTTCCTTATAAAAAAGGGTCGAAAACGAGTAATGTCCCAAATTAACGAGGATATTTTCTTAACCCCCATTTTGGCTGAATTTTTAGAGAATGCAAAAATATCCCATGGAAGTCGTAGTTATGTTGTTTACCTATCCAACGAATTGTCACACGCTAAGATTCAATGCAAATCGGCCACATTATGGCCTTCCTACTAAAAAAGGGTCGAAAACGATTAATGTCCCAAATTAACGAGGATATTTTCTTAACCCCCATTTTGGCTGAATTTTTAGAGAATGCAAAAATATCCCATGGAAGTCATAGTTATGTTGTTTACCTATCCAACGAATTGTCACACGCTAAGATTCAATGCAAATCGGCCACATTATGGCCTTCCTAGTAAAAAAGGGTCGAAAACGAGTAATGTCCCAAATTTACGAGGAGATTTTCTTAACCTCCATTTTGGCTGAATTTTTAGAGAATGCAAAAATATCCCATGGAAGTCGTAGTTATGTTGTTTACCTATCCAACGAATTGTCCCATGCTAAGATTCAATACAAACCGGCCACTTTATGGCCTTCCTTATAAAAAAGGGTCGAAAACGAGTAATGTCCTAAATTAACGAGGGGATTTTCTTAACCTCCATTTTGGCTGAATTTTTAGAGAATGCAAAAATATCCCATGGAAGTCGTAGTTATGTTGTTTACCTATCCAACGAATTGTCCCATGCTAAGATTCAATACAAACCGGCCACTTTATGGCCTTCCTTATAAAAAAGGGTCGAAAACGAGTAATGTCCCAAATTAACGAGGATATTTTCTTAACCCCCATTTTGGCTGAATTTTTAGAGAATGCAAAAATATCCCATGGAAGTCGTAGTTATGTTGTTTACCTATCCAACGAATTGTCACACGCTAAGATTCAATGCAAATCGGCCACATTATGGCCTTCCTACTAAAAAAGGGTCGAAAACGAGTAATGTCCCAAATTAACGAGGATATTTTCTTAACCCCCATTTTGGCTGAATTTTTAGAGAATGCAAAAATATCCCATGGAAGTCATAGTTATGTTGTTTACCTATCCAACGAATTGTCCCACGCTAAGATTCAATGCAAACCGGCCACATTATGGCCTTCCTAGTAAAAAAGGGTCGAAAACGAGTAATGTCCCAAATTAACGAGGAGATTTTCTTAACCTCCATTTTGGCTGAATTTTTAAAAAATGCAATAATATCCCATGGAAGTCGTAGCCATGTTGTTTACCTATCCAACGAATTGTCCCATGCTAAGATTCAATACAAACCGGCCACTTTATGGCCTTCCTTATAAAAAAGGGTCGAAAACGAGTAATGTCCTAAATTAACGAGGGGATTTTCTTAACCTCCATTTTGGCTGAATTTTTAGAGAATGCAAAAATATCCCATGGAAGTCGTAGTTATGTTGTTTACCTATCCAACGAATTGTCCCATGCTAAGATTCAATACAAACCGGCCACTTTATGGCCTTCCTTATAAAAAAGGGTCGAAAACGAGTAATGTCCCAAATTAACGAGGATATTTTCTTAACCCCCATTTTGGCTGAATTTTTAGAGAATGCAAAAATATCCCATGGAAGTCGTAGTTATGTTGTTTACCTATCCAACGAATTGTCACACGCTAAGATTCAATGCAAATCGGCCACATTATGGCCTTCCTACTAAAAAAGGGTCGAAAACGAGTAATGTCCCAAATTAACGAGGATATTTTCTTAACCCCCATTTTGGCTGAATTTTTAGAGAATGCAAAAATATCCCATGGAAGTCATAGTTATGTTGTTTACCTATCCAACGAATTGTCCCACGCTAAGATTCAATGCAAACCGGCCACATTATGGCCTTCCTAGTAAAAAAGGGTCGAAAACGAGTAATGTCCCAAATTAACGAGGAGATTTTCTTAACCTCCATTTTGGCTGAATTTTTAAAAAATGCAATAATATCCCATGGAAGTCGTAGCCATGTTGTTTACCTATCCAACGAATTGTCCCATGCTAAGATTCAATACAAACCGGCCACTTTATGGCCTTCCTTATAAAAAAGGGTCGAAAACGAGTAATGTCCTAAATTAACGAGGGGATTTTCTTAACCTCCATTTTGGCTGAATTTTTAGAGAATGCAAAAATATCCCATGGAAGTCGTAGTTATGTTGTTTACCTATCCAACGAATTGTCCCATGCTAAGATTCAATACAAACCGGCCACTTTATGGCCTTCCTTATAAAAAAGGGTCGAAAACGAGTAATGTCCCAAATTAACGAGGATATTTTCTAAACCCCCATTTTGGCTGAATTTTTAGAGAATGCAAAAATATCCCATGGAAGTCGTAGTTATGTTGTTTACCTATCCAACGAATTGTCACACGCTAAGATTCAATGCAAATCGGCCACATTATGGCCTTCCTACTAAAAAAGGGTCGAAAACGAGTAATGTCCCAAATTAACGAGGATATTTTCTTAACCCCCATTTTGGCTGAATTTTTAGAGAATGCAAAAATATCCCATGGAAGTCATAGTTATGTTGTTTACCTATCCAACGAATTGTCCCACGCTAAGATTCAATGCAAACCGGCCACATTATGGCTTTCCTACTAAAAAAGGGTCGAAAACGAGTAATGTCCCAAATTAACGAGGAGATTTTCTTAACCTCCATTTTGGCTGAATTTTTAAAAAATGCAATAATATCCCATGGAAGTCGTAGCTATGTTGTTTACCTATCCAACGAATTGTCCCATGCTAAGATTCAATACAAACCGACCACTTTATGGCCTTCCTTATAAAAAAGGGTCGAAAACGAGTAATGTCGTAAATTAACGAGGGGATTTTCTTAACCTCCATTTTGGCTGAATTTATAGAGAATGCAAAAATATCCCATGGAAGTCGTAGTTATGTTGTTTACCTATCCAACGAATTGTCCCATGCTAAGATTCAATACAAACCGGCCACTTTATGGCCTTCCTTATAAAAAAGGGTCGAAAACGAGTAATGTCCCAAATTAACGAGGATATTTTCTTAACCCCCATTTTGGCTGAATTTTTAGAGAATGCAAAAATATCCCATGGAAGTCGTAGTTATGTTGTTTACCTATCCAACGAATTGTCACACGCTAAGATTCAATGCAAATCGGCCACATTATGGCCTTCCTACTAAAAAAGGGTCGAAAACGAGTAATGTCCCAAATTAACGAGGATATTTTCTTAACCCCCATTTTGGCTGAATTTTTAGAGAATGCAAAAATATCCCATGGAAGTCATAGTTATGTTGTTTACCTATCCAACGAATTGTCACACGCTAAGATTCAATGCAAATCGGCCACATTATGGCCTTCCTAGTAAAAAAGGGTCGAAAACGAGTAATGTCCCAAATTAACGAGGAGATTTTCTTAACCTCCATTTTGGCTGAATTTTTAAAAAATGCAATAATATCCCATGGAAGTCGTAGCCATGTTGTTTACCTATCCAACGAATTGTCCCATGCTAAGATTCAATACAAACCGGCCACTTTATGGCCTTCCTTATAAAAAAGGGTCGAAAACGAGTAATGTCCTAAATTAACGAGGGGATTTTCTTAACCTCCATTTTGGCTGAATTTTTTGAGAATGCAAAAATATCCCATGGAAGTCATAGTTATGTTGTTTACCTATCCAACGAATTGTCCCATGCTAAGATTCAATACAAACCGGCCACTTTATGGCCTTCCTTATAAAAAAGGGTCGAAAACGAGTAATGTCCCAAATTAACGAGGATATTTTCTTAACCCCCATTTTGGCTGAATTTTTAGAGAATGCAAAAATATCCCATGGAAGTCGTAGTTATGTTGTTTACCTATCCAACGAATTGTCACACGCTAAGATTCAATGCAAATCGGCCACATTATGGCCTTCCTACTAAAAAAGGGTCGAAAACGAGTAATGTCCCAAATTAACGAGGATATTTTCTTAACCCCCATTTTGGCTGAATTTTTAGAGAATGCAAAAATATCCCATGGAAGTCATAGTTATGTTGTTTACCTATCCAACGAATTGTCACACGCTAAGATTCAATGCAAATCGGCCACATTATGGCCTTCCTAGTAAAAAAGGGTCGAAAACGAGTAATGTGTCAAATTTACGAGGAGATTTTCTTAACCTCCATTTTGGCTGAATTTTTAGAGAATGCAAAAATATCCCATGGAAGTCGTAGTTATGTTGTTTACCTATCCAACGAATTGTCCCATGCTAAGATTCAATACAAACCGGCCACTTTATGGCCTTCCTTATAAAAAAGGGTCGAAAACGAGTAATGTCCTAAATTAACGAGGGGATTTTCTTAACCTCCATTTTGGCTGAATTTTTAGAGAATGCAAAAATATCCCATGGAAGTCGTAGTTATGTTGTTTACCTATCCAACGAATTGTCCCATGCTAAGATTCAATACAAACCGGCCACTTTATGGCCTTCCTTATAAAAAAGGGTCGAAAACGAGTAATGTCCCAAATTAACGAGGATATTTTCTTAACCCCCATTTTGGCTGAATTTTTAGAGAATGCAAAAATATCCCATGGAAGTCGTAGTTATGTTGTTTACCTATCCAACGAATTGTCACACGCTAAGATTCAATGCAAATCGGCCACATTATGGCCTTCCTACTAAAAAAGGGTCGAAAACGAGTAATGTCCCAAATTAACGAGGATATTTTCTTAACCCCCATTTTGGCTGAATTTTTAGAGAATGCAAAAATATCCCATGGAAGTCATAGTTATGTTGTTTACCTATCCAACGAATTGTCACACGCTAAGATTCAATGCAAATCGGCAACATTATGGCCTTCCTAGTAAAAAAGGGTCGAAAACGAGTAATGTCCCAAATTAACGAGGAGATTTTCTTAACCTCCATTTTGGCTGAATTTTTAAAAAATGCAATAATATCCCATGGAAGTCGTAGCCATGTTGTTTACCTATCCAACGAATTGTCCCATGCTAAGATTCAATACAAACCGGCCACTTTATGGCCTTCCTTATAAAAAAGGGTCGAAAACGAGTAATGTCCTAAATTAACGAGGGGATTTTCTTAACCTCCATTTTGGCTGAATTTTTAGAGAATGCAAAAATATCCCATGGAAGTCATAGTTATGTTGTTTACCTATCCAACGAATTGTCCCATGCTAAGATTCAATACAAACCGGCCACTTTATGGCCTTCCTTATAAAAAAGGGTCGAAAACGGGTAATGTCCCAAATTAACGAGGATATTTTCTTAACCCCCATTTTGGCTGAATTTTTAGAGAATGCAAAAATATCCCATGGAAGTCGTAGTTATGTTGTTTACCTATCCAACGAATTGTCACACGCTAAGATTCAATGCAAATCGGCCACCTTATGGCCTTCCTACTAAAAAAGGGTCGAAAACGAGTAATGTCCCAAATTAACGAGGATATTTTCTTAACCCCCATTTTGGCTGAATTTTTAGAGAATGCAAAAATATCCCATGGAAGTCATAGTTATGTTGTTTACCTATCCAACGAATTGTCACACGCTAAGATTCAATGCAAATCGGCCACATTATGGCCTTCCTAGTAAAAAAGGGTCGAAAACGAGTAATGTGTCAAATTTACGAGGAGATTTTCTTAACCTCCATTTTGGCTGAATTTTTAGAGAATGCAAAAATATCCCATGGAAGTCGTAGTTATGTTGTTTACCTATCCAACGAATTGTCCCATGCTAAGATTCAATACAAACCGGCCACTTTATGGCCTTCCTTATAAAAAAGGGTCGAAAACGAGTAATGTCCTAAATTAACGAGGGGATTTTCTTAACCTCCATTTTGGCTGAATTTTTAGAGAATGCAAAAATATCCCATGGAAGTCGTAGTTATGTTGTTTACCTATCCAACGAATTGTCCCATGCTAAGATTCAATACAAACCGGCCACTTTATGGCCTTCCTTATAAAAAAGGGTCGAAAACGAGTAATGTCCCAAATTAACGAGGATATTTTCTTAAACCCCATTTTGGCTGAATTTTTAGAGAATGCAAAAATATCCCATGGAAGTCGTAGTTATGTTGTTTACCTATCCAACGAATTGTCACACGCTAAGATTCAATGCAAATCGGCCACATTATGGCCTTCCTACTAAAAAAGGGTCGAAAACGAGTAATGTCCCAAATTAACGAGGATATTTTCTTAACCCCCATTTTGGCTGAATTTTTAGAGAATGCAAAAATATCCCATGGAAGTCTTAGTTATGTTGTTTACCTATCCAACGAATTGTCACACACTAAGATTCAATGCAAATCGGCCACATTATGGCCTTCCTAGTAAAAAAGGGTCGAAAACGAGTAATGTCCCAAATTTACGAGGAGATTTTCTTAACCTCCATTTTGGCTGAATTTTTAGAGAATGCAAAAATATCCCATGGAAGTCATAGTTATGTTGTTTACCTATCCAACGAATTGTCCCATGCTAAGATTCAATACAAACCGGCCACTTTATGGCCTTCCTTATAAAAAAGGGTCGAAAACGAGTAATGTCCTAAATTAACGAGGGAATTTTCTTAACCTCCATTTTGGCTGAATTTTTAGAGAATGCAAAAATATCCCATGGAAGTCGTAGTTATGTTGTTTACCTATCCAACGAATTGTCCCATGCTAAGATTCAATACAAACCGGCCACTTTATGGCCTTCCTTATAAAAAAAGGGTCGAAAACGAGTAATGTCCCAAATTAACGAGGATATTTTCTTAACCCCCATTTTGGCTGAATTTTTAGAGAATGCAAAAATATCCCATGGAAGTCGTAGTTATGTTGTTTACCTATCCAACGAATTGTCACACGCTAAGATTCAATGCAAATCGGCCACATTATGGCCTTCCTACTAAAAAAGGGTCGAAAACGAGTAATGTCCCAAATTAACGAGGATATTTTCTTAACCCCCATTTTGGCTGAATTTTTAGAGAATGCAAAAATATCCCATGGAAGTCATAGTTATGTTGTTTACCTGTCCAACGAATTGTCACACGCTAAGATTCAATGCAAATCGGCCACATTATGGCCTTCCTAGTAAAAAAGGGTCGAAAACGAGTAATGTCCCAAATTAACGAGGAGATTTTCTTAACCTCCATTTTGGCTGAATTTTTAGAGAATGCAAAAATATCCCATGGAAGTCGTAGTTATGTTGTTTACCTATCCAACGAATTGTCCCATGCTAAGATTCAATACAAACCGGCCACTTTATGGCCTTCCTTATAAAAAAGGGTCGAAAACGAGTAATGTCCTAAATTAACGAGGGGATTTTCTTAACCTCCATTTTGGCTGAATTTTTAGAGAATGCAAAAATATCCCATGGAAGTCGTAGTTATGTTGTTTACCTATCCAACGAATTGTCCCATGCTAAGATTCAATACAAACCGGCCACTTTATGGCCTTCCTTATAAAAAAGGGTCGAAAACGAGTAATGTCCCAAATTAACGAGGATATTTTCTTAACCCCCATTTTGGCTGAATTTTTAGAGAATGCAAAAATATCCCATGGAAGTCGTAGTTATGTTGTTTACCTATCCAACGAATTGTCACACGCTAAGATTCAATGCAAATCGGCCACATTATGGCCTTCCTACTAAAAAAGGGTCGAAAACGAGTAATGTCCCAAATTAACGAGGATATTTTCTTAACCCCCATTTTGGCTGAATTTTTAGAGAATGCAAAAATATCCCATGGAAGTCATAGTTATGTTGTTTACCTATCCAACGAATTGTCACACGCTAAGATTCAATGCAAATCGGCCACATTATGGCCTTCCTACTAAAAAAGGGTCGAAAACGAGTAATGTCCCAAATTAACGAGGATATTTTCTTAACCCCCATTTTGGCTGAATTTTTAGAGAATGCAAAAATATCCCATGGAAGTCATAGTTATGTTGTTTACCTATCCAACGAATTGTCACACGCTAAGATTCAATGCAAATCGGCCACATTATGGCCTTCCTAGTAAAAAAGGGTCGAAAACGAGTAATGTCCCAAATTAACGAGGAGATTTTCTTAACCTCCATTTTGGCTGAATTTTTAGAGAATGCAGAAATATCCCATGGAAGTCGTAGTTATGTTGTTTACCTATCCAACGAATTGTCACACGCTAAGATTCAATGCAAATCGGCCACATTATGGCCTTCCTACTAAAAAAGGGTCGAAAACGAGTAATGTCCCAAATTAACGAGGATATTTTCTTAACCCCCATTTTGGCTGAATTTTTAGAGAATGCAAAAATATCCCATGGAAGTCATAGTTATGTTGTTTACCTATCCAACGAATTGTCACACGCTAAGATTCAATGCAAATCGGCCACATTATGGCCTTCCTAGTAAAAAAGGGTCGAAAACGAGTAATGTCCCAAATTTACGAGGAGATTTTCTTAACCTCCATTTTGGCTGAATTTTTAGAGAATGCAAAAATATCCCATGGAAGTCGTAGTTATGTTGTTTACCTATCCAACGAATTGTCCCATGCTAAGATTCAATACAAACCGGCCACTTTATGGCCTTCCTTATAAAAAAGGGTCGAAAACGAGTAATGTCCTAAATTAACGAGGGGATTTTCTTAACCTCCATTTTGGCTGAATTTTTAGAGAATGCAAAAATATCCCATGGAAGTCATAGTTATGTTGTTTACCTATCCAACGAATTGTCCCATGCTAAGATTCAATACAAACCGGCCACTTTATGGCCTTCCTTATAAAAAAGGGTCGAAAACGGGTAATGTCCCAAATTAACGAGGATATTTTCTTAACCCCCATTTTGGCTGAATTTTTAGAGAATGCAAAAATATCCCATGGAAGTCGTAGTTATGTTGTTTACCTATCCAACGAATTGTCACACGCTAAGATTCAATGCAAATCGGCCACCTTATGGCCTTCCTACTAAAAAAGGGTCGAAAACGAGTAATGTCCCAAATTAACGAGGATATTTTCTTAACCCCCATTTTGGCTGAATTTTTAGAGAATGCAAAAATATCCCATGGAAGTCATAGTTATGTTGTTTACCTATCCAACGAATTGTCACACGCTAAGATTCAATGTAAATCGGCCACATTATGGCCTTCCTAGTAAAAAAGGGTCGAAAACGAGTAATGTGTCAAATTTACGAGGAGATTTTCTTAACCTCCATTTTGGCTGAATTTTTAGAGAATGCAAAAATATCCCATGGAAGTCGTAGTTATGTTGTTTACCTATCCAACGAATTGTCCCATGCTAAGATTCAATACAAACCGGCCACTTTATGGCCTTCCTTATAAAAAAGGGTCGAAAACGAGTAATGTCCTAAATTAACGAGGGGATTTTCTTAACCTCCATTTTGGCTGAATTTTTAGAGAATGCAAAAATATCCCATGGAAGTCGTAGTTATGTTGTTTACCTATCCAACGAATTGTCCCATGCTAAGATTCAATACAAACCGGCCACTTTATGGCCTTCCTTATAAAAAAGGGTCGAAAACGAGTAATGTCCCAAATTAACGAGGATATTTTCTTACCCCCATTTTGGCTGAATTTTTAGAGAATGCAAAAATATCCCATGGAAGTCGGAGTTATGTTGTTTACCTATCCAACGAATTGTCACACGCTAAGATTCAATGCAAATCGGCCACATTATGGCCTTCCTACTAAAAAAGGGTCGAAAACGAGTAATGTCCCAAATTAACGAGGATATTTTCTTAACCCCCATTTTGGCTGAATTTTTAGAGAATGCAAAAATATCCCATGGAAGTCATAGTTATGTTGTTTACCTATCCAACGAATTGTCACACGCTAAGATTCAATGCAAATCGGCCACATTATGGCCTTCCTAGTAAAAAAGGGTCGAAAACGAGTAATGTCCCAAATTAACGAGGAGATTTTCTTAACCTCCATTTTGGCTGAATTTTTAGAGAATGCAAAAATATCCCATGGAAGTCGTAGTTATGTTGTTTACCTATCCAACGAATTGTCCCATGCTAAGATTCAATACAAACCGGCCACTTTATGGCCTTCCTTATAAAAAAGGGTCGAAAACGAGTAATGTCCTAAATTAACGAGGGGATTTTCTTAACCTCCATTTTGGCTGAATTTTTAGAGAATGCAAAAATATCCCATGGAAGTCGTAGTTATGTTGTTTACCTATCCAACGAATTGTCCCATGCTAAGATTCAATACAAACCGGCCACTTTATGGCCTTCCTTATAAAAAAGGGTCGAAAACGAGTAATGTCCCAAATTAACGAGGATATTTTCTTAAACCCCATTTTGGCTGAATTTTTAGAGAATGCAAAAATATCCCATGGAAGTCGTAGTTATGTTGTTTACCTATCCAACGAATTGTCACACGCTAAGATTCAATGCAAATCGGCCACATTATGGCCTTCCTACTAAAAAAGGGTCGAAAACGAGTAATGTCCCAAATTAACGAGGATATTTTCTTAACCCCCATTTTGGCTGAATTTTTAGAGAATGCAAAAATATCCCATGGAAGTCTTAGTTATGTTGTTTACCTATCCAACGAATTGTCACACACTAAGATTCAATGCAAATCGGCCACATTATGGCCTTCCTAGTAAAAAAGGGTCGAAAACGAGTAATGTCCCAAATTTACGAGGAGATTTTCTTAACCTCCATTTTGGCTGAATTTTTAGAGAATGCAAAAATATCCCATGGAAGTCATAGTTATGTTGTTTACCTATCCAACGAATTGTCCCATGCTAAGATTCAATACAAATCGGCCACTTTATGGCCTTCCTTATAAAAAAGGGTCGAAAACGAGTAATGTCCTAAATTAACGAGGGAATTTTCTTAACCTCCATTTTGGCTGAATTTTTAGAGAATGCAAAAATATCCCATGGAAGTCGTAGTTATGTTGTTTACCTATCCAACGAATTGTCCCATGCTAAGATTCAATACAAACCGGCCACTTTATGGCCTTCCTTATAAAAAAAGGGTCGAAAACGAGTAATGTCCCAAATTAACGAGGATATTTTCTTAACCCCCATTTTGGCTGAATTTTTAGAGAATGCAAAAATATCCCATGGAAGTCGTAGTTATGTTGTTTACCTATCCAACGAATTGTCACACGCTAAGATTCAATGCAAATCGGCCACATTATGGCCTTCCTACTAAAAAAGGGTCGAAAACGAGTAATGTCCCAAATTAACGAGGATATTTTCTTAACCCCCATTTTGGCTGAATTTTTAGAGAATGCAAAAATATCCCATGGAAGTCATAGTTATGTTGTTTACCTATCCAACGAATTGTCACACGCTAAGATTCAATGCAAATCGGCCACATTATGGCCTTCCTAGTAAAAAAGGGTCGAAAACGAGTAATGTCCCAAATTAACGAGGAGATTTTCTTAACCTCCATTTTGGCTGAATTTTTAGAGAATGCAAAAATATCCCATGGAAGTCGTAGTTATGTTGTTTACCTATCCAACGAATTGTCCCATGCTAAGATTCAATACAAACCGGCCACTTTATGGCCTTCCTTATAAAAAAGGGTCGAAAACGAGTAATGTCCTAAATTAACGAGGGGATTTTCTTAACCTCCATTTTGGCTGAATTTTTAGAGAATGCAAAAATATCCCATGGAAGTCGTAGTTATGTTGTTTACCTATCCAACGAATTGTCCCATGCTAAGATTCAATACAAACCGGCCACTTTATGGCCTTCCTTATAAAAAAGGGTCGAAAACGAGTAATGTCCCAAATTAACGAGGATATTTTCTTAACCCCCATTTTGGCTGAATTTTTAGAGAATGCAAAAATATCCCATGGAAGTCGTAGTTATGTTGTTTACCTATCCAACGAATTGTCACACGCTAAGATTCAATGCAAATCGGCCACATTATGGCCTTCCTACTAAAAAAGGGTCGAAAACGAGTAATGTCCCAAATTAACGAGGATATTTTCTTAACCCCCATTTTGGCTGAATTTTTAGAGAATGCAAAAATATCCCATGGAAGTCATAGTTATGTTGTTTACCTATCCAACGAATTGTCACACGCTAAGATTCAATGCAAATCGGCCACATTATGGCCTTCCTACTAAAAAAGGGTCGAAAACGAGTAATGTCCCAAATTAACGAGGATATTTTCTTAACCCCCATTTTGGCTGAATTTTTAGAGAATGCAAAAATATCCCATGGAAGTCATAGTTATGTTGTTTACCTATCCAACGAATTGTCACACGCTAAGATTCAATGCAAATCGGCCACATTATGGCCTTCCTAGTAAAAAAGGGTCGAAAACGAGTAATGTCCCAAATTAACGAGGAGATTTTCTTAACCTCCATTTTGGCTGAATTTTTAGAGAATGCAGAAATATCCCATGGAAGTCGTAGTTATGTTGTTTACCTATCCAACGAATTGTCACACGCTAAGATTCAATGCAAATCGGCCACATTATGGCCTTCCTACTAAAAAAGGGTCGAAAACGAGTAATGTCCCAAATTAACGAGGATATTTTCTTAACCCCCATTTTGGCTGAATTTTTAGAGAATGCAAAAATATCCCATGGAAGTCATAGTTATGTTGTTTACCTATCCAACGAATTGTCACACGCTAAGATTCAATGCAAATCGGCCACATTATGGCCTTCCTAGTAAAAAAGGGTCGAAAACGAGTAATGTCCCAAATTTACGAGGAGATTTTCTTAACCTCCATTTTGGCTGAATTTTTAGAGAATGCAAAAATATCCCATGGAAGTCGTAGTTATGTTGTTTACCTATCCAACGAATTGTCCCATGCTAAGATTCAATACAAACCGGCCACTTTATGGCCTTCCTTATAAAAAAGGGTCGAAAACGAGTAATGTCCTAAATTAACGAGGGGATTTTCTTAACCTCCATTTTGGCTGAATTTTTAGAGAATGCAAAAATATCCCATGGAAGTCATAGTTATGTTGTTTACCTATCCAACGAATTGTCACACGCTAAGATTCAATGCAAATCGGCCACATTATGGCCTTCCTACTAAAAAAGGGTCGAAAACGAGTAATGTCCCAAATTAACGAGGATATTTTCTTAACCCCCATTTTGGCTGAATTTTTAGAGAATGCAAAAATATCCCATGGAAGTCATAGTTATGTTGTTTACCTATCCAACGAATTGTCACACGCTAAGATTCAATGCAAATCGGCCACATTATGGCCTTCCTAGTAAAAAAGGGTCGAAAACGAGTAATGTCCCAAATTAACGAGGAGATTTTCTTAACCTCCATTTTGGCTGAATTTTTAGAGAATGCAGAAATATCCCATGGAAGTCGTAGTTATGTTGTTTACCTATCCAACGAATTGTCACACGCTAAGATTCAATGCAAATCGGCCACATTATGGCCTTCCTACTAAAAAAGGGTCGAAAACGAGTAATGTCCCAAATTAACGAGGATATTTTCTTAACCCCCATTTTGGCTGAATTTTTAGAGAATGCAAAAATATCCCATGGAAGTCATAGTTATGTTGTTTACCTATCCAACGAATTGTCACACGCTAAGATTCAATGCAAATCGGCCACATTATGGCCTTCCTAGTAAAAAAGGGTCGAAAACGAGTAATGTCCCAAATTTACGAGGAGATTTTCTTAACCTCCATTTTGGCTGAATTTTTAGAGAATGCAAAAATATCCCATGGAAGTCGTAGTTATGTTGTTTACCTATCCAACGAATTGTCCCATGCTAAGATTCAATACAAACCGGCCACTTTATGGCCTTCCTTATAAAAAAGGGTCGAAAACGAGTAATGTCCTAAATTAACGAGGGGATTTTCTTAACCTCCATTTTGGCTGAATTTTTAGAGAATGCAAAAATATCCCATGGAAGTCATAGTTATGTTGTTTACCTATCCAACGAATTGTCCCATGCTAAGATTCAATACAAACCGGCCACTTTATGGCCTTCCTTATAAAAAAGGGTCGAAAACGGGTAATGTCCCAAATTAACGAGGATATTTTCTTAACCCCCATTTTGGCTGAATTTTTAGAGAATGCAAAAATATCCCATGGAAGTCGTAGTTATGTTGTTTACCTATCCAACGAATTGTCACACGCTAAGATTCAATGCAAATCGGCCACCTTATGGCCTTCCTACTAAAAAAGGGTCGAAAACGAGTAATGTCCCAAATTAACGAGGATATTTTCTTAACCCCCATTTTGGCTGAATTTTTAGAGAATGCAAAAATATCCCATGGAAGTCATAGTTATGTTGTTTACCTATCCAACGAATTGTCACACGCTAAGATTCAATGTAAATCGGCCACATTATGGCCTTCCTAGTAAAAAAGGGTCGAAAACGAGTAATGTGTCAAATTTACGAGGAGATTTTCTTAACCTCCATTTTGGCTGAATTTTTAGAGAATGCAAAAATATCCCATGGAAGTCGTAGTTATGTTGTTTACCTATCCAACGAATTGTCCCATGCTAAGATTCAATACAAACCGGCCACTTTATGGCCTTCCTTATAAAAAAGGGTCGAAAACGAGTAATGTCCTAAATTAACGAGGGGATTTTCTTAACCTCCATTTTGGCTGAATTTTTAGAGAATGCAAAAATATCCCATGGAAGTCGTAGTTATGTTGTTTACCTATCCAACGAATTGTCCCATGCTAAGATTCAATACAAACCGGCCACTTTATGGCCTTCCTTATAAAAAAGGGTCGAAAACGAGTAATGTCCCAAATTAACGAGGATATTTTCTTACCCCCATTTTGGCTGAATTTTTAGAGAATGCAAAAATATCCCATGGAAGTCGGAGTTATGTTGTTTACCTATCCAACGAATTGTCACACGCTAAGATTCAATGCAAATCGGCCACATTATGGCCTTCCTACTAAAAAAGGGTCGAAAACGAGTAATGTCCCAAATTAACGAGGATATTTTCTTAACCCCCATTTTGGCTGAATTTTTAGAGAATGCAAAAATATCCCATGGAAGTCATAGTTATGTTGTTTACCTATCCAACGAATTGTCACACGCTAAGATTCAATGCAAATCGGCCACATTATGGCCTTCCTAGTAAAAAAGGGTCGAAAACGAGTAATGTCCCAAATTAACGAGGAGATTTTCTTAACCTCCATTTTGGCTGAATTTTTAGAGAATGCAAAAATATCCCATGGAAGTCGTAGTTATGTTGTTTACCTATCCAACGAATTGTCCCATGCTAAGATTCAATACAAACCGGCCACTTTATGGCCTTCCTTATAAAAAAGGGTCGAAAACGAGTAATGTCCTAAATTAACGAGGGGATTTTCTTAACCTCCATTTTGGCTGAATTTTTAGAGAATGCAAAAATATCCCATGGAAGTCGTAGTTATGTTGTTTACCTATCCAACGAATTGTCACACGCTAAGATTCAATGCAAATCGGCCACATTATGGCCTTCCTAGTAAAAAAGGGTCGAAAACGAGTAATGTCCCAAATTAACGAGGAGATTTTCTTAACCTCCATTTTGGCTGAATTTTTAGAGAATGCAAAAATATCCCATGGAAGTCGTAGTTATGTTGTTTACCTATCCAACGAATTGTCCCATGCTAAGATTCAATACAAACCGGCCACTTTATGGCCTTCCTTATAAAAAAGGGTCGAAAACGGGTAATGTCCCAAATTAACGAGGATATTTTCTTAACCCCCATTTTGGCTGAATTTTTAGAGAATGCAAAAATATCCCATGGAAGTCGTAGTTATGTTGTTTACCTATCCAACGAATTGTCACACGCTAAGATTCAATGCAAATCGGCCACCTTATGGCCTTCCTACTAAAAAAGGGTCGAAAACGAGTAATGTCCCAAATTAACGAGGATATTTTCTTAACCCCCATTTTGGCTGAATTTTTAGAGAATGCAAAAATATCCCATGGAAGTCATAGTTATGTTGTTTACCTATCCAACGAATTGTCACACGCTAAGATTCAATGTAAATCGGCCACATTATGGCCTTCCTAGTAAAAAAGGGTCGAAAACGAGTAATGTGTCAAATTTACGAGGAGATTTTCTTAACCTCCATTTTGGCTGAATTTTTAGAGAATGCAAAAATATCCCATGGAAGTCGTAGTTATGTTGTTTACCTATCCAACGAATTGTCCCATGCTAAGATTCAATACAAACCGGCCACTTTATGGCCTTCCTTATAAAAAAGGGTCGAAAACGAGTAATGTCCTAAATTAACGAGGGGATTTTCTTAACCTCCATTTTGGCTGAATTTTTAGAGAATGCAAAAATATCCCATGGAAGTCGTAGTTATGTTGTTTACCTATCCAACGAATTGTCCCATGCTAAGATTCAATACACACCGGCCACTTTATGGCCTTCCTTATAAAAAAGGGTCGAAAACGAGTAATGTCCCAAATTAACGAGGATATTTTCTTACCCCCATTTTGGCTGAATTTTTAGAGAATGCAAAAATATCCCATGGAAGTCGGAGTTATGTTGTTTACCTATCCAACGAATTGTCACACGCTAAGATTCAATGCAAATCGGCCACATTATGGCCTTCCTACTAAAAAAGGGTCGAAAACGAGTAATGTCCCAAATTAACGAGGATATTTTCTTAACCCCCATTTTGGCTGAATTTTTAGAGAATGCAAAAATATCCCATGGAAGTCATAGTTATGTTGTTTACCTATCCAACGAATTGTCACACGCTAAGATTCAATGCAAATCGGCCACATTATGGCCTTCCTAGTAAAAAAGGGTCGAAAACGAGTAATGTCCCAAATTAACGAGGAGATTTTCTTAACCTCCATTTTGGCTGAATTTTTAGAGAATGCAAAAATATCCCATGGAAGTCGTAGTTATGTTGTTTACCTATCCAACGAATTGTCCCATGCTAAGATTCAATACAAACCGGCCACTTTATGGCCTTCCTTATAAAAAAGGGTCGAAAACGAGTAATGTCCTAAATTAACGAGGGGATTTTCTTAACCTCCATTTTGGCTGAATTTTTAGAGAATGCAAAAATATCCCATGGAAGTCGTAGTTATGTTGTTTACCTATCCAACGAATTGTCCCATGCTAAGATTCAATACAAACCGGCCACTTTATGGCCTTCCTTATAAAAAAGGGTCGAAAACGAGTAATGTCCCAAATTAACGAGGATATTTTCTTAACCCCCATTTTGGCTGAATTTTTAGAGAATGCAAAAATATCCCATGGAAGTCGTAGTTATGTTGTTTACCTATCCAACGAATTGTCACACGCTAAGATTCAATGCAAATCGGCCACATTATGGCCTTCCTACTAAAAAAGGGTCGAAAACGAGTAATGTCCCAAATTAACGAGGATATTTTCTTAACCCCCATTTTGGCTGAATTTTTAGAAAATGCAAAAATATCCCATGGAAGTCATAGTTATGTTGTTTACCTATCCAACGAATTGTCACACGCTAAGATTCAATGCAAATCGGCCACATTATGGCCTTCCTACTAAAAAAGGGTCGAAAACGAGTAATGTCCCAAATTAACGAGGATATTTTCTTAACCCCCATTTTGGCTGAATTTTTAGAGAATGCAAAAATATCCCATGGAAGTCATAGTTATGTTGTTTACCTATCCAACGAATTGTCACACGCTAAGATTCAATGCAAATCGGCCACATTATGGCCTTCCTAGTAAAAAAGGGTCGAAAACGAGTAATGTCCCAAATTAACGAGGAGATTTTCTTAACCTCCATTTTGGCTGAATTTTTAGAGAATGCAAAAATATCCCATGGAAGTCGTAGTTATGTTGTTTACCTATCCAACGAATTGTCACACGCTAAGATTCAATGCAAATCGGCCACATTATGGCCTTCCTACTAAAAAAGGGTCGAAAACGAGTAATGTCCCAAATTAACGAGGATATTTTCTTAACCCCCATTTTGGCTGAATTTTTAGAGAATGCAAAAATATCCCATGGAAGTCATAGTTATGTTGTTTACCTATCCAACGAATTGTCACACGCTAAGATTCAATGCAAATCGGCCACATTATGGCCTTCCTAGTAAAAAAGGGTCGAAAACGAGTAATGTCCCAAATTTACGAGGAGATTTTCTTAACCTCCATTTTGGCTGAATTTTTAGAGAATGCAAAAATATCCCATGGAAGTCGTAGTTATGTTGTTTACCTATCCAACGAATTGTCCCATGCTAAGATTCAATACAAACCGGCCACTTTATGGCCTTCCTTATAAAAAAGGGTCGAAAACGAGTAATGTCCTAAATTAACGAGGGGATTTTCTTAACCTCCATTTTGGCTGAATTTTTAGAGAATGCAAAAATATCCCATGGAAGTTATAGTTATGTTGTTTACCTATCCAACGAATTGTCCCATGCTAAGATTCAATACAAACCGGCCACTTTATGGCCTTCCTTATAAAAAAGGGTCGAAAACGGGTAATGTCCCAAATTAACGAGGATATTTTCTTAACCCCCATTTTGGCTGAATTTTTAGAGAATGCAAAAATATCCTATGGAAGTCGTAGTTATGTTGTTTACCTATCCAACGAATTGTCACACGCTAAGATTCAATGCAAATCGGCCACCTTATGGCCTTCCTACTAAAAAAGGGTCGAAAACGAGTAATGTCCCAAATTAACGAGGATATTTTCTTAACCCCCATTTTGGCTGAATTTTTAGAGAATGCAAAAATATCCCATGGAAGTCATAGTTATGTTGTTTACCTATCCAACGAATTGTCACACGCTAAGATTCAATGCAAATCGGCCACATTATGGCCTTCCTAGTAAAAAAGGGTCGAAAACGAGTAATGTGTCAAATTTACGAGGAGATTTTCTTAACCTCCATTTTGGCTGAATTTTTAGAGAATGCAAAAATATCCCATGGAAGTCGTAGTTATGTTGTTTACCTATCCAACGAATTGTCCCATGCTAAGATTCAATACAAACCGGCCACTTTATGGCCTTCCTTATAAAAAAGGGTCGAAAACGAGTAATGTCCTAAATTAACGAGGGGATTTTCTTAACCTCCATTTTGGCTGAATTTTTAGAGAATGCAAAAATATACCATGGAAGTCGTAGTTATGTTGTTTACCTATCCAACGAATTGTCCCATGCTAAGATTCAATACAAACCGGCCACTTTATGGCCTTCCTTATAAAAAAGGGTCGAAAACGAGTAATGTCCCAAATTAACGAGGATATTTTCTTAACCCCCATTTTGGCTGAATTTTTAGAGAATGCAAAAATATCCCATGGAAGTCGTAGTTATGTTGTTTACCTATCCAACGAATTGTCACACGCTAAGATTCAATGCAAATCGGCCACATTATGGCCTTCCTACTAAAAAAGGGTCGAAAACGAGTAATGTCCCAAATTAACGAGGATATTTTCTTAACCCCCATTTTGGCTGAATTTTTAGAGAATGCAAAAATATCCCATGGAAGTCTTAGTTATGTTGTTTACCTATCCAACGAATTGTCACACACTAAGATTCAATGCAAATCGGCCACATTATGGCCTTCCTAGTAAAAAAGGGTCGAAAACGAGTAATGTCCCAAATTTACGAGGAGATTTTCTTAACCTCCATTTTGGCTGAATTTTTAGAGAATGCAAAAATATCCCATGGAAGTCGTAGTTATGTTGTTTACCTATCCAACGAATTGTCCCATGCTAAGATTCAATACAAACCGGCCACTTTATGGCCTTCCTTATAAAAAAGGGTCGAAAACGAGTAATGTCCTAAATTAACGAGGGAATTTTCTTAACCTCCATTTTGGCTGAATTTTTAGAGAATGCAAAAATATCCCATGGAAGTCGTAGTTATGTTGTTTACCTATCCAACGAATTGTCCCATGCTAAGATTCAATACAAACCGGCCACTTTATGGCCTTCCTTATAAAAAAAGGGTCGAAAACGAGTAATGTCCCAAATTAACGAGGATATTTTCTTAACCCCCATTTTGGCTGAATTTTTAGAGAATGCAAAAATATCCCATGGAAGTCGTAGTTATGTTGTTTACCTATCCAACGAATTGTCACACGCTAAGATTCAATGCAAATCGGCCACATTATGGCCTTCCTACTAAAAAAGGGTCGAAAACGAGTAATGTCCCAAATTAACGAGGATATTTTCTTAACCCCCATTTTGGCTGAATTTTTAGAGAATGCAAAAATATCCCATGGAAGTCATAGTTATGTTGTTTACCTATCCAACGAATTGTCACACGCTAAGATTCAATGCAAATCGGCCACATTATGGCCTTCCTAGTAAAAAAGGGTCGAAAACGAGTAATGTCCCAAATTAACGAGGAGATTTTCTTAACCTCCATTTTGGCTGAATTTTTAGAGAATGCAAAAATATCCCATGGAAGTCGTAGTTATGTTGTTTACCTATCCAACGAATTGTCCCATGCTAAGATTCAATACAAACCGGCCACTTTATGGCCTTCCTTATAAAAAAGGGTCGAAAACGAGTAATGTCCTAAATTAACGAGGGGATTTTCTTAACCTCCATTTTGGCTGAATTTTTAGAGAATGCAAAAATATCCCATGGAAGTCGTAGTTATGTTGTTTACCTATCCAACGAATTGTCCCATGCTAAGATTCAATACAAACCGGCCACTTTATGGCCTTCCTTATAAAAAAGGGTCGAAAACGAGTAATGTCCCAAATTAACGAGGATATTTTCTTAACCCCCATTTTGGCTGAATTTTTAGAGAATGCAAAAATATCCCATGGAAGTCGTAGTTATGTTGTTTACCTATCCAACGAATTGTCACACGCTAAGATTCAATGCAAATCGGCCACATTATGGCCTTCCTACTAAAAAAGGGTCGAAAACGAGTAATGTCCCAAATTAACGAGGATATTTTCTTAACCCCCATTTTGGCTGAATTTTTAGAGAATGCAAAAATATCCCATGGAAGTCATAGTTATGTTGTTTACCTATCCAACGAATTGTCACACGCTAAGATTCAATGCAAATCGGCCACATTATGGCCTTCCTACTAAAAAAGGGTCGAAAACGAGTAATGTCCCAAATTAACGAGGATATTTTCTTAACCCCCATTTTGGCTGAATTTTTAGAGAATGCAAAAATATCCCATGGAAGTCATAGTTATGTTGTTTACCTATCCAACGAATTGTCACACGCTAAGATTCAATGCAAATCGGCCACATCATGGCCTTCCTAGTAAAAAAGGGTCGAAAACGAGTAATGTCCCAAATTTACGAGGAGATTTTCTTAACCTCCATTTTGGCTGAATTTTTAGAGAATGCAAAAATATCCCATGGAAGTCGTAGTTATGTTGTTTACCTATCCAACGAATTGTCCCATGCTAAGATTCAATACAAACCGGCCACTTTATGGCCTTCCTTATAAAAAAGGGTCGAAAACGAGTAATGTCCTAAATTAACGAGGGGATTTTCTTAACCTCCATTTTGGCTGAATTTTTAGAGAATGCAAAAATATCCCATGGAAGTTATAGTTATGTTGTTTACCTATCCAACGAATTGTCCCATGCTAAGATTCAATACAAACCGGCCACTTTATGGCCTTCCTTATAAAAAAGGGTCGAAAACGGGTAATGTCCCAAATTAACGAGGATATTTTCTTAACCCCCATTTTGGCTGAATTTTTAGAGAATGCAAAAATATCCCATGGAAGTCGTAGTTATGTTGTTTACCTATCCAACGAATTGTCACACGCTAAGATTCAATGCAAATCGGCCACCTTATGGCCTTCCTACTAAAAAAGGGTCGAAAACGAGTAATGTCCCAAATTAACGAGGATATTTTCTTAACCCCCATTTTGGCTGAATTTTTAGAGAATGCAAAAATATCCCATGGAAGTCATAGTTATGTTGTTTACCTATCCAACGAATTGTCACACGCTAAGATTCAATGCAAATCGGCCACATTATGGCCTTCCTAGTAAAAAAGGGTCGAAAACGAGTAATGTGTCAAATTTACGAGGAGATTTTCTTAACCTCCATTTTGGCTGAATTTTTAGAGAATGCAAAAATATACCATGGAAGTCGTAGTTATGTTGTTTACCTATCCAACGAATTGTCCCATGCTAAGATTCAATACAAACCGGCCACTTTATGGCCTTCCTTATAAAAAAGGGTCGAAAACGAGTAATGTCCCAAATTAACGAGGATATTTTCTTAACCCCCATTTTGGCTGAATTTTTAGAGAATGCAAAAATATCCCATGGAAGTCGTAGTTATGTTGTTTACCTATCCAACGAATTGTCACACGCTAAGATTCAATGCAAATCGGCCACATTATGGCCTTCCTACTAAAAAAGGGTCGAAAACGAGTAATGTCCCAAATTAACGAGGATATTTTCTTAACCCCCATTTTGGCTGAATTTTTAGAGAATGCAAAAATATCCCATGGAAGTCTTAGTTATGTTGTTTACCTATCCAACGAATTGTCACACACTAAGATTCAATGCAAATCGGCCACATTATGGCCTTCCTAGTAAAAAAGGGTCGAAAACGAGTAATGTCCCAAATTTACGAGGAGATTTTCTTAACCTCCATTTTGGCTGAATTTTTAGAGAATGCAAAAATATCCCATGGAAGTCATAGTTATGTTGTTTACCTATCCAACGAATTGTCCCATGCTAAGATTCAATACAAACCGGCCACTTTATGGCCTTCCTTATAAAAAAAGGGTCGAAAACGAGTAATGTCCCAAATTAACGAGGATATTTTCTTAACCCCCATTTTGGCTGAATTTTTAGAGAATGCAAAAATATCCCATGGAAGTCGTAGTTATGTTGTTTACCTATCCAACGAATTGTCACACGCTAAGATTCAATGCAAATCGGCCACATTATGGCCTTCCTACTAAAAAAGGGTCGAAAACGAGTAATGTCCCAAATTAACGAGGATATTTTCTTAACCCCCATTTTGGCTGAATTTTTAGAGAATGCAAAAATATCCCATGGAAGTCATAGTTATGTTGTTTACCTATCCAACGAATTGTCACACGCTAAGATTCAATGCAAATCGGCCACATTATGGCCTTCCTAGTAAAAAAGGGTCGAAAACGAGTAATGTCCCAAATTAACGAGGAGATTTTCTTAACCTCCATTTTGGCTGAATTTTTAGAGAATGCAAAAATATCCCATGGAAGTCGTAGTTATGTTGTTTACCTATCCAACGAATTGTCCCATGCTAAGATTCAATACAAACCGGCCACTTTATGGCCTTCCTTATAAAAAAGGGTCGAAAACGAGTAATGTCCTAAATTAACGAGGGGATTTTCTTAACCTCCATTTTGGCTGAATTTTTAGAGAATGCAAAAATATCCCATGGAAGTCGTAGTTATGTTGTTTACCTATCCAACGAATTGTCCCATGCTAAGATTCAATACAAACCGGCCACTTTATGGCCTTCCTTATAAAAAAGGGTCGAAAACGAGTAATGTCCCAAATTAACGAGGATATTTTCTTAACCCCCATTTTGGCTGAATTTTTAGAGAATGCAAAAATATCCCATGGAAGTCGTAGTTATGTTGTTTACCTATCCAACGAATTGTCACACGCTAAGATTCAATGCAAATCGGCCACATTATGGCCTTCCTACTAAAAAAGGGTCGAAAACGAGTAATGTCCCAAATTAACGTGGATATTTTCTTAACCCCCATTTTGGCTGAATTTTTAGAGAATGCAAAAATATCCCATGGAAGTCATAGTTATGTTGTTTACCTATCCAACGAATTGTCACACGCTAAGATTCAATGCAAATCGGCCACATTATGGCCTTCCTACTAAAAAAGGGTCGAAAACGAGTAATGTCCCAAATTAACGAGGATATTTTCTTAACCCCCATTTTGGCTGAATTTTTAGAGAATGCAAAAATATCCCATGGAAGTCATAGTTATGTTGTTTACCTATCCAACGAATTGTCACACGCTAAGATTCAATGCAAATCGGCCACATCATGGCCTTCCTAGTAAAAAAGGGTCGAAAACGAGTAATGTCCCAAATTTACGAGGAGATTTTCTTAACCTCCATTTTGGCTGAATTTTTAGAGAATGCAAAAATATCCCATGGAAGTCGTAGTTATGTTGTTTACCTATCCAACGAATTGTCCCATGCTAAGATTCAATACAAACCGGCCACTTTATGGCCTTCCTTATAAAAAAGGGTCGAAAACGAGTAATGTCCTAAATTAACGAGGGGATTTTCTTAACCTCCATTTTGGCTGAATTTTTAGAGAATGCAAAAATATCCCATGGAAGTTATAGTTATGTTGTTTACCTATCCAACGAATTGTCCCATGCTAAGATTCAATACAAACCGGCCACTTTATGGCCTTCCTTATAAAAAAGGGTCGAAAACGGGTAATGTCCCAAATTAACGAGGATATTTTCTTAACCCCCATTTTGGCTGAATTTTTAGAGAATGCAAAAATATCCCATGGAAGTCGTAGTTATGTTGTTTACCTATCCAACGAATTGTCACACGCTAAGATTCAATGCAAATCGGCCACCTTATGGCCTTCCTACTAAAAAAGGGTCGAAAACGAGTAATGTCCCAAATTAACGAGGATATTTTCTTAACCCCCATTTTGGCTGAATTTTTAGAGAATGCAAAAATATCCCATGGAAGTCATAGTTATGTTGTTTACCTATCCAACGAATTGTCACACGCTAAGATTCAATGCAAATCGGCCACATTATGGCCTTCCTAGTAAAAAAGGGTCGAAAACGAGTAATGTGTCAAATTTACGAGGAGATTTTCTTAACCTCCATTTTGGCTGAATTTTTAGAGAATGCAAAAATATCCCATGGAAGTCGTAGTTATGTTGTTTACCTATCCAACGAATTGTCCCATGCTAAGATTCAATACAAACCGGCCACTTTATGGCCTTCCTTATAAAAAAGGGTCGAAAACGAGTAATGTCCTAAATTAACGAGGGGATTTTCTTAACCTCCATTTTGGCTGAATTTTTAGAGAATGCAAAAATATACCATGGAAGTCGTAGTTATGTTGTTTACCTATCCAACGAATTGTCCCATGCTAAGATTCAATACAAACCGGCCACTTTATGGCCTTCCTTATAAAAAAGGGTCGAAAACGAGTAATGTCCCAAATTAACGAGGATATTTTCTTAACCCCCATTTTGGCTGAATTTTTAGAGAATGCAAAAATATCCCATGGAAGTCGTAGTTATGTTGTTTACCTATCCAACGAATTGTCACACGCTAAGATTCAATGCAAATCGGCCACATTATGGCCTTCCTACTAAAAAAGGGTCGAAAACGAGTAATGTCCCAAATTAACGAGGATATTTTCTTAACCCCCATTTTGGCTGAATTTTTAGAGAATGCAAAAATATCCCATGGAAGTCTTAGTTATGTTGTTTACCTATCCAACGAATTGTCACACACTAAGATTCAATGCAAATCGGCCACATTATGGCCTTCCTAGTAAAAAAGGGTCGAAAACGAGTAATGTCCCAAATTTACGAGGAGATTTTCTTAACCTCCATTTTGGCTGAATTTTTAGAGAATGCAAAAATATCCCATGGAAGTCGTAGTTATGTTGTTTACCTATCCAACGAATTGTCCCATGCTAAGATTCAATACAAACCGGCCACTTTATGGCCTTCCTTATAAAAAAGGGTCGAAAACGAGTAATGTCCTAAATTAACGAGGGAATTTTCTTAACCTCCATTTTGGCTGAATTTTTAGAGAATGCAAAAATATCCCATGGAAGTGGTAGTTATGTTGTTTACCTATCCAACGAATTGTCCCATGCTAAGATTCAATACAAACCGGCCACTTTATGGCCTTCCTTATAAAAAAAGGGTCGAAAACGAGTAATGTCCCAAATTAACGAGGATATTTTCTTAACCCCCATTTTGGCTGAATTTTTAGAGAATGCAAAAATATCCCATGGAAGTCGTAGTTATGTTGTTTACCTATCCAACGAATTGTCACACGCTAAGATTCAATGCAAATCGGCCACATTATGGCCTTCCTACTAAAAAAGGGTCGAAAACGAGTAATGTCCCAAATTAACGAGGATATTTTCTTAACCCCCATTTTGGCTGAATTTTTAGAGAATGCAAAAATATCCCATGGAAGTCATAGTTATGTTGTTTACCTATCCAACGAATTGTCACACGCTAAGATTCAATGCAAATCGGCCACATTATGGCCTTCCTAGTAAAAAAGGGTCGAAAACGAGTAATGTCCCAAATTAACGAGGAGATTTTCTTAACCTCCATTTTGGCTGAATTTTTAGAGAATGCAAAAATATCCCATGGAAGTCGTAGTTATGTTGTTTACCTATCCAACGAATTGTCCCATGCTAAGATTCAATACAAACCGGCCACTTTATGGCCTTCCTTATAAAAAAGGGTCGAAAACGAGTAATGTCCTAAATTAACGAGGGGATTTTCTTAACCTCCATTTTGGCTGAATTTTTAGAGAATGCAAAAATATCCCATGGAAGTCGTAGTTATGTTGTTTACCTATCCAACGAATTGTCCCATGCTAAGATTCAATACAAACCGGCCACTTTATGGCCTTCCTTATAAAAAAGGGTCGAAAACGAGTAATGTCCCAAATTAACGAGGATATTTTCTTAACCCCCATTTTGGCTGAATTTTTAGAGAATGCAAAAATATCCCATGGAAGTCGTAGTTATGTTGTTTACCTATCCAACGAATTGTCACACGCTAAGATTCAATGCAAATCGGCCACATTATGGCCTTCCTACTAAAAAAGGGTCGAAAACGAGTAATGTCCCAAATTAACGAGGATATTTTCTTAACCCCCATTTTGGCTGAATTTTTAGAGAATGCAAAAATATCCCATGGAAGTCATAGTTATGTTGTTTACCTATCCAACGAATTGTCACACGCTAAGATTCAATGCAAATCGGCCACATTATGGCCTTCCTACTAAAAAAGGGTCGAAAACGAGTAATGTCCCAAATTAACGAGGATATTTTCTTAACCCCCATTTTGGCTGAATTTTTAGAGAATGCAAAAATATCCCATGGAAGTCATAGTTATGTTGTTTACCTATCCAACGAATTGTCACACGCTAAGATTCAATGCAAATCGGCCACATTATGGCCTTCCTAGTAAAAAAGGGTCGAAAACGAGTAATGTCCCAAATTAACGAGGAGATTTTCTTAACCTCCATTTTGGCTGAATTTTTAGAGAATGCAAAAATATCCCATGGAAGTCGTAGTTATGTTGTTTACCTATCCAACGAATTGTCACACGCTAAGATTCAATGCAAATCGGCCACATTATGGCCTTCCTACTAAAAAAGGGTCGAAAACGAGTAATGTCCCAAATTAACGAGGATATTTTCTTAACCCCCATTTTGGCTGAATTTTTAGAGAATGCAAAAATATCCCATGGAAGTCATAGTTATGTTGTTTACCTATCCAACGAATTGTCACACGCTAAGATTCAATGCAAATCGGCCACATTATGGCCTTCCTAGTAAAAAAGGGTCGAAAACGAGTAATGTCCCAAATTTACGAGGAGATTTTCTTAACCTCCATTTTGGCTGAATTTTTAGAGAATGCAAAAATATCCCATGGAAGTCGTAGTTATGTTGTTTACCTATCCAACGAATTGTCCCATGCTAAGATTCAATACAAACCGGCCACTTTATGGCCTTCCTTATAAAAAAGGGTCGAAAACGAGTAATGTCCTAAATTAACGAGGGGATTTTCTTAACCTCCATTTTGGCTGAATTTTTAGAGAATGCAAAAATATCCCATGGAAGTCGTAGTTATGTTGTTTACCTATCCAACGAATTGTCCCATGCTAAGATTCAATACAAACCGGCCACTTTATGGCCTTCCTTATAAAAAAGGGTCGAAAACGAGTAATGTCCCAAATTAACGAGGATATTTTCTTAACCCCCATTTTGGCTGAATTTTTAGAGAATGCAAAAATATCCCATGGAAGTCGTAGTTATGTTGTTTACCTATCCAACGAATTGTCACACGCTAAGATTCAATGCAAATCGGCCACATTATGGCCTTCCTACTAAAAAAGGGTCGAAAACGAGTAATGTCCCAAATTAACGAGGATATTTTCTTAACCCCCATTTTGGCTGAATTTTTAGAGAATGCAAAAATATCCCATGGAAGTCATAGTTATGTTGTTTACCTATCCAACGAATTGTCACACGCTAAGATTCAATGCAAATCGGCCACATTATGGCCTTCCTACTAAAAAAGGGTCGAAAACGAGTAATGTCCCAAATTAACGAGGATATTTTCTTAACCCCCATTTTGGCTGAATTTTTAGAGAATGCAAAAATATCCCATGGAAGTCATAGTTATGTTGTTTACCTATCCAACGAATTGTCACACGCTAAGATTCAATGCAAATCGGCCACATTATGGCCTTCCTAGTAAAAAAGGGTCGAAAACGAGTAATGTCCCAAATTAACGAGGAGATTTTCTTAACCTCCATTTTGGCTGAATTTTTAGAGAATGCAAAAATATCCCATGGAAGTCGTAGTTATGTTGTTTACCTATCCAACGAATTGTCACACGCTAAGATTCAATGCAAATCGGCCACATTATGGCCTTCCTACTAAAAAAGGGTCGAAAACGAGTAATGTCCCAAATTAACGAGGATATTTTCTTAACCCCCATTTTGGCTGAATTTTTAGAGAATGCAAAAATATCCCATGGAAGTCATAGTTATGTTGTTTACCTATCCAACGAATTGTCACACGCTAAGATTCAATGCAAATCGGCCACATTATGGCCTTCCTAGTAAAAAAGGGTCGAAAACGAGTAATGTCCCAAATTTACGAGGAGATTTTCTTAACCTCCATTTTGGCTGAATTTTTAGAGAATGCAAAAATATCCCATGGAAGTCGTAGTTATGTTGTTTACCTATCCAACGAATTGTCCCATGCTAAGATTCAATACAAACCGGCCACTTTATGGCCTTCCTTATAAAAAAGGGTCGAAAACGAGTAATGTCCTAAATTAACGAGGGGATTTTCTTAACCTCCATTTTGGCTGAATTTTTAGAGAATGCAAAAATATCCCATGGAAGTCGTAGTTATGTTGTTTACCTATCCAACGAATTGTCCCATGCTAAGATTCAATACAAACCGGCCACTTTATGGCCTTCCTTATAAAAAAGGGTCGAAAACGAGTAATGTCCCAAATTAACGAGGATATTTTCTTAACCCCCATTTTGGCTGAATTTTTAGAGAATGCAAAAATATCCCATGGAAGTCGTAGTTATGTTGTTTACCTATCCAACGAATTGTCACACGCTAAGATTCAATGCAAATCGGCCACATTATGGCCTTCCTACTAAAAAAGGGTCGAAAACGAGTAATGTCCCAAATTAACGAGGATATTTTCTTAACCCCCATTTTGGCTGAATTTTTAGAGAATGCAAAAATATCCCATGGAAGTCATAGTTATGTTGTTTACCTATCCAACGAATTGTCACACGCTAAGATTCAATGCAAATCGGCCACATTATGGCCTTCCTACTAAAAAAGGGTCGAAAACGAGTAATGTCCCAAATTAACGAGGATATTTTCTTAACCCCCATTTTGGCTGAATTTTTAGAGAATGCAAAAATATCCCATGGAAGTCATAGTTATGTTGTTTACCTATCCAACGAATTGTCACACGCTAAGATTCAATGCAAATCTGCCACATTATGGCCTTCCTAGTAAAAAAGGGTCGAAAACGAGTAATGTCCCAAATTAACGAGGAGATTTTCTTAACCTCCATTTTGGCTGAATTTTTAGAGAATGCAAAAATATCCCATGGAAGTCGTAGTTATGTTGTTTACCTATCCAACGAATTGTCACACGCTAAGATTCAATGCAAATCGGCCACATTATGGCCTTCCTACTAAAAAAGGGTCGAAAACGAGTAATGTCCCAAATTAACGAGGATATTTTCTTAACCCCCATTTTGGCTGAATTTTTAGAGAATGCAAAAATATCCCATGGAAGTCATAGTTATGTTGTTTACCTATCCAACGAATTGTCACACGCTAAGATTCAATGCAAATCGGCCACATTATGGCCTTCCTAGTAAAAAAGGGTCGAAAACGAGTAATGTCCCAAATTTACGAGGAGATTTTCTTAACCTCCATTTTGGCTGAATTTTTAGAGAATGCAAAAATATCCCATGGAAGTCGTAGTTATGTTGTTTACCTATCCAACGAATTGTCCCATGCTAAGATTCAATACAAACCGGCCACTTTATGGCCTTCCTTATAAAAAAGGGTCGAAAACGAGTAATGTCCTAAATTAACGAGGGGATTTTCTTAACCTCCATTTTGGCTGAATTTTTAGAGAATGCAAAAATATCCCATGGAAGTCGTAGTTATGTTGTTTACCTATCCAACGAATTGTCCCATGCTAAGATTCAATACAAACCGGCCACTTTATGGCCTTCCTTATAAAAAAGGGTCGAAAACGAGTAATGTCCCAAATTAACGAGGATATTTTCTTAACCCCCATTTTGGCTGAATTTTTAGAGAATGCAAAAATATCCCATGGAAGTCGTAGTTATGTTGTTTACCTATCCAACGAATTGTCACACGCTAAGATTCAATGCAAATCGGCCACATTATGGCCTTCCTACTAAAAAAGGGTCGAAAACGAGTAATGTCCCAAATTAACGAGGATATTTTCTTAACCCCCATTTTGGCTGAATTTTTAGAGAATGCAAAAATATCCCATGGAAGTCATAGTTATGTTGTTTACCTATCCAACGAATTGTCACACGCTAAGATTCAATGCAAATCGGCCACATTATGGCCTTCCTACTAAAAAAGGGTCGAAAACGAGTAATGTCCCAAATTAACGAGGATATTTTCTTAACCCCCATTTTGGCTGAATTTTTAGAGAATGCAAAAATATCCCATGGAAGTCATAGTTATGTTGTTTACCTATCCAACGAATTGTCACACGCTAAGATTCAATGCAAATCTGCCACATTATGGCCTTCCTAGTAAAAAAGGGTCGAAAACGAGTAATGTCCCAAATTAACGAGGAGATTTTCTTAACCTCCATTTTGGCTGAATTTTTAGAGAATGCAAAAATATCCCATGGAAGTCGTAGTTATGTTGTTTACCTATCCAACGAATTGTCACACGCTAAGATTCAATGCAAATCGGCCACATTATGGCCTTCCTACTAAAAAAGGGTCGAAAACGAGTAATGTCCCAAATTAACGAGGATATTTTCTTAACCCCCATTTTGGCTGAATTTTTAGAGAATGCAAAAATATCCCATGGAAGTCATAGTTATGTTGTTTACCTATCCAACGAATTGTCACACGCTAAGATTCAATGCAAATCGGCCACATTATGGCCTTCCTACTAAAAAAGGGTCGAAAACGAGTAATGTCCCAAATTAACGAGGATATTTTCTTAACCCCCATTTTGGCTGAATTTTTAGAGAATGCAAAAATATCCCATGGAAGTCATAGTTATGTTGTTTACCTATCCAACGAATTGTCACACGCTAAGATTCAATGCAAATCGGCCACATTATGGCCTTCCTAGTAAAAAAGGGTCGAAAACGAGTAATGTCCCAAATTAACGAGGAGATTTTCTTAACCTCCATTTTGGCTGAATTTTTAGAGAATGCAAAAATATCCCATGGAAGTCGTAGTTATGTTGTTTACCTATCCAACGAATTGTCACACGCTAAGATTCAATGCAAATCGGCCACATTATGGCCTTCCTACTAAAAAAGGGTCGAAAACGAGTAATGTCCCAAATTAACGAGGATATTTTCTTAACCCCCATTTTGGCTGAATTTTTAGAGAATGCAAAAATATCCCATGGAAGTCATAGTTATGTTGTTTACCTATCCAACGAATTGTCACACGCTAAGATTCAATGCAAATCGGCCACATTATGGCCTTCCTAGTAAAAAAGGGTCGAAAACGAGTAATGTCCCAAATTTACGAGGAGATTTTCTTAACCTCCATTTTGGCTGAATTTTTAGAGAATGCAAAAATATCCCATGGAAGTCGTAGTTATGTTGTTTACCTATCCAACGAATTGTCCCATGCTAAGATTCAATACAAACCGGCCACTTTATGGCCTTCCTTATAAAAAAGGGTCGAAAACGAGTAATGTCCTAAATTAACGAGGGGATTTTCTTAACCTCCATTTTGGCTGAATTTTTAGAGAATGCAAAAATATCCCATGGAAGTCGTAGTTATGTTGTTTACCTATCCAACGAATTGTCCCATGCTAAGATTCAATACAAACCGGCCACTTTATGGCCTTCCTTATAAAAAAGGGTCGAAAACGAGTAATGTCCCAAATTAACGAGGATATTTTCTTAACCCCCATTTTGGCTGAATTTTTAGAGAATGCAAAAATATCCCATGGAAGTCGTAGTTATGTTGTTTACCTATCCAACGAATTGTCACACGCTAAGATTCAATGCAAATCGGCCACATTATGGCCTTCCTACTAAAAAAGGGTCGAAAACGAGTAATGTCCCAAATTAACGAGGATATTTTCTTAACCCCCATTTTGGCTGAATTTTTAGAGAATGCAAAAATATCCCATGGAAGTCATAGTTATGTTGTTTACCTATCCAACGAATTGTCACACGCTAAGATTCAATGCAAATCGGCCACATTATGGCCTTCCTACTAAAAAAGGGTCGAAAACGAGTAATGTCCCAAATTAACGAGGATATTTTCTTAACCCCCATTTTGGCTGAATTTTTAGAGAATGCAAAAATATCCCATGGAAGTCATAGTTATGTTGTTTACCTATCCAACGAATTGTCACACGCTAAGATTCAATGCAAATCTGCCACATTATGGCCTTCCTAGTAAAAAAGGGTCGAAAACGAGTAATGTCCCAAATTAACGAGGAGATTTTCTTAACCTCCATTTTGGCTGAATTTTTAGAGAATGCAAAAATATCCCATGGAAGTCGTAGTTATGTTGTTTACCTATCCAACGAATTGTCACACGCTAAGATTCAATGCAAATCGGCCACATTATGGCCTTCCTACTAAAAAAGGGTCGAAAACGAGTAATGTCCCAAATTAACGAGGATATTTTCTTAACCCCCATTTTGGCTGAATTTTTAGAGAATGCAAAAATATCCCATGGAAGTCGTAGTTATGTTGTTTACCTATCCAACGAATTGTCACACGCTAAGATTCAATGCAAATCGGCCACATTATGGCCTTCCTACTAAAAAAGGGTCGAAAACGAGTAATGTCCCAAATTAACGAGGATATTTTCTTAACCCCCATTTTGGCTGAATTTTTAGAGAATGCAAAAATATCCCATGGAAGTCATAGTTATGTTGTTTACCTATCCAACGAATTGTCACACGCTAAGATTCAATGCAAATCGGCCACATTATGGCCTTCCTAGTAAAAAAGGGTCGAAAACGAGTAATGTCCCAAATTAACGAGGAGATTTTCTTAACCTCCATTTTGGCTGAATTTTTAGAGAATGCAAAAATATCCCATGGAAGTCGTAGTTATGTTGTTTACCTATCCAACGAATTGTCCCATGCTAAGATTCAATACAAACCGGCCACTTTATGGCCTTCCTTATAAAAAAGGGTCGAAAACGAGTAATGTCCTAAATTAACGAGGGGATTTTCTTAACCTCCATTTTGGCTGAATTTTTAGAGAATGCAAAAATATCCCATGGAAGTCGTAGTTATGTTGTTTACCTATCCAACGAATTGTCCCATGCTAAGATTCAATACAAACCGGCCACTTTATGGCCTTCCTTATAAAAAAGGGTCGAAAACGAGTAATGTCCCAAATTAACGAGGATATTTTCTTAACCCCCATTTTGGCTGAATTTTTAGAGAATGCAAAAATATCCCATGGAAGTCGTAGTTATGTTGTTTACCTATCCAACGAATTGTCACACGCTAAGATTCAATGCAAATCGGCCACATTATGGCCTTCCTACTAAAAAAGGGTCGAAAACGAGTAATGTCCCAAATTAACGAGGATATTTTCTTAACCCCCATTTTGGCTGAATTTTTAGAGAATGCAAAAATATCCCATGGAAGTCATAGTTATGTTGTTTACCTATCCAACGAATTGTCACACGCTAAGATTCAATGCAAATCGGCCACATTATGGCCTTCCTACTAAAAAAGGGTCGAAAACGAGTAATGTCCCAAATTAACGAGGATATTTTCTTAACCCCCATTTTGGCTGAATTTTTAGAGAATGCAAAAATATCCCATGGAAGTCATAGTTATGTTGTTTACCTATCCAACGAATTGTCACACGCTAAGATTCAATGCAAATCGGCCACATTATGGCCTTCCTAGTAAAAAAGGGTCGAAAACGAGTAATGTCCCAAATTAACGAGGAGATTTTCTTAACCTCCATTTTGGCTGAATTTTTAGAGAATGCAAAAATATCCCATGGAAGTCGTAGTTATGTTGTTTACCTATCCAACGAATTGTCACACGCTAAGATTCAATGCAAATCGGCCACATTATGGCCTTCCTACTAAAAAAGGGTCGAAAACGAGTAATGTCCCAAATTAACGAGGAGATTTTCTTAACCTCCATTTTGGCTGAATTTTTAGAGAATGCAAAAATATCCCATGGAAGTCGTAGTTATGTTGTTTACCTATCCAACGAATTGTCCCATGCTAAGATTCAATACAAACCGGCCACTTTATGGCCTTCCTTATAAAAAAGGGTCGAAAACGAGTAATGTCCTAAATTAACGAGGGGATTTTCTTAACCTCCATTTTGGCTGAATTTTTAGAGAATGCAAAAATATCCCATGGAAGTCGTAGTTATGTTGTTTACCTATCCAACGAATTGTCCCATGCTAAGATTCAATACAAACCGGCCACTTTATGGCCTTCCTTATAAAAAAGGGTCGAAAACGAGTAATGTCCCAAATTAACGAGGATATTTTCTTAACCCCCATTTTGGCTGAATTTTTAGAGAATGCAAAAATATCCCATGGAAGTCGTAGTTATGTTGTTTACCTATCCAACGAATTGTCACACGCTAAGATTCAATGCAAATCGGCCACATTATGGCCTTCCTACTAAAAAAGGGTCGAAAACGAGTAATGTCCCAAATTAACGAGGATATTTTCTTAACCCCCATTTTGGCTGAATTTTTAGAGAATGCAAAAATATCCCATGGAAGTCATAGTTATGTTGTTTACCTATCCAACGAATTGTCACACGCTAAGATTCAATGCAAATCGGCCACATTATGGCCTTCCTACTAAAAAAGGGTCGAAAACGAGTAATGTCCCAAATTAACGAGGATATTTTCTTAACCCCCATTTTGGCTGAATTTTTAGAGAATGCAAAAATATCCCATGGAAGTCATAGTTATGTTGTTTACCTATCCAACGAATTGTCACACGCTAAGATTCAATGCAAATCGGCCACATTATGGCCTTCCTAGTAAAAAAGGGTCGAAAACGAGTAATGTCCCAAATTAACGAGGAGATTTTCTTAACCTCCATTTTGGCTGAATTTTTAGAGAATGCAAAAATATCCCTTGGAAGTCGTAGTTATGTTGTTTACCTATCCAACGAATTGTCACACGCTAAGATTCAATGCAAATCGGCCACATTATGGCCTTCCTACTAAAAAAGGGTCGAAAACGAGTAATGTCCCAAATTAACGAGGATATTTTCTTAACCCCCATTTTGGCTGAATTTTTAGAGAATGCAAAAATATCCCATGGAAGTCATAGTTATGTTGTTTACCTATCCAACGAATTGTCACACGCTAAGATTCAATGCAAATCGGCCACATTATGGCCTTCCTAGTAAAAAAGGGTCGAAAACGAGTAATGTCCCAAATTTACGAGGAGATTTTCTTAACCTCCATTTTGGCTGAATTTTTAGAGAATGCAAAAATATCCCATGGAAGTCGTAGTTATGTTGTTTACCTATCCAACGAATTGTCCCATGCTAAGATTCAATACAAACCGGCCACTTTATGGCCTTCCTTATAAAAAAGGGTCGAAAACGAGTAATGTCCTAAATTAACGAGGGGATTTTCTTAACCTCCATTTTGGCTGAATTTTTAGAGAATGCAAAAATATCCCATGGAAGTCGTAGTTATGTTGTTTACCTATCCAACGAATTGTCCCATGCTAAGATTCAATACAAACCGGCCACTTTATGGCCTTCCTTATAAAAAAGGGTCGAAAACGAGTAATGTCCCAAATTAACGAGGATATTTTCTTAACCCCCATTTTGGCTGAATTTTTAGAGAATGCAAAAATATCCCATGGAAGTCGTAGTTATGTTGTTTACCTATCCAACGAATTGTCCCATGCTAAGATTCAATACAAACCGGCCACTTTATGGCCTTCCTTATAAAAAAGGGTCGAAAACGAGTAATGTCCTAAATTAACGAGGGGATTTTCTTAACCTCCATTTTGGCTGAAT
This sequence comes from Medicago sativa, assembly GCF_051527215.1. Classification (NCBI taxonomy): domain Eukaryota; kingdom Viridiplantae; phylum Streptophyta; class Magnoliopsida; order Fabales; family Fabaceae; genus Medicago; species Medicago sativa. The sequence goes on along the minus strand of NC_140754.1, from coordinate 98,311,771 downwards.
TTTTAGAGAATGCAAAAATATCCCATGGAAGTCGTAGTTATGTTGTTTACCTATCCAATGAATTGTCCCATGCTAAGATTCAATACAAACCGGCCACTTTATGGCCTTCCTTATAAAAAAGGGTCGAAAACGAGTAATGTCCCAAATTAACGAGGATATTTTCTTAACCCCCATTTTGGCTGAATTTTTAGAGAATGCAAAAATATCCCATGGAAGTCGTAGTTATGTTGTTTACCTATCCAACGAATTGTCACACGCTAAGATTCAATGCAAATCGGCCACATTATGGCCTTCCTACTAAAAAAGGGTCGAAAACGAGTAATGTCCCAAATTAACGAGGATATTTTCTTAACCCCCATTTTGGCTGAATTTTTAGAGAATGCAAAAATATCCCATGGAAGTCATAGTTATGTTGTTTACCTATCCAACGAATTGTCACACGCTAAGATTCAATGCAAATCGGCCACATTATGGCCTTCCTACTAAAAAAGGGTCGAAAACGAGTAATGTCCCAAATTAACGAGGATATTTTCTTAACCCCCATTTTGGCTGAATTTTTAGAGAATGCAAAAATATCCCATGGAAGTCGTAGTTATGTTGTTTACCTATCCAACGAATTGTCACACGCTAAGATTCAATGCAAATCGGCCACATTATGGCCTTCCTACTAAAAAAGGGTCGAAAACGAGTAATGTCCCAAATTAACGAGGATATTTTCTTAACCCCCATTTTGGCTGAATTTTTAGAGAATGCAAAAATATCCCATGGAAGTCATAGTTATGTTGTTTACCTATCCAACGAATTGTCACACGCTAAGATTCAATGCAAATCGGCCACATTATGGCCTTCCTAGTAAAAAAGGGTCGAAAACGAGTAATGTCCCAAATTTACGAGGAGATTTTCTTAACCTCCATTTTGGCTGAATTTTTAGAGAATGCAAAAATATCCCATGGAAGTCGTAGTTATGTTGTTTACCTATCCAACGAATTGTCCCATGCTAAGATTCAATACAAACCGGCCACTTTATGGCCTTCCTTATAAAAAAGGGTCGAAAACGAGTAATGTCCTAAATTAACGAGGGGATTTTCTTAACCTCCATTTTGGCTGAATTTTTAGAGAATGCAAAAATATCCCATGGAAGTCGTAGTTATGTTGTTTACCTATCCAATGAATTGTCCCATGCTAAGATTCAATACAAACCGGCCACTTTATGGCCTTCCTTATAAAAAAGGGTCGAAAACGAGTAATGTCCCAAATTAACGAGGATATTTTCTTAACCCCCATTTTGGCTGAATTTTTAGAGAATGCAAAAATATCCCATGGAAGTCGTAGTTATGTTGTTTACCTATCCAACGAATTGTCACACGCTAAGATTCAATGCAAATCGGCCACATTATGGCCTTCCTACTAAAAAAGGGTCGAAAACGAGTAATGTCCCAAATTAACGAGGATATTTTCTTAACCCCCATTTTGGCTGAATTTTTAGAGAATGCAAAAATATCCCATGGAAGTCATAGTTATGTTGTTTACCTATCCAACGAATTGTCACACGCTAAGATTCAATGCAAATCGGCCACATTATGGCCTTCCTAGTAAAAAAGGGTCGAAAACGAGTAATGTCCCAAATTTACGAGGAGATTTTCTTAACCTCCATTTTGGCTGAATTTTTAGAGAATGCAAAAATATCCCATGGAAGTCGTAGTTATGTTGTTTACCTATCCAACGAATTGTCCCATGCTAAGATTCAATACAAACCGGCCACTTTATGGCCTTCCTTATAAAAAAGGGTCGAAAACGAGTAATGTCCTAAATTAACGAGGGGATTTTCTTAACCTCCATTTTGGCTGAATTTTTAGAGAATGCAAAAATATCCCATGGAAGTCGTAGTTATGTTGTTTACCTATCCAATGAATTGTCCCATGCTAAGATTCAATACAAACCGGCCACTTTATGGCCTTCCTTATAAAAAAGGGTCGAAAACGAGTAATGTCCCAAATTAACGAGGATATTTTCTTAACCCCCATTTTGGCTGAATTTTTAGAGAATGCAAAAATATCCCATGGAAGTCGTAGTTATGTTGTTTACCTATCCAACGAATTGTCCCATGCTAAGATTCAATACAAACCGGCCACTTTATGGCCTTCCTTATAAAAAAGGGTCGAAAACGAGTAATGTCCTAAATTAACGAGGGGATTTTCTTAACCTCCATTTTGGCTGAATTTTTAGAGAATGCAAAAATATCCCATGGAAGTCGTAGTTATGTTGTTTACCTATCCAATGAATTGTCCCATGCTAAGATTCAATACAAACCGGCCACTTTATGGCCTTCCTTATAAAAAAGGGTCGAAAACGAGTAATGTCCCAAATTAACGAGGATATTTTCTTAACCCCCATTTTGGCTGAATTTTTAGAGAATGCAAAAATATCCCATGGAAGTCGTAGTTATGTTGTTTACCTATCCAACGAATTGTCACACGCTAAGATTCAATGCAAATCGGCCACATTATGGCCTTCCTACTAAAAAAGGGTCGAAAACGAGTAATGTCCCAAATTAACGAGGATATTTTCTTAACCCCCATTTTGGCTGAATTTTTAGAGAATGCAAAAATATCCCATGGAAGTCATAGTTATGTTGTTTACCTATCCAACGAATTGTCACACGCTAAGATTCAATGCAAATCGGCCACATTATGGCCTTCCTAGTAAAAAAGGGTCGAAAACGAGTAATGTCCCAAATTAACGAGGAGATTTTCTTAACCTCCATTTTGGCTGAATTTTTAGAGAATGCAAAAATATCCCTTGGAAGTCGTAGTTATGTTGTTTACCTATCCAACGAATTGTCACACGCTAAGATTCAATGCAAATCGGCCACATTATGGCCTTCCTACTAAAAAAGGGTCGAAAACGAGTAATGTCCCAAATTAACGAGGATATTTTCTTAACCCCCATTTTGGCTGAATTTTTAGAGAATGCAAAAATATCCCATGGAAGTCATAGTTATGTTGTTTACCTATCCAACGAATTGTCACACGCTAAGATTCAATGCAAATCGGCCACATTATGGCCTTCCTAGTAAAAAAGGGTCGAAAACGAGTAATGTCCCAAATTTACGAGGAGATTTTCTTAACCTCCATTTTGGCTGAATTTTTAGAGAATGCAAAAATATCCCATGGAAGTCGTAGTTATGTTGTTTACCTATCCAACGAATTGTCCCATGCTAAGATTCAATACAAACCGGCCACTTTATGGCCTTCCTTATAAAAAAGGGTCGAAAACGAGTAATGTCCTAAATTAACGAGGGGATTTTCTTAACCTCCATTTTGGCTGAATTTTTAGAGAATGCAAAAATATCCCATGGAAGTCGTAGTTATGTTGTTTACCTATCCAATGAATTGTCCCATGCTAAGATTCAATACAAACCGGCCACTTTATGGCCTTCCTTATAAAAAAGGGTCGAAAACGAGTAATGTCCCAAATTAACGAGGATATTTTCTTAACCCCCATTTTGGCTGAATTTTTAGAGAATGCAAAAATATCCCATGGAAGTCGTAGTTATGTTGTTTACCTATCCAACGAATTGTCACACGCTAAGATTCAATGCAAATCGGCCACATTATGGCCTTCCTACTAAAAAAGGGTCGAAAACGAGTAATGTCCCAAATTAACGAGGATATTTTCTTAACCCCCATTTTGGCTGAATTTTTAGAGAATGCAAAAATATCCCATGGAAGTCATAGTTATGTTGTTTACCTATCTAACGAATTGTCACACGCTAAGATTCAATGCAAATCGGCCAAATTATGGCCTTCCTAGTAAAAAAGGGTCGAAAACGAGTAATGTCCCAAATTAACGAGGAGATTTTCTTAACCTCCATTTTGGCTGAATTTTTAAAAAATGCAAAAATATCCCATGGAAGACGTAGCTATGTTGTTTACCTATCCAACGAATTGTCCCATGCTAAGATTCAATACAAACCGGCCACTTTATGGCCTTCCTTATAAAAAAGGGTCGAAAACGAGTAATGTCCCAAATTAACGAGGATATTTTCTTAACCCCCATTTTGGCTGAATTTTTAGAGAATGCAAAAATATCCCATGGAAGTCGTAGTTATGTTGTTTACCTATCCAACGAATTGTCACACGCTAAGATTCAATGCAAATCGGCCACATTATGGCCTTCCTACTAAAAGAGGGTCGAAAACGAGTAATGTCCCAAATTAACGAGGATATTTTCTTAACCCCCATTTTGGCTGAATTTTTAGAGAATGCAAAAATATCCCATGGAAGTCATAGTTATGTTGTTTACCTATCCAACGAATTGTCACACGCTAAGATTCAATGCAAATCGGCCACATTATGGCCTTCCTAGTAAAAAAGGGTCGAAAACGAGTAATGTCCCAAATTAACGAGGAGATTTTCTTAACCTCCATTTTGGCTGAATTTTTAGAGAATGCAAAAATATCCCATGGAAGTCGTAGTTATGTTGTTTACCTATCCAACGAATTGTCCCATGCTAAGATTCAATACAAACCGGCCACTTTATGGCCTTCCTTATAAAAAAGGGTCGAAAACGAGTAATGTCCTAAATTAACGAGGGGATTTTCTTAACCTCCATTTTGGCTGAATTTTTAGAGAATGCAAAAATATCCCATGGAAGTCGTAGTTATGTTGTTTACCTATCCAACGAATTGTCCCATGCTAAGATTCAATACAAACCGGCCACTTTATGGCCTTCCTTATAAAAAAGGGTCGAAAACGAGTAATGTCCCAAATTAACGAGGATATTTTCTTAACCCCCATTTTGGCTGAATTTTTAGAGAATGCAAAAATATCCCATGGAAGTCGTAGTTATGTTGTTTACCTATCCAACGAATTGTCACACGCTAAGATTCAATGCAAATCGGCCACATTATGGCCTTCCTACTAAAAAAGGGTCGAAAACGAGTAATGTCCCAAATTAACGAGGATATTTTCTTAACCCCCATTTTGGCTGAATTTTTAGAGAATGCAAAAATATCCCATGGAAGTCATAGTTATGTTGTTTACCTATCCAACGAATTGTCACACGCTAAGATTCAATGCAAATCGGCCACATTATGGCCTTCCTACTAAAAAAGGGTCGAAAACGAGTAATGTCCCAAATTAACGAGGATATTTTCTTAACCCCCATTTTGGCTGAATTTTTAGAGAATGCAAAAATATCCCATGGAAGTCATAGTTATGTTGTTTACCTATCCAACGAATTGTCACACGCTAATATTCAATGCAAATCGGCCACATTATGGCCTTCCTAGTAAAAAAGGGTCGAAAACGAGTAATGTCCCAAATTAACGAGGAGATTTTCTTAACCTCCATTTAGGCTGAATTTTTAGAGAATGCAAAAATATCCCATGGAAGTCGTAGTTATGTTGTTTACCTATCCAACGAATTGTCACACGCTAAGATTCAATGCAAATCGGCCACATTATGGCCTTCCTACTAAAAAAGGGTCGAAAACGAGTAATGTCCCAAATTAACGAGGAGATTTTCTTAACCTCCATTTTGGCTGAATTTTTAGAGAATGCAAAAATATCCCATGGAAGTCGTAGTTATGTTGTTTACCTATCCAACGAATTGTCCCATGCTAAGATTCAATACAAACCGGCCACTTTATGGCCTTCCTTATAAAAAAGGGTCGAAAACGAGTAATGTCCTAAATTAACGAGGGGATTTTCTTAACCTCCATTTTGGCTGAATTTTTAGAGAATGCAAAAATATCCCATGGAAGTCGTAGTTATGTTGTTTACCTATCCAACGAATTGTCCCATGCTAAGATTCAATACAAACCGGCCACTTTATGGCCTTCCTTATAAAAAAGGGTCGAAAACGAGTAATGTCCCAAATTAACGAGGATATTTTCTTAACCCCCATTTTGGCTGAATTTTTAGAGAATGCAAAAATATCCCATGGAAGTCGTAGTTATGTTGTTTACCTATCCAACGAATTGTCACACGCTAAGATTCAATGCAAATCGGCCACATTATGGCCTTCCTACTAAAAAAGGGTCGAAAACGAGTAATGTCCCAAATTAACGAGGATATTTTCTTAACCCCCATTTTGGCTGAATTTTTAGAGAATGCAAAAATATCCCATGGAAGTCATAGTTATGTTGTTTACCTATCCAACGAATTGTCACACGCTAAGATTCAATGCAAATCGGCCACATTATGGCCTTCCTACTAAAAAAGGGTCGAAAACGAGTAATGTCCCAAATTAACGAGGATATTTTCTTAACCCCCATTTTGGCTGAATTTTTAGAGAATGCAAAAATATCCCATGGAAGTCATAGTTATGTTGTTTACCTATCCAACGAATTGTCACACGCTAAGATTCAATGCAAATCGGCCACATTATGGCCTTCCTACTAAAAAAGGGTCGAAAACGAGTAATGTCCCAAATTAACGAGGATATTTTCTTAACCCCCATTTTGGCTGAATTTTTAGAGAATGCAAAAATATCCCATGGAAGTCATAGTTATGTTGTTTACCTATCCAACGAATTGTCACACGCTAAGATTCAATGCAAATCGGCCACATTATGGCCTTCCTAGTAAAAAAGGGTCGAAAACGAGTAATGTCCCAAATTAACGAGGAGATTTTCTTAACCTCCATTTTGGCTGAATTTTTAGAGAATGCAAAAATATCCCTTGGAAGTCGTAGTTATGTTGTTTACCTATCCAACGAATTGTCACACGCTAAGATTCAATGCAAATCGGCCACATTATGGCCTTCCTACTAAAAAAGGGTCGAAAACGAGTAATGTCCCAAATTAACGAGGATATTTTCTTAACCCCCATTTTGGCTGAATTTTTAGAGAATGCAAAAATATCCCATGGAAGTCATAGTTATGTTGTTTACCTATCCAACGAATTGTCACACGCTAAGATTCAATGCAAATCGGCCACATTATGGCCTTCCTAGTAAAAAAGGGTCGAAAACGAGTAATGTCCCAAATTTACGAGGAGATTTTCTTAACCTCCATTTTGGCTGAATTTTTAGAGAATGCAAAAATATCCCATGGAAGTCGTAGTTATGTTGTTTACCTATCCAACGAATTGTCCCATGCTAAGATTCAATACAAACCGGCCACTTTATGGCCTTCCTTATAAAAAAGGGTCGACAACGAGTAATGTCCTAAATTAACGAGGGGATTTTCTTAACCTCCATTTTGGCTGAATTTTTAGAGAATGCAAAAATATCCCATGGAAGTCGTAGTTATGTTGTTTACCTATCCAACGAATTGTCCCATGCTAAGATTCAATACAAACCGGCCACTTTATGGCCTTCCTTATAAAAAAGGGTCGAAAACGAGTAATGTCCCAAATTAACGAGGATATTTTCTTAACCCCCATTTTGGCTGAATTTTTAGAGAATGCAAAAATATCCCATGGAAGTCGTAGTTATGTTGTTTACCTATCCAACGAATTGTCACACGCTAAGATTCAATGCAAATCGGCCACATTATGGCCTTCCTACTAAAAAAGGGTCGAAAACGAGTAATGTCCCAAATTAACGAGGATATTTTCTTAACCCCCATTTTGGCTGAATTTTTAGAGAATGCAAAAATATCCCATGGAAGTCATAGTTATGTTGTTTACCTATCTAACGAATTGTCACACGCTAAGATTCAATGCAAATCGGCCAAATTATGGCCTTCCTAGTAAAAAAGGGTCGAAAACGAGTAATGTCCCAAATTAACGAGGAGATTTTCTTAACCTCCATTTTGGCTGAATTTTTAAAAAATGCAAAAATATCCCATGGAAGACGTAGCTATGTTGTTTACCTATCCAACGAATTGTCCCATGCTAAGATTCAATACAAACCGGCCACTTTATGGCCTTCCTTATAAAAAAGGGTCGAAAACGAGTAATGTCCCAAATTAACGAGGATATTTTCTTAACCCCCATTTTGGCTGAATTTTTAGAGAATGCAAAAATATCCCATGGAAGTCGTAGTTATGTTGTTTACCTATCCAACAAATTGTCACACGCTAAGATTCAATGCAAATCGGCCACATTATGGCCTTCCTACTAAAAAAGGGTCGAAAACGAGTAATGTCCCAAATTAACGAGGATATTTTCTTAACCCCCATTTTGGCTGAATTTTTAGAGAATGCAAAAATATCCCATGGAAGTCATAGTTATGTTGTTTACCTATCCAACGAATTGTCACACGCTAAGATTCAATGCAAATCGGCCACATTATGGCCTTCCTAGTAAAAAAGGGTCGAAAACGAGTAATGTCCCAAATTTACGAGGAGATTTTCTTAACCTCCATTTTGGCTGAATTTTTAGAGAATGCAAAAATATCCCATGGAAGTCGTAGTTATGTTGTTTACCTATCCAACGAATTGTCCCATGCTAAGATTCAATACAAACCGGCCACTTTATGGCCTTCCTTATAAAAAAGGGTCGAAAACGAGTAATGTCCTAAATTAACGAGGGGATTTTCTTAACCTCCATTTTGGCTGAATTTTTAGAGAATGCAAAAATATCCCATGGAAGTCGTAGTTATGTTGTTTACTTATCCAACGAATTGTCCCATGCTAAGATTCAATACAAACCGGCCACTTTATGGCCTTCCTTATAAAAAAGGGTCGAAAACGAGTAATGTCCCAAATTAACGAGGATATTTTCTTAACCCCCATTTTGGCTGAATTTTTAGAGAATGCAAAAATATCCCATGGAAGTCGTAGTTATGTTGTTTACCTATCCAACGAATTGTCACACGCTAAGATTCAATGCAAATCGGCCACATTATGGCCTTCCTACTAAAAAAGGGTCGAAAACGAGTAATGTCCCAAATTAACGAGGATATTTTCTTAACCCCCATTTTGGCTGAATTTTTAGAGAATGCAAAAATATCCCATGGAAGTCAGAGTTATGTTGTTTACCTATCCAACGAATTGTCACACGCTAAGATTCAATGCAAATCGGCCACATTATGGCCTTCCTAGTAAAAAAGGGTCGAAAACGAGTAATGTCCCAAATTAACGAGGAGATTTTCTTAACCTCCATTTTGGCTGAATTTTTAGAGAATGCAAAAATATCCCATGGAAGTCGTAGTTATGTTGTTTACCTATCCAACGAATTGTCCCATGCTAAGATTCAATACAAACCGGCCACTTTATGGCCTTCCTTATAAAAAAGGGTCGAAAACGAGTAATGTCCCAAATTAACGAGGATATTTTCTTAACCCCCATTTTGGCTGAATTTTTAGAGAATGCAAAAATATCCCATGGAAGTCGTAGTTATGTTGTTTACCTATCCAACGAATTGTCACACGCTAAGATTCAATGCAAATCGGCCACATTATGGCCTTCCTACTAAAAAAGGGTCGAAAACGAGTAATGTCCCAAATTAACGAGGATATTTTCTTAACCCCCATTTTGGCTGAATTTTTAGAGAATGCAAAAATATCCCATGGAAGTCATAGTTATGTTGTTTACCTATCTAACGAATTGTCACACGCTAAGATTCAATGCAAATCGGCCAAATTATGGCCTTCCTAGTAAAAAAGGGTCGAAAACGAGTAATGTCCCAAATTAACGAGGAGATTTTCTTAACCTCCATTTTGGCTGAATTTTTAAAAAATGCAAAAATATCCCATGGAAGACGTAGCTATGTTGTTTACCTATCCAACGAATTGTCCCATGCTAAGATTCAATACAAACCGGCCACTTTATGGCCTTCCTTATAAAAAAGGGTCGAAAACGAGTAATGTCCCAAATTAACGAGGAGATTTTCTTAACCTCCATTTTGGCTGAATTTTTAAAAAATGCAAAAATATCCCATGGAAGTCGTAGCAATGTTGTTTACCTATCCAACGAATTGTCCCATGCTAAGATTCAATACAAACCGGCCACTTTATGGCCTTCGTTATAAAAAAGGGTCGAAAACGAGTAATGTCCTAAATTAACGAGGGGATTTTCTTAACCTCCATTTTGGCTGAATTTTTAGAGAATGCAAAAATATCCCATGGAAGTCGTAGTTATGTTGTTTACCTATCCAACGAATTGTCCCATGCTAAGATTCAATACAAACCGGCCACTTTATGGCCTTCCTTATAAAAAAGGGTCGAAAACGAGTAATGTCCTAAATTAACGAGGGGATTTTCTTAACCTCCATTTTGGCTGAATTTTTAGAGAATGCAAAAATATCCCATGGAAGTCGTAGTTATGTTGTTTACCTATCCAACGAATTGTCCCATGCTAAGATTCAATACAAACCGGCCACTTTATGGCCTTCCTTATAAAAAAGGGTCGAAAACGAGTAATGTCCCAAATTAACGAGGATATTTTCTTAACCCCCATTTTGGCTGAATTTTTAGAGAATGCAAAAATATCCCATGGAAGTCGTAGTTATGTTGTTTACCTATCCAACGAATTGTCACACGCTAAGATTCAATGCAAATCGGCCACATTATGGCCTTCCTACTAAAAAAGGGTCGAAAACGAGTAATGTCCCAAATTAACGAGGATATTTTCTTAACCCCCATTTTGGCTGAATTTTTAGAGAATGCAAAAATATCCCATGGAAGTCAGAGTTATGTTGTTTACCTATCCAACGAATTGTCACACGCTAAGATTCAATGCAAATCGGCCACATTATGGCCTTCCTAGTAAAAACGGGTCGAAAACGAGTAATGTCCCAAATTAACGAGGAGATTTTCTTAACCTCCATTTTGGCTGAATTTTTAGAGAATGCAAAAATATCCCATGGAAGTCGTAGTTATGTTGTTTACCTATCCAACGAATTGTCCCATGCTAAGATTCAATACAAACCGGCCACTTTATGGCCTTCCTTATAAAAAAGGGTCGAAAACGAGTAATGTCCTAAATTAACGAGGGGATTTTCTTAACCTCCATTTTGGCTGAATTTTTAGAGAATGCAAAAATATCCCATGGAAGTCGTAGTTATGTTGTTTACCTATCCAACGAATTGTCCCATGCTAAGATTCAATACAAACCGGCCACTTTATGGCCTTCCTTATAAAAAAGGGTCGAAAACGAGTAATGTCCCAAATTAACGAGGATATTTTCTTAACCCCCATTTTGGCTGAATTTTTAGAGAATGCAAAAATATCCCATGGAAGTCGTAGTTATGTTGTTTACCTATCCAACGAATTGTCACACGCTAAGATTCAATGCAAATCGGCCACATTATGGCCTTCCTACTAAAAAAGGGTCGAAAACGAGTAATGTCCCAAATTAACGAGGATATTTTCTTAACCCCCATTTTGGCTGAATTTTTAGAGAATGCAAAAATATCCCATGGAAGTCATAGTTATGTTGTTTACCTATCTAACGAATTGTCACACGCTAAGATTCAATGCAAATCGGCCAAATTATGGCCTTCCTAGTAAAAAAGGGTCGAAAACGAGTAATGTCCCAAATTAACGAGGAGATTTTCTTAACCTCCATTTTGGCTGAATTTTTAAAAAATGCAAAAATATCCCATGGAAGACGTAGCTATGTTGTTTACCTATCCAACGAATTGTCCCATGCTAAGATTCAATACAAACCGGCCACTTTATGGCCTTCCTTATAAAAAAGGGTCGAAAACGAGTAATGTCCCAAATTAACGAGGATATTTTCTTAACCCCCATTTTGGCTGAATTTTTAGAGAATGCAAAAATATCCCATGGAAGTCATAGTTATGTTGTTTACCTATCTAACGAATTGTCACACGCTAAGATTCAATGCAAATCGGCCAAATTATGGCCTTCCTAGTAAAAAAGGGTCGAAAACGAGTAATGTCCCAAATTAACGAGGAGATTTTCTTAACCTCCATTTTGGCTGAATTTTTAAAAAATGCAAAAATATCCCATGGAAGACGTAGCTATGTTGTTTACCTATCCAACGAATTGTCCCATGCTAAGATTCAATACAAACCGGCCACTTTATGGCCTTCCTTATAAAAAAGGGTCGAAAACGAGTAATGTCCCAAATTAACGAGGAGATTTTCTTAACCTCCATTTTGGCTGAATTTTTAAAAAATGCAAAAATATCCCATGGAAGTCGTAGCAATGTTGTTTACCTATCCAACGAATTGTCCCATGCTAAGATTCAATACAAACCGGCCACTTTATGGCCTTCGTTATAAAAAAGGGTCGAAAACGAGTAATGTCCTAAATTAACGAGGGGATTTTCTTAACCTCCATTTTGGCTGAATTTTTAGAGAATGCAAAAATATCCCATGGAAGTCGTAGTTATGTTGTTTACCTATCCAACGAATTGTCCCATGCTAAGATTCAATACAAACCGGCCACTTTATGGCCTTCCTTATAAAAAAGGGTCGAAAACGAGTAATGTCCTAAATTAACGAGGGGATTTTCTTAACCTCCATTTTGGCTGAATTTTTAGAGAATGCAAAAATATCCCATGGAAGTCGTAGTTATGTTGTTTACCTATCCAACGAATTGTCCCATGCTAAGATTCAATACAAACCGGCCACTTTATGGCCTTCCTTATAAAAAAGGGTCGAAAACGAGTAATGTCCCAAATTAACGAGGATATTTTCTTAACCCCCATTTTGGCTGAATTTTTAGAGAATGCAAAAATATCCCATGGAAGTCGTAGTTATGTTGTTTACCTATCCAACGAATTGTCACACGCTAAGATTCAATGCAAATCGGCCACATTATGGCCTTCCTACTAAAAAAGGGTCGAAAACGAGTAATGTCCCAAATTAACGAGGATATTTTCTTAACCCCCATTTTGGCTGAATTTTTAGAGAATGCAAAAATATCCCATGGAAGTCAGAGTTATGTTGTTTACCTATCCAACGAATTGTCACACGCTAAGATTCAATGCAAATCGGCCACATTATGGCCTTCCTAGTAAAAACGGGTCGAAAACGAGTAATGTCCCAAATTAACGAGGAGATTTTCTTAACCTCCATTTTGGCTGAATTTTTAGAGAATGCAAAAATATCCCATGGAAGTCGTAGTTATGTTGTTTACCTATCCAACGAATTGTCCCATGCTAAGATTCAATACAAACCGGCCACTTTATGGCCTTCCTTATAAAAAAGGGTCGAAAACGAGTAATGTCCTAAATTAACGAGGGGATTTTCTTAACCTCCATTTTGGCTGAATTTTTAGAGAATGCAAAAATATCCCATGGAAGTCGTAGTTATGTTGTTTACCTATCCAACGAATTGTCCCATGCTAAGATTCAATACAAACCGGCCACTTTATGGCCTTCCTTATAAAAAAGGGTCGAAAACGAGTAATGTCCCAAATTAACGAGGATATTTTCTTAACCCCCATTTTGGCTGAATTTTTAGAGAATGCAAAAATATCCCATGGAAGTCGTAGTTATGTTGTTTACCTATCCAACGAATTGTCACACGCTAAGATTCAATGCAAATCGGCCACATTATGGCCTTCCTACTAAAAAAGGGTCGAAAACGAGTAATGTCCCAAATTAACGAGGATATTTTCTTAACCCCCATTTTGGCTGAATTTTTAGAGAATGCAAAAATATCCCATGGAAGTCATAGTTATGTTGTTTACCTATCTAACGAATTGTCACACGCTAAGATTCAATGCAAATCGGCCAAATTATGGCCTTCCTAGTAAAAAAGGGTCGAAAACGAGTAATGTCCCAAATTAACGAGGAGATTTTCTTAACCTCCATTTTGGCTGAATTTTTAAAAAATGCAAAAATATCCCATGGAAGACGTAGCTATGTTGTTTACCTATCCAACGAATTGTCCCATGCTAAGATTCAATACAAACCGGCCACTTTATGGCCTTCCTTATAAAAAAGGGTCGAAAACGAGTAATGTCCCAAATTAACGAGGATATTTTCTTAACCCCCATTTTGGCTGAATTTTTAGAGAATGCAAAAATATCCCATGGAAGTCGTAGTTATGTTGTTTACCTATCCAACAAATTGTCACACGCTAAGATTCAATGCAAATCGGCCACATTATGGCCTTCCTACTAAAAAAGGGTCGAAAACGAGTAATGTCCCAAATTAACGAGGATATTTTCTTAACCCCCATTTTGGCTGAATTTTTAGAGAATGCAAAAATATCCCATGGAAGTCATAGTTATGTTGTTTACCTATCCAACGAATTGTCACACGCTAAGATTCAATGCAAATCGGCCACATTATGGCCTTCCTAGTAAAAAAGGGTCGAAAACGAGTAATGTCCCAAATTTACGAGGAGATTTTCTTAACCTCCATTTTGGCTGAATTTTTAGAGAATGCAAAAATATCCCATGGAAGTCGTAGTTATGTTGTTTACCTATCCAACGAATTGTCCCATGCTAAGATTCAATACAAACCGGCCACTTTATGGCCTTCCTTATAAAAAAGGGTCGAAAACGAGTAATGTCCTAAATTAACGAGGGGATTTTCTTAACCTCCATTTTGGCTGAATTTTTAGAGAATGCAAAAATATCCCATGGAAGTCGTAGTTATGTTGTTTACTTATCCAACGAATTGTCCCATGCTAAGATTCAATACAAACCGGCCACTTTATGGCCTTCCTTATAAAAAAGGGTCGAAAACGAGTAATGTCCCAAATTAACGAGGATATTTTCTTAACCCCCATTTTGGCTGAATTTTTAGAGAATGCAAAAATATCCCATGGAAGTCGTAGTTATGTTGTTTACCTATCCAACGAATTGTCACACGCTAAGATTCAATGCAAATCGGCCACATTATGGCCTTCCTACTAAAAAAGGGTCGAAAACGAGTAATGTCCCAAATTAACGAGGATATTTTCTTAACCCCCATTTTGGCTGAATTTTTAGAGAATGCAAAAATATCCCATGGAAGTCAGAGTTATGTTGTTTACCTATCCAACGAATTGTCACACGCTAAGATTCAATGCAAATCGGCCACATTATGGCCTTCCTAGTAAAAAAGGGTCGAAAACGAGTAATGTCCCAAATTAACGAGGAGATTTTCTTAACCTCCATTTTGGCTGAATTTTTAGAGAATGCAAAAATATCCCATGGAAGTCGTAGTTATGTTGTTTACCTATCCAACGAATTGTCCCATGCTAAGATTCAATACAAACCGGCCACTTTATGGCCTTCCTTATAAAAAAGGGTCGAAAACGAGTAATGTCCCAAATTAACGAGGATATTTTCTTAACCCCCATTTTGGCTGAATTTTTAGAGAATGCAAAAATATCCCATGGAAGTCGTAGTTATGTTGTTTACCTATCCAACGAATTGTCACACGCTAAGATTCAATGCAAATCGGCCACATTATGGCCTTCCTACTAAAAAAGGGTCGAAAACGAGTAATGTCCCAAATTAACGAGGATATTTTCTTAACCCCCATTTTGGCTGAATTTTTAGAGAATGCAAAAATATCCCATGGAAGTCATAGTTATGTTGTTTACCTATCTAACGAATTGTCACACGCTAAGATTCAATGCAAATCGGCCAAATTATGGCCTTCCTAGTAAAAAAGGGTCGAAAACGAGTAATGTCCCAAATTAACGAGGAGATTTTCTTAACCTCCATTTTGGCTGAATTTTTTAAAAATGCAAAAATATCCCATGGAAGACGTAGCTATGTTGTTTACCTATCCAACGAATTGTCCCATGCTAAGATTCAATACAAACCGGCCACTTTATGGCCTTCCTTATAAAAAAGGGTCGAAAACGAGTAATGTCCCAAATTAACGAGGAGATTTTCTTAACCTCCATTTTGGCTGAATTTTTAAAAAATGCAAAAATATCCCATGGAAGTCGTAGCAATGTTGTTTACCTATCCAACGAATTGTCCCATGCTAAGATTCAATACAAACCGGCCACTTTATGGCCTTCGTTATAAAAAAGGGTCGAAAACGAGTAATGTCCTAAATTAACGAGGGGATTTTCTTAACCTCCATTTTGGCTGAATTTTTAGAGAATGCAAAAATATCCCATGGAAGTCGTAGTTATGTTGTTTACCTATCCAACGAATTGTCCCATGCTAAGATTCAATACAAACCGGCCACTTTATGGCCTTCCTTATAAAAAAGGGTCGAAAACGAGTAATGTCCTAAATTAACGAGGGGATTTTCTTAACCTCCATTTTGGCTGAATTTTTAGAGAATGCAAAAATATCCCATGGAAGTCGTAGTTATGTTGTTTACCTATCCAACGAATTGTCCCATGCTAAGATTCAATACAAACCGGCCACTTTATGGCCTTCCTTATAAAAAAGGGTCGAAAACGAGTAATGTCCCAAATTAACGAGGATATTTTCTTAACCCCCATTTTGGCTGAATTTTTAGAGAATGCAAAAATATCCCATGGAAGTCATAGTTATGTTGTTTACCTATCCAACGAATTGTCACACGCTAAGATTCAATGCAAATCGGCCACATTATGGCCTTCCTACTAAAAAAGGGTCGAAAACGAGTAATGTCCCAAATTAACGAGGATATTTTCTTAACCCCCATTTTGGCTGAATTTTTAGAGAATGCAAAAATATCCCATGGAAGTCATAGTTATGTTGTTTACCTATCCAACGAATTGTCACACGCTAAGATTCAATGCAAATCGGCCACATTATGGCCTTCCTACTAAAAAAGGGTCGAAAACGAGTAATGTCCCAAATTAACGAGGATATTTTCTTAACCCCCATTTTGGCTGAATTTTTAGAGAATGCAAAAATATCCCATGGAAGTCATAGTTATGTTGTTTACCTATCCAGCGAATTGTCACACGCTAAGATTCAATGCAAATCGGCCACATTATGGCCTTCCTAGTAAAAAAGGGTCGAAAACGAGTAATGTCCCAAATTAACGAGGAGATTTTCTTAACCTCCATTTTGGCTGAATTTTTAGAGAATGCAAAAATATCCCATGGAAGTCGTAGTTATGTTGTTTACCTATCCAACGAATTGTCACACGCTAAGATTCAATGCAAATCGGCCACATTATGGCCTTCCTACTAAAAAAGGGTCGAAAACGAGTAATGTCCCAAATTAACGAGGATATTTTCTTAACCCCCATTTTGGCTGAATTTTTAGAGAATGCAAAAATATCCCATGGAAGTCGTAGTTATGTTGTTTACCTATCCAACAAATTGTCACACGCTAAGATTCAATGCAAATCGGCCACATTATGGCCTTCCTACTAAAAAAGGGTCGAAAACGAGTAATGTCCCAAATTAACGAGGATATTTTCTTAACCCCCATTTTGGCTGAATTTTTAGAGAATGCAAAAATATCCCATGGAAGTCATAGTTATGTTGTTTACCTATCCAACGAATTGTCACACGCTAAGATTCAATGCAAATCGGCCACATTATGGCCTTCCTAGTAAGAAAGGGTCGAAAACGAGTAATGTCCCAAATTAACGAGGATATTTTCTTAACCCCCATTTTGGCTGAATTTTTAGAGAATGCAAAAATATCCCATGGAAGTCATAGTTATGTTGTTTACCTATCCAACGAATTGTCACACGCTAAGATTCAATACAAACCGGCCACTTTATGGCCTTCCTTATAAAAAAGGGTCGAAAACGAGTAATGTCCTAAATTAACGAGGGGATTTTCTTAACCTCCATTTTGGCTGAATTTTTAGAGAATGCAAAAATATCCCATGGAAGTCGTAGTTATGTTGTTTACCTATCCAACGAATTGTCCCATGCTAAGATTCAATACAAACCGGCCACTTTATGGCCTTCCTTATAAAAAAGGGTCGAAAACGAGTAATGTCCCAAATTAACGAGGATATTTTCTTAACCCCCATTTTGGCTGAATTTTTAGAGAATGCAAAAATATCCCATGGAAGTCGTAGTTATGTTGTTTACCTATCCAACGAATTGTCACACGCTAAGATTCAATGCAAATCGGCCACATTATGGCCTTCCTACTAAAAAAGGGTCGAAAACGAGTAATGTCCCAAATTAACGAGGATATTTTCAAACCCCCATTTTGGCTGAATTTTTAGAGAATGCAAAAATATCCCATGGAAGTCATAGTTATGTTGTTTACCTATCCAACGAATTGTCACACGCTAAGATTCAATGCAAATCGGCCACATTATGGCCTTCCTAGTAAAAAAGGGTCGAAAACGAGTAATGTCCCAAATTAACGAGGATATTTTCTTAACCCCCATTTTGGCTGAATTTTTAGAGAATGCAAAAATATCCCATGGAAGTCATAGTTATGTTGTTTACCTATCCAACGAATTGTCACACGCTAAGATTCAATGCAAATCGGCCACATTATGGCCTTCCTACTAAAAAAGGGTCGAAAACGAGTAATGTCCCAAATTAACGAGGATATTTTCTTAACCCCCATTTTGGCTGAATTTTTAGAGAATGCAAAAATATCCCATGGAAGTCATAGTTATGTTGTTTACCTATCCAACGAATTGTCACACGCTAAGATTCAATGCAAATCGGCCACATTATGGCCTTCCTACTAAAAAAGGGTCGAAAACGAGTAATGTCCCAAATTAACGAGGATATTTTCTTAACCCCCATTTTGGCTGAATTTTTAGAGAATGCAAAAATATCCCATGGAAGTCATAGTTATGTTGTTTACCTATCCAACGAATTGTCACACGCTAAGATTCAATGCAAATCGGCCACATTATGGCCTTCCTAGTAAAAAAGGGTCGAAAACGAGTAATGTCCCAAATTAACGAGGAGATTTTCTTAACCTCCATTTTGGCTGAATTTTTAGAGAATGCAAAAATATCCCATGGAAGTCGTAGTTATGTTGTTTACCTATCCAACGAATTGTCACACGCTAAGATTCAATGCAAATCGGCCACATTATGGCCTTCCTACTAAAAAAGGGTCGAAAACGAGTAATGTCCCAAATTAACGAGGATATTTTCTTAACCCCCATTTTGGCTGAATTTTTAGAGAATGCAAAAATATCCCATGGAAGTCATAGTTATGTTGTTTACCTATCCAACGAATTGTCACACGCTAAGATTCAATGCAAATCGGCCACATTATGGCCTTCCTAGTAAAAAAGGGTCGAAAACGAGTAATGTCCCAAATTTACGAGGAGATTTTCTTAACCTCCATTTTGGCTGAATTTTTAGAGAATGCAAAAATATCCCATGGAAGTCGTAGTTATGTTGTTTACCTATCCAACGAATTGTCCCATGCTAAGATTCAATACAAACCGGCCACTTTATGGCCTTCCTTATAAAAAAGGGTCGAAAACGAGTAATGTCCTAAATTAACGAGGGGATTTTCTTAACCTCCATTTTGGCTGAATTTTTAGAGAATGCAAAAATATCCCATGGAAGTCGTAGTTATGTTGTTTACCTATCCAACGAATTGTCCCATGCTAAGATTCAATACAAACCGGCCACTTTATGGCCTTCCTTATAAAAAAGGGTCGAAAACGAGTAATGTCCCAAATTAACGAGGATATTTTCTTAACCCCCATTTTGGCTGAATTTTTAGAGAATGCAAAAATATCCCATGGAAGTCGTAGTTATGTTGTTTACCTATCCAACGTATTGTCACAAGCTAAGATTCAATGCAAATCGGCCACATTATGGCCTTCCTACTAAAAAAGGGTCGAAAACGAGTAATGTCCCAAATTAACGAGGATATTTTCTTAACCCCCATTTTGGCTGAATTTTTAGAGAATGCAAAAATATCCCATGGAAGTCATAGTTATGTTGTTTACCTATCCAACGAATTGTCACACGCTAAGATTCAATGCAAATCGGCCACATTATGGCCTTCCTAGTAAAAAAGGGTCGAAAACGAGTAATGTCCCAAATTAACGAGGAGATTTTCTTAACCTCCATTTTGGCTGAATTTTTAGAGAATGCAAAAATATCCCATGGAAGTCGTAGTTATGTTGTTTACCTATCCAACGAATTGTCCCATGCTAAGATTCAATACAAACCGGCCACTTTATGGCCTTCCTTATAAAAAAGGGTCGAAAACGAGTAATGTCCCAAATTAACGAGGATATTTTCTTAACCCCCATTTTGGCTGAATTTTTAGAGAATGCAAAAATATCCCATGGAAGTCGTAGTTATGTTGTTTACCTATCCAACGAATTGTCACACGCTAAGATTCAATGCAAATCGGCCACATTATGGCCTTCCTACTAAAAAAGGGTCGAAAACGAGTAATGTCCCAAATTAACGAGGATATTTTCTTAACCCCCATTTTGGCTGAATTTTTAGAGAATGCAAAAATATCCCATGGAAGTCATAGTTATGTTGTTTACCTATCCAACGAATTGTCACACGCTAAGATTCAATGCAAATCGGCCACATTATGGCCTTCCTAGTAAAAAAGGGTCGAAAACGAGTAATGTCCCAAATTTACGAGGAGATTTTCTTAACCTCCATTTTGGCTGAATTTTTAGAGAATGCAAAAATATCCCATGGAAGTCGTAGTTATGTTGTTTACCTATCCAACGAATTGTCCCATGCTAAGATTCAATACAAACCGGCCACTTTATGGCCTTCCTTATAAAAAAGGGTCGAAAACGAGTAATGTCCTAAATTAACGAGGGGATTTTCTTAACCTCCATTTTGGCTGAATTTTTAGAGAATGCAAAAATATCCCATGGAAGTCGTAGTTATGTTGTTTACCTATCCAACGAATTGTCCCATGCTAAGATTCAATACAAACCGGCCACTTTATGGCCTTCCTTATAAAAAAGGGTCGAAAACGAGTAATGTCCCAAATTAACGAGGATATTTTCTTAACCCCCATTTTGGCTGAATTTTTAGAGAATGCAAAAATATCCCATGGAAGTCGTAGTTATGTTGTTTACCTATCCAACGAATTGTCACACGCTAAGATTCAATGCAAATCGGCCACATTATGGCCTTCCTACTAAAAAAGGGTCGAAAACGAGTAATGTCCCAAATTAACGAGGATATTTTCTTAACCCCCATTTTGGCTGAATTTTTAGAGAATGCAAAAATATCCCATGGAAGTCGTAGTTATGTTGTTTACCTATCCAACGAATTGTCCCATGCTAAGATTCAATACAAACCGGCCACTTTATGGCCTTCCTTATAAAAAAGGGTCGAAAACGAGTAATGTCCTAAATTAACGAGGGGATTTTCTTAACCTCCATTTTGGCTGAATTTTTAGAGAATGCAAAAATATCCCATGGAAGTCGTAGTTATGTTGTTTACCTATCCAACGAATTGTCCCATGCTAAGATTCAATACAAACCGGCCACTTTATGGCCTTCCTTATAAAAAAGGGTCGAAAACGAGTAATGTCCTAAATTAACGAGGGGATTTTCTTAACCTCCATTTTGGCTGAATTTTTAGAGAATGCAAAAATATCCCATGGAAGTCGTAGTTATGTTGTTTACCTATCCAACGAATTGTCCCATGCTAAGATTCAATACAAACCGGCCACTTTATGGCCTTCCTTATAAAAAAGGGTCGAAAACGAGTAATGTCCCAAATTAACGAGGATATTTTCTTAACCCCCATTTTGGCTGAATTTTTAGAGAATGCAAAAATATCCCATGGAAGTCGTAGTTATGTTGTTTACCTATCCAACGAATTGTCACACGCTAAGATTCAATGCAAATCGGCCACATTATGGCCTTCCTACTAAAAAAGGGTCGAAAACGAGTAATGTCCCAAATTAACGAGGATATTTTCTTAACCCCCATTTTGGCTGAATTTTTAGAGAATGCAAAAATATCCCATGGAAGTCATAGTTATGTTGTTTACCTATCCAACGAATTGTCACACGCTAAGATTCAATGCAAATCGGCCACATTATGGCCTTCCTAGTAAAAAAGGGTCGAAAACGAGTAATGTCCCAAATTAACGAGGATATTTTCTTAACCCCCATTTTGGCTGAATTTTTAGAGAATGCAAAAATATCCCATGGAAGTCATAGTTATGTTGTTTACCTATCCAACGAATTGTCACACGCTAAGATTCAATGCAAATCAGCCACATTATGGCCTTCCTACTAAAAAAGGGTCGAAAACGAGTAATGTCCCAAATTAACGAGGATATTTTCTTAACCCCCATTTTGGCTGAATTTTTAGAGAATGCAAAAATATCCCATGGAAGTCATAGTTATGTTGTTTACCTATCCAACGAATTGTCACACGCTAAGATTCAATGCAAATCGGCCACATTATGGCCTTCCTACTAAAAAAGGGTCGAAAACGAGTAATGTCCCAAATTAACGAGGATATTTTCTTAACCCCCATTTTGGCTGAATTTTTAGAGAATGCAAAAATATCCCATGGAAGTCATAGTTATGTTGTTTACCTATCCAACGAATTGTCACACGCTAAGATTCAATGCAAATCGGCCACATTATGGCCTTCCTACTAAAAAAGGGTCGAAAACGAGTAATGTCCCAAATTAACGAGGATATTTTCTTAACCCCCATTTTGGCTGAATTTTTAGAGAATGCAAAAATATCCCATGGAAGTCATAGTTATGTTGTTTACCTATCCAACGAATTGTCACACGCTAAGATTCAATGCAAATCGGCCACATTATGGCCTTCCTAGTAAAAAAGGGTCGAAAACGAGTAATGTCCCAAATTAACGAGGAGATTTTCTTAACCTCCATTTTGGCTGAATTTTTAGAGAATGCAAAAATATCCCATGGAAGTCGTAGTTATGTTGTTTACCTATCCAACGAATTGTCACACGCTAAGATTCAATGCAAATCGGCCACATTATGGCCTTCCTACTAAAAAAGGGTCGAAAACGAGTAATGTCCCAAATTAACGAGGATATTTTCTTAACCCCCATTTTGGCTGAATTTTTAGAGAATGCAAAAATATCCCATGGAAGTCGTAGTTATGTTGTTTACCTATCCAACAAATTGTCACACGCTAAGATTCAATGCAAATCGGCCACATTATGGCCTTCCTACTAAAAAAGGGTCGAAAACGAGTAATGTCCCAAATTAACGAGGATATTTTCTTAACCCCCATTTTGGCTGAATTTTTAGAGAATGCAAAAATATCCCATGGAAGTCATAGTTATGTTGTTTACCTATCCAACGAATTGTCACACGCTAATATTCAATGCAAATCGGCCACATTATGGCCTTCCTAGTAAAAAAGGGTCGAAAACGAGTAATGTCCCAAATTTACGAGGAGATTTTCTTAACCTCCATTTTGGCTGAATTTTTAGAGAATGCAAAAATATCCCATGGAAGTCGTAGTTATGTTGTTTACCTATCCAACGAATTGTCCCATGCTAAGATTCAATACAAACCGGCCACTTTATGGCCTTCCTTATAAAAAAGGGTCGAAAACGAGTAATGTCCTAAATTAACGAGGGGATTTTCTTAACCTCCATTTTGGCTGAATTTTTAGAGAATGCAAAAATATCCCATGGAAGTCGTAGTTATGTTGTTTACCTATCCAACGAATTGTCCCATGCTAAGATTCAATACAAACCGGCCACTTTATGGCCTTCCTTATAAAAAAGGGTCGAAAACGAGTAATGTCCCAAATTAACGAGGATATTTTCTTAACCCCCATTTTGGCTGAATTTTTAGAGAATGCAAAAATATCCCATGGAAGTCGTAGTTATGTTGTTTACCTATCCAACGAATTGTCACACGCTAAGATTCAATGCAAATCGGCCACATTATGGCCTTCCTACTAAAAAAGGGTCGAAAACGAGTAATGTCCCAAATTAACGAGGATATTTTCTTAACCCCCATTTTGGCTGAATTTTTAGAGAATGCAAAAATATCCCATGGAAGTCATAGTTATGTTGTTTACCTATCCAACGAATTGTCACACGCTAAGATTCAATGCAAATCGGCCACATTATGGCCTTCCTAGTAAAAAAGGGTCGAAAACGAGTAATGTCCCAAATTAACGAGGATATTTTCTTAACCCCCATTTTGGCTGAATTTTTAGAGAATGCAAAAATATCCCATGGAAGTCATAGTTATGTTGTTTACCTATCCAACGAATTGTCACACGCTAAGATTCAATGCAAATCAGCCACATTATGGCCTTCCTACTAAAAAAGGGTCGAAAACGAGTAATGTCCCAAATTAACGAGGATATTTTCTTAACCCCCATTTTGGCTGAATTTTTAGAGAATGCAAAAATATCCCATGGAAGTCATAGTTATGTTGTTTACCTATCCAACGAATTGTCACACGCTAAGATTCAATGCAAATCGGCCACATTATGGCCTTCCTACTAAAAAAGGGTCGAAAACGAGTAATGTCCCAAATTAACGAGGATATTTTCTTAACCCCCATTTTGGCTGAATTTTTAGAGAATGCAAAAATATCCCATGGAAGTCATAGTTATGTTGTTTACCTATCCAACGAATTGTCACACGCTAAGATTCAATGCAAATCGGCCACATTATGGCCTTCCTACTAAAAAAGGGTCGAAAACGAGTAATGTCCCAAATTAACGAGGATATTTTCTTAACCCCCATTTTGGCTGAATTTTTAGAGAATGCAAAAATATCCCATGGAAGTCATAGTTATGTTGTTTACCTATCCAACGAATTGTCACACGCTAAGATTCAATGCAAATCGGCCACATTATGGCCTTCCTAGTAAAAAAGGGTCGAAAACGAGTAATGTCCCAAATTAACGAGGAGATTTTCTTAACCTCCATTTTGGCTGAATTTTTAGAGAATGCAAAAATATCCCATGGAAGTCGTAGTTATGTTGTTTACCTATCCAACGAATTGTCACACGCTAAGATTCAATGCAAATCGGCCACATTATGGCCTTCCTACTAAAAAAGGGTCGAAAACGAGTAATGTCCCAAATTAACGAGGATATTTTCTTAACCCCCATTTTGGCTGAATTTTTAGAGAATGCAAAAATATCCCATGGAAGTCGTAGTTATGTTGTTTACCTATCCAACAAATTGTCACACGCTAAGATTCAATGCAAATCGGCCACATTATGGCCTTCCTACTAAAAAAGGGTCGAAAACGAGTAATGTCCCAAATTAACGAGGATATTTTCTTAACCCCCATTTTGGCTGAATTTTTAGAGAATGCAAAAATATCCCATGGAAGTCATAGTTATGTTGTTTACCTATCCAACGAATTGTCACACGCTAAGATTCAATGCAAATCGGCCACATTATGGCCTTCCTAGTAAAAAAGGGTCGAAAACGAGTAATGTCCCAAATTTACGAGGAGATTTTCTTAACCTCCATTTTGGCTGAATTTTTAGAGAATGCAAAAATATCCCACGGAAGTCGTAGTTATGTTGTTTACCTATCCAACGAATTGTCCCATGCTAAGATTCAATACAAACCGGCCACTTTATGGCCTTCCTTATAAAAAAGGGTCGAAAACGAGTAATGTCCTAAATTAACGAGGGGATTTTCTTAACCTCCATTTTGGCTGAATTTTTAGAGAATGCAAAAATATCCCATGGAAGTCGTAGTTATGTTGTTTACCTATCCAACGAATTGTCCCATGCTAAGATTCAATACAAACCGGCCACTTTATGGCCTTCCTTATAAAAAAGGGTCGAAAACGAGTAATGTCCCAAATTAACGAGGATATTTTCTTAACCCCCATTTTGGCTGAATTTTTAGAGAATGCAAAAATATCCCATGGAAGTCGTAGTTATGTTGTTTACCTATCCAACGAATTGTCACACGCTAAGATTCAATGCAAATCGGCCACATTATGGCCTTCCTACTAAAAAAGGGTCGAAAACGAGTAATGTCCCAAATTAACGAGGATATTTTCTTAACCCCCATTTTGGCTGAATTTTTAGAGAATGCAAAAATATCCCATGGAAGTCATAGTTATGTTGTTTACCTATCCAACGAATTGTCACACGCTAAGATTCAATGCAAATCGGCCACATTATGGCCTTCCTAGTAAAAAAGGGTCGAAAACGAGTAATGTCCCAAATTAACGAGGATATTTTCTTAACCCCCATTTTGGCTGAATTTTTAGAGAATGCAAAAATATCCCATGGAAGTCATAGTTATGTTGTTTACCTATCCAACGAATTGTCACACGCTAAGATTCAATGCAAATCGGCCACATTATGGCCTTCCTAGTAAAAAAGGGTCGAAAACGAGTAATGTCCCAAATTTACGAGGAGATTTTCTTAACCTCCATTTTGGCTGAATTTTTAGAGAATGCAAAAATATCCCATGGAAGTCGTAGTTATGTTGTTTACCTATCCAACGAATTGTCCCATGCTAAGATTCAATACAAACCGGCCACTTTATGGCCTTCCTTATAAAAAAGGGTCGAAAACGAGTAATGTCCTAAATTAACGAGGGGATTTTCTTAACCTCCATTTTGGCTGAATTTTTAGAGAATGCAAAAATATCCCATGGAAGTCGTAGTTATGTTGTTTACCTATCCAACGAATTGTCCCATGCTAAGATTCAATACAAACCGGCCACTTTATGGCCTTCCTTATAAAAAAGGGTCGAAAACGAGTAATGTCCCAAATTAACGAGGATATTTTCTTAACCCCCATTTTGGCTGAATTTTTAGAGAATGCAAAAATATCCCATGGAAGTCGTAGTTATGTTGTTTACCTATCCAACGAATTGTCACACGCTAAGATTCAATGCAAATCGGCCACATTATGGCCTTCCTACTAAAAAAGGGTCGAAAACGAGTAATGTCCCAAATTAACGAGGATATTTTCTTAACCCCCATTTTGGCTGAATTTTTAGAGAATGCAAAAATATCCCATGGAAGTCATAGTTATGTTGTTTACCTATCCAACGAATTGTCACACGCTAAGATTCAATGCAAATCGGCCACATTATGGCCTTCCTAGTAAAAAAGGGTCGAAAACGAGTAATGTCCCAAATTAACGAGGATATTTTCTTAACCCCCATTTTGGCTGAATTTTTAGAGAATGCAAAAATATCCCATGGAAGTCATAGTTATGTTGTTTACCTATCCAACGAATTGTCACACGCTAAGATTCAATGCAAATCGGCCACATTATGGCCTTCCTACTAAAAAAGGGTCGAAAACGAGTAATGTCCCAAATTAACGAGGATATTTTCTTAACCCCCATTTTGGCTGAATTTTTAGAGAATGCAAAAATATCCCATGGAAGTCATAGTTATGTTGTTTACCTATCCAACGAATTGTCACACGCTAAGATTCAATGCAAATCGGCCACATTATGGCCTTCCTACTAAAAAAGGGTCGAAAACGAGTAATGTCCCAAATTAACGAGGATATTTTCTTAACCCCCATTTTGGCTGAATTTTTAGAGAATGCAAAAATATCCCATGGAAGTCATAGTTATGTTGTTTACCTATCCAACGAATTGTCACACGCTAAGATTCAATGCAAATCGGCCACATTATGGCCTTCCTAGTAAAAAAGGGTCGAAAACGAGTAATGTCCCAAATTAACGAGGAGATTTTCTTAACCTCCATTTTGGCTGAATTTTTAGAGAATGCAAAAATATCCCATGGAAGTCGTAGTTATGTTGTTTACCTATCCAACGAATTGTCACACGCTAAGATTCAATGCAAATCGGCCACATTATGGCCTTCCTACTAAAAAAGGGTCGAAAACGAGTAATGTCCCAAATTAACGAGGATATTTTCTTAACCCCCATTTTGGCTGAATTTTTAGAGAATGCAAAAATATCCCATGGAAGTCATAGTTATGTTGTTTACCTATCCAACGAATTGTCACACGCTAAGATTCAATGCAAATCGGCCACATTATGGCCTTCCTAGTAAAAAAGGGTCGAAAACGAGTAATGTCCCAAATTTACGAGGAGATTTTCTTAACCTCCATTTTGGCTGAATTTTTAGAGAATGCAAAAATATCCCATGGAAGTCGTAGTTATGTTGTTTACCTATCCAACGAATTGTCCCATGCTAAGATTCAATACAAACCGGCCACTTTATGGCCTTCCTTATAAAAAAGGGTCGAAAACGAGTAATGTCCTAAATTAACGAGGGGATTTTCTTAACCTCCATTTTGGCTGAATTTTTAGAGAATGCAAAAATATCCCATGGAAGTCGTAGTTATGTTGTTTACCTATCCAACGAATTGTCCCATGCTAAGATTCAATACAAACCGGCCACTTTATGGCCTTCCTTATAAAAAAGGGTCGAAAACGAGTAATGTCCCAAATTAACGAGGATATTTTCTTAACCCCCATTTTGGCTGAATTTTTAGAGAATGCAAAAATATCCCATGGAAGTCGTAGTTATGTTGTTTACCTATCCAACGTATTGTCACAAGCTAAGATTCAATGCAAATCGGCCACATTATGGCCTTCCTACTAAAAAAGGGTCGAAAACGAGTAATGTCCCAAATTAACGAGGATATTTTCTTAACCCCCATTTTGGCTGAATTTTTAGAGAATGCAAAAATATCCCATGGAAGTCATAGTTATGTTGTTTACCTATCCAACGAATTGTCACACGCTAAGATTCAATGCAAATCGGCCACATTATGGCCTTCCTAGTAAAAAAGGGTCGAAAACGAGTAATGTCCCAAATTTACGAGGAGATTTTCTTAACCTCCATTTTGGCTGAATTTTTAGAGAATGCAAAAATATCCCATGGAAGTCGTAGTTATGTTGTTTACCTATCCAACGAATTGTCCCATGCTAAGATTCAATACAAACCGGCCACTTTATGGCCTTCCTTATAAAAAAGGGTCGAAAACGAGTAATGTCCTAAATTAACGAGGGGATTTTCTTAACCTCCATTTTGGCTGAATTTTTAGAGAATGCAAAAATATCCCATGGAAGTCGTAGTTATGTTGTTTACCTATCCAACGAATTGTCCCATGCTAAGATTCAATACAAACCGGCCACTTTATGGCCTTCCTTATAAAAAAGGGTCGAAAACGAGTAATGTCCCAAATTAACGAGGATATTTTCTTAACCCCCATTTTGGCTGAATTTTTAGAGAATGCAAAAATATCCCATGGAAGTCGTAGTTATGTTGTTTACCTATCCAACGAATTGTCACACGCTAAGATTCAATGCAAATCGGCCACATTATGGCCTTCCTACTAAAAAAGGGTCGAAAACGAGTAATGTCCCAAATTAACGAGGATATTTTCTTAACCCCCATTTTGGCTGAATTTTTAGAGAATGCAAAAATATCCCATGGAAGTCATAGTTATGTTGTTTACCTATCCAACGAATTGTCACACGCTAAGATTCAATGCAAATCGGCCACATTATGGCCTTCCTAGTAAAAAAGGGTCGAAAACGAGTAATGTCCCAAATTAACGAGGATATTTTCTTAACCCCCATTTTGGCTGAATTTTTAGAGAATGCAAAAATATCCCATGGAAGTCATAGTTATGTTGTTTACCTATCCAACGAATTGTCACACGCTAAGATTCAATGCAAATCGGCCACATTATGGCCTTCCTACTAAAAAAGGGTCGAAAACGAGTAATGTCCCAAATTAACGAGGATATTTTCTTAACCCCCATTTTGGCTGAATTTTTAGAGAATGCAAAAATATCCCATGGAAGTCATAGTTATGTTGTTTACCTATCCAACGAATTGTCACACGCTAAGATTCAATGCAAATCGGCCACATTATGGCCTTCCTACTAAAAAAGGGTCGAAAACGAGTAATGTCCCAAATTAACGAGGATATTTTCTTAACCCCCATTTTGGCTGAATTTTTAGAGAATGCAAAAATATCCCATGGAAGTCATAGTTATGTTGTTTACCTATCCAACGAATTGTCACACGCTAAGATTCAATGCAAATCGGCCACATTATGGCCTTCCTAGTAAAAAAGGGTCGAAAACGAGTAATGTCCCAAATTAACGAGGAGATTTTCTTAACCTCCATTTTGGCTGAATTTTTAGAGAATGCAAAAATATCCCATGGAAGTCGTAGTTATGTTGTTTACCTATCCAACGAATTGTCACACGCTAAGATTCAATGCAAATCGGCCACATTATGGCCTTCCTACTAAAAAAGGGTCGAAAACGAGTAATGTCCCAAATTAACGAGGATATTTTCTTAACCCCCATTTTGGCTGAATTTTTAGAGAATGCAAAAATATCCCATGGAAGTCATAGTTATGTTGTTTACCTATCCAACGAATTGTCACACGCTAAGATTCAATGCAAATCGGCCACATTATGGCCTTCCTAGTAAAAAAGGGTCGAAAACGAGTAATGTCCCAAATTTACGAGGAGATTTTCTTAACCTCCATTTTGGCTGAATTTTTAGAGAATGCAAAAATATCCCATGGAAGTCGTAGTTATGTTGTTTACCTATCCAACGAATTGTCCCATGCTAAGATTCAATACAAACCGGCCACTTTATGGCCTTCCTTATAAAAAAGGGTCGAAAACGAGTAATGTCCTAAATTAACGAGGGGATTTTCTTAACCTCCATTTTGGCTGAATTTTTAGAGAATGCAAAAATATCCCATGGAAGTCGTAGTTATGTTGTTTACCTATCCAACGAATTGTCCCATGCTAAGATTCAATACAAACCGGCCACTTTATGGCCTTCCTTATAAAAAAGGGTCGAAAACGAGTAATGTCCCAAATTAACGAGGATATTTTCTTAACCCCCATTTTGGCTGAATTTTTAGAGAATGCAAAAATATCCCATGCAAGTCGTAGTTATGTTGTTTACCTATCCAACGTATTGTCACAAGCTAAGATTCAATGCAAATCGGCCACATTATGGCCTTCCTACTAAAAAAGGGTCGAAAACGAGTAATGTCCCAAATTAACGAGGATATTTTCTTAACCCTCATTTTGGCTGAATTTTTAGAGAATGCAAAAATATCCCATGGAAGTCATAGTTATGTTGTTTACCTATCCAACGAATTGTCACACGCTAAGATTCAATGCAAATCGGCCACATTATGGCCTTCCTAGTAAAAAAGGGTCGAAAACGAGTAATGTCCCAAATTAACGAGGAGATTTTCTTAACCTCCATTTTGGCTGAATTTTTAGAGAATGCAAAAATATCCCATGGAAGTCGTAGTTATGTTGTTTACCTATCCAACGAATTGTCCCATGCTAAGATTCAATACAAACCGGCCACTTTATGGCCTTCCTTATAAAAAAGGGTCGAAAACGAGTAATGTCCCAAATTAACGAGGATATTTTCTTAACCCCCATTTTGGCTGAATTTTTAGAGAATGCAAAAATATCCCATGGAAGTCGTAGTTATGTTGTTTACCTATCCAACGTATTGTCACAAGCTAAGATTCAATGCAAATCGGCCACATTATGGCCTTCCTACTAAAAAAGGGTCGAAAACGAGTAATGTCCCAAATTAACGAGGATATTTTCTTAACCCCCATTTTGGCTGAATTTTTAGAGAATGCAAAAATATCCCATGGAAGTCATAGTTATGTTGTTTACCTATCCAACGAATTGTCACACGCTAAGATTCAATGCAAATCGGCCACATTATGGCCTTCCTAGTAAAAAAGGGTCGAAAACGAGTAATGTCCCAAATTTACGAGGAGATTTTCTTAACCTCCATTTTGGCTGAATTTTTAGAGAATGCAAAAATATCCCATGGAAGTCGTAGTTATGTTGTTTACCTATCCAACGAATTGTCCCATGCTAAGATTCAATACAAACCGGCCACTTTATGGCCTTCCTTATAAAAAAGGGTCGAAAACGAGTAATGTCCTAAATTAACGAGGGGATTTTCTTAACCTCCATTTTGGCTGAATTTTTAGAGAATGCAAAAAATATCCCATGGAAGTCGTAGTTATGTTGTTTACCTATCCAACGAATTGTCCCATGCTAAGATTCAATACAAACCGGCCACTTTATGGCCTTCCTTATAAAAAAGGGTCGAAAACGAGTAATGTCCCAAATTAACGAGGATATTTTCTTAACCCCCATTTTGGCTGAATTTTTAGAGAATGCAAAAATATCCCATGGAAGTCGTAGTTATGTTGTTTACCTATCCAACGTATTGTCACAAGCTAAGATTCAATGCAAATCGGCCACATTATGGCCTTCCTACTAAAAAAGGGTCGAAAACGAGTAATGTCCCAAATTAACGAGGATATTTTCTTAACCCCCATTTTGGCTGAATTTTTAGAGAATGCAAAAATATCCCATGGAAGTCATAGTTATGTTGTTTACCTATCCAACGAATTGTCACACGCTAAGATTCAATGCAAATCGGCCACATTATGGCCTTCCTAGTAAAAAAGGGTCGAAAACGAGTAATGTCCCAAATTAACGAGGAGATTTTCTTAACCTCCATTTTGGCTGAATTTTTAGAGAATGCAAAAATATCCCATGGAAGTCGTAGTTATGTTGTTTACCTATCCAACGAATTGTCCCATGCTAAGATTCAATACAAACCGGCCACTTTATGGCCTTCCTTATAAAAAAGGGTCGAAAACGAGTAATGTCCCAAATTAACGAGGATATTTTTTTAACCCCCATTTTGGCTGAATTTTTAGAGAATGCAAAAATATCCCATGGAAGTCGTAGTTATGTTGTTTACCTATCCAACGTATTGTCACAAGCTAAGATTCAATGCAAATCGGCCACATTATGGCCTTCCTACTAAAAAAGGGTCGAAAACGAGTAATGTCCCAAATTAACGAGGATATTTTCTTAACCCCCATTTTGGCTGAATTTTTAGAGAATGCAAAAATATCCCATGGAAGTCATAGTTATGTTGTTTACCTATCCAACGAATTGTCACACGCTAAGATTCAATGCAAATCGGCCACATTATGGCCTTCCTAGTAAAAAAGGGTCGAAAACGAGTAATGTCCCAAATTTACGAGGAGATTTTCTTAACCTCCATTTTGGCTGAATTTTTAGAGAATGCAAAAATATCCCATGGAAGTCGTAGTTATGTTGTTTACCTATCCAACGAATTGTCCCATGCTAAGATTCAATACAAACCGGCCACTTTATGGCCTTCCTTATAAAAAAGGGTCGAAAACGAGTAATGTCCTAAATTAACGAGGGGATTTTCTTAACCTCCATTTTGGCTGAATTTTTAGAGAATGCAAAAAATATCCCATGGAAGTCGTAGTTATGTTGTTTACCTATCCAACGAATTGTCCCATGCTAAGATTCAATACAAACCGGCCACTTTATGGCCTTCCTTATAAAAAAGGGTCGAAAACGAGTAATGTCCCAAATTAACGAGGATATTTTCTTAACCCCCATTTTGGCTGAATTTTTAGAGAATGCAAAAATATCCCATGGAAGTCGTAGTTATGTTGTTTACCTATCCAACGTATTGTCACAAGCTAAGATTCAATGCAAATCGGCCACATTATGGCCTTCCTACTAAAAAAGGGTCGAAAACGAGTAATGTCCCAAATTAACGAGGATATTTTCTTAACCCCCATTTTGGCTGAATTTTTAGAGAATGCAAAAATATCCCATGGAAGTCATAGTTATGTTGTTTACCTATCCAACGAATTGTCACACGCTAAGATTCAATGCAAATCGGCCACATTATGGCCTTCCTAGTAAAAAAGGGTCGAAAACGAGTAATGTCCCAAATTAACGAGGAGATTTTCTTAACCTCCATTTTGGCTGAATTTTTAGAGAATGCAAAAATATCCCATGGAAGTCGTAGTTATGTTGTTTACCTATCCAACGAATTGTCCCATGCTAAGATTCAATACAAACCGGCCACTTTATGGCCTTCCTTATAAAAAAGGGTCGAAAACGAGTAATGTCCCAAATTAACGAGGATATTTTCTTAACCCCCATTTTGGCTGAATTTTTAGAGAATGCAAAAATATCCCATGGAAGTCGTAGTTATGTTGTTTACCTATCCAACGTATTGTCACAAGCTAAGATTCAATGCAAATCGGCCACATTATGGCCTTCCTACTAAAAAAGGGTCGAAAACGAGTAATGTCCCAAATTAACGAGGATATTTTCTTAACCCCCATTTTGGCTGAATTTTTAGAGAATGCAAAAATATCCCATGGAAGTCATAGTTATGTTGTTTACCTATCCAACGAATTGTCACACGCTAAGATTCAATGCAAATCGGCCACATTATGGCCTTCCTAGTAAAAAAGGGTCGAAAACGAGTAATGTCCCAAATTAACGAGGAGATTTTCTTAACCTCCATTTTGGCTGAATTTTTAGAGAATGCAAAAATATCCCATGGAAGTCGTAGTTATGTTGTTTACCTATCCAACGAATTGTCCCATGCTAAGATTCAATACAAACCGGCCACTTTATGGCCTTCCTTATAAAAAAGGGTCGAAAACGAGTAATGTCCCAAATTAACGAGGATATTTTCTTAACCCCCATTTTGGCTGAATTTTTAGAGAATGCAAAAATATCCCATGGAAGTCGTAGTTATGTTGTTTACCTATCCAACGTATTGTCACAAGCTAAGATTCAATGCAAATCGGCCACATTATGGCCTTCCTACTAAAAAAGGGTCGAAAACGAGTAATGTCCCAAATTAACGAGGATATTTTCTTAACCCCCATTTTGGCTGAATTTTTAGAGAATGCAAAAATATCCCATGGAAGTCATAGTTATGTTGTTTACCTATCCAATGAATTGTCACACGCTAAGATTCAATGCAAATCGGCCACATTATGGCCTTCCTAGTAAAAAAGGGTCGAAAACGAGTAATGTCCCAAATTAACGAGGAGATTTTCTTAACCTCCATTTTGGCTGAATTTTTAGAGAATGCAAAAATATCCCATGGAAGTCGTAGTTATGTTGTTTACCTATCCAACGAATTGTCCCATGCTAAGATTCAATACAAACCGGCCACTTTATGGCCTTCCTTATAAAAAAGGGTCGAAAACGAGTAATGTCCCAAATTAACGAGGATATTTTCTTAACCCCCATTTTGGCTGAATTTTTAGAGAATGCAAAAATATCCCATGGAAGTCGTAGTTATGTTGTTTACCTAACCAACGAATTGTCACACGCTAAGATTCAATGCAAATCGGCCACATTATGGCCTTCCTACTAAAAAAGGGTCGAAAACGAGTAATGTCCCAAATTAACGAGGATATTTTCTTAACCCCCATTTTGGCTGAATTTTTAGAGAATGCAAAAATATCCCATGGAAGTCATAGTTATGTTGTTTACCTATCCAACGAATTGTCACACGCTAAGATTCAATGCAAATCGGCCACATTATAGCCTTCCTAGTAAAAAAGGGTCGAAAACGAGTAATGTCCCAAATTTACGAGGAGATTTTCTTAACCTCCATTTTGGCTGAATTTTTAGAGAATGCAAAAATATCCCATGGAAGTCGTAGTTATGTTGTTTACCTATCCAACGAATTGTCCCATGCTAAGATTCAATACAAACCGGCCACTTTATGGCCTTCCTTATAAAAAAGGGTCGAAAACGAGTAATGTCCTAAATTAACGAGGGGATTTTCTTAACCTCCATTTTGGCTGAATTTTTAGAGAATGCAAAAATATCCCATGGAAGTCGTAGTTATGTTGTTTACCTATCCAACGAATTGTCCCATGCTAAGATTCAATACAAACCGGCCACTTTATGGCCTTCCTTATAAAAAAGGGTCGAAAACGAGTAATGTCCCAAACTAACGAGGATATTTTCTTAACCCCCATTTTGGCTGAATTTTTAGAGAATGCAAAAATATCCCATGGAAGTCGTAGTTATGTTGTTTACCTATCCAACGAATTGTCACACGCTAAGATTCAATGCAAATCGGCCACATTATGGCCTTCCTACTAAAAAAGGGTCGAAAACGAGTAATGTCCCAAATTAACGAGGATATTTTCTTAACCCCCATTTTGGCTGAATTTTTAGAGAATGCAAAAATATCCCATGGAAGTCATAGTTATGTTGTTTACCTATCCAACGAATTGTCACACGCTAAGATTCAATGCAAATCGGCCACATTATGGCCTTCCTAGTAAAAAAGGGTCGAAAACGAGTAATGTCCCAAATTTACGAGGAGATTTTCTTAACCTCCATTTTGGCTGAATTTTTAGAGAATGCAAAAATATCCCATGGAAGTCGTAGTTATGTTGTTTACCTATCCAACGAATTGTCCCATGCTAAGATTCAATACAAACCGGCCACTTTATGGCCTTCCTTATAAAAAAGGGTCGAAAACGAGTAATGTCCTAAATTAACGAGGGGATTTTCTTAACCTCCATTTTGGCTGAATTTTTAGAGAATGCAAAAATATCCCATGGAAGTCGTAGTTATGTTGTTTACCTATCCAACGAATTGTCCCATGCTAAGATTCAATACAAACCGGCCACTTTATGGCCTTCCTTATAAAAAAGGGTCGAAAACGAGTAATGTCCCAAATTAACGAGGATATTTTCTTAACCCCCATTTTGGCTGAATTTTTAGAGAATGCAAAAATATCCCATGGAAGTCGTAGTTATGTTGTTTACCTATCCAACGAATTGTCACACGCTAAGATTCAATGCAAATCGGCCACATTATGGCCTTCCTACTAAAAAAGGGTCGAAAACGAGTAATGTCCCAAATTAACGAGGATATTTTCTTAACCCCCATTTTGGCTGAATTTTTAGAGAATGCAAAAATATCCCATGGAAGTCATAGTTATGTTGTTTACCTATCCAACGAATTGTCACACGCTAAGATTCAATGCAAATCTGCCACATTATGGCCTTCCTAGTAAAAAAGGGTCGAAAACGAGTAATGTCCCAAATTTACGAGGAGATTTTCTTAACCTCCATTTTGGCTGAATTTTTAGAGAATGCAAAAATATCCCATGGAAGTCGTAGTTATGTTGTTTACCTATCCAACGAATTGTCCCATGCTAAGATTCAATACAAACCGGCCACTTTATGGCTTTCCTTATAAAAAAGGGTCGAAAACGAGTAATGTCCTAAATTAACGAGGGGATTTTCTTAACCTCCATTTTGGCTGAATTTTTAGAGAATGCAAAAATATCCCATGGAAGTCGTAGTTATGTTGTTTACCTATCCAACGAATTGTCCCATGCTAAGATTCAATACAAACCGGCCACTTTATGGCCTTCCTTATAAAAAAGGGTCGAAAACGAGTAATGTCCCAAATTAACGAGGATATTTTCTTAACCCCCATTTTGGCTGAATTTTTAGAGAATGCAAAAATATCCCATGGAAGTCGTAGTTATGTTGTTTACCTATCCAACGAATTGTCACACGCTAAGATTCAATGCAAATCGGCCACATTATGGCCTTCCTACTAAAAAAGGGTCGAAAACGAGTAATGTCCCAAATTAACGAGGATATTTTCTTAACCCCCATTTTGGCTGAATTTTTAGAGAATGCAAAAATATCCCATGGAAGTCATAGTTATGTTGTTTACCTATCCAACGAATTGTCACACGCTAAGATTCAATGCAAATCGGCCACATTATGGCCTTCCTAGTAAAAAAGGGTCGAAAACGAGTAATGTCCCAAATTTACGAGGAGATTTTCTTAACCTCCATTTTGGCTGAATTTTTAGAGAATGCAAAAATATCCCATGGAAGTCGTAGTTATGTTGTTTACCTATCCAACGAATTGTCCCATGCTAAGATTCAATACAAACCGGCCACTTTATGGCCTTCCTTATAAAAAAGGGTCGAAAACGAGTAATGTCCTAAATTAACGAGGGGATTTTCTTAACCTCCATTTTGGCTGAATTTTTAGAGAATGCAAAAATATCCCATGGAAGTCGTAGTTATGTTGTTTACCTATCCAACGAATTGTCCCATGCTAAGATTCAATACAAACCGGCCACTTTATGGCCTTCCTTATAAAAAAGGGTCGAAAACGAGTAATGTCCCAAATTAACGAGGATATTTTCTTAACCCCCATTTTGGCTGAATTTTTAGAGAATGCAAAAATATCCCATGGAAGTCGTAGTTATGTTGTTTACCTATCCAACGAATTGTCACACGCTAAGATTCAATGCAAATCGGCCACATTATGGCCTTCCTACTAAAAAAGGGTCGAAAACGAGTAATGTCCCAAATTAACGAGGATATTTTCTTAACCCCCATTTTGGCTGAATTTTTAGAGAATGCAAAAATATCCCATGGAAGTCATAGTTATGTTGTTTACCTATCCAACGAATTGTCACAAGCTAAGATTCAATGCAAATCGGCCACATTATGGCCTTCCTAGTAAAAAAGGGTCGAAAACGAGTAATGTCCCAAATTTACGAGGAGATTTTCTTAACCTCCATTTTGGCTGAATTTTTAGAGAATGCAAAAATATCCCATGGAAGTCGTAGTTATGTTGTTTACCTATCCAACGAATTGTCCCATGCTAAGATTCAATACAAACCGGCCACTTTATGGCCTTCCTTATAAAAAAGGGTCGAAAACGAGTAATGTCCTAAATTAACGAGGGGATTTTCTTAACCTCCATTTTGGCTGAATTTTTAGAGAATGCAAAAATATCCCATGGAAGTCGTAGTTATGTTGTTTACCTATCCAACGAATTGTCCCATGCTAAGATTCAATACAAACCGGCCACTTTATGGCCTTCCTTATAAAAAAGGGTCGAAAACGAGTAATGTCCCAAATTAACGAGGATATTTTCTTAACCCCCATTTTGGCTGAATTTTTAGAGAATGCAAAAATATCCCATGGAAGTCGTAGTTATGTTGTTAACCTATCCAACGAATTGTCACACGCTAAGATTCAATGCAAATCGGCCACATTATGGCCTTCCTACTAAAAAAGGGTCGAAAACGAGTAAAGTCCCAAATTAACGAGGATATTTTCTTAACCCCCATTTTGGCTGAATTTTTAGAGAATGCAAAAATATCCCATGGAAGTCATAGTTATGTTGTTTACCTATCCAACGAATTGTCACACGCTAAGATTCAATGCAAATCGGCCACATTATGGCCTTCCTAGTAAAAAAGGGTCGAAAACGAGTAATGTCCCAAATTAACGAGGATATTTTCTTAACCCCCATTTTGGCTGAATTTTTAGAGAATGCAAAAATATCCCATGGAAGTCATAGTTATGTTGTTTACCTATCCAACGAATTGTCACACGCTAAGATTCAATGCAAATCAGCCACATTATGGCCTTCCTACTAAAAAAGGGTCGAAAACGAGTAATGTCCCAAATTAACGAGGATATTTTCTTAACCCCCATTTTGGCTGAATTTTTGGAGAATGCAAAAATATCCCATGGAAGTCATAGTTATGTTGTTTACCTATCCAACGAATTGTCACACGCTAAGATTCAATGCAAATCGGCCACATTATGGCCTTCCTACTAAAAAAGGGTCGAAAACGAGTAATGTCCCAAATTAACGAGGATATTTTCTTAACCCCCATTTTGGCTGAATTTTTAGAGAATGCAAAAATATCCCATGGAAGTCATAGTTATGTTGTTTACCTATCCAACGAATTGTCACACGCTAAGATTCAATGCAAATCGGCCACATTATGGCCTTCCTAGTAAAAAAGGGTCGAAAACGAGTAATGTCCCAAATTAACGAGGAGATTTTCTTAACCTCCATTTTGGCTGAATTTTTAGAGAATGCAAAAATATCCCATGGAAGTCGTAGTTATGTTGTTTACCTATCCAACGAATTGTTACACGCTAAGATTCAATGCAAATCGGCCACATTATGGCCTTCCTACTAAAAAAGGGTCGAAAACGAGTAATGTCCCAAATTAACGAGGATATTTTCTTAACCCCCATTTTGGCTGAATTTTTAGAGAATGCAAAAATATCCCATGGAAGTCATAGTTATGTTGTTTACCTATCCAACGAATTGTCACACGCTAAGATTCAATGCAAATCGGCCACATTATGGCCTTCCTAGTAAAAAAGGGTCGAAAACGAGTAATGTCCCAAATTTACGAGGAGATTTTCTTAACCTCCATTTTGGCTGAATTTTTAGAGAATGCAAAAATATCCCATGGAAGTCGTAGTTATGTTGTTTACCTATCCAACGAATTGTCCCATGCTAAGATTCAATACAAACCGGCCACTTTATGGCCTTCCTTATAAAAAAGGGTCGAAAACGAGTAATGTCCTAAATTAACGAGGGGATTTTCTTAACCTCCATTTTGGCTGAATTTTTAGAGAATGCAAAAATATCCCATGGAAGTCGTAGTTATGTTGTTTACCTATCCAACGAATTGTCCCATGCTAAGATTCAATACAAACCGGCCACTTTATGGCCTTCCTTATAAAAAAGGGTCGAAAACGAGTAATGTCCCAAATTAACGAGGATATTTTCTTAACCCCCATTTTGGCTGAATTTTTAGAGAATGCAAAAATATCCCATGGAAGTCGTAGTTATGTTGTTTACCTATCCAACGAATTGTCACAAGCTAAGATTCAATGCAAATCGGCCACATTATGGCCTTCCTACTAAAAAAGGGTCGAAAACGAGTAATGTCCCAAATTAACGAGGATATTTTCTTAACCCCCATTTTGGCTGAATTTTTAGAGAATGCAAAAATATCCCATGGAAGTCATAGTTATGTTGTTTACCTATCCAACGAATTGTCACACGCTAAGATTCAATGCAAGTCGGCCACATTATGGCCTTCCTAGTAAAAAAGGGTCGAAAACGAGTAATGTCCCAAATTAACGAGGAGATTTTCTTAACCTCCATTTTGGCTGAATTTTTAGAGAATGCAAAAATATCCCATGGAAGTCGTAGTTATGTTGTTTACCTATCCAACGAATTGTCCCATGCTAAGATTCAATACAAACCGGCCACTTTATGGCCTTCCTTATAAAAAAGGGTCGAAAACGAGTAATGTCCCAAATTAACGAGGATATTTTCTTAACCCCCATTTTGGCTGAATTTTTAGAGAATGCAAAAATATCCCATGGAAGTCGTAGTTATGTTGTTTACCTATCCAACGAATTGTCACACGCTAAGATTCAATGCAAATCGGCCACATTATGGCCTTCCTACTAAAAAAGGGTCGAAAACGAGTAATGTCCCAAATTAACGAGGATATTTTCTTAACCCCCATTTTGGCTGAATTTTTAGAGAATGCAAAAATATCCCATGGAAGTCATAGTTATGTTGTTTACCTATCCAACGAATTGTCACACGCTAAGATTCAATGCAAATCGGCCACATTATGGCCTTCCTAGTAAAAAAGGGTCGAAAACGAGTAATGTCCCAAATTTACGAGGAGATTTTCTTAACCTCCATTTTGGCTGAATTTTTAGAGAATGCAAAAATATCCCATGGAAGTCGTAGTTATGTTGTTTACCTATCCAACGAATTGTCCCATGCTAAGATTCAATACAAACCGGCCACTTTATGGCCTTCCTTATAAAAAAGGGTCGAAAACGAGTAATGTCCTAAATTAACGAGGGGATTTTCTTAACCTCCATTTTGGCTGAATTTTTAGAGAATGCAAAAATATCCCATGGAAGTCGTAGTTATGTTGTTTACCTATCCAACGAATTGTCCCATGCTAAGATTCAATACAAACCGGCCACTTTATGGCCTTCCTTATAAAAAAGGGTCGAAAACGAGTAATGTCCCAAATTAACGAGGATATTTTCTTAACCCCCATTTTGGCTGAATTTTTAGAGAATGCAAAAATATCCCATGGAAGTCGTAGTTATGTTGTTTACCTATCCAACGAATTGTCACACGCTAAGATTCAATGCAAATCGGCCACATTATGGCCTTCCTACTAAAAAAGGGTCGAAAACGAGTAATGTCCCAAATTAACGAGGATATTTTCTTAACCCCCATTTTGGCTGAATTTTTAGAGAATGCAAAAATATCACATGGAAGTCAGAGTTATGTTCTTTACCTATCCAACGAATTGTCACACGCTAAGATTCAATGCAAATCGGCCACATTATGGCCTTCCTAGTAAAAAAGGGTCGAAAACGAGTAATGTCCCAAATTAACGAGGAGATTTTCTTAACCTCCATTTTGGCTGAATTTTTAGAGAATGCAAAAATATCCCATGGAAGTCGTAGTTATGTTGTTTACCTATCCAACGAATTGTCCCATGCTAAGATTCAATACAAACCGGCCACTTTATGGCCTTCCTTATAAAAAAGGGTCGAAAACGAGTAATGTCCCAAATTAACGAGGATATTTTCTTAACCCCCATTTTGGCTGAATTTTTAGAGAATGCAAAAATATCCCATGGAAGTCGTAGTTATGTTGTTTACCTATCCAACGAATTGTCACACGCTAAGATTCAATGCAAATCGGCCACATTATGGCCTTCCTACTAAAAAAGGGTCGAAAACGAGTAATGTCCCAAATTAACGAGGATATTTTCTTAACCCCCATTTTGGCTGAATTTTTAGAGAATGCAAAAATATCCCATGGAAGTCATAGTTATGTTGTTTACCTATCTAACGAATTGTCACACGCTAAGATTCCATGCAAATCGGCCAAATTATGGCCTTCCTAGTAAAAAAGGGTCGAAAACGAGTAATGTCCCAAATTAACGAGGAGATTTTCTTAACCTCCATTTTGGCTGAATTTTTAAAAAATGCAAAAATATCCCATGGAAGACGTAGCTATGCTGTTTACCTATCCAACGAATTGTCCCATGCTAAGATTCAATACAAACCGGCCACTTTATGGCCTTCCTTATAAAAAAGGGTCGAAAACGAGTAATGTCCCAAATTAACGAGGAGATTTTCTTAACCTCCATTTTGGCTGAATTTTTAAAAAATGCAAAAATATCCCATGGAAGTCGTAGCAATGTTGTTTACCTATCCAACGAATTGTCCCATGCTAAGATTCAATACAAACCGGCCACTTTATGGCCTTCCTTATAAAAAAGGGTCGAAAACGAGTAATGTCCTAAATTAACGAGGGGATTTTCTTAACCTCCATTTTGGCTGAATTTTTAGAGAATGCAAAAATATCCCATGGAAGTCGTAGTTATGTTGTTTACCTATCCAACGAATTGTCCCATGCTAAGATTCAATACAAACCGGCCACTTTATGGCCTTCCTTATAAAAAAGGGTCGAAAACGAG
The DNA here is from genome assembly GCF_051527215.1 of Medicago sativa. Classification (NCBI taxonomy): domain Eukaryota; kingdom Viridiplantae; phylum Streptophyta; class Magnoliopsida; order Fabales; family Fabaceae; genus Medicago; species Medicago sativa. The sequence continues at coordinate 98,268,901 of NC_140754.1, read as the reverse complement.
TAATGTCCTAAATTAACGAGGGGATTTTCTTAACCTCCATTTTGGCTGAATTTTTAGAGAATGCAAAAATATCCCATGGAAGTCGTAGTTATGTTGTTTACCTATCCAACGAATTGTCCCATGCTAAGATTCAATACAAACCGGCCACTTTATGGCCTTCCTTATAAAAAAGGGTCGAAAACGAGTAATGTCCCAAATTAACGAGGATATTTTCTTAACCCCCATTTTGGCTGAATTTTTAGAGAATGCAAAAATATCCCATGGAAGTCGTAGTTATGTTGTTTACCTATCCAACGAATTGTCACACGCTAAGATTCAATGCAAATCGGCCACATTATGGCCTTCCTACTAAAAAAGGGTTGAAAACGAGTAATGTCCCAAATTAACGAGGATATTTTCTTAACCCCCATTTTGGCTGAATTTTTAGAGAATGCAAAAATATCCCATGGAAGTCAGAGTTATGTTGTTTACCTATCCAACGAATTGTCACACGCTAAGATTCAATGCAAATCGGCCACATTATGGCCTTCCTAGTAAAAAAGGGTCGAAAACGAGTAATGTCCCAAATTTACGAGGAGATTTTCTTAACCTCCATTTTGGCTGAATTTTTAAAAAATGCAAAAATATCCCATGGAAGTCGTAGTTATGTTGTTTACCTATCCAACGAATTGTCCCATGCTAAGATTCAATACAAACCGGCCACTTTATGGCCTTCCTTATAAAAAAGGGTCGAAAACGAGTAATGTCCTAAATTAACGAGGGGATTTTCTTAACCTCCATTTTGGCTGAATTTTTAGAGAATGCAAAAATATCCCATGGAAGTCGTAGTTATGTTGTTTACCTATCCAACGAATTGTCCCATGCTAAGATTCAATACAAACCGGCCACTTTATGGCCTTCCTTATAAAAAAGGGTCGAAAACGAGTAATGTCCCAAATTAACGAGGATATTTTCTTAACCCCCATTTTGGCTGAATTTTTAGAGAATGCAAAAATATCCCATGGAAGTCGTAGTTATGTTGTTTACCTATCCAACGAATTGTCACACGCTAAGATTCAATGCAAATCGGCCACATTATGGCCTTCCTACTAAAAAAGGGTCGAAAACGAGTAATGTCCCAAATTAACGAGGATATTTTCTTAACCCCCATTTTGGCTGAATTTTTAGAGAATGCAAAAATATCACATGGAAGTCAGAGTTATGTTGTTTACCTATCCAACGAATTGTCACACGCTAAGATTCAATGCAAATCGGCCACATTATGGCCTTCCTAGTAAAAAAGGGTCGAAAACGAGTAATGTCCCAAATTAACGAGGAGATTTTCTTAACCTCCATTTTGGCTGAATTTTTAGAGAATGCAAAAATATCCCATGGAAGTCGTAGTTATGTTGTTTACCTATCCAACGAATTGTCCCATGCTAAGATTCAATACAAACCGGCCACTTTATGGCCTTCCTTATAAAAAAGGGTCGAAAACGAGTAATGTCCCAAATTAACGAGGATATTTTCTTAACCCCCATTTTGGCTGAATTTTTAGAGAATGCAAAAATATCCCATGGAAGTCGTAGTTATGTTGTTTACCTATCCAACGAATTGTCACACGCTAAGATTCAATGCAAATCGGCCACATTATGGCCTTCCTACTAAAAAAGGGTCGAAAACGAGTAATGTCCCAAATTAACGAGGATATTTTCTTAACCCCCATTTTGGCTGAATTTTTAGAGAATGCAAAAATATCCCATGGAAGTCATAGTTATGTTGTTTACCTATCTAACGAATTGTCACACGCTAAGATTCAATGCAAATCGGCCAAATTATGGCCTTCCTAGTAAAAAAGGGTCGAAAACGAGTAATGTCCCAAATTAACGAGGAGATTTTCTTAACCTCCATTTTGGCTGAATTTTTAAAAAATGCAAAAATATCCCATGGAAGACGTAGCTATGTTGTTTACCTATCCAACGAATTGTCCCATGCTAAGATTCAATACAAACCGGCCACTTTATGGCCTTCCTTATAAAAAAGGGTCGAAAACGAGTAATGTCCCAAATTAACGAGGAGATTTTCTTAACCTCCATTTTGGCTGAATTTTTAAAAAATGCAAAAATATCCCATGGAAGTCGTAGCAATGTTGTTTACCTATCCAACGAATTGTCCCATGCTAAGATTCAATACAAACCGGCCACTTTATGGCCTTCCTTATAAAAAAGGGTCGAAAACGAGTAATGTCCTAAATTAACGAGGGGATTTTCTTAACCTCCATTTTGGCTGAATTTTTAGAGAATGCAAAAATATCCCATGGAAGTCGTAGTTATGTTGTTTACCTATCCAACGAATTGTCCCATGCTAAGATTCAATACAAACCGGCCACTTTATGGCCTTCCTTATAAAAAAGGGTCGAAAACGAGTAATGTCCTAAATTAACGAGGGGATTTTCTTAACCTCCATTTTGGCTGAATTTTTAGAGAATGCAAAAATATCCCATGGAAGTCGTAGTTATGTTGTTTACCTATCCAACGAATTGTCCCATGCTAAGATTCAATACAAACCGGCCACTTTATGGCCTTCCTTATAAAAAAGGGTCGAAAACGAGTAATGTCCCAAATTAACGAGGATATTTTCTTAACCCCCATTTTGGCTGAATTTTTAGAGAATGCAAAAATATCCCATGGAAGTCGTAGTTATGTTGTTTACCTATCCAACGAATTGTCACACGCTAAGATTCAATGCAAATCGGCCACATTATGGCCTTCCTACTAAAAAAGGGTTGAAAACGAGTAATGTCCCAAATTAACGAGGATATTTTCTTAACCCCCATTTTGGCTGAATTTTTAGAGAATGCAAAAATATCCCATGGAAGTCAGAGTTATGTTGTTTACCTATCCAACGAATTGTCACACGCTAAGATTCAATACAAATCGGCCACATTATGGCCTTCCTAGTAAAAAAGGGTCGAAAACGAGTAATGTCCCAAATTAACGAGGAGATTTTCTTAACCTCCATTTTGGCTGAATTTTTAAAAAATGCAAAAATATCCCATGGAAGACGTAGCTATGTTGTTTACCTATCCAACGAATTGTCCCATGCTAAGATTCAATACAAACCGGCCACTTTATGGCCTTCCTTATAAAAAAGGGTCGAAAACGAGTAATGTCCCAAATTAACGAGGAGATTTTCTTAATCTCCATTTTGGCTGAATTTTTAAAAAATGCAAAAATATCCCATGGAAGTCGTAGCAATGTTGTTTACCTATCCAACGAATTGTCCCATGCTAAGATTCAATACAAACCGGCCACTTTATGGCCTTCCTTATAAAAAAGGGTCGAAAACGAGTAATGTCCTAAATTAACGAGGGGATTTTCTTAACCTCCATTTTGGCTGAATTTTTAGAGAATGCAAAAATATCCCATGGAAGTCGTAGTTATGTTGTTTACCTATCCAACGAATTGTCCCATGCTAAGATTCAATACGAACCGGCCACTTTATGGCCTTCCTTATAAAAAAGGGTCGAAAACGAGTAATGTCCCAAATTAACGAGGATATTTTCTTAACCCCCATTTTGGCTGAATTTTTAGAGAATGCAAAAATATCCCATGGAAGTCGTAGTTATGTTGTTTACCTATCCAACGAATTGTCACACGCTAAGATTCAATGCAAATCGGCCACATTATGGCCTTCCTACTAAAAAAGGGTCGAAAACGAGTAATGTCCCAAATTAACGAGGATATTTTCTTAACCCCCATTTTGGCTGAATTTTTAGAGAATGCAAAAATATCCCATGGAAGTCAGAGTTATGTTGTTTACCTATCCAACGAATTGTCACACGCTAAGATTCAATGCAAATCGGCCACATTATGGCCTTCCTAGTAAAAAAGGGTCGAAAACGAGTAATGTCCCAAATTAACGAGGAGATTTTCTTAACCTCCATTTTGGCTGAATTTTTAGAGAATGCAAAAATATCCCATGGAAGTCAGAGTTATGTTGTTTACCTATCCAACGAATTGTCACACGCTAAGATTCAATGCAAATCGGCCACATTATGGCCTTCCTAGTAAAAAAGGGTCGAAAACGAGTAATGTCCCAAATTAACGAGGATATTTTCTTAACCCCCATTTTGGCTGAATTTTTAGAGAATGCAAAAATATCCCATGGAAGTCAGAGTTATGTTGTTTACCTATCCAACGAATTGTCACACGCTAAGATTCAATGCAAATCGGCCACATTATGGCCTTCCTAGTAAAAAAGGGTCGAAAACGAGTAATGTCCCAAATTAACGAGGAGATTTTCTTAACCTCCATTTTGGCTGAATTTTTAGAGAATGCAAAAATATCCCATGGAAGTCGTAGTTATGTTGTTTACCTATCCAACGAATTGTCCCATGCTAAGATTCAATACAAACCGGCCACTTTATGGCCTTCCTTATAAAAAAGGGTCGAAAACGAGTAATGTCCCAAATTAACGAGGATATTTTCTTAACCCCCATTTTGGCTGAATTTTTAGAGAATGCAAAAATATCCCATGGAAGTCATAGTTATGTTGTTTACCTATCTAACGAATTGTCACACGCTAAGATTCAATGCAAATCGGCCAAATTATGGCCTTCCTAGTAAAAAAGGGTCGAAAACGAGTAATGTCCCAAATTAACGAGGAGATTTTCTTAACCTCCATTTTGGCTGAATTTTTAAAAAATGCAAAAATATCCCATGGAAGACGTAGCTATGTTGTTTACCTATCCAACGAATTGTCCCATGCTAAGATTCAATACAAACCGGCCACTTTATGGCCTTCCTTATAAAAAAGGGTCGAAAACGAGTAATGTCCCAAATTAACGAGGAGATTTTCTTAACCTCCATTTTGGCTGAATTTTTAAAGAATGCAAAAATATCCCATGGAAGTCGTAGCAATGTTGTTTACCTATCCAACGAATTGTCCCATGCTAAGATTCAATACAAACCGGCCACTTTATGGCCTTCCTTATAAAAAAGGGTCGAAAACGAGTAATGTCCTAAATTAACGAGGGGATTTTCTTAACCTCCATTTTGGCTGAATTTTTAGAGAATGCAAAAATATCCCATGGAAGTCGTAGTTATGTGGTTTACCTATCCAACGAATTGTCCCATGCTAAGATTCGATACAAACCGGCCACTTTATGGCCTTCCTTATAAAAAAGGGTCGAAAACGAGTAATGTCCTAAATTAACGAGGGGATTTTCTTAACCTCCATTTTGGCTGAATTTTTAGAGAATGCAAAAATATCCCATGGAAGTCGTAGTTATGTTGTTTACCTATCCAACGAATTGTCCCATGCTAAGATTCAATACAAACCGGCCACTTTATGGCCTTCCTTATAAAAAAGGGTCGAAAACGAGTAATGTCCCAAATTAACGAGGATATTTTCTTAACCCCCATTTTGGCTGAATTTTTAGAGAATGCAAAAATATCCCATGGAAGTCGTAGTTATGTTGTTTACCTATCCAACGAATTGTCACACGCTAAGATTCAATGCAAATCGGCCACATTATGGCCTTCCTAGTAAAAAAGGGTCGAAAACGAGTAATGTCCCAAATTAACGAGGAGATTTTCTTAACCTCCATTTTGGCTGAATTTTTAGAGAATGCAAAAATATCCCATGGAAGTCGTAGTTATGTTGTTTACCTATCCAACGAATTGTCCCATGCTAAGATTCAATACAAACCGGCCACTTTATGGCCTTCCTTATAAAAAAGGGTCGAAAACGAGTAATGTCCCAAATTAACGAGGATATTTTCTTAACCCCCATTTTGGCTGAATTTTTAGAGAATGCAAAAATATCCCATGGAAGTCATAGTTATGTTGTTTACCTATCTAACGAATTGTCACACGCTAAGATTCAATGCAAATCGGCCAAATTATGGCCTTCCTAGTAAAAAAGGGTCGAAAACGAGTAATGTCCCAAATTAACGAGGAGATTTTCTTAACCTCCATTTTGGCTGAATTTTTAAAAAATGCAAAAATATCCCATGGAAGACGTAGCTATGTTGTTTACCTATCCAACGAATTGTCCCATGCTAAGATTCAATACAAACCGGCCACTTTATGGCCTTCCTTATAAAAAAGGGTCGAAAACGAGTAATGTCCCAAATTAACGAGGAGATTTTCTTAACCTCCATTTTGGCTGAATTTTTAAAGAATGCAAAAATATCCCATGGAAGTCGTAGCAATGTTGTTTACCTATCCAACGAATTGTCCCATGCTAAGATTCAATACAAACCGGCCACTTTATGGCCTTCCTTATAAAAAAGGGTCGAAAACGAGTAATGTCCTAAATTAACGAGGGGATTTTCTTAACCTCCATTTTGGCTGAATTTTTAGAGAATGCAAAAATATCCCATGGAAGTCGTAGTTATGTGGTTTACCTATCCAACGAATTGTCCCATGCTAAGATTCAATACAAACCGGCCACTTTATGGCCTTCCTTATAAAAAAGGGTCGAAAACGAGTAATGTCCTAAATTAACGAGGGGATTTTCTTAACCTCCATTTTGGCTGAATTTTTAGAGAATGCAAAAATATCCCATGGAAGTCGTAGTTATGTTGTTTACCTATCCAACGAATTGTCCCATGCTAAGATTCAATACAAACCGGCCACTTTATGGCCTTCCTTATAAAAAAGGGTCGAAAACGAGTAATGTCCCAAATTAACGAGGATATTTTCTTAACCCCCATTTTGGCTGAATTTTTAGAGAATGCAAAAATATCCCATGGAAGTCGTAGTTATGTTGTTTACCTATCCAACGAATTGTCACACGCTAAGATTCAATGCAAATCGGCCACATTATGGCCTTCCTACTAAAAAAGGGTCGAAAACGAGTAATGTCCCAAATTAACGAGGATATTTTCTTAACCCCCATTTTGGCTGAATTTTTAGAGAATGCAAAAATATCCCATGGAAGTCATAGTTATGTTGTTTACCTATCCAACGAATTGTCACACGCTAAGATTCAATGCAAATCGGCCACATTATGGCCTTCCTAGTAAAAAAGGGTCGAAAACGAGTAATGTCCCAAATTAACGAGGAGATTTTCTTAACCTCCATTTTGGCTGAATTTTTAGAGAATGCAAAAATATCCCATGGAAGTCGTAGTTATGTTGTTTACCTATCCAACGAATTGTCCCATGCTAAGATTCAATACAAACCGGCCACTTTATGGCCTTCCTTATAAAAAAGGGTCGAAAACGAGTAATGTCCCAAATTAACGAGGATATTTTCTTAACCCCCATTTTGGCTGAATTTTTAGAGAATGCAAAAATATCCCATGGAAGTCGTAGTTATGTTGTTTACCTATCCAACGAATTGTCACACGCTAAGATTCAATGCAAATCGGCCACATTATGGCCTTCCTACTAAAAAAGGGTCGAAAACGAGTAATGTCCCAAATTAACGAGGATATTTTCTTAACCCCCATTTTGGCTGAATTTTTAGAGAATGCAAAAATATCCCATGGAAGTCATAGTTATGTTGTTTACCTATCCAACGAATTGTCACACGCTAAGATTCAATGCAAATCGGCCACATTATGGCCTTCCTAGTAAAAAAGGGTCGAAAACGAGTAATGTCCCAAATTAACGAGGAGATTTTCTTAACCTCCATTTTGGCTGAATTTTTAGAGAATGCAAAAATATCCCATGGAAGTCGTAGTTATGTTGTTTACCTATCCAACGAATTGTCCCATGCTAAGATTCAATACAAACCGGCCACTTTATGGCCTTCCTTATAAAAAAGGGTCGAAAACGAGTAATGTCCCAAATTAACGAGGATATTTTCTTAACCCCCATTTTAGCTGAATTTTTAGAGAATGCAAAAATATCCCATGGAAGTCGTAGTTATGTTGTTTACCTATCCAACGAATTGTCACACGCTAAGATTCAATGCAAATCGGCCACATTATGGCCTTCCTACTAAAAAAGGGTCGAAAACGAGTAATGTCCCAAATTAACGAGGATATTTTCTTAACCCCCATTTTGGCTGAATTTTTAGAGAATGCAAAAATATCCCATGGAAGTCGTAGTTATGTTGTTTACCTATCCAACGAATTGTCACACGCTAAGATTCAATGCAAATCGGCCACATTATGGCCTTCCTACTAAAAAAGGGTCGAAAACGAGTAATGTCCCAAATTAACGAGGATATTTTCTTAACCCCCATTTTGGCTGAATTTTTAGAGAATGCAAAAATATCCCATGGAAGTCATAGTTATGTTGTTTACCTATCCAACGAATTGTCACACGCTAAGATTCAATGCAAATCGGCCACATTATGGCCTTCCTAGTAAAAAAGGGTCGAAAACGAGTAATGTCCCAAATTTACGAGGAGATTTTCTTAACCTCCATTTTGGCTGAATTTTTAGAGAATGCAAAAATATCCCATGGAAGTCGTAGTTATGTTGTTTACCTATCCAACGAATTGTCCCATGCTAAGATTCATTACAAACCGGCCACTTTATGGCCTTCCTTATAAAAAAGGGTCAAAAACGAGTAATGTCCTAAATTAACGAGGGGATTTTATTAACCTCCATTTTGGCTGAATTTTTAGAGAATGCAAAAATATCCCATGGAAGTCGTAGTTATGTTGTTTACCTATCCAACGAATTGTCCCATGCTAAGATTCAATACAAACCGGCCACTTTATGGCCTTCCTTATAAAAAAGGGTCGAAAACGAGTAATGTCACAAATTAACGAGGATATTTTCTTAACCCTCATTTTGGCTGAATTTTTAGAGAATGCAAAAATATCCCATGGAAGTCGTAGTTATGTTGTTTACCTATCCAACGAATTGTCACACGCTAAGATTCAATGCAAATCGGCCACATTATGGCCTTCCTACTAAAAAAGGGTCGAAAACGAGTAATGTCCCAAATTAACGAGGATATTTTCTTAACCCCCATTTTGGCTGAATTTTTAGAGAATGCAAAAATATCCCATGGAAGTCAGAGTTATGTTGTTTACCTATCCAACGAATTGTCACACGCTAAGATTCAATGCAAATCGGCCACATTATGGCCTTCCTAGTAAAAAAGGGTCGAAAACGAGTAATGTCCCAAATTAACGAGGATATTTTCTTAACCTCCATTTTGGCTGAATTTTTAGAGAATGCAAAAATATCCCATGGAAGTCGTAGTTATGTTGTTTACCTATCCAACGAATTGTCCCATGCTAAGATTCAATACAAACCGGCCACTTTATGGCCTTCCTTATAAAAAAGGGTCGAAAACGAGTAATGTCCCAAATTAACGAGGATATTTTCTTAACCCCCATTTTGGCTGAATTTTTAGAGAATGCAAAAATATCCCATGGAAGTCGTAGTTATGTTGTTTACCTATCCAACGAATTGTCACACGCTAAGATTCAATGCAAATCGGCCACATTATGGCCTTCCTACTAAAAAAGGGTCGAAAACGAGTAATGTCCCAAATTAACGAGGATATTTTCTTAACCCCCATTTTGGCTGAATTTTTAGAGAATGCAAAAATATCCCATGGAAGTCATAGTTATGTTGTTTACCTATCTAACGAATTGTCACACGCTAAGATTCAATGCAAATCGGCCACATTATGGCCTTCCTAGTAAAAAAGGGTCGAAAACGAGTAATGTCCCAAATTAACGAGGAGATTTTCTTAACCTCCATTTTGGCTGAATTTTTAAAAAATGCAAAAATATCCCATGGAAGACGTAGCTATGTTGTTTACCTATCCAACGAATTGTCCCATGCTAAGATTCATACAAACCGGCCACTTTATGGCCTTCCTTATAAAAAAGGGTCGAAAACGAGTAATGTCCCAAATTAACGAGGAGATTTTCTTAACCTCCATTTTGGCTGAATTTTTAAAAAATGCAAAAATATCCCATGGAAGTCGTAGCAATGTTGTTTACCTATCCAACGAATTGTCCCATGCTAAGATTCAATACAAACCGGCCACTTTATGGCCTTCCTTATAAAAAAGGGTCGAAAACGAGTAATGTCCTAAATTAACGAGGGGATTTTCTTAACCTCCATTTTGGCTGAATTTTTAGAGAATGCAAAAATATCCCATGGAAGTCGTAGTTATGTTGTTTATCTATCCAACGAATTGTCCCATGCTAAGATTCAATACAAACCGGCCACTTTATGGCCTTCCTTATAATAAAGGGTCGAAAACGAGTAATGTCCTAAATTAACGAAGGGATTTTCTTAACCTCCATTTTGGCTGAATTTTTAGAGAATGCAAAAATATCCCATGGAAGTCGTAGTTATGTTGTTTACCTATCCAACGAATTGTCACACGCTAAGATTCAATGCAAATCGGCCACATTATGGCCTTCCTACTAAAAAAGGGTCGAAAACGAGTAATGTCCCAAATTAACGAGGATATTTTCTTAACCCCCATTTTGGCTGAATTTTTAGAGAATGCAAAAATATCCCATGGAAGTCGTAGTTATGTTGGTTACCTATCCAACGAATTGTCACACGCTAAGATTCAATGCAAACCGGCCACATTATGGCCTTCCTACTAAAAAAGGGTCGAAAACGAGTAATGTCCCAAATTAACGAGGAGATTTTCTTAACCTCCATTTTGGCTGAATTTTTAAAAAATGCAAAAATATCCCATTGAAGTCGTAGCTATGTTGTTTACCTATCCAACGAATTGTCCCATGCTTAGATTCAATACAAACCGGCCACTTTATGGCCTTCCTTATAAAAAAGGGTCGAAAACGAGTAATGTCCTAAATTAACAAGGGGATTTTCTAAACCTCCATTTTGGCTGAATTTTTAGAGAATGCAAAAATATCCCATGGAAGCCGTAGTTATGTTGTTTACCTATCCAACGAATTGTCCCATGCTAAGATTCAATACAAACCGGCCAATTTATGGCCTTCCTTATAAAAAAGGGTCGAAAACGAGTAATGTCCTAAATTAACGAGGGGATTTTCTTAACCTCCATTTTGGCTGAATTTTTAGAGAATGCAAAAATATCCCATGGAAGTCGTAGTTATGTTGTTTACCTATACAACGAATTGTCACACGCTAAGATTCAATGCAAATCGGCCACATTATGGCCTTCCTACTAAAAAAGGGTCGAAAACGAGTAATGTCCCAAATTAACGAGGATATTTTCTTAACCCCCATTTTGGCTTAATTTTTAGAGAATGCAAAAATATCCCATGGAAGTCGTAGTTATGTTGTTTACCTATCCAACGAATTGTCACACGCTAAGATTCAATGCAAACCGGCCACATTATGGCCTTCCTACTAAAAAAGGGTCGAAAACGAGTAATGTCCCAAATTAACGAGGAGATTTCCTTAACCTCCATTTTGGCTGAATTTTTAAAAAATGCAATAATATCCCATGGAAGTCGTAGCTATGTTGTTTACCTATCCAACGAATTGTCCCATGCTAAGATTCAATACAAACCGGCCACTTTATGGCCTTCCTTATAAACAAGGGTCGAAAACGAGTAATGTCCCAAATTAACGAGGATATTTTCTTAACCCCCATTTTGGCTGAATTTTTAGAGAATGCAAAAATATCCCATGGAAGTCGTAGTTATGTTGTTTACCTATACAACGAATTGTCACACGCTAAGATTCAATGCAAATCGGCCACATTATGGCCTTCCTACTAAAAAAGGGTCGAAAACGAGTAATGTCCCAAATTAACGAGGATATTTTCTTAACCCCCATTTTGGCTGAATTTTTAGAGAATGCAAAATTATCCCATGGAAGTCGTAGTTATGTTGTTTACCTATCCAACGAATTGTCACACGCTAAGATTCAATGCAAACCGGCCACATTATGGCCTTCCTACTAAAAAAGGGTCGAAAACGAGTAATGTCCCAAATTAACGAGGAGATTTTCTTAACCTCCATTTTGGCTGAATTTTTAAAAAATGCAAAAATATCCCATTGATGTCGTAGCTATGTTGTTTACCTATCCAACGAATTGTCCCATGCTAAGATTCAATACAAACCGGCCACTTTATGGCCTTCCTTATAAAAAAGGGTCGAAAACGAGTAATGTCCTAAATTAACAAGGGGATTTTCTTAACCTCCATTTTGGCTGAATTTTTAGAGAATGCAAAAATATCCCATGGAAGTCGTAGTTATGTTGTTTACCTATCCAACGAATTGTCCCATGCTAAGATTCAATACAAACCGGCCAATTTATGGCCTTCCTTATAAAAAAGGGTCGAAAACGAGTAATGTCCTAAATTAACGAGGGGATTTTCTTAACCTCCATTTTGGCTGAATTTTTAGAGAATGCAAAAATATCCCATGGAAGTCGTAGGTATGTTGTTTACCTATACAACGAATTGTCACACGCTAAGATTCAACGCAAATCGGCCACATTATGGCCTTCCTACTAAAAAAGGGTCGAAAACGAGTAATGTCCCAAATTAACGAGGATATTTTCTTAACCCCCATTTTGGCTGAATTTTTAGAGAATGCAAAAATATCCCATGGAAGTCGTAGTTATGTTGTTTACCTATCCAACGAATTGTCACACGCTAAGATTCAATGCAAACCGGCCACATTATGGCCTTCCTACTAAAAAAGGGTCGAAAACGAGTAATGTCCCAAATTAACGAGGAGATTTTCTTAACCTCCATTTTGGCTGAATTTTTAAAAAATGCAATAATATCCCATGGAAGTCGTAGCTATGTTGTTTACCTATCCAACGAATTGTCCCATGCTAAGATTCAATACAAACCGGCCACTTTATGGCCTTCCTTATAAAAAAGGGTCGAAAACGAGTAATGTCCCAAATTAACAAGGATATTTTCTTAACCCCCATTTTGGTTGAATTTTTAGAGAATGCAAAAATATCCCATGGAAGTCGTAGTTATGTTGTTTACCTATACAACGAATTGTCACACGCTAAGATTCAATGCAAATCGGCCACATTATGGCCTTCCTACTAAAAAAGGGTCGAAAACGAGTAATGTCCCAAATTAACGAGGAGATTTTCTTAACCTCCATTTTGGCTGAATTTTTAAAAAATGCAATAATATCCCATGGAAGTCGTAGCTATGTTGTTTACCTATCCAACGAATTGTCCCATGCTAAGATTCAATACAAACCGGCCACTTTATGGCCTTCCTTATAAAAAAGGGTCGAAAACGAGTAATGTCCCAAATTAACAAGGATATTTTCTTAACCCCCATTTTGGTTGAATTTTTAGAGAATGCAAAAATATCCCATGGAAGTCGTAGTTATGTTGTTTACCTATACAACGAATTGTCACACGCTAAGATTCAATGCAAATCGGCCACATTATGGCCTTCCTACTAAAAAAGGGTCGAAAACGAGTAATGTCCCAAATTAACGAGGATATTTTCTTAACCCCCATTTTGGCTGAATTTTTAGAGAATGCAAAAATATCCCATGGAAGTCGTAGTTATGTTGTTTACCTATCCAACGAATTGTCACACGCTAAGATTCAATGCAAACCGGCCACATTATGGCCTTCCTACTAAAAAAGGGTCGAAAACGAGTAATGTCCCAAATTAACGAGGAGATTTTCTTAACCTCCATTTTGGCTGAATTTTTAAAAAATACAAAAATATCCCATGGAAGTCGTAGCTATGTTGTTTACCTATCCAACGAATTGTCCGATGCTAAGATTCAATACAAACCGGCCACTTTATGGCCTTCCTTATAAAAAAGGGTCGAAAACGAGTAATGTCCTAAATTAACGAGGATATTTTCTTAACCCCCATTTTGGCTGAATTTTTAGAGAATGCAAAAATATCCCATGGAAGTCGTAGTTATGTTGTTTATCTATCCAACGAATTGTCCCATGCTAAGATTCAATACAAACCGGCCACTTTATGGCCTTCCTTATAATAAAGGGTCGAAAACGAGTAATGTCCTAAATTAACGAGGGGATTTTCTTAACCTCCATTTTGGCTGAATTTTTAGAGAATGCAAAAATATCCCATGGAAGTCGTAGTTATGTTGTTTACCTATCCAACGAATTGTCACACGCTAAGATTCAATGCAAACCGGCCACATTATGGCCTTCCTACTAAAAAAGGGTCGAAAACGAGTAATGTCCCAAATTAACGAGGAGATTTCCTTAACCTCCATTTTGGCTGAATTTTTAAAAAATGCAATAATATCCCATGGAAGTCGTAGCTATGTTGTTTACCTATCCAACGAATTGTCCCATGCTAAGATTCAATACAAACCGGCCACTTTATGGCCTTCCTTATAAACAAGGGTCGAAAACGAGTAATGTCCCAAATTAACGAGGATATTTTCTTAACCCCCATTTTGGCTGAATTTTTAGAGAATGCAAAAATATCCCATGGAAGTCGTAGTTATGTTGTTTACCTATACAACGAATTGTCACACGCTAAGATTCAATGCAAATCGGCCACATTATGGCCTTCCTACTAAAAAAGGGTCGAAAACGAGTAATGTCCCAAATTAACGAGGATATTTTCTTAACCCCCATTTTGGCTGAATTTTTAAAAAATGCAATAATATCCCATGGAAGTCGTAGCTATGTTGTTTACCTATCCAACGAATTGTCCCATGCTAAGATTCAATACAAACCGGCCACTTTATGGCCTTCCTTATAATAAAGGGTCGAAAACGAGTAATGTCCTAAATTAACGAGGGGATTTTCTTAACCTCCATTTTGGCTGAATTTTTAGAGAATGCAAAAATATCCCATGGAAGTCGTAGTTATGTTGTTTACCTATCCAACGAATTGTCACACGCTAAGATTCAATGCAAACCGGCCACATTATGGCCTTCCTACTAAAAAAGGGTCGAAAACGAGTAATGTCCCAAATTAACGAGGAGATTTTCTTAACCTCCATTTTGGCTGAATTTTTAAAAAATGCAATAATATCCCATGGAAGTCGTAGCTATGTTGTTTACCTATCCAACGAATTGTCCCATGCTAAGATTCAATACAAACCGGCCACTTTATGGCCTTCCTTATAAAAAAGGGTCGAAAACGAGTAATGTCCCAAATTAACAAGGATATTTTCTTAACCCCCATTTTGGTTGAATTTTTAGAGAATGCAAAAATATCCCATGGAAGTCGTAGTTATGTTGTTTACCTATACAACGAATTGTCACACGCTAAGATTCAATGCAAATCGGCCACATTATGGCCTTCCTACTAAAAAAGGGTCGAAAACGAGTAATGTCCCAAATTAACGAGGAGATTTTCTTAACCTCCATTTTGGCTGAATTTTTAAAAAATGCAATAATATCCCATGGAAGTCGTAGCTATGTTGTTTACCTATCCAACGAATTGTCCCATGCTAAGATTCAATACAAACCGGCCACTTTATGGCCTTCCTTATAAAAAAGGGTCGAAAACGAGTAATGTCCCAAATTAACAAGGATATTTTCTTAACCCCCATTTTGGTTGAATTTTTAGAGAATGCAAAAATATCCCATGGAAGTCGTAGTTATGTTGTTTACCTATACAACGAATTGTCACACGCTAAGATTCAATGCAAATCGGCCACATTATGGCCTTCCTACTAAAAAAGGGTCGAAAACGAGTAATGTCCCAAATTAACGAGGATATTTTCTTAACCCCCATTTTGGCTGAATTTTTAGAGAATGCAAAAATATCCCATGGAAGTCGTAGTTATGTTGTTTACCTATCCAACGAATTGTCACACGCTAAGATTCAATGCAAACCGGCCACATTATGGCCTTCCTACTAAAAAAGGGTCGAAAACGAGTAATGTCCCAAATTAACGAGGAGATTTTCTTAACCTCCATTTTGGCTGAATTTTTAAAAAATACAAAAATATCCCATGGAAGTCGTAGCTATGTTGTTTACCTATCCAACGAATTGTCCGATGCTAAGATTCAATACAAACCGGCCACTTTATGGCCTTCCTTATAAAAAAGGGTCGAAAACGAGTAATGTCCTAAATTAACGAGGATATTTTCTTAACCCCCATTTTGGCTGAATTTTTAGAGAATGCAAAAATATCCCATGGAAGTCGTAGTTATGTTGTTTATCTATCCAACGAATTGTCCCATGCTAAGATTCAATACAAACCGGCCACTTTATGGCCTTCCTTATAATAAAGGGTCGAAAACGAGTAATGTCCTAAATTAACGAGGGGATTTTCTTAACCTCCATTTTGGCTGAATTTTTAGAGAATGCAAAAATATCCCATGGAAGTCGTAGTTATGTTGTTTACCTATCCAACGAATTGTCACACGCTAAGATTCAATGCAAACCGGCCACATTATGGCCTTCCTACTAAAAAAGGGTCGAAAACGAGTAATGTCCCAAATTAACGAGGAGATTTCCTTAACCTCCATTTTGGCTGAATTTTTAAAAAATGCAATAATATCCCATGGAAGTCGTAGCTATGTTGTTTACCTATCCAACGAATTGTCCCATGCTAAGATTCAATACAAACCGGCCACTTTATGGCCTTCCTTATAAACAAGGGTCGAAAACGAGTAATGTCCCAAATTAACGAGGATATTTTCTTAACCCCCATTTTGGCTGAATTTTTAGAGAATGCAAAAATATCCCATGGAAGTCGTAGTTATGTTGTTTACCTATACAACGAATTGTCACACGCTAAGATTCAATGCAAATCGGCCACATTATGGCCTTCCTACTAAAAAAGGGTCGAAAACGAGTAATGTCCCAAATTAACGAGGATATTTTCTTAACCCCCATTTTGGCTGAATTTTTAGAGAATGCAAAATTATCCCATGGAAGTCGTAGTTATGTTGTTTACCTATCCAACGAATTGTCACACGCTAAGATTCAATGCAAACCGGCCACATTATGGCCTTCCTACTAAAAAAGGGTCGAAAACGAGTAATGTCCCAAATTAACGAGGAGATTTTCTTAACCTCCATTTTGGCTGAATTTTTAAAAAATGCAAAAATATCCCATTGATGTCGTAGCTATGTTGTTTACCTATCCAACGAATTGTCCCATGCTAAGATTCAATACAAACCGGCCACTTTATGGCCTTCCTTATAAAAAAGGGTCGAAAACGAGTAATGTCCTAAATTAACAAGGGGATTTTCTTAACCTCCATTTTGGCTGAATTTTTAGAGAATGCAAAAATATCCCATGGAAGTCGTAGTTATGTTGTTTACCTATCCAACGAATTGTCCCATGCTAAGATTCAATACAAACCGGCCAATTTATGGCCTTCCTTATAAAAAAGGGTCGAAAACGAGTAATGTCCTAAATTAACGAGGGGATTTTCTTAACCTCCATTTTGGCTGAATTTTTAGAGAATGCAAAAATATCCCATGGAAGTCGTAGGTATGTTGTTTACCTATACAACGAATTGTCACACGCTAAGATTCAACGCAAATCGGCCACATTATGGCCTTCCTACTAAAAAAGGGTCGAAAACGAGTAATGTCCCAAATTAACGAGGATATTTTCTTAACCCCCATTTTGGCTGAATTTTTAGAGAATGCAAAAATATCCCATGGAAGTCGTAGTTATGTTGTTTACCTATCCAACGAATTGTCACACGCTAAGATTCAATGCAAACCGGCCACATTATGGCCTTCCTACTAAAAAAGGGTCGAAAACGAGTAATGTCCCAAATTAACGAGGAGATTTTCTTAACCTCCATTTTGGCTTAATTTTTAAAAAATGCAAAAATATCCCATTGATGTCGTAGCTATGTTGTTTACCTATCCAACGAATTGTCCCATGCTAAGATTCAATACAAACCGGCCACTTTATGGCCTTCCTTATAAAAAAGGGTCGAAAACGAGTAATGTCCTAAATTAACAAGGGGATTTTCTTAACCTCCATTTTGGCTGAATTTTTAGAGAATGCAAAAATATCCCATGGAAGTCGTAGTTATGTTGTTTACCTATACAACGAATTGTCACACGCTAAGATTCAACGCAAATCGGCCACATTATGGCCTTCCTACTAAAAAAGGGTCGAAAACGAGTAATGTCCCAAATTAACGAGGATATTTTCTTAACCCCCATTTTGGCTGAATTTTTAGAGAATGCAAAAATATCCCATGGAAGTCGTAGTTATGTTGTTTACCTATCCAACGAATTGTCACACGCTAAGATTCAATGCAAACCGGCCACATTATGGCCTTCCTACTAAAAAAGGGTCGAAAACGAGTAATGTCCCAAATTAACGAGGAGATTTTCTTAACCTCCATTTTGGCTGAATTTTTAAAAAATGCAATAATATCCCATGGAAGTCGTAGCTATGTTGTTTACCTATCCAACGAATTGTCCCATGCTAAGATTCAATACAAACCGGCCACTTTATGGCCTTCCTTATAAAAAAGGGTCGAAAACGAGTAATGTCCCAAATTAACGAGGATATTTTCTTAACCCCCATTTTGGTTGAATTTTTAGAGAATGCAAAAATATCCCATGGAAGTCGTAGTTATGTTGTTTACCTATACAACGAATTGTCACACGCTAAGATTCAATGCAAATCGGCCACATTATGGCCTTCCTACTAAAAAAGGGTCGAAAACGAGTAATGTCCCAAATTAACGAGGATATTTTCTTAACCCCCATTTTGGCTGAATTTTTAGAGAATGCAAAATTATCCCATGGAAGTCGTAGTTATGTTGTTTACCTATCCAACGAATTGTCACACGCTAAGATTCAATGCAAACCGGCCACATTATGGCCTTCCTACTAAAAAAGGGTCGAAAACGAGTAATGTCCCAAATTAACGAGGAGATTTTCTTAACCTCCATTTTGGCTGAATTTTTAAAAAATGCAAAAATATCCCATTGATGTCGTAGCTATGTTGTTTACCTATCCAACGAATTGTCCCATGCTAAGATTCAATACAAACCGGCCACTTTATGGCCTTCCTTATAAAAAAGGGTCGAAAACGAGTAATGTCCTAAATTAACAAGGGGATTTTCTTAACCTCCATTTTGGCTGAATTTTTAGAGAATGCAAAAATATCCCATGGAAGTCGTAGTTATGTTGTTTACCTATCCAACGAATTGTCCCATGCTAAGATTCAATACAAACCGGCCAATTTATGGCCTTCCTTATAAAAAAGGGTCGAAAACGAGTAATGTCCTAAATTAACGAGGGGATTTTCTTAACCTCCATTTTGGCTGAATTTTTAGAGAATGCAAAAATATCCCATGGAAGTCGTAGGTATGTTGTTTACCTATACAACGAATTGTCACACGCTAAGATTCAACGCAAATCGGCCACATTATGGCCTTCCTACTAAAAAAGGGTCGAAAACGAGTAATGTCCCAAATTAACGAGGATATTTTCTTAACCCCCATTTTGGCTGAATTTTTAGAGAATGCAAAAATATCCCATGGAAGTCGTAGTTATGTTGTTTACCTATCCAACGAATTGTCACACGCTAAGATTCAATGCAAACCGGCCACATTATGGCCTTCCTACTAAAAAAGGGTCGAAAACGAGTAATGTCCCAAATTAACGAGGAGATTTTCTTAACCTCCATTTTGGCTGAATTTTTAAAAAATGCAAAAATATCCCATTGATGTCGTAGCTATGTTGTTTACCTATCCAACGAATTGTCCCATGCTAAGATTCAATACAAACCGGCCACTTTATGGCCTTCCTTATAAAAAAGGGTCGAAAACGAGTAATGTCCTAAATTAACAAGGGGATTTTCTTAACCTCCATTTTGGCTGAATTTTTAGAGAATGCAAAAATATCCCATGGAAGTCGTAGTTATGTTGTTTACCTATACAACGAATTGTCACACGCTAAGATTCAACGCAAATCGGCCACATTATGGCCTTCCTACTAAAAAAGGGTCGAAAACGAGTAATGTCCCAAATTAACGAGGATATTTTCTTAACCCCCATTTTGGCTGAATTTTTAGAGAATGCAAAAATATCCCATGGAAGTCGTAGTTATGTTGTTTACCTATCCAACGAATTGTCACACGCTAAGATTCAATGCAAACCGGCCACATTATGGCCTTCCTACTAAAAAAGGGTCGAAAACGAGTAATGTCCCAAATTAACGAGGAGATTTTCTTAACCTCCATTTTGGCTGAATTTTTAAAAAATGCAATAATATCCCATGGAAGTCGTAGCTATGTTGTTTACCTATCCAACGAATTGTCCCATGCTAAGATTCAATACAAACCGGCCACTTTATGGCCTTCCTTATAAAAAAGGGTCGAAAACGAGTAATGTCCCAAATTAACGAGGATATTTTCTTAACCCCCATTTTGGTTGAATTTTTAGAGAATGCAAAAATATCCCATGGAAGTCGTAGTTATGTTGTTTACCTATACAACGAATTGTCACACGCTAAGATTCAATGCAAATCGGCCACATTATGGCCTTCCTACTAAAAAAGGGTCGAAAACGAGTAATGTCCCAAATTAACGAGGATATTTTCTTAACCCCCATTTTGGCTGAATTTTTAGAGAATGCAAAAATATCCCATGGAAGTCGTAGTTATGTTGTTTACCTATCCAACGAATTGTCACACGCTAAGATTCAATGCAAACCGGCCACATTATGGCCTTCCTACTAAAAAAGGGTCGAAAACGAGTAATGTCCCAAATTAACGAGGAGATTTTCTTAACCTCCATTTTGGCTGAATTTTTAAAAAATACAAAAATATCCCATGGAAGTCGTAGCTATGTTGTTTACCTATCCAACGAATTGTCCGATGCTAAGATTCAATACAAACCGGCCACTTTATGGCCTTCCTTATAAAAAAGGGTCGAAAACGAGTAATGTCCTAAATTAACGAGGATATTTTCTTAACCCCCATTTTGGCTGAATTTTTAGAGAATGCAAAAATATCCCATGGAAGTCGTAGTTATGTTGTTTATCTATCCAACGAATTGTCCCATGCTAAGATTCAATACAAACCGGCCAATTTATGGCCTTCCTTATAAAAAAGGGTCGAAAACGAGTAATGTCCTAAATTAACGAGGGGATTTTCTTAACCTCCATTTTGGCTGAATTTTTAGAGAATGCAAAAATATCCCATGGAAGTCGTAGGTATGTTGTTTACCTATACAACGAATTGTCACACGCTAAGATTCAACGCAAATCGGCCACATTATGGCCTTCCTACTAAAAAAGGGTCGAAAACGAGTAATGTCCCAAATTAACGAGGATATTTTCTTAACCCCCATTTTGGCTGAATTTTTAGAGAATGCAAAAATATCCCATGGAAGTCGTAGTTATGTTGTTTACCTATCCAACGAATTGTCACACGCTAAGATTCAATGCAAACCGGCCACATTATGGCCTTCCTACTAAAAAAGGGTCGAAAACGAGTAATGTCCCAAATTAACGAGGAGATTTTCTTAACCTCCATTTTGGCTGAATTTTTAAAAAATGCAAAAATATCCCATTGATGTCGTAGCTATGTTGTTTACCTATCCAACGAATTGTCCCATGCTAAGATTCAATACAAACCGGCCACTTTATGGCCTTCCTTATAAAAAAGGGTCGAAAACGAGTAATGTCCTAAATTAACAAGGGGATTTTCTTAACCTCCATTTTGGCTGAATTTTTAGAGAATGCAAAAATATCCCATGGAAGTCGTAGTTATGTTGTTTACCTATACAACGAATTGTCACACGCTAAGATTCAACGCAAATCGGCCACATTATGGCCTTCCTACTAAAAAAGGGTCGAAAACGAGTAATGTCCCAAATTAACGAGGATATTTTCTTAACCCCCATTTTGGCTGAATTTTTAGAGAATGCAAAAATATCCCATGGAAGTCGTAGTTATGTTGTTTACCTATCCAACGAATTGTCACACGCTAAGATTCAATGCAAACCGGCCACATTATGGCCTTCCTACTAAAAAAGGGTCGAAAACGAGTAATGTCCCAAATTAACGAGGAGATTTTCTTAACCTCCATTTTGGCTGAATTTTTAAAAAATGCAATAATATCCCATGGAAGTCGTAGCTATGTTGTTTACCTATCCAACGAATTGTCCCATGCTAAGATTCAATACAAACCGGCCACTTTATGGCCTTCCTTATAAAAAAGGGTCGAAAACGAGTAATGTCCCAAATTAACGAGGATATTTTCTTAACCCCCATTTTGGTTGAATTTTTAGAGAATGCAAAAATATCCCATGGAAGTCGTAGTTATGTTGTTTACCTATACAACGAATTGTCACACGCTAAGATTCAATGCAAATCGGCCACATTATGGCCTTCCTACTAAAAAAGGGTCGAAAACGAGTAATGTCCCAAATTAACGAGGATATTTTCTTAACCCCCATTTTGGCTGAATTTTTAGAGAATGCAAAAATATCCCATGGAAGTCGTAGTTATGTTGTTTACCTATCCAACGAATTGTCACACGCTAAGATTCAATGCAAACCGGCCACATTATGGCCTTCCTACTAAAAAAGGGTCGAAAACGAGTAATGTCCCAAATTAACGAGGAGATTTTCTTAACCTCCATTTTGGCTGAATTTTTAAAAAATACAAAAATATCCCATGGAAGTCGTAGCTATGTTGTTTACCTATCCAACGAATTGTCCGATGCTAAGATTCAATACAAACCGGCCACTTTATGGCCTTCCTTATAAAAAAGGGTCGAAAACGAGTAATGTCCTAAATTAACGAGGATATTTTCTTAACCCCCATTTTGGCTGAATTTTTAGAGAATGCAAAAATATCCCATGGAAGTCGTAGTTATGTTGTTTATCTATCCAACGAATTGTCCCATGCTAAGATTCAATACAAACCGGCCACTTTATGGCCTTCCTTATAATAAAGGGTCGAAAACGAGTAATGTCCTAAATTAACGAGGGGATTTTCTTAACCTCCATTTTGGCTGAATTTTTAGAGAATGCAAAAATATCCCATGGAAGTCGTAGTTATGTTGTTTACCTATCCAACGAATTGTCACACGCTAAGATTCAATGCAAATCGGCCACATTATGGCCTTCCTACTAAAAAAGGGTCGAAAACGAGTAATGTCCCAAATTAACGAGGATATTTTCTTAACCCCCATTTTGGCTGAATTTTTAGAGAATGCAAAAATATCCCATGGAAGTCGTAGTTATGTTGTTTACCTATCCAACGAATTGTCACACGCTAAGATTCAATGCAAACCGGCCACATTATGGCCTTCCTACTAAAAAAGGGTCGAAAACGAGTAATGTCCCAAATTAACGAGGAGATTTTCTTAACCTCCATTTTGGCTGAATTTTTAAAAAATGCAAAAATATCCCATTGAAGTCGTAGCTATGTTGTTTACCTATCCAACGAATTGTCCCATGCTAAGATTCAATACAAACCGGCCACTTTATGGCCTTCCTTATAAAAAAGGGTCGAAAACGAGTAATGTCCTAAATTAACAAGGGGATTTTCTTAACCTCCATTTTGGCTGAATTTTTAGAGAATGCAAAAATATCCCATGGAAGTCGTAGTTATGTTGTTTACCTATCCAACGAATTGTCCCATGCTAAGATTCAATACAAACCGGCCATTTTATGGCCTTCCTTATAAAAAAGGGTCGAAAACGAGTAATGTCCTAAATTAACGAGGGGATTTTCTTAACCTCCATTTTGGCTGAATTTTTAGAGAATGCAAAAATATCCCATGGAAGTCGTAGTTATGTTGTTTACCTATACAACGAATTGTCACACGCTAAGATTCAATGCAAATCGGCCACATTATGGCCTTCCTACTAAAAAAGGGTCGAAAACGTGTAATGTCCCAAATTAACGAGGATATTTTCTTAACCCCCATTTTGGCTGAATTTTTAGAGAATGCAAAAATATCCCATGGAAGTCGTAGTTATGTTGTTTACCTATCCAACGAATTGTCACACGCTAAGATTCAATGCAAACCGGCCACATTATGGCCTTCCTACTAAAAAAGGGTCGAAAACGAGTAATGTCCCAAATTAACGAGGAGATTTTCTTAACCTCCATTTTGGCTGAATTTTTAAAAAATGCAATAATATCCCATGGAAGTCGTAGCTATGTTGTTTACCTATCCAACGAATTGTCCCATGCTAAGATTCAATACAAACCGGCCACTTTATGGCCTTCCTTATAAAAAAGGGTCGAAAACGAGTAATGTCCTAAATTAACAAGGGGATTTTCTTAACCTCCATTTTGGCTGAATTTTTAGAGAATGCAAAAATATCCCATGGAAGTCGTAGTTATGTTGTTTACCTATCCAACGAATTGTCCCATGCTAAGATTCAATACAAACCGGCCAATTTATGGCCTTCCTTATAAAAAAGGGTCGAAAACGAGTAATGTCCTAAATTAACGAGGGGATTTTCTTAACCTCCATTTTGGCTGAATTTTTAGAGAATGCAAAAATATCCCATGGAAGTCGTAGGTATGTTGTTTACCTATACAACGAATTGTCACACGCTAAGATTCAACGCAAATCGGCCACATTATGGCCTTCCTACTAAAAAAGGGTCAAAAACGTGTAATGTCCCAAATTAACGAGGATATTTTCTTAACCCCCATTTTGGCTGAATTTTTAGAGAATGCAAAAATATCCCATGGAAGTCGTAGTTATGTTGTTTACCTATCCAACGGTCACACGCTAAGATTCAATGCAAATCGGCCACATTATGGCCTTCCTACTAAAAAAGGGTCGAAAACGAGTAATGTCCCAAATTAACGAGGAGATTTTCTTAACCTCCATTTTGGCTGAATTTTTAAAAAATGCAATAATATCCCATGGAAGTCGTAGCTATGTTGTTTACCTATCCAACGAATTGTCCCATGCTAAGATTCAATACAAACCGGCCACTTTATGGCCTTCCTTATAAAAAAGGGTCGAAAACGAGTAATGTCCCAAATTAACGAGGATATTTTCTTAACCCCCATTTTGGCTGAATTTTTAGAGAATGCAAAAATATCCCATGGAAGTCGTAGTTATGTTGTTTACCTATACAACGAATTGTCACACGCTAAGATTCAATGCAAATCGGCCACATTATGGCCTTCCTACTAAAAAAGGGTCGAAAACGAGTAATGTCCCAAATTAACGAGGATATTTTCTTAACCCCCATTTTGGCTGAATTTTTAGAGAATGCAAAAATATCCCATGGAAGTCGTAGTTATGTTGTTTACCTATCCAACGAATTGTCACACGCTAAGATTCAATGCAAACCGGCCACATTATGGCCTTCCTACTAAAAAAGGGTCGAAAACGAGTAATGTCCCAAATTAACGAGGAGATTTTCTTAACCTCCATTTTGGCTGAATTTTTAAAAAATACAAAAATATCCCATGGAAGTCGTAGCTATGTTGTTTACCTATCCAACGAATTGTCCGATGCTAAGATTCAATACAAACCGGCCACTTTATGGCCTTCCTTATAAAAAAGGGTCGAAAACGAGTAATGTCCTAAATTAACGAGGGGATTTTCTTAACCTCCATTTTGGCTGAATTTTTAGAGAATGCAAAAATATCCCATGGAAGTCGTAGTTATGTTGTTTACCTATCCAACGAATTGTCACTCGCTAAGATTCAATGCAAACCGGCCACATTATGGCCTTCCTACTAAAAAAGGGTCGAAAACGAGTAATGTCCCAAATTAACGAGGAGATTTTCTTAACCTCCATTTTGGCTGAATTTTTAAAAAGTGCAATAATATCCCATGGAAGTCGTAGCTATGTTGTTTACCTATCCAACGAATTGTCCGATGCTAAGATTCAATACAAACCGGCCACTTTATGGCCTTCCTTATAAAAAAGGGTCGAAAACGAGTAATGTCCTAAATTAACGAGGGGATTTTCTTAACCTCCATTTTGGCTGAATTTTTAGAGAATGCAAAAATATCCCATGGAAGTCGTAGTTATGTTGTTTACCTATACAACGAATTGTCACACGCTAAGATTCAACGCAAATCGGCCACATTATGGCCTTCCTACTAAAAAAGGGTCGAAAACGAGTAATGTCCCAAATTAACGAGGATATTTTCTTAACCCCCATTTTGGCTGAATTTTTAGAGAATGCAAAAATATCCCATGGAAGTCGTAGTTATGTTGTTTACCTATCCAACGAATTGTCACACGCTAAGATTCAATGCAAACCGGCCACATTATGGCCTTCCTACTAAAAAAGGGTCGAAAACGAGTAATGTCCCAAATTAACGAGGAGATTTTCTTAACCTCCATTTTGGCTGAATTTTTAAAAAATGCAATAATATCCCATGGAAGTCGTAGCTATGTTGTTTACCTATCCAACGAATTGTCCCATGCTAAGATTCAATACAAACCGGCCACTTTATGGCCTTCCTTATAAAAAAGGGTCGAAAACGAGTAATGTCCCAAATTAACGAGGATATTTTCTTAACCCCCATTTTGGTTGAATTTTTAGAGAATGCAAAAATATCCCATGGAAGTCGTAGTTATGTTGTTTACCTATACAACGAATTGTCACACGCTAAGATTCAATGCAAATCGGCCACATTATGGCCTTCCTACTAAAAAAGGGTCGAAAACGAGTAATGTCCCAAATTAACGAGGATATTTTCTTAACCCCCATTTTGGCTGAATTTTTAGAGAATGCAAAATTATCCCATGGAAGTCGTAGTTATGTTGTTTACCTATCCAACGAATTGTCACACGCTAAGATTCAATGCAAACCGGCCACATTATGGCCTTCCTACTAAAAAAGGGTCGAAAACGAGTAATGTCCCAAATTAACGAGGAGATTTTCTTAACCTCCATTTTGGCTGAATTTTTAAAAAATGCAAAAATATCCCATTGATGTCGTAGCTATGTTGTTTACCTATCCAACGAATTGTCCCATGCTAAGATTCAATACAAACCGGCCACTTTATGGCCTTCCTTATAAAAAAGGGTCGAAAACGAGTAATGTCCTAAATTAACAAGGGGATTTTCTTAACCTCCATTTTGGCTGAATTTTTAGAGAATGCAAAAATATCCCATGGAAGTCGTAGTTATGTTGTTTACCTATCCAACGAATTGTCCCATGCTAAGATTCAATACAAACCGGCCAATTTATGGCCTTCCTTATAAAAAAGGGTCGAAAACGAGTAATGTCCTAAATTAACGAGGGGATTTTCTTAACCTCCATTTTGGCTGAATTTTTAGAGAATGCAAAAATATCCCATGGAAGTCGTAGGTATGTTGTTTACCTATACAACGAATTGTCACACGCTAAGATTCAACGCAAATCGGCCACATTATGGCCTTCCTACTAAAAAAGGGTCGAAAACGAGTAATGTCCCAAATTAACGAGGATATTTTCTTAACCCCCATTTTGGCTGAATTTTTAGAGAATGCAAAAATATCCCATGGAAGTCGTAGTTATGTTGTTTACCTATCCAACGAATTGTCACACGCTAAGATTCAATGCAAACCGGCCACATTATGGCCTTCCTACTAAAAAAGGGTCGAAAACGAGTAATGTCCCAAATTAACGAGGAGATTTTCTTAACCTCCATTTTGGCTGAATTTTTAAAAAATGCAAAAATATCCCATTGATGTCGTAGCTATGTTGTTTACCTATCCAACGAATTGTCCCATGCTAAGATTCAATACAAACCGGCCACTTTATGGCCTTCCTTATAAAAAAGGGTCGAAAACGAGTAATGTCCTAAATTAACAAGGGGATTTTCTTAACCTCCATTTTGGCTGAATTTTTAGAGAATGCAAAAATATCCCATGGAAGTCGTAGTTATGTTGTTTACCTATACAACGAATTGTCACACGCTAAGATTCAACGCAAATCGGCCACATTATGCCCTTCCTACTAAAAAAGGGTCGAAAACGAGTAATGTCCCAAATTAACGAGGATATTTTCTTAACCCCCATTTTGGCTGAATTTTTAGAGAATGCAAAAATATCCCATGGAAGTCGTAGTTATGTTGTTTACCTATCCAACGAATTGTCACACGCTAAGATTCAATGCAAACCGGCCACATTATGGCCTTCCTACTAAAAAAGGGTCGAAAACGAGTAATGTCCCAAATTAACGAGGAGATTTTCTTAACCTCCATTTTGGCTGAATTTTTAAAAAATGCAATAATATCCCATGGAAGTCGTAGCTATGTTGTTTACCTATCCAACGAATTGTCCCATGCTAAGATTCAATACAAACCGGCCACTTTATGGCCTTCCTTATAAAAAAGGGTCGAAAACGAGTAATGTCCCAAATTAACGAGGATATTTTCTTAACCCCCATTTTGGTTGAATTTTTAGAGAATGCAAAAATATCCCATGGAAGTCGTAGTTATGTTGTTTACCTATACAACGAATTGTCACACGCTAAGATTCAATGCAAATCGGCCACATTATGGCCTTCCTACTAAAAAAGGGTCGAAAACGAGTAATGTCCCAAATTAACGAGGATATTTTCTTAACCCCCATTTTGGCTGAATTTTTAGAGAATGCAAAAATATCCCATGGAAGTCGTAGTTATGTTGTTTACCTATCCAACGAATTGTCACACGCTAAGATTCAATGCAAACCGGCCACATTATGGCCTTCCTACTAAAAAAGGGTCGAAAACGAGTAATGTCCCAAATTAACGAGGAGATTTTCTTAACCTCCATTTTGGCTGAATTTTTAAAAAATACAAAAATATCCCATGGAAGTCGTAGCTATGTTGTTTACCTATCCAACGAATTGTCCGATGCTAAGATTCAATACAAACCGGCCACTTTATGGCCTTCCTTATAAAAAAGGGTCGAAAACGAGTAATGTCCTAAATTAACGAGGATATTTTCTTAACCCCCATTTTGGCTGAATTTTTAGAGAATGCAAAAATATCCCATGGAAGTCGTAGTTATGTTGTTTATCTATCCAACGAATTGTCCCATGCTAAGATTCAATACAAACCGGCCACTTTATGGCCTTCCTTATAATAAAGGGTCGAAAACGAGTAATGTCCTAAATTAACGAGGGGATTTTCTTAACCTCCATTTTGGCTGAATTTTTAGAGAATGCAAAAATATCCCATGGAAGTCGTAGTTATGTTGTTTACCTATCCAACGAATTGTCACACGCTAAGATTCAATGCAAATCGGCCACATTATGGCCTTCCTACTAAAAAAGGGTCGAAAACGAGTAATGTCCCAAATTAACGAGGATATTTTCTTAACCCCCATTTTGGCTGAATTTTTAGAGAATGCAAAAATATCCCATGGAAGTCGTAGTTATGTTGTTTACCTATCCAACGAATTGTCACACGCTAAGATTCAATGCAAACCGGCCACATTATGGCCTTCCTACTAAAAAAGGGTCGAAAACGAGTAATGTCCCAAATTAACGAGGAGATTTTCTTAACCTCCATTTTGGCTGAATTTTTAAAAAATGCAAAAATATCCCATTGAAGTCGTAGCTATGTTGTTTACCTATCCAACGAATTGTCCCATGCTAAGATTCAATACAAACCGGCCACTTTATGGCCTTCCTTATAAAAAAGGGTCGAAAACGAGTAATGTCCTAAATTAACAAGGGGATTTTCTTAACCTCCATTTTGGCTGAATTTTTAGAGAATGCAAAAATATCCCATGGAAGTCGTAGTTATGTTGTTTACCTATACAACGAATTGTCACACGCTAAGATTCAACGCAAATCGGCCACATTATGGCCTTCCTACTAAAAAAGGGTCGAAAACGAGTAATGTCCCAAATTAACGAGGATATTTTCTTAACCCCCATTTTGGCTGAATTTTTAGAGAATGCAAAAATATCCCATGGAAGTCGTAGTTATGTTGTTTACCTATCCAACGAATTGTCACACGCTAAGATTCAATGCAAACCGGCCACATTATGGCCTTCCTACTAAAAAAGGGTCGAAAACGAGTAATGTCCCAAATTAACGAGGAGATTTTCTTAACCTCCATTTTGGCTGAATTTTTAAAAAATGCAATAATATCCCATGGAAGTCGTAGCTATGTTGTTTACCTATCCAACGAATTGTCCCATGCTAAGATTCAATACAAACCGGCCACTTTATGGCCTTCCTTATAAAAAAGGGTCGAAAACGAGTAATGTCCCAAATTAACGAGGATATTTTCTTAACCCCCATTTTGGTTGAATTTTTAGAGAATGCAAAAATATCCCATGGAAGTCGTAGTTATGTTGTTTACCTATACAACGAATTGTCACACGCTAAGATTCAATGCAAATCGGCCACATTATGGCCTTCCTACTAAAAAAGGGTCGAAAACGAGTAATGTCCCAAATTAACGAGGATATTTTCTTAACCCCCATTTTGGCTGAATTTTTAGAGAATGCAAAAATATCCCATGGAAGTCGTAGTTATGTTGTTTACCTATCCAACGAATTGTCACACGCTAAGATTCAATGCAAACCGGCCACATTATGGCCTTCCTACTAAAAAAGGGTCGAAAACGAGTAATGTCCCAAATTAACGAGGAGATTTTCTTAACCTCCATTTTGGCTGAATTTTTAAAAAATACAAAAATATCCCATGGAAGTCGTAGCTATGTTGTTTACCTATCCAACGAATTGTCCGATGCTAAGATTCAATACAAACCGGCCACTTTATGGCCTTCCTTATAAAAAAGGGTCGAAAACGAGTAATGTCCTAAATTAACGAGGATATTTTCTTAACCCCCATTTTGGCTGAATTTTTAGAGAATGCAAAAATATCCCATGGAAGTCGTAGTTATGTTGTTTATCTATCCAACGAATTGTCCCATGCTAAGATTCAATACAAACCGGCCACTTTATGGCCTTCCTTATAATAAAGGGTCGAAAACGAGTAATGTCCTAAATTAACGAGGGGATTTTCTTAACCTCCATTTTGGCTGAATTTTTAGAGAATGCAAAAATATCCCATGGAAGTCGTAGTTATGTTGTTTACCTATCCAACGAATTGTCACACGCTAAGATTCAATGCAAATCGGCCACATTATGGCCTTCCTACTAAAAAAGGGTCGAAAACGAGTAATGTCCCAAATTAACGAGGATATTTTCTTAACCCCCATTTTGGCTGAATTTTTAGAGAATGCAAAAATATCCCATGGAAGTCGTAGTTATGTTGTTTACCTATCCAACGAATTGTCACACGCTAAGATTCAATGCAAACCGGCCACATTATGGCCTTCCTACTAAAAAAGGGTCGAAAACGAGTAATGTCCCAAATTAACGAGGAGATTTTCTTAACCTCCATTTTGGCTGAATTTTTAAAAAATGCAAAAATATCCCATTGAAGTCGTAGCTATGTTGTTTACCTATCCAACGAATTGTCCGATGCTAAGATTCAATACAAACCGGCCACTTTATGGCCTTCCTTATAAAAAAGGGTCGAAAACGAGTAATGTCCTAAATTAACGAGGATATTTTCTTAACCCCCATTTTGGCTGAATTTTTAGAGAATGCAAAAATATCCCATGGAAGTCGTAGTTATGTTGTTTATCTATCCAACGAATTGTCCCATGCTAAGATTCAATACAAACCGGCCACTTTATGGCCTTCCTTATAATAAAGGGTCGAAAACGAGTAATGTCCTAAATTAACGAGGGGATTTTCTTAACCTCCATTTTGGCTGAATTTTTAGAGAATGCAAAAATATCCCATGGAAGTCGTAGTTATGTTGTTTACCTATCCAACGAATTGTCACACGCTAAGATTCAATGCAAATCGGCCACATTATGGCCTTCCTACTAAAAAAGGGTCGAAAACGAGTAATGTCCCAAATTAACGAGGATATTTTCTTAACCCCCATTTTGGCTGAATTTTTAGAGAATGCAAAAATATCCCATGGAAGTCGTAGTTATGTTGTTTACCTATCCAACGAATTGTCACACGCTAAGATTCAATGCAAACCGGCCACATTATGGCCTTCCTACTAAAAAAGGGTCGAAAACGAGTAATGTCCCAAATTAACGAGGAGATTTTCTTAACCTCCATTTTGGCTGAATTTTTAAAAAATGCAAAAATATCCCATTGAAGTCGTAGCTATGTTGTTTACCTATCCAACGAATTGTCCCGTGCTAAGATTCAATACAAACCGGCCACTTTATGGCCTTCCTTATAAAAAAGGGTCGAAAACGAGTAATGTCCTAAATTAACAAGGGGATTTTCTTAACCTCCATTTTGGCTGAATTTTTAGAGAATGCAAAAATATCCCATGGAAGTCGTAGTTATGTTGTTTACCTATACAACGAATTGTCACACGCTAAGATTCAACGCAAATCGGCCACATTATGGCCTTCCTACTAAAAAAGGGTCGAAAACGAGTAATGTCCCAAATTAACGAGGATATTTTCTTAACCCCCATTTTGGCTGAATTTTTAGAGAATGCAAAAATATCCCATGGAAGTCGTAGTTATGTTGTTTACCTATCCAACGAATTGTCACACGCTAAGATTCAATGCAAACCGGCCACATTATGGCCTTCCTACTAAAAAAGGGTCGAAAACGAGTAATGTCCCAAATTAACGAGGAGATTTTCTTAACCTCCATTTTGGCTGAATTTTTAAAAAATGCAATAATATCCCATGGAAGTCGTAGCTATGTTGTTTACCTATCCAACGAATTGTCCCATGCTAAGATTCAATACAAACCGGCCACTTTATGGCCTTCCTTATAAAAAAGGGTCGAAAACGAGTAATGTCCCAAATTAACGAGGATATTTTCTTAACCCCCATTTTGGTTGAATTTTTAGAGAATGCAAAAATATCCCATGGAAGTCGTAGTTATGTTGTTTACCTATACAACGAATTGTCACACGCTAAGATTCAATGCAAATCGGCCACATTATGGCCTTCCTACTAAAAAAGGGTCGAAAACGAGTAATGTCCCAAATTAACGAGGATATTTTCTTAACCCCCATTTTGGCTGAATTTTTAGAGAATGCAAAAATATCCCATGGAAGTCGTAGTTATGTTGTTTACCTATCCAACGAATTGTCACACGCTAAGATTCAATGCAAACCGGCCACATTATGGCCTTCCTACTAAAAAAGGGTCGAAAACGAGTAATGTCCCAAATTAACGAGGAGATTTTCTTAACCTCCATTTTGGCTGAATTTTTAAAAAATACAAAAATATCCCATGGAAGTCGTAGCTATGTTGTTTACCTATCCAACGAATTGTCCGATGCTAAGATTCAATACAAACCGGCCACTTTATGGCCTTCCTTATAAAAAAGGGTCGAAAACGAGTAATGTCTTAAATTAACGAGGATATTTTCTTAACCCCCATTTTGGCTGAATTTTTAGAGAATGCAAAAATATCCCATGGAAGTCGTAGTTATGTTGTTTATCTATCCAACGAATTGTCCCATGCTAAGATTCAATACAAACCGGCCACTTTATGGCCTTCCTTATAATAAAGGGTCGAAAACGAGTAATGTCCTAAATTAACGAGGGGATTTTCTTAACCTCCATTTTGGCTGAATTTTTAGAGAATGCAAAAATATCCCATGGAAGTCGTAGTTATGTTGTTTACCTATCCAACGAATTGTCACACGCTAAGATTCAATGCAAATCGGCCACATTATGGCCTTCCTACTAAAAAAGGGTCGAAAACGAGTAATGTCCCAAATTAACGAGGATATTTTCTTAACCCCCATTTTGGCTGAATTTTTAGAGAATGCAAAAATATCCCATGGAAGTCGTAGTTATGTTGTTTACCTATCCAACGAATTGTCACACGCTAAGATTCAATGCAAACCGGCCACATTATGGCCTTCCTACTAAAAAAGGGTCGAAAACGAGTAATGTCCCAAATTAACGAGGAGATTTTCTTAACCTCCATTTTGGCTGAATTTTTAAAAAATGCAAAAATATCCCATTGAAGTCGTAGCTATGTTGTTTACCTATCCAACGAATTGTCCCATGCTAAGATTCAATACAAACCGGCCACTTTATGGCCTTCCTTATAAAAAAGGGTCGAAAACGAGTAATGTCCTAAATTAACAAGGGGATTTTCTTAACCTCCATTTTGGCTGAATTTTTAGAGAATGCAAAAATATCCCATGGAAGTCGTAGTTATGTTGTTTACCTATCCAACGAATTGTCCCATGCTAAGATTCAATACAAACCGGCCATTTTATGGCCTTCCTTATAAAAAAGGGTCGAAAACGAGTAATGTCCTAAATTAACGAGGGGATTTTCTTAACCTCCATTTTGGCTGAATTTTTAGAGAATGCAAAAATATCCCATGGAAGTCGTAGTTATGTTGTTTACCTATACAACGAATTGTCACACGCTAAGATTCAATGCAAATCGGCCACATTATGGCCTTCCTACTAAAAAAGGGTCGAAAACGTGTAATGTCCCAAATTAACGAGGATATTTTCTTAACCCCCATTTTGGCTGAATTTTTAGAGAATGCAAAAATATCCCATGGAAGTCGTAGTTATGTTGTTTACCTATCCAACGAATTGTCACACGCTAAGATTCAATGCAAACCGGCCACATTATGGCCTTCCTACTAAAAAAGGGTCGAAAACGAGTAATGTCCCAAATTAACGAGGAGATTTTCTTAACCTCCATTTTGGCTGAATTTTTAAAAAATGCAATAATATCCCATGGAAGTCGTAGCTATGTTGTTTACCTATCCAACGAATTGTCCCATGCTAAGATTCAATACAAACCGGCCACTTTATGGCCTTCCTTATAAAAAAGGGTCGAAAACGAGTAATGTCCTAAATTAACAAGGGGATTTTCTTAACCTCCATTTTGGCTGAATTTTTAGAGAATGCAAAAATATCCCATGGAAGTCGTAGTTATGTTGTTTACCTATCCAACGAATTGTCCCATGCTAAGATTCAATACAAACCGGCCAATTTATGGCCTTCCTTATAAAAAAGGGTCGAAAACGAGTAATGTCCTAAATTAACGAGGGGATTTTCTTAACCTCCATTTTGGCTGAATTTTTAGAGAATGCAAAAATATCCCATGGAAGTCGTAGGTATGTTGTTTACCTATACAACGAATTGTCACACGCTAAGATTCAACGCAAATCGGCCACATTATGGCCTTCCTACTAAAAAAGGGTCAAAAACGTGTAATGTCCCAAATTAACGAGGATATTTTCTTAACCCCCATTTTGGCTGAATTTTTAGAGAATGCAAAAATATCCCATGGAAGTCGTAGTTATGTTGTTTACCTATCCAACGGTCACACGCTAAGATTCAATGCAAATCGGCCACATTATGGCCTTCCTACTAAAAAAGGGTCGAAAACGAGTAATGTCCCAAATTAACGAGGAGATTTTCTTAACCTCCATTTTGGCTGAATTTTTAAAAAATGCAATAATATCCCATGGAAGTCGTAGCTATGTTGTTTACCTATCCAACGAATTGTCCCATGCTAAGATTCAATACAAACCGGCCACTTTATGGCCTTCCTTATAAAAAAGGGTCGAAAACGAGTAATGTCCCAAATTAACGAGGATATTTTCTTAACCCCCATTTTGGCTGAATTTTTAGAGAATGCAAAAATATCCCATGGAAGTCGTAGTTATGTTGTTTACCTATACAACGAATTGTCACACGCTAAGATTCAATGCAAATCGGCCACATTATGGCCTTCCTACTAAAAAAGGGTCGAAAACGAGTAATGTCCCAAATTAACGAGGATATTTTCTTAACCCCCATTTTGGCTGAATTTTTAGAGAATGCAAAAATATCCCATGGAAGTCGTAGTTATGTTGTTTACCTATCCAACGAATTGTCACACGCTAAGATTCAATGCAAACCGGCCACATTATGGCCTT
Organism: Medicago sativa; assembly: GCF_051527215.1. NCBI lineage: Eukaryota > Viridiplantae > Streptophyta > Magnoliopsida > Fabales > Fabaceae > Medicago > Medicago sativa. The sequence continues at coordinate 98,233,231 of NC_140754.1, read as the reverse complement.
CCTACTAAAAAAGGGTCGAAAACGAGTAATGTCCCAAATTAACGAGGAGATTTTCATAACCTCCATTTTGGCTGAATTTTTAAAAAATACAAAAATATCCCATGGAAGTCGTAGCTATGTTGTTTACCTATCCAACGAATTGTCCGATGCTAAGATTCAATACAAACCGGCCACTTTATGGCCTTCCTTATAAAAAAGGGTCGAAAACGAGTAATGTCCTAAATTAACGAGGGGATTTTCTTAACCTCCATTTTGGCTGAATTTTTAGAGAATGCAAAAATATCCCATGGAAGTCGTAGTTATGTTGTTTACCTATCCAACGAATTGTCACTCGCTAAGATTCAATGCAAACCGGCCACATTATGGCCTTCCTACTAAAAAAGGGTCGAAAACGAGTAATGTCCCAAATTAACGAGGAGATTTTCTTAACCTCCATTTTGGCTGAATTTTTAAAAAGTGCAATAATATCCCATGGAAGTCGTAGCTATGTTGTTTACCTATCCAACGAATTGTCCGATGCTAAGATTCAATACAAACCGGCCACTTTATGGCCTTCCTTATAAAAAAGGGTCGAAAACGAGTAATGTCCTAAATTAACGAGGGGATTTTCTTAACCTCCATTTTGGCTGAATTTTTAGAGAATGCAAAAATATCCCATGGAAGTCGTAGTTATGTTGTTTACCTATACAACGAATTGTCACACGCTAAGATTCAATGCAAATCAGCCACATTATGGCCTTCCTACTAAAAAAGGGTCGAAAACGAGTAATGTCCCAAATTAACGAGGATATTTTCTTAACCCCCATTTTGGCTGAATTTTTAGAGAATGCAAAAATATCCCATGGAAGTCGTAGTTATGTTGTTTACCTATCGAACAAATTGTCACACGCTAAGATTCAACGCAAACCAGCCACATTATGGCCTTCCTACTAAAAAAGGGTCGAAAACGAGTAATGTCCCAAATTAACGAGGAGATTTTCTTAACCTCCATTTTGGCTGAATTTTTAAAAAATGCAATAATATCCCATGGAAGTCGTAGCTATGTTGTTTACCTATCCAACGAATTGTCCCATGCTAAGATTCAATACAAACCGGCCACTTTATGGCCTTCCTTATAAAAAAGGGTCGAAAACGAGTAATGTCCCAAATTAACGAGGATATTTTCTTAACCCCCATTTTGGCTGAATTTTTAGAGAATGCAAAAATATCCCATGGAAGTCGTAGTTATGTTGTTTACCTATACAACGAATTGTCACACGCTAAGATTCAATGCAAATCGGCCACATTATGGCCTTCCTACTAAAAAAGGGTCGAAAACGAGTAATGTCCCAAATTAACGAGGATATTTTCTTAACCCCCATTTTGGCTGAATTTTTAGAGAATGCAAAAATATCCCATGGAAGTCGTAGTTATGTTGTTTACCTATCCAACGAATTGTCACACGCTAAGATTCAATGCAAACCGGCCACATTATGGCCTTCCTACTAAAAAAGGGTCGAAAACGAGTAATGTCCCAAATTAACGAGGAGATTTTCTTAACCTCCATTTTGGCTGAATTTTTAAAAAATACAAAAATATCCCATGGAAGTCGTAGCTATGTTGTTTACCTATCCAACGAATTGTCCGATGCTAAGATTCAATACAAACCGGCCACTTTATGGCCTTCCTTATAAAAAAGGGTCGAAAACGAGTAATGTCCTAAATTAACGAGGGGATTTTCTTAACCTCCATTTTGGCTGAATTTTTAGAGAATGCAAAAATATCCCATGGAAGTCGTAGTTATGTTGTTTACCTATCCAACGAATTGTCACACGCTAAGATTCAATGCAAACCGGCCACATTATGGCCTTCCTACTAAAAAAGGGTCGAAAACGAGTAATGTCCCAAATTAACGAGGAGATTTTCTTAACCTCCATTTTGGCTGAATTTTTAAAAAATGCAATAATATCCCATGGAAGTCGTAGCTATGTTGTTTACCTATCCAACGAATTGTCCGATGCTAAGATTCAATACAAACCGGCCACTTTATGGCCTTCCTTATAAAAAAGGGTCGAAAACGAGTAATGTCCTAAATTAACGAGGGGATTTTCTTAACCTCCATTTTGGCTGAATTTTTAGAGAATGCAAAAATATCCCATGGAAGTTGTAGTTATGTTGTTTACCTATACAACGAATTGTCACACGCTAAGATTCAATGCAAATCGGCCACATTATGGCCTTCCTACTAAAAAAGGGTCGAAAACGAGTAATGTCCCAAATTAACGAGGATATTTTCTTAACCCCCATTTTGGCTGAATTTTTAGAGAATGCAAAAATATCCCATGGAAGTCGTAGTTATGTTGTTTACCTATACAACGAATTGTCACACGCTAAGATTCAATGCAAATCGGCCACATTATGGCCTTCCTACTAAAAAAGGGTCGAAAACGAGTAATGTCCCAAATTAACGAGGATATTTTCTTAACCCCCATTTTGGCTGAATTTTTAGAGAATGCAAAAATATCCCATGCAAGTCGTAGTTATGTTGTTTACCTATCCAACGAATTGTCACACGCTAAGATTCAATGCAAACCGGCCACATTATGGCCTTCCTACTAAAAAAGGGTCGAAAACGAGTAATGTCCCAAATTAACGAGGAGATTTTCTTAACCTCCATTTTGGCTGAATTTTTAAAAAATACAAAAATATCCCATGGAAGTCGTAGCTATGTTGTTTACCTATCCAACGAATTGTCCGATGCTAAGATTCAATACAAACCGGCCACTTTATGGCCTTCCTTATAAAAAAGGGTCGAAAACGAGTAATGTCCTAAATTAACGAGGGGATTTTCTTAACCTCCATTTTGGCTGAATTTTTAGAGAATGCAAAAATATCCCATGGAAGTCGTAGTTATGTTGTTTACCTATCCAACGAATTGTCACACGCTAAGATTCAATGCAAACCGGCCACATTATGGCCTTCCTACTAAAAAAGGGTCGAAAACGAGTAATGTCCCAAATTAACGAGGAGATTTTCTTAACCTCCATTTTGGCTGAATTTTTAAAAAATGCAATAATATCCCATGGAAGTCGTAGCTATGTTGTTTACCTATCCAACGAATTGTCCCATGCTAAGATTCAATACAAACCGGCCACTTTTTGGCCTTCCTTATAAAAAAGGGTCGAAAACGAGTAATGTCCCAAATTAACGAGGATATTTTCTTAACCCCCATTTTGGCTGAATTTTTAGAGAATGCAAAAATATCCCATGGAAGTCGTAGTTATGTTGTTTACCTATACAACGAATTGTCACACGCTAAGATTCAATGCAAATGGCCACATTATGGCCTTCCTACTAAAAAAGGGTCGAAAACGAGTAATGTCCCAAATTAACGAGGATATTTTCTTAACCCCCATTTTGGCTGAATTTTTAGAGAATGCAAAAATATCCCATGGAAGTCGTAGTTATGTTGTTTACCTATCCAACGAATTGTCACACGCTAAGATTCAATGCAAACCGGCCACATTATGGCCTTCCTACTAAAAAAGGGTCGAAAACGAGTAATGTCCCAAATTAACGAGGAGATTTTCTTAACCTCCATTTTGGCTGAATTTTTAAAAAATACAAAAATATCCCATGGAAGTCGTAGCTATGTTGTTTACCTATCCAACGAATTGTCCGATGCTAAGATTCAATACAAACCGGCCACTTTATGGCCTTCCTTATAAAAAAGGTCGAAAACGAGTAATGTCCTAAATTAACGAGGGGATTTTCTTAACCTCCATTTTGGCTGAATTTTTAGAGAACGCAAAAATATCCCATGGAAGTCGTAGTTATGTTGTTTACCTATCCAACGAATTGTCACATGCTAAGATTCAATGCAAATCGGCCACATTATGGCCTTCCTACTAATAAAGGGTCGAAAACGAGTAATGTCCCAAATTAACGAGTATATTTTCTTAACCCCCATTTTGGCTGAATTTTTAGAGAATGCAAAAATATCCCATGGAAGTCGTAGTTATGTTGTTTACCTATCCAACGAATTGTCACATGCTAAGATTCAATGCAAATCGGCCACATTATGGCCTTCCTACTAAAAAAGGGTCGAAAACGAGTAATGTCCTAAATTAACGAGGGGATTTTCTTAACCTCCATTTTGGCTGAATTTTTAGAGAATGCAAAAATATCCCATGGAAGTCGTAGTTATGTTGTTTATCTATCCAACGAATTGTCCCATGCTAAGATTCAATACAAACCGGCCACTTTATGGCCTTCCTTATAAAAAAGGGTCGAAAACGAGTAATGTCCTAAATTAACGAGGGGATTTTCTTAACCTCCATTTTGGCTGAATTTTTAGAGAATGCAAAAATATCCCATGGAAGTCGTAGCAATGTTGTTTACCTATCCAACGAATTGTCCCATGCTAAGATTCAATACAAACCGGCCACTTTATGGCCTTCCTTATAAAAAAGGGTCGAAAACGAGTAATGTCCTAAATTAACGAGGGGATTTTCTTAACCTCCATTTTGGCTGAATTTTTAGAGAATGCAAAAATATCCCATGGATGTCGTAGTTATGTTGTTTATCTATCCAACGAATTGTCCCATGCTAAGATTCAATACAAACCGGCCACTTTATGGCCTTCCTTATAAAAAAGGGTCGAAAACGAGTAATGTCCTAAATTAACGAGGGGATTTTCTTAACCTCCATTTTGGCTGAATTTTTAGAGAATGCAAAAATATCCCATGGAAGTCGTAGTTATGTTGTTTACCTATCCAACGAATTGTCACATGCTAAGATTCAATGCAAATCAGCCACATTATGGCCTTCCTACTAAAAAAGGGTCGAAAACGAGTAATGTCCCAAATTAACGAGGATATTTTCTTAACCCCCATTTTGGCTGAATTTTTAGAGAATGCAAAAATATCCCATGGAAGTCATAGTTATGTTGTTTACCTATCCAACGAATTGTCACACGCTAAGATTCAATGCAAACCGGCCACATTATGGCCTTCCTACTAAAAAAGGGTCGAAAACGAGTAATGTCCCAAATTAACGAGGAGATTTTCTTAACCTCCATTTTGGCTGAATTTTTAAAAAATGCAAAAATATCCCATTGAAGTCGTAGCTATGTTGTTTACCTATCCAACGAATTGTCCCATGCTAAGATTCAATACAAACCGGCCACTTTATGGCCTTCCTTATAAAAAAGGGTCGAAAACGAGTAATGTCCTAAATTAACGAGGGGATTTTCTTAACCTCCATTTTGGCTGAATTTTTAGAGAATGCAAAAATATCCCATGGAAGTCGTAGTTATGTTGTTTACCTATCCAACGAATTGTCCCATGCTAAGATTCAATACAAACCGGCCAATTTATGGCCTTCCTTATAAAAAAGGGTCGAAAACGAGTAATGTCCTAAATTAACGAGGGGATTTTCTTAACCTCCATTTTGGCTGAATTTTTAGAGAATGCAAAAATATCCCATGGAAGTCGTAGTTATGTTGTTTACCTATACAACGAATTGTCACACGCTAAGATTCAATGCAAATCGGCCACATTATGGCCTTCCTACTAAAAAAGGGTCGAAAACGAGTAATGTCCCAAATTAACGAGGATATTTTCTTAACCCCCATTTTGGCTGAATTTTTAGAGAATGCAAAAATATCCCATGGAAGTCGTAGTTATGTTGTTTACCTATACAACGAATTGTCACACGCTAAGATTCAATGCAAACCGGCCACATTATGGCCTTCCTACTAAAAAAGGGTCGAAAACGAGTAATGTCCCAAATTAACGAGGAGATTTTCTTAACCTCCATTTTGGCTGAATTTTTAAAAAATGCAATAATATCCCATGGAAGTCGTAGCTATGTTGTTTACCTATCCAACGAATTGTCCCATGCTAAGATTCAATACAAACCGGCCACTTTATGGCCTTCCTTATAAAAAAGGGTCGAAAACGAGTAATGTCCCAAATTAACGAGGATATTTTCTTAACCCCCATTTTGGCTGAATTTTTAGAGAATGCAAAAATATCCCATGGAAGTCGTAGTTATGTTGTTTACCTATACAACGAATCGTCACACGCTAAGATTCAATGCAAATCGGCCACATTATGGCCTTCCTACTAAAAAAGGGTCGAAAACGAGTAATGTCCCAAATTAACGAGGATATTTTCTTAACCCCCATTTTGGCTGAATTTTTAGAGAATGCAAAAATATCCCATGGAAGTCGTAGTTATGTTGTTTACCTATCCAACGAATTGTCACACGCTAAGATTCAATGCAAACCGACCACATTATGGCCTTCCTACTAAAAAAGGGTCGAAAACGAGTAATGTCCCAAATTAACGAGGAGATTTTCTTAACCTCCATTTTGGCTGAATTTTTAAAAAATGCAAAAATATCCCATTGAAGTCGTAGCTATGTTGTTTACCTATCCAACGAATTGTCCCATGCTAAGATTCAATACAAACCGGCCACTTTATGGCCTTCCTTATAAAAAAGGGTCGAAAACGAGTAATGTCCTAAATTAACGAGGGGATTTTCTTAACCTCCATTTTGGCTGAATTTTTAGAGAATGCAAAAATATCCCATGGAAGTCGTAGTTATGTTGTTTACCTATCCAACGAATTGTCCCATGCTAAGATTCAATACAAACCGGCCAATTTATGGCCTTCCTTATAAAAAAGGGTCGAAAACGAGTAATGTCCTAAATTAACGAGGGGATTTTCTTAACCTCCATTTTGGCTGAATTTTTAGAGAATGTAAAAATATCCCTTGGAAGTCGTAGTTATGTTGTTTACCTATACAACGAATTGTCACACGCTAAGATTCAATGCAAATCGGCCACATTATGGCCTTCCTACTAAAAAAGGGTCGAAAACGAGTAATGTCCCAAATTAACGAGGATATTTTCTTAACCCCCATTTTGGCTGAATTTTTAGAGAATGCAAAAATATCCCATGGAAGTCGTAGTTATGTTGTTTACCTATCCAACGAATTGTCACACGCTAAGATTCAATGCAAACCGGCCACATTATGGCCTTCCTACTAAAAAAGGGTCGAAAACGAGTAATGTCCCAAATTAACGAGGAGATTTTCTTAACCTCCATTTTGGCTGAATTTTTAAAAAATGCAATAATATCCCATGGAAGTCGTAGCTATGTTGTTTACCTATCCAACGAATTGTCCCATGCTAAGATTCAATACAAACCGGCCACTTTATGGCCTTCCTTATAAACAAGGGTCGAAAACGAGTAATGTCCCAAATTAACGAGGATATTTTCTTAACCCCCATTTTGGCTGAATTTTTAGAGAATGCAAAAATATCCCATGGAAGTCGTAGTTATGTTGTTTACCTATACAACGAATCGTCACACGCTAAGATTCAATGCAAATCGGCCACATTATGGCCTTCCTACTAAAAAAGGGTCGAAAACGAGTAATGTCCCAAATTAACGAGGATATTTTCTTAACCCCCATTTTGGCTGAATTTTTAGAGAATGCAAAAATATCCCATGGAAGTCGTAGTTATGTTGTTTACCTATCCAACGAATTGTCACACGCTAAGATTCAATGCAAACCGGCCACATTATGGCCTTCCTACTAAAAAAGGGTCGAAAACGAGTAATGTCCCAAATTAACGAGGAGATTTTCTTAACCTCCATTTTGGCTGAATTTTTAAAAAATACAAAAATATCCCATGGAAGTCGTAGCTATGTTGTTTACCTATCCAACGAATTGTCCCATGCTAAGATTCAATACAAACCGGCCACTTTATGGCCTTCCTTATAAAAAAGGGTCGAAAACGAGTAATGTCCTAAATTAACGAGGGGATTTTCTTAACCTCCATTTTGGCTGAATTTTTAGAGAATGCAAAAATATCCCATGGAAGTCGTAGTTATGTTGTTTACCTATCCAACGAATTGTCCCATGCTAAGATTCAATACAAACCGGCCACTTTATGGCCTTCCTTATAAAAAAGGGTCGAAAACGAGTAATGTCCCAAATTAACGAGGATATTTTCTTAACCCCCATTTTGGCTGAATTTTTAGAGAATGCAAAAATATCCCATGGAAGTCGTAGTTATGTTGTTTACCTATCCAACGAATTGTCACACGCTAAGATTCAATGCAAATCGGCCACATTATGGCCTTCCTACTAAAAAAGGGTCGAAAACGAGTAATGTCCCAAATTAACGAGGATATTTTCTTAACCCCCATTTTGGCTGAATTTTTAGAGAATGCAAAAATATCCCATGGAAGTCGTAGTTATGTTGTTTACCTATCCAACGAATTGTCACACGCTAAGATTCAATGCAAACCGGCCACATTATGGCCTTCCTACTAAAAAAGGGTCGAAAACGAGTAATGTCCCAAATTAACGAGGAGATTTTCTTAACCTCCATTTTGGCTGAATTTTTAAAAAATGCAAAAATATCCCATTGAAGTCGTAGCTATGTTGTTTACCTATCCAACGAATTGTCCCATGCTAAGATTCAATACAAACCGGCCACTTTATGGCCTTCCTTATAAAAAAGGGTCGAAAACGAGTAATGTCCTAAATTAACGAGGGGATTTTCTTAACCTCCATTTTGGCTGAATTTTTAGAGAATGCAAAAATATCCCATGGAAGTCGTAGTTATGTTGTTTACCTATCCAACGAATTGTCCCATGCTAAGATTCAATACAAACCGGCCAATTTATGGCCTTCCTTATAAAAAAGGGTCGAAAACGAGTAATGTCCTAAATTAACGAGGGGATTTTCTTAACCTCCATTTTGGCTGAATTTTTAGAGAATGCAAAAATATCCCATGGAAGTCGTAGTTATGTTGTTTACCTATACAACGAATTGTCACACGCTAAGATTCAATGCAAATCGGCCACATTATGGCCTTCCTACTAAAAAAGGGTCGAAAACGAGTAATGTCCCAAATTAACGAGGATATTTTCTTAACCCCCATTTTGGCTGAATTTTTAGAGAATGCAAAAATATCCCATGGAAGTCGTAGTTATGTTGTTTACCTATCCAACGAATTGTCACACGCTAAGATTCAATGCAAACCGGCCACATTATGGCCTTCCTACTAAAAAAGGGTCGAAAACGAGTAATGTCCCAAATTAACGAGGAGATTTTCTTAACCTCCATTTTGGCTGAATTTTTAAAAAATGCAATAATATCCCATGGAAGTCGTAGCTATGTTGTTTACCTATCCAACGAATTGTCCCATGCTAAGATTCAATACAAACCGGCCACTTTATGGCCTTCCTTATAAAAAAGGGTCGAAAACGAGTAATGTCCCAAATTAACGAGGATATTTTCTTAACCCCCATTTTGGCTGAATTTTTAGAGAATGCAAAAATATCCCATGGAAGTCGTAGTTATGTTGTTTACCTATACAACGAATCGTCACACGCTAAGATTCAATGCAAATCGGCCACATTATGGCCTTCCTACTAAAAAAGGGTCGAAAACGAGTAATGTCCCAAATTAACGAGGATATTTTCTTAACCCCCATTTTGGCTGAATTTTTAGAGAATGCAAAAATATCCCATGGAAGTCGTAGTTATGTTGTTTACCTATCCAACGAATTGTCACACGCTAAGATTCAATGCAAATCGGCCACATTATGGCCTTCCTACTAATAAAGGGTCGAAAACGAGTAATGTCCCAAATTAACGAGGATATTTTCTTAACCCCCATTTTGGCTGAATTTTTAGAGAATGCAAAAATATCCCATGGAAGTCGTAGTTATGTTGTTTACCTATCCAACGAATTGTCACACGCAAAGATTCAATGTAAATCGGCCACATTATGGCCTTCCTACTAAAAAAGGGTCGAAAACGAGTAATGTCCCAAATTAACGAGGATATTTTCTTAACCCCCATTTTGACTGAATTTTTAGAGAATGCAAAAATATCCCATGGAAGTCGTAGATATGTTGTTAACCTATCCAACGAATTGTCACACGCTAAGATTCAATGCAAATCGGCCACATTATGGCCTTCCTACTAAAAAAGGGTCGAAAACGAGTAATGTCCCAAATTAACGAGGAGATTTTCTTAACCTCCATTTTGGCTGAATTTTTAAAAAATGCAAAAATATCCCATGGAAGTCGTAGCTATGTTGTTTACCTATCCAACGAATTGTCCCATGCAAAGATTCAATACAAACCGGCCACTTTATGGCCTTCCTTATAAAAAAGGGTCGAAAACGAGTAATGTCCCAAATTAACGAGGATATTTTCTTAACCCCCATTTTGGCTGAATTTTTAGAGAATGCAAAAATATCCCATGGAAGTCGTAGTTATGTTGTTTACCTATACAACGAATCGTCACACGCTAAGATTCAATGCAAATCGGCCACATTATGGCCTTCCTACTAAAAAAGGGTCGAAAACGAGTAATGTCCCAAATTAACGAGGATATTTTCTTAACCCCCATTTTGGCTGAATTTTTAGAGAATGCAAAAATATCCCATGGAAGTCGTAGTTATGTTGTTTACCTATCCAACGAATTGTCACACGCTAAGATTCAATGCAAATCGGCCACATTATGGCCTTCCTACTAATAAAGGGTCGAAAACGAGTAATGTCCCAAATTAACGAGGATATTTTCTTAACCCCCATTTTGGCTGAATTTTTAGAGAATGCAAAAATATCCCATGGAAGTCGTAGTTATGTTGTTTACCTATCCAACGAATTGTCACACGCAAAGATTCAATGTAAATCGGCCACATTATGGCCTTCCTACTAAAAAAGGGTCGAAAACGAGTAATGTCCCAAATTAACGAGGATATTTTCTTAACCCCCATTTTGACTGAATTTTTAGAGAATGCAAAAATATCCCATGGAAGTCGTAGATATGTTGTTAACCTATCCAACGAATTGTCACACGCTAAGATTCAATGCAAATCGGCCACATTATGGCCTTCCTACTAAAAAAGGGTCGAAAACGAGTAATGTCCCAAATTAACGAGGAGATTTTCTTAACCTCCATTTTGGCTGAATTTTTAAAAAATGCAAAAATATCCCATGGAAGTCGTAGCTATGTTGTTTACCTATCCAACGAATTGTCCCATGCAAAGATTCAATACAAACCGGCCACTTTATGGCCTTCCTTATAAAAAAGGGTCGAAAACGAGTAATGTCCCAAATTAACGAGGATATTTTCTTAACCCCCATTTTGGCTGAATTTTTAGAGAATGCAAAAATATCCCATGGAAGTCGTAGTTATGTTGTTTACCTATCCAACGAATTGTCACACGCTAAGATTCAATGCAAATCGGCCACATTATGGCCTTCCTACTAAAAAAGGGTCGAAAACGAGTAATGTCCCAAATTAACGAGGATATTTTCTTAACCCCCATTTTGGCTGAATTTTTAGAGAATGCAAAAATATCCCATGGAAGTCGTAGTTATGTTGTTTACCTATCCAACGAATTGTCACACGCTAAGATTCAATGCAAACCGGCCACATTATGGCCTTCCTACTAAAAAAGGGTCGAAAACGAGTAATGTCCCAAATTAACGAGGAGATTTTCTTAACCTCCATTTTGGCTGAATTTTTAAAAAATGCAAAAATATCCCATTGAAGTCGTAGCTATGTTGTTTACCTATCCAACGAATTGTCCCATGCTAAGATTCAATACAAACCGGCCACTTTATGGCCTTCCTTATAAAAAAGGGTCGAAAACGAGTAATGTCCTAAATTAACGAGGGGATTTTCTTAACCTCCATTTTGGCTGAATTTTTAGAGAATGCAAAAATATCCCATGGAAGTCGTAGTTATGTTGTTTACCTATCCAACGAATTGTCCCATGCTAAGATTCAATACAAACCGGCCAATTTATGGCCTTCCTTATAAAAAAGGGTCGAAAACGAGTAATGTCCTAAATTAACGAGGGGATTTTCTTAACCTCCATTTTGGCTGAATTTTTAGAGAATGCAAAAATATCCCATGGAAGTCGTAGTTATGTTGTTTACCTATACAACGAATTGTCACACGCTAAGATTCAATGCAAATCGGCCACATTATGGCCTTCCTACTAAAAAAGGGTCGAAAACGAGTAATGTCCCAAATTAACGAGGATATTTTCTTAACCCCCATTTTGGCTGAATTTTTAGAGAATGCAAAAATATCCCATGGAAGTCGTAGTTATGTTGTTTACCTATCCAACGAATTGTCACACGCTAAGATTCAATGCAAACCGGCCACATTATGGCCTTCCTACTAAAAAAGGGTCGAAAACGAGTAATGTCCCAAATTAACGAGGAGATTTTCTTAACCTCCATTTTGGCTGAATTTTTAAAAAATGCAATAATATCCCATGGAAGTCGTAGCTATGTTGTTTACCTATCCAACGAATTGTCCCATGCTAAGATTCAATACAAACCGGCCACTTTATGGCCTTCCTTATAAAAAAGGGTCGAAAACGAGTAATGTCCCAAATTAACGAGGATATTTTCTTAACCCCCATTTTGGCTGAATTTTTAGAGAATGCAAAAATATCCCATGGAAGTCGTAGTTATGTTGTTTACCTATACAACGAATCGTCACACGCTAAGATTCAATGCAAATCGGCCACATTATGGCCTTCCTACTAAAAAAGGGTCGAAAACGAGTAATGTCCCAAATTAACGAGGATATTTTCTTAACCCCCATTTTGGCTGAATTTTTAGAGAATGCAAAAATATCCCATGGAAGTCGTAGTTATGTTGTTTACCTATCCAACGAATTGTCACACGCTAAGATTCAATGCAAACCGGCCACATTATGGCCTTCCTACTAAAAAAGGGTCGAAAACGAGTAATGTCCCAAATTAACGAGGAGATTTTCTTAACCTCCATTTTGGCTGAATTTTTAAAAAATACAAAAATATCCCATGGAAGTCGTAGCTATGTTGTTTACCTATCCAACGAATTGTCCCATGCTAAGATTCAATACAAACCGGCCACTTTATGGCCTTCCTTATAAAAAAGGGTCGAAAACGAGTAATGTCCTAAATTAACGAGGGGATTTTCTTAACCTCCATTTTGGCTGAATTTTTAGAGAATGCAAAAATATCCCATGGAAGTCGTAGTTATGTTGTTTACCTATCCAACGAATTGTCCCATGCTAAGATTCAATACAAACCGGCCACTTTATGGCCTTCCTTATAAAAAAGGGTCGAAAACGAGTAATGTCCTAAATTAACGAGGGGATTTTCTTAACTTCCATTGTGGCTGAATTTTTAGAGAATGCAAAAATATCCCATGGAAGTCGTAGTTATGTTGTTTACCTATCCAATGAATTGTCACACGCTAAGATTCAATGCAAATCGGCCACATTATGGCCTTCCTACTAATAAAGGGTCGAAAACGAGTAATGTCCCAAATTAACGAGGATATTTTCTTAACCCCCATTTTGGCTGAATTTTTAGAGAATGCAAAAATATCCCATGGAAGTCGTAGTTATGTTGTTTACCTATCCAACGAATTGTCACACGCTAAGATTCAATGTAAATCGGCCACATTATGGCCTTCCTACTAAAAAAGGGTCGAAAACGAGTAATGTCCCAAATTAACGAGGATATTTTCTTAACCCCCATTTTGACTGAATTTTTAGAGAATGCAAAAATATCCCATGGAAGTCGTAGATATGTTGTTAACCTATCCAACGAATTGTCACACGCTAAGATTCAATGCAAATCGGCCACATTATGGCCTTCCTACTAAAAAAGGGTCGAAAACGAGTAATGTCCCAAATTAACGAGGATATTTTCTTAACCCCCATTTTGGCTGAATTTTTAGAGAATGCAAAAATATCCCATGGAAGTCGTAGTTATGTTGTTTACCTATCCAACGAATTGTCCCATGCTAAGATTCAATACAAACCGGCCACTTTATGGCCTTCCTTATAAAAAAGGGTCAAAAACGAGTAATGTCCTAAATTAACGAGGGGATTTTCTTAACCTCCATTTTGGCTGAATTTTTAGAGAATGCAAAAATATCCCATGGAAGTCGTAGTTATGTTGTTTACCTATCCAACGAATTGTCCCATGCTAAGATTCAATACAAACCGGCCACTTTATGGCCTTCCTTATAAAAAAGGGTCGAAAACGAGTAATGTCCTAAATTAACGAGGGGATTTTCTTAACCTCCATTTTGGCTGAATTTTTAGAGAATGCAAAAATATCCCATGGAAGTCGTAGTTATGTTGTTTACCTATCCAACGAATTGTCACACGCTAAGATTCAATGCAAATCGGCCACATTATGGCCTTCCTACTAAAAAAGGGTCGAAAACGAGTAATGTCCCAAATTAACGAGGATATTTTCTTAACCCCCATTTTGGCTGAATTTTTAGAGAATGCAAAAATATCCCATGGAAGTCGTAGTTATGTTGTTTACCTATCCAACGAATTGTCACACGCTAAGATTCAATGCAAACCGGCCACATTATGGCCTTCCTACTAAAAAAGGGTCGAAAACGAGTAATGTCCCAAATTAACGAGGAGATTTTCTTAACCTCCATTTTGGCTGAATTTTTAAAAAATGCAATAATATCCCATGGAAGTCGTAGCTATGTTGTTTACCTATCCAACGAATTGTCCCATGCTAAGATTCAATACAAACCGGCCACTTTATGGCCTTCCTTATAAAAAAGGGTCGAAAACGAGTAATGTCCCAAATTAACGAGGATATTTTCTTAACCCCCATTTTGGCTGAATTTTTAGAGAATGCAAAAATATCCCATGGAAGTCGTAGTTATGTTGTTTACCTATCCAACGAATTGTCACACGCTAAGATTCAATGCAAATCGGCCACATTATGGCCTTCCTACTAAAAAAGGGTCGAAAACGAGTAATTTCCCAAATTAACGAGGATATTTTCTTAACCCCCATTTTGGCTGAATTTTTAGAGAATGCAAAAATATCCCATGGAAGTCGTAGTTATGTTGTTTACCTATCCAACGAATTGTCACACGCTAAGATTCAATGCAAATCGGCCACATTATGGCCTTCCTACTAAAAAAGGGTCGAAAACGAGTAATGTCCCAAATTAACGAGGAGATTTTCTTAACCTCCATTTTGGCTGAATTTTTAAAAAATACAAAAATATCCCATGGAAGTCGTAGTTATGTTGTTTACCTATCCAACGAATTGTCACACGCTAAGATTCAATGCAAACCGGCCACATTATGGCCTTCCTACTAAAAAAGGGTCGAAAACGGGTAATGTCCCAAATTAACGAGGAGATTTTCTTAACCTCCATTTTGGCTGAATTTTTAAAAAATGCAAAAATATCCCATTGAAGTCGTAGCTATGTTGTTTACCTATCCAACGAATTGTCCCATGCTAAGATTCAATACAAACCGGCCACTTTATGGCCTTCCTTATAAAAAAGGGTCGAAAACGAGTAATGTCCTAAATTAACGAGGGGATTTTCTTAACCTCCATTTTGGCTGAATTTTTAGAGAATGCAAAAATATCCCATGGAAGTCGTAGTTATGTTGTTTACCTATCCAACGAATTGTCCCATGCTAAGATTCAATACAAACCGGCCAATTTATGGCCTTCCTTATAAAAAAGGGTCGAAAACGAGTAATGTCCTAAATTAACGAGGGGATTTTCTTAACCTCCATTTTGGCTGAATTTTTAGAGAATGCAAAAATATCCCATGGAAGTCGTAGTTATGTTGTTTACCTATACAACGAATTGTCACACGCTAAGATTCAATGCAAATCGGCCACATTATGGCCTTCCTACTAAAAAAGGGTCGAAAACGAGTAATGTCCCAAATTAACGAGGATATTTTCTTAACCCCCATTTTGGCTGAATTTTTAGAGAATGCAAAAATATCCCATGGAAGTCGTAGTTATGTTGTTTACCTATCCAACGAATTGTCACACGCTAAGATTCAATGCAAACCGGCCACATTATGGCCTTCCTACTAAAAAAGGGTCGAAAACGAGTAATGTCCCAAATTAACGAGGAGATTTTCTTAACCTCCATTTTGGCTGAATTTTTAAAAAATGCAATAATATCCCATGGAAGTCGTAGCTATGTTGTTTACCTATCCAACGAATTGTCCCATGCTAAGATTCAATACAAACCGGCCACTTTATGGCCTTCCATATAAAAAAGGGTCGAAAACGAGTAATGTCCCAAATTAACGAGGATATTTTCTTAACCCCCATTTTGGCTGAATTTTTAGAGAATGCAAAAATATCCCATGGAAGTCGTAGTTATGTTGTTTACCTATACAACGAATCGTCACACGCTAAGATTCAATGCAAATCGGCCACATTATGGCCTTCCTACTAAAAAAGGGTCGAAAACGAGTAATGTCCCAAATTAACGAGGATATTTTCTTAACCCCCATTTTGGCTGAATTTTTAGAGAATGCAAAAATATCCCATGGAAGTCGTAGTTATGTTGTTTACCTATCCAACGAATTGTCACACGCTAAGATTCAATGCAAACCGGCCACATTATGGCCTTCCTACTAAAAAAGGGTCGAAAACGAGTAATGTCCCAAATTAACGAGGAGATTTTCTTAACCTCCATTTTGGCTGAATTTTTAAAAAATACAAAAATATCCCATGGAAGTCGTAGCTATGTTGTTTACCTATCCAACGAATTGTCCCATGCTAAGATTCAATACAAACCGGCCACTTTATGGCCTTCCTTATAAAAAAGGGTCGAAAACGAGTAATGTCCTAAATTAACGAGGGGATTTTCTTAACCTCCATTTTGGCTGAATTTTTAGAGAATGCAAAAATATCCCATGGAAGTCGTAGTTATGTTGTTTACCTATCCAACGAATTGTCCCATGCTAAGATTCAATACAAACCGGCCACTTTATGGCCTTCCTTATAAAAAAGGGTCGAAAACGAGTAATGTCCTAAATTAACGAGGGGATTTTCTTAACTTCCATTTTGGCTGAATTTTTAGAGAATGCAAAAATATCCCATGGAAGTCGTAGTTATGTTGTTTACCTATCCAATGAATTGTCACACGCTAAGATTCAATGCAAATCGGCCACATTATGGCCTTCCTACTAATAAAGGGTCGAAAACGAGTAATGTCCCAAATTAACGAGGATATTTTCTTAACCCCCATTTTGGCTGAATTTTTAGAGAATGCAAAAATATCCCATGGAAGTCGTAGTTATGTTGTTTACCTATCCAACGAATTGTCACACGCTAAGATTCAATGTAAATCGGCCACATTATGGCCTTCCTACTAAAAAAGGTTCGAAAACGAGTAATGTCCCAAATTAACGAGGATATTTTCTTAACCCCCATTTTGACTGAATTTTTAGAGAATGCAAAAATATCCCATGGAAGTCGTAGATATGTTGTTAAACTATCCAACGAATTGTCACACGCTAAGATTCAATGCAAATCGGCCACATTATGGCCTTCCTACTAAAAAAGGGTCGAAAACGAGTAATGTCCCAAATTAACGAGGAGATTTTCTTAACCTCCATTTTGGCTGAATTTTTAAAAAATGCAAAAATATCCCATGGAAGTCGTAGCTATGTTGTTTACCTATCCAACGAATTGTCCCATGCAAAGATTCAATACAAACCGGCCACTTTATGGCCTTCCTTATAAAAAAGGGTCGAAAACGAGTAATGTCCCAAATTAACGAGGATATTTTCTTAACCCCCATTTTGGCTGAATTTTTAGAGAATGCAAAAATATCCCATGGAAGTCGTAGTTATGTTGTTTACCTATCCAACGAATTGTCACACGCTAAGATTCAATGCAAATCGGCCACATTATGGCCTTCCTACTAAAAAAGGGTCGAAAACGAGTAATTTCCCAAATTAACGAGGATATTTTCTTAACCCCCATTTTGGCTGAATTTTTAGAGAATGCAAAAATATCCCATGGAAGTCGTAGTTATGTTGTTTACCTATCCAACGAATTGTCACACGCTAAGATTCAATGCAAATCGGCCACATTATGGCCTTCCTACTAAAAAAGGGTCGAAAACGAGTAATGTCCCAAATTAACGAGGAGATTTTCTTAACCTCCATTTTGGCTGAATTTTTAAAAAATACAAAAATATCCCATGGAAGTCGTAGCTATGTTGTTTACCTATCCAACGAATTGTCCCATGCTAAGATTCAATACAAACCGGCCACTTTATGGCCTTCCTTATAAAAAAGGGTCAAAAACGAGTAATGTCCTAAATTAACGAGGGGATTTTCTTAACCTCCATTTTGGCTGAATTTTTAGAGAATGCAAAAATATCCCATGGAAGTCGTAGTTATGTTGTTTACCTATCCAACGAATTGTCCCATGCTAAGATTCAATACAAACCGGCCACTTTATGGCCTTCCTTATAAAAAAGGGTCGAAAACGAGTAATGTCCTAAATTAACGAGGGGATTTTCTTAACCTCCATTTTGGCTGAATTTTTAGAGAATGCAAAAATATCCCATGGAAGTCGTAGTTATGTTGTTTACCTATCCAACGAATTGTCACACGCTAAGATTCAATGCAAATCGGCCACATTATGGCCTTCCTACTAAAAAAGGGTCGAAAACGAGTAATGTCCCAAATTAACGAGGATATTTTCTTAACCCCCATTTTGGCTGAATTTTTAGAGAATGCAAAAATATCCCATGGAAGTCGTAGTTATGTTGTTTACCTATCCAACGAATTGTCACACGCTAAGATTCAATGCAAACCGGCCACATTATGGCCTTCCTACTAAAAAAGGGTCGAAAACGAGTAATGTCCCAAATTAACGAGGAGATTTTCTTAACCTCCATTTTGGCTGAATTTTTAAAAAATGCAATAATATCCCATGGAAGTCGTAGCTATGTTGTTTACCTATCCAACGAATTGTCCCATGCTAAGATTCAATACAAACCGGCCACTTTATGGCCTTCCTTATAAAAAAGGGTCGAAAACGAGTAATGTCCCAAATTAACGAGGATATTTTCTTAACCCCCATTTTGGCTGAATTTTTAGAGAATGCAAAAATATCCCATGGAAGTCGTAGTTATGTTGTTTACCTATCCAACGAATTGTCACACGCTAAGATTCAATGCAAATCGGCCACATTATGGCCTTCCTACTAAAAAAGGGTCGAAAACGAGTAATTTCCCAAATTAACGAGGATATTTTCTTAACCCCCATTTTGGCTGAATTTTTAGAGAATGCAAAAATATCCCATGGAAGTCGTAGTTATGTTGTTTACCTATCCAACGAATTGTCACACGCTAAGATTCAATGCAAATCGGCCACATTATGGCCTTCCTACTAAAAAAGGGTCGAAAACGAGTAATGTCCCAAATTAACGAGGAGATTTTCTTAACCTCCATTTTGGCTGAATTTTTAAAAAATACAAAAATATCCCATGGAAGTCGTAGCTATGTTGTTTACCTATCCAACGAATTGTCCCATGCTAAGATTCAATACAAACCGGCCACTTTATGGCCTTCCTTATAAAAAAGGGTCAAAAATGAGTAATGTCCTAAATTAACGAGGGGATTTTCTTAACCTCCATTTTGGCTGAATTTTTAGAGAATGCAAAAATATCCCATGGAAGTCGTAGTTATGTTGTTTACCTATCCAACGAATTGTCCCATGCTAAGATTCAATACAAACCGGCCACTTTATGGCCTTCCTTATAAAAAAGGGTCGAAAACGAGTAATGTCCTAAATTAACGAGGGGATTTTCTTAACCTCCATTTTGGCTGAATTTTTAGAGAATGCAAAAATATCCCATGGAAGTCGTAGTTATGTTGTTTACCTATCCAACGAATTGTCACACGCTAAGATTCAATGCAAATCGGCCACATTATGGCCTTCCTACTAAAAAAGGGTCGAAAACGAGTAATGTCCCAAATTAACGAGGATATTTTCTTAACCCCCATTTTGGCTGAATTTTTAGAGAATGCAAAAATATCCCATGGAAGTCGTAGTTATGTTGTTTACCTATCCAACGAATTGTCACACGCTAAGATTCAATGCAAACCGGCCACATTATGGCCTTCCTACTAAAAAAGGGTCGAAAACGAGTAATGTCCCAAATTAACGAGGAGATTTTCTTAACCTCCATTTTGGCTGAATTTTTAAAAAATGCAATAATATCCCATGGAAGTCGTAGCTATGTTGTTTACCTATCCAACGAATTGTCCCATGCTAAGATTCAATACAAACCGGCCACTTTATGGCCTTCCTTATAAAAAAGGGTCGAAAACGAGTAATGTCCCAAATTAACGAGGGGATTTTCTTAACCTCCATTTTGGCTGAATTTTTAGAGAATGCAAAAATATCCCATGGAAGTCGTAGTTATGTTGTTTACCTATCCAACGAATTGTCACACGCTAAGATTCAATGCAAATCGGCCACATTATGGCCTTCCTACTAAAAAAGGGTCGAAAACGAGTAATGTCCCAAATTAACGAGGATATTTTCTTAACCCCCATTTTGGCTGAATTTTTAGAGAATGCAAAAATATCCCATGGAAGTCGTAGTTATGTTGTTTACCTATCCAACGAATTGTCACACGCTAAGATTCAATGCAAACCGGCCACATTATGGCCTTCCTACTAAAAAAGGGTCGAAAACGAGTAATGTCCCAAATTAACGAGGAGATTTTCTTAACCTCCATTTTGGCTGAATTTTTAAAAAATGCAATAATATCCCATGGAAGTCGTAGCTATGTTGTTTACCTATCCAACGAATTGTCCCATGCTAAGATTCAATACAAACCGGCCACTTTATGGCCTTCCTTATAAAAAAGGGTCGAAAACGAGTAATGTCCCAAATTAACGAGGATATTTTCTTAACCCCCATTTTGGCTGAATTTTTAGAGAATGCAAAAATATCCCATGGAAGTCGTAGTTATGTTGTTTACCTATCCAACGAATTGTCACACGCTAAGATTCAATGCAAATCGGCCACATTATGGCCTTCCTACTAAAAAAGGGTCGAAAACGAGTAATTTCCCAAATTAACGAGGATATTTTCTTAACCCCCATTTTGGCTGAATTTTTAGAGAATGCAAAAATATCCCATGGAAGTCGTAGTTATGTTGTTTACCTATCCAACGAATTGTCACACGCTAAGATTCAATGCAAATCGGCCACATTATGGCCTTCCTACTAAAAAAGGGTCGAAAACGAGTAATGTCCTAAATTAACGAGGGGATTTTCTTAACCTCCATTTTGGCTGAATTTTTAGAGAATGCAAAAATATCCCATGGAAGTCGTAGTTATGTTGTTTACCTATCCAACGAATTGTCCCATGCTAAGATTCAATACAAACCGGCCACTTTATGGCCTTCCTTATAAAAAAGGGTCGAAAACGAGTAATGTCCTAAATTAACGAGGGGATTTTCTTAACCTCCATTTTGGCTGAATTTTTAGAGAATGCAAAAATATCCCATGGAAGTCGTAGTTATGTTGTTTACCTATCCAACGAATTGTCACACGCTAAGATTCAATGCAAATCGGCCACATTATGGCCTTCCTACTAAAAAAGGGTCGAAAACGAGTAATGTCCCAAATTAACGAGGATATTTTCTTAACCCCCATTTTGGCTGAATTTTTAGAGAATGCAAAAATATCCCATGGAAGTCGTAGTTATGTTGTTTACCTATCCAACGAATTGTCACACGCTAAGATTCAATGCAAACCGGCCACATTATGGCCTTCCTACTAAAAAAGGGTCGAAAACGAGTAATGTCCCAAATTAACGAGGAGATTTTCTTAACCTCCATTTTGGCTGAATTTTTAAAAAATGCAATAATATCCCATGGAAGTCGTAGCTATGTTGTTTACCTATCCAACGAATTGTCCCATGCTAAGATTCAATACAAACCGGCCACTTTATGGCCTTCCTTATAAAAAAGGGTCGAAAACGAGTAATGTCCCAAATTAACGAGGATATTTTCTTAACCCCCATTTTGGCTGAATTTTTAGAGAATGCAAAAATATCCCATGGAAGTCGTAGTTATGTTGTTTACCTATCCAACGAATTGTCACACGCTAAGATTCAATGCAAATCGGCCACATTATGGCCTTCCTACTAAAAAAGGGTCGAAAACGAGTAATGTCCCAAATTAACGAGGATATTTTCTTAACCCCCATTTTGGCTGAATTTTTAGAGAATGCAAAAATATCCCATGGAAGTCATAGTTATGTTGTTTACCTATCCAACGAATTGTCACACGCTAAGATTCAATGCAAATCGGCCACATTATGGCCTTCCTAGTAAAAAAGGGTCGAAAACGAGTAATGTCCCAAATTAACGAGGAGATTTTCTTAACCTCCATTTTGGCTGAATTTTTAAAAAATACAAAAATATCCCATGGAAGTCGTAGCTATGTTGTTTACCTATCCAACGAATTGTCCCATGCTAAGATTCAATACAAACCGGCCACTTTATGGCCTTCCTTATAAAAAAGGGTCGAAAACGAGTAATGTCCCAAATTAACGAGGATATTTTCTTAACCCCCATTTTGGCTGAATTTTTAGAGAATGCAAAAATATCCCATGGAAGTCGTAGTTATGTTGTTTACCTATCCAACGAATTGTCACACGCTAAGATTCAATGCAAATCGGCCACATTATGGCCTTCCTACTAAAAAAGGGTCGAAAACGAGTAATTTCCCAAATTAACGAGGATATTTTCTTAACCCCCATTTTGGCTGAATTTTTAGAGAATGCAAAAATATCCCATGGAAGTCGTAGTTATGTTGTTTACCTATCCAACGAATTGTCACACGCTAAGATTCAATGCAAATCGGCCACATTATGGCCTTCCTACTAAAAAAGGGTCGAAAACGAGTAATGTCCTAAATTAACGAGGGGATTTTCTTAACCTCCATTTTGGCTGAATTTTTAGAGAATGCAAAAATATCCCATGGAAGTCGTAGTTATGTTGTTTACCTATCCAACGAATTGTCCCATGCTAAGATTCAATACAAACCGGCCACTTTATGGCCTTCCTTATAAAAAAGGGTCGAAAACGAGTAATGTCCTAAATTAACGAGGGGATTTTCTTAACCTCCATTTTGGCTGAATTTTTAGAGAATGCAAAAATATCCCATGGAAGTCGTAGTTATGTTGTTTACCTATCCAACGAATTGTCACACGCTAAGATTCAATGCAAATCGGCCACATTATGGCCTTCCTACTAAAAAAGGGTCGAAAACGAGTAATGTCCCAAATTAACGAGGATATTTTCTTAACCCCCATTTTGGCTGAATTTTTAGAGAATGCAAAAATATCCCATGGAAGTCGTAGTTATGTTGTTTACCTATCCAACGAATTGTCACACGCTAAGATTCAATGCAAACCGGCCACATTATGGCCTTCCTACTAAAAAAGGGTCGAAAACGAGTAATGTCCCAAATTAACGAGGAGATTTTCTTAACCTCCATTTTGGCTGAATTTTTAAAAAATGCAATAATATCCCATGGAAGTCGTAGCTATGTTGTTTACCTATCCAACGAATTGTCCCATGCTAAGATTCAATACAAACCGGCCACTTTATGGCCTTCCTTATAAAAAAGGGTCGAAAACGAGTAATGTCCCAAATTAACGAGGATATTTTCTTAACCCCCATTTTGGCTGAATTTTTAGAGAATGCAAAAATATCCCATGGAAGTCGTAGTTATGTTGTTTACCTATCCAACGAATTGTCACACGCTAAGATTCAATGCAAATCGGCCACATTATGGCCTTCCTACTAAAAAAGGGTCGAAAACGAGTAATGTCCCAAATTAACGAGGATATTTTCTTAACCCCCATTTTGGCTGAATTTTTAGAGAATGCAAAAATATCCCATGGAAGTCATAGTTATGTTGTTTACCTATCCAACGAATTGTCACACGCTAAGATTCAATGCAAATCGGCCACATTATGGCCTTCCTAGTAAAAAAGGGTCGAAAACGAGTAATGTCCCAAATTAACGAGGAGATTTTCTTAACCTCCATTTTGGCTGAATTTTTAAAAAATACAAAAATATCCCATGGAAGTCGTAGCTATGTTGTTTACCTATCCAACGAATTGTCCCATGCTAAGATTCAATACAAACCGGCCACTTTATGGCCTTCGTTATAAAAAAGGGTCGAAAACGAGTAATGTCCTAAATTAACGAGGGGATTTTCTTAACCTCCATTTTGGCTGAATTTTTAGAGAATGCAAAAATATCCCATGGAAGTCGTAGTTATGTTGTTTACCTATCCAACGAATTGTCCCATGCTAAGATTCAATACAAAGCGGCCACTTTATGGCCTTCCTTATAAAAAAGGGTCGAAAACGAGTAATGTCCTAAATTAACGAGGGGATTTTCTTAACCTCCATTTTGGCTGAATTTTTAGAGAATGCAAAAATGTCCCATGGAAGTCGTAGTTATGTTGTTTACCTATCCAACGAATTGTCACACGCTAAGATTCAATGCAAACCGGCCACATTATGGCCTTCCTACTAAAAAAAGGTCGAAAACGAGTAATGTCCCAAATTAACGAGGAGATTTTCTTAACCTCCATTTTGGCTGAATTTTTAAAAAATGCTATAATATCCCATGGAAGTCGTAGCTATGTTGTTTACCTATCCAACGAATTGTCCCATGCTAAGATTCAATACAAACCGGCCACTTTATGGCCTTCCTTATAAAAAAGGGTCGAAAACGAGTAATGTCCCAAATTAACGAGGATATTTTCTTAACCCCCATTTTGGCTGAATTTTTAGAGAATGCAAAAATATCCCATGGAAGTCGTAGTTATGTTGTTTACCTATACAACGAATCGTCACACGCTAAGATTCAATGCAAATCGGCCACATTATGGCCTTCCTACTAAAAAAGGGTCGAAAACGAGTAATGTCCCAAATTAACGAGGATATTTTCTTAACCCCCATTTTGGCTGAATTTTTAGAGAATGCAAAAATATCCCATGGAAGTCGTAGTTATGTTGTTTACCTATCCAACGAATTGTCACACGCTAAGATTCAATGCAAATCGGCCACATTATGGCCTTCCTACTAAAAAAGGGTCGAAAACGAGTAATGTCCCAAATTAACGAGGATATTTTCTTAACCCCCATTTTGGCTGAATTTTTAGAGAATGCAAAAATATCCCATGGAAGTCATAGTTATGTTGTTTACCTATCCAACGAATTGTCACACGCTAAGATTCAATGCAAATCGGCCACATTATGGCCTTCCTAGTAAAAAAGGGTCGAAAACGAGTAATGTCCCAAATTAACGAGGAGATTTTCTTAACCTCCATTTTGGCTGAATTTTTAAAAAATACAAAAATATCCCATGGAAGTCGTAGCTATGTTGTTTACCTATCCAACGAATTGTCCCATGCTAAGATTCAATACAAACCGGCCACTTTATGGCCTTCGTTATAAAAAAGGGTCGAAAACGAGTAATGTCCTAAATTAACGAGGGGATTTTCTTAACCTCCATTTTGGCTGAATTTTTAGAGAATGCAAAAATATCCCATGGAAGTCGTAGTTATGTTGTTTACCTATCCAACGAATTGTCCCATGCTAAGATTCAATACAAACCGGCCACTTTATGGCCTTCCTTATAAAAAAGGGTCGAAAACGAGTAATGTCCTAAATTAACGAGGGGATTTTCTTAACCTCCATTTTGGCTGAATTTTTAGAGAATGCAAAAATGTCCCATGGAAGTCGTAGTTATGTTGTTTACCTATCCAACGAATTGTCACACGCTAAGATTCAATGCAAACCGGCCACATTATGGCCTTCCTACTAAAAAAGGGTCGAAAACGAGTAATGTCCCAAATTAACGAGGAGATTTTCTTAACCTCCATTTTGGCTGAATTTTTAAAAAATGCAATAATATCCCATGGAAGTCGTAGCTATGTTGTTTACCTATCCAACGAATTGTCCCATGCTAAGATTCAATACAAACCGGCCACTTTATGGCCTTCCTTATATAAAAGGGTCGAAAACGAGTAATGTCCCAAATTAACGAGGATATTTTCTTAACCCCCATTTTGGCTGAATTTTTAGAGAATGCAAAAATATCCCATGGAAGTCGTAGTTATGTTGTTTACCTATACAACGAATCGTCACACGCTAAGATTCAATGCAAATCGGCCACATTATGGCCTTCCTACTAAAAAAGGGTCGAAAACGAGTAATGTCCCAAATTAACGAGGATATTTTCTTAACCCCCATTTTGGCTGAATTTTTAGAGAATGCAAAAATATCCCATGGAAGTCGTAGTTATGTTGTTTACCTATCCAACGAATTGTCACACGCTAAGATTCAATGCAAACCGGCCACATTATGGCCTTCCTACTAAAAAAGGGTCGAAAACGAGTAATGTCCCAAATTAACGAGGAGATTTTCTTAACCTCCATTTTGGCTGAATTTTTAAAAAATGCAAAAATATCCCATTGAAGTCGTAGCTATGTTGTTTACCTATCCATCGAATTGTCCCATGCTAAGATTCAATACAAACCGGCCACTTTATGGCCTTCCTTATAAAAAAGGGTCAAAAACGAGTAATGTCCTAAATTAACGAGGGGATTTTCTTAACCTCCATTTTGGCTGAATTTTTAGAGAATGCAAAAATATCCCATGGAAGTCGTAGTTATGTTGTTTACCTATCCAACGAATTGTCCCATGCTAAGATTCAATACAAACCGGCCACTTTATGGCCTTCCTTATAAAAAAGGGTCGAAAACGAGTAATGTCCTAAATTAACGAGGGGATTTTCTTAACCTCCATTTTGGCTGAATTTTTAGAGAATGCAAAAATATCCCATGGAAGTCGTAGTTATGTTGTTTACCTATCCAACGAATTGTCACACGCTAAGATTCAATGCAAATCGGCCACATTATGGCCTTCCTACTAAAAAAGGGTCGAAAACGAGTAATGTCCCAAATTAACGAGGATATTTTCTTAACCCCCATTTTGGCTGAATTTTTAGAGAATGCAAAAATATCCCATGGAAGTCATAGTTATGTTGTTTACCTATCCAACGAATTGTCACACGCTAAGATTCAATGCAAATCGGCCACATTATGGCCTTCCTAGTAAAAAAGGGTCGAAAACGAGTAATGTCCCAAATTAACGAGGAGATTTTCTTAACCTCCATTTTGGCTGAATTTTTAAAAAATACAAAAATATCCCATGGAAGTCGTAGCTATGTTGTTTACCTATCCAACGAATTGTCCCATGCTAAGATTCAATACAAACCGGCCACTTTATGGCCTTCGTTATAAAAAAGGGTCGAAAACGAGTAATGTCCTAAATTAACGAGGGGATTTTCTTAACCTCCATTTTGGCTGAATTTTTAGAGAATGCAAAAATATCCCATGGAAGTCGTAGTTATGTTGTTTACCTATCCAACGAATTGTCCCATGCTAAGATTCAATACAAACCGGCCACTTTATGGCCTTCCTTATAAAAAAGGGTCGAAAACGAGTAATGTCCTAAATTAACGAGGGGATTTTCTTAACCTCCATTTTGGCTGAATTTTTAGAGAATTGAAAAATGTCCCATGGAAGTCGTAGTTATGTTGTTTACCTATCCAACGAATTGTCACACGCTAAGATTCAATGCAAACCGGCCACATTATGGCCTTCCTACTAAAAAAGGGTCGAAAACGAGTAATGTCCCAAATTAACGAGGAGATTTTCTTAACCTCCATTTTGGCTGAATTTTTAAAAAATGCAATAATATCCCATGGAAGTCGTAGCTATGTTGTTTACCTATCCAACGAATTGTCCCATGCTAAGATTCAATACAAACCGGCCACTTTATGGCCTTCCTTATAAAAAAGGGTCGAAAACGAGTAATGTCCCAAATTAACGAGGATATTTTCTTAACCCCCATTTTGGCTGAATTTTTAGAGAATGCAAAAATATCCCATGGAAGTCGTAGTTATGTTGTTTACCTATCCAACGAATTGTCACACGCTAAGATTCAATGCAAATCGGCCACATTATGGCCTTCCTACTAAAAAAGGGTCGAAAACGAGTAATGTCCCAAATTAACGAGGATATTTTCTTAACCCCCATTTTGGCTGAATTTTTAGAGAATGCAAAAATATCCCATGGAAGTCGTAGCTATGTTGTTTACCTATCCAACGAATTGTCCCATGCTAAGATTCAATACAAACCGGCCACTTTATGGCCTTCCTTATAAAAAAGGGTCGAAAACGAGTAATGTCCCAAATTAACGAGGAGATTTTCTTAACCTCCATTTTGGCTGAATTTTTAAAAAATGCAATAATATCCCATGGAAGTCGTAGCTATGTTGTTTACCTATCCAACGAATTGTCCCATGCTAAGATTCAATACAAACCGGCCACTTTATGGCCTTCCTTATAAAAAAGGGTCGAAAACGAGTAATGTCCTAAATTAACGAGGGGATTTTCTTAACCTCCATTTTGGCTGAATTTTTAGAGAATGCAAAAATATCCCATGGAAGTCGTAGTTATGTTGTTTACCTATCCAACGAATTGTCACACGCTAAGATTCAATGCAAATCGGCCACATTATGGCCTTCCTACTAAAAAAGGGTCGAAAACGAGTAATGTCCCAAATTAACGAGGATATTTTCTTAACCCCCATTTTGGCTGAATTTTTAGAGAATGCAAAAATATCCCATGGAAGTCGTAGTTATGTTGTTTACCTATCCAACGAATTGTCACACGCTAAGATTCAATGCAAACCGGCCACATTATGGCCTTCCTACTAAAAAAGGGTCGAAAACGAGTAATGTCCCAAATTAACGAGGAGATTTTCTTAACCTCCATTTTGGCTGAATTTTTAAAAAATGCAATAATATCCCATGGAAGTCGTAGCTATGTTGTTTACCTATCCAACGAATTGTCCCATGCTAAGATTCAATACAAACCGGCCACTTTATGGCCTTCCTTATAAAAAAGGGTCGAAAACGAGTAATGTCCCAAATTAACGAGGATATTTTCTTAACCCCCATTTTGGCTGAATTTTTAGAGAATGCAAAAATATCCCATGGAAGTCGTAGTTATGTTGTTTACCTATACAACGAATCGTCACACGCTAAGATTCAATGCAAATCGGCCACATTATGGCCTTCCTACTAAAAAAGGGTCGAAAACGAGTAATGTCCCAAATTAACGAGGATATTTTCTTAACCCCCATTTTGGCTGAATTTTTAGAGAATGCAAAAATATCCCATGGAAGTCGTAGTTATGTTGTTTACCTATCCAACGAATTGTCACACGCTAAGATTCAATGCAAATCGGCCACATTATGGCCTTCCTACTAAAAAAGGGTCGAAAACGAGTAATGTCCCAAATTAACGAGGATATTTTCTTAACCCCCATTTTGGCTGAATTTTTAGAGAATGCAAAAATATCCCATGGAAGTCATAGTTATGTTGTTTACCTATCCAACGAATTGTCACACGCTAAGATTCAATGCAAATCGGCCACATTATGGCCTTCCTAGTAAAAAAGGGTCGAAAACGAGTAATGTCCCAAATTAACGAGGAGATTTTCTTAACCTCCATTTTGGCTGAATTTTTAAAAAATACAAAAATATCCCATGGAAGTCGTAGCTATGTTGTTTACCTATCCAACGAATTGTCCCATGCTAAGATTCAATACAAACCGGCCACTTTATGGCCTTCGTTATAAAAAAGGGTCGAAAACGAGTAATGTCCTAAATTAACGAGGGGATTTTCTTAACCTCCATTTTGGCTGAATTTTTAGAGAATGAAAAAATATCCCATGGAAGTCGTAGTTATGTTGTTTACCTATCCAACGAATTGTCCCATGCTAAGATTCAATACAAACCGGCCACTTTATGGCCTTCCTTATAAAAAAGGGTCGAAAACGAGTAATGTCCTAAATTAACGAGGGGATTTTCTTAACCTCCATTTTGGCTGAATTTTTAGAGAATGCAAAAATGTCCCATGGAAGTCGTAGTTATGTTGTTTACCTATCCAACGAATTGTCACACGCTAAGATTCAATGCAAACCGGCCACATTATGGCCTTCCTACTAAAAAAGGGTCGAAAACGAGTAATGTCCCAAATTAACGAGGAGATTTTCTTAACCTCCATTTTGGCTGAATTTTTAAAAAATGCAATAATATCCCATGGAAGTCGTAGCTATGTTGTTTACCTATCCAACGAATTGTCCCATGCTAAGATTCAATACAAACCGGCCACTTTATGGCCTTCCTTATAAAAAAGGGTCGAAAACGAGTAATGTCCCAAATTAACGAGGATATTTTCTTAACCCCCATTTTGGCTGAATTTTTAGAGAATGCAAAAATATCCCATGGAAGTCGTAGTTATGTTGTTTACCTATACAACGAATCGTCACACGCTAAGATTCAATGCAAATCGGCCACATTATGGCCTTCCTACTAAAAAAGGGTCGAAAACGAGTAATGTCCCAAATTAACGAGGATATTTTCTTAACCCCCATTTTGGCTGAATTTTTAGAGAATGCAAAAATATCCCATGGAAGTCGTAGTTATGTTGTTTACCTATCCAACGAATTGTCACACGCTAAGATTCAATGCAAATCGGCCACATTATGGCCTTCCTACTAAAAAAGGGTCGAAAACGAGTAATGTCCCAAATTAACGAGGATATTTTCTTAACCCCCATTTTGGCTGAATTTTTAGAGAATGCAAAAATATCCCATGGAAGTCATAGTTATGTTGTTTACCTATCCAACGAATTGTCACACGCTAAGATTCAATGCAAATCGGCCACATTATGGCCTTCCTAGTAAAAAAGGGTCGAAAACGAGTAATGTCCCAAATTAACGAGGAGATTTTCTTAACCTCCATTTTGGCTGAATTTTTAAAAAATACAAAAATATCCCATGGAAGTCGTAGCTATGTTGTTTACCTATCCAACGAATTGTCCCATGCTAAGATTCAATACAAACCGGCCACTTTATGGCCTTCGTTATAAAAAAGGGTCGAAAACGAGTAATGTCCTAAATTAACGAGGGGATTTTCTTAACCTCCATTTTGGCTGAATTTTTAGAGAATGAAAAAATATCCCATGGAAGTCGTAGTTATGTTGTTTACCTATCCAACGAATTGTCCCATGCTAAGATTCAATACAAACCGGCCACTTTATGGCCTTCCCTATAAAAAAGGGTCGAAAACGAGTAATGTCCTAAATTAACGAGGGGATTTTCTTAACCTCCATTTTGGCTGAATTTTTAGAGAATGCAAAAATGTCCCATGGAAGTCGTAGTTATGTTGTTTACCTATCCAACGAATTGTCACACGCTAAGATTCAATGCAAACCGGCCACATTATGGCCTTCCTACTAAAAAAGGGTCGAAAACGAGTAATGTCCCAAATTAACGAGGAGATTTTCTTAACCTCCATTTTGGCTGAATTTTTAAAAAATGCAATAATATCCCATGGAAGTCGTAGCTATGTTGTTTACCTATCCAACGAATTGTCCCATGCTAAGATTCAATACAAACCGGCCACTTTATGGCCTTCCTTATAAAAAAGGGTCGAAAACGAGTAATGTCCCAAATTAACGAGGATATTTTCTTAACCCCCATTTTGGCTGAATTTTTAGAGAATGCAAAAATATCCCATGGAAGTCGTAGTTATGTTGTTTACCTATACAACGAATCGTCACACGCTAAGATTCAATGCAAATCGGCCACATTATGGCCTTCCTACTAAAAAAGGGTCGAAAACGAGTAATGTCCCAAATTAACGAGGATATTTTCTTAACCCCCATTTTGGCTGAATTTTTAGAGAATGCAAAAATATCCCATGGAAGTCGTAGTTATGTTGTTTACCTATCCAACGAATTGTCACACGCTAAGATTCAATGCAAACCGGCCACATTATGGCCTTCCTACTAAAAAAGGGTCGAAAACGAGTAATGTCCCAAATTAACGAGGAGATTTTCTTAACCTCCATTTTGGCTGAATTTTTAAAAAATGCAAAAATATCCCATTGAAGTCGTAGCTATGTTGTTTACCTATCCAACGAATTGTCCCATGCTAAGATTCAATACAAACCGGCCACTTTATGGCCTTCCTTATAAAAAAGGGTCAAAAACGAGTAATGTCCTAAATTAACGAGGGGATTTTCTTAACCTCCATTTTGGCTGAATTTTTAGAGAATGCAAAAATATCCCATGGAAGTCGTAGTTATGTTGTTTACCTATCCAACGAATTGTCCCATGCTAAGATTCAATACAAACCGGCCACTTTATGGCCTTCCTTATAAAAAAGGGTCGAAAACGAGTAATGTCCTAAATTAACGAGGGGATTTTCTTAACCTCCATTTTGGCTGAATTTTTAGAGAATGCAAAAATATCCCATGGAAGTCGTAGTTATGTTGTTTACCTATCCAACGAATTGTCACACGCTAAGATTCAATGCAAATCGGCCACATTATGGCCTTCCTACTAAAAAAGGGTCGAAAACGAGTAATGTCCCAAATTAACGAGGATATTTTCTTAACCCCCATTTTGGCTGAATTTTTAGAGAATGCAAAAATATCCCATGGAAGTCGTAGTTATGTTGTTTACCTATCCAACGAATTGTCACACGCTAAGATTCAATGCAAACCGGCCACATTATGGCCTTCCTACTAAAAAAGGGTCGAAAACGAGTAATGTCCCAAATTAACGAGGAGATTTTCTTAACCTCCATTTTGGCTGAATTTTTAAAAAATGCAATAATATCCCATGGAAGTCGTAGCTATGTTGTTTACCTATCCAACGAATTGTCCCATGCTAAGATTCAATACAAACCGGCCACTTTATGGCCTTCCTTATAAAAAAGGGTCGAAAACGAGTAATGTCCCAAATTAACGAGGATATTTTCTTAACCCCCATTTTGGCTGAATTTTTAGAGAATGCAAAAATATCCCATTGAAGTCGTAGCTATGTTGTTTACCTATCCAACGAATTGTCCCATGCTAAGATTCAATACAAACCGGCCACTTTATGGCCTTCCTTATAAAAAAGGGTCAAAAACGAGTAATGTCCTAAATTAACGAGGGGATTTTCTTAACCTCCATTTTGGCTGAATTTTTAGAGAATGCAAAAATATCCCATGGAAGTCGTAGTTATGTTGTTTACCTATCCAACGAATTGTCCCATGCTAAGATTCAATACAAACCGGCCACTTTATGGCCTTCCTTATAAAAAAGGGTCGAAAACGAGTAATGTCCTAAATTAACGAGGGGATTTTCTTAACCTCCATTTTGGCTGAATTTTTAGAGAATGCAAAAATATCCCATGGAAGTCGTAGTTATGTTGTTTACCTATCCAACGAATTGTCACACGCTAAGATTCAATGCAAATCGGCCACATTATGGCCTTCCTACTAAAAAAGGGTCGAAAACGAGTAATGTCCCAAATTAACGAGGATATTTTCTTAACCCCCATTTTGGCTGAATTTTTAGAGAATGCAAAAATATCCCATGGAAGTCGTAGTTATGTTGTTTACCTATCCAACGAATTGTCACACGCTAAGATTCAATGCAAACCGGCCACATTATGGCCTTCCTACTAAAAAAGGGTCGAAAACGAGTAATGTCCCAAATTAACGAGGAGATTTTCTTAACCTCCATTTTGGCTGAATTTTTAAAAAATGCAATAATATCCCATGGAAGTCGTAGCTATGTTGTTTACCTATCCAACGAATTGTCCCATGCTAAGATTCAATACAAACCGGCCACTTTATGGCCTTCCTTATAAAAAAGGGTCGAAAACGAGTAATGTCCCAAATTAACGAGGATATTTTCTTAACCCCCATTTTGGCTGAATTTTTAGAGAATGCAAAAATATCCCATGGAAGTCGTAGTTATGTTGTTTACCTATCCAACGAATTGTCACACGCTAAGATTCAATGCAAATCGGCCACATTATGGCCTTCCTACTAAAAAAGGGTCGAAAACGAGTAATGTCCCAAATTAACGAGGAGATTTTCTTAACCTCCATTTTGGCTGAATTTTTAAAAAATACAAAAATATCCCATGGAAGTCGTAGCTATGTTGTTTACCTATCCAACGAATTGTCCCATGCTAAGATTCAATACAAACCGGCCACTTTATGGCCTTCCTTATAAAAAAGGGTCAAAAACGAGTAATGTCCTAAATTAACGAGGGGATTTTCTTAACCTCCATTTTGGCTGAATTTTTAGAGAATGCAAAAATATCCCATGGAAGTCGTAGTTATGTTGTTTACCTATCCAACGAATTGTCCCATGCTAAGATTCAATACAAACCGGCCACTTTATGGCCTTCCTTATAAAAAAGGGTCGAAAACGAGTAATGTCCTAAATTAACGAGGGGATTTTCTTAACCTCCATTTTGGCTGAATTTTTAGAGAATGCAAAAATATCCCATGGAAGTCGTAGTTATGTTGTTTACCTATCCAACGAATTGTCACACGCTAAGATTCAATGCAAATCGGCCACATTATGGCCTTCCTACTAAAAAAGGGTCGAAAACGAGTAATGTCCCAAATTAACGAGGATATTTTCTTAACCCCCATTTTGGCTGAATTTTTAGAGAATGCAAAAATATCCCATGGAAGTCGTAGTTATGTTGTTTACCTATCCAACGAATTGTCACACGCTAAGATTCAATGCAAACCGGCCACATTATGGCCTTCCTACTAAAAAAGGGTCGAAAACGAGTAATGTCCCAAATTAACGAGGAGATTTTCTTAACCTCCATTTTGGCTGAATTTTTAAAAAATGCAATAATATCCCATGGAAGTCGTAGCTATGTTGTTTACCTATCCAACGAATTGTCCCATGCTAAGATTCAATACAAACCGGCCACTTTATGGCCTTCCTTATAAAAAAGGGTCGAAAACGAGTAATGTCCCAAATTAACGAGGATATTTTCTTAACCCCCATTTTGGCTGAATTTTTAGAGAATGCAAAAATATCCCATGGAAGTCGTAGTTATGTTGTTTACCTATCCAACGAATTGTCACACGCTAAGATTCAATGCAAATCGGCCACATTATGGCCTTCCTACTAAAAAAGGGTCGAAAACGAGTAATGTCCCAAATTAACGAGGATATTTTCTTAACCCCCATTTTGGCTGAATTTTTAGAGAATGCAAAAATATCCCATGGAAGTCATAGTTATGTTGTTTACCTATCCAACGAATTGTCACACGCTAAGATTCAATGCAAATCGGCCACATTATGGCCTTCCTAGTAAAAAAGGGTCGAAAACGAGTAATGTCCCAAATTAACGAGGAGATTTTCTTAACCTCCATTTTGGCTGAATTTTTAAAAAATACAAAAATATCCCATGGAAGTCGTAGCTATGTTGTTTACCTATCCAACGAATTGTCCCATGCTAAGATTCAATACAAACCGGCCACTTTATGGCCTTCGTTATAAAAAAGGGTCGAAAACGAGTAATGTCCTAAATTAACGAGGGGATTTTCTTAACCTCCATTTTGGCTGAATTTTTAGAGAATGCAAAAATATCCCATGGAAGTCGTAGTTATGTTGTTTACCTATCCAACGAATTGTCCCATGCTAAGATTCAATACAAACCGGCCACTTTATGGCCTTCCTTATAAAAAAGGGTCGAAAACGAGTAATGTCCTAAATTAACGAGGGGATTTTCTTAACCTCCATTTTGGCTGAATTTTTAGAGAATGCAAAAATGTCCCATGGAAGTCGTAGTTATGTTGTTTACCTATCCAACGAATTGTCACACGCTAAGATTCAATGCAAACCGGCCACATTATGGCCTTCCTACTAAAAAAGGGTCGAAAACGAGTAATGTCCCAAATTAACGAGGAGATTTTCTTAACCTCCATTTTGGCTGAATTTTTAAAAAATGCAATAATATCCCATGGAAGTCGTAGCTATGTTGTTTACCTATCCAACGAATTGTCCCATGCTAAGATTCAATACAAACCGGCCACTTTATGGCCTTCCTTATAAAAAAGGGTCGAAAACGAGTAATGTCCCAAATTAACGAGGATATTTTCTTAACCCCCATTTTGGCTGAATTTTTAGAGAATGCAAAAATATCCCATGGAAGTCGTAGTTATGTTGTTTACCTATCCAACGAATTGTCACACGCTAAGATTCAATGCAAATCGGCCACATTATGGCCTTCCTACTAAAAAAGGGTCGAAAACGAGTAATGTCCCAAATTAACGAGGAGATTTTCTTAACCTCCATTTTGGCTGAATTTTTAAAAAATACAAAAATATCCCATGGAAGTCGTAGCTATGTTGTTTACCTATCCAACGAATTGTCCCATGCTAAGATTCAATACAAACCGGCCACTTTATGGCCTTCCTTATAAAAAAGGGTCAAAAACGAGTAATGTCCTAAATTAACGAGGGGATTTTCTTAACCTCCATTTTGGCTGAATTTTTAGAGAATGCAAAAATATCCCATGGAAGTCGTAGTTATGTTGTTTACCTATCCAACGAATTGTCCCATGCTACGATTCAATACAAACCGGCCACTTTATGGCCTTCCTTATAAAAAAGGGTCGAAAACGAGTAATGTCCTAAATTAACGAGGGGATTTTCTTAACCTCCATTTTGGCTGAATTTTTAGAGAATGCAAAAATATCCCATGGAAGTCGTAGTTATGTTGTTTACCTATCCAACGAATTGTCACACGCTAAGATTCAATGCAAATCGGCCACATTATGGCCTTCCTACTAAAAAAGGGTCGAAAACGAGTAATGTCCCAAATTAACGAGGATATTTTCTTAACCCCCATTTTGGCTGAATTTTTAGAGAATGCAAAAATATCCCATGGAAGTCGTAGTTATGTTGTTTACCTATCCAACGAATTGTCACACGCTAAGATTCAATGCAAACCGGCCACATTATGGCCTTCCTACTAAAAAAGGGTCGAAAACGAGTAATGTCCCAAATTAACGAGGAGATTTTCTTAACCTCCATTTTGGCTGAATTTTTAAAAAATGCAATAATATCCCATGGAAGTCGTAGCTATGTTGTTTACCTATCCAACGAATTGTCCCATGCTAAGATTCAATACAAACCGGCCACTTTATGGCCTTCCTTATAAAAAAGGGTCGAAAACGAGTAATGTCCCAAATTAACGAGGATATTTTCTTAACCCCCATTTTGGCTGAATTTTTAGAGAATGCAAAAATATCCCATGGAAGTCGTAGTTATGTTGTTTACCTATCCAACGAATTGTCACACGCTAAGATTCAATGCAAATCGGCCACATTATGGCCTTCCTACTAAAAAAGGGTCGAAAACGAGTAATGTCCCAAATTAACGAGGATATTTTCTTAACCCCCATTTTGGCTGAATTTTTAGAGAATGCAAAAATATCCCATGGAAGTCATAGTTATGTTGTTTACCTATCCAACGAATTGTCACACGCTAAGATTCAATGCAAATCGGCCACATTATGGCCTTCCTAGTAAAAAAGGGTCGAAAACGAGTAATGTCCCAAATTAACGAGGAGATTTTCTTAACCTCCATTTTGGCTGAATTTTTAAAAAATACAAAAATATCCCATGGAAGTCGTAGCTATGTTGTTTACCTATCCAACGAATTGTCCCATGCTAAGATTCAATACAAACCGGCCACTTTATGGCCTTCGTTATAAAAAAGGGTCGAAAACGAGTAATGTCCTAAATTAACGAGGGGATTTTCTTAACCTCCATTTTGGCTGAATTTTTAGAGAATGCAAAAATATCCCATGGAAGTCGTAGTTATGTTGTTTACCTATCCAACGAATTGTCCCATGCTAAGATTCAATACAAACCGGCCACTTTATGGCCTTCCTTATAAAAAAGGGTCGAAAACGAGTAATGTCCTAAATTAACGAGGGGATTTTCCTAACCTCCATTTTGGCTGAATTTTTAGAGAATGCAAAAATGTCCCATCGAAGTCGTAGTTATGTTGTTTACCTATCCAACGAATTGTCACACGCTAAGATTCAATGCAAACCGGCCACATTATGGCCTTCCTACTAAAAAAGGGTCGAAAACGAGTAATGTCCCAAATTAACGAGGAGATTTTCTTAACCTCCATTTTGGCTGAATTTTTAAAAAATGCAATAATATCCCATGGAAGTCGTAGCTATGTTGTTTACCTATCCAACGAATTGTCCCATGCTAAGATTCAATACAAACCGGCCACTTTATGGCCTTCCTTATAAAAAAGGGTCGAAAACGAGTAATGTCCCAAATTAACGAGGATATTTTCTTAACCCCCATTTTGGCTGAATTTTTAGAGAATGCAAAAATATCCCATGGAAGTCGTAGTTATGTTGTTTACCTATACAACGAATCGTCACACGCTAAGATTCAATGCAAATCGGCCACATTATGGCCTTCCTACTAAAAAAGGGTCGAAAACGAGTAATGTCCCAAATTAACGAGGATATTTTCTTAACCCCCATTTTGGCTGAATTTTTAGAGAATGCAAAAATATCCCATGGAAATCGTAGTTATGTTGTTTACCTATCCAACGAATTGTCACACGCTAAGATTCAATGCAAACCGGCCACATTATGGCCTTCCTACTAAAAAAGGGTCGAAAACGAGTAATGTCCCAAATTAACGAGGAGATTTTCTTAACCTCCATTTTGGCTGAATTTTTAAAAAATGCAAAAATATCCCATTGAAGTCGTAGCTATGTTGTTTACCTATCCAACGAATTGTCCCATGCTAAGATTCAATACAAACCGGCCACTTTATGGCCTTCCTTATAAAAAAGGGTCAAAAACGAGTAATGTCCTAAATTAACGAGGGGATTTTCTTAACCTCCATTTTGGCTGAATTTTTAGAGAATGCAAAAATATCCCATGGAAGTCGTAGTTATGTTGTTTACCTATCCAACGAATTGTCCCATGCTAAGATTCAATACAAACCGGCCACTTTATGGCCTTCCTTATAAAAAAGGGTCGAAAACGAGTAATGTCCTAAATTAACGAGGGGATTTTCTTAACCTCCATTTTGGCTGAATTTTTAGAGAATGCAAAAATATCCCATGGAAGTCGTAGTTATGTTGTTTACCTATCCAACGAATTGTCACACGCTAAGATTCAATGCAAATCGGCCACATTATGGCCTTCCTACTAAAAAAGGGTCGAAAACGAGTAATGTCCCAAATTAACGAGGATATTTTCTTAACCCCCATTTTGGCTGAATTTTTAGAGAATGCAAAAATATCCCATGGAAGTCGTAGTTATGTTGTTTACCTATCCAACGAATTGTCACACGCTAAGATTCAATGCAAACCGGCCACATTATGGCCTTCCTACTAAAAAAGGGTCGAAAACGAGTAATGTCCCAAATTAACGAGGAGATTTTCTTAACCTCCATTTTGGCTGAATTTTTAAAAAATGCAATAATATCCCATGGAAGTCGTAGCTATGTTGTTTACCTATCCAACGAATTGTCCCATGCTAAGATTCAATACAAACCGGCCACTTTATGGCCTTCCTTATAAAAAAGGGTCGAAAACGAGTAATGTCCCAAATTAACGAGGATATTTTCTTAACCCCCATTTTGGCTGAATTTTTAGAGAATGCAAAAATATCCCATGGAAGTCGTAGTTATGTTGTTTACCTATACAACGAATCGTCACACGCTAAGATTCAATGCAAATCGGCCACATTATGGCCTTCCTACTAAAAAAGGGTCGAAAACGAGTAATGTCCCAAATTAACGAGGATATTTTCTTAATCCCCATTTTGGCTGAATTTTTAGAGAATGCAAAAATATCCCATGGAAGTCGTAGTTATGTTGTTTACCTATCCAACGAATTGTCACACGCTAAGATTCAATGCAAACCGGCCACATTATGGCCTTCCTACTAAAAAAGGGTCGAAAACGAGTAATGTCCCAAATTAACGAGGAGATTTTCTTAACCTCCATTTTGGCTGAATTTTTAAAAAATGCAAAAATATCCCATTGAAGTCGTAGCTATGTTGTTTACCTATCCAACGAATTGTCCCATGCTAAGATTCAATACAAACCGGCCACTTTATGGCCTTCCTTATAAAAAAGGGTCAAAAACGAGTAATGTCCTAAATTAACGAGGGGATTTTCTTAACCTCCATTTTGGCTGAATTTTTAGAGAATGCAAAAATATCCCATGGAAGTCGTAGTTATGTTGTTTACCTATCCAACGAATTGTCCCATGCTAAGATTCAATACAAACCGGCCACTTTATGGCCTTCCTTATAAAAAAGGGTCGAAAACGAGTAATGTCCTAAATTAACGAGGGGATTTTCTTAACCTCCATTTTGGCTGAATTTTTAGAGAATGCAAAAATATCCCATGGAAGTCGTAGTTATGTTGTTTACCTATCCAACGAATTGTCACACGCTAAGATTCAATGCAAATCGGCCACATTATGGCCTTCCTACTAAAAAAGGGTCGAAAACGAGTAATGTCCCAAATTAACGAGGATATTTTCTTAACCCCCATTTTGGCTGAATTTTTAGAGAATGCAAAAATATCCCATGGAAGTCGTAGTTATGTTGTTTACCTATCCAACGAATTGTCACACGCTAAGATTCAATGCAAACCGGCCACATTATGGCCTTCCTACTAAAAAAGGGTCGAAAACGAGTAATGTCCCAAATTAACGAGGAGATTTTCTTAACCTCCATTTTGGCTGAATTTTTAAAAAATGCAATAATATCCCATGGAAGTCGTAGCTATGTTGTTTACCTATCCAACGAATTGTCCCATGCTAAGATTCAATACAAACCGGCCACTTTATGGCCTTCCTTATAAAAAAGGGTCGAAAACGAGTAATGTCCCAAATTAACGAGGATATTTTCTTAACCCCCATTTTGGCTGAATTTTTAGAGAATGCAAAAATATCCCATGGAAGTCGTAGTTATGTTGTTTACCTATACAACGAATCGTCACACGCTAAGATTCAATGCAAATCGGCCACA
The DNA here is from genome assembly GCF_051527215.1 of Medicago sativa. NCBI lineage: Eukaryota > Viridiplantae > Streptophyta > Magnoliopsida > Fabales > Fabaceae > Medicago > Medicago sativa. The sequence goes on along the minus strand of NC_140754.1, from coordinate 98,192,358 downwards.
TTATGGCCTTCCTACTAAAAAAGGGTCAAAAACGAGTAATGTCCCAAATTAACGAGGATATTTTCTTAACCCCCATTTTGGCTGAATTTTTAGAGAATGCAAAAATATCCCATGGAAGTCGTAGTTATGTTGTTTACCTATCCAACGAATTGTCACACGCTAAGATTCAATGCAAACCGGCCACATTATGGCCTTCCTACTAAAAAAGGGTCGAAAACGAGTAATGTCCCAAATTAACGAGGAGATTTTCTTAACCTCCATTTTGGCTGAATTTTTAAAAAATGCAAAAATATCCCATTGAAGTCGTAGCTATGTTGTTTACCTATCCAACGAATTGTCCCATGCTAAGATTCAATACAAACCGGCCACTTTATGGCCTTCCTTATAAAAAAGGGTCAAAAACGAGTAATGTCCTAAATTAACGAGGGGATTTTCTTAACCTCCATTTTGGCTGAATTTTTAGAGAATGCAAAAATATCCCATGGAAGTCGTAGTTATGTTGTTTACCTATCCAACGAATTGTCCCATGCTAAGATTCAATACAAACCGGCCACTTTATGGCCTTCCTTATAAAAAAGGGTCGAAAACGAGTAATGTCCTAAATTAACGAGGGGATTTTCTTAACCTCCATTTTGGCTGAATTTTTAGAGAATGCAAAAATATCCCATGGAAGTCGTAGTTATGTTGTTTACCTATCCAACGAATTGTCACACGCTAAGATTCAATGCAAATCGGCCACATTATGGCCTTCCTACTAAAAAAGGGTCGAAAACGAGTAATGTCCCAAATTAACGAGGATATTTTCTTAACCCCCATTTTGGCTGAATTTTTAGAGAATGCAAAAATATCCCATGGAAGTCGTAGTTATGTTGTTTACCTATCCAACGAATTGTCACACGCTAAGATTCAATGCAAACCGGCCACATTATGGCCTTCCTACTAAAAAAGGGTCGAAAACGAGTAATGTCCCAAATTAACGAGGAGATTTTCTTAACCTCCATTTTGGCTGAATTTTTAAAAAATGCAATAATATCCCATGGAAGTCGTAGCTATGTTGTTTACCTATCCAACAAATTGTCCCATGCTAAGATTCAATACAAACCGGCCACTTTATGGCCTTCCTTATAAAAAAGGGTCGAAAACGAGTAATGTCCCAAATTAACGAGGATATTTTCTTAACCCCCATTTTGGCTGAATTTTTAGAGAATGCAAAAATATCCCATGGAAGTCGTAGTTATGTTGTTTACCTATCCAACGAATTGTCACACGCTAAGATTCAATGCAAATCGGCCACATTATGGCCTTCCTACTAAAAAAGGGTCGAAAACGAGTAATGTCCCAAATTAACGAGGATATTTTCTTAACCCCCATTTTGGCTGAATTTTTAGAGAATGCAAAAATATCCCATGGAAGTCATAGTTATGTTGTTTACCTATCCAACGAATTGTCACACGCTAAGATTCAATGCAAATCGGCCACATTATGGCCTTCCTAGTAAAAAAGGGTCGAAAACGAGTAATGTCCCAAATTAACGAGGAGATTTTCTTAACCTCCATTTTGGCTGAATTTTTAAAAAATACAAAAATATCCCATGGAAGTCGTAGCTATGTTGTTTACCTATCCAACGAATTGTCCCATGCTAAGATTCAATACAAACCGGCCACTTTATGGCCTTCCTTATAAAAAAGGGTCGAAAACGAGTAATGTCCTAAATTAACGAGGGGATTTTCTTAACCTCCATTTTGGCTGAATTTTTAGAGAATGCAAAAATATCCCATGGAAGTCGTAGTTATGTTGTTTACCTATCCAACGAATTGTCCCATGCTAAGATTCAATACAAACCGGCCACTTTATGGCCTTCCTTATAAAAAAGGGTCGAAAACGAGTAATGTCCTAAATTAACGAGGGGATTTTCTTAACCTCCATTTTGGCTGAATTTTTAGAGAATGCAAAAATGTCCAATGGAAGTCGTAGTTATGTTGTTTACCTATCCAACGAATTGTCACACGCTAAGATTCAATGCAAACCGGCCACATTATGGCCTTCCTACTAAAAAAGGGTCGAAAACGAGTAATGTCCCAAATTAACGAGGAGATTTTCTTAACCTCCATTTTGGCTGAATTTTTAAAAAATGCAATAATATCCCATGGAAGTCGTAGCTATGTTGTTTACCTATCCAACGAATTGTCCCATGCTAAGATTCAATACAAACCGGCCACTTTATGGCCTTCCTTATAAAAAAGGGTCGAAAACGAGTAATGTCCCAAATTAACGAGGATATTTTCTTAACCCCCATTTTGGCTGAATTTTTAGAGAATGCAAAAATATCCCATGGAAGTCGTAGTTATGTTGTTTACCTATACAACGAATCGTCACACGCTAAGATTCAATGCAAATCGGCCACATTATGGCCTTCCTACTAAAAAAGGGTCGAAAACGAGTAATGTCCCAAATTAACGAGGATATTTTCTTAACCCCCATTTTGGCTGAATTTTTAGAGAATGCAAAAATATCCCATGGAAGTCGTAGTTATGTTGTTTACCTATCCAACGAATTGTCACACGCTAAGATTCAATGCAAACCGGCCACATTATGGCCTTCCTACTAAAAAAGGGTCGAAAACGAGTAATGTCCCAAATTAACGAGGAGATTTTCTTAACCTCCATTTTGGCTGAATTTTTAAAAAATGCAAAAATATCCCATTGAAGTCGTAGCTATGTTGTTTACCTATCCAACGAATTGTCCCATGCTAAGATTCAATACAAACCGGCCACTTTATGGCCTTCCTTATAAAAAAGGGTCAAAAACGAGTAATGTCCTAAATTAACGAGGGGATTTTCTTAACCTCCATTTTGGCTGAATTTTTAGAGAATGCAAAAATATCCCATGGAAGTCGTAGTTATGTTGTTTACCTATCCAACGAATTGTCCCATGCTAAGATTCAATACAAACCGGCCACTTTATGGCCTTCCTTATAAAAAAGGGTCGAAAACGAGTAATGTCCTAAATTAACGAGGGGATTTTCTTAACCTCCATTTTGGCTGAATTTTTAGAGAATGCAAAAATATCCCATGGAAGTCGTAGTTATGTTGTTTACCTATCCAACGAATTGTCACACGCTAAGATTCAATGCAAATCGGCCACATTATGGCCTTCCTACTAAAAAAGGGTCGAAAACGAGTAATGTCCCAAATTAACGAGGATATTTTCTTAACCCCCATTTTGGCTGAATTTTTAGAGAATGCAAAAATATCCCATGGAAGTCGTAGTTATGTTGTTTACCTATCCAACGAATTGTCACACGCTAAGATTCAATGCAAACCGGCCACATTATGGCCTTCCTACTAAAAAAGGGTCGAAAACGAGTAATGTCCCAAATTAACGAGGAGATTTTCTTAACCTCCATTTTGGCTGAATTTTTAAAAAATGCAATAATATCCCATGGAAGTCGTAGCTATGTTGTTTACCTATCCAACGAATTGTCCCATGCTAAGATTCAATACAAACCGGCCACTTTATGGCCTTCCTTATAAAAAAGGGTCGAAAACGAGTAATGTCCCAAATTAACGAGGATATTTTCTTAACCCCCATTTTGGCTGAATTTTTAGAGAATGCAAAAATATCCCATGGAAGTCGTAGTTATGTTGTTTACCTATCCAACGAATTGTCACACGCTAAGATTCAATGCAAATCGGCCACATTATGGCCTTCCTACTAAAAAAGGGTCGAAAACGAGTAATGTCCCAAATTAACGAGGATATTTTCTTAACCCCCATTTTGGCTGAATTTTTAGAGAATGCAAAAATATCCCATGGAAGTCATAGTTATGTTGTTTACCTATCCAACGAATTGTCACACGCTAAGATTCAATGCAAATCGGCCACATTATGGCCTTCCTAGTAAAAAAGGGTCGAAAACGAGTAATGTCCCAAATTAACGAGGAGATTTTCTTAACCTCCATTTTGGCTGAATTTTTAAAAAATACAAAAATATCCCATGGAAGTCGTAGCTATGTTGTTTACCTATCCAACGAATTGTCCCATGCTAAGATTCAATACAAACCGGCCACTTTATGGCCTTCCTTATAAAAAAGGGTCGAAAACGAGTAATGTCCTAAATTAACGAGGGGATTTTCTTAACCTCCATTTTGGCTGAATTTTTAGAGAATGCAAAAATATCCCATGGAAGTCGTAGTTATGTTGTTTACCTATCCAACGAATTGTCCCATGCTAAGATTCAATACAAACCGGCCACTTTATGGCCTTCCTTATAAAAAAGGGTCGAAAACGAGTAATGTCCTAAATTAACGAGGGGATTTTCTTAACCTCCATTTTGGCTGAATTTTTAGAGAATGCAAAAATGTCCCATGGAAGTCGTAGTTATGTTGTTTACCTATCCAACGAATTGTCACACGCTAAGATTCAATGCAAACCGGCCACATTATGGCCTTCCTACTAAAAAAGGGTCGAAAACGAGTAATGTCCCAAATTAACGAGGAGATTTTCTTAACCTCCATTTTGGCTGAATTTTTAAAAAATGCAATAATATCCCATGGAAGTCGTAGCTATGTTGTTTACCTATCCAACGAATTGTCCCATGCTAAGATTCAATACAAACCGGCCACTTTATGGCCTTCCTTATAAAAAAGGGTCGAAAACGAGTAATGTCCCAAATTAACGAGGATATTTTCTTAACCCCCATTTTGGCTGAATTTTTAGAGAATGCAAAAATATCCCATGGAAGTCGTAGTTATGTTGTTTACCTATACAACGAATCGTCACACGCTAAGATTCAATGCAAATCGGCCACATTATGGCCTTCCTACTAAAAAAGGGTCGAAAACGAGTAATGTCCCAAATTAACGAGGATATTTTCTTAACCCCCATTTTGGCTGAATTTTTAGAGAATGCAAAAATATCCCATGGAAGTCGTAGTTATGTTGTTTACCTATCCAACGAATTGTCACACGCTAAGATTCAATGCAAACCGGCCACATTATGGCCTTCCTACTAAAAAAGGGTCGAAAACGAGTAATGTCCCAAATTAACAAGGAGATTTTCTTAACCTCCATTTTGGCTGAATTTTTAAAAAATGCAAAAATATCCCATTGAAGTCGTAGCTATGTTGTTTACCTATCCAACGAATTGTCCCATGCTAAGATTCAATACAAACCGGCCACTTTATGGCCTTCCTTATAAAAAAGGGTCGAAAACGAGTAATGTCCTAAATTAACGAGGGGATTTTCTTAACCTCCATTTTGGCTGAATTTTTAGAGAATGCAAAAATATCCCATGGAAGTCGTAGTTATGTTGTTTACCTATCCAACGAATTGTCCCATGCTAAGATTCAATACAAACCGGCCAATTTATGGCCTTCCTTATAAAAAAGGGTCGAAAACGAGTAATGTCCTAAATTAACGAGGGGATTTTCTTAACCTCCATTTTGGCTGAATTTTTAGAGAATGCAAAAATATCCCATGGAAGTCGTAGTTATGTTGTTTACCTATACAACGAATTGTCACACGCTAAGATTCAATGCAAATCGGCCACATTATGGCCTTCCTACTAAAAAAGGGTCGAAAACGAGTAATGTCCCAAATTAACGAGGATATTTTCTTAACCCCCATTTTGGCTGAATTTTTAGAGAATGCAAAAATATCCCATGGAAGTCGTAGTTATGTTGTTTACCTATCCAACGAATTGTCACACGCTAAGATTCAATGCAAACCGGCCACATTATGGCCTTCCTACTAAAAAAGGGTCGAAAACGAGTAATGTCCCAAATTAACGAGGAGATTTTCTTAACCTCCATTTTGGCTGAATTTTTAAAAAATGCAATAATATCCCATGGAAGTCGTAGCTATGTTGTTTACCTATCCAACGAATTGTCCCATGCTAAGATTCAATACAAACCGGCCACTTTATGGCCTTCCTTATAAAAAAGGGTCGAAAACGAGTAATGTCCCAAATTAACGAGGATATTTTCTTAACCCCCATTTTGGCTGAATTTTTAGAGAATGCAAAAATATCCCATGGAAGTCGTAGTTATGTTGTTTACCTATACAACGAATCGTCACACGCTAAGATTCAATGCAAATCGGCCACATTATGGCCTTCCTACTAAAAAAGGGTCGAAAACGAGTAATGTCCCAAATTAACGAGGATATTTTCTTAACCCCCATTTTGGCTGAATTTTTAGAGAATGCAAAAATATCCCATGGAAGTCGTAGTTATGTTGTTTACCTATCCAACGAATTGTCACACGCTAAGATTCAATGCAAACCGGCCACATTATGGCCTTCCTACTAAAAAAGGGTCGAAAACGAGTAATGTCCCAAATTAACGAGGAGATTTTCTTAACCTCCATTTTGGCTGAATTTTTAAAAAATGCAAAAATATCCCATTGAAGTCGTAGCTATGTTGTTTACCTATCCAACGAATTGTCCCATGCTAAGATTCAATACAAACCGGCCACTTTATGGCCTTCCTTATAAAAAAGGGTCGAAAACGAGTAATGTCCTAAATTAACGAGGGGATTTTCTTAACCTCCATTTTGGCTGAATTTTTAGAGAATGCAAAAATATCCCATGGAAGTCGTAGTTATGTTGTTTACCTATCCAACGAATTGTCCCATGCTAAGATTCAATACAAACCGGCCAATTTATGGCCTTCCTTATAAAAAAGGGTCGAAAACGAGTAATGTCCTAAATTAACGAGGGGATTTTCTTAACCTCCATTTTGGCTGAATTTTTAGAGAATGCAAAAATATCCCATGGAAGTCGTAGTTATGTTGTTTACCTATACAACGAATTGTCACACGCTAAGATTCAATGCAAATCGGCCACATTATGGCCTTCCTACTAAAAAAGGGTCGAAAACGAGTAATGTCCCAAATTAACGAGGATATTTTCTTAACCCCCATTTTGGCTGAATTTTTAGAGAATGCAAAAATATCCCATGGAAGTCGTAGTTATGTTGTTTACCTATCCAACGAATTGTCACACGCTAAGATTCAATGCAAACCGGCCACATTATGGCCTTCCTACTAAAAAAGGGTCGAAAACGAGTAATGTCCCAAATTAACGAGGAGATTTTCTTAACCTCCATTTTGGCTGAATTTTTAAAAAATGCAATAATATCCCATGGAAGTCGTAGCTATGTTGTTTACCTATCCAACGAATTGTCCCATGCTAAGATTCAATACAAACCGGCCACTTTATGGCCTTCCTTATAAAAAAGGGTCGAAAACGAGTAATGTCCCAAATTAACGAGGATATTTTCTTAACCCCCATTTTGGCTGAATTTTTAGTGAATGCAAAAATATCCCATGGAAGTCGTAGTTATGTTGTTTACCTATACAACGAATCGTCACACGCTAAGATTCAATGCAAATCGGCCACATTATGGCCTTCCTACTAAAAAAGGGTTGAAAACGAGTAATGTCCCAAATTAACGAGGATATTTTCTTAACCCCCATTTAGGCTGAATTTTTAGAGAATGCAAAAATATCCCATGGAAGTCGTAGTTATGTTGTTTACCTATCCAACGAATTGTCACACGCTAAGATTCAATGCAAACCGGCCACATTATGGCCTTCCTACTAAAAAGGGTCGAAAACGAGTAATTTCCCAAATTAACGAGGAGATTTTCTTAACCTCCATTTTGGCTGAATTTTTAAAAAATACAAAAATATCCCATGGAAGTCGTAGCTATGTTGTTTACCTATCCAACGAAATGTCCCATGCTAAGATTCAATACAAACCGGCCACTTTATGGCCTTCCTTATAAAAAAGGGTCGAAAACGAGTAATGTCCTAAATTAACGAGGGGATTTTCTTAACCTCCATTTTGGCTGAATTTTTAGAGAATGCAAAAATATCCCATGGAAGTCGTAGTTATGTTGTTTACCTATCCAACGAATTGTCCCATGCTAAGATTCAATACAAACCGGCCACTTTATGGCCTTCCTTATAAAAAAGGGTCGAAAACGAGTAATGTCCTAAATTAACGAGGGGATTTTCTTAACTTCCATTTTGGCTGAATTTTTAGAGAATGCAAAAATATCCCATGGAAGTCGTAGTTATGTTGTTTACCTATCCAACGAATTGTCACACGCTAAGATTCAATGCAAATCGGCCACATTATGGCCTTCCTACTAATAAAGGGTCGAAAACGAGTAATGTCCCAAATTAACGAGGATATTTTCTTAACCCCCATTTTGGCTGAATTTTTAGAGAATGCAAAAATATCCCATGGAAGTCGTAGTTATGTTGTTTACCTATCCAACGAATTGTCACACGCTAAGATTCAATGTAAATCGGCCACATTATGGCCTTCCTACTAAAAAAGGGTCGAAAACGAGTAATGTCCCAAATTAACGAGGATATTTTCTTAACCCCCATTTTGGCTGAATTTTTAGAGAATGCAAAAATATCCCATGGAAGTCGTAGATATGTTGTTAACCTATCCAACGAATTTTCACACGCTAAGATTCAATGCAAATCGGCCACATTATGGCCTTCCTACTAAAAAAGGGTCGAAAACGAGTAATGTCCCAAATTAACGAGGAGATTTTCTTAACCTCCATTTTGGCTGAATTTTTAAAAAATGCAAAAATATCCCATGGAAGTCGTAGCTATGTTGTTTACCTATCCAACGAATTGTCCCATGCTAAGATTCAATAGAAACCGGCCACTTTATGGCCTTCCTTATAAAAAAGGGTCGAAAACGAGTAATGTCCCAAATTAACGAGGATATTTTCTTAACCCCCATTTTGGCTGAATTTTTAGAGAATGCAAAAATATCCCATGGAAGTCGTAGTTATGTTGTTTACCTATCCAACGAATTGTCACACGCTAAGATTCAATGCAAATCGGCCACATTATGGCCTTCCTACTAAAAAAGGGTCGAAAACGAGTAATGTCCCAAATTAACGAGGATATTTTCTTAACCCCCATTTTGGCTGAATTTTTAGAGAATGCAAAAATATCCCATGGAAGTCATAGTTATGTTGTTTACCTATCCAACGAATTGTCACACGCTATGATTCAATGCAAATCGGCCAGATTATGGCCTTCCTAGTAAAAAAGGGTCGAAAACGAGTAATGTCCCAAATTAACGAGGAGATTTTCTTAACCTCCATTTTGGCTGAATTTTTAAAAAATACAAAAATATCCCATGGAAGTCGTAGCTATGTTGTTTACCTATCCAACGAATTGTCCCATGCTAAGATTCAATACAAACCGGCCACTTTATGGCCTTCCTTATAAAAAAGGGTCGAAAACGAGTAATGTCCTAAATTAACGAGGGGATTTTCTTAACCTCCATTTTGGCTGAATTTTTAGAGAATGCAAAAATGTCCCATGGAAGTCGTAGTTATGTTGTTTACCTATCCAACGAATTGTCCCACGCTAAGATTCAATGCAAACCGGCCACATTATGGCCTTCCTACTAAAAAAGGGTCGAAAACGAGTAATGTCCCAAATTAACGAGGAGATTTTCTTAACCTCCATTTTGGCTGAATTTTTAAAAAATGCAAAAATATCCCATGGAAGTCGTAGTTATGTTGTTTACCTATCCAACGAATTGTCCCATGCTAAGATTCAATACAAACCGGCCACTTTATGGCCTTCCTTATAAAAAAGGGTCGAAAACGAGTAATGTCCTAAATTAACGAGGGGATTTTCTTAACCTCCATTTTGGCTGAATTTTTAGAGAATGCAAAAATGTCCCATGGAAGTCGTAGTTATGTTGTTTACCTATCCAACGAATTGTCACACGCTAAGATTCAATGCAAACCGGCCACATTATGGCCTTCCTACTAAAAAAGGGTCGAAAACGAGTAATGTCCCAAATTAACGAGGAGATTTTCTTAACCTCCATTTTGGCTGAATTTTTAAAAAATGCAATAATATCCCATGGAAGTCGTAGCTATGTTGTTTACCTATCCAACGAATTGTCCCATGCTAAGATTCAATACAAACCGGCCACTTTATGGCCTTCCTTATAAAAAAGGGTCGAAAACGAGTAATGTCCCAAATTAACGAGGATATTTTCTTAACCCCCATTTTGGCTGAATTTTTAGAGAATGCAAAAATATCCCATGGAAGTCGTAGTTATGTTGTTTACCTATACAACGAATCGTCACACGCTAAGATTCAATGCAAATCGGCCACATTATGGCCTTCCTACTAAAAAAGGGTCGAAAACGAGTAATGTCCCAAATTAACGAGGATATTTTCTTAACCCCCATTTTGGCTGAATTTTTAGAGAATGCAAAAATATCCCATGGAAGTCGTAGTTATGTTGTTTACCTATCCAACGAATTGTCACACGCTAAGATTCAATGCAAACCGGCCACATTATGGCCTTCCTACTAAAAAAGGGTCGAAAACGAGTAATGTCCCAAATTAACGAGGAGATTTTCTTAACCTCCATTTTGGCTGAATTTTTAAAAAATGCAAAAATATCCCATTGAAGTCGTAGCTATGTTGTTTATCTATCCTACGAATTGTCCCATGCTAAGATTCAATACAAACCGGCCACTTTATGGCCTTCCTTATAAAAAAGGGTCGAAAACGAGTAATGTCCTAAATTAACGAGGGGATTTTCTTAACCTCCATTTTGGCTGAATTTTTAGAGAATGCAAAAATATCCCATGGAAGTCGTAGTTATGTTGTTTACCTATCCAACGAATTGTCCCATGCTAAGATTCAATACAAACCGGCCAATTTATGGCCTTCCTTATAAAAAAGGGTCGAAAACGAGTAATGTCCTAAATTAACGAGGGGATTTTCTTAACCTCCATTTTGGCTGAATTTTTAGAGAATGCAAAAATATCCCATGGAAGTCGTAGTTATGTTGTTTACCTATACAACGAATTGTCACACGCTAAGATTCAATGCAAATCGGCCACATTATGGCCTTCCTACTAAAAAAGGGTCGAAAACGAGTAATGTCCCAAATTAACGAGGATATTTTCTTAACCCCCATTTTGGCTGAATTTTTAGAGAATGCAAAAATATCCCATGGAAGTCGTAGTTATGTTGTTTACCTATCCAACGAATTGTCACACGCTAAGATTCAATGCAAACCGGCCACATTATGGCCTTCCTACTAAAAAAGGGTCGAAAACGAGTAATGTCCCAAATTAACGAGGAGATTTTCTTAACCTCCATTTTGGCTGAATTTTTAAAAAATGCAATAATATCCCATGGAAGTCGTAGCTATGTTGTTTACCTATCCAACGAATTGTCCCATGCTAAGATTCAATACAAACCGGCCACTTTATGGCCTTCCTTATAAAAAAGGGTCGAAAACGAGTAATGTCCCAAATTAACGAGGATATTTTCTTAACCCCCATTTTGGCTGAATTTTTAGAGAATGCAAAAATATCCCATGGAAGTCGTAGTTATGTTGTTTACCTATACAACGAATCGTCACACGCTAAGATTCAATGCAAATCGGCCACATTATGGCCTTCCTACTAAAAAAGGGTCGAAAACGAGTAATGTCCCAAATTAACGAGGATATTTTCTTAACCCCCATTTTGGCTGAATTTTTAGAGAATTCAAAAATATCCCATGGAAGTCGTAGTTATGTTGTTTACCTATCCAACGAATTGTCACACGCTAAGATTCAATGCAAACCGGCCACATTATGGCCTTCCTACTAAAAAAGGGTCGAAAACGAGTAATGTCCTAAATTAACGAGGGGATTTTCTTAACCTCCATTATGGCTGAATTTTTAGAGAATGCAAAAATATCCCATGGAAGTCGTAGTTATGTTGTTTACCTATCCAACGAATTGTCCCATGCTAAGATTCAATACAAACCGGCCACTTTATGGCCTTCCTTATCAAAAAGGGTCGAAAACGAGTAATGTCCTAAATTAACGAGGGGATTTTCTTAACTTCCATTTTGGCTGAATTTTTAGAGAATGCAAAAATATCCCATGGAAGTCGTAGTTATGTTGTTTACCTATCCAACGAATTGTCACACGCTAAGATTCAATGCAAATCGGCCACATTATGGCCTTCCTACTAATAAAGGGTCGAAAACGAGTAATGTCCCAAATTAACGAGGATATTTTCTTAACCCCCATTTTGGCTGAATTTTTAGAGAATGCAAAAATATCCCATGGAAGTCGTAGTTATGTTGTTTACCTATCCAACGAATTGTCACACGCTAAGATTCAATGTAAATCGGCCACATTATGGCCTTCCTACTAAAAAAGGGTCGAAAACGAGTAATGTCCCAAATTAACGAGGATATTTTCTTAACCCCCATTTTGGCTGAATTTTTAGAGAATGCAAAAATATCCCATGGAAGTCGTAGATATGTTGTTAACCTATCCAACGAATTGTCACACGCTAAGATTCAATGCAAATCGGCCACATTATGGCCTTCCTACTAAAAAAGGGTCGAAAACGAGTAATGTCCCAAATTAACGAGGAGATTTTCTTAACCTCCATTTTGGCTGAATTTTTAAAAAATGCAAAAATATCCCATGGAAGTCGTAGTTATGTTGTTTACCTATACAACGAATCGTCACACGCTAAGATTCAATGCAAATCGGCCACATTATGGCCTTCCTACTAAAAAAGGGTCGAAAACGAGTAATGTCCCAAATTAACGAGGATATTTTCTTAACCCCCATTTTGGCTGAATTTTTAGAGAATGCAAAAATATCCCATGGAAGTCGTAGTTATGTTGTTTACCTATCCAACGAATTGTCACACGCTAAGATTCAATGCAAACCGGCCACATTATGGCCTTCCTACTAAAAAAGGGTCGAAAACGAGTAATGTCCTAAATTAACGAGGGGATTTTCTTAACCTCCATTATGGCTGAATTTTTAGAGAATGCAAAAATATCCCATGGAAGTCGTAGTTATGTTGTTTACCTATCCAACGAATTGTCCCATGCTAAGATTCAATACAAACCGGCCACTTTATGGCCTTCCTTATCAAAAAGGGTCGAAAACGAGTAATGTCCTAAATTAACGAGGGGATTTTCTTAACTTCCATTTTGGCTGAATTTTTAGAGAATGCAAAAATATCCCATGGAAGTCGTAGTTATGTTGTTTACCTATCCAACGAATTGTCACACGCTAAGATTCAATGCAAATCGGCCACATTATGGCCTTCCTACTAATAAAGGGTCGAAAACGAGTAATGTCCCAAATTAACGAGGATATTTTCTTAACCCCCATTTTGGCTGAATTTTTAGAGAATGCAAAAATATCCCATGGAAGTCGTAGTTATGTTGTTTACCTATCCAACGAATTGTCACACGCTAAGATTCAATGTAAATCGGCCACATTATGGCCTTCCTACTAAAAAAGGGTCGAAAACGAGTAATGTCCCAAATTAACGAGGATATTTTCTTAACCCCCATTTTGGCTGAATTTTTAGAGAATGCAAAAATATCCCATGGAAGTCGTAGATATGTTGTTAACCTATCCAACGAATTGTCACACGCTAAGATTCAATGCAAATCGGCCACATTATGGCCTTCCTACTAAAAAAGGGTCGAAAACGAGTAATGTCCCAAATTAACGAGGAGATTTTCTTAACCTCCATTTTGGCTGAATTTTTAAAAAATGCAAAAATATCCCATGGAAGTCGTAGCTATGTTGTTTACCTATCCAACGAATTGTCCCATGCTAAGATTCAATACAAACCGGCCACTTTATGGCCTTCCTTATAGAAAAGGGTCGAAAACGAGTAATGTCCCAAATTAACGAGGATATTTTCTTAACCCCCATTTTGGCTGAATTTTTAGAGAATGCAAAAATATCCCATGGAAGTCGTAGTTATGTTGTTTACCTATCCAACGAATTGTCACACGCTAAGATTCAATGCAAATCGGCCACATTATGGCCTTCCTACTAAAAAAGGGTCGAAAACGAGTAATGTCCCAAATTAACGAGGATATTTTCTTAACCCCCATTTTGGCTGAATTTTTAGAGAATGCAAAAATATCCCATGGAAGTCATAGTTATGTTGTTTACCTATCCAACGAATTGTCACACGCTATGATTCAATGCAAATCGGCCACATTATGGCCTTCCTAGTAAAAAAGGGTCGAAAACGAGTAATGTCCCAAATTAACGAGGAGATTTTCTTAACCTCCATTTTGGCTGAATTTTTAAAAAATACAAAAATATCCCATGGAAGTCGTAGCTATGTTGTTTACCTATCCAACGAATTGTCCCATGCTAAGATTCAATACAAACCGGCCACTTTATGGCCTTCCTTATAAAAAAGGGTCAAAAACGAGTAATGTCCTAAATTAACGAGGGGATTTTCTTAACCTCCATTTTGGCTGAATTTTTAGAGAATGCAAAAATATCCCATGGAAGTCGTAGTTATGTTGTTTACCTATCCAACGAATTGTCCCATGCTAAGATTCAATACAAACCGGCCACTTTATGGCCTTCCTTATAAAAAAGGGTCGAAAACGAGTAATGTCCTAAATTAACGAGGGGATTTTCTTAACCTCCATTTTGGCTGAATTTTTAGAGAATGCAAAAATATCCCATGGAAGTCGTAGTTATGTTGTTTACCTATCCAACGAATTGTCACACGCTAAGATTCAATGCAAATCGGCCACATTATGGCCTTCCTACTAAAAAAGGGTCGAAAACGAGTAATGTCCCAAATTAACGAGGATATTTTCTTAACCCCCATTTTGGCTGAATTTTTAGAGAATGCAAAAATATCCCATGGAAGTCGTAGTTATGTTGTTTACCTATCCAACGAATTGTCACACGCTAAGATTCAATGCAAACCGGCCACATTATGGCCTTCCTACTAAAAAAGGGTCGAAAACGAGTAATGTCCCAAATTAACGAGGAGATTTTCTTAACCTCCATTTTGGCTGAATTTTTAAAAAATACAAAAATATCCCATGCAAGTCGTAGCTATGTTGTTTACCTATCCAACGAATTGTCCCATGCTAAGATTCAATACAAACCGGCCACTTTATGGCCTTCCTTATAAAAAAGGGTCGAAAACGAGTAATGTCCTAAATTAACGAGGGGATTTTCTTAACCTCCATTTTGGCTGAATTTTTAGAGAATGCAAAAATATCCCATGGAAGTCGTAGTTATGTTGTTTACCTATCCAACGAATTGTCCCATGCTAAGATTCAATACAAACCGGCCACTTTATGGCCTTCCTTATAAAAAAGGGTCGAAAACGAGTAATGTCCTAAATTAACGAGGGGATTTTCTTAACTTCCATTTTGGCTGAATTTTTAGAGAATGCAAAAATATCCCATGGAAGTCGTAGTTATGTTGTTTACCTATCCAACGAATTGTCACACGCTAAGATTCAATGCAAATCGGCCACATTATGGCCTTCCTACTAATAAAGGGTCGAAAACGAGTAATGTCCCAAATTAACGAGGAGATTTTCTTAACCTCCATTTTGGCTGAATTTTTAAAAAATACAAAAATATCCCATGGAAGTCGTAGCTATGTTGTTTACCTATCCAACGAATTGTCCCATGCTAAGATTCAATACAAACCGGCCACTTTATGGCCTTCCTTATAAAAAAGGGTCGAAAACGAGTAATGTCCTAAATTAACGAGGGGATTTTCTTAACCTCCATTTTGGCTGAATTTTTAGAGAATGCAAAAATATCCCATGGAAGTCGTAGTTATGTTGTTTACCTATCCAACGAATTGTCCCATGCTAAGATTCAATACAAACCGGCCACTTTATGGCCTTCCTTATAAAAAAGGGTCGAAAACGAGTAATGTCCTAAATTAACGAGGGGATTTTCTTAACCTCCATTTTGGCTGAATTTTTAGAGAATGCAAAAATGTCCCATGGAAGTCGTAGTTATGTTGTTTACCTATCCAACGAATTGTCACACGCTAAGATTCAATGCAAATCGGCCACATTATGGCCTTCCTACTAATAAAGGGTCGAAAACGAGTAATGTCCCAAATTAACGAGGATATTTTCTTAACCCCCATTTTGGCTGAATTTTTAGAGAATGCAAAAATATCCCATGGAAGTCGTAGCTATGTTGTTTACCTATCCAACGAATTGTCCCATGCTAAGATTCAATACAAACCGGCCACTTTATGGCCTTCCTTATAAAAAAGGGTCGAAAACGAGTAATGTCCTAAATTAACGAGGGGATTTTCTTAACCTCCATTTTGGCTGAATTTTTAGAGAATGCAAAAATATCCCATGCAAGTCATAGTTATGTTGTTTACCTATCCAACGAATTGTCACACGCTAAGATTCAATGCAAATCGGCCACATTATGGCCTTCCTACTAAAAAAGGGTCGAAAACGAGTAATGTCCCAAATTATCGAGGATATTTTCTTAACCCCCATTTTGGCTGAATTTTTAGAGAATGCAAAAATATCCCATGGAAGTCGTAGATATGTTGTTTACCTATCCAACGAATTGTCACACGCTAAGATTCAATGCAAATCGGCCACATTATGGCCTTCCTACTAAAAAAGGGTCGAAAACGAGTAATGTCCCAAATTAACGAGGAGATTTTCTTAACCTCCATTTTGGCTGAATTTTTAAAAAATACAAAAATATCCCATGGAAGTCGTAGCTATGTTGTTTACCTATCCAACGAATTGTCCCATGCTAAGATTCAATACAAACCGGCCACTTTATGGCCTTCCTTATAAAAAAGGGTCGAAAACGAGTAATGTCCCAAATTAACGAGGAGATTTTCTTAACCTCCATTTTGGCTGAATTTTTAAAAAATACAAAAATATCCCATGGAAGTCGTAGCTATGTTGTTTACCTATCCAACGAATTGTCCCATGCTAAGATTCAATACAAACCGGCCACATTATGGCCTTCATACTAAAAAAGGGTCGAAAACGAGTAATGTCCCAAATTAACGAGGATATTTTCTTAACCCCCATTTTGGCTGAATTTTTAGAGAATGCAAAAATATCCCATGGAAGTCGTAGATATGTTGTTAACCTATCCAACGAATTGTCACACGCTAAGATTCAATGCAAATCGGCCACATTATTGCCTTCCTACTAAAAAAGGGTCGAAAACGAGTAATGTCCCAAATTAACGAGGAGATTTTCTTAACCTCCATTTTGGCTGAATTTTTAAAAAATGCAAAAATATCCCATGGAAGTCGTAGCTATGTTGTTAACCTATCCAACGAATTGTCCCACGCTAAGATTCAATGCAAATCGGCCACTTTATGGCCTTCCTTATAAAAAAGGGTCGAAAACGAGTAATGTCCTAAATTAACGAGGGGATTTTCTTAACCTCCATTTTGGCTGAATTTTTAGAGAATGCAAAAATATCCCATGCAAGTCATAGTTATGTTGTTTACCTATCCAACGAATTGTCACACGCTAAGATTCAATGCAAATCGGCCACATTATGGCCTTCCTACTAAAAAAGGGTCGAAAACGAGTAATGTCCCAAATTAACGAGGATATTTTCTTAACCCCCATTTTGGCTGAATTTTTAGCTGAATATTTAGAGAATGCAAAAATATCCCATGGAAGTCGTAGTTATGTTGTTTACCTATCCAACGAATTGTCACACGCTAAGATTCAATGCAAATCGGCCACATTATGGCCTTCCTACTAAAAAAGGGTCGAAAACGAGTAATGTCCCAAATTATCGAGGATATTTTCTTAACCCCCATTTTGGCTGAATTTTTAGAGAATGCAAAAATATCCCATGGAAGTCGTAGATATGTTGTTTACCTATCCAACGAATTGTCACGCTAAGATTCAATGCAAATCGGCCACATTATGGCCTTCCTACTAAAAAAGGGTCGAAAACGAGTAATGTCCCAAATTAACGAGGAGATTTTCTTAACCTCCATTTTGGCTGAATTTTTAAAAAATACAAAAATATCCCATGGAAGTCGTAGCTATGTTGTTTACCTATCCAACGAATTGTCCCATGCTAAGATTCAATACAAACCGGCCACTTTATGGCCTTCCTTATAAAAAAGGGTCGAAAACGAGTAATGTCCCAAATTAACGAGGAGATTTTCTTAACCTCCATTTTGGCTGAATTTTTAAAAAATACAAAAATATCCCATGGAAGTCGTAGCTATGTTGTTTACCTATCCAACGAATTGTCCCATGCTAAGATTCAATACAAACCGGCCACATTATGGCCTTCATACTAAAAAAGGGTCGAAAACGAGTAATGTCCCAAATTAACGAGGATATTTTCTTAACCCCCATTTTGGCTGAATTTTTAGAGAATGCAAAAATATCCCATGGAAGTCGTAGATATGTTGTTAACCTATCCAACGAATTGTCACACGCTAAGATTCAATGCAAATCGGCCACATTATTGCCTTCCTACTAAAAAAGGGTCGAAAACGAGTAATGTCCCAAATTAACGAGGAGATTTTCTTAACCTCCATTTTGGCTGAATTTTTAAAAAATGCAAAAATATCCCATGGAAGTCGTAGCTATGTTGTTTACCTATCCAACGAATTGTCCCACGCTAAGATTCAATGCAAATCGGCCACTTTATGGCCTTCCTTATAAAAAAGGGTCGAAAACGAGTAATGTCCCAAATTAACGAGGATATTTTCTTAACCCCCATTTTGGCTGAATTTTTAGAGAATGCAAAAATATCCCATGGAAGTCGTAGTTATGTTGTTTACCTATCCAACGAATTCTCACACGCTAAGATTCAATGCAAATCGGCCACATTATGGCCTTCCTACTAAAAAAAGGTCGAAAACGAGTAATGTCCCAAATTAACGAGGATATTTTCTTAACCCCCATTTTGGCTGAATTTTTAGAGAATGCAAAAATATCCCATGGAAGTCATAGTTATGTTGTTTACCTATCCAACGAATTGTCCCATGCTAAGATTCAATACAAATCGGCCACTTTATGGCCTTCCTTATAAAAAAGGGTCGAAAACGAGTAATGTCCCAAATTAACGAGGGGATTTTCTTAACCTCCATTTTGGCTGAATTTTTAGAGAATGCAAAAATATCCCATGCAAGTCATAGTTATGTTGTTTACCTATCCAACGAATTGTCACACGCTAAGATTCAATTCAAATCGGCCACATTATGGCCTTCCTACTAAAAAAGGGTCGAAAACGAGTAATGTCCCAAATTAACGAGGATATTTTCTTAACCCCCATTTTGGCTGAATTTTTAGAGAATGCAAAAATATCCCATGGAAGTCGTAGTTATGTTGTTTACCTATCCAACGAATTGTCACACGCTATGATTCAATGCAAATCGGCCACATTATTGCCTTCCTACTAAAAAAGGGTCGAAAACGAGTAATGTCCCAAATTAACGAGGAGATTTTCTTAACCTCCATTTTGGCTGAATTTTTAAAAAATGCAAAAATATCCCATGGAAGTCGTAGCTATGTTGTTTACCTATCCAACGAATTGTCCCACGCTAAGATTCAATGCAAATCGGCCACTTTATGGCCTTCCTTATAAAAAAGGGTCGAAAACGAGTAATGTCCCAAATTAACGAGGATATTTTCTTAACCCCCATTTTGGCTGAATTTTTAGAGAATGCAAAAATATCCCATGGAAGTCGTAGTTATGTTGTTTACCTATCCAACGAATTCTCACACGCTAAGATTCAATGCAAATCGGCCACATTATGGCCTTCCTACTAAAAAAAGGTCGAAAACGAGTAATGTCCCAAATTAACGAGGATATTTTCTTAACCCCCATTTTGGCTGAATTTTTAGAGAATGCAAAAATATCCCATGGAAGTCATAGTTATGTTGTTTACCTATCCAACGAATTGTCCCATGCTAAGATTCAATACAAACCGGCCACTTTATGGCCTTCCTTATAAAAAAGGGTCGAAAACGAGTAATGTCCCAAATTAACGAGGGGATTTTCTTAACCTCCATTTTGGCTGAATTTTTAGAGAATGCAAAAATATCCCATGCAAGTCATAGTTATGTTTTTTACCTATCCAACGAATTGTCACACGCTAAGATTCAATTCAAATCAGCCACATTATGGCCTTCCTACTAAAAAAGGGTCGAAAACGAGTAATGTCCCAAATTAACGAGGATATTTTCTTAACCCCCATTTTGGCTGAATTTTTAGAGAATGCAAAAATATCCCATGGAAGTCGTAGTTATGTTGTTTACCTATCCAACGAATTGTCACACGCTATGATTCAATGCAAATCGGCCACATTATGGCCTTCCTAGTAAAAAAGGGTCGAAAACGAGTAATGTCCCAAATTAACGAGGAGATTTTCTTAACCTCCATTTTTGGCTGAATTTTTAGAGAATACAAAAATATCCCATGGAAGTCGTAGCTATGTTGTTTACCTATCCAACGAATTGTCCCATGCTAAGATTCAATACAAACCGGCCACTTTATGGCCTTCCTTATAAAAAAGGGTCGAAAACGAGTAATGTCCCAAATTAACGAGGAGATTTTCTTAACCTCCATTTTGGCTGAATTTTTAAAAAATGTAAAAATATCCCATGGAAGTCGTAGCTATGTTGTTTACCTATCCAACGAATTGTCCCATGCTAAGATTCAATACAAACCGGCCACTTTATGGCCTTCCTTATAAAAAAGGGTCGAAAACGAGTAATGTCCTAAATTAACGAGGGGATTTTCTTAACCTCCATTTTGGCTGAATTTTTAGAGAATGCAAAAATATCCCATGGAAGTCGTAGTTATGTTGTTTACCTATCCAACGAATTGTCACACGCTAAGATTCAATGCAAATCGGCCACATTATGGCCTTCCTACTAAAAAAGGGTCGAAAACGAGTAATGTCCCAAATTAACGAGGATATTTTCTTAACCCCCATTTTGGCTGAATTTTTAGAGAATGCAAAAATATCCCATGGAAGTCGTAGTTATGTTGTTTACCTATCCAACGAATTGTCACACGCTAAGATTCAATGCAAACCGGCCACATGATGGCCTTCCTACTAAAAAAGGGTCGAAAACGAGTAATGTCCCAAATTATCGAGGATATTTTCTTAACCCCCATTTTGCCTGAATTTTTAGAGAATGCAAAAATATCCCATGGAAGTCGTAGATATGTTGTTTACCTATCCAACGAATTGTCACACGCTAAGATTCAATGCAAATCGGCCACATTATGGCCTTCCTACTAAAAAAGGGTCAAAAACGAGTAATGTCCCAAATTAACGAGGATATTTTCTTAACCCCCATTTTGGCTGAATTTTTAGAGAATGCAAAAATATCCCATGGAAGTCGTAGCTATGTTGTTTACCTATCCAACGAATTGTCCCATGCTAAGATTCAATACAAACCGGCCACTTTATGCCCTTCCTTATAAAAAAGGGTCGAAAACGAGTAATGTCCCAAATTAACGAGGAGATTTTCTTAACCTCCATTTTGGCTGAATTTTTAAAAAATACAAAAATATCCCATGGAAGTCGTAGCTATGTTGTTTACCTATCCAACGAATTGTCCCATGCTAAGATTCAATGCAAACCGGCCACATTATGGCCTTCCTACTAAAAAAGGGTCGAAAACGAGTAATGTCCCAAATTAACGAGGAGATTTTCTTAACCTCCATTTTGGCTGAATTTTTAAAAAATGCAAAAATATCCCATGGAAGTCGTAGCTATGTTGTTTACCTATCCAACGAATTGTCCCACACTAAGATTCAATGCAAATCGGCCACTTTATGGCCTTCCTTATAAAAAAGGGTCGAAAACGAGTAATGTCCCAAATTAACGAGGATATTTTCTTAACCCCCATTTTGGCTGAATTTTTAGAGAATGCAAAAATATCCCATGGAAGTCGTAGTTATGTTGTTTACCTATCCAACGAATTGTCACACGCTAAGATTCATTGCAAATCGGCCACATTATGGCCTTCCTACTAAAAAAGGGTCGAAAACGAGTAATGTCCCAAATTAACGAGGATATTTTCTTAACCCCCATTTTGGCTGAATTTTTAGAGAATGCAAAAATATCCCATGGAAGTCATAGTTATGTTGTTTACCTATCCAACGAATTGTCCCATGCTAAGATTCAATACAAACCGGCCACTTTATGGCCTTCCTTATAAAAAAGGGTCGAAAACGAGTAATGTCCCAAATTTACGAGGGGATTTTCTTAACCTCCATTTTGGCTGAATTTTTAGAGAATGCAAAAATATCCCATGCAAGTCATAGTTATGTTGTTTACCTATCCAACGAATTGTCACACGCTAAGATTCAATGCAAATCGGCCACATTATGGCCTTCCTACTAAAAAAGGGTCGAAAACGAGTAATGTCCCAAATTAACGAGGATATTTTCTTAACCCCCATTTTGGCTGAATTTTTAGAGAATGCAAAAATATCCCATGGAAGTCGTAGATATGTTGTTTACCTATCCAACGAATTGTCACATGCTAAGATTCAATGCAAATCGGCCCCATTATGGCCTTCCTACTAAAAAAGGGTCAAAAACGAGTAATGTCCCAAATTAACGAGGATATTTTCTTAACCCCCATTTTGGCTGAATTTTTAGAGAATGCAAAAATATCCCATGGAAGTCGTAGCTATGTTGTTTACCTATCCAACGAATTGTCTCATGCTAAGATTCAATACAAACCGGCCACTTTATGGCCTTCCTTATAAAAAAGGGTCGAAAACGAGTAATGTCCCAAATTAACGAGGAGATTTTCTTAACCTCCATTTTGGCTGAATTTTTTAAAAATGCAAAAATATCCCATGGAAGTCGTAGCTATGTTGTTTACCTATCCAACGAATTGTCCCATGCTAAGATTCAATACAAACCGGCCACTTTATGGCCTTCCTTATAAAAAAGGGTCGAAAACGAGCAATGTCCCAAATTAACGAGGAGATTTTCTTAACCTCCATTTTGGCTGAATTTTCAGAGAATACAAAAATATCCCATGGAAGTCGTAGCTATGTTGTTTACCTATCCAGCGAATTGTCCCATGCTAAGATTCAATACAAACCGGCCACTTTATGGCCTTCCTTATAAAAAAGGGTCGAAAACGAGTAATGTCCCAAATTAACGAGGAGATTTTCTTAACCTCCATTTTGGCTGAATTTTTAAAAAATGCAAAAATATCCCATGGAAGTCGTAGCTATGTTGTTTACCTATCCAACGAATTGTCCCATGCTAAGATTCAATACAAACCGGCCACTTTATGGCCTTCCTTATAAAAAAGGGTCGAAAACGAGTAATGTCCTAAATTAACGAGGGGATTTTCTTAACCTCCATTTTGGCTGAATTTTTAGAGAATGCAAAAATATTCCATGGAAGTCGTAGTTATGTTGTTTACCTATCCAACGAATTGTCACACGCTAAGATTCAATGCAAATCGGCCACATTATGGCCTTCCTACTAAAAAAGGGTCGAAAACGAGTAATGTCCCAAATTAACGAGGATATTTTCTTAACCCCCATTTTGGCTGAATTTTTAGAGAATGCAAAAATATCCCATGGAAGTCGTAGTTATGTTGTTTACCTATCCAACGAATTGTCACACGCTAAGATTCAATGCAAATCGGCCACATTATGGCCTTCCTACTAAAAAAGGGTCGAAAACGAGTAATGTCCCAAATTATCGAGGATATTTTCTTAACCCCCATTTTGGCTGAATTTTTAGAGAATGCAAAAATATCCCATGGAAGTCGTAGATATGTTGTTTACCTATCCAACGAATTGTCACATGCTAAGATTCAATGCAAATCGGCCCCATTATGGCCTTCCTACTAAAAAAGGGTCAAAAACGAGTAATGTCCCAAATTAACGAGGATATTTTCTTAACCCCCATTTTGGCTGAATTTTTAGAGAATGCAAAAATATCCCATGGAAGTCGTAGCTATGTTGTTTACCTATCCAACGAATTGTCTCATGCTAAGATTCAATACAAACCGGCCACTTTATGGCCTTCCTTATAAAAAAGGGTCGAAAACGAGTAATGTCCCAAATTAACGAGGAGATTTTCTTAACCTCCATTTTGGCTGAATTTTTTAAAAATGCAAAAATATCCCATGGAAGTCGTAGCTATGTTGTTTACCTATCCAACGAATTGTCCCATGCTAAGATTCAATACAAACCGGCCACTTTATGGCCTTCCTTATAAAAAAGGGTCGAAAACGAGCAATGTCCCAAATTAACGAGGAGATTTCTTAACCTCCATTTTGGCTGAATTTTCAGAGAATACAAAAATATCCCATGGAAGTCGTAGCTATGTTGTTTACCTATCCAGCGAATTGTCCCATGCTAAGATTCAATACAAACCGGCCACTTTATGGCCTTCCTTATAAAAAAGGGTCGAAAACGAGTAATGTCCCAAATTAACGAGGAGATTTTCTTAACCTCCATTTTGGCTGAATTTTTAAAAAATGCAAAAATATCCCATGGAAGTCGTAGCTATGTTGTTTACCTATCCAACGAATTGTCCCATGCTAAGATTCAATACAAACCGGCCACTTTATGGCCTTCCTTATAAAAAAGGGTCGAAAACGAGTAATGTCCTAAATTAACGAGGGGATTTTCTTAACCTCCATTTTGGCTGAATTTTTAGAGAATGCAAAAATATTCCATGGAAGTCGTAGTTATGTTGTTTACCTATCCAACGAATTGTCACACGCTAAGATTCAATGCAAATCGGCCACATTATGGCCTTCCTACTAAAAAAGGGTCGAAAACGAGTAATGTCCCAAATTAACGAGGATATTTTCTTAACCCCCATTTTGGCTGAATTTTTAGAGAATGCAAAAATATCCCATGGAAGTCGTAGTTATGTTGTTTACCTATCCAACGAATTGTCACACGCTAAGATTCAATGCAAATCGGCCACATTATGGCCTTCCTACTAAAAAAGGGTCGAAAACGAGTAATGTCCCAAATTATCGAGGATATTTTCTTAACCCCCATTTTGGCTGAATTTTTAGAGAATGCAAAAATATCCCATGGAAGTCGTAGATATGTTGTTTACCTATCCAACGAATTGTCACACGCTAAGATTCAATGCAAATCGGCCCCATTATGGCCTTCCTACTAAAAAAAGGGTCAAAAACGAGTAATGTCCCAAATTAACGAGGATATTTTCTTAACCCCCATTTTGGCTGAATTTTTAGAGAATGCAAAAATATCCCATGGAAGTCGTAGCTATGTTGTTTACCTATCCAACGAATTGTCCCATGCTAAGATTCAATACAAACCGACCACTTTATGGCCTTCCTTATAAAAAAGGGTCGAAAACGAGTAATGTCCCAAATTAACGAGGATATTTTCTTAACCCCCATTTTGGCTGAATTTTTAGAGAATGCAAAAATATCCCATGGAAGTCGTAGTTATGTTGTTTACCTATCCAACGAATTGTCACACGCTAAGATTCAATGCAAATCGGCCACATTATGGCCTTCCTACTAAAAAAGGGTCGAAAACGAGTAATGTCCCAAATTATCGAGGATATTTTCTTAACCCCCATTTTGGCTGAATTTTTAGAGAATGCAAAAATATCCCATGGAAGTCGTAGATATGTTGTTTACCTATCCAACGAATTGTCACACGCTAAGATTCAATGCAAATCGGCCCCATTATGGCCTTCCTACTAAAAAAGGGTCAAAAACGAGTAATGTCCCAAATTAACGAGGATATTTTCTTAACCACCATTTTGGCTGAATTTTTAGAGAATGCAAAAATATCCCATGGAAGTCGTAGATATGTTGTTAACCTATCCAACGAATTGTCACACGCTAAGATTCAATGCAAATCGGCCACATTATGGCCTTCCTACTAAAAAAGGGTCGAAAACGAGTAATGTCCCAAATTAACGAGGAGATTTTCTTAACCTCCATTTTGGCTGAATTTTTAAAAAATGCAAAAATATCCCATGGAAGTCGTAGCTATGTTGTTTACCTATCCAACGAATTGTCCCACGCTAAGATTCAATGCAAATCGGCCACTTTATGGCCTTCCTTATAAAAAAGGGTCGAAAACGAGTAATGTCCCAAATTAACGAGGATATTTTCTTAACCCCCATTTTGGCTGAATTTTTAGAGAATGCAAAAATATCCCATGGAAGTCGTAGTTATGTTGTTTACCTATCCAACGAATTGTCACACGCTAAGATTCATTGCAAATCGGCCACATTATGGCCTTCCTACTAAAAAAGGGTCGAAAACGAGTAATGTCCCAAATTAACGAGGATATTTTCTTAACCCCCATTTTGGCTGAATTTTTAGAGAATGCAAAAATATCCCATGGAAGTCATAGTTATGTTGTTTACCTATCCAACGAATTGTCCCATGCTAAGATTCAATACAAACCGGCCACTTTATGGCCTTCCTTATAAAAAATGGTCTAAACCGAGTAATGTCCCAAATTAACGAGGGGATTTTCTTAACCTCCATTTTGGCTGAATTTTTAGAGAATGCAAAAATATCCCATGCAAGTCATAGTTATGTTGTTTACCTATCCAACGAATTGTCACACGCTAAGATTCAATGCAAATCGGCCACATTATGGCCTTCCTACTAAAAAAGGGTCGAAAACGAGTAATGTCCCAAATTAACGAGGATATTTTCTTAACCCCCATTTTGGCTGAATTTTTAGAGAATGCAAAAATATCCCATGGAAGTCGTAGCTATGTTGTTTACCTATCCAACGAATTGTCCCATGCTAAGATTCAATACAAACCGGCCACTTTATGGCCTTCCTTATAAAAAAGGGTCGAAAACGAGTAATGTCCCAAATTAACGAGGAGATTTTCTTAACCTCCATTTTGGCTGAATTTTTAAAAAATGCAAAAATATCCCATGGAAGTCGTAGCTATGTTGTTTACCTATCCAACGAATTGTGCCATGCTAAGATTCAATACAAACCGGCCACTTTATGGCCTTCCTTATAAAAAAGGGTCGAAAACGAGTAATGTCCTAAATTAACGAGGGGATTTTCTTAACCTCCATTTTGGCTGAATTTTTAGAGAATGCAAAAATATTCCATGGAAGTCGTAGTTATGTTGTTTACCTATCCAACGAATTGTCACACGCTAAGATTCAATGCAAATCGGCCACATTATGGCCTTCCTACTAAAAAAGGGTCGAAAACGAGTAATGTCCCAAATTAACGAGGAGATTTTCTTAACCTCCATTTTGGCTGAATTTTTAAAAAATGTAAAAATATCCCATGGAAGTCGTAGCTATGTTGTTTACCTATCCAACGAATTGTCCCATGCTAAGATTCAATACAAACCGGCCACTTTATGGCCTTCCTTATAAAAAAGGGTCGAAAACGAGTAATGTCCTAAATTAACGAGGGGATTTTCTTAACCTCCATTTTGGCTGAATTTTTAGAGAATGCAAAAATATCCCATGGAAGTCGTAGTTATGTTGTTTACCTATCCAACGAATTGTCACACGCTAAGATTCAATGCAAATCGGCCACATTATGGCCTTCCTACTAAAAAAGGGTCGAAAACGAGTAATGTCCCAAATTAACGAGGATATTTTCTTAACCCCCATTTTGGCTGAATTTTTAGAGAATGCAAAAATATCCCATGGAAGTCGTAGTTATGTTGTTTACCTATCCAACGAATTGTCACACGCTAAGATTCAATGCAAACCGGCCACATTATGGCCTTCCTACTAAAAAAGGGTCGAAAACGAGTAATGTCCCAAATTATCGAGGATATTTTCTTAACCCCCATTTTGGCTGAATTTTTAGAGAATGCAAAAATATCCCATGGAAGTCGTAGATATGTTGTTTACCTATCCAACGAATTGTCACACGCTAAGATTCAATGCAAATCGGCCACATTATGGCCTTCCTACTAAAAAAGGGTCAAAAACGAGTAATGTCCCAAATTAACGAGGGGATTTTCTTAACCTCCATTTTGGCTGAATTTTTAGAGAATGCAAAAATATCCCATGCAAGTCATAGTTATGTTGTTTACCTATCCAACGAATTGTCACACGCTAAGATTCAATGCAAATCGGCCACATTATGGCCTTCCTACTAAAAAAGGGTCGAAAACGAGTAATGTCCCAAATTAACGAGGATATTTTCTTAACCCCCATTTTGGCTGAATTTTTAGAGAATGCAAAAATATCCCATGGAAGTCGTAGTTATGTTGTTTACCTATCCAACGAATTGTCACACGCTAAGATTCAATGCAAACCGGCCACATTATGGCCTTCCTACTAAAAAAGGGTCGAAAACGAGTAATGTCCCAAATTATCGAGGATATTTTCTTAACCCCCATTTTGGCTGAATTTTTAGAGAATGCAAAAATATCCCATGGAAGTCGTAGATATGTTGTTTACCTATCCAACGAATTGTCACACGCTAAGATTCAATGCAAATCGGCCACATTATGGCCTTCCTACTAAAAAAGGGTCAAAAACGAGTAATGTCCCAAATTAACGAGGGGATTTTCTTAACCTCCATTTTGGCTGAATTTTTAGAGAATGCAAAAATATCCCATGCAAGTCATAGTTATGTTGTTTACCTATCCAACGAATTGTCACACGCTAAGATTCAATGCAAATCGGCCACATTATGGCCTTCCTACTAAAAAAGGGTCGAAAACGAGTAATGTCCCAAATTAACGAGGATATTTTCTTAACCCCCATTTTGGCTGAATTTTTAGAGAATGCAAAAATATCCCATGGAAGTCGTAGCTATGTTGTTTACCTATCCAACGAATTGTCCCATGCTAAGATTCAATACAAACCGGACACTTTATGGCCTTCCTTATAAAAAAGGGTCGAAAACGAGTAATGTCCCAAATTAACGAGGAGATTTTCTTAACCTCCATTTTGGCTGAATTTTTAAAAAATGCAAAAATATCCCATGGAAGTCGTAGCTATGTTGTTTACCTATCCAACGAATTGTCCCATGCTAAGATTCAATACAAACCGGCCACTTTATGGCCTTCCTTATAAAAAAGGGTCGAAAACGAGTAATGTCCCAAATTAACGAGGAGATTTTCTTAACCTCCATTTTGGCTGAATTTTTAAAAAATGCAAAAATATCCCATGGAAGTCGTAGCTATGTTGTTTACCTATCCAACGAATTGTCCCATGCTAAGATTCAATACAAACCGGCCACTTTATGGCCTTCCTTATAAAAAAGGGTCGAAAACGAGTAATGTCCTAAATTAACGAGGGGATTTTCTTAACCTCCATTTTGGCTGAATTTTTAGAGAATGCAAAAATATTCCATGGAAGTCATAGTTATGTTGTTTACCTATCCAACGAATTGTCACACGCTAAGATTCAATGCAAATCGGCCACATTATGGCCTTCCTACTAAAAAAGGGTCGAAAACGAGTAATGTCCCAAATTAACGAGGAGATTTTCTTAACCTCCATTTTGGCTGAATTTTTAAAAAATGTAAAAATATCCCATGGAAGTCGTAGCTATGTTGTTTACCTATCCAACAAATTGTCCCATGCTAAGATTCAATACAAACCGGCCACTTTATGGCCTTCCTTATAAAAAAGGGTCGAAAACGAGTAATGTCCTAAATTAACGAGGGGATTTTCTTAACCTCCATTTTGGCTGAATTTTTAGAGAATGCAAAAATATCCCATGGAAGTCGTAGTTATGTTGTTTACCTATCCAACGAATTGTCACACGCTAAGATTCAATGCAAATCGGCCACATTATGGCCTTCCTACTAAAAAAGGGTCGAAAACGAGTAATGTCCCAAATTAACGAGGATATTTTCTTAACCCCCATTTTGGCTGAATTTTTAGAGAATGCAAAAATATCCCATGGAAGTCGTAGTTATGTTGTTTACCTATCCAACGAATTGTCACACGCTAAGATTCAATGCAAACCGGCCACATTATGGCCTTCCTACTAAAAAAGGGTCGAAAACGAGTAATGTCCCAAATTATCGAGGATATTTTCTTAACCCCCATTTTGGCTGAATTTTTAGAGAATGCAAAAATATCCCATGGAAGTCGTAGATATGTTGTTTACCTATCCAACGAATTGTCACACGCTAAGATTCAATGCAAATCGGCCACATTATGGCCTTCCTACTAAAAAAGGGTCAACAACGAGTAATGTCCCAAATTAACGAGGATATTTTCTTAACCCCCATTTTGGCTGAATTTTTAGAGAATGCAAAAATATCCCATGGAAGTCGTAGCTATGTTGTTTACCTATCCAACGAATTGTCCCATGCTAAGATTCAATACAAACCGGCCACTTTATGCCCTTCCTTATAAAAAAGGGTCGAAAACGAGTAATGTCCCAAATTAACGAGGAGATTTTCTTAACCTCCATTTTGGCTGAATTTTTAAAAAATACAAAAATATCCCATGGAAGTCGTAGCTATGTTGTTTACCTATCCAACGAATTGTCCCATGCTAAGATTCAATACAAACCGGCCACATTATGGCCTTCCTACTAAAAAAGGGTCGAAAACGAGTAATGTCCCAAATTAACGAGGATATTTTCTTAACCCCCATTTTGGCTGAATTTTTAGAGAATGTAAAAATATCCCATGGAAGTCGTAGATATGTTGTTAACCTATCCAACGAATTGTCACACGCTAAGATTCAATGCAAATCGGCCACATTATGGCCTTCCTACTAAAAAAGGGTCGAAAACGAGTAATGTCCCAAATTAACGAGGAGATTTTCTTAACCTCCATTTTGGCTGAATTTTTAAAAAATGCAAAAATATCCCATGGAAGTCGTAGCTATGTTGTTTACCTATCCAACGAATTGTCCCACGCTAAGATTCAATGCAAATCGGCCACTTTATGGCCTTCCTTATAAAAAAGGGTCGAAAACGAGTAATGTCCCAAATTAACGAGGATATTTTCTTTACCCCCATTTTGGCTGAATTTTTAGAGAATGCAAAAATATCCCATGGAAGTCGTAGTTATGTTGTTTACCTATCCAACGAATTGTCACACGCTAAGATTCATTGCAAATCGGCCACATTATGGCCTTCCTACTAAAAAAGGGTCGAAAACGAGTAATGTCCCAAATTAACGAGGATATTTTCTTAACCCCCATTTTGGCTGAATTTTTAGAGAATGCAAAAATATCCCATGGAAGTCATAGTTATGTTGTTTACCTATCCAACGAATTGTCCCATGCTAAGATTCAATACAAACCGGCCACTTTATGGCCTTCCTTATAAAAAAGGGTCGAAAACGAGTAATGTCCCAAATTAACGAGGGGATTTTCTTAACCTCCATTTTGGCTGAATTTTTAGAGAATGCAAAAATATCCCATGCAAGTCATAGTTATGTTGTTTACCTATCCAACGAATTGTCACACGCTAAGATTGAATGCAAATCGGCCACATTATGGCCTTCCTACTAAAAAAGGGTCAAAAACGAGTAATGTCCCAAATTAACGAGGAGATTTTCTTAACCTCCATTTTGGCTGAATTTTTAAAAAATGCAAAAATATCCCATGGAAGTCGTAGCTATGTTGTTTACCTATCCAACGAATTGTCCCACGCTAAGATTCAATGCAAATCGGCCACTTTATGGCCTTCCTTATAAAAAAGGGTCGAAAACGAGTAATGTCCCAAATTAACGAGGATATTTTCTTTACCCCCATTTTGGCTGAATTTTTAGAGAATGCAAAAATATCCCATGGAAGTCGTAGCTATGTTGTTTACCTATCCAACGAATTGTCCCATGCTAAGATTCAATACAAACCGGACACTTTATGGCCTTCCTTATAAAAAAGGGTCGAAAACGAGTAATGTCCCAAATTAACGAGGAGATTTTCTTAACCTCCATTTTGGCTGAATTTTAAAAAAATGCAAAAATATCCCATGGAAGTCGTAGCTATGTTGTTTACCTATCCAACGAATTGTCCCATGCTAAGATTCAATACAAACCGGCCACTTTATGGCCTTCCTTATAAAAAAGGGTCGAAAACGAGTAATGTCCCAAATTAACGAGGAGATTTTCTTAACCTCCATTTTGGCTGAATTTTTAAAAAATGCAAAAATATCCCATGGAAGTCGTAGCTATGTTGTTTACCTATCCAACGAATTGTCCCATGCTAAGATTCAATACAAACCGGCCACTTTATGGCCTTCCTTATAAAAAAGGGTCGAAAACGAGTAATGTCCTAAATTAACGAGGGGATTTTCTTAACCTCCATTTTGGCTGAATTTTTAGAGAATGCAAAAATATTCCATGGAAGTCGTAGTTATGTTGTTTACCTATCCAACGAATTGTCACACGCTAAGATTCAATGCAAATCGGCCACATTATGGCCTTCCTACTAAAAAAGGGTCGAAAACGAGTAATGTCCCAAATTAACGAGGAGATTTTCTTAACCTCCATTTTGGCTGAATTTTTAAAAAATGTAAAAATATCCCATGGAAGTCGTAGCTATGTTGTTTACCTATCCAACGAATTGTCCCATGCTAAGATTCAATACAAACCGGCCACTTTATGGCCTTCCTTATAAAAAAGGGTCGAAAACGAGTAATGTCCTAAATTAACGAGGGGATTTCCTTAACCTCCATTTTGGCTGAATTTTTAGAGAATGCAAAAATATCCCATGGAAGTCGTAGTTATGTTGTTTACCTATCCAACGAATTGTCACACGCTAAGATTCAATGCAAATCGGCCACATTATGGCCTTCCTACTAAAAAAGGGTCGAAAACGAGTAATGTCCCAAATTAACGAGGATATTTTCTTAACCCCCATTTTGGCTGAATTTTTAGAGAATGCAAAAATATCCCATGGAAGTCGTAGTTATGTTGTTTACCTATCCAACGAATTGTCACACGCTAAGATTCAATGCAAACCGGCCACATTATGGCCTTCCTACTAAAAAAGGGTCGAAAACGAGTAATGTCCCAAATTATCGAGGATATTTTCTTAACCCCCATTTTGGCTGAATTTTTAGAGAATGCAAAAATATCCCATGGAAGTCGTAGATATGTTGTTTACCTATCCAACGAATTGTCACACGCTAAGATTCAATGCAAATCGGCCACATTATGGCCTTCCTACTAAAAAAGGGTCAAAAACGAGTAATGTCCCAAATTAACGAGGATATTTTCTTAACCCCCATTTTGGCTGAATTTTTAGAGAATGCAAAAATATCCCATGGAAGTCGTAGCTATGTTGTTTACCTATCCAACGAATTGTCCCATGCTAAGATTCAATACAAACCGGCCACTTTATGCCCTTCCTTATAAAAAAGGGTCGAAAACGAGTAATGTCCCAAATTAACGAGGATATTTTCTTAACCCCCATTTTGGCTGAATTTTTAGAGAATGTAAAAATATCCCATGGAAGTCGTAGATATGTTGTTAACCTATCCAACGAATTGTCACACGCTAAGATTCAATGCAAATCGGCCACATTATGGCCTTCCTACTAAAAAAGGGTCGAAAACGAGTAATGTCCCAAATTAACGAGGAGATTTTCTTAACCTCCATTTTGGCTGAATTTTTAAAAAATGCAAAAATATCCCATGGAAGTCGTAGCTATGTTGTTTACCTATCCAACGAATTGTCCCACGCTAAGATTCAATGCAAATCGGCCACTTTATGGCCTTCCTTATAAAAAAGGGTCGAAAACGAGTAATGTCCCAAATTAACGAGGATATTTTCTTAACCCCCATTTTGGCTGAATTTTTAGAGAATGCAAAAATATCCCATGGAAGTCGTAGTTATGTTGTTTACCTATCCAACGAATTGTCACACGCTAAGATTCATTGCAAATCGGCCACATTATGGCCTTCCTACTAAAAAAAGGGTCGAAAACGATTAATGTCCCAAAAACGAGGATATTTTCTTAACCCCCATTTTGGCTGAATTTTTAGAGAATGCAAAAATATCCCATGGAAGTCATAGTTATGTTGTTTACCTATCCAACAAATTGTCCCATGCTAAGATTCAATACAAACCGGCCACTTTATGGCCTTCCTTATAAAAAAGGGTCGAAAACGAGTAATGTCCCAAATTAACGAGGGGATTTTCTTAACCTCCATTTTGGCTGAATTTTTAGAGAATGCAAAAATATCCCATGCAAGTCATAGTTATGTTGTTTACCTATCCAACGAATTGTCACACGCTAAGATTCAATGCAAATCGGCCACATTATGGCCTTCCTACTAAAAAAGGGTCGAAAACGAGTAATGTCCCAAATTAACGAGGATATTTTCTTAACCCCCATTTTGGCTGAATTTTTAGAGAATGCAAAAATATCCCATGGAAGTCGTAGCTATGTTGTTTACCTATCCAACGAATTGTCCCATGCTAAGATTCAATACAAACCGGCCACTTTATGGCCTTCCTTATAAAAAAGGGTCGAAAACGAGTAATGTCCCAAATTAACGAGGAGATTTTCTTAACCTCC
Organism: Medicago sativa; assembly: GCF_051527215.1. Classification (NCBI taxonomy): domain Eukaryota; kingdom Viridiplantae; phylum Streptophyta; class Magnoliopsida; order Fabales; family Fabaceae; genus Medicago; species Medicago sativa. Next base: position 98,158,050 of record NC_140754.1, on the reverse strand, counting down.
ATTTTGGCTGAATTTTTAAAAAATGCAAAAATATCCCATGGAAGTCGTAGCTATGTTGTTTACCTATCCAACGAATTGTCCCATGCTAAGATTCAATACAAACCGGCCACTTTATGGCCTTCCTTATAAAAAAGGGTCGAAAACGAGTAATGTCCCAAATTAACGAGGAGATTTTCTTAACCTCCATTTTGGCTGAATTTTTAAAAAATGCAAAAATATCCCATGGAAGTCGTAGCTATGTTGTTTACCTATCCAACGAATTGTCCCATGCTAAGATTCAATACAAACCGGCCACTTTATGGCCTTCCTTATAAAAAAGGGTCGAAAACGAGTAATGTCCTAAATTAACGAGGGGATTTTCTTAACCTCCATTTTGGCTGAATTTTTAGAGAATGCAAAAATATTCCATGGAAGTCGTAGTTATGTTGTTTACCTATCCAACGAATTGTCACACGCTAAGATTCAATGCAAATCGGCCACATTATGGCCTTCCTACTAAAAAAGGGTCGAAAACGAGTAATGTCCCAAATTAACGAGGATATTTTCTTAACCCCCATTTTGGCTGAATTTTTAGAGAATGCAAAAATATCCCATGGAAGTCGTAGTTATGTTGTTTACCTATCCAACGAATTGTCACACGCTAAGATTCAATGCAAATCGGCCACATTATGGCCTTCCTACTAAAAAAGGGTCGAAAACGAGTAATGTCCCAAATTATCGAGGATATTTTCTTAACCCCCATTTTGGCTGAATTTTTAGAGAATGCAAATATATCCCATGGAAGTCGTAGATATGTTGTTTACCTATCCAACGAATTGTCACACGCTAAGATTCAATGCAAATCGGCCCCATTATGGCCTTCCTACTAAAAAAGGGTCAAAAACGAGTAATGTCCCAAATTAACGAGGATATTTTCTTAACCCCCATTTTGGCTGAATTTTTAGAGAATGCAAAAATATCCCATGGAAGTCGTAGCTATGTTGTTTACCTATCCAACGAATTGTCCCATGCTAAGATTCAATACAAACCGGCCACTTTATGGCCTTCCTTATAAAAAAGGGTCGAAAACGAGTAATGTCCCAAATTAACGAGGAGATTTTCTTAACCTCCATTTTGGCTGAATTTTTAAAAAATGCAAAAATATCCCATGGAAGTCGTAGCTATGTTGTTTACCTATCCAACGAATTGTCCCATGCTAAGATTCAATACAAACCGGCCACTTTATGGCCTTCCTTATAAAAAAGGGTCGAAAACGAGTAATGTCCCAAATTAACGAGGAGATTTTCTTAACCTCCATTTTGGCTGAATTTTTAGAGAATACAAAAATATCCCATGGAAGTCGTAGCTATGTTGTTTACCTATCCAGCGAATTGTCCCATGCTAAGATTCAATACAAACCGGCCACTTTATGGCCTTCCTTATAAAAAAGGGTCGAAAACGAGTAATGTCCCAAATTAACGAGGAGATTTTCTTAACCTCCATTTTGGCTGAATTTTTAAAAAATGCAAAAATATCCCATGGAAGTCGTAGCTATGTTGTTTACCTATCCAACGAATTGTCCCATGCTAAGATTCAATACAAACCGGCCACTTTATGGCCTTCCTTGTAAAAAAGGGTCGAACACGAGTAATGTCCTAAATTAACGAGGGGATTTTCTTAACCTCCATTTTGGCTGAATTTTTAGAGAATGCAAAAATATTCCATGGAAGTCGTAGTTATGTTGTTTACCTATCCAACGAATTGTCCCATGCTAAGATTCAATACAAACCGGCCACTTTATGGCCTTCCTTATAAAAAAGGGTCGAAAACGAGTAATGTCCCAAATTAACGAGGAGATTTTCTTAACCTCCATTTTGGCTGAATTTTTAAAAAATGCAAAAATATCCCATGGAAGTCGTAGCTATGTTGTTTACCTATCCAACGAATGGTCCCATGCTAAGATTCAATACAAACCGGCCACTTTATGGCCTTCCTTGTAAAAAAGGGTCAAAAACGAGTAATGTCCCAAATTAACGAGGATATTTTCTTAACCCCCATTTTGGCTGAATTTTTAGAGAATGCAAAAATATCCCATGGAAGTCGTAGCTATGTTGTTTACCTATCCAACGAATTGTCCCATGCTAAGATTCAATACAAACCGGCCACTTTATGGCCTTCCTTATAAAAAAGGGTCGAAAACGAGTAATGTCCCAAATTAACGAGGAGATTTTCTTAACCTCCATTTTGGCTGAATTTTTAAAAAATGCAAAAATATCCCATGGAAGTCATAGCTATGTTGTTTACCTATCCAACGAATTGTCCCATGCTAAGATTCAATACAAACCGGCCACTTTATGGCCTTCCTTATAAAAAAGGGTCGAAAACGAGTAATGTCCCAAATTAACGAGGAGATTTTCTTAACCTCCATTTTGGCTGAATTTTTAGAGAATACAAAAATATCCCATGGAAGTCGTAGCTATGTTGTTTACCTATCCAGCGAATTGTCCCATGCTAAGATTCAATACAAACCGGCCACTTTATGGCCTTCCTTATAAAAAAGGGTCGAAAACGAGTAATGTCCCAAATTAACGAGGAGATTTTCTTAACCTCCATTTTGGCTGAATTTTTAAAAAATGCAAAAATATCCCATGGAAGTCGTAGCTATGTTGTTTACCTATCCAACGAATTGTCCCATGCTAAGATTCAATACAAACCGGCCACTTTATGGCCTTCCTTGTAAAAAAGGGTCGAACACGAGTAATGTCCTAAATTAACGAGGGGATTTTCTTAACCTCCATTTTGGCTGAATTTTTAGAGAATGCAAAAATATTCCATGGAAGTCGTAGTTATGTTGTTTACCTATCCAACGAATTGTCACACGCTAAGATTCAATGCAAATCGGCCACATTATGGCCTTCCTACTAAAAAAGGGTCGAAAACGAGTAATGTCCCAAATTAACGAGGATATTTTCTTAACCCCCATTTTGGCTGAATTTTCAGAGAATGCAAAAATATCCCATGGAAGTCGTAGTTATGTTGTTTACCTATCCAACGAATTGTCACACGCTAAGATTCAATGCAAATCGGCCACATTATGGCCTTCCTACTAAAAAAGGGTCGAAAACGAGTAATGTCCCAAATTATCGAGGATATTTTCTTAACCCCCATTTTGGCTGAATTTTTAGAGAATGCAAAAATATCCCATGGAAGTCGTAGATATGTTGTTTACCTATCCAACGAATTGTCACACGCTAAGATTCAATGCAAATCGGCCCCATTATGGCCTTCCTACTAAGAAAGGGTCAAAAACGAGTAATGTCCCAAATTAACGAGGATATTTTCTTAACCCCCATTTTGGCTGAATTTTTAGAGAATGCAAAAATATCCCATGGAAGTCGTAGCTATGTTGTTTACCTATCCAACGAATTGTCCCATGCTAAGATTCAATACAAACCGGCCACTTTATGGCCTTCCTTATAAAAAAGGGTCGAAAACGAGTAATGTCCCAAATTAACGAGGATATTTTCTTAACCCCCATTTTGGCTGAATTTTTAGAGAATGCAAAAATATCCCATGGAAGTCGTAGTTATGTTGTTTACCTATCCAACGAATTGTCACACGCTAAGATTCAATGCAAATCGGCCACATTATGGCCTTCCTACTAAAAAAGGGTCGAAAACGAGTAATGTCCCAAATTATCGAGGATATTTTCTTAACCCCCATTTTGGCTGAATTTTTAGAGAATGCAAAAATATCCCATGGAAGTCGTAGATATGTTGTTTACCTATCCAACGAATTGTCACACGCTAAGATTCAATGCAAATCGGCCCCATTATGGCCTTCCTACTAAAAAAGGGTCAAAAACGAGTAATGTCCCAAATTAACGAGGATATTTTCTTAACCCCCATTTTGGCTGAATTTTTAGAGAATGCAAAAATATCCCATGGAAGTCGTAGATATGTTGTTAACCTATCCAACGAATTGTCACACGCTAAGATTCAATGCAAATCGGCCACATTATGGCCTTCCTATTAAAAAAGGGTCGAAAACGAGTAATGTCCCAAATTAACGAGGAGATTTTCTTAACCTCCATTTTGGCTGAATTTTTAAAAAATGCAAAAATATCCCATGGAAGTCGTAGCTATGTTGTTTACCTATCCAACGAATTGTCCCACGCTAAGATTCAATGCAAATCGGCCACTTTATGGCCTTCCTTATAAAAAAGGGTCGAAAACGAGTAATGTCCCAAATTAACGAGGATATTTTCTTAACCCCCATTTTGGCTGAATTTTTAGAGAATGCAAAAATATTCCATGGAAGTCGTAGTTATGTTGTTTACCTATCCAACGAATTGTCACACGCTAAGATTCAATGCAAATCGGCCACATTATGGCCTTCCTACTAAAAAAGGGTCGAAAACGAGTAATGTCCCAAATTAACGAGGATATTTTCTTAACCCCCATTTTGGCTGAATTTTTAGAGAATGCAAAAATATCCCATGGAAGTCGTAGTTATGTTGTTTACCTATCCAACGAATTGTCACACGCTAAGATTCAATGCAAATCGGCCACATTATGGCCTTCCTACTAAAAAAGGGTCGAAAACGAGTAATGTCCCAAATTATCGAGGATATTTTCTTAACCCCCATTTTGGCTGAATTTTTAGAGAATGCAAAAATATCCCATGGAAGTCGTAGATATGTTGTTTACCTATCCAACGAATTGTCACACGCTAAGATTCAATGCAAATCGGCCCCATTATGGCCTTCCTACTAAGAAAGGGTCAAAAACGAGTAATGTCCCAAATTAACGAGGATATTTTCTTAACCCCCATTTTGGCTGAATTTTTAGAGAATGCAAAAATATCCCATGGAAGTCGTAGCTATGTTGTTTACCTATCCAACGAATTGTCCCATGCTAAGATTCAATACAAACCGGCCACTTTATGGCCTTCCTTATAAAAAAGGGTCGAAAACGAGTAATGTCCCAAATTAACGAGGATATTTTCTTAACCCCCATTTTGGCTGAATTTTTAGAGAATGCAAAAATATCCCATGGAAGTCGTAGTTATGTTGTTTACCTATCCAACGAATTGTCACACGCTAAGATTCAATGCAAATCGGCCACATTATGGCCTTCCTACTAAAAAAGGGTCGAAAACGAGTAATGTCCCAAATTATCGAGGATATTTTCTTAACCCCCATTTTGGCTGAATTTTTAGAGAATGCAAAAATATCCCATGGAAGTCGTAGATATGTTGTTTACCTATCCAACGAATTGTCACACGCTAAGATTCAATGCAAATCGGCCCCATTATGGCCTTCCTACTAAAAAAGGGTCAAAAACGAGTAATGTCCCAAATTAACGAGGATATTTTCTTAACCCCCATTTTGGCTGAATTTTTAGAGAATGCAAAAATATCCCATGGAAGTCGTAGGTATGTTGTTTACCTATCCAACGAATTGTCCCATGCTAAGATTCAATACAAACCGGCCACTTTATGGCCTTCCTTATAAAAAAGGGTCGAAAACGAGTAATGTCCCAAATTAACGAGGAGATTTTCTTAACCTCCATTTTGGCTGAATTTTTAAAAAATGCAAAAATATCCCATGGAAGTCGTAGCTATGTTGTTTACCTATCCAACGAATTGTCACACGCTAAGATTCAATGCAAATCGGCCACATTATGGCCTTCCTACTAAAAAAGGGTCGAAAACGAGTAATGTCCCAAATTAACGAGGATATTTTCTTAACCCCCATTTTGGCTGAATTTTTAGAGAATGCAAAAATATCCCATGGAAGTCGTAGTTATGTTGTTTACCTATCCAACGAATTGTCACACGCTAAGATTCAATGCAAATCGGCCACATTATGGCCTTCCTACTAAAAAAGGGTCGAAAACGAGTAATGTCCCAAATTATCGAGGATATTTTCTTAACCCCCATTTTGGCTGAATTTTTAGAGAATGCAAAAATATCCCATGGAAGTCGTAGATATGTTGTTTACCTATCCAACGAATTGTCACACGCTAAGATTCAATGCAAATCGGCCCCATTATGGCCTTCCTACTAAGAAAGGGTCAAAAACGAGTAATGTCCCAAATTAACGAGGATATTTTCTTAACCCCCATTTTGGCTGAATTTTTAGAGAATGCAAAAATATCCCATGGAAGTCGTAGCTATGTTGTTTACCTATCCAACGAATTGTCCCATGCTAAGATTCAATACAAACCGGCCACTTTATGGCCTTCCTTATAAAAAAGGGTCGAAAACGAGTAATGTCCCAAATTAACGAGGATATTTTCTTAACCCCCATTTTGGCTGAATTTTTAGAGAATGCAAAAATATCCCATGGAAGTCGTAGTTATGTTGTTTACCTATCCAACGAATTGTCACACGCTAAGATTCAATGCAAATCGGCCACATTATGGCCTTCCTACTAAAAAAGGGTCGAAAACGAGTAATGTCCCAAATTATCGAGGATATTTTCTTAACCCCCATTTTGGCTGAATTTTTAGAGAATGCAAAAATATCCCATGGAAGTCGTAGATATGTTGTTTACCTATCCAACGAATTGTCACACGCTAAGATTCAATGCAAATCGGCCCCATTATGGCCTTCCTACTAAAAAAGGGTCAAAAACGAGTAATGTCCCAAATTAACGAGGATATTTTCTTAACCCCCATTTTGGCTGAATTTTTAGAGAATGCAAAAATATCCCATGGAAGTCCTAGGTATGTTGTTTACCTATCCAACGAATTGTCCCATGCTAAGATTCAATACAAACCGGCCACTTTATGGCCTTCCTTATAAAAAAGGGTCGAAAACAAGTAATGTCCCAAATTAACGAGGAGATTTTCTTAACCTCCATTTTGGCTGAATTTTTAAAAAATGCAAAAATATCCCATGGAAGTCGTAGCTATGTTGTTTACCTATCCAACGAATTGTCACACGCTAAGATTCAATGCAAATCGGCCACATTATGGCCTTCCTACTAAAAAAGGGTCGAAAACGAGTAATGTCCCAAATTAACGAGGATATTTTCTTAACCCCCATTTTGGCTGAATTTTTAGAGAATGCAAAAATATCCCATGGAAGTCGTAGCTATGTTGTTTACCTATCCAACGAATTGTCCCATGCTAAGATTCAATACAAACCGGCCACTTTATGGCCTTCCTTATAAAAAAGGGTCGAAAACGAGTAATGTCCCAAATTAACGAGGATATTTTCTTAACCCCCATTTTGGCTGAATTTTTAGAGAATGCAAAAATATCCCATGGAAGTCGTAGTTATGTTGTTTACCTATCCAACGAATTGTCACACGCTAAGATTCAATGCAAATCGGCCACATTATGGCCTTCCTACTAAAAAAGGGTCGAAAACGAGTAATGTCCCAAATTATCGAGGATATTTTCTTAACCCCCATTTTGGCTGAATTTTTAGAGAATGCAAAAATATCCCATGGAAGTCGTAGATATGTTGTTTACCTATCCAACGAATTGTCACACGCTAAGATTCAATGCAAATCGGCCCCATTATGGCCTTCCTACTAAAAAAGGGTCAAAAACGAGTAATGTCCCAAATTAACGAGGATATTTTCTTAACCCCCATTTTGGCTGAATTTTTAGAGAATGCAAAAATATCCCATGGAAGTCGTAGGTATGTTGTTTACCTATCCAACGAATTGTCCCATGCTAAGATTCAATACAAACCGGCCACTTTATGGCGTCCTTATAAAAAAGGGTCGAAAACGAGTAATGTCCCAAATTAACGAGGAGATTTTCTTAACCTCCATTTTGGCTGAATTTTTAAAAAATGCAAAAATATCCCATGGAAGTCGTAGCTATGTTGTTTACCTATCCAACGAATTGTCACACGCTAAGATTCAATGCAAATCGGCCACATTATGGCCTTCCTACTAAAAAAGGGTCGAAAACGAGTAATGTCCCAAATTAACGAGGATATTTTCTTAACCCCCATTTTGGCTGAATTTTTAGAGAATGCAAAAATATCCCATGGAAGTCGTAGATATGTTGTTAACCTATCCAACGAATTGTCACACGCTAAGATTCAATGCAAATCGGCCACATTATGGCCTTCCTACTAAAAAAGGGTCGAAAACGAGTAATGTCCCAAATTAACGAGGAGATTTTCTTAACCTCCATTTTGGCTGAATTTTTAAAAAATGCAAAAATATCCCATGGAAGTCGTAGCTATGTTGTTTACCTATCCAACGAATTGTCCCACGCTAAGATTCAATGCAAATCGGCCACTTTATGGCCTTCCTTATAAAAAAGGGTCGAAAACGATTAATGTCCCAAATTAACGAGGATATTTTCTTAACCCCCATTTTGGCTGAATTTTTAGAGAATGCAAAAATATTCCATGGAAGTCGTAGTTATGTTGTTTACCTATCCAACGAATTGTCACACGCTAAGATTCAATGCAAATCGGCCACATTATGGCCTTCCAACTAAAAAAGGGTCGAAAACGAGTAATGTCCCAAATTAATGAGGATATTTTCTTAACCCCCATTTTGGCTGAATTTTTAGAGAATGCAAAAATATCCCATGGAAGTCGTTGTTATGTTGTTTACCTATCCAACGAATTGTCACACGCTAAGATTCAATGCAAATCGGCCACATTATGGCCTTCCTACTAAAAAAGGGTCGAAAACGAGTAATGTCCCAAATTATCGAGGATATTTTCTTAACCCCCATTTTGGCTGAATTTTTAGAGAATGCAAAAATATCCCATGGAAGTCATAGATATGTTGTTTACCTATCCAACGAATTGTCACACGCTAAGATTCAATGCAAATCGGCCCCATTATGGCCTTCCTACTAAAAAAGGGTCAAAAACGAGTAATGTCCCAAATTAACGAGGATATTTTCTTAACCCCCATTTTGGCTGAATTTTTAGAGAATGCAAAAATATCCCATGGAAGTCGTAGCTATGTTGTTTACCTATCCAACGAATTGTCCCATGCTAAGATTCAATACAAACCGGCCACTTTATGGCCTTCCTTATAAAAAAGGGTCGAAAACGAGTAATGTCCCAAATTAACGAGGAGATTTTCTTAACCTCCATTTTGGCTGAATTTTTAAAAAATGCAAAAATATCCCATGGAAGTCGTAGCTATGTTGTTTACCTATCCAACGAATTGTCCCATGCTAAGATTCAATACAAACCGGCCACTTTATGGCCTTCCTTATAAAAAAGGGTCGAAAACGAGTAATGTCCCAAATTAACGAGGAGATTTTCTTAACCTCCATTTTGGCTGAATTTTTAGAGAATACAAAAATATCCCATGGAAGTCGTAGCTATGTTGTTTACCTATCCAGCGAATTGTCCCATGCTAAGATTCAATACAAACCGGCCACTTTATGGCCTTCCTTATAAAAAAGGGTCGAAAACTAGTAATGTCCCAAATTAACGAGGAGATTTTCTTAACCTCCATTTTGGCTGAATTTTTAAAAAATGCAAAAATATCCCATGGAAGTCGTAGCTATGTTGTTTACCTATCCAACGAATTGTCCCATGCTAAGATTCAATACAAACCGGCCATTTTATGGCCTTCCTTATAAAAAAGGGTCGAAAACGAGTAATGTCCTAAATTAACGAGGGGATTTTCTTAACCTCCATTTTGGCTGAATTTTTAGAGAATGCAAAAATATTCCATGGAAGTCGTAGTTATGTTGTTTACCTATCCAACGAATTGTCACACGCTAAGATTCAATGCAAATCGGCCACATTATGGCCTTCCTACTAAAAAAGGGTCGAAAACGAGTAATGTCCCAAATTAACGAGGATATTTTCTTAACCCCCATTTTGGCTGAATTTTTAGAGAATGCAAAAATATCCCATGGAAGTCGTAGTTATGTTGTTTACCTATCCAACGAATTGTCACACGCTAAGATTCAATGCAAATCGGCCACATTATGGCCTTCCTACTAAAAAAGGGTCGAAAACGAGTAATGTCCCAAATTATCGAGGATATTTTCTTAACCCCCATTTTGGCTGAATTTTTAGAGAATGCAAAAATATCCCATGGAAGTCGTAGATATGTTGTTTACCTATCCAACGAATTGTCACACGCTAAGATTCAATGCAAATCGGCCCCATTATGGCCTTCCTACTAAGAAAGGGTCAAAAACGAGTAATGTCCCAAATTAACGAGGATATTTTCTTAACCCCCATTTTGGCTGAATTTTTAGAGAATGCAAAAATATCCCATGGAAGTCGTAGATATGTTGTTTACCTATCCAACGAATTGTCACACGCTAAGATTCAATGCAAATCGGCCCCATTATGGCCTTCCTACTAAGAAAGGGTCAAAAACGAGTAATGTCCCAAATTAACGAGGATATTTTCTTAACCCCCATTTTGGCTGAATTTTTAGAGAATGCAAAAATATCCCATGGAAGTCGTAGCTATGTTGTTTACCTATCCAACGAATTGTCCCATGCTAAGATTCAATACAAACCGGCCACTTTATGGCCTTCCTTATAAAAAAGGGTCGAAAACGAGTAATGTCCCAAATTAACGAGGATATTTTCTTAACCCCCATTTTGGCTGAATTTTTAGAGAATGCAAAAATATCCCATGGAAGTGGTAGTTATGTTGTTTACCTATCCAACGAATTGTCACACGCTAAGATTCAATGCAAATCGGCCACATTATGGCCTTCCTACTAAAAAAGGGTCGAAAACGAGTAATGTCCCAAATTATCGAGGATATTTTCTTAACCCCCATTTTGGCTGAATTTTTAGAGAATGCAAAAATATCCCATGGAAGTCGTAGATATGTTGTTTACCTATCCAACGAATTGTCACACGCTAAGATTCAATGCAAATCGGCCCCATTATGGCCTTCCTACTAAAAAAGGGTCAAAAACGAGTAATGTCCCAAATTAACGAGGATATTTTCTTAACCCCCATTTTGGCTGAATTTTTAGAGAATGCAAAAATATCCCATGGAAGTCGTAGCTATGTTGTTTACCTATCCAACGAATTGTCCCATGCTAAGATTCAATACAAACCGGCCACTTTATGGCCTTCCTTATAAAAAAGGGTCGAAAACGAGTAATGTCCCAAATTAACGAGGAGATTTTCTTAACCTCCATTTTGGCTGAATTTTTAAAAAATGCAAAAATATCCCATGGAAGTCGTAGCTATGTTGTTTACCTATCCAACGAATTGTCCCATGCTAAGATTCAATACAAACCGGCCACTTTATGGCCTTCCTTATAAAAAAGGGTCGAAAACGAGTAATGTCCCAAATTAACGAGGAGATTTTCTTAACCTCCATTTTGGCTGAATTTTTAGAGAATACAAAAATATCCCATGGAAGTCGTAGCTATGTTGTTTACCTATCCAGCGAATTGTCCCATGCTAAGATTCAATACAAACCGGCCACTTTATGGCCTTCCTTATAAAAAAGGGTCGAAAACTAGTAATGTCCCAAATTAACGAGGAGATTTTCTTAACCTCCATTTTGGCTGAATTTTTAAAAAATGCAAAAATATCCCATGGAAGTCGTAGCTATGTTGTTTACCTATCCAACGAATTGTCCCATGCTAAGATTCAATACAAACCGGCCATTTTATGGCCTTCCTTATAAAAAAGGGTCGAAAACGAGTAATGTCCTAAATTAACGAGGGGATTTTCTTAACCTCCATTTTAGCTGAATTTTTAGAGAATGCAAAAATATTCCATGGAAGTCGTAGTTATGTTGTTTACCTATCCAACGAATTGTCACACGCTAAGATTCAATGCAAATCGGCCACATTATGGCCTTCCTACTAAAAAAGGGTCGAAAACGAGTAATGTCCCAAATTAACGAGGATATTTTCTTAACCCCCATTTTGGCTGAATTTTTAGAGAATGCAAAAATATCCCATGGAAGTCGTAGTTATGTTGTTTACCTATCCAACGAATTGTCACACGCTAAGATTCAATGCAAATCGGCCACATTATGGCCTTCCTACTAAAAAAGGGTCGAAAACGAGTAATGTCCCAAATTATCGAGGATATTTTCTTAACCCCCATTTTGGCTGAATTTTTAGAGAATGCAAAAATATCCCATGGAAGTCGTAGATATGTTGTTTACCTATCCAACGAATTGTCACACGCTAAGATTCAATGCAAATCGGCCCCATTATGGCCTTCCTACTAAGAAAGGGTCAAAAACGAGTAATGTCCCAAATTAACGAGGATATTTTCTTAACCCCCATTTTGGCTGAATTTTTAGAGAATGCAAAAATATCCCATGGAAGTCGTAGCTATGTTGTTTACCTATCCAACGAATTGTCCCATGCTAAGATTCAATACAAACCGGCCACTTTATGGCCTTCCTTATAAAAAAGGGTCGAAAACGAGTAATGTCCCAAATTAACGAGGATATTTTCTTAACCCCCATTTTGGCTGAATTTTTAGAGAATGCAAAAATATCCCATGGAAGTGGTAGTTATGTTGTTTACCTATCCAACGAATTGTCACACGCTAATATTCAATGCAAATCGGCCACATTATGGCCTTCCTACTAAAAAAGGGTCGAAAACGAGTAATGTCCCAAATTATCGAGGATATTTTCTTAACCCCCATTTTGGCTGAATTTTTAGAGAATGCAAAAATATCCCATGGAAGTCGTAGATATGTTGTTTACCTATCCAACGAATTGTCACACGCTAAGATTCAATGCAAATCGGCCCCATTATGGCCTTCCTACTAAAAAAGGGTCAAAAACGAGTAATGTCCCAAATTAACGAGGATATTTTCTTAACCCCCATTTTGGCTGAATTTTTAGAGAATGCAAAAATATCCCATGGAAGTCGTAGATATGTTGTTAACCTATCCAACGAATTGTCACACGCTAAGATTCAATGCAAATCGGCCACATTATGGCCTTCCTACTAAAAAAGGGTCGAAAACGAGTAATGTCCCAAATTAACGAGGAGATTTTCTTAACCTCCATTTTGGCTGAATTTTTAAAAAATGCAAAAATATCCCATGGAAGTCGTAGCTATGTTGTTTACCTATCCAACGAATTGTCCCATGCTAAGATTCAATACAAACCGGCCACTTTATGGCCTTCCTTATAAAAAAGGGTCGAAAACGAGTAATGTCCCAAATTAACGAGGAGATTTTCTTAACCTCCATTTTGGCTGAATTTTTAAAAAATGCAAAAATATCCCATGGAAGTCGTAGCTATGTTGTTTACCTATCCAACGAATTGTCCCATGCTAAGATTCAATACAAACCGGCCACTTTATGGCCTTCCTTATAAAAAAGGGTCGAAAACGAGTAATGTCCCAAATTAACGAGGAGATTTTCTTAACCTCCATTTTGGCTGAATTTTTAAAAAATGCAAAAATATCCCATGGAAGTCGTAGCTATGTTGTTTACCTATCCAACGAATTGTCCCATGCTAAGATTCAATACAAACCGGCCACTTTATGGCCTTCCTTATAAAAAAGGGTCGAAAACGAGTAATGTCCCAAATTAACGAGGAGATTTTCTTAACCTCCATTTTGGCTGAATTTTTAGAGAATACAAAAATATCCCATGGAAGTCGTAGCTATGTTGTTTACCTATCCAGCGAATTGTCCCATGCTAAGATTCAATACAAACCGGCCACTTTATGGCCTTCCTTATAAAAAAGGGTCGAAAACTAGTAATGTCCCAAATTAACGAGGAGATTTTCTTAACCTCCATTTTGGCTGAATTTTTAAAAAATGCAAAAATATCCCATGGAAGTCGTAGCTATGTTGTTTACCTATCCAACGAATTGTCCCATGCTAAGATTCAATACAAACCGGCCATTTTATGGCCTTCCTTATAAAAAAGGGTCGAAAACGAGTAATGTCCTAAATTAACGAGGGGATTTTCTTAACCTCCATTTTGGCTGAATTTTTAGAGAATGCAAAAATATTCCATGGAAGTCGTAGTTATGTTGTTTACCTATCCAACGAATTGTCACACGCTAAGATTCAATGCAAATCGGCCACATTATGGCCTTCCTACTAAAAAAGGGTCGAAAACGAGTAATGTCCCAAATTAACGAGGATATTTTCTTAACCCCCATTTTGGCTGAATTTTTAGAGAATGCAAAAATATCCCATGGAAGTCGTAGTTATGTTGTTTACCTATCCAACGAATTGTCACACGCTAAGATTCAATGCAAATCGGCCACATTATGGCCTTCCTACTAAAAAAGGGTCGAAAACGAGTAATGTCCCAAATTAACGAGGATATTTTCTTAACCCCCATTTTGGCTGAATTTTTAGAGAATGCAAAAATATCCCATGGAAGTCATAGTTATGTTGTTTACCTATCCAACGAATTGTCCCATGCTAAGATTCAATACAAACCGGGCACTTTATGGCCTTCCTTATAAAAAAGGGTCGAAAACGAGTAATGTCCCAAATTAACGAGGGGATTTTCTTAACCTCCATTTTGGCTGAATTTTTAGAGAATGCAAAAATATCCCATGCAAGTCATAGTTATGTTGTTTACCTATCCAACGAATTGTCACACGCTAAGATTCAATGCAAATCGGCCACATTATGGCCTTCCTACTAAAAAAGGGTCGAAAACGAGTAATGTCCCAAACTAACGAGGATATTTTCTTAACCCCCATTTTGGCTGAATTTTTAGAGAATGCAAAAATATCCCATGGAAGTCGTAGCTATGTTGTTTACCTATCCAACGAATTGTCCCATGCTAAGATTCAATACAAACCGGCCACTTTATGGCCTTCCTTATAAAAAAGGGTCGAAAACGAGTAATGTCCCAAATTAACGAGGAGATTTTCTTAACCTCCATTTTGGCTGAATTTTTAAAAAATGCAAAAATATCCCATGGAAGTCGTAGCTATGTTGTTTACCTATCCAACGAATTGTCCCATGCTAAGATTCAATACAAACCGGCCACTTTATGGCCTTCCTTATAAAAAAGGGTCGAAAACGAGTAATGTCCCAAATTAACGAGGAGATTTTCTTAACCTCCATTTTGGCTGAATTTTTAAAAAATGCAAAAATATCCCATGGAAGTCGTAGCTATGTTGTTTACCTATCCAACGAATTGTCCCATGCTAAGATTCAATACAAACCGGCCACTTTATGGCCTTCCTTATAAAAAAGGGTCGAAAACGAGTAATGTCCCAAATTAACGAGGAGATTTTCTTAACCTCCATTTTGGCTGAATTTTTAAAAAATGCAAAAATATCCCATGGAAGTCGTAACTATGTTGTTTACCTATCCAACAAATTGTCCCACGCTAAGATTCAATGCAAATCGGCCACATTATGGCCTTCCTACTAAAAAAGGGTCGAAAACGAGTAATGTCCCAAATTAACGAGGATATTTTCTTAACCCCCATTTTGGCTGAATTTTTAGAGAATGCAAAAATATCCCATGGAAGTCGTAGTTATGTTGTTTACCTATCCAACGAATTGTCACACGCTAAGATTCAATGCAAATCGGCCACATTATGGCCTTCCTACTAAAAAAGGGTCGAAAACGAGTAATGTCCCAAATTATCGAGGATATTTTCTTAACCCCCATTTTGGCTGAATTTTTAGAGAATGCAAAAATATCCCATGGAAGTCGTAGATATGTTGTTTACCTATCCAACGAATTGTCACACGCTAAGATTCAATGCAAATCGGCCCCATTATGGCCTTCCTACTAAAAAAGGGTCAAAAACGAGTAATGTCCCAAATTAACGAGGATATTTTCTTAACCCCCATTTTGGCTGAATTTTTAGAGAATGCAAAAATATCCCATGGAAGTCGTAGCTATGTTGTTTACCTATCCAACGAATTGTCCCATGCTAAGATTCAATACAAACCGGCCACTTTATGGCCTTCCTTATAAAAAAGGGTCGAAAACGAGTAATGTCCCAAATTAACGAGGAGATTTTCTTAACCTCCATTTTGGCTGAATTTTTAAAAAATGCAAAAATATCCCATGGAAGTCGTAGCTATGTTGTTTACCTATCCAACGAATTGTCCCATGCTAAGATTCAATACAAACCGGCCACTTTATGGCCTTCCTTATAAAAAAGGGTCGAAAACGAGTAATGTCCCAAATTAACGAGGAGATTTTCTTAACCTCCATTTTGGCTGAATTTTTAGAGAATACAAAAATATCCCATGGAAGTCGTAGCTATGTTGTTTACCTATCCAGCGAATTGTCCCATGCTAAGATTCAATACAAACCGGCCACTTTATGGCCTTCCTTATAAAAAAGGGTCGAAAACTAGTAATGTCCCAAATTAACGAGGAGATTTTCTTAACCTCCATTTTGGCTGAATTTTTAAAAAATGCAAAAATATCCCTTGGAAGTCGTAGCTATGTTGTTTACCTATCCAACGAATTGTCCCATGCTAAGATTCAATACAAACCGGCCATTTTATGGCCTTCCTTATAAAAAAGGGTCGAAAACGAGTAATGTCCTAAATTAACGAGGGGATTTTCTTAACCTCCATTTTGGCTGAATTTTTAGAGAATGCAAAAATATTCCATGGAAGTCGTAGTTATGTTGTTTACCTATCCAACGAATTGTCACACGCTAAGATTCAATGCAAATCGGCCACATTATGGCCTTCCTACTAAAAAAGGGTCGAAAACGAGTAATGTCCCAAATTAACGAGGATATTTTCTTAACCCCCATTTTGGCTGAATTTTTAGAGAATGCAAAAATATCCCATGGAAGTCGTAGTTATGTTGTTTACCTATCCAACGAATTGTCACACGCTAAGATTCAATGCAAATCGGCCACATTATGGCCTTCCTACTAAAAAAGGGTCGAAAACGAGTAATGTCCCAAATTATCGAGGATATTTTCTTAACCCCCATTTTGGCTGAATTTTTAGAGAATGCAAAAATATCCCATGGAAGTCGTAGATATGTTGTTTACCTATCCAACGAATTGTCACACGCTAAGATTCAATGCAAATCGGCCCCATTATGGCCTTCCTACTAAGAAAGGGTCAAAAACGAGTAATGTCCCAAATTAACGAGGATATTTTCTTAACCCCCATTTTGGCTGAATTTTTAGAGAATGCAAAAATATCCCATGGAAGTCGTAGCTATGTTGTTTACCTATCCAACGAATTGTCCCATGCTAAGATTCAATACAAACCGGCCACTTTATGGCCTTCCTTATAAAAAAGGGTCGAAAACGAGTAATGTCCCAAATTAACGAGGATATTTTCTTAACCCCCATTTTGGCTGAATTTTTAGAGAATGCAAAAATATCCCATGGAAGTAGTAGTTATGTTGTTTACCTATCCAACGAATTGTCACACGCTAAGATTCAAAGTAAATCGGCCACATTATGGCCTTCCTACTAAAAAAGGGTCGAAAACGAGTAATGTCCCAAATTATCGAGGATATTTTCTTAACCCCCATTTTGGCTGAATTTTTAGAGAATGCAAAAATATCCCATGGAAGTCGTAGATATGTTGTTTACCTATCCAACGAATTGTCACACGCTAAGATTCAATGCAAATCGGCCCCATTATGGCCTTCCTACTAAAAAAGGGTCAAAAACGAGTAATGTCCCAAATTAACGAGGATATTTTCTTAACCCCCATTTTGGCTGAATTTTTAGAGAATGCAAAAATATCCCATGGAAGTCGTAGATATGTTGTTAACCTATCCAACGAATTGTCACACGCTAAGATTCAATGCAAATCGGCCACATTATGGCCTTCCTACTAAAAAAGGGTCGAAAACGAGTAATGTCCCAAATTAACGAGGAGATTTTCTTAACCTCCATTTTGGCTGAATTTTTAAAAAATGCAAAAATATCCCATGGAAGTCGTAGCTATGTTGTTTACCTATCCAACGAATTGTCCCACGCTAAGATTCAATGCAAATCGGCCACTTTATGGCCTTCCTTATAAAAAAGGGTCGAAAACGAGTAATGTCCCAAATTAACGAGGATATTTTCTTAACCCCCATTTTGGCTGAATTTTTAGAGAATGCAAAAATATCCCATGGAAGTCGTAGTTATGTTGTTTACCTATCCAACGAATTGTCACACGCTAAGATTCATTGCAAATCGGCCACATTATGGCCTTCCTACTAAAAAAGGGTCGAAAACGAGTAATGTCCCAAATTAACGAGGATATTTTCTTAACCCCCATTTTGGCTGAATTTTTAGAGAATGCAAAAATATCCCATGGAAGTCATAGTTATGTTGTTTACCTATCCAACGAATTGTCCCATGCTAAGATTCAATACAAACCGGGCACTTTATGGCCTTCCTTATAAAAAAGGGTCGAAAACGAGTAATGTCCCAAATTAACGAGGGGATTTTCTTAACCTCCATTTTGGCTGAATTTTTAGAGAATGCAAAAATATCCCATGCAAGTCATAGTTATGTTGTTTACCTATCCAACGAATTGTCACACGCTAAGATTCAATGCAAATCGGCCACATTATGGCCTTCCTACTAAAAAAGGGTCGAAAACGAGTAATGTCCCAAACTAACGAGGATATTTTCTTAACCCCCATTTTGGCTGAATTTTTAGAGAATGCAAAAATATCCCATGGAAGTCGTAGCTATGTTGTTTACCTATCCAACGAATTGTCCCATGCTAAGATTCAATACAAACCGGCCACTTTATGGCCTTCCTTATAAAAAAGGGTCGAAAACGAGTAATGTCCCAAATTAACGAGGAGATTTTCTTAACCTCCATTTTGGCTGAATTTTTAAAAAATGCAAAAATATCCCATGGAAGTCGTAGCTATGTTGTTTACCTATCCAACGAATTGTCCCATGCTAAGATTCAATACAAACCGGCCACTTTATGGCCTTCCTTAAAAAAAAGGGTCGAAAACGAGTAATGTCCCAAATTAACGAGGAGATTTTCTTAACCTCCATTTTGGCTGAATTTTTAAAAAATGCAAAAATATCCCATGGAAGTCGTAACTATGTTGTTTACCTATCCAACAAATTGTCCCACGCTAAGATTCAATGCAAATCGGCCCCATTATGGCCTTCCTACTAAAAAAGGGTCAAAAACGAGTAATGTCCCAAATTAACGAGGATATTTTCTTAACCCCCATTTTGGCCGAATTTTTAGAGAATGCAAAAATATCCCATGGAAGTCGTAGCTATGTTGTTTACCTATCCAACGATTTGTCCCATGCTAAGATTCAATACAAACCGGCCACTTTATGGCCTTCCTTATAAAAAAGGGTCGAAAACGAGTAATGTCCCAAATTAACGAGGATATTTTCTTAACCCCCATTTTGGCTGAATTTTTAGAGAATGCAAAAATATCCCATGGAAGTCGTAGTTATGTTGTTTACCTATCCAACGAATTGTCACACGCTAAGATTCAATGCAAATCGGCCACATTATGGCCTTCCTACTAAAAAAGGGTCGAAAACGAGTAATGTCCCAAATTATCGAGGATATTTTCTTAACCCCCATTTTGGCTGAATTTTTAGAGAATGCAAAAATATCCCATGGAAGTCGTAGATATGTTGTTTACCTATCCAACGAATTGTCACACGCTAAGATTCAATGCAAATCGGCCCCATTATGGCCTTCCTACTAAAAAAGGGTCAAAAACGAGTAATGTCCCAAATTAACGAGGATATTTTCTTAACCCCCATTTTGGCTGAATTTTTAGAGAATGCAAAAATATCCCATGGAAGTCGTAGATATGTTGTTAACCTATCCAACGAATTGTCACACGCTAAGATTCAATGCAAATCGGCCACATTATGGCCTTCCCACTAAAAAAGGGTCGAAAACGAGTAATGTCCCAAATTAACGAGGAGATTTTCTTAACCTCCATTTTGGCTGAATTTTTAAAAAATGCAAAAATATCCCATGGAAGTCGTAGCTATGTTGTTTACCTATCCAACGAATTGTCCCACGCTAAGATTCAATGCAAATCGGCCACTTTATGGCCTTCCTTATAAAAAAGGGTCGAAAACGAGTAATGTCCCAAATTAACGAGGATATTTTCTTAACCCCCATTTTGGCTGAATTTTTAGAGAATGCAAAAATATCCCATGGAAGTCGTAGTTATGTTGTTTACCTATCCAACGAATTGTCACACGCTAAGATTCATTGCAAATCGGCCACATTATGGCCTTCCTACTAAAAAAGGGTCGAAAACGAGTAATGTCCCAAATTAACGAGGATATTTTCTTAACCCCCATTTTGGCTGAATTTTTAGAGAATGCAAAAATATCCCATGGAAGTCATAGTTATGTTGTTTACCTATCCAACGAATTGTCCCATGCTAAGATTCAATACAAACCGGCCACTTTATGGCCTTCCTTATAAAAAAGGGTCGAAAACGAGTAATGTCCCAAATTAACGAGGAGATTTTCTTAACCTCCATTTTGGCTGAATTTTTAAAAAATGCAAAAATATCCCATGGAAGTCGTAGCTATGTTGTTTACCTATCCAACGAATTGTCCCATGCTAAGATTCAATACAAACCGGCCACTTTATGGCCTTCCTTATAAAAAAGGGTCGAAAACGAGTAATGTCCCAAATTAACGAGGAGATTTTCTTAACCTCCATTTTGGCTGAATTTTTAAAAAATGCAAAAATATCCCATGGAAGTCGTAGCTATGTTGTTTACCTATCCAACGAATTGTCCCATGCTAAGATTCAATACAAACCGGCCACTTTATGGCCTTCCTTATAAAAAAGGGTCGAAAAAGAGTAATGTCCTAAATTAACGAGGGGATTTTCTTAACCTCCATTTTGGCTGAATTTTTAGAGAATGCAAAAATATTCCATGGAAGTCGTAGTTATGTTGTTTACCTATCCAACGAATTGTCACACGCTAAGATTCAATGCAAATCGGCCACATTATGGCCTTCCTACTAAAAAAGGGTCGAAAACGAGTAATGTCCCAAATTATCGAGGATATTTTCTTAACCCCCATTTTGGCTGAATCTTTAGAGAATGCAAAAATATCCCATGGAAGTCGTAGCTATGTTGTTTACCTATCCAACGAATTGTCCCATGCTAAGATTCAATACAAACCGGCCACTTTATGGCCTTCCTTATAAAAAAGGGTCGAAAACGAGTAATGTCCCAAATTAACGAGGAGATTTTCTTAACCTCCATTTTGGCTGAATTTTTAAAAAATGCAAAAATATCCCATGGAAGTCGTAGCTATGTTGTTTACCTATCCAACGAATTGTCCCATGCTAAGATTCAATACAAACCGGCCACTTTATGGCCTTCCTTATAAAAAAGGGTCGAAAACGAGTAATGTCCCAAATTAACGAGGAGATTTTCTTAACCTCCATTTTGGCTGAATTTTTAGAGAATACAAAAATATCCCATGGAAGTCGTAGCTATGTTGTTTACCTATCCAGCGAATTGTCCCATGCTAAGATTCAATACAAACCGGCCACTTTATGGCCTTCCTTATAAAAAAGGGTCGAAAACGAGTAATGTCCCAAATTAACGAGGAGATTTTCTTAACCTCCATTTTGGCTGAATTTTTAAAAAATGCAAAAATATCCCATGGAAGTCGTAGCTATGTTGTTTACCTATCCAACGAATTGTCCCATGCTAAGATTCAATACAAACCGGCCACTTTATGGCCTTCCTTATAAAAAAGGGTCGAAAACGAGTAATGTCCTAAATTAACGAGGGGATTTTCTTAACCTCCATTTTGGCTGAATTTTTAGAGAATGCAAAAATATTCCATGGAAGTCGTAGTTATGTTGTTTACCTATCCAACGAATTGTCACACGCTAAGATTCAATGCAAATCGGCCACATTATGGCCTTCCTACTAAAAAAGGGTCGAAAACGAGTAATGTCCCAAATTAACGAGGATATTTTCTTAACCCCCATTTTGGCTGAATTTTTAGAGAATGCAAAAATATCCCATGGAAGTCGTAGTTATGTTGTTTACCTATCCAACGAATTGTCACACGCTAAGATTCAATGCAAATCGGCCACATTATGGCCTTCCTACTAAAAAAGGGTCGAAAACGAGTAATGTCCCAAATTATCGAGGATATTTTCTTAACCCCCATTTTGGCTGAATTTTTAGAGAATGCAAAAATATCCCATGGAAGTCGTAGATATGTTGTTTACCTATCCAACGAATTGTCACACGCTAAGATTCAATGCAAATCGGCCCCATTATGGCCTTCCTACTAAAAAAGGGTCAAAAACGAGTAATGTCCCAAATTAACGAGGATATTTTCTTAACCCCCATTTTGGCTGAATTTTTAGAGAATGCAAAAATATCCCATGGAAGTCGTAGATATGTTGTTAACCTATCCAACGAATTGTCACACGCTAAGATTCAATGCAAATCGGCCACATTATGGCCTTCCCACTAAAAAAGGGTCGAAAACGAGTAATGTCCCAAATTAACGAGGAGATTTTCTTAACCTCCATTTTGGCTGAATTTTTAAAAAATGCAAAAATATCCCATGGAAGTCGTAGCTATGTTGTTTACCTATCCAACGAATTGTCCCACGCTAAGATTCAATGCAAATCGGCCACTTTATGGCCTTCCTTATAAAAAAGGGTCGAAAACGAGTAATGTCCCAAATTAACGAGGATATTTTCTTAACCCCCATTTTGGCTGAATTTTTAGAGAATGCAAAAATATCCCATGGAAGTCGTAGTTATGTTGTTTACCTATCCAACGAATTGTCACACGCTAAGATTCATTGCAAATCGGCCACATTATGGCCTTCCTACTAAAAAAGGGTCGAAAACGAGTAATGTCCCAAATTAACGAGGATATTTTCTTAACCCCCATTTTGGCTGAATTTTTAGAGAATGCAAAAATATCCCATGGAAGTCATAGTTATGTTGTTTACCTATCCAACGAATTGTCCCATGCTAAGATTCAATACAAACCGGCCACTTTATGGCCTTCCTTATAAAAAAGGGTCGAAAACGAGTAATGTCCCAAATTAACGAGGAGATTTTCTTAACCTCCATTTTGGCTGAATTTTTAAAAAATGCAAAAATATCCCATGGAAGTCGTAGCTATGTTGTTTACCTATCCAACGAATTGTCCCATGCTAAGATTCAATACAAACCGGCCACTTTATGGCCTTCCTTATAAAAAAGGGTCGAAAACGAGTAATGTCCCAAATTAACGAGGAGATTTTCTTAACCTCCATTTTGGCTGAATTTTTAAAAAATGCAAAAATATCCCATGGAAGTCGTAGCTATGTTGTTTACCTATCCAACGAATTGTCCCATGCTAAGATTCAATACAAACCGGCCACTTTATGGCCTTCCTTATAAAAAAGGGTCGAAAAAGAGTAATGTCCTAAATTAACGAGGGGATTTTCTTAACCTCCATTTTGGCTGAATTTTTAGAGAATGCAAAAATATTCCATGGAAGTCGTAGTTATGTTGTTTACCTATCCAACGAATTGTCACACGCTAAGATTCAATGCAAATCGGCCACATTATGGCCTTCCTACTAAAAAAGGGTCGAAAACGAGTAATGTCCCAAATTATCGAGGATATTTTCTTAACCCCCATTTTGGCTGAATCTTTAGAGAATGCAAAAATATCCCATGGAAGTCGTAGCTATGTTGTTTACCTATCCAACGAATTGTCCCATGCTAAGATTCAATACAAACCGGCCACTTTATGGCCTTCCTTATAAAAAAGGGTCGAAAACGAGTAATGTCCCAAATTAACGAGGAGATTTTCTTAACCTCCATTTTGGCTGAATTTTTAAAAAATGCAAAAATATCCCATGGAAGTCGTAGCTATGTTGTTTACCTATCCAACGAATTGTCCCATGCTAAGATTCAATACAAACCGGCCACTTTATGGCCTTCCTTATAAAAAAGGGTCGAAAACGAGTAATGTCCCAAATTAACGAGGAGATTTTCTTAACCTCCATTTTGGCTGAATTTTTAGAGAATACAAAAATATCCCATGGAAGTCGTAGCTATGTTGTTTACCTATCCAGCGAATTGTCCCATGCTAAGATTCAATACAAACCGGCCACTTTATGGCCTTCCTTATAAAAAAGGGTCGAAAACGAGTAATGTCCCAAATTAACGAGGAGATTTTCTTAACCTCCATTTTGGCTGAATTTTTAAAAAATGCAAAAATATCCCATGGAAGTCGTAGCTATGTTGTTTACCTATCCAACGAATTGTCCCATGCTAAGATTCAATACAAACCGGCCACTTTATGGCCTTCCTTATAAAAAAGGGTCGAAAACGAGTAATGTCCTAAATTAACGAGGGGATTTTCTTAACCTCCATTTTGGCTGAATTTTTAGAGAATGCAAAAATATTCCATGGAAGTCGTAGTTATGTTGTTTACCTATCCAACGAATTGTCACACGCTAAGATTCAATGCAAATCGGCCACATTATGGCCTTCCTACTAAAAAAGGGTCGAAAACGAGTAATGTCCCAAATTAACGAGGATATTTTCTTAACCCCCATTTTGGCTGAATTTTTAGAGAATGCAAAAATATCCCATGGAAGTCGTAGTTATGTTGTTTACCTATCCAACGAATTGTCACACGCTAAGATTCAATGCAAATCGGCCACATTATGGCCTTCCTACTAAAAAAGGGTCGAAAACGAGTAATGTCCCAAATTATCGAGGATATTTTCTTAACCCCCATTTTGGCTGAATTTTTAGAGAATGCAAAAATATCCCATGGAAGTCGTAGATATGTTGTTTACCTATCCAACGAATTGTCACACGCTAAGATTCAATGCAAATCGGCCCCATTATGGCCTTCCTACTAAAAAAGGGTCAAAAACGAGTAATGTCCCAAATTAACGAGGATATTTTCTTAACCCCCATTTTGGCTGAATTTTTAGAGAATGCAAAAATATCCCATGGAAGTCGTAGTTATGTTGTTTACCTATCCAACGAATTGTCACACGCTAAGATTCAATGCAAATCGGCCACATTATGGCCTTCCTACTAAAAAAGGGTCGAAAACGAGTAATGTCCCAAATTAACGAGGATATTTTCTTAACCCCCATTTTGGCTGAATTTTTAGAGAATGCAAAAATATCCCATGGAAGTCGTAGTTATGTTGTTTACCTATCCAACGAATTGTCACACGCTAAGATTCAATGCAAATCGGCCACATTATGGCCTTCCTACTAAAAAAGGGTCGAAAACGAGTAATGTCCCAAATTATCGAGGATATTTTCTTAACCCCCATTTTGGCTGAATTTTTAGAGAATGCAAAAATATCCCATGGAAGTCGTAGATATGTTGTTTACCTATCCAACGAATTGTCACACGCTAAGATTCAATGCAAATCGGCCCCATTATGGCCTTCCTACTAAAAAAGGGTCAAAAACGAGTAATGTCCCAAATTAACGAGGATATTTTCTTAACCCCCATTTTGGCTGAATTTTTAGAGAATGCAAAAATATCCCATGGAAGTCGTAGGTATGTTGTTTACCTATCCAACGAATTGTCCCATGCTAAGATTCAATACAAACCGGCCACTTTATGGCCTTCCTTATAAAAAAGGGTCGAAAACGAGTAATGTCCCAAATTAACGAGGAGATTTTCTTAACCTCCATTTTGGCTGAATTTTTAAAAAATGCAAAAATATCCCATGGAAGTCGTAGCTATGTTGTTTACCTATCCAACGAATTGTCCCATGCTAAGATTCAATACAAACCGGCCACTTTATGGCCTTCCTTATAATAAAGGGTCGAAAACGAGTAATGTCCTAAATTAACGAGGGGATTTTCTTAACCTCCATTTTGGCTGAATTTTTAGAGAATGCAAAAATATTCCATGGAAGTCGTAGTTATGTTGTTTACCTATCCAACGAATTGTCACACGCTAAGATTCAATGCAAATCGGCCACATTATGGCCTTCCTACTAAAAAAGGGTCGAAAACGAGTAATGTCCCAAATTAACGAGGATATTTTCTTAACCCCCATTTTGGCTGAATTTTTAGAGAATGCAAAAATATCCCATGGAAGTCGTAGTTATGTTGTTTACCTATCCAACGAATTGTCACACGCTAAGATTCAATGCAAATCGGCCACATTATGGCCTTCCTACTAAAAAAGGGTCGAAAACGAGTAATGTCCCAAATTATCGAGGATATTTTCTTAACCCCCATTTTGGCTGAATTTTTAGAGAATGCAAAAATATCCCATGGAAGTCGTAGATATGTTGTTTACCTATCCAACGAATTGTCACACGCTAAGATTCAATGCAAATCGGCCCCATTATGGCCTTCCTACTAAAAAAGGGTCAAAAACGAGTAATGTCCCAAATTAACGAGGATATTTTCTTAACCCCCATTTTGGCTGAATTTTTAGAGAATGCAAAAATATCCCATGGAAGTCGTAGCTATGTTGTTTACCTATCCAACGAATTGTCCCATGCTAAGATTCAATACAAACCGGCCACTTTATGGCCTTCCTTATAAAAAAGGGTCGAAAACGAGTAATGTCCCAAATTAACGAGGATATTTTCTTAACCCCCATTTTGGCTGAATTTTTAGAGAATGCAAAAATATCCCATGGAAGTCGTAGTTATGTTGTTTACCTATCCAACGAATTGTCACACGCTAAGATTCAATGCAAATCGGCCACATTATGGCCTTCCTACTAAAAAAGGGTCGAAAACGAGTAATGTCCCAAATTATCGAGGATATTTTCTTAACCCCCATTTTGGCTGAATTTTTAGAGAATGCAAAAATATCCCATGGAAGTCGTAGATATGTTGTTTACCTATCCAACGAATTGTCACACGCTAAGATTCAATGCAAATCGGCCCCATTATGGCCTTCCTACTAAAAAAGGGTCAAAAACGAGTAATGTCCCAAATTAACGAGGATATTTTCTTAACCCCCATTTTGGCTGAATTTTTAGAGAATGCAAAAATATCCCATGGAAGTCGTAGGTATGTTGTTTACCTATCCAACGAATTGTCCCATGCTAAGATTCAATACAAACCGGCCACTTTATGGCCTTCCATATAAAAAAGGGTCGAAAACGAGTAATGTCCTAAATTAACGAGTGGATTTTCTTAACCTCCATTTTGGCTGAATTTTTAGAGAATGCAAAAATATTCCATGGAAGTCGTAGTTATGTTGTTTACCTATCCAACGAATTGTCACACGCTAAGATTCAATGCAAATCGGCCACATTATGGCCTTCCTACTAAAAAAGGGTCGAAAACGAGTAATGTCCCAAATTAACGAGGATATTTTCTTAACCCCCATTTTGGCTGAATTTTTAGAGAATGCAAAAATATCCCATGGAAGTCGTAGTTATGTTGTTTACCTATCCAACGAATTGTCACACGCTAAGATTCAATGCAAATCGGCCACATTATGGCCTTCCTACTAAAAAAGGGTCGAAAACGAGTAATGTCCCAAATTATCGAGGATATTTTCTTAACCCCCATTTTGGCTGAATTTTTAGAGAATGCAAAAATATCCCATGGAAGTCGTAGATATGTTGTTTACCTATCCAACGAATTGTCACACGCTAAGATTCAATGCAAATCGGCCCCATTATGGCCTTCCTACTAAAAAAGGGTCAAAAACGAGTAATGTCCCAAATTAACGAGGATATTTTCTTAACCCCCATTTTGGCTGAATTTTTAGAGAATGCAAAAATATCCCATGGAAGTCGTAGCTATGTTGTTTACCTATCCAACGAATTGTCCCATGCTAAGATTCAATACAAACCGGCCACTTTATGGCCTTCCTTATAAAAAAGGGTCGAAAACGAGTAATGTCCCAAATTAACGAGGAGATTTTCTTAACCTCCATTTTGGCTGAATTTTTAAAAAATGTAAAAATATCCCATGGAAGTCGTAGCTATGTTGTTTACCTATCCAACGAATTGTCCCATGCTAAGATTCAATACAAACCGGCCACTTTATGGCCTTCCTTATAAAAAAGGGTCGAAAACGAGTAATGTCCCAAATTAACGAGGATATTTTCTTAACCCCCATTTTGGCTGAATTTTTAGAGAATGCAAAAATATCCCATGGAAGTCGTAGTTATGTTGTTTACCTATCCAACGAATTGTCACACGCTAAGATTCAATGCAAATCGGCCACATTATGGCCTTCCTACTAAAAAAGGGTCGAAAACGAGTAATGTCCCAAATTATCGAGGATATTTTCTTAACCCCCATTTTGGCTGAATTTTTAGAGAATGCAAAAATATCCCATGGAAGTCGTAGATATGTTGTTTACCTATCCAACGAATTGTCACACGCTAAGATTCAATGCAAATCGGCCCCATTATGGCCTTCCTACTAAAAAAGGGTCAAAAACGAGTAATGTCCCAAATTAACGAGGATATTTTCTTAACCCCCATTTTGGCTGAATTTTTAGAGAATGCAAAAATATCCCATGGAAGTCGTAGGTATGTTGTTTACCTATCCAACGAATTGTCCCATGCTAAGATTCAATACAAACCGGCCACTTTATGGCCTTCCATATAAAAAAGGGTCGAAAACGAGTAATGTCCTAAATTAACGAGTGGATTTTCTTAACCTCCATTTTGGCTGAATTTTTAGAGAATGCAAAAATATTCCATGGAAGTCGTAGTTATGTTGTTTACCTATCCAACGAATTGTCACACGCTAAGATTCAATGCAAATCGGCCACATTATGGCCTTCCTACTAAAAAAGGGTCGAAAACGAGTAATGTCCCAAATTAACGAGGATATTTTCTTAACCCCCATTTTGGCTGAATTTTTAGAGAATGCAAAAATATCCCATGGAAGTCGTAGTTATGTTGTTTACCTATCCAACGAATTGTCACACGCTAAGATTCAATGCAAATCGGCCACATTATGGCCTTCCTACTAAAAAAGGGTCGAAAACGAGTAATGTCCCAAATTATCGAGGATATTTTCTTAACCCCCATTTTGGCTGAATTTTTAGAGAATGCAAAAATATCCCATGGAAGTCGTAGATATGTTGTTTACCTATCCAACGAATTGTCACACGCTAAGATTCAATGCAAATCGGCCCCATTATGGCCTTCCTACTAAAAAAGGGTCAAAAACGAGTAATGTCCCAAATTAACGAGGATATTTTCTTAACCCCCATTTCGGCTGAATTTTTAGAGAATGCAAAAATATCCCATGGAAGTCGTAGCTATGTTGTTTACCTATCCAACGAATTGTCCCATGCTAAGATTCAATACAAACCGGCCACTTTATGGCCTTCCTTATAAAAAAGGGTCGAAAACGAGTAATGTCCCAAATTAACGAGGAGATTTTCTTAACCTCCATTTTGGCTGAATTTTTAAAAAATGTAAAAATATCCCATGGAAGTCGTAGCTATGTTGTTTACCTATCCAACGAATTGTCCCATGCTAAGATTCAATACAAACCGGCCACTTTATGGCCTTCCTTATAAAAAAGGGTCGAAAACGAGTAATGTCCCAAATTAACGAGGAGATTTTCTTAACCTCCATTTTGGCTGAATTTTTAGAGAATACAAAAATATCCCATGGAAGTCGTAGCTATGTTGTTTACCTATCCAGCGAATTGTCCCATGCTAAGATTCAATACAAACCGGCCACTTTATGGCCTTCCTTATAAAAAAGGGTCGAAAACGAGTAATGTCCCAAATTAACGAGGAGATTTTCTTAACCTCCATTTTGGCTGAATTTTTAAAAAATGCAAAAATATCCCATGGAAGTCGTAGCTATGTTGTTTACCTATCCAACGAATTGTCCCATGCTAAGATTCAATACAAACCGGCCACTTTATGGCCTTCCTTATAAAAAAGGGTCGAAAACGAGTAATGTCCCAAATTAACGAGGATATTTTCTTAACCCCCATTTTGGCTGAATTTTTAGAGAATGCAAAAATATCCCATGGAAGTCGTAGTTATGTTGTTTACCTATCCAACGAATTGTCACACGCTAAGATTCAATGCAAATCGGCCACATTATGGCCTTCCTACTAAAAAAGGGTCGAAAACGAGTAATGTCCCAAATTATCGAGGATATTTTCTTAACCCCCATTTTGGCTGAATTTTTAGAGAATGCAAAAATATCCCATGGAAGTCGTAGATATGTTGTTTACCTATCCAACGAATTGTCACACGCTAAGATTCAATGCAAATCGGCCCCATTATGGCCTTCCTACTAAAAAAGGGTCAAAAACGAGTAATGTCCCAAATTAACGAGGATATTTTCTTAACCCCCATTTTGGCTGAATTTTTAGAGAATGCAAAAATATCCCATGGAAGTCGTAGCTATGTTGTTTACCTATCCAACGAATTGTCCCATGCTAAGATTCAATACAAACCGGCCACTTTATGGCCTTCCTTATAAAAAAGGGTCGAAAACGAGTAATGTCCCAAATTAACGAGGATATTTTCTTAACCCCCATTTTGGCTGAATTTTTAGAGAATGCAAAAATATCCCATGGAAGTCGTAGTTATGTTGTTTACCTATCCAACGAATTGTCACACGCTAAGATTCAATGCAAATCGGCCACATTATGGCCTTCCTACTAAAAAAGGGTCGAAAACGAGTAATGTCCCAAATTATCGAGGATATTTTCTTAACCCCCATTTTGGCTGAATTTTTAGAGAATGCAAAAATATCCCATGGAAGTCGTAGATATGTTGTTTACCTATCCAACGAATTGTCACACGCTAAGATTCAATGCAAATCGGCCCCATTATGGCCTTCCTACTAAAAAAGGGTCAAAAACGAGTAATGTCCCAAACTAACAAGGATATTTTCTTAACCCCCATTTTGGCTGAATTTTTAGAGAATGCAAAAATATCCCATGGAAGTCGTAGGTATGTTGTTTACCTATCCAACGAATTGTCCCATGCTAAGATTCAATACAAACCGGCCACTTTATGGCCTTCCTTATAAAAAAGGGTCGAAAACGAGTAATGTCCCAAATTAAGGAGGATATTTTCTTAACCCCCATTTTGGCTGAATTTTTAGAGAATGCAAAAATATCCCATGGAAGTCGTAGTTATGTTGTTTACCTATCCAACGAATTGTCACACGCTAAGATTCAATGCAAATCGGCCACATTATGGCCTTCCTACTAAAAAAGGGTCGAAAACGAGTAATGTCCCAAATTAACGAGGATATTTTCTTAACCCCCATTTTGGCTGAATTTTTAGAGAATGCAAAAATATCCCATGGAAGTCATAGTTATGTTGTTTACCTATCCAACGAATTGTCACACACTAAGATTCAATGCAAATCGGCCACATTATGGCCTTCCTAGTAAAAAAGGGTCGAAAACGAGTAATGTCCCAAATTAACGAGGAGATTTTCTTAACCTCCATTTTGGCTGAATTTTTAAAAAATACAAAAATATCCCATGGAAGTCGTAGCTATGTTGTTTACCTATCCAACGAATTTTCCCATGCTAAGATTCAATACAAACCGGCCACTTTATGGCCTTCCTTATAAAAAAGGGTCGAAAACGAGTAATGTCCTAAATTAACGAGGGGATTTTCTTAACCTCCATTTTGGCTGAATTTTTAGAGAATGCAAAAATATCCCATGGAAGTCGTAGTTATGTTGTTTACCTAACCAACGAATTGTCACACGCTAAGATTCAATGCAAATCGGCCACATTATGGCCTTCCTACTAAAAAAGGGTCGAAAACGAGTAATGTCCCAAATTAACGAGGATATTTTCTTAACCCCCATTTTGGCTGAATTTTTAGAGAATGCAAAAATATCCCATGGAAGTCATAGTTATGTTGTTTACCTATCCAACGAATTGTCTCATGCTAAGATTCAATACAAACCGGCCACTTTATGGCCTTCCTTATAAAAAAGGGTCGAAAACGAGTAATGTCCCAAATTAACGAGGGGATTTTCTTAACCTCCATTTTGGCTGAATTTTTAGAGAATGCAAAAATATCCCATGCAAGTCATAGTTATGTTGTTTACCTATCCAACGAATTGTCACACGCTAAGATTCAATGCAAATCGGCCACATTATGGCCTTCCTACTAAAAAAGGGTCGAAAACGAGTAATGTCCCAAATTAACGAGGATATTTTCTTAACCCCCATTTTGGCTGAATTTTTAGAGAATGCAAAAATATCCCATGGAAGTCGTAGCTATGTTGTTTACCTATCCAACGAATTGTCCCATGCTAAGATTCAATACAAACCGGCCACTTTATGGCCTTCCTTATAAAAAAGGGTCGAAAACGAGTAATGTCCCAAATTAACGAGGAGATTTTCTTAACCTCCATTTTGGCTGAATTTTTAAAAAATGCAAAAATATCCCATGGAAGTCGTAGCTATGTTGTTTACCTATCCAACGAATTGTCCCATGCTAAGATTCAATACAAACCGGCCACTTTATGGCCTTCCTTATAAAAAAGGGTCGAAAACGAGTAATGTCCTAAATTAACGAGGGGATTTTCTTAACCTCCATTTTGGCTGAATTTTTAGAGAATGCAAAAATATCCCATGGAAGTCGTAGTTATGTTGTTTACATATCCAACGAATTGTCACACGCTAAGATTCAATACAAATCGGCCACATTATGGCCTTCCTACTAAAAAAGGGTCGAAAACGAGTAATGTCCCAAATTAACGAGGATATTTTCTTAACCCCCATTTTGGCTGAATTTTTAGAGAATGCAATAATATCCCATGGAAGTCGTAGTTATGTTGTTTACCTATCCAACGAATTGTCACACGCTAAGATTCAATGCAAATCGGCCACATTATGGCCTTCCTACTAAAAAAGGGTCGAAAACGAGTAATGTCCCAAATTAACGAGGAGATTTTCTTAACCTCCATTTTGGCTGAATTTTTAAAAAATTCAAAAATATCCCATGGAAGTCGTAGCTATGTTGTTTACCTATCCAACGAATTGTCCCATGCTAAGATTCAATACAAACCGGCCACTTTATGGCCTTCCTTATAAAGAAGGGTCGAAAACGAGTAATGTCCTAAATTAACGAGGATATTTTCTTAACCCCCATTTTGGCTGAATTTTTAGAGAATGCAAAAATATCCCATGGAAGTCATAGTTATGTTGTTTACCTATCCAACGAATTGTCACACACTAAGATTCAATGCAAATCGGCCACATTATGGCCTTCCTAGTAAAAAAGGGTCGAAAACGAGTAATGTCCCAAATTAACGAGGAGATTTTCTTAACCTCCATTTTGGCTGAATTTTTAAAAAATACAAAAATATCCCATGGAAGTCGTAGCTATGTTGTTTACCTATCCAACGAATTTTCCCATGCTAAGATTCAATACAAACCGGCCACTTTATGGCCTTCCTTATAAAAAAGGGTCGAAAACGAGTAATGTCCTAAATTAACGAGGGGATTTTCTTAACCTCCATTTTGGCTGAATTTTTAGAGAATGCAAAAATATCCCATGGAAGTCGTAGTTATGTTGTTTACATATCCAACGAATTGTCACACGCTAAGATTCAATACAAATCGGCCACATTATGGCCTTCCTACTAAAAAAGGGTCGAAAACGAGTAATGTCCCAAATTAACGAGGATATTTTCTTAACCCCCATTTTGGCTGAATTTTTAGAGAATGCAAAAATATCCCATGGAAGTCGTAGTTATGTTGTTTACCTATCCAACGAATTGTCACACGCTAAGATTCAATGCAAATCGGCCACATTATGGCCTTCCTACTAAAAAAGGGTCGAAAACGAGTAATGTCCCAAATTAACGAGGAGATTTTCTTAACCTCCATTTTGGCTGAATTTTTAAAAAATTCAAAAATATCCCATGGAAGTCGTAGCTATGTTGTTTACCTATCCAACGAATTGTCCCATGCTAAGATTCAATACAAACCGGCCACTTTATGGCCTTCCTTATAAAGAAGGGTCGAAAACGAGTAATGTCCTAAATTAACGAGGATATTTTCTTAACCCCCATTTTGGCTGAATTTTTAGAGAATGCAAAAATATCCCATGGAAGTCATAGTTATGTTGTTTACCTATCCAACGAATTGTCACACACTAAGATTCAATGCAAATCGGCCACATTATGGCCTTCCTAGTAAAAAAGGGTCGAAAACGAGTAATGTCCCAAATTAACGAGGAGATTTTCTTAACCTCCATTTTGGCTGAATTTTTAAAAAATACAAAAATATCCCATGGAAGTCGTAGCTATGTTGTTTACCTATCCAACGAATTTTCCCATGCTAAGATTCAATACAAACCGGCCACTTTATGGCCTTCCTTATAAAAAAGGGTCGAAAACGAGTAATGTCCTAAATTAACGAGGGGATTTTCTTAACCTCCATTTTGGCTGAATTTTTAGAGAATGCAAAAATATCCCATGGAAGTCGTAGTTATGTTGTTTACCTAACCAACGAATTGTCACACGCTAAGATTCAATGCAAATCGGCCACATTATGGCCTTCCTACTAAAAAAGGGTCGAAAACGAGTAATGTCCCAAATTAACGAGGATATTTTCTTAACCCCCATTTTGGCTGAATTTTTAGAGAATGCAAAAATATCCCATGGAAGTCATAGTTATGTTGTTTACCTATCCAACGAATTGTCCCATGCTAAGATTCAATACAAACCGGCCACTTTATGGCCTTCCTTATAAAAAAGGGTCGAAAACGAGTAATGTCCCAAATTAACGAGGGGATTTTCTTAACCTCCATTTTGGCTGAATTTTTAGAGAATGCAAAAATATCCCATGCAAGTCATAGTTATGTTGTTTACCTATCCAACGAATTGTTACACGCTAAGATTCAATGCAAATCGGCCACATTATGGCCTTCCTACTAAAAAAGGGTCGAAAACGAGTAATGTCCCAAATTAACGAGGATATTTTCTTAACCCCCATTTTGGCTGAATTTTTAGAGAATGCAAAAATATCCCATGGAAGTCGTAGCTATGTTGTTTACCTATCCAACGAATTGTCCCATGCTAAGATTCAATACAAACCGGCCACTTTATGGCCTTCCTTATAAAAAAGGGTCGAAAACGAGTAATGTCCCAAATTAACGAGGAGATTTTCTTAACCTCCATTTTGGCTGAATTTTTAAAAAATGCAAAAATATCCCATGGAAGTCGTAGCTATGTTGTTTACCTATCCAACGAATTGTCCCAGGCTAAGATTCAATACAAACCGGCCACTTTATGGCCTTCCTTATAAAAAAGGGTCGAAAACGAGTAATGTCCTAAATTAACGAGGGGATTTTCTTAACCTCCATTTTGGCTGAATTTTTAGAGAATGCAAAAATATCCCATGGAAGTCGTAGTTATGTTGTTTACATATCCAATGAATTGTCACACGCTAAGATTCAATACAAATCGGCCACATTATGGCCTTCCTACTAAAAAAGGGTCGAAAACGAGTAATGTCCCAAATTAACGAGGATATTTTCTTAACCCCCATTTTGGCTGAATTTTTAGAGAATGCAAAAATATCCCATGGAAGTCGTAGTTATGTTGTTTACCTATCCAACGAATTGTCACACGCTAAGATTCAATGCAAATCGGCCACATTATGGCCTTCCTACTAAAAAAGGGTCGAAAACGAGTAATGTCCCAAATTATCGAGGATATTTTCTTAACCCCCATTTTGGCTGAATTTTTAGAGAATGCAAAAATATCCCATGGAAGTCGTAGCTATGTTGTTTACCTATCCAACGAATTGTCCCATGCTAAGATTCAATACAAACCGGCCACTTTATGGCCTTCCTTATAAAAAAGGGTCGAAAACGAGTAATGTCCCAAATTAACGAGGATATTTTCTTAATCCCCATTTTAGCTGAATTTTTAGAGAATGCAAAAATATCCCATGGAAGTCGTAGTTATGTTGTTTACCTATCCAACGAATTGTCACACGATAAGATTCAATGCAAACCGGCCACATTATGGCCTTCCTACTAAAAAAGGGTCGAAAACGAGTAATGTCCCAAATTAACGAGGATATTTTCTTAACCCCCATTTTGGCTGAATTTTTAGAGAATGCAAAAATATCCCATGGAAGTCGTAGCTATGTTGTTTACCTATCCAACGAATTGTCCCATGCTAAGATTCAATACAAACCGGCCACTTTATGGCCTTCCTTATAAAAAAGGGTCGAAAACGAGTAATGTCCCAAATTAACGAGGAGATTTTCTTAACCTCCATTTTGGCTGAATTTTTAAAAAATGCAAAAATATCCCATGGAAGTCGTAGCTATGTTGTTTACCTATCCAACGAATTGTCCCATGCTAAGATTCAATACAAACCGGCCACTTTATGGCCTTCCTTATAAAAAAGGGTCGAAAACGAGTAATGTCCTAAATTAACGAGGGGATTTTCTTAACCCCCATTTTGGCTGAATTTTTAGAGAATGCAAAAATATCCCATGGAAGTTATAGTTATGTTGTTTACCTATCCAACGAATTGTCACACACTAAGATTCAATGCAAATCGGCCACATTATGGCCTTCCTAGTAAAAAAGGGTCGAAAACGAGTAATGTCCCAAATTAACGAGGAGATTTTCTTAACCTCCATTTTGGCTGAATTTTTAAAAAATACAAAAATATCCCATGGAAGTCGTAGCTATGTTGTTTACCTATCCAACGAATTTTCCCATGCTAAGATTCAATACAAACCGGCCACTTTATGGCCTTCCTTATAAAAAAGGGTCGAAAACGAGTAATGTCCTAAATTAACGAGGGGATTTTCTTAACCTCCATTTTGGCTGAATTTTTAGAGAATGCAAAAATATCCCATGGAAGTCGTAGTTATGTTGTTTACCTAACCAACGAATTGTCACACGCTAAGATTCAATGCAAATCGGCCACATTATGGCCTTCCTACTAAAAAAGGGTCGAAAACGAGTAATGTCCCAAATTAACGAGGATATTTTCTTAACCCCCATTTTGGCTGAATTTTTAGAGAATGCAAAAATATCCCATGGAAGTCATAGTTATGTTGTTTACCTATCCAACGAATTGTCCCATGCTAAGATTCAATACAAACCGGCCACTTTATGGCCTTCCTTATAAAAAAGGGTCGAAAACGAGTAATGTCCCAAATTAACGAGGGGATTTTCTTAACCTCCAATTTGGCTGAATTTTTAGAGAATGCAAAAATATCCCATGCAAGTCATAGTTATGTTGTTTACCTATCCAACGAATTGTTACACGCTAAGATTCAATGCAAATCGGCCACATTATGGCCTTCCTACTAAAAAAGGGTCGAAAACGAGTAATGTCCCAAATTAACGAGGATATTTTCTTAACCCCCATTTTGGCTGAATTTTTAGAGAATGCAAAAATATCCCATGGAAGTCGTAGCTATGTTGTTTACCTATCCAACGAATTGTCCCATGCTAAGATTCAATACAAACCGGCCACTTTATGGCCTTCCTTATAAAAAAGGGTCGAAAACGAGTAATGTCCCAAATTAACGAGGAGATTTTCTTAACCTCCATTTTGGCTGAATTTTTAAAAAATGCAAAAATATCCCATGGAAGTCGTAGCTATGTTGTTTACCTATCCAACGAATTGTCCCAGGCTAAGATTCAATACAAACCGGCCACTTTATGGCCTTCCTTATAAAAAAGGGTCGAAAACGAGTAATGTCCTAAATTAACGAGGGGATTTTCTTAACCTCCATTTTGGCTGAATTTTTAGAGAATGCAAAAATATCCCATGGAAGTCGTAGTTATGTTGTTTACATATCCAATGAATTGTCACACGCTAAGATTCAATACAAATCGGCCACATTATGGCCTTCCTACTAAAAAAGGGTCGAAAACGAGTAATGTCCCAAATTAACGAGGATATTTTCTTAACCCCCATTTTGGCTGAATTTTTAGAGAATGCAAAAATATCCCATGGAAGTCGTAGTTATGTTGTTTACCTATCCAACGAATTGTCACACGCTAAGATTCAATGCAAATCGGCCACATTATGGCCTTCCTACTAAAAAAGGGTCGAAAACGAGTAATGTCCCAAATTATCGAGGATATTTTCTTAACCCCCATTTTGGCTGAATTTTTAGAGAATGCAAAAATATCCCATGGAAGTCGTAGCTATGTTGTTTACCTATCCAACGAATTGTCCCATGCTAAGATTCAATACAAACCGGCCACTTTATGGCCTTCCTTATAAAAAAGGGTCGAAAACGAGTAATGTCCCAAATTAACGAGGATATTTTCTTAATCCCCATTTTAGCTGAATTTTTAGAGAATGCAAAAATATCCCATGGAAGTCGTAGTTATGTTGTTTACCTATCCAACGAATTGTCACACGATAAGATTCAATGCAAACCGGCCACATTATGGCCTTCCTACTAAAAAAGGGTCGAAAACGAGTAATGTCCCAAATTAACGAGGATATTTTCTTAACCCCCATTTTGGCTGAATTTTTAGAGAATGCAAAAATATCCCATGGAAGTCGTAGCTATGTTGTTTACCTATCCAACGAATTGTCCCATGCTAAGATTCAATACAAACCGGCCACTTTATGGCCTTCCTTATAAAAAAGGGTCGAAAACGAGTAATGTCCCAAATTAACGAGGAGATTTTCTTAACCTCCATTTTGGCTGAATTTTTAAAAAATGCAAAAATATCCCATGGAAGTCGTAGCTATGTTGTTTACCTATCCAACGAATTGTCCCATGCTAAGATTCAATACAAACCGGCCACTTTATGGCCTTCCTTATAAAAAAGGGTCGAAAACGAGTAATGTCCTAAATTAACGAGGGGATTTTCTTAACCTCCATTTTGGCTGAATTTTTAGAGAATGCAAAAATATCCCATGGAAGTCGTAGTTATGTTGTTTACATATCCAACGAATTGTCACACGCTAAGATTCAATACAAATCGGCCACATTATGGCCTTCCTACTAAAAAAGGGTCGAAAACGAGTAATGTCCCAAATTAACGAGGATATTTTCTTAACCCCCATTTTGGCTGAATTTTTAGAGAATGCAAAAATATCCCATGGAAGTCGTAGCTATGTTGTTTACCTATCCAACGAATTGTCCCATGCTAAGATTCAATACAAACCGGCCACTTTATGGCCTTCCTTATAAAAAAGGGTCGAAAACGAGTAATGTCCCAAATTAACGAGGATATTTTCTTAATCCCCATTTTGGCTGAATTTTTAGAGAATGCAAAAATATCCCATGGAAGTCGTAGTTATGTTGTTTACCTATCCAACGAATTGTCACACGATAAGATTCAATGGAAACCAGCCACATTATGGCCTTCCTACTAAAAAAGGGTCGAAAACGAGTAATGTCCCAAATTAACGAGGAGATTTTCTTAACCTCCATTTTGGCTGAATTTTTAAAAAATGCAAAAATATCCCATGGAAGTCGTAGCTATGTTGTTTACCTATCCAACGAATTGTCCCATGCTAAGATTCAATACAAACCGGCCACTTTATGGCCTTCCTTATAAAAAAGGGTCGAAAACGAGTAATGTCCTAAATTAACGAGGGGATTTTCTTAACCTCCATTTTGGCTGAATTTTTAGAGAATGCAAAAATATCCCATGGAAGTCGTAGTTATGTTGTTTACATATCCAACGAATTGTCACACGCTAAGATTCAATACAAATCGGCCACATTATGGCCTTCCTACTAAAAAAGGGTCGAAAACGAGTAATGTCCCAAATTAACGAGGATATTTTCTTAACCCCCATTTTGGCTGAATTTTTAGAGAATGCAAAAATATCCCATGGAAGTCGTAGTTATGTTGTTTACCTATCCAACGAATTGTCACACGCTAAGATTCAATGCAAATCGGCCACATTATGGCCTTCCTACTAAAAAAGGGTCGAAAACGAGTAATGTCCCAAATTATCGAGGATATTTTCTTAACCCCCATTTTGGCTGAATTTTTAGAGAATGCAAAAATATCCCATGGAAGTCGTAGCTATGTTGTTTACCTATCCAACGAATTGTCCCATGCTAAGATTCAATACAAACCGGCCACTTTATGGCCTTCCTTATAAAAAAGGGTCGAAAACGAGTAATGTCCCAAATTAACGAGGATATTTTCTTAATCCCCATTTTGGCTGAATTTTTAGAGAATGCAAAAATATCCCATGGAAGTCGTAGTTATGTTGTTTACCTATCCAACGAATTGTCACACGATAAGATTCAATGCAAACCAGCCACATTATGGCCTTCCTACTAAAAAAGGGTCGAAAACGAGTAATGTCCCAAATTAACGAGGATATTTTCTTAACCCCCATTTTGGCTGAATTTTTAAAAAATGCAAAAATATCCCATGGAAGTCGTAGTTATGTTGTTTACCTATCCAACGAATTGTCACACGCTAAGATTCAATGCAAATCGGCCACATTATGGCCTTCCTACTAAAAAAGGGTCGAAAACGAGTAATGTCCCAAATTAACGAGGATATTTTCTTAACCCCCATTTTGGCTGAATTTTTAGAGAATGCAAAAATATCCCATGGAAGTCATAGTTATGTTGTTTACCTATCCAACGAATTGTCACACGCTAAGATTCAATGCAAATCGGCCACATTATGGCCTTCCTACTAAAAAAGGGTCGAAAACGAGTAATGTCCCAAATTATCGAGGATATTTTCTTAACCCCCATTTTGGCTGAATTTTTAGAGAATGCAAAAATATCCCATGGAAGTCGTAGTTATGTTGTTTACATATCCAACGAATTGTCACACGCTAAGATTCAATACAAATCGGCCACATTATGGCCTTCCTACTAAAAAAGGGTCGAAAACGAGTAATGTCCCAAATTAACGAGGATATTTTCTTAACCCCCATTTTGGCTGAATTTTTAGAGAATGCAAAAATATCCCATGGAAGTCGTAGTTATGTTGTTTACCTATCCAACGAATTGTCACACGCTAAGATTCAATGCAAATCGGCCACATTATGGCCTTCCTACTAAAAAAGGGTCGAAAACGAGTAATGTCCCAAATTATCGAGGATATTTTCTTAACCCCCATTTTGGCTGAATTTTTAGAGAATGCAAAAATATCCCATGGAAGTCGTAGCTATGTTGTTTACCTATCCAACGAATTGTCCCATGCTAAGATTCAATAAAAACCGGCCACTTTATGGCCTTCCTTATAAAAAAGGGTCGAAAACGAGTAATGTCCCAAATTAACGAGGATATTTTCTTAATCCCCATTTTGGCTGAATTTTTAGAGAATGCAAAAATATCCCATGGAAGTCGTAGTTATGTTGTTTACCTATCCAACGAATTGTCACACGATAAGATTCAATGCAAACCAGCCACATTATGGCCTTCCTACTAAAAAAGGGTCGAAAACGAGTAATGTCCCAAATTAACGAGGATATTTTCTTAACCCCCATTTTGGCTGAATTTTTAAAAAATGCAAAAATATCCCATGGAAGTCGTAGCAATGTTGTTTACCTATCCAACGAATTGTCCCATGCTACGATTCAATACAAACCGGCCACTTTATGGCCTTCCTTATAAAAAAGGGTCGAAAACGAGTAATGTCCCAAATTAACGAGGATATTTTCTTAACCCCCATTTTGGCTGACTTTTTAGAGAATGCAAAAATATCCCATGGAAGTCGTAGTTATGTTGTTTACCTATCCAACGAATTGTCACACGCTAAGATTCAATGCAAATCGGCCACATTATGGCCTTCCTACTAAAAAAGGGTCGAAAACGAGTAATGTCCCAAATTAACGAGGAGATTTTCTTAACCTCCATTTTGGCTGAATTTTTAAAAAATGCAAAAATATCCCATGGAAGTCGTAGCTATGTTGTTTACCTATCCAACGAATTGTCCCAGGCTAAGATTCAATACAAACCGGCCACTTTATGGCCTTCCTTATAAAAAAGGGTCGAAAACGAGTAATGTCCTAAATTAACGAGGGGATTTTCTTAACCTCCATTTTGGCTGAATTTTTAGAGAATGCAAAAATATCCCATGAAAGTCGTAGTTATGTTGTTTACATATCCAATGAATTGTCACACGCTAAGATTCAATACAAATCGGCCACATTATGGCCTTCCTACTAAAAAAGGGTCGAAAACGAGTAATGTCCCAAATTATCGAGGATATTTTCTTAACCCCCATTTTGGCTGAATTTTTAGAGAATGCAAAAATATCCCATGGAAGTCGTAGTTATGTTGTTTACATATCCAACGAATTGTCACACGCTAAGATTCAATACAAATCGGCCACATTATGGCCTTCCTACTAAAAAAGGGTCGAAAACGAGTAATGTCCCAAATTAACGAGGATATTTTCTTAACCCCCATTTTGGCTGAATTTTTAGAGAATGCAAAAATATCCCATGGAAGTCGTAGTTATGTTGTTTACCTATCCAACGAATTGTCACACGCTAAGATTCAATGCAAATCGGCCACATTATGGCCTTCCTACTAAAAAAGGGTCGAAAACGAGTAATGTCCCAAATTATCGAGGATATTTTCTTAACCCCCATTTTGGCTGAATTTTTAGAGAATGCAAAAATATCCCATGGAAGTCGTAGCTATGTTGTTTACCTATCCAACGAATTGTCCCATGCTAAGATTCAATACAAACCGGCCACTTTATGGCCTTCCTTATAAAAAAGGGTCGAAAACGAGTAATGTCCCAAATTAACGAGGATATTTTCTTAATCCCCATTTTGGCTGAATTTTTAGAGAATGCAAAAATATCCCATGGAAGTCGTAGTTATGTTGTTTACCTATCCAACGAATTGTCACACGATAAGATTCAATGCAAACCAGCCACATTATGGCCTTCCTACTAAAAAAGGGTCGAAAACGAGTAATGTCCCAAATTAACGAGGATATTTTCTTAACCCCCATTTTGGCTGAATTTTTAAAAAATGCAAAAATATCCCATGGAAGTCGTAGCAATGTTGTTTACCTATCCAACGAATTGTCCCATGCTACGATTCAATACAAACCGGCCACTTTATGGCCTTCCTTATAAAAAAGGGTCGAAAACGAGTAATGTCCCAAATTAACGAGGATATTTTCTTAACCCCCATTTTGGCTGACTTTTTAGAGAATGCAAAAATATCCCATGGAAGTCGTAGTTATGTTGTTTACCTATCCAACGAATTGTCACACGCTAAGATTCAATGCAAATCGGCCACATTATGGCCTTCCTACTAAAAAAGGGTCGAAAACGAGTAATGTCCCAAATTAACGAGGAGATTTTCTTAACCTCCATTTTGGCTGAATTTTTAAAAAATGCAAAAATATCCCATGGAAGTCGTAGCTATGTTGTTTACCTATCCAACGAATTGTCCCAGGCTAAGATTCAATACAAACCGGCCACTTTATGGCCTTCCTTATAAAAAAGGGTCGAAAACGAGTAATGTCCTAAATTAACGAGGGGATTTTCTTAACCTCCATTTTGGCTGAATTTTTAGAGAATGCAAAAATATCCCATGGAAGTCGTAGTTATGTTGTTTACATATCCAATGAATTGTCACACGCTAAGATTCAATACAAATCGGCCACATTATGGCCTTCCTACTAAAAAAGGGTCGAAAACGAGTAATGTCCCAAATTAACGAGGATATTTTCTTAACCCCCATTTTGGCTGAATTTTTAGAGAATGCAAAAATATCCCATGGAAGTCGTAGTTATGTTGTTTACCTATCCAACGAATTGTCACACGCTAAGATTCAATGCAAATCGGCCACATTATGGCCTTCCTACTAAAAAAGGGTCGAAAACGAGTAATGTCCCAAATTATCGAGGATATTTTCTTAACCCCCATTTTGGCTGAATTTTTAGAGAATGCAAAAATATCCCATGGAAGTCGTAGCTATGTTGTTTACCTATCCAACGAATTGTCCCATGCTAAGATTCAATACAAACCGGCCACTTTATGGCCTTCCTTATAAAAAAGGGTCGAAAACGAGTAATGTCCCAAATTAACGAGGATATTTTCTTAATCCCCATTTTAGCTGAATTTTTAGAGAATGCAAAAATATCCCATGGAAGTCGTAGTTATGTTGTTTACCTATCCAACGAATTGTCACACGATAAGATTCAATGCAAACCGGCCACATTATGGCCTTCCTACTAAAAAAGGGTCGAAAACGAGTAATGTCCCAAATTAACGAGGATATTTTCTTAACCCCCATTTTGGCTGAATTTTTAGAGAATGCAAAAATATCCCATGGAAGTCGTAGCTATGTTGTTTACCTATCCAACGAATTGTCCCATGCTAAGATTCAATACAAACCGGCCACTTTATGGCCTTCCTTATAAAAAAGGGTCGAAAACGAGTAATGTCCCAAATTAACGAGGAGATTTTCTTAACCTCCATTTTGGCTGAATTTTTAAAAAATGCAAAAATATCCCATGGAAGTCGTAGCTATGTTGTTTACCTATCCAACGAATTGTCCCATGCTAAGATTCAATACAAACCGGCCACTTTATGGCCTTCCTTATAAAAAAGGGTCGAAAACGAGTAATGTCCTAAATTAACGAGGGGATTTTCTTAACCTCCATTTTGGCTGAATTTTTAGAGAATGCAAAAATATCCCATGGAAGTCGTAGTTATGTTGTTTACATATCCAACGAATTGTCACACGCTAAGATTCAATACAAATCGGCCACATTATGGCCTTCCTACTAAAAAAGGGTCGAAAACGAGTAATGTCCCAAATTAACGAGGATATTTTCTTAACCCCCATTTTGGCTGAATTTTTAGAGAATGCAAAAATATCCCATGGAAGTCGTAGCTATGTTGTTTACCTATCCAACGAATTGTCCCATGCTAAGATTCAATACAAACCGGCCACTTTATGGCCTTCCTTATAAAAAAGGGTCGAAAACGAGTAATGTCCCAAATTAACGAGGATATTTTCTTAATCCCCATTTTGGCTGAATTTTTAGAGAATGCAAAAATATCCCATGGAAGTCGTAGTTATGTTGTTTACCTATCCAACGAATTGTCACACGATAAGATTCAATGCAAACCAGCCACATTATGGCCTTCCTACTAAAAAAGGGTCGAAAACGA
The DNA here is from genome assembly GCF_051527215.1 of Medicago sativa. Lineage (NCBI taxonomy): Eukaryota > Viridiplantae > Streptophyta > Magnoliopsida > Fabales > Fabaceae > Medicago > Medicago sativa. The sequence continues at coordinate 98,113,135 of NC_140754.1, read as the reverse complement.
GTAATGTCCCAAATTAACGAGGAGATTTTCTTAACCTCCATTTTGGCTGAATTTTTAAAAAATGCAAAAATATCCCATGGAAGTCGTAGCTATGTTGTTTACCTATCCAACGAATTGTCCCATGCTAAGATTCAATACAAACCGGCCACTTTATGGCCTTCCTTATAAAAAAGGGTCGAAAACGAGTAATGTCCTAAATTAACGAGGGGATTTTCTTAACCTCCATTTTGGCTGAATTTTTAGAGAATGCAAAAATATCCCATGGAAGTCGTAGTTATGTTGTTTACATATCCAACGAATTGTCACACGCTAAGATTCAATACAAATCGGCCACATTATGGCCTTCCTACTAAAAAAGGGTCGAAAACGAGTAATGTCCCAAATTAACGAGGATATTTTCTTAACCCCCATTTTGGCTGAATTTTTAGAGAATGCAAAAATATCCCATGGAAGTCGTAGTTATGTTGTTTACCTATCCAACGAATTGTCACACGCTAAGATTCAATGCAAATCGGCCACATTATGGCCTTCCTACTAAAAAAGGGTCGAAAACGAGTAATGTCCCAAATTATCGAGGATATTTTCTTAACCCCCATTTTGGCTGAATTTTTAGAGAATGCAAAAATATCCCATGGAAGTCGTAGCTATGTTGTTTACCTATCCAACGAATTGTCCCATGCTAAGATTCAATACAAACCGGCCACTTTATGGCCTTCCTTATAAAAAAGGGTCGAAAACGAGTAATGTCCCAAATTAACGAGGATATTTTCTTAATCCCCATTTTGGCTGAATTTTTAGAGAATGCAAAAATATCCCATGGAAGTCGTAGTTATGTTGTTTACCTATCCAACGAATTGTCACACGATAAGATTCAATGCAAACCAGCCACATTATGGCCTTCCTACTAAAAAAGGGTCGAAAACGAGTAATGTCCCAAATTAACGAGGATATTTTCTTAACCCCCATTTTGGCTGAATTTTTAAAAAATGCAAAAATATCCCATGGAAGTCGTAGCAATGTTGTTTACCTATCCAACGAATTGTCCCATGCTACGATTCAATACAAACCGGCCACTTTATGGCCTTCCTTATAAAAAAGGGTCGAAAACGAGTAATGTCCCAAATTAACGAGGATATTTTCTTAACCCCCATTTTGGCTGACTTTTTAGAGAATGCAAAAATATCCCATGGAAGTCGTAGTTATGTTGTTTACCTATCCAACGAATTGTCACACGCTAAGATTCAATGCAAATCGGCCACATTATGGCCTTCCTACTAAAAAAGGGTCGAAAACGAGTAATGTCCCAAATTAACGAGGATATTTTCTTAACCCCCATTTTGGCTGAATTTTTAGAGAATGCAAAAATATCCCATGGAAGTCATAGTTATGTTGTTTACCTATCCAACGAATTGTCACACACTAAGATTCAATGCAAATCGGCCACATTATGGCCTTCCTACTAAAAAAGGGTCGAAAACGAGTAATGTCCCAAATTATCGAGGATATTTTCTTAACCCCCATTTTGGCTGAATTTTTAGAGAATGCAAAAATATCCCATGGAAGTCGTAGCTATGTTGTTTACCTATCCAACGAATTGTCCCATGCTAAGATTCAATACAAACCGGCCACTTTATGGCCTTCCTTATAAAAAAGGGTCGAAAACGAGTAATGTCCCAAATTAACGAGGATATTTTCTTAATCCCCATTTTGGCTGAATTTTTAGAGAATGCAAAAATATCCCATGGAAGTCGTAGTTATGTTGTTTACCTATCCAATGAATTGTCACACGATAAGATTCAATGCAAACCAGCCACATTATGGCCTTCCTACTAAAAAAGGGTCGAAAACGAGTAATGTCCCAAATTAACGAGGATATTTTCCTAACCCCCATTTTGGCTGAATTTTTAAAAAATGCAAAAATATCCCATGGAAGTCGTAGCAATGTTGTTTACCTATCCAACGAATTGTCCCATGCTACGATTCAATACAAACCGGCCACTTTATGGCCTTCCTTATAAAAAATGGTCGAAAACGAGTAATGTCCCAAATTAACGAGGATATTTTCTTAACCCCCATTTTGGCTGACTTTTTAGAGAATGCAAAAATATCCCATGGAGGTCGTAGTTATGTTGTTTACCTATCCAACGAATTGTCACACGCTAAGATTCAATGCAAATCGGCCACATTATGGCCTTCCTACTAAAAAAGGGTCGAAAACGAGTAATGTCCCAAATTAACGAGGATATTTTCTTAACCCCCTTTTTGGCTGAATTTTTAGAGAATGCAAAAATATCCCATGGAAGTCATAGTTATGTTGTTTACCTATCCAACGAATTGTCACACACTAAGATTCAATGCAAATCGGCCACATTATGGCCTTCCTACTAAAAAAGGGTCGAAAACGAGTAATGTCCCAAATTATCGAGGATATTTTCTTAACCCCCATTTTGGCTGAATTTTTAGAGAATGCAAAAATATCCCATGGAAGTCGTAGCTATGTTGTTTACCTATCCAACGAATTGTCCCATGCTAAGATTCAATACAAACCGGCCACTTTATGGCCTTCCTTATAAAAAAGGGTCGAAAACGAGTAATGTCCCAAATTAACAAGGATATTTTCTTAATCCCCATTTTGGCTGAATTTTTAGAGAATGCAAAAATATCCCATGGAAGTCGTAGTTATGTTGTTTACCTATCCAACGAATTGTCACACGATAAGATTCAATGCAAACCAGCCACATTATGGCCTTCCTACTAAAAAAGGGTCGAAAACGAGTAATGTCCCAAATTAACGAGGATATTTTCTTAACCCCCATTTTGGCTGAATTTTTAAAAAATGCAAAAATATCCCATGGAAGTCGTAGCTATGTTGTTTACCTATCCAACGAATTGTCCCATGCTAAGATTCAATACAAACCGGCAACTTTATGGCCTTCTTTATAAAAAAGGGTCGAAAACGAGTAATGTCCCAAATTAACGAGGATATTTTCTTAACCCTCATTTTGGCTGAATTTTTAGAGAATGCAAAAATATCCCATGGAAGTCGTAGTTATGTTGTTTACCTATCCAACGAATTGTCACACGCTAAGATTCAATGCAAATCGGCCACATTATGGCCTTCCTACTAAAAAAGGGTCGAAAACGAGTAATGTCCCAAATTAACGAGGATATTTTCTTAACCCCCATTTTGGCTGAATTTTTAGAGAATGCAAAAATATCCCATGGAAGTCATAGTTATGTTGTTTACCTATCCAACGAATTGTCACACACTAAGATTCAATGCAAATCGGCCACATTATGGCCTTCCTAGTAAAAAAGGGTCGAAAACGAGTAATGTCCCAAATTAACGAGGAGATTTTTTTAACCTCCATTTTGGCTGAATTTTTAAAAAATACAAAAATATCCCATGGAAGTCGTAGCTATGTTGTTTACCTATCCAACGAATTGTCCCATGCTAAGATTCAATACAAACCGGCCACTTTATGGCCTTCCTTATAAAAAAGGGTCGAAAACGAGTAATGTCCTAAATTAACGAGGGGATTTTCTTAACCTCCATTTTGGCTGAATTTTTAGAGAATGCAAAAATATCCCATGGAAGTCGTAGTTATGTTGTTTACCTATCCAACGAATTGTCCCATGCTAAGATTCAATACAAACCGGCCACTTTATGGCCTTCCTTATAAAAAAGGGTCGAAAACGAGTAATGTCCTAAACTAACGAGGGGATTTTCTTAACCTCCATTTTGGCTGAATTTTTAGAGAATGCAAAAATATCCCATGGAAGTCGTAGTTATGTTGTTTACCTATCCAACGAATTGTCACACGCTAAGATTCAATGCAAATCGGCCACATTATGGCCTTCCTACTAATAAAGGGTCGAAAACGAGTAATGTCCCAAATTTACGAGGATATTTTCTTAACCCCCATTTTGGCTGAATTTTTAGAGAATGCAAAAATATCCCATGGAAGTCGTAGCTATGTTGTTTACCTATCCAACGAATTGTCACACGCTAAGATTCAATGCAAATCGGCCACATTATGGCCTTCCTACTAAAAAAGGGTCGAAAACGAGTAATGTCCCAAATTAACGAGGATATTTTCTTAACCCCCATTTTGGCTGAATTTTTAGAGAATGCAAAAATATCCCATGGAAGTCGTAGATATGTTGTTAACCTATCCAACGAATTGTCACACGCTAAGATTCAATGCAAATCGGCCACATTATGGCATTCCTACTAAAAAAGGGTCGAAAACGAGTAATGTCCCAAATTAACGAGGAGATTTTCTTAACCTCCATTTTGGCTGAATTTTTAAAAAATGCAAAAATATCCCATGGAAGTCGTAGTTATGTTGTTTACCTATCCAACGAATTGTCACACGCTAAGATTCAATGCAAATCGGCCACATTATGGCCTTCCTACTAAAAAAGGGTCGAAAACGAGTAATGTCCCAAATTAACGAGGATATTTTCTTAACCCCCATTTTGGCTGAATTTTTAGAGAATGCAAAAATATCCCATGGAAGTCATAGTTATGTTGTTTACCTATCCAACGAATTGTCACACGCTATGATTCAATGCAAATCGGCCACATTATGGCCTTCCTAGTAAAAAAGGGTCGAAAACGAGTAATGTCCCAAATTAACGAGGAGATTTTCTTAACCTCCATTTTGGCTGAATTTTTAAAAAATACAAAAATATCCCATGGAAGTCGTAGCTATGTTGTTTACCTATCCAACGAATTGTCCCATGCTAAGATTCAATACAAACCGGCCACTTTATGGCCTTCCTTATAAAAAAGGGTCGAAAACGAGTAATGTCCTAAATTAACGAGGGGATTTTCTTAACCTCCATTTTGGCTGAATTTTTAGAGAATGCAAAAATATCCCATGGAAGTCGTAGTTATGTTGTTTACCTATCCAACGAATTGTCCCATGCTAAGATTCAATACAAACCGGCCACTTTATGGCCTTCCTTATAAAAAAGGGTCGAAAACGAGTAATGTCCTAAATTAACGAGGGGATTTTCTTAACCTCCATTTTGGCTGAATTTTTAGAGAATGCAAAAATATCCCATGCAAGTCATAGTTATGTTGTTTACCTATCCAACGAATTGTCACACGCTAAGATTCAATGCAAATCGGCCACATTATGGCCTTCCTACTAAAAAAGGGTCGAAAACGAGTAATGTCCCAAATTAACGAGGATATTTTCTTAACCCCCATTTTGGCTGAATTTTTAGAGAATGCAAAAATATCCCATGGAAGTCGTAGTTATGTTGTTTACCTATCCAACGAATTGTCACACGCTAAGATTCAATGCAAATCGGCCACATTATGGCCTTCCTACTAAAAAAGGGTCGAAAACGAGTAATGTTCCAAATTATCGAGGATATTTTCTTAACCCCCATTTTGGCTGAATTTTTAGAGAATGCAAAAATATCCCATGGAAGTCGTAGATATGTTGTTTACCTATCCAACGAATTGTCACACGCTAAGATTCAATGCAAATCGGCCACATTATGGCCTTCCTACTAAAAAATGGTCGAAAACGAGTAATGTCCCAAATTAACGAGGAGATTTTCTTAACCTCCATTTTGGCTGAATTTTTAAAAAATACAAAAATATCCCATGGAAGTCGTAGCTATGTTGTTTACCTATCCAACGAATTGTCCCATGCTAAGATTCAATACAAACCGGCCACTTTATGGCCTTCCTTATAAAAAAGGGTCAAAAACGAGTAATGTCCTAAATTAACGAGGGGATTTTCTTAACCTCCATTTTGGCTGAATTTTTAGAGAATGCAAAAATATCCCATGGAAGTCGTAGTTATGTTGTTTACCTATCCAACGAATTGTCCCATGCTAAGATTCAATACAAACCGGCCACTTTATGGCCTTCCTTATAAAAAAGGGTCGAAAATGAGTAATGTCCTAAATTAACGAGGGGATTTTCTTAACCTCCATTTTGGCTGAATTTTTAGAGAATGCAAAAATATCCCATGGAAGTCGTAGTTATGTTGTTTACCTATCCAACGAATTGTCACACGCTAAGATTCAATGCAAATCGGCCACATTATGGCCTTCCTACTAATAAAGGGTCGAAAACGAGTAATGTCCCAAATTAACGAGGATATTTTCTTAACCCCCATTTTGGCTGAATTTTTAGAGAATGCAAAAATATCCCATGGAAGTCATAGTTATGTTGTTTACGTATCCAACGAATTGTCACACGCTATGATTCAATGCAAATCGGCCACATTATGGCCTTCCTAGTAAAAAAGGGTCGAAAACGAGTAATGTCCCAAATTAACGAGGAGATTTTCTTAACCTCCATTTTGGCTGAATTTTTAAAAAATACAAAAATATCCCATGGAAGTCGTAGCTATGTTGTTTACCTATCCAACGAATTGTCCCATGCTAAGATTCAATACAAACCGGCCACTTTATGGCCTTCCTTATAAAAAAGGGTCGAAAACGAGTAATGTCCTAAATTAACGAGGGGATTTTCTTAACCTCCATTTTGGCTGAATTTTTAGAGAATGCAAAAATATCCCATGGAAGTCGTAGTTATGTTGTTTACCTATCCAACGAATTGTCCCATGCTAAGATTCAATACAAACCGGCCACTTTATGGCCTTCCTTATAAAAAAGGGTCGAAAACGAGTAATGTCCTAAATTAACGAGGGGATTTTCTTAACCTCCATTTTGGCTGAATTTTTAGAGAATGCAAAAATATCCCATGCAAGTCATAGTTATGTTGTTTACCTATCCAACGAATTGTCACACGCTAAGATTCAATGCAAATCGGCCACATTATGGCCTTCCTACTAAAAAAGGGTCGAAAACGAGTAATGTCCCAAATTAACGAGGATATTTTCTTAACCCCCATTTTGGCTGAATTTTTAGAGAATGCAAAAATATCCCATGGAAGTCGTAGTTATGTTGTTTACCTATCCAACGAATTGTCACACGCTAAGATTCAATGCAAATCGGCCACATTATGGCCTTCCTACTAAAAAAGGGTCGAAAACGAGTAATGTTCCAAATTATCGAGGATATTTTCTTAACCCCCATTTTGGCTGAATTTTTAGAGAATGCAAAAATATCCCATGGAAGTCGTAGATATGTTGTTTACCTATCCAACGAATTGTCACACGCTAAGATTCAATGCAAATCGGCCACATTATGGCCTTCCTACTAAAAAATGGTCGAAAACGAGTAATGTCCCAAATTAACGAGGAGATTTTCTTAACCTCCATTTTGGCTGAATTTTTAAAAAATACAAAAATATCCCATGGAAGTCGTAGCTATGTTGTTTACCTATCCAACGAATTGTCCCATGCTAAGATTCAATACAAACCGGCCACTTTATGGCCTTCCTTATAAAAAAGGGTCAAAAACGAGTAATGTCCTAAATTAACGAGGGGATTTTCTTAACCTCCATTTTGGCTGAATTTTTAGAGAATGCAAAAATATCCCATGGAAGTCGTAGTTATGTTGTTTACCTATCCAACGAATTGTCCCATGCTAAGATTCAATACAAACCGGCCACTTTATGGCCTTCCTTATAAAAAAGGGTCGAAAATGAGTAATGTCCTAAATTAACGAGGGGATTTTCTTAACCTCCATTTTGGCTGAATTTTTAGAGAATGCAAAAATATCCCATGGAAGTCGTAGTTATGTTGTTTACCTATCCAACGAATTGTCACACGCTAAGATTCAATGCAAATCGGCCACATTATGGCCTTCCTACTAATAAAGGGTCGAAAACGAGTAATGTCCCAAATTAACGAGGATATTTTCTTAACCCCCATTTTGGCTGAATTTTTAGAGAATGCAAAAATATCCCATGGAAGTCGTAGTTATGTTGTTTACCTATCCAACGAATTGTCACACGCTAAGATTCAATGCAAATCGGCCACATTATGGCCTTCCTACTAAAAAAGGGTCGAAAACGAGTAATGTCCCAAATTAACGAGGATATTTTCTTAACCCCCATTTTGGCTGAATTTTTAGAGAATGCAAAAATATCCCATGGAAGTCGTAGATATGTTGTTAACCTATCCAACGAATTGTCACACGCTAAGATTCAATGCAAATCGGCCACATTATGGCCTTCCTACTAAAAAAGGGTCGAAAACGAGTAATGTCCCAAATTAACGAGGAGATTTTCTTAACCTCCATTTTGGCTGAATTTTTAAAAAATGCAAAAATATCCCATGGAAGTCGTAGCTATGTTGTTTACCTATCCAACGAATTGTCCCATGCTAAGATTCAATACAAACCGGCCACTTTGTGGCCTTCCTTATAAAAAAGGGTCGAAAACGAGTAATGTCCCAAATTAACGAGGATATTTTCTTAACCCCCATTTTGGCTGAATTTTTAGAGAATGCAAAAATATCCCATGGAAGTCGTAGTTATGTTGTTTACCTATCCAACGAATTGTCACACGCTAAGATTCAATGCAAATCGGCCACATTATGGCCTTCCTACTAAAAAAGGGTCGAAAACGAGTAATGTCCCAAATTAACGAGGATATTTTCTTAACCCCCATTTTGGCTGAATTTTTAGAGAATGCAAAAATATCCCATGGAAGTCATAGTTATGTTGTTTACCTATCCAACGAATTGTCACACGCTAAGATTCAATGCAAATCGGCCACATTATGGCCTTCCTACTAAAAAAGGGTCGAAAACGAGTAATGTTCCAAATTATCGAGGATATTTTCTTAACCCCCATTTTGGCTGAATTTTTAGAGAATGCAAAAATATCCCATGGAAGTCGTAGATATGTTGTTTACCTATCCAACGAATTGTCACACGCTAAGATTCAATGCAAATCGGCCACATTATGGCCTTCCTACTAAAAAATGGTCGAAAACGAGTAATGTCCCAAATTAACGAGGAGATTTTCTTAACCTCCATTTTGGCTGAATTTTTAAAAAATACAAAAATATCCCATGGAAGTCGTAGCTATGTTGTTTACCTATCCAACGAATTGTCCCATGCTAAGATTCAATACAAACCGGCCACTTTATGGCCTTCCTTATAAAAAAGGGTCAAAAACGAGTAATGTCCTAAATTAACGAGGGGATTTTCTTAACCTCCATTTTGGCTGAATTTTTAGAGAATGCAAAAATATCCCATGGAAGTCGTAGTTATGTTGTTTACCTATCCAACGAATTGTCCCATGCTAAGATTCAATACAAACCGGCCACTTTATGGCCTTCCTTATAAAAAAGGGTCGAAAATGAGTAATGTCCTAAATTAACGAGGGGATTTTCTTAACCTCCATTTTGGCTGAATTTTTAGAGAATGCAAAAATATCCCATGGAAGTCGTAGTTATGTTGTTTACCTATCCAACGAATTGTCACACGCTAAGATTCAATGCAAATCGGCCACATTATGGCCTTCCTACTAATAAAGGGTCGAAAACGAGTAATGTCCCAAATTAACGAGGATATTTTCTTAACCCCCATTTTGGCTGAATTTTTAGAGAATGCAAAAATATCCCATGGAAGTCGTAGTTATGTTGTTTACCTATCCAACGAATTGTCACACGCTAAGATTCAATGCAAATCGGCCACATTATGGCCTTCCTACTAAAAAAGGGTCGAAAACGAGTAATGTCCCAAATTAACGAGGATATTTTCTTAACCCCCATTTTGGCTGAATTTTTAGAGAATGCAAAAATATCCCATGGAAGTCGTAGATATGTTGTTAACCTATCCAACGAATTGTCACACGCTAAGATTCAATGCAAATCGGCCACATTATGGCCTTCCTACTAAAAAAGGGTCGAAAACGAGTAATGTCCCAAATTAACGAGGAGATTTTCTTAACCTCCATTTTGGCTGAATTTTTAAAAAATGCAAAAATATCCCATGGAAGTCGTAGCTATGTTGTTTACCTATCCAACGAATTGTCCCATGCTAAGATTCAATACAAACCGGCCACTTTGTGGCCTTCCTTATAAAAAAGGGTCGAAAACGAGTAATGTCCCAAATTAACGAGGATATTTTCTTAACCCCCATTTTGGCTGAATTTTTAGAGAATGCAAAAATATCCCATGGAAGTCGTAGTTATGTTGTTTACCTATCCAACGAATTGTCACACGCTAAGATTCAATGCAAATCGGCCACATTATGGCCTTCCTACTAAAAAAGGGTCGAAAACGAGTAATGTCCCAAATTAACGAGGATATTTTCTTAACCCCCATTTTGGCTGAATTTTTAGAGAATGCAAAAATATCCCATGGAAGTCATAGTTATGTTGTTTACCTATCCAACGAATTGTCACACGCTATGATTCAATGCAAATCGGCCACATTATGGCCTTCCTAGTAAAAAAGGGTCGAAAACGAGTAATGTCCCAAATTAACGAGGAGATTTTCTTAACCTCCATTTTGGCTGAATTTTTAAAAAATACAAAAATATCCCATGGAAGTCGTAGCTATGTTTTTTACCTATCCAACTAATTGTCCCATGCTAAGATTCAATACAAACCGGCCACTTTATGGCCTTCCTTATAAAAAAGGGTCGAAAACGAGTAATGTCCTAAATTAACGAGGGGATTTTCTTAACCTCCATTTTGGCTGAATTTTTAGAGAATGCAAAAATATCCCATGGAAGTCGTAGTTATGTTGTTTACCTATCCAACGAATTGTCCCATGCTAAGATTCAATACAAACCGGCCACTTTATGGCCTTCCTTATAAAAAAGGGTCGAAAACGAGTAATGTCCTAAATTAACGAGGGGATTTTCTTAACCTCCATTTTGGCTGAATTTTTAGAGAATGCAAAAATATCCCATGCAAGTCATAGTTATGTTGTTTACCTATCCAACAAATTGTCACACGCTAAGATTCAATGCAAATCGGCCACATTATGGCCTTCCTACTAAAAAAGGGTCGAAAACGAGTAATGTCCCAAATTAACGAGGATATTTTCTTAACCCCCATTTTGGCTGAATTTTTAGAGAATGCAAAAATATCCCATGGAAGTCGTAGTTATGTTGTTTACCTATCCAACGAATTGTCACACGCTAAGATTCAATGCAAATCGGCCACATTATGGCCTTCCTACTAAAAAAGGGTCGAAAACGAGTAATGTTCCAAATTATCGAGGATATTTTCTTAACCCCCATTTTGGCTGAATTTTTAGAGAATGCAAAAATATCCCATGGAAGTCGTAGATATGTTGTTTACCTATCCAACGAATTGTCACACGCTAAGATTCAATGCAAATCGGCCACATTATGGCCTTCCTACTAAAAAATGGTCGAAAACGAGTAATGTCCCAAATTAACGAGGAGATTTTCTTAACCTCCATTTTGGCTGAATTTTTAAAAAATACAAAAATATCCCATGGAAGTCGTAGCTATGTTGTTTACCTATCCAACGAATTGTCCCATGCTAAGATTCAATACAAACCGGCCACTTTATGGCCTTCCTTATAAAAAAGGGTCAAAAACGAGTAATGTCCTAAATTAACGAGGGGATTTTCTTAACCTCCATTTTGGCTGAATTTTTAGAGAATGCAAAAATATCCCATGGAAGTCGTAGTTATGTTGTTTACCTATCCAACGAATTGTCCCATGCTAAGATTCAATACAAACCGGCCACTTTATGGCCTTCCTTATAAAAAAGGGTCGAAAATGAGTAATGTCCTAAATTAACGAGGGGATTTTCTTAACCTCCATTTTGGCTGAATTTTTAGAGAATGCAAAAATATCCCATGGAAGTCGTAGTTATGTTGTTTACCTATCCAACGAATTGTCACACGCTAAGATTCAATGCAAATCGGCCACATTATGGCCTTCCTACTAATAAAGGGTCGAAAACGAGTAATGTCCCAAATTAACGAGGATATTTTCTTAACCCCCATTTTGGCTGAATTTTTAGAGAATGCAAAAATATCCCATGGAAGTCGTAGTTATGTTGTTTACCTATCCAACGAATTGTCACACGCTAAGATTCAATGCAAATCGGCCACATTATGGCCTTCCTACTAAAAAAGGGTCGAAAACGAGTAATGTCCCAAATTAACGAGGATATTTTCTTAACCCCCATTTTGGCTGAATTTTTAGAGAATGCAAAAATATCCCATGGAAGTCGTAGATATGTTGTTAACCTATCCAACGAATTGTCACACGCTAAGATTCAATGCAAATCGGCCACATTATGGCCTTCCTACTAAAAAAGGGTCGAAAACGAGTAATGTCCCAAATTAACGAGGAGATTTTCTTAACCTCCATTTTGGCTGAATTTTTAAAAAATGCAAAAATATCCCATGGAAGTCGTAGCTATGTTGTTTACCTATCCAACGAATTGTCCCATGCTAAGATTCAATACAAACCGGCCACTTTGTGGCCTTCCTTATAAAAAAGGGTCGAAAACGAGTAATGTCCCAAATTAACGAGGATATTTTCTTAACCCCCATTTTGGCTGAATTTTTAGAGAATGCAAAAATATCCCATGGAAGTCGTAGTTATGTTGTTTACCTATCCAACGAATTGTCACACGCTAAGATTCAATGCAAATCGGCCACATTATGGCCTTCCTACTAAAAAAGGGTCGAAAACGAGTAATGTCCCAAATTAACGAGGATATTTTCTTAACCCCCATTTTGGCTGAATTTTTAGAGAATGCAAAAATATCCCATGGAAGTCATAGTTATGTTGTTTACCTATCCAACGAATTGTCACACGCTATGATTCAATGCAAATCGGCCACATTATGGCCTTCCTAGTAAAAAAGGGTCGAAAACGAGTAATGTCCCAAATTAACGAGGAGATTTTCTTAACCTCCATTTTGGCTGAATTTTTAAAAAATACAAAAATATCCCATGGAAGTCGTAGCTATGTTTTTTACCTATCCAACTAATTGTCCCATGCTAAGATTCAATACAAACCGGCCACTTTATGGCCTTCCTTATAAAAAAGGGTCGAAAACGAGTAATGTCCTAAATTAACGAGGGGATTTTCTTAACCTCCATTTTGGCTGAATTTTTAGAGAATGCAAAAATATCCCATGGAAGTCGTAGTTATGTTGTTTACCTATCCAACGAATTGTCCCATGCTAAGATTCAATACAAACCGGCCACTTTATGGCCTTCCTTATAAAAAAGGGTCGAAAACGAGTAATGTCCTAAATTAACGAGGGGATTTTCTTAACCTCCATTTTGGCTGAATTTTTAGAGAATGCAAAAATATCCCATGCAAGTCATAGTTATGTTGTTTACCTATCCAACAAATTGTCACACGCTAAGATTCAATGCAAATCGGCCACATTATGGCCTTCCTACTAAAAAAGGGTCGAAAACGAGTAATGTCCCAAATTAACGAGGATATTTTCTTAACCCCCATTTTGGCTGAATTTTTAGAGAATGCAAAAATATCCCATGGAAGTCGTAGTTATGTTGTTTACCTATCCAACGAATTGTCACACGCTAAGATTCAATGCAAATCGGCCACATTATGGCCTTCCTACTAAAAAAGGGTCGAAAACGAGTAATGTTCCAAATTATCGAGGATATTTTCTTAACCCCCATTTTGGCTGAATTTTTAGAGAATGCAAAAATATCCCATGGAAGTCGTAGATATGTTGTTTACCTATCCAACGAATTGTCACACGCTAAGATTCAATGCAAATCGGCCACATTATGGCCTTCCTACTAAAAAATGGTCGAAAACGAGTAATGTCCCAAATTAACGAGGAGATTTTCTTAACCTCCATTTTGGCTGAATTTTTAAAAAATACAAAAATATCCCATGGAAGTCGTAGCTATGTTGTTTACCTATCCAACGAATTGTCCCATGCTAAGATTCAATACAAACCGGCCACTTTATGGCCTTCCTTATAAAAAAGGGTCAAAAACGAGTAATGTCCTAAATTAACGAGGGGATTTTCTTAACCTCCATTTTGGCTGAATTTTTAGAGAATGCAAAAATATCCCATGGAAGTCGTAGTTATGTTGTTTACCTATCCAACGAATTGTCCCATGCTAAGATTCAATACAAACCGGCCACTTTATGGCCTTCCTTATAAAAAAGGGTCGAAAATGAGTAATGTCCTAAATTAACGAGGGGATTTTCTTAACCTCCATTTTGGCTGAATTTTTAGAGAATGCAAAAATATCCCATGGAAGTCGTAGTTATGTTGTTTACCTATCCAACGAATTGTCACACGCTAAGATTCAATGCAAATCGGCCACATTATGGCCTTCCTACTAATAAAGGGTCGAAAACGAGTAATGTCCCAAATTAACGAGGATATTTTCTTAACCCCCATTTTGGCTGAATTTTTAGAGAATGCAAAAATATCCCATGGAAGTCGTAGTTATGTTGTTTACCTATCCAACGAATTGTCACACGCTAAGATTCAATGCAAATCGGCCACATTATGGCCTTCCTACTAAAAAAGGGTCGAAAACGAGTAATGTCCCAAATTAACGAGGATATTTTCTTAACCCCCATTTTGGCTGAATTTTTAGAGAATGCAAAAATATCCCATGGAAGTCGTAGATATGTTGTTAACCTATCCAAAGAATTGTCACACGCTAAGATTCAATGCAAATCGGCCACATTATGGCCTTCCTACTAAAAAAGGGTCGAAAACGAGTAATGTCCCAAATTAACGAGGAGATTTTCTTAACCTCCATTTTGGCTGAATTTTTAAAAAATGCAAAAATATCCCATGGAAGTCGTAGCTATGTTGTTTACCTATCCAACGAATTGTCACACGCTAAGATTCAATGCAAATCGGCCACATTATGGCCTTCCTACTAAAAAATGGTCGAAAACGAGTAATGTCCCAAATTAACGAGGAGATTTTCTTAACCTCCATTTTGGCTGAATTTTTAAAAAATACAAAAATATCCCATGGAAGTCGTAGCTATGTTGTTTACCTATCCAACGAATTGTCCCATGCTAAGATTCAATACAAACCGGCCACTTTATGGCCTTCCTTATAAAAAAGGGTCAAAAACGAGTAATGTCCTAAATTAACGAGGGGATTTTCTTAACCTCCATTTTGGCTGAATTTTTAGAGAATGCAAAAATATCCCATGGAAGTCGTAGTTATGTTGTTTACCTATCCAACGAATTGTCCCATGCTAAGATTCAATACAAACCGGCCACTTTATGGCCTTCCTTATAAAAAAGGGTCGAAAATGAGTAATGTCCTAAATTAACGAGGGGATTTTCTTAACCTCCATTTTGGCTGAATTTTTAGAGAATGCAAAAATATCCCATGGAAGTCGTAGTTATGTTGTTTACCTATCCAACGAATTGTCACACGCTAAGATTCAATGCAAATCGGCCACATTATGGCCTTCCTACTAATAAAGGGTCGAAAACGAGTAATGTCCCAAATTAACGAGGATATTTTCTTAACCCCCATTTTGGCTGAATTTTTAGAGAATGCAAAAATATCCCATGGAAGTCGTAGTTATGTTGTTTACCTATCCAACGAATTGTCACACGCTAAGATTCAATGCAAATCGGCCACATTATGGCCTTCCTACTAAAAAAGGGTCGAAAACGAGTAATGTCCCAAATTAACGAGGATATTTTCTTAACCCCCATTTTGGCTGAATTTTTAGAGAATGCAAAAATATCCCATGGAAGTCGTAGATATGTTGTTAACCTATCCAAAGAATTGTCACACGCTAAGATTCAATGCAAATCGGCCACATTATGGCCTTCCTACTAAAAAAGGGTCGAAAACGAGTAATGTCCCAAATTAACGAGGAGATTTTCTTAACCTCCATTTTGGCTGAATTTTTAAAAAATGCAAAAATATCCCATGGAAGTCGTAGCTATGTTGTTTACCTATCCAACGAATTGTCCCATGCTAAGATTCAATACAAACCGGCCACTTTGTGGCCTTCCTTATAAAAAAGGGTCGAAAACGAGTAATGTCCCAAATTAACGAGGATATTTTCTTAACCCCCATTTTGGCTGAATTTTTAGAGAATGCAAAAATATCCCATGGAAGTCGTAGTTATGTTGTTTACCTATCCAACGAATTGTCACACGCTAAGATTCAATGCAAATCGGCCACATTATGGCCTTCCTACTAAAAAAGGGTCGAAAACGAGTAATGTCCCAAATTAACGAGGATATTTTCTTAACCCCCATTTTGGCTGAATTTTTAGAGAATGCAAAAATATCCCATGGAAGTCATAGTTATGTTGTTTACCTATCCAACGAATTGTCACACGCTATGATTCAATGCAAATCGGCCACATTATGGCCTTCCTAGTAAAAAAGGGTCGAAAACGAGTAATGTCCCAAATTAACGAGGAGATTTTCTTAACCTCCATTTTGGCTGAATTTTTAAAAAATACAAAAATATCCCATGGAAGTCGTAGCTATGTTGTTTACCTATCCAACTAATTGTCCCATGCTAAGATTCAATACAAACCGGCCACTTTATGGCCTTCCTTATAAAAAAGGGTCGAAAACGAGTAATGTCCTAAATTAACGAGGGGATTTTCTTAACCTCCATTTTGGCTGAATTTTTAGAGAATGCAAAAATATCCCATGGAAGTCGTAGTTATGTTGTTTACCTATCCAACGAATTGTCCCATGCTAAGATTCAATACAAACCGGCCACTTTATGGCCTTCCTTATAAAAAAGGGTCGAAAACGAGTAATGTCCTAAATTAACGAGGGGATTTTCTTAACCTCCATTTTGGCTGAATTTTTAGAGAATGCAAAAATATCCCATGCAAGTCATAGTTATGTTGTTTACCTATCCAACGAATTGTCACACGCTAAGATTCAATGCAAATCGGCCACATTATGGCCTTCCTACTAAAAAAGGGTCGAAAACGAGTAATGTCCCAAATTAACGAGGATATTTTCTTAACCCCCATTTTGGCTGAATTTTTAGAGAATGCAAAAATATCCCATGGAAGTCGTAGTTATGTTGTTTACCTATCCAACGAATTGTCACACGCTAAGATTCAATGCAAATCGGCCACATTATGGCCTTCCTACTAAAAAAGGGTCGAAAACGAGTAATGTTCCAAATTATCGAGGATATTTTCTTAACCCCCATTTTGGCTGAATTTTTAGAGAATGCAAAAATATCCCATGGAAGTCGTAGATATGTTGTTTACCTATCCAACGAATTGTCACACGCTAAGATTCAATGCAAATCGGCCACATTATGGCCTTCCTACTAAAAAATGGTCGAAAACGAGTAATGTCCCAAATTAACGAGGAGATTTTCTTAACCTCCATTTTGGCTGAATTTTTAAAAAATACAAAAATATCCCATGGAAGTCGTAGCTATGTTGTTTACCTATCCAACGAATTGTCCCATGCTAAGATTCAATACAAACCGGCCACTTTATGGCCTTCCTTATAAAAAAGGGTCAAAAACGAGTAATGTCCTAAATTAACGAGGGGATTTTCTTAACCTCCATTTTGGCTGAATTTTTAGAGAATGCAAAAATATCCCATGGAAGTCGTAGTTATGTTGTTTACCTATCCAACGAATTGTCCCATGCTAAGATTCAATACAAACCGGCCACTTTATGGCCTTCCTTATAAAAAAGGGTCGAAAATGAGTAATGTCCTAAATTAACGAGGGGATTTTCTTAACCTCCATTTTGGCTGAATTTTTAGAGAATGCAAAAATATCCCATGGAAGTCGTAGTTATGTTGTTTACCTATCCAACGAATTGTCACACGCTAAGATTCAATGCAAATCGGCCACATTATGGCCTTCCTACTAATAAAGGGTCGAAAACGAGTAATGTCCCAAATTAACGAGGATATTTTCTTAACCCCCATTTTGGCTGAATTTTTAGAGAATGCAAAAATATCCCATGGAAGTCGTAGTTATGTTGTTTACCTATCCAACGAATTGTCACACGCTAAGATTCAATGCAAATCGGCCACATTATGGCCTTCCTACTAAAAAAGGGTCGAAAACGAGTAATGTCCCAAATTAACGAGGAGATTTTCTTAACCTCCATTTTGGCTGAATTTTTAAAAAATACAAAAATATCCCATGGAAGTCGTAGCTATGTTGTTTACCTATCCAACTAATTGTCCCATGCTAAGATTCAATACAAACCGGCCACTTTATGGCCTTCCTTATAAAAAAGGGTCGAAAACGAGTAATGTCCTAAATTAACGAGGGGATTTTCTTAACCTCCATTTTGGCTGAATTTTTAGAGAATGCAAAAATATCCCATGGAAGTCGTAGTTATGTTGTTTACCTATCCAACGAATTGTCCCATGCTAAGATTCAATACAAACCGGCCACTTTATGGCCTTCCTTATAAAAAAGGGTCGAAAACGAGTAATGTCCTAAATTAACGAGGGGATTTTCTTAACCTCCATTTTGGCTGAATTTTTAGAGAATGCAAAAATATCCCATGCAAGTCATAGTTATGTTGTTTACCTATCCAACGAATTGTCACACGCTAAGATTCAATGCAAATCGGCCACATTATGGCCTTCCTACTAAAAAAGGGTCGAAAACGAGTAATGTCCCAAATTAACGAGGATATTTTCTTAACCCCCATTTTGGCTGAATTTTTAGAGAATGCAAAAATATCCCATGGAAGTCGTAGTTATGTTGTTTACCTATCCAACGAATTGTCACACGCTAAGATTCAATGCAAATCGGCCACATTATGGCCTTCCTACTAAAAAAGGGTCGAAAACGAGTAATGTTCCAAATTATCGAGGATATTTTCTTAACCCCCATTTTGGCTGAATTTTTAGAGAATGCAAAAATATCCCATGGAAGTCGTAGATATGTTGTTTACCTATCCAACGAATTGTCACACGCTAAGATTCAATGCAAATCGGCCACATTATGGCCTTCCTACTAAAAAATGGTCGAAAACGAGTAATGTCCCAAATTAACGAGGAGATTTTCTTAACCTCCATTTTGGCTGAATTTTTAAAAAATACAAAAATATCCCATGGAAGTCGTAGCTATGTTGTTTACCTATCCAACGAATTGCCCCATGCTAAGATTCAATACAAACCGGCCACTTTATGGCCTTCCTTATAAAAAAGGGTCAAAAACGAGTAATGTCCTAAATTAACGAGGGGATTTTCTTAACCTCCATTTTGGCTGAATTTTTAGAGAATGCAAAAATATCCCATGGAAGTCGTAGTTATGTTGTTTACCTATCCAACGAATTGTCCCATGCTAAGATTCAATACAAACCGGCCACTTTATGGCCTTCCTTATAAAAAAGGGTCGAAAATGAGTAATGTCCTAAATTAACGAGGGGATTTTCTTAACCTCCATTTTGGCTGAATTTTTAGAGAATGCAAAAATATCCCATGGAAGTCGTAGTTATGTTGTTTACCTATCCAACGAATTGTCACACGCTAAGATTCAATGCAAATCGGCCACATTATGGCCTTCCTACTAAAAAAGGGTCGAAAACGAGTAATGTCCCAAATTAACGAGGATATTTTCTTAACCCCCATTTTGGCTGAATTTTTAGAGAATGAAAAAATATCCCATGGAAATCGTAGATATGTTGTTAACCTATCCAACGAATTGTCACACGCTAAGATTCAATGCAAATCGGCCACATTATGGCCTTCCTACTAAAAAAGGGTCGAAAACGAGTAATGTCCCAAATTAACGAGGAGATTTTCTTAACCTCCATTTTGGCTGAATTTTTAAAAAATGCAAAAATATCCCATGGAAGTCGTAGCTATGTTGTTTACCTATCCAACGAATTGTCCCATGCTAAGATTCAATACAAACCGGCCACTTTGTGGCCTTCCTTATAAAAAAGGGTCGAAAACGAGTAATGTCCCAAATTAACGAGGATATTTTCTTAACCCCCATTTTGGCTGAATTTTTAGAGAATGCAAAAATATCCCATGGAAGTCGTAGTTATGTTGTTTACCTATCCAACGAATTGTCACACGCTAAGATTCAATGCAAATCGGCCACATTATGGCCTTCCTACTAAAAAAGGGTCGAAAACGAGTAATGTCCCAAATTAACGAGGATATTTTCTTAACCCCCATTTTGGCTGAATTTTTAGAGAATGCAAAAATATCCCATGGAAGTCATAGTTATGTTGTTTACCTATCCAACGAATTGTCACACGCTATGATTCAATGCAAATCGGCCACATTATGGCCTTCCTAGTAAAAAAGGGTCGAAAACGAGTAATGTCCCAAATTAACGAGGAGATTTTCTTAACCTCCATTTTGGCTGAATTTTTAAAAAATACAAAAATATCCCATGGAAGTCGTAGCTATGTTGTTTACCTATCCAACTAATTGTCCCATGCTAAGATTCAATACAAACCGGCCACTTTATGGCCTTCCTTATAAAAAAGGGTCGAAAACGAGTAATGTCCTAAATTAACGAGGGGATTTTCTTAACCTCCATTTTGGCTGAATTTTTAGAGAATGCAAAAATATCCCATGGAAGTCGTAGTTATGTTGTTTACCTATCCAACGAATTGTCCCATGCTAAGATTCAATACAAACCGGCCACTTTATGGCCTTCCTTATAAAAAAGGGTCGAAAACGAGTAATGTCCTAAATTAACGAGGGGATTTTCTTAACCTCCATTTTGGCTGAATTTTTAGAGAATGCAAAAATATCCCATGCAAGTCATAGTTATGTTGTTTACCTATCCAACGAATTGTCACACGCTAAGATTCAATGCAAATCGGCCACATTATGGCCTTCCTACTAAAAAATGGTCGAAAACGAGTAATGTCCCAAATTAACGAGGATATTTTCTTAACCCCCATTTTGGCTGAATTTTTAGAGAATGCAAAAATATCCCATGGAAGTCATAGTTATGTTGTTTACCTATCCAACGAATTGTCACACGCTAAGATTCAATGCAAATCGGCCACATTATGGCCTTCCTACTAAAAAAGGGTCGAAAACGAGTAATGTCCCAAATTATCGAGGATATTTTCTTAACCCCCATTTTGGCTGAATTTTTAGAGAATGCAAAAATATCCCATGGAAGTCGTAGATATGTTGTTTACCTATCCAACGAATTGTCACACGCTAAGATTCAATGCAAATCGGCCACATTATGGCCTTCCTATTAAAAAAGGGTCGAAAACGAGTAATGTCCCAAATTAACGAGGAGATTTTCTTAACCTCCATTTTGGCTGAATTTTTAAAAAATGCAAAAATATCCCATGGAAGTCGTAGCTATGTTGTTTACCTATCCAACGAATTGTCCCATGCTAAGATTCAATACAAACCGGCCACTTTATGGCCTTCCTTATAAAAAAGGGTCGAAAACGAGTAATGTCCCAAATTAACGAGGATATTTTCTTAATCCCCATTTTGGCTGAATTTTTAGAGAATGCAAAAATATCCCATGGAAGTCGTAGTTATGTTGTTTACCTATCCAACGAATTGTCACACGCTAAGATTCAATGCAAATCGGCCACATTATGGCCTTCCTACTAAAAAAGGGTCGAAAACGAGTAATGTCCCAAATTAACGAGGATATTTTCTTAACCCCCATTTTGGCTGAATTTTTAGAGAATGCAAAAATATCCCATGGAAGTCATAGTTATGTTGTTTACCTATCCAACGAATTGTCACACGCTAAGATTCAATGCAAATCGGCCACATTATGGCCTTCCTAGTAAAAAAGGGTCGAAAACGAGTAATGTCCCAAATTAACGAGGAGATTTTCTTAACCTCCATTTTGGCTGAATTTTTAAAAAATACAAAAATATCCCATGGAAGTCGTAGCTATGTTGTTTACCAATCCAACGAATTGTCACACGCTAAGATTCAATGCAAATCGGCCACATTATGGCCTTCCTTGTAAAAAAGGGTCGAAAACGAGTAATGTCCCAAATTAACGAGGAGATTTTCTTAACCTCCATTTTGGCTGAATTTTTAGAGAATGCAAAAATATCCCATGGAAGTTGTAGTTATGTTGTTTACCTATCCAACGAATTGTCACATGCTAAGATTCAATACAAATCGGCCACTTTATGGCCTTCCTAGTTAAAAAGGGTCGAAAACGAGTAATGTCCTAAATTAACGAGGAGATTTTCTTAACCTCCATTTTGGCCGAATTTTTAGAGAATGCAAAAATATCCCATGGAAGTCGTAGTTATGTTGTTTACCTATCCAACAAATTGTCACTTGCTAAGATTCAATGCAAAAATCGGCCACATTATGGCCTTCCTGGTAAAAAAGGGTCGAAAACGAGTAATGTCCTAAATTAACGAGGAGATTTTCTTAACCTCCATTTTGGCCGAATTTTTACCGAATGCAAAAATATCCCATGGAAGTTGTAGTTATGTTGTTTACCTATCCAACGAATTGTCACATGCTAAGATTCAATATAAATCGGCCACTTTTTGGCCTTCCTAGTAAAAATGGGTCGAAAACGAGTAAGGTCCTAAATTAACGAGGATATTTTCTTAACCTCCATTTTGGCCGAATTTTTAGAGAAAATAAACCATGGAATTCGTTTTTATGTTGTTTACCTATCCAACGAATTGTCACATGCTAAGATTCAATACAAATCGGCCACTTTATGGCCTTCCTAGTAAAAATGGGTCGAAAACGACCAATGTCCTAAATTAACGTGGAGTTTTTCTTAACCTCCATTTTGGCCGAATTTTTAAAGAATGTAAAAATATCTCATGGAAGTCGTAGTTATGTTGTTTACCTATCCAACGAATTCTCACATGCTAAGATTCAATGCAAATCAGCCACATTACGGCCTTCCTAGTAAAAAAGGGTCGAAAAAGAGTAATGTCCCAAATTAACGAGGAGATTTTCTTAACCTCCATTTCGGCCGAATTTTTAGAGAATGCAAAAATATCCCATGGAAGTCGTAGTTATGTTGTTTACCAATCCAACGAATTGTCACACGCTAAGATTCAATGCAAATCGGCCACATTATTGCCTTCCTAGTAAAAAAGGGTCGAAAACGAGTAATGTCCTAAATTAACGAGGAGATTTTCTTAACCTTCATTTTGGCCGAATTTTTAGAGAATGCAAAAATATACCATGGAAGTCGTAGTTATGTTGTTTACCTATCCAACGAATTGTTACATGCTAAGATTCAATACAAATCGGCCACTTTATGGCCTTCCTAGTAAAAATGGGTCGAAAACGACCAATGTCCTAAATTAACGAGGAGTTTTTCTTAACCTCCATTTTGGCTTAATTTTTAGAGAATGCAAAAATATCCCATGGAAGTCGTAGTTATGTTGTTTACCTATCCAACGAATTGTCACATGCAAAGATTCAATATAAATCGGCCACTTTTTGGCCTTCCTAGTAAAAATGGGTCGAAAACGAGTAAGGTCCTAAATTAACGAGGATATTTTCTTAACCTCCATTTTGGCCGAATTTTTAGAGAAAATAAACCATGGAAGTCGTTTTTATGTTGTTTACCTATCCAACGAATTGTCACATGCTAAGATTCAATACAAATCGGCCACTTTATGGCCTTCCTAGTAAAAATGGGTCGAAAACGAGTAATGTCCCAAATTAACGAGGAGATTTTCTTAACCTCCATTTAGGCTTAATTTTTAGAGAATGCAAAAATATCCCATGGAAGTCGTAGTTATGTTGTTTACCAATCCAACGAATTGTCACACGCTAAGATTCAATGCAAATCGGCCACATTACGGCCTTCCTAGTAAAAAAGGGTCGAAAACGAGTAATGTCCCAAATTAACGAGGAGATTTTCTTAACCTCCATTTAGGCTTAATTTTTAGAGAATGCAAAAATATCCCATGGAAGTCGTAGTTATGTTGTTTACCAATCCAACGAATTGTCACACGCTAAGATTCAATGCAAATCGGCCACATTATTGCCTTCCTAGTAAAAAAGGGTCGAAAACGAGTAATGTCCTAAATTAACGAGGAGATTTTCTTAACCTCCATTTTGGCTGAATTTTTCGAGAATGCAAGAATATCCCATGGAAGTTGTAGTTATGTTGTTTACCTATCCAACGAATTGTCACATGCTAAGATTCAATACAAATCGGCCACTTTATGGCCTTCCTAGTAAAAAAGGGTCGAAAACGAGTAATGTCCTAAATTAACGAGGAGATTTTCTTAACCTTCATTTTGGCCGAATTTTTAGAGAATGCAAAAATATACCATGGAAGTCGTAGTTATGTTGTTTACCTATCCAACGAATTGTTACATGCTAAGATTCAATACAAATCGGCAACTTTATGGCCTTCCTAGTAAAAATGGGTCGAAAACGAGCAATGTCCTAAATTAACGAGGAGATTTTCTTAACCTCCATTTTGGCCGAATTTTTAGAGAATGTAAAAATATCCCATGGAAGTCGTAGTTACGTTGTTTACCTATCCAACGAATTCTCACACGCTAAGATTCAATGCAAATCGGCCACATTATGGCCTTCCTAGTAAAAAAGGGTCGAAAACGAGTAATGTCCCAAATTAACGAGGCGATTTTCTTAACCTCCATTTTGGCTTAATTTTTAGAGAATGCAAAAATATCCCATGGAAGTCGTAGTTATGTTGTTTACCTATCCAACGAATTGTCCCATGCTAAGATTCAATACAAACCGGCCACTTTATGGCCTTCCTTATAAAAAAGGGTCGAAAACGAGTAATGTCCTAAATTAACGAGGAGATTTTCATAACCTCCATTTTGGCCGAATTTTTACCGAATGCAAAAATATC
This sequence comes from Medicago sativa, assembly GCF_051527215.1. Lineage (NCBI taxonomy): Eukaryota > Viridiplantae > Streptophyta > Magnoliopsida > Fabales > Fabaceae > Medicago > Medicago sativa. The sequence goes on along the minus strand of NC_140754.1, from coordinate 98,088,466 downwards.
CCATGGAAGTTGTAGTTATGTTGTTTACCTATCCAACGAATTGTCACATGCTAAGATTCAATATAAATCGGCCACTTTTTGGCCTTCCTAGTAAAAATGGGTCGAAAACGAGTAAGGTCCTAAATTAACGAGGATATTTTCTTAACCTCCATTTTGGCTGAATTTTTAGATAATGCAAAAATATCCCATGGAAGTTGTAGTTATGTTGTTTACCTATCCAACGAATTGTCACATGCTAAGATTCAATACAAATCGGCCACTTTATGGCCTTCCTAGTAAAAAAGGGTCGAAAACGAGTAATGTCCTAAATTAACGAGGAGATTTTCTTAACCTTCATTTTGGCCGAATTTTTAGAGAATGCAAAAATATACCATGGAAGTCGTAGTTATGTTGTTTACCTATCCAACGAATTGTTACATGCTAAGATTCAATACAAATCGGCCACTTTATGGCCTTCCTAGTAAAAATGGGTCGAAAACGACCAATGTCCTAAATTAACGAGGAGTTTTTCTTAACCTCCATTTTGGCTTAATTTTTAGAGAATGCAATAATATCCCATGGAAGTCGTAGTTATGTTGTTTACCTATCCAACGAATTGTCACATGCTAAGATTCAATATAAATCGGCCACTTTTTGGCCTTCCTAGTAAAAATGGGTCGAAAACGAGTAAGGTCCTAAATTAACGAGGATATTTTCTTAACCTCCATTTTGGCCGAATTTTTAGAGAAAATAAACCATGGAAGTCGTTTTTATGTTGTTTACCTATCCAACGAATTGTCACATGCTAAGATTCAATACAAATCGGCCACTTTATGGCCTTCCTAGTAAAAATGGGTCGAAAACGACCAATGTCCTAAATTAACGAGGAGATTTTCTTAACCTCCATTTTGGCCGAATTTTTAGAGAATGTAAAAATATCCCATGGAAGTCGTAGTTATGTTGTTTACCTATCCAACGAATTCTCACACGCTAAGATTCAATGCAAATCGGCCACATTATGGCCTTCCTAGTAAAAAAGGGTCGAAAACGAGTACTGTCCCAAATTAACGAGGCGATTTTCTTAACCTCCATTTTGGCTTAATTTTTAGAGAATGCAAAAATATCCCATGGAAGTCGTAGTTATGTTGTTTACCTATCCAACGAATTGTCACATGCTAAGAGTCAATACAAATCGGCCACTTTATGGCCTTCCTAGTAAAAAAGGGTCGAAAACGAGTAATGTCCTAAATTAACGAGGAGATTTTCATAACCTCCATTTTGGCCGAATTTTTACCGAATGCAAAAATATCCCATGGAAGTTGTAGTTATGTTGTTTACCTATCCAACGAATTGTCACATGCTAAGATTCAATATAAATCGGCCACTTTTTGGCCTTCCTAGTAAAAATGGGTCGAAAACGAGTAAGGTCCTAAATTAACGAGGATATTTTCTTAACCTCCATTTTGGCTGAATTTTTAGATAATGCAAAAATATCCCATGGAAGTTGTAGTTATGTTGTTTACCTATCCAACGAATTGTCACATGCTAAGATTCAATACAAATCGGCCACTTTATGGCCTTCCTAGTAAAAAAGGGTCGAAAACGAGTAATGTCCTAAATTAACGAGGAGATTTTCTTAACCTTCATTTTGGCCGAATTTTTAGAGAATGCAAAAATATACCATGGAAGTCGTAGTTATGTTGTTTACCTATCCAACGAATTGTTACATGCTAAGATTCAATACAAATCGGCCACTTTATGGCCTTCCTAGTAAAAATGGGTCGAAAACGACCAATGTCCTAAATTAACGAGGAGTTTTTCTTAACCTCCATTTTGGCTTAATTTTTAGAGAATGCAATAATATCCCATGGAAGTCGTAGTTATGTTGTTTACCTATCCAACGAATTGTCACATGCTAAGATTCAATATAAATCGGCCACTTTTTGGCCTTCCTAGTAAAAATGGGTCGAAAACGAGTAAGGTCCTAAATTAACGAGGATATTTTCTTAACCTCCATTTTGGCCGAATTTTTAGAGAAAATAAACCATGGAAGTCGTTTTTATGTTGTTTACCTATCCAACGAATTGTCACATGCTAAGATTCAATACAAATCGGCCACTTTATGGCCTTCCTAGTAAAAATGGGTCGAAAACGACCAATGTCCTAAATTAACGAGGAGATTTTCTTAACCTCCATTTTGGCCGAATTTTTAGAGAATGTAAAAATATCCCATGGAAGTCGTAGTTATGTTGTTTACCTATCCAACGAATTCTCACACGCTAAGATTCAATGCAAATCGGCCACATTATGGCCTTCCTAGTAAAAAAGGGTCGAAAACGAGTACTGTCCCAAATTAACGAGGCGATTTTCTTAACCTCCATTTTGGCTTAATTTTTAGAGAATGCAAAAATATCCCATGGAAGTCGTAGTTATGTTGTTTACCTATCCAACGAATTGTCACATGCTAAGAGTCAATACAAATCGGCCACTTTATGGCCTTCCTAGTAAAAAAGGGTCGAAAACGAGTAATGTCCTAAACTAACGAGGAGATTTTCTTAACCTCCATTTTGGCCGAATTTTTAGAGAAAATATACCATGGAAGTCGTAGTTATGTTGTTTACCTATCCAACGAATTGTCACACACTACGATTCAATGCAAATCGGCCACATTATGGCCTTCCTAGTAAAAAAGGGTCGAAAACGAGTAATGTCCCAAATTAACGAGGAGATTTTCTTAACCTCCATTTAGGCTTAATTTTTAGAGAATGCAAAAATATCCCATGGAAGTCGTAGTTATGTTGTTTACCTATCCAACGAATTGTCACATGCTAAAATTCAATACAAATCGGCCACTTTATGGCCTTCCTAGTAAAAATGGGTCGAAAACGAGTAATGTCCTAAATTAACGAGGAGATTTTCTTAACCTCCATTCTGGCCGAATTTTTAGAGAATGCAAAAATATCCCATGGAAGTCGTAGTTATGTTGTTTACCTATCCAACGAATTGTCACATGCTAAGATTCAATGCAAATCGGCCACATTATGGCCTTCCTAGTAAAAAAGGGTCGAAAACGAGTAATGTCCTAAATTAACGAGGAGATTTTCTTAACCTCCATTTTGGCCGAATTTTTACCGAATGCAAAAATATCCCATGGAAGTTGTAGTTATGTTGTTTACCTATCCAACGAATTGTCACATGCTAAGATTCAATAAAAATCGGCCACTTTATGGCCTTCCTAGTAAAAAAGGGTCGAAAACGAGTAATGTCCTAAATTAACGAGGAGATTTTCTTAACCTTCATTTTGGCCGAATTTTTAGAGAATGCAAAAATATACCATGGAAGTCGTAGTTATGTTGTTTACCTATCCAACGAATTGTTACATGCTAAGATTCAATACAAATCGGCCACTTTATGGCCTTCCTAGTAAAAATGGGTCGAAAACGACCAATGTCCTAAATTAACGAGGAGTTTTTCTTAACCTCCATTTTGGCTTAATTTTTAGAGAATGCAAAAATATCCCATGGAAGTCGTAGTTATGTTGTTTACCTATCCAACGAATTGTCACATGCTAAGATTCAATATAAATCGGCCACTTTTTGGCCTTCCTAGTAAAAATGGGTCGAAAACGAGTAAGGTCCTAAATTAACGAGGATATTTTCTTAACCTCCATTTTGGCCGAATTTTTAGAGAAAATAAACCATGGAAGTCGTTTTTATGTTGTTTACCTATCCAACGAATTGTCACATGCTAAGATTCAATACAAATCGGCCACTTTATGGCCTTCCTAGTAAAAATGGGTCGAAAACGACCAATGTCCTAAATTAACGAGGAGTTTTTCTTAACCTCCATTTTGGCCGAATTTTTAGAGAATGTAAAAATATCCCATGGAAGTCGTAGTTATGTTGTTTACCTATCCAACGAATTCTCACACGCCAAGATTCAATGCAAATCGGCCACATTACGGCCTTCCTAGTAAAAAAGGGTCGAAAACGAGTAATGTCCCAAATTAACGAGGAGATTTTCTTAACCTCCATTTAGGCTTAATTTTTAGAGAATGCAAAAATATCCCATGGAAGTCGTAGTTATGTTGTTTACCAATCCAACGAATTGTCACACGCTAAGATTCAATGCAAATCGGCCACATTATTGCCTTCCTAGTAAAAAAGGGTCGAAAACGAGTAATGTCCTAAATTAACGAGGAGATTTTCTTAACCTCCATTTTGGCTGAATTTTTAGAGAATGCAAGAATATCCCATGGAAGTTGTAGTTATGTTGTTTACCTATCCTACGAATTGTCACATGCTAAGATTCAATACAAATCGTCCACTTTATGGCCTTCCTAGTAAAAAAGGGTCGAAAACGAGTAATGTCCTAAATTAACGAGGAGATTTTCTTAACCTTCATTTTGGCCGAATTTTTAGAGAATGCAAAAATATACCATGGAAGTCGTAGTTATGTTGTTTACCTATCCAACGAATTGTTACATGCTAAGATTCACTACAAATCGGCCACTTTATGGCCTTCCTAGTAAAAATGGGTCGAAAACGACCAATGTCCTAAATTAACGAGGAGTTTTTCTTAACCTCCATTTTGGCTTAATTTTTAGAGAATGCAAAAATATCCCATGGAAGTCGTAGTTATGTTGTTTACCTATCCAACGAATTGTCACATGCTAAGATTCAATATAAATCGGCCACTTTTTGGCCTTCCTAGTAAAAATGGGTCGAAAACGAGTAAGGTCCTAAATTAACGAGGATATTTTCTTAACCTCCATTTTGGCCGAATTTTTAGAGAAAATAAACCATGGAAGTCGTTTTTATGTTGTTTACCTATCCAACGAATTGTCACATGCTAAGATTCAATACAAATCGGCCACTTTATGGCTTTCCTAGTAAAAATGGGTCGAAAACGACCAATGTCCTAAATTAACGAGGAGTTTTTCTTAACCTCCATTTTGGCCGAATTTTTAGAGAATGTAAAAATATCCCATGGAAGTCGTAGTTATGTTGTTTACCTATCCAACGAATTCTCACACGCCAAGATTCAATGCAAATCGGCCACATTACGGCCTTCCTAGTAAAAAAGGGTCGAAAACGAGTAATGTCCCAAATTAACGAGGAGATTTTCTTAACCTCCATTTAGGCTTAATTTTTAGAGAATGCAAAAATATCCCATGGAAGTCGTAGTTATGTTGTTTACCAATCCAACGAATTGTCACACGCTAAGATTCAATGCAAATCGGCCACATTATTGCCTTCCTAGTAAAAAAGGGTCGAAAACGAGTAATGTCCTAAATTAACGAGGAGATTTTCTTAACCTCCATTTTGGCTGAATTTTTAGAGAATGCAAGAATATCCCATGGAAGTTGTAGTTATGTTGTTTACCTATCCTACGAATTGTCACATGCTAAGATTCAATACAAATCGTCCACTTTATGGCCTTCCTAGTAAAAAAGGGTCGAAAACGAGTAATGTCCTAAATTAACGAGGAGATTTTCTTAACCTTCATTTTGGCCGAATTTTTAGAGAATGCAAAAATATACCATGGAAGTCGTAGTTATGTTGTTTACCTATCCAACGAATTGTTACATGCTAAGATTCAATACAAATCGGCAACTTTATGGCCTTCCTAGTAAAAATGGGTCGAAAACGAGCAATGTCCTAAATTAACGAGGAGATTTTCTTAACCTCCATTTTGGCCGAATTTTTAGAGAATGTAAAAATATCCCATGGAAGTCGTAGTTATGTTGTTTACCTATCCAACGAATTCTCACACGCTAAGATTCAATGCAAATCGGCCACATTATGGCCTTCCTAGTAAAAAAGGGTCGAAAACGAGTACTGTCCCAAATTAACGAGGCGATTTTCTTAACCTCCATTTTGGCTTAATTTTTAGAGAATGCAAAAATATCCCATGGAAGTCGTAGTTATGTTGTTTACCTATCCAACGAATTGTCACATGCTAAGATTCAATATAAATCGGCCACTTTTTGGCCTTCCTAGTAAAAATGGGTCGAAAACGAGTAAGGTCCTAAATTAACGAGGATATTTTCTTAACCTCCATTTTGGCCGAATTTTTAGAGAAAATAAACCATGGAAGTCGTTTTTATGTTGTTTACCTATCCAACGAATTGTCACATGCTAAGATTCAATACAAATCGGCCACTTTATGGCCTTCCTAGTAAAAATGGGTCGAAAACGACCAATGTCCTAAATTAACGAGGAGTTTTTCTTAACCTCCATTTTGGCCGAATTTTTAGAGAATGTAAAAATATCCCATGGAAGTCGTAGTTATGTTGTTTACCTATCCAACGAATTCTCACACGCCAAGATTCAATGCAAATCGGCCACATTACGGCCTTCCTAGTAAAAAAGGGTCGAAAACGAGTAATGTCCCAAATTAACGAGGAGATTTTCTTAACCTCCATTTAGGCTTAATTTTTAGAGAATGCAAAAATATCCCATGGAAGTCGTAGTTATGTTGTTTACCAATCCAACGAATTGTCACACGCTAAGATTCAATGCAAATCGGCCACATTATTGCCTTCCTAGTAAAAAAGGGTCGAAAACGAGTAATGTCCTAAATTAACGAGGAGATTTTCTTAACCTCCATTTTGGCTGAATTTTTAGAGAATGCAAGAATATCCCATGGAAGTTGTAGTTATGTTGTTTACCTATCCTACGAATTGTCACATGCTAAGATTCAATACAAATCGTCCACTTTATGGCCTTCCTAGTAAAAAAGGGTCGAAAACGAGTAATGTCCTAAATTAACGAGGAGATTTTCTTAACCTTCATTTTGGCCGAATTTTTAGAGAATGCAAAAATATACCATGGAAGTCGTAGTTATGTTGTTTACCTATCCAACGAATTGTTACATGCTAAGATTCAATACAAATCGGCAACTTTATGGCCTTCCTAGTAAAAATGGGTCGAAAACGAGCAATGTCCTAAATTAACGAGGAGATTTTCTTAACCTCCATTTTGGCCGAATTTTTAGAGAATGTAAAAATATCCCATGGAAGTCGTAGTTATGTTGTTTACCTATCCAACGAATTCTCACACGCTAAGATTCAATGCAAATCGGCCACATTATGGCCTTCCTAGTAAAAAAGGGTCGAAAACGAGTACTGTCCCAAATTAACGAGGCGATTTTCTTAACCTCCATTTTGGCTTAATTTTTAGAGAATGCAAAAATATCCCATGGAAGTCGTAGTTATGTTGTTTACCTATCCAACGAATTGTCACATGCTAAGATTCAATATAAATCGGCCACTTTTTGGCCTTCCTAGTAAAAATGGGTCGAAAACGAGTAAGGTCCTAAATTAACGAGGATATTTTCTTAACCTCCATTTTGGCCGAATTTTTAGAGAAAATAAACCATGGAAGTCGTTTTTATGTTGTTTACCTATCCAACGAATTGTCACATGCTAAGATTCAATACAAATCGGCCACTTTATGGCCTTCCTAGTAAAAATGGGTCGAAAACGACCAATGTCCTAAATTAACGAGGAGTTTTTCTTAACCTCCATTTTGGCCGAATTTTTAGAGAATGTAAAAATATCCCATGGAAGTCGTAGTTATGTTGTTTACCTATCCAACGAATTCTCACACGCCAAGATTCAATGCAAATCGGCCACATTACGGCCTTCCTAGTAAAAAAGGGTCGAAAACGAGTAATGTCCCAAATTAACGAGGAGATTTTCTTAACCTCCATTTAGGCTTAATTTTTAGAGAATGCAAAAATATCCCATGGAAGTCGTAGTTATGTTGTTTACCAATCCAACGAATTGTCACACGCTAAGATTCAATGCAAATCGGCCACATTATTGCCTTCCTAGTAAAAAAGGGTCGAAAACGAGTAATGTCCTAAATTAACGAGGAGATTTTCTTAACCTCCATTTTGGCTGAATTTTTAGAGAATGCAAGAATATCCCATGGAAGTTGTAGTTATGTTGTTTACCTATCCTACGAATTGTCACATGCTAAGATTCAATACAAATCGTCCACTTTATGGCCTTCCTAGTAAAAAAGGGTCGAAAACGAGTAATGTCCTAAATTAACGAGGAGATTTTCTTAACCTTCATTTTGGCCGAATTTTTAGAGAATGCAAAAATATACCATGGAAGTCGTAGTTATGTTGTTTACCTATCCAACGAATTGTTACATGCTAAGATTCAATACAAATCGGCAACTTTATGGCCTTCCTAGTAAAAATGGGTCGAAAACGAGCAATGTCCTAAATTAACGAGGAGATTTTCTTAACCTCCATTTTGGCCGAATTTTTAGAGAATGTAAAAATATCCCATGGAAGTCGTAGTTATGTTGTTTACCTATCCAACGAATTCTCACACGCTAAGATTCAATGCAAATCGGCCACATTATGGCCTTCCTAGTAAAAAAGGGTCGAAAACGAGTACTGTCCCAAATTAACGAGGCGATTTTCTTAACCTCCATTTTGGCTTAATTTTTAGAGAATGCAAAAATATCCCATGGAAGTCGTAGTTATGTTGTTTACCTATCCAACGAATTGTCACATGCTAAGATTCAATATAAATCGGCCACTTTTTGGCCTTCCTAGTAAAAATGGGTCGAAAACGAGTAAGGTCCTAAATTAACGAGGATATTTTCTTAACCTCCATTTTGGCCGAATTTTTAGAGAAAATAAACCATGGAAGTCGTTTTTATGTTGTTTACCTATCCAACGAATTGTCACATGCTAAGATTCAATACAAATCGGCCACTTTATGGCCTTCCTAGTAAAAATGGGTCGAAAACGACCAATGTCCTAAATTAACGAGGAGTTTTTCTTAACCTCCATTTTGGCCGAATTTTTAGAGAATGTAAAAATATCCCATGGAAGTCGTAGTTATGTTGTTTACCTATCCAACGAATTCTCACACGCCAAGATTCAATGCAAATCGGCCACATTACGGCCTTCCTAGTAAAAAAGGGTCGAAAACGAGTAATGTCCCAAATTAACGAGGAGATTTTCTTAACCTCCATTTAGGCTTAATTTTTAGAGAATGCAAAAATATCCCATGGAAGTCGTAGTTATGTTGTTTACCAATCCAACGAATTGTCACACGCTAAGATTCAATGCAAATCGGCCACATTATTGCCTTCCTAGTAAAAAAGGGTCGAAAACGAGTAATGTCCTAAATTAACGAGGAGATTTTCTTAACCTCCATTTTGGCTGAATTTTTAGAGAATGCAAGAATATCCCATGGAAGTTGTAGTTATGTTGTTTACCTATCCTACGAATTGTCACATGCTAAGATTCAATACAAATCGTCCACTTTATGGCCTTCCTAGTAAAAAAGGGTCGAAAACGAGTAATGTCCTAAATTAACGAGGAGATTTTCTTAACCTTCATTTTGGCCGAATTTTTAGAGAATGCAAAAATATACCATGGAAGTCGTAGTTATGTTGTTTACCTATCCAACGAATTGTTACATGCTAAGATTCAATACAAATCGGCAACTTTATGGCCTTCCTAGTAAAAATGGGTCGAAAACGAGCAATGTCCTAAATTAACGAGGAGATTTTCTTAACCTCCATTTTGGCCGAATTTTTAGAGAATGTAAAAATATCCCATGGAAGTCGTAGTTATGTTGTTTACCTATCCAACGAATTCTCACACGCTAAGATTCAATGCAAATCGGCCACATTATGGCCTTCCTAGTAAAAAAGGGTCGAAAACGAGTACTGTCCCAAATTAACGAGGCGATTTTCTTAACCTCCATTTTGGCTTAATTTTTAGAGAATGCAAAAATATCCCATGGAAGTCGTAGTTATGTTGTTTACCTATCCAACGAATTGTCACATGCTAAGATTCAATATAAATCGGCCACTTTTTGGCCTTCCTAGTAAAAATGGGTCGAAAACGAGTAAGGTCCTAAATTAACGAGGATATTTTCTTAACCTCCATTTTGGCCGAATTTTTAGAGAAAATAAACCATGGAAGTCGTTTTTATGTTGTTTACCTATCCAACGAATTGTCACATGCTAAGATTCAATACAAATCGGCCACTTTATGGCCTTCCTAGTAAAAATGGGTCGAAAACGACCAATGTCCTAAATTAACGAGGAGTTTTTCTTAACCTCCATTTTGGCCGAATTTTTAGAGAATGTAAAAATATCCCATGGAAGTCGTAGTTATGTTGTTTACCTATCCAACGAATTCTCACACGCCAAGATTCAATGCAAATCGGCCACATTACGGCCTTCCTAGTAAAAAAGGGTCGAAAACGAGTAATGTCCCAAATTAACGAGGAGATTTTCTTAACCTCCATTTAGGCTTAATTTTTAGAGAATGCAAAAATATCCCATGGAAGTCGTAGTTATGTTGTTTACCAATCCAACGAATTGTCACACGCTAAGATTCAATGCAAATCGGCCACATTATTGCCTTCCTAGTAAAAAAGGGTCGAAAACGAGTAATGTCCTAAATTAACGAGGAGATTTTCTTAACCTCCATTTTGGCTGAATTTTTAGAGAATGCAAGAATATCCCATGGAAGTTGTAGTTATGTTGTTTACCTATCCTACGAATTGTCACATGCTAAGATTCAATACAAATCGTCCACTTTATGGCCTTCCTAGTAAAAAAGGGTCGAAAACGAGTAATGTCCTAAATTAACGAGGAGATTTTCTTAACCTTCATTTTGGCCGAATTTTTAGAGAATGCAAAAATATACCATGGAAGTCGTAGTTATGTTGTTTACCTATCCAACGAATTGTTACATGCTAAGATTCAATACAAATCGGCAACTTTATGGCCTTCCTAGTAAAAATGGGTCGAAAACGAGCAATGTCCTAAATTAACGAGGAGATTTTCTTAACCTCCATTTTGGCCGAATTTTTAGAGAATGTAAAAATATCCCATGGAAGTCGTAGTTATGTTGTTTACCTATCCAACGAATTCTCACACGCTAAGATTCAATGCAAATCGGCCACATTATGGCCTTCCTAGTAAAAAAGGGTCGAAAACGAGTACTGTCCCAAATTAACGAGGCGATTTTCTTAACCTCCATTTTGGCTTAATTTTTAGAGAATGCAAAAATATCCCATGGAAGTCGTAGTTATGTTGTTTACCTATCCAACGAATTGTCACATGCTAAGATTCAATATAAATCGGCCACTTTTTGGCCTTCCTAGTAAAAATGGGTCGAAAACGAGTAAGGTCCTAAATTAACGAGGATATTTTCTTAACCTCCATTTTGGCCGAATTTTTAGAGAAAATAAACCATGGAAGTCGTTTTTATGTTGTTTACCTATCCAACGAATTGTCACATGCTAAGATTCAATACAAATCGGCCACTTTATGGCCTTCCTAGTAAAAATGGGTCGAAAACGACCAATGTCCTAAATTAACGAGGAGTTTTTCTTAACCTCCATTTTGGCCGAATTTTTAGAGAATGTAAAAATATCCCATGGAAGTCGTAGTTATGTTGTTTACCTATCCAACGAATTCTCACACGCCAAGATTCAATGCAAATCGGCCACATTACGGCCTTCCTAGTAAAAAAGGGTCGAAAACGAGTAATGTCCCAAATTAACGAGGAGATTTTCTTAACCTCCATTTAGGCTTAATTTTTAGAGAATGCAAAAATATCCCATGGAAGTCGTAGTTATGTTGTTTACCAATCCAACGAATTGTCACACGCTAAGATTCAATGCAAATCGGCCACATTATTGCCTTCCTAGTAAAAAAGGGTCGAAAACGAGTAATGTCCTAAATTAACGAGGAGATTTTCTTAACCTCCATTTTGGCTGAATTTTTAGAGAATGCAAGAATATCCCATGGAAGTTGTAGTTATGTTGTTTACCTATCCTACGAATTGTCACATGCTAAGATTCAATACAAATCGTCCACTTTATGGCCTTCCTAGTAAAAAAGGGTCGAAAACGAGTAATGTCCTAAATTAACGAGGAGATTTTCTTAACCTTCATTTTGGCCGAATTTTTAGAGAATGCAAAAATATACCATGGAAGTCGTAGTTATGTTGTTTACCTATCCAACGAATTGTTACATGCTAAGATTCAATACAAATCGGCAACTTTATGGCCTTCCTAGTAAAAATGGGTCGAAAACGAGCAATGTCCTAAATTAACGAGGAGATTTTCTTAACCTCCATTTTGGCCGAATTTTTAGAGAATGTAAAAATATCCCATGGAAGTCGTAGTTATGTTGTTTACCTATCCAACGAATTCTCACACGCTAAGATTCAATGCAAATCGGCCACATTATGGCCTTCCTAGTAAAAAAGGGTCGAAAACGAGTACTGTCCCAAATTAACGAGGCGATTTTCTTAACCTCCATTTTGGCTTAATTTTTAGAGAATGCAAAAATATCCCATGGAAGTCGTAGTTATGTTGTTTACCTATCCAACGAATTGTCACATGCTAAGATTCAATATAAATCGGCCACTTTTTGGCCTTCCTAGTAAAAATGGGTCGAAAACGAGTAAGGTCCTAAATTAACGAGGATATTTTCTTAACCTCCATTTTGGCCGAATTTTTAGAGAAAATAAACCATGGAAGTCGTTTTTATGTTGTTTACCTATCCAACGAATTGTCACATGCTAAGATTCAATACAAATCGGCCACTTTATGGCCTTCCTAGTAAAAATGGGTCGAAAACGACCAATGTCCTAAATTAACGAGGAGTTTTTCTTAACCTCCATTTTGGCCGAATTTTTAGAGAATGTAAAAATATCCCATGGAAGTCGTAGTTATGTTGTTTACCTATCCAACGAATTCTCACACGCCAAGATTCAATGCAAATCGGCCACATTACGGCCTTCCTAGTAAAAAAGGGTCGAAAACGAGTAATGTCCCAAATTAACGAGGAGATTTTCTTAACCTCCATTTAGGCTTAATTTTTAGAGAATGCAAAAATATCCCATGGAAGTCGTAGTTATGTTGTTTACCAATCCAACGAATTGTCACACGCTAAGATTCAATGCAAATCGGCCACATTATTGCCTTCCTAGTAAAAAAGGGTCGAAAACGAGTAATGTCCTAAATTAACGAGGAGATTTTCTTAACCTCCATTTTGGCTGAATTTTTAGAGAATGCAAGAATATCCCATGGAAGTTGTAGTTATGTTGTTTACCTATCCTACGAATTGTCACATGCTAAGATTCAATACAAATCGTCCACTTTATGGCCTTCCTAGTAAAAAAGGGTCGAAAACGAGTAATGTCCTAAATTAACGAGGAGATTTTCTTAACCTTCATTTTGGCCGAATTTTTAGAGAATGCAAAAATATACCATGGAAGTCGTAGTTATGTTGTTTACCTATCCAACGAATTGTTACATGCTAAGATTCAATACAAATCGGCAACTTTATGGCCTTCCTAGTAAAAATGGGTCGAAAACGAGCAATGTCCTAAATTAACGAGGAGATTTTCTTAACCTCCATTTTGGCCGAATTTTTAGAGAATGTAAAAATATCCCATGGAAGTCGTAGTTATGTTGTTTACCTATCCAACGAATTCTCACACGCTAAGATTCAATGCAAATCGGCCACATTATGGCCTTCCTAGTAAAAAAGGGTCGAAAACGAGTACTGTCCCAAATTAACGAGGCGATTTTCTTAACCTCCATTTTGGCTTAATTTTTAGAGAATGCAAAAATATCCCATGGAAGTCGTAGTTATGTTGTTTACCTATCCAACGAATTGTCACATGCTAAGATTCAATATAAATCGGCCACTTTTTGGCCTTCCTAGTAAAAATGGGTCGAAAACGAGTAAGGTCCTAAATTAACGAGGATATTTTCTTAACCTCCATTTTGGCCGAATTTTTAGAGAAAATAAACCATGGAAGTCGTTTTTATGTTGTTTACCTATCCAACGAATTGTCACATGCTAAGATTCAATACAAATCGGCCACTTTATGGCCTTCCTAGTAAAAATGGGTCGAAAACGACCAATGTCCTAAATTAACGAGGAGTTTTTCTTAACCTCCATTTTGGCCGAATTTTTAGAGAATGTAAAAATATCCCATGGAAGTCGTAGTTATGTTGTTTACCTATCCAACGAATTCTCACACGCCAAGATTCAATGCAAATCGGCCACATTACGGCCTTCCTAGTAAAAAAGGGTCGAAAACGAGTAATGTCCCAAATTAACGAGGAGATTTTCTTAACCTCCATTTAGGCTTAATTTTTAGAGAATGCAAAAATATCCCATGGAAGTCGTAGTTATGTTGTTTACCAATCCAACGAATTGTCACACGCTAAGATTCAATGCAAATCGGCCACATTATTGCCTTCCTAGTAAAAAAGGGTCGAAAACGAGTAATGTCCTAAATTAACGAGGAGATTTTCTTAACCTCCATTTTGGCTGAATTTTTAGAGAATGCAAGAATATCCCATGGAAGTTGTAGTTATGTTGTTTACCTATCCTACGAATTGTCACATGCTAAGATTCAATACAAATCGTCCACTTTATGGCCTTCCTAGTAAAAAAGGGTCGAAAACGAGTAATGTCCTAAATTAACGAGGAGATTTTCTTAACCTTCATTTTGGCCGAATTTTTAGAGAATGCAAAAATATACCATGGAAGTCGTAGTTATGTTGTTTACCTATCCAACGAATTGTTACATGCTAAGATTCAATACAAATCGGCAACTTTATGGCCTTCCTAGTAAAAATGGGTCGAAAACGAGCAATGTCCTAAATTAACGAGGAGATTTTCTTAACCTCCATTTTGGCCGAATTTTTAGAGAATGTAAAAATATCCCATGGAAGTCGTAGTTATGTTGTTTACCTATCCAACGAATTCTCACACGCTAAGATTCAATGCAAATCGGCCACATTATGGCCTTCCTAGTAAAAAAGGGTCGAAAACGAGTACTGTCCCAAATTAACGAGGCGATTTTCTTAACCTCCATTTTGGCTTAATTTTTAGAGAATGCAAAAATATCCCATGGAAGTCGTAGTTATGTTGTTTACCTATCCAACGAATTGTCACATGCTAAGAGTCAATACAAATCGGCCACTTTATGGCCTTCCTAGTAAAAAAGGGTCGAAAACGAGTAATGTCCTAAACTAACGAGGAGATTTTCTTAACCTCCATTTTGGCCGAATTTTTAGAGAAAATATACCATGGAAGTCGTAGTTATGTTGTTTACCTATCCAACGAATTGTCACACACTAAGATTCAATGCAAATCGGCCACATTATGGCCTTCCTAGTAAAAAAGGGTCGAAAACGAGTAATGTCCCAAATTAACGAGGAGATTTTCTTAACCTCCATTTAGGCTTAATTTTTAGAGAATGCAAAAATATCCCATGGAAGTCGTAGTTATGTTGTTTACCTATCCAACGAATTGTCACATGCTAAAATTCAATACAAATCGGCCACTTTATGGCCTTCCTAGTAAAAATGGGTCGAAAACGAGTAATGTCCGAAATTAACGAGGAGATTTTCTTAACCTCCATTCTGGCCGAATTTTTAGAGAATGCAAAAATATCCCATGGAAGTCGTAGTTATGTTGTTTACCTATCCAACGAATTGTCACATGCTAAGATTCAATGCAAATCGGCCACATTATGGCCTTCCTAGTAAAAAAGGGTCGAAAACGAGTAATGTCCTCAATTAACGAGGAGATTTTCTTAACCTCCATTTTGGCCGAATTTTTACAGAATGCAAAAATATCCCATGGGAGTTGTAGTTATGTTGTTTACCTATCCAACGAATTGTCACATGCTAAGATTCAATACAAATCGGCCACTTTATGGCCTTCCTAGTAAAAATGGGTCGAAAACGAGCAATGTCCTAAATTAACGAGGAGATTTTCTTAACCTCCATTTCGGCCGAATTTTTAGAGAATGCAAAAATATCCCATGGAAGTCGTAGTTATGTTGTTTACCAATCCAACGAATTGTCACACGCTAAGATTCAATGCAAATCGGCCACATTATGGCCTTCCTACTAAAAAAGGGTCGAAAACGAGTAATGTCCTAAATTAACGAGGAGATTTTCTTAACCTCCATTTTGGCTGAATTTTTAGAGAATGCAAAAATATCCCATGGAAGTTGTAGTTATGTTGTTTACCTATCCAACGAATTGTCACATGCTAAGATTCAATACAAATCGGCCACTTTATGGCCTTCCTAGTAAAAAAGGGTCGAAAACGAGTAATGTCCTAAATTAACGAGGAGATTTTCTTAACCTTCATTTTCGCCGAATTTTTAGAGAATGCAAAAATATACCATGGAAGTCGTAGTTATGTTGTTTACCTATCCAACGAATTGTTACATGCTAAGATTCAATACAAATCGGCAACTTTATGGCCTTCCTAGTAAAAATGGGTCGAAAACGAGCAATGTCCTAAATTAACGAGGAGATTTTCTTAACCTCCATTTTGGCCGAATTTTTAGAGAATGTAAAAATGTCCCATGGAAGTCGTAGTTATGTTGTTTACCTATCCAACGAATTGTCACACGCTAAGATTCAATGCAAATCGGCCACATTATGGCCTTCCTAGTAAAAAAGGGTCGAAAACGAGTAATGTCCGAAATTAATGAGGAGATTTTCTTAACCTCCATTTTGGCCGAATTTTTAGAGAATGTAAAAATATCCCGTGGAAGTCGTAGTTATGTTGTTTACCTATCCAACGAATTCTCACACGCTATGATTCAATGCAAATCGGCCACATTATGGCCTTCCTAGTAAAAAAGGGTTGAAAACGAGTAATGTCCCAAATTAACGAGGCGATTTTCTTAACCTCCATTTTGGCTTAATTTTTAGAGAATGCAAAAATATCCCATGGAAGTCGTAGTTATGTTGTTTACCTATCCAACGAATTATCACATGCTAAGATTCAATACAAATCGGCCACTTTATGGCCTTCCTAGTAAAAAAGGGTCGAAAACGAGTAATGTCCTAAACTAACGAGGAGATTTTCTTAACCTCCATTTTGGCCGAATTTTTAGAGAAAATATACCATGGAAGTCGTAGTTATGTTGTTTACCTATCCAACGAATTGTCACATGCTAAGATTCAATACAACTCGGCCACTTTATGGCCTTCCTAGTAAAAATGGGTCGAAAACGAGCAATGTCCTAAATTAACGAGGAGTTTTTCTTAACCTCCATTTTGGCCGTATTTTTAGAGAATGTAAAAATATCCCATGGAAGTCGTAGTTATGTTGTTTACCTATCCAACGAATTGTCACACGCTAAGATTCAATGCAAATCGGCCACATTATGGCCTTCCTAGTAAAAAAGGGTCGAAAACGAGTAATGTCCCAAATTAACGAGGAGATTTTCTTAACCTCCATTTTGGCTTAATTTTTAGAGAATGCAAAAATATCCCATGGAAGTCGTAGTTATGTTGTTTACCTATCCAACGAATTGTCACATGCTAAGATTCAATAAAAATCGGCCACTTTATGGCCTTCCTAGTAAAAATGGGTCGAAAACGAGCAATGTCCTAAATTAACGAGGAGTTTTTCTTAACCTCCATTTTGGCCGTATTTTTAGAGAATGTAAAAATATCCCATGGAAGTCGTAGTTATGTTGTTTACCTATTCAACGAATTGTCACACGCTAAGATTCAATGCAAATCGGCCACATTATGGCCTTCCTAGTAAAAAAGGGTCGAAAACGAGCAATGTCCTAAATTAACGAGGAGATTTTCTTAACCTCCATTTTGGCCGAATTTTTAGAGAATGTAAAAATATCCCATGGAAGTCGTAGTTATGTTGTTTACCTATCCAACGAATTGTCACACGCTAAGATTCAATGCAAATCGGCCACATTATGGCCTTCCTAGTAAAAAAGGGTCGAAAACGAGTAATGTCCGAAATTAACGAGGAGATTTTCTTAACCTCCATTTTGGCCGAATTTTTAGAGAATGTAAAAATATCCCGTGGAAGTCGTAGTTATGTTGTTTACCTATCCAACGAATTCTCACACGCTATGATTCAATGCAAATCGGCCACATTATGGCCTTCCTAGTAAAAAAGGGTTGAAAACGAGTAATGTCCCAAATTGACGAGGCGATTTTCTTAACCTCCATTTTGGCTTAATTTTTAGAGAATGCAAAAATATCCCATGGAAGTCGTAGTTATGTTGTTTACCTATCCAACGAATTGTCACATGCTAAGATTCAATAAAAATCGGCCACTTTATGGCCTTCCTAGTAAAAATGGGTCGAAAACGAGCAATGTCCTAAATTAACGAGGAGTTTTTCTTAACCTCCATTTTGGCCGTATTTTTAGAGAATGTAAAAATATCCCATGGAAGTCGTAGTTATGTTGTTTACCTATTCAACGAATTGTCACACGCTAAGATTCAATGCAAATCGGCCACATTATGGCCTTCCTAGTAAAAAAGGGTCGAAAACGAGCAATGTCCTAAATTAACGAGGAGATTTTCTTAACCTCCATTTTGGCCGAATTTTTAGAGAATGTAAAAATATCCCATGGAAGTCGTAGTTATGTTGTTTACCTATCCAACGAATTGTCACACGCTAAGATTCAATGCAAATCGGCCACATTATGGCCTTCCTAGTAAAAAAGGGTCGAAAACGAGTAATGTCCGAAATTAACGAGGAGATTTTCTTAACCTCCATTTTGGCCGAATTTTTAGAGAATGTAAAAATATCCCGTGGAAGTCGTAGTTATGTTGTTTACCTATCCAACGAATTCTCACACGCTATGATTCAATGCAAATCGGCCACATTATGGCCTTCCTAGTAAAAAAGGGTTGAAAACGAGTAATGTCCCAAATTGACGAGGCGATTTTCTTAACCTCCATTTTGGCTTAATTTTTAGAGAATGCAAAAATATCCCATGGAAGTCGTAGTTATGTTGTTTACCTATCCAACGAATTGTCACATGCTAAGATTCAATAAAAATCGGCCACTTTATGGCCTTCCTAGTAAAAATGGGTCGAAAACGAGCAATGTCCTAAATTAACGAGGAGTTTTTCTTAACCTCCATTTTGGCCGTATTTTTAGAGAATGTAAAAATATCCCATGGAAGTCGTAGTTATGTTGTTTACCTATTCAACGAATTGTCACACGCTAAGATTCAATGCAAATCGGCCACATTATGGCCTTCCTAGTAAAAAAGGGTCGAAAACGAGCAATGTCCTAAATTAACGAGGAGATTTTCTTAACCTCCATTTTGGCCGAATTTTTAGAGAATGTAAAAATATCCCATGGAAGTCGTAGTTATGTTGTTTACCTATCCAACGAATTGTCACACGCTAAGATTCAATGCAAATCGGCCACATTATGGCCTTCCTAGTAAAAAAGGGTCGAAAACGAGTAATGTCCGAAATTAACGAGGAGATTTTCTTAACCTCCATTTTGGCCGAATTTTTAGAGAATGTAAAAATATCCCGTGGAAGTCGTAGTTATGTTGTTTACCTATCCAACGAATTCTCACACGCTATGATTCAATGCAAATCGGCCACATTATGGCCTTCCTAGTAAAAAAGGGTTGAAAACGAGTAATGTCCCAAATTGACGAGGCGATTTTCTTAACCTCCATTTTGGCTTAATTTTTAGAGAATGCAAAAATATCCCATGGAAGTCGTAGTTATGTTGTTTACCTATCCAACGAATTATCACATGCTAAGATTCAATACAAATCGGCCACTTTATGGCCTTCCTAGTAAAAAAGGGTCGAAAACGAGTAATGTCCTAAACTAACGAGGAGATTTTCTTAACCTCCATTTTGGCCGAATTTTTAGAGAAAATATACCATGGAAGTCGTAGTTATGTTGTTTACCTATCCAACGAATTGTCACATGCTAAGATTCAATACAACTCGGCCACTTTATGGCCTTCCTAGTAAAAAAGGGTCGAAAACGAGTAATGTCCCAAATTAACGAGGAGATTTTCTTAACCTCCATTTTGGCTTAATTTTTAGAGAATGCAAAAATATCCCATGGAAGTCGTAGTTATGTTGTTTACCTATCCAACGAATTGTCACATGCTAAGATTCAATAAAAATCGGCCACTTTATGGCCTTCCTAGTAAAAATGGGTCGAAAACGAGTAATGTCCTAAATTAACGAGGAGATTTTCTTAACCTCCATTCTGGCCGAATTTTTAGAGAGTCAAAAATATCCCATGGAAGTTGTAGTTATGTTGTTTACCTATCCAACGAATTGTCACATGCTAAGATTCAATACAAATCGGCCACTTTATGGCCTTCCTAGTAAAAAAGGGTCGAAAACGAGTAATGTCCTAAACTAACGAGGAGATTTTCTTAACCTCCATTTTGGCCGAATTTTTAGAGAAAATATACCATGGAAGTCGTAGTTATGTTGTTTACCTATCCAACGAATTGTCACACGCTAAGATTCAATGCAAATCGGCCACATTATGGCCTTCCTAGTAAAAAAGGGTCGAAAACGAGTAATGTCCCAAATTAACGAGGAGATTTTCTTAACCTCCATTTTGGCCGAATTTTTAGAGAATGTAAAAATATCCCGTGGAAGTCGTAGTTATGTTGTTTACCTATCCAACGAATTCTCACACGCTATGATTCAATGCAAATCGGCCACATTATGGCCTTCCTAGTAAAAAAGGGTTGAAAACGAGTAATGTCCTAAATTAACGAGGAGATTTTCTTAACCTCCATTTTGGCTGAATTTTTAGAGAATGCAAAAATATCCCATGGGAGTTGTAGTTATGTTGTTTACCTATCCAACGAATTGTCACATGCTAAGATTCAATACAAATCGGCCACTTTATGGCCTTCCTAGTAAAAATGGGTCGAAAACGAGCAATGTCCTAAATTAACGAGGAGATTTTCTTAACCTCCATTTCGGCCGAATTTTTAGAGAATGCAAAAATATCCCATGGAAGTCGTAGTTATGTTGTTTACCAATCCAACGAATTGTCACACGCTAAGATTCAATGCAAATCGGCCACATTATGGCCTTCCTACTAAAAAAGGGTCGAAAACGAGTAAGGTCCTAAATTAACGAGGAGATTTTCTTAACCTCCATTTTGGCTGAATTTTTAGAGAATGCAAAAATATCCCATGGAAGTTGTAGTTATGTTGTTTACCTATCCAACGAATTGTCACATGCTAAGATTCAATACAAATCGGCCACTTTATGGCCTTCCTAGTAAAAAAGGGTCGAAAACGAGTAATGTCCTAAATTAACGAGGAGATTTTCTTAACCTTCATTTTCGCCGAATTTTTAGAGAATGCAAAAATATACCATGGAAGTCGTAGTTATGTTGTTTACCTATCCAACGAATTGTTACATGCTAAGATTCAGTACAAATCGGCAACTTTATGGCCTTCCTAGTAAAAATGGGTCGAAAACGAGCAATGTCCTAAATTAACGAGGAGATTTTCTTAACCTCCATTTTGGCCGAATTTTTAGAGAATGTAAAAATGTCCCATGGAAGTCGTAGTTATGTTGTTTACCTATCCAACGAATTGTCACACGCTAAGATTCAATGCAAATCGGCCACATTATGGCCTTCCTAGTAAAAAAGGGTCGAAAACGAGTAATGTCCGAAATTAATGAGGAGATTTTCTTAACCTCCATTTTGGCCGAATTTTTAGAGAATGTAAAAATATCCCATGGAAGTCGTAGTTATGTTGTTTACCTATCCAACGAATTCTCACACGCTATGATTCAATGCAAATCGGCCACATTATGGCCTTCCTAGTAAAAAAGGGTTGAAAACGAGTAATGTCCCAAATTAACGAGGCGATTTTCTTAACCTCCATTTTGGCTTAATTTTTCGAGAATGCAAAAATATCCCATGGAAGTCGTAGTTATGTTGTTTACCTATCCAACGAATTATCACATGCTAAGATTCAATACAAATCGGCCACTTTATGGCCTTCCTAGTAAAAAAGGGTCGAAAACGAGTAATGTCCTAAACTAACGAGGAGATTTTCTTAACCTCCATTTTGGCCGAATTTTTAGAGAAAATATACCATGGAAGTCGTAGTTATGTTGTTTACCTATCCAACGAATTGTCACATGCTAAGATTCAATACAACTCGGCCACTTTATGGCCTTCCTAGTAAAAATGGGTCGAAAACGAGCAATGTCCTAAATTAACGAGGAGTTTTTCTTAACCTCCATTTTGGCCGTATTTTTAGAGAATGTAAAAATATCCCATGGAAGTCGTAGTTATGTTGTTTACCTATCCAACGAATTGTCACACGCTAAGATTCAATGCAAATCGGCCACATTATGGCCTTCCTAGTAAAAAAGGGTCGAAAACGAGTAATGTCCCAAATTAACGAGGAGATTTTCTTAACCTCCATTTTGGCTTAATTTTTAGAGAATGCAAAAATATCCCATGGAAGTCGTAGTTATGTTGTTTACCTATCCAACGAATTGTCACATGCTAAGATTCAATAAAAATCGGCCACTTTATGGCCTTCCTAGTAAAAATGGGTCGAAAACGAGCAATGTCCTAAATTAACGAGGAGTTTTTCTTAACCTCCATTTTGGCCGTATTTTTAGAGAATGTAAAAATATCCCATGGAAGTCGTAGTTATGTTGTTTACCTATTCAACGAATTGTCACACGCTAAGATTCAATGCAAATCGGCCACATTATGGCCTTCCTAGTAAAAAAGGGTCGAAAACGAGCAATGTCCTAAATTAACGAGGAGATTTTCTTAACCTCCATTTTGGCCAAATTTTTAGAGAATGTAAAAATATCCCATGGAAGTCGTAGTTATGTTGTTTACCTATCCAACGAATTGTCACACGCTAAGATTCAATGCAAATCGGCCACATTATGGCCTTCCTAGTAAAAAAGGGTCGAAAACGAGTAATGTCCGAAATTAACGAGGAGATTTTCTTAACCTCCATTTTGGCCGAATTTTTAGAGAATGTAAAAATATGCCGTGGAAGTCGTAGTTATGTTGTTTACCTATCCAACGAATTCTCACACGCTATGATTCAATGCAAATCGGCCACATTATGGCCTTCCTAGTAAAAAAGGGTTGAAAACGAGTAATGTCCCAAATTGACGAGGCGATTTTCTTAACCTCCATTTTGGCTTAATTTTTAGAGAATGCAAAAATATCCCATGGAAGTCGTAGTTATGTTGTTTACCTATCCAACGAATTATCACATGCTAAGATTCAATACAAATCGGCCACTTTATGGCCTTCCTAGTAAAAAAGGGTCGAAAACGAGTAATGTCCTAAACTAACGAGGAGATTTTCTTAACCTCCATTTTGGCCGAATTTTTAGAGAAAATATACCATGGAAGTCGTAGTTATGTTGTTTACCTATCCAACGAATTGTCACATGCTAAGATTCAATACAACTCGGCCACTTTATGGCCTTCCTAGTAAAAAAGGGTCGAAAACGAGTAATGTCCCAAATTAACGAGGAGATTTTCTTAACCTCCATTTTGGCTTAATTTTTAGAGAATGCAAAAATATCCCATGGAAGTCGTAGTTATGTTGTTTACCTATCCAACGAATTGTCACATGCTAAGATTCAATAAAAATCGGCCACTTTATGGCCTTCCTAGTAAAAATGGGTCGAAAACGAGTAATGTCCTAAATTAACGAGGAGATTTTCTTAACCTCCATTCTGGCCGAATTTTTAGAGAGTCAAAAATATCCCATGGAAGTTGTAGTTATGTTGTTTACCTATCCAACGAATTGTCACATGCTAAGATTCAATACAAATCGGCCACTTTATGGCCTTCCTAGTAAAAAAGGGTCGAAAACGAGTAATGTCCTAAACTAACGAGGAGATTTTCTTAACCTCCATTTTGGCCGAATTTTTAGAGAAAATATACCATGGAAGTCGTAGTTATGTTGTTTACCTATCCAACGAATTGTCACACGCTAAGATTCAATGCAAATCGGCCACATTATGGCCTTCCTAGTAAAAAAGGGTCGAAAACGAGTAATGTCCCAAATTAACGAGGAGATTTTCTTAACCTCCATTTTGGCCGAATTTTTAGAGAATGTAAAAATATCCCGTGGAAGTCGTAGTTATGTTGTTTACCTATCCAACGAATTCTCACACGCAAAGATTCAATGCAAATCGGCCACATTATGGCCTTCCTAGTAAAAAAGGGTCGAAAACGAGTAATGTCCCAAATTAACGAGGCGATTTTCTTAACCTCCATTTTGGCTTAATTTTTAGAGAATGCAAAAATATCCCATGGAAGTCGTAGTTATGTTGTTTACCTATCCAACGAATTGTCACATGCTAAGATTCAATACAAATCGGCAACTTTATGGCCTTCCTAGTAAAAAAGGGTCGAAAACGAGTAATGTCCTAAACTAACGAGGAGATTTTCTTAACCTCCATTTTGGCCGAATTTTTAGAGAAAATATACCATGGAAGTCGTAGTTATGTTGTTTACCTATCCAACGAATTGTCACATGCTAAGATTCAATACAACTCGGCCACTTTATGGCCTTCCTAGTAAAAATGGGTCGAAAACGAGCAATGTCCTAAATTAACGAGGAGTTTTTCTTAACCTCCATTTTGGACGTATTTTTAGAGAATGTAAAAATATCCCATGGAAGTCGTAGTTATGTTGTTTACCTATCCAACGAATTGTCACACGCTAAGATTCAATGCAAATCGGCCACATTATGGCCTTCCTAGTAAAAAAGGGTCGAAAACGAGTAATGTCCCAAATTAACGAGGAGATTTTCTTAACCTCCATTTTGGCTTAATTTTTAGAGAATGCAAAAATATCCCATGAAAGTCGTAGTTATGTTGTTTACCTATCCAACGAATTGTCACATGCTAAGATTCAATAAAAATCGGCCACTTTATGGCCTTCCTAGTAAAAATGGGTCGAAAACGAGTAATGTCCTAAATTAACGAGGAGATTTTCTTAACCTCCATTCTGGCCGAATTTTTAGAGAGTCAAAAATATCCCATGGAAGTTGTAGTTATGTTGTTTACCTATCCAACGAATTGTCACATGCTAAGATTCAATACAAATCGGCCACTTTATGGCCTTCCTAGTAAAAAAGGGTCGAAAACGAGTAATGTCCTAAACTAACGAGGAGATTTTCTTAACCTCCATTTTGGCCGAATTTTTAGAGAAAATATACCATGGAAGTCGTAGTTATGTTGTTTACCTATCCAACGAATTGTCACACGCTAAGATTCAATGCAAATCGGCCACATTATGGCCTTCCTAGTAAAAAAGGGTCGAAAACGAGTAATGTCCCAAATTAACGAGGTGATTTTCTTAACCTCCATTTTGGCTTAATTTTTAGAGAATGCAAAAATATCCCATGGAAGTTGTAGTTATGTTGTTTACCTATCCAACGAATTGTCACATGCTAAGATTCAATACAAATCGGCAACTTTATGGCCTTCCTAGTAAAAAAGGGTCGAAAACGAGTAATGTCCTAAACTAACGAGGAGATTTTCTTAACCTCCATTTTGGCCGAATTTTTAGAGAAAATATACCATGGAAGTCGTAGTTATGTTGTTTACCTATCCAACGAATTGTCACATGCTAAGATTCAATACAACTCGGCCACTTTATGGCCTTCCTAGTAAAAATGGGTCGAAAACGAGCAATGTCCTAAATTAACGAGGAGTTTTTCTTAACCTCCATTTTGGCCGTATTTTTAGAGAATGTAAAAATATCCCATGGAAGTCGTAGTTATGTTGTTTACCTATCCAACGAATTGTCACACGCTAAGATTCAATGCAAATCGGCCACATTATGGCCTTCCTAGTAAAAAAGGGTCGAAAACGAGTAATGTCCCAAATTAACGAGGAGATTTTCTTAACCTCCATTTTGGCTTAATTTTTAGAGAATGCAAAAATATCCCATGAAAGTCGTAGTTATGTTGTTTACCTATCCAACGAATTGTCACATGCTAAGATTCAATAAAAATCGGCCACTTTATGGCCTTCCTAGTAAAAATGGGTCGAAAACGAGTAATGTCCTAAATTAACGAGGAGATTTTCTTAACCTCCATTCTGGCCGAATTTTTAGAGAGTCAAAAATGTCCCATGGAAGTTGTAGTTATGTTGTTTACCTATCCAACGAATTGTCACATGCTAAGATTCAATGCAAATCGGCCACATTATGGCCTTCCTAGTAAAAAAGGGTCGAAAACGAGTAATGTCCCAAATTAACGAGGAGATTTTCTTAACCTCCATTTTGGCTTAATTTTTAGAGAATGCAAAAATATCCCATGGAAGTCGTAGTTATGTTGTTTACCTATCCAACGAATTGTCACATGCTAAGATTCAATAAAAATCGGCCACTTTATGGCCTTCCTAGTAAAAATGGGTCGAAAACGAGTAATGTCCTAAATTAACAAGGAGATTTTCTTAACCTCCATTCTGGCCGAATTTTTAGAGAGTCAAAAATATCCCATGGAAGTTGTAGTTATGTTGTTTACCTATCCAACGAATTGTCACATGCTAAGATTCAATGCAAATCGGCCACATTATGGCCTTCCTAGTAAAAAAGGGTCGAAAACGAGTAATGTCCTAAACTAACGAGGAGATTTTATTAACCTCCATTTTGGCCGAATTTTTAGAGAATGTAAAAATATCCCATGGAAGTCGTAGTTATGTTGTTTACCTATCCAACGAATTGTCACACGCTAAGATTCAATGCAAATCGGCCACATTATGGCCTTCCTAGTAAAAAAGGGTCGAAAACGAGTAATGTCCCAAATTAACGAGGCGATTTTCTTAACCTCCATTTTGGCTTAATTTTTAGAGAATGCAAAAATATCCCATGGAAGTCGTAGTTATGTTGTTTGCCTATCCAACGAATTGTCACATGCTAAGATTCAATACAAATCGGCCACTTTATGGCCTTCCTAGTAAAAAAGGGTCGAAAACGAGTAATGTCCTAAACTAACGAGGAGATTTTCTTAACCTCCATTTTGGCCGAATTTTTAGAGAAAATATACCATGGAAGTCGTAGTTATGTTGTTTACCTATCCAACGAATTGTCACACGCTAAGATTCAATGCAAATCGGCCACATTATGGCCTTCCTAGTAAAAAAGGGTCGAAAACGAGTAATGTCCCAAATTAACGAGGAGATTTTCTTAACCTCCATTTTGGCCGAATTTTTAGAGAATGTAAAAATATCCCGTGGAAGTCGTAGTTATGTTGTTTACCTATCCAACGAATTCTCACACGCTAAGATTCAATGCAAATCGGCCACATTATGGCCTTCCTAGTAAAAAAGGGTCGAAAACGAGTAATGTCCCAAATTAACGAGGCGATTTTCTTAACCTCCATTTTGGCTTAATTTTTAGAGAATGCAAAAATATCCCATGGAAGTCGTAGTTATGTTGTTTACCTATCCAACGAATTGTCACATGCTAAGATTCAATACAAATCGGCCACTTTATGGCCTTCCTAGTAAAAAAGGGTCGAAAACGAGTAATGTCCTAAACTAACGAGGAGATTTTCTTAACCTCCATTTTGGCCGAATTTTTAGAGAAAATATACCATGGAAGTCGTAGTTATGTTGTTTACCTATCCAACGAATTGTCACATGCTAAGATTCAATACAACTCGGCCACTTTATGGCCTTCCTAGTAAAAATGGGTCGAAAACGAGTAATGTCCTAAATTAACGAGGAGATTTTCTTAACCTCCATTCTGGCCGAATTTTTAGAGAGTCAAAAATATCCCATGGAAGTTGTAGTTATGTTGTTTACCTATCCAACGAATTGTCACACGCTAAGATTCAATGCAAATCGGCCACATTATGGCCTTCCTAGTAAAAAAGGGTCGAAAACGAGTAATGTCCCAAATTAACGAGGAGATTTTCTTAACCTCCATTTTGGCTTAATTTTTAGAGAATGCAAAAATATCCCATGAAAGTCGTAGTTATGTTGTTTACCTATCCAACGAATTGTCACATGCTAAGATTCAATAAAAATCGGCCACTTTATGGCCTTCCTAGTAAAAATGGGTCGAAAACGAGTAATGTCCTAAATTAACGAGGAGATTTTCTTAACCTCCATTCTGGCCGAATTTTTAGAGAGTCAAAAATATCCCATGGAAGTTGTAGTTATGTTGTTTACCTATCCAACGAATTGTCACACGCTAAGATTCAATGCAAATCGGCCACATTATGGCCTTCCTAGTAAAAAAGGGTCGAAAACGAGTAATGTCCCAAATTAACGAGGAGATTTTCTTAACCTCCATTTTGGCTTAATTTTTAGAGAATGCAAAAATATCCCATGAAAGTCGTAGTTATGTCGTTTACCTATCCAACGAATTGTCACATGCTAAGATTCAATAAAAATCGGCCACTTTATGGCCTTCCTAGTAAAAATGGGTCGAAAACGAGTAATGTCCTAAATTAACGAGGAGATTTTCTTAACCTCCATTCTGGCCGAATTTTTAGAGAGTCAAAAATATCCCATGGAAGTTGTAGTTATGTTGTTTACCTATCCAACGAATTGTCACATGCTAAGATTCAATACAAATCGGCCACTTTATGGCCTTCCTAGTAAAAAAGGGTCGAAAACGAGTAATGTCCTAAACTAACGAGGAGATTTTCTTAACCTCCATTTTGGCCGAATTTTTAGAGAAAATATACCATGGAAGTCGTAGTTATGTTGTTTACCTATCCAACGAATTGTCACACGCTAAGATTCAATGCAAATCGGCCACATTATGGCCTTCCTAGTAAAAAAGGGTCGAAAACGAGTAATGTCCCAAATTAACGAGGAGATTTTCTTAACCTCCATTTTGGCCGAATTTTTAGAGAATGTAATAATATCCCGTGGAAGTCGTAGTTATGTTGTTTACCTATCCAACGAATTCTCACACGCTAAGATTCAATGCAAATCGGCCACATTATGGCCTTCCTAGTAAAAAAGGGTCGAAAACGAGTAATGTCCCAAATTAACGAGGCGATTTTCTTAACCTCCATTTTGGCTTAATTTTTAGAGAATGCAAAAATATCCCATGGAAGTCGTAGTTATGTTGTTTACCTATCCAACGAATTGTCACATGCTAAGATTCAATACAAATCGGCCACTTTATGGCCTTCCTAGTAAAAAAGGGTCGAAAACGAGTAATGTCCTAAACTAACGAGGAGATTTTCTTAACCTCCATTTTGGCCGAATTTTTAGAGAAAATATACCATGGAAGTCGTAGTTATGTTGTTTACCTATCCAACGAATTGTCACATGCTAAGATTCAATACAACTCGGCCACTTTATGGCCTTCCTAGTAAAAATGGGTCGAAAACGAGCAATGTCCTAAATTAACGAGGAGTTTTTCTTAACCTCCATTTTGGCCGTATTTTTAGAGAATGTAAAAATATCCCATGGAAGTCGTAGTTATGTTGTTTACCTATCCAACGAATTGTCACACGCTAAGATTCAATGCAAATCGGCCACATTATGGCCTTCCTAGTAAAAAAGGGTCGAAAACGAGTAATGTCCCAAATTAACGAGGAGATTTTCTTAACCTCCATTTTGGCTTAATTTTTAGAGAATGCAAAAATATCCCATGAAAGTCGTAGTTATGTTGTTTACCTATCCAACGAATTGTCACATGCTAAGATTCAATAAAAATCGGCCACTTTATGGCCTTCCTAGTAAAAATGGGTCGAAAACGAGTAATGTCCTAAATTAACGAGGAGATTTTCTTAACCTCCATTCTGGCCGAATTTTTAGAGAGTCAAAAATATCCCATGGAAGTTGTAGTTATGTTGTTTACCTATCCAACGAATTGTCACACGCTAAGATTCAATGCAAATCGGCCACATTATGGCCTTCCTAGTAAAAAAGGGTCGAAAACGAGTAATGTCCCAAATTAACGAGGAGATTTTCTTAACCTCCATTTTGGCTTAATTTTTAGAGAATGCAAAAATATCCCATGAAAGTCGTAGTTATGTTGTTTACCTATCCAACGAATTGTCACATGCTAAGATTCAATAAAAATCGGCCACTTTATGGCCTTCCTAGTAAAAATGGGTCGAAAACGAGTAATGTCCTAAATTAACGAGGAGATTTTCTTAACCTCCATTCTGGCCGAATTTTTAGAGAGTCAAAAATATCCCATGGAAGTTGTAGTTATGTTGTTTACCTATCCAACGAATTGTCACATGCTAAGATTCAATGCAAATCGGCCACATTATGGCCTTCCTAGTAAAAAAGGGTCGAAAACGAGTAATGTCCCAAATTAACGAGGAGATTTTCTTAACCTCCATTTTGGCTTAATTTTTAGAGAATGCAAAAATATCCCATGGAAGTCGTAGTTATGTTGTTTACCTATCCAACGAATTGTCACATGCTAAGATTCAATAAAAATCGGCCACTTTATGGCCTTCCTAGTAAAAATGGGTCGAAAACGAGTAATGTCCTAAATTAACGAGGAGATTTTCTTAACCTCCATTCTGGCCGAATTTTTAGAGAGTCAAAAATATCCCATGGAAGTTGTAGTTATGTTGTTTACCTATCCAACGAATTGTCACATGCTAAGATTCAATACAAATCGGCCACTTTATGGCCTTCCTAGTAAAAAAGGGTCGAAAACGAGTAATGTCCTAAACTAACGAGGAGATTTTCTTAACCTCCATTTTGGCCGAATTTTTAGAGAAAATATACCATGGAAGTCGTAGTTATGTAGTTTACCTATCCAACGAATTGTCACACGCTAAGAATCAATGCAAATCGGCCACATTATGGCCTTCCTAGTAAAAAAGGGTCGAAAACGAGTAATGTCCCAAATTAACGAGGAGATTTTCTTAACCTCCATTTTGGCCGAATTTTTAGAGAATGTAAAAATATCCCGTGGAAGTCGTAGTTATGTTGTTTACCTATCCAACGAATTCTCACACGCTAAGATTCAATGCAAATCGGCCACATTATGGCCTTCCTAGTAAAAAAGGGTCGAAAACGAGTAATGTCCCAAATTAACGAGGCGATTTTCTTAACCTCCATTTTGGCTTAATTTTTAGAGAATGCAAAAATATCCCATGGAAGTCGTAGTTATGTTGTTTACCTATCCAACGAATTGTCACATGCTAAGATTCAATACAAATCGGCCACTTTATGGCCTTCCTAGTAAAAAAGGGTCGAAAACGAGTAATGTCCTAAACTAACGAGGAGATTTTCTTAACCTCCATTTTGGCCGAATTTTTAGAGAAAATATACCATGGAAGTCGTAGTTATGTTGTTTACCTATCCAACGAATTGTCACATGCTAAGATTCAATACAACTCGGCCACTTTATGGCCTTCCTAGTAAAAATGGGTCGAAAACGAGCAATGTCCTAAATTAACGAGGAGTTTTTCTTAACCTCCATTTTGGCCGTATTTTTAGAGAATGTAAAAATATCCCATGGAAGTCGTAGTTATGTTGTTTACCTATCCAACGAATTGTCACACGCTAAGATTCAATGCAAATCGGCCACATTATGGCCTTCCTAGTAAAAAAGGGTCGAAAACGAGTAATGTCCCAAATTAACGAGGAGATTTTCTTAACCTCCATTTTGGCTTAATTTTTAGAGAATGCAAAAATATCCCATGAAAGTCGTAGTTATGTTGTTTACCTATCCAACGAATTGTCACATGCTAAGATTCAATAAAAATCGGCCACTTTATGGCCTTCCTAGTAAAAATGGGTCGAAAACGAGTAATGTCCTAAATTAACGAGGAGATTTTCTTAACCTCCATTCTGGCCGAATTTTTAGAGAGTCAAAAATATCCCATGGAAGTTGTAGTTATGTTGTTTACCTATCCAACGAATTGTCACACGCTAAGATTCAATGCAAATCGGCCACATTATGGCCTTCCTAGTAAAAAAGGGTCGAAAACGAGTAATGTCCCAAATTAACGAGGAGATTTTCTTAACCTCCATTTTGGCTTAATTTTTAGAGAATGCAAAAATATCCCATGAAAGTCGTAGTTATGTTGTTTACCTATCCAACGAATTGTCACATGCTAAGATTCAATAAAAATCGGCCACTTTATGGCCTTCCTAGTAAAAATGGGTCGAAAACGAGTAATGTCCTAAATTAACGAGGAGATTTTCTTAACCTCCATTCTGGCCGAATTTTTAGAGAGTCTAAAATATCCCATGGAAGTTGTAGTTATGTTGTTTACCTATCCAACGAATTGTCACATGCTAAGATTCAATGCAAATCGGCCACATTATGGCCTTCCTAGTAAAAAAGGGTCGAAAACGAGTAATGTCCCAAATTAACGAGGAGATTTTCTTAACCTCCATTTTGGCTTAATTTTTAGAGAATGCAAAAATATCCCATGGAAGTCGTAGTTATGTTGTTTACCTATCCAACGAATTGTCACATGCTAAGATTCAATAAAAATCGGCCACTTTATGGCCTTCCTAGTAAAAATGGGTCGAAAACGAGTAATGTCCTAAATTAACGAGGAGATTTTCTTAACCTCCATTCTGGCCGAATTTTTAGAGAGTCAAAAATATCCCAAGGAAGTTGTAGTTATGTTGTTTACCTATCCAACGAATTGTCACATGCTAAGATTCAATACAAATCGGCCACTTTATGGCCTTCCTAGTAAAAAAGGGTCGAAAACAAGTAATGTCCTAAACTAACGAGGAGATTTTCTTAACCTCCATTTTGGCCGAATTTTTAGAGAAAATATACCATGGAAGTCGTAGTTATGTAGTTTACCTATCCAACGAATTGTCACACGCTAAGAATCAATGCAAATCGGCCACATTATGGCCTTCCTAGTAAAAAAGGGTCGAAAACGAGTAATGTCCCAAATTAACGAGGAGATTTTCTTAACCTCCATTTTGGCCGAATTTTTAGAGAATGTAAAAATATCCCGTGGAAGTCGTAGTTATGTTGTTTACCTATCCAACGAATTCTCACACGCTAAGATTCAATGCAAATCGGCCACATTATGGCCTTCCTAGTAAAAAAGGGTCGAAAACGAGTAATGTCCCAAATTAACGAGGCGATTTTCTTAACCTCCATTTTGGCTTAATTTTTAGAGAATGCAAAAATATCCCATGGAAGTCGTAGTTATGTTGTTTACCTATCCAACGAATTATCACATGCTAAGATTCAATACAAATCGGCCACTTTATGGCCTTCCTAGTAAAAAAGGGTCGAAAACGAGTAATGTCCTAAACTAACGAGGAGATTTTCTTAACCTCCATTTTGGCCGAATTTTTAGAGAAAATATACCATGGAAGTCATAGTTATGTTGTTTACCTATCCAACGAATTGTCACATGCTAAGATTCAATACAACTCGGCCACTTTATGGCCTTCCTAGTAAAAATGGGTCGAAAACGAGCAATGTCCTAAATTAACGAGGAGTTTTTCTTAACCTCCATTTTGGCCGTATTTTTAGAGAATGTAAAAATATCCCATGGAAGTCGTAGTTATGTTGTTTACCTATCCAACGAATTGTCACACGCTAAGATTCAATGCAAATCGGCCACATTATGGCCTTCCAAGTAAAAAAGGGTCGAAAACGAGTAATGTCCCAAATTAACGAGGAGATTTTCTTAACCTCCATTTTGGATTAATTTTTAGAGAATGCAAAAATATCCCATGAAAGTCGTAGTTATGTTGTTTACCTATCCAACGAATTGTCACATGCTAAGATTAAATAATAATCGGCCACTTTATGGCCTTCCTAGTAAAAATGGGTCGAAAACGAGTAATGTCCTAAATTAACGAGGAGATTTTCTTAACCTCCATTCTGGCCGAATTTTTAGAGAGTCAAAAATATCCCATGGAAGTTGTAGTTATGTTGTTTAATTATCCAACGAATTGTCACATGTTAAGATTCAATGCAAATCGGCCACATTATGGCCTTCCTAGTAAAAAAGGGTCGAAAACGAGTAATGTCCTAAATTAATGAGGAGATTTTCTTAACCTCCATTTTGGCTGAATTTTTACAGAATGCAAAAATATCCCATGGGAGTCTTAGTTATGTTGTTTACCTATCCAACGAATTGTCACATGCTAAGATTCAATACAAATCGGCCACTTTTTGGCCTTCCTAGTAAAAATGGGTCGAAAACGAGCTATGTCCTAAATTAACGAGGAGATTTTCTTAACCTCCATTTCGGCCGAATTTTTAGAGAATGCAAAAATATCCCATGGAAGTCGTAGTTACGTTGTTTACCAATCCAACGAATTGTCACACGCTAAGATTCAATGCAAATCGGCCACATTATGGCCTTCCTAGTAAAAAAGGGTCGAAAACGAGTAATGTCCCAAATTAACGAGGAGATTTTCTTAACCTCCATTTTGGCTGAATTTTTAGAGAATGTAAAAATATCCCGTGGAAGTCGTAGTTATGTTGTTTACCTATCCAACGAATTCTCACACGTTAAGATTCAATGCAAATCGGCCACATTATGGCCTTCCTAGTAAAAAAGGGTCGAAAACGAGTAATGTCCCAAATTAACGAGGAGATTTTCTTAACCTCCATTTTGGCCGAATTTTTAGAGAATGTAAAAATATCCCGTGGAAGTCGTAGTTATGTTGTTTACCTATCCAACGAATTCTCACACGCTAAGATTCAATGCAAATCGGCCACATTATGGCCTTCCTAGTAAAAAAGGGTCGAAAACGAGTAATGTCCCAAATTAACGAGGCGATTTTCTTAACCTCCATTTTGGCTTAATTTTTAGAGAATGCAAAAATATCCCATGGAAGTCGTAGTTATGTTGTTTACCTATCCAACGAATTGTCACACGCTAAGATTCAATGCAAATCGGCCACATTATGGCCTTCCTAGTAAAAAAGGGTCGAAAACGAGTAATGTCCCAAATTAACGAGGAGATTTTCTTAACCTCCATTTTGGCTTAATTTTTAGAGAATGCAAAAATATCCCATGAAAGTCGTAGTTATGTTGTTTACCTATCCAACGAATTGTCACATGCTAAGATTCAATACAACTCGGCCACTTTATGGCCTTCCTAGTAAAAATGGGTCGAAAACGAGCAATGTCCTAAATTAACGAGGAGTTTTTCTTAACCTCCATTTTGGCCGTATTTTTAGAGAATGTAAAAATATCCCATGGAAGTCGTAGTTATGTTGTTTACCTATCCAACGAATTGTCACATGCTAAGATTCAATAAAAATCGGCCACTTTATGGCCTTCCTAGTAAAAATGGGTCGAAAACGAGTAATGTCCTAAATTAACGAGGAGATTTTCTTAACCTCCATTCTGGCCGAATTTTTAGAGAGTCAAAAATATCCCATGGAAGTTGTAGTTATGTTGTTTACCTATCCAACGAATTGTCACATGCTAAGATTCAATGCAAATCGGCCACATTATGGCCTTCCTAGTAAAAAAGGGTCGAAAACGAGTAATGTCCCAAATTAACGAGGAGATTTTCTTAACCTCCATTTTGGCTTAATTTTTAGAGAATGCAAAAATATCCCATGGAAGTCGTAGTTATGATGTTTACCTATCCAACGAATTGTCACATGCTAAGATTCAATAAAAATCGGCCACTTTATGGCCTTCCTAGTAAAAATGGGTCGAAAACGAGTAATGTCCTAAATTAACGAGGAGATTTTCTTAACCTCCATTCTGGCCGAATTTTTAGAGAGTCAAAAATATCCCATGGAAGTTGTAGTTATGTTGTTTACCTATCCAACGAATTGTCACATGCTAAGATTCAATACAAATCGGCCACTTTATGGCCTTCCTAGTAAAAAAGGGTCGAAAACGAGTAATGTCCTAAACTAACGAGGAGATTTTCTTAACCTCCATTTTGGCCGAATTTTTAGAGAAAATATACCATGGAAGTCGTAGTTATGTTGTTTACCTATCCAACGAATTGTCACACGCTAAGATTCAATGCAAATCGGCCACATTATGGCCTTCCTAGTAAAAAAGGGTCGAAAACGAGTAATGTCCCAAATTAACGAGGAGATTTTCTTAACCTCCATTTTGGCCGAATTTTTAGAGAATGTAAAAATATCCCGTGGAAGTCGTAGTTATGTTGTTTACCTATCCAACGAATTCTCACACGCTAAGATTCAATGCAAATCGGCCACATTATGGCCTTCCTAGTAAAAAAGGGTCGAAAACGAGTAATGTCCCAAATTAACGAGGCGATTTTCTTAACCTCCATTTTGGCTTAATTTTTAGAGAATGCAAAAATATCCCATGGAAGTCGTAGTTATGTTGTTTACCTATCCAACGAATTGTCACATGCTAAGATTCAATACAAATCGGCCACTTTATGGCCTTCCTAGTAAAAAAGGGTCGAAAACGAGTAATGTCCTAAACTAACGAGGAGATTTTCTTAACCTCCATTTTGGCCGAATTTTTAGAGAAAATATACCATGGAAGTCGTAGTTATGTTGTTTACCTATCCAACGAATTGTCACATGCTAAGATTCAATACAACTCGGCCACTTTATGGCCTTCCTAGTAAAAATGGGTCGAAAACGAGCAATGTCCTAAATTAACGAGGAGTTTTTCCTAACCTCCATTTTGGCCGTATTTTTAGAGAATATAAAAATATCCCATGGAAGTCGTAGTTATGTTGTTTACCTATCCAACGAATTGTCACACGCTAAGATTCAATGCAAATCGGCCACATTATGGCCTTCCTAGTAAAAAAGCGTCGAAAACGAGTAATGTCCCAAATTAACGAGGAGATTTTCTTAACCTCCATTTTGGCTTAATTTT
Source organism: Medicago sativa (assembly GCF_051527215.1). Classification (NCBI taxonomy): domain Eukaryota; kingdom Viridiplantae; phylum Streptophyta; class Magnoliopsida; order Fabales; family Fabaceae; genus Medicago; species Medicago sativa. The sequence continues at coordinate 98,051,879 of NC_140754.1, read as the reverse complement.
TAGAGAATGCAAAAATATCCCATGAAAGTCGTAGTTATGTTGTTTACCTATCCAACGAATTGTCACATGCTAAGATTCAATAATAATCGGCCACTTTATGGCCTTCCTAGTAAAAATGGGTCGAAAACGAGTAATGTCCTAAATTAACGAGGAGATTTTCTTAACCTCCATTCTGGCCGAATTTTTAGAGAGTCAAAAATATCCCATGGAAGTTGTAGTTATGTTGTTTACCTATCCAACGAATTGTCACATGCTAAGATTCAATGCAAATCGGCCACATTATGGCCTTCCTAGTAAAAAAGGGTCGAAAACGAGTAATGTCCCAAATTAACGAGGCGATTTTCTTAACCTCCATTTTGGCTTAATTTTTAGAGAATGCAAAAATATCCCATGGAAGTCGTAGTTATGTTGTTTACCTATCCAACGAATTGTCACATGCTAAGATTCAATACAAATCGGCCACTTTATGGCCTTCCTAGTAAAAAAGGGTCGAAAACGAGTAATGTCCTAAACTAACGAGGAGATTTTCTTAACCTCCATTTTGGCCGAATTTTTAGAGAAAATATACCATGGAAGTTGTAGTTATGTTGTTTACCTATCCAACGAATTGTCACATGCTAAGATTCAATACAACTCGGCCACTTTATGGCCTTCCTAGTAAAAATGGGTCGAAAACGAGCAATGTCCTAAATTAACGAGGAGTTTTTCTTAACCTCCATTTTGGCCGTATTTTTAGAGAATGTAAAAATATCCCATGGAAGTCGTAGTTATGTTGTTTACCTATCCAACGAATTGTCACACGCTAAGATTCAATGCAAATCGGCCACATTATGGCCTTCCTAGTAAAAAAGCGTCGAAAACGAGTAATGTCCCAAATTAACGAGGAGATTTTCTTAACCTCCATTTTGGCTTAATTTTTAGAGAATGCAAAAATATCCCATGAAAGTCGTAGTTATGTTGTTTACCTATCCAACGAATTGTCACATGCTAAGATTCAATAATAATCGGCCACTTTATGGCCTTCCTAGTAAAAATGGGTCGAAAACGAGTAATGTCCTAAATTAACGAGGAGATTTTCTTAACCTCCATTCTGGCCGAATTTTTAGAGAGTCAAAAATATCCCATGGAAGTTGTAGTTATGTTGTTTACCTATCCAACGAATTGTCACATGCTAAGATTCAATGCAAATCGGCCACATTATGGCCTTCCTAGTAAAAAAGGGTCGAAAACGAGTAATGTCCTAAATTAATGAGGAGATTTTCTTAACCTCCATTTTGGCTGAATTTTTACAGAATGCAAAAATATCCCATGGGAGTCGTAGTTATGTTGTTTACCTATCCAACGAATTGTCACATGCTAAGATTCAATACAAATCGGCCACTTTTTGGCCTTCCTAGTAAAAATGGGTCGAAAACGAGCTATGTCCTAAATTAACGAGGAGATTTTCTTAACCTCCATTTCGGCCGAATTTTTAGAGAATGCAAAAATATCCCATGGAAGTCGTAGTTATGTTGTTTACCAATCCAACGAATTGTCACACGCTAAGATTCAATTCAAATCGGCCACATTATGGCCTTCCTAGTAAAAAAGGGTCGAAAACGAGTAATGTCCCAAATTAACGAGGAGATTTTCTTAACCTCCATTTTGGCTGAATTTTTAGAGAACGTAAAAATATCCCATGGAAGTCGTAGTTATGTTGTTTACCTATCCAACGAATTGTCACACGCTAAGATTCAATGCAAATCGGCCACATTATGGCCTTCCTAGTAAAAAAGGGTCGAAACCGAGTAATGTCCCAAATTAACGAGGAGATTTTCTTAACCTCCATTTTGGCTTAATTTTTAGAGAATGCAAAAATATCCCATGGAAGTCATAGTTATGTTGTTTACCTATCCAACGAATTGTCACATGCTAAGATTCAATAAAAATCGGCCACTTTATGGCCTTCCTAGTAAAACTGGGTCGAAAACGAGGAATGTCCTAAATTAATGAGGAGATTTTCTTAACCTCCATTCTGGCCGAATTTTTAGAGAGTCAAAAATATCCCATGGAAGTTGTAGTTATGTTGTTTACCTATCCAACGAATTGTCACATGCTAAGATTCAATGCAAATCGGCCACATTATGGCCTTCCTAGTAAAAAAGGGTCGAAAACGAGTAATGTCCAAAATTAACGAGGAGATTTTCTTAACCTCCATTTTGGCTGAATTTTTACAGAATGCAAAAATATCACATGGGAGTCGTAGTTATGTTGTTTACCTATCCAACGAATTGTCACATGCTAAGATTCAATACAAATCGGCCACTTTTTGGCCTTCCTAGTAAATATGGGTCGAAAACGAGCTATGTCCTAAATTAACGAGGAGATTTTCTTAACCTCCATTTCGGCCGAATTTTTAGAGAATGCAAGAATATCCCATGGAAGTCGTAGTTATGTTGTTTACCAATCCAACGAATTGTCACACGCTAAGATTCAATGCAAATCGGCCACATTATGGCCTTCCTTGTAAAAAAGGGTCGAAAACGAGTAATGTCCCAAATTAACGAGGAGATTTTCTTAACCTCCATTTTGGCTGAATTTTTAGAGAATGTAAAAATATCCCATGGAAGTCGTAGTTATGTTGTTTACCTATCCAACAAATTGTCACATGCTAAGATTCAATACAAATCGGCCACTTTATGGCCTTCCTAGTAAAAAAGGGTCGAAAACGAGTAATGTCCCAAATTAACGAGGCGATTTTCTTAACCTTCATTTTGGCTTAATTTTTAGAGAATGCAAAAATATACCATGGAAGTTGTAGTTATGTTGTTTACCTATCCAACGAATTGTCACATGCTAAGATTCAATACAAATCGGCCACTTTATGGCCTTCCTAGTAAAAAAGGGTCGAAAACGAGTAATGTCCTAAATTAACGAGGAGATTTTCTTAACCTCCATTTTGGCCGAATTTTTAGAGAATGCAAAAATATACCATGGAAGTCGTAGTTATGTTGTTTACCTATCCAACGAATTGTCACATGCTAAGATTCAATACAAATCGGCCACTTTATGGCCTTCCTAGTAAAAAAGGGTCCAAAACGAGTAATGTCCTAAACTAACGAGGAGATTTTCTTAACCTCCATTTTGGCCGAATTTTTAGAGAAAATATACCATGGAAGTCGTAGTTATGTTGTTTACCTATCCAACGAATTGTCACATGCTAAGATTCAATACAACTCGGCCACTTTATGGCCTTCCTAGTAAAAATGGGTCGAAAACGAGCAATGTCCTAAATTAACGAGGAGTTTTTCTTAACCTCCATTTTGGCCGTATTTTTAGAGAATGTAAAAATATCCCATGGAAGTCGTAGTTATGTTGTTTACCTATCCAACGAATTGTCACACGCTAAGATTCAATGCAAATCGGCCACATTATGGCCTTCCTAGTAAAAAAGGGTCGAAAACGAGTAATGTCCCAAATTAACGAGGAGATTTTCTTAACCTCCATTTTGGCTTAATTTTTAGAGAATGCAAAAATATCCCATGGAAGTCGTAGTTATGTTGTTTACCTATCCAACGAATTGTCACATGCTAAGATTCAATAAAAATCGGCCACTTTATGGCCTTCCTAGTAAAAATAGGTCGAAAACGAGTAATGTCCTAAATTAACGAGGAGATTTTCTTAACCTCCATTCTGGCCGAATTTTTAGAGAGTCAAAAATATCCCATGGAAGTTGTAGTTATGTTGTTTACCTATCCAACGAATTGTCACATGCTAAGATTCAATGCAAATCGGCCACATTATGGCCTTCCTAGTAAAAAAGGGTCGAAAACGAGTAATGTCCTAAATTAACGAGGAGATTTTCTTAACCTCCATTTTGGCTGAATTTTTACAGAATGCAAAAATATCCCATGGGAGTCGTAGTTATGTAGTTTACCTATCCAACGAATTGTCACATGCTAAGATTCAATACAAATCGGCCACTTTTTGGCCTTCCTAGTAAAAATGGGTCGAAAACGAGCTATGTCCTAAATTAACGAGGAGATTTTCTTAACCTCCATTTCGGCCGAATTTTTAGAGAATGCAAAAATATCCCATGGAAGTCGTAGTTATGTTGTTTACCAATCCAACGAATTGTTACACGCTAAGATTCAATGCAAATCGGCCACATTATGGCCTTCCTACTAAAAAAGGGTCCAAAACGAGTAATGTCCCAAATTAACGAGGAGATTTTCTTAACCTCCATTTTGGCTGAATTTTTAGAGAATGTAAAAATATCCCATGGAAGTCGTAGTTATGTTGTTTACCTATCCAACGAATTGTCACACGCTAAGATTCAATGCAAATGGGCCACATTATGGCTTTCCTAGTAAAAAAGGGTCGAAAACGAGTAATGTCCCAAATTAACGAGGAGATTTTCTTAACCTCCATTTTGGCTTAATTTTTAGAGAATGCAAAAATATCCCATGGAAGTCATAGTTATGTTGTTTACCTATCCAACGAATTGTCACATGCTAAGATTCAATAAAAATCGGCCACTTTATGGCCTTCCTAGTAAAAATGGGTCGAAAACGACTAATGTCCTAAATTAACGAGGAGATATTCTTAACCTCCATTCTGGCCGAATTTTTAGAGAGTCAAAAATATCCCACGGAAGTTGTAGTTATGTTGTTTACCTATCCAACGAATTGTCACATGCTAAGATTCAATACAAATCGGCCACTTTTTGGCCTTCCTAGTAAAAATGGGTCGAAAATGAGCTATGTCCTAAATTAACGAGGAGATTTTCTTAACCTCCATTTCGGCCGAATTTTTAGAGAATGCAAAAATATCCCATGGAAGTCGTAGTTATGTTGTTTACCAATCCAACGAATTGTCACACGCTAAGATTCAATGCAAATCGGCCACATTATGGCCTTCCTAGTAAAAAAGGGTCGAAAACGAGTAATGTCCCAAATTAACGAGGAGATTTTCTTAACCTCCATTTTGGCTGAATTTTTAGAGAATGTAAAAATATCCCATGGAAGTCGTAGTTATGTTGTTTACCTATCCAACAAATTCTCACACGCTAAGATTCAATGCAAATCGGCCACATTATGGCCTTCCTAGTAAAAAAGGGTCGAAAACGAGTAATGTCCCAAATTAACGAGGCGATTTTCTTAACCTTCATTTTGGCTTAATTTTTAGAGAATGCAAAAATATACCATGGAAGTTGTAGTTATGTTGTTTACCTATCCAACGAATTGTCACATGCTAAGATTCAATACAAATCGGCCACTTTATGGCCTTCCTAGTAAAAAAGGGTCGAAAACGAGTAATGTCCTAAATTAACGAGGAGATTTTCTTAACCTCCATTTTGGCCGAATTTTTAGAGAATGCAAAAATATACCATGGAAGTCGTAGTTATGTTGTTTACCTATCCAACGAATTGTCACATGCTAACATTCAATACAAATCGGCCACTTTATGGCCTTCCTAGTAAAAAAGGGTCCAAAACGAGTAATGTCCTAAACTAACGAGGAGATTTTCTTAACCTCCATTTTGGCCGAATTTTTAGAGAAAATATACCATGGAAGTCGTAGTTATGTTGTTTACCTATCCAACGAATTGTCACATGCTAAGATTCAATACAACTCGGCCACTTTATGGCCTTCCTAGTAAAAATGGGTCGAAAACGAGCAATGTCCTAAATTAACGAGGAGTTTTTCTTAACCTCCATTTTGGCCGTATTTTTAGAGAATGTAAAAATATCCCATGGAAGTCGTAGTTATGTTGTTTACCTATCCAACGAATTGTCACACGCTAAGATTCAATGCAAATCGGCCACATTATGGCCTTCCTAGTAAAAAAGGGTCGAAAACGAGTAATGTCCCAAATTAACGAGGAGATTTTCTTAACCTCCATTTTGGCTTAATTTTTAGAGAATGCAAAAATATCCCATGGAAGTCGTAGTTATGTTGTTTACCTATCCAACGAATTGTCACATGCTAAGATTCAATAAAAATCGGCCACTTTATGGCCTTCCTAGTAAAAATGGGTCGAAAACGAGTAATGTCCTAAATTAACGAGGAGATTTTCTTAACCTCCATTCTGGCCGAATTTTTAGAGAGTCAAAAATATCCCATGGAAGTTGTAGTTATGTTGTTTACCTATCCAACGAATTGTCACATGCTAAGATTCAATGCAAATCGGCCACATTATGGCCTTCCTAGTAAAAAAGGGTCGAAAACGAGTAATGTCCTAAATTAACGAGGAGATTTTCTTAACCTCCATTATGGCTGAATTTTTACAGAATGCAAAAATACCCCATGGGAGTCGTAGTTATGTTGTTTACCTATCCAACGAATTGTCACATGCTAAGATTCAATACAAATCGGCCACTTTTTGGCCTTCCTAGTAAAAATGGGTCGAAAACGAGCTATGTCCTAAATTAACGAGGAGATTTTCTTAACCTCCATTTCGGCCGAATTTTTAGAGAATGCAAAAATATCCCATATGGAAGTCGTAGTTATGTTGTTTACCAATCCAACGAATTGTCACACGCTAAGATTCAATGCAAATCGGCCACATTATGGCCTTCCTAGTAAAAAAGGGTCGAAAACGAGTAATGTCCCAAATTAACGAGGAGATTTTCTTAACCTCCATTTTGGCTGAATTTTTAGAGAATGTAAAAATATCCCATGGAAGTCGTAGTTATGTTGTTTACCTATCCAACGAATTGTCACATGCTAAGATTCAATAAAAATCGGCCACTTTATGGCCTTCCTAGTAAAAATGGGTCGAAAACGAGTAATGTCCTAAATTAACGAGGAGATTTTCTTAACCTCCATTCTGGCTGAATTTTTAGAGAGTCAAAAATATCCCATGGAAGTTGTAGTTATGTTGTTTACCTATCCAACGAATTGTCACATGCTAAGATTCAATGCAAATCGGCCACATTATGGCCTTCCTAGTAAAAAAGGGTCGAAAACGAGTAATGTCCTAAATTAACGAGGAGATTTTCTTAACCTCCATTTTGGCTGAATTTTTACAAAATGCAAAAATATCCCATGGGAGTCGTAGTTATGTTGTTTACCTATCCAACGAATTGTCACATGCTAAGATTCAATACAAATCGGCCACTTTATGGCCTTCCTAGTAAAAAAGGGTCGAAAACGAGTAATGTCCTAAATTAACGAGCAGATTTTCTTAACCTCCATTTTGGCCGAATTTTTAGAGAATGCAAAAATATACCATGAAAGTCGTAGTTATGTTGTTTACCTATCCAACGAATTGTCACATGCTAACATTCAATACAAATCGGCCACTTTATGGCCTTCCTAGTAAAAAAGGGTCCAAAACGAGTAATGTCCTAAACTAACGAGGAGATTTTCTTAACCTCCATTTTGGCCGAATTTTTAGAGAAAATATACCATGGAAGTCGTAGTTATGTTGTTTACCTATCCAACGAATTGTCACATGCTAAGATTCAATACAACTCGGCCACTTTATGGCCTTCCTAGTAAAAATGGGTCGAAAACGAGCAATGTCCTAAATTAACGAGGAGTTTTTCTTAACCTCCATTTTGGCCGTATTTTTAGAGAATGTAAAAATATCCCATGGAAGTCGTAGTTATGTTGTTTACCTATCCAACGAATTGTCACACGCTAAGATTCAATGCAAATCGGCCACATTATGGCCTTCCTAGTAAAAAAGGGTCGAAAACGAGTAATGTCCCAAATTAACGAGGAGATTTTCTTAACCTCCATTTTGGCTTAATTTTTAGAGAATGCAAAAATATCCCATGGAAGTCGTAGTTATGTTGTTTACCTATCCAACGAATTGTCACATGCTAAGATTCAATAAAAATCGGCCACTTTATGGCCTTCCTAGTAAAAATGGGTCGAAAACGAGTAATGTCCTAAATTAACGAGGAGATTTTCTTAACCTCCATTCTGGCCGAATTTTTAGAGAGTCAAAAATATCCCATGGAAGTTGTAGTTATGTTGTTTACCTATCCAACGAATTGTCACATGCTAAGATTCAATGCAAATCGGCCACATTATGGCCTTCCTAGTAAAAAAGGGTCGAAAACGAGTAATGTCCTAAATTAACGAGGAGATTTTCTTAACCTCCATTATGGCTGAATTTTTACAGAATGCAAAAATACCCCATGGGAGTCGTAGTTATGTTGTTTACCTATCCAACGAATTGTCACATGCTAAGATTCAATACAAATCGGCCACTTTTTGGCCTTCCTAGTAAAAATGGGTCGAAAACGAGCTATGTCCTAAATTAACGAGGAGATTTTCTTAACCTCCATTTCGGCCGAATTTTTAGAGAATGCAAAAATATCCCATATGGAAGTCGTAGTTATGTTGTTTACCAATCCAACGAATTGTCACACGCTAAGATTCAATGCAAATCGGCCACATTATGGCCTTCCTAGTAAAAAAGGGTCGAAAACGAGTAATGTCCCAAATTAACGAGGAGATTTTCTTAACCTCCATTTTGGCTGAATTTTTAGAGAATGTAAAAATATCCCATGGAAGTCGTAGTTATGTTGTTTACCTATCCAACGAATTGTCACATGCTAAGATTCAATAAAAATCGGCCACTTTATGGCCTTCCTAGTAAAAATGGGTCGAAAACGAGTAATGTCCTAAATTAACGAGGAGATTTTCTTAACCTCCATTCTGGCCGAATTTTTAGAGAGTCAAAAATATCCCATGGAAGTTGTAGTTATGTTGTTTACCTATCCAACGAATTGTCACATGCTAAGATTCAATGCAAATCGGCCACATTATGGCCTTCCTAGTAAAAAAGGGTCGAAAACGAGTAATGTCCTAAATTAACGAGGAGATTTTCTTAACCTCCATTATGGCTGAATTTTTACAGAATGCAAAAATACCCCATGGGAGTCGTAGTTATGTTGTTTACCTATCCAACGAATTGTCACATGCTAAGATTCAATACAAATCGGCCACTTTTTGGCCTTCCTAGTAAAAATGGGTCGAAAACGAGCTATGTCCTAAATTAACGAGGAGATTTTCTTAACCTCCATTTCGGCCGAATTTTTAGAGAATGCAAAAATATCCCATATGGAAGTCGTAGTTATGTTGTTTACCAATCCAACGAATTGTCACACGCTAAGATTCAATGCAAATCGGCCACATTATGGCCTTCCTAGTAAAAAAGGGTCGAAAACGAGTAATGTCCCAAATTAACGAGGAGATTTTCTTAACCTCCATTTTGGCTGAATTTTTAGAGAATGTAAAAATATCCCATGGAAGTCGTAGTTATGTTGTTTACCTATCCAACGAATTGTCACATGCTAAGATTCAATAAAAATCGGCCACTTTATGGCCTTCCTAGTAAAAATGGGTCGAAAACGAGTAATGTCCTAAATTAACGAGGAGATTTTCTTAACCTCCATTCTGGCTGAATTTTTAGAGAGTCAAAAATATCCCATGGAAGTTGTAGTTATGTTGTTTACCTATCCAACGAATTGTCACATGCTAAGATTCAATGCAAATCGGCCACATTATGGCCTTCCTAGTAAAAAAGGGTCGAAAACGAGTAATGTCCTAAATTAACGAGGAGATTTTCTTAACCTCCATTTTGGCTGAATTTTTACAAAATGCAAAAATATCCCATGGGAGTCGTAGTTATGTTGTTTACCTATCCAACGAATTGTCACATGCTAAGATTCAATACAAATCGGCCACTTTATGGCCTTCCTAGTAAAAAAGGGTCGAAAACGAGTAATGTCCTAAATTAACGAGCAGATTTTCTTAACCTCCATTTTGGCCGAATTTTTAGAGAATGCAAAAATATACCATGGAAGTCGTAGTTATGTTGTTTACCTATCCAACGAATTGTCACATGCTAACATTCAATACAAATCGGCCACTTTATGGCCTTCCTAGTAAAAAAGGGTCCAAAACGAGTAATGTCCTAAACTAACGAGGAGATTTTCTTAACCTCCATTTTGGCCGAATTTTTAGAGAAAATATACCATGGAAGTCGTAGTTATGTTGTTTACCTATCCAACGAATTGTCACATGCTAAGATTCAATACAACTCGGCCACTTTATGGCCTTCCTAGTAAAAATGGGTCGAAAACGAGCAATGTCCTAAATTAACGAGGAGTTTTTCTTAACCTCCATTTTGGCCGTATTTTTAGAGAATGTAAAAATATCCCATGGAAGTCGTAGTTATGTTGTTTACCTATCCAACGAATTGTCACACGCTAAGATTCAATGCAAATCGGCCACATTATGGCCTTCCTAGTAAAAAAGGGTCGAAAACGAGTAATGTCCCAAATTAACGAGGAGATTTTCTTAACCTCCATTTTGGCTTAATTTTTAGAGAATGCAAAAATATCCCATGGAAGTCGTAGTTATGTTGTTTACCTATCCAACGAATTGTCACATGCTAAGATTCAATAAAAATCGGCCACTTTATGGCCTTCCTAGTAAAAATGGGTCGAAAACGAGTAATGTCCTAAATTAACGAGGAGATTTTCTTAACCTCCATTCTGGCCGAATTTTTAGAGAGTCAAAAATATCCCATGGAAGTTGTAGTTATGTTGTTTACCTATCCAACGAATTGTCACATGCTAAGATTCAATGCAAATCGGCCACATTATGGCCTTCCTAGTAAAAAAGGGTCGAAAACGAGTAATGTCCTAAATTAACGAGGAGATTTTCTTAACCTCCATTATGGCTGAATTTTTACAGAATGCAAAAATACCCCATGGGAGTCGTAGTTATGTTGTTTACCTATCCAACGAATTGTCACATGCTAAGATTCAATACAAATCGGCCACTTTTTGGCCTTCCTAGTAAAAATGGGTCGAAAACGAGCTATGTCCTAAATTAACGAGGAGATTTTCTTAACCTCCATTTCGGCCGAATTTTTAGAGAATGCAAAAATATCCCATATGGAAGTCGTAGTTATGTTGTTTACCAATCCAACGAATTGTCACACGCTAAGATTCAATGCAAATCGGCCACATTATGGCCTTCCTAGTAAAAAAGGGTCGAAAACGAGTAATGTCCCAAATTAACGAGGAGATTTTCTTAACCTCCATTTTGGCTGAATTTTTAGAGAATGTAAAAATATCCCATGGAAGTCGTAGTTATGTTGTTTACCTATCCAACGAATTGTCACATGCTAAGATTCAATAAAAATCGGCCACTTTATGGCCTTCCTAGTAAAAATGGGTCGAAAACGAGTAATGTCCTAAATTAACGAGGAGATTTTCTTAACCTCCATTCTGGCTGAATTTTTAGAGAGTCAAAAATATCCCATGGAAGTTGTAGTTATGTTGTTTACCTATCCAACGAATTGTCACATGCTAAGATTCAATGCAAATCGGCCACATTATGGCCTTCCTAGTAAAAAAGGGTCGAAAACGAGTAATGTCCTAAATTAACGAGGAGATTTTCTTAACCTCCATTTTGGCTGAATTTTTACAAAATGCAAAAATATCCCATGGGAGTCGTAGTTATGTTGTTTACCTATCCAACGAATTGTCACATGCTAAGATTCAATACAAATCGGCCACTTTTTGGCCTTCCTAGTAAAAATTGGTCGAAAACGAGCTATGTCCTAAATTAACGAGGAGATTTTCTTAACCTCCATTTCGGCCGAATTTTTAGAGAATGCAAAAATATCCCATGGAAGTCGTAGTTATGTTGTTTACCTATCCAACGAATTGTCACATGCTAAGATTCAATACAAATCGGCCACTTTTTGGCCTTCCTAGTAAAAATTGGTCGAAAACGAGCTATGTCCTAAATTAACGAGGAGATTTTCTTAACCTCCATTTCGGCCGAATTTTTAGAGAATGTAAAAATATCCCATGGAAGTCGTAGTTATGTTGTTTACCTATCCAATGAATTCTCACACGCTAAGATTCAATGCAAATCGGCCACATTATGGCCTTACTAGTAAAAAAGGGTCGAAAACGAGTAATGTCCCAAATTAACGAGGCGATTTTCTTAACCTTCATTTTGGCTTAATTTTTAGAGAATGCAAAAATATACCATGGAAGTTGTAGTTATGTTGTTTACCTATCCAACGAATTGTCACATGCTAAGATTCAATACAAATCGGCCACTTTATGGCCTTCCTAGTAAAAAAGGGTCGAAAACGAGTAATGTCCAAAATTAACGAGGAGATTTTCTTAACCTCCATTTTGGCTGAATTTTTACAGAATGCAAAAATATCCCATGGGAGTCGTAGTTATGTTGTTTACCTATCCAACGAATTGTCACATGCTAAGATTCAATACAAATCGGCCACTTTTTGGCCTTCCTAGTAAAAATGGGTCGAAAACGAGCTATGTCCTAAATTAACGAGGAGATTTTCTTAACCTCCATTTCGGCCGAATTTTTAGAGAATGCAAAAATATCCCATGGAAGTCGTAGTTATGTTGTTTACCAATCCAACGAATTGTCACACGCTAAGATTCAATGCAAATCGGCCACATTATGGCCTTCCTAGTAAAAAAGGGTCGAAAACGAGTAATGTCCCAAATTAACGAGGAGATTTTCTTAACCTCCATTTTGGCTGAATTTTTAGAGAATGTAAAAATATCCCATGGAAGTCGTAGTTATGTTGTTTACCTATCCAACAAATTCTCACACGCTAAGATTCAATGCAAATCGGCCACATTATGGCCTTCCTAGTAAAAAAGGGTCGAAAACGAGTAATGTCCCAAATTAACGAGGCGATTTTCTTAACCTTCATTTTGGCTTAATTTTTAGAGAATGCAAAAATATACCATGGAAGTTGTAGTTATGTTGTTTACCTATCCAACGAATTGTCACATGCTAAGATTCAATACAAATCGGCCACTTTATGGCCTTCCTAGTAAAAAAGGGTCGAAAACGAGTAATGTCCTAAATTAACGAGCAGATTTTCTTAACCTCCATTTTGGCCGAATTTTTAGAGAATGCAAAAATATACCATGGAAGTCGTAGTTATGTTGTTTACCTATCCAACGAATTGTCACATGCTAACATTCAATACAAATCGGCCACTTTATGGCCTTCCTAGTAAAAAAGGGTCCAAAACGAGTAATGTCCTAAACTAACGAGGAGATTTTCTTAACCTCCATTTTGGCCGAATTTTTAGAGAAAATATACCATGGAAGTCGTAGTTATGTTGTTTACCTATCCAACGAATTGTCACACGCTAAGATTCAATGCAAATCGGCCACATTATGGCCTTCCTAGTAAAAAAGGGTCGAAAACGAGTAATGTCCCAAATTAACGAGGAGATTTTCTTAACCTCCATTTTGGTTTAATTTTTAGAGAATGCAAAAATATCCCATGGAAGTCGTAGTTATGTTGTTTACCTATCCAACGAATTGTCACATGCTAAGATTCAATAAAAATCGGCCACTTTATGGCCTTCCTAGTAAAAATGGGTCGAAAACGAGTAATGTCCTAAATTAACGAGGAGATTTTCTTAACCTCCATTCTGGCCGAATTTTTAGAGAGTCAAAAATATCCCATGGAAGTTGTAGTTATGTTGTTTACCTATCCAACGAATTGTCACATGCTAAGATTCAATGCAAATCGGCCACATTATGGCCTTCCTAGTAAAAAAGGGTCGAAAACGAGTAATGTCCTAAATTAACGAGGAGATTTTCTTAACCTCCATTATGGCTGAATTTTTACAGAATGCAAAAATACCCCATGGGAGTCGTAGTTATGTTGTTTACCTATCCAACGAATTGTCACATGCTAAGATTCAATACAAATCGGCCACTTTTTGGCCTTCCTAGTAAAAATGGGTCGAAAACGAGCTATGTCCTAAATTAACGAGGAGATTTTCTTAACCTCCATTTCGGCCGAATTTTTAGAGAATGCAAAAATATCTCATATGGAAGTCGTAGTTATGTTGTTTACCAATCCAACGAATTGTCACACGCTAAGATTCAATGCAAATCGGCCACATTATGGCCTTCCTAGTAAAAAAGGGTCGAAAACGAGTAATGTCCCAAATTAACGAGGAGATTTTCTTAACCTCCATTTTGGCTGAATTTTTAGAGAATGTAAAAATATCCCATGGAAGTCGTAGTTATGTTGTTTACCTATCCAACGAATTGTCACATGCTAAGATTCAATAAAATTCGGCCACTTTATGGCCTTCCTAGTAAAAATGGGTCGAAAACGAGTAATGTCCTAAATTAACGAGGAGATTTTCTTAACCTCCATTCTGGCTGAATTTTTAGAGAGTCAAAAATATCCCATGGAAGTTGTAGTTATGTTGTTTACCTATCCAACGAATTGTCACATGCTAAGATTCAATGCAAATCGGCCACATTATGGCCTTCCTAGTAAAAAAGGGTCGAAAACGAGTAATGTCCTAAATTAACGAGGAGATTTTCTTAACCTCCATTTTGGCTGAATTTTTACAGAATGCAAAAATATCCCATGGGAGTCGTAGTTATGTTGTTTACCTATCCAACGAATTGTCACATGCTAAGATTCAATACAAATCGGCCACTTTTTGGCCTTCCTAGTAAAAATGGGTCGAAAACGAGCTATGTCCTAAATTAACGAGGAGATTTTCTTAACCTCCATTTCGGCCGAATTTTTAGAGAATGCAAAAATATCCCATGGAAGTCGTAGTTATGTTGTTTACCAATCCAACGAATTGTCACACGCTAAGATTCAATGCAAATCGGCCACATTATGGCCTTCCTAGTAAAAAAGGGTCGAAAACGAGTAATGTCCCAAATTAACGAGGAGATTTTCTTAACATCCATTTTGGCTGAATTTTTAGAGAATGTAAAAATATCCCATGGAAGTCGTAGTTATGTTGTTTACCTATCCAATGAATTCTCACACGCTAAGATTCAATGCAAATCGGCCACATTATGGCCTTACTAGTAAAAAAGGGTCGAAAACGAGTAATGTCCCAAATTAACGAGGCGATTTTCTTAACCTTCATTTTGGCTTAATTTTTAGAGAATGCAAAAATATACCATGGAAGTTGTAGTTATGTTGTTTACCTATCCAACGAATTGTCACATGCTAAGATTCAATACAAATCGGCCACTTTATGGCCTTCCTAGTAAAAAAGGGTCGAAAACGAGTAATGTCCTAAATTAACGAGGAGATTTTCTTAACCTCCATTTTGGCCGAATTTTTAGAGAATGCAAAAATATACCATGGAAGTCGTAGTTATGTTGTTTACCTATCCAACAAATTCTCACACGCTAAGATTCAATGCAAATCGGCCACATTATGGCCTTCCTAGTAAAAAAGGGTCGAAAACGAGTAATGTCCCAAATTAACGAGGCGATTTTCTTAACCTTCATTTTGGCTTAATTTTTAGAGAATGCAAAAATATACCATGGAAGTTGTAGTTATGTTGTTTACCTATCCAACGAATTGTCACATGCTAAGATTCAATACAAATCGGCCACTTTATGGCCTTCCTAGTAAAAAAGGGTCGAAAACGAGTAATGTCCTAAATTAACGAGGAGATTTTCTTAACCTCCATTTTGGCCGAATTTTTAGAGAATGCAAAAATATACCATGGAAGTCGTAGTTATGCTGTTTACCTATCCAACGAATTGTCACATGCTAACATTCAATACAAATCGGCCACTTTATGGCCTTCCTAGTAAAAAAGGGTCCAAAACGAGTAATGTCCTAAACTAACGAGGAGATTTTCTTAACCTCCATTTTGGCCGAATTTTTAGAGAAAATATACCATGGAAGTCGTAGTTATGTTGTTTACCTATCCAACGAATTGTCACATGCTAAGATTCAATACAACTCGGCCACTTTATGGCCTTCCTAGTAAAAATGGGTCGAAAACGAGCAATGTCCTAAATTAACGAGGAGTTTTTCTTAACCTCCATTTTGGCCGTATTTTTAGAGAATGTAAAAATATCCCATGGAAGTCGTAGTTATGTTGTTTACCTATCCAACGAATTGTCACACGCTAAGATTCAATGCAAATCGGCCACATTATGGCCTTCCTAGTAAAAAAGGGTCGAAAACGAGTAATGTCCCAAATTAACGAGGAGATTTTCTTAACCTCCATTTTGGCTTAATTTTTAGAGAATGCAAAAATATCCCATGGAAGTCGTAGTTATGTTGTTTACCTATCCAACGAATTGTCACATGCTAAGATTCAATAAAAATCGGCCACTTTATGGCCTTCCTAGTAAAAATGGGTCGAAAACGAGTAATGTCCTAAATTAACGAGGAGATTTTCTTAACCTCCATTATGGCTGAATTTTTACAGAATGCAAAAATATCCCATGGGAGTCGTAGTTATGTTGTTTACCTATCCAACGAATTGTCACATGCTAAGATTCAATACAAATCGGCCACTTTTTGGCCTTCCTAGTAAAAATGGGTCGAAAACGAGCTATGTCCTAAATTAACGAGGAGATTTTCTTAACCTCCATTTCGGCCGAATTTTTAGAGAATGCAAAAATATCCCATATGGAAGTCGTAGTTATGTTGTTTACCAATCCAACGAATTGGTACACGCTAAGATTCAATGCAAATCGGCCACATTATGGCCTTCCTAGTAAAAAAGGGTCGAAAACGAGTAATGTCCCAAATTAACGAGGAGATTTTCTTAACCTCCATTTTGGCTGAATTTTTAGAGAATGTAAAAATATCCCATGGAAGTCGTAGTTATGTTGTTTACCTATCCAACGAATTGTCACATGCTAAGATTCAATAAAAATCGGCCACTTTATGGCCTTCCTAGTAAAAATGGGTCGAAAACGAGTAATGTCCTAAATTAACGAGGAGATTTTCTTAACCTCCATTCTGGCTGAATTTTTAGAGAGTCAAAAATATCCCATGGAAGTTGTAGTTATGTTGTTTACCTATCCAACGAATTGTCACATGCTAAGATTCAATGCAAATCGGCCACATTATGGCCTTCCTAGTAAAAAAGGGTCGAAAACGAGTAATGTCCTAAATTAACGAGGAGATTTTCTTAACCTCCATTTTGGCTGAATTTTTACAGAATGCAAAAATATCCCATGGGAGTCGTATTTATGTTGTTTACCTATCCAACCAATTGTCACATGCTAAGATTCAATACAAATCGGCCACTTTTTGGCCTTCCTAGTAAAAATGGGTCGAAAACGAGCTATGTCCTAAATTAACGAGGAGATTTTCTTAACCTCCATTTCGGCCGAATTTTAAGAGAATGCAAAAATATCCCATGGAAGTCGTAGTTATGTTGTTTACCAATCCAACGAATTGTCACACGCTAAGATTCAATGCAAGTCGGCCACATTATGGCCTTCCTAGTAAAAAAGGGTCGAAAACGAGTAATGTCCCAAATTAACGAGGAGATTTTCTTAACATCCATTTTGGCTGAATTTTTAGAGAATGTAAAAATATCCCATGGAAGTCGTAGTTATGTTGTTTACCTATCCAATGAATTCTCACACGCTAAGATTCAATGCAAATCGGCCACATTATGGCCTTACTAGTAAAAAAGGGTCGAAAACGAGTAATGTCCCAAATTAACGAGGCGATTTTCTTAACCTTCATTTTGGCTTAATTTTTAGAGAATGCAAAAATATACCATGGAAGTTGTAGTTATGGTGTTTACCTATCCAACGAATTGTCACATGCTAAGATTCAATACAAATCGGCCACTTTATGGCCTTCCTAGTAAAAAAGGGTCGAAAACGAGTAATGTCCTAAATTAACGAGGAGATTTTCTTAACCTCCATTTTGGCCGAATTTTTAGAGAATGCAAAAATATACCATGGAAGTCGTAGTTATGTTGTTTACCTATCCAACGAATTGTCACATGCTAAGATTCAATACAAATCGGCCACTTTATGGCCTTCCTAGTAAAAAAGGGTCGAAAACGAGTAATGTTCTAAACTAACGAGGAGATTTTTTTAACCTCCATTTTGGCCGAATTTTTAGAGAAAATATACCATGGAAGTCGTAGTTATGTTGTTTACCTATCCAACGAATTGTCACACGCTAAGATTCAATGCAAATCGGCCACATTAGGGCCATCCTAGTAAAAAAGGGTCAAAAACGATTAATGTCCCAAATTAACGAGGAGATTTTTTTAACCTCCATTTTGGCCGAATTTTTAGAGAATGTAAAAATATCCCATGGAAGTCGTAGTTATGTTGTTTACCTATCCAACGAATTCTCACACGCTAAGATTCAATGCAAATCGGCCACATTATTGCCTTCCTAGTAAAAAAGGGTCGAAAACGAGTAATGTCCGAAATTAACGAGGCGATTTTCTTAACCTCCATTTTGGCTTAATTTTTAGAGAATGCAAAAATATCCCATGGAAGTCGTAGTTATGTTGTTTACCTATCCAACGAATTGTCACATGCTAAGATTCAATACAAATCGGCCACTTTATGGCCTTCCTAGTAAAAAAGGGTCGAAAACGAGTAATGTCCTAAACTAACGAGGAGATTTTCTTAACCTCCATTTTGGCCGAATTTTTAGAGAAAATATACCATGGAAGTCGTAGTTATGTTGTTTACCTATCCAACGAATTGTCACATGCTAAGATTCAATACAACTCGGCCACTTTATGGCCTTCCTAGTAAAAATGGGTCGAAAACGAGCAATGTCCTAAATTAACGAGGAGTTTTTCTGAACCTCCATTTTGGCCGTATTTTTAGAGAATGTAAAAATATCCCATGGAAGTCGTAGTTATGTTGTTTACCTATCCATCGAATTGTCACACGCTAAGATTCAATGCAAATCGGCCACATTATGGCCTTCCTAGTAAAAAAGGGTCGAAAACGAGTAATGTCCCAAATTAACGAGGAGATTTTCTTAATCTCCATTTTGGCTTAATTTTTAGAGAATGCAAAAATATCCCATGGAAGTCGTAGTTATGTTGTTTACCTATCCAACGAATTGTCACATGCTAAGATTCAAGAAAAATCGGCCAGTTTATGGCCTTCCTAGTAAAAATGGGTCGAAAACGAGTAATGTCCTAAATTAACGAGGAGATTTTCTTAACCTCCATTTTGGCCGAATTTTTAGAGAATGCAAAAATATCCCATGGAAGTTGTAGTTATGTTGTTTACCTATCCAACGAATTGTCACACGCTAAGATTCAATGCAAATCGGCCACATTATGGCCTTCCTAGTAAAAAAGGGTCGAAAACGAGTAATGTCCTAAATTAACGAGGAGATTTTCTTAAACTCCATTTTGGCTGAATTTTTACATAATGCAAAAATATCCCATGGGAGTCGTAGTTATGTTGTTTACCTATCCAACGAATTGTCACATGCTAAGATTCAATACAAATCGGCCACTTTATGGCCTTCCTAGTAAAAATGGGTCGAAAACGAGCTATGTCCTAAATTAACGAGGAGATTTTCTTAACCTCCATTTCGGCCGAATTTTTAGAGAATGCAAAAATATCCCATGGAAGTCGTAGTTATGTTGTTTACCAATCCAACGAATTGTCACACGCTAAGATTCAATGCAAATCGGCCACATTATGGCCTTCCTAGTAAAAAAGGGTCGAAAATGAGTAATGTCCCAAATTAACGAGGATTAACCTCCATTTTGGCTGTATTTTTAGAGAATGTAAAAATATCCCATGGAAGTCGTAGTTATGTTGTTTACCTATCCAACGAATTCTCACACGCTAAGATTCAATGCAAATCCGCCACATTATGGCCTTCCTAGTAAAAAAGGGTCGAAAACGAGTAATGTCCCAAATTAACGAGGCGATTTTCTTAACCTCCATTTTGGCTTAATTTTTAGAGAATGCAAAAATATCCCATGGAAGTCGTAGTTATGTTGTTTACCTATACAACGAATTGTCACACGCTAAGATTCAATGCAAATCGGCCACATTATGGCTTTCCTAGTAAAAATGGGTCGAACACGAGTAAGGTCCTAAATTAACGAGGAGATTTTCATAACCTCCATTTTGGCCGAATTTTTAGAGAAAATATACCATGGAAGTCGTAGTTATGTTGTTTACCTATCCCACGAATTGTCACATGCTAAGATTGAATACAAATCGGCCACTTTATGGCCTTCCTTGTAAAAATGGGTCGAAAACGAGCAATGTCCTAAATTAACGAGGAGTTTTTCTTAACCTCCATTTTGGCCGAATTTTTAGAGAATGTAAAAATATCCCATGGAAGTCGTAGTTATGTTGTTTACCTATCCAACGAATTGTCACACGCTAAGATTCAATGCAAATCGGCCACATTATGGCCTTCCTAGTAAAAAAGGGTCGAAAACGAGTAATGTCCCAAATTAACGAGGAGATTTTCTTAACCTCCATTTTGGCTTAATTTTTAGAGAATGCAAAAATATCCCATGGAAGTCGTAGTTATGTTGTTTACCTATCCAATGAATTGTCACATGCTAAGATTGAATACATATCGGCCACTTTATGGCCTTCCTAGTAAAAATGGGTCGAAAACGAGTAATGTCCCAAATTAACGAGGAGATTTTCTTAACCTCCATTTTGGCTTAATTTTTAGAGAATGCAAAAATATACCATGGAAGTCGTAGTTATGTTGTTTACCTATCCAACGAATTGTCACATGCTAAGATTCAATACAAATCGGCCACTTTATGGCCTTCCTAGTAAAAAAGGGTCGAAAACGAGTAATGTCCTAAACTAACGAGGAGATTTTTTTAACCTCCATTTTGGCCGAATTTTTAGAGAAAATATACCATGGAAGTCGTAGTTATGTTGTTTACCTATCCATCGAATTGTCACACGCTAAGATTCAATGCAAATCGGCCACATTAGGGACTTCCTAGTAAAAAAGGGTCAAAAACGATTAATGTCCCAAATTAACGAGGAGATTTTCTTAACCTCCATTTTGGCCGAATTTTTAGAGAATGTAAAAATATCCCATGGAAGTCATAGTTATGTTGTTTACCTATCCAACGAATTCTCACACGCTAAGATTCAATGCAAATCGGCCACATTATTGCCTTCCTAGTAAAAAAGGGTCGAAAACGAGTAATGTCCCAAATTAACGAGGCGATTTTCTTAACCTCCATTTTGGCTTAATTTTTAGAGAATGCAAAAATATCCCATGGAAGTCGTAGTTATGTTGTTTACCTATCCAACGAATTGTCACATGCTAAGATTCAATACAAATCGGCCACTTTATGGCCTTCCTAGTAAAAAAGGGTCGAAAACGAGTAATGTCCTAAACTAACGAGGAGATTTTTTTAACCTCCATTTTGGCCGAATTTTTAGAGAAAATATACCATGGAAGTCGTAGTTATGTTGTTTACCTATCCATCGAATTGTCACACGCTAAGATTCAATGCAAATCGGCCACATTAGGGACTTCCTAGTAAAAAAGGGTCAAAAACGATTAATGTCCCAAATTAACGAGGAGATTTTCTTAACCTCCATTTTGGCCGAATTTTTAGAGAATGTAAAAATATCCCATGGAAGTCATAGTTATGTTGTTTACCTATCCAACGAATTCTCACACGCTAAGATTCAATGCAAATCGGCCACATTATTGCCTTCCTAGTAAAAAAGGGTCGAAAACGAGTAATGTCCCAAATTAACGAGGCGATTTTCTTAACCTCCATTTTGGCTTAATTTTTAGAGAATGCAAAAATATCCCATGGAAGTCGTAGTTATGTTGTTTACCTATCCAACGAATTGTCACATGCTAAGATTCAATACAAATCGGCCACTTTATGGCCTTCCTAGTAAAAAAGGGTCGAAAACGAGTAATGTCCTAAACTAACGAGGAGATTTTCTTAACCTCCATTTTGGCCGAATTTTTAGAGAAAATATACCATGGAAGTCGTAGTTATGTTGTTTACCTATCCAACGAATTGTCACATGCTAAGATTCAATACAACTCGGCCACTTTATGGCCTTCCTAGTAAAAATGGGTCGAAAACGAGCAATGTCCTAAATTAACGAGGAGTTTTTCTGAACCTCCATTTTGGCCGTATTTTTAGAGAATGTAAAAATATCCCATGGAAGTCGTAGTTATGTTGTTTACCTATCCATCGAATTGTCACACGCTAAGATTCAATGCAAATCGGCCACATTATGGCCTTCCTAGTAAAAAAGGGTCGAAAACGAGTAATGTCCCAAATTAACGAGGAGATTTTCTTAACCTCCATTTTGGCTTAATTTTTAGAGAATGCAAAAATATCCCATGGAAGTCGTAGTTATGTTGTTTACCTATCCAACGAATTATCACATGCTAAGATTCAAGAAAAATCGGCCAGTTTATGGCCTTCCTAGTAAAAATGGGTCGAAAACGAGTAATGTCCTAAATTAACGAGGAGATTTTCTTAACCTCCATTTTGGCCGAATTTTTAGAGAATGCAAAAATATCCCATGGAAGTTGTAGTTATGTTGTTTACCTATCCAACGAATTGTCACACGCTAAGATTCAATGCAAATCGGCCACATTATGGCCTTCCTAGTAAAAAAGGGTCGAAAACGAGTAATGTCCTAAATTAACGAGGAGATTTTCTTAACCTCCATTTTGGCTGAATTTTTACATAATGCAAAAATATCCCATGGGAGTCGTAGTTATGTTGTTTACCTATCCAACGAATTGTCACATGCTAAGATTCAATACAAATCGGCCACTTTATGGCCTTCCTAGTAAAAATGGGTCGAAAACGAGCTATGTCCTAAATTAACGAGGAGATTTTCATAACCTCCATTTTGGCCGAATTTTTAGAGAAAATATACCATGGAAGTCGTAGTTATGTTGTTTACCTATCCCACGAATTGTCACATGCTAAGATTGAATACAAATCGGCCACTTTATGGCCTTCCTTGTAAAAATGGGTCGAAAACGAGCAATGTCCTAAATTAACGAGGAGTTTTTCTTAACCTCCATTTTGGCCGAATTTTTAGAGAATGTAAAAATATCCCATGGAAGTCGTAGTTATGTTGTTTACCTATCCAACGAATTGTCACACGCTAAGATTCAATGCAAATCGGCCACATTATGGCCTTCCTAGTAAAAAAGGGTCGAAAACGAGTAATGTCCCAAATTAACGAGGAGATTTTCTTAACCTCCATTTTGGCTTAATTTTTAGAGAATGCAAAAATATCCCATGGAAGTTGTAGTTATGTTGTTTACCTATCCAATGAATTGTCACATGCTAAGATTGAATACATATCGGCCACTTTATGGCCTTCCTAGTAAAAATGGGTCGAAAACGAGTAATGTCCCAAATTAACGAGGAGATTTTCTTAACCTCCATTTTGGCTTAATTTTTAGAGAATGCAAAAATATACCATGGAAGTCGTAGTTATGTTGTTTACCTATCCAACGAATTGTCACATGCTAAGATTCAATACAAATCGGCCACTTTATGGCCTTCCTAGTAAAAAAGGGTCGAAAACGAGTAATGTCCTAAACTAACGAGGAGATTTTTTTAACCTCCATTTTGGCCGAATTTTTAGAGAAAATATACCATGGAAGTCGTAGTTATGTTGTTTACCTATCCATCGAATTGTCACACGCTAAGATTCAATGCAAATCGGCCACATTAGGGACTTCCTAGTAAAAAAGGGTCAAAAACGATTAATGTCCCAAATTAACGAGGAGATTTTCTTAACCTCCATTTTGGCCGAATTTTTAGAGAATGTAAAAATATCCCATGGAAGTCGTAGTTATGTTGTTTACCTATCCAACGAATTCTCACACGCTAAGATTCAATGCAAATCGGCCACATTATTGCCTTCCTAGTAAAAAAGGGTCGAAAACGAGTAATGTCCCAAATTAACGAGGCGATTTTCTTAACCTCCATTTTGGCTTAATTTTTAGAGAATGCAAAAATATCCCATGGAAGTCGTAGTTATGTTGTTTACCTATCCAACGAATTGTCACATGCTAAGATTCAATACAAATCGGCCACTTTATGGCCTTCCTAGTAAAAAAGGGTCGAAAACGAGTAATGTCCTAAACTAACGAGGAGATTTTCTTAACCTCCATTTTGGCCGAATTTTTAGAGAAAATATACCATGGAAGTCGTAGTTATGTTGTTTACCTATCCAACGAATTGTCACATGCTAAGATTCAATACAACTCGGCCACTTTATGGCCTTCCTAGTAAAAATGGGTCGAAAACGAGCAATGTCCTAAATTAACGAGGAGTTTTTCTGAACCTCCATTTTGGCCGTATTTTTAGAGAATGTAAAAATATCCCATGGAAGTCGTAGTTATGTTGTTTACCTATCCATCGAATTGTCACACGCTAAGATTCAATGCAAATCGGCCACATTATGGCCTTCCTAGTAAAAAAGGGTCGAAAACGAGTAATGTCCCAAATTAACGAGGAGATTTTCTTAACCTCCATTTTGGCTTAATTTTTAGAGAATGCAAAAATATCCCATGGAAGTCGTAGTTATGTTGTTTATCTATCCAACGAATTATCACATGCTAAGATTCAAGAAAAATCGGCCAGTTTATGGCCTTCCTAGTAAAAATGGGTCGAAAACGAGTAATGTCCTAAATTAACGAGGAGATTTTCTTAACCTCCATTTTGGCCGAATTTTTAGAGAATGCAAAAATATCCCATGGAAGTTGTAGTTATGTTGTTTACCTATCCAACGAATTGTCACACGCTAAGATTCAATGCAAATCGGCCACATTATGGCCTTCCTAGTAAAAAAGGGTCGAAAACGAGTAATGTCCTAAATTAACGAGGAGATTTTCTTAACCTCCATTTTGGCTGAATTTTTACATAATGCAAAAATATCCCATGGGAGTCGTAGTTATGTTGTTTACCTATCCAACGAATTGTCACATGCTAAGATTCAATACAAATCGGCCACTATATGGCCTTCCTAGTAAAAATGGGTCGAAAACGAGCTATGTCCTAAATTAACGAGGAGATTTTCTTAACCTCCATTTCGGCCGAATTTTTAGAGAATGCAAAAATATCCCATGGAAGTCGTAGTTATGTTGTTTACCAATCCAACGAATTGTCACACGCTAAGATTCAATGCAAATCGGCCACATTATGGCCTTCCTAGTAAAAAAGGGTCGAAAATGAGTAATGTCCCAAATTACCGAGGATTAACCTCCATTTTGGCTGTATTTTTAGAGAATGTAAAAATATCCCATGGAAGTCGTAGTTATGTTGTTTACCTATCCAACGAATTCTCACACGCTAAGATTCAATGCAAATCCGCCACATTATGGCCTTCCTAGTAAAATAGGGTCGAAAACGAGTAATGTCCCAAATTAACGAGGCGATTTTCTTAACCTCCATTTTGGCTTAATTTTTTGAGAATGCAAAAATATCCCATGGAAGTCGTAGTTATGTTGTTTACCTATACAACGAATTGTCACACGCTAAGATTCAATGCAAATCGGCCACATTATGGCTTTCCTAGTAAAAATGGGTCGAACACGAGTAAGGTCCTAAATTAACGAGGAGATTTTCATAACCTCCATTTTGGCCGAATTTTTAGAGAAAATATACCATGGAAGTCGTAGTTATGTTGTTTACCTATCCCACGAATTGTCACATGCTAAGATTGAATACAAATCGGCCACTTTATGGCCTTCCTTGTAAAAATGGGTCGAAAACGAGCAATGTCCTAAATTAACGAGGAGTTTTTCTTAACCTCCATTTTGGCCGAATTTTTAGAGAATGTAAAAATATCCCATGGAAGTCGTAGTTATGTTGTTTACCTATCCAACGAATTGTCACACGCTAAGATTCAATGCAAATCGGCCACATTATGGCCTTCCTAGTAAAAAAGGGTCGAAAACGAGTAATGTCCCAAATTAACGAGGAGATTTTCTTAACCTCCATTTTGGCTTAATTTTTAGAGAATGCAAAAATATCCCATGGAAGTCGTAGTTATGTTGTTTACCTATCCAATGAATTGTCACATGCTAAGATTGAATACATATCGGCCACTTTATGGCCTTCCTAGTAAAAATGGGTCGAAAACGAGTAATGTCCCAAATTAACGAGGAGATTTTCTTAACCTCCATTTTGGCTTAATTTTTAGAGAATGCAAAAATATACCATGGAAGTCGTAGTTATGTTGTTTACCTATCCAACGAATTGTCACATGCTAAGATTCAATACAAATCGGCCACTTTATGGCCTTCCTAGTAAAAAAGGGTCGAAAACGAGCAATGTCCTAAATTAACGAGGAGTTTTTCTGAACCTCCATTTTGGCCGTATTTTTAGAGAATGTAAAAATATCCCATGGAAGTCGTAGTTATGTTGTTTACCTATCCATCGAATTGTCACACGCTAAGATTCAATGCAAATCGGCCACATTATGGCCTTCCTAGTAAAAAAGGGTCGAAAACGAGTAATGTCCCAAATTAACGAGGAGATTTTCTTAACCTCCATTTTGGCTTAATTTTTAGAGAATGCAAAAATATCCCATGGAAGTCGTAGTTATGTTGTTTACCTATCCAACGAATTGTCACATGCTAAGATTCAAGAAAAATCGGCCAGTTTATGGCCTTCCTAGTAAAAATGGGTCGAAAACGAGTAATGTCCTAAATTAACGAGGAGATTTTCTTAACCTCCATTTTGGCCGAATTTTTAAAGAATGCAAAAATATCCCATGGAAGTTGTAGTTATGTTGTTTACCTATCCAACAAATTGTCACACGCTAAGATTCAATGCAAATCGGCCACATTATGGCCTTCCTAGTAAAAAAGGGTCGAAAACGAGTAATGTCCTAAATTAACGAGGAGATTTTCTTAACCTCCATTTTGGCTGAATTTTTACATAATGCAAAAATATCCCATGGGAGTCGTAGTTATGTTGTTTACCTATCCAACGAATTGTCACATGCTAAGATTCAATACAAATCGGCCACTTTATGGCCTTCCTAGTAAAAATGGGTCGAAAACGAGCTATGTCCTAAATTAACGAGGAGATTTTCTTAACCTCCATTTCGGCCGAATTTTTAGAGAATGCAAAAATATCCCATGGAAGTCGTAGTTATGTTGTTTACCAATCCAACGAATTGTCACACGCTAAGATTCAATGCAAATCGGCCACATTATGGCCTTCCTAGTAAAAAAGGGTCGAAAATGAGTAATGTCCCAAATTAACGAGGATTAACCTCCATTTTGGCTGTATTTTTAGAGAATGTAAAAATATCCCATGGAAGTCGTAGTTATGTTGTTTACCTATCCAACGAATTCTCACACGCTAAGATTCAATGCAAATCCGCCACATTATGGCCTTCCTAGTAAAAAAGGGTCGAAAACGAGTAATGTCCCAAATTAACGAGGCGATTTTCTTAACCTCCATTTTGGCTTAATTTTTAGAGAATGCAAAAATATCCCATGGAAGTCGTAGTTATGTTGTTTACCTATACAACGAATTGTCACACGCTAAGATTCAATGCAAATCGGCCACATTATGGCTTTCCTAGTAAAAATGGGTCGAACACGAGTAAGGTCCTAAATTAACGAGGAGATTTTCATAACCTCCATTTTGGCCGAATTTTTAGAGAAAATATACCATGGAAGTCGTAGTTATGTTGTTTACCTATCCCACGAATTGTCACATGCTAAGATTGAATACAAATCGGCCACTTTATGGCCTTCCTTGTAAAAATGGGTCGAAAACGAGCAATGTCCTAAATTAACGAGGAGTTTTTCTTAACCTCCATTTTGGCCGAATTTTTAGAGAATGTAAAAATATCCCATGGAAGTCGTAGTTATGTTGTTTACCTATCCAACGAATTGTCACACGCTAAGATTCAATGCAAATCGGCCACATTATGGCCTTCCTAGTAAAAAAGGGTCGAAAACGAGTAATGTCCCAAATTAACGAGGAGATTTTCTTAACCTCCATTTTGGCTTAATTTTTAGAGAATGCAAAAATATCCCATGGAAGTCGTAGTTATGTTGTTTACCTATCCAATGAATTGTCACATGCTAAGATTGAATACATATCGGCCACTTTATGGCCTTCCTAGTAAAAATGGGTCGAAAACGAGTAATGTCCCAAATTAACGAGGAGATTTTCTTAACCTCCATTTTGGCTTAATTTTTAGAGAATGCAAAAATATACCATGGAAGTCGTAGTTATGTTGTTTACCTATCCAACGAATTGTCACATGCTAAGATTCAATACAAATCGGCCACTTTATGGCCTTCCTAGTAAAAAAGGGTCGAAAACGAGTAATGTCCTAAACTAACGAGGAGATTTTTTTAACCTCCATTTTGGCCGAATTTTTAGAGAAAATATACCATGGAAGTCGTAGTTATGTTGTTTACCTATCCAACGAATTGTCACACGCTAAGATTCAATGCAAATCGGCCACATTAGGGCCTTCCTAGTAAAAAAGGGTCAAAAACGATTAATGTCCCAAATTAACGAGGAGATTTTCTTAACCTCCATTTTGGCCGAATTTTTAGAGAATGTAAAAATATCCCATCGAAGTCGTAGTTATGTTGTTTACCTATCCAACGAATTCTCACACGCTAAGATTCAATGCAAATCGGCCACATTATTGCCTTCCTAGTAAAAAAGGGTCGAAAACGAGTAATGTCCCAAATTAACGAGGCGATTTTCTTAACCTCCATTTTGGCTTAATTTTTAGAGAATGCAAAAATATCCCATGGAAGTCGTAGTTATGTTGTTTACCTATCCAACGAATTGTCACATGCTAAGATTCAATACAAATCGGCCACTTTATGGCCTTCCTAGTAAAAAAGGGTCGAAAACGAGTAATGTCCTAAACTAACGAGGAGATTTTCTTAACCTCCATTTTGGCCAAATTTTTAGAGAAAATATACCATGGAAGTCGTAGTTATGTTGTTTACCTATCCAATGAATTGTCACATGCTAAGATTCAATACAACTCGGCCACTTTATGGCCTTCCTAGTAAAAATGGGTCGAAAACGAGCAATGTCCTAAATTAACGAGGAGTTTTTCTGAACCTCCATTTTGGCCGTATTTTTAGAGAATGTAAAAATATCCCATGGAAGTCGTAGTTATGTTGTTTACCTATCCATCGAATTGTCACACGCTAAGATTCAATGCAAATCGGCCACATTATGGCCTTCCTAGTAAAAAAGGGTCGAAAACGAGTAATGTCCCAAATTAACGAGGAGATTTTCTTAACCTCCATTTTGGCTTAATTTTTAGAGAATGCAAAAATATCCCATGGAAGTCGTAGTTATGTTGTTTACCTATCCAACAAATTGTCACATGCTAAGATTCAAGAAAAATCGGCCAGTTTATGGCCTTCTGATAGAGCCAAACCGCAAGCGCACGGCCTATCGAAGTAATAGTAGTAAGTAGAGTATCGTTCCGCTAGGGAGTTGTGAATTCAATTAACCTTTAGAGAATGATTAGAAGAGAAGAAAGATTATAAAATAGGGGGTTGATTGCTGAAAGTAAATAACAATAATAATAAAGATGCCTTGGGATTATTGGTTTGCCATAATAACAAATCCTTCACTTAGACAAGACCTAAACATCTAATTTCATGGTTTACACACTAATTTCTAAAGACCGGTTTCCCTTAGCCCCTTACCTTTCCGATGAAGGTCCGGTGAGAGTTTACTTCTAGCAACCAAGCCTATTTCGCTGACATGATTACTAGAAGATGCATAGAGGATTGAAACTACTCTTTGTCTCAATAATTGCAAAGACTATTTCACTGTTTTGCAATTATTGTCTAGATTCACTTGTTCCAACATCAAGACTCCGCTCTCGCTTTATGAATTGATGTTTGGGATGATGGATTAACGATTATCAAACCCTCCGCTTTCGCTTCCACAGTTTGATAATTGTTAATCCACGTTAAGACGGTGAATCTAGATTAGAAATTAGGGTTACATAGAAATTAGGGTTTAGACATGTTTTGTTTAGGATTGAGTCATTAGACTCCCCAACAATCCCAAGACTAAGAAGTCTACTCACTCATGTTCATCGTAGACATGGGGGAAGAAGAGAGAAAAACAGTAAAATAAAAGAGCAATAATATAAAAGTGAACTTTTATTCCAAGAACAAAAGATGAATGTTTATGATGGAGTGCTACTCTATTTATAGCTTTACAATTGACTTAGAAACTAAGCTACTATAAGGGCAAAACAGTAAAGCTGCAACGGAGTAACTTGGGCTTGAAGAAAAGCAGCAAAAGTGGTCCTGGAGGGTGGCACGGCCGTGCCACATGTTGGCACGGGCCGTGCCAAGCTTCTGACTTGGTAGAGACATATTTTTGTCTCGTATCTTCGTATTCTTGTATTGTATTTGCTCCAGTCCTCTTTCTTTTGCTCCAAGACACCTTCCACCATATATTCGTTCCTAAAATATAATAAAATGCAATTTGAAGTAAAAGATTCAAAAAGGAAATAATATTAAAATAAAATAAAACCAAATCTAAATAAAACGATACTAAATAATGCAATAAAATAGACTATTCTATGACTCATCAAACTCCCCCACACTTGAATCTTTGCTTGTCCTCAAGCAAAAGGCAATGGACATAGCAGCAACTAAAAGATTATTATGGCAATATTAAGAACATAAGTCTCAAAGAAAGGTTTTGTTCCAA
The DNA here is from genome assembly GCF_051527215.1 of Medicago sativa. Taxonomy (NCBI): domain Eukaryota; kingdom Viridiplantae; phylum Streptophyta; class Magnoliopsida; order Fabales; family Fabaceae; genus Medicago; species Medicago sativa. The sequence goes on along the minus strand of NC_140754.1, from coordinate 98,021,375 downwards.
GTACACTAATTACAATTTCAAACATTCCTCATGAACCTATTCTACCCAACATCAAGTCTCAAGTGAGTGTGTGTGTGCAGTCCAACCCTTTTCTTGCTCCTGTATAAGACAGATATTATGAGGAACAGGTTCTATCCTTAATGCTAAAGTAACCGAGTAAAGTCCTTTCTTCATTTCATATAAGAGTGATGGGAATTTAAGTTAAGATTTAAATTAATTTAACAATTAAGCACAAGGGGCTGCAGATGCTTAGGGGCTATCTATCCTCATAGGAAGTCTTCTCGGATGTAATTGTCCTTTCCCCCTAGATTCAAAATCACCCTAAGCAGTGCTGCAAAATTATTATTTGTTTCATCTCCGCGTAGGAAGTCTTTTTGGATGTGATTGTCCTTTCCCCCTAGCATTGATGAATTTGTTTCATTTAAGTTCAAATTAAGGAGTCACCACCACAATTAGGAAGTTAGGATGTAATTGTCCTTTCCCCCACATGTTGGTGCCATTCTCCCGCCCCATTTAACATTAACAAATTAAAAAGAATATAACAATTAAGAACAATTTGATTAATTTTCCCACACAAACTTATACTACTTTTACTCTTAAGACTTTAAAGGGTCTAAGTTAACACTAAAGATAGAACGTGCTCCTTAAATTACCTATTCATACACTTGCTCAAAGATTGCAACTAGGTGCTTTTCTCATTGGAGAATTTTCACAATAAAACAAGATATGGGTATAGCAAGAACACAAGAAACACAAGAAATTACTTTCATGTACAAGAAACAACCTTTAAAGAAGAGACAAAACAAAAAATTTTATGCCATATTTTACATTAAAAACAAGCTACTAATCATGCCTTTCACTATAAAAACAAAACAAAAGAATAAAGTTCAAGGGAGTTTGGGAACACTACGACTCTAGACACTTTATTAGGCCCCCCCCACACTTAGGGGAAGCATTGTCCTCAATGATTCAAAAAGAAAAAATAAAAGAAGAAGAAGAAGAAGAAGAAGAAGAAGAAGGAGTAGAAGTAGAAGAAGAGGAGGAAGAAGAAAGAGTAAAGGAAGAGGAAAGCTCACAATTTTATTGAAGTTCATAAAGTAGACCTTTGGAGGTGAAGGTGTTGTATCATGTTATGGAGTATTTGATTGTTTTCTTCATTTATTCGATTGCTCCTTTGGACATTGTTCCTTTCAACACCTTATCTTTGTTGCTCGGTGCTTATTCTTTGAACTTTGGTTTGCATCCATGCCCGCCGTTCATCATTATAGCTTCCACCGGTTTCTTGTTCATGGTGCAAGTTTGCACCTACCTCCTCTTCATTACCATCATCATCACCATCATTATGTACCTGTGGGTTAGTACCAACATAAAGCAAATTTTCCACCACCTCCGGATTAGTTATGTCCGGATTAGATAGAATAATCAAACAATTTCGCCATTCATATTGGTAATTGTGAGTAGGGCCATGGGTTCTAAGGACAAAGTAGTGATAGTATGTAAGTCTAGACAAAAGTTTCCCTCTATCCTCTTGATCCCTTGATTCACACTCACCCCAAACTTTCTAACAAGCAAAGTGATGATTCCACCTACCATTATATCACCCTTATCATTCGGTTTCTTTTTAACAATTGAAACAAGATAATCAAGCAAATAATAGTAAATGTTAATATGATGGTTAAAAAGCATATTCCACAATATAAACAACTCATTAATCCTCATCATTCCTACCTCTTTCCTACTCTATTATGCATCCATGCCCATCTTTGATTTTCATCGAGCTTGCCGGTTTCATAGTCATGGTGCTCTTCCTCTTGGTGCAATTAGCACCTTCTCCTACATCATGGTGCAAGTTAGCATCGTCTCCCTCATCATCATCTTACTCACTAAGAACCTGCACATCATCAACATACAACAAATTTGCTTCCACCTCGGTGCTAGTCCGAGATGGGTTAGGAAGTAAAAACATGATAGGCACATTAAACTTGAGTTGGTGATGGAGTGGTGGTCGAGGTTTGATGAAATTTATAGCAATGAGGGTGTCTATTGTTTCCCTCAATTTGTTTGATCCCCTCATCCTCACCAATGCAAAAATGCCTACCTATGTATGAAATGATGCCACCCACCACTATGTCTCCCTTACCGGCCGGTCTAGTACCGACAAAGTCTAGGTAGTTAATCAAATAAAAGCAAGTGTTGACCGGGTGGTTGTAGAGCATTGCCCATAACATGAACAGCTCATCGGTTCTAGTGTTTCCTAGCTCGGTTCTACCCCAAATAGTGCAAGTCATTACCCTTTGAAGGTACCTAAGTACAGGGTTGTGAATGTTGCTAGCTTTATTGGCTCTAGTGACAAAGGAGCTAAGGCCGGTGATACGTTCCCAAAAGACAGCGGGTTGATAGTCAACTGGCCTAAGGCTAGGATCCCAAGAATCATGGATATACCCCTCGTTTGCAAAACCTAAGGCATCACAAAAGTGCTGAAGAGCCATATCAAAATATTCATTAGCCTAAAGGAAACTCTATGGTTAGGGTTATCATAATTCAACCTATCTTCAGTAAAAATAATGGAACTCAAAAATTTATAGGTGAAATTCTCATAATCCCTCATAGGTTCTAACATATCAGTCCAACCTAGCCTTCATATCAATCTATAGACATCATCTCTAAGCTCTAGCATATTCAAAGTAGGAGAATCAGGATATCAAGAAGAATGCAAGGGTTTAGAGATTAGAATTTTATACCTATCCCTTTGCTTGTCGTCTTTGAACTTGATCCCATGATTCTTCACTTGTGCTTGCTTCTTTGAGGGAGGTCCTCCTTGAGACCTTGCTGGTTCCTTACCACTTCTTCTTGAAGCCATTAGACCTTGACCTTAGGTTGTCTCTGTGTGGTTTGGTTGAAGGTTAGGGTTTTGGAAGATTTGTGGTGGAAAGGATTGGTTTAGGGATGGGGTTGATGTTTGAGTAAGGTTTATGAGTTTGATGATGAAGATTGGTGAAGAAACTGGGTTAGGGTTTAATGGTGTATGAATTTGGTGTTTGGTTGGATGAAGGTTGGTTTTGATTGGTGGTTAAGTTTGGAATGATGAATTGGGATAATTTGGTTAAGAATTTGTTGGATTTGGTGGAGTTATGGAGGTTTGGAGGTTGGGGGTTAATGGAGTTTTTAGAGAGAAGTGAGTGAATGGGGAAGGAGAAGAATTTTTTTTGAAGGTATGTGGTGCAGAAGCTTGGCACGGGCAGTGCCAACATTGGCACGGGCAGTGCCAACATTCTGCCAGTTTTTTGGTTTTAGGTGGTTTTGGGTTGGCACGGCCGTGCCAACCTTAGCACGGGCCGTGCCAACATTCTGGTCACGGGGGCTTCAAAATTTTCAGTTTTTCTTGAATCATACTTGGACAATTACCTACAAAACAACTTAAAACAAAGAAAAACAAACAAAACGAAAGCAATTAAATGCGTGGGTTGCCTCCCACGAAGCGCTCGTTTAATGTCATTAGCTTGACGATCAAAAGGTTTCTCTATCCGATACCTAATCTTTCACGAAGGGACAATGGCAGCAAACTGACACTATCTCCTAAGTCACACATGGCTCTTTCTGTTTTCTCTGATCCTATGACACATGGTATGGCATAACGCTCTGGATCCTTAAGTTTAGATGGCAACTTATTTTGAATTATTTCAATTAGTTTCCTAAACTGCTCATCTAACTTAGACTCATCAAACCCTTGTGGTAAAGGAGTGTTTGGATTATATGGTGGTGGAATGTTAAGCTTTTCACTCTTTACTACAACTTTCTCACTGTTTGGTTTTTCACTCTCTACCCCAACCTCAATTGTCTTGGTTTCTACAACAGGGTCCTCTAATTTCTTATCATCCCTAAGTGTAATAGAATTTATCGGACCTTTGTGGTTGGTTTCAGTTTGACTCGGGAAGACTCCGGAGGGTTGTGGGGAAGAGGTTACTTGTTGGGCTACTTGAGGGATTTGAGCCTCAAGCATTTTGTTGTGAGTAAAAAGAGAATCCACTCTATTGAGAGAGTCATTCAAAATTCCAGCTTTGACTTTAAACTCTTGGTTATGCCTGATGTTATCTAATTCAAAATTTTCTATCAAAAGTTCCAAGTCGGATTTTTGAGGGACTCCTTGGTTGATAAAAACAGGTGGTGTTGTTTGTTGTCCAAAAAAATTTTGAGGGTTTTGAAAAAAATTTTGACTATTCCTAAACCCTTGGTTAAATTGAGCAACTTGCTCAGGATTTCTAACAACACTACCTAGTTGACATTCAACTCCGGTATGACCAAATATTCCATAAACTCTTGAAGGAGGTAAAACAGGGGTAGAAGTCCATTGATAGTAGTTTTGAGCCATGCCTGAAATCAAAAACCGTTAAAAGATAGAAAAAAGAAATAAATAAATTAAGAGAGAGAGAGAGAGAGAGAGAAAGAAAGAAAGATATATATATTTTTTTTTCTCTTTTTTTTTTTTTTTTATTTAGGAAAGAAATATAAAAAAAATATAGAATAAAATAAAATAAAGCAAAAGATTTTTTTTTTTTTTTATATATAAAATCAAATAAAATAAGGAAAAAGATTTTTTTTTTTTTTCAGTCTAATCACTATTAAAAAGTTAATCAAATTACAACAACTCCCCGGCAACGGCGCCAAAAACTTGATAGAGCCAAACCGCAAGCGCACGGCCTATCGAAGTAATAGTAGTAAGTAGAGTATCGTTCCGCTAGGGAGTTGTGAATTCAATTAACCTTTAGAGAATGATTAGAAGAGAAGAAAGATTATAAAATAGGGGGTTGATTGCTGAAAGTAAATAACAATAATAATAAAGATGCCTTGGGATTATTGGTTTGCCATAATAACAAATCCTTCACTTAGACAAGACCTAAACATCTAATTTCATGGTTTACACACTAATTTCTAAAGACCGGTTTCCCTTAGCCCCTTACCTTTCCGATGAAGGTCCGGTGAGAGTTTACTTCTAGCAACCAAGCCTATTTCGCTGACATGATTACTAGAAGATGCATAGAGGATTGAAACTACTCTTTGTCTCAATAATTGCAAAGACTATTTCACTGTTTTGCAATTATTGTCTAGATTCACTTGTTCCAACATCAAGACTCCGCTCTCGCTTTATGAATTGATGTTTGGGATGATGGATTAACGATTATCAAACCCTCCGCTTTCGCTTCCACAGTTTGATAATTGTTAATCCACGTTAAGACGGTGAATCTAGATTAGAAATTAGGGTTACATAGAAATTAGGGTTTAGACATGTTTTCTTTAGGATTGAGTCATTAGACTCCCCAACAATCCCAAGACTAAGAAGTCTACTCACTCATGTTCATCGTAGACATGGGGGAAGAAGAGAGAAAAACAGTAAAATAAAAGAGCAATAATATAAAAGTGATCTTTTATTCCAAGAACAAAAGATGAATGTTTATGATGGAGTGCTACTCTATTTATAGCTTTACAATTGACTTAGAAACTAAGCTACTATAAGGGCAAAACAGTAAAGCTGCAACGGAGTAACTTGGGCTTGAAGAAAAGCAGCAAAAGTGGTCCTGGAGGGTGGCACGGCCGTGCCACATGTTGGCACGGGCCGTGCCAAGCTTCTGACTTGGTAGAGACATATTTTTGTCTCGTATCTTCGTATTCTTGTATTGTATTTGCTCCAGTCCTCTTTCTTTTGCTCCAAGACACCTTCCACCATATATTCGTTCCTAAAATATAATAAAATGCAATTTGAAGTAAAAGATTCAAAAAGGAAATAATATTAAAATAAAATAAAACCAAATCTAAATAAAACGATACTAAATAATGCAATAAAATAGACTATTCTATGACTCATCACCTTCCTAGTAAAATTGGGTCGAAAACGAGTAATGTCCTAAATTAACGAGGAGATTTTCTTAACCTCCATTTTGGCCGAATTTTTAGAGAATGCAAAAATATCCCATGGAAGTTGTAGTTATGTTGTTTACCTATCCAACGAATTGTCACATGCTAAGATTCAATGCAAATCGGCCACATTATGGCCTTCCTAGTAAAAAAGGGTCGAAAACGAGTAATGTCCTAAATTAACGAGGAGATTTTCTTAACCTCCATTTTGGCTGAATTTTTACAGAATGCAAAAATATCCCATGGGAGTCGTAGTTATGTTGTTTACCTATCCAACGAATTGTCACATGCTAAGATTCAATACAAATCGGCCACTTTATGGCCTTCCTAGTAAAAATGGGTCGAAAACGAGCTATGTCCTAAATTAACGAGGAGATTTTCTTAACCTCCATTTCGGCCGAATTTTTAGAGAATGCAAAAATATCCCATGGAAGTCGTAGTTATGTTGTTTACCAATCCAACGAATTGTCACACGCTAAGATTCAATGCAAATCGGCCACATTATGGCCTTCCTAGTAAAAAAGGGTCGAAAATGAGTAATGTCCCAAATTAACGAGGATTAACCTCCATTTTGGCTGTATTTTTAGAGAATGTAAAAATATCCCATGGAAGTCGTAGTTATGTTGTTTACCTATCCAACGAATTCTCACACGCTAAGATTCAATGCAAATCGGCCACATTATGGCCTTCCTAGTAAAAAAGGGTCGAAAACGAGTAATGTCCCAAATTAACGAGGCGATTTTCTTAACCTCCATTTTGGCTTAATTTTTAGAGAATGCAAAAATATCCCATGGAAGTCGTAGTTATGTTGTTTACCTATCCAACGAATTGTCACATGCTAAGATTCAATACAAATCGGCCACTTTATGGCCTTCCTAGTAAAAAAGGGTCGAAAACGAGTAATGTCCTAAACTAACGAGGAGATTTTCTTAACCTCCATTTTGGCCGAATTTTTAGAGAATGCAAAAATATCAAATGGAAGTCGTAGTTATGTTGTTTACCTATCCAACGAATTGTCACATGCTAAGATTCAATACAAATCGGCCACTTGATGGCCTTCCTAGTAAAAATGGGTCAAAAACGTGTAATGTCCTAAATTAACGAGGAGATTTTCTTAACCTCCATTTTGGCTGAATTTTTAGAGAATGCAAAAATATCCCATGGAAGTCATAGTTATGTTGTTTACCTATACAACGAATTGTCACACGCTAAGATTCAATGCAAATCGGCCACATTATGGCTTTCCTAGTAAAAATGGGTCGAACACGAGTAAGGTCCTAAATTAACGAGGAGATTTTCATAACCTCCATTTTGGCCGAATTTTTAGAGAATGTAAAAATATCCCATGGAAGTCGTAGTTATGTTGTTTACCTATCCAACGAATTGTCACACGCTAAGATTCAATGCAAATCGGCCACATTATGGCCTTCCTAGTAAAAAAGGGTCGAAAACGAGTAATGTCCCAAATTAACGAGGAGATTTTCTTAACCTCCATTTTGGCTTAATTTTTAGAGAATGCAAAAATATCCCATGGAAGTCGTAGTTATGTTGTTTACCTATCCAACGAATTGTCACATGCTAAGATTGAATACAAATCGGCCACTTTATGGCCTTCCTAGTAAAAATGGGTCGAAAACGAGTAATGTCCCAAATTAACGAGGAGATTTTCTTAACCTCCATTTTGGCTTAATTTTTAGAGAATGCAAAAATATCCCATGGAAGTCGTAGTTATGTTGTTTACCTATCCAACGAATTGTCACATGCTAAGATTCAATACAAACCGGCCACTTTATGGCCTTCCTAGTAAAAATGGGTCGAAAACGAGTAATGTCCTAAATTAACGAGGAGATTTTCTTAACCTCCATTCTGGCCGAATTTTTAGAGAATGCAAAAATATCCCATGGAAGTTGTAGTTATGTTGTTTACCTATCCAACGAATTGTCACATGCTAAGATTCAATGCAAATCGGCCACATTATGGCCTTCCTAGTAAAAAAGGGTCGAAAACGAGTAATGTCCTAAATTAACGAGGAGATTTTCTTAACCTTCATTTTGGCCGAATTTTTAGAGAATGCAAAAATATACCATGGAAGTCGTAGTTATGTTGTTTACCTATCCAACGAATTGTTACATGCTAAGATTCAATACAAATCGGCAACTTTATGGCCTTCCTAGTAAAAATGGGTCGAAAACGAGCAATGTCCTAAATTAACGAGGAGATTTTCTTAACCTCCATTTTGGCCGAATTTTTAGAGAATGTAAAAATATCCCATGGAAGTCGTAGTTATGTTGTTTACTGATGACATGCTGTCATTACGTAATTTTTAGGACTTATTGTGACATTTTATTAGAGTTCTCATGCAATTTTCACTATTCCGGGGTGCAAAAAGATGAAAAACTGAAGTTCTGCCAGACCAAATCGCGCCACGCCAAAATACTGCCTTGCCGCGATTTTTGAGACACATTTGCATATGTCCCTGTTTGAGGGAAATCGCGGCGCGCCAATTACAACTGCGCGGCGCGATTTTGATTAGGTCAGGCCCAAAATCTCTATAAATACTGCACTCAGCCAGAAGAAAAGGAGTTACGATTTTGGAGAGCAAAGTGCGATTTTGAGACATCGGAGACGGCTAGAAGGGCGATTTCTTCATCCTTTTACCAATTCATGTATGTTTTAATTATTTCATTGATTATGCTATTTGTAAACTCGATTATGAGTAGCTAAATCTCTTAGAGATTAGATCCGAGATGAATCTTTGTAACCCTAATTGACACATGTTGCTGTGAAACTCTATTTTGTTTATGAATTCAATTCTAGTTTATTCAATTCAATTGTTCTTAATGCTTTTTATATCTTGATCACATATAACTTGATTTTGTGAGAATGAATGACCACTGATCATGGCTTTCAACTTAGACCTAATTGAATTGTTCTAATAAACAGGGTTAGTCTAGGAATAGATAATCGTTTGTTAGTGATAATAGGTTAACGTTCGGTAAAACCTTCAAGAATTATTAGACCACCTAAGGAATTAGGGGCTGTAGTTTAAGAAGAGGGTCCTAACTCAAGGGATTGATTAGGGCTATTTTGTTAATCATCGTAAATTAGACAAGGGTTCATAACAAATAGGTGCAGTAGACCAATTAGGGGAACTTAGAGGATTCGACGGATCTGATCTCATCTCTCCCATATTTTCTTAACCAAATCTTTAATTTCTTTTATTTGATTTCATAAAATCAAACCAAATCTTCTGCCTAGTGGCAAAACAAAATAAACTTTACACATCCTAATTATATAACGAAATTGAATTATTGAAGTTAAAAACAGTCCTCGTGGGATCGATATTTTTACTACTTCGATAGTATTTGGTGCACTTGCCAGAGATCTATCAAGTTTTTGGCGCCGTTGCCGGGGACTGTTGAATTATTTCAACAAGGCAATTACGTTATAATTTAGGGTTTTTGCAATTTAATTTTCTATTTTTAATTTTTATTTTTCTGTTTTCATATTCATTTGATTACTTTGCGTTGTGCAGTGCTACTAAGGTATTTTGCTGTTTATGCGAGGTAAACAGAGCTCAAACGACTTAGAGTACGATCCGGAAATTGAAAGGACTGCTAGAGCACTTCGGAAAGCTGTCCGATCGCAAAGGTTAGCTCAGTCCGTTCCACCGGGTGTTCGAGAACAAATACCGGAGCCACTCTCAACTGAATCTGAAACGATCTCTTCTCCTAAATCTGCAACTATGGAAGGAGAAGGAGTTGTACCACCGAGACCTAAGCTAGGAGACTACGGGTTAGCCACTCATCGCGGTCAACTGACCCACACTTTTCAACCCGCTAACCCCGTAGCTTTCGACATCAAGACAACTGTCCTCAACGGTTTGAGGGACAAGCAATTCGATGGGACTGAAGCTATGAGTCCTCATGAACACTTGAGCCGCTTTGCTAAAACCTGCGAGTTTTGTGTGCAACCAGCCACCGTGACTGAAGCACAAAAGAAGCTAAGGCTGTTTCCTTTCACCTTGACGGGAAGAGCAAAAGATTGGTTGCTAACAATACCAAACGGGACTGTCCAAACATGGGAAGAGTTAGAGCTGAAGTTCTTGGAGAAATATTTCCCTATGTCTAAATATTGGGAAAAGAAGATGGAGATCTCTAACTTCAAGCAAGGAGAAGGTGAATCATTGTATAATGCTTGGGAGCGATTCAATTTGCTTCTTAAGAGATGCCCTAATCATGAGTTCTGTTATACCCTAATTTTGGACCTAAAAATACTAACCCAATTTTTCTTTTCTTGCATTTCAAGCCATTTGATATGTCTCTGATCAATTGCATCTTTCTCTGCATTTTATTTCAATATTACTTGCAAAATTCACATAAAAGGGGTATTTTAGTCATTTCCTATGTCAAGATTCCCTTCAGTCTTTTAAAATTTGTTTGAGTCCTTTCAAGTAGTTTGAATAAGTCTCTGTTTCATTCTATGTCAAAATCCAGTTCCAAGATTGCATCTGAAGTCATTTTGAGTCAGTTTTGCCCCTAGGGGCATTTTAGTCATTTCCTGTGTTAAAGCCTTGTTTAAATTCTAAAATTGTCTCTGAGTCTTTTAATTTTGCTTGTATAAGTTCTTGCTTCAATTCCCTGTCAAAAATCCATTTTAAAATTTGCAGCTGAGTCGTTTTAGTCGTTTTAGCCCCAGGGGCATTTTGGTCATTTCACACGAAATTTCGGCAGAGAGAGGTTACTTTAAAGTACCTCATTTAAGCCATTGGTTCGTTTTAGTCCGTTTTGTGTTTTTTATTGGTTTCACTTTACGTTTATTACAAATTACGTTTTTTATTCAATTTTATTAACTTTTTTTTTCATTTTAGTCCTAAGGTTCCAAGAATTGCATTTTAGTCCCTTGAGTCATTTTATTTTCTTTTAGGTCCTTTTTTTTTATTCTTTTTTTTTAAGTCAAAGCTTCTTGAGTCTTTTTGGTCAAATTACATTTCAGTCCATTTAAGTCTTAAAATTGCATATTAGTCCAGTCCTTTTTATTGCAGATTGGTCCCCAAGGTCTTAAAATTTGCAAGAAGGTCCTCAGGCCCAAACTGGCCCAAGGCCGAGCCATTTTTCAGTCCAGCACAGGTGTCAAACGCTCATTGGATCAGAAGTCACAAGCTGGCCTATAAAGCATTGCCAACTCAGAAATTTTCAGAGGAATCATCAATCACCCAGTCACACATCACCACCAAAAGTCTAACAGAATTTCTCTCTCCCCCAAGTCACCACCGTAACAAACACGAACCACCACAACAGAATCCAAAAAACACCGTAACAAACTAAAACCACCACAACAAAATCAATCACCGCCACAAAAAATTCTCAAACTCGCATCAATCCACATCAATTCACAACAGAATCATACCAATTTCATCATCAGAAAGTGCAATTCAACAAATCATATCCAAAATCAGTTCAAAGAAAAGAGGATTTGGCTCGCAGTTCTCAGAGATTCAGATTGAATCTTCATCATCGAACGCAAGGCCCTGCAATTCCAACACCAAATCACCTAAGAGGCAAAACGGTGTGATCACAGAGACAAAGAAGTGAGAAGAGAGGGAATCGAAGAAAAACCAGTGAAATCACAGAAGACGAAGGGTGAGAAGACAGAGAAGCTTCGATTTATTTTCGAAGTTTCGTTCAAAATATACCTCAGAGACGAAGAAGAAGCTCCAACGCCTTTTCTCCTCTTTCTTTTGGTTCGTATCTCCGATTTTCAACAGGTATACTCAAGAACCCCCTCATTTTCCAATTTTAATCATCATCGAAGGTTCAAAGTAAAAAATAAACGGTGAATCTGAACAGATCGACAAGTTTTAAGACTTGTTTGTCCAAAAAAGTCCAAAAGGTTTGAAAAATTTTCAAAGTCGAAACCCTAACGTATAGATCTAGGATGATTCACCGTTTATTTCGATAGATTAAGTTCAGATTCGTGACCAGCATGAAAAATAGCATAAGTTAGGGTTTAGATTCAAGTAGATCGGAGAAATTTGAGTGTTGCCGGAATCTGGAATTCACGGCGGTGACTATGAAGATTCCGATGAATCTTCATAGTCTCCAGCCGTTTCATTCCAGAAACCGGCGGTGGAGGACGAAGAAGAGAGAAGAGAGAAGTGAGAGCTTCTCTCACTAGGTTTAGAATAGAGAGAGAAAGAAGGGGAAGAAATGAACTGGACCGGCCTCTGTATGCTTATATAGAGGCCTGGACCGGTTTGGTTCATCTCTGGTTCACTTCTTCTTCATCTCAGCCGTTGGATCTAGGATTGATCCAATTGGATCAATCCAACGGCTGTGTTCGTTCCCTGTGATCCAAGTTTGTTAGGGTTTGGGCCTGGACCTTTGTTCTTTGCAGAATTTCGTTGTTTCTTGATTTTCTTGCTATATGCACCACTGAACCTTGCTTTTTACACCTCCCTCATGTCAAATTTTTGTGCAAAAATTCTAAACAAATTTCTATGAGTTCTTGATATTTTTTTCTTGATGTTTTGTGATATTTTTGCATGATAAAATTTGACAAAAAATAGGTGTATTAATTCTTGCTACTTGTTTTCTTTTTTTGTTAATTTTGGTAAAATCTTGCCATGCTTTGATCATGATACCATTTAATGTGATATTGATACTTGATATGTGACTTTGTGGTGTGTTTATCTCTGGATATGTGCTTGTTTTTACAGTTTTATGTGTCCAATTGTGAGTTTCTTGCCTTACAAGTAATGAGAGATTTCTTGTGAAAATAAAGTGTGAAACATGCTTAAAATGTGCCATAAGGCTTGGCTGGATATTCCCTCACAACTCTTGTGTTAAAACTGAACTAAAATACTTTATGAAGTGGTCAAGATGTGAGGATTGTAGGTCATGTGTTTGCCTTGCTATTGTGGTGAATTTTTAAGCATATTTTACTACTTGTTTTGCTAGTTTTTACCACTTTGTTAGTGCCATCTTACTTAACTATATTTCTATCTCTCTATGTCTTATGTTACTAACAATTTCCTCTATTGTATTTTATACATCATAAGCATTTCATCCCCCATCTCATATCTTCATCCTTCCATTTTTTCTACACTTTAAAGTCCATGCAAAATTAGTATGTAAAAACTTAGGATATTTTGTATTTTACTTTTATGCCATTTTAAATTCTTGCAAGACCATAGAATGTATCTAGGCCAATGATGTAATAAGGACAATGGACTCTAATGATGTACACCGACACAAACACCGACACATACACACACATCACTTTAGGTATATAGCTAGAATATGCATGTTTAGATGTATGTTTAGGATTGTATGTTTAGATGAATGTTTAGGCTTTATACTTAGAAAAAATCAATTTCCCAAAAAATGTGAACAACATCACTCAAACCATTTTCTAAATAAACCTTGGGATCAAAATCCCATTGTAATTTTCCCTTTTATTTTCTTAATCAAATTTCAATGAAAAATAATCATGCTTGACTTCTTTTGCAAAATAACTAATCAAACCTCATTCTTTTCCAATCGCATGCCCTTGAGGCCTCTCAATCCCCATTCTTCAAAATTCCAATTTTCAAACTTAAAATCAACCAACAAAAACAAAAACATTTTTGGAAGAGAACTACGGTGGATTTGATCCCTTAAACGGGTACGTAGGCAAGGAAACAAAATTCCTTCAATTCAACTAAAATAAAAATCCAAAAACATTCTTCTCCCTCCAATTCTTCACTTAGAATACCTTTAGGCTTAATAAACATTTTCAAATAGCATTTAAAAATAAAGCGCGCGCGTAGAAATTAAAGACGGTTCCTATAGGATACTATAGTCGTTATGGGTGCCTAACACCTTCCCGTAGCGAAAACAACTCTCGGACCTCGATTCTCAAGGGTTTTGCTTACTTTTTCCCTTCCCGAGAAAAAATAAGATATCACCGGTTAGAAAGGATCAAACGTAATCACATGTTTGACACCCGAAAACCAAGATAAAACAGCTGGCGACTCCACTGGGGAGATTCGAGAGTTACGCCTAGTCTTTATTTCCACGCTTGCGCTCTTTTTATTTGTTTCTTTTACTTGCTTTCCTATGTGAATAAATGTTTAATTTCTTGCAAACGTGTGGGGTGAGAATATCAAAAGTCCTGCACCCGGGCTGAGTGAATTTAGGATTTAGGGGGGATATAATCGACAATTCATTCCGGGGGTTGCCTCGTGTTTTGGATTATGCGATCAATCCCACATAGCTGAGGCATTTTGGGGGTGATGTTGTCGGCGCGTGTTGTCGCGTTTAGGCACTTTACTTCTAATTGTTCTATGATGCTATGAACCGTAGATAACCGAACCCATCCATGGCCATTTTCTAGGACGTAGTGCGGAGGCTAAACCGAGTGTTGTCTCGAGTTTTAGTTGTCACGCGATACTACACTCAAGTTAGACCTTCCACGGATAATCATGGAGCGAGTGTTGTCTCGTGACTCCATGATATACGTCGGAGAGGTTGCAACTTGGGAACCTTTTTTAGAACCCGGTTACTATTATCCTAAAGCCCTAGATTCACCGGACACCGTGTCCACCCATGACTCCTCGACTTTGAACTTCAACCCACCATGTTTTCTCCGAACTTGAGCATAATCATGCATTCATGCATACATGCATACATGCATAAACTTTTTCCATGCATTGTTATCGAAGGGATTAGACAAGTTGAATTTGTAAACATTGTAGGGATGAAGAAAACTAAGTCCTACAAGTTCAAGGAAGTGGATTTGGCTAGTTTGAGAGATTTGGCACTCAAGATCGAGGATCCGACTGGTTTCCGACGTCGTTAAGGGGCTTTACTTTCTATTCTCCAGACTAATGTGGATGAGAAGCTTGTGCACACTCTAGTGCAATTCTATGATCCGGAGTATCGGTGCTTTACTTTCCCCGACTTTCAGTTGGTGCCTACTCTAGAGGCTTATTCTTCCTTGATGGATCTATCTATTGCTAAGGGGATACCTTTCTCAGGACCTGAAAATCCTCCTACTCCATTGGTTATTGCTAAAGATCTCTATCTCAAGACCACCGATGTCTCCAAGAATCTTGTCACTAAGGCACGCATCCGAGGGTTCACTTTAGAGTATCTTCTTGGGAAAGCCAACCTCAATACCACTTGTCAGGACACTCTTGAGGCTATTCTTGCACTTCTCATCTATGGGCTTATTCTCTTTCCGAATCTTGATGGCTTCGTGGACATGAATGCTATTATGATCTTCCACTCCAAGAATCCGGTCCCTACTTTGCTAGCTGACACATACCATGCTATTCACGATCGTTCCGACAAAGGTCGTGGATACATTCTTTGTTGTGTGCCTCTCCTCTATAGGTGGTTTATTTCGCACCTTCCGCAGTCTTTTCACGACAATCCGGGGAATTGGTCTATTTCACAGAGGATTATGGCTCTCACTCCTAATGAAGTGGTTTGGCTCACTCCCGCTTCTAGGGTTAAGGAAATCATCTTTGGTGGTGGGAAATTTCTTAATGTACCTCTTCTTGGTACCCGGGGTGGAATCAACTATAACCCGGAGCTCGCTTTGCGACAATTTGTTTTCCCGATGAAAGAAAAACCCATCAATCTTGCTACAACTCCTTACTTCTTCCACTACTCCAATGCTCCCACGGGAATTAGAGAGGATTTCATAGATGCTTGGTCTAAACTTCGGAAGAAAGAGGTGAAGCATATGGGTGTAAGGTCCAGTATTGCCCATGAGGCCTATACACAGTGGGTGATAAACCAAGCTGAGGAGATTGGTATGCCTTACCCCTCTATGAGATATGTGTCTGCATCTGTTCCTACCATGCCTTTGCCTCTACTCCCACCTACCCAGGAGATGTATCGGGAGCATCTAGCTGTGGAGAGTAGGGAGAAGCATCAGTGGAGGGCTAGATACTATGAGGCTGAGAACTTGATCATGACTTTGGATGGAAAGGACGAGCAGCAGACTCATGAGGTCTTGACACTGAAGAAAGAGTTAGCTAAGGCTAAGAGAGAGATTGAAGAGAAATATAGGATGCTTATGAGGGACTCCAAGAGGGCTAGGGGTGCCCGTGATTTCTACGCACGATACTGCAGCTATGAGTCTGAGTCCGAGGATGATGCTTCCACTTCCTATGCTTGAGGATTTCTTTTTCCTGTTGTTATTTCCAATTATTTATGTTGTTTTACATTTCAAATTCTATCCCTTGGCTTAGCATTTCAAAGGGAATCGCCTTGTATAACTATGTGTTGGTTGTTTGTTTCCCGTTTATGTTGCTTAGTAGTGTTTACAAGCTTCTAGTTTGTCTAAAACCCTTCGATAACACAAAAAAGAGTCTTTTTGCATATGCACTAACACATTTCATGCATCATATGCATTCATTGGTCACACAAAAAACTTCTCTCGTGCTCATTGCCTCCTGGTTTTGTCCGCCGCAGTCTGAAAAGTGGCTTGTGTTCGCAAAGTCTACCAACCAGATAGAATTCATCAAACAAGATTTCACAAGAGAAGAATGATGGCTAACTTTGAAGAAGAAAATACTCAGCTCCGTGCCGAATTGGCTGCTATGAAAGAAGACTTGGCTAAGGCTCATGACGCTATGTCCGCTATGTTGGCTGCACAGGAACAACCAGCCACTTCTATTCCAGTTACTGCTGAGGTGATTCCCTCTATCCCACTATCTACTGTGGCTACTGATGCTCGTTTTGTTATGCCCAACGGCCGTCCCTATGGCCTCTCAGCTTACTACTCTCCTAATACTGCTGCTGGTGTCTCTGGTTTTGCTGGTCAAGGACAGATTCCTGTATCCACTGCTATGCCTCAAGTAACCACTGTTGTTACCGACCCTATTGTACACACTGCGCAACAGGTGATTGATGTTGATACTCCGCGTGGACAAAATCCCGCAATGGAAGCTATGAAGAGACAGTTGAGGGAGTTGGCTGGAGAACTCCGTGAGGTCAAGGCTAGCCGGGGAAACAACGGTGCTCCTGCTAAAGCTCGTGATCTATGCTTGGTATCCCGATTTGAGGTTCCTAAGAAATTCAAAGAGCCAGAATTTGACAAATATAATGGAACTTCTTGTCCGCACAACCATGTCATCCGGTATGTCCGAAAGATGGCTAATTACGCAGATAATGATGCACTGATGATCCATTGCTTCCAGAGTAGCTTGACAGATGATGCGGCAGATTGGTACACTAGTTTGAGCAAAGACAACATCCATACTTTTGAGGAACTCGCCGCTGCTTTTGAAGGTCAATATGAATTCAATACCCGTCTGAAGCCAAATAGGGATTCTCTTAAATCCTTGTCTCAGAAGTCAGATGAAACCTTTCGCGAATATGCTCAGAGGTGGAGGGGGGCAGCTGCCCGTGTTTCTCCTCGACTTGATGAGGAAGAATTAACACAGACATTCCTGAAGACTCTGAAGAAAGAATATAAGGAAAGGATGATAATCTCCGCTCCAAACAACTTCTCTGATATGGTCACAATGGGAACTCGTCTAGAGGAGGCCGTCCGAGAGGGTATTATTGTTCTTGAGAAAGGTGAATCTTCAACCAGTGCACCAAAGAAGTACGGTAATGGCCACCATAAGAGGAAAGAATCTGAGGTAGGGATGGTGTCTGGTAACCCATCTGCAGCTGCTACACAATTACCTCTGCCTTATCAATACATGCAGTACTCTCAACATCCTTTCTTCCCGCCATTCTATCAACAGTATCCTCTGCCACCGGGTCAACCACCAGAGCCCGTCAATGCTATTGCACAGCAAGTACAACAACAACCTCCTGCTCAACAGCAACGGCAGCAACAACAGGGTCCCCGACCCAAACCTTCTTTTCCACCAATACCAATGTGGTATGGTGAGCTGCTCCCAACCCTACTTGCTAAGGGACACTGCGTCACTAGACCAGGCAAGCCTCCGCCTAACCCATTGCCTCCCAGGTTCCGTCAGGACCTAACATGTGAATTCCACCAGGGTGCTCAAGGCCACGATGTTGAAGGTTGCTTTGCTCTGAAATATATTGTGAAAGACCTGATAGAAAAGGGACGGTTGACTTTTGAGAATAGTGTTCCTCATGTTCTTGACAATCCACTCCCAAACCATGCTGCTGTTAACATGATCGAGGCCTTCGAAGGAATCCCTGTTCCTCAGGAAGAGCCCATATTGGATGTCCGCAATGTTGTCACTCCCTTGGTGCCGTTACACGTCAAGCTCTGCCAGGCTTCTCTGTTCAAACATGATCATGCTTCTTGTCCAGAATGTCTTCGGAATCCTATGGGCTGTTGTGTTGTGCAAGATGATATCCAGAGTCTGATGGATGACAAACACTTGATCGTCAGTGATGTATGTGTGATTGTGCCAGTGTTCCATGACTCTCCCGCTGAAAGTGTGTCTAAGACAAAGAATGTTGAACCTTCAGACACATTATGGCCTTCCTACTAAAAAAGGGTCGAAAACGTGTAATGTCCCAAATTAACGAGGAGATTTTCTTAACCTCCATTTTGGCTGAATTTCTAGAGAATGCAAAAATATCCCATGGAAGTTGTAGTTATGTTGTTTACCTATCCAACGAATTGTCACACGCTAAGATCAATACAAATCGGCCACTTTATGGCCTTCCTAGTAAAAAAGGGTCGAAAACGAGTAATGTCCAAAATTAACGAGGAGATTTTCTTAACCTCCATTTTGGCCGAATTTTTAGAGAATGCAAAAATATCCCATGGAAGTCATAGTTATGTTGTTTACCTATCCAACGAATTGTCACATGCTAAGATTCAATACAAATCGGCCACTTTATGGCCTTCCTAGTAAAAATGTGTCGAAAACGAGTAATGTCCCAAATTAACGAGGAGATTTTCTTAACCTCCATTCTGGCCGAATTTTTAGAGAATACAAAAATATCCCATGGAAGTCGTAGTTATGTTGTTTACCTATCCGATGAATTGTCACACGCTAAGATTCAATGCAAATCGGCCACATTATGGCCTTCCTACTAAAAAAGGGTCGAAAACGAGTAATGTCCCATATTAACGAGGAGATTTTCTTAACCTCCATTTTGGCTGAATTTTTAGAGAATGCAAAAATATCCCATGGAAGTCGTAGTAATGTTGTTTACCTATCCAACGAATTGTCACACGCTAAGATTCAATGCAAATCGGCCACATTATGGCCTTCCTACTAAAAAAGGGTCGAAAACGTGTAATGTCCCAAATTAACGAGGAGATTTTCTTAACCTCCATTTTGGCTGAATTTTTAGAGAATGCATAAATATCCCATGGAAGTCGTAGTTATGTTGTTTACCTATCCAACGAATTGTCACATGCTAAGATTCAATACAAATCGGCCACTTTATGGCCTTCCTAGTAAAAAAGGGTAGAAAACGAGTAATGTCCTAAATTAACGAGGAGATTTTCTTAACCTCCATTTAGGCCGAATTTTTAGAGAATGCAAAAATATCCCATGTAAGTCATAGTTATGTTATTAACCTATCCAACGAATTGTCACATGCTAAGATTCAATACAAATCGGCCACTTTATGGCCTTCCTAGTAAAAATGGGTCGAAAACGAGCAATGTCCTTAATTAACGAGGATATTTTCTTAACCTCCATTTTGGCCGAATTTTTAGAGAATGCAAAAATATCCCATGGAAGTCGTAGTTATGTTGTTTACCTATCTAACGAGTTGTCACACGCTAAGATTCAATGCAAATCGGCCACATTATGGCCTTCCTAGTAAAAAAGGGTCGAAAACGAGTAATGTCCCAAATTAACGAGGAGATTTTCTTAACCTCCATTTTGGCTGAATTTTTAGAGAATGCAAAAATATCTCATGGAAGTCGTAGTTATGTTGTTTACCTATCCAACGAATTGTCACATGCTAAGATTCAATTCAATACAAATCGGCCACCTTATGGCCTTCCTAGTAAAAATGGGTCGAAAACGAGTAATGTCCCAAATTAACGAGGAGATTTTCTTAACCTCCATTCTGGCCGAATTTTTAGAGAATGCAAAAATATCCCATGGATGTCGTAGTTATGTTGTTTACCTATCCAACGAATTGTCACACGTTAAATTCAATGCAAATCGGCCACTTTATGGCCTTCCTAGTAAAAATGGGTCGAAAACGAGTAATGTCCTAAATTAACGAGGTGATTTTCTTAACCTCCATTCTGGCCGAATTTTTAGAGAATGCAAAAATATCCCATGGAAGTCATAGTTATGTTGTTTACCTATCCAACAAATTGTCACACGCTAAGATTCAATGCAAATCGGCCACATTATGGCCTTCCTACTAAAAAAGGGTCGAAAACGAGTAATGTCCCAAATTAACGAGTAGATTTTCTTAACCTCCATTTTGGCTGAATTTTTAGAGAATGCAAAAATATCCCATGGAAGTCGTAGTAATGTTGTTTACCTATCCAACGAATTGTCACACGCTAAGATTCAATACAAATCGGCCACTTTATGGCCTTCCTAGTAAAAAAGGGTCGAAAACGAGTAATGTCCAAAATTAACGAGGAGATTTTCTTAACCTCCATTTTGGCCGAATTTTTAGAGAATGCAAAAATATCCCATGGAAGTCATAGTTATGTTGTTTACCTATCCAACGAATTGTCACATGCTAAGATTCAATACAAATCGGCCAGTTTATGGCCTTCCTAGTAAAAATGGGTTGAAAACGAGTAATGTCCCAAATTAACGAGGAGATTTTCTTAACCTCCATTTTGGCTGAATTTTTAGAGAATGCAAAAATATCCCCTGGAAGTCGTAGTAATGTTGTTTACCTATCCAACGAATTGTCACACGCTAAGATTCAATGCAAATCGGCCACATTATGGCCTTCCTACTAAAAAAGGGTCGAAAACGTGTAATGTCCCAAAGTAACGAGGAGATTTTCTTAACCTCCATTTTGGCTGAATTTTTAGAGAATGCATAAATATCCCATGGAAGTCGTAGTTATGTTGTTTACCTATCCAACGAATTGTCACATGCTAAGATTCAATACAAATCGGCCACTTTATGGCCTTCCTAGTAAAAAAGGGTCGAAAACGAGTAATGTCCTAAATTAACGAGGAGATTTTCTTAACCTCCATTTTGGCCGAATTTTTAGAGAATGCAAAAATATCCCATGTAAGTCATAGTTATGTTATTAACCTATCCAACGAATTGTCACATGCTAAGATTAATACAAATCGGCCACTTTATGGCCTTCCTAGTAAAAATGGGTCGAAAACGAGCAATGTCCTAAATTAACGAGGATATTTTCTTAACCTCCATTTTGGCCGAATTTTTAGAGAATGCAAAAATATCCCATGGAAGTCGTAGTTATGTTGTTTACCTATCCAACGAATTGTCACATGCTAAGATTCAATTCAATACAAATCGGCCACCTTATGGCCTTCCTAGTAAAAATGGGTCGAAAACGAGTAACGTCCCAAATTAACGAGGAGATTTTCTTAACCTCCATTCTGGCCGAATTTTTAGAGAATGCAAAAATATCCCATGGATGTCGTAGTTATGTTGTTTACCTATCCAACGAATTGTCACACGCTAAAATTCAATGCAAATCGGCCACTTTATGGCCTTCCTAGTAAAAATGGGTCGAAAACGAGTAATGTCCTAAATTAACGAGGTGATTTTCTTAACCTCCATTCTGGCCGAATTTTTAGAGAATGCAAAAATATCCCATGGAAGTCATAGTTATGTTGTTTACCTATCCAACAAATTGTCACACGCTAAGATTCAATGCAAATCGGCCACATTATGGCCTTCCTACTAAAAAAGGGTCGAAAACGAGTAATGTCCCAAATTAACGAGTAGATTTTCTTAACCTCCATTTTGGCTGAATTTTTAGAGAATGCAAAAATATCCCATGGAAGTCGTAGTAATGTTGTTTACCTATCCAACGAATTGTCACACGCTAAGATTCAATACAAATCGGCCACTTTATGGCCTTCCTAGTAAAAAAGGGTCGAAAACGAGTAATGTCCAAAATTAACGAGGAGATTTTCTTAACCTCCATTTTGGCCGAATTTTTAGAGAATGCAAAAATATCCCATGGAAGTCATAGTTATGTTGTTTACCTATCCAACGAATTGTCACATGCTAAGATTCAATACAAATCGGCCACTTTATGGCCTTCCTAGTAAAAATGGGTCGAAAACAAGCAATGTCCTAAATTAACGAGGAGATTTTCTTAACCTCCATTTTGGCCGAATTTTTAGAGAATGCAAAAATATCCCATGAAAGTCGTGGTTATGTTGTTTACCTATCCGATGAATTGTCACACGCTAAGATTCAATGCAAATCGGCCACATTATGGCCTTCCTAGTAAAAAAAGGGTCGAAAACGAGTAATGTCCCAAATTAACGAGGAGATTTTCTTAACCTCCATTTTGGCCGAATTTTTAGAGAATGCAAAAATATCCCATGGAAGTCGTAGTTATGTTGTTTACCTATCCAACGAATTGTCACATGCTAAGATTCAATACAAATCGGCCACTTTATGGCCTTCCTAGTAAAAAAGGGTCGAAAACGAGTAATGTCCTAAATTAACGAGGAGATTTTCTTAACCTCCATTTTGGCCGAATTTTTAGAGAATGCAAAAATATCCCATGTAAGTCGTAGTTATGTTATTAACCTATCCAGCGAATTGTCACATGCTAAGATTCAATACAAATCGGCCACTTTATGGCCTTCCTAGTAAAAATGGGTCGAAAACGAGCAATGTCCTAAATTAACGAGGATATTTTCTTAACCTCCATTTTGGCCGAATTTTTAGAGAATGCAAAAATATCCCATGGAAGTCGTAGTTATGTTGTTTACCTATCTAACGAGTTGTCACACGCTAAGATTCAATGCAAATCGGCCACATTATGGCCTTCCTAGTAAAAAAGGGTCGAAAACGAGTAATGTCCCAAATTAACGAGGAGATTTTCTTAACCTCCATTTTGGCTGAATTTTTAGAGAATGCAAAAATATCTCATGGAAGTCGTAGTTATGTTGTTTACCTATCCAACGAATTGTCACATGCTAAGATTCAATTCAATACAAATCGGCCACTTTATGGCCTTCCTAGTAAAAATGGGTCGAAAACGAGTAATGTCCCAAATTAACGAGGAGATTTTCTTAACCTCCATTCTGGCCGAATTTTTAGAGAATGCAAAAATATCCCATGGATGTCGTAGTTATGTTGTTTACCTATCCAACGAATTCTCACACGCTAAAATTCAATGCAAATCGGCCACTTTATGGCCTTCCTAGTAAAAATGGGTCGAAAACGAGTAACGTCCTAAATTAACGAGGAGATTTTCTTAACCTCCATTCTGGCCGAATTTTTAGAGAATGCAAAAATATCCCATGGAAGTCATTGTTATGTTGTTTACCTATCCAACGAATTGTCACACGCTAAGATTCAATGCAAATCGGCCACATTATGGCCTTCCTACTAAAAAAGGGTCGAAAACGAGTAATGTCCCAAATTAACGAGGAGATTTTCTTAACCTCCATTTCGGCTGAATTTTTAGAGAATGCAAAAATATCCCATGGAAGTCGTAGTAATGTTGTTTACCTATCCAACGAATTGTCACACGCTAAGATTCAATACAAATCGGCCACTTTATGGCCTTCCTAGTAAAAAAGGGTCGAAAACGAGTAATGTCCAAAATTAACGAGGAGATTTTCTTAACCTCCATTTTGGCCGAATTTTTAGAGAATGCAAAAATATCCCATGTAAGTCATAGTTATGTTATTAACCTATCCAACGAATTGTCACATGCTAAGATTCAATACAAATCGGCCACTTTATGGCCTTCCTAGTAAAAATGGGTCGAAAACGAGCAATGTCCTAAATTAACGAGGATATTTTCTTAACCTCCATTTTGGCCGAATTTTTAGAGAATGCAAAAATATCCCATGGAAGTCGTAGTTATGTTGTTTACCTATCTAACGAGTTGTCACACGCTAAGATTCAATGCAAATCGGCCACATTATGGCCTTCCTAGTAAAAAAGGGTCGAAAACGAGTAATGTCCCAAATTAACGAGGAGATTTTCTTAACCTCCATTTTGGCTGAATTTTTAGAGAATGCAAAAATATCTCATGGAAGTCGTAGTTATGTTGTTTACCTATCCAACGAATTGTCACATGCTAAGATTCAATTCAATACAAATCGGCCACCTTATGGCCTTCCTAGTAAAAATGGGTCGAAAACGAGTAACGTCCCAAATTAACGAGGAGATTTTCTTAACCTCCATTCTGGCCGAATTTTTAGAGAATGCAAAAATATCCCATGGATGTCGTAGTTATGTTGTTTACCTATCCAACGAATTGTCACACGCTAAAATTCAATGCAAATCGGCCACTTTATGGCCTTCCTAGTAAAAATGGGTCGAAAACGAGTAATGTCCTAAATTAACGAGGTGATTTTCTTAACCTCCATTCTGGCCGAATTTTTAGAGAATGCAAAAATATCCCATGGAAGTCATAGTTATGTTGTTTACCTATCCAACAAATTGTCACACGCTAAGATTCAATGCAAATCGGCCACATTATGGCCTTCCTACTAAAAAAGGGTCGAAAACGAGTAATGTCCCAAATTAACGAGTAGATTTTCTTAACCTCCATTTTGGCCGAATTTTTAGAGAATGCAAAAATATCCCATGTAAGTCATAGTTATGTTATTAACCTATCCAACGAATTGTCACATGCTAAGATTCAATACAAATCGGCCACTTTATGGCCTTCCTAGTAAAAATGGGTCGAAAACGAGCAATGTCCTAAATTAACGAGGATATTTTCTTAACCTCCATTTTGGCCGAATTTTTAGAGAATGCAAAAATATCCCATGGAAGTCGTAGTTATGTTGTTTACCTATCTAACGAGTTGTCACACGCTAAGATTCAATGCAAATCGGCCACATTATGGCCTTCCTAGTAAAAAAGGGTCGAAAACGAGTAATGTCCCAAATTAACGAGGAGATTTTCTTAACCTCCATTTTGGCTGAATTTTTAGAGAATGCAAAAATATCTCATGGAAGTCGTAGTTATGTTGTTTACCTATCCAACGAATTGTCACATGCTAAGATTCAATTCAATACAAATCGGCCACCTTATGGCCTTCCTAGTAAAAATGGGTCGAAAACGAGTAACGTCCCAAATTAACGAGGAGATTTTCTTAACCTCCATTCTGGCCGAATTTTTAGAGAATGCAAAAATATCCCATGGATGTCGTAGTTATGTTGTTTACCTATCCAACGAATTGTCACACGCTAAAATTCAATGCAAATCGGCCACTTTATGGCCTTCCTAGTAAAAATGGGTCGAAAACGAGTAATGTCCTAAATTAACGAGGTGATTTTCTTAACCTCCATTCTGGCCGAATTTTTAGAGAATGCAAAAATATCCCATGGAAGTCATAGTTATGTTGTTTACCTATCCAACAAATTGTCACACGCTAAGATTCAATGCAAATCGGCCACATTATGGCCTTCCTACTAAAAAAGGGTCGAAAACGAGTAATGTCCCAAATTAACGAGTAGATTTTCTTAACCTCCATTTTGGCCGAATTTTTAGAGAATGCAAAAATATCCCATGTAAGTCATAGTTATGTTATTAACCTATCCAACGAATTGTCACATGCTAAGATTCAATACAAATCGGCCACTTTATGGCCTTCCTAGTAAAAATGGGTCGAAAACGAGCAATGTCCTAAATTAACGAGGATATTTTCTTAACCTCCATTTTGGCCGAATTTTTAGAGAATGCAAAAATATCCCATGGAAGTCGTAGTTATGTTGTTTACCTATCTAACGAGTTGTCACACGCTAAGATTCAATGCAAATCGGCCACATTATGGCCTTCCTAGTAAAAAAGGGTCGAAAACGAGTAATGTCCCAAATTAACGAGGAGATTTTCTTAACCTCCATTTTGGCTGAATTTTTAGAGAATGCAAAAATATCTCATGGAAGTCGTAGTTATGTTGTTTACCTATCCAACGAATTGTCACATGCTAAGATTCAATTCAATACAAATCGGCCACCTTATGGCCTTCCTAGTAAAAATGGGTCGAAAACGAGTAACGTCCCAAATTAACGAGGAGATTTTCTTAACCTCCATTCTGGCCGAATTTTTAGAGAATGCAAAAATATCCCATGGATGTCGTAGTTATGTTGTTTACCTATCCAACGAATTGTCACACGCTAAAATTCAATGCAAATCGGCCACTTTATGGCCTTCCTAGTAAAAATGGGTCGAAAACGAGTAATGTCCTAAATTAACGAGGTGATTTTCTTAACCTCCATTCTGGCCGAATTTTTAGAGAATGCAAAAATATCCCATGGAAGTCATAGTTATGTTGTTTACCTATCCAACAAATTGTCACACGCTAAGATTCAATGCAAATCGGCCACATTATGGCCTTCCTACTAAAAAAGGGTCGAAAACGAGTAATGTCCCAAATTAACGAGTAGATTTTCTTAACCTCCATTTTGGCTGAATTTTTAGAGAATGCAAAAATATCCCATGGAAGTCGTAGTAATGTTGTTTACCTATCCAACGAATTGTCACACGCTAAGATTCAATACAAATCGGCCACTTTATGGCCTTCCTAGTAAAAAAGGGTCGAAAACGAGTAATGTCCAAAATTAACGAGGAGATTTTCTTAACCTCCATTTTGGCCGAATTTTTAGAGAATGCAAAAATATCCCATGGAAGTCATAGTTATGTTGTTTACCTATCCAACGAATTGTCACATGCTAAGATTCAATACAAATCGGCCACTTTATGGCCTTCCTAGTAAAAATGGGTCGAAAACAAGCAATGTCCTAAATTAACGAGGAGATTTTCTTAACCTCCATTTTGGCCGAATTTTTAGAGAATGCAAAAATATCCCATGAAAGTCGTGGTTATCTTGTTTACCTATCCGATGAATTGTCACACGCTAAGATTCAATGCAAATCGGCCACATTATGGCCTTCCTAGTAAAAAAGGGTCGAAAACGAGTAATGTCCCAAATTAACGAGGAGATTTTCTTAACCTCCATTTTGGCCGAATTTTTAGAGAATGCAAAAATATCCCATGGAAGTCGTAGTTATGTTGTTTACCTATCCAACGAATTGTCACATGCTAAGATTCAATACAAATCGGCCACTTTATGGCCTTCCTAGTAAAAAAGGGTCGAAAACGAGTAATGTCCTAAATTAACGAGGAGATTTTCTTAACCTCCATTTTGGCCGAATTTTTAGAGAATGCAAAAATATCCCATGTAAGTCGTAGTTATGTTATTAACCTATCCAACGAATTGTCACATGCTAAGATTCAATACAAATCGGCCACTTTATGGCCTTCCTAGTAAAAATGGGTCGAAAACGAGCAATGTCCTAAATTAACGAGGATATTTTCTTAACCTCCATTTTGGCCGAATTTTTAGAGAATGCAAAAATATCCCATGGAAGTCGTAGTTATGTTGTTTACCTATCTAACGAGTTGTCACACGCTAAGATTCAATGCAAATCGGCCACATTATGGCCTTCCTAGTAAAAAAGGGTCGAAAACGAGTAATGTCCCAAATTAACGAGGAGATTTTCTTAACCTCCATTTTGGCCGAATTTTTAGAGAATGCAAAAATATCCCATGGATGTCGTAGTTATGTTGTTTACCTATCCAACGAATTGTCACACGCTAAGATTCAATGCAAATCGGACACATTATGGCCTTCCTACTAAAAAAGGGTCGAAAACGAGCAATGTCCCCAATTAACGAGGAGATTTTCTTAACCTCCATTTTGGCTGAATTTTTAGAGAATGCAAAAATATCCCATGGAAGTCATAGTTATGTTGTTTACCTATCCAACGAATTGTCACACGCTAAGATTCAATGCAAATCGGCCACATTATGGCCTTCCTACTAAAAAAGGGTCGAAAACGAGTAATGTCCCAAATTAACGAGGAGATTTTCTTAACCTCCATTTTGGCTGAATTTTTAGAGAATGCAAAAATATCCCATGGAAGTCGTAGTTATGTTGTTTACCTATCCAACGAATTGTCACATGCTTAGATTCAATACAAATCGGCCACTTTATGGCCTTCCAAGTAAAAAAGGGTCGAAAACGAGTAATGTCCTAAACTAACGAGGAGATTTTCTTAACCTCCATTTTGGCCGAATTTTTAGAGAATGCAAAAATATCCCATGGAAGTCATAGTTATGTTGTTTACCTATCCAACGAATTGTCACATGCTAAGATTCAATACAAATCGGCCACTTTATGGCCTTCCTAGTAAAAATGGGTCGAAAATAAGCAATGTCCTAAATTAACGAGGAGATTTTCTTAACCTCCATTTTGGCCGAATTTTTAGAGAATGCAAAAATATCACATGGAAGTCGTAGTTATGTTGTTTACCTATCCGATGAATTGTCACACGCTAAGATTCAATGCAAATCGGCCACATTATGGCCTTCCTAGTAAAAAAGGGTCGAAAACGAGTAATGTCCCAAATTAACGAGGAGATTTTCTTAACCTCCATTTTGGCCGAATTTTTAGAGAATGCAAAAATATCCCATGGATGTTGTAGTTATGTTGTTTACCTATCCAACGAATAGTCACACGCTAAGATTCAATGCAAATCGGACACATTATGGCCTTCCTAATAAAAAAAGGGTCGAAAACGAGCAATGTCCCCAATTAACGAGGAGATTTTCCTAACCTCCATTTTGGCTGAATTTTTAGAGAATGCAAAAATATCCCATGGAAGTCATAGTTATGTTGTTTACCTATCCAACGAATTGTCACACGCTAAGATTCAATGCAAATCGGCCACATTATGGCCTTCCTACTAAAAAAGGGTCGAAAACGAGTAATGACCCAAATTAACGAGGAGATTTTCTTAACCTCCATTCTGGCCGAATTTTTAGAGAATGCAAAAATATCCCATGGAAGTCATAGTTATGTTGTTTACCTATCCAACGAATTGTCACACGCTAAGATTCAATGCAAATCGGCCACATTATGGCCTTCCTACTAAAAAAGGGTCGAAAACGAGTAATGTCCCAAATTAACGAGGAGATTTTCTTAACCTCCATTTTGGCTGAATTTTTAGAGAATGCAAAAATATCCCATGGAAGTCGTAGTAATGTTGTTTACCTATCCAACGAATTGTGACACGCTAAGATTCAATACAAATCGGCCACTTTATGGCCTTCCTAGTAAAAAAGGGTCGAAAACGAGTAATGTCCAAAATTAACGAGGAGATTTTCTTAACCTCAATTTTGGCCGAATTTTTAGAGAATGCAAAAATATCCCATGGAAGTCATAGTTATGTTGTTTACCTATCCAACGAATTGTCACATGCTAGGATTCAATACAAATCGGCCACTTTATGGCCTTCCTAGTAAAAATGGGTCGAAAACAAGCAATGTCCTAAATTAACGAGGAGATTTTCTTAACCTCCATTTTGGCCGAATTTTTAGAGAATGCAAAAATATCCCATGGAAGTCGTGGTTATGTTGTTTACCTATCCGATGATTTGTCACACGCTAAGATTCAATGCAAATCGGCCACATTATGGCCTTCCGAGTAAAAAAG
Organism: Medicago sativa; assembly: GCF_051527215.1. Lineage (NCBI taxonomy): Eukaryota > Viridiplantae > Streptophyta > Magnoliopsida > Fabales > Fabaceae > Medicago > Medicago sativa. Next base: position 97,991,853 of record NC_140754.1, on the reverse strand, counting down.
GGTCGAAAACGAGTAATGTCCCAAATTAACGAGGAGATTTTCTTAACCTCCATTTTGGCCGAATTTTTAGAGAATGCAAAAATATCCCATGGATGTCGTAGTTATGTTGTTTACCTATCCAACGAATTGTCACACGCTAAGATTCAATGCAAATCGGACACATTATGGCCTTCCTACTAAAAAAGGGTCGAAAACGAGCAATGTCCCCAATTAACGAGGAGATTTTCTTAACCTCCATTTTGGCTGAATTTTTAGAGAATGCAAAAATATCCCATGGAAGTCATAGTTATGTTGTTTATGTGACACCCTAAATCCCAAAAATAATTATAACTATTATTTAATTAAAATATAGTTTGATTCGCAGCGGAAAGTGCCAACAAAAAAAACTTTTCTCATAATATAAGAATCCTTCCACAAGATTTAGGATATCACATTGACTCATAACAAACATAATTCAGATTTCACTTCATTGAAATTTATAATAAAATTAACATCAAATCTTTTGCTTTTGAAAATATTTTCTTTTACATCACAGACATTGGTTTTCTCGTACAAAACTAAATAAGTAAACATATCCCTTTTTCCGTGTCACTATCAGAGCGGTGCTTTTCCCCAAAATAACCAACGACACAGGACAAGTCCTCACGAAAGGCATGTACTTGACTCCAATACTCATAACCTATATAACTACGGTTTCGCAACCGCAGGGCCAAGCCAGCAAACACAAACAACGAAGGGGTGAGTTCCGAGAACATGTAATAGTATAAAAAAAAACGAGAAGAACACGTAAGCAATTAAGTCAAAGTCGTTTCTCATCACAAACATAATATTCAGAACCTTGAAGAATATACTATATCATCTCAATCTATATTAGTAGAAAATATCATTACAACTTAAGAACCAAAAAACACTTCACAACCACAATGTCACAATTCAATTCCAACTAGTCACAACACATGTAGTCACCAATAACCATCTTCATAAGAACATCAACAAATAATCACCTTCATCGTCTCACACAATTACATTAATAGACATCACAAAGTAATTCGTTAAAACATTACAACTTAACAACTTGACTCGACAACACAACTCAACTTGACAATGCACTCTTAACAACTTAACAACTTAAATCATCATGAAACTTCTTGATATGCAAATGCATGTGGTACCATTCAACAACATATATGAGCGTAATTAGGCTCTTCAACAAGTGAGCATAAAGCTGCCGGGCTTAAAGCCCCCAACGTATTTGAGCACAAGGCTGCCGGGCCTAAAGCCCCCAACTTTAATGAGCACAAAGGCTGCCGGGCCTAAAGCCCCCAACTTTAATGAGCACAAAGGCTGCCGGGCCTAAAGCCCCCAACTTTCATAAGCACAAAGGTTGCCGGGCCTAAAGCCCCCAACTTTAATGAGTATGCAATGGACTCAACTCCTACAACTTAGACATCTTGAACTTCTTAAACAACTTATATGATTCCAATAATTTGGACAACTTCTTACGACTTCACAACTTAGACCGACACATACAACTTTATGACATTAATGGTCAACAGCATCAAACGATAAACATCAACATCTTTAAATAGCATCATTATCAAATACACATCATTAAATAACACTTCAGTTATACATCATCAATTAACACATCAATTTCACATCATCAAATAATTCACAAATTACACTTAGTCAAATAATACATCAACTATACTTCTTAAATATCACATCTTTACATACCACATCTTTAAATCATATACATTCTTCAAATATCACATAGTCAAATAATATATTTCATTTACACATCTTAAAATAATACATTTAGCACTATCGTATCCAAGACACATCTATAAGGAGAATAAATCTTATTTCAAACATATTCAAAGATAGTAAGAATAATTTCAATTATTATCTCTATAAAATCACTTTAAAAAAATAAACTATTATTTATACTAGGCATACGGCACCACTACAATTCCAACTTCTAATACATAACATCACATCTATATCAATCATTAAATAAGTCATCAATCTAAATAGTTGCAGCAAATCAAGCATAAGCACCCACAAATTTATCCATGACTTCAAATACCACATATTCACATAGTTTAAATCAAACAACACCTTAATAATGTTTCTAATTCTTCTTTTAACCTCCCACATCTAAATTTGCACATTAATTAATTATTCTCTCAAAGAGCTACAACCGTCGCGGTGAGCCCCGAATGAACTTTGGGAAATACGGCTTCCCGTTCATCTCAAGTAATTTACACTCATGATCTCGAACTCTTCTCTCTCACCCCATACCTGAATTGAAGCTTTTCCCAAAATGTTATGAACTCAACGGCAACATGGAATCCAAAGGGTTTAACAAGTTCATGTCTCCTCTTAGGTCAACATGGCCACTAATAGCCATACGCGCTGAAGATAATATACAACAAGATACCAACATAAATAGTGTATTAATTATTCGTAATCCAGTCTAAGACATATTTTATGATTTAAAAGAATGAAAAACTAACCGATAAAAATAAAGGATCTCATCCAGGAGGTAAAGAATCTGCCATCAATTTATTAATCCACTGACACTAGCTATCGTAATCGAATCACGGTTGTAAGCAAGATTGTAATAGAACCATGAACAAGGCAAAAGCTAATCGCAAACTTAGTGCCGCGCTACCCTTTACTATTTGTTCACAAAGTGTATTAGAATTAGGTTTTGATTGTAGATACACTTATGTATAGGTAGGTATATATATATATATATATATATATAGTAGTGACATATAGGCTTTCTAGGCTATTGGGTATTATGCACAAGCTCATTAGGTTACGACACTCCATTTTTTTTCCTTTTATTTTATAAACAATTCTTTCTATTCATTACTTATAATAAATTACTAAGTCATAAGCACATAAAAGTTTCACGTAAACAACTATCACATGATAGGAGACACATACATGTTATTTTATCTCTTTTGTTATCAAAATATAATATTCAGAAATTTGGGGTGTTACAGTTTACCTATCCAACGAATTGTCACACGCTAAGATTCAATGCAAATCGGCCACATTATGGCCTTCCTACTAAAAAAGGGTCGAAAACGAGTAATGTCCCAAATTAACGAGGAGATTTTCTTAACCTCCATTTTGGCTGAATTTTTAGAGAATGCAAAAATATCCCATGGAAGTCATAGTTATGTTGTTTACCTATCCAACGAATTGTCACACGCTAAGATTCAATGCAAATCGGACACATTATGGCCTTCCTACTAAAAAAGGGTCGAAAACGAGCTATGTCCCCAATTAACGAGGAGATTTTCTTAACCTCCATTTTGGCTGAATTTTTAGAGAATGCAAAAATATCCCATGGAAGTCATAGTTATGTTGTTTACCTATCCAACGAATTGTCACACGCTAAGATTCAATGCAAATCGGCCACATTATGGCCTTCCTACTAAAAAAGGGTCGAAAACGAGTAATGTCCCAAATTAACGAGGAGATTTTCTTAACCTCCATTTTGGCCGAATTTTTAGAGAATGCAAAAATATCACATGGAAGTCGTAGTTATGTTGTTTACCTATCCGATGAATTGTCACACGCTAAGATTCAATACAAATCGGCCACTTTATGGCCTTCCTAGTAAAAATGGGTCAAAAACGAGTAATGTCCCCAATTAACGAGGAGATTTTCTTAACCTCCATTTTGGCTGAATTTTTAGAGAATGCAAAAATATCCCATGGAAGTCGTAGTTATGTTGTTTACCTATCCAACGAATTGTCACATGCTTAGATTCAATACAAATCGGCCACTTTATGGCCTTCCAAGTAAAAAAGGGTCGAAAACGAGTAATGTCCCAAATTAACGAGGAGATTTTCTTAACCTCCATTTTGGCCGAATTTTTAGAGAATGCAAAAATATCCCATGGATGTCGTAGTTATGTTGTTTACCTATCCACCGAATTGTCACACGCTAAGATTCAATGCAAATCGGACACATTATGGCCTTCCTAATAAAAAAGGGTCGAAAACGAGCAATGTCCCCAATTAACGAGGAGATTTTCTTAACCTCCATTTTGGCTGAATTTTTAGAGAATGCAAAAATATCCCATGGAAGTCATAGTTATGTTGTTTACCTATCCAACGAATTGTCACACGCTAAGATTCAATGCAAATCGGCCACTTTATGGCCTTCCTAGTAAAAATGGGTCGAAAACAAGCAATGTCCTAAATTAACGAGGAGATTTTCTTAACCTCCATTTTGGCCGAATTTTTAGAGAATGCAAAAATATCACATGGAAGTCGTAGTTATGTTGTTTACCTATCCGATGAATTGTCACACGCTAAGATTCAATGCAAATCGGCCACATTATGGCCTTCCTAGTAAAAAAGGGTCGAAAACGAGTAATGTCCCAAATTAACGAGGAGATTTTCTTAACCTCCATTTTGGCCGAATTTTTAGAGAATGCAAAAATATCCCATGGATGTCGTAGTTATGTTGTTTACCTATCCAACGAATTGTCACATGCTTAGATTCAATACAAATCGGCCACTTTATGGCCTTCCAAGTAAAAAAGGGTCGAAAACGAGTAATGTCCAAAATTAACGAGGAGATTTTCTTAACCTCCATTTTGGCCGAATTTTTAGAGAATGCAAAAATATCCCATGGAAGTCATAGTTATGTTGTTTACCTATCCAACGAATTGTCACATGCTAAGATTCAATACAAATCGGCCACTTTATGGCCTTCCTAGTAAAAATGGGTCGAAAACAAGCAATGTCCTAAATTAACGAGGAGATTTTCTTAACCTCCATTTTGGCCGAATTTTTAGAGAATGCAACAATATCCCATGGAAGTCGTGGTTATGTTGTTTACCTATCCGATGAGTTGTCACACGCTAAGATTCAATGCAAATCGGCCACATTATGGCCTTCCTAGTAAAAAAGGGTCGAAAACGAGTAATGTCCCAAATTAACGAGGAGATTTTCTTAACCTCCATTTTGGCCGAATTTTTAGAGAATGCAAAAATATCTCATGGATGTCGTAGTTATGTTGTTTACCTATCCAACGAATTGTCACACGCTAAGATTCAATGCAAATCGGACACATTATGGCCTTCCTACTAAAAAAGGGTCGAAAACGAGCAATGTCCCCAATTAACGAGGAGATTTTCTTAACCTCCATTTTGGCTGAATTTTTAGAGAATGCAAAAATATCCCATGGAAGTCATAGTTATGTTGTTTACCTATCCAACGAATTGTCACACGCTAAGATTCAATGCAAATCGGCCACATTATGGCCTTCCTACTAAAAAAGGGTCGAAAACGAGTAATGTCCCAAATTAACGAGGAGATTTTCTTAACCTCCATTTTGGCTGAATTTTTAGAGAATGCAAAAATATCCCATGGAAGTCGTAGTTATGTTGTTTACCTATCCAACGAATTGTCACATGCTTAGATTCAATACAAATCGGCCACTTTATGGCCTTCCAAGTAAAAAAGGGTCGAAAACGAGTAATGTCCTAAACTAACGAGGAGATTTTCTTAACCTCCATTTTGGCCGAATTTTTAGAGAATGCAAAAATATCCCATGGAAGTCATAGTTATGTTGTTTAACTATCCAACGAATTGTCACACGCTAAGATTCAATGCAAATCGGCCACATTATGGCCTTCCTACTAAAAAAGGGTCGAAAACGAGTAATGTCCCAAATTAACGAGGAGATTTTCTTAACCTCCATTTTGGCCGAATTTTTAGAGAATGCAAAAATATCCCATGGAAGTCATAGTTATGTTGTTTACCTATCCAACGAATTGTCACACGCTAAGATTCAATGCAAATCGGCCACATTATGGCCTTCCTACTAAAAAAGGGTCGAAAACGAGTAATGTCCCAAATTAACGAGGAGATTTTCTTAACCTCCATTTTGGCCGAATTTTTAGAGAATGCAAAAATATCACATGGAAGTCGTAGTTATGTTGTTTACCTATCCGATGAATTGTCACACGCTAAGATTCAATACAAATCGGCCACTTTATGGCCTTCCTAGTAAAAATGGGTCAAAAACGAGTAATGTCCCCAATTAACGAGGAGATTTTCTTAACCTCCATTTTGGCTGAATTTTTAGAGAATGCAAAAATATCCCATGGAAGTCGTAGTTATGTTGTTTACCTATCCAACGAATTGTCACATGCTTAGATTCAATACAAATCGGCCACTTTATGGCCTTCCAAGTAAAAAAGGGTCGAAAACGAGTAATGTCCTAAACTAACGAGGAGATTTTCTTAACCTCCATTTTTGCCGAATTTTTAGAGAATGCAAAAATATCCCATGGAAGTCATAGTTATGTTGTTTACCTATCCAACGAATTGTCACATGCTAAGATTCAATACAAATCGGCCACTTTATGGCCTTCCTAGTAAAAATGGGTCGAAAACAAGCAATGTCCTAAATTAACGAGGAGATTTTCTTAACCTCCATTTTGGCCGAATTTTTAGAGAATGCAACAATATCCCATGGAAGTCGTGGTTATGTTGTTTACCTATCCGATGAGTTGTCACACGCTAAGATTCAATGCAAATCGGCCACATTATGGCCTTCCTAGTAAAAAAGGGTCGAAAACGAGTAATGTCCCAAATTAACGAGGAGATTTTCTTAACCTCCATTTTGGCCGAATTTTTAGAGAATGCAAAAATATCTCATGGATGTCGTAGTTATGTTGTTTACCTATCCAACGAATTGTCACACGCTAAGATTCAATGCAAATCGGACACATTATGGCCTTCCTACTAAAAAAGGGTCGAAAACGAGCAATGTCCCCAATTAACGAGGAGATTTTCTTAACCTCCATTTTGGCTGAATTTTTAGAGAATGCAAAAATATCCCATGGAAGTCATAGTTATGTTGTTTACCTATCCAACGAATTGTCACACGCTAAGATTCAATGCAAATCGGCCACATTATGGCCTTCCTACTAAAAAAGGGTCGAAAACGAGTAATGTCCCAAATTAACGAGGAGATTTTCTTAACCTCCATTTTGGCTGAATTTTTAGAGAATGCAAAAATATCCCATGGAAGTCGTAGTTATGTTGTTTACCTATCCAACGAATTGTCACATGCTTAGATTCAATACAAATCGGCCACTTTATGGCCTTCCAAGTAAAAAAGGGTCGAAAACGAGTAATGTCCTAAACTAACGAGGAGATTTTCTTAACCTCCATTTTGGCCGAATTTTTAGAGAATGCAAAAATATCCCATGGAAGTCATAGTTATGTTGTTTAACTATCCAACGAATTGTCACACGCTAAGATTCAATGCAAATCGGCCACATTATGGCCTTCCTACTAAAAAAGGGTCGAAAACGAGTAATGTCCCAAATTAACGAGGAGATTTTCTTAACCTCCATTTTGGCCGAATTTTTAGAGAATGCAAAAATATCCCATGGAAGTCATAGTTATGTTGTTTACCTATCCAACGAATTGTCACACGCTAAGATTCAATGCAAATCGGCCACATTATGGCCTTCCTACTAAAAAAGGGTCGAAAACGAGTAATGTCCCAAATTAACGAGGAGATTTTCTTAACCTCCATTTTGGCCGAATTTTTAGAGAATGCAAAAATATCACATGGAAGTCGTAGTTATGTTGTTTACCTATCCGATGAATTGTCACACGCTAAGATTCAATACAAATCGGCCACTTTATGGCCTTCCTAGTAAAAATGGGTCAAAAACGAGTAATGTCCCCAATTAACGAGGAGATTTTCTTAACCTCCATTTTGGCTGAATTTTTAGAGAATGCAAAAATATCCCATGGAAGTCGTAGTTATGTTGTTTACCTATCCAACGAATTGTCACATGCTTAGATTCAATACAAATCGGCCACTTTATGGCCTTCCAAGTAAAAAAGGGTCGAAAACGAGTAATGTCCTAAACTAACGAGGAGATTTTCTTAACCTCCATTTTTGCCGAATTTTTAGAGAATGCAAAAATATCCCATGGAAGTCATAGTTATGTTGTTTACCTATCCAACGAATTGTCACATGCTAAGATTCAATACAAATCGGCCACTTTATGGCCTTCCTAGTAAAAATGGGTCGAAAACAAGCAATGTCCTAAATTAACGAGGAGATTTTCTTAACCTCCATTTTGGCCGAATTTTTAGAGAATGCAAAAATATCCCATGGAAGTCATAGTTATGTTTTTTAACTATCCAACGAATTGTCACACGCTAAGATTCAATGCAAATCGGCCACATTATGGCCTTCCTACTAAAAAAAGGGTCGAAAACGAGTAATGTCCCAAATTAACGAGGAGATTTTCTTAACCTCCATTTTGGCCGAATTTTTAGAGAATGCAAAAATATCACATGGAAGTCGTAGTTATGTTGTTTACCTATCCGATGAATTGTCACACGCTAAGATTCAATACAAATCGGCCACTTTATGGCCTTCCTAGTAAAAATGGGTCAAAAACGAGTAATGTCCCCAATTAACGAGGAGATTTTCTTAACCTCCATTTTGTCTGAATTTTTAGAGAATGCAAAAATATCCCATGGAAGTCGTAGTTATGTTGTTTACCTGTCCAACGAATTGTCACATGCTTAGATTCAATACAAATCGGCCACTTTATGGCCTTCCAAGTAAAAAAGGGTCGAAAACGAGTAATGTCCTAAACTAACGAGGAGATTTTCTTAACCTCCATTTTGGCCGAATTTTTAGAGAATGCAAAAATATCCCATGGAAGTCATAGTTATGTTGTTTACCTATCCAACGAATTGTCACATGCTAAGATTCAATACGAATCGGCCACTTTATGGCCTTCCTAGTAAAAATGGGTCGAAAACAAGCAATGTCCTAAATTAACGAGGAGATTTTCTTAACCTCCATTTTGGCCGAATTTTTAGAGAATGCAAAAATATCCCATGGAAGTCATAGTTATGTTGTTTACCTATCCAACGAATTGTCACACGCTAAGATTCAATGCAAATCGGCCACATTATGGCCTTCCTACTAAAAAAGGGTCGAAAACGAGTAATGTCCCAAATTAACGAGGAGATTTTCTTAACCTCCATTTTGGCCGAATTTTTAGAGAATGCAAAAATATCACATGGAAGTCGTAGTTATGTTGTTTACCTATCCGATGAATTGTCACACGCTAAGATTCAATACAAATCGGCCACTTTATGGCCTTCCTAGTAAAAATGGGTCAAAAACGAGTAATGTCCACAATTAACGAGGAGATTTTCTTAACCTCCATTTTGGCTGAATTTTTAGAGAATGCAAAAGTATCCCATGGAAGTCGTAGTTATGTTGTTTACCTATCCAACGAATTGTCACACGCTAAGATTGAATGCAAATCGGCCACATTATGGCCTTCCTACTAAAAAAGGGTCGAAAACGAGTAATGTCCCAAATTAACGAGGAGATATTCTTAACCTCCATTTTGGCTGAATTTTTAGAGAATGCAAAAATATCCCATGGAAGTCGTATTTATGTTGTTTACCTATCCAACGAATTGTCACATGCTAAGATTCAATACAATTCGGCCACTTTATAGCCTTCCTAGTAAAAATGGGTCAAAAACGAGTAATGTCCTAAATTAACGAGGAGATTTTCTTAACCTCCATTTTGGCCGAATTTTTAGAGAATGCAAAAATATCCCATGGAAGTCGTAGTTATGTTGTTTACCTATCCAACGAATTGTCACATGCTAAGATTCAATACAAATCGGCCACTTTATGGCCTTCCTAGTAAAAATGGGTCGAAAACAAGCAATGTCCCAAATTAACGAGGAGATTTTCTTAACCTCCATTTTGGCTGAATTTTTAGAGAATGCAAAAATATCCCATGGAAGTCGTAGTTAAGTTGTTTACCTATCCAACAAATTGTCACATGCTAAGATTCAATACAAATCGGCCACTTTATGGCATTCCTAGTAAAAATGGGTCAAAAACGAGTAATGTCCGAAATTAACGAGGAGATTTTCTTAACCTCCATTTTGGCCGAATTTTTAGAGAATGATAAAATATCCCATGGAAGTCGTAGTTATGTTGTTTACCTATCCAACGAATTGTCACATGCTAAGATTCAATACAAATCGGCCACTTTATGGCCTTCCTAGTAAAAATGGGTCGAAAACGAGCAATGTCCTTAATTAACGAGGATATTTTCTTAACCTCCATTTTGGCCGAATTTTTAGAGAATGCAAAAATATCCCATGGAAGTCGTAGTTATGTTGTTTACCTATCCAAAGAATTGTCACATGCTAAGATTCAATACAAATCGGCCACTTTATGGCCTTCCTAGTAAAAATGGGTCGAAAACGAGCAATGTCCTTAATTAACGAGGATATTTTCTTAACCTCCATTTTGGCCGAATTTTTAGAGAATGCAAAAATATCCCATGGAAGTCGTAGTTATGTTGTTTACCTATCCAAAGAATTGTCACGCGCTAAGATTCAATGCAAATCGGCCACATTATGGCCTTCCTAGTAAAAAAGGGTCGAAAACGAGTAATGTCCCAAATTAACGAGAGATTTTCTTAACCTCCATTTTGGCTGAATTTTTAGAGAATGCAAAAATATCTCATGGAAGTCGTAGTTATGTTGTTTACCTATCCAACGAATTGTCACATGCTAAAATTCAATACAAATCGGCCACTTTATGGCCTTCCTAGTAAAAATGGGTCAAAAACGAGTAATGTCCTAAATTAACGAGGAGATTTTCTTAACCTCCATTCTGGCCGAATTTTTAGAGAATGCAAAAAAATCCCATGGAAGTCGTAGTTATGTTGTTTACCTATCCAACGAATTGTCACACGCTAAGATTCAATGCAAATCGGACACATTATGGCCTTCCTACTAAAAAAGGGTCGAAAACGAGTAATGTCCCCAATTAACGAGAAGATTTTCTTAACCTCCATTTTGGCTGAATTTTTAGAGAATGCAAAAATATCCCATGGAAGTCGTATTTATGTTGTTTACCTATCCAACGAATTGTCACACGCTAAGATTCAATGCAAATCGGACACATTATGGCCTTCCTACTAAAAAAGGGTCGAAAACGAGTAATGTCCCCAATTAACGAGGAGATTTTCTTAACCTCCATTTTGGCTGAATTTTTAGAGAATGCAAAAATATCCCATGGAAGTCATAGTTATGTTGTTTACCTATCCAACGAATTGTCACACGCTAAGATTCAATGCAAATCGGCCACATTATGGCCTTCCTACTAAAAAAGGGTCGAAAACGAGTAATGTCCCAAATTAACGAGGAGATTTTCTTAACCTCCATTTTGGCTGAATTTTTAGAGAATGCAAAAATATCCCATGGAAGTCGTAGTTATGTTGTTTACCTATCCAACAAATTGTCACATGCTAAGATTCAATACAAATCGGCCAGTTTATGGCCTTCCTAGTAAAAAAGGGTCGAAAACGAGTAATGTCCTAAATTAACGAGGAGATTTTCTTCACCTCCATTTTGGCCGAATTTTTAGAGAATGCAAAAATATCCCATGTAAGTCGTAGTTATGTTATTAACCTATCCAACGAATTGTCACATGCTAAGATTCAATACAAATCGGCCACTTTATGGCCTTCCTAGTAAAAATGGGTCGAAAACGAGCAATGTCCTAAATTAACGAGGATATTTTCTTAACCTCCATTTTGGCCGAATTTTTAGAGAATGCAAAAATATCCCATGGAAGTCGTAGTTATGTTGTTTACCTATCCAACGAATTGTCACACGCTAAGATTCAATGCAAATCGGCCACATTATGGCCTTCCTAGTAAAAAAGGGTCGAAAACGAGTAATGTCCCAAAGTAACGAGGAGATTTTCTTAACCTCCATTTTGGCTGAATTTTTAGAGAATGCAAAAATATCCCATGGAAGTCGTAGTTATGTTGTTTACCTATCCAACGAATTGTCACATGCTAAGATTCAATACAAATCGGCCACTTTATGGCCTTCCTAGTAAAAATGGGTCGAAAACGAGTAATGTCCTAAATTAACGAGGAGATTTTCTTAACCTCCATTCTGGCCGAATTTTTAGAGAATGCAAAAATATCCCATGGATGTCGTAGTTATGTTGTTTACCTATCCAACGAATTGTCACACGCTAAGATTCAATGCAAATCGGACACATTATGGCCTTCCTAGCAATAAGGGTCTCTGTGTTAAGCCTATTGTTTCCCTCAATTGGTTTGATCCCCTCATCTTCACCCACTCCAAAACACCTAGCTATATATGTAATGATTCCACCCACCACTATGTCTCCTCTACCGGCCGGTCTAGTACCGACAAAGTCTAGGTAATCAATCAAATAAAAACAAGTATTGACGGGGTGGTTGTGGAGCATTGCCCATAGCATGAACAATTCATCGGTTCTAGTGTTTCCTAGCTCGGTTCTACCCCAAATAGTGCAAGCCATTACACTTTGGAGGTACCTAAGTACGGGGTTGTGGATGTTGCTAGCTTTGTTGGCTCTAGGAACATAGTTGGAAACGCCGGTGATACGTGTCCAAAAGGCAGCTGGGTCATAGTTATCCTGTTTTAGGCTAGGATCCCAATGATCATGAATATATCCTTCATTTGCAAAACCTAAGGCCTCACAAAAGTGCTGAAGTGACATGTCATAATCAATATTCATCAACCGAAAAACAACTCTATGGTTAGGGTTATCAAAATTCAACTTATCTTTAGTGAAAACAATTGAGCTTAAAAATTCATAAGTGAAGTTTTCATAACCCCGCATAGGTTTCAGCAAATCTGTCCAACCTAACTTTCCTATCAACCTAGAAACATCATCAAACAGCTCTATCACATCTAAAGTATTGGGATCAGGATAACGAGAAGGATACAAATGTTTAGAGATTAGAATTTTATACATGTCCCGTTGCTTGTTGTTTTTGAAGTTTATTCCATGATTCTTCACTTGTGCTTGCTTCTTTGGGGGAGGTCCTCCTTGAGAGCTTGCTGGTTCTTTACCACTTCTTCTTGAAGCCATTGACCCTTGTTGGAATTGGTTTTTAAGGTTTAGGTTTTGGGAGAATTTTTGGTGGAAAGGATTGGTTTAGGGTTGGGGTTGATGTTTAAGGAAGGTTTGTTGGTTTGGATGTGGAGATTGGTTAAGGTTTTGTGGTGTTTGGGTTAGGTTTTGAAAGATTAGGGTTTTGGTGAATTATGGTTTTGAATGGATGAAAGATGTTTTTGATTGGTGGTCTTTGTTGTGGATGAAGTTTGTTGTTGATTGGTGAAAGAATTGAGTGGTTTGGTGAAGAATTGAGGGAGATATGAAGGTTTGAAGGTTTGAAGGTTATGGAGGTTTAGAGAGAAGTTTGAAAGATGAAAGAGGGTTGTTGTTTGTGAATGAGGAAGAAGAAAGAAAAAAAAATTGTGTATATAGGCAACAAGAACACGGGCACGGCCGTGCCACCCTTGGCACGGGCCGTGCCATCTTTCTGACTTCAAGCTTCAATTTTTCTTTTAAAAACTTGGCACGGCCGTGCCATACCTAGCACGGGCCGTGCCACCTTTCTGGTCCTGGGGGCTTCAGAATTTTTCAATTCCTTGATTTTTTTCGAATCACACTTGGACAATTACCTACAAAACAACTTAAAACAAAGAAAAACAAAACAAAAGCAATTAAATGCATGGGTTGCCTCCCATGAAGCGCTCTTTTAATGTCATTAGCTTGACGGTTAGAAAGAGTCCTTAGAATGGATCAAAGATATCATATTGTGTAGATGACGCTATAAAACGTTCTTTCACAACATGATCGTTAAGCATGCAACAAGAGTAAAGAGCGGGACCTTTCATAACATTTTCCAACTCGTATCCTACCATTTGATCACTCACTTGAAAGACTATCCTACCAAGTTTAACATCAATGAGAGCTCCCGCAGTTGCGAGGAAAGGTCTACCTAGGATTATAGGGACGTCGTCGTCCTCTTCAATGTCAACGACTACAAAATCAGTGGGGATGTATATCCCCTCTATCTTAACAGGTATGTCCTCGACAAATCCTACAAGTTTCATGGTAGAACGGTCAGCTAACTTTAATTCCATTTCGGTAGGTTTCAACTCTCCTATCCCTATCCTTTTAAGAAGAGACAAAGGCAGCAAACTAACACTAGCTCCTAAGTCACATAAGGCTTTGTTTATGGTTTCATTCCCAATTTCACACGGTATGGCAAAGCTACCTAGATCTCTAAGCTTAGGGGGTGCTTCTTGGATGATTGCACTAGTTTCCTTAGCCAAGGCTATTGTCTCATTATGCTCTATAGCCCTTTTCTTTGAAAAAATTTCCTTTAAAAACTTGGCATATAGAGGCATCCTAGACAAAGCTTCAGCAAAGGGAAGTTTAATGCAAATCTTCCTAAGTATGTTAACAAATTTTTCAAACTTACCCTCTAATTTAAGCTTATCAGGATTTAAGGGGGGTGGAGTTTTGTTTTCTTCAAGCGGTTTTGCTTCTTCTATCACAATTTTATCATCTAAAGGCTTGACACTTTCTTTCCCAATGTTTTTAACCATAGCAAAAGTTTCGCCTAACTTACTACCCCCAAAAGATATGACATTAACTTGGGCTTTGGGATTGGCTTCGGTTTGACCAGGAAAGACTCCCGTTGTTTGGGAAGAGGTAGCCACTTGTTGGGCTATTTGGGCGATTTGAGTTTCAAGCATTTTAGAGTGAGTAGCAATAGAATCAACCTTGGTATTGAGATTGGAAAGAGAATCATTCAGAAATCCGGTTTGGTTTTTGAGTTCTTGAAGTTGTTTGTTTTGGTTGGCAATAGAATTTTCCAACAAAATTTCCAAATTGGATTTCTGAGTGAATCTTTGGTTGTTTGCATAACCGGGTGGTGCTACTTGTCCATAGGGATTTTGGTTTTTGTAAAAATTTTGATTTTGTCTCATCCCTTGGTTGTATTGAGCATAATTCATTTGCTCAACACCATTAATAGCACTACCTAGTTGGCAATCAACACCAGCATGACCAGTTATACCACATATTTCACAAGAAGGAGTAGAAGCAGAATTGATAGCATTAACATTGAGTTTTTCAAGTTTTTCAGTTAGTGTATCAATTTTAGAAGCAAGGTGGTCATAGTTAGAGACTTCGTGTATACCTGCCTCCCTTTTGGAGGATGAAGAACTAGAGATGGCTCTCTCGTCGGTCCATTTGTAATGATTCTGAGCCATGTCTTCAATTAGGGCATACGCCTCCGTGTAGTTCTTGTTCATAAGTGCTCCACCTGCAGCTGCATCAACAGACATCTTTGTGGTATAAGACAAGCCATTATAAAAAGTGTGGACTATAAGCCACTTCTCTAGGCCATGGTGGGGACAAAGTCTTAGCATTTCTTTGAAACGCTCCCACGCATCATAGAGAGATTCCCCATCTTTTTGGTTGAACCGCGTGATTTGGTCTCTAAGTTTAGCGGTTTTAGATGGTGGAAAGAAACGGGCAAGGAATGCTTGCCTCATCTGATCCCATGAAGTAATGGAACCGACTTCGAGGGAATGGAACCAAGCGCTAGCTCTATCCCTTAAGGAAAAGGGAAAGAGATGAAGTCTTACGGCTTCTTGGTTCTCCTTCATGGTTCCACTAATTCGTAGGAAAACAGAGATGTGAAGATTGGGATCCTCAGTGGGGGATCCCGAGAATTGGTTTTGCTGCACCAAGTTAAGTAGGGCAGGCTTGATTTCAAAGTTGTCATCCTCAACCGTTGGGTACACAATAACAGCTTGTGGCTCAGCCGTAGACGGCGTTGCATACTCTTTGAGAGTGCGATTGGCCATGGCGATGTTATTTTGTGCCGCTCTCCTTCTTCTATGTAAGAACCTTTCGATCTCGGGTATGAATACCGCTTGATTTCTAGTTCTTCGCATACAAGGTTGAGAACCCAAGAAGTTAACGATAACAGAAAAATAAAAAGTTAAAAATAAAAAGAAAAGAGAAAGAAGAGAGAATTCTAATCACTAAGGAAAAGCTAATTAAATTAGTTAACTCCCCGGCAACGGCGCCAAAAACTTGATAGGGCCAAACCGCAAGTGCACGGCCTATCGAAGTAGTAGTAGTAAGTAGAGTTATCGTTCCGCTAGGGAGTTGGTCAACTTAATTAACTTTTAGTGAATGATTAGAGGGAGAGAAAATTTAGTAAAAGGGATGGTTGATTGCTGAAGTTAAAAACAATAATGATAAAGGGCCTTAGGATCATTGGTTCATCATAATAACTAATCCTTCACTAAACAAAACCTAAACATCTAATTTCATGATTTACACACTAATTTCTAAAGACCGGTTTCCCTTAGCCCCTCACCTTTCCGATGAAAGTCCAGTGAGAGTTTACTTCAAGTAACCAAGCCTATTTCACTGACATGATTACTAGAAGATGCATAGAGGATTGAAACTACTCTTTGTCTCAATAATTGCAAAGACTATTTCACTGTTTTGCAATTATTGTCTAGGTTCACTTGTTCCAACATCAAAGCTCCGCTCTCGCTTTATGAATTGATGTTTGGGATGATGGATTAACGATTATCAAACCCTCCGCTTTCGCTTCCACAGTTTGATAATTGTTAATCCACGTTAAGACGGTGAATCTAGATTAGAAATTAGGGTTACATAGAAATTAGGGTTTAGACATGTTTCGTTTAGGATTGGGTCATTAGACTCCCCAATAATCCTAAGACGAAGAAGTCTACTCACTCATGTTCATCGTAGACATGGGGGAAGAAGAGAGAAAATAACAGTAAAGTAAATTGCAAAGAAAGTAAAAGAGAAATAAAGACTTTTATTAAAATAGTACTTGAAATAAACAAGGTAAAGATGATTGTTTATAGTGGAGAGCTACTCTATTTATAGCTTTACAATCGACTTAGAAACTAAGCAACTAAAAGGGTAAAACAGTAAAGCTGCAACAAGGTAACTTGGGCCCGAAGAAAAAGCAGCAAAAGAGACTCCTGGAGGTGGCACGGCCGTGCCACATGTTGGCACTGGCCGTGCCAAGCTTCTGACTTGGTGGGAACATATTTTTGTACCGTATCTTCGTATTCTTGCGCTGTATTTGCTCCAGTCCTCTTTCTTTTGCTCCAAGACACCTTCCACCATATATTTATTCCTAAAATAAAATAAAATACAATTTGAAGTAAAATATTCTAAACTAAAATAAAATGCAATAAAATAAAATCAAATCTAAAATAAAACTAAACTAAATAAGGCAATAAATAATACTATCTATGACTCATCAACATCTCAAATTTTGTAAAAGAGTACAAATACGTTCTCCAACAGGCATTCTAGTACCAACAAAATTATTTATTATAGAAAGACATAACGTATAAACGGCGTCTTCTTCATTAGTGGCCATACTAGTGCCAGTCGCTTCATTTTTAACAATTTTTTTATGAGAAAGAATTTCTTCTCTTTGGGCCTCATTGAGGTAATAATCCCACCAACCTCTAAGTTGGCCAACAAATCCGATGGTTATAAAAACAGCAATATTTCTATCAGGGTTTCCCTGTTGTCTGCAAATAGTTGCGTACATTAACATCTTTTGAGTCACAGTGACAATTTGTCTATCATTTAGACCGTCAATATTCCATTCATAAATGGATCTACCAGAATAAGAATTTTGAACAAAATCTTCATTTTCTTCAAAAAGTAAATCTTGAGGTGAAGGTCTATCGTAATAGATTTTTTCAACTCCTCTTTTACTGTAAACCGTGTTAATATTAACATCAGCCTTATCATCAAGACTATAATTAGCAAACATAGTGGTGAGTTGATCAATATTATCACTTTCTTCATTATTATTAAAAGACTCTTTAGAATCATCATCAGAATCATTATCTTTAGAAATAACATTAAGATTCAATTTCTTAAGCTTTTCTTGAAGAGTATTCAAAAATTCATTAGAATTATCATCAATTTTAAATCCTTCAATTTTTGCTGAAGGTTGAATAATAGGAGACTCACTAATTTGATAACAAAATCCTTTTGAAGGTGTAGGAATATCCTTATCTTTATTAATAATAATTTCTTGATTGTCTATATTTTTCTCAACCAAAAATTTTAAAAAAGCAATATCTTTTTCGAGAGATAAAAGTTGATCTCCTATACGAACCAAATAAGCATTAGAAAAATTTTGAGCTTTTATAATCGAGTTTGACTCTTGCAAAGTAACATGGGTATTACTCATTTTTTGTCCAACCATAGTGTGCGAATACGCAACAGCCTCAACATCCTCTCCTAACATGATATTCCTTTCAGGAGGAAAGGGGGTATTAATCGGATCCTTTTGCCCAGTAATATACCAAGGTTTAGATTTTAGAGTTAAAATTTCAGTATCAGATTCAGTAACAAAATAGGTTATGAACCATTCAACAAAACGAACAAAATTTTGAGTTTTGTTAAGATGATCATAATAATCATTTTTAATCTTATCACGTTCCCAATCAGGAAATTTTTTGAAAAACCAATTTCTAAAATCAGAATATTTATCCATCATAAATTCATCATTGATGAATTTTCTCCAAATACTATTTTTGTTATCATCGCCTTTATCATTTTGTCAATCCAGGTACCTATCTTCTTCCTAACTCTAATTGAATGACAATTAGAGGCTAAACTATTGTTATGACTTAGTTCTTAACTTAGTAGTTATAAGTATTAATACATTGTCATGATCATAATAACTTTTATTTTAAACATAAAAGAATTTTGGGACGAATCTGGTGATTCTTGTTTTAGACAAAAATCTCGTTTTTTCCCGGGGAGGGAGTTAGAGATATTTGATGTCTGATGTTAACTTGAATTTTTGTCAGATTACTATGTTCGATATCTCGTTGAGAGCGTTGCTCTTCTATCCCTACGGGTTGATAGGTTTAGAGACTTTTATAAAAGTTTTTTAAGTCTAAACTTTTTGTTACTATGATCATGAGAAAGTTTTAATACTTTGTTCTACTTTGTTATTTAACTATGTCATAACACTGTTCGCCCTTTGTTTTCTTATGGAAGAACCAGATCAAAATGATCTTACTACCAATCAAGAATTGGTTGAATTCCCAAATAATTTGGAAAAATTAAACAAATGGGTAATACCATCTGTCCCTAAAAAAGAAATTTATAATTTTGGGATGTTTGACTTTAAGTCTAGATTGGCAGTTAAGACCATTGAACAAAATGTTCGTATATCTAAAGACTCTCAGAATATTTTCTTGTTATGTAAAAAGGATTTAGAATCCTTCAAAGAGTATAAATATATACATGTTGGGTTAATACAAATTGCTATTAGACCTTTAACTCTGCTTGGTTTAAATACCAGTATAATGGCCTATGTTAGAGATGGCAGATGTAATGATTTTAAACAATCTTTAGCTGCTGATAAAAGATTGGCAAGTGTACCAATAACTATCGAAGTAGTAAAAATATCGTTCCCACGAGGACTGTTTTTAACTTCAATAATTCAATTGCGTTATATAATTAGGATGTATAAAAGTTTATTTTGTTTTGCCACTAGGCAGTAGATTTGGTTTGATTTTAAGAAATCAAGTAAAGAAGAATAGATTTGATTAAGAAAGTATGGAGAGAGAGATGAGATCAGGTCTTCGAATCCTCTATGTTTCCCCTAATTGGTTACTGCACCTATTGTTACTAATGATTTTCTAGTTTCACGATAGTTAACAAATTAGCCCTAATCAATCCCTTGAGTTAGGACCCTCTTCTTAAACTACAGCCCCTAATTCCTTAGGTGGTCTAATAATCCTTGAAGGTTTTATGAACGTTAACCTAATATCACTAACAAACGATTATCCATTCCTAGACTAACCATGTTTATTAGAACAATTCAATTAGGTCTAAGTCGAAAGCTATGGTCAGTAGTCATTCGATCTCACAAAATCATGTTTATATTTGATCAGGATATAAAAAGCAGTAAGAACAATTGAATTGAATAAAGACTAGAATTTCATTAATAAACAATAGAGTTTCACAGCAACATATGATCAATTTGGGTTACATAGGTTCATCTCCGACCTAATCTCTAAGAGATTTAGCTACTCATAATTGAGTTTACAAATAGCATAATCAATGAAAGAATTAAAACATACATAAACTGGGTTAGAGATGATGAAATCCTCTCCGCTGCAGCCTTCTGGGTGTTAAAATCGCACTTTCGTTCTCCAAAATCGTAACTCTTGGTCTTTAGGTCGAGTGCTGTATTTATAGAGTTTTGGGCCTGAAACAACAAAATCGCGCCACGCCTGATATATGGCGCGCCGCGATTTCCCTCAGACAGGGAGATGTGCAAATTTTAGTTCAAAATCGCAGCAAGGCTTGGAAAGTGGCGTGGCGCGATTTGCTTCAGACAGTCTTCAATTTTTCAGATTTTTGCACTCCAGAACAGTATAAATTGCACGTGAACTCTATCAAAATGTCACAATAAGTCCTAAAAATTACGTAATGACAGCATGTCATCACAACCCCAAACTTAAACCATTCCTTGTCCTCAAGGAATTTGCTTGCAACAGTGACAAACGACAGTAAAATAACAGTTACCTGACAAAACGATAGTACCCAAAAGTTCATTCTCCTTCTAGCTAAAGATGAGCTAGTTTGACTTGTTCGCATCCACCAATTCACAACTCCTCGCATCAAATTGAAACAGGGTTCTACCAGTCGACATGCAGGTCTACATATTACCATACGCTTGAAAAGTTTCTAAACATTAATCAAAGTCAATATCATTACACACTTTTGAGGTCTTTAGGGTTATAACGGGGCTTAGGTGAAAGGTGGGATATATTTGGATAAGTAGGCTACACAAAATTTGAGTTAGGCATTCCTACGGAAGTTAAAGCACAAAATTCAATCTTTCAATCATTCACCTTGTGGAATAACAATCAATGCAAAGGTACTAGAGAATATTTTTAACATTTAGGGATAATCGAGTTTGAAGTTACTCGGATTTTCAATGTTTTGTCCCTTTTTCATCATTCAATTTCTTTTTTTTTTTTGATACACCATTTTTGTGTGTATTTTGCATGACAATTTCATATTTCTTTCATTTTTTGTTCTCTTATTCTCTAGTACCCCCACCCCAAACTTAGTTGGTTGCAAATTCCAATAGCAACCCTAAACTTAATCTTTAGCAACATTCTACAATGCCTTAACTCAGAAAATACATTAAGGGACAAGTCCTAAAAGTCTCTAGGCTTGTAATGTAGTTTGTCACCGAACAAAAAGTTCTAATCCTACCGGCTAACAATTGGTTAAGAAAGGATAAATTCAACAAATTAAAACAGGGTAGGCTTCAAAAAGGCTCACAGGACCAAACACTTTTGCCTCAGTGTGTAATTAACAAAGACCAATCAATAATAGAGAAACAATGCAAGTTCTAGAAATGTAGATGCATGGAAAACTAATCTAAATATAAGTAAATTGAAAAACAAAATTTGGCAATGAACCTTATGGCTGAGATTTCTGGGAGTATGTGACTACCTAGCAACGCCGTACACTTCGCCTTTGAATCAAGTCACCCCTCCTTAAGAACTTTTGGAGTACCGTTTCATCAAACAACTGTTACTAAACTGGAATAGGTCACATGAAACAAAACAAATTCATTAATTAAACAAGTGCAGGAGCAATTACAATAGGGAAATAAGTTCAATGGACTTCGACATAAAAAGAAAATAAAGAAAATACATCAAAAGAAAAATAAGCGAAAATAAAATACAAAGCAGGAAATGCTAATCCATAGTAGATCAGCCCATGTTCACATCATCATCCGGGTGTCCAGCCCCCGGTGTGCTTAATCCCTCAAAGATGCCATCCCCTTGATCTTGCTTGGTGGCATTGAAATCGTCAGTGATTTCCCTCCTCAGTTTCTCAACCCAACACTCCTCCGACGGTTGAACATTCAGCAATGCATTAAGGGCTTCAGGGCTGAAATCAATGATCTTGCCCCAAACAAAAGATTGAAAGGGTGTATCGGACACCCTTGCATTTGCAAAGAATTAGACGATCACCGTTTTGTTGTTCGCTTCATCGATCATCTCATTCAACTTCGTTCACCCTCTCCTTCGTAACTCAGCCTCAAAGAACGGATAATTCACAAGCTTTGTGAATTCAAACTTCCTCTCCCCTATGACTTCGAAACTCTTCATAGATTGATGGAACTCTTGGGCTTGGTCATTGATGAAATGGATGGCGTTTTCGGGTGGTTCGGATGCGGTACGAGGGCGTTTGGATTTGGTTGTGGATGGCTTGGGGTTGGTGGCTTTCTTTGAGCGGGTGTTTCTTTGGTTGGAGGCCATTTGTTGTTTAGGAACATGGTGAAAGGGAAGTTTTGTGAAGTTTGGGAAATTTTGTGAAAGTTTGGTGAAGGATAATGGATTGGATGATGATTGGTGTGATGATTTTGTGATTTTGTGGTGTTTAGGAAGTGGTAAAGATGATGGAAATTGTAAGAAATTCGTGATTGGGAGTCTAGAGAAAATTTGGCAGAGTAACAGTAGGAATTGGAATGAGGAAAATTGTGCAAAGGTTGGGTTTTTATAGGCTGAGAGCCAAAATCGCGGCACGCCAAAGAATAGGTGCGGCGCGATTTTGGTGGTAACGGGCAATAACGGCTACTTTTTGGTGGGTTTGCAACGGTTGGATGGGAATTAGTGGGGGAGTAACGGTCAGATGGTTAGGGGAAGGTAACGGTTAGTTTTTATTTTTGAAAAACCACCCAAAATCGCGCCACGCCTTAGTATAGGCTTTCCGCGATTTTGGAGAAACAGGGGGAGTGTTTTTGCAACCTTTGAAATCGCGTTGCGGCCCTTTATAGGCGCGACGCGATTTTGCTTGTCTCAGGCTAAAGATTTGATTTCTTTGGAAAAAAATGCCTGAGTTCTTTTAATCTGAAAAACTTTTGAGGAGAGAATCATGCAAGACATCAGTACCTTGCATGATTTTCTTGGCAAGAGGTATATTTTGAACAAATTTTTAAACTTTCCTGCCTTGTATTAAAAGAAAAGAAAAATATTTTTGTGTTTTTGTTTTTTTTTTTGAAAGCAATAAAATCATACCTGAAATTTAAATAGTGGGTTGCCTCCCACTCAGCGCTTCTTTACCGTCACTAGCTTGACTGATGACTATCCCTAAGGATCAGTTGATGTGGCTCCCTCTTCATTGTTTGGGAGTCCTCCTTTACGGTACCGTTTCAGCTTTTGTTCCTTACCCTTGAAAGTTCCTTGTGCACCAGACTTCCTTAGGTCCACAGCTTCATCAACAGGCTTGTTTCTTGCCAACCCTTCGTCACAGTACCTCCTAATTCTTTCTAAAGTATCAGAGAGAGTTGAAAGCATACACCATTGAAAAGCAGCCGGCCCATTACGCATCCCGCAGGGAATCCTCTTATAAGCCAACTTACCACCTGGACCAGTGGTAGTAGTCTTTATTTCATTGTTACCAGTTGTCAATCCCCTATACTTGTTGTCACGGATGTCTCCTGATGATTGTTGTTGCATCTGTTCTTTGCTTACTTCCAGTTGCTTAACACCCTCTATCATTCCAACATCTTCAATCACTTCTTGTCTGTCTATAGATTCCACACTTTCCACCTCCGTAGATCGAATAGGTTGAGATTCAAGGGATTTATCTTCGTCTGTTTCTTCCACAACGTCAATCCGGTAACACTTGGGATTCTCATCTTGGTGCTTCATTGCCTCAAAGATATTGAAGACTACCTGCTCCTTATGGAACCTCAACATTAGCTCTCCACATTCAACATCAATCAAAGCACGACCAGTTGCAAGGAAAGGTCTTCCTAGAATGAGTGGCATGTCTTCATCTTCAGCCATATCTAAGACCACAAAATCTGCTGGGAACACCAAGTCATTAACCTTGACTAGCACATCTTCAAGCACACCGAAAGGATAAGAGATTGACCGATCAGCTAAAGTAATGGTCATTCTTGTTGGTTTTGGTTCCCCACACTTAAGCTTCTTCATCATTGAAAGAGGCATCAGATTTATACTTGCTCCCAAGTCACATAAAGCTCTTCCAATGTCTACCGGTCCAATTGAACAAGGGATAGTAAAAGCACCAGGATCCTTCAGCTTAGGTGGCAGCTTCTTTTGAAGAATAGCACTACAATTCTCAGAAAGTGCTATGTTCTCATCATCCTTAGGCTTCCTTCGTTTAGTCAA
Organism: Medicago sativa; assembly: GCF_051527215.1. NCBI lineage: Eukaryota > Viridiplantae > Streptophyta > Magnoliopsida > Fabales > Fabaceae > Medicago > Medicago sativa. Next base: position 97,967,661 of record NC_140754.1, on the reverse strand, counting down.
CAGGTCTTTCATGAACTTAGCATACAACGGCATTTGATCAAGAGCTTCACCGAAAGGAATATTCACCTGAAGTTGTGAGAAAAGTTGCATGAACTTCTTGAATTGGCCTTCATCCTTTTCTTTCTTCTTTGAAAGGTGAGGGTATGGAAGCTTCACATATGATGGAATAATTTGTGGTTTGTCTCCATCCTTCAATATTTGACTCTTCGTCTTCCTCAAGATTGAATCTTCATCAATTAATTTCTCACTTTTTTCTCCCTCTATTTTTTTCTTCCTTTCGTTTTCAACTACTCCATGATCATTTTCTTTTTCAACTACACCCTCATCATTTTTTTCAACTACATCATTCTCCTCCACCTCAACTACTTCATCAACCTTCTTTGGAGCTTTTGGAACTAAAGGTGTCAAAACCTTTTTGCTCCTCAATTCAATAGCATTACAAGACTCATTCTTAGGGTTATCTTTAGTGTTACCTGAGAATCCACCTTTACTTTGTTCAGCCAATTGCTTAGCTAATTGCCCCAGTTGAGTTTCAAGCAATGATGACATTCTGTCATTACGTAATATTAGGGACTTATTGTGACATTTTGATAGAGTTCTTATGCAATTTCTACTGTTCTGGAGTGCAAAAAGCTTAAATGTTGAAGTCTGTTCGAAGGAAATCGTGCCACGCCAATTTCAAGCCGTGCTGCGATTTTTGAAGCAAAAATACACACTTCCTGTAAAGAGGAAATCGCGGCACGCCAATTAACAAGGCGCGGCGCGATTTTGATGGGTCAGGCCCATGACTTCTATAAATACTGCACTCAAGCTGAAGAACAAGGGTTACGATTTTGGAGAGGAAAGTGCGATTTTCAGACATCAGAGACGGCTAGAAGGGCGATTTCTTCAACCTTTTACCAATTCATGTATGTTTTAATTATTTCATTGATTATGCTATTTGTAAACTCAATTATGAGTAGCTAAATCTCTTAGAGATTAGATCCGAGATGAATCTTTGTAACCCTAATTGACACATGTTGCTGTGAAACTCTATTTTGTTTATGAATTCAATTCTAGTTTATTCAATTCAATTGTTCTTAATGCTTTTTATATCTTGATCACATATAACTTGATTTTGTGAGAACGAATGACCACTGACCATGGCTTTCGACTTAGACCTAATTGAATTGTTCTAATAAACAGGGTTAGTCTAGGAATAGATAATCGTTTGTTAGTGATAATAGGTTAACGTTCGGTAAAACCTTCAAGAATTAATAGACCACCTAAGGAATTAGGGGCTGTAGTTTAAGAAGAGAGTCCTAACTCAAGGGATTGATTAGGGCTATTTTGTTAATCATCGTAAACTAGAAGAGGGTTCATAATAAATAGGTGCAGTAGACCAATTAGGGGAACTTAGAGGATTCGACGGATCTGATCTCATCTTTCTCTCTTATTTTCTTAATCAAATCTTTATTCTCTTTTATTTGATTTCATAAAATCAAACCAAATCTTCTGCCTAGTGGCAAACTAAAAATAAACTTTACACATCCTAATTATATAACGAAATTGAATTATTGAAGTTAAAAACAGTCCTCGTGGGATCGATATTTTTACTACTTCGATAGTATTTGGTGCACTTGTCAAACGCCTATCAAGTTTTTGGCGCCGTTGCCGGGGACTGTTGAATTATTTCAACAAGGCAATTACGTTATAATTTAGGGTTTTTGCAATTTACTTTTCTGTTTTTAATTTTATTTTTCTGTTTTCATATTCACTTGATTACTTTGCGTTGTGCAGTGCTACTAAGGTATTTTGCTGTTTATGCGAGGTAAACAGAGCTCAGACGACTTAGAGTACGATCCAGAAATTGAAAGGACTGCTAGAGCACTTCGGAAAGCTGTCCGATCGCAAAGGTTAGCTCAGTCCGTTCCACCGGGTGTTCGAGAACAAATACCGGAACAACTCTCAAGTGAATCTGAAACAGTCTCTTCTCCTAAATCTGCAACTATGGAAGGAGAAGGAGTTGTACCACCGAGACCTAAGCTAGGAGACTACGGGTTAGCCACTCATCGCGGTCAACTGACCCACACTTTTCAACCAGCTAACCCCGTAGCCTTCGACATCAAGACAACTGTCCTCAACGGTTTGAGGGACAAGCAATTCGATGGGACTGAAGCTATGAGTCCTCATGAACACTTGAGCCGCTTTGCTGAAACCTGCGAGTTTTGTGTGCAACCTGCCACCGTGACTGAAGCACAAAAGAAGCTAAGGCTATTTCCTTTCACCTTGACGGGAAGAGCAAAAGATTGGTTGCTAACAATACCGAACGGGACTGTCCAAACATGGGAAGAGTTAGAGCTGAAGTTCTTGGAGAAATACTTCCCTATGTCTAAGTATTGGGACAAGAAGATGGAGATCTCTAACTTCAAGCAAGGAGAAGGTGAATCATTGTATGATGCTTGGGAGCGATTCAATTTGCTTCTCAAGAGATGCCCTAATCATGAGTTCACCGAGAAGCAATACCTCCAAATCTTCACTGAGGGGGTAACACCAAACACTCGAATGTTCTTAGATGCTTCCGCGGGAGGTAGTCTCAAGAGCAAAACTGATCATGAAGTTCAAGCTCTAATTGAAAACATGGCTGGCAATGAGTATCGTGATCAAGCTAAAAAGAAAGAAAGAGGAGTGTTTGGGGTGAGTGAACAAACTGCTATCCTTGCTAACCAAGCAGCTATGAATAAACAAATCGAAGCTCTAACTAAGGAGTTTCAAGGCTTCACTTTGGCTCAAAAGCAACAACAAGTGGCTGCAATCAAATGTGACTTATGTGGTGAAGAACACCCCAACGGTGAATGTGTTCCGGAAGGATCAAATGAAGAAGCTAACTTCATGGGAGGTTATCAAAGGCAGAATCAATACTACAATTCAGGCATCAACAAGCATCCCAATCTGAGCTACTCAAATAACAATGCTTTGAACTCTCAGATGCTCACTCCTCCCCAACAACAACAAAGGAAGCCATCAGCTCTTGAGGAAACTATGATGAATTTCATGAAGATGACTCAAGGCAACTTTGAAGAGATGAAGAAGAGTCAAGAAGCTGAAAGAAAGAACAATGAAGCTTCTAGGAAGATGCTTGAAACTCAACTGGGGCAATTGGCTAAGCAGTTGGCTGAACAAAACAAAGGCGGATTCTCAGGTAACACTAAAGATAACCCTAAGAATGAGTCTTGTAATGCTATTGAATTGAGGAGCAAAAAGGTTTTGACACCTTTAGTTCCAAAAGCTCCAAAGAAAGTTGATAAAGTAGTTGAGGTAGAGGAGAATGATGTAGTTGAAAAAAATGATGAGGGTGTAGTTGAAAAAGAAAATGATCATGGAGTAGTTGAAAACGAAAGGAAGAAAAAAATAGAGGGAGAAAAAAGTGAGAAGTTAATTGATGAAGATTCAATCTTGAGGAAGTCGAAGAGTCAAATTTTGAAAGATGGAGACAAACCACAGGTTATTCCATCATATGTGAAGCTTCCATACCCTCACCTTTCGAAGAAGAAAGAAAAGGATGAAGGCCAATTCAAGAAGTTCATGCAACTTTTCTCACAACTTCAGGTGAATATTCCTTTTGGTGAAGCTCTTGATCAAATGCCGTTGTATGCTAAGTTCATGAAAGACTTGTTGACTAAACGAAAGAAGCCTAAGGATGATGAGAACATTGCACTTTCTGAGAATTGTAGTGCTATTCTTCAAAAGAAGCTACCACCTAAGCTGAAGGATCCTGGTGCTTTTACTATCCCTTGTTCAATTGGACCGGTAGACATTGGTAGAGCTTTATGTGATTTGGGAGCAAGTATAAATCTGATGCCACTCTCAATGATGAAGAAGCTTAAGTGTGGGGAACCAAAACCAACAAGAATGACCATTACTTTAGCTGATCGGTCGATCTCTTATCCCTTCGGTATACTTGAAGATGTACTAGTCAAGGTTAATGACTTGGTGTTTCCAGCGGATTTTGTGATCTTAGATATGGCTGAAGATGAGGATATGCCACTCATTCTAGGAAGACCTTTCCTTGCAACTGGCCGTGCTTTGATTGACATTGAGAAAGGAGAGCTAATGTTGAGATTTCATAAGGAGCAAGTAGTGTTTAATATATTTGAGGCCATGAAGCACAAAGATGAAAATCCCAAGTGTTACCGGATTGACATTGTTGAAGAAATAGTTAAAGATGACTCTTGTGAACATCAACCAACACACCCTCTTGAACGTGCAATTGTGAATTCTATAGCAAAAGGTGAAGATGATGAAGATCTTGAAGTAAGTGATTGTGTGAAGCAACTAGCAGCAAGCAAGCAAGAGTTGGGTCCGGTAAAAATAGAAGAATTAATGGGTAAGCACTCTATGGATGCTCCTATTTTGAGTGGAGAAGGAGAGAAAAATCCAGAATTAAAAGAACTCCCTTCTCACTTGAAATATGTTTTTCTCACTAAGGATGCCTCTAAACCAGTAATCATCAGCAATACCTTGACACCTTTGGAAGAAGAAAAATTAATGAGGGTGTTAAGAGACAATCAAGGAGCTTTGGGGTGGAACATTTCTGATTTGAAGGGTATTAGTCCAGCTTATTGCATGCATAAAATACACATGGAGGCTGAATACAAACCGGTAGTTCAACCTCAAAGGAGACTTAACCCAACAATGAAGGAAGTGGTGAAGAAAGAGGTGCTGAAGTTACTAGATGCAGGTATGATCTACCCTATCTCAGATAGCTCATGGGTGAGTCCAGTTCATGTGGTACCCAAGAAAGGAGGAATGACGGTGGTAGCAAATGAAAAAAATGAATTGATACCTACCCGCACCGTCACTGGTTGGAGAATGTGTATAGACTACCGGAGGTTGAATACCGCAACAAGAAAGGACCACTTTCCATTACCATTCATGGATCAAATGATTGAGAGATTAGCTGGCCAAGCCTTTTATTGCTTCTTGGATGGGTATTCGGGGTATAATCAAATTGCAGTGGCTCCGGAAGATCAAGAAAAGACTTCCTTCACTTGTCCATTTGGAGTGTTTGCTTATCGAAGGATGCCCTTTGGGCTGTGTAATGCGCCGGCAACCTTTCAAAGGTGCATGCTTTCCATCTTCTCTGATATGATAGAGAAGAACATTGAGGTATTTATGGACGACTTTTCTGTTTTTGGTAAGTCTTTTGATCAATGCTTGTTCCATTTAAATGCTGTACTTAAAAGATGCACCGAAACTAACCTTGTTTTGAATTGGGAAAAATGTCATTTTATGGTAACTGAAGGTATAGTTTTGGGGCATAAAATAAGTGCTAAAGGCATTGAGGTAGACCAAGCCAAGATAGAGGTTATAGAGAAACTTCCTCCACCCATCAATGTTAAAGGAGTGAGGAGTTTCTTGGGGCATGCCGGTTTCTATCGGCGGTTCATAAAAGACTTTTCTAAAATTTCCAAACCCCTCTGTAACCTCTTAGTCAAAGAAAATGAGTTTAATTTTGATTCTGAATGTCTAAATGCTTTTTCTTTGATTAAAAACAAGTTGGTGACTGCACCAATAATCATTGCACCCGATTGGAATTTACCTTTTGAACTTATGTGTGATGCAAGTGATTATGCTGTTGGTGCAGTCCTAGGCCAACGCAAGAACAAATTTTTTCATGCAATTTACTATGCAAGCAAGGTTTTAAATGAAAATCAAGTTAACTATTCCACAACTGAAAAGGAGTTGCTTGCGGTAATCTTTGCATTGGAAAAATTTCGTTCTTATCTAATAGGCTCCAAAGTCATTGTTTTTATAGATCATGCAGCTCTCAAATATCTCTTAACTAAAGGGGATTCAAAGCCTCGACTGTTGAGGTGGATCCTATTATTGCAAGAATTTGATCTTGAAATTCGTGACAAGAAGGGAGTCGAGAACGTGGTAGCTGACCACCTCTCAAGGCTGGAGAATGATGAGGTAACAAAGAAGGAGAAGGCCATCAAGGCCGAGTTCCCTGATGAACAGCTGTTTGCTATTGGAGAAAGACCTTGGTTTGCTGACATGGCAAACTTTAAGGCCGGCAACATAGTTCCTGATGATCTAACCTACCCTCAGAGGAAAAAGTTCTTCAAAGATGCAAATCACTACTTGTGGGATGACCCATATCTGTTTAAGGTAGGTACTGACGGTTTGATTAGACGTTGTGTTGCAGGTGAGGAAGCACATAGTATCATGTGGCACTGCCATAGCTCAGCTTATGGAGGCCACCACAGTGGAGAAAGAACAGCTGCAAAAATTTTGCAAAGTGGATTCTGGTGGCCCACCCTTTTCAAAGATTGCCACGACTTTGTCACAAGATGTGACAGATGCCAAAGGACAGGTAACATATCAAAGAGGAATGAAATGCCCCTAAAAGGAATCATTGAAGTTGAACCATTTGATTGTTGGGGTATTGATTTTATGGGACCATTCCCTTCCTCTTACTCTTATCTCCATATTCTAGTCTGTGTTGATTATGTCACAAAGTGGGTTGAAGCGATACCATGTGTTGCTAATGATGCCAAAACGGTTGTCAACTTCCTTCAAAAGAATATTTTCACTAGGTTTGGAACCCCTAGAGTATTGATCAGTGATGGGGGGAAGCATTTTTGCAATAATTTTCTTGAAAATGTGCTCAAAAAGTATAACATTAAGCACAAAGTTGCAACTCCCTATCACCCACAAACTAGTGGTCAAGCAGAGGTTTCAAACCGACAGCTGAAACAGATTCTGGAGAAGACAGTTGCGTCAAATAGGAAAGATTGGTCCAGGAAATTAGATGACGCACTGTGGGCATATAGGACAGCCTTTAAGACCCATCTTGGGTTCTCACCCTATCAGTTAGTATATGGGAAGGCATGTCATCTTCCAGTCGAGCTAGAACATAAAGCTTATTGGGCCATTAAGGCCTTAAATTTTGATCAAGTAGCCGCTGGTAAGAAAAGAATTTTGAAACTTAATGAACTTGAGGAGATGAGGCTTAGAGCGTATGAAAATGCGCTCATCTATAAAGCCAGGACAAAAAGGTATCATGACAAAAACTTAGTGCCTAGGGATATTAACTGTGGACAGCTAGTTTTGTTGTATAACTCCAGGTTGAAGCTGTTTCCTGGGAAGCTCAAATCAAAATGGTCTGGACCATTCTTGGTCAAAAGTGTGTCACCATATGGAGCTGTTGAACTAGTGACACCTGAAGGAGATCGAAGTTTCAAAGTAAATGGACAAAGAGTTAAACCATACCTAGGTGGTGACCTACCAAAAGGAAGGGTGGCACTCATTCTGAAGGACCTCTGAGAATCCTTAGCAGTCAAGCTAGTGACGATAAAGAAGCGCTGGGTGGGAGGCAACCCACTACATGTTATTTTCAGTAATTTTTCTTTTGGTGTATTTTCTTTTTATTTTCTTTTTAATGTCGAAGTCCATTGAACTTATTTCCCTATTGTAATTGCTCCTGCACTTGTTTATTATTAATGAATTTGTTTTGTTTCATGTGATCTATTCCAGTTTAGTAACAGTTGTTTGATGAAACGGTATTCCAAAAGTTCTAAAGGAGGGGTGACTTGATTCAAAGGCGAAGTGTACGGCGTTGCTAGGTAGTCACATACTCCCAGAAATCTCAGCCATAAGGTTCATTGCCAAATCTTGTTTTTCAATTTACTTATATTTAGATTAGTTTTCCATGCAACTACATTTCTAGAACTTGCATTGTTTCTCTATTATTGATTGGTCTTTGTCAATTACACACTGAGGCAAAAGTGCTTGGTCCTGTGAGCCTTTTTGAAGCCTACCCTGTTTTAATTTGTTAAATTTATCCTTTCTTAACCAATTGTTAGCCGGTAGGATTAGAACTTTTTGTTCGGTGACAAACTACATTACAAGCCTAGAGACTTTTAGGACTTGTCCCTTAATGTATTTTCTGAGTTAAGGCATTGTAGAATGTTGCTAAAGATTAAGTTTGGGGTTGCTATTGGAATTTGCAACCAACTAAGTTTGGGGTGGGGGTACTAGAGAATTAGAGAACAAAAATGAAATTGACATGCAAAATACACACAAAAATGGTGTATCAAAAAAAAAAAAAAAAAAGAAATTGAATGATGAAAAGGGACAAAACATCTAAAATCCGAGTAACTTCAAACTCGAGTGTCCCTAAATGTTAAAAATGTTCTCTAGTACCTTTGCAGTGATTGTATTTCCACAAGGTGAATGAATGAAGGAATGAATTTTGTGCTTTAACTTCCGTAGGAATGCCTAACTCAAATTTTTTTGTAGCCTACTTATCCAAATATATCCCACCTTTCACCTAAGCCCCGTTATAACCCTAAAGACCTCAAAAGTGTGTAATGATATTGACTTTGATTGGTATTTAGAAACTTTTCAAGCGTATGGTAATATGTAGACCTGCATGTCGACTGGTAGAACCCTGTTTCAATTTGATGCGAGGAGTTGTGAATTGGTGGATGCGAACAAGTCAAACTAGCTCATCTTTAGCTAGAAGGAGAATGAACTTTTGGGTACTATCGTTTTGTCAGGTAACTGTTATTTTACTGTCGTTTGTCACTGTTGCAAGCAAATTCCTTGAGGACAAGGAATGGTTTAAGTTTGGGGTTGTGATGACATTCTGTCATTACGTAATATTAGGGACTTATTGTGACATTTTGATAGAGTTATTATGCAATTTCTACTGTTCTGGAGTGCAAAAAGCTTAAATGTTGAAGTCTGTTCGAAGGAAATCGCGCCACGCCAATTTCAAGCCGTGCTGCGATTTTTGAAGCAAAAATACACACTTCCTGTAAAGAGGAAATCGCGGCACGCCAATTAACAAGGCGCGGCGCGATTTTGATGGGTCAGGCCCATGACTTCTATAAATACTGCACTCAAGCTGAAGAACAAGGGTTACGATTTTGGAGAGGAAAGTGCGATTTTGAGACATCAGAGACGGCTAGAAGGGCGATTTCTTCAACCTTTTACCAATTCATGTATGTTTTAATTATTTCATTGATTATGCTATTTGTAAACTCAATTATGAGTAGCTAAATCTCTTAGAGATTAGATCCGAGATGAATCTTTGTAACCCTAATTGACACATGTTGCTGTGAAACTCTATTTTGTTTATGAATTCAATTCTAGTTTATTCAATTCAATTGTTCTTAATGCTTTTTATATCTTGATCACATATAACTTGATTTTGTGAGAACGAATGACCACTGACCATGGCTTTCGACTTAGACCTAATTGAATTGTTCTAATAAACAGGGTTAGTCTAGGAATAGATAATCGTTTGTTAGTGATAATAGGTTAACGTTCGGTAAAACCTTCAAGAATTAATAGACCACCTAAGGAATTAGGGGCTGTAGTTTAAGAAGAGAGTCCTAACTCAAGGGATTGATTAGGGCTATTTTGTTAATCATCGTAAACTAGAAGAGGGTTCATAATAAATAGGTGCAGTAGACCAATTAGGGGAACTTAGAGGATTCGACGGATCTGATCTCATCTTTCTCTCTTATTTTCTTAATCAAATCTTTATTCTCTTTTATTTGATTTCATAAAATCAAACCAAATCTTCTGCCTAGTGGCAAACTAAAAATAAACTTTACACATCCTAATTATATAACGAAATTGAATTATTGAAGTTAAAAACAGTCCTCGTGGGATCGATATTTTTACTACTTCGATAGTATTTGGTGCACTTGCCAAACGCCTATCAAGCAACTTCCTAGAAGCTTCATTGTTCTTTCTTTCAGCTTCTTGACTCTTCTTCATCTCTTCAAAGTTGCCTTGAGTCATCTTCATGAAGTTCATCATAGTTTCCTCAAGAGCTGATGGCTTCCTTTGTTGTTGTTGAGGAGGAGTGAGCATCTGAGAGTTCAAAGCATTGTTATTTGAGTAGCTTAGATTGGGATGCTTGTTGATGCCTGAATTGTAGTATTGATTTTGCCTTTGATAACCTCCCATGAAGTTAGCTTCTTCATTTGATCCTTCTGGAACACATTCACCGTTGGGATGTTCTTCACCACATAAGTCACACTTGATTGCAGCTACTTGTTGTTGCTTATGAGCCAAAGTGAAGCCTTGAAACTCCTTAGTTAGAGCTTCGATTTGTTTGTTCATAGCTGCTTGGTTAGCAAGGATAGCAGTTTGTTCACTCACCCCAAACACTCCTCTTTCCTTCTTCTTAGCTTCAGCACGATACTCATTTCCAGCCATGTTTTCTATCAAAGCTTGGACTTCATGATCAGTTTTGCTCTTGAGACTACCTCCCGCGGAAGCATCTAAAAACATTCGAGTGTTTGGTGTTACCCCCTCAGTGAAGATTTGGAGGTATTGCTTCTCGGTGAACTCATGATTAGGGCATCTCTTAAGAAGTAAATTGAATCGCTCCCAAGCATCATACAATGATTCACCTTCTCCTTGCTTGAAGTTAGAGATCTCCATCTTCTTGTCCCAATACTTAGACATAGGGAAATATTTCTCCAAAAACTTCAGCTCTAACTCTTCCCATGCTTGGACAGTCCCGTTTGGAATTGTTAGCAACCAATCTTTTGCTCTTCCCGTCAAGGTGAAAGGAAATAGCCTTAGCTTCTTTTGTGCTTCAGTCACGGTGGCAGGTTGCACACAAAACTCGCAGGTTTCAGCAAAACGGCTCAAGTGTCATTGAGGACTCATGGCTTCAGTCCCATCGAATTGCTTGTCCCTCAAACCGTTGAGGACAGTTGTCTTGATGTCGAAAGCAACGGGGTTAGCTGGTTGAAAAGTGTGGGTCAGTTGACCGCGATGAGTGGCTAACCCGTAGTCTCCTAGCTTAGGTCTTGGTGGTACAACTCCTTCTCCTTCCATAGTGTCATACCCCAAATTTTGACCACTTGGCTTTGTTTTTACCTATTTTTGTTCGTATTTTAAAACGGCTCAATTTCTCCTCTTTTCGCTTTAACCAGTTAAAATCTTTCTCAGTCGATTAATCATTCAAAGTCTTTATCTTGCAAGTAAAATTTTGTCCGCACTTTATCTAGTCGAAATTGCTTTATTTGTCTTGTCAGGCATTTTAAATTTTCTTTACGCGCTCTTTTTAATATTCAGTGTCTTTTATTATTTCCGTCAAAGCTTTTAATTAAATTCCCTTGTGGTCCGCTTTAAAAGAGTTTTGTTCGCATTTTAAAAATACCGCGTTCTTCTAGCAATTTCAGTCAAAATTCCGGTAGAAAAATATTTTAAAGGGATAATTTTATTTACTTTTATTTGTTTACCGCGTCTTAATTATTTTTCTTCCTTTATTATTAATTGTTTTCATTTATTTATTTATTTAATTAATTATTTGGTTTTATTAATCTCTCTTTTAGCTTTATTCTTTTGGTCCAGCTGTTGTCCATTAGTATTTGTTCTAATCCATTTATCCATGTGTCCTTTGGCTATTGGTCCTCTTTTAAGACTTTGTGTCCAAGTTTCTTACAAGCCACCTGTCCCAAGCATAGGGTCCCTCTGTGAGGGCATTCCAGACTTTTTTCACTACACCTCAACCCTAATTGGTCCACTATATATGGTGCTGCCAATCATTGGCAGAGGGGGCTAGCACTGACTTCCATACAAACACTTTGAATTTGCGGCAGCCTAAAAAATATAGATCAAAGGGGTTTGGATCCTCTCCAGTCACATGAGAGTCCAGTGAAATCTTGTCCACTAAAAATTAATGTATGTGGGAATTTTCAATGTTGAAAATAAGAGAGAGAAGACAATTAATGGTGCAGATTGTGTCACTGGAGAAGACTGGAGAAATTTTCACAGGAGGAAATCCATTCCCAGATCAAAGCTCTCTTTCTCTCAAATTTCTCAAGAACACATCAACACATTCACCATTTTTTTTTAACCGAACAAAACAATAAACATTCATCATCAACAATCATCACTCATTTTCTTAGATCCAACACTGTAATGTAACCACAAAATCCAGTAGTACAATCCACAACAAGCAATTCTCGGCTAACACCATATCAACAACAAGTCTCAAAATCACAAAAGCTACAAACAATCACAACAACTTTTGAATCCAAACCATTACAAGTTCAAAGTCGAGTCAAAGAACAAGGAAGGAGAAAGGAATCATGAATCTGAAGTAAGAAAGCAGAAGTAAGAACTGAACTGTAAGCTTGCAAATATAACCGGATCGGACTCAGTAAAGGAATAATCGAAGCTGTCCAAAGAAGGTGACTGTTTGTTCGAAACAAAAGCGGTCGAGATCGAAAGTGGAGAAGAAGAAACAGATTCGGAGTTTTCCAATCCAAACTGAGACACGCTGAATCGAAGTATTCCGACGACTAATCTCCTGGTCTTAACAGATCTAAAAGAGGTAACGATCCTATTCTCTTCGTTGTTGTTCTTATGCAAAAATTTTGTATCTTCAAAGTTAGATCTAGGCTTCTTCGTTTGCTTATCTTTGAGAACTAAGTATGCATTTGAGTAGAGGACTAAAAAGATATGATAATATGTGTCTATTTTTGAAGAAGGAGTATTTTGAAAACTCCGGCGCGGTGGTGCACCACCGGCCACCGTACCGGAAAACTGAACTTCACCGGAGAAGAAGCTCTCTGCTGCACTGGTTTTGTTTTGAAAGAGAGGAGAGCCTGTTGTTTTAACGTGAAAGCTGTCAAAATGTTTTTCACTTCAAACCAAACTTTTTTATACTTCCCCCATATTTGTTTAACTGTCAAACCACAACCCATGGATCCTGGACTGATCCAAACCCAAGCCCAAACTGCTTTTTCATAACAATTTTATTAGTGCATATACTTTTAAAATCTCAGTTTTACTCACTGTACCCCCCTCCTTGTAGTTGTTATCTCGTAAATCTTTCTTTGAAGACTCATGCATTTTTAAGAAAAACTCATATAATGTTTTAATGATGCAGCATGCATTTGTGATGACTTAGTTTGCATAACATGCGTGTTTTAAGACTTCCTTTCGTGCATCTTTGAATTTTTTAGTAACTTACGTGTTATTTGGTGATTTGTTTCAGTACATGATATTTTTAAGTCTTTTGATTTAAGATCTAATATTTTGTTATATCGTGTTTTGCATCATCTCTAATATAATCTCATGCATTTTTGCTCCTTCGTTTTGGTTTAAATTTCAAAATCTTTTTTCATGCATAGCTCATTCTTGCTTTATTTAGTATATGTGTTTATTGCATTTTTGTGTTCTTATATCTTTTCTTTTATCATTAATCATTAATGCTTTATTATTCTTAATTTGTTTAAGCCCCATGATATTTAGTGTGTATAATTAGGGAAATGATGTAATTTATTTTGGGCTTTGCATCTAGGAAAGGTATGTAATAGCGTAGTAATTGCACACACCGACACAAGCACCGACACTACACCATTTTATTTGTTGCTTTATGCTTGCTTTATTTTTCACGTTATTACGTTAGCTTTCCGTTAGTTAGAAAAATCATTTTCACCTCAAAAATCAAATGAGCAAAAGTCAAATCATTTTCTTAATAAACCTTGGATCCAAATCCAAGTGATTTTCCCTTTATTTTCTTAATCAAATCCCTAATTGAACTTTAATTAAACTTAGACTAAATTTCTCAAATAAAATGAAACAACCTCACTTCTATTTTCTTTCTAGAGCCTTGAGGCCCCTCAATCCCCTTCTTAAAACCATTTTCAAAATCAAATTAAAATCAACCTAACCCACAAAAAATCTTTTTTTGAGAGTGAACTACGGTGGTTTTGATCCCTTTTAAGGGTACGTAGGCAGAGGCTTTATTCCTTTCAAATCAATCAAATAAAAATAACCAAAACTCCAACTTCTTCTCCCTCCATTCTTTCACTTCAACTTTAAACAATAAATTTTCAAATAAAAATAAAGTTAGAAAGAGGTTCTCACGGAGTACCGTGAACGACGCGGGTGCCTAACACCTTCCCGAATCGTAACCGACCCCCGGATCCAAAAAAGGGTTTTTCAATCTCTTTTTCCCTTCCCAAGAATAAAACCGAGCAAGTCCGGTAGATTGAAGGTTCAAGTCCAATCAATGGCTTGACACCCGAAAATCTTGGTCTACAAAAATGGCGAATTCACTGGGGATCCTACGCGGGTTAAGCCCACCTTTCTTTCTTTATTTCTTATGTTTCATCATTTGTATATACTTTGTAAATACGAGAGTGGTGAGATAAGCTCTGTACCCGGGCTTGAGTGAACTTAAGATAGGATCGGGTATAATCATAGTATCCATGCCAAGAGTACTCTTCGGCATTGGTACATGTGATAACCCACTCAATGGAGGGACCTTGGAGGTATACCGTTGTTGTCGCGAGTACTCGCGTATGGCATGATACTTTCAAGGGACCGTCGAAGTTGAGAACTTTTAGTCACCTTTAACCCATCTTGGCCTTTTAGGACGTAGTGCGGTGGCTAGTTGAGAGTACTCTCGTATTGGTCGTCACGCGATACTACACTCAAACGAGACTAACCGATGAATATTGTTGGAACGAGAGTACTCTCGTCGCCTAACAAATATTCGGACGTGGTTGAAAACTTTGGGAACCTTGGTAGAACCTTTGTTACATGTGCAAATGGAAACCATAGTTCTTACCAAATAGCGTTATTGTCCTTAAGCTCCAACATTGTATATCTTAAACTTCATCATGTATTCCTTGCATAATCATGCATACATGCATTCATCCATAAACCTTTTTTGCATCAAAAATATTGAAGGATTTAGACAAGTTTTTTTGTAAATATCAAAGGAATGAACCTTGTAAGAATGAACACCAAGCAATACAACTTCAAAAATCTTACCTAAGCTTTTGCTTTTGTTAAGAACTTCTTCTTTGGTTTCGTTCTTACCTTTTGAAAAGAAAACCGCTTGCAATATCTTTACAATTTTCAAATGAAACCATGTTCCTCTACGATGTTTACAAATTAGCTTCAATAAGTCCTTCAAAAAAATTCACATTTTTTGCATAAACATATCATGCATCATCTTTGCATTCATAGTTTCTAGTCCGTGTCTCACATTGTATCTTCTCAATAAAAGGTCAATCCATCAGTCTACTCGCATCTACAACACTCGAGCAAATCAGAATGCATCATCTTGAACAAGAGAACCACAAGCTTCGTGAAGAGGTGACAACCCTCCGGGCCGAAAATGAGATTTTGAGGAACTTAGTATCTTTAATGACGGTTGCACAGAGTCAGCCATTATCCTTTCCTGTTGTCAGCACTCAAGCTCAGACGGTTGCTTCCACAACCCCGATTTCAACAGTGTTTGCTAGTACTCCTCAACATGCAATGCTGGAAGGTTATCTCTGGAGTACACCTTTAAGTTCTGGTGAAGTGTTCCATCCTGGTGTCTCTAAGGTTCAAAATCCTCTTGTGCAACAGACAAAGCCTATCTCTCAATCGGGCCCTTCGTTCCCTCAAGCTACTATGACCTACTCATCACCTTTGGTTCATACTACTCAGCAGGGCCCTGGGCCAACCTATCACTCAGGAAATGTGGTTGCATACGACCGGATAACTGAACTGGAAGAAAAGTTTGACAGAATACAGTTGGAATTGAAAGCTCTTCGTGGGAAAGAACTGTTTGGGAAAAATGCTTATGATCTTTGCTTGGTTCCCAATGTCGTGATACCACCCAAATTCAAGGTCCCTGATTTTGAGAAATACAAAGGGAACATTTGCCCTGAGCTTCATTTGGTAATGTACGTGAGAAAGATGTCTGCTCAAGTAGGCAATGATGAGCTCCTTATCCACTGTTTCCAAGATAGTTTGACTGGTGCCGCACTGATATGGTATATGAGTCTGAGCAAGGATGATATCAAAACTTTCAGTGATTTGTGTGAGGCTTTCGTTCAGCGGTATAATTACAACTTGCACTTGGCCCCAGACAGAAAGGAATTGCAGGCCATGACTCAGAATGATAATGAATCCTTCAAAGCTTATGCCCAACGTTGGAGAGATTTCGCTGAACAAGTCCGTCCACGTCTAGAAGAGAAAGAGTTGACTGAGATTTTTCTGGAAACTCTGGATCCATTCTATTTTGAACATATGCTTGCAAGTGCATCTGGCAATTTCACGAATATGATGGCCGCAGGCATGCGTATTGAAGATTGGGTCCGAAAAGGACATTTGATCAAAGAAGTTGTTCCCACTAATGGTTCAGAAGAGGAAGACCATGAAATGAGTGTGGCAGAAAGTCAACCTCAACAACAGTATCTGGCTTATCACCCTGTTGCCGCTGTTATGTCTGTCACAAATGCTCTGCAAAGTTCGGGTTATCAACCCCAGTTTCAGCAACATCAACAACAGCCTCGACAACGGATTTCAAGGAAACGGATTGAACCTATTCCCATGACGTATGCAGAGTTGTTTCCAAAGTTGCTTGAAAGGAATTTGGTCTATCCCAAGGCACCTCTGCCAATGCCAGCAAAGTTGTCAGCCCAGCATAGGCCCGACCTCTTTTGTGCTTTCCATCAAGGGGCACCAGGTCATGATATTGAGCATTGTTGTGCATTGCAGAAGGTAGTTCAGAAGTTGATCCAGAAAAATCTCATACCTTTTGAAGAGTTTTGAATCTGAAGGTGCAAGTTAATCCGTTATCGGATCTTGGAACTGATGTTGGTACATGGAATGTTTGGCTGCATTTGGGTCTTTGTTGATGTTTATTTCTACTACTTATCTGTTTAATTAATATGTTTGCTTGTTGCTTTATGTTTTCAAAAAAAAAAAAAAAATCCTTTCGTCCCACCCGAGACGGAAGTGAACTTGTTTAGGGCTTTTTGCTTTATGTATTGTCATCATTAATTAAAAGGTCGCTTTGATCCCGACTTTGTTTTTATTTTGTGCTTTTTCTGGAAAAATGGTAATACAAAAAAACCAAAAAAAAAAATTCTTTTTCTTTAAATCATTTCCACATGTATGCATAATCAAAATGTTTATATCAATAATCAAATCATGCATTAATAAACCAGTTGAACACTTGGACCATGTGCTCTTTCTCGACTTTGAGTTCCTAGTATCTGAGGTTGAAGAGGAGGATGATGAAGAAGTTTTCAATGAGATTTCTCGCCCACTGGGGCATCTTGGCCATCGAAACTGCAAATATCAAGAAAGATCGTCCTGAAGAGGACTTTCATACACAAAGACTGGCATGAGATGCTTCCATCTGCCATGCAGGGATATTAAACTTCAAGTGCACACTTTAACAGGGGCAACCCCCCACCATCCCTCAGTATACAATTTAAAGGCAAGGCTTCATATGGAGGTCAAAGTCCCGGCAACGGAAGTTCCAATGAGAGCTAAACTTGATTGAATTCAAAAGTGTTATTGTCGTGTGCCATAGACAGTTATATCAAGTATTCGACAAAGAAGGCTCGTCCCCGTGAATGTCAAGAAAGTGACCTTGTGCTTCAAAGTTATATGATTACAGGGGCAATGAATGCCTAATTACAAAAGATAGTGACAAACTTGTTTGTCCTTTGAGTATCGATCCAGTCAAGAAATACTTTGTAAAAAAAAAAAACGTCTCGATGGACTGAAAACCCGAAAGGGCGGTCCATGCAAAAGTTAGAGACATGTAAAAAAAAAAGTGAAAAAATGAAAAGCTCGATAAGTCGCAAACCTGAAAAAGCGGCTTAGGCAAAAAAGAAAAGCGTCTCGATGGACTGAAAACCCGAAAGGGCGGTCCATGCAAAAGTTAGAGACAAAAAAAAAAAAAAAGGAATGTTTATCCTGATAGGTTGAAACCCGCAAGGGCGACCTATTCAAAAGTTAAGGATTATGACAAAGTAACTGCATCTGGTCGGACATGACTCACTTGGGGCATTTCAGCCGTCAAAAGATCTCCGACTTATGGCAAGGTAACTGCATCAAATTAGATATGATTCATCTGGGGCATTTTCAACTGTCAAAAGACCTTCGACATGAAGCATCTGCAAATCAAAGACTCGAAACAGTGGAATTCAAAGTTGTTAGAGAGCATAGCGGTTATCGTGTTCAATGTACCTTTTCCAATATAATTACCATTTTCCAAACTTTTTAAAATCTTTGGAACCACGCCTTTGGCAGGTCACCACTCCTTTACATCTAATTTGAGTCTGTGCCCATTTATTTGGAACTCTTATTTATTCTGTTTGCATAATTTTCTTCTATTTCTGATGTGAATACTTAAAGCAAAAAAAAAAAAAAAATTTAAAACCTTTTAATGTCTTTTGAAAAGCATAAACAACAGGTACATCTTCTTTGAACTTATAAGTAGTAGAAACATACATCAACATTCGTCTCAAGGACAGTTAAACTCTGCAAGATAGTTATGACCAAGTGTGCGATGACCTCTGTCAAAAAAAAAAAAGAGAGAAAAAGAAAAGAATACAAAAAAAAAAAGCTCGCTAAGTTGAAAACCCGAAAGGGCGGCTTAGGCAAAAATGAGCGTCCCGGTGGATTGAAAACCCGAAAGGGCGATCCAGGCAAAAATTAGGGGCATACAAAATATATATATATATATATACTCCCGGTGGATTGAAAACCTGAAAGGGCGATCCAGGCAAAAGTTAGGGACTTAAAAAAAAAAATACAAAAAATGAATAAAAGACAGAGGTATCACAGTTCAAGTGGGCCAAATGGAAAGAATGCACTTGGTGCTGGCTTACGAGTGGCAACTTTTGCCAGAATGGTTGATTGATGAGTTTTATCCCGAAAAATGGCGACTTTTGCCGGTGATTTGATGAATGGCGACTCCTGCCTATGGTTTAATTGACGGTGTCTCCCATCTGTGGCTTGATTGATGTATTTTATCCCCTAGAAATGGCGACTTCTGCCAAATTGTTGATTGATGAGCTGTTTCCCCAAGAGGATTGATTATCGGGCTTTCTCCCCTCAAGTGGTTTGATTATGGGGCATTCTGTCTCCAAGCGGTTTGATTATGGGGCATTCTCCCTTCAGTGGTGTGGTTATGGGTTGTTCCCCCCACCAGTGGTCTGAGTATGAGCTTTACCCTGACAGTGTTTAACTCATCTCCAGTAATGTTATCCCCAATGAAGATTGCCGAGTGTTTGTACTGCGGTGTCAGTCTATCTCTCATCTTACCTATCCTCTTTTGTTTCATCAAGTTCACCTGTCATATACAGTCACACAATCATGTACTCATACATTCATTCATACATATATTCATGCATATAAACATTCATGCACATATTGCATGCATACAAATATCATTTATACATGATTGCATTTATCGCCTCGTTTTTTATTTCAACTGTATCTCATAAAAACGTCTACCCCAGTGTGTCTGGTCCAGAGATGTCATTCACTGTAAACCCGGTGGATTCCGGCGAACTCTTACCAAGCCCGGTGGATTCCGACAAACTTATCAAAAGCCGAGTGGATTCTCGCAAAACTCTTATGAAGCCGAGTGTATTCTCGCAAACCTTTCATCAAAAGCCGAGTGGATTCTCGCAAACCTTTCATCAAAAGCCGAGTAGATTCTCGCAAATGTTTACAAAGCCGAGTGGATTCTCGCAAACCTTTCATCAAAAGCCGAGTGTATTCTCGCAAACCTTTCATCAAAAGCCGAGTGGATTCTCGCAAACCTTTCATCACAAGCCGAGTGGATTCTCGCGAACCCTTCATCAAAAGCCGAGTGGATTCTCGCAAATATTTCGTCAAAAGCCGAGTGGATTCTCGCAAACCTTTCCTCCAAAGCCGAGTGGATTCTCGCAAACGTTTATTTTGCTTCAAATGGTCAGTCCCAAACCGCGGACAGCTTGTGTTTACCTGTCATTCCCTTAATATGTCGTCCCCAGCTTATGTTCAAGAGGCGTCACTAATCCAATACATAAAAAGGTCATCCTCAAGGTGTTTAATTCATAAATGTCACCAATCAATTTGTGTTCAAATGGTAGATCCCATCCAGTAATCTCTTTATCAATACTAACCAATATAGACAAGCTTTATCTTCTGTACTTTCATCCTTACCACGGGCTGTTGGTAATGGACAAGCTTTACTTTCCGTCTTAAGCTTTATTTTCCGTCTCAAGCTTTACTTTCCGTTTGAGCTTTATCTTCAGTCCGAACTTTATCTCCCGTCTGAGCTTTATCTTCAGTTCAAGCTTTATCTTCCGCATTGTCATCGTTTACCATGGGCTGTTGGTAATTGATAAGCTTTACTTTCCATCTCAAGCTTTACTCTCCGTCATAAGCTTTATTTTCCGTCTTGAGCTTTATTTTCCGTCTCAAGCTTTATCTTCCGTCTGAGCTTTATCTTCAGTCCAACCTTTATCTTCCGTCTGAGCTTTATGTGTTCAAGCTTTATCTTCTGTATGTTCGTCTTTACCACGGCAGTTAGTAATAGACAGGCTTTATCTCCCCAGTGATGCTTATCAAGTTTGTTCCCCAGTCAGTTTATTTCCGTCGTCTTTGCATTCATACTCGCATCGCATGCATTCATATCATTGTATTCATCGCATTCTCAGCTTTTCAACTGGTCAAAATTCGGTGTACTTAGTATTTAAGTCTCTTCGACCCATCGATTTAAAAGTCTTCTTTCAAATCTTCGTGACGAAGAAACTTAAATAGGGGCATCTGTCATACCCCAAATTTTGACCACTTGGCTTTGTTTTTACCTATTTTTGTTCGTATTTTAAAACGGCTCAATTTCTCCTCTTTTCGCTTTAACCAGTTAAAATCTTTCTCAGTCGATTAATCATTCAAAGTCTTTATCTTGCAAGTAAAATTTTGTCCGCACTTTATCTAGTCGAAATTGCTTTATTTGTCTTGTCAGGCATTTTAAATTTTCTTTACGCGCTCTTTTTAATATTCAGTGTCTTTTATTATTTCCGTCAAAGCTTTTAATTAAATTCCCTTGTGGTCCGCTTTAAAAGAGTTTTGTTCGCATTTTAAAAATACCGCGTTCTTCTAGCAATTTCAGTCAAAATTCCGGTAGAAAAATATTTTAAAGGGATAATTTTATTTACTTTTATTTGTTTACCGCGTCTTAATTATTTTTCTTCCTTTATTATTAATTGTTTTCATTTATTTATTTATTTAATTAATTATTTGGTTTTATTAATCTCTCTTTTAGCTTTATTCTTTTGGTCCAGCTGTTGTCCATTAGTATTTGTTCTAATCCATTTATCCATGTGTCCTTTGGCTATTGGTCCTCTTTTAAGACTTTGTGTCCAAGTTTCTTACAAGCCACCTGTCCCAAGCATAGGGTCCCTCTGTGAGGGCATTCCAGACTTTTTTCACTACACCTCAACCCTAATTGGTCCACTATATATGGTGCTGCCAATCATTGGCAGAGGGGGCTAGCACTGACTTCCATACAAACACTTTGAATTTGCGGCAGCCTAAAAAATATAGATCAAAGGGGTTTGGATCCTCTCCAGTCACATGAGAGTCCAGTGAAATCTTGTCCACTAAAAATTAATGTATGTGGGAATTTTCAATGTTGAAAATAAGAGAGAGAAGACAATTAATGGTGCAGATTGTGTCACTGGAGAAGACTGGAGAAATTTTCACAGGAGGAAATCCATTCCCAGATCAAAGCTCTCTTTCTCTCAAATTTCTCAAGAACACATCAACACATTCACCATTTTTTTTTAACCGAACAAAACAATAAACATTCATCATCAACAATCATCACTCATTTTCTTAGATCCAACACTGTAATGTAACCACAAAATCCAGTAGTACAATCCACAACAAGCAATTCTCGGCTAACACCATATCAACAACAAGTCTCAAAATCACAAAAGCTACAAACAATCACAACAACTTTTGAATCCAAACCATTACAAGTTCAAAGTCGAGTCAAAGAACAAGGAAGGAGAAAGGAATCATGAATCTGAAGTAAGAAAGCAGAAGTAAGAACTGAACTGTAAGCTTGCAAATATAACCGGATCGGACTCAGTAAAGGAATAATCGAAGCTGTCCAAAGAAGGTGACTGTTTGTTCGAAACAAAAGCGGTCGAGATCGAAAGTGGAGAAGAAGAAACAGATTCGGAGTTTTCCAATCCAAACTGAGACACGCTGAATCGAAGTATTCCGACGACTAATCTCCTGGTCTTAACAGATCTAAAAGAGGTAACGATCCTATTCTCTTCGTTGTTGTTCTTATGCAAAAATTTTGTATCTTCAAAGTTAGATCTAGGCTTCTTCGTTTGCTTATCTTTGAGAACTAAGTATGCATTTGAGTAGAGGACTAAAAAGATATGATAATATGTGTCTATTTTTGAAGAAGGAGTATTTTGAAAACTCCGGCGCGGTGGTGCACCACCGGCCACCGTACCGGAAAACTGAACTTCACCGGAGAAGAAGCTCTCTGCTGCACTGGTTTTGTTTTGAAAGAGAGGAGAGCCTGTTGTTTTAACGTGAAAGCTGTCAAAATGTTTTTCACTTCAAACCAAACTTTTTTATACTTCCCCCATATTTGTTTAACTGTCAAACCACAACCCATGGATCCTGGACTGATCCAAACCCAAGCCCAAACTGCTTTTTCATAACAATTTTATTAGTGCATATACTTTTAAAATCTCAGTTTTACTCACTGTACCCCCCTCCTTGTAGTTGTTATCTCGTAAATCTTTCTTTGAAGACTCATGCATTTTTAAGAAAAACTCATATAATGTTTTAATGATGCAGCATGCATTTGTGATGACTTAGTTTGCATAACATGCGTGTTTTAAGACTTCCTTTCGTGCATCTTTGAATTTTTTAGTAACTTACGTGTTATTTGGTGATTTGTTTCAGTACATGATATTTTTAAGTCTTTTGATTTAAGATCTAATATTTTGTTATATCGTGTTTTGCATCATCTCTAATATAATCTCATGCATTTTTGCTCCTTCGTTTTGGTTTAAATTTCAAAATCTTTTTTCATGCATAGCTCATTCTTGCTTTATTTAGTATATGTGTTTATTGCATTTTTGTGTTCTTATATCTTTTCTTTTATCATTAATCATTAATGCTTTATTATTCTTAATTTGTTTAAGCCCCATGATATTTAGTGTGTATAATTAGGGAAATGATGTAATTTATTTTGGGCTTTGCATCTAGGAAAGGTATGTAATAGCGTAGTAATTGCACACACCGACACAAGCACCGACACTACACCATTTTATTTGTTGCTTTATGCTTGCTTTATTTTTCACGTTATTACGTTAGCTTTCCGTTAGTTAGAAAAATCATTTTCACCTCAAAAATCAAATGAGCAAAAGTCAAATCATTTTCTTAATAAACCTTGGATCCAAATCCAAGTGATTTTCCCTTTATTTTCTTAATCAAATCCCTAATTGAACTTTAATTAAACTTAGACTAAATTTCTCAAATAAAATGAAACAACCTCACTTCTATTTTCTTTCTAGAGCCTTGAGGCCCCTCAATCCCCTTCTTAAAACCATTTTCAAAATCAAATTAAAATCAACCTAACCCACAAAAAATCTTTTTTTGAGAGTGAACTACGGTGGTTTTGATCCCTTTTAAGGGTACGTAGGCAGAGGCTTTATTCCTTTCAAATCAATCAAATAAAAATAACCAAAACTCCAACTTCTTCTCCCTCCATTCTTTCACTTCAACTTTAAACAATAAATTTTCAAATAAAAATAAAGTTAGAAAGAGGTTCTCACGGAGTACCGTGAACGACGCGGGTGCCTAACACCTTCCCGAATCGTAACCGACCCCCGGATCCAAAAAAGGGTTTTTCAATCTCTTTTTCCCTTCCCAAGAATAAAACCGAGCAAGTCCGGTAGATTGAAGGTTCAAGTCCAATCAATGGCTTGACACCCGAAAATCTTGGTCTACACATAGTTACAGATTTAGGAGAAGAAACTGTTTCAGATTCACTTGAGAGTTGCTCCGGTATTTGTTCTCGAACACCCGGTGGAACGGACTGAGCTAACCTTTGCGATCGGACAGCTTTTCGAAGTGCTCTAGCAGTCCTTTCAATTTCCGGATCGTACTCTAAGTCATCAGAGCTCTGTTTACCTCGCATAAACAGCAAAATACCTTAGTAGCACTGCACAACGCAAAGTAATCAAGTGAATATGAAAACAGAAAAATAAAAATTAAAAACAGAAAATTAAATTGCAAAAACCCTAAATTATAACGTAATTGCCTTGTTGAAATAATTCAACAGTCCCCGGCAACGGCGCCAAAAACTTGATAAAAGATTGGCAAGTGTACCAATAACTATCGAAGTAGTAAAAATATCGTTCCCACGAGGACTGTTTTTAACTTCAATAATTCAATTGCGTTATATAATTAGGATGTATAAAAGTTTATTTTGTTTTGCCACTAGGCAGTAGATTTGGTTTGATTTTAAGAAATCAAGTAAAGAAGAATAGATTTGATTAAGAAAGTATGGAGAGAGAGATGAGATCAGGTCTTCGAATCCTCTATGTTTCCCCTAATTGGTTACTGCACCTATTGTTACTAATGATTTTCTAGTTTCACGATAGTTAGCAAATTAGCCCTAATCAATCCCTTGAGTTAGGACCCTCTTCTTAAACTACAGCCCCTAATTCCTTAGGTGGTCTAATAATCCTTGAAGGTTTTATGAACGTTAACCTAATATCACTAACAAACGATTATCCATTCCTAGACTAACCATGTTTATTAGAACAATTCAATTAGGTCTAAGTCGAAAGCTTTGGTCAGTAGTCATTCGATCTCACAAAATCATGTTTATATTTGATCAGGATATAAAAAGCAGTAAGAACAATTGAATTGAATAAAGACTAGAATTTCATTAATAAACAATAGAGTTTCACAGCAACATATGATCAATTAGAGTTACATAGGTTCATCTCCGACCTAATCTCTAAGAGATTTAGCTACTCATAATTGAGTTTACAAATAGCATAATCAATGAAAGAATTAAAACATACATAAACTGGGTTAGAGATGATGAAATCCTCTCCGCTGCAGCCTTCTGGGTGTTAAAATCGCACTTTCGTTCTCCAAAATCGTAACTCTTGGTCTTTAGTTCGAGTGCTGTATTTATAGAGTTTTGGGCCTGAAACAACAAAATCGCGCCACGCCTGATATATGGCGCGCCGCGATTTCCCTCAGACAGGGAGATGTACAAATTTTAGTTCAAAATCGCAGCAAGGCTTGGAAAGTGGCGTGGCGCGATTTGCTTCAGACAGTCTTCAATTTTTCAGATTTTTGCACTCCAGAACAGTATAAATTGCACGTGAACTCTATCAAAATGTCACAATAAGTCCTAAAAATTACGTAATGACAGCATGTCATCAGCTGCTGTCATAGAGACCAGTTTATGTCATGGTCCAGTCTATTTTGATATAGCACCTGATTTAAGTTTATCTTTGTCTGATAAACATTTATTTGAAGCTTTACAAATGAATATTCATACTAATGGTTATGATTTTAAAGCTGGAAGTCAAATTATGACTGTTTGTTATAGGATATATTTTAAGGTGTTAAATACCCTTAATCCTAAGGCTAGACAAATAAGTCATCCGGGAACCACTACGTTGGTTAATACTAATTTGTTGACCTCTAAGGTTGCTACCAATAGACTAATAAGGTGGGACGAATTAGAATTCCCTGAAAATTGGAATCTTCCTCGTATCGTGAACCCTAACATCCTCTCCTAACATGATATTCCTTTCAGGAGGAAAGGGGGTATTAATCGGATCCTTTTGCCCAGTAATATACCAAGGTTTAGATTTTAGAGTTAAAATTTCAGTATCAAATTCAGTAACAAAATAGGTTATGAACCATTCAACAAAACGAACAAAATTTTGAGTTTTGTTAAGATGATCATAATAATCATTTTTAATCTTATCACGTTCCCAATCAGGAAATTTTTTGAAAAACCAATTTCTAAAATCAGAATATTTATCCATCATAAATTCATCATTGATGAATTTTCTCCAAATACTATTTGTTGTAAGATATCCATAAAAACTATTGTTTTTTGGGGAAAGGAAAATCCATTTCCGATTCAGTAGGTGATTTCCTACCTTCAGGTTGACTTTCATTAGTCTGGTAAACTCCATAAGGGATTTTATTATCACTTATATTAATGTAATCAACAGTTTCAGAATCATCTTTTATTTTAGATGACGAAGCTTCTGAAAAAGATTTCCTAGAAATATTACTAGGTACAGAATAAAAACTGTTGGAAGAATATATATATATATATATATATATATATATATATATATATAATATATATATATATATATATATATATATATATAGGGCATATCAAGTGAGAGCACTAGTTATTGTGAGAGATGAGAGGAGTAAATAATAGCCCTTAGATTTAAATCAATGATTCTTAATAAGATAGACCTTTTTTGAGAAACACACGCCAACCTTTTCTGTCAACACACGCGTGCCTTTGTTTTTCCCTCTTCACTCTCACAGACTGCCTCCCCTGCATCTTCTTCACTCTCACTTTTTTCTTTTTTTGTTAATATGCAGATTTTTTCTAAATACCCAGAAAATGATTGAATTCACTGCTCCCAATACCCAGAATTTGATTTAAAAAAATTACCCAGAAATTGGTCTGCTCCTAATACAAATTAATCACAATCATGTAAAACGACATGATTAAAAAGAAAAATCGATACAAAATCCTTCAATTATTGTGAAATTGATCCCTTAATTTGCTGCTCTAATTGTCAAATATTACAGGTTTCAAAAACAAAATTATCAAAATATGTTATCTGTTATCAAGAACATCAAAAACTAGATTTTTGGGTTTTGTGATACGAATTCAATTAATTTCCAGATCTTGGGCAAGGCATATTTTCGGTAAGATTCACCAATTTGAACAACGCATAATTTCCTTTAGTTTTTTCATTGAATTTCATTCCTTTAGTTTTTCATTGAATTTCATTGTTTATCCCAATTTTATTTTTTAGAGAAGTAGTGTGATTCAAAAGCCAAGGACTTTTTAGAAAGACAGAAATAAAAAGAGGAATAGAGTTGATGCAGCAAAAAGGGCTTGTGCTGGAATGGGACTATAGGAGAAATCAATTTGGAAAGAAGGAAAAAAAAATTGAAAACGTAACTGAGAGAGAAGAAAGGAAGGCGAAAGGAAGAGAGCTGCATACGGAACATGTAGAGTTGCTTCAAATAAATATCAGCCACTAGATTTCATCTAACGGTTGTGATTTAATCCTCTCACCCTCTCATTTAAAAACTCCTCTCACTTGATATGTCCTCTATATATATATATACATACACACACACACACACACATATATATATTAGATTACTCTGGAAATCAATCTCATTAAATATAAAATGTGTTAGTGTATGGTATTATGTATTAAAGAATAGCATGCATGGCTCCCTTAGGTCATCGAAGGCATGGTTCCATTTAATAATGTGCTTATAACGAACCTATGTGGGTTGGCATGGTGGTGTTAGTATGCTTCTCTTAAACACTTAAGGTCTCATGTTCGATTCTCCCGTGTCAATTTTGGTGGGTTAGATTGGCTTCTTTAAAAAAAATATGGTTATAATGTGAGGAGTACTTAAAAAAAATATGGTTATAATGTGAGGAGTACAAATTTTTAATTCTCAAATGGGCGGCGCTCTGTCTTTTAGAGGAAAAGTCAAACAGAGACATAGACAGCAAAAACATGCAGCTACTGTATATATGTTGATACAAAACGCAGGCTGAGACACCTAAGAAAAGTTAAGAGGTGCGGTGCAAATGCAGGAAAATACAACTCTGTTTCTTTACAATGTTGGGATCAAGTTCTTCTGCTGCTGCTGCAATTTCTCCACCTAGTCAAACTCAAAAGTATGATGTGTTCCTCAGCTTTAGAGGGGAGGACACACGTGACAACTTCATCAGTCATCTATATGCTGAACTAGACAGGAAAAAGATTAAAACCTTCATAGATTACAAACTTGGCAGAGGCGATGAGATTTGGACTGCACTCTACAAAGCAATTGAAGATTCAAAGATTTATGTTGTTGTTTTGTCTGAGAACTATGCTTCTTCCACTTGGTGTTTGGATGAACTTACAAAGATACTCGAATGCAGAGAGAGATATGGAAGGAAAAAAGTGATACATGTCTTCTATAAGATGGATCCATTAGATGTGAGGAAACAAGAAGGAAGTTACGGAGAAGCTTTTGTTAAGCATCAACTTCGATTTAAGGATGATCAAGTGGATGCATGGAAAGCTGCTCTAACCCAAGTAGCTGGACTCTCTGGCTGTGATTCACAAAATGCCAGGTCACTGTTTTACCATTAATCAACTTTTTATTTTTGTTGTTCAATTCAATATGTCTCCAACTAATTCATGGGAGTTTGAATAATTCTGCACATTATAGTTTAACTTTGTGTGTAAATACAATTTGCCTAATACTTGTTGCCACGTGCATACTTAGTAATACTTTGATCTTCGATTTACAAATTCATTAGCAATAATATCACACCAATATGCGACTTTATCTAAAGATGTTGTTTCTTATTAACTCTTTTAGGCAAGTTTTTTTAGGTTGAAGACTAATGATTTTATTTTTATTTTTATTATGCACCAGATCAGAACACGCACTTGTTGAAGACATTGTGAGAGATATTTCAAAAAAATTGAATTTCAATCATTCTTTCTTAAGAGATTATCAAGGATTGATTGGAATTGAGAAGCATATTGAGCAAATCCAATCCATGTTGCACCTTAAATCAGAGGCCGTTCAAATTGTTGTAATTTGGGGTATGGGAGGAATAGAAAAAACAACAATTGCCACAGCAATATATCACAAACTGGCATCTCAATTCAGTTCCAGCAGCATCGTCCTAAATGTTCAACAAGAAATAAAAAGAGTTGGGCTCCACAAAATACGAAGCAAATATATATCAGAGCTTCTAGGGGAAGACACATCCTCTGGATTAAGCTTTTCATACGATCAAAGGCTCGAAAGGACCAAGGCTCTCCTTATTCTTGATGATGTGAGTAATTCAAATCAACTTAAAGATTTAATTGGACGAAAGGATATATTTCTTGACATAGCTTGTTTTTATAGAGGACAGTTGGAGAATGTTGTAACACAAATACTAGATACTTGTGGTTTCTCTGCTCACATTGGAATGGAGATTCTCAGAGAGAGGGGCCCTATATCTATATCAGGAGGTATAATTGTGATGCATGATCTAATACAGGAAATGGGACATGAAATTGTTTGTCAAGAATGTGTCAATGACCTTGGAAAACGCAGTCGACTGTGGAAGCATGAGGAAATTTATGAAGTTTTAGCAGACAACAGGGTATATTATTTTGTCCTTAAATCACACTTGATAACTCATACAACTTTGTTGCAGACTACAGAGGGTCTTGCAACCACTTTTTTTTCTTTCTATTTTGTCTCTACTTGTAGGGGACGGATGCAATCCAATGTATATTACTGGACATATGCAGGATAGAAAAGGTTCAACTACATCCTGAAACATTCAAAAAGATGTATAATCTTAGAATGATGTTGTTCTATAAGCCTTATGGCTTTCCAAAAGACTCAAATGTGACCCTTCCTGCAGTTCTTAATAGTCCACGTAATTTAAAATTTCTTCGTTGGGATGGCTTCCCTCAAGAATCTTTGCCACTAGGCTTTTGCCCCAGAAATCTTGTTAAACTTTATATGCCTCATAGCCGTCTTGAACAACTTTGGCAGGAAGACAAGGTATTTAATTTCAAGCTTTCTGTGATGATGCATTTTTTTTATATAATCAAATCATATTAAATTATCTTAAAAAATATGTATACAAAATTTTAAATAGCTCAAATATTTATAGATTTATGAACTAATATTATGGTTGTAAAAAATGTGTCATGTCTTTAATCCCTGGTGAAGAAAAGACATACTTGAGCTGTGATTCTCCTTTTTGATAATGTTAACGTGAACCACCAAGAGCGTGTTTAATGTTTATTCACAATTTTCTCAGACAATTATCAAAGGCAAAAGCAACACAAATCTCAAGTCACACAATAATCCGTTACTTAAAAAACTTCAGTTATTTATTTGGCACTAAAGATATATAAAGTAACCCAAGTTGAAAAATAACGAGTCTTTCTCCAAAAGAGCCAACGAGCACAGCAGCAATAGTGCCCAAATATTAGTCTCGCGCTTAGTTCTCTGAAAATATCACGCCAAAAGGCCCGATAAATTTATTTATTTTGACTCCAACTTTCAGGTTGGGTCTGCCGGAACGTGTCGGAGTCTAGATCAATCAACTCCATGAAATCCAAGTCGTCATGCCCCACAACATTACCCGTAGAAGCCAGTCCCCGTATGTGCTAAACTCCGCATTCTGGCCATCAAAAAGTCGGTTAAAAGTGCACCTTCAGCAATGTTTCCCTGACACCAATAAAAATGTCAACATTCAGTTACCCTTCAAGAAATCAAGGACTGTATGCATCACTATCATTTATTAAAATGGCGTTAACACTATGAGAAGACAATGCAAACTGCAGGGGATAGATAAAACAATAAGTCTACAAATATAAAAGAACACTAAAACCAGACAAAAAAGAAACATCACACTGTTTCAAAATAAAACCAAATACAAAGTTTTCTTCAACTCAATGATAGAAGCTGTGTCGATAACACTAATAGTGGCATTGACGGATTAACTGTTGCTTAATAAAATGCTAATAATGCAATAGTGCACCCAAGATTTTTATACTAAACACAACCTTCATCCTCTAATTACTCATATGAAACATAAGAAAAAAGATTCTAAAAACAAAAAGCTGAAACATAGTGAAATAAGGATATACCCTGCAGTCGCTTTAATGAGCTCTTCTGTTGTTGGGTTGGGAGGGAGCTTAAATTTGTAAACAGGAAATGTTAAAACCACACCGAGATGATGAGAACCCAACAACCTAAAAGGGCTAGTCGGAACAAACTTCCCAGTAGGAGCTCTCAGTATGTTTTCTCGGTCATCCTGCATTGCAAAAATGAGAAATTGTAGTAATAAAGTAATCCTCCACAAATAAAAACAAGCAGAGGAATGGTTCACAATTGTCGTTCTTTACCTCTCCAGACATCGTATCAATAGACTCAAGGTAAGACAGTTTCCTGAGCAAATATGACCGGTGCATACTCATCCCTAACCTGTGAAGCCTCTCTTTCCATTGTCTTTATAACCACTCTATGCTGCTTCTCAAACCGCTCTCTTTCCGAGTTAACAACTCTTTGTGCATAGGCCACTCCACTCGGTAGCGGCCTTTCGAAAGCGGTCCTAGCCGTATATTCTGCAAAAGTTTTTTGTAACTTTGAAGCCAAAGGGTGGTGCTGATTTTGCATCTTCATCTTCAAGAGAAGACCCATTACAACACCAACTAACACTAAATCTCTTTCTGCCTATTTCTCTGAACTCTTCTTCATATCTATGGAAGTCCCAAAAAATACTCAATTAACAGTGCACGAACTTTTTTATATATAGGAACTAGATTACTTTGCTTAAAGTGTAAAGTAGTCCTAAAATCTCAGA
Organism: Medicago sativa; assembly: GCF_051527215.1. NCBI lineage: Eukaryota > Viridiplantae > Streptophyta > Magnoliopsida > Fabales > Fabaceae > Medicago > Medicago sativa. The sequence goes on along the minus strand of NC_140754.1, from coordinate 97,936,172 downwards.
TACTTTTATCTGCTGGTTGAAAGAAAAAGTTCACAGAACAAAAAACCAAGTACAGTAACATTACAGCATTGTCTTGCGTGATTCAAACCAAACCAAAACATCTTAGCCTAAGACCATTTCAAAAATTACACAGAAAATTCGACAATAAAAAAATAAAGAGAAAAGTGACAAAGGCACAACTACAAATCTGCTAAATATCCACCAGTTCAATACTAACTAATACACATATATCTCCATATATGCTCATACAAAACAACTAAGAAAGAAATGACTACCTGAACAATTCCTTCCTCAAAAGGTTTTGAGACATAACCATCCATCCCACATTTCAAACACTCTTCATATGTAGCATGGATTACATCTGCTGTCATGGCCAATATAGGTAAACGGAATTCACTTTTCCTTTCACTACATTCACCATTCGTCTCCTCATTCGCCGTCCTCTCCATCTCCCGAATTCGACGAGTTGCTTCAAACCTGAAAATAATGTAAGTACATGATTTATGAAAAACAATATGGATAAAAATAATATTCATGTGAATTAGAACAAACATAACATGTATAGAGGGTAAAAACATTATTCATGTGAATTAGAACACACATAACATGTGTAAATAGAGTTTATATACAAACAAAATAATTTGAATGTGAATTAGTTCACACATAACTTGTATAGCCAACATGCAAGTTACGTGCATTTAACTTACGTGGATATCATTGAATTTATCAGCAAGGCAACTATCGCGTAACTTGCATTCAACTTATGCAAGTTTTTTTTTTTTAAATCTGCAAAGGAACTATCATGTTATCTTCAAATAATACCAAAAAAAAAAAAAAAAATTAATAATCGATGCAAACAAACATACCCCCATTTCTGGCATTTGAAAATCCATGAAGCAAGCATCAAACTTGTGAGGGAATTGAAGCATTTCAAGAGCAGCTTTGCCGCTGTCTGCACACTTCACATTCGCTCCAAAAATTTTCAAGGCGCCTGCAGTCACTCCATTGACAACAACCACTAAAATTTTCATTCCGCACAGAAGGCTTCGAACTGAAGTTGAACCATCAGGCATCTCTTTTCCCGGCTGTCTCTTCTTGCCTGTTCCCAAAACTTGCCGAAGGCAAGCTCCCACCATACTAGTTCTCGGTGGCTTCATCATCACTGCATCACTAAAACATGCGGATTTAGCTTTATCAAATTCGTCAGTACTAATATTTGTAGCAAGAAGGATCATTTGAGGCATCTTAAATATATGTCCGTTCTGTTTCCAGTTGCCGCACACTGAAGATCCCGTCCTCTCCACAAACCCATGAATCTTTCTCAACAAAAATAATATCAGGGTGGAATAACCTGCCACAACCAAATATTTTAACTCATTTAATGAACTCAAGTATTGAACCACACAACAAGAACAAATGCAATTCTTCAAAGAGTTTAATTATGATAAATTGTTAGTGTATAATGTTTTACACGTTTTACACTGTCAACAAGTCACAGCCGATCATGTGTGACTTTAGATGGAATTATGATTGAACACATAGTCCTTAACTTTAATTCACTAAAAATAGCAATGTCATTAATTACAAAATGGAAAATTAAAAACTTACCCTGTGCTGGAAGCACCATTTTTCCCACACAAAGAAACAGCCTTATTGATGGCGTTTGCGACTTTAGCTTGTATCCCAAGTCTCTTCAAATGGTATCTAGTCACAGCAGCTCTAACAGGTTTCCCATCAACCACAACGGCTTTAAACCCTCTAAAACTGGATGGTAGATCTTCATAGTTAACCTTCTTCACCTCAGTTATTGGATTCTTCGTAAATATTCCAAAATCCGCGGAAAATGAAAAGGTACTTCCAACCTGCGGCCGGCTTATAAAGTTTATTTGACCGCCCATTAGTTCACCTAGGCACTAACTGATACTCAAACCAATGCCGGTACCACTAGGCACTTACTGATACTCAAACCAATGCCGGTACCACCATAGTTTCTAGAAGTCGAGCTATCTGCCTTCACAAAAGGCATGAAAATTCTATCTTGGGCTGACAAAGGAATTCCAATTCCAGTGTCTTCGACACAGACCATCAAGGTGGCTAGTTCATAAAAATCATTCGAGGCCACTTTTTTAGTTGAAGCATCGCAGAAAAACTCTTCATCAGCAATTAGGTGGTAAAAATTATATCAGTTGTTGCTGATAAGCGTTTATCAGCAGCTTCATATCCACTTAGCATTTTGAGATTACAGCCGCCAGATGTATGCACAACTTCTTCGGATCCTCCATTTCGATAAGTCTTTAAGCTTTCCATTTGTTGCGGGCTTTCTATTTTCAGCTAAATGAACTTTAACAAATATATGTCCTCGCTTAGTGAACTGCAGTATATTGAAGTTAATCAGAAATGAATCAACAAGTATCTAGCTATACAACAGCAAAAGTGCACTTGAAGGATTCGAATTTCAAACATTTCCAACATAACATGCATATTAGTAATGCAAATAACTTAGGGCATATAAAATCTGAAAATTCCACTTACTTTAACAGAGTTGCCAACTAGATTTGTTACAATTTGTCTGAATCTCCCATAACATTATCTGGATCTTAATCGGAAACAAACACTGCCAGCTATGAATTTTGGCTCGGTCAAGCACTTCATTTATTAATGCCATCAGAGCCTTCCCACACGCTTGAGCAGTCTGAGCATAGCCACGTTGGGTTGAGTTCAATTCTGAAAGTTTGATCATAAGCATCTTTCTGCTGAAAAAAATGCCGAAAGTCAGTTCCAGAATATGTAATGACAGTAGCCAGAAGAACCTACCTACATGTCATTCGATGTTTCCTGTGTGGATCTCCAAAAACAAGTTACATTCATGGACAAGAGAAACATCACCTTCTTTGTATTGGTTGCCATACATGATTAGGGGATCAGTAGAGTTCCTGACATCATATACATTGACCAAAATTGCTTGATGACCAGCAAGTTGACCAAGTGGACTCCACATCAAAGGATGCTCCAACATAACTGCCTCCAATTAAAAAGTTAATTAATCACATGTTCTATTGAAATGCTTACAACAAAATAGAACCAAATACAAGCCTTGTAACAGAAACAGTTTACTTCAACTCAATGATAGAAGCAGTGTCGATAACACTAATAGTGGCATTGACGGATTAACTGTTGCTTAATAAAATGCTAATAATGCACCTAAGATTTTTATACCAAACACGACCTTCATCCTCTAATTACTCATGAAACATAAGAAAAAAGATTCTAAAAACAAAAAGCTGACACGTAGTGAAAAAAGGATATACCCTGTTGTCGCTTTATGAGCTCTTCTGTTGTTGGGTTGGGAGGGAGCTTAAATTTGCAAACAGGAAATGTTAAAATCACACCGAGATGATGAGAACCCAACAACCTAAAAGGGCTAGCCATAAATGTGACAGTTGCATACTCATCCCTAACCTGTGAAGCCTCTCTTTCCATTGTCTTTAAAACCACTCTATGCTGCTTCTCAAACCGCTTTCTTTCCGAGTTAACTCTTTGTGCATAGGCCACTCCACTCAGTAGCGGCCTTTCGAAAGCGGTCCTAGCCGTATATTCTGCAAAAGTTTCCTGAAGGGGAATCATCAAAGCATACATAAAATTTCAAAAACACAAAGATTGAGTATTTTTCATTTCCAACACAGAATGATCAAAACATTCAAGAACAAACCTGGTCAATGGCAGAAGGGTTTCTGTGGGATGGCTAGAGCATGAACATGGTTGACACTAACACTGAATTAGTCTTGCAACATTCTAGCCCTTTGATCACAAAGACTACCCAAAACCTCTTTCCTTCTCACTTTAGTATCCACATCCATTTTGCTGTAGATGCAATAACTAATTAAAGCCATCAGAAGGATCCAAAGCAACAAAACTTTGAGAAGCCGGGCTCTATGTGCTTGAATGAACTTGTATCTTTTGTTCCCCGTTTGTTCTTGGAACTTTGAAGCCAAAGGGTGGTGCTGATTTTGCATCTTCATCTTCAAGATAAGACCCATTACAACACCAGCTAACACTAAATATCTTTCTTTCTGCTTATTTCTCTGAACTCTTCATATCTATGGAAGTCCCAAAAAATACTCAATTAACTAGCTTACTTTGCTTAAAGTGTAAAGTAGTCCTAAAATCTCAGATACTTTACTTTTATCTGATGGTTGAAAGAAAAAGCTCATAGAACAAAAAACCAAGTACAGTATTATTACAGCATTGTTTTGCGTGATTCAAACCAAACCAAAACCTCTTAGCCTAAGAGTCTTAGGAAACAAGAATCAAATCAAAAAAGCAAAACCAAGCATGATGAATGATTGAGCAAAATTCTTTTTCATTTCTCTCTCTCTCTTAAGAAGCAAAGACCATTTCAAAAATTACACAGAAAATTCGACAATAAAAAAAGGAAAGAAAGGGAAAGAGAGAGAGAATTAAAAAGAAGGGAAATTGAGACAAGCTTGGGTCTCAAAAGATGGAAAAACAGCTCAAATTCCAAAGAAGCACCTTCTCCATTCTCTCAACAGCCAATATTTGTGCATTTTAATGAATAAAATTCAAGAGAGTACTAATCATGCTCTCTAGGCGCGAAACCAGTCTTTGCTCAAAGACAAAAGCACGTTCACACTTTTTATTGTTTCATATTTTAATCAGAAAAACCAAACATTGACTTAAAAAAAACACAGCGAAGCACACACAAAACCCAATGAGTAAGAGGGTTGTTAGAGAAACAATGTTTACCTGTATAGGAAAGAGATAATGGCTAAACAGTGGACCCGGTTGAAACCAGATTGGTAGTTGGTTCGTCTTGATCTGCACCTCTCTCTTTCTGGACTAGATTTTGTTTTTTATACAACCTTTTTATATGTGCTTTGTTACTTTTTTTTTTCCTTTCTTTCTTTATTTTACAAGTACAAAAAACATAACTGAAACTAAATCGATCGGAGAGTTCTACCGGAACCGCCATTGCGACGAGGACATCGGCGGATTTAACGGAGGCTTTGTGCGGCTTTTACCTATATCAGGTGTGGCCGTCACCTTACCTTTTACATTACTTCTGCACTCACTTCGTTCTTTGTCAAGCTATACCAAAGAAAGAATACATCATAAATTGTTTATAAGGCATGGGAAATAAATTTAATTCGTTATAGTAAATCAGCAACCTACCATTACCTTCGATTTTTGAAGGTCAACTGTATCAATTTGCTTCTTAACAGGACCTAACTCAATGCGCTTCACTCTCGTTGCAAAATTAAGTGAACTCAGAGTCTCACTGACGTCCTGGTCTGATGGACTCACATGCAAAAATAGTGCAGTTTTTGAGGAGTGTCCTCCTGCAGTATGATGCAGAAAAATATGATGGACTTACCAATATAATCCTAAAAATGAACAACAGAGAAAGCTGCAATAGGTAGACATACCTAGTGAGTCTTGGAGTAAATGTGTCAATTTAGAATTCCTGAAATATCCACACACAAAAAAAAAAAAAAAAAAAAAAACCATTGTTCAACCTTCTGATTTATATCCACACAAAAAAAAAAAAAACCATTGTTCAAACTTCTGATTTACATATCAAGATGGGTAACAGTAAAGAGAGTAATGGGTATACCTATACGGAATATGAGTTTTCTTAGAACCTAAAGCAGAAATCACATCTCCAAGAGCAGAAAGAGAACGATTGATATTTTGTGCCTCCTTACGCCGCTCACCTTCCAGATCAGTCTTTGCAAGTCTCTCACTACCTGCCAAATCCACAAGCCAAAGTTTGCTCGTGGTACACTCGCCATTCATCAAATTCTTAGTCTTTACTGTTATACATAGCACGCTGAACAAGAAACAAGTGATTATTGGTAAGTATAGAAAAAGAAAAAATGGCACTTATGTAGATTTCCTAAGACTAGAAATTGTAAAAAAAATAGGGAAAATGCATGAGCTTGGTACCCATGAGATCTACTGCTCTCCTCATTGATGTTATTACTTCCAACTGCTCTAGCATTGCTTCCAGTCTGCAGTACCTTCAACATGTCACTCAGGTCATCAACCTTGGCTTCTACAACACCAGGGACATGATGATGTCCTTCAAAATTTTGTTTTATCTCCAACCTAACAAAAAATTTCAGTAACTCATTTCAGTAGTTCACATTCAGGTGTGGAATATAATGACAAACTCAACAAAGATTACCTTTTTGATGTTGGTCCTGTAGCCAGCAAATCTCTTATCTGTTCGTTATAGACCTCAACAACGCTAACAGATATGTCGTATGAAAATGTTTCCCTCCTCTCGTTACTAATTCTAAACAAATACTCTAGAGTCCTGTAATTAACCCCTCGGTTATTCTTTGTTCCTTCCATTGTATATGTTTTTCCAGACCCTGTTTGCCCATAAGCAAAGATGCAAACATTGTAGCCATCAAGAACAGAGATAACCATTGGTGATGCATCAGCAAAAACATCCACTGTTAAACAAAGCAAACACTTTTTTTATAAAACTTCCAACTGTGTAAATAATAATAATAATAAAGATGATAATTCATGATAATGATAATAATAATAATAATAATCAAAACAATAATATGAACTAACATGACAACAATGACTATTAGTTCTTGTATTACACTCTATGCATACCTTGATCATCTTTTGGTGTATAAACCCTGTTAAATCTAAAAATTTTGGAGTTGTGCAAAATTCTAAGACATCCCTCCTTTGCTGCATCGAAATCCACAACAGTTTTACACCCAGCCGACATTTCATCACTACTCAATGGTCGACAGCGGCAAAAAACCCTAATGTTCCCTTTGGCCTCTTGAACTTCATTGAAGAGTTTCCTTCTCTGTTCATGTAAATTGTTCAACGCTTCTTCCAATTTCTTGATGTGTTCACCTTGTTTCTCCACAGTTTGAATATGCTTCATTTGTAAACTGCTCAATGTTTCTTCCAATTTCTTGATGTCTCCAGCTTGTTTCTCCACATTATGTTCTGACAAACAAATTGAAAATACAATTAGTGTGATGGCATTGAAATGGAGCTATGAAGCACGGACACTCCTCGGACTGGGGGTGTCCCGGTGTGTCCGACACCGACACGACACCTATGGTTTGTGTCTGTGTCCGTGTCTCAAATGCATAATAGATTTTAACGAATTTATAACAATATTCTTACTCGTTTCAATGAGTTCACTCCTCAGCTTTTCTAATATCTCAGCACAACCACCATGTACATCTCCACCGCCAACTTCAACACCATCCATCCTCATTTGTCCACCACCATCTACAGCCTCATTGCCACCGCCGCCAACTTCAACCATGGACCTAATTCTTTTGGACCTTCTCCTTTCCCCACCACCACCTACTACACCATCGGTCTTCCTTTCGCCACCACCACCTTTAGCTCCGGTGCCACCGCCACCGCCAACTTCAACACCATCCATCCTCATTTTTCCACCACCATCTGCAGCCTCGTTGCCACCACCACCAACTTCAACCATGGCCCTAGTTCTTTTGGACCTTCTCCTTTCCCCACCACCACCTACTACACCATCGGTCCTCCTTTTGCCACCACCACCTTCAACACCGGTGCCACTGCCACCGCTAACTTCAACACCATCCTTCATCCTTTCGCCATCGCATCGAGCTCTAATCCTATTCGATCTCCTGGGTTTTCCAATCGGATATTGAATGCTTGGATATCTATTAGGCATGGTCTCAGCGAAGAAGAAAGGATATTCACTTTGCAACTTGTTGATGCTTCAATATGGTGAACTTGAACCTTCAGTTACAAAAAAAGCAATGAAAAATAATCATCAATGATAGTTATACTCAATATTGAAGAGAATAACTTAGCAGATAGCAGATAGCAGAAAAGGTAGTGTTAAGTGATAGTTACTCTAAGAATATCTAAAAAATAGAAGTTTATAGAGGGAATCACGCGTGGGAAGCTACAAATTCAATTAATAAAGGAAATGTAAATATGTCACAAGTTTCCTCACCTTCTATAAGAACAATATTCTTCATTATTAATTTATGAAAGTAATATTTAAGCTCATAAACCTTAGATTCACAAAAACAACTATATCGTGACACACTTTTGTTTTATATTCCTACATTCACACACCAACTCTATCATGCCATAGTGTGTGGTCCATTAAATTTTTGTCTTTTGCTATCTAGACTAGAATAGAAGAACTATTCTAAGTGTGACACATTTTTGGCACTTTCTTGTGTGCTACTGCTATATATCTAGACTATACATGTGTATGAGAAAGTACAATGTAACTTCATAATTCCAAAAGGACAAACTTAATAATGGATTAAACATGAATGTAGATAGATAAATAACAACAAATGCAATCATTCAACAAGGAAATAAAATAATTGAACATTCACTGTATGCCTTTCCCTACATCCATCAAGATAGCTCATGAAAACAAATTATCCAAAAACATAGTCAATAACACAATTAACATGGTTTGATCAGTCTGCAAGGCAAGTTTTAACACAATTAACATGGTTTAATCATTGAGGTGATGACAGCAAGCTGTAACATAATGCAACTGACAGCTGCTGATGACAGCACCAGTACATGCTAAATGTTGAAATGCTAGATAAAAGGAAATTGAGTTTCTGGTAGAGATGCAACAATTGAGAAAAATTCAGAGAATTTCAATGGAAAGAATCAATTTCCTGATTTAATTGAGGCAATATTGGAGCTTATATCAAGTAATAGCTATAAGATGAGAGAAGCATGATATTATTGACATGGTGTTATTGATTATCACTAAGTGAATCATTGGACCAAAGCAAAGTAGTACAAATTTAAACAAGAAAATAGTTTGACAATTCACAACATTCATGAACAATCTCAATTTAAAAACAATACATTCATAATGAAAGAAATCAGCATCATGAATACCTGCAACTTTATCAGCTTAAAAGGAATGATATTTTCGATAGCGTAGTTTGACTCATGATATACGAAATGTTAAACTTTTAAACCAAAAAACTACCAAAGGAAATAAGGTATGGTATGTTAACTAGATCAGAAAACACATTTTCATAAAATACTTCTAAAGAAAACACTTGGAATTTATTGAAATCAATCCATATTTAGCAATTGATATGTATGGTTTAATCAGTCTGCAGGGCAAGTTTTTACACAATTAACATGGTTTAATCATTGAGGTGATGACAGCAAGTTGTAACATAATGCAACTGACAGCTGCTGATGACAGCACCAGTACATGCTAAATGTTGAAATGCTAAACTAGATTATCAATTAAATTCTCATTGCAATATATAAATAAGAAGTTTAGAAAAATAGCATCAGCATAAATAACACCTACAAACCATATAGACTGATACACGGATAGGTTAAAATATGTTTTCAAAAGTCTCTACATGCAACCACATCCAAATTTCTAGACAGCTCAAGGTAAAATCAGAACAAACATTTTCTGACCTTCAACCTCTGCTTCAAAATCCTCTTCTTCCTCTGAATCTGAACAGTCTTAGGCCACTTGTCGAATCTGGTCAAATCCCTCTTCTTCTCGAATAGCTTCCATTCATCCAAAACAACCAATAAGGACATTAGATTTGATATGAACACGTTGAGTATAAAAAATAAACTTAATCATTTTGTGCTCACTACTAAAATGGGTTTTGATAACGTTAAAGTTAAATTACAACACCAATCAAAACAAAACAGGCCCTGAGATAAGTCAAATAAGTCAATTATTCCACTACAAAACTTATTCCACTAAATAAGTTCAAATAAGTAAACTGAAACAATCCAAACAGGACCTGAGATAGCAAATATCAGATAATTTGAAATGTGATATCAACATAACTAGTAAATCTAATGAATGCATGATACAAAAACAGAATTTGGAATTAATCAAACAAATTTAGCAAAAGTTATGACAATTGAATATAGAATCCTTAGGGTTTGAGAGTATAAACCCTAATCAAGAGTTTTCGAAGCAATCGAAATACCTTGTGAGAGAGAAAACGACTACGTTGCAGAGAAGAGAGAAAAAACGAGCTTCAATCGGAGCTTCCAATGAAATTTGCGAAGTGAAAACGGCTACGTTGCAGAGAAGAGAGCTAAAGATCGGAACCTCAACGAGCTTCAATTGCCATTTTCGAGCATCAGATCGGAAGAGCGGAAAAATCGCAATGGAGCTTTGTTGTGTCTGAAAAATCGCAATGGAGAAAGAGTCTGAAAGGAGATTAAACGGGCTTATGTGTCTGAAAGGAGATTAAAGAGAATTGCTCTTCTTACACCATTTTTTGCTTATTCCCAACACAAAATACTCCGGTGTGAGTTGAGAATACACGTGTGTGGGTTAACTCACGCTAGGCTATTTTGTTGGGAACGAGCGAAAAAATGCTAGGATAAGAGCCGTACCCGAGATTAAATGGGCTTATTTTTTTTTATAAGTTATAAATGTGTGTCACTATTTTTATAAGTTATAAATGCTAGGAGTATTTTGTCAATATTTTTGTTATATTATTTTTTGATAGAAATTTGTATTTATCAAAATTGCGTCACTAAAATATTATTTTTCAAAATATATTAACATTGAATATGTATGAAAAAATAATCACAATCGACAAAAATAGTTTGATATTTTATTTGAACTTAAATTTAACATTATAAGAGAAATACTAACTTGTATGATGATAATAATAAACTACTTCTCCTAAAAATATTAATAATAAATTTATATTAAATGAATGATACTCAGAGCATATAGACGTACATTAAGGCATGATTTGATTATAGTTACACCAGAATATTACAAAAATATTGATTATATTAAAAAATTTGTGACCAAACTATTGGCCAATATATTACAAAAATATTGATTATATTAAAAAATTTGTGACCAAACTATTGGCCAATAATTTGTTTAACGACCGAAAAAATGATTGAAAAATTATTTAAGGATTGTAATATTGGTCGAAATTTCGGTCGCTAAAATATGAAATATCAAAATTGATTGCATTTTTCGTCGCTATTTGTTTAGCCCAACTAAAAATCTATTCATAGTCCGTCGTTGAACTCAGAAACTAAACAATCAAACATGCATATAGATATTTAGATAATAAATTTTAGAATATATGTAAATATTAATAGTTAATTTATTAGATTAATATTTCCATCAATTTATTTTTTAGTTAATTCAAAACAATTTAGTTATCCGACCCTCCAATTTTAAAAGATAATATGTATGAAAAATTGTGGATAATTGATTATTTTATACTTTTTAAAAAAGATTTTGATATGAACAAACCTTGAGGGACATGTGGTTTGTGACACCCTATTTTTTTATGCATTATTTAGTGTGTTTTTGCGGTATTTTACTCTGAATTAACTGATAATTAAATTCTTTTCTAGAGAGTGAATTTAGGAAAAATAATGTTATATATTAGTACTATAATATCATAACAAGCTATGATAAAAATTTCAGCTTAAAATTCTACCGGATTTCAGACAGCGATTTTCTCGACTGTATAAATTTTATTACCGAAATAAATAAATAAATATATTTTTGAAACCAGAAAAATATATATAATATGATTATATGATTAAAAACATTGATTAAAGAAAATATAAATTAATACTAGGATAAGAATTGTACAGCAGTAATTAGATAAGAACTACATTAAACACATCAACGTGGCTTACTGCCTTACTTCTTTCAGAAACTCTAAACGTGGCTTTTATGTTGCCCATTCAAAGCCTTTTCACTTCTTCTATAAATAGGCTAGGACACTCTTAGGGCCTGTTTGGTTCAGCTTCTGCCCAGCCAAAAGCAATTCTCTACAGTGCCAAAAGCAATTCTAACCAAAAACAACGTGTTTGGTTTGACTTTTCAGAATTGCTTTTATCCTTCAAAAGCAATTCTCCATGAAGCTACAAATCCTAGCTTCTAGCTTTTCTAGAATCAATTATAAACAATAAATATTATATTTTATTATTACAACCTATTATTTTCTTTTATTGCCCTTTATCAATTCTCCTTCTTTATCAATTCTCCTTTAGCTATGTCTATTTTAGTAATTATACATTCAAAAGCAATTCTACATAATTGTATCCAAACACAAATCAGTTTGTTTAATCAATTCTACATAATTGTATCCAAACATAAATCAATTCTCTCAGAATCAATTCTGTCAGAATCAATTCTATCAGAATCAATTCTGTCAGAATCAATTATATTCAAAGCTGAACCAAACACACACTTAGTTCACTCACACACAACTATCATTATCTATCATTATCAGAGACCTCAAGGTTTATACTCTCTTTCCTTCTCTTTCTATTCTTTGTTTTTGTTTTTACTAGTTTATTCCTTGTCAAACCTTTGACTACTTAGAAGACTACAAGTCCTATTCAATATCACATTCAATAACTTATGTTAGTTTGGTTTGCTTTTATTAGATCTAAAACAAGAACTTTCACCAACTTAAGTCCTTTATTTATTCCTGAAAAATGATTTCATAGGCACATATACACTGTTGAATACCAATATGTACCTTACATGAGTAATCTCTACATAAACCAGTTTTATTTTTTAGCGTGAAAAACCCATCTATAAAATGATGTTTTGGAACTCCAAAAGATTAGTGATCATGTTTGACATACTAATTTCTATTAAAATGAAAACATACAGTGCATGTTAATATATATAGAAGAGTAGTTATTTTCTGCATGGCTATAAATGAAATGAAATAAAATAAGATATTTCCTTATAGCTACAACAACACAGTAGAGTATTATCACTTGATTCACTAATTTAGTCAAGTTAAGATGCCTATATTTCTAGTAATAAATTGGAGCTACAGATCTGACTTATATATTTAATTTTTCTTTTAACTAGGAGGTACTCATGTGTTTGTAAAACAAGATTAATAAATCTAAGTTAGAAATAAATTTAAACTGTTTAGAATATTTGTTAACATAGTAGTAGCTATTAGAAGTTATTTTTAAAAGTTTTATTAACTCATAATTATTTATGGAAGTTTTGGTTAAAACTAGTAGAAAATTCATCATGTTAAAATTTCTAAAGTTATTCTTTTAGAATAAGAAAGAATAAACTGATATCACCACTTGTATTAACTAGTTCATTTTAGCTATTGGAAAAATTGTCTTTAGAATTTTTTCAATGTCCATGCTGTTACGTTCCAAATATATAGTTAACTCTATAATTCTTAAATATTTAGCATTTAATAATTAGTGTTTATTACAATGATAGCTAGTTAAGAGATAGTTATTTTGATGAGTAATTAGGCGTTGAAGAAGGTGATTACTCAAGATTTGAAAAGCTAAAAGGTAAGGGGATATACTTTAGAGAACGCCCAAGATATATATGTATATTATCACATGAGATTAAGAAAATTTGTGTATGTAATTGTAGTATTAATCTGTTTTAAATATATATTATTAATGAGCAAATTTGATTATTTATATTATCTATTAAATTGGACAGTAAGTAGAAAGAAGAAATTTTAGAAAACATTCTAAATATTATGCATACATATATATATGATAAGTAATCAGTTAAACGTGGTGTTGTATGTATATATAATATGTTTTTCTTAATTTATTTTTCTTATAACTAACTCACAGTTATTATTATTAATTTTTATTTGAAGAAATTTCTCTTAAAGGTATATTTATGACTTTTGACAATTAAATTGTTAAGTTGGTTGTTGATGAAAATAGTTGTGTTGAAGATTTACAAAAATAATAATTTTTGTAAAGAGTAATACAGGTTGTTTCTTATAATACGATAACGTATATAAGACTGAGGATAGGTTCGGTTGGGTCGACTACAGACCTTCTGGGGGTCACAGGCGTTTTGAACTCCTACCAATAGTTAGTGATAGCTTCTCTGACTGGAGGAAATCATAATACCCGACGCAGTGATACCTGACTGTGCAGGACTATCTATAATAAGGTGCAGCGATCGGGCCAGAATGGTTGGAGTAGAGATTATATAACTACTCATTGCAAACAATCATGTTATGGCAGTTGAGACGGCCTTACACTCATAATAGAGGTCTCCATGGAGTAGGTTTAACCAAGATGCTACTAACAAGTCAAAACTATAACCCTTGTATTGATTATGATAAAGTGTTAAGTGATCTTTGTTTTGACTAACTTTGATGTGTGTTGTTGCCATGAATTTTTGTGTTCATAATTGATTTATATTTTCTTGTGATTTATTAATTTCTACGTGGTCAGTTATTTGATTTTTGCAGGATTTAATGGTGAAAGAAATTACATGTATAATTGTTGTATATATTTCTTTATTTGAAAAACATTACATGTAACTATAAAATATTATGTATCATCATGTAATATTATTAGCATTTAGTTAACCTTGTGTGCGAGTATTTCACCCTTACAATTTGCAGATAATGTCGGGGGAGTCATTGAGTCACTCGAGGACCCGAAGGATTGAGTGTTTGGAGGAAATAGGAGATGCAGTTTGGGAATTGGATATGGCGTCCCAAACACTGATATGCACAGGAATAAGTAGGACAACCATAGGAATTGAAGGACTAGTTATCTCTTCTTCTATACACCATGTCACTTTGGAAATGGTTATGCCTTTAGAATTAATGTTGGTCGCGAACGGGAATCTCCCAGATGGTCATTAGTAGCTTTGTCAAATATGTAAATATTGACTTTAGTGGGTTAGAGCTGTGGAGTTATTTCAAGTACTTAGTAGACTAAATGACTCTATTCTCGTGTGATCTCTCCTTATGTTTAATTAGTTTGACTTAAGTATGATGTACTTTAACTTGCAGATGTTTGTAAAATATTTAACTACCCTCACAAGCCTGAGTATGTAAGCTTAAGGGCAAGATAATTAACGTCGTGTAGAATATATTGATGCATATTTTATATCCTTGTGTTTTATTTATTTTTATGTTTTACGATCAAGAGCTAAGACTTTTATTAAAAAAAAAAATGCAAGAAAGATATTTATTTAAATTAAATTTTTAGTAACCAAATTAATTTACTAGTAAAAGTAAGATTTATGAACTTAATTCGCTTTAGACACTCAAGTATTAAGACGTAACACCATTTTCTATCGTTACGGAAAATGGGGCATTACATGGTTAGTCTTATAGCAAATGTATACACATGAACAAGAACAAGTACACTACACACCAACAACCATATCTGAAATTGCCTTATCGAGGGTGTATGTGTATGTCTGTGGTGTGTCCATGAGACCATGACCATGTAGCTCTATGTGACGGTCACCTAAGCTTCACGAGTTATGTGGCCTCTATGGTTGAGCTACAAATCAATGGTGTAGCTAATTAAGAGTGTTGATATGTGAATCACCTTAGGTGGACGTACCACTCTCCTACCACTCATACTTGGCAAATGTAACAATAAAAAATTCTACCTAATACATGTCATTCCAAAAAGAAAAAGAAAAAAGAAATGAATGGAATGTTCTCTCTCTCTCTCTCTCTCTCTCTCTCTCTCTCTCTCTCTCTCTCTCTCTCTCTCTCTCTCTCTCTCTCTCTTCTACAGTCGTGTCTCTTTCTCTTCCACCCCTGTTCCGTTTCATCCACCTTTGCCGGAGAGAAGATTTCCTCCACCATTTTCGTCGACGTCCCACTTGATCTGTCTCATTCCAGCCACTGTCGCCTCACAATCACCATTGCGTCATCATCTCACATTCATCGCCGCCTCCTTTTTCCCTCTCTCTCTCACCGTTGGAAACATCTTAGACGCAAACAGATAGCAAATGTGGTGGTCAAATCCCCTAATGTGTTTGGGTATTGGCTATCACTGTTCTCTTGTTACACTCTGGGCAACTTGAATTTTTAGTAGTCTTTTTGTCACACCTTATGCTGAAGGGATTACAGTGATTTTGTTAATATAATTCATTTTGGCTTGTTAAAAAAATCATTGCTTGTTTGGAAAAAAAATTGTGCATTTTGTGAGAGAAGATTATCAGCGAAGGAAATTATACGTACGATCGCTTCCTACCTTTTTTGAAACCTTACGTGGCAAGAAATTCTCAATGAATAAAAAAGAACATTTTATGTGGCAGAAAAATCATAACGCGCACTAAATTGCAAAAATTAATGGCTTAGCATGACTTGCTTCAACTAAATTTGCTCTAGAAAACAATCCTTAAGAAAAATATACAAAACTAATATTTTGCTATTTAACTAAAAACAATACAAATATATTTTCCTTCAAAAAAAACAATACAAATATAACTCCTTTTAATTTGATCAATAAATATATGTAAACGGTAACAATATTGTAATTTTTTTAGGCAAACAATATTGTAGGCATGAATAAAAAAACATTATCGAGTATGAGAGAAATTATTTTTTTCTTTAAACAAACAACTCCTTTAACTATTAATTTAAATATCTAATTTTTTTTTGAATAAATTAATTTAAAGATCTCACTTTGGCCCCATTAAGATAAGAACATACAATACTTACTTTTGTACAAACTGTATTACGGATTAATCACATAATATGTTGACAAACTTATTGTCATTCCTCTCAAAAAAAAACTTATTGTCATATTGCTATCAATCAAAGATTTTTTTTTGCTATCAATCAAAGATTTTTTTTTTTTAAAACTCGGTATCCGATCCAATAATCGACTAATCCGAGGGGACCAATCCCACCGCCCACTTGCGGGGGCCCCGTTTAAAGCCAGAGCAAGCTCTGTATGGACTTAGCCCACCGAAATTGGCACCAGAGGGAATCGAACCTGAGACCTCTGGAAGCGCAAACTCCAAGATCCCAAGCCAACCACTAGGCCAACCCCAAACGGGTTTATCAATCAAAGATTAATTAACCATAAAGTACAAAGATTTGAAATATCCTTTATCTCTCAAAACATATAATAATTTTTAAAACTAATCTTTTTTTATTTGGGTCCATACTTTACTTAGCGACATATGGTTTGTTAGTAACAATTACTCTTCTACTTTCTCACAAAAGGAACTTTTTGATCAATTTTTTAATAAAATACATGTTCAAAACAAAAATATAGCCTTGGTATCATATATTAATATTACTCAACATACAGTTTTTACATCAATCTCACCAATTATGGCATCTAAGGTATCAAAAGTAAAAATATCTCATCTATGACATTGACTTGTTTTTTATTTGTCTATATATATAGAGACGCATTAAGAAGTATTGAATTTAAATTTTCATGCACTATCTGTTTGTAAGTAAAAACTAATTGAAGTTATATAGTGTTAAAAGTTTCACATTGTCTTTACATCATTGGTCATAATCAATCGCATGATTAAAAGTCAAATAATTTGACAATTATGACTTACACTTACTATGCATATAAATTCCTCATAAATTAAATCTAAAGTTCTAACTATGAAATAAATAATCACTGCAGCTGTTACTAGATGATGTCAATCGTAGATATGCGTCCAACAACAACTCCGTTTAAATGATATATTAAATTTAAATTACGAAATTCCAAATACTTAAATATTAATTGATATAAAATATATTATGAATTAAGAATACTCCGTTTTGTCATTTTATATTTATCAGCTAGTTGAACCAATAATCTTACCAAACACTTCGGTTAGCTTATCAACTATCAGTCATCGACTAAAACTATCTACAATTTTTACCAATGAATGAGAGGCGGAATGAGACAGTTGAGTTTTTATATGAGATAAGCAAAGGTTCTTGGAATGTTGGTGGAAATAACCTAGCAAATAACTAGAATTAGAATGCTTATCATGTGTTATATATATATATATATATATATATATATATATATATATATATATATATATACACCCACTAGTTTTTATTAAGGTGTGTTTTAGCAAAGATATAACTAAAAAGTTGTTAAATGCACCTTAAGGTGAATGTTACTAAAACACACCTTCTTAAAAAAAAAAAAGTGGGTGTATGTTAGCAACTCCTATAGGCATTTGCTAGAATACACCCATTTATTTTTTAGAATGTGTGTTTTAGCAAGTTATAACTAAAAAGTAGTTAAATGCACCTTAAGGTGTAGCTTGCTAAAACACTCCCACATAAAAACTAATGGGGATGTTCTAGCAAATCCCTATAAATATAGGGTTATGATAGAAGACAACTTTTATGAAGGTGTCTTTTATCAAGTTACTCTATGAGCATTTGCGAAAAGACACCAACTTACTTTTATGAAGGTGTCTTTTAGCAAAGTTATAACTAAAAAGTGAAAATCACACCTTAAGGTGTGACTTGTTAAAAGACACCACCAAAGGGTGGCTTGTAACAAAACCCATATATATATATATATATATATATATATATATATATATATATATATATATATATATATATATATATATGATTTTGCTAGAAGACACCTTTTATGAAGGTGTCTTTTAGCAAGTTTATAACTAAAAAGTGGATAATCTCACCTTGAGGTGTGAGTTGCTAAAAGACACCTTCATGAGTGGCTTCAAGCAAAAGCCATATATATATATATATATATATATATATATATATATATATATATATATATATATATATAGGGTTATGTTACAAGACACCTTCATAAAAAGTAGTGTGGTGTCTTTTATCAAGTCACACCTCAAGGTGTGATTTTCACTTTTTTAGTTGTAACCAGGGACGGACCCAGAAATTTTCCGCTGTGTGGGCCGCATATAATATTTTAGTCTTTAAAGCATGAGTGTATACTTGTATTTTTAAGAAATGTACATCATATTGTTCTATGTGGGTTTTCATGTCATAATTTTTGAATGATTTTCTCACTTTCAATGCCAGTAAAACTATAAAATATCTAGGGTGCAATTGGTAGGAACATTGCGATATACAAGGGTCGGGGTTTGAACCCTGAATTCCTTACTTATTCACCTTAAGGGTGAATATTTAGTCATTAAACTACTTGATTAAAAATAAAAACTATTAAGAGTTTTTTTTGAAAGAACTATAAAAGATTTTTTGTTAATATAAAAGCATCTATTTTAATATAAGTAACCAAACAATCATTTAAATATTCATCTCTCATACAATTTCACAATTGATTTTTGATAATATTTGTATAACCGAGAGACATTAGCAAGAAATGTAGACTTTTGATGTATTAAAAATAATAGTTTATTGTTTTTATAGACAAATTTTATCATTCCCCATGCTTTGATATGTCCTAGTACATGGAAAGAAAAAAAAATTCTAAGTCAAGTGAGGGCCTAGGCCCACACACCCACCAACGTGGGTCCGTCCCTGGTTGTAACTTTGATAAAAGACACCTTCATAAAAAGTAGTTGGTGTCTTTTAACAAATGCTCATAGAGTAACTTGATAAAAGACACCTTCACAAAAGGTGTCTTCTATCATAACCCATATATATATATATATATATATATATATGTCTTTTTGGAAGAAAGATACACAAGCTAAATGGCATGTAGGACCTAAAAATTTAATTTTTATCATTATGTTTTCCTCGGTCCTTCTGCATTGTAAAAATGAGAAATTGTAGTAATAAAAGTGATCCTCCACAAATAAAAACAAGCAGTGGAATGGTTCACAAGTGTCGTTCCTTAGCTCTCAAGAGTCAAGACATCATATCAATAGACCCAATAGTAATAGTAATGTGAAAAACATTTGATTATAAATCATTGATTTTGATAATGTTAACGTGAACCACCAAGAGCGTGTTTATTCACAATTTTCTCAGACAATTATCAAAGGCAAAAGCAACACAAATCTCAAGTCACACAATAATCCGTTACTTAAAAAACTTCAGTTATTTATTTGGCACTAAAGATATATAAAGTAACCCAAGTTGAAAAATAACGAGTCTTTCTCCAAAAGAGCCAACGAGCACAGCAGCAATAGTGCCCAAATATCAGTCTCGCGCTTAGTTCTCTGAAAATATCACGCCAAAAGGCCCGATAAATTTATTTATTTTGACTCCAACTTTCAGGTTGGGTCTGCCGGAACGTGTCGGAGTCTAGATCAATCAACTCCATGAAATCCAAGTCGTCATGCCCCACAACATTACCCGTAGAAGCCAGTCCCCGTATGTGCTAAACTCCGCATTCTGGCCATCAAAAAGTCGGTTAAAAGTGCACCTTCAGCAATGTTTCCCTGACACCAATAAAAATGTCAACATTCAGTTACCCTTCAAGAAATCAAGGACTGTATGCATCACTATCATTTATTAAAATGGCGTTAACACTATGAGAAGACAATGCAAACTGCAGGGGATAGATAAAACAATAAGTCTACAAATATAAAAGAACACTAAAACCAGACATAAAAAAGAAACATCACACTGTTTCAAAATAAAACCAAGTACAAAGTTTTCTTCAACTCAATGATAGAAGCTGTGTCGATAACACTAATAGTGGCATTGACGGATTAACTGTTGCTTAATAAAATGCTAATAATGCAATAGTGCACCCAAGATTTTTATACTAAACACAACCTTCATCCTCTAATTACTCATATGAAACATAAGAAAAAAAATTCTAAAAACAAAAAGCTGAAACGTAGTGAAATAAGGATATACCCTGCAGTCGCTTTAATAAGCTCTTCTGTTGTTGGGTTGGGAGGGAGCTTAAATTTGTAAACAGGAAATGTTAAAACCACACCGAGATGATGAGAACCCAACAACCTAAAAGGGCCAGTCGGAACAACTTTCCCAGTAGCTCTAGCTCTAACTTTTTTATATATAGGAACTAGCTTACTTTGCTTAAAGTGTAAAGTAGTCCTAAAATCTCAGATACTTTTATCTGCTGGTTGAAAGAAAAAGTTCACAGAACAAAAAACCAAGTACAGTATCATTACAGCATTGTCTTGCATGATTCAAACCAAACCAAACCAAAACCTCTTAGCCTAAGAGTCTTAGGAAACAAGAATCAAATCAAAAAAGCGAAACCAAGCATGATGAATGATTGAGGAAAATTCTTTTTCATCTCCCTCCCTCCCTCCCTCCTCTCTCTCTCTCTCTCTCTCTCTCTCTCTCTCTCAAGAAGCAAAGACCATTTCAAAAATTACACAGAAAATTCGACAATAAAAAAATAAAGAGAAAAGTGACAAAGGCACAACTACAAATCTGCTAAATATCCACCAGTTCAATACTAACTAATACACATATATCTCCATATATGCTCATACAAAACAACTAAGAAAGAAATGACTACCTGAACAATTCCTTCCTCAAAAGGTTTTGAGACATAACCATCCATCCCACATTTCAAACACTCTTCATATGTAGCATGGATTACATCTGCTGTCATGGCCAATATAGGTAAACGGAATTCACTTTTCCTTTCACTACATTCACCATTCGTCTCCTCATTCGCCGTCCTCTCCATCTCCCGAATTCGACGAGTTGCTTCAAACCTGAAAATAATGTAAGTACATGATTTATAAAAAACAATATGGGTAAAAATAATATTCATGTGAATTAGAACAAACATAACATGTATAGAGGGTAAAAACATTATTCATGTGAATTAGAACACACATAACATGTGTAAATAGAGTTTATATACAAACAAAATAATTTGAATGTGAATTAGTTCATACATAACTTGTATAGCCAACATGCAAGTTACGTGCATTCAACTTACGTGGATATCATTGAATTTATCAGCAAGGCAACTATCGCGTAACTTGCATTCAACTTATGCAAGTTTTTTCTAATCGCGTAACTTGCATTCAACTTATGCAAGTTTTTTCTAAATCAGCAAAGGAACTATCATGTTATCTTCAAATAATACCAAAAAAAAAAAAAAAATTAATAATCGATGCAAACAAACATACCCGTCCATTTCTTGCATTTGAATATCCTTGAAGCAAGCATCAAACTTGTGAGGGAATAGAAGCATTTCAAGAGCAGCTTTGCCGCTGTCTGCACACTTCACATCCGCTCCAAAGTTTTTCAAGGCGCCAGCAGTCACTTCCATTGACATCAACCACTAAAATTTTCATTCCGCACAGAAGGCTTCAAACTGAAGTTGAACCATCAGGCATCTCTTTTCCCGGCTGTCTCTTCTTGCCTGTTCCCAAAACTTGCTGAAGGCAAGCTCCCACCATACTAGTTCTCAGTGGCTTCATCATCACTGTATCACTAAAACATGCGGATTTAGCTTTATCAAATTCGTCATTACTAATATTCGTAGCAAGAAGGATCATTTGAGGCATCTTAAATATATGTCCGTTCTGTTTCCAGTTGCCGCACACTGAAGATCCCGTCCTCTCCACAAACCCATGAATCTTTCTCAACAAAAATAATATCAGGGTGGAATAACCTGCCACAACCAAATATTTTAACTCATTTAATGAACTCAAGTATTGAACCACACAACAAGAACAAATGCAATTCTTCAAAGAGTTTAATTATGATAAATTGTTAGTGTATAATGTTTTACACGTTTTACACTGTCAACAAGTCACAGCCGATCATGTGTGACTTTAGATGGAATTATGATTGAACACATAGTCCTTAACTTTAATTCACTAAAAATAGCAATGTCATTAATTACAAAATGGAAAATTAAAAACTTACCCTGTGCTGGAAGCACCATTTTTCCCACACAAAGAAACAGCCTTATTGATGGCGTTTGCGACTTTAGCTTGTATCCCAAGTCTCTTCAAATGGTATCTAGTCACAGCAGCTCTAACAGGTTTCCCATCAACCACAACGGCTTTAAACCCTCTAAAACTGGATGGTAGATCTTCATAGTTAACCTTCTTCACCTCAGTTATTGGATTCTTCGTAAATATTCCAAAATCCGCGGTAAATGAAAAGGTACTTCCAACCTGCGGCCGGCTTATAAAGTTTATTTGACCGCCCATTAGTTCAGCTAGGCACTTACTGATACTCAAACCAATGCCGGTACCACCATAGTTTCTAGAAGTCGAGCTATCTGCCTTCACAAAAGGCATGAAAATTCTATCTTGGGCTGACAAACGAATTCCAATTCCAGTGTCTTCGACACAGACCCATCAAGGTGACTTGTTCATAAAAATCATTCGAGGCCACTTTTTTAGTTGAAGCATCGCAGAAAAACTCTTCATCAGCAATTAGGTGGTAAAAATTATTTCAGTTGTTGCTG
Organism: Medicago sativa; assembly: GCF_051527215.1. NCBI lineage: Eukaryota > Viridiplantae > Streptophyta > Magnoliopsida > Fabales > Fabaceae > Medicago > Medicago sativa. Next base: position 97,913,021 of record NC_140754.1, on the reverse strand, counting down.
ATAAGCGTTTATCAGCAGCTTCATATCCACTTAGCGTTTTGAGATTACAACCGCCAGATGTATGCACAACTTCTTCGGATCCTCCATTTCGATAAGTCTCAAGCTTTCCATTTGTTGCGGGCTTTCTATTTTCAGCTAAATGAACTTTAACAAATATATGTCCTCGCTTATTGAACTGCATTATATTGAAGTTAATCAGAAATGAATCAACAAGTATCTAGCTATACAACAGCAAAAGTGTACTTGAAGGATTCGAATTTCAAACATTTCCAACATAACATGCATATTAGTAATGCAAATAACTTAGGGCATATAAAATCTGAAAATTCCACTTACTTTAACAGAGTTGCCAACTAGATTTGTTACAATTTGTCTGAATCTCCCATAACATTAATCTTAATCAGAAACAAACACTGCCAGTTATGAATTTTGGCTCGGTCAAGCACTTCATTTATTAATGCTATCAGAGCCTTCCCACACGCTTGAGCAGTCTGAGCATAGCCACGTTGGGTTGAGTTCAATTCTGAAAGTTTGATCATAAGCATCTTTCTGCTGAAAAAAATGCCGAAAGTCAGTTCCAGAAAATGTAATGACAGTAGCCAGAAAAACCTACCTACATGTCATTTGATGTTTCCTGTGTGGATCTCCAAAAACAAGTTACATTCATGGACAAGAGAAACATCACCTTCTTTGTATTGGTTGCCATACATGATTAGGGGATCAGTAGAGTTCGTGACATCATATACATTGACCAAAATTGCTTTATGACCAGCAAGTTGACCAAGTAAATTTTCCACAAGGGACTCCATATCAAAGGATCCTCCAACATACCTCCAATTAAAAAGTTAATTAATCACATGTTCTATTGAAATGCTTACAACAAAATATAACCAAATACAAGCCTTGTAACAGAAACAGTTTACTTCAACTCAATGATAGAAGCTGTGTCAATAACACTAATAGTGGCATTGACGGATTAACTGTTGCTTAATAAAATGCTAATAATGCACCTAAGATTTTTATACCAAACACGACCTTCATCCTCTAATTACTCATGAAACATAAGAAAAAAGATTCTAAAAACAAAAAGCTGACACGTAGTGAAATAAGGATATACCCTGTGGTCGCTTTAATGAGCTCTTATGTTGTTGGGTTGGGAGGGAGCTTAAATTTGTAAACAGGAAATGTTAAAACCACACCGAGATGATGAGAACCCAACAACCTAAAAGGGCTAGCCAGAAATGCTTTACCAGTAGCTCTAGCTATCATTATGTTCTCTCGGTCATCCTGCATTGCAAAAATGAGAAATTGTAGTAATAAAAGTAATCCTCCACAATTAAAAACAAGCAGTGGAATGGTTCACAAGGGTCGTTCTTTACCCTCAAGACATCATATCAATAGACTCAAGGTAAGAGACAGTTTCCTGAGCAAATGTGACAGGTGCAGACTCATCCCTAACCTGTGAAGCCTCTCTTTCCATTGTCTTTAAAACCACTCTATGCTGCTTCTCAAACCGCTTTCTTTCCGAGTTAACTCTTTGTGCATAGGCCACTCCACTCAGTAGCGGCCTTTCGAAAGCGGTCCTAGCCGTATATTCTGCAAAAGTTTCCTAAAGCATACATAAAGTTTCCTGAAGGGAAATCATCAAAGCATACATAAAATTTCAAAAACACAACAAAGATTGAGTATTTTTCATTTCCAACACAGAATGATCAAAACATTCAAGCACAAACCTGGTCAATGGCAGAAGGGTTTCTGTAGGATGGCTAGAGCATGAACATGGTTGACACTAACACTGAATTAGTCTTGCAACATTCTAGCCCTTTGATCACAAAGACTACCCAAAACCTCTTTCCTTCTCACTTTAGTATCCACATCCATTTTGCTGTAGATGCAATAACTAATTATAGCCATCAGAAGAATACAAAGCAACAAAAATTTGAGAAGCAGGGCTTTATGTGCTTGAATGAACTTGTATCTTTTGTTCCCCGTTTGTTCTTGGAACTTTGAAGCCAAAGGGTGGTGCTGATTTTGCATCTTCATCTTCAAGATAAGACCCATTACAACACCAGCTAACACTAAATCTCTTTCTTTCTGCCTATTTCTCTGAACTCTTCATATCTATGGAAGTCCCAAAAAATACTCAATTAACAGCACACAAAGTTTTTTATATATAGGAACTAGCTTACTTTGCTTAAAGTGTAAAGTAGTCCTAAAATCTCAGATACTTTACTTTTATCTGATGGTTGAAAGAAAAAGTTCACAGAACAAAAAACAAAGTACAGTATTATTACAGCATTGTTTTGCGTGATTCAAACCAAACCAAAACCTCTTAGCCTAAGAGTCTTAGGAAACAAGAATCAAATCAAAAAAGCAAAACCAAACATGATGAATGATTGAGGAAAATTCTTTTTCATCTCTCTCTCTTTCTTAAGAAGCAAAGACCATTTCAAAAATTACACAGAAAATTCGACAATAAAAAAAGGAAAGAAAGGGAAAAAGAGAGAGAATTAAAAAGAAGGGAAATTTAGACAAGCTTATGTCTCAAAAGATGGAAAAACAGCTCATATTCAAAAGAAGCACCTTCTCCTTTCTCTCAACAGCCAATATTTGTGCATTTTAATGAATAAAATTCAAGAGAGTACTAATCATGCTCCCTAGGCGCAAAACCAGTCTTTGCTTAAAGACAAAAGCACGTTCACACTTTTTATTGTTTCATATTTTAATCAGAAAAACCAAACATTGACTTAAAAAACACACAGCGAAGCACACACAGAACCCAATGAGTAAGAGGGTTGTTAGAGAAACAATGTTTACCTGTATAGGAAAGAGATAATGGCTAAACAGTGAACACAGTTGAAACCAGATTGGTAGTTTGTTCGTCTTGATCTGCACCTTTCTCTTTCTGGACTAGATTTTGTTTTTTGTACAACCTTTTTATATGTGCTTTGTTACTTTTTTTTTCTTTTCTTTCTTTATTTTACAAGTACAAAAAACATAACTGAAACTAAATCGATCGGAGAGTTCTACCGGAACCGCCATTGCGACGAGGACATCACGGATTTAGCGGAGGCTTTGTGCGGCTTTTACCTATATCAGGTGTGGCCGTCACCTTACCTTTTACATTACTTCTGCACTCACTTCGTTCTCTGTTCATGTAAATTGTTCAATGCTTATTTGTAAACTGCTCAATGTTTCTTCCAATTTCTTGATATCTCCAGCTTGTTTCTCCACATTTTTTTCTGACAAACGAATTGAAAATACAATTAGTGTGATGGCCTTGAAATGGAGCTATGAAGCACGGTCACTCCTCGGATTGGGGGTGTCCCGGTGTGTCTGACACGACACTTATGGTTTGTGTCCGTGTCCGTGTGTCAAATGCATAATAGATTTTAACGAATTTATAACAATATTCTTACTCGTTTCAATGAGTTCACTCCTCAGCTTTTCTAATATCTCGCCACAACCACCATGTACATCTCCATCGCCACCACCACCGCAACCGCCATCGCCACCAACTTCATCCATTGCCTTGATTCTTTTTGACCTTCTCCTTTCGCCACCACCATCTACAACTCCATCGGTCCTCCTTTCCCCTCCACCACCTTCAGCTCCGGTGCCACTGCCAACTTCAACACCATCCATCCTCATTTCTCCACCACCATCTACAGCCTCATTGCCACCGCCACCAACTTCAACCATGGCCCTAATTCTTTTGGACCTTCTCCTTTCCCCACCACCACCTACTACAATATCGGTCCTCCTTTCGCCACCACCACCTTCAGCTCCGGTGCCACCGCCAACTTCAACACCATCCGTCATCCTTTCGCCATCGCATCGAACTCTAATCCTATTTGATCTCCTGGGTTTTCCAATCGGATATTGAATGCTTGGATATCTATTAGGCATGGTCTCCGCGAAAAAGAAAGGATATTCACTTTGCCACTTGTTGATGCTTCAATATGGTGAACTTGAACCTTCAGCTGAAAAGGTAGTGTTAAGTGATAGTTACTCTAAGAATATCTAGAAAATAGAAGTTTATAGAGGGAATCACGCGTGGGAAGCTACAAATTCAATTAATAAAGGAAATGTAAATATGTCACAAGTTTCCTCACCTTCTATAAGAACAATATTCTTCATTATTAATTTATGAAAGTAATATTTAAGCTCATAAACCTTTGATTCACAAAAACAACTATATCATGACACACTTTTGTTTTATATTCCTACATTCACACACCAACTCTATCATGCCATAGTGTGTGGTCCATTAAATTTTTGTCTTTTGCTATCTAGACTAGAATAGAAGAACTATTCTAAGTGTGACACATTTTTGGCACTTTCTTGTGTGCTACTGCTATATATCTAGACTATACATGTGTATGAGAAAGTACAATGTAACTTCATAATTCCAAAAGGACAAACTTAATAATGGATTAAACATGAATGTAGATAGATAAATAACAACAAATGCAATCATTCAACAAGGAAATAAAATAATTGAACATTCACTGTATGCCTTTCCCTACATCCATCAAGATAGCTCATGAAAACAAATTATCCAAAAACATAGTCAATAACACAATTAACATGGTTTGATCAGTCTGCAAGGCAAGTTTTAACACAATTAACATGGTTTAATCATTGAGGTGATGACAGCAAGCTGTAACATAATGCAACTGACAGCTGCTGATGACAGCACCAGTACATGCTAAATGTTGAAATGCTAGATAAAAGGAAATTGAGTTTCTGGTAGAGATGCAACAATTGAGAAAAATTCAGAGAATTTCAATGGAAAGAATCAATTTCCTGATTTAATTGAGGCAATATTGGAGCTTATATCAAGTAATAGCTATAAGATGAGAGAAGCATGATATTATTGACATGGTGTTATTGATTATCACTAAGTGAATCATTGGACCAAAGCAAAGTAGTACAAATTTAAACAAGAAAATAGTTTGACAATTCACAACATTCATGAACAATCTCAATTTAAAAACAATACATTCATAATGAAAGAAATCAGCATCATGAATACCTGCAACTTTATCAGCTTAAAAGGAATGATATTTTCGATAGCGTAGTTTGACTCATGATATACGAAATGTTAAACTTTTAAACCAAAAAACTACCAAAGGAAATAAGGTATGGTATGTTAACTAGATCAGAAAACACATTTTCATAAAATACTTCTAAAGAAAACACTTGGAATTTATTGAAATCAATCCATATTTAGCAATTGATATGTATGGTTTAATCAGTCTGCAGGGCAAGTTTTTACACAATTAACATGGTTTAATCATTGAGGTGATGACAGCAAGTTGTAACATAATGCAACTGACAGCTGCTGATGACAGCACCAGTACATGCTAAATGTTGAAATGCTAAACTAGATTATCAATTAAATTCTCATTGCAATATATAAATAAGAAGTTTAGAAAAATAGCATCAGCATAAATAACACCTACAAACCATATAGACTGATACACGGATAGGTTAAAATATGTTTTCAAAAGTCTCTACATGCAACCACATCCAAATTTCTAGACAGCTCAAGGTAAAATCAGAACAAACATTTTCTGACCTTCAACCTCTGCTTCAAAATCCTCTTCTTCCTCTGAATCTGAACAGTCTTAGGCCACTTGTCGAATCTGGTCAAATCCCTCTTCTTCTCGAATAGCTTCCATTCATCCAAAACAACCAATAAGGACATTAGATTTGATATGAACACGTTGAGTATAAAAAATAAACTTAATCATTTTGTGCTCACTACTAAAATGGGTTTTGATAACGTTAAAGTTAAATTACAACACCAATCAAAACAAAACAGGCCCTGAGATAAGTCAAATAAGTCAATTATTCCACTACAAAACTTATTCCACTAAATAAGTTCAAATAAGTAAACTGAAACAATCCAAACAGGACCTGAGATAGCAAATATCAGATAATTTGAAATGTGATATCAACATAACTAGTAAATCTAATGAATGCATGATACAAAAACAGAATTTGGAATTAATCAAACAAATTTAGCAAAAGTTATGACAATTGAATATAGAATCCTTAGGGTTTGAGAGTATAAACCCTAATCAAGAGTTTTCGAAGCAATCGAAATACCTTGTGAGAGAGAAAACGACTACGTTGCAGAGAAGAGAGAAAAAACGAGCTTCAATCGGAGCTTCCAATGAAATTTGCGAAGTGAAAACGGCTACGTTGCAGAGAAGAGAGCTAAAGATCGGAACCTCAACGAGCTTCAATTGCCATTTTCGAGCATCAGATCGGAAGAGCGGAAAAATCGCAATGGAGCTTTGTTGTGTCTGAAAAATCGCAATGGAGAAAGAGTCTGAAAGGAGATTAAACGGGCTTATGTGTCTGAAAGGAGATTAAAGAGAATTGCTCTTCTTACACCATTTTTTGCTTATTCCCAACACAAAATACTCCGGTGTGAGTTGAGAATACACGTGTGTGGGTTAACTCACGCTAGGCTATTTTGTTGGGAACGAGCGAAAAAATGCTAGGATAAGAGCCGTACCCGAGATTAAATGGGCTTATTTTTTTTTATAAGTTATAAATGTGTGTCACTATTTTTATAAGTTATAAATGCTAGGAGTATTTTGTCAATATTTTTGTTATATTATTTTTTGATAGAAATTTGTATTTATCAAAATTGCGTCACTAAAATATTATTTTTCAAAATATATTAACATTGAATATGTATGAAAAAATAATCACAATCGACAAAAATAGTTTGATATTTTATTTGAACTTAAATTTAACATTATAAGAGAAATACTAACTTGTATGATGATAATAATAAACTACTTCTCCTAAAAATATTAATAATAAATTTATATTAAATGAATGATACTCAGAGCATATAGACGTACATTAAGGCATGATTTGATTATAGTTACACCAGAATATTACAAAAATATTGATTATATTAAAAAATTTGTGACCAAACTATTGGTCAATAATTTGTTTAACGACCGAAAAAATGATTGAAAATTTATTTAGCGATTGTAATATTGGTCGAAATTTCGGTCGCTAAAATATGAAATATTAAAAATTGATTGCATTTTTCGTCGCTATTTGTTTAGCCCAACTAAAAATCTATTCATAGTCCGTCGTTGAACTCAGAAACTAAACAATCAAACATGCATATAAATAAATATTTAGATAATAGATGTTAGAGAGAGAAAGAGTTCGATGGAGAGAATAGAGTTAGATTGAGATTCGATGGTATTCTTTGAGAGTTCGATTGAGGTTCGATTGCAAAAAGAAAGACGATGATCACTGAGTTCGATTGGAGTTCGATTGAACAAGCAGAGTGAAAGGAAAACAGAGAGTTCAATTGAGTATTGGCTACCACTGTTCTCTTGTTACACTCTGGGAAACTTGAATTTTTAGTAGTTTTTTTGGCACACCTTATGCTGAAGGGATTACTGTGATTTTGTTAATATAATTCATTTTGGCTTGTTAAAAAAATATTGCTTGTTTGGAAAAAAAATTGTGCATTTTGTGAGAGAAGATTATCAGCGGAGGAAATTATACGTACGATCGCTTCCTACCTTTTTTGAAACCTTACGTGGCAAGAAATTCTCAATGAATAAAAATAAACATTTTATGTGGCAGAAAAATCATAACACGCACTAAATTGCAAATATTAATGGCTTAGCATGACTTGCTTCAACTAAATTTGCTCTAGAAAACAATCCTTAAGAAAAATATACAAAACTAATATTTTGCTATTAAACTAAAAACAATACAAATATAACTCCTTTTAATTTGATCAATAAATATATGTAAACGGTAACAATATTGTAATTTTTTTTAGGCAAACAATATTGTAGGCATGAATAAAAAAACATTATCGAGTATGAGAGAAATTATTTTTTTCTTTAAACAATCAACTCCTTTAACTATTAATTTAAATATCTAATTTTTTTTTGAATAAATTAATTTAAAGATCTCACTTTGGCCCCATTAAGATAAGAACATACAATACTTACTTTTGTACAAACTGTGTTACGGATTAATCACATAATATGTTGATAAACTTATTGTCATATTGCTATAATTAACCATAAAGTACAAAGATTTGAAATATCCTTTATCTCTCAAAACAGATAATAATTTTTGAGTGCTGCTATATACAGCGACACTTCTTTTCCCGAATGTCTCACGAGATGACGTGGACATGTTTTATTGTTATATTAAAAAATTGACCAAAAACATGAGTTGGCCGCTAAATTAGTAATCATACCCACTAATCCCTAACCTAAAGCAAATTCTACAATACTCTCACAGACCCACTCCTTGTGCTGCGCCGACGGTTTTTCCACTCCTCTCAATCCGTAAAACTGTGACAGGAAAATAGCAAAACTCCACAGAAGTGTAGTTGTAATAGTAACAAATCAGCCAAAATCAAGTAAGTTCACTCCTATATATTGGCTTATCATCCATCGCTCTATCAAGTGATCAAACTATCTTTATGATTAATTCAATTGTGATTCTAAAATTTGATTTAGAAACTGATATGGATTAGTCTAAATTTGTATTTAAAGCTTATTCTGATGTTGTTCCTATATCACTTATATTTTTAGTTGATTATCATAAGTTTCTCCCTGTTGGTTTTATTTACTTTTTTTTTCTTTTTGAATTTATTGCATTAGTGGAGGAAGTATTTGTATCTTCGGATGAAGAGGAAATCAACGAAGGAAATAATAGATGTGATGGTAGTTTAGAACCAAATAGTGTTCATAAAGATGAAATGCCTAAGGTTGGAACTATATTTAGCTCTAAAGAAGAACTTGAAGAGTATTACAAGAGTTATGCCCGGTCTATAGGTTTTGGAGTTACTAAACTTAGTAGCAAAAATGGAGATGATGGAAAAAAGTATTTTACTCTAGCATGTAGTCGTGGAACAAAGTATGTGAGTAAATCAAAGAAGCTTTTGAAGTCAAATCCTATAACAAAAATCCAGTGCAAGGCTAGATTGAATGCGTGTATTTCTTTAGACGGAACAGTTACTATTTCAAAAATTGCTCTTGAGCATAATCATGGTCTAAGCCCTAACAAAACACGCTATTTTAGAAGTAATAAGATTTTGGATCCTCATTTGAAAAGGAGGTTAGAACTCAATGATCAAGCTGGAATAAATGTGAGCAGAAATTTCCGATCTATAGTTGTTGAAGCGAATGGGTATGAGAATATGACATTTGGTGAAAAGGACTGTAGGAACTATATAGATAAAGTGCGGAGACTGCGACTTGGGGTTGGAGATGCTGAGGCGATTCAAAATTATTTTGTTAAAATGCAAAAGCAAAATAGTCAATTCTATTATATAATAGACATTGATGATAAAAGTCGTTTAAGAAATGTATTTTGGGCAGATGCGAGATGTAGGGCTGCATATGAATATTTTGGTGATGTCGTAACATTTGACACTACTTACTTAACAAATAAATATGACATGCCATTTGCTCCTTTTGTTGGAGTAAATCACCATGGTCAATCTGTGTTGTTGGGATGTGCTTTACTGTCAGCGAGGATACTAAGACCTTTACTTGGCTGTTCACAACATGGTTGGAATGCATGCATGGACGTGCTCCAAATGCCATAATAACTGATCAAGACAATGCCATGAAAAATGCAATTGCGGATGTTTTTCCAAAAGCTCGCCATCGATGGTGTTTGTGGCATATAATGAAAAAGGTTCCAGAAAAGCTAGGTAGACACTCTCATTATGAGTCTATCAAAGAACTTTTGCATGATGTTGTATACGATTCTTTGAGTAAAAGTGATTTCATGGAAAAGTGGGAAAGAATGATTGAAGATTTTGAACTTCAGGATAACGAATGGTTGAAGGGGCTATTTGATGAAAGAAATCGTTGGGTTCCTGCATATGTGAGAGACACATTTTGGGCGGGCATGTCAACGACTCAAAGAAGTGAAAGTATGAACTCATTTTTTGATGGTTATGTAAATTCAAAGACAACATTGAAGCAATTTGTTGAACAATATGACAATGCATTGAAAGATAAAGTTGAGAAGGAAAACATGGCTGATTTTGGTTCATTTAATACGGTGATAGCTTGTGTAAGTCATTTTGGCTTTGAGTTCCAATTCCAGAAAGCATTCACCAATGCAAAATTCCAAGAATTTCAAGTGGAGGTTGCTTCTATGATTTATTGTCATGCTTGCTTTGATAGATTGGAAGGATCGAATTCTATATATTCTGTTATAGAAAGCAAGAAAAAATTTGCCACAATTAAAGACATAGTGTTTGAGGTTTCCTTCAATGAGAAAGACTTTGAGTTACAATGTATGTGTTGTTTGTTTCAATTCAAAGGTATTTTATGCAGACACATCCTTTGTGTGCTTAAGCTAACAGGAAAAACAGAGTCATTGCCGTCCTCTTATATTTTCTCGCAGTGGAGGAAGGATATAAGGCGAAGGCATACCCTTATTAAATGTGGTTTTGATAATTTAATTGGAAATGCTGAATTGCAAAGAGTTGATAAAGCTTGTTCTGCCTTTTACGAAGTTGCTTCTACGGTGATAAATAACGATAATGATTTGTCGAAAATGATGAATCTAATCAAGAAAATAAAAAGTGAGTTTACCTCTCAAGAAACATGCCCTGAAATTATAGAAGAAGATGGTTTAGTTCATAATCAAGTGACTAAAATTCTTGACCCTGTACCGACTCGAAGTAAAGGTCGTCCTCCTTCAAAAAGGAAGTCCTCAAAAGTTGCTCAAATTGTGAATAAACTTGCGAAAAAGAGGACCAAAAAAAGAAGCCAAGTAAGTGGAAATCATCAAAGTCAACAAGAGGTAATTTAAGATACGTGTACATCTAAATTAATAATTTTGAATATGTCTAATTTTCAATATTTGATGGCAGGACCTGTGTGCATCTAAATTGCAAGATAGTGTTCAAGTAGTTGATAAAGTTGGCACACAAGAGAGCATTCAAGTAAGTAATTTTATTTATTCTCAGCTTTAGTTTTAAACAATCAATGAGAACTACATACTGATTGTCTATGTTTATTACATGTATGTTTTTAGGGGGGACACATTAGTTTTAGGAGGAATGAACATGGTGGAGTAAATAATTTAGCTCCCTTCAATCCAAATTCAATACTTATGAGTGAAGTATATCAGGTGCAAGCATAAATCCAGTGCTCTTTAGTTTCCTGGAACATTATTATTGTGGATTCTAACAAGTATGTTTCCTGTTATTTAGGTTCCATTTTATCCTCAAGTCATGAATCATGGTGTTTCATATTTTGAATTATTACAGGTACTTGATCTTTATCGTCCTCTTATGTTTCTTTTAATTAAATATTTTGATATAAATTCATCAACTCTGTCATTTTTTCTTTTTGAAGGCACAACATCATGTGAATGATCCATCGTCATCATCAACAACACGTGAATCATAAAGACATGTAGTGATGATTGGTCATTTCAATGCTATTTAGAAGCAGAGGATTGCTGTTGAACTATTCACTCTGCCTTTAGCATAGGATTGCTATGATATTATTGATCAGTGCTTCAAATATGTCACTGCTACTAGTCTAAAGTTTAAGAATTGGAGTGGCTTAGTGAGTTTATATTCATGCTTCGGTTTATGCTTGACATAAGTCTACACATTTTTCTGAACAATTTTCAGAAGTTTTTGTATTTTTTGTTTTTTTGACAGTGTAACTTGGTTGTGGTGTTATTTGGTTAAGTGTGATGAAATGAATATAGCTTATGTATGAGATATGTTTGTGTCTTTGGGTGATATGTTTTTTCTGTTATAGAAGTGACTACATGGACATATTATGTGCCTGTTATTTTGATAAATGGGTGAAATTTCTTTTCTTTGATACACTTTTATCATTGCAAAAAAACACAAATCATAGTGGAAAGTGAGGCATGATGAAAGTAAAGAAAAAAATTCAATGGTCGAACAGGATTGATTGACAACGTAAAAATGTTTACAATGCCACTGCATATGAATAATTACATTAAGCGAAAGATGAGTAAATGAAACCTCCTACACAATATGCAATAAGCTGCCAATACGCCTACAACACAAATCAAATCAGTACCTATATGACCTCATAAAAACTAGTTCTATCTACATGATCAACATGATCCTACATTGTCTAAACACCAGAGACTTAACATTTTTTATTCCCTAAACACCAAGAGACTCAAAAAAATAGTGAAATCAATTAGCACCGGTGTGAAGATAGTGTAGACCTCGAGCAGCTCCAATGCATATCTCAAGCCTTTGCTTCCATGGAAGTGGAGGTTTCTGAGTCTTGTATAGATGCTCCCTGAGTGTTCCATATGCCATATGACGGATCAATTAAGTCTTACACCTGGGGAGGAGGAGGGTTGGTCCCTGCCAGATTACCTTTACTATCAATGATTTTGAATATTTCTACTCCATTCAAGATTGCGTCATAGTAATTGGACCCGGAAGCTGTATCTGGATGCAGTGCAAGCCACAGGTCCTGCTGCGGTGGCCCATTGGGAGCAAATACAACATAATCTTTATGCACCGGAACCCCATTTGAATGTGGAAGGTCAAAACTCTCTGCCCAGGCAATAACATCAGCCCCGTCCTGAGCAGTTTGATTACCGAGGAATATATTGAATACCCTTTGATTGATCTTGGTTATAGTTGTCATACCCTCACAAAAATGAAGTCTTACAAGATAGGAAAAACCAGAATCTATTGAGAAAATCCAAGTCAAGTTCAAATTCAAGCTGATATTGGGATTCGGACCCATCGATCTGGCCGTCATCCACCGTGAGACATAAACATTTTTTATTCCCTAAACACCAAGAGACTCAAAAAAATAGGGATAAGATTTCACTATTTAACTAAGCTTAGTAACATAACACCAGCTTAGTAACATTTTTTTAAGATAACACCAGAGACTCAAAAAAATGCAAATCAAAGTATTGGTCACCAGAGAGTTACATGATAAGATTTCACTATTTAACTGAGCTTAGTAACATAACATATTCAAACTTTCAGTTTTCAAATATATAAACTTCACCAACACCATCACGGTTTTTTATTCCAAACAAAAATACCCTATAGTATATGTTCTTGATTAGTTGTGACAAAGTGCAATACTGACTCATCAAAATCAAATTTTTGATAGAATTTCATCCAAAAACATTATAAGTTTATGTTGCTGATATGAATGCCAAACTTGATAGCTTACGTAGCATATACAGCTTATACAGCTTACCACCAACAAGATGAAAAAAGAGTTTTGATAAAAAGACAATAACCAAAAATTAATTCAATTAACATAGCAAATCAATTCAATTCGAAAGAGAAAATTACCCAGCTTCTATAGAAAATCGACCAAGGAAGCAAAGTAACAGCAACAACGAAATTTGGCAATACGAACGGTGACGCATCGTAACAATGGAACGGCGATGCACGCAGTGGAGTTGGGTGAAGCACGATGACGGCGTCAATTCAATGGACATTTGGGGGAGAAGAATTATAGATTGGGTGTTTTTTATTTTGGAAAGATTTGATTACAGAAGAATGGAGAATTGTCTTTGTTTTGTTGTTCTTTGAGGTGGAAATGAAAGCGGTGCGAGAGAAGAGAGAGGTTGAATTAAAAGCGGGACCCACGAGATGATGTCATTTACACGTCATGTACACATCATTCTGGAAACTTTCGGGATGCTTTTTGTCGCGAGACATAGCATTTTCCATAATTTTTAAAACTAATCTCTTTTTTATTTGGGTCCATACTTTACTTAGCGTTATATGGTTTGTTAGTAACAATTACTCTTCTACTTTCTCACAAAAGGAACTTTTTGATCAATTTTTTTAAAAAATGCATGTTCAAAACAAAAATATAGCCTTGATATCATATATTAATATTACTCAACATACAGTTTTTACATCTGTAATATCCCGCCTAACAGTATCGGTATATTACCCGTTGACCGTGTCAGATGAATGTAATTCATGGAAAGTGAGTTAATGGAAAATATTTTACAAGATGTCAGCTTTTTACGGGAAAAGTATCAGAGTCGATTTAAACACGTTCAAGGCAAGGGCAAAATGGTAAATTCACGTGGTAAGGATATTTATTTTATTTTGGGGCAAAATATCTCATTCTTCCTTATCCTCTCTCTCTCTCTCTCTCTCTCTCTCTCTCTCTCTCTCTCTCTCTCTCTATGTTGGAAAATATTTTCCTCCTCCTTCTCTCTACCTCTCACGCCCTCTTCCTCTCTCATCTCTTCAAATCCTTTCTGTTTTATCTTGGTTTTTCGGGTGTCAAACATTGATTACGTTTGAACCTTTCAAACCGGTGATATCTTATTTTTTCTTGGGAAGGGAAAAAGTAAGCAAAACCCTTGAGAATCGAGGTCCGGGAGTTGTTTTCGCTACGGGAAGGTGTTAGGCACCCATAACGACTATAGTAACCTATAGGAACCGTCTTTAATTTCTACGCGCGCGCTTTATTTTTAAATGCTATTTTGAAATGTTTATTTAATCCTAAGCGTTTTTCTAAGTGAAGAATTGGAGGGAGAAGAATGTTTTTGGATTTTTATTTTATTTGAATTGAAGGAATTTTGTTCCTTGCCTACGTACCCGTTTAAGGGATCAAATCCACCGTAGTTCTCTCTCAAAAATGTTTTTGTTTTTGTTGGTTGATTTTAAGTTTGAAAATGGATTTTGAAGAATAGAAAGAGGCCTCAAGGGCATGAGATTAGGAAATAGTGAGGTTGGATTAGTGAATTGCAAAAGAAGTCAAAGTTTGATTATTTTCATTGAAATTTGATTAAGAAAATGAAAAAGAAAATACAATGGGATATTGGATCCCAAGGTTTATTTGGAAAAGATTTGAGTGAAGTTGTTCACATTTGTTTGGAAAAATTGGTTTTTTTCTAAGTTTAAATCCTAGGCATTCATCTAAACATACAATCCTAAACATACATCTAAACATGCATATTCTAGCTATATAGTGGTGTGTGTGCATGTGTCGGTGCTTGTGTCGGTGTACATCATTAGAGTCCATTGTCCTTTACATCATTGGCCTAGATACATTCTATGGCCTCTTTGCCAAGAAATTAAAAGCATGAAAGTAAAATATTACAAGAATCCTAAGTCTTTACATTCTAAACCTTTGCATGAAAATTTAAATGGCAAGGAAAATAAAGCTAAAGACACAAGAAGGAAACAAAGGGGTTAGTGAACAAAAATGCATGAAATGATGGAAATATCGCATAAAAGAAATGGTAGAAAAAAAACTAACAAAAAGCACTAGAAGTATATACAATCACATAGAGTTTTTTGGAGAGTTTTTATAAGCACTTGAAATGGGAAAAAGCATAGAAACATGGAACATACAAGAGGCAAATTCACATATGGCATTTCACACATCTTGGAAGCAAGAATTTCAGCCAAGTCATAGGACAAGAAAATTGCAATTAAGCACATATTTGAAGTATTTTTAAGGCAAGAAAAGTATCAAAGCATAGGGTAGAAAAGTTCCATCATAACATTCATTTAGAATCATTTTCGAGTGCAAGAAAAATTAACCAAATCACAAGTAAAAGATAGAACAAATTTACAAGGCATGGCACCTATTTTTTTGGAGCGTTTTTATAGGCAAGAAAATCAAACAAAGTGCAAGTACAAAAAAAAAGGAATCATTATTAACAAACTTGCAAAGAAAATTGAAACTAACAAAAGATAGTACACACATTTTTTACGTTTTCAAGAACAAGATTCAATCCTAAAAATGATCAAGAGACAATCAAAAGGATCAAAGCATATGGAATTTTTATCTACATTTTAACAAAACATTCAACAAGAACTAAAAAAAACTAACGATATCAATTACGCTTTACACATATATTTTCCTAAACAATTTTAACATATGAAACACATCAAGAATTAATAAAAATATCAAGAAGAACAACTAGGAAAAAAATTAGTAATTTTACCAATCAGTTTGGAGCAAACAGGGGTGTACCTGGCAAAAGGTAGGGTGCAGGTAGCAAAAACAATGCAGCAGTGTTTAGGAACAAGGCCCAGGCCCACACTCACACAACACAAGCCACGCAGCAGCACTCTTCTTCTCTTCTTCTTCCTTTTTCCTTTACTGGTTTGCGGCATTTCCTCCTTCCTCCACCGTCACTTCTTCTTCTTCTCCCCCTTTCCTTCTACTGGTTCGGATTCACCATAATTCCACATGAAAGCTTGCCTTCGTTCTCTCTTTCTCAGCATCTGGTAACTCTCTTCATCATCCATGTCTTCAAACCTCGAAAAATTGTGATGAAGAGAAAAATCTTCTTCAACAATTGAAGTAGCTTTAACCGGAGAATCTGGCTTCGTGAATTTCGTCGCGGTATCGAAGAAGCAATGAATAAGTATGAGAAGGAGTTTCGCCAACGGATCCTTGAGAAAATTTGCTACCGGAATCAAATAACGGCGACGGAGAATAACAAATCCACGAACACATTCGACACCACTCGAGATTTCACTTCTCGAGTTCGTTCTTCCTTTAACAGCAGAGATTCTATTCGAATCACACGAAGCTTCACCTCCGGCGAAATCCGAACCAGAACTCGAATCAACGGGAAAACCGTGATTGTCACGAGCAGCTTTGTATCTTGGAGAAACAAGTAGCACCGGCGAGATCTGACGTTGTCTCCGGCGAGGAATCTTCGACCGGAGCTTCTTGCTGCTGACGTGTAACGGTGAAGGTTCTTGTTGAAGCTTGCGTTTGGAATTTCTAGGATTGATTATTATCATTGTGAAGTGAGAAAATGCAGTGAAAATTGAATTTGGTTTGTTGAAGTTAAGATGAGTGAAGATTGTTGAAGGTTTGAAGGTTGATTGAAGGTTGTCGATGGATTTTTTTTGGTGGTTGAAATGATGAATGTGGTGGTTTATGGGAGTTAGTTGCGGTGGTTCGTGGTGGTCGGAGAAATTGGTTGTGGAGGAGGAAGTGGTGGATTGTGGTTGTTATGGTGGTGAAATGGTGGTGAAGAAAGTTGTTATGGTGGTGAGAGAAAGTTGTTAGGGTGGAGATAGAGGTTGAGAGAGTTTGTTAGAGGTGGAGGGAAAATTGAGAGAAAAAGTCTTTGTGTTTTTTGTGAAAATGATTGAAAAATAATTAGTGTGGAAAAGAAATGATTAGTTGAATGAACCTTGACCAACTTTGACCTATTTATAGGTGATGTGGAAATGCTTGGACCAATGGGAGTGGGACATGTGGCACGTGACTTGTAACAAACCTTGACTTTGACTTAAAAAGGGATTAAAATGCAAATAACAAAAGTACGAGGACTAAAATGAAAATTAAACTAAAATTGAATTGAAAAAGTAAAAAATGAAAATTAACGTAAAGCGAGACGATTGAAAACAACAAAGCAGATACGAGACTTTATGTGAAATGACCAAAACGCCCTTGGGGCTAAAACGACTAAAAACGACTCAAATGCAATTTCAAAATGATTTTTTAACAAGGGATTAAAGCAAGAGTTTATACAAGCGAATTAAAAGACTCAGAGACAATTTTTAGAATTTAAACAGGGTTTTAACACATGAAAAGACTAAAACGCCCCTAGGGGCAAAATTGACTCGAAATGACTTTAAATGCAATTTTTGAAATGGATTCTGACATAGAATTGAAACAAGGACTTATACAAACCAATTTAAAAAACTTAAACAATTTCCAAGGATCAAAATGAGTTGAATGCAGGAAATGACTAAAATACCCTTCTATGTGAATTTTGCAAATAACATTGAAATAAAACGCAGAGAAAGATGCAATTGATCAGAGACATATCAAATGACTTATAATGCAAGAAAAGAAGAATTGAACAAGTATTTTTAGGTCCAAAATTAGGGTATAACACTTTCCAAAACTTCTTCTTTTCATGGCAAGCCTTAAGATTGTGGTTCCTCTTGATCTATAAGCTAAAGGAGGTTTGTATTATGTTTGATTTCCCCTATTTCTCCTCTTAAGGAAGTGATTCAAAATTTAGGGTTTGGATTGAAACAAGAAGCTAGGGTTTATAATTGTGGTTTTGGAACTTTTGTTGATATTACTACATGAAATTGGAGGGATAAGCAAGAAACATCTTGAGTTGAGTTTATCTTGAAAGTCAAGAGTTAGGGTTTGGTTCATGGTAAGGTGGAAGATGATTCAAGCTAGGGCTTCTTCATGGCCAAGGATCATGAGGCTTAAATGGCAAGAAAGAACAACAAGATGGATTGGTTTAAGTCAAGGAAGCTGGTAGATCAAAACTTGAGTTTTGGGCTTGCTTGATACTTGGAACTTGGAGATGCCACAAGAAACTTTTTAGGTGAGTTCCATAGATAGTTTTTCCACCCTTTGGGATCATGATTATGCCTTGATAGATTAATATGAATAACATGAATTTTTTTAGGGTTTTCAAGTATATGTTAGTTGCCCCTTTTCTTGCCATGCATACTAAATATGTTTAAACTTGCCAAATAAATGTTTTACAAGTATTCAATGATCAAATATGTACCAATATGCTTAGAGACACTTGGTTTGAGGTTTTTGGGCTTAAAATACCATTTTTAAGTGTTCTGGACTGTCTTAACTCGCCACGGCGAGCTATTACTCTCCACGGCGAGCTAGAACTTCGAATGGGGGGTCCTGCTCGCCCCCAACTCGCAGCTGCGAGCTGCTGCTCGCCTCCCCAGCAAATCTACTCGCCTAGGCGAGTAAGACAGTGAGGAATCTCATTGTTTTGCTCGCTTCAGGCAGGCATGGGGATTCGCGACGCGGTTTTCTCCGTGGTGTCTTTTTACGAATGTAAACCCCTCAAACCAAGGTCCTAAATAATGATCATTGTATGCAAGAATTCTTATAATAAATGAGCAAGTATTAAGCATATTAGTAAGGCTTGGCATACGAGAGAATCATGTCAAGAATCGGGTAGTAAATTACTCATTAAGCAAGGGAAAGAACTAGAGCCTTGACATAGTTGTCGAGAACTAGCTAGTTAGCAAGAATCCTTAGAATGATTAGACGCGAAGTATATTATCTTCGCACATGAACAAGATTAAGAAAGTATAAGCATGAATAAGTAAGACTTTACCACTAATCGGATCTGTTGGATATTTGTATGTTGGCTTCACTTTTGCCTAAAACAAATATTCACTTCAGATGTGGAACACAATGTTCCAACATCAAGAGTTGTTCTGTACGTTCTGGGCCTGACCTATGTTTACGCACGCGCTTGCTTGATTGAAGGAATCCACACCAGCATGTGTTGGTATGAACCGTGTGCAATTATGAAGAGATCAGAACATATGTGATTTCTTAAGGAATTGATGAAATGACTTAGGAAAATATTTTTAATGTGACTTTTAATAAGCCTATTTTATAGGAGTTTCTATATCCGTCCATATTGCTTAATGAAGAAGTCACTGATCTGATCTGAAGCATGATTGAAGGAATGACACGCCTTGCTTCAGTATATAAAAGGCTGCAAGACCTGAAGATATTCATTCAAGACATTGTGCAACAAATAGAGTTTTTGTTTAGGTTTTGAGTCATACATATTGTGAGCCTTTCGTGTATCATCTTGATACATGTTTAAGACTGTGCTTTGAGTTGTAATACTGTGCACTACTCCGAAGCTTTTAAGCAAGGAGCTAGGTAGATTGTGGACTGCATCTAAGCTTTTAAGCAAGGTTGCAAGTTGTTGTTTTTCGAGGGTAACCTCATTTGGATTGAGTCTGTAATTTGGGAATCACAGGGGATTGTGATCTGTTGTAAGGGAGTGAGATGGGATCTCAAATCTAGGAGTTACTAGGTTGAAGTCTAGTTGGGGTAGGTCCTAGGTCTTAAGTGCAAACGTGGTTTGCTGAGAGCTTTTGAATACGGACTGCACTAGTGGATTTCCTTCCTGGCTTGGTAGCCCCCAGATGTAGGTGACGTTGCACCGAACTGGGTTAACAATTCTCTGTTCCTCTTTTCTTTCTTGTCCATTATTTGCTTTATTATGTTTGTCTTTGTTAGCTTAATGTTCTAAACATCATATACAACATCTGTGTATCTGTGTCCTGTGTTGGAACATCGTAAGTCTAACGTGCCAGAATAACAATTGGCATCAGAGCAGGCACCCTGCCTGTTATTGGGTGAGATCCAGAGGAGATCTATTCTGGCAATATGGAGAAAGAAGGAGGTTTCGTTAACAGGCCACCATTACTAGATGGAACAAACT
Source organism: Medicago sativa (assembly GCF_051527215.1). Classification (NCBI taxonomy): domain Eukaryota; kingdom Viridiplantae; phylum Streptophyta; class Magnoliopsida; order Fabales; family Fabaceae; genus Medicago; species Medicago sativa. The sequence goes on along the minus strand of NC_140754.1, from coordinate 97,892,762 downwards.
ATGACTACTGGAAGTCACGCATGAGTGCCTATCTCAAGTCTATTGACAGCAAAACCTGGAAAGCAGTGTTAAGAGGTTGGGAACATCTAGTTGTCCTTGATAAAGATGGAAACAAAACAACCATTCTGAAACCGGAAGAGGAGTGGACTGTTCCTGAAGATGAATTGTCACTAGCAAATTCAAAGGCGTTAAATGCTCTTTTCAATGGGGTAGATAAAAATATGTTCAGACTCATCAAAAAGTGTGATGTTGCCAAAGATGCTTGGGACATCCTCAAGACAGCACATGAAGGAACCTCAAAAGTAAAGAGCTCAAGAGTTCAGCTCTTAACAACCAAATTTGAGAATCTGAAAATGCAGGAGGATGAGACCATCCAAGACTACTACATGAATGTCTTAGACATTGCAAATTCATTTGATTCTCTGGGTGAAAAGTTGTCAGATGAGAAATTGGTGAGAAAGATTCTTAGATCCCTTCCAAAGAAATTCGATATGAAGGTGATAACTATTGAAGAATCTCAGGATGTCTCCAGTATGCAAGTGGAAGAACTCATAGGTTCTTTACAGAACTATGAGCTTGTTGTTGACAACAAAAGTGAGAAGAAAGGAAAAGGTATTGCTCTTATAGCAAATGCAGCTGATAATGATGAATGGTATGAAGATGCAGAAGATGACAAATCGCAGATGATATGGCTATGCTGGGTAGACAGTTCAACAGACTTTTGAAATAAGTCAATAGCAGAATCAGAGGCAGTGGGCAAAACATCCGATTCAACATTGACAAGCAACAAAGCAATCCAAGGTATGACAGAAATAATGACAAAAATGTTCAATACAAAGGAGTGCAATGCTTTGAATGTGGAGGTTATGGTCACATTAGAACTGAATGTGCAACCTTGCTCAAGAAACAAAAGAAAGGGATGTTGGTTTCTTGGTCTGATGATGAAGATGGAGATGGTGAAGGAGATGCTGCCAAAATTGTCACTGCTTTGACTGGAAGAGTGATACCCCTGTGTAATTCTTCTGACAAAGACCTTGCTGGTAGGGAAATTGTGGTACCTGACTATGATGATACAGACATGTCTAAGCTTCTAGCAGAGCATGATGAGATTATCAACCAGCTCCAGTATAAAAGATCTAATCATTCGAGCAAAGTTGCTGATCTTAATCATAAGGTAATATCTGTCAAATCTCATCTTAACAATGCCTCACAACAAGTTATGATGATGAGTGCTGGAACTGATGTTTTTACTGAATCGTTAGATGGTCAAACAATAGAAGAACCTAATGACATAGAACATACTCATGAACCTTTGATAAATGAACATAAGATTAGTAACAATGTCCAGTCTCTAGATCAGCATGAGATAGATAAAAGTGTGAACTCAGTTGAAAAGTTAAATTTTGTAACTTCTTCCAGCACAGTGGATAACCCTGGCAAAATGTTAGAACATCCTTCAGAACCTCTCCTAACTAAGCCTGAAAAAGAGTCTTCCACCTGGAAATGTCCTCCTAACAACTTACAAGGACATAAAAATATGTTGTGTTTCAATCTGTACAAAACACCTGAACTGTATCAATCCAGATCTGTAGAGAGTGAAACATATAAAGAAAGGAAATCTAAATGTGTGGGTCTGATGATTCATACATCCGCAGCAACATCTGATGAGAAGGGTTGGTTCTTTGATAGTGGTTGTTCTAGACATATGACTGGTGAATACAATTACTTTGAAGACTTGAGACTGGTTGATGTTGGCCCTGTTACCTTTGCTGATAACTTTAAAGCCAGAGTTATAGGAATAGGAAGCCTTAAGAAGAGCAAGTTACCTAAGTTGACTAATGTGTTTCTGGTCGAAGGACTGCACTCAAACCTGATTAGCATAAGCCAGTTGTGTGATCAGGATCTAGAAATTACCTTCAGGAAGATTGGATGCAGAGTTGTGAACAAAGAAGGAGAAACCATAATGAAAGGGGTCAGATCTAGAGACAATTGTTACAAATGGGACTCAGAGTATGAGGAACACATTGAGATGTTGCGAGTAATGATTGAACATCATAAGGTGTCTGCCACTACTCAAGTTGAAAATACTGAAGGTGGAGGAAGTATGGGCGGAGATTTGGTGTCTATGCCAGATACTAAAAATACTATTTCCAATATCAGTTCTGATAATGTGACAGGGAACAAGGCCAATCTAGCAATACAGGGTCCTGCTCTAAAAGAAAAGTTCAAAATTGTTGAAATCCTTGACTCTTTAGTTGAGTTTAAATTCATCTGTCTTCTGGTATGTGAAACTTTTATTCGAAAGAATAATGATGGGTATCTTCAAAAAGATGTCTGTGTAGAAGAACACAGAGTTTATGATGACTCGTGTCCTTATGTCCTTGTGTACAAGAAAGCGTGTCCGTACCTTGAGCAAGCTTCCAGACCTTGGCTCAAAAGATTCTCAGAGTCCTGTAACATTCAAGAGTTCAAGAAAAGTGATGCAGACAAGTCTGTAAAGAAAGAACATGAAAGATTCCTGATTACCCTTACTTACCCTGATAATATTGTGTTTGGAGGAATGTCGAATCAAATGGTTCAACATTTCGTTCATCAGATGCAGTCTGAATTTGAAATGAGTCTTGTGGGAAACTGACTTATTTTCTTGGTCTGCAAGTTAGACAGATGGAAAACACAACCTTCATCTCTCAGAACAAGTATGCCAAGAATATTGTGAAGAAGTTCGGGCTAGATAATGCCAGTCATAAAAGAACACCAGCAGCCACTCTGATAGGGCCAAACCGCAAGTGCACGGCCTATCGAAGTAATAGTAGTAAGTAGAGTTATCTTTCCGCTAGGGAGTTGTTCAACTTAATTAACTTTTAATGAATGATTAGAGGAGAGAAAGTTAATAAAAGAGAGTTTGATTGTTGAAGGTAAAAACAATAATAATAATAATAAAGGGTCTTAGGATCATTGGTTCGTCATAATGACTAATCCTTCACTAGACAAAACCTAAACATCTAATTTCATGATTTACACACTAATTTCTAAAGACCGGTTTCCCTTAGCCCCTCACCTTTCCGATGAAAGTCCAGTGAGAGTTTACTTCTAGTAACCAAGCCTATTTCACTGACATGATTACTAGAAGATGCATAGAGGATTGAAACTACTCTTTGTCTCAATAATTGCAAAGACTATTTCACTGTTTTGCAATTATTGTCTAGATTCACTTGTTCCAACATCAAGGCTCCGCTCTCGCTTTATGAATTGATGTTTGGGATGATGGATTAACGATTATCAAACCCTCCGCTTTCGCTTCCACAATTTGATAATTGTTAATCCACGTTAAGATGGTGAATCTAGATTAGAAATTAGGGTTACATAGAAATTAGGGTTTAGACATGTTTTGTTTAGGATTGAGTCATTAGACTCCCCAACAATCCCAAGACGAAGAAGTCTACTCACTCATGTTCATCGTAGACATGGGGGAAGAAGAGAGAAAATAACAGTAAAGTAAATTGCGAAGAAAGTAAAAGGGAAAATAAAGACTTTTATTAAAATAGCAATTGAAATAAACAAAGTAAAGATGATTGTTTATGGTGGAGAGCTACTCTATTTATAGCTTTACAATCGACTTAGAAACTAAGCAACTAAAAGGGTAAAACAGTAAAGCTGCAACAGGGTAACTTGGGCCCGAAGAAAAAGCAGCAAAAGAGACTCCTGGAGGTGGCACGGCCTGCCACATGTTGGCACTGGCCGTGCCAAGCTTCTGACTTGGTGGGAACATATTTTTGTCCCGTATCTTCGTATTCTTGCGCTGTATTTGCTCCAGTCCTCTTTCTTTTGCTCCAAGACACCATCCACCATATATTTATTCCTAAAATAAAATAAAATACAATTTGAAGTAAAATATTCTAAACTAAAATAAAATGCAATAAAATAAAATCAAATCTAAAATAAAACTAAACTAAATAAGGCAATAAATAATACTATCTATGACTCATCAAACTCCCCCACACTTGAATCTTTGCTTGTCCTCAAGCAAAAGGCAGCAAACATAGCAGCAACAAAAGATTTGATTATGGCAATATTAAGAACAAATGTCTCAAAAGAAAGGCTTTGCTTCAAGTACACTAATTACAATTTCAAATACTTCTCATGAACCTATTCTACCCAACATCAAGTCTCAAGTGAGTGTGTGTGTGCAGTCCAACCCTTTTATTGCTCCTGTATAAGACAGATATTATGAGGAATAGGTTCTATCCTTAGTGCTAAAGTAACCGAAAAAAGTCCTTTCTTCATTTCATATAAGAGTGATGGGAATTAAAGTTAAGATTGATTTAATTTAACAATTAAGCACAAGGGGCTGCAGATGCTTAGGGGCTATCTATCCTCGTAGGAAGTCTTCTCGGATGTAATTGTCCTTTCCCCCTAGATTCAAAATCACCCTAAGCAGTGCTGCAAAATTATTATTTGTTTCATCTCCGCGTAGGAAGTCTTTTTGGATGTAATTGTTCTTTCCCCCTAGCATTGATGAATTTGTTTAATTTAAGTTCAAATTAAGGAGTCACCACCACAATTAGGAAGTTAGGATGTAATTGTCCTTTCCCCCACATGTTGGTGCCATTCTCTCGCCCCATTTATCATTAACAAATTAAGAAGAATATAACAATTAAGAACAATTTGATTAATTTTCCCACACAAACTTATACTACTTTTACTCTTAAGACTTTAAAGTGTCTAAGTTAACACTAAAGCTAGAATGTGCTCCTTAAAATACCTATTCATACATTTGCTCAAGGATTGCAACCGGGTGCTTTTCTCATTGGAGAATTTTCACATTAAAACAAGATATGGGTATAGCAAGAACACAAGAAACACAAGAAACTACTTTTATGTACAAGAAACAACCTTTAAAGAAGAGACAAAACAAAAAATTTTCATGCCATATTTACATTAAAAACAAGCTACTTAGTCATGCCTCTTGCTATAAAAACAAAACAAAAGAATAAAGTTCAAGGGAGTTTGGGAACACTACGACTCTAGACATTTTATTAGGCCCCCCCCCCCACACTTAGGGGAAGCATTGTCCTCAATGATTCAAAAGAAAAAGAAATTAAAAGAAGAAGAAGAAGAAGAAGAAGAAGAAGAAGAAAGAAAGGAGGAGTAGAAGAAGAGTAGGAGAAAGAGTGAAGAGAAAGGAAGAGAGGGAAGAGGAAAGCTCACATTTTATTGAGGTCCGTAAGGAGGACCTTGGAGTTGGAGGTGTTGCATCATCCGACGGAGCATCTCATTATTTTCATCATTGACACGGTTGCCCCTTTGAACTTCATTGCGAAGGCCGGAGATCTCAACACCTTGCCTTTGTTGCTCGGTGCTCATCCTCTCGATTTCATTGTGAATCCATGTCCATCTTTGATTTTCATTAAGCTCACCGGTTTCATGGCCATGGTGCCCCTCTTCATGGTGCAAGTTAGCACCTTCTCCTTCATCATGGTGCAAGTTAGCACCTTCTCCCTCATCATCATCTTGCTCACCAAGAACCTGCACATCATTAACATACAACCAATTTTCTTCCACCTCGGTGGTAGTCCGAGATGGGTTAGGCAATAAAAACATGATTGGCATATTTAGCTTAAGTTGGTAATGGAGGGGTGGACGATGTTTGATGAAATTCATAGCAATAAGGGTCTCTATGTTAAGCCTATTGTTTCCCTCAATTGGTTTGATCCCCTCATCTTCACCCACTCCAAAACACCTAGCTATATATGTAATGATTCCACCCACCACTATGTCTCCTCTACCGGCCGGTCTAGTACCGACAAAGTCTAGGTAATCAATCAAATAAAAACAAGTATTGATGGGGTGGTTGTGGAGCATTGCCCATAGCATGAACAATTCATCGGTTTTAGTGTTTCCTAGCTCGGTTCTACCCCAAATAGTGCAAGCCATTACCCTTTGGAGGTACCTAAGTACGGGGTTGTGGATGTTGCTAGCTTTGTTGGCTCTAGGAACATAGTTGGAAACGCCGGTGATACGTGTCCAAAAGGCAGCTGGGTCATAGTTATCCGGTTTTAGGCTAGGATCCCAATGATCATGAATATATCCTTCATTTGCAAAACCTAAGGCCTCACAAAAGTGCTGAAGTGACATGTCATAATCAATATTCATCAACCGAAAAACAACTCTATGGTTAGGGTTATCAAAATTCAACTTATCTTTAGTGAAAACAATTGAGCTTAAAAATTCATAAGTGAAGTTTTCATAACCCCGCATAGGTTTCAGCAAATCTGTCCAACCTAACTTTCCTATCAACCTAGAAACATCATCAAACAGCTCTAGCACATCTAAAGTATTGGGATCAGGATAACGAGAAGGATGCAAATGTTTAGAGATTAGAATTTTATACCTGTCCCGTTGCTTGTTGTTTTTGAAGTTTATTCCATGATTCTTCGCTTGTGCTTGCTTCTTTGGGGGAGGTCCTCCTTGAGAGCTTGCTGGTTCTTTACCACTTCTTCTTGAAGCCATTGACCCTTGTTGGAATTGGTTTTGAAGGTTTAGGGTTTGGGAGAATTTTTGGTGGAAAGGATTGGTTTAGGGTTGGGGTTGACGTTTAAGGAAGGTTTGTTGGTTTGGATGTGGAGATTGGTTAAGGTTTTGTGGTGTTTGGGTTAGGTTTTGAAAGATTAGGGTTTTGGTGAATTATGGTTTTGAATGGATGAAAGATGTTTTTGATTGGTGGTCTTTGTTGTGGATGAAGTTTGTTGTTGATTGGTGAAAGAATTGAGTGGTTTGGTGAAGAATTGAGGGAGATATGAAGGTTTGAAGGTTATGGAGGTTTAGAGAGAAGTTTGAAAGATGAAAGAGGGTTGTTGTTTGTGAATGAGGAAGAAGAAAGAAAAAAAAATTGTGTATATAGGCAACAAGAACACGGGCACGGCCGTGCCACCCTTGGCACGGGCCGTGCCATCTTTCTGACTTCAAGCTTCAATTTTTCTTTTAAAAACTTGGCACGACCGTGCCATACCTAGCACGGGCCGTGCCACCTTTCTGGTCCTGGGGGCTTCAGAATTTTTCAATTCCTTGATTTTTTTCGAATCACACTTGGACAATTACCTACAAAACAACTTAAAACAAAGAAAAACAAAACAAAAGCAATTAAATGCGTGGGTTGCCTCCCACGAAGCGCTCTTTTATTGTCATTAGCTTGACGTTTAGAAAGAGTCCTTAGAATGGATCAAAGATATCATATTGTGTAGATGACGCTATAAAACGTTCTTTCACAACATGATCGTTAAGCATGCAACAAGAGTAAAGAGCGGGACCTTTCATAACATTTTCCAACTCGTATCCTACCATTTGATCACTCACTTGAAAGACTATCCTACCAAGTTTAACATCAATGAGAGCTCCCGCAGTTGCGAGGAAAGGTCTACCTAGGATTATAGGGACGTCGTCGTCCTCTTCAATGTCAACGACTACAAAATCAGTGGGGATGTATATCCCCTCTATCTTAACAGGTATGTCCTCGACAAATCCTACAAGTTTCATGGTAGAACGGTCAGCTAACTTTAATTCCATTTCGGTAGGTTTCAACTCTCCTATCCCTATCCTTTTAAGAAGAGACAAAGGCAGCAAACTAATACTAGCTCCTAAGTCACATAAGGCTTTGTTTATGGTTTCATTCCCAATTTCACACGGTATGGCAAAGCTACCTGGATCTCTAAGCTTAGGGGGTGCTTCTTGGATGATTGCACTAGTTTCCTTAGCCAAGGCTATTGTCTCATTATGCTCTATAGCCCTTTTCTTTGAAAAAATTTCCTTTAAAAACTTGGCATATAGAGGCATCCTAGACAAAGCTTCAGCAAAGGGAAGTTTAATGCAAATCTTCCTAAGTATGTTAACAAATTTTTCAAACTTACCCTCTAGTTTAAGCTTATCAGGATTTAAGGGGGGTGGAGTTTTGTTTTCTTCAAGCGGTTTTGCTTCTTCTATCACAATTTTATCATCTAAAGGCTTGACACTTTCTTTCCCAATGTTTTTAACCTTAGCAAAAGTTTCGCCTAACTTACTACCCCCAAAAGATATGACATTAACTTGGGCTTTGGGATTGGCTTCGGTTTGACCAGGAAAGACTCCCGGTGTTTGGGAAGAGGTAGCCACTTGTTGGGCTATTTGGGCGATTTGAGTTTCAAGCATTTTAGAGTGAGTAGCAATAGAATCAACCTTGGTATTGAGTTTGGAAAGAGAATCATTCAGAAATCCGGTTTGGTTTTTGAGTTCTTGAAGTTGTTTGTTTTGGTTGGCAATAGAATTTTCCAACAAAATTTCCAAATTGGATTTCTGAGTGAATCTTTGGTTGTTTGCATAACCGGGTGGTGCTACTTGTCCATAGGGATTTTGGTTTTTGTAAAAATTTTGATTTTGTCTCATCCCTTGGTTGTATTGAGCATAATTCATTTGCTCAACACCGTTTATAGCACTACCCAGTTGGCAATCAACACCAGCATGACCAGTTATACCACATATTTCACAAGAAGGAGTAGAAGCAGAATTGGTAGCATTAACGTTGAGTTTTTCAAGTTTTTCAGTTAGTGTATCAATTTTAGAAGCAAGGTGGTCATAGTTAGAGACTTCGTGTATACCTGCCTCCCTTTTGGAGGATGAAGAACTAGAGATGGCTCTCTCGTCGGTCCATTTGTAATGATTCTGAGCCATGTCTTCAATTAGGGCATACGCCTCCGTGTAGTTCTTGTTCATAAGTGCTCCACCTGCAGCTGCATCAACAGACATCTTTGTGGTATAAGACAAGCCATTATAAAAAGTGTGGACTATAAGCCACTTCTCTAGGCCATGGTGGGGACAAAGTCTTAGCATTTCTTTGAAACGCTCCCACGCATCATAGAGAGATTCCCCATCTTTTTGGTTGAACCGCGTGATTTGGTCTCTAAGTTTAGCGGTTTTAGATGGTGGAAAGAAACGGGCAAGGAATGCTTGCCTCATCTGATCCCATGAAGTAATGGAACCGACTTCGAGGGAATGGAACCAAGCGCTAGCTCTATCCCTTAAGGAAAAGGGAAAGAGATGAAGTCTTACGGCTTCTTGGTTCTCCTTCATGGTTCCACTAATTTGTAGGAAAACAGAGATGTGAAGATTGGGATCCTCAGTGGAGGATCCCGAGAATTGGTTTTGCTGCACCAAGTTAAGTAGGGCAGGCTTGATTTCAAAGTTGTCATCCTCAACCGTTGGGTACACAATAACAGCTTGTGGCTCAGCCGTAGACGGCGTTGCATACTCTTTGAGAGTGCGATTGGCCATGGCGATGTTATTTTGTGCCGCTCTCCTTCTTCTATGTAAGAACCTTTCGATCTCGGGTATGAATACCGCTTGATTTCTAGTTCTTCGCATACAAGGTTGAGAACCCAAGAAGTTAACGATAACAGAAAAATAAAAAGTTAAAAATAAAAAGAAAAGAGAAAGAAGAGAGAATTCTAATCACTAAGGAAAAGCTAATTAAATTAGTTAACTCCCCGGCAACTGTAACACCCCGTTTTCCTAATATAAAAATTTCTTAATTAAAAATCAGAGTAATTCAACTTTAAACGGAATGCTACACTTCTTAAAAATTCATTTAACATAAGTAATTCAAAACTTCGCAGCGGAATTAGTTCATTTAACATAAAAAGTCTTTGGCACGTTGGCCTCATCAGAAAATCTCATAAGTCCTAGTTCAATATTTATTCATAAAAATTCATAAACAATACGTAAGGAATAGAAGTAAAGTCAAGTCCTATCCCGTTACGTATCAGAGCACCTAGACACACATGTGAGGAGTCCACTCACGACGCCTCTAATCTTGATTACCTGCAAGTTACCCATACGAAGAGCAACATTTTCAAGCAGAGGGGTGAGATTTCTCAAACAATAATATAAAGCATATAAAACATATAAAGTACATTCAACAACTTAAACATCATTAACATATCTTAAACTCCATTAACTAGCATCATTAATCACCTACATTAGTCATATACTTCATCAAATAACTTCAGTTATTAATAATAAAACATCATCAAATAATAGTCGCAACACATTATCATAATCATATAACATCTTATCATAAATCACATAACATCTAACATCAACAATAATAATAAGCATCAACATCTAACATCAATAATAATAATAACCATCAACATCTAACATCAATAATAATAGGCATCACCATATAATTCACGTAATAGCATTATCAAAACATAGCATTTATTGGAAACAACTTCATAACCAAGTTCAATAATCAACTTCATAAACAACATCATCATTAAATCATAATCGCAATCAAATACCATCATCGAATATCATCAATTAATCATCATTAAATATAAGTTATGACGACTCTACAATGCAACAACAACTTCAACAACAACTTAGGCAACTTCAACAACAACTTAGACAACTTCAACATGCATGTGGTACCACCAGGGCATTAAGCCCCCCTCGCTAAGGTCATATTTGGACCTGTCGGGCATTAAGCCCCCATCGCTAAGGTCATAAAGAACCTGTCGGGCATTAAGCCCCCATCGCTAAGGTCATAAAGAACCTGTCGGACATTAAGCCCCCATCACTGACTATGCAACGACACAATCTTCCTACAACTTGGCAACTTAAACAACATCATGAACATCTATGACATCCTAACATCTGGACATCTTGACAACATAACATCTTAACAACTTGATGACTTCATAACGACTCGACGACTTAACAACTCTTATCATCTTAACGTCTTAACATCTTAACATCTTGACAACATATGGATCACATAAATAATTCATGTCATATCATAATATAACAATATCAAATGATAATAAACAACATCTTAAAACATCATATTCATCAATCATAAACAACTTCATATAACATCGTATTTAAACATCGACAATAATTCACTATGTATCTTTGTAAAAACATAATAAATTATCCACAACCTATTTTCATGTCAAACCAAAGCTACTGGAAAGATATCACAAATATCAACAACTTTCATGTTTACAACAAAGATCAATTCAAAACAGAAACATATGAACAAAACGCAAAAACATGAAACAGAGAATGTTGTCACTGTACAATTTTGCTAAGACCTCCCTGTAGTATTTTCATCATAACTCACAGACCAAACATCATTTTCACGTCAAACTAAAGCCACTGGAAAGCTAACAAAATTATCTAAAACTTTCATGTTTACGCGTAAGACCAATTCTGTACCGATCAATACCAGTTTTCATTTTAAATTCGGAAAAGTTGTGCTGAAAGTCCATAAAAATTCACTGTGACCTACGTGCAGTAATTTCACCATAACTCAAGTTCTATAAATCCTATTGACGTGAGACCAACGACATTAGAAATCTAACATCCATACCTACAACTTTCGTGTTTACACCTAAACCCAGTTCGGAACTTAAACTTGTCAAACTGAGACAATAAACACGCGTTTTGCACATTGACAGCAAAATCGCAGTTCAGCTGCGATTTCGCTTTGGGGAAATCTTTTCCACTTCGTATTCGATCCAATACTCTCCAAACTTGACCCTAATCATTACCCTATGATTACCCTATTATTAGAACACTAATTATTCATCAACTTACTGTATGCAAATTCAAAGGGTTCTCAAATCTATTAACAACCTATTACAATTATTAAACCCTAATTCTTAAACTCACCAACATCTCATCCAATTCCATGGTTCTAACCTCAAAACTACATCCGATAATCATCCTATGGGTTATCTAAGGACTGTATACAATTTCTACATCAATTCAACAAGTTTTCATCATCTAATCATCAAATCTCTCTCAAAACCCTAATTCTCAAATTCTCACAAACTTTCCCCAACTTGTTAGATGCAATCTAATGATTTAACAACTTAATATTAATGCAAGATAGTCTCACCCTCACCTTAGATTAATTCCTGAATCAGCAGCATCGTTCTTCTTTCCTAAGGTATTCTCCTCTTCTCTTGACTTTCTTGTTCTTCTCTTTTCCAAAAAGCGGTTTAAGATAAACTCTTTCCAACCTAAGCTTCTCTATTTATAATACTAAAATATTCTTCCCAAATCTATTTAGGCCCAACAACTTATTCTTCTTTCTATTCTAACCCTCAAATCCACTCACACTAATAATCCTTATAATCTTATTTATTTCTAAATTAAATATATCTCTCACAAATAACAAATATATTTATACACCAAATATTCAAAGATTATTTTTGTGAGAAAGGAATGATGATTATGAATAACTGGTAATCTAATCGGTGGATGGTAAAATAAACAAGTTTTATGGTTACAAAGCTAATCAAAACAACCAAAACGAAAAGAGAGAGGGCAAGGATCAACAACTACTCCTTATGAAAGAAAGTTCCAACTGCGTCAATATTTAGAAGATTGAGAAAACCCTTTGGAGGAGAAATATGGAAAGAAAGATCAATATATGAAGAAGCTTCAAGCTTAGTCATGAAATTGGCACATTGATTTCCTTTGCGAAGAGTGTGACAAATTGAGACATTTCTTTGCACAATCTGCTCTTTTATGTCTTGAATCAAAAGAACATATATATGGAACTTCAAGGAGGGGCCATTGATGAGGTTGATACAATGCAACAAATCAGAGTAATAGACCCTTGTAGATAGCGTATAACTCGGTGATGGATATTTGGCAAGTGAACCAAATTCAATCGAAGTAATAAAAATTCGTTTTCACGAGGACTGTATTTAACTTCTACTTAGCAATTTCTTTATTGAAAAGGATGTATAAAATTTATATTGATGCCCTAGGCAGTTTAGTTGTTTTGTAACATAAACGGATTAAAAACAATAAAAGATTGGTTTAAGAAAATTCGAGAAAAGTATGGTTAAGACCTTTGAATCCTCCGAAGCTCTCCTATGGTAATTCACACTCCTAGTTCAATCAATGATTATTTAGTTTCACGACAGATTAAATTAGTAATTCTTCCCCATCTCTTGACCTAGAGTTCTCCCCGCAAGTGACAACCCTTAATCTCTTAAGTGAATTCGAAACTGTTGGAGGTATTAAAAGAACGTTAATCCCTATGTCATAACCTAATAATGATCTATCTCTAGCTTGATTACTTAGGTTAAATCCATTACCTAGTTCAGAGTTAAAAGCCAGGGTTAGTCGTCATTCAATCTCTATGATCAATTTGCATATTCATAAAGCTAGGGTTAGTAGTCGATGATAAACATACAAAAAGCATTAAACACAAGGTAATATGAATAAAGATTATGAAGGTGAGAAAAACACAAGAAGGGGGGTTGAATTGTGTTTTGGAAAATTCTTCGTTTCTCCTAAAAACTGAACACACTGGTCAGAAGCTAAGTGAAACAGCTTCTGAAGTGGTTATCAGAATCTAAATGCAGCGGAATAAAACAGAGAGAGATAGAGAAGAAGAACGACACAAAGCAATTATACTGGTTCCTTCCACAATCCGGAAGTAGTCCAGTCCCCCTTGCACTTCCAACGAGATTTCACTAAGAGTAATATCTGATTACAATTGCTCAAGCACACAAGCAAGAGACTTCCTTTGCTCAAGCACACAAGCAAGAGACTTCCTTTGCTCAAGAACACAATCAAGAGACTTCCTTTGCTCAAGAACACAATCAAGAGACTTCTAGCTAAACAAAATTACACAGAAAATTGTTTAAGGTTGAACACTTGATATACAATCAGAGGTGCTCCCAATACAAATCAGATACAGACTCAATGACTTAAGAATTTCTAAGATATGACTTTGAGACACAGAAATTCTAAGTGAATGCAGAACAATTTCAGCAGAGGTTTGGCACTTGTAAAAATGTTGTGAGTCTTTTGTTCAGCATTAGCAAAACTCTAAGTCTTCATTCCTTTATATAGAGGTGTGAAAGAGACGTTGTGAAATTGCCAGCACATCAAAGAGTCGTTGTTGAAGCTTGATCTTTCACCAATGATCTTTTGCCTGATTTGGTTGTTGTCCTATGAAGAACCAATTTGAAATCCATTCCTTATCCAAAGGAACATCTATGCAGGCGAAGCCGTATTCTGGAGCTGTTTTCTTGTCTTGTAGTGTGGACACAAAACAGAGTAGTGGAGAACGTGGTTGTACAATTCGTACAGAAGTACAATGTCAACGCTTTCGTCCAAAATTGCAAGCACATGCCTTCAAACACCTTTGAAATGACCGTTGCAATGTTCCACTAATTTTCTGCTATGTTTTCGAATCCAATAGACAACTTTTGCAGTGTTGATTCTTCAATCTTTGAATCTTTTGCAAATCCAGTTGATCTTCAGCTTCTGGTGAAATGACTTCTGATGAGGCAGCTTCTGATGATGCAGCTTCTGATAATGCAGCTTCTGATGATGTGGCTTCTGGACCTCTTGTCTTCAGAAGCGGTAATCTTCAGGAGCACCATTTCTACAGGAGCGCATTACTCTCTTCAGGAGCAGCTTGACTTCAGGAGCGCTTTCCGTCTTCAGGAGCGTATTGCCTTCAGAAGCGTCTAAACTTTATTTTCTTTTGCTCTTTATTTTCTCATTCAGAACCAATTAATGATGTAACTTTTTAACTGAGGTCATGTACACTTGAACAAATATTAGCTAGTCCAATTTAAAATTTTTAATACCTTGTTATCATCAAAACTTTCTAAGGTTCATTGTTAAACACATTTTGTTCCAACAGATTAAACTTTCATTGAAATTCAAAGGAGTTCAACAAATTAGGGTTCCCATAGGATTACATCAAATTCATCTCAGGATTAACCACAAAAGAATTAGTTACTCATAGCTAAAGTACAAACTAACTAACATAAGAAGAAGGATTCATACATGTAATGGATGATTGACTATTAGTTTTGATGGTTGCCCACCATATCTTCAAAGTCTCTGCTCCAAAATATGCTTTAGGTCTCAAAATTCATGAACCCTTATTCTGAAAACGCACTTTTCTATTTATAAGCCAGTGAAAATCGGCCCCCGAGCCCAAAAATTCGGGGCCCAAGTCCAAAAACGCATTCCCCAAGTCTGTCAAATCGGCGCCCGAATGGTCCAATTCGGGACCCAATTTTTTACGAACCAAACTGGTCTTCTGGTGGCTGGAATTTGGTGCCCGAATGATTGGAATCGGCGCCCGAATTGAACTTTGCATGAAATCCAAATTCTTCAATTTTTGTGCTTTCATCTCCCATTATCTTGATGAATTATCCTAAAAATTACATGAAAAATGTCTACCAAACTAGTAATGACAGAGTGTCATCACTCGGCAGGCAGAATATCAGATAAACCATGAATGTTCAAGGAGGAAAATATAGAGTGGTTCACTTTATCTTATTTTTATCAAATCATGGAGGAAAAATTCCATTAGTGGGTCTGCAATTCTACCTCATACTTCAATTGTTCATTCCAAATGTCTCTAATTTTTCAAAAGTTGCATTCTACTTAAAAATGGCATGGTTAGTTTAGGAATCATATAGTGATGTAGTAAAAAAAAACTTGATATCATCATAGATTGATTTTGGCGCTTCTATTCGGAAACATCAAAATTTATGTCGGAAATAAAAACTTTTTATACACCAGATCACAAAACTTCAATATGAAGTGTCGATTCTGCATATAGATAACATATGATAAAGAATGAAAAATGAATGCTAATGTTACATTCAAAATTGAGCATGCAGAACTTTTGGATTAGTAATTAACAGCAACATAGATTTGGTGCAGCCTTGGCGCAACTGGTAAAGTTGTTGTCATGTGACTGTAAGGTCACGGGTTCAAGTCCTGGAAACAACCTCTTGTGTAAAAACAGGGTAAGGCTACGTACAATACACCAAATGGTGGGACCCCTTCCCTGACCCTGCGTATGTGGGAGCTTCAGTGCACCGGGTTGCCTTTTTTTTTTTTTTTTTTTTTTTATAGATTGGTGCAATCTACATACAGTAGTTGAATTTCATACAAATTTACATTTCTCTGATGCATTAGTAAAAAAAAAACCTGATATCATTACTTTTGGGATGTTTAGTGCATATTCATCAATTAAAAGATTGGGGAGACATAAAAACTTGCCTCGGCTTGAAACACAGGAAGGTTGTCGAACATGTGCGCAGGAGTTTTACAGTGTGTGTATCTCAATGAACATCCGTATCTCAACATTGCGCTTGAGATGTCGAAGATTGGGGAGACACTCGGCTACACAAATAACATGAAAGAACGAAATTGTTAGAAGGTAATTAGATGATGATGATGATATGTACTGATTAATTAACTTTGAGGAACACACTCTCTATAAAAATTAATATAATCATTCCATGAAAAAGAAGAGAAAAAACCCAATTCATAAGGTTTAAACCCTAACCCCCAAATTCAGAGAATATCCGAGCAATCAATCACAATCACAAATTCAAATCAAACTAGAATTGGAAAAAATAATTAATAATCTGTAATAATAAAAGAACAACAAAATTGTTAGAAGGTAATTAGATGATGATGATGATATATATGTACTAATTAATTAACTTTGAGTAACACACTCTCTATCAAAATTAATATAATCAATCCATCAAAGAAGAGAAAATCCCCAAATCAGAGAAGATTGGAATGAATAAAATCAACAACTAGAATTGAAAAAGAAAGAGAAAGAAGATGAATCAAAATCAAAATACATACATACCTGCAAGAATGAAAATCAGAGAAAGAGAGAAGATAATTAAACTATGCAACCCTAGAAGAACAAGTGTGTGTGAGTGTAACCATCCAAAGAGAATTTTGAGAAAAGAAAGAAAGAAGAATGAAAATGCATAGATACCTTGAGAGTGAAGAAACGATTATGAAAATACGATTGAAAGAGAGATTATGAACCAAAACTGTCATGCAACCCTAGAGAGACAAACTGAATAAAGAGTGCGTTTATTACTTGAGCTACTTTCACACACTATTTCTACTTTGCACACCCCATTCTTTTCATTTTACTTGTTAATTGCCCTTGACTATTCTCAGTTTTTTTCTTTCTGACAGAACCTCAAGTGTGTGTTTAGATAAAGTAATTTGAAAATGCAATTGACGAACATTCTCGCTTTGGAAAACGACGTTGGTTCACGCTACGTTCAAATTTGTGTTGCATTTTAGTGCTTATTTCGTCAATCCAAACACGGTCGTCTATCTTACATCAAATTGTTTATCATTATTATATGTAGTGGTTCAGTTTTCCTTCAAATTCACTTTGTGTTTTATGTGATTATGTGTATCCTTTTAAGGCAATTGGTAAGGAAATAAATGTCAATACAACTAAAGTTGTGGCAATGTTTTCCCATATTGTCGCTAAAAATCTAAAATAGAGATTAGTGCACTCTGGATCTAATAAAGGATCTGAATGGAAATCATGGCATACAACGTTTCTTGTCAATCCTTAATGTTCAAGATAATCATGTCATATACCAGTTGCTTTTAACCTTCTAATTTCACCAGTCCTATATGTTTTTGCCTATGTTTTCCCTTTGCTACTATGATGCGATTATGGACAGCCACAATCAATTGATTTTGCTACTGATAGTGCTAAATAGATGAGCCAACACACAAAATCAAAAATTGCCCAAAAAAAATCCATTCAGAAGGGTTTTGGAAACTCGTTGGAAGTGTTTTGGAAAATGAATTCAGTGCAGCAAGTGTGGTGTTCATGTGTTTCTACTCCATCTTCGATGAAGTATAGATACTATTCCTCCTCCACCACGACCACCACTCGCAAATCCAAATTCCCAAAACCAAGCAAAATTCCTTTCCAGCCCAAACTTGCCAACTCTGTCAACCTAATCAGCACCGTTAACAAACATTTTCACCTCCAAACTACTCATGACGGCAACCCTCTCGCCGCCACAGTCATCACTCGTTTTGGCCATGACCCTCCTTCATTTTTTATACATGTTGTATTTCAAGGTGATTTGGCTCATACTGCTAACTTTCATCTCAAACTAAATGATTTGGTTCTGCCCTGTGTATTGATGTGAGGCTACTCACTAATAAAATTCATTTGATTACATTTGTAAATAATTAAATGCAATAAAAGGTAAATGAAAAAGAGAATAGAGAATTATAAATAAAGCCATACAGACTCTTGCATTGTCATATTCTAGAACTTAAAAGATCTAGTCCTCTTTTTTGTTAGGTCTACTAAATTGAATTCCACTAAAAAAAAAATGAAGTAAAAGCTGCACTATCAATGGACAATGATGATTCAGCTGTACCGGTCAAGTTTCCTCACACTGTCTTTTTCACATGGCATGGAAGAAACAAATAACCATCATAATTAAAACCATCCAAATCTGTAGCTAGCAATTCAAGAACTATTTGAACTACTAAACTTCAAAGGTAATCAGAAATGACATTCCATACTATTACATTTACAACTACCACTCAAGAATGAGAGAAAAGTTTTAGCATATTCATTTCATGCTGCTTTAAAAAGGAATGTAATGAATTCCGTTGAAGGTATGCCACGAAGACACAATTTTATTCAGAATCTTAAGGCGAATATATTCATGGCCGGAACACAAAGCTTCCATATATGAGTTTAGACCCCCTTCCCATGCAAGACGATTAACACATTTCCAATAATATTACATTACATCCAAGTGTTATAATAGACGGTACATGGGGGAGGGACTTACTAGAGTAGAGCCCTCACCTTAGAAGCAATAGTCAGAAGCAATACCAAACTTTATTGATGACAATAATTCTGGAGAATGATTCAAAACCAGAATAACAAGACACACATAGACCAAGATTCGAGAGTTTGGTTCTCTCCCTCCCAAGTGTCTAACACTCACAACTTCATGATAAAACTAAACATAGTTTAATTTTAGTTACAGCATTTAGAATGATTTATTTAAGCACCTACTCCTATAAATATTCTTTATAAGAGGTCTAACATATACATTTTGGATGTCCTTCATCTTAAGTCTCCAACACTTACTTCTTCTGCCGCTTACTTTTGATGTTACCTTCAGCAACTTCAGCTTCGCGCTTACGAATTTCAACAGCTTCAGCATTCTGCTTACGAGCTTCAGCCCTCTGCTTTCGAAGTTCAGCGGCTTTCTGCTTTCGAAGTTCAACGGCTTCCTGCTTCAGCTTTCGAAGTTCAGCGGCTTCCTGTTTACGGATTTCAGCAGCTACCTGCTTCTGCTTTCGAACTTCAGCGGCTTCATGTTTCTGCTCTTGAACTTCGGCAGCTTCCTGCTCATGAACTTCTGCCTGCTTCTCCTTTCGAGCTTCGGCAGCTTTCTGCTTTCGATCTGCAGCAGCTTTCTTCTTTCGATCTGCAGCAGCTTTCTGCTTCTGGTTTCGAGCTTCTATAGAAGCCAGAAACTTAAAAAAATTCTGCCTTCGAAATTCATCAGTTGACTGCTTTGGAAGTTCAAAAGGATCAAAAGGAGATATCTGCTTTGGAAGTTCAGCAGCTTTCTGCTTCTGGTTTCGAGCTTCAGCAGCTTTCTGCTTACGAACATCGGCTTTATATGAAGCCTCACAAGAATTGATTAAGTCCAGCATTTCCATCTGCAGGTTTGGAGGTTAATTAATGATAATATTAAAGAACTGAAACTTGAACGAAAAGCATTCATTGGTAAAAAGGAAGTTTGTTGGCTTGGCATTTCGAGAAAAACAAAACTTACATGGGATTGTAATTCAGACTTAGTCCTGGCATGGTATTTAACATCCTTTCGCATACTCTCATACGAGAACTCTTCCCTGGTCTTCTTCTGGTTTAGAGATAAATTATTATTATATTAAAAAGTGAATAAAATATATATGGAGAAATTAAGAAACTAATTAAAACTGTTTGATACATGTTATCAAAAAAACAAACTTGCCTCATTGGGATAATCCCAAGGATGATGGTAGGGTGTTGTTTTGGGCCAATTCTTCCTCTTCGAATAACTCATTTGGGCTTTGTGAGATGTTAAAGATTGGAGCTGCACAATGTAAAATTGTGAAAACACGAATTTAATTTGATAATAAGGATTATGAAAAATGTCATGCAATCACACAGTAAGTCACAGCCCAGCATTCAAACCCTAATCACCCAATTCAATCACAGAACAGATTCAAAGGAAAAGACGAGAAATTTATTAACAACTATAATTGAACAACAACAATAACAATAATCGACAAGAAAAATGATAATTGAAAAAAGAAAGATTAAGAAGAATGAATGAAAAATAGGTACATATATACATACCTTGAGAGTAAAGGAAAGAAAAGCGTAATGCAACCCTAGTGAGACAGAATATACATATATATTAGAGTAATCTGATCGGTGGATGGTAAATTAAACAACTTTTGGGTTGTTTTGACTTTTTGCACTACAATTTTACTTATCACACCATATTTTGTACTGCAAAAATCCAGAATGCTATGTTGGGTTTTCCCTGGAATTTGCATAGTTTTTAGTAGTTTTTTTTTAATTAATTTTTTTAATCATTTTTTTTAAATTATTATCCAAAATGTGGCCTAGTGAAAAGGATGACATGTCACTAAAATTACCAATTGACCACAAAATTGGATTGAGGACTTTGGGGTCAAATTCGCTTAATAAATTAGGAAGTGAAAATTGCACAATCGAGAAATTTGGGGGCTAAATGTGCAATAAAACCTAATTATTATTATATTTCTTAATGATTATGTAAGATATTTTAAATGGCATTCATTTTGAAATTAACAGAGATGCAAAATAGAGAGAAAGTTGAGAAGTTCATAACTCAAAAAATAAACTCTAAATGAGGAGTGTCGTGGACACTCTCTTCCTAATGCTCACCCTTTTGTAGGGTGAAATTGATGTGGATTCCATTGTAACATTTAGGGGTGTTCAAATTCAAACCAATCCAAATTAAAACCCCAAATCGATCTAAAAAAATCGAAAATTGCACAAAACCGAATAAAATTGGATGTGTTTGGATGACATCTTATGAAAACCGCTTGGATTGGATTGGATCGGATTTTGAATTGATTTTTCAAAACCGACTTGAAACGAATACCTATATTTTAATATATTTCCATTTTTATAAGTATAATATATTATAGGGTTAAATATGTTTTTGGTCCCTATAAATATGTCAACTTTTTGTTTTAATCCCTCTAAAAAAATTCTTCAACTTTTAATCCCTCATAAAATTTCATCTTCACTTTTGGTTCATCCTTAAACTCATGTAAAATTCATATTTTTAAACGTACAAATGGTAAAACAACGCTAACATCCACTACATTACATCTGAAATATACTTGAGTCCATGAGAATAGTTTACAACTGGTACAAACGAGTACTCGACGATAATCCATCCAACTACATAGCTATTACTTCATGCTACAAGCAACCTGCTGATCTGCAAACATAAAGGATTGGGATGAGACATAATGTCTCAGTGAGTTCCACCTAATCCTAGGCTATAGGCAACCTCGGGGAAACTTAAGATTTGCCTCGTGTCTACATACACAACCGTTCGGTTGATTTTACGTGTGTGGATATCTAACATGCTTAAACGACCGTGTGAAATACTAAGATCGTATTTGGGTTCCTACATAAACTTGTACATAGTGCATAACATGTCATAATCATATCATAAGCATAGTCATTTCATATTCATAATGTTAGAGGTTAGGGTTTAACATGCATAATTTATCTAAGTTCATTTTACGGATTGTAACCGGGTGGAGTAACCCCGAGTACAATCCCATGTCATAACCGATGAAAATCCTATCTAAGGTTAACATCGGACTCCTCTTAATGTCGTGCGGGCCTACCTTGCGGAGCGTATCCCGTCCCCCTAACGTGAACCTCTCGTATCCCCCTGGCGTGGATAGCGAGAGACACGACATGTTCATATCTACATAGGCTTACTCTTACATATGATGCATTTATAAACTGCACTTACTTGATTAGTTACCACGGGTCCGTAGTCTACCCACATAGCGGTAAATAATTACACGCTTATTCTTGTTCCTACATGACCTAACGTGCTTAGGATAATATAGCAACATGATTATTCTCAACTATCTAAGTTGAGGCTCTATATAAGTTTTCCCCATTGCTTAAGGGTTAAAATGCTACCCGGACATAACATCTACTATCATACTCTCATGTACCACATATTGCCGAACCATGTTAATGTTTGCGCACCAATTTTGTTTTAAGAACTTAGATAAGAATGTAAATCGGACGCTTGATATTGAGGGGTTCATAATATAGAAAAAATACTGCAAGAATCGGGCCTCAGACGGCCACTACTGGACCACATGACGAGTCAACAACATATGAAAAGCTGTCAAATTCGCCCCAGGCTCGCTTATGGCGAGTTGTCTCTAGAGTTTACACGCTTTGAGCGAGTTCAACTCGCTTTAAGCGTGTTTAATCAGTCCAGAACCTGCAGAAACGTGATTTGGTTCAAAAACCTCAAAATCAAGTCTCCTAATACACATATTATCTCCAGTAGTCATAAAAATGCTGATAATAAAAGGCATGGCAATCATTAAGATGATTTGGCAAATATGACATAAAAGGGGTACTAACATAATTCATGCAAAACCTATGATTTCATTCTTTCTCACATAATCCCATGGGTGGGAACTAACTAAGGAACTCACATGATATGCTCTGCTTCCATTCCAAGCTTCAAGTCCCAACAAGCTAACAAAACCCTAGTTGCTTCTCTCTTGCTCAAGCTTGCTGCAAGGTGTTCAAGATGCAACACAAACAACAATCTTCCTCACATGAATACCAACCTAGATTCTGTACAATCCTAGCATTAGACCCCATACTTCAAAGTTACCTCCAGACTTCAATACTTGATCAAAATTCGTGAAACCGGTGCCAAAATGTCGGAAATTTCGTTAGCTAACCATAGCAACAACAATCACCTGATTCGGAGTTACAGAGAGAGTTCTTACCATTTTAGTGAAACCCTGTCCCAAAACCCGTAACAAATTCCAGCATTCGTGCTCAAACTTCGAACACGATTTCCGAATTCGTTTCTAATCCGAATCATACGAAACTTATATCTTAATTGAAGGGAATTAAGTGTAGAATTCAGAAATCACATAATTATTCAATTCTGATCAACACAGTAAGAGACACGGCCCAAAAACAGAACCTATCTAAACAGCAATCACAACATAATCACTTATGGAAGCTTATACAAACAACTTATGCTTCTACCATGACAATAACAACCGCTGCACTTCTTGATTGGCTTAAATCCCTAACCTTTTCTTTAAGTCCAGCTCTTAATCATCAAGCCACTAGGACAACTCCAATACCTTGCGTCTAAACATCCAAAAAAGCAGAACACGGCTTCAATCTTTACACATGGAACCACCAATCACAACTCTACTCTCCTAAACCCATAACTAAGCATGTAGCTCCAAACTCTTACCTTTTTATATCGGTAATTGAGAGGGTTAACTAATGTAAAAATATACATTTTTATTGATTTTATTTAGAAATTTAAGAATAATACCAATTTAAAATACTTTCTTTAAAAAGTTAACATAGTTATGAATTATGATGAATCATAGTTGGATGAATGCTAATTATTTAAGTGACTAGTATGAGAATGGAGAGGCATGTTTTTCTAAAGGAAATTGATGGAAAGTAAAGGAGAAAAATCTCCTTAAATTATAGCCTCTCTTTACTATTTTTCATTGGCTATATAAACCATATACCCAGAATCAATTTTAATAACACTATGAGAAAACTTTTAGAGAGGAAAAAATCCGAAAGAGAATTTTAAAAATGATTATTCAAATATCATTTCTTCAACTAAAATTTTCGTAACCAACAAGTGTCCTTGACGAGGATAGGACCCAGGGCCGTTCTTTGGGGAGTGCAAAGAGTTCAACCGAGCTGGGCCTCCCAAATGGATGAGCCTCAAGAAAAAAACTATTGCTCAATATCCCCCACCTCCACTCTAAAAAGAAAAATAAACATGTTTCATGTTTCAATTTTTAAGTAAAAAAATCATGTTTCATGTTTCTATTTCTAAGTTAAAAAACACGTCTTTAGTAAAAATAATTGCTAATTTTGATTTCAGTGGCTAATAATCATTATACGAATGTTATTTTCAATTTAAATAGAAGATTAATCTTTTAAAAAAGTTGTGCGTTTTTTTATTAGGGGCTTATTTTTTATACGAGAGCCGAGTCTCCAGTTTTATAGGGACGGCCCTGGTAGGACCTTTAGATGTTTGGCTTTTTTAACCTTTGGGAGGACACATTTGGACAAAAAAGCTTACCTTTCTCGAAATACTTCGCGTTCTCATGTTTGATGAAACATGTTGCATGTGCTTGGCATTGAACACCGCAAGTCTTTCTCAGGGATCACTTCGTGTTGGGCACTTATAGAATCTTGAATTTGACAATGAAACAAGACGTGCTAAGCTTATAAAAGAACAAGTGTGTGTGTATATAACGGAAAGAGTTAGTTATTTGGGCTGAATGATATTTCCAAGCTCAAGCCCAAGCCCGAGCCCAAGCCTGAGCCTCTCTCTTTATGAATGAACATGTGCCATTTACATGCACGAGAGAATATTCAAACCTCTCCTGTTCTTTTTGTAAGTGTTTTTCATTGTTTTCATGCCTTCATCACTTGAATTCATTCCATGAGAGAACAATAGAAAGGGACATATATAATAATCAACTTGAGTTTTGACAAAAGAAAGAAAGAAGAATGAAAATACATAGATACCTTGAGAGTGAAGCAACGAATATGAAAATACAATTGAAAGAGATACGAACGAAAACTGTCATGCAATGCAACCCTAGAGTGACAATTTCAACAAATTCTTCTCATTCTACTTATAAGAAGCTTCAACCCTAGAGATTACGAACAAAAACTGTCATGCAATGAAAATACTTAGATACCTTGGAGCTTCTTCTTCTACAACTTCTTCTCATTCTATTTGTACTCATGATTTTTCTTTTGCTTTCACATCACATCGAAGATGAGAATTTCTTTGGCCATTATTACTTGAGTTTCACACACTATTTCTACTTTTCATTTTACTTGCTAATTACCCTTAACTAATCTCAGTTTTTTTCTTCTTTCTGACAGAACCTCAACTGTGTCTTAAGATAAAGTAATTTGAAAATGCAATTGACGAACATTCTCACTTTGGAAAACAACGTTGGTTCATGCTACGTTCAAATTTGTGTTGCATTTTAGTGGCTTATTTCGTCAATCCAAACACAGTCTAGCCTACATCAAATTGTTTATCACACTATCATATGTAGTAGTGGTTCAGTTTTCCTTCAAATTCGCTGCGTGTTTTAACTTTTAATTTCATTTCATCGATCAAAACAATGTCTATAGTCTAAGAGATAAAACAATAAAAAATATCCTTGGTGACTATGTGTATGTATCCTTTTGAGGCAATTGGTAAGGAATGAAATGTCTCTACAAACAAAATTTTGGCAATGTTTTCGCACATCGTTGCTAAGAATCTAAAATATAGATTAGTGCACTCTCTTGGTCTAATCAAGGAACTGAATGGAAATCATGGCATACAACGTTGCTTTGTCAATCCTTAGTGTTCAAGATAATCATGTTATATACCTTGTGCATATTTTCTGAGTAAACTTGCTATGATTAAATGTTTTTGAAAAATAAAGCCAGCACACAAAATAAAAAATTCCAAGAAAATAAAAAAATAAAGCCACTCAGAATAGTTTTGGAAACTCATTGGAAGGGTTTTGGAAAATGAATTCGGCGTGGCAGTGTGGTGCTCATCAACTTTTGTCTACTTCATCTTCGGTTTAGTAGCTTCTATATATTCCTCCACCACCGCGACCACCACTCGCAAATCCAAATTCCCAAAACCAAGTGAAATTCCTTTCAACCCAAACTCACCAACTCTGTCAATGTTATCGGCACCGTTAACAAACCTATTCACCTCCCAACTACTCCTGATGGCAACCCTCTCGCCGCCACAGTCATCACTCGTCTTGGCCATGACCCTCGTTCATTTTTTATACCTGTTGTATTTCAAGGTGATTTGGCTCATACTGCTAACTTTCATCTCAAATTAAGTGATTTGGTTCTGCCCTGTGTATTGATGTGAGGCTACTCACTGCTTATAAAATTCATTTGCTTGCATTTCTAAATAATTAAATGCAATAAAAGGTAAATGAAAATGAGAATAGAAAATTATAAATAAAAACCATACAAACTCTTACTTTTTCATATTTTAGAACTTAAAAGATCTAGTCCAATTTGGTCTACAAAATTGAATTCCACTAGAACAAATGAAAGAAGATAATGTGTCTACTTCATCAACTAACTGATCACATTTTTTATATCCTCCAACTCTTTCTTCTCCTGCTCTGTCTTTTTCACATGGCATGGAAGAAAAAATAAAATAACCATCGTAATTAAAACCATCCAAATCTGTAGCAGTTCAATTTAAACTATTAAACTTTAAAGGTAATCACAAATGACATTCCATATTATTGCATTTACAACTACCACTCAAGAATGAGAGAAAAGTTTTAGCATCTTCATTTTATGCTTCTGCACTTCAAGTTCAAAAAGCAATGCAATGAATTCCATTTAAGGTATGCCAAAAAGACACAGTTTTATTCAGAAGCTCGACGAGAATATGCTCATCACCAGAACACAAAGTTTCCATACATGAGTTTAGACCCCCTTCGCATACAAGACAGTTAACACATTTCCAGTAATTTTACACTACATACAAGGGTTATAGTAGACGGTAAATGTGTGAGGGACTTACTAGAGTAGAGCCCTCGCCTTAGAAGCCAGCTAACAATTCATCTATAAATTGTGGTCAAAATAACAATCCAGAACCCTTGCTAGATGCGATTAGGATACTGATAGAATCAGGCACCAAACAGAAACAAACAGATTGCACAATACGAATACTTTATTGATGACAATAATTCTGGAGAATAATTCAAAACCAGAATATTACACATAGACAAATAGCAGTAGTTATATAGGAAATAGTACAGAATAACAAGAAACACATAGACCAAGATTCGAGAGCTTGGTTCTCTCCCTCCCAAGTGTCTAACACTCACAACTTCATGATAAAACTAAACATAGTTTAATTTTAGTTACAGCATTTAGAATGATTTATTTAAGCACCTACTCCTATAAATATTCTTTATAAGAAGTCTAACATATAAATGTTGGATGTCCTTCATCTTAAGCCTCCAACACTTACTTCTTCTGCCGCTTACTTTTGATGTTACCTTCAGAAACTTCAGCTCCGCGCTTACGAATTTCAACAGCTTCAGCTTTCTGCTTACGAACTTCAGCTCTCTGATTTCGAAGTTCAGCGGCTTTCTGCTTACAAACTTCAGCAGCTTCCTGCTTCTGCTTTCGAAGTTCAGCAGCATTCTGCTTTCGAATTTCAGCGGCTTCCTGCTTCTGCTTTCGAACTTCAGCGGCTTTCTGCTTCTGCTTTCGAACTTCAGCAGCTTCCTGTTTCTGCTCTTGAACTTTGGCAACTTCCTGCTCATGAACTTCTGCCTGCTTCTGCTTTCGAGCTTCAGCAGTTTTCTGCTTTCGATCTGCAGCAGCTTTCTTCTTTCGATCTGCAGCAGCTTTCTGCTTCTGGTTTCGAGCTTCAATAGAAGCCAGAAACTTAAAAAAATTCTGCCTTCGAAATTCATCATTTGACTGCTTTGGAAGTTCAAAAGGATCAAAAGGAGGTATCTGCTTTGGAAGTTCAGCAGCTTTGTGCTTCTGGTTTCGAGCTTCAGCAGCTTTCTGCTTACGAACATCGGCTTTATATGAAGCCTCACAAGAATTGATTAAGTCCAGCATTTCCATCTGCAGGTTTGGAGGTTAATTAATAATATTAAAGAACTGAAACTTGAACGAAAAGCATTCATTGGTAAAAAAGAAGTTTGTTGGCTTGGCATTTCGAGAAAAACAAAACTTACATGCGATTGTAATTCAGACTTAGTCCTGGCATGGTATTTAACGCCCTTTCGCATACTCTCAAAGGAGAACTCTTCCATGGTCTTCTTCTGGTTTAGAGATAAATTATTATTATTATATTAAAAAGTGAATAAAATTGTTTGAAAAAAAAAAAAAGCATTGATGCATGTTATTGAAAAAACAAACTTGCCTCATTGGGATAATCCCAAGGATGATGGTAGGGTGTTGTTTTGGGCCAATTCTTCCTCTTCGAATAACTCATTTGGGCTTGTGAGATGTCAAAGATACAGAACAGATTAAAAGGAAAAGACGAGACATTTATCAACAACTATAATTGAACAACAATAACAATAATCGACAAGAATTGAAAGAGAAGAAAAATGAAAATGCATACATAGAGATTGTAAAAATCGGCTAACCCTAGAGAGACAAGACGTATATATATGAAGTAGCAATTAAATAACGTCTAAGACTCAACATACAGTTACCACCGTATTGCATTGATTCATTGAAAAGCTTTGAAATCAAACAAAAAGCATTGCATTGAATTGGAAAATTCATTCCATGACATGAGAGAAGAACAAAAAATGAGGAATTGAAATAGTTGGTAATGTACTAATGTATAATAATATAAACCCTAACTAACCCTAATCATCTAGAATTGAAAAAAGAAATATTAAAAAGAATGAATGAAAAATAGATACATACATACCTTGAGAGTAAAGGAATGAAGAGCGTAATGCAACCCTGGAGAGACAAAATATACAAATATATTTGAGTAATCTGATCGGTGGATGGATGGTGAAATAAACAACTTTTGGGTTGTTATTACTTTTTGCACTACAATTTTATTTATCACACCATGTTTTGTGTTGCAATAATCCAGAATGCTCTCGTTGCCATAGTGATATCTGCTATGTTGCGTACCTTTGCATGCAAGATGAGTAGTTTTCCCTGGAATATGCATAGTTTTTAGTAGTTTTTTTTTTTATCCAAAATGTGGCCTAGTGGCAAGGATGACATATGTCCCTAAAATTACCAACTGACCACAAAATTGGAGTGAAATTCGATTAAAAATTTAGGAGTTAAAATCGCACAATCGAGAAATTTTGGGGCCAAATGTGCTTTAAAATCTAATCATTATTATATTTCTCAATACCTACAAAATACTTTAGAATCCTGCTCTTTACCCAAATGGTTTTGCTCACTCCTAAAGTAGGAGTCCAAAATGTCCCTACGTGACATAACATGCACTAGTGTTAGCTCAGCGTGACTTAAGTCACGCACCACTGAGCCTTCGCGCAAGTTAACTCACGCTAGTTGGCCGATGGTCAGAACTGAAGAACAAACGTTTTTTGGTCTGTGGTTAGTTTTTCAACATTCAATCCACACGTTTTTTTACCAAATTTTACACGTTTCTTGACCATATTAATGGTGTTTACAACATATACCATTCTCACCTATAAATACCCCGCCATACTTCCCTAATTCCTCACACCATATCACTTTCTCCCCCTCCTCACTCTCTCCCTCTATTTCTCTTCTTTCTTTTTTTTTCAATATTCTCTTTGGGGGCAAAAGTGATCAAACTTCTTCGGGGTAAAATAGTGAGTAGCCGACTTGGGGAAGTGATCGACCCTTGGGATAAGTTTAAATATGCTTTTTTTTAATCCCAGAAAATTTTTACCGTGGGTAAAAAGAATTTCTTGGGGTAAAAAAAATCAGATTTAAATTTAACCCAAGGGTTGATGATGTATTTTCCCCAAGAAGGATGCTCACTATTTTCCCCAAGAAGTTTAACTCAAGCTAGATTAATGTAAACAAAATAATTTAGATTAATGTAAACAAAATAATATAAAATAAAGTAAATAAAATAATTTAGAATAAAGTTAATAAAATAATTTAGAATATAGTAAACAAAATAATTTAGATTAATGTAAACAAAATAATTTATATTAATGTAAACAAAATAATAGAGAATAAAGTAAATAAAATAATATTGAATATAGTAAACAAAATAATTTAGAATATAGTAAACAAAATAATTTAGATTAATGTAAACAAAATAATATAGAATAAAGTTAATAAAATAATTTAGAATAAAGTTAATAAAATAATTTAGAATAAAGGCCTTAAATGTAACAAAAAAAATAAAGGCCTAATTGAAAATTATTTAGTGCATAGGTTTTATATGCACTAAATGCAGTCAAAAAAACAGTAAAAAAAACGTGTAAAACTCAATAAAACCATGGTTGAATGACCGACCAAAGTCCAAAAAACGTGTTCTTGAGTTGTGACCACCGGCCAAACTGACGTGAGTTAACTCAAGCTAGCGTCGACATGGACGTGAGTTAACTCACGCTAGTGTTAATCCTGGGCTCAAGAACACGTTTTTTTGACTTTATTCAATGCATTTTAATTGATGTTGGTATTACACATTGGAAATTGATTACACATAAAGTGTTGATACTCACATGAGTTTCACCCAATAGGAGAGTGGCTGGTGCAAGAACGAAAGTGTTCATAGCATTTCTCAACTTTAAATTATCATCATTCTTTGTTTTGATTTAGATAACGTAATGACAATGTTCATTGAAAACAAATAATTGGAAGAGCTATAATTTAATCTCTGATTACCACATTTGGTTTACCAATTTCGATACTTTTAATCGTTAAATTAGGATTTATTGAGCAAAATACCATCGATCCAAAAAAAAAAAGTAATATTTTTTTATCCATGAATGTGTAACGAGTAATCACACTAGTCTTTCAATGTATCAAAATTTCAAAATATTATCCAATTGTACACTGAGTTAGTCAAAATAATCTCTTACATTCATTAATATTGTCATATTGGTCATTTGGTATATTTGCTTATTGTCATATTAATCTTGATAATTATTTATTTATTGTCCTATTAGTTCATATATAAAAAGAGTTAATATCAAAGTTGAAAGACTATTTTAGTAAAAAAGACATAATCAATGATTATTTTAGAATTTCAATACATTGAGGACCGTTGTGTTACTCGTTAAACAGAGAGATCAAAGTGACTACTAATTACCAATTTTTTTAAAAAAAATTGTAACAATATAAAAGAGGTAATAGTCATTTTGGCACTTGAATGTGTAACAAGTAATCACAATAGTCTTTTCTCAAAAAAAAAAAAAGCAATCACAATAGTCATTCAATGCATCAAAATTTCCAAATAGTCTCTGATTGTGTACTTTCTTATTTAAAATAGTCTCTGACGCTTAAATAATCATTTAATACTCACATAAATAAGTATGTGTAGGGACTGATATGCACAATTAGAAACTATTTTAAAATTTTGATACATTGAAAAAATATTGCGACGTTAGAAGGGACCGAAATGAATATTACGGATATAAAACTACTTGCATTTGGGAGGGTTTTGGAAACTCATCGAAAGGGTTTAGAAAAAATGAACCCAATACGGCGAGTTTTACTCCTCCGTCTCCGATCCACCACCACCAACTACTCCACCGCCGCCACAACCACCATTCGCAAATCATCGAAATCCAAATTCCAAAAACCAACCGAAATCCCATTCCAACCCAAACTCGCCAACTCCGTCAACCTAATTGGTACTGTTAACAAACCTATTCACTTCCAAACTTCCACCGACGGCAACCCTTCCGCCGCCACTGTCATCACTCGCCTTGGTCATGATCCTTCTCAGTTCTTGATTCCTCTTGTCTTTCATGGTGATTTGGCTCTTACCGCGCAGTTTCATCTTAAGCTTAATGATGTTGTTCATGTTGAGGGTCAACTTTCTACTGAGGATGATGATCAAATCAAGCTTGATAAACCTCAACAATATCAGTTTCAGGTTTTTTTTTTT
This sequence comes from Medicago sativa, assembly GCF_051527215.1. NCBI lineage: Eukaryota > Viridiplantae > Streptophyta > Magnoliopsida > Fabales > Fabaceae > Medicago > Medicago sativa. The sequence continues at coordinate 97,860,930 of NC_140754.1, read as the reverse complement.
TCCTTCATACCATACAATGTTACAACTTTGTTGTTTTGTTTAGTCATATGTGTAAAACACTGACACTGATATGTCAGACACTAGTAATAAATGTGTGTTGGTGTCTCAGACACCAAACACCAATTTTATTAGAAGTGTCGGTGCTACAAAGATTCATATGTTTGCAGCACCGAGACTGACACACTGACATATCAACACTTGTGATAATTTGAAAATTGGCATACTTGAAGTGTTATGTTGTTGTCAGACACCGAACATGGCTTTATTAGAAGTGTCGATGCTACAGAGATTTATGTGTTTGCAGCACCGACACAGACACACTGACATGTGACACTGGTTATAATTTGAAAATGGCATAATTGAATGTTATGACATGACATGTGTTGGTGTCATGTCGTGTCGGATACAGGACTCTAATTTTATTAGAGGTGTCAGTTCTAGAGAGAATCATATGTTTGTTGTTTAACATGTTTTTGTGGTTTTTAATTGTGTGTTGTTGGTGTTGTTGCTAGGTTAAGGTGCAAAGTCTTAATTTTGTTGAAGGTTATCCTCGTGTTAAGAAGGCTGCTTTAACTTCTAAGGAGAAATCAGATATTGAGGATGGTAAGTACTTCTTTTTGATTTCATCATGACTTTCTTTTTGAATTGCATATTTGTTGATTTATTATTTTTTGAAATGGGAAAGTTGAGGCAATAGAAATTGGAAAACCAAGTGATGTTAAGCCTTTGTTTGGAAAGTTAAAGAAGCGCATTGTCACTACATAGTGAGTTGGATCGAAATATGGTTTATGATATAATATTATGGCATAATTTGATCCATGTAGCCGACCCCCACTTAGTGGGACAAAACTTGATTGTTGTTGTTGTATTGACATCACATATTGATCTAAGGTCCTGTTTGGATACACAAGTTAATTAAGCGCTTATAATATAATTTCTTATCATATACATTCTTATGTATAGCCTATTTCTATAATAAAAGATAGAATGAAATCAAAATGTTTCATAAGCTATCCTGAAGAGGTTATGGAAATAAGCTGAAAACAACTTATGGAATCTGACTTTGATTTCATAAGTTGTTTCCATAAGCTCTCTCAAACAATTTCACAAGTCGTTATGACACTAGATAAGTTCAAATAAGCCAATCCAAATAGAATCTGACTCTGATTTGCATAATTGCTTACAATATATGTGCTTATGTATAGCCTTTTTCTATGATAAAAGATACAATGAAGTCAAACTGCTTCATAAGCTATCCTGGAGAATTTTTGGAAATAAGCTTAAAACAATTTATGGACATGTCATAAGCTGTTTCTGTAAGCTCTCCAAAACAGTTTCACAAGTGTTTGTGTCACTAGATAAGCTGAAATACGTCAATCTAAACAGGCCCTGACTCTATGATTTCCAACTTCTCTAAAGCCTCATAGAATATGCACTAAGGCTCTTTTTGAATAAACAAGTTAATTAAGCCCTTACAACTTAATCGTTTTCCATATAGGTGTTTATGTATAGCCTATTTCTGTGATAAAAGATAAAATGAAGTCAATATGTTTTTCGTAAGCTTATGGAAATAAGCTGAAACAACCTATGGACATATATCATAAGTTGTTTCGGTAAGATCTCCCAAATAGTTTCACAAGTGGTTATGTTACTAGATAAGTTCTAATAGGTAAATCTAAACAGGCACTAACTCTATGATTTCCAGCTTCTGTGAAGCTACTTTGAATATGCATAGTGTTAGGAATGTAGGAATACACATTTTAAAAATGTACTCTAGGAGGCCTAAGCATGTAAAATTAGAAGTATGAGGGGAGAACTGTCATGCATTCAATTCTATTTTCTTGTAACCATTCGGTTGTACCTGCTTTTGCAGTTGTATAGGCGAAATCCCTTGATCAATAATACTCAATTTTCTCTTTATTTCCTTCTTCTCAATCTTTCTACTGCAATTTGTTCTAGACCCTAACACATAGGGACGCAAGAAGTCCCACATAAATATAGTGCATGTTTGGTTTCAAGGCAGAGATTTTTGTAGAAGTACATATTTGGGTTTATGACACCAAACCTCGTTTTGACCTGAAATTAGTATCTATTGCATATAAGTTAGAAAAGTTACTAAGTTTTACGTAAATGTGTTTTTCAGACTGAAAACACAACTTAAATGACTAACTCCAAACTTAATTTTAACCAAATCAATATCACAAAATCAAGTTTAGAAAAATGTTCACCACACTTCAATAATTGACTGGCATTCTTCTCTAATAAATTGGGACAAAAGGGTTTTACAAAAACTTCTTCATAAATTGATTTCTTTCATATTATTTTTTCAATATGATATTTTCTTTTTAGATGCTAAAAGAAATTGGGTCTTGTTAACAAGTAAGTCAAACATTTCAATTTCCAATACATTGAATTCATAAATTTTCACAAAAATTTACTTTTCAAGGTCCTTAAAAAGTGCCCTGGGGGCACTCGCTAGCATTTCCCAAAGAAATTTTATTAGAATAGAAGGAGGTGAAACACGGTTACTGATACTCTATTAAACAAGGTTGTGAGAATCGAAATCTCGCATCAGATCGAAAGGGGATGGCTAGATCGCAAAACATAAGATCGCAACCCAAAATTGAAGGATTCTACTCAATTAATTTTGTAGGATCGAAAGGGGATAGCAAGATTGTAAAACATGAAATCGCAACCAAGATCGAACGATCCTACCAAAACAAAAATATTACTAAATATATGTTATATATAAATTACTCAAAGTTTCAAATCTTAAACAAACATAAAACAACCAAGTCTAAAATATTAAAACATAAAAGACTCAGTCTTCAATCTTAAACAAAAAAGACTCAGTCTTCAATCATAAACATAAAGCAACCTAGTCACAAAGCTTAAACATAAACGACTCAGCCAGGATCTTTAGAATCGTACGGAATCGCCCGATTTCACGTTTTCATGCGATTTCACAGCGGTTTTACTCAACTCAGGATTCTATTCACGATCCGGATCGGTAGGGGTGAGTGAAATCGCAAAATTGTGGATTTTCATGATTCTGATCGGGATTCTGACAACAATGATATTAAAGATGGCAAATGTTAATCAAAGTGAGAATTTTGTTTGTGTGATGCTGGTAGTGCTATGAGCTCTGATAAGCTTTTGGTAATATTTTATATATATCTGTTATTAGAAAACGAGAATGATGAAATAAAGTCATCAGAGAAGGATATCCATTCCGAGAAAACTGAGGAACATGACACAAGGAAATCCTGGAAGGATGTCATTAATAAACCCAGTCAATGGAAGGCTGTACATTCAACAAAGGTTTGTGAATTTTCTCCATTTTTTGATTTGTATCCTTTATTTTGCCCTCCTTTTATCATTTGCCAATAATGACACATCCTTCATATTTGTATTCTGAAATTTTGTGTATCTAAATGTAGGAGAGTCCAAAAAATGAAGATTTTGAAAGCAAGACGGAAGGTGAATTACAACCTGAACTGAAACAATCAAATATTTGCATTAGCTCTGGCTCTTTTCGTTGTTTGGACGATCCAAAGTAATTCCATTTGATTTATTTTACAGCCAGTGCAAAGAAATACACCGCCTATTTGTCAAGTCCTTGGGGCGACCTTCTAGATGATCCAAAGAAGTGGTGGGATTTTCGTGATAGCAAACGCAATGGATCGGTAATGATTGATGACTTGGGTATATTTTTCTCTTTGATTATTATATTTTGAGGGATTTTTTTATATTTGTATCTACTTAGTAGGTGAATCCAAAGTACCCTGACTTCAAGCGCAAGGATGGAAATGTTTCCATCTGGCTTGACAAGGCTCCAAAGTCGGTTTTATCTAGACTGAAAGCACTGGAATTTGATACTCCGCCTGTTAAACCCAAACAAACAAAAGATAGTAAAGGTAGTGAATAATTTACTTCTTCAAAATGACTTTTCTATGCATCATATTTGTTAGTTGTGATATAGTTGGAACAAAGAAATTCTCAGAGGTTTCTATCAATGTTAAAACAAATTACTATATATTATTTTTTTTTTGGGTTAATTATGTTTCTAGTCCCTATAAAATAGCGACCTTGTAAGTTTAGTCCCTACTTAATTTTAATAGCATTTTTAGTCCCTAATTTTGTTTTTCTGCACTGAGTATTAGTCCCTACTCAATTCAAATTTGTTTAATTTATGCTTAAACTCTTAAATTTTTGAACAATTTTTTGCAGACATGTTTAGAACATTACTAAAAGTTCGTCCGCAAAAAATTATCGCAAAATTTGATCTCTACATCCAGATTTTATTACTTTTTATCTTTAACTTTTGTCGTTTTAAAAAATTCATATTTAATTCATTTCATGTCAGAAAATTATAAATTTTAGTAAACGAACCTTTCATAGTGTTCTAATCTTGTCTCAAAAAAATCGTTCAAAAATTTAAGAGTTTAAGGATAATTAATCAAACTTTGTTTTAGCAGGGACTAAAATTATAAGTAAATTTTTTTTTATAGGGACTAAAAATGCTATTAAAATTAAGTAGGGACTAAACTTACAAGGTCGCTATTTTATAGGGACTAGAAACATAATTAACCCTTTTTTTTTTTACTTTTATAGTTGGGTTAATTATGTTTCTAGTCCCTATAAAATAGCGGCCTTGTAAGTTTAGTCCCTACTTAATTTTAATAGCATTTTTAGTCCCTAATTTTGTTTTTCTGCACTGAGTATTAGTCCCTACTCAATTCAAATTTGTTTAATTTATGCTTAAACTCTTAAATTTTTGAACAACTCTATGCAGACATGTTTAGAACATTACTAAAAGTTCGTCCGCAAAAAATTATCGCAAAATTTGATTTCTACATCCAGATTTTATTACTTTTTATCTTTAACTTTTGTCGTTTTAAAAAATTCATATTTAATTCATTTCATGTCAGAAAATTCTAAATTTTAGTAATCGAACCTTTCATAGTGTTCTAATCTTGTCTCAAAAAAATCGTTCAAAAATTTAAGAGTTTAAGGATAATTAATCAAACTTTGTTTTAGCAGGGACTAAAATTATAAGTAAATTTTTTTTTATAGGGACTAAAAATGCTATTAAAATTAAGTAGGGACTAAACTTACAAGGTCGCTATTTTATAGGGACTAGAAACATACTTAACCCTTTATAGTTTGGAGATGCTCTCCATTTTTATGTTTGATCAATGTCTCGTGTTTTGTATGCGCTCTGCTACTCAAGATTCCTCATGTCCGTTTTCCGTTTCTTTTCTCTTCCTATCTCTGTTTTATCACCATACTAAGCATCTCAAATTGGTTTAGGTGATGAGTCCTGGAATGATTTGCTGCAAAACCCAGCTAAATGGTGGGATAATAGAGTAGACAAGGTAACTCCATATTCTGCTTTGTCTTTGGGTTTTTTAATCCCTACAAGTTTATTTCATGCTTAATTAGATTCTTTTTATTGATGTATTAGTCCGATTTTATCATATCAGAAATATGCAAGAGCTCCGGATTTCAAGCACAAAGATACTGGTTTAGGGCTGTGGCTCAGAGATTCACCAAGTTGGGTTTCATCTAGACTGAAAGAACTGGAGGTTGAAAGTACATCTGTTAAATCCAAACAAGCAAAGGACAGTAAAGGTAGCTAGCAAATAATTTACTTTATCAAAACGAGTTTCCTAAGCAAATTGTGATAGAGTTGGTACAGAGATTCTCAGTGGTTTCCATCAAAGTCAAACCAAAGATATATTTACTTTAATAGTTTAGAGATGCTCTCTATTTTTATGTTTGATCAATGTGTTGTGTTTTGTTTGCGCTCTGCAACCCAAGATTCTCATGTCCTTTTTCCATTTCTTTTCTTTTTCTATTTTTGTTTTGTTTGTGCTCTGCAACTCAAGATTCTTCATGTCCTTTTTTCGTGTCTTTTTCTATTTCTGTTTTATCACCATATTAAGTTCAAGTTCAATTTTTCCCAACTTGGTTTAGGTGATGAATCCTGGAATGATTTGCTGCAAAATCCAGCTAAATGGTGGGATAATAGATTAGACAAGGTAACCACATTTTCTGCTGTCATTGGTTTTTTAATCCCTACAAGTTTAATTCACGCTATATTAGATTCTTTTTATTGATGTATTAGTTCGTTTTGATCACATCAGAAGAATCCAAAAGGACCCGATTTCAAGCACAAAGACACCGGTGAAGGGCTATGGCTTAGAGGTTCACCAAGTTGGGTGTTGCCAAAATTGCCACCGTTGAAGCCGAAACAACAAAGTGCAGAAACTAGCTGGAACCAAATATCAGCTTAATGAACGGGCATTAGAAAAAGAAGCAGAAACTGAAGTCGTTTACCAAGTTCGGTGGATCTTCTTACCAGTTCTCTCTGTTTCACCTCCATGTAATTAATTAATGCCTTCTTAAAGTTCTGATGTGTATAATCATAGCAACTCGGCATTAGACTTATTTTTTTCTAGACATCTATTTTAGCTAATTCTCACCCACATACGTTTTTATCTGAATTCTGAGCATTATTATACTTATGAGGCTAATCATTGGTCATTTTCTGGTAAAGTACCACTGACTGTTTTTTCAACATTACTCCCTTTAGTGAACTGCTTAGTTCAATAAGCAGAAAATTTAAGTTTATCAAAGGAATGTGGATTTATTCACATGGCTCTCATTCTCTGTTTAATAAAAGTGTAGGCTTATTGTAGGCTATTGCAAACGGGGGAAAACACACGAGACAAAAAAGATTGTTACAAGATTTATCAATCTCAATCATATCTCAGTCATTTGAGATGCACTAGAGTGATTATGTTTTTGAAACCATTTGTCTTTATAGTAGTCTACATTTTTTTCGTACTCAAATGTAGACCTCATTAATTTTGTCTTCAATTATTATCATGTTGGACACAGGCACAAAACCATCAAACTGTATAAACTTTTTTAATTGATATTATCGAGTTTTGAACTCTCATTCAATTTACTTTTCAAGATGGCGTTAGCTCGTCCATCTTTACTTTCATTTGCTCACAGTTCATACAAATGAAAGCAATATCCATTTAGAATTAAAGAGTTTACAAAAACCGTAAAAAGAATATATTAATAGCATTCTTTGTGAATAAATAGAGCATTAGAGTTTGATTAATTCAGTGAGAAGATAACTAAAAACAAGAAAGAAAAATAGGAATTATTTTCATGCCATAAGACTTGATTAGTAGGCAAGATTACTGCTTAGGGTTTGTGTAAAACTCTTCCAGCCAGTAAAGCAGCTTCCATGACAATCTTGATAACTTCAATAACATCATCTGCTTGGCATGTGTTTCCTTTGAATGTAGGAGCCTTTGTGTTCCTAAATTTTTCCATGCAGTCTATGAATGTTTGGCTGCACTGCTGACTTAGGTAGTCATCTGCAGAAGGTACCAGCATTAATCATTAGCTAGCTGCAGTATCAATATTGATAATAATTTTAAAAAATAAATTAAATGTAACTATATGTGTCAATATCATGTTGGTATCGGACACCAACATGTGTAGGATACCAAACAGACATTCAGTCTGAAATGTCGTGCTACATAAGATTAATAGTTACTAAGGTCCACCAACATAAAGTATAGCAAAAAAAAATTAGTCCTGGAATTATCAAATGTAATGGTTATGGGTATTCAATAAAATAAAATACTAGTAAATAGTATTAGTTTGGTGACACTTGTCATCACTAACAAATCCTCTTAACTAGTATTAGTTTGGTGACACTTGTCATCACTAACAAATCCTCTTAAGCATAGTCTTGGAGTGAAGGAGAAGGGTGATGAATTAGACAATATCCAGAAATGAAGTAATTAGATGAAGGGTCATTGGTTAGTCTTTATTTATGGGTACATAAACTTCATAGCAGGTACAAGGCCAATTAGTATACTGGTTAAAAATAATTTTATATGGAAAAAAATCATTATCAGCCACCTACCATATCTTTATTTTATTTGTGTGTTTGATATCAAGTGGCATTTGTCCACTGCAATAATACTTACTGATTAAACTTCCTAATATATATGTTAAATTGTTTATTTGTGAAAAAATCAGTGATGTGCTTCATACAAAAACTTGTATCTAAATTCTAAAATATGTTATCATGTTATCAGGCTACCTAAATTTTTTGACTATCCATATAGCTTTTAGGATTGAATTAGGCACAAAGCAAATTCTAAGCCTAATCAATAACAATGTTAGATTCTACTGAATCAGATGATACTAAAAATGGAGAATATAATCTGAAACACAAGTCATCATATATATAATTAAGAAGATATATATAAATAGAACTTACTATTTTTGACTGTGACACATTGGTCATGCTTCATACAACAAGCATCTAGACCATCACAAGGTTTTTCACCAGGGCATCCACTATACAATAGTCCACAGTACTTTCCATATCTCAACAATGGAGGCACTGTTAAATCCAATCAGCTCAATTTTCAAAAATAATATATATATGAATAAATTAAAATAATTAAGAAATGTACCTGAACAGAAACTTGACTCACATTGTCTGCTACACTCTTTGCTCTACAAAAAAAAGGAATAAATAAATAAAAAGAATTAAGAAAGTGCTTAATTAATATGTTTAGAATTGGATAGTTTTAGCATGAAGATTCATACAACTGAAACAGCTACTCCAGTGGTTTCAGCACCTATGTTAAGTGCATAAACATGAGTGGTTAACAAATTGAATTCAAAAGTGAAAAATAAGAGAACAAAATACTTTATTAGAACCATGTTTATTTTCATGTGTGAGTGTGGAAAGACAAGAAAAACAAAAAAAGTGAGAGTAATTGAAATTTGGTTTCGGATTTATAGGAAGAAAAAGAAGAGAGAGCAAATGATAAAGATTTGATTGATTTCAGAACAAAAGTATCTCAAAGAAAGCTTTGTTTGTGGCAGGTGGCTTGTTTGTTTTGTAGTATCTCGTGACTGTTTTGTTGTCATTGTATTATTTTTATCTTATTCTTAATGCCAAGTTATTGACTTCATTAACTGCATTACAATTTTTGTTACGTTGTTTATTGTCTAATAATGGTGTTGAAAGAAGTTAAATTTTTGAAACCAATCCATAGGAAGTTTTTTATTTATTTGTTTCTTTTATTATATAATCAAATGATTATGTACAAAATTTTATGTTAATGATTCATCAAAACTGAATGATTATGTACAAAACCTCTTTCTGATGGAGGATATTTTCACTGTGTCAGTGACTCTGTGTCTCAACTCGTGAACTACTTATGGTTGGTGTCTACTGTCTGTTTATGGCAAGTGGCTCTTAGCAACAATGATGAAAGTGTGTAGTATTGTTAAATAAAATTGTTAAATGTGTGTATAAAAAATTGGGGTACCCAAATATTTTAAAGTTGTTCTTTGACTCCTATAAAGAAAAGTGAGTATCGATCCTCATATGGAAAAAAATAATTCAAAATTTAAATTTATTAAAAGTTAATTAAATATAAAGAATGACTTAGTGTGGCTACTAAGCTAAGTGATTATAAGTTAATCATTATTTAAGTTTTTTATTTTTGAATAATAATCAATTTAAATTGATCATTTTTTTGAGGGATTTTAAGTTGACCATTATTTACCGTTTTTTCATCTTCTTTTTCTCCACTAGTAATCCATTATAGCCTTGTTACCAAAAAAAATCCATTATAGGCAACTACTTTTTCCACCTTATGAGTTTCTCACGCGCTCTGTTCTGATTTAAAAATACGAAATATATTAACATGTGTTTGGAGGATTTTATAAGGTGTTTATGCCGTTTGAATTATATGATCTAAACTGCATAGAGCGCGCGAGAAATTCAATAGGGTGGAAAAAGAAGGTACCATCCTAAAATGTGTGCAGATGGACCTTGACCAGCCCACTAATATATGAGTGAATAGATTGGGTGTTAGGCCCATAATCTTTGTAGTGACTGAAATAATAATAAAAAAAATTTACTTCATACCCTTCAAATTTGACCCCTACCCTACAATTTTTGTAGAGCCAAAGTTTGTTCATGACATTATTACGAAACCAGTTTTTATGAAGAGATCCTAAATAATCGCCCACCTCCACTAAATTGCCGTATACACCTAATTTTTCAAATTTCTGAAATTGAGAAACTATTCTGCCAAATATAGAAAGTGACTTTGTTGGAATTCCGCAAACTGAATTTTGACCTTGCCAGAATATAAGTTAGAATTGAATTTTCTAGAACACATATTTTTAATCCTTATTGCGATGTGGTGCATATGGCCATCATCGCGACAATTGTTCCATCGTAGGCCTGATAAGTATCAGGTCTAGGATGAAACCTGAAGCAGGACACATGAAATGCAATGTAAATGCGACAATTTTCAACGACTAGTGATGCTTTGGAGTAAGTATGTGCCTAAGAGGAGATGAAAGTGAATTTATTCGCACCAAGACTTTATGGCATTCCACCGCCACAAGAAGTTGAAGCTTGGGTATTAAAAAAGCTATAAGTTGGCTCACTAAGCTGAACATTACTAATGTGTATATTGAACTTGATTGTAAATCAATTGTGGATGGCATATCCCGTATACTTAACTCTCAATATTGAGTTTGGTGCGATTACTTCACATTGTTGCAAACTTTTACAAAGTGTATGATAAGTTTTTTAGGAGACAAACAAATAGTGTAGCTCATTAATTACTAAGGGATACAATGTTATATGCTAGTCATAAAGTTTATAATACACTCCATCCGGACAATTAATTTTCCTTGGTTATCTTAAGACACATTGTACAAGGGTTACAACTTACAAGTGATATGAACAGGGGCGGATCTCTGTTGAGACCCCCAGGTGCCATGGCATCCCCCAACATTTCTATATATATGATATTAGGCATAGTTATATCACAAATTTCCCTTGGTTGCAGTGGAAGGGGTGCCGAACTTTCACTGAAATCGCGCAGGTTTGAGCCATGCCTTCGTCTAATCCCTGCCTTCGTCTAATTTTTTATATTTTATTCAAAAAAAACCTTCCTGGGGGGTATCGAACCAGCTCCCACAAAGTGCAATGAAAAGGGACTAACCACTAGACCGTTGGTTTCTCACTGATTTATTCATGAAACTGTTTAATTTATATTACATACAATTTTGGTACCCCCAAGAAATTTATTCAAGATCCGCCACTGGATATGAACTTATAGATCACACTAAAAAGGAGAGAATGTGTGAAGAATTGATTTTGATCATGAATCAATGAAGCTTCCATGGCTTGCCTCCATCCATATTGAATTTTTTTAGCTTTCCAAATAACATAACAAGTATAAGAATGATCTTTCCCTCATCACTCCATTTTCCAACAAATCCAATCCATTTGTTTTCACAATTTGCCTCTGGATGTAACTGTAGTTCACAACTATATCCTGTTGAAAATCCTACGTTCCCATATGCACTTTTTACCACACACATGCACCAAAAGACATATATACATAATGATTAATTATGCAAAATGATCAACTTGAGATTGAAATGAGACAACTATACATTAGTCCCGTCTGCTAAACTATTAAACATAATTGTTTCCCAAAAACATTTTTATTTTGATAATAGCTTTCTTATAACGATGAACAATTTTTTTCTTTGACACAAAAAACAATATTGTACTATGTACTATGTAGTCATAAATAGACATGAACAATTCTTTCATAGTCACTCTTGTCAAAAAAAAAAATATTCTTTTATAGTCACAATCACAAATTAAATTTTTTTTAGACAAATTCACATAAAATAAAAAATAATTAATTTTTATTTTATTTTATGTGAGTGTATTAAAATATTTTTAATTTAAAATTGTGTTTATAGAGGACTTGCTCATTGTCCATATACAACTGCTGATACCACCTCTGTTTCTTTCTTTTTTTTAGGTCAAAATTTCATTTGTCACTTTCCTTTTTTTAGAATAAAAGGGCGTTTTTGGCCACATCAATTGTGATAGATAGCCATGTTGAATCATTTGTCACTTTCCTTGGTAAGATGCATTTATAGTGCCACGAGACAGAGTTATGAATTAAGGAGGTTTTGATTTGATGTGTAACACGTAACATGATAATCTCAATAAAATACAACATTATTGAGCGTACTCTTTTAATTTTTTTTTATAGATTAAGTTGGAGTGATTGACTACATTATATTTATCTAACTCACTAAAGTTTTAATATTTTTGTCCATAACATGTTCATCAGTTCATGTAATTATTGATACAATTAATATTTAATGAGTTATTATAAAGTATTCAAATTCTCTTTTAAATAATATATTCAACCTAACACTGGTGAGATAATTACCGTGTCAAGACAACTTATAAATCAATGTTAAGTTTTCTTTCCTTCTAAATAAAGCCCAGCTTTGGAAAATGAACATGGGAGTCCCAAAAGCTGTGGAACTCTTTTACATATTCTCTTGTGTAAGATTTAAATTAAATCTTAAAATGCAAAATCAAAGATTCAAACTGTATTTTTCCTCTTATAAAACAAGGATGTTAACGTCATAAAAAATAAAACAGGAATGGTCAACCACTTGACCAATATCAACTCTATTAAATATTAAATATTGTACGTTATAAATATAGTTTATTATGTGAGCTCGTATATTTCATTTTAGTTTTTTCAAAAAAAAAATTATGTGAGCTCGTATAAAATTATGTGAGCTCCACCACATATCATCATAAATTTAAATTATGATAATTTGAAAGGGCAGAGAGTACTTTCAATGGTGCGGGTAAGGGCGGAGAGTACTTTCATGTTCTCTGCTCTGGCACTCAAATATTGTCTTCTATCTCCGTCTTCATTTTCTTTGAATTGAGTTTTTCCTTCCCGTCTCCATGCTAATGGATATCCCGGATTCCCATGGAGTCTCATTAGCATGAAATAAGTAAATAATTTTTGTTTATTTTTAAACAATTAGTTGGTAAAAATTAAAATGTAATCACAAAATAAATATAATACTCATTAAGATATTATTGTAAACATTATATTCAAAAGATTTTTTTATATATATTATGTGAAAGAAAAAATAAATATAAAAAGTGCAATATTTGTATATACAAATATAAAATGTTTATTAGTGAATTGTTCATGTAGGGTGTACGATGATCCGTCCCTATCTCTGCACTACCCTCGAGAGAACTTTCTCCCCATCTATATCTCAATAAAGAAAAATTATCTGCTTATGGATCATCAAATGGGGCACTGCCCCATGGAGATACCCATTTACAAATGTAAATTGGCATCCCTACACACACAAGTATGTGACCGCTTCATAGTATAAAAGCATGACAAACATTCATTTATTTATTCTGTAAGTATCCATTAAGGTATTCATATATAATTCATTCTGAATTTTACGTGCATACATTATATATTCCTATTTGTCTACTAACTTAGTTATAAGAGTTTAGTTTTATAATATTAAGGGGCACAGTTTAACTTTCCTCGAAGACCGTCGTAAAATAAGTAATCATCAATAAAAAAAATTAAAAAATGTTACTCCCTCCGATCCTATTTATAAGAGAAAGTTTGGTCAACAAAAGTTGATGTATCTAGTTAAAAATCCAGTTCAAATACGTCAACTTTTGTTAATCCAACTTTCTCTTATAAATAGGATCGGATGGTATTCCTATTTGTTATAATTGTATAAAGTAGACCAAGGAAACAACTAATTAAATTAACTCAAGGGCTTCATAAAAGTATTAATGTTGGAATTGGAATAAGAGGTAACCAAACAATTGAATCAAATGGGGGAAGCTGAAATTAATAGAAAAATCTAACCTGATAACTTCAACAACAATATTCAACACATTGAAATTGAGAGGATCTTCCTTCAATTTTTTCCTCTCAGTTATGCAAACTAGTATGATGAATATGACTAAATAGGAGAGTTGAGAAAATAACAAATTCTCTGTAACTTTTCCTCTTCTCTTTTTCATCCTCTTACTGCTTTCTAAATTTTTTCCATCGTCTTTCAATGGGAAGAATGAGGTGTAAGCAGGAAGGTACCTAAACACCAGTACAAATTAAGGCAAGCAAATATCAACGGTCAGTTATTTTTTACTACATTGATCAACAATTTTAGTACAAATTTTTTTATTCGACATCGAAGATAAATATTGTTTAATTGATTACTTGTTGATAAAGTTTATGCTAGACATATTCACCCTGTTCGAATCTAAGACCTTATAGTTGTGCCCGTGAGTTTTATGTGGTGTTTGTCATTTCGTCTACCAAAAAATATATATTACATGTTGGGTGACTAAGTTAAGGTATAACATGTGAGCTAGAATGAACTTAACTATAGATAAACTTTTTTCCTTAAAAAAAAACTATAGATAATTTTTTCTTTTCAAGTAGATAAACTTTTTTTTTCTATTCAATTCCATTTGATTATATATAAACTTTTTTTTTTCTATTCAATTCCATTTGATTGTATATATACACCACATTTTGAGTCATCTTTCATCCGGGAATAACTGCTCAATTAGTTATGTAGATGTTATCAGGACCTTTTTTTGTAAGGAGTTATTATGATCTTTTGTTAGTGTCATTGTCACATATCGTAATTTGATTGGATTAGTCTTTGGTACTTCCTTGAACAAATTTATTTAATTTGCATATTGCAGCACTTTTTTATGATAAGAATACTAGTTAGGGTAGGCAGATATACGCTTTTCAGGGTCATTCAAACAAGTCCCCTAAGTACACTTATGGCAAAATGAAATGTATTTAAAAAATATTTTTTTAAAAAAATCAAAATGGAATATATTTTTAAAAAACTAATGATTAGTTTTAAGTAAAAAAAAACGTAAACAAAAAATTATGTTGAAAAAGATGCTTTTTAAAATTTTAATATATCGAATACACAATTTCTAAGACTTTTTAACAAGTATTTCCTTTTTTTTTTTATAAAATTAGATAAAATTATTGATAAGCATTTCCTTTTTTTTTTTTTTTTTTTTATGTAATTAGAGTAAAGTTAGGTAAGAGAAGTCAAATTATGCAAAATCATCGTAATTGAAAAATTGGAAATGACTGAGAGTGACGACATAAATGATCAAAAACCTAAGAGCTTTTCCTATGAAATAAATGAAATCGACATTATTATATTATATAACCGACTGATAGCATGGCTGAGATAATGCATTTTTCAGGAAAATAGATAAAATGAGAGAAGATATACCCTAAATAATGTGCACAAGGGTTTGTAAATTGTAGTGCTTCACTGTCCAAAAAGCAAAGAGACGATATTAGAATTTAGAAAGGTTTCTTCTTCGGATGAATATTTTGAGGGTTGGAGTGCCATTCATAGAATTCTTATTTCAAAATAAATAACTTATAATTTATGCTAAAAAAAAAAAAATTTCCACCATGCATATACCAAGTGAAATATTTCAAGCTATAACAATCAAATTTTTCTTAGAAAAAATGTTAATAAAGTCAGGATTTTAATTTAACATTCTTTTATATGATAATTTAACATATTAACAAATTAGCTAAAATGAGTTGCCCTATGTGTGTTTAAAGTTTGATAGACTTTTTGTATTCAGTGACGAAGACCACCCGAACACTAAAGGGATTCCGTTTGTATTGAAAATGATAAATTTTAAACTCTAGAAAGTTGATATACGATTTCCAATATAAATTTTTTGTGTCCTTATTTTTCTATATTAATTAAAAGAAATAATAATAATCGGTGGAGGGGTAGAAAGAAAGTGAAAGAAACTCACATCATTACCACAAACAATACCAAGATAGCTTGTGACAAAATTGAGATATCCACAATACTTGTTCCCGTATGTCTTGAATTCACACTTTGAAACAACACACCAATCAATTTTTGATAAAAATTCAACCCCTTCAAACCTTCTGAATCCCAATCCATTGCACAAAACAATGTAACTTGAACCACAATCAACCCAAAAACAGTAGCCACAAGACAAATAGAGTGTTTCCTTTGTAGTAAGTGTTTGTAACCAACCTTCTCTGAATGCTTCGATAGATATCTACACTCTCTCTTCTTGTAAAATTTCCCTAATATCCATATGCAAAGTCTCAAGCATGGAGGGTACAATGTGTTCCCAAGAAGAACTTGTGGAATAAGCATAAGGAGAAGACCCGAATTCTTTCTAAAAACAATCATGTTTTCATTTGTTGGAACAAAACCACAACTTGAAAATGTTGAAACTATATTAAAAACAGAAAATGTCAACATTTTTAGACCCTTGTTTTTTAGTATTTGTTTTGTACTAGGAATAATTGTAAGGTAAAGAATCATCCCAATTACACCTATAATATGGAGAATTAAAATGTAACCAAGAACTACATAACCCAAATATTTCATAGACAAGTACCTCAAATTTTCATTTGTTGTACTAACAGATTGATGTGATTCATTGTGAACCTCGTTTGCGACCATTTCAACTTCAAGGTGAATTCGATCAACAATAATGAAAGGGTTTCGAGAAGCAAGACGTTCATGTGAAGAGGCGATTTTATCTAGATCAATTTTGAGCCTTGACCTAATGAAAAATAGTCCTACCAATGATGTAAAGACTTCACCACCTATGAACATTAAGATGATAATGATGATTAATTGAGTGTTAGAAAAAATTTGCATTTCAACCGTGGACATGCTTGAAACTGTGGTGGCTGAAACGGATGTGAAGAACAAATCTAAATTTTTAGGTGTTTGACGTAAAGGTTTTAGAGCTTTGAGAAATCCAAAACCCAAAGTTGAAAGAGATGTGAAATATACAATTTGAACCCATAAAGGGTTTGTTCTTAGGAGGATGAATCGATAAAAACATGTTGCTAAGATATATACTGATTTGCTTAGACAAACAAGTTTTTGGCGTGAAGTGCTTAAGATATTCATCTCTGCTTTTTTGTATTTAATTTAGAATTGAATCTTTGTTGCAATGAATTCCGATTCAAGAGAGGGTATTTAAAGTTATGTTTTCTATGTTGCTAACCTTACGATTGATGTCGCTAATTTATCTTTATTTAAATCAGTTGCAGATTCAGGACCTTGAATCAGGGATGCAGATTTTTTTAACGTAATTATTATTATAATAAATAAAAAAATGAGTGTATATTTTTTGTATATTCCATTTTTTTACGATATAAAATTGAATATGTACCATTTGGAATTTGGAAGAGAAATATTAACAATAATAGATGATTGGTGATCATATAGTCATATAATTTGTTTGACAAAAAGTAACAAATAAGTTAGCCAGTAGCAGATAAACTTTTGATGAGTAAGCTAAGGTAAAACTAAGAGAAAAATTAAGTTTTAAACTCAAAAATATTGTAAACTAGTATAAGGGTTACAAAGAATCAGTCTTCAACTAGTTCTCTAAGAACAAACCCTAATTTCTACCATTTTCTCGAATTTATTCCCGTGCCCAAGTGATCCTCAATGATTTCACACTCAAGCCGTTTGAATGCTATTTCCAAACCCTATAGTCTACTAAAAAGACCTCAACCTTTAACCTACTGATTTTCTAAAGGTTCCTTATTTTGTTCTCTCTAGATTTGCCTTTTCCACTCTAAGAAACCCTAAACCCAACCTGCCTATTTATAGTATTCGTCCAGCCCTTAAACTTGCCGACCAAAAAAATAGAAAACTCGCGCATGCGCGCCACGTAGCCTTCATGTGCATTGTGTAGTAGGCAGTGGCTGGACATCTTACAATCCTTCAAGCTGTGCATTGTGTAGTAGGCACAACTCGACACTTTCAAAATCAAAATTTTAAGGCATATACAACAGAGGTCCAATCGTGAACCATTCATTTTTACATGCTACACCACAGGAGAAAAAAAAATCTAAATGAATAAAAATAATTGGCTCGTACAACCTCTAACTTCTTGGTTTGTTGAACGAAATTGTAAACCATGAATTTGACAATGTGAACAAGTTGTTTGAAGACATCAACATGCTATCTAATTAAATGCATTTTTTTTATATTAAAGACATTTTTCACTGCAACTGGAGTCTCAAGTCTTTTAACGACATTGTTTCTTTTGGTGTGGGTATTGTGTTTTTTTTTGTTTTTGTTGGTCGACATGTAATTTTGTTTTTATTCCCTTTTACGTCATGCAATGTGATCCCTGTTCTTGGTACATTTTGTCCTTTGAATTGTTATGAATATATTGTTTAGCCATTTTTTTATTAAAAAAACTAGTTGTCAACCCGTGCTTCGCACGGGGTGGATTGCTTTTTTTCGGATAATTTTGTTGGCAACCACATTTGTTAACGCTTAAAAGTGAACTGATTGCGAACATAGATATTACATGCTTATAAATATAAAAAGTCATGATTCATAGCATATTAAATCCTAGACAGGTCTATCTTAAATGAAACCAAAACATAAGTTATACAAGATAGATTCTAAAGTAGTTGTGTTTAATGGATTACAAAGTTAATTTTCCGAAACGATCCCATCGTCTTCAATTTCAAACATGCTAAAGTTGTGTTTATTTGGAAGGATTCGTGACAAATTAATATTAGCTTGATTTTAAAATACTTTGTTATACACGAAAAATGAACAAATTAAGGGAAATAGCTGTATTTTTCTAAAAGAAATAGCTGCATTTTTCAAATTCTAGCAAATTAAGGGAAAGAACAAAATAGGAGTGAAAATGCAAACTTCATATTCTTAAAAAAAAAAAAAAAAATATGATTGAAAATTACAAAACATAACCATTTGCATCTGCTCGTTAAAAATATTAAGAGTAATGGTGATGAAAATTTTCAAATGCACCCGCTATAACAAAATATATGTATAGATGTAAATCAAATAGTGATTGTAAGGTTTTTGCTTTATGCCATTGGAGTCATTTTCCATCCGTTTTTTTGGCTTCAATCTTGATTCACTTCCAAGAACTACGACATGCTTTCGAACAGTTTGGTTCTCATGTCCACCTAGTAACATATAGAACAAAAAGGATCCAGAGAATAAACAAAAAATTATGATCCAGAGTTCAAGAAGTATTTGATTGTTCAGTTTAAAATCTTGAATTGTTTAGGATCCAGCATAAATTTCTCTATAAACAAAGTACAACATCATAGAATGAGTTCATTCATTATGTGTTTGGTCAAAAGATTGAAACATGCTTTAGATCATTTATCAACCTAGCTATCTACAAAAGTTCCCAACCCATGTACAATCCAAGATTCACATTACATGTGAATAAACAAAAATAAAAGTTTTTATAAGAAATCACCTAAAGATGAAGAGCTGAATATAGAAATCCTCCTTCTCTTTCTAGTTTCTAAGATATCCTGTTAATTAGAAAATCTATCATGTACAGATCTAAGAGCTTGATGAACAGATCCAGCAAAAAACTGTCGATACTTGGCTTATGTGGTTTTTTTTTTTTTGTGGCCAGAGTTCGAACCCGGATCTTGCATATATTATATATTGTCCTATCAACTGAGTTAAACTCACGAGGCCTGTTTATGTGGCTTCTACTATAATTATAGTTTTAATTGTTGTATTGATTAAATATTAATTTTAATCCCAACAGTTGAAGTGTAAGCTCTATGGATATTGGAGAGACATGTATTTTCTTTGGATCTCTTTGAATTTATACGGAAAATGTATTCGGTCAAAATCAATTTTCGGTATAACTAAACACACCAATAGTTTGTTTGAGAACTTTAAGTTTCACAATTTGAAATAGTGCAAAGAAACAAAAAAGAGCATAAGAGAAGTGCACTGCAGTGGTAATTAATTTTATGCCAAAGGAGGCATGTAATGCATATATCATGTTAAATCAGCGGCTCCTATTAGCAGAAATCTCAAAAGCTGCTGCATGATAAATTGCATCAGCAAATTCATTCATCCAAGATGATTACATCAGCAAATTCATTCATCCAAATACACTATATTCAAATATATTAAGAGGGAAGCTCAAAAGCTACTGCATGATACATTTTTCAAACTTTTTTTGGAAAAGTTTTATAGAAGAGAACTGCAGGTTGAGAATTGTGTTTGACGATAAACCTCTATGTTTAGCTCAAGATGGTGGATACCTGTGAGCAAGAGAAGCAAGAAAACACAGGATGGTTCAGGCAGATGCTGCACAAGCACAAGTGGTGATGACGGTGGAGGATGTGCCACGACATCAAAAGTGAAATCTCGTGGCTTTGGAGGTGGTGGAGCAAAAAGTGAAGACAAACTGCGATGGATTGTTCCTCGATTGGTTCCATGGAGGGAAGAAAAGCGTCTGAAGCCGGCAGAGTAGCGTTTGTCAACACATAAGCATCAATCTCCTCTTGCATCAGGTCGAGGATCTTTCACACGACTCTCTGTCCCATGGAAGATATCAGGTACGTCTTACACGGCTGTCTCGAATTGAGTTCTTTGTACCATGGAGAGAGCTCTAGAGTAGGATTGCCATGGCGAGAATGAAAGCACCAATATAAATGTTCAGAAATATTGACAATGGAAATTGATTTGAATTAAAGCATTAAAGAAAGACATGGTCATAGGCGATGGTCTGGTGTTTCCAGTGACTGCTTGCACAACAAAAATACAAGTTTTTATAGCTGACAAAATGCCATGTCTTTTATGAGTAATTTAGAAGCATGTTATATTGTTATTCTTAATTCTCAATAGCCGTTGAAAACAATAATATTTTCATAGAAAACATGCATAACAATATTGATTGGTTATGTGAAGAGTATACATCTATATAAATGTACATATTCATTCTAGTGATTTAATGTTATATAGAATATTCTATAGTTTCGCTATAAATATCAATTAAAAGAAATAGAAAGCAAAATATTATTATTCAATCTAAATATTCTCCCTCTTTATCCAATTTCTTTATAATCCTCTAGTTTAATCACCTAACCACATTACACAATACATAATTCGAAAGATTATCACTGATGACATTTAGTGTCCCAGTCAACATAACCAGAGATAGATCTACCCCGTGTGTATCGAAACAATTATACGCAATGGAATCCATCTCAACTATTTCTATTCGGTACACATACATGCTTTTCCACCCTCGCCGGTTGTGTAACATTAAGGTGTATTTAACAAATTTGTAATTATAAACTTGCTAATTTTCACTAACCATGCTAATTATCTCATTTTAACGATGACAGACACAGGAATGTTAACTACATGACCTTGATTACCAAACAATCCAATCCTTCCAAAGCTGGCAGTTGAGCTGTTGCTGGTTGCATTGAAGATCACAGATAAGACTTGTCTCTCTCCATTGGCAAGAGAGAAGCGAGTTGGAGATACTTTAACTGAAACCCCGTATGGAGAACTCCAACCAACACTATAAGTTTCATTTTCAGCAATGTTTTGTAATGTTCTCTGAACTACTCTAGATTGGTTCAACCTTGCTATTGAGGGAAAGTTTAGATCAGAGCCATATCCAGTAGAGTTAAAATTCAAACAATTTTGACCCGTGTAGTCTAGAACTGTAGAAGCTGAACCATTGATACCACATAGAAAAGACATTAAATCATCATAACCTACAAAAAAAAATTAAATTTACACAATTCAAATTTAACCTATACTGCAACCGTTGTTGATATTTCTGAAATAATTAGAATTTCCATAGACATTATAAATATAATGATTCAGAAGTTCATTAACTGACTTACTTGAATCAAAAAGCAACCCTGGATTTAATGCTGCATTGCATTCACAAAACCACTCCCCATATCAAGAGAGTTGCTGGAGATTGGTTTAGCTCTGGTGAGGGATATGACCTCGGAGCCACTCTTGGCTTCCCACTGTTGTCATATAGAGATGTTGTGGTGGAAAGTGCAGATCCAATGGCAGCAGGACTGAAATTGGGAAACTTTTGCTTGATTACTGCAGCAAGACCAGTAACATGAGGTGCAGTCATGCCTGTCCCAGACATTATTGCAAAATTTTCACCTGTTGGTTGAAAATACGGATTAGGTACTCACATTTCACTATACAGACATGCACAATAAATTTAAATTCATATTTCGTATTCACATTTCACTTGATTGTATTGCTAGAACTTCTCTTTCCTATATAGTAAACTTTGTTTATGTATTTACAAACCTAGAAATTCATCTGAATCAGTGGCAACAGAACTCCAACCAGCCCATATTAAACTTCCGGGAGCAACCAGATTGGGTTTGAAAATGTCAGATTCATGAGGAAGACTGTCCTCTGGATCCGGCCCTCTGGCAGAGTAATAAATCACACTTGGGGAAACATTACTATAGCTTGCTGTAAGTCCACCATTAATGCTAGCAACAGCCCCAAGTTTAACAATTTTTTCTGAAGTACCGTCTTTTTCTAGTGAAGAATTGTAGTATTCTAGTAATATCTGTCCAGTTGAAACAACATATACAAAATGAGAACATCAAAGATATATATACTGTATAGTAAAATAAAAATCAATATGAAAAATGGAAAATGCACCTTGGAATCATTTGCAAATGGGATTATTATGCTGGGAATTTTCATTGGAATTGGGTTAAGCTGAAAACCATTCACAGAAGGATTCATGGGAAAAACAACACCAACAGCACTCAGATTCTTGGCTGTTTCTAAGGCCTGGTTGATACTGGAGAGACCAAGCACAAATCTCATTGAATACCTACACATTAAAAGGTTTCCCTGGACCAAATCTTTATTGAATTTACTTGCATCTTGACACTCACCAACATACATATCGTCAGCAATTGTAGTATCATCATTCAAAGCATGATGTGCATGAATCAATTTGTACATTGTGTTCTCAGGTGTACCAGCTGGGAAAGTAATAAAGAACAAATTTAAAAACTTGGTTATAATGAATCTCAATAACAACAATCACATAACAAATAATATTTGCATAAATTAACAATTAACTCATTTCATCATTCATGGATGAACTTCAGCATTGTATTAAGATGTTATAGACAACCAGAACTGGTATCAATAGTATATGTGTCAATTTTAAAAGAAATGTCACATAATCTCTAATATTTGTGATGCATGGTCTAAGGTATGACATAAAACACTGTGGCACATGATATAGTGAAACATGTGGTATATTTGTACTCACAATGTGAAATATATAGCATAGACACTCAGGCATGAATCGAACATTTGACGCTTCACCCCAAATGAGAAGATAAAATCCCATATAAAGCAACTTCCTCTGATGTATGTCTGGCTGAACTTGAGGCAGTCTGTGTAAAAGAACAGCATAAACACTTTTAACCATAAACAATTTCAGATTTTATTCTTTAAATTCATAAGGCAAAAGATAAAAGCGCAAATGTTCGTTGATGCTGATATAGTTATATCTCACCGCAAACTATGCTTCCATCCCAAGAATTTGCACCACGTTTTGTAATTCTTAAAAAGGTCTTTCATCACAGAATCATCAACACAATCATCGAGCTGGAATGATAAAATCAAAAGGAAAGCAGAGTACCGAATAATGTTCTTTTGATTACAGTTTTGGCTTTTAATTTGCCTGAAACAGAGAAAGTGTAAAACAGATACATGCCTTGTTAAAAGGCTAGGGTTGTTTATATCCATATGTTTCACTATATCTTGTGCCACAATGTCTTTGCAATTGAAAACATATGGAAAATGAGTTTTTCCATGCAAGTTTGTAGAAAATAGAAGTAGCTTTTCTAAATATCAGCAATAGCACTAACTTTGCCATTTTTCTTTAAAACTCTAAATTCCATTTCTGTCACAGAATCTTAAATCTTCTCCATCAGATCTTTGGCTGAAAGATTTGTTGTAAACCTTATCTTCCTCTCTGATACATCCTGTAACTCAAATCACATTGTCCCCAAAAAATGAGTGAAATTTTCCTGGGAAGTGATGAATGTTCAAAGACAGAAAACCGTGCTCAAAATGTATATAACAACGCAAATCTTCTGCTAACTAACTTCAATTCTCATCTCTTTCTCAAAAAAGCCAGAGAGGTCTCGGCATGAAGACATCACTATCAACTGAAATGCATTGATACGAATTGTTGATAAAATACACAGAGAAGAGAGAAAGGGGAAAACTAAACCATGCTAAAGTTATGCTCAACACCATCACAGAAGCTAAAAAAATCAAAATGCGCAGATTTTGATGATTTAGAACCTAAAACTCTAGTATCGCATGAAAATCAATCCTACATTGAAGTACTTCAAAAAAACGATAAATGTTTGAAAAGGAATAAAATGATTTAGCATGTTCTACACCCGTTGTCGAAGAAGAAGAACTCTATCCTGAAAGTGCTTCCTGTGCCTTCATTAGTACCGATTGTAAGTACTTTCCTTGAGCTTCAATTCTAAACTGTAAATGTTTTTGCACCTGATGAAATCAAGTTCCAAATTGATTAACATGTGTTCTTATGCATCAACTGTAATCTAGATAAGAATGAGTATATATCATAAATCATAATTTGTAAAGTGCTACCTCAATTTGTTCATAAAGTTTCTTATGTACTTCCATTTGTACTTCAAGAACCTCAGCAATCTTCAAGCTTCTAGTAAACACAACATTTGATCAATAAATACTTCAAACATCAACAAAAAATGTTCAAATATTTGCCCAATATCAAATTAACTACAATTAGTATTTGATATTTTACACAATCAGCCATTTCTATTTGTAGCCATAGAATTTTCATTTCAAACATAAAAGCATTTGGATTGTGTAGTTCTAAAACCCCAGATTTCATAACTAATATGAAACTTGAATTATTACCTTTTAAAGCATTTGAAATGTGCCTGAAACTTGAATTATACCACAACATAACTGCAATGAAATAATGAAAATTTCATTTTAAGTAGCTACTAAAGGATACAAAAATATTGAGACAAACTAATGTAGCAATTGAAGATAACCAACAAATATAATTCCTAATGATTACTCTTTTCACTTGAACCACTCTTGTCCCCAAATATTCTTTCGGAGCCCTGACTTCCCTTAACTTCTTCCTTTAGGTAATCCATAGAAAACCTAATTTGTTCATTTTTATCCCAAATTTTCTGCAGTCAGAATTATTCATTCAACATAAAAACAGTGTAAATCAAAATCAAAGAGATAAACACAAAAAAAATCAGTTTTCACAGATCCTTTCATAAGATACATAGACACAAACACCAAATTCAAACAAAACATGCATGCAATTAGAATCATGAAGAGAAAAAAAATTCACCTGAAGGTGGTTACCGCTCTCTTTTTGAAGCCGATCACGTCGAGTTCACCATCGCCGACGGCGATAACGGCAAAACCAAAGCTGCTGATATCAACGGTCCTAACGGTGCTCCTCTTCAGGTCAGACAGGATAACTATGGTGGATGCGGTGGAGGTCGTGGATTAGAGGCGGCAGCGGTCGTGGATTTAGAGGCGGTGAGAGAAAGAACGGTGGTGATAGAAAACGCGGCGACCCTTTCTCTCCTTCCTCCCTCTCCTCTCTTCTCTCTCGTTCAGCTCTTTTCCGTCCTTT
Source organism: Medicago sativa (assembly GCF_051527215.1). Lineage (NCBI taxonomy): Eukaryota > Viridiplantae > Streptophyta > Magnoliopsida > Fabales > Fabaceae > Medicago > Medicago sativa. The sequence continues at coordinate 97,835,417 of NC_140754.1, read as the reverse complement.
TTTTTTTTCACCTGTTTAATTATTAATTAAGAAGATGAAAACCGAACTTAGATCAAAACACACAAAAAAGGGAAGAAAACAGAAACATGCAAGGCAATCAGACAACACAAACCTTAAAACAACCTAAAACCGAACCAGAAGTGAAAAGAACAGAGAAAGGAACCGGACTCAAGTGAAGGGAAACATGAGGAAGGAGTAGTTGGAACGATGAAATCGTGGGAATGAGAAGAAACAAATTGTATCATTCCATATATATAGCCAAAGCCAGTGAATAATTAATTTACAAAAATACCCCCAAAGGGGCAAAATAGTAAAAAAAAGGGACATGTATCGTCCTACATATATAAGTAGATAAAGTTATCCATATATTTATCTTTATAAAATAACTAGTTGTCAACCCGTGCTTCGCACGGGGTGGATTGCTTTTTTTTTTCCGGATAATTTTGTTGGCAATCACATTTGTTAACGCTTAAAAGTGAACTGATTGCGAACATAGATATTACATGCTTATAAATATAAAATGCCATGATCCATAACATACCAAATCCTAGATTGACATAAAAAATACATTGTTCAGCATATGAACAATCATTGAGCTGGAATGATAAAATCAAAAGGAAAGCAGAGAAAAAACTTGTGAATTCAATTACCGAATAATGTTCTTTTTATTACAGTTTTGGCTTTTATTTTGCCTGAAACAGAGAAAGTGTAAAACAGATACATGCCTTGTTAAAAGGCTCGGGTTGTTTATATCCATATGTTTCACTATATCTTGTGCCACAATGTCTTTGCAATTGAAAACATATGGAAAATGAGTTTTTCCATGCAAGTTTGTAGAAAATAGAAGTAGCTTTTCTAAATATCAGCAATAGTACTAACTTTGCCATTTCTCTTTTGAACTCTAAATTCCATTTCTGTCACAGAATCTTAAATCTTCTCCATCAGATCTTTGGCTGAAAGATTTGTTGTAAACCTTATCTTCCTCTCTGATACGTCCTGTAACTCAAATCACATTGTGCCCAAAAAATGAGTGAAATTTTCCTGGGAAGTGATGAATGTTCAAAGACAGAAAACCGTGCTCAAAATGTATATAACAAAGCAAATCTTCTGCTAACTAACTTCAATTCTCATCTCTTTCTCAATAAAGCCAGAGAGGTCTCGGCATGAAGACGTCACTATCAACTGAAATGCATTGATACGAATTGGTGATAAAATACACAGAGAAGAGAGAAAGGGGAAAACTAAACCATGCTAAAGTTATGCTCAACACCATCATAGAAGCTAAAAAAATCAAAATGCGCAGATTTTGATGATTTAGAACCTAAAACTCTAGTATCGCATGAAAATCAATCCTACCAATAGTACTTGAAAAAAACAATAAATGTTTGAAAAGGAATAAAATGATTTAGCATGTTCAACACCCGTTGTCAAAGAAGAAGAACTATATCCTGAAAGTGCTTCCTGTGCCATCATTAGTACCGATTGTAAGTACTTTCCTTGAGCTTCAATTCTAAACTGTAAATGTTTTTGCACCTGATGAAATCAAGTTCCAAATTGATTAACATGTGTTCTTATGCATCAACTGTAATCTAGATAAGAATGAGTATATATCATAAATCATAATTTGTAAAGTGCTACCTCAATTTGTTTATAAAGCTTCTTTTGTACGTCCATTTGTACTCCAAGAGCCTCAACAATCTTCAAGCTTCTAGTAAACACAACATTTGATCAATAAATACTTCAAACATCAACAAAAAAATGTTCAAATATTTGCCCAATATCAAATTAATTACAATTTGTGTAGTTACCTTCAGAAATAAGTCGAGGAGCCATGTTAATAAGACGCATATAGTGATCAATGATTCCAGCTGGTAAAGGAGAAGCTGCAAGAGCAAGATAGAGCTTCTTTACTTTTTTCTCCTGAAAAAAACAATTGACTGTTTAATAATTTGCACATTCACTTGGAGTGAAAATCAAACAGCTCATGCCTTGTGAGAGTGTGTTTTTATGAGTAAAACTGTATATGATTGTTCTAGTATAAGCTATGAAATAAGATCATGAGTTACCCGTATCTTGCCGTCAAAGACAGAGAAATACTCTTTATTCATAGCCAATACTACACTGCACGTAAATAACAATATGAAATAATACTCTTTATTCCAGTCAGAAGATCTATTTCCACCTGAGAAATAATTTCCATTATTTAGAATGATGGCATACAATAATTCAGCTCAGTTACTTCAGTAATACGACTGGTGTGACAATTCAAGTACTTTACATTCAATAAAAGTTGCTTTGAATGAACTTATACCATTAAGGTTTGAGATGTGCATAGAAAAACATGTTACCTCACTTATTGCAGCACCATAATTAACGCACATCATCGAGTTATTGCCGGGTACGTAAAATGAAGACGCTGATAAGTTCACAGATTGCATGTATGCCTGCAGATTGATAAATAGTCAGCAAAAGAAGAAAAATAATTATCTGCCCTCAACTCCATTGCACATTTAGTCCCTCAGTATTTTCCACTTCAAAACGGTTGGATTATTCTCCCATAAATTGTGAACATGCTAAGTGCCACTTTCCGCACACATACTATTAGACCTTAACAGGTAAAGGTTGAGGCAGTGTATTTCATGCACAATTACAAATACAAAGATATACCTCATGCACAATTATAAATACCATGATAGATGCATCAATATGAAATGAAAAATACAAGTTTCTATAATTTACTGCAGACAACAGTGAAATTTAAACATAAATAGTTTTTTCATATGGATCGTAAAGAGAGAAAACAGAGAAGTACTATTTCCTTCATGTTACACTCATGATTAGGATGTTCTCAAAACTTCTTGCTGAAGAGAAATCCATCAATATTTGAATATAACCCCGTTAACATAACAATAATATAGCTACCTGAAGAATAAGTGTCTCCCACTTGATAGAGCCCATTTCTTCCTGCAGCTTTTCCTTGAGAGGCTTCAACCTTTCAACCAAGATATTGCAGCTAAGCCTAACTGCTTTGCAGCTTGCCTCTGATGTAGTACTCCCAGCAGTGAATCCCCCTTGAATCAAGCTCACTGTATCAGCTTGTACAACCCTTACTTTGTCTAAGAGACTTCCAGTTCCAGCACATTGAATTGGACCGAGGGCGAATGCAGCCATTTGTTTAACCTTTGTCCAGAGACCCTGACCAATTTCAATTCCACCAACTTCACCAACATTATGGTCACTGTTTCATCCAATTCTTCTTACCTTTGCTGCATTCATTGTTGTTGTTGTCGTCTTCATCCCATATATATAAGGGCCCATAAACAATAAACAGATTAGGAGAAAAGAGTTAACAAAATGCAATAGTAATCAATCTACATTACTCAAAAATTTGCAACCAAAAAGGCATTTTCCCTTCAAATGATTATATATTTCTAAACTAATTTCACATCTCAAAGTTACAAATGTTAGAAAAGAGAAGGGAAAGAAAAGTTTTTTACCCTAGCTTTTCCGCCGCAAACATTTCAAATGTGCTTCTTCACAATGACACGATGCGCGGCCCGGCACTATATCAGAAGTTTGTCACAATTATCATCAACACAAAAACTAACAATTCAAGCGGATAAAGTTCAAGAGTTTACCGGTTGGAACACCACATCCAAGAAGATAAACTTTGTCCAAAGCAGCATCTGGATGAATCTTAATTCAAGCGGATAAAGTTCAAGAGTTTACCGGTTGGAACACCACATCCAAGAAGATAAACTTTGTCCAAAGCAGCATCTGGATGAATCTTAGCAACAATAACCTATGCAACCCAATACCCTACATAAATGTATCAAACATAAAGTTTAAAAGAAGCTAACACTGCATAAAGAAAGTGAAGGGGAGTTTTATGCAGGATTTTGAAGAAAAACTCACCAATTTCTATTTAAAGTTTCTCCTTCAGAGTTCAGACCTTCACCATCACTGTTGCATAAATCAACTTTAGTATTTTCAGAGGAAAAAAACAACTTTCTTGAAACATGGTTAAGGAAAACGATGAATGATATACGGCCACAGATTGAAAGAAACAACCAAAATGTTCCATCTTAAATACTTAAAAATCTCTCTTGCATACTTGCTATGATACATTAGATAGGCGGAAAAAAATAGAAAACACAGAAATTTGATAGGGATTCTATAAATTAACTTAAAATTGAAATTAACTTGATAGTTGAAGAGTTTCTTCAATCAAACATGTGACCAAAAATGATACACACTAATAACCAAAAACAATTTTTGAATTGTGGTCACAACTCCAACTACGACCACAAAGTAACAGTTTGAGAGGTGTCCGCAACTGCAATCGTGGTTGCATCTTTGCATTTATCTATAATTTACTGCAGTATAACCGCAATTGTAATTTAAAACAATGCATTCAACATTTTTTCAGCCCAAGATGAGTTGAGGTGTAAAATTTTATGAGACTATTGTGAATTACTTAGGGCCTCATATATGCAAACCTTATGTTATGCTTAGGCAGACCTAATGAAATTTTAGAAAGCATATTGTACCTGTTACCAAGACGGGCATGTAGTTGTATAATTTGACCCTCTTCCATTTCAGTAAAGCCACTTCTCTTAAGGTCTGGCCTCAAATAATTAATCCATCTCAATCTAGAACTCTTTCCATATCTTAGAAGACCTTAAAAAATATGCACCATGTTAGAAACACCCTTTCAATGAAACTTATCTATCAACTAAAAAGCATGTGAAAAAAAACTTTTAATTAAAATATTTACCTGCAAGTTTAGGAACCATTCTCCAACACTAAATCCCAATTATTAAGGATAAAGTTCACAAGCTTGTGATCTTCTTCAATAGTCCATGGTCCTCTCTTCAAACCAACCTTATCACAACATGGTTGTTATCCCATTTTCTTAATACCTCTTAAGTTTTACCTTTAAAAATATCAAGATATCACGTAAGAGTTAGCAAGTCTGTTGACATTGAAAGAATGAAAAAAAAAATATGCAAAGTTAGGGAGTTGTTGATAATGCTAACAAATATATGTGTTGGTGTCGGTTTGGTGTCGAACACCAACGCGTGTGAAGTGTCGGACACTGAGACACACCTAATCTCATAGGTCACCTTGAGTCATTAGTCAATTTAGAAAAGGTTTAGAGGTTGTTGCAACTCACCTTCTTGGAGAATTTGCCTGATAATCTCTTGGATTGAGCAGCCACGTGATCAATAACTTGAAAAAAATGCAGTTTGCCCCAACTCGGTGCAATTTTGCCAGGAAAAAATTGCCAAATCCCATTCTCTAACTCTCCACTCTTGAAACTTCTTGTCAAAGTCAATTTCATTCTTAGATACATATGGTCTCAACACTTTATTATAAACATATCATGTCCCCTGCATCAAGCAACATTTATCTCATTATTTAACTGAAGAATAAACACAACTTTCACTTTCCTTGGTAAATGAAAAAGAAATTAAACATGCAAAAAAAGTGTTGAGAAAAAGAGTACTATATTGTAAAGTGTCCAAATAGACATTCTCTCAAACATGTTATGTTTTTCTTACCTTAGTTTTGGGATACCACATGTATATGAACAGGGCAAGCTTCAATTCTCCATACATGGGCAACCTTCATAAAGTTCCAACATTAATTTTTTTGTACAAATCTTATTAATCAAAATTGAACAATATACAAATGACCAAAAAAACTCAAGCTCTCACCATCCAATAACCACATTTTCAAGTACTGTGAAAAAAGCTACAATGATCCTGCAAATTAAGGATGAACAAACACATAAATCAAACAATGATTATTAACTCCATTTGCACATGCCTGACAGCATTATCATAGCATCCAACAAAATTGTATATCCCTGACCACAAATTCAAGTATATCCCTAATTACGGTTAGGACACATAAATCAAACACTTGAAAATTTCTTGCTATAAAAATATCAATTTTGAAAATGATGTCACTGAAATTTTCTCAATTCTTTTACATTATCAATTCCTAATAATAGCGATTTTATCTACAATTTTCTCAAACACTTTGTGAGCGCAAATTGAATAAAACAAATTGAATAAAACATGTCAAAATCATGTCAAAATAAGACAAATTGAATAAAACATAAATACCACAAAAATAAGACAAATTCAAAACCAATTCGAGAAAAGTACAAAAACCTTATAAAATAATAATATAACCAAACATATAGCATCACAACAAATTACCGAAACCCAACAGAAATGACCAAACAGAGGAAGGAAAATGACCAAATTGATTGATTCTCCACAGATTCTTTCACCTAAATCAATAAAAATCCTAACTTTCTTCCAAAATCCACCAGACCCAACAAAAATTCACAATCTAATAATCAAGATGAAATGCAAATTGGGGGTAATGAATCAAATTTAAGAAATTTGAAACATCCTCATGAAGATTGATGAAAAGATGAAAAACCTAAACATGCATGATATCAGATTGATCAGAAGGAAAAAAAAAATACCTTGAATGATGAAGAAAAGGCAATCGGTTGTTGTTCTATCATCTTTGTGGAGAACGCGTTTTGCTGGTTTAGCGAGAACGGCGACCAGATCGACGCCGGAAAATTGGTGAACGGCGGTGGTGAGTTAAAGGACGAAGGGGAGAAACGCGTACAGTGGGAGAGAATAACGCGACGGCGCGACCCTTTCTCTCTTTCGTCCCTCTCCTCTCCCTCGACCCTCTCTCTCCCTAGTTCGTTCAGCTCTTTTTTTTTTTCTTCTCTATCAACACATATATAGGGGGAGAGGCAGCATTTACCGATTTACCAAAATACCCCCACAAGGGTAAAATGGTAAAAAAAACGGACAAGAATTTTTATATTTAGTTTAGTAGACAAAAAATCCACTTATAGGATTCTTGTAAAGAAAATGTTTAACATTGCGAAAAGTAAAATCATAAGAAGACCACGAAGACAATATTAAGTGTTACACAATTAAAAGTCCGACCTCAATATATCCCACTACTCAGGGGTGGTCTTGAGGGTGAGTGGGAAAGGAGGTAGCCCAGAGCACTATTTTTAAAGAGCATCAAAAAAATTATTCCCTAAAAAAAAAGAGCATCAAAATTATTATTTTTACTTAGGACTTAGTACTATATAGATGTGTTTATTTTTAATTCGCTATGATTAATTCTATTAAAAATATATTTTTAGAGAAATTTGATTATAAATGAATCTTTTACAACAAAAAATGCAAGAAGAAAAATATTTAGAATAATTAAAAGGGCACTATTTTATTGTTTCGTCCAAGACACCAAAAATCTTAGAACCAGCTTGTCACTGCTCCATGTTTTGTGACCGGTACGTGATTTGATTGTGTCGACGGTGATTCGTGAGGATTTTGCTATAAAAAGTATTGATGCAAAGAGGATTGTTGTTCTTTTAATATGTATTTTGGCATAATAAAGTTTATCCAATTTACTTATATTTAATTTCAGAGAATTTTATCAAAAATAAAATAAAAATTGCAGATAATTATTTGGAATGAGCTCACATTGCAAATAATTGGCACAATATATTCCCTCCGGTCTTATTTATAAGAAATATTTGACTTTTTTGATTCATTGCATAAATGATGTATTTAGTCTATATTTTAAACAACATACATCAATTACTCAATTAATCTAAAAAGTTAAATTTTTCTTATAAATATGACCGGAGGGAGTAGTGTTCCTGTAATTTTCATTGATGTTGGATAACTTATCCACAAATCCTTACCTAATACTATAGCTACTACCTTGATGATTTCTTAAAACCACCATCTTGTTCAAATGTAAAATGTTTTTTTTTTTAATTGAGATGATACTAATAATAATGCGTATAAAACTAAACTCTTGTCACAAGGCTAACATTTCAAGTGCAAAAAACATGACATATCTTGTTCAAAAAAATATGTAAAAAATAGTTTTTCAATTTTGAAATTACTATAATACCCTTAAGCTAATTTTAATATTACAAACATGCCACTCTCTTTTTTCTCAAGAACTAGAACCGCATTTTCTCCCTCGCGTGAAGAGAAAAATCATTAATATGGCGCCAATCATTCAGAGCACTCAACCATGGGTCGAGAAATAGTTAGTAACCACTTTACATCTTCATTTCAATTCCAATTTGTTTCAGCCGTCCAAAGCAAGTAATAATTAATTCACCATTTCACTTCACTTCATTCCTCAACACACTACTGTAATTGATTCACTTCGTTCTTGTTTTTACAGTGCCCACACATGCTCTTCTATGGCCCTCCCGGCACTGGAAAAACCACTACTGCCCCCCCTCGCTATCGCTCATCAGCTTTTCGGATAGGGGACACATTGGTTTTATACAAGATTGTTGTTTTTTGTAGAATTATAGAACCACTTGCTTCAAGGTGTGCAAAATTCAGGTTCAAGCCACTGAATGAAGAAATCATGAGCAGCCGAATAGTATACATCTGCAAAGAAGAAGGAATCTACCTTGATGCTGAGGTAGGAGCCTTAGAGCTTATATGGCGGCTGTGCTATTTTTAATGGTTTTGATCCTTTGTCTGTAGAGGTATTGTTGACATCATAGTGGCTTATGTTTTAGTATCTTTGCATCTGTAGAGGTATTGAGATCTTCGTCGGGCTATAACATACTTGCAGCAGGTGAGCACATTTCCTTATCAACATAGTATGTCTTCAGACATGTAACTTATGTTACTTCCTATTAAAAAAGTGTGTTACTTCTATTTTAATGATATTATTACACGGTGTTTATTAAAAAAGTGTGTTACTTCCTTATCAACATAGTATGTCTTCAAGGTGTTACTTCCTATTAATGATATTATTACACGGTGTTTATTTTTTTTTTCCTATTCTGTTTTTTTGTTTGTATAAATGAGCCATTTCACTTTGAATAATGTATGTGTGCCTGTCTTAAATGACTATGCTTATTCTGCCTGACTCTGCCAAACTAACTACCAACTAGCAATTTTGTTGATAATAATGCTACATATTAGGAAATAGAAAAACTATTATTTATTGCAAAACTACTAATAAAAAAATTTCGGTGTTGACAATTGTTTAATTGTAGCCAGTATGCTCTCATTCTTTTTTTGTTTTCGAATGCCGGTATGTTCAATAATGAAAGCCAATGGAAAGTTGATGCAGTGGAGAGTTCATATGTGCTATAAACGGGAGAATTCAATTGTAGGAATGCAAACTTTCAAATTTTGAGCTTTCTGCTTTCTTGAAAATAAATTCAATTGAAAGATGGTGAATTGGAGAGTTCATACATACATATTGGACTAATAAGAGGGGTTGCTATGCTTAAAATGGGAGTTGGTTCACACTCAGCTGATATGGGACTCTTGCTGTTTCTGCATTAATAATCATTTTCCTTTGTTATCACTTGGTAGAATAGATCTGTAATACGGGCACTTATTTGCAACCTGCTCCTTCCTTTCGAATATATTATAAAAGAAATATCCAATTGATTCCATGTAGATTTTGCTTTCACCTTACATTAATAACTAATTTTTGGGCATAAGTGGAACTCTCTTATGCACTATAGCTGAAACAAATAAATTAAAGGTAACTACATGTGTCAATATCATGTCGGGATGCGACACCAACATGTGTAGGACACCAGACAAACATTCAATCTGAAATGTTGCGCTACATAAGAGTAATACTACCTCCGTCCCTAATTATAGGGCCCTTTTAAAAAAATAACGGGAATTAAGATAGTGGATATTTGTATTAAATATGTTTGTAATTACTATTGCTTTTACAATTTTATCCTTTAAGAGAGAGGGTTGTTTATGTTTTCAACATGTTATTTATTGTTGATTGAAGAAAAAGATGTATAATAAATAGGGGCATGTATGTAAAGAAATAATTAATGTAGTTGGAAATAGCAAAGGGGTCTTATAAAAAGGGACAAAAAAATTTCTCAAAAGGGTCTTATAATTAGGGACGGAGGTAGTAGTTAGTTACTAAGGTCCACCAACATAACTCTAGAATATAACCTTGATTTTTTTGGCTACAATATAGAACCTTGATAAAGTATAGCAATTTTTTTTTTTGTCCTGGAATTTCTTTTTGTCCTTGGAGTAACGAAGAAGGGTCATGAATTAGACAATATCCAGAAATGAAGTAATTAGATGAAGGGTCATTGGTTAGTCTTTATTTATGGGTACATAAACTTCATAGCAGGTACAAGGCCAATTATTATACTGGTTGAAAATAATTTTATATGGTAAAAAAATCATTATCAGCTACCTACCATATCTTTATTTTATTTGTGTGTGTTTGATATCAAGTGGCATTTGTCCACTGCAATAATACTTACTGATTAAACTTCCTAATATATATGTTAAATTGTTTATTTGTGAAAAAATCAGTGATGTGCTTCATACAAAAACTTGTATCTAAATTCTAAAATATGTTGTCCTGTTATCAGGCTACCTAATTTTTTTTTACTATCCATATAGCTTTTAGGAATGAATTAAGCGCAAAGAAAATTCTAAGACTAATCAATAACAATGTTAGATTCAACTGAATCAGATGATACTAAAAATGGAGAATATAATCTAAAACACAAGTCATCATATATATAATTAAGAAGAAATATATAAAATAGAACTTACTATTTTTGACTGTGACACATTGGTCATGCTTCATACAACAAACATCTAGACCATCACAAGGTTTTTCACAAGGGTTCCACTATACAATAGTCCACAGTACTTTCCATATCTCAACAATGGAGGCACTGTTAAATCCAATCAGCTCAATTTTCAAAAATAATATATATGAATAAATTAAAATAATTAACAGATGAACCTACATATTGAAAGATGGGAGTTCATATATATTATTTTCAAAAATAATATATATGAATAAATTAAAATAATATATATGAAAATAAATTCAATTTAAAGATGGTGAATTGGAGAGTTCATACAAACATATTGGGCTAATAAGAGGGGTTGCTATGCTTAAAATGGGTGTTGGTTCACACTCAGCTGATATGGGACTCTTGCTGTTTCTGCATTAATAATCATTTTCCTTTGTTATCACTTGGTAGAATAGATCTGTAATACGGGCACTTATTTGCAACCTGCTCCTTCCTTTCGAATATATTATAAAAGAAATATCCAATTGATTCCATGTAGATTTTGCTTTCACCTTACATTAATAACTAATTTTTGGGCATAAGTGGAACTCTCTTATGCACTATAGCTGAAACAAATAAATTAAAGGTAACTGCATGTGTCAATATCATGTTGGGATCCGACACCAACATGTGTAGGACACCAGACAAACATTCAATCTGAAATGTTGCGCTACATAAGAGTAATAGTTCGTTACTAAGGTCCACCAACATAACTCTAGAATTTAACCTTGATTTTTTTGGCTACAGTATAAAACCTTGATAAAGTATAGCAATTTTTTTTTGTCCTGGAATTTTTTTTTGTCCTTGGAGTAACGAAGAAGGGTCATGAATTAAACAATATCCAAAAATAAAGTAATTAGATGAAGGGTCATTGGTTAGTCTTTATTTATGGGTACATAAACTTCATAGCAGGTACAAGGCCAATTATTATACTGGTTAAAAATAATTTTATATGGTAAAAAAATCATTATCAGCTACCTACCATATCTTTATTTTATTTGTGTGTGTTTGATATCAAGTGGCATTTGTCCACTGCAATAATACTTACTGATTAAACTTCCAAATATATATGTTAAATTGTTTATTTGTGAAAAAATCAGTGATGTGCTTCATACAAAAACTTGTATCTAAATTCTAAAATATGTTGTCTTGTTATCAGGCTACCTAATTTTTTTTTACTATCCATATAGCTTTTAGGATTGTATTAAGCGCAAAGAAAATTCTAAGACTAATCAATAACAATGTTAGATTCAACTGAATCAGATGATACTAAAAATGGAGAATATAATCTGAAACACAAGTCATCATATATATAATTAAGAAGAAATAAATAAAATAGAACTTACTATTTTTGACTGTGACACATTGGTCATGCTTCATACAACAAGCATCTAGACCATCACAAGGTTTTTCACCAGGGCATCCACTATACAATAGTCCACAGTACTTTCCATATATCAACAATGGAGGCACTATTAAATCCAATCAGCTCAATTTTCAAAAATAATATATATGAATATATTAAAATAATTAAGAGATGTACCTACATATTGAAAGATGGGAGTTCATATATATTATTTTCAAAAATAATATATATGAATAAATTAAAATAATATATATGAAAATAAATTCATTTGAAAGATGGTGAATTGGAGAGTTCATACATACATATTGGGCTAATAAGAGGGGTTGCTATGCTTAAAATGGGAGTTGGTTCACACTCAGCTGATATGGGACTCTTGCTGTTTCTGCATTAATAATCATCTTCCTTTGTTTTCACTTGGTAGAATAGATCTGTAATAAGGGCACTTATTTGCAACCTGCTCCTTCCTTTCGAATATATTATAAAAGAAATATCCAATTGATTCCATGTAGATTTTGCTTTCACCTTACATTAATAACTAATTTTTGGGCATAAGTGGAATTCTCTTATGCACTATAGCTGAAACAAATAAATTAAAGGTAACTACATGTGTCAATATCATGTCGGGATCCGACACCAACATGCGTAGGACACCAGACAAACATTCAATCTGAAATGTCGCGCTACATAAGAGTAATAGTTAGTTACTAGGGTCCACCAACATAACTCTAGAATATAACCTTTATTTTTTTGGTTACAGAATATAACCTTGATAGAGTATAGCAATTTTTTTTTTGTCCTGGAATTTTTTTTTTGTCCTTGGAGTAAAGAAGAAGGGTCATGAATTAGACAATATCCAGAAATGAAGTAATTAGATGAAGGGTCATTGGTTAGTCTTTATTTATGGGTACATAAACTTCATAGCAGGTACAAGGCCAATTATTATACTGGTTAAAAATAATTTTTTATCGTAAAAAATCATTATCAGCTACCTACCATATCTTTATTTTATTTGTGTGTTTGATATCAAGTGGCATTTGTCCACTGCAATAATACTTACTGTAACACCCCGTTTTCCCAACGTAAAAATTTCATAACAAACGGAATGTCACATTTCTTAAAAATCATAAATGGAATAAATTAATATTTATCCTTCAAAATTCAATCAACAATTAAATAATACTTTGCAGCGAAATTTATCAACTTCTAAAAATAGTCTTTGGCACGAAGGCCTCATCATAAAAGTCTCATAAATAGTCTAAAACATAATAATTAGTTCAAATCCATCAACTTCATTATAAATCTCTTAAAACAATACGTAAGGAATAGAAAACAGTGTCAAAATTCCCATCCCGTTACGTATCAGAGCACCTAAGGACACAGTGAGAGATAGACACCCACGACCGCAGCTAATCTTGATTACCTGCAAGTTACCCATACGAAGAGCAACATTTTCAAGCAGAAGGGGTGAGATTTCTCAAACAATAATATTAAGCTCATAAATCATAAATTACATTTAACATCATAAACTTCATTAACTAGTATTATTAATCTTCCTACATTAGTCATAAACTTCATCTTATATTATCAATAATATCACATACATCATCACATATCATCATTAGTAAACATGTAGCATCTTATCATAAATCATATAGCATCTTATCATAAATCACATAGCATCTTATCATAAACAACTTCATAATCAATCATCATAAGCAACTTCATAATCAATCATCATACACATCATAATCATTCATCATCTTAAGCATCATAATCATTCATAAAGCACTTCAGTAATAGCTCATCAACTTGACATTTTAACATCTCGACAACTTGACTTGACAATGCATCTAGACTCGACTATGCAACTCTTAACGTCTTAAACCATCTTTGATCATCATGAAAATGCAAATGCATGTGGTACCATTCTAGGGCATAAACCCTCATCGTCGTGGTTGAGCATAAATATACTCCTAGGGCATAAGCCCTCATCGTCGTGGTTGAGCAAAAGCTCCATCGTCGTGGTTGAGCAAAAGCTCCAGGGCATGAGCCCTCATCTTTAAATGAGTATGCATGGACTCAACATCTTACGTCTTAGAAACTTCATGAACATCTATGACATCTTAAAACTACACGATCTTTAAATAGCATCTTTCTATAACACATCTTTAAATCACACATATTCAAATAACACATCCTTATATAACACATCTTTAAATCACACAACTTCAAATAGCACATCTATAAGGAGAATAAATCTTATTTCAAACACATTCAAAGATAGTAAGAATAATTTCAATTATTATCTCTATAAAATCACTAAAAAAAAAATAAACTATTATTTATACTAGGCGTACGGCACCACTACAATTCCAACTTCTAATACATTTTATTTTGATTTTTAAAAGTTATAAATCATGAACCCTACTAGATATACCATGTACCTAATCCTCTAAGCCCAAAATATCGCTCCTGATCTACTCTTAACAGTCCAAGAGGCCGAAATTCTCTATAAATTATTTCTAATAATAACAGTGCTTACGGATGCTAACTCCATTAGTGCACCATCAAGCAAGACAAATCCTTTTTGTCATTAACCAAAGAATCATTCATATCCAATATGTGTGTGTCATTCTTCCTTCCTGTTCTACATAAATATAAGGGGTATTGGCTTCTATATTTTATAGTATTCTCATCAGTCCTAATAATATTATATAAAAAGAATAAATTTCCTTATCATAATATTTTAAAGAGATTAAATGGTTAATTATACCTTCCTAACAAGCCACTAAATTGTAGTTACAAGAGGTATTGGTTTCTATGTTGGAATTGTGCACTAACCTGTACTCTTTCTTTTTAAATTGAAATACCTTTAAATATCAATTAGTAACATTACTATCCCATCCGTAAAAAAATATACTAATTTTGATTATATATATTAAATTACAATCAAATGCATAATGCTTTTTGAGTTCAAAACAGAACCTTCTTGTATTAAGTCAAAACAAGGACGAAAATATTAATGTGTACCGTGAAACAATACAGGCTATTGGCTTTGATTCAAAATATAGTGGTTCAAAACAAATGCAAATCATCTACGAAAAATTACGTACGGTGCTGTATCGGTCATGAAAAATACAATTATAAATCACATATAAACAAATAAATGATCACACATCATGAAGAACAGCGTAGTGCGCACAACAGCTATAAATAAATCGGATTCGAATAAATGATTCAATCACAAATTTAATATGAAAGCATCACAATTCAAAACTAAAATTAAACATATAAGAGAAAACATGAATTTAACATGAAATCATGAAAACAAAGAACAAAAACAAAACCCTTCACTACCCAAATGTTCATACAACCCTAATTTCTCATAATCTCACAAACTCATCCTAAGGCATGTTAGATGCAATCTATTGATTCACAGACCTAATATTAGTGAAAGATAGTCTCACCCTTACCTTAGATTATTTTTCTGAAATCAAAAGCAGCGTTCTTCGTTCCTAGGGTTCTCTCTCTGAGTTCTCCTCTTTCTCCAAAAAGCGGTTTAACGTAAAACTTTTTCTAACTTAAGCTTCTGTATTTATAATACTAATCACTCTTCCTAAATCTATTTAGGCCCAATAACTTATTCTTCTTTCTATTCTAACATCCAATTATACTTACACTAATAATTCTCATATTCTAATAAATAATAGAATAATGTCACTTAATAAAATACTAGCACCTCACATATTTAAAATAAATCACATAAATAGATTCTAACTTAATAAAAATAATTAAATAAAAAGGAGGGCGTTACAACTCTCCCCAACTTAAAAGAATTTCGTCCTCGAAATTCAAAGCACACGAGAAAATAAATTTAGTTATCGCTTTTTCAAACAAAACAGAAAACCACATCAAGGTTAGTCAGTTAAACATGATCACATAAAAAAAAAACATAACTACTAACTAGAAAACATGACGACACGACACAACGACTCATCTACTTGGCCGGACGGACCGACCTGCTCTGATACCAATTGTAACACCCCGTTTTCCCAACGTAAAAATTTCATAACAATTATCAGAGTTTTTCATCACAAAACGGAATGTCACATTTCTTAAAAATCATAAATGGAATAAATTAATATTTATCCTTCAAAATTCAATCAACAATTAATTAATACTTTGCAGCGAAATTTATCAATGTCTAAAAATAGTCTTTGGCACGAAGGCCTCATCATAAAAGTCTCATAAATAGTCTAAAACATAATAATTAGTTCAAATCCATCAACTTCATTATAAATCTCTTAAAACAATACGTAAGGAATAGAAAACAGTGTCAAAATTCCCATCCCGTTACGTATCAGAGCACCTAAGGACACAGTGAGAGATAGACACCCACGACCGCAGCTAATCTTGATTACCTGCAAGTTACCCATACGAAGAGCAACATTTTCAAGCAGAAGGGGTGAGATTTCTCAAACAATAATATTAAGCTCATAAATCATAAATTACATTTAACATCATAAACTTCATTAACTAGTATTATTAATCTTCCTACATTATTCATAAACTTCATCTTATATTATCAATAATATCACATACATCATCACATATCATCATTAGTAAACATGTAGCATCTTATCATAAATCATATAGCATCTTATCATAAATCACATAGCATCTTATCATAAACAACTTCATAATCAATCATCATACACATCATAATCATTCATCATCTTAAGCATCATAATCATTCATAAAGCACTTCAGTAATAGCTCATCAACTTGACATTTTAACATCTCGACAACTTGACTTGACAATGCATCTAGACTCGACTATGCAACTCTTAACGTCTTAAACCATCTTTGATCATCATGAAAATGCAAATGCATGTGGTACTATTCTAGGGCATAAACCCTCATCGTCGTGGTTGAGCATAAATATACTCCTAGGGCATAAGCCCTCATCGTCGTGGTTGAGCAAAAGCTCCATCGTCGTGGTTGAGCAAAAGCTCCAGGGCATGAGCCCTCATCTTTAAATGAGTATGCATGGACTCAACATCTTACGTCTTAGAAACTTCATGAACATCTATGACATCTTAAAACTACACGATCTTTAAATAGCATCTTTCTATAACACATCTTTAAATCACACATATTCAAATAACACATCCTTATATAACACATCTTTAAATCACACAACTTCAAATAGCACATCTATAAGGAGAATAAATCTTATTTCAAACACATTCAAAGATAGTAAGAATAATTTCAATTATTATCTCTATAAAATCACTAAAAAAAAAATAAACTATTATTTATACTAGGCGTACGGCACCACTACAATTCCAACTTCTAATACATTTTATTTTGATTTTTAAAAGTTATAAATCATGAACCCTACTAGATATACCATGTACCTAATCCTCTAAGCCCAAAATATCGCTCCTGATCTACTCTTAACAGTCCAAGAGGCCGAAATTCTCTATAAATTATTTCTAATAATAACAGTGCTTACGGATGCTAACTCCATTAGTGCACCATCAAGCAAGACAAATCCTTTTTGTCATTAACCAAAGAATCATTCATATCCAATATGTGTGTGTCATTCTTCCTTCCTGTTCTACATAAATATAAGGGGTATTGGCTTCTATATTTTATAGTATTCTCATCAGTCCTAATAATATTATATAAAAAGAATAAATTTCCTTATCATAATATTTTAAAGAGATTAAATGGTTAATTATACCTTCCTAACAAGCCACTAAATTGTAGTTACAAGAGGTATTGGTTTCTATGTTGGAATTGTGCACTAACCTGTACTCTTTCTTTTTAAATTGAAATACCTTTAAATATCAATTAGTAACATTACTATCCCATCCGTAAAAAAATATACTAATTTTGATTATATATATTAAATTACAATCAAATGCATAATGCTTTTTGAGTTCAAAACAGAACCTTCTTGTATTAAGTCAAAACAAGGACGAAAATATTAATGTGTACCGTGAAACAATACAGGCTATTGGCTTTGATTCAAAATATAGTGGTTCAAAACAAATGCAAATCATCTACGAAAAATTACGTACGGTGCTGTATCGGTCATGAAAAATACAATTATAAATCACATATAAACAAATAAATGATCACACATCATGAAGAACAGCGTAGTGCGCACAACAGCTATAAATAAATCGGATTCGAATAAATGATTCAATCACAAATTTAATATGAAAGCATCACAATTCAAAACTAAAATTAAACATATAAGAGAAAACATGAATTTAACATGAAATCATGAAAACAAAGAACAAAAACAAAACCCTTCACTACCCAAATGTTCATACAACCCTAATTTCTCATAATCTCACAAACTCATCCCAAGGCATGTTAGATGCAATCTATTGATCCACATACCTAATATTAGTGAAAGATAGTCTCACCCTTACCTTAGATTATTTTTCTGAAATCAAAAGCAGCGTTCTTCGTTCCTAGGGTTCTCTCTCTGAGTTCTCCTCTTTCTCCAAAAAGCGGTTTAACGTAAAACTTTTTCTAACCTAAGCTTCTGTATTTATAATACTAATCACTCTTCCTAAATCTATTTAGGCCCAATAACTTATTCTTCTTTCTATTCTAACCTCCAATTATACTTACACTAATAATTCTCATATTCTAATAAATAATAGAATAATGTCACTTAATAAAATACTAGCACCTCACATATTTAAAATAAATCACATAAATAGATTCTAACTTAATAAAAATAATTAAATAAAAAGTAGGGCGTTACACTTACTGATTAAACTTCCTAATATATATGTTAAATTGTTTATTTGTGAAAAAATCAATGATGTGCTTCATACAAAAACTTGTATCTAAATTCTAAAATATGTTGTCTTGTTATCAGGCTACCTAAATTTTTTTACTATCCATATAGCTTTTAGGATTGAATTAAGCGCAAAGAAAATTCTAAGACTAATCAATAACAATGTTAGATTCAACTGAATCAGATGATACTAAAAATGGAGAATATAATCTGAAACACAAGTCATCATATATATAATTAACAAGAAAAATATAAAATAGAACTTACTATTTTTGACTGTGACACATTGGTCATGCTTCATACAACAAGCATCTAGACCATCACCAGGGCATCCACTATACAATAGTGCACAATACTTTCCATATCTCAACAATGGAGGCACTGTTAAATCCAATCAGCTCAATTTTCAAAAATAATATATATGAATAACTTAAAATAACTAGTTCGCCTACCCGTGCTATCGCACGGGCATTTATAGTCATGATTATAAACAATATAGTACCAAGCCGAGTCGGATATAGTAAGAAATCAAAATACAATATATTATGACAAATACAAAAAATTTGAAATGACGGTTCAAGTTTGGTGTAGTTACGATTTGACTACTCCCAACCTGTGAAAGTAAAGAGTATACCATAAGATTTGAACATATGAATAACACGGTAAAAAAAAAGCGTAGAAAAATGGTTTACTTTGTCTCATTGAGATCAACAACAAACCTGATGGTAAAGCCAAAAAGATTAGGAGGAAAATGATCCAATGCAACATATAATGAGTAAAAAAGGAATATGAGAGATTTGTGTTGGTTATATAGGTGAGAGGGACATAAAGAAATCAGGATGATTCAAAGCCGTAACATCTTTTTAGGTTTTATGTGGAAGAATGTAGAGGGACACATCCCACAGTAATGGTGTAAAAAAAATGTAGTGGAAGGGGGTTTAAGAATGAATAATGCACAATATTCGGCTAGTGGGCTGTATTTTTTTATTTTTTATTTTTTAAAAATAGTAGTCGAAGCAGCTATAAAAATAAAAGGAGTTACACTAATTAGTTGTTATTTACATAAAGAAGTATGAATAGACATTTTTTAAATAAATGAGTTTGCACTTATTTTCTCCAAATTAAACGGAAGTTGTATAATAAATTAAGGTAAATTTGTACCGGTAGATGAAAAAATCGAAGAATAAAAAGAGCCACATGTAGTAGAATAGATGTAAGAATAAATTAGAGAGCCACATGTAAGAAGTTTTTTTCTTTCTAAGAGAGGTGTGGAGCTATTCTAGATGTGCCACATCAACACATTGGAGGTCTAGGAACAACTAAAGGTTCAATTACAAACATAGATAGATAGATAAATATTGATAGATAGATTGTCAATTTTTTTTTTTTGGTAGATAACTTGAGATTCATTCTAACGGTTATTGTCCCACTAATGAACCTAGTTTTCAAATAAACACACCTTTTTTATATAGGAGATATGTTATTTGACATAATATTTTTCCTATTGAGTTTTCTAATGATCTTCCTATTAGATTTCATTTGTGCTTCATATTAGTTCTTGAACACTTTTTTAATTAAGAGATATTTATATGATATAAGCTACATCATTAGATGTGAGAACAAAAAACAAATATTAACCATTTCATAAAAGAATAACAAATATTAAAATTTAGATTTAGAATACAAACATGAATCTTAATAAACCTATGTTTATATAAGTTCCGCTTGTATTAAATATTTTAACTTAAAAAAGATAAAACATCCCTATTTATTTCATTCTCCATTGAACTTCCACGTTCATGCTTAATTTCTAAATTTAACATTTTTTTAAAAAAATAAATGTAAAATTAGCACTTACCATTGTGAGAAATATTTACAACTTAAGTCAAAATTCAGTACCTGTCAAAAAAGTGAAAGATCAGTTTTGACTGAATAATGGTTATAAGAGGAATTAGGAATACCTTTTGATATATTAGCAGCATAACTATGGTGAAATTTATTTCTCTTAACCTGAAAAAATAATGAATATATATACAATGACTTTTGTACATATGAATAATATACAAACAACTTTTGAACTTTATCAACCAAACCAAATACTTAGACTCCTTAATGTGACTTTGACGTAACAAACATCGAAAAAGCTTAGACTTATTTCTAATTGTTATGTATAAAATCTGAACAAAAAATTAAAGTAATTAATAAAAAACAATATCAATAATCAATAAAATAATGCACTCCCTAGATATGATCTTCCGCACTATATAAGCCGCATATATCAATCATTTTTAGGAAATATATCAACCTAGCTTATGAACCGTAAATGCAAATCTAACATAAACATAAAAATAAAATGAAAGGAAGGAAGAGGGAGAACCATCTCAAATTAGAAAGAAAAAAAAAGAGAGAAAATCATCATCATCATATGATAAACCAAAAGGAAGAAGAAGGAGAACCATGCATATATATTAAGTTGCAGGATTTTTTTTTTTTGTTTAATTACATTAAGTGGCAAGAATTTTATCAGGAAAAAAATAAAACGTTCATTTTAGTTTTCATTAGTGTTTATAGAATTTATTAGGGTAGCATAAATTTTTAACGTTTAGGTTTAGGCCTGATTTTTTGGGTTTTTTCCCAAACTTTTCATGTTGACCGTAAATAATTTTGATTGATGCATATTCATTCTTTATGAGGACATATTATGGTGGGATATAATCATAATGTTCCACATATCCAAATATCATGTTATATAAATTAATTATTGAGGAAATGGGAAGGGAAAATCGATGCCTGCACTTCCAAATATCATCGGTTATAAATTTTTCATTTTCCAAATCCAAGAGGCTTGCTCATGTCATCATGGAATGCATTCAATTACGCAACGTTTACAGACATTAATAAAAAAAAACGTCTCAAACCATCAATTAAGTAACCTTTCCAATTCATTTGGACTCACTAAAATGTAAACACTATATCTCATTACTTTTTTTTTTCCGCTCAAAATGAAAATATATAGCTTGCCAATAAAAAAATAAAAACGTACACAGCTGGAGCATTGGATGGTTAAAACTTTCACTAATAATTTTAAATATAATGAAAGTTTGATAAGGGGCATAAACACCATGGAATATATAGCTTAATTCTAACCAAGTAACCTTTCTTTATTTCAAAGACGCATTTTGAATTAGGTGTAAGAATCAAAAGAATTATTTGCTTTTAATTTCATTCATGGTCCATGAAGTGCCAGTGAATATATTTCATTTACTTGGCCAAACTAATTGATAATGAAATCAAATCATTTCGCTTAAAGTGGTCAACCGTTCATGTTTCAGAATATAGTCATTACCACTTAAATTTCCATCAAAATCAAACTTATTATAGCTAGAGCCTCTTGAATTGTGCGGCTTTGAAACTGAATTGAGCTTCTTGAATTGTGCTTGCAGTGCATTAAATATGGGAACACCAAAGAGTTGGCGCCAATAGGTGTAGAATTAGGTTAGAATTAGGGTTTGCAACATTTCTTAACATTGTTATTGGTATTAGAAATAAGTTTGATTAAGAGATGTACCTAAATATTGAAAGATGGGGGTTCATATATATTATTTTCAAAAATAATATATATGAATAAATTAAAATAATATATATGAAAATAAATTCAATTGAAAGATGGTGAATTGGAGAGTTCATACATTCATATTGGGCCAATAAGAGGGGTTTCTATGCTTAAAATGGGAGTTGGTTCACACTCAGCTGATATGGGACTCTTGTTGTTTCTGCATTAATAATCATCTTCATTTGTTATCACTTGGTAGAATAGATCTGTAATACGGGCACTTATTTGCAACCTGCTCCTTCCTTTCGAATATATTATAAAAGAAATATCCAATTGATTTCATGTAGATTTTGCTTTCACCTTACATTAATAACTAATTTTTGGGCATAAGTGGAACTCTCTTATGCACTATAGCTGAAACAAATAAATTAAAGGTAACTACATGTGTCAATATCATGTCGGGATCCGAGACCAACATGTGTAGGACACCAGACAAACATTCAATCTAAAATGTGGCGTTACATAAGAGTAATAGTTAGTTACTAAGGTCCACCAACATAACTCTAGAATTTAACCTTGATTTTTTTGGCTACAGTATAGAACCTTGATAAAGTATAGCAATTTTTTTTTGTCCTGGAATTTTTTTTTGTCCTCTGAGTAACGAAGAAGGGTCATGAATTAGACAATATCCAGAAATGAAGTAATTAGATGAAGGGTCATTGGTTAGTCTTTATTTATGGGTACATAAACTTCATAGCAGGTACAAGGCCAATTATTATACTGGTTAAAAATAATTTTATATGGTAAAAAATCATTATCAGCTACCTACCATATCTTTATTTTATTTGTGTGTGTTTGATATCAAGTGGCATTTGTCCACTGCAATAATACTTACTGATTAAACTTCCTAATATATATGTTAAATTGTTCATTTGTGAAAAAATCAGTGATGTGCTTCATACAAAAACTTGTATCTAAATTCTAAAATATGTTGTCTTGTTATCAGGCTACCTAAATTTTTTTACTATCCATATAGCTTTTAGGAATGAATTAAGCGCAAAGAAAATTCTAAGACTAATCAATAACAATGTTAGATTCAACTGAATCAGATGATACTAAAAATGGAGAATATAATCTGAAACACAAGTCATCATATATATAATTAAGAAGAAATATATAAAATAGAACTTACTATTTTTGACTGTGACACATTGGTCATGCTTCATACAACAAGCATCTAGACCATCACAAGGTTTTTCACCAGGGCATCCACTATACAATAGTCCTCAGTACTTTCCATATCTCAACAATGGAGGCACTGTTCAATCCAATCAGCTCAATTTTCAAAAATAATATATATGAATAAATTAAAATAATTAAGAGATGTACCTACATATTGAAAGATGGGAGTTCATATATATTATTTTCAAAAATAATATATATGAAAATAAATTCAATTGAAAGATGGTGAAATGGAGAGTTCATACATACATATTGGGCTAATAAGAGGGGTTGCTATGCTTAAAATGGGAGTTGGTTCAGACTCAGCTGATATGGGACTCTTGCTGTTTCTGCATTAATAATCATCTTCCTTTGTTATCACTTGGTAGAATAGATTTGTAATACGGGCACTTATTTGCAACCTGCTCCTTCCTTTCGAATATATTATAAAAGAAATATCCAATTGATTCCATGTAGATTTTGCTTTCACCTTACATTAATAACTAATTTTTGGGCATAAGTGGAACTCTCTTATGCACTATAGCTGAAACAAATAAATTAAAGGTAACTACATGTGTCAATATCATGTCGGGATCCGACACCAACATGTGTAGGACACCAGACAAACATTCAATCTAAAATGTGGCGTTACATAAGAGTAATAGTTAGTTACTAAGGTCCACCAACATAACTCTAGAATTTAACCTTGATTTTTTTGGCTACAGTATAGAACCTTGATAAAGTATAGCAATTTTTTTTTTGTCCTGGATTTTTTTTTTGTCCTCTGAGTAACGAAGAAGGGTCATGAATTAGACAATATCCAGAAATGAAGTAATTAGATGAAGGGTCATTGGTTAGTCTTTATTTATGGGTACATAAACTTCATAGCAGGTACAAGGCCAATTATTATACTGGTTAAAAATAATTTTATATGGTAAAAAATCATTATCAGCTACCTACCATATCTTTATTTTATTTGTGTGTGTTTGATATCAAGTGGCATTTGTCCACTGCAATAATACTTACTGATTAAACTTCCTAATATATATGTTAAATTGTTTATTTGTGAAAAAATCAGTGATGTGCTTCATACAAAAACTTGTATCTAAATTCTAAAATATGTTGTCTTGTTATCAGGCTACCTAAATTTTTTTACTATCCATATAGCTTTTAGGAATGAATTAAGCGCAAAGAAAATTCTAAGACTAATCAATAACAATGTTAGATTCAACTGAATCAGATGATACTAAAAATGGAGAATATAATCTGAAACACAAGTCATCATATATATAATTAAGAAGAAATATATAAAATAGAACTTACTATTTTTGACTGTGACACATTGGTCATGCTTCATACAACAAGCATCTAGACCATCACAAGGTTTTTCACCAGGGCATCCACTATACAATAGTCCACAGTACTTTCCATATCTCAACAATGGAGGCACTGTTAAATCCAATCAGCTCAATTTTCAAAAATAATATATATGAATAAATTAAAATAATTAAGAGATGTACCTACATATTGAAAGATGGGAGTTCATATATATTATTTTCAAAAATAATATATATGAAAATAAATTCAATTGAAAGATGGTGAATTGGAGAGTTCATACATACATATTGGGCTAATAAGAGGGGTTGCTATGCTTAAAATGGGAGTTGGTTCATCTCAGCTGATATGGGACTCTTGCAGTTTCTGCATTAATAATCATCTTCCTTTGTTATCACTTGGTAGAATAGATTTGTAATACGGGCACTTATTTGCAACCTGCTCCTTCCTTTCGAATATATTATAAACGAAATATCCAATTGATTCCATGTAGATTTTGCTTTCACCTTACATTAATAACTAATTTTTGGGCATAAGTGAAACTCTCTTATGCACTATAGCTGAAACAAATAAATTAAAGGTAACTACATGTGTCAATATCATGTCGGGATCCGACACCAACATGTGTAGGACACCAGACAAACATTCAATCTGAAATGTCGCGCTACATAAGAGTAATAATTAGTTACTAAGGTCCACCAACATAACTCTAGAATTTAACCTTGATTTTTTTGGCTACAGTATAGAACCTTGAAAAAGTATAGCAATTTTTTTTTGTCCTGGAATTTTTTTTGTTCTCTGAGTAACGAAGAAGGGTCATGAATTAGACAATATCCAGAAATGAAGTAATTAGATGAAGGGTCATTGGTTAGTCTTTATTTATGGGTACATAAACTTCATAGCAGGTACAAGGCCAATTATTATACTGGTTAAAAATAATTTTATATGGTAAAAAATCATTATCAGCTACCTACCATATCTTTATTTTATTTGTGTGTGTTTGATATCAAGTGGCATTTGTCCACTGCAATAATACTTACTGATTAAACTTCCTAATATATATGTTAAATTGTTTATTTGTGAAAAAATCAGTGATGTGCTTCATACAAAAACTTGTATCTAAATTGTAAAATATGTTGTTTTGTTATCAGGCTACCTAAATTTTTTTACTATCCATATAGCTTTTAGGATTGAATTAAGCGCAAAGAAAATTCTAAGACTAATCAATAACAATGTTAGATTCAACTGAATCAGATGATACTAAAAATGGAGAATATATATGAAACACAAGTCATCATATATATAATTAAGAAGAAATATATAAAATAGAACTTACTATTTTTGACTGTGACACATTGGTCATGCTTCATACAACAAGCATCTAGACCATCACAAGGTTTTTCACCAGGGCATCCACTATACAATAGTCCACAGTACTTTCCATATCTCAACAATGGAGGCACTGTTAAATCCAATCAGCTCAATTTTCAAAAATAATATATATGAATAAATTAAAATAATTAAGAGATGTACCTACATATTGAAAGATGGGAGTTCATATATATTATTTTCAAAAATAATATATATGAAAATAAATTCAATTGAAAGATGGTGAAATGGAGAGTTCATACATACATATTGGGCTAATAAGAGGGGTTTCTATGCTTAAAATGGGAGTTGGTTCACACTCAGCTGATATGGGACTCTTATTGTTTCTGCATTAATAATCATCTTCCTTTGTTATCACTTAGTAGAATAGATCTGTAATACGGGCACTTATTTGCAACCTGCTCCTTCCTTTCGAATATATTATAAAAGAAATATCCAATTGATTCCATGTAGATTTTGCTTTCACCTTACATTAATAACTAATTTTTGGGCATAAGTGGAACTCTCTTATGCACTATAGCTGAAACAAATAAATTAAAGGTAACTACATGTGTCAATATCATGTCGGGATCCGACACCAACATGATGTAGTAGTTTTGCATCAAACAAGATAAGTATTTGTGTATCGTCTCCACAGGGAATAGTGCGATATCAAAGACAAGTCAACATCAATTATCATTCCAAGTATTAAGTGTACTTGTTTGTTTGAAGTGTAACTAGCTAAACTAAATTGCAAAAGTAAAAGTTGAGATAAATAAGGATTGAAACTTGTTAGGAGTAGAGTTCCTTAACCAAGCGTCACACATAACCTAATGATCCATACGAATTCTAGCTTTATAAACAAAATTATCACAATCATTTCTACAATATCCTTCGTGTCCAAAGCGATATCATTATCTCTAAGGTATCGTTTAAACATTCGTGTCCAAATCCCTTAAACGATCACAAAGACGATTGGATAACTTAATCGACCGTGTCCAGCCTGACTAAGTGCCCAAAAGCATTAAACTCTTGATTAAAAGTGATTATCAAAGATTACCAAAGATGTCGAGTAAGTTAACCTAAGATAGATTGCTACTCTAGGTCTAGATTCAAGAGTTCGTGTCTAAATCATCTTGAATCTCATTGAAAGCATTAGCAACAAGAATAACAACAATATTGAATATAATTTGCTAGAACCATATGTTGCAAGATCAAAAGATTACATGTTAGCAAGAATCAAGTACCTCTCATCCCAAGAAAGGATATTTAGCTACACATCATCATGGAAGCCTTGCAAGGATGGATTGAAAAGGAAAGATTCATTACACCTTGTGATGTCTCAACAAAGGAATAAGAATCCAACTTCCAAAATCACTCTCACTCTATATGATCTACCCTATTTCTCTCTAAGATATTAAAATAAAAAGCTAAGCAAAACTAAGAGTAAAAGATCCTAAAAATATCTAAGATGATCCCTACATAATATCTTCAAGGAATAGCAAGTGGGCATTTAATAGCATTCTGTTCTGCTTGAGCTCGCAGCTGCGAGCAGCTTCACTCCCACATGCGAGTGCTTCTTCTGGACCAATGAGCTGCTGCCACATCATAAATGAGGAGTCAAACCGCCCTAACTCGCAGTTGCGAGTAAATGAGCTCGCAGTTGCGAGTTGCTCGCATTGGCACTCGCAGTTGCGAGTTGAGTGCGAGTTGCTACTGCATCTTGGATCAGCTTCTGCCAAATTGCACTTTTTCATGATTTTTGGTCTTTGATCAGTGTCTTGGGGTGAATTCCTGCATAAAAGGATAGACTAAGATATATAAAGCGTAATAAGGCATTTAACACTTATTTCTCGGCTTTTCCTTCAATAACTTGCAAAACAAGTAACAAAAAGTGCTTAAAATATAACAAGAAAGTATCACTTCCTAGCACTTATCAAACTCTCCCCAACTTAACTCTTTGTTTGTCCTCAAACAAAAGATTGAAAATCAAGCAAGTTAAAAGAACAAGACACAAGTACAAAAGGCTTTGAACACTTTTTCAGTTGAATGATACAAAAATGAATGCGCGGGCAAGTCTAAGTTTCCAACTAATATAAAATTCTACTAAAAATATGAGATGAGTCCTAAGTACAAAGTTCATGTCAAATATTTCAAGACAATAATACATTTATTTACGAACCGCACCTAACACACTTCTTTGAAAGTAGATAAACAATCGAAAACAAATAAATGGGGGTTATGAACACACATCCGGCAATCAAGTTAACATTCCAATCAAGTTATGTGTCCATCCAAATATCATTTCAAAAAGCATAAAAACATGGATCAAAAGGTCTTTGAGGGTTATAACTTGGTTTGGCTACAAAAGAAATGTCATATGTTGTAACATCCCGCTCATCAGCTAATGGAAAATTCATCTGTTAAATGTATCAGAGGACTAAGATTCGTGGAAAGTGATTATGATGAAGAAAGTTAAGTACGACGAAAGATATTTATAAGTAATATCAGTTAAGCATGAGTTATGTATCAGGGTCAGGTAAACACGATTGAGACGAAGGGCATTTAAGTAATCTCGCTCAAGGGAGTATATAAGTGATTTGAGGGTGGAAAACCTCACAATTTCTTCCTCTTTCTCTCTCTAGGTTTTGAGAGAAAGAGTTCTCTCCTCCTTCTCTCTATCATGCACCCTCCCTTTCTTCTCTAATCAACCAAACTTCTTTCAAATCATGATCAAGCATGATTAAGCATGGCTTAGCAAGTAAGAAACAAGCAAAGGAAAGGATCAAAGCATGGTTTGGTGGGAAAGAACAAGAAATCAAGGAATGAAGCAAAGCTAGGGTTTGAAGCTAGGTATAGAAGGAAAGCAAGCAAACATGATTAGGTGAGTTCCATAGATAGATTACCCACCTTTGGGATTGATTAATCTTGTAGAAAATCATGATTTATGTTAGTTTAGTTTTTATGAAACCTTAGTACCCTAAGCCAATCCTAGTTGATTATATGTTAAAATTTGCCATGATATATGTTTAATTAAGTCTATACAAGTTGCTGGATGTGTTTGGTGCATTACAGGGTCAAATTGGACGAGTTTTGGGTCGAAAATGGCGAAAACTCGCAGCCGAAATCACCAAAAACGCAGAATTCGCAGCGCTGCGCCTGACCAAGGGCGCTAGGCGCCCAAAGTCAGAGAGCCCAGCGCTAGGCGCCCTCCCTCTGGCGCTAGGCGCCCCAGACAGGACAACGTTCGCGTTGTTCTGCGCTCGGGTGCTTGGGGGCAGTCGCGTGGGGGTCCGTAGCGATCGTTTCGAAGTGTTCTTTGACTGTTTTCACTTATTTTTTTCTACTGGAACAAACTTGGCTTTGTCAAAACATAAGATTTATAAACGACTTGGAATTGGGTTTTTGGCACTTTCGGTCTTTAGAAATTATTGAAAATTGCACACATCATCCAATGATCCTTGCATCGATAATCGTGGCAATCTTAGCATGTATTACAAGGATGGCTCAAGAGAGTTTAAGCATGATGGGGTAGCAATGAACTAAGAAAGGGAATGAACGTAGAGCCTCGGCTTAGCTAGTCGAGAAATAGAAAGATAGCATGAATGATAAGTATGACAAGTATAGGATATGTTTCCCTAGAATGATAAGACGCGAAGTGTATTCTCTTCGCATATGATCAAGTATGCCTTAGCAAGTATGAGTTACCGACAATCAGATCGATCAAGGTTCCGAGGTAAACATGTATGTATGATTATGTATAACTTATATGCACGACAAGACCATGATTAATATATGTAGGTGGCATGTCTCTTGCTATCCACATCAGCGGGATACAAGGGGTTCTCGTAATGAGAACGATTCAAGCCGTAAGGGACCCGCATGTCACCGAGTAAGCAAGACGTAGGTGTTCGTGTCTCTTGTTATCCACACCAGGGGGATACGGGAGGTTCTCGACCTAAGGGGGAACGGTTTAAGCCGCAAGGGACCCGCACGACACCGAGGGAGTCCGATGTACGTACATCGGTCATGTATGGGATTGATCTCGGGGTTACTCCACCCGGGACTATCCGTAAAATGAATCAAGATAATAACTGTTTGTTCAACGCTAACCTAATGAATGAACTTAGATACGTTTATGCACGATATGTTTATGTTATGTTTATGTAAGAATGAATTCATGCACGTTTATGTTTAAGAACAAGAGCATGAAATGCTATTAGACGATAGCAAGATATGTATAGGACAAGTAAAGAAAGCTATGCCCGTGACGACCTTAGGTTTCCCTAATCGTCCGGATTAGAATCATGTCATGAATATGTTACGTTATTTATGTTTAGGCCTTGTTACGTATAGCATACACTTGGCAATGCGGTTTAGGTTCCCTCAACCGCCATGACATGTATAGGTGAGAAGCCTATAACAAGTAAGATATGACTATGACGGCTTTAGTATGCACTACCGTCTAAGTTTGCAGGTCCCCACACACGTATAATCAACCGCCAGGTTGTAATGTAGACACGTGGTGACCGTAGGTTTTCCCTTGAGGTTACCTATAGCCTAGGAATTAGGGGAACTCACTGAGACATTATGTCTCATCCCAATCCTTATTTGTTTCAGATAAGCAGGATGTTTATGCATGTTCGGAGCCGGATGGATATTACTTCAGGGGTTCGTTCGTAAAGCTGCAGGACGTTATGGACATCAAGGATGTATTTTATGTATGAATCAGTTGTGTTGTATTATTATGTATACGAACGTAACTTGATGTAAATATTATTCATTCGAAGTTTTTTTTAATTGTTGTATATTTTAATGTATCCAGTACTAATATTAACGCTCGTGCCAGACTTTCTAGATACGTCTGGTATGGGTGTTACATATGTGGGGCAATTGAAATCAAAAAGCCTATCAAAGAGGAACATTCCTTGTATCAACCATTAAATTCCACAATCTTCCCTACCAAATCATTACAAACCCTTGGTGTTTACACAAGTTACACTTTTGATCTTGACAACTTATTCTATTTTTGGATTTTTCTTTCTTTTTCTTTTTTTTTTCTTTTTCTTTTCATGTACACATTGTTTTCTTTTCTTTTTCTTTTTGTATTTACAACACCATGTTGTCTTGATCAAAGATAAAATTACACCATTGTACTTGACAAAAGATTTACATCTACCTTCTCTCCCCAACTTGAATCAAAATACCCTATTTGAATGTTCCTCTACTCTAAGGCAAAAGGGACAAATAAACAATGAAATTTTAGGGTTCAACAATTAAAAACATATCAGAATTCTAAAGTGCGTCAAGAATGAACTGGATATTGAAAAATTTTAAGGGCATATTCATCAAGAATTGTGCTTATGAATTGACAGTTCATAATTGAGGACTCCGATTCATTTGGCTCAAGTGGGTTAGCAAGTACTCGCTCTTCTCACAAGGTAGGTTATTTATGGTCAAGTATGTTTCACTCAATAACAAAAATGTGCCTTGATCATATCCATGCCTTCACACAATTTAAAACAATTATTGGACTTAAAATAACACAATTGAGTTAAACAATGAATTCCGGTCTCCTTGCATATGTACAAACACTTGAGGTTTCCTCACTTTTAGGCTAGAACTAAGTGGTTCAAAAATAAATATATTATTGCGAAGAACTAAATGAAATTAAATTTGCACAAAGTACTCGTTCCATATTCGAGTAAAAACCTAGAAAACTGGAAACTTGTACCTTGGCTTTGCGCTTTAATCACAACTATGAATCATTATCAGTCATCTGAGAGTGGTACAAAAGAAACTTCCACAATGTTCAAATTAAAACAAAAATGGAATACTTAAAAATGCTAACACATAACCAAAATACTAATTAAACGATACTAATTAAAATACGAATATCACGATATTAATTAAAAAACAAATGTCATCATACATCAATATCCAAAATACTTAAACAAAGTACAAATAAAACAAAGTATGAGTCCATGTGCTAAAATGAAACAACAACCGAAACAAAATATTGTTCAAAGTTAACAAAAGAGAAAACAAATAAAAGATAAGGAAGACAGCAAGAATTTACTGAAAGCTTGATAATAAAATCACTCAAAAAGGACTAGCTTTCAAGTCTTTTCTTCCTCCTCAAGTTTGCATATCATCATCATCCGACCCATGATGGGTTGAAGTAGCACTGTGGACCAGCTCTGGATCATCTTGCTCATTACCATCACCTACATCTTCCTCCATGTTTGCATCCTCATGACCTGCAAAGTGTCCACCCCCTCCATAAGGACCTGGCATGCCCTCAGGCCAGTTGACATAAGTCTGAAAAGCGGGAGGGGTCATAAACTGATCCATGATCTCCTGAGGGTACCCGGACTGCTGCTGCATCAGATACTGAGACTGCTGGAAGTACATATTCGCACGGTTTGTGGCTTCCAGCATTTTCCAAGTGTGCATGTTGCTCTGATGTTGCCACTGAGCGTTGCTAGCAAAGTCAAAATCAGTCGTGGGTTGCTCGGAGTGTGAGGGAGGTGCCCTAGAAGATGAAGCCTTCTTGCTTTTACCTTTGCCCTTATCTTTGTCACTCCAAATCCAGCGGGTAATGAAAGCATCATCAATGGGGTTTTTGATTATTTCATGAAAATCAGTTGGCATCCGCATATGAGTGTATTTGATAAGACCCATGATTAAACCAGGAAAGGATAGACGGGTTTTTGGCTCACCATGGCCTTGAAGCACAACCAACTTTAGTTGCCAAGCAATGGTTCGGGCTATGTCTACCTTGATGCCTTTGAGAATGTAATAAATTAGTGGGCATACATCAACGGTGCAATCAGTCATATGGCTGTTAGGTTTGACATTGTGGAGGATGAACCGAAAGATAAGTTTGGTCGGTGGTTTCATGAGTTTGTATTGGGAAATATGTTCTCTCCCCGCATCACTTAAGTCATACCTTTCCCCCTCTAACATAATGAACCTTTTTATTTCCTCATGGGTGTCATCATCTAGAAAGCCCAAGTTTTGCTTGTTATGAAAATCATCTATCCCATTCTCAGTCTCAACATCCAGATCGAAAGGGTTTCCTAAATATGTGTTTATAGCATCCCGATCAAACCGGATTTTCCGACCTCTCACAAAGGTTTCAAAGGTGAATAGGTCGGTTTGGGGATTCTCTGGAAGGGCGTTAGCATAAAACTCACGCACCAACTCAGCATTGATTTTGGTTATCGGGTTGAGAAGTCTGGTCCACCCTTGCTCAAGGAAAAGTTGGTGAAAGTTGCCATATGGTCCATCGGATTTGATTTGAAAGACCCTCTCCAACCACATGGTTTGTTTGAGCAACTCATTGTAACGATTCTGATGGTACCTAGACCTAAATTTCTCCATATCAAAGGACTGATTTTGGGGTGGGGGTTGAGGTACGGATGACTCGCCTTGCTTTCGCTTACCCGTGTTAACTCTTTTTGGTGCCATGCCTGCAAAACAACTAGGAAAATACCATACAAAATAGAATATATAATTAAAGACCAGTATGGAACATTAAAAATCAAATGCATGATGAAACAGTTGAGAAACACAGAAACATGCAGCAGGTTCTGCTATAACTCGCAGTTGTGAGCAGTTGCACTCGCAGTTGCAAGTTCAGTGAATACTCGCAGATGCGAGTTGATTCACTCGCAGTTGCGAGTTACCCAGAAAAGTGCAGAACTCAAATTTTTTTTCAAAATTTCCTCAATGCCATAATGTTCTAACTCTTTACAAAGCATTTTTGACCCTAGTATTGATAAAGATAAGAGCAAAATCATGAATTAAGCTTGAAATTCGAATTGGTCCACAAAAATCCTAATTTTATGAAAAAAAATTTACAAAAGGGTTAACCCAAAAACTGTGGATACGAATCTGTGGATTCTTTGCATGATTTTGGCTTATCTCAATCATGTGGGTATTATTTTCGCATGGCTTTTGAATCAACAGAACAATCATCTACCCTAGGGTTTCATGCATACATTCAAGAATTAGAGTTAAAAGTACAAGCAACGAACCTGAATATGAAGAAATACACACACAGAAATGATAAGCAATGAAATCGACTTGATTTGAATTGAATTAGTCTCAGAAGCTTTAGGGTTTGTTTTTGTCTTTGAGAGAAAAATTTTGAGTTTTTGGGAAGAAAGAGATTTGAAACCGAAAATGATAGGGTAAATGTTGGTAAAGGGTGGTTACAAGCAATTAATGAGGGAATTAGTGGCTTTGAATTTTGTAACTGCTAGAACTGCAGCTACTCGCAGATGCGAGCAACTTTACTCGCAGATGCGAGTGATTTGGTGGTCAACGCAGTCAATTACCACTTTGCTCGCAGTTGCGAGCTGTTTTACTCGCAGTTGCGAGTTATGACTTTCCAGAATTTTGCTCTCTGTTTGGCTTCTGTTTTGGGATGTTGTGATGCATGCACATGACTCTAATATCTAATTATGCATTAAAACAATAAATGGACTTACAAAGTTGGGTTGCCTCCCAACTAGCGCTTGTTTAACGTCGTTAGCTCGACGCCTTTTCCGTTAGGGTGGCCAAAATGAGACGGATAACACATCATCTTTTGAAACCCTACGTTTTGGTAGGAATTCCATGAACCTTAGGAACAACTGACTTGGAGTCCATAACCTCCCTAACTTTGGTTTATTGAACAAGGTGCAAATCTCATCAATTACCCGATCGATTTCTACCTTGTTCATCTTCTTCCCCCTTACTTCCATTAAGTCTTCCTTGATTAGTAACCGTTCCTTTTTCTCAACCCCCATTACTTCTTCAATATCAACCGTTTTGATCAGTTCAATATTTGGCCTTTCTTGAGGAAGTTCTTCTTTGTGTGGTGCACCACATTCTTCTAATGTTGTAACTTCCTCATTTTGAACAACAACTTCTTCAACAATCTCTTCGACTCTCTCAAACATATTTGGATTATTTTCTTGTTCTCCAAGAGTGGATTGATTGTTGGCTTGGTTATCCATGATTTGTGCTTGAATCAACTCAATTTGAAGTGATAAATTCTTCAATCTTTGGTTGGTATCTTGCATGTTTATCATGGATTGTTGCATGAAGACATTCAAAGTATTTTCTATCACCGAATATCTTTCATCTTCATAAGAATGTTGCTGATACTGTTGATATGATTCATACTCGAGTGGAGTGTAGAAGTTATTATAACCATGATCAGCCATGATTGTGGCTAAGTGATGATCCTAAAACGGAAACAACTAACAAGAAACTCTTCTTTGTTTATCACCAAGGGGTTAGTATAAACAACTATAAAATAAAGAAAACTATTTACGGATTATGTACGAATGCTTAAAATGATAAATCAATCGTACTATCTATGATATATAAACACCATTCCCCGGCAACGGCGCCATTTTGATGTAGTAGTTTTGCATCAAACAAGATAAGTATTTGTGTATCGTCTCCACAGGGAATAGTGCGATATCAAAGACAAGTCAACATCAATTATCATTCCAAGTATTAAGAGTACTTGTTTATTTGAATTGTAACTAGCTAAACTAAATTGCAAAAGTAAAAGTTGAGATAAATAAGGATTGAAACTTGTTAGGAGTAGAGTTCCTTAACCAAGCGTCACACATAACCTAATGATCCATACGAATTCTAGCTTTATAAACAAAATTATCACAATCATTTCTACAATATCCTTCGTGTCCAAAGCGATATCATTATCTCTAAGGTATCATTTAAACATTCGTGTCCAAATCCCTTAAACGATCACAAAGACGATTGGATAACTTAATCGACCGTGTCCAGCCTGACTAAGTGCCCAAAAGCATTAAACTCTTGATTAAAAGTGATTATCAAGGATTACCAAAGATGTCGAGTAAGTTAACCTAAGATAGATTGCTACTCTAGGTCTAGATTCAAGAGTTCGTGTCCAAATCATCTTGAATCTCATTGAAATCATTAGCAACAAGAATAACAACAATACTGAATATAAATTGCTAGAACCATATATTGCAAGATCAAAAGATTACATGTTAGAAAGAATCAAGTACCTATCATCCCAACAAAGGATATTTAGCTACACATCATCATGGAAGCCTTGCAAGGATGGATTGAAAAGGAAAGATTCATTACACCTTGTGATGTCTCAACAAAGGAATAAGAATCCAACTTCCTAAATCACTCTCACTCTATATGATCTACCCTATTTCTCTCTAAGATATTACAATGAAAAGCTAAGCAAAACTAAGAGTAAAAGATCCTAAAAATATCTAAGATGATCCCTACATAATATCTTCAAGGAATAGCAAGTGGGCATTTAATAGCATTCTGTTTTGCTTGAGCTCGCAGCTGCGAGCAGCTTCACTCGCACATGCGAGTGCTTCTTCTGGACCAATGAGCTGCTGCCACATCATAAATGAGGAGTCAAACCGCCCTAACTCGCAGTTGCGAGTAAATGAGCTCGCAGTTGCGAGTTGCTCGCATTGGCACTCGCAGTTGCGAGTTGAGTGCGAGTTGCTACTGCCTCTTGGATCAGCTTCTGCCAAATTGCACTTTTTCATGATTTTTGGTCTTTGATCAGTGTCTTGGGGTGAATTCCTGCATAAAAGGATAGAGTAAGATATATAAAGCGTAATAAGGCATTTAACACTTATTTCTCGGCTTTTCCTTCAATAACTTGCAAAACAAGTAACAAAAAGTGCTTAAAATATAACAAGAAAGTATCACTTCCTAGCACTTATCACAACATGTGTAGGACACCAGACAAACATTCAATCGGAAATGTCGCGCTACATAAGAGTAATAGTTAGTTACTAAGGTCCACCAACATAACTCTAGAATATAACCGTGATTTTTTTGGTTACAGAATATAACCTTAAAGTATAGCAATTTTTTTTTGTCCTGGAATTTTTTTTTGTCCTTGGAGTAAAGAAGAAGGGTCATGAATTAGACAATATCCAGAAATGAAGTAATTAGATGAAGGGTCATTGGTTAGTCTTTATTTATGGGTACATAAACTTCATAACAGGTACAAGGCCAATTATTATATTGGTTAAAAATAATTTTATATGGTAAAAAATCATTATCAGCTACCTACCATATCTTTATTTTATTTGTGTGTGTTTGATATTAAGTGGCATTTGTCCACTGCAATAATACTTACTGATTAAACTTCCTAATATATATGTTAAATTGTTTATTTGTGAAAAAATCAGTGATGTGCTTCATACAAAAACTTGTATCTAAATTCTAAAATATGTTGTCTTGTTATCAGGCTACCTAAATTTTTTTACTATCCATATAGCTTTTAGGATTGAATTAAGCGCAAAGAAAATTCTAAGACTAATCAATAACAACGTTAGATTCAACTGAATCAGATGATACTAAAAATGGAGAATATAATCTGAAACACAAGTCATCATATATATAATTAAGAAGAAATATATAAAATAGAACTTACTATTTTTGACTGTGACACATTGGTCATGCTTCATACAACAAACATCTAGACCATCACAAGGTTTTTCACCAGGGCATCCACTATACAATAGTCCACAGTACTTTCCATATCTCAACAATGGAGGCACTGTTAAATCCAATCAGCTCAATTTTCAAAAATAATATATATGAATAAATTAAAATAATTAAGAGATGTACCTACATATTGAAAGATGGAAGTTCATATATATTATTTTCAAGTCCTCTAACGCACTGTCATTCCAGAACGGAAATGATGCAAAATCTGATGAATTTGAATCCTTAACATCCGCTGCGATTCATTTGGTTTGGACAAATCATATTTTGACATCCCCAACAGGTCCAATTCATCTCCTCCTCTTTAAATTCATATTTATCATGTCACATTTTCTCATTCCCAAATGTACAATTACAATTAATACTAATATTGTTTGAATTTACCTTGTCACGTCCTTGACTCTTGTGTTATGTATTTCATTCAAATCCTGACGAGAAGAATGAAGCTAAAAGAGCGATATAAATTTTTCATGACGTAATTTATTTAAGATACTATAGCATTGAAATAAAAAAAAAAATGTTTCACGAAATTACAAAAATATAAAAATGTGGCTGCTTCAAAGTTTGCATAATTTTTTTTATCATTGAGACAGAGAAATGCTACCAACGTTCTTTTAACAATCACTCTTTTATTTGTTAAAATTCACATGAATTCTACTATTTTATGTGAAATTTATTTTAAAAGAATGAGACATACGTTGATTTTATCCAATAAAAAAATGAGTTAGGCCAACAAGTGTCCTGAATGCATTGTTTAAAGAATACATAAAATAGTTTTTTCTTCTTGAAAATACAAATCAAGAACATGTCAAAGTTATAAATACATCATTTCTTATGTAAAAGTAGCTTCTTTTGGGTTCTTAGACAATGTCTTGTAAACATTTGTTAGCATTTTCCTAAAGAACTAGTGTCAGAGCATGTGTTGAAAATATAGTGTTCTTAACACTACTCTTAAATTAAAACATGTATGCATTTCAGAAGTATAATATGGTGTTTTGGAACCCACTTAGTAATACTAATTGTGTATGAAACTCAAAGTCAGGTCTTTAAAAAGAAAGGTATTTTTTTTTTTTTTGGTTACAAGGGAAAAAGAAGGGAAAAAGAACAGGAAAAAAAAAATAAGAAGAAAAGGGACGAAACTAGCTAACCCCTAGGGAAATAGGTTCCCCAAGCATCATTCCTAATGAGTGGTAACAACCCTTCCGGAGGTGAAACATAAGTAGTCAACACATAATCTGAAGTAGCTCCTAACTTAGCAAGAAAATCAGCACAATAATTCCCTTCACGAAGAGTGTGTAAAACAGAAGTATTGCTGAGGTTGAGCAGGTCTTTGATATGTTGAATAAGGGTGGCATAGATATGAAACTTCAAGGGAGACCCATTTATGAGACTAACAGAATGTAGGGAGTCTGAATAGCACACAAAATCAGTAATACCCAAAGCTCTAACCATGTGTAAACCATTGAAAATGGCAGAAAGCTCAGCAAGAAGAATATCATCAGAGTTAGCAATGTATCATGAGAAGCCAGAGATAAAGCCACCAGTGTGGTTTCTAAGGAGGCCACCAAAACCGGATCTTTGAGGATTTCCAAGACAGCTCCCGTCGACATTGAAAATGTAACAATTATGATTACAACAATTCCATTTAACTACACTATCCACGTCCGCAACATGAGAAGAATGAGGGAAAGAGGCGTGGTTAACAGCAATGGAATTGTGAATATTGAAAGCAAGGCGAGTGAGAGACCACTCTTCATTGTTGAGGCACATAAGGTTGCGATGACGCCACACCCACCAAAGACCAGTAGAGAAGGCAAGAGAAAGAGGGCCTGTAAGACCATTTTTCAACCAAGCATGCGTGTTATTTTCGGCGAAGAAATCATCAGTGCCGAAACCAATATGCCGCCAAACTTTAGAGGAGTGCAGGAAGTCGCGGATACAATGAAGAAGGGTCTCATCATGCTGACCGCAACGAGTACACAAGGCAGAATGGGAGATATTCCTATGACTTAATAAAGAAAGAGTTGGGACAGCATCATGACAGGCCAACCAGACAAGGAATTTGTACTTTTTCGGGAGATGCAATTTCCAAATCCAAGACCAAGAATGAGGGGGAATGGCATTAGTACTAACCATAGATTGGGAGAGAAGCCATTCGTAACCTTTTTTTTTTGCTGTGTAGACTCCATTTTTGTTGCTGGACCAAATAGCAGAGTCTTCGATTGCTTCATTAAATCGAGCATTGAGGTTGTTTATATTGTCAACAACCTCGGGAGGTAACATGGTGTAGAGAATATTAGTCTGGGGAGCTGGGCTATTGAGAACATCCTTGACGGTTAGGTGAAGATCATGAATATCGACAAACGGGACAACAGTGGCTAGAATACCTGTCAAGTTCCAATTAGAGAACCAAAAGGATGAAGCACCGTTACCATGCCTCCAAGAGAAGCCATCAGAGAGAATGTTTTTAGAACGGATGATGGCTGCCCAAGTAGGGGAGCAACTCGGATGAGCGGTGGCAAGAAGAAAGTGGGGGGTGATGTAAGATTTTTCCTACATGTCATATAACTATGTACACGTGAGTATATATAGGATCGTTTCCACAGGGAGTTACGTTTATTATAAGCATTTTCGCAATAGTTCACATTAAGGGTTTGGATATAATTTGTTTGTTTGTAACACTATATCCATAGATTACAAAAGTAAAAACGAGAGGGTATCGAACTATTTCGCTTGCGGTATAAGATAACGAGCAAGCATAACAGCAGCAATCTCTCAATCGATTAACAGATTCTAGCTTTATAACCAATATTATTACAATCATTTCTACAACATCCTTCGTGTCCAAAGCGACATCGTTATTTCCAAGTTAGCGTTTAAACATTCGTGTCCAAATTCCTTAAACGATAACAAAGTCGATCGGATAACTTAATCGACCGTGTCCAGCCTGATTAAGTATCCGAAAGCATTAAAAGCTTGATTAAAAGTAATTATCAAAGGTTTTCAAACTTGTCAAGAGTGATATAACATAAGATAGATTGTTATTCTAGTTCTAGATTCAAGAGTTTGTGTCCAAATCATCTTGAATCTCTTTGAAAGCATTAAAAGCAAGAATAACAACAATATTGAATCATTAAGCTAGAACCTTATATATTAAAAGATCAAAAGATTACATAATAGCTTGATAGTTACCTCAATACTACAAAGAAGGTGATAGTTACCCATAGACATGTAAACTAATGCAAGGAATGAAGGAAAGATGAAGATTCCATGCCAAGATCCTTGATGTCTCAATGAATCTAGGGTTGAATCTACTCCTTAATCACTTGCTTTGTGTTTCTCTCTATGAAATAGCTCTAACCTCTCTCTAGAAATGTATAAAATGTTTCAATGGAATAGTGAATACCTAAAAGAGAGGTAAAAATGCTATTTAAATGGCCTGTGTTTTTGCACCTGCGCTAATAGCGCAACTCACGCTAATAGCGTGGTAAGGCGGCTTATAATCTGGCCAATAGGAGTGTGCCACGTTGGCCCTGCCCTGCTGCTACGCTCCAGCCACGCCATTAGCGTAGCTCTCTGGAGTATTTACGCTAATAGCGTAGATTACGCCAATAGCGTAATTCTTCATGGTCTGCTACGCTCCAGGTACGCATATGGCGTAGCTCTCTGGACAATGTACGCTAATAGCTCAGTATACGCTAATAGCGTAGTCTTCAAGAGTGCTCCAGATCCTACACCCCAGGTACGCTAATGGCGTATCTCTCTGACCTTGGCCATTTCTTCATCACGCTAATAGCGTAGGACACGCTAATAGCGTGGGACCTTGAACTTTGACGTTTCTTGCTCCTTGCTTGTATTTTCCTGCACAAAAAGGGTAGAATAAGGCTCAAAAGCATAAATGACATATTTACACAATAATTGGAGTTTTCCATAAAGAATCTTGCAAAACAAGTCACTAAAATGCCTAAACTCCCATATGAAATATATCACTTTTAAACACTTATCAGGGGGCGGTTAAGTACTTATAAGAAAGAAGTTGAACCCATAATTTTGTAGAATGCTGAATCATGTCCCAAACTAATTTACCGAGGAGACAAACGTTAGTTCTTCTAGCTGTGCGAATTCCCAAGCCACCCATGATTTTAGGCTTAGCAATTTTTTCCCAAACAACCAAATGAATACCTTTTCCATTTGAGCCTCGCCAAATGAAATTTCTTGTTGTTTGATCAATGCTATCACAAATACTTTGAGGAAGGCAATTTATCTGCATATAGTAAGAAGGAATAGAAGATAAAACAGAAGAAGCTAAAGCAAGTCTACCCGGTTTGTTGAGGAGCTTATTCTTCCAAGAAGATAATCTTGTTTGCATTTTCTCAATTATAAAGAGAAAATCATCTTT
This sequence comes from Medicago sativa, assembly GCF_051527215.1. NCBI lineage: Eukaryota > Viridiplantae > Streptophyta > Magnoliopsida > Fabales > Fabaceae > Medicago > Medicago sativa. The sequence goes on along the minus strand of NC_140754.1, from coordinate 97,793,133 downwards.
CTTGGGGTGGCCTTTAATGAGAGGAAAACCCAAATACTTGTCAAGAGATGTAGTACTGCGGATGCCGGAGATGGAATTAAGGGTAGTGATCTTGCTTTGAGGTGTGCCTAAGAATAAAGAGCCCTAGACTTATGAAGATTAATCTTCAAACCTGAAGCCTTGCTGAAACGATCAAACAAATCGCGGATGACTCTAAGCTGGGAGTCACGAGCTTTGGTGAATAAGAGAACATCATCAGCAAAGAGAAGGTGAGATAGCTTAGGCCCCGGATTAGAGATCTGGATTGGATCCCAATTTCCTTGATGGACAGCGTTGACGATGGCGGTAGAGAGCTTTTCCATACAAAGAATAAAAAGGTAGGGGGATAGAGGATCTCCCTGACGGAGGCCATGAGTAGGCTTAAAAGGAGGCAACTTGGTTCCATTCCAAAGAAGAGAGAAACTAGAAGAAGTAACAGTGCATGATAAGAGTAATAGTAGCATCTGGGAACCCAAAATCTTGTAGACAAGAACGGAGGAAATCCCAATTGACATTGTCAAAGGCATTTTCCAAATCAAACTTAAAAGCCACATAACCCTCCTTTTTTCTTGGACCTGCGCATGAAATGAATAATTTCCTGCAAAACAATTGCATTGTCAGTAGTGCCCCTACCAGGCAGGAAACTGCTTTGGTATGGACCAATAATATTGTTGAGAATAGGCCTAAGGCGATGAACAAGGATTTTGGTGATGATTTTGTAGATGATATTGCAAAGGCTAATGGGCCGGAAGTCTTTATATGTGTTGGGGTGATCGACTTTGGGGATGAGGGCTATAAGCGTGTCTGAGATGGTGGGGTCAAAATGGCCGGTGTGGAAGGTTGATTGAACAAGGTTGAAAACATCATCTCCAACTATGTGCCAATACTGCTTAAAAAATATGCATTGAAACCCATCAGGACCAGGGGCATTGTAAGGCTTCATGGAGTTAAGGTGATAAAGGATAAAAAAAAAGGTTGTTATTTCAGTTTTGTATTTTTGTGAATGTTGGATAAAATATGATAATAAAAAGTCAAGAATGGTGGAAATAGACAAAGATGGTAACCAAACAAATTCTCAATCCAAGGAAGATGTTTAATTTGGTAGAGGATCGCTACAAGAAACGTGGTTTCTTGATAAGATCAATGCATGGTTCAATCCAGAACCAAAAAGAAGCAAAGCTTCACAACACACAGTGTTTTTTTTAATCAAAATTCTCTATCTTTTTTCATTATTTTCGCCCCCTTTATATAGGAAATAGGCTTGGATGCTGAAAAGCTTACAAACATAGCATAATTAGTTTTATAACTCCTAGGTGGCTAGTTATTACAAAAGAGGTTACAATTTAATTGGATCTTTAAAGTTGGTGGCTGATCAATGCATGAGGAGGTTAGATATTCATTTGCACATTGATTTGTGAAGGCTTATTATGTCTAGACGTTACAATTCCACAAACACCACTTTTAATTCTTCAGCGTACACACTTAAACCACGTCTTCAACTTACAGCTCATTCAACACCATTAAATATTCCGAATTTTCTCTTGAGTCCAACAGACGAAATGTAGAAAATTTCGTAAGCTTTCCAACGAGTTAAAGATCACCTCAAACGAACATCCAGAGCTCCAGATATATCCAAAACAAGACAGACATATCATGACCTACGAAAATAAAACTTTGAACCCAAAATTAATTTGGTTCTTTTATTCCACAATGATTTTATTATTCTTTTCAAGAGAGAGAATTTTAGGATCACATCGTAAGGGCAATTGTTACTTCTTTTTTTGTTATGGGACAAGTGAGGGAATTCCTATCGGCTTCATCAAGAGTAGGATGGCTGCCTTCATTGAACGCATGATTACGGTGATGATGTTGATTACCGCAGAAAAGGTTTTTAAAATATTTGAGGGCCTCTTCTTGGAGAATATCATTATCGGAAGACCATAAACCATTGGGAAGCCGAAGCTTGTGGATTTTATTCCTCTTTCTTCTAATGATGGTCTGAGCATGAAAGAAGGAACTATTTTTGTCACCAAATTTCACCCATTGATCACAGGATTTTTGGTACCGATGCATTTCCTCTTGAAAAAGAATGTGTTGTATTCTTGCTGAAGCTCTTTTTCTAGTTGGACATGTCGAAGGGAGTCAACTTGCTCAAGATACTTTTGGAATCCCTTAAGCCTATTCTCCACTCTCTTCTTTCTTCTGAAGATGTTACCAAAAACTTCCTGGTTGAAAATGATAGAATGGTCTCTAACCTTGCAAAGGGCGCTGCTAATGTTATGGTTAGATGCTCTCCAGGCTCTATCAACCAAGTCAGCATAATCCTCATGATCAATCCAAGTGGCTTCAAAGCGGAATGGCCTATTACCTCTGGCTATAGGAAGACCACCAAAGCGGAGAAGGAGGGGGTTATGATCAGAGTGTAACCTGCAAAGGACCTCGACAAAAGCTTCAGGAAAAGCAAGATGCCAGGCTACATTAGCTAAACCTCTGTCAAGCTTTTTGGATATAATACGAAGACCATTGTTGTTGCGGTGCCAAGTGAATCGACTTCCTATGGTAGTGAGGTCGAGTAGATTACAGTTGTCCATGAAAATTGAGAAAGTGATGGCTCTTGTTTGGTTAAAAATTCCCCCTCTTAGGTCACCAGGGCGAAGTGTCTCATTGAATTCCCCTATGAGCATCCAAGGGCTAGTTATGTGATGGCTGATGGAGGTAAGGTGAGTCCAGAGGTTGGGGCGCAGAGTTGGATTCGGGCTGGCATAAATACAAGTACATGTGGTAATGGAATCGCCACTTTGGATAGTGAAGGCAATGGAGGAATTGTTGAGGTCAATAACAGTAGTAGTAGAATAGGCAACTGCATTTTGGAGAAGCCAGATACCCCCAAAATGACCTTGAGCTTCAACAATGTGAATAGGACTGAACCCATTAATTGTAAAGAAACAACTTAGCAGAAGGGACATGAGTTTCATAAATTGCAAGGAAAGTAGGATTATGCTTTCTGATCAAATCTTTCAGATGTCTTCTTGAGTTGTTATTATGAGCCCCTCTAATATTCCAAGAGAGGATTGAGATGTTAAAGAGAACTTCCATAATTAACTGACAATCTAAAAGAAGCAAAAGGGAAAAGAGGATTAAGTTACCATGTCCTCCTCCAAATGAACAGCTTTTTCATGATTTTCGTTACTGATAGAGAAATTTGCAACATCAGGTTCAACATTAGTTTGGCCAGGGGGACAACATGCATGTTGGAATTTTTAGCAAAATCCAGGATGTTAATGGTTTGCGTGTGGGTCTGAAGAAGTGTGGAATTGGCAGGGGTAGTTTCGGTAAAAATGGAGGCAGGTTTGGATTTGTCGTTATGTGGGTGAGTAGCTAGAGCCACGTGGCTAGGTGGGGTAGGGACCTGCTTCATACGAGGAAGAATCATGGGGGAATTGTTCTTCTTGGGATCGGTTTTAGGTGGGGCCACAATAGGAAAAAGGACAGGTTCATGAGTGAAGGAGTCCGGGCGCCGTCTTTTGGGGTCAGTAACTGACTTGTTGGCTCGGCTGATGTCATTTGGGTGGGTCCTAGGTGGCAGCTTAGCTTGAGGGGTCAAGGGTTTTGGTTGGTGGGTCAATTGAGAGAGAACATTAAATCTGTTTGATTTTTGTGTAACGCTTTTTGTACTTGGTTGGCTGGGATTTCTCTTCTTTCTTGTAACCACAAGCCAATCACCATGCAGATCTTTTGTCCCTTCATCATTGCTAATAATTCCATCCTTTTCAGTTTGCGACGCATTTAATTCTTGATTAATTTGTTGATTCTGAATTAAATGTGAATGAGCAGTGTCGTCGGTGCGGTGGTTCTGCTGACTTCCAGTATCTTGCTGGTGGTCTGCGGCGGCGTAGGGTGTATGTGTGGTGGGTGTGATGCTGCAATTTCTCCCTAAATGTCCGTAACAGCCACAAGTTGTGCAAATAAGATGGAGACCTTCGTATTGAACTTTGTACCAGTGGCCATTAACCCAAATTTTCCCAACCACGGGCATTGTGAGGTCAATTTGAACACAAACTCTAGCAAACTTTCCCCTTTCCACTTTGAGTGTGTTTGTGTCAAACTTAACAGGGCGGCCTAAAGCAGATGCCATTGCTAAAAGAAAGCTTTCATCATAATAAACAAGGTTTAAGCCTGGAAAGCGTACCCAAACGACTGTTCTTTCAATTTTTGCATTTGGTGAAGCGAATTCCGGGGACCAGTGTGAGACAGCCAAGCAATGATCGAAGATTAACCAGGGACCACCCGAGATTACTTTCTCCTTATCAGCCACTTGGTCAAATTTCACCATATAGAAACCATTATCGTTGTCCATTATTTCGAAGCCCCCTTGGAGTTTCCAGGTTTTGTGAAGACGGTCTTTCATGGTGTTGTAACCGAGATTTTTACCCAGCAGCTTGACAACAAGGGCATCTTTCCACGGTGTGCAAAGTTCTTGGAATGTTTGTGGTTCAAGGTAGACTTTCGGAAGGAGGCGGTTGCCATTTTCGAGTTCAATTTTTAGAACAATTAAAAATATACAAAGAAATATGAATATTGACCCAAAATTCAAAGCAATGGAAAGAGAGTAAAAACACAATGAAAATAGAAGAGTAGAGTTGTTCCAAAAGTTATTCTAAAATTATCTAACAAATATTATTTCTTTAATAAAAAAAATGACCATAAGAGATGTTATTAGATCATCACTTGTTACTTGTTAGCATTTAAACAAAACAAAAATCACTTCTTTGCAGGTTCCAATATTTTTCTGTGAAATTCAAAGTTTAAACTCGAGTCAAACATACTGCAATCCTAACAAATTGTGTTATACTCATTTTGTTTTTAAATACAAGTTGCAATTAATCACTTCATACATGTTAAGACACAACTTTAATTACTGATATATTTAATTATCACGAGGACAAATAAATAAAGCATATTATAAAAATGCTACATAAATTTTGAAGGAGAGAGTGTACCTACGGGTGGCACTTTGGTGACATTAATGTCACCGTGCCATTGCATCTGGACCACACATTGCCATTGCCATTGCATCTGGACCACACAACACATCTAATGTCACCCAATGTGTGGCCCAGATTTAATGTCACACAAGTATTTCCCGTGTACGTACCAAATTAGATTGATATAAATAGAAAGCTTAGTCACATCACATGGTATGTGACTTGCGTGGCCTATTCTAATTTGTAGTAAGCAAAGAAAACAAAAAGAGAAACAAAGATGGCGGTTTGAACGTCCCCTTCTTTCCCAACGTCGTCGGGTTGTTTCTTCTCGCCTTTTCTGAAGCGGCTACGGAGCAGGAAGAGGGTTGCCAAGAAAGTGGTCGAACCTGATTATACATCGGAGCTGGAGACAATTGGTCTGTGGTCGTTTTCGTCGACTACTACTAAGTCCTTATCACCGTTCCGGCGGCCTTCAACTGTGTCGTCTTCTGTTGCGTCGTCACCGCCGCAACCCATTGATGATGCTGAATGGGATGGGTTCGGTCTTTTTTGAATCAATAGTTTGGTTTTTAAGTTATCATGTTTTTGGGTTAGAGTTTGTGGGCTAAGGACGAAGAAAACATATATATAGTTTAAAAATAGAGGTTTTTTAGGCTTACCTTTGAAAGGAATTGTGGGTAATTTATCGATGATCATCTTATGCAAATTATCCACATAATTAACTTTGTAAGTGATCAATTACCTTATGAGTAATAGTAAATATCTTAGTCCACAAGTTTGCAGTTTCAATTGACAAAAATATCTTAGATCATAATCTGACAAAAATACTAAAATTATTAGAGCAAACGTCATGATCGAAATTTGAATTCAAACTTTTCTCCTTATATGCATATGTGAGTTTTTAAAGCCACCTTTACAATTTCATTTGTCTAAAAAAAATGAATAACAGATATCTTATATGCTTTCAAAAACAAATATAGCACTCGAAGTGCTTACATTGCATGGAATATTTGGAATGAGCTTTCCACACAATTAATTTTCCTTGGTTATCTTAAGACACATTGTACATAATTGGTTATAAGTGAAATTGATGATGAATCAGAGAAGTTTCCATGGCTTGCCTCCATCCATGTTGAATTTTTTAAGCCTTCCAAACAACATAACAAGTATAAGAATGATCTTTCCCTCATCACTCCATTTTCCAACAAATCCAATCCATTTGTTTTCGCAGTTTGCCTTTGGATGCAATTGTCGTTCACAACTGTATCCCATAGTAAATCCTACGTTCCCATATGCACTGTTTACCACACACATGCACCCAAAATATTAAAACTAAATTACAACTTGAGCATAATCCACATAGATAATGAATTCATGTACAAATTAGGTCGTCTTTGATCACTTTTTTTCATTAAACTTTATTTTATTTTATTATTAAAAAATAATTTGTTAATAGCTTTCTTATAATGATAAGCAATTACTTTAATTGTATTAGTAAAAAAAATTCTTCTAAGAATCCTTCAAAAAAAATTCTTTTAAGAAAAAAATAATATTGTATATTTTTCAGGGGAAAAAATAAAAATTTATTATATAGTATTTTTTATTTTTTTTAATAAATAAGTCGTTATCCAACCTCCCTCAAAAAAAAAAAAATAGTTATCCAACCTAAGAATTTGTATCATGATTCATGAAGTACTATATGTGTAAATCATAGACTTTATTGTCCATATACAACCTCTTTTTCTTCATATTTTGGGTCAAAGGTTCCACCTCTTTTTAATTTGTCACTATTTATCTATAGAAAAAAATGGGTTTTTTCGGCCACATCAATTGTTATGGACATGTTGAATTATGATGGGTTATATTTTAGGATAATAAGTAGTTAATAGTAAGAGAATGCTAACGAGCGTCTTCGAAGCACTTTTTAAGAACATTTAAAATAAAGGTTTTTATGAAAATTTGTATATTCAATACATTAAAAATTAAAATATTTGACATTTTTAATAAAATAATTTCTTAATTTAATTTTTTTGAAGAGTGTGATGGGGCATTCTTTAACAAAACATAGTAGTAATATTGTGCCATCATGTTCGTGATATGACCAAGTAAGAAGCATCTCATACTGCCACGAGACAGAGTTGTCGATAATGAGGTTTTTGATTTGAAGTGCAACAAGTAACATGATAGTCTCAATAAAATACAACATTATTGAGCCTACTCTTCAAAAAAAAAAATTTAGAATAAATTGGAGTGACTACATTATCTACCTCACTAAAATTTTAATACTTTTGTCAATAATATGTTCATTAGTTCATGTAATTATTGATACAATGAATATTGAATGAATAATTATAATATTTAACCTATTAATTTTTTATGTAAAATATTCAACCTATCAATTATGATAATTATCGTGTATAAAAACTTATAAATACATGCCGCCTGGCTTTTATAAATACATGTTATAATATAGAAAAGTAAAATTATTGATTAAAATAAATCAAAGGTTTCATTAAAATTTCAAAATGTACTTATAATTTGATTATTTTGAGTGAAAGTTAATAAGACATAAGTTAATGAATAATGGAATGAACATAAATCTAACCTGATAACTTCAACAACAATATTCAACACATTGAAATTGAGAGGATCTTCCTTCATTTTTTTCCTCTCAGTTATGCACACTAGAATGATGAAAATGACTAAATAGGATAGTTGAGAACATATCAAATTCTCCGTAACTTTTCCCCTTATCTTTTTCATCCTCTTACTTCTTTCTGAGTTTTTCCCATTACTTTCCAATGGGAGGAATGAGGTGTAAGGAGGAAGGTACCTGTACGTGTACAAATTTTGTAAATATCAGTGATTATTTTTATTTATTACTAACTTGCAACAAGACATTGTTATTGTACCAATTAGTTTTTTTATATTTAACATGGAACAAGTTTATATACTACTTTTGTATTAGTAATTAATAGTTAGCACTTTCATATATAGCATGTGAGCTAGAATGAATTTAACTAGATAGAACTTTTCTATTTGCCGTCTCAAAAAAAAAAAAAAAAATAAATTGGATGCAACATTTTTTTGAAGAAGAATTATGTACCACATTTTGACTCATTTTCATTTAGGAATAACCGCTCAATTAGGACCTTTTGTTAGTGTTATTCTTGTGACATTTTGTAATTTGGTAGGAATATTCTTAGTACTTCCTTGATTTTTTTTATTTTTTTTTATTATTGTTAGTAGGAATGATTGAATTATAAAATAGCTAGGGTTGACTAGATAAATCAATAAAAAGAGAGAAATCCTAGGAAGGAGTGGTCAGATTATGCAAAATCATTGTAATTAAAAATGGAAATGATTAGGAGAGTGACAACAGATATAAAAAACAGATATCATGGAACTCAATGATAAAACCTAGGAGGTTCTTAATTTATTAGGAAATAAGTGAAATTGACATTATTTAGTTAGTATAACCGACTGCTGCCATGGTGCAATAATGCAATTTTTTATTATATTAAAAAAGTTGAAACATGCAAGGTTGTTCATGTAACTTCGTTCAAGTTAAATAGTATTATCATTTTGTGGAAGGTAGGTAGATTTATCTGCAGCATATGCTTTGAATTTGACTATCACTGTATACTATACTTTGAGTTTGCTACCATGCTGCAATAATGCAATTTTTTTTTTTTTTTATAATATGCCTATACTATGAGTTTTTCTGGACAAGTATGCCTATATTATGAGTAAAAAGAAGATACATATTACAAAATTTGAACACTTTGAAAGTACATCATACTGATATTCTCGACAAGTTTTTTTTTACCTTTAGTGTTATAATAAATAATTTTATATTTACGTAAATATTTGTAGAGTTTAATTAATTAGTTTGAAAAATAAACTTTGAGAGATTAAATATGTTTGTAGAGTAGCATTGATAATGATAGTGGCTTGGAAGTAAGGACAAAAGTGGTAGTAGTTGCCAACTTGCCATAGTAATTTAAATGAAATTAAATGATAATAATAATAGTAATAATAATAATAATAATAATAATAATAATAATAATAATAATAATAATAATAATAATAATAATAATAATAATAATAATAATAATAATAATAATAATAATAATAATAATAATAATGACAAGTTCATCAAAATCATAAAACTGTTTTTCTAATTTTTAACTCAAAAACCGATTATAAATTCATCAGAAAAGGTATAATCGCACTTTGTGAAAAATATTACTAGTAGGGTGAAAATAGGTTCTGCAAGACTCAAATTTAACCTGGTGAAAAAATCCACAGCTTAAACCTAACATGTAATTTGTTCTAAATTTACTTTTAAAAGTATGGCATTTTTGAATAATCAAACAACTATAAAACAGATTTAAAACTCAAGAATTAGGCTACGTAATTGTGCACGAATGATAATCCCAGTTTAAAAAATGCTATGAATGAGACCAAGTAATGTTTGTGGGTGCATTTTATTTTAAACCAACATGTATCATCCACGCACAGCAATATTTTTCCATACCTACCAATCAAGATTAAATGTTGACAAAATGGATAAAAGATTTTAAGTATCTAGCATTATGTATATGAGTGCATATGATTTAAATCAATAATATGATTAATGATACTAATAATAATTAGTGGATGGTGAAAATAGAGATAAAGTGTGAGAAACTAACATCATGAGCACAAACAATACCAAGATTGCTTGTGATAGAATCGAGATATCCACAATAGTTTCTCCTGTATGTCTTGAATTCACACTTTGAAACAACACTCCAATAAATTTTTGATAAAAATTCATCCCCTTTAAACCTTCTGAATCCCAATCCATTGCACAAAACAATGTAACTTGAACCACAATCAACCCAAAAACAGTAGCCACAAGAAAAATGGAGTGTTTCCCCTTAAGCAAGTGTTTGTAACCAACCTCTTCTGAATGCTTCAAAAGATATCTACACTCTTTCTTTTTGTAAAATTTTCCCAATACCCATATACAAAATCTCAAGCATGGAGGGTACAATGTGTTTCCAAGAAGTACTTGTGGAATAAGAATAAGTAGAAGACCTGGATTCTTTCTAAAATCAACCATGTTTTCATTTGTTGGAACAAAACCACAACTTGCAAATGTTGAAACAATAGTAAAAAGAGAAAATGTGAACATTTTTAGACCCTTGTTTTTTAGTATTTGTTTAGCACTAGGAATAATTGCAAGGTAAATAGTCACCCCAACTACACCTATAATATGGATTATTACAAAGTAAGCAAAAACTACATAACCCAAATATTTCATAGACAAATACCTCAAATTTTCATTTGTTGTACTCAAAGATTCATGTGACATATTGTGCAAAGATTGATGTGATTTATTGTGTAAAGATTCATGTGATTTATTGTGTAAAGATTCGTGTTATTTATTGTGTGCCTCATTTGTGACCATTTCAACTTCAAGATGAATTTGTTCAACATTGAAAGTGTTTATAGAAGCAAGACGTGCATGAGAAGAAGCAATTTTATCTAGCTCAGTTTTGAGTCTTGATCTAATGAAATGAAGACCTACCATTGAGGTAAAAATTTCACCCCCTATGAACATTAAGATGGTAATGATGATTAATTGAGGGTTAGAAAAAATTTGCATTTCAACCGTGGACATGCTTGAAACTGTGGTGGCTGAAACGGACGTGAAGAACAAATCTAAATTTTTAGGTGTTTGACCTAAGGGTTTTAGAGCTTTGAGAAATCCAAAACCCAAAGTTGAAAGAGATGTGAAATATACAATTTGAACCCATAAAGGGTTTGTTCTTAGGAGGATGAAACGACAAAAACATGCTGCTAAGAAAAAAATTGATTTGCTTTGACAAGCAAGTCTTTGAAGTGATGTGCTACAAATGTGTTGCAACTTTTTCAAGAAACAATTTATGATATTCATTTTTGTCTTTAATTTACACAAGTGACTATTTGTGTTGCAATGAATTCCAATGCAAGTGAGAGTATTTTATTTTGGTACAAAGAGAGGGTATTTAAAGAAAGCTTCATAGTTATAATTGATGTTGTTTTTTTAGTCAAATAATTGATGTGGCTAACTTCTTTTCTCTCCATTTCTTTCATTATTAAAGATTTGAAAATAAAACACAATAATGTAACATTTAATTTGGTTGGTTCAATTATTTAAGGGTTAAATATGTTTTTATCCCTATAAATATATCAACTTTCCGTTTTAGTTCCTCTAAAAAATTTCTTCAACTTTTAGTCCCTATAAAATTTTCAATGATTATTTTCGTTCCCCATTTTTAAGTTAATTTTTGTATTTTTTAATAAAATTGTGCAGAAATGTGTAGAATATTGTAAAAATCTTTCCCAAAAAAAAAATAGAATTTTTTAACAAAACATAAATTAAATACGAATTTTTAACCGTAAAAATATAAAAATTTATATTTAATTCATTTCTTGATAAAATTTCTATTTTTTTGAGAGATTCTTATAATATTATAAATTTTTCTACAAAATTTTATTCAAAAATATGAATTCTACATATGAGTTTACTTTAAAAGAGAGACCAAAAGTGAAGATGAAAAACTTTTAGATGACTAAAAGTTGAAGAAATTTTTTTAAAAGGACTAAAACAAAAAACTGACATATTTATAGGGATAAAAAAACATATTTAACCCATTATTTAATATACTCCACATTAAAACACTTCAAAACTATAGTACTCCTTAAATCACAATACAGTCCTTACTCATTTCACAACAGTAGTAACATTACAAATGGGTTTACTCAAGAATATATTGTCTAAACTAGACCAAATTAGTCATTTTGCGAATTTTGATGGGTTCAATTTGGAAGTTTAATTCAATTTGGTTTTTTTAACAACCTTACCTCTGGTTATGCGGCATAGTACTACAAAATAGTATTTCCTCAAAAGATATTCCTCAATTATTTTTACTGCAGGTTGAAAAAAATTATTTGTATGTATCTTTTTGTACTCTGAGAGGATTTTTAGGCCGAACATGACCTCAATCATTAAACACTTCACTTTTTGAGCGTTGTGCTTGGATGGTTATGTACCGTGATGAAATTTTTAGCCGAGCATGATAAATTAAGGTCGAAGAGGCCCAAAACAGGCTCTTAGTTACTTAGATTGTGGCCGTTGGTGCACGCACAGGCTTAGGGCAAGAAGATCCAAAGAAGACCTAAGTACCTTTGTAACGTTTGAGAAATGACCTAGCCACCTAATACCAAACCCTATTCAATATGACCTCGAGTACGATATAGAAACAACCTTGGTCCTAAAGTACCATTTTGGAACACTTTAATTTTCAAATTGCAATGTGACATTATGTTGGTATATCAAGTGTGAATAATATGTCCCATATTTGATGGAAAAATGAATGTTTGAAAACTTTATAAATAAGAGAACTCGTAAACTTAACGTCTCTAGTTAATATGATTGTTCAAGGCCCGATATGATGATCCCCTGGATCCCCTCATGATGCAATAGTGATATCAGGGTCGAGGTTCGATGAAGGATTCGATCGGCTCCTTATGTCGAAATTCTTCCGGACAAGGTATTCAGGCGCTGAGTTTCGTTGAGTTCCACCAACGGCGGAGCAAATAGATGTGGATGAAAAAGCTTCTATTTGAGAGCGAGGACACGTATAAGAAGCACACTTGAGGGAGAGATGTTGTATATCAAGTGTGAGTAATATGTCTCATATTGGATGGAAAAGTGAATGTTGAACATTTTATAAATGAGAGGATCCATAAACCTAATGCATTTAGGTTTTGGGTTAAAGTATGATGTCTCTCTAACTTATATGTTTATTCAAAGTTTAGTATAGTGATCTACGAATCCCCTCATGATCCGAAACATTAAATATTTTTTTCCTAAATTATACTCTTATCAATTAATCTAAAAAAAATAGAGAGAGGGTAAACAGATTAATGGGTCAATAGACTTGTTTATTTGATTCAAATTTGTTTATTAATCAAAATTATTTCTTGTACAAAAATAATTTTAAAACATACTCACGTAGAAATAGAAGGAGTAACTAATGAATAATTTTTCATGTAAGTACAACTGAGTTGAAAAAATATTGTAATAACAATTGATATAGTGAGATGCATATTCGAAACTACAATTTCTCACTTATTTACACTTAGTGAATGCGACAGAATTATTATTATGGATATAATTCTCCCCGCGTATAAACCGTGTGTCCAATTATTGGTTATAATATTAATATTATTAACTCACCTAGGATATAGTTTTGGCTTTTCCACATACTGTGACAGATTTTGACTTTTGAGCACTTGTTTATACTCTTGGGAGTTGAATAATGGACCTTCAATTTCAATATACATGTACTATGGTATACGGATGCATAATGCCTCCATGTTGCACATGGATTGGTGGCACAAAAGGAGAAACGAACCTTCAATATTGTTATTCTATTAAATATCACTACATTAGTAGTCATCTAATCAAATAATAGATTATTAAATAAGATAAAATGAATTAATAATTAGAATGAATATAATTTGACTTTTCAATATAATCATTCAATTAAACCTCGACGAATGGCATAGAAGAATCTTAAATTGTTGGAACATTGGTGTGAAGATGGAAAGAAATTGGAAGGTTGGAAGAATAAACACCAAGTAATTAAACTTTGATCTAGTGTTGTGTGAATTGAAAAAATAGAGCGTGGGGGTTCCGCATAAAATAGAACAGACACATTAGTAGTGTTTAAATAGTGGTATTTAATTTTAAATACCTGATAATGATGAAAATAATAATAATTATTTTTTATTCATAGATATCACTTCCCATGATTTTAGGTTATGTTTGTTGTGATAAGATTGAGAATCCAACTGAATTTCCTATCTTTTCTTCGTTAGTTTGTTTCAGCTAATCTTGTGGGTTTGTTTCTTTTTGAACTTATCCGATTAGTTTGTTACTTGAGCTGATCTATGAGTTGTTTAATTTTTAAGTTTACTTAATTCTTAAATTTCTTCAAATTAGTTACAAACTCTCCCTATAAAAGGAGAGCTCATCTTGTTCAAAAAACACACCAAAGAGTTTCATTGAGTTGTCGGGAACTCTTTCTCTCTTCTCCCTTTCTTGACTTGTGTTGACGAGTCTTTCTTCTCTTCATCTCCTTTTTCTGTTCCTTCGGAATTAAGAGTGTTCTTAAGACTATAGTCCATTTTCAGTTTAATGTCCCTTGGGAATTAAGAATGGTCTTAAGTTCATAGTCCCTTTGATATTTTTATGTCCTTCGGAATAAATAACAATTTAAGATCATAGTCCCTTTTTCGGTATAACGTCCCTTCAAATTATGAATGATCTTAAAATATATTCTTCTTCGATTCTTGAAGAAATTAAACGTTAGAATGGTGTAAAACCATATTTGAGTGATCATAGTATTAAAGAGTAGTAACAGTACCATATTAAAGTGGTTTCAGTATTAAAGATTGGTCTTAGTACCATATTTGAGGGTGTAATTCTCGAACGATTTTCTACAGTGCAGTAGTTAACTGCACAGTTGTAGCTGGGCTTGTTTTATCTTGGAGACGGCGTGGTTGATAGTCTGTCTTGCACAATTTTGGGCAGTGCCACGAAACGACTTAAAGAGAGCGACCTGGTCGTGACTCAACCTAGTAACAACTTCGGTAGATAATAGAAATTGGAAACTTAAATACAGCAGTTTGGAAATCCAAAAACAACATAAATAAAGCTTAGGAAATTGCAGCATAAATAACAGAAATTGGAAGGAGTGGTCAGATTATGAAAAATCATTGTAATTAAAAATGGAAATGATTAGGAGAGTGACAACCGATATAAAAAACCTAGGACTAGGAGGTTCTAGGGGTGTTCGCGGTGCGGTTTGGATCGGTTTTGAGGCAAAATGTCAACCGATCCAAAATAAAAATCACATGCGGTTCGGTTCGGTTTGGATGAGTTTTCTAAAAAAATCCGAACCGAACCGATCCAAATATATGCGGTTTAATTTGGATCGGTTTTTGGATATCCAAAATGCAAAATATATTTTTTTATTTACTCTTTTTTTAAATATATTATTTTTTTATTAATATTAATATTACACAAACATGGTAAAAATAATAGGTTTGATGCAAAATAAATTAAAAAATTAAAATTAGAGTATGAAAATTATCAATTATTTTTGAAACATATGAAGTAATAATAATATAGATTAAATTAGTGGAATATATAAGATTACAATTTAACAATGATTATAATAATGCAATATATAATACTAATAAAAGAATAAATAAGTATTAATATTTATTTTTGCGGTTCGGTTCGGTTTGGTTCGGTTTTGAAAAAGTGATCCGAAATCCGATCCGATCTTAGCGGTTTTTACAAAACAACATCCAAACGCATCCAAATATATTCGGTTTTTTGCGGTTTTCGGTTTTTTTGGATCGGTTTGCGGTTTTATTTTGGATCGGTTTGGATTTGAACACCCCTAGGAGGTTCTTTAATTTCTTAGGAAATAAGTGAAATCGACATTATTTTAATAGTATAACCGACTGCTACCATGCTGCAATAATGCAATTTTTTATTATTTTAAAAAAGTTGAAACATGCAGGATTGTTCATGTAACTTCGTTCAAGTTAAATAGTAGTATTATCATTTATCTGCAGATTTTTTTGTGGAAGGTAGGTAGATTTATCTGCAGCACATGCTTTGAATTTGACTATCACTATACTATATACTTCGCTTAATATTATCATATTCCTATATTATGAGTTTTTCTGGATAGGTATGCCTATATTATGAGTAAAAAGAAGATACATATTACAAAATTTGAACACTTTGATATACTACATATATTCTCGGCAAGTTTCTTTTTTTTTTTTTTTTAGCTTTAATGACATATTAAATAATTTTATATTTATTTTCTCAAAAAAAAAAATAATTATATTTACGTTCCTTAAAAAAAATTATATTTATGTAAATATTTTTCCTTCAAAAAAAAATTATGTAAATATTTGTAGAGTTTAATTAATTAATTTTAAAAATAAACTTTGAGAGTTTAAAAATGTTTGTAGAGTAGCATTGATGATGATAGTGGCAGGCAGGGAAGTAAGGACAAAAGTGGTAGTTGCCATAGTAATTTGAAATGAAATTAAATAATTTATTAATAACAAGTACACATCACACTTTTTCAAAAATATTACTAGTAGGGTGAAAATAGGTTTTGCAAGACTCAAATTTAGTCTAGTGAAAAAATTCGTTCTAAATTTACTTTTAATTAAAAATTTGAGTCTGACATTTTCAAATAATCAAACACCTATGAAATAGGGTTAAAACCACGTAATTAGTCTATATAATTGCACGTGGATGATATCATCGATTTAAAAAAATTCTATGTGACCATGTATTGTATGTGGGTGTATTTTATTTTTAAACCAATATGTATCATCCACGCGCAACAAATATTTTTCTATACGCACCAATCAAGATTGAATGTTGACAAAACCGTATATGGGTGCATATGATTTAAATCAATAATATGATTAATGATACTAATAATAATTAGTGGATGGTGAAAAAGATAAAGTGTGAGAAACTAACATCATGAGCACAAACAATACCAAGATGGCTTGTGACAGAATTGAGATGTCCACAATAGTTTCTCCCGTATGTCTTGAATTCACACTTTGAAACAACACACCAATCATTTTTTGATAAAAATTCAACCCCTTCAAACCTTCTGAATTCCAATCCATTACACAAAACAATGTAACTTGCACCACAATCAACCCAAAAACAGTAGCCACAAGAAAAATAGAGTGTTTCCCCTTAAGCAAGTGTTTGTAACCAACCTCTTCTGAATGCTTCAAAAGATATCTACACTCTTTCTTTTTGTAAAATTTTCCCAATACCCATATACAAAATCTCAAGCATGGAGGGTACAATGTGTTTCCAAGAAGTACTTGTGGAATAAGAATAAGTAGAAGACCTGAATTCTTTCTAAAAACAACCATGTTTTCATTTGTTGGAACAAATCCACAACTCGCAAATGTTGAAACTATAGTAAAAAGAGAGAATGTGAACATTTTTAGACCCTTGTTTTTAAGTATTTGTTTAGCACTAGGAATAATTGCAAGGTAAATAGACACCCCAATTACACCTATAATGTGAATAATTAGAAAGTAAGCAAAAACTACATAACCCAAATATTTCATAGACAAATACCTCAAATTTTCATTTGTTGTACTCAAAGATTCATGTGACATATTGTGCAAAGATTGATGTGATTTATTGTGCAAAGATTCATGTGATTTGATGACACTATGTCATTATTAGTTTTGTAGACACTTTTTCATATATTTTTAAGGTAATTCATCAAGATATTCAAGCTGAAAGCATTCAAAAACGAAGATTTCAAGCCACTGGAACACTGGAAAAATCGGGCCCCGATTTCATGAGTTCGGGTGCCGATTTTCGCAACAATGGAATGGCCAACTTTCTGGAAAAATCGGGCCCCGATTTCAGGTTCGTCTGGACACGTTTTTCTCATTTCGGGCCCCGATTTTAATGATTCGGGGGCCGATTTTGGCCTGCTTATAAATATAAAACTTTGTTTCTGAATTAAGGGTTCACGTTTTTGGAGATCAAAAGGCATAGAAACACATAAGAAGAGATCTAGAGCATCACTGGAGGAGATTTTTATCAAGAATCGTTCATGAATTATTCTTGTAATATCTCTTTTATCCCTTTCTCTTGTTTAATTGCTATGTGTAACTAAACCCTCCATTGTTGGGGATGAGTAAACCTAGATGAATACCTTTGCCATGTAATTTGATTATGACTTTTGAAGAAACTTATTGAATTGTTTTTCTTATCTCCATGTTTAATGCTTTTATTGATTGATCACCTTTAAATTGATTTACGGTTTATATTGTGAAACGGAAGTGGAATTTATAAACGCTTGAGATAAGAGATCCTTGCCTTTGTAATCTAGGAATAGATGCAAACCCTTGGAACTATTTGAGAATTCTTGATTGTTCATGCTTAATTCTAATCTGCAAATTCACTAAGGAAATAGGTTTTCATTTTAGAATTAAAGGTTCTGTCACTAAGGAATTAGGGAACGAATATTGTAGAGAATTCGGTAACAATTAAATAAGTCGATTCAATTGTGATAATCAGGTTAATAGATTTAGGTAATAATCCGGTGAAACTCATCCCCAACGCTTTTCTCTTATTAAGTTTGAACCGATTTACTTTGTTTAATTTTCATTATTGCGATAAAACAAACCTCGTAACCTTTTGTTCGATTAAGTCACAAATACGATTCAATAGTATAATGCGATCCTCGAGTTCGACACTCGGTCTTACCGTTTTACTTTTACTACTTACACGATTTCGTACACTTGCGAAAATCGCTATCAAGTTTTTGGCGCCGTTGTCGGGGATTGCTAAATCATTGTTGAATTTTATTTTTGCTTAATTGAAATTTTTTGCTCTGCAATAAAATTTTTGTTTTTATTGTATTTTTATTTGTTAAGTTTTCTAAGGTTGAGTTCTAGTGATTTTTTTTCTTCTCCGTTGAGATAATTAACCACTGCATAGTATGGAAGAATTTGATGATTATCTTCTTCTACAACTTTCGGAAGAAACTGAAACTTGTCTTCTATCTGCACAATGTCGTATATTGGAGGGGCAGATCATGAGAGATACATTTGAAAAGGACCTCCTTCGGTTTTTACCTCATAGATTTGATTTTTGTATAGAAGGGCATAAGAGTGACACTTTTGATTGTTATGTCCCACCACCAGAAGGTGAAGATCTATTGGTTTTGGAAGCACAAGATGAGTTTCTCATGGAAAAAATTAATTGGGAGCAAATGCTACCTATTCAAATTCTTCCCAACGAATCATATGACAGGAAATTTCACATCAATAATGTTTTGATTGAATTCATGAATAATAATCAAGGTTCAATTGAAAGATTTGAGAGTCAATGTGAAAGGTTATTTGAGCAAGTTGTTGAGTTTGAGAAGCTCAAGATTGTAGATGAATTCAGCGTTGTTGAAAAGAAAGAAGATGAGGGGGAATCAGTAAACATTAAGGATGGTCTTGTTGGTAACGAAACACAAAAGTCCCAACTTTGGAGAGATTTAGATGTCCAACCAGAAATTCCTCAACAAAACATTCCTCCAAAAAATTTTAGCGACAAGGCAGGGAAAAAGGAAGAGATTGATGAAGTCCTAGATGCCATGCCTTGTTCATTGTTGTCCACTTGAAAAGGATATGGAAGCAACATCATCTATTTTTCAAGTTCATGGAGTTCTTACCCAACAAAAGGAAGAAGAAGGATGATGCGTTCTTTGTATCATATTTGCCACCTTAACAGTGGTTGATGCGTCAAGCTTAATGACGTAAAAGAAAGCGCTTGATGGGAGGCAACCCATCCATTTCCCTGCTTTGTTATTTGTCTATGTTATTTCTATTTGTATTGAGTCAGACTTGAGAAGTGTCTTGATTATGATTATATGATCCCCCTATCAGTAATTGCATCTGAACTCGTTTGATTTTAATGAATTTACTTTTCTTGAATTTTACCAGTTCAGTAACAAAGATTTCACCAAAGGTTTGTCAAAATTTCAAAGGAGGTGGTTGCTTGCATGATTCTTTGAGAAAAGTGTATGGCAGGAAAGATGCTTAGGTAGCCACAACTTCCAGAAACCTCAGCTTGTAAGGTTATGGCCTAAATTTATTTCTCAATTTTTACAAATATGAGTGTTTCCATGTAGGTGATATTTCTGAGATTTGCGATTTTTCTTTGTAATTGATTGGTCATATATTGTACACACTAAGGCAAATTGCTTGTACCTTGAGCCTTTGTAGCCCACCTTTGTTTATATTGAATTATCATTTGTTTAAACCAAGTTGAGCCACTAGGATTTAGACCCTTTTGTTTCGGTGACTAACCACATTACAAGCCTAGAGACCTTAGGAATGTACCCAAAATTTTGTTGGAGTTAGGCATGTTTATATGTGTTATATTTGAAAAGTTCAAGTTTGGGGTTGCTTTTGGAACTAGCAACATTCTAAGTTTGGGGTAGGGGTACTAGAGAAAAGAAAAAAAAAAAAGAGATCACTTTGTGCTAAAAAAAAATATAAGCATGATAAAAATAAGCTGAATTGTCAAATTTGCAGCTCAAAAAAAAAAAAAGAATGCTTCAAGATAAGTGATCAGTTGTTCAAGTTATTAATAGTTCTCTCTAGTCCCCGGATTTAATTGTGAATTGGTATTATGGTGTGTGGTGTGTTTTAGACCCGTAGGATGATGTCTAACTCCGTGTTTTACTTAAACCTATTTTCCAAATTAGCCCACCCTTAACCTAAGCCCCGTTATAACCTGAAAAGTCCTTAAAAATGTGTACAGAATATTGACTTTGATTGATTCTTAGAAATTTTTCAAGTTTTGGTAATATAGTAGTTCTACATGTCGACTGAGTGAACCATATTACATTCAAAATTGTTGCGAGAAGTTGTGGAATGGATGTGTTACCAGGCAAGTTAGCTCATCATATTGCTAACAAGGAAGATGAACTTTTGACATGATCATTGGTGGGGTAAGTGTTACTTTTCTGTTATTTTTCATTTTAAGTTGGTTCCTTGAGGACAAGTAACGATGCAAGTTTGGGGTTGTGATGACACTCTGTCATTACTAGTTTTGTAGACACTTTTTCATATATTTTTAAGGTAATTCATCAAGATATTCAAGCTGAAAGCACTCAAAAACGAAGATTTCAAGCCACTGGAACACTGGAAAAATCGGGCCCCGATTTCATGAGTTCGGGCGCCGATTTTCGCAACAATGGAATGGCCAACTTTCTGGAAAAATCGGGCCCCGATTTGGTAAAATCGGGCCCCGATTTCAGGTTCGTCTGGACACGTTTTTCTCATTTCGGGCCCCAATTTTAATGATTCGGGGGCCAATTTTGGCCTGCTTATAAATATAAAACTTCGTTTCTGAATTAAGGGTTCACATTTTTGGAGATCAAAAGGCATAGAAACACATAAGAAGAGATCCAGAGCATCACTGGAGCAGATTTTTATCAAGAATCGTTCATGAATTATTCTTGTAGTATCTCTTTTATCCCTTTCTCTTGTTTAATTGCTATGTGTAACTAAACCCTCCATTGTTGGGGATGAGTAAACCTAGATGAATACCTTTGCCATGTAATTTGATTATGACTTTTGAAGAAACTTATTGAATTGTTTTTCTTATCTCCATGCTTAATGCTTTTATTGATTGATCACCTTTAAATTGATTTACTGTTTATATTGTGAAACGGAAGTGGAATTTATAAACGCTTGAGATAAGAGATCCTTGCCTTTGTAATCTAGGAATAGATGCAAACCCTTGGAACTATTTGAGAATTCTTGATTGTTCATGCTTAATTCTAATCTGCAAATTCAGTAAGGAATTAGATTTTTATTTTAGAATTAAAGGTTCTGTCACTAAGGAATTAGGGCACGAATATTGTAGAGAATTCGGTAACAATTAAATAAGTCGATTCAATTGTGATAATCAGGTTAATAGATTTAGGTAATAATCCGGTGAAACTCATCCCCAACGCTTTTCTCTTATTAAGTTTGAACCAATTTACTTTGTTTAATTTTCATTATTGCGATAAAACAAACCTCGTAACCTTTTGTTCGATTAAGTCACAAATACGATTCAATAGTATAACGCGATCCTCGAGTTCGACACTCGGTCTTACCGTTTTACTTTTACTACTTGCACGATTTCGTACACTTGCGAAAATCGCTATCATGAATTATTGTGTAAAGATTCGTGTGATCTATTGTGTACCTCATTTGTGACCATTTAAACTTCTAGATGAATTTGTTCAACATTGAAAGTGGTTATAGAAGCAAGACGAGCATGAGAAGAAGCAATTTTATCTGGCTCAGTTTTGAGTCTTGATCTAATAAAAAAAAGTCCTACCATTGAGGTAAAAACTTCACCACCTATGAACATTAAGATGGTAATGATGATTAATTGAGGGTTAGAAAAAATTTGCATTTCAACCGTGGACATGCTTGAAACTGTGGTGGCTGAAACGGATGTGAAGAACAAATCTAAATTTTTAGGAGTTTGATCTAAAGGTTTTAGAGCTTTGAGAAATCCAAAACCTAAAGTTGAAAGAGATGTGAAATATACAATTTGAACCCATAAAGGGTTTGTTCTTAGGAGGATGAAACGACAAAAACATGCTGCTAAGAAAAAAATTGATTTGCTTTGACAAGCAAGTCTTGAAGTGATGTGCTACAAATGTGTTGCAACTTTTTCAAGAAACAATTTATGATATTCATTTTTGTCTTTAATTTACACAAGTGACTATTTGTGTTGCAATGAATTCCAATGCAAGTGAGAGTATTTTATTTTGGTACAAAGATAGGGTATTTAAAGAAAGCTTCATATAGTTATAATTGATGTGGTTTTTTTAGTCAAATAATTGATGTGGCTAA
This sequence comes from Medicago sativa, assembly GCF_051527215.1. Classification (NCBI taxonomy): domain Eukaryota; kingdom Viridiplantae; phylum Streptophyta; class Magnoliopsida; order Fabales; family Fabaceae; genus Medicago; species Medicago sativa. The sequence goes on along the minus strand of NC_140754.1, from coordinate 97,770,589 downwards.
CTTCTTTTCTCTCCATTTCTTTCATTATTAAAGATTTGAAAATAAAACACAATAATGTAATATTTAATTTGGTTGGTTCAATTATTTAAGGGTTAAATATGTTTTTTATCCCTATAAATATATCAACTTTCCGTTTTAGTTCCTCTAAAATTTTCCTTCAACTTTTAGTCCCTGTAAAATTTCCAATCATTATTTTCGGTCCCTATTTTTAAGTTAATTTTTGTATTTTTTTAATAAAATTGTGCAGAAATGTGTATAATATTCTTAAAATCTTTCCCAAAAAAAATTGAAATTTTTTAACAAAACATAAATTAAATATGAATTTTTAACCGTAAAAAATATAAAAATTTATATTTATTTAATTCATGTTTTGATAAAATTTCTATTTTTTTTTTGAGAGATTCTTATAATATTATAAATTTTTCTACAAAATTTTATTCAAAAATATGAATTCTACATATGAGTTTACTTTAAAAGAGGGACCAAAAGTGAAGATGAAAAACTTTTAGAGGACTAAAAGTTGAAGAAATTTTTTAGAAGGACTAAAACAAAAAACTGACATATTTATAAGGATAAAAACACATTTAACCCATTATTTAATATACTCGACATTAAAACACTTCAAAACTATAGTACTCCTTAACTCATTAAAACACTTCACAATACAGTACTTACTCATTTCACAACAGTAGTAACATTACAAATGGGTTATATTGACGTTTTTTACTCAAGAATATATTGTCTAAACTAGACCAAATTAGTCATTTTTGCGAATTTTGATGGGTTATATTTGGAAGTTTAATTCAATTTTTTTTGGTTTTTTTAACAACCTTACCTCTGGTTGTGCGGCATAGTCGTACAAAATAGTATTTCCTCAAAAGATATTCCAACAATAACAAGAGAAAATAGATAGCAGCAGCACATAATTCAACAATAAGTCAAGCTACCGAGACTTTATTACACTCAGTTGGAAGCATATCAGGTTCAAAGGTTTTTCACAATATCAGGTTAACGAGCATCATTCATAAACAAGCAAATACAAGATCAATTTAACTATATGATTCTCTTAATTTTTTCAAGATAAAAAACATGAACATAAGCCTTCTCCAAATACAGTGTGTAAAAATCATCGAAAAGAACAATACAATATTTTATAGTGTGTGTGTGCGCGCGCGCATAAATAGGAACAATACAAATTTTTAAAAAATAAAGGCATATAAATAATTTTAAAACAACTTTTTGAAACTCTTAATCTACATTATTTTTCTTCATCCAAACTCTCAATTATTGTGGACAATAACATTTCCAATCAATCTCATTCAATAGGAAAAACACAAAAAGGATCTTATCCCCGTGAGATGAAGACGAAGCATGCATTCAGACATCGGTAGTCATTCGATCAACATCAGATGGTACAAAGACGAATCCTACTTTGTTATCTGATCTTGATTGAACGACTACGATGTTCCGAATGCGTCTTTTCCCTGCTGTCGAGGGAATCCAATTTCAACAAAAAGGGTGTTGATTTTGACGATACAAGTTGAAATCAACAAGATGAACATGGAATTATTGAAAGATGATAAAATCTATATAAAAGCAAAATAATACATAATGTATCATACAGATACTAGTCCTATATATAGTTCAAAGTAATAAACAAATTAATTCACAGATATCATAACAGTAATGTTTTATCTTGGTTTTCGGGTGTCAAACATTGATTACGTTTGAACCTTTTTAACCGGTGATATCTTATTTTTTCTTGGGAAGGGAAAAAGTAAGCAAAACCCTTGAGAATCGAGGTCCGGGAGTTGTTTTCGCTACGGGAAGGTGTTAGGCACCCATAACGACTATAGTATCCTATAGGAACCGTCTTCATTTTCTACGCGTGCGCTTTATTTTTAAATGCTATTTGAAAATGATATTAAGCCTAAGAGTGTTCTAAGTGAAGAATTGGAGGGAGAAGAATGTTTTTGGATTTTTATTTTATTTGAATTGAAGGAATTTTGTTCCTTGCCTACGTACCCGTTTAAGGGATCAAATCCACCGTAGTTCTCTTCCAAAAAATGTTTTTGTTTTTGTTGGTTGATTTTAAGTTTGAAAATTGGAGTTTGAAGAATAGAAAGAGGCCTCAAGGGCATGAGATTAGAAAAAGGTGAGGTGAAATTAGTCATTTGCAAAATATGGTCTAAGTATGATTAAAATTCATTAAGTTTTTATTAAGAAAAAGAAAAGGAAAATTCAATGGGACTTTGATCCCAAGGTTTATTAAGAAAAGTATTTGAGTGATGTTGTTCATATATTTTTTGGGAAATTGATTTTTTCTAAGTGTAAACCCTAGGCATTCATCTAAACATACAATCCTAAACATACATCTAAACATGCATATTCTAAGCATACATCTAAAGTGAGGTGTGTGCTTGTGTCGGTGCTTGTGTCGGTGTACATTATTAGAGTCCATTGTCCTTATTACATCATTGGCCTAGATACATTCTACGGTCTTGCAAGAATTTAAATGACATGAAAGTAAAATACAAGATATCCTAAGCTTTTACATTCTAATTTTTGGTGAAACTTAAAGTGCAAGAAATTAAAGTGGAGAAAGAGATGAGATATGGAATGCTTATGATGTATGAAACATGAAACAAAAAAATTAGTAGCACAAGATATAAAGCAAGTCAAAGCTATCATAACAAAAGTAAGAAAATTGTCATAAAAAACAAGCAAAAATAATGTGAAATAGCCCTAAAATCTCATCACCAATGCAAGGCTTGAGTATGACCCATAATCCTCACAATTCAACATACTTTCAAGGCATAAAAATCCAGGCTTTAAAATGAGAATCCAAGTGTCATTGTAAATTTTGCACTTTTTATGTGAATTTAGACCTATTTGCACCATTTATTCACAAAACAAAACTTGCCAAGCAAGTAACCAATCATCACATGCACATGTCCAGTAAAAACACATTCAAACAGTAGTAAAAACTCCACAAAATCATATATCATGAACCGCAAACATTTATCAAGGATTGGAATTAAGTCAAGCAATTTCCATGGATTTTTAACATGAAATTCAAGTAATAAAGCAAGAAAATGTCACAATATTTTTCATCAAGTTTTTCAGTAAAAAAAAGTAACACAAAAACATCACAAAATTATCAAGAAAGTATATGTAAATTTTATGGAATTTTCTAAAACAAATTAGTCATGCCAGGGGTGCAAAGATCACAAACAGTGTGGAAAATAGCAAAAAAAAAGAAGGAAAACGAAACTTGCAGGACAAAAAGGCCCAAGCCCAACCCTAAACGAATCTGGATCTCCAGGGGAGACTGTGGATCGTTGGATTGATCCAAATGGATCAAACCCTAAATCCTACGGCTACGAAAGAAAGCCAAGTGAACCAGAATTGAACCAGGCCGGTTCAGGGGCTTATAAAACCCCAAACCTGCCGGTCCAGTCCATTTCCTACGTTCACTTCTCTCTCTTCCCTCATCCTAGTGAGAGAAACTCTCACCTCTCTCTTCTTTCTTCTTCGTCCTCCACCGCCGGTTTCTGGAATGAAACGGCTGGAGACGATGAAGATTCATCGGAATCTTCATTGTCACCGCCGTGAATTCCAGATTCCGGCAACACTCAAAATTCTACGATCTATTTGGATCTAAACCCTAACTTATACTATTTTTCATTCTGATCACGAATCTGAACTTAAACTTTCAAAATAAACGGTGAATCATCCTAGATCTATATGTTAGGGTTTCGACTTTAAACTTTTTTCAATCTTTTGGACTTTTTCGAACAAACAAGTCTTACAACTTGTCGATTTGTTCAGATTCACCTTTTATTTTTGACTTTGAGCCTTCGATGATGATTAAAATAAGAAAACGAGGAGGTTCTTGAGTATACCTGTGGAAAATTGGAGATACGAACCAAAAGAAAAAGGAGAAAAGGCGTTGAAGCTTCTTCTTCGTCTCTGAGGTATATTTTGATCGAAACTTCGAAAATAAATCGAAGTTTCTCTGTCTTCTCACCCTTCGTCTCTGTGATTTCACTGGTTCTTTCTTCGATTCCCTCTCTTCTCACTTCTTTGTCTCTGTGATCACACCGTTTCGCCTCTTAGGTGATTCGGCGTTGGAATTGCAGGGCTTTGCGTTCGATGATGAAGATTCAATCTGAATCTCTGAGAACTGCGAGACAAATCCCCTTTTCTTTGAACTGTTTTTGGATATGATTGTTGAATTGCACTTTCTGATGATGAAATTGGTATGATTTTTTGTGAATTGATGTGGATTGATATGAATTTGAGGATTTTTGTGGCGGTGATTGATTCTGTTGTGGTGGTTTGAGTTTGTTACGGTGGTTTTTTGATTCTGTTGTGGTGGTTTGAGTTTGTCACGGTGGTGACTTGGGAGAGAGAGAAATTCTGTTAGACTTTTGGTGGTGATGTGTCACTGAGTGATTGATCCTGTGTAATTGGTGATGTGGCCTTTATATAGGCTGACATGTGTGACCCTGAGCCAATGAGGAAATGCCACCTGGATTTGGACTAAAAGCTTCGGCTTTGGACTTGAAATGTTTTAAGGACCTTTCTGCAAAATAACAAACAAAAGGGACCATTCTGCAATAAGACTAAAAAGTAATTTTAAGACAAAAAGGACCCAAATGCAATATTAAAAAAAAAGGACCAAAAATGAAATAAAAGGACCAAAAATGAAACAAAAGAAGAAAAATAATAAAATTGGAATAAAATTGGTAACTTTGACTAAACGTAAAGTGAGACGATTAAAATTGACAAAACGGACTAAAACGAACCAATGGCTTAAATGAGGTACTTCAAAGTAACCTCTCTCTGCCGAAATTTCGTGTGAAATGACCAAAATGCCCCTGGGGCTAAAACGACTAAAAATGACCCAGATGCAAATTTTAAAATGGATTTTTATCAAGAAATTAAAGCAACAATCTTATACAAACAAAATTAAAAGACTCAGAGACAATTTTAAGAGTTTGAACAGGGTTTTGACGTATGAAAAGACTAAAATGCCCCTAGGGGCAAAACTGACTCAAAATGACTTCAAATGCAATTTTTGAACTGGATTTTGACATAGAATGAAACAGGGACCTATTCAAGCTACTTGAAAAGACTCAAACAAAATTTTTTTTTTTAAAAGGCTGAAAGAAATTTTGACATAGGAAATGACTAAAATGCCCTTTTTCATGAATTTTGCAAATTGCAGAGAAAGATGTAATTGATCAGAGACATATCAAATGACTTGAAATACAAGAAAAGAGGAATTTAGTATTTTTAGGTCCAAAATTAGGGTATAACAAGTAAGAAACAAAACTATAATTTTCTTTCTGTGCAACTAAAATTCATTAAACACAATATAGTAAATTACTAAATCACTCCCAATCAAACCAATAAATACGAAGGAACATAAGCCTTCTCCAAATACAGTGTGTAAAAATCATGGTAAAGAACAATACAATATTTTATAGTGTGTGTGCACATAAATAGGAAGACTAGATATATTACATTTTCAGTTTCATCGTTGAAATCACCAACAAGATCAATACGCAATTTTAAAACCCTAACCCACAAATTAAGAGAATGTTCGAACTTGGAATGAATGAGTATTTGAGCAATCAGTTCAAGAATTGGAAAAGGAATGAAGAAGAAGAATGAAAATCCATACCTGCGATCGGACTGCAATCGGAGAGAGGAGACTCAGCTGCATATATAATACGAAAGAAATAAATAGTTAGTGAAATATGGCTTCACCAAACCAACAATAACAAGAGAAAATAGATAGCAGCAACACATAATTCAACAATAAGTCAAGCTACTGAGACTTTATTACACTCAGTTGGAAGCATATCAGGTTCAGAGGTTTTTCCCTATATCAGGTTAACGAGCATCATTCATAAACAAGCAAATACAAGATCAATTTAACTATATGATTCTCTTAATTTTTTCTAGATAAAAAACATCAACATAAGCCTTCTCCAAATACAGTGTGTAAAGAACAATACAATATTTTATACAACTTTTTGAAACTCTTAATCTACATTATTTTTCTTCATCCAAACTCTTAATTATTGTGGACAATAACATTTCCAATCAATCGCATTCAATAGGAAAAACACAAAAAGGATCTTATCCCCGTGAGATGAAGACGAAGCAGGCATTCAGACATCGGTAGTCATTCGATCAACATCAGATGGTACAAAGACGAATCCTACTTTGATTGAACGAGTACGATGTTCCGAATGCGTGTTTTGCCTGCTGTCCAGGAATCCAATTTCAACAAAAAGGGTGTTGATTTCGATGATACAAGTTGAAATCAACAAGATGAACATGGAAATATTGAAAGATGATAAAATCTATGTAAAAGTAAAATAATACATAATGTATCATACAGATACTAGTTCCGAAAACCTCTGAACCTGATGTACAAACTAAGGTGGCATTTAGCCTGGGAATGGGAAGTTTTTTCCCACCATGGGAAAGCTCCAATTTCCATGACATCTGTCAGTTGAAAACTTGTTGGAGAAATAAAACAAAAAACTGAAAAATTGTTTTTTAATTTTGTTTGTTTTTTCTAATGTACCTCCTCTTTCTGCTATTGCTTCACTTCTCCTCACTTCTATTCATTCATTTCCTTCGACCCTCTTCTCCAACCTTCTCTCCAACAGCTAAAACCAAAATTCAACATATGCATGGATGAATACCATCTTCATTGTTGAACAATCAATCTTCAAACAGCAACCAATGTGAGTTTCTGGTTCATCGGTTTCGTCACCGCGGAAGCATTATTGTTACAAAGCTCGTGCTGGTGTATAATTGAAGGATCCGAATCCGGATCTGAGAGTTTATTTACTTTTCGGATCTTGATCGATCCATCAGAAGTGCTTTGTTTCCCTTTCTTTGTTCTTTAATTAGAAACCGTTTAATTTCAGTGTTTTTTATTTTATTAAGTTCAATTGAAATTGCTTCCTTGGTATTGTTTCTTTGTTTTCTGATTATGCTGTTGAACGATTTATGTGAATTTATTTACATAAATCTGGTGGCGTTGCAAAGATGCATGAGGATCTGGGTTTCCAATAAAATCTATGAATTAAATTGATGTAATTTTTTTTTTTAGGGAAGGAAAATTTGTTATTAATAAACTAATTAATTGCACCTATTAATTGATGGAGAGCAAGAAATTTGAGCCGCTTTAGCTATTAGCTGGTAAATTAATTTGGCTTAATTTGGCGGTGCTGCGATCAACTAGTGTCTAGAAATTATTCACTTAAAAAAAGAAACTTTATCCTTAAAAAGATGTTATTTCAAAATATGTTATTGTTTCAAAATATGTTATTATTCACTATAAACAAAATATGTTATTGTTTCAAAAAAATAAAATATGTTATTTAAGATAGTAAGTAATTTTTTCAAAAACAAAAAATAATAATCATGTTATTTGAAATATTATGTCTTTTTTCCTTTCAAAAAAATATTATGTCTTTATTAAAAAAAATTATAATTTGATTTTATATAAACAAGGTTATTTATGCCACACATAATTAATGTCAACAAATATAATTTTATATCACATAAAATAGTCCACATAATTTAATTTTTTGTCACACATTATTTATCTTTTTAATCAAATTTCAAAAATTGCTTAGTTCCTTCTCAAATTTAATGTGGCAACATATGAAAAAAAAAAAAGAAAACGTACGAGCGAAAACAAATTAGCTGTGTAAGAAACAACTAAGTCCAAAAGATATTTCTAAAGCCCATTATTTAGTACAAAATAAATAAATAATAAAACAAATGATTTATTGTTATTAAATTATTTTTGTGGGGTCCATGAATTGGTCACACAATATTCAACAAAAAGTATCAACAATTACTAGGTAATTAATCTTGACCATCCAAATAAAATACTATTATATCAATGGCTAAAAGTGCAACTTTCCCATCATGGGAAAAAACTATCCATTCCCATACTAAACCTCCACCACAAACTAAATATAACAACAGAAAATACATAGCAGCACATAATTCAACAATAAGTCAAGCTAGCTACTGAGACTTTATTACACGGCAGCATCGGTTATCAAATATTATATCATTCGTATCCACTATATAAGATATATTTTCTAAAAACGATCCTAAAAACCCATGTATTGATTTATCTATCATTAGGTGAATGATCGTAAAAATGATCCACCAATCAAACTCGTGAAAAAAAGTTAACAAACATCATTCACCTAATGATAGATAAATCAATACAAAAGAACAAAATAGTTGGTGAAATATGGCTTCATCAAAAAGCTATACGACAACAATAGGAATCAAAAAAGAAAACAGGATGGAAAAGAAAAACCTCTGAACCTGATATGGTTTTATCAAACTAACTATAACAGCAGAAAATACATAGCTAGCAGCACATAATTCAACAATAAGTCAAGCTACTGAGACTTTATTACACTCAGCAGCATCAGTTATCAAATGTCATATCATTCGTATCCACTATATAAAATATATTTTCTAAAAATAATCCTAAAAACCCATGTATTGATTTATCTATCATTAGGTGAATGATGTTTGTTAACTTTTTTCATTCACCTAATGATAGATAAATCAATACGAAAGAACAAAATAATTGGTGAAATATGGCTTCATAAAAAAGTTATACGACAACAATAGGAATCAAAAACGAAAACATGATATGATGGAAAAGAAAAACCTCTGAACCTGATATGGTTAACAATAGAAAATAGATAGCAGCAACACATAATTCAACAATAAGTCAAGCTACTGAGACTTTATTACACTCAGTTGGAAGCATACCAAGTTCAGCGGTTTTTCACTATATCAGGTTAACGAGCATCATTCAAAAATATGAATTCTACATATGAGTTTACTTTAAAAGAGGGACCAAAAGTGAAGATGAAAAACTTTTAGAGGACTAAAAGTTGAAGAAATTTTTTAGAAGGACTAAAACAAAAAACTGACATATTTATAAGGATAAAAACACATTTAACCCATTATTTAATATACTCGACATTAAAACACTTCAAAACTATAGTACTCCTTAATTCACAATACAGTACTTACTCATTTCACAACAGTAGTAACATTACAAATGGGTTATATTGACGTTTTTTACTCAAGAATATATTGTCTAAACTAGACCAAATTAGTCATTTTTGCGAATTTTGATGGGTTCAATTTGGAAGTTTAATTCAATTTTTTTTGGTTTTTTTAACAACCTTACCTCTGGTTGTGCGGCATAGTCGTACAAAATAGTATTTCCTCAAAAGATATTCCTCAGTTATTTTTACTGGTTGAAAACAATTATTTGTATGTATCTTTTTGTACTCTGAGAGGATTTTTAGGCCGAACAGGACCTCAATCAAAGAAGATCCAAAGAAGACGTAAGTACCTTTGTAACGTTTGAGAAATGACCTAGCCACCTAACACCAAACCCTATTCAATATGACCTCGAGTACGATATAGAAACAACCTTGGTCCTAAAGTACCATTTTGGAACACTTTCATTTTCAAATTGCAATATGACATTATATTGGTATATCAAGTGTAAATAATATGTCCCATATTTAATGGAAAAATGAATGTTGAAAACTTTATAAATAAGAGAACTCATAAACTTAATGTCTCTCGCTAATATGATTGTTCAAGGCCCGATATGATGATCTCCTGGAACCCCTCACGATGCAATAGTGATATCAGAATCGAGGTTCGATGAAGGGTTCGACTGGCTCCTTATGTCGAAAGTCTTCCGCACAAGGCATTCAGGCGTTGAGTTTTGTTGAGTTCCACCAACGGCGAAGCAAATAGATATGGATGAAAAAGCTTATGTTTGAGACACATATAAGACGCACACTTGAGGGAGAGATGTTGTATATCAAGTGTGAGTAATATGTCTCATATAATCGGATGGAAAAGTGAATGTTGAACACTATAAATGAGAGCATCCATAAATCGAATGCATTAAGGTTTTGGGTTAAAGTATGATGTCACTCTAACTTATATGATTATTCAAAGTTCAGTATGGTGATCTACGAATCCCCTCATGACCCGAATCATTAACATCTTTTTTTTTTTTCTTTCTAAATTATACTCTTATCAATTAATCTAAAAAAAAAAAGGAGAGAGGGTAAACAGATTAATGGGTCAATAGACTTGTTTATTTGATTCAAATTTGTTTATTAATCAAAATTATTTCTTGTACAAAATAATTTTAAAAGACATACACGTAGAAATAGATGGAGTAACTGATGAATAATTTGTCATGTAAATACAACTGAGTTGATAAAACATTGTAACAACATTGATATAGTGAGATGCATATTTGAAACTACAATTTCTCACTTATTTGCACTTAGTGAATGCGAGTTTCCCGTTAAACTCTCTATGATAAAAATTAAGAATAATTAAACATGATTTGATTAAACAAAAAGCAATGAAACATAATTAGAATTATTTAGGATATAATCATTTCTTTTGACAGAATTATTATTAGGGTTAAATATGTTTTTGGTCCCTATAAATATGTCAACTTTTCGTTTTAGTCCCTCTAAAATTTTCCTTCAACTTTTAGTCCCTATAAAATTTTCAATCTTCACTTTTGGTCCCTCTTTTAAAGTAAACTCATATGTAGAATTCATATTATTTAATAAAATTTTTCACAAAAATTCAAAATATTATAAGAATCACTCCAAAAAAAATTCAGAATTTTTTAACAAAACATAAATTTAATATGAATTTTTATATGTTTTAAGGTTAAAAATTCATATTTAATTTGTGTTTTGTTAAAAAATTCTTTTTTTTTTTTTATGAATTTTTTTTAGAATATTTTACACATTTCTGCACAATTTCATTAAAAAATACAAAAATTAAATTAAAAATAGGGACCAAAAGTAGTGATTGAAAATTTTATAGGGACTAAAAGTTGAAGGAAATTTTTAGAGGGACTAAAACAAAAAGTTGACATATTTATAGGGACCAAAAACATATTTAACCCTGATATAATTCTCCCCGCGTATAAACCGTGTGTCCAATTATTGGTTATAATATTAACTCACCTCGTACATAGTTTTGGCTTTTCCACATACTATTGGGAGTTGAATAATGGACCTTCAATTTCAATATACATGTACTATGATATACGGATGCATAATGCCTCCATGTTGCACATGGATTGGTGGCACAAAAGGAGAAACGAACCTTCAATATTGTTATTCTTTTAAATATCACTACATTAGTAGTCATCTAATCAAATAATAGATTATTAAATAGATAAAATGAATTACTCCCTCCGTCCCGGAATATCTGACCCATTTTCTAAAAAAAAGTGTCCCAAAATAACTGAGTCATTTCAATTTTCAATACAACTTTCATCATTCCCAATACAATATAACACTAAATAATACTACTTTTATCATTCCCAATACAATATATTCCACTTTCCCCTTTATTTATACATTTTTCTTAATCTGTGTGAAATGAGCCAAGGGGTCAAATAAATTGGGACGGAGGGAGTAAGAATTAGAATGAAGATGATTTGACTTTTCAATATAATCATTCAATTAAACCTCGACGAATGGCATAAAGCTCCGCTTGAAGATGTCAGAATATCACATACCTGAAGAGTTCCACTTGATGAATTGTTCGTCCTTGGTACCTGATGGGTGATACAATTTTAGCAATTGTATTAATTTATATCAAATCAAAGTAAAATAATTAAATTCATATCTATAAAGACTATTTTAATCTCAACTTAGCAGCTTCATTAATATTGAGGATGTATTTAAATTGATGGTGGATTGAGGCAATTGGTTTGGTTTGCAAACACTACTACAAAAATGGGCTTATATAGCGCTTTTTTTTCGCTTTAGATAGCGCTTTTGAAGCGCTACTGTAAATGGCGCTGGTAAAGGTAATATAGCGCTTTTTTTCCTGTATAAAGCGCTAGCTAAAGCAGGGTTTATATAGCGCTTTATGTCAAAAAACGCTAGCAAAGGTTGTCCTTAGATAGCGCTTTCGAAAAAACACGCCATCTAAGACGGGTTAAAAACAGCGTTTTTGTTTTAAAAGCGCTATGTAACAATATGTTTAGATAACGCTTTATAAAGGAAAAAAAGCGCTATGAGAAGAATTTATTTTATTTTATTTTTTGTCAATTTTTTTTACCTTTGCAAATAGTGTTTTTTATTAATTTAAAGTAAAATATATATAAAGTCAAAAATTTAAAGGGAAATATATATAATTTTGGCACATTATAATTGAGACTATTATTTATCAAATAAAACATAACCATATCATAAAAAATGTATGTATATATAACATAAAAGTCAGAAATGTATAGCCTCTAATATGGCAACATAGATATCTCTAAGAGTTACAACTAATTAGTTAACATAAAAGATTAAAATCTTCTATGGTATCATGCAGTCTTCGTATATCTTCTTGGTCTTCTCAACATTTTTCTCCAAAATAAGCAGGCAAATCATCATTCATTTCCAAATTCCGTTCACTCTCCTCCACCTGAATCCTCCACCTGAATATATACCAGAAAACACCATTAAGCAATAACACTATATTATATTAAAGATAAGTTCAAAGTACTACTGATCATGTTATATTATTAAACCTGTACTCGGATCCATGATATGTTGTTAAATTTATTCTTTGGTACTTGAGCTTCCCGTGCAGAGCGAAATACTTTTAGAACTCTACAAAATATAAATGTAAACTTAGATTACATACAACTGACCATATATATTATACATAGTTTTCATATACATCAATATACATACACGCACACTCTTACGTGTCAAACATAGTCTTCATTTTCGAGTAATTCATGTAGTCATTGAGTAATGAATCCAAATAATATATGATTTCCGATATGAGATCAATGACAAGTAACATCCAATGTCCACTACACAAATGTCCAAGTTAATTAGAAAATCTTCTATAACCGGTGGTAAAAAGTGAGGAAAAAATAATCAAAAACAATGTTTCAAGGAAAATCTTACACATGCTTAGGTATATAAAATGGTAGAATAAATAACTTGCACTCATCTTTATATTTCATGAATTCCTTAACCATGTATGCTTTGACCTATTCTTGTTCTGCTTCCCTTGAAGAGCGAAATACTTTTAGAACTCTACAAATTATAAATGTAAATTTAGATTACACACAGCAGACCATATATATATTATATACTTTCATACATCAATATATACACACACACACTTACGTATTAAACATAGTCTTCATTTTTGAATAATTCCCATGGTCATTGAGTAATGGATCCAAATCATATATGATTTTCCATAGGTGAGCCTGCCATTTTAAAGATCTTAAATTGGTTATACAACGAGGAAGGCTCTAGAAAGTTTAACTGATTGACAGGACAATAAAAAAGTAATTACATTTAAAGCACTAATGAACAATAGATATGAATTTACAGAGATCAAAACCAAGTATATTATATTTAAAACACGAACAAATAATTTAACCATACTATAATATTATTGTCTATAGAGCCAAAATGTTGGAACTAAGGGTCTTGTTTAGATTGATTTATTTTGAGCTTATGTGAGTTTATTGTAAAGGTGTTTGGGTAAATCAATTAAAATAGCCAAAATTTGAGCTTATGCTATATTTTGATAAGTTGTAATTATTAGCTTTTACATTGGCTTTACACGGGGCTTTTAGAAATTAGGGAGCCTCTTCGAATCCCTTATGCCTCATTTTATCGACTTTTTTATACATTTATCTTTTAGTTTATTTATGAAGAGACTTGTCTCTTTTTTTATACAGTTTTTTTATTCCAAACTTATCTTCTTCTTTTTTTTGTTTCATTCTTTTTATACGTTTGACTTTTTTTTAAATTATATTAACATTTTATAATTGCATATTAATGATAGATCCAAACACTTCAATTTATATTAGCATTTTTTTAGTGTATACATTCAAATGTAAGTAGCTTATTGAGTATAAGCTCTCATGCTATAAGCCCTTATGTTATAAGCATTTGTGGATGCAGTTTATCCAAACGGACCCTAAATCTAATCAAAAGAAGTCTAGGCATTCTACTATCAACCTAACTCCCTAAAAGATTAACACTTTAATTGCTTATAGGAACTACTGTTTCATCAAATCAATTGTGGAATAGGTCAATAGAATGACACAAGAAAGGGACTCAATCCTCAATGACATATAAGTAGGCGATTGGGCCTACATGAAATTGAAGCCATAGAGACTGATGTCATTAGCCAAAAAGATGAATGAGAAACCCAATCCCCAATCCAAGATTGCATGGCCTATTGTCAACTCAATAAGATCATATTGATCATTGAAATAGGATTAGTAGGACTATTTCATAATGGACACAAAAGATAAAGTGTTGGTTACCATGACGATATTCTAACTCACATGTTTTATACTCCAAAAAGCTTTATGTCTGAGGCCTCAGTTTACAAAAATTGTACTTGAGGGCAAAAGTTAGACAGAACAAAATTAATAAAATAAGTATAGCAACTAAGTGAATAGTAACAGCTTGTTAAATAGAAACAAAAGTTATGTCAATCAAAAGCCCAAATTCAGTTTCACAACACAATTTCAGTTTCCATTGATAAATTATCCTAACTACTAACACTGCAGTCTTAATATTAGTTTAAACCCTAAAACTCTAAAACATCAAATATGAAGAATTGAAGATTAATTGAGTGAAATTGAATTGACAAAAGAATGGTAAGGAAAGAATTAAGATGGTACCTTGAATGAAAAAAGACGGAAACCGGTCGACGGCACATCGGTGAGAGGTGGTGGTCGATAGGTAGAAGAGAGACCGCAGCTGCGAGAGGTGGTGGTCGTACCATAGGCTGTAGGTGATGAATGAATCGAAGGGGAGAGACATGGTGGTTCTGGAATGAATGGATGGTGAAAGTGATGACTGAGTGGAAGCAGAGAGTTATGGAATGAATCACGATCTAAGAAGGTTTTTGAGGAGGAAGTAGTTAAAAAAAAATTTAGTTGAATTTTTCTATTTTGTTGGAGGATCAAACAAAATAGCTCCGTTAGTTTTTTTTAAAGAAAAATAGCTCTTTTAGTTAATTTTAGCGTTTTTTTAAAAAAAAAAAAACAAACATAGAACTTAAAAAATAAAAATAAAACAAACATAGAAAATAAAAAAAAACAAACATAAACATAGAAAATAAAAAAAAAAAAAACAAACATAGCATAGAACACCAAGGATCGAACAAGTGACCCGGAGCGTGACCCGGAGCTTAAGCAAAACAAACTTAACCGCTAGGCTAAAATAAATCAATCAATATGTAGCGCTTTTCGTCAAATATAAACGCCATCTTTAGTCAAACGTATGCTGGCGCTTTTAAAGCGCTATTTAAGGTTGAGCCATAAATAGTGCTTCCTATAATAAGCGCTACTGTAAAATAATCCAGAATTTTTTAAAAATTTATTATTTTTTAAATTAGCCTATGCTGACGTTTTGCAAATAAAGCGCTATATAGAGTTAGTATTAAAGATAGCGCTTTTTGTAAAAAGTGCTATCTAAGACCTCCGTATTTCTATATATAGCGCTTTAGTGTTTAAAGCGCTATTAACGAGGCGCTATTTTTTTCCATATTTTGTAGTAGTGAAATTAAAACAAATAGCAGAAAGAAAATTGTTGTTGTAAGAAATTTAAGAGAAATGATCGGGTCTTTTGAATGATATGTTTATTATAATAGTTGGTAATATAAACTTAAACTGTATAATTGTTTCTCTACTTTACGATAACTAACAAAATGACTCTGGTAAATCTCTTGATACAAAGCCCTGTTTTCTAATTATAATTCTCTAATCTTGTAGGTGAACCTATAATCATTAAAGGTTTTAAGGTCACTTAATTTTAGAAATCATAACTTAACAACTTTCTATTTATAAATTGTTTATTAAGTCGAACAATATAATTAGATCTAATCTATAAGTTGGTGTCAGCAGTCATATAATCACTGAGTTCAATTTAGATTTGATTAGAACATAAAAGTATCAAACATTTATACCGAATAAACTAGATTTGCAATTATACTCATGTAAGTTTACGAATTACATGCCAAAAAGATAGAATAGGGTCATCTAATACCTAATCACAGAGTAATTAGTTAATCATGGCTAAAGCATAAACAATTAATACAAAGGAAGAATTCATTACATAAATTGGATGACTGACTATGAGTTTTGATCCAAAAATGTGGTTTCTCTCAAAATTTCAAACCCTTTGCTCTGAAACAAACTTGGCTTTTAAAGTCTTCACTTCTGTCACGTAAAAATCGTGCCCCGATCCATTAAAATTGTGCCCCGATTGTACGAAAATAATTTGGATGACATATCCTTAAATATTTGTTAGAGAGCTTTGATCAAAGTATAACTCTACCTGCAAAAGATAAACAAAAAAACTTTCCAATCTGATTATCAAATTTATTCAACCATATAGTTGAGTTGGTCTATAATGACTTTGTTGTGTAGGTTTTTAATGTTTTTTGGTAAAATAAAATAAAAAATAGTTTGCTTTTTAAATAGATTTTTTTAGAGATTATTTATTTTTTAAATAATAAAAAATCTAAAAACACTTTAAAAAAAATGTATAACTAAGAAAAGACTTTAACGTAGATTTTTAATTATTAAAATTATTATTTTTTAAAATAATTATAACAATACTTTTTAAAGATGTCTATTTTAAAATGAATGACTTAAATTCACGTTTTGTTCTTCTTCTTCTTCCAAAAAAAAAATCACGTTTTGTTGTCTGAATTTTCATCCCTTATCTTTTCTTAGGATCATTTTTGCTAATGTGATTTAATTAATAACGAGGCTTGGGGTGGAAAATTTTAATGGAGGCCAAAACTTAATTTATTTGAAAATAGGCAATTAAAAGTCTGATTAAGCCTAAATAAATATAATCATTTGGATTTCGTTAAAAAAGTATGTGATTTAGTGGATTTTAGAAGAAAAAAAAGGGTGGATTCAATCCGAACCATTAACAATTATATTGTGTAGTGGATGGATTAGATATATTTATAGTTGGATGGTTTGTAGACACTGTATTAATTTTTAATTTATTTTATGGTTAAATTTTAATTATTTTTTACCATCAATTACATTGAAAATAATAAAAAATTATTATTTTTTATGTTGATGGTATCCCCGTGAAAGATAGGAGGAAAATACTCCCAAGACAGAAAATGAGAGCATAAATGGAGCAAAAATGAGGGATTGTTTGAATTTGTCTAAACTGTTGTATATCATCTTAGTAGGAGATAACTTGTTTTGCAAGTTACCTTGTGAGTTAGTTAGTTTGTTGCAATTTGTTAGGAAAGTTAGTTAAAGCTTTGCATTATGCATATAAGGAGAACACTAGAATATATACAATTATATAGTATGTACTCCAGCTGTAAAGTGGGATATACTAAACCACACTGACACATGTATACATACGATCTACATACATGGTCCACGGTGTCACACCACCTTATATAATTTAATTAGTTCTAAAACTACATTATTAAACATATATACCACACACTTGATAGTTGCTAGGACAAATGCCATGCTTTGCCTCCATTCATATTGAATTTCTTGAGCCTTCCAAAGAACATGACCAAAATAAGGATAAACTTCCCTTTTGTACTCCATTTACCCGAAAATCCAATCCATAAATCTTTGCACATTGAATCTCGTTTCAGTTGTCTTGAACAGCTATATCCTGTTGAGAACCCTACGTTCCCATAAGCACTGCATATAAATTATCACAATCTTTTTCATTAATACCTTTCTAAAGTATAGAAAATTTTAGGGTAATTAGAATTTTCTAATTAACTATTTTTTTAGAGTAATATAAATTTTTATTCTTAAACTTTTTTGACCTATTTTATTTTTCTTTTTCAAATTTTATAAAACGAGAGGCCAATTTAAAATATGAAATATAGGACCACTTTGCAAATTTTAAAAAAATTATGGACCATTTCACAATTTTTTTAAAAATTGATAGGGACCCTTTTGTAAAATTTAAAAATATAGGGACCAACTTTCAAAATTGGAAAGAGTAATAAGAACCAATTTGAGACTCGCTATATATAGTTTTGGCAAATTATTTCATAAAATCTTTTCATTTTAAAATTTGCATAAGCTTCACCAAATTTACAGATCCCGCATTATTTGGTGGGGTTCATGTGAATTTTAAATGATACTAAAAAGAGTATGTTGAAAAATATATGTTAAAGTGTGAGTTATTTAAAAAAAAAAAAAATTCTACCATGCACAAAAGATAATTCTAGAGAGTATAACTTGCCTTATGACTTCTAGTGTGATATTCAAGACGTTGAAGTTAAGGGGATCCTCTTTCAAACTTTGTCTCTCAGTGATGCAAATGAGAATAATGAAAATAACCAAGTAAGATAATTGAGAGATAATTGAGAGAAGACAAGACACTCCACTAAGCTTTTTTGCTCTCTCTTCACATCATTAATTTTGTGGTCCCTTATAGGTAAAAATGTTGTATATGGTGGGAGGGACCTGTTAAATTCGACCCAAAATTCAAACTTAGTGACAGGTGTATTACATGTTATATTTTATTCTCCATAGGATAACAGAATTTTATGTAGATAAAGTGTTTATCTAAAAATAAAGCTGCATTATAAAACAATTTTTTTTTGACAAAAAAACAATTTTTTTATACAAAGAAGAAATTCCATATAGTTCGTGTATTAATTGCTAGCACAACTTTATAACACGTAAATCACATATTAGAATTTCCTTTGTGAGTCGTCAAATCTATTGATTATATTCTAGTTCCATCCTCCATGTAAGTGGGAAATCAGAATTTATGCAAAACAAATTTTGTTTCAGGATCATTGAAAAAGATAAATTAGAAATTACATATACAAATCATGTGCTCAAATGATAGCTGTAAAAATATTTGATTTGATGGGTTAGGTAGGACTCAAGGTTTAGTATACAAACGATCAATGTTATGTAATGGATACCTACTAAGAAATCAGACATACATCTTATCATGAAAAAAGAAGAAGAAATCATACATCCAATATATATGGTAAACATTTAGTAGTGCTTACGGAACATGAAAAACCATTAAGTTTTGTCTCCATCATGTACCATAACACTATATTTTTCGAAGAGATAACTTAATTACTCTACAAAAATGTTTAGAACTCGTGAAAGGATGATTATAGTAGTCCACACAACAACTGTATAAATGTTTGGACTCTTCATTTTTTTTAAACTTATGTGCTTGATACATTTTCCTACAACTTATATTTTTTACTTACACTTAAACACTCTTATAGTTAGTCCAAATTACTATCAGAGTAAATAATTAAGGGTAATTGTTGAAATAACCATGTAATTAATTATTGAAACAGTAGAGAAGACTTTTCCTACAATGTGATTTTTTTTTACTTACTGTGTAGGGCAGACTTTTCTAATAAGCTCTATCCCTTTATTTTATTTTGTGGTTTGTAACATATTGTTGTATTAAATGTGAATTTGAAATCTCATGTTGGATTGTAAAAATGAATGTTCAACAATGTATGATATATAGTCAATGTCTTAAAGTTTTGAACTAAGATGTAGTGTTCAAATTATGTATGTGGTTCTCAAAATCCAATGTAATAATCCCTTAAGATTTAGGCACCCCTCATCTCCCAACATAACATTGGTACCCATTTTCCTTTTTGTGCGCGCCTAACATTCACCAAACATTGTAGGTGTGCTAAGTTATGGAGACTAATATCACACGAAAATCTCTACATTAGATTAGGTACATAGGCCTCCACACTTCTTCATGTATTAACATGTATATTTCCATTATGGTTTTTTCTAGGTTACCCTTGAATAATAGTCGATAATTTACCCAACATTCAATGGAAAGTAGCTACACAAACAAATTTACAAGTGCGCTAGCAAATTTGTTTATGTTGCTAATTTTCATTGGTTGTTAGGTAAACTACCCATAATTCTTCGAGGATAGCCGAGACTTCGTACCATTCATCTAATGTGTGAGATTGGCTCAAGTGTGAGTTCATTCATATATAGTATAGTATGGTCTCACTCCAGTGGCATTGGCTCACATATATCAACTTAATACATCAATAGTCAAATTTACTAACTTCATAGAAATATTACATGGATGCTGATGCAAAGAGGAAAACTTACATCATGACAACGAAGATCACCAATATGGCTGAGGAGATGGTAGAGAGATCAAAAACAGATTCACCTGCATGTCTAGCATTTGTAACTTGAAACAAAATTGCAACCACTTTCTCATAGAGATTTAATCCCTCCATATTCTTGGAACTCCATTCCATGGAACAAAACAATACAAATTGTATCACATTGAAACCAAAGACAGTAACAACAAGTAGCCAACAATGAAGAGAAGAGAGCAAATGGTCATAACCCATTTCCTTTGAATTCTTCAACAAGTAAGAGAATTCCTCTCTTTTAGTAACACTTTTCAGGACCTTTATGAAAAGCCTTAAGCATGGTGGGTAAAGTGTATTACCTAAAAGTACATATGGAAGTATAAGAAGAAGAAGTCCTGAATTCTTCTTGAAAACCATCATGTTCTCATTGGTAGGTACATAACCACAGCTTGCAAATGTTGAAACTATGGTAAATAAAGAAAATGTTTCTATCTTGATGCCTTTGTTTTTTAGTACATTTTTAGCACTTGGTACATTGGTTATGTACAAAGTGACCAAACTAAAACCAAAAAAATGAACAACTATAAGGTAAGCCAAAACTATATAACTTAGATACCTAAGAGAATTATACTTAATTTTGTCTTTATTAATATTGTTATTATTGTTATCATTCTGAGTATGATTTTCTGACTGAGGAATAGAAACTAAACCAAGTTCAACTTGATAACTATTATTACAAATACATTCATTTTTGAGACAGTTACTTTGAGTGAAATTGAACCTATCAAGAAAAAGTTGAAGCATGGAAGTAAAAACTTCACCACCTACTAACATAAGAAAGGTAAGAAGAATGAGTTGGGAATTGGAGAAAACTTCCATTTCTAAAGATGTCATGCTAGAAACAGTGGAAGCAGAAACAGAAGTGTAAAATAGATCAAAGTCTTTTGGTTTAACAGAAGACCTTGGCTTTGAAAACTTGAGACCCAAGTAACCAAAGAGAGAAAGGATAATGAAATAACATAGTTGAATGAAAAAGTTGTTGAATTGGAAGGATAGAGAACGAGGCAAGAAACCATTGAAGTTGAAGTTGAATTTGTTGGGAAAGAAAGTACAAAGATGTTGTGAGTTTTTGCCAAAGTTGTTCTTCATGGTTGTGTTGTGTTGTGTTTAGTTGAAGAACTGGCTTGGCAAAGTGTCAAGTGGGAAGGAATTTATAAATAAACCAAAGCAGTAGGAAGGTAGTGGTGTATGCACATTTACTTCATATGACCCAAATATAAAAATTAAAGAAGTTTAGTTCCACTTTTAATCAATTTCGTGGTGTGATTGGACAATTTTTTTATGTGAATAATTCACCATAATTACAACACTTGGGAGACTAAAAGTCAAGGTTCAAAATTGCACTCCACCTGCAACAAAATAATTCATACATCTCTAGTTACTATTATAAGTAAAATTTTACTTTTAAATTCATTCAATAAGTGATATATATAATCTATATATAAGCTGCATACATCATTTGTTAAATAAATCTAAAAGGTGGATTTTTGTTATAATAATGAGTGGAGGGTGTACATTTGTTTGAATTTAATGCATATATTTAAAGTTGAAATGAGTATTTTTATAATTTAGAAACTAAAAGTAAGAAAACATGTTATGAAATCTAGGGGTTTGTTTATTTTTTGAAAACATTTTTTTTCTACTTTTCGTGATTGAGAGAAGATGAAATATTAGCCAGGAATGATACATTGTTAAAATAATCAAAATAGTTATTTTAACATGTTTATTCTTTTTGAAAATGAAATCATTTCTTCACTTTAAATCCCCTTCTTATAACTTTTTCTCAAAAAATCCCCTTTTTATATTTTTTTTAACTGTATATCTTTTACGCACAAAGTTTTACCTCATTCAAGAGACTTAACTCGAATGTATGTCCAGGGTTAGGGGCTGGATTCAAACTCATACAACTTTTTTTTTTTTTGTAAATTATACTTTTTTGCATGCAAATGAAAATACTAATTCTCTTTTATATTTGTTAACAAGTAAAAATAAAAATTTTAAAAAATAAAAATAGAATTTTTTTTTTTGAAGTAACCGGACCGTCAAATCTCTTTATTGCACAAGGAAAGAAATCGTAGACTAAAATTGAATATTATTTTTTTTTACAAAAACTAAAATTGAACAATTGTAAATAAAAAGAAAAAAACTATAATAGAATTAAGAAGAATAAAATAGTGAGATTTATGAGGAAGACTCCAGAGAATAAATATTATGTGTTGTATCTTATCTTATCATAAACGCTGAAATTGAGCATTTTGTGTTTCTTCCTTTTTTTTGACGCATTATATATAGTTTATACTGTGAATTGCCTTTTGCATGGGTACCATTTTTCTTATATTAGTGGATATATATGTGTGGTCCCTCTAAATAATTTACTTTTTTTTTTTTTTTTTGAGGGAAAATAATTTACTTCTATACCATATGTTTGTCCTCGCATGAAATATTTTTGAAGGCATTGGACTCTTTATGCCCAATCTTGTATTTCTTTCAAAAAAAAAAAATGCCCAATCTTGTATTTTTTAATAAAAAATTACTCTTCTCACTTAAATTTCTCCTAAACATATTCAAATGGTAGTTAATTGTCGTTCGGCTCTTCAACAACAGTTAACTGTCGTTCAACACTATTAAGATCGATTAAACCGATTTATAAAGTGATTGCACCGTTTTAAAAAGTACCGAATGACAGTTAATTATTGTTCGAGTATATTTAGGAGAAATTTGAAAAGTGGGAAGAGAAATTTTCTTTTCTTAACACAATGGGACCGAAGTTCAAGAAAAGAAAAACTACAACGCATAGAGCGAAGAAAATAGATATCCTTAATATCATCATCATTCATCAATAACATGCACCAACGTAGTTCAAATTTCCTTATCTATAGATGGAGTGAGTATAATTTTCTTGATGAAACTCCACCGAAAAACAATGTCATTCACATGCTTGTTGATAATACTCACAATAGCTTTCGAATTCATTTGGACTTCCACCTTTATATACCCTATCCTTCCAAACATGAGAAATCGTGTTCTGGCTGTAATAGCCCGATTTTTCGTTAGATTTATTTTATTATTTATTTATGTGTGTTATATGTGCTCTTATGTGATTACTTGCCTCTGTGTGCATTTTTGATCGGGAATTGTAGAATTCGGTGTGAGGAGGGTATTTTAGTCATTTTGGACTTAGGGGTATTTTGGTCATTTTGAGAGTAAGGGTAATTTTGTAATTTTGTTGAGGATTATTTTTAGTGCTTAGTGAGATTAGTGTTATTTTACTAAGTTACTAGGGAGAGTGTGGTAATTATTTATTTACCGGTAAGTGAATGTTAGTATTACATTTTTACCGTTAAGTGAGTAATAACATTTTGGGTTAGAATAGAAATGGGTTAGGCCCATTAAGACATTGTGAGTTGAGCCCAATTAAGTGGAACCTATATAAACTCTAGTTGGTAAAGAGAATAGGGTTTTACCAACATTTTTCACAATTGGGAAGAGATAGAGATAGAGAGAAGATAAGGGTTGAAGTGGAGATCTAGAGGAGGCTAGAGGGAGCTAGAGATTCAAGCTTTGGGAGCTAAAGTGAAGCCTTAGAGTTGATTTTGAAGAATTAAGGTAAGGGGGTTAGGCTTTAATCATAATCTAGTAGTTTAATTTCTACCCTAAATTCTTTGCATAATTGTGGTTAAGTGCTTAATTTGATCTTAGATGTAGAAATTCGTGCTTAATGTTGATGACATGATTATGTACATGAATTGAATGATAACTGTGTTGTTGTTGTTGAATTTGTATGTCAAAAATGGGTATATATGAACATCATGGGTTTTAGGTGAAATTGATGATGAATAATGTTGTGGTTGTTGAATTGTTGATGAAATCATGTTCAAATGTTGTTGTTGTTGTTTTAATAAGTGTTGTTGATGAATTGATGCATTGAGTATCATGATTTGATGAATTGGTGATGAGAATTGTTGTTGAAAGTTGAAAAAGTTTTGGTGAATTGGTAAATTTTGATGAATTGATGTTTTAATCTCAAAACTTATGCATGTTTAATTGTTTTGAAGCACATAAGACCTATAAACATCTTTGGGATTAAGTTTTGGGGTTTGGAATGATCAAAATTGGGATTTTGGGGTGAAATGGGTTTGAAACCCGGAAGTTGGAGACTGAACTGATGAGACCTCGCTTAAGCGAGCCATCAGCGAGCTCTAAGCGAGCGTGCCCAGAACCTTCTGGACACAGTTCGCTTAAGCGAGCTGTAAGCGAGCCTCATCTGTAGGTTCTGGACGCAGTTCGCTTAAGCGAGCTCCATGCGAGCGAGGTCCAGAAGCCTCTGTAAGTTGGTCGCTTAAGCGAGCGGACTTCGCTTAAGCGAGCCAAGCCTAGTTCAGCCATTTTGATTCTTTTGTTTCGTGTACTCGTGGACCAATCTGAGCCTTCTAAAATGTTTCTTTGGACTTGTTTAACCTCTGTTTATACAATTAATCCTACTGGAACTTCATTTGAAATGAATTGGACTTGGTTTGTGAATTGAACTTAAACTTTTGAAAAATGGTCCAAAACGTCGATTTTTTTCCGAAAACTCGTTTTCTCCGGAATTTGAAGTAGAATTAAGGTTGTATAATATTTATAAGACTTCTAAAAATGGTTGTGATTGGTTTCATCAAGTCTTGACATGTTTTCCTTTGAAAATGGCATTCTTTTGGAAAAATGAATAATAGAGACGAACTTTGTGATTTTCATAAATTCGTCATGTTTAGCCGATGAAACGCCAAGGTATGCTCTACTGCATGGATATGTAGTTGAAAGGTATACTTAGTTGAGGCATTGGATCTTGTTACTTGGTTTTGGTTCATTAACTTTAATTATTTTGAAAATGATAGAAAGATAGACGAACTTTGTTGAAAACGGTTCCTTTGACCCAATTACCTTGTAAATCTTTTGTGAATGACTTTATATGATTAATTGAGGATATATGAATGGTTGTTGAAGGTTGAAAATGATGCTTATCATAAATGTTGTATTATTCCACTTTGCTTGGTTTATGAGAAGTATGTGGAATTGTTGTGAGATATTGTGTAGTTGATGATGATTTATGTGATGATGACTCATATGTAAATTGTGATTTGTTGAATGTGTGTGGACATGTATACTTGATAATGCAATTGTTGTTGAGATAGTCAATGTAATTGGAGGTGTACTTTTACATTGTCGTTGGTAGTTGTTGTGCATTATCGGGTCGTAGTTGTATGTCCATGCATCATATCATATTGAGTCATATGATGAAATGTAAAAGGAGTTGTACTTTTACATAGTTGTTGTAAGAGGAGGTGTACTCTTACATGTCAGAGGAGGTGTACTCTTACATAGATGTGCGGTTAGCATCTAATGACTGTTGTTTCGGTACCGCATGCATATATGTGTCAAGTTTAGGCGCATTGCATAATGATATGACGTTTGGTTGTGAATGAGAATTATGTTGTTGGTGATAAATGCAATGATGGTTGCTTGTTGTGATATTGGAATCGTTGTATGAATGTTTATCTGGAGGTTAACTGTTTATGTAAACTATGTGGAAATTGAATTTGTTTTATTCATTTCAATTATTATTCATTGTTTATGATTAATGTAATGCTAACCTCCAGTGGTTTTTGCCGCCTACCTGTCTGTATGGATGGATAGACGCTGTGCAAGATTAGTTGCTTGGGTGAGTTGATGCTTGGATAGTGGGAGTTGTCTCGTTGTCGGTTGTCGAGTCTAGAATTTAGGCTCTGATTAGGGTGTAGTGTCCTTTTGTTTCTGTCGAATGCTGTTATATTGTTGATATGGCATGTTTTGTTGGAGATATTTTATTTGTATCCGCTACTACTGTTGAGATATTATATATGCATGTTGAATTTGGTTTTTGTTGAGATGTAGCGTCTATTTCTTGAATATTTGTTATATTCGCGTGTTTTATCACTTTAATAGAAATAGAGCGTTACACTAACAATCATTATAACTTAATAAAAAGGATAACACTGAAAACATACGTTAGTCTTAGGTTATATGAAAAAACTAAAAGCAAAAAAGATAAAAGTCAACAAGCTATATTAGCCAATGGAATAACCAATAAAGAGGCGGATTACACCATCATATATAAAAATCAAAAAATAAACTAGGCTTATACACCTTAAACCACCACCATTAATATTAAATGCAAATATTAATTTGGGGAGTTTTCTCTCTTTGTGTGTCTTTGTATTTGTTATACCCTAATTTTGGACCTAAAAATACTAGTCAATTCTTCTTTTCTTGCATTTTAAGTCATTTGAACTGTCTTTGATCAATTGCATCTTTCTCTGCATTTTATTTCAATGTTATTTGCAAAATTTACATGCAAGGGTATTTTAGTCATTTCCTATGTCAAATTTCTCTCAGTCTTTCAAAATTTTGTTTGAGTCCTTTCAAATAGGTTGAATAAGTCTTTGTTTCATTCTATGTCAAAATCCATTCCAAAATTTGCATTTGAAGTCATTTTGAGTCAGTTTTGCCCCTAGGGGCATTTTGGTCATTTCACACGAAATTTCGGCAGAGAGGTACTTTAAAGTACCTCATTTAGGCCATTGGTTCGTTTTAGTCCGTTTTGTCAATTTTAATCGTTTCACTTTACGTTTATTCCCAAATTACGTTTTTTACCAATTTTATTATTAAGTCCTTTTGTCATTTTTGCATTTTAGTGCTTTATTTTTATTCATTTGCAACTTAGTCCAAAAGTTTGTTAAGTCCAGTGCCACGTGGCAGTTTGTCATTTGTCCAGTCAGTTACAAGTCCAGTCCATGTGTCACTATTCTATTGGTCCAGCATTCACAAGTGGCAGCCTATAAAAGGCCACCTCATCAGTCAAAGGGTCAACAATTTTCTCATTCTGCACATTTCTCCAAAAATCTCAGAAACAGTTACAGTTTTTCTCTCTCTTCCATTCACAAATCAAAACCGAAAATTCACACAAATCCTGAAGAATATTGAAGAACGAAGATGAATCTTCATCTTCAACCTCCAACAACATTCATAACAAATTTTCCAGCACACTGAATCTCACCGATCCAAAACCATCAAGACTCACACCAGAATCATCATCAAGTGTCAACAAGATCGCATTCAAGCATTTCGAACTCAAACAGCCACAAGCACATCGCAAACGGCCACAAGCTCAGCCACAAGTTCATCGCAAACTACGACAAACACACCAAACCGCAAGATCCAATTCCAGGATTTCATCACTCACCTATAAACGGTTTCAGAGCAAGAATCAGTGGAAACAACCAAGAACGAGAGCACGCAAGGGAAAGGAGCAGCGCTTTCGACGTTTTCGGCTTTGCTTCGTTGATTCTCCTCCAATTCAAACGAAGGTAAACTTTCAATCTTTGGCCGTTCATATTTTGTTTAGATGTAGATCTAGACCGTTGCTTTGAGTGTTTTGCGAAACTGAGCTCGAATTCGAACAGAGGAAGAAGCAAGGATTCCAAATCTGTAATTTGTTTTGAGAAAAGAAGTAAAAAAAATTTCTCCGGCCGCCGCGTCGGAGACGCCGGTGGACCGGAGAAGATGACCGGAACCCTTGCTTCTTCGTCGGAGAAGAAGAGTGATGCGCAGAGCATCTCTCTCTAGCCCCAGGCTTAGAGAGAGAAAGACGGTTTGGGAATGAGGCAAAACCGGTTCACAGGCTTTTATAGGGCCTTGAACCGGTTCGATCCATGTCCAACCCGTACCCAGCCTTAACCCAGCCTCTTAGGCCCAACTGTCGTATTTGTGCATCTGTTGCTCTTTGCGCCCCCCCCCCCCTTCCCTGCGTATTTCTTGCTGTTCCTGCTATTCGTACCCCCTGTTGTGTTAGATTTTCATGATAAGAGTCCTAAAATTTTTACATGTTCTTGATCATTTTTCTTGACCTTTTTATGATATTGTTATGTGGTGAATCTTGATAAAAAGTATGTGTAGCATTTTTTGTTTTTTTCCTTTTTGTTTACTATTTTTTTTTTTATTAGATTTGACTATTTTCTTGCACTTTTTAGCTTAAAAATCCTTTAAAAAATCCTAAAATTTTTTCTATGTGTTCTTAATATTTCTTTTAACATGTTTGTGGCTGTTTCTTGTGCTAAAAAATTGAGAAAAGTATTTGAAGCATTTTTTCCATTTTTTTGTTAGAATTAGTAATTTTCTTGTGATTTTTAGTCCAAAAAACCTTTAAAAAATTCCTAAAAAATTTCACATAGGCTTCTTGATATTTTTGTAGCATTTTGTGATAATTTTCACATGTGAAAATTGGTTAAAAAATAAGGTGCTAATTTTCTTGGTATTTTTGTTATATTTTGTGCTAAAAATGAATGAAAATTTACTTGATTTTAATCCAAATTGCTTGATGAATGTTGGTGACCTATACTACTTGAGTTCATAGAATTTTAGCTACTGTTTGTGCTTAATTTTGTTGCATAATTGTGAATTTTGTTAGGTTACTTAGCTTACAAGTCATTAGGTAGTTAAATAATGTAAATATGCTCCAAATTTGTTTTAAAAATGTCAAGTAAATCATGTAGCCTTAATTCCCATTCCAAAACTTGTTTCTAAACCTTTAAAATGTAATTGGAATGTGAGAATTATAGGTCACTTGGTTCTTGCATTTTATGAACAAATTTTAGCCATGTTTGCATTTATTTTCTATCTTTTATATTCTAGTATTTCTCTTACTTCACCTCCTTGATATTGCCTTATGCTACTAACCTTTTCATTTCATGTTTCATATTCATCATAAGCATCTCCATTTCATCCCATTTTCATCTCTATTCTTTTGCAATTTAATTTGTACCAAAGTTAGAATGTAAACACTTAGGAAGTTTTGTAATATTCTTCTTATGCTTTTAATTTCTTGGCAAAGAGGCCATAGAATGTAACTAGGTCAATGATGTAATAAGGACAATGGACTCTAATGATGTACACCGACACAAGCACCGACACATGCACACACACCACTATATAGCTAGAATATGCATGTTTAGATGTATGCTTAGGATTGTATGTTTAGATGAATGCCTAGGACTTACACTTAGAGAAAACCCAATTTTCCAAACAAATGTGAACAACTTCACTCAAACCTTTTCCAAATAAACCTTGGGATCCAATATCCCATTGTATTTTCTTTTCCATTTTCTTAATCAAATTTCAATGAAAATAATCAAACTTCGACTTCTTTTGCAATTCACTAATCCAACCTCACTATTTCCTAATCTCATGCCCTTGAGGCCTCTTTCTATTCATCCAAAATCCATTTTCAAACTTAAAATCAACCAACAAAAACAAAAACATTTTTGAAAGAGAACTACGGTGGATTTGATCCCTTAAACGGGTACGTAGGCAAGGAACAAAATTCCTTCAATTCAACTAAAATAAAAATCCAAAAACATTCTTCTCCCTCCAATTCTTCATTTAGCAAATTTTAGCTGTAAATAACATTTTCAAATAGCATTTAAAAATAAAGCGCGCGCGTAGAAATTAAAGACGGTTCCTATAGGTTACTATAGTCGTTATGGGTGCCTAACACCTTCCCGTAGCGAAAACAACTCCCGGACCTCGATTCTCAAGGGTTTTGCTTACTTTTTCCCTTCCCAAGAAAAAATAAGATATCACCGGTTTAAAAGGTTCAAACGCAATCAATGTTTGACACCCGAAAACCAAGATAAAACAGCTGGCGACTCCGCTGGGGGGATTCGAGAGTTACGCCTAGTCTTTATTTCCACGTTTGCGCTTGTATTTTTACTTGCTTCTTCTACTTGCTTTCCTATGTGAATAAATGTTTAATTTCTTGCAAACGTGTGGGGTGAGAATATCAAAAGTCCTGCACCCGGGCTGAGTGAACTTAGGATTTAGGAGGGATATAATCGACAATTCATTCCGGGGGTTGCCTCGTGTTTTGGATTATGCGATCAATCCCACATAGCTGAGGCATTTTTGGGGGTGATGTTGTCGGCGCGAGTTGTCGCGTTTAGGCACTTTGCTTCTAATTGTTCTATGACGCTATGAACCGTAGATAACCAAACCCATCCATGGCCATTTTCTAGGACGTAGTGCGGAGGCTAAACCGGGTGTTGTCTCGAGTTTTAGTCGTCACGCGATACTACACTCAAGTTAGACCTTCCACGTATAATCATGGAGCGAGGGTTGACTCGTGACACCATGAGATACGTCGGAGAGGTTGCAACTTGGGAACCTTTTTAGAACCCGGTTACTATTATCCTAAAACCCTAGTTTCACCGGACACCGTGTCCGCCCATGACTCCTCGCCTTTGAACTTCAAACCCACCATGTTTTCTCCGAACTTGAACATAATCATGCATTCATGCATACATGCATACATGCATAAACTTTTTCCATGCATTGTTATCGAAGGGCTTAGACAAGTTGAAATTGTAAACATTGTAGGGATGAAGATGACTAAATCCTACAAGTTCAAGGAAGTGGATTTGGCTAGTTTGAGGGATTTGGCACTCAAGATTGAGGATCCGACTGGTTTACGACGCCGTTACGGGGCTTTACTTCCTATTCTCCATACTAATGTGGATGAGAAGCTTGTGCACACTCTAGTGCAATTCTATGATCCGGGGTATCGGTGCTTCACTTTCCCAGACTTTCAGTTGGTGCCTACTCTAGAGGCTTATTCTTCCTTGATGGGTTTATCTATTGCTAAGGGGGTACCTTTCTCAGGACCTGAAAACCCTCCTCCTCCATTGGTTATTGCTAAAGATCTCTATCTCAAGACCACCGATGTCTCCAAGAATCTTGTCACTAAGGCACACATCCGAGGGTTCACTTCAGAGTATCTTCTTGGGAAAGCCAACCTCAATACCACTTGTCAGGACACTCTTGAGGCTATTCTTGCACTTCTCATCTATGGGCTTATTCTCTTTCCGAATCTTGATGGCTTCGTGGACATGAATGCTATTATGATCTTCCACTCCAAGAATCCGGTTCCTACTTTGCTAGCTGACACATACCATGCTATTCACGATCGTTCCAGCAAAGGTCGTGGATACATTCTTTGTTGTGTGCCTCTCCTCTATAGGTGGTTTATTTCGCACCTTCCGCAGTCTTTCCACGACAATCCGAGGAATTGGTCTATTTCACAGAGGATTATGGCTCTCACTCCTAATGAAGTGGTTTGGCTCACTCCCGCTTCTAGGGTCAAGGAAATCATCTTTGGTGGTGGAAAGTTTCTTAATGTACCTCTTCTTGGTACCCGGGGTGGAATCAACTACAACCCGGAGCTTGCTTTGCGACAATTTGGTTTTCCGATGAAAGATAAGCCCATCAATCTTGCTACAGCTCCTTACTTCTTTCACTACTCCAGTGCTCCCACAGGCATTAGAGAAGATTTCATGCAAGCTTGGACCAAACTTCGGAAGAAAGAGGTAAAGCATATGGGTGTGAGGTCCGGTATCGCTCATGAGGCCTATACACAGTGGGTGATAAACCGAGCTGAGGAGGCTGGTACGCCTTACCCCTCTATGAGATATGTGTCTGCAACTGTTCCTACCATACCTTTGCCTCTACTCCCACCTACCCAGGAGATGTATCAGGAGCACCTAGCTATGGAGAGTCGGGAGAAGCATCAGTGGAGAGCTAGATACTATGAGGCTGAGAACTTGATCATGACTTTGGATGGAAAGGATGAACAGAAGACTCATGAGGTCTTGGCACTGAAGAAAGAGCTAGCTAAGGCTAAGAGAGAGATTGAGGAGAAAGATAGGTTGCTTATGAGGGACTCCAAGAGGGCTAGGAGTGCCCGTAACTTCTACGCACGATACTGCAGCTATGAGTCCGACTCTGAGGACGACGCTTCCACTTCCTATGCTTGAGGATTTCCATTTCCTGTTGTTATTTCCATTTGTTCATGTTGGACTTATCTTGTAAAACTATATGTTAGTTGTTTGATTCCCGTTTATGTTAATTGTTGTTTAGTAATGTTTACGAGTTCATAATTTGTCTAAAACCCTTCGATAACACAAAAAGAGTCTTTTTTGCATATACATCAACACATTTCATGCATCATATGCATCCATTGGTCACAAAAAACTTCTCTCGTGCTCATTGCCTCCTGGTTTTGTCCGCCGCAGTCTGAAAGGTGGCTCGTGTTCGCAAAGTCTACCAACCAGATAGAATTCATCAAACAAGATTTCACAAGAGAAGGATAATGGCTAACTTTGAAGAAGAAAATGCTCAGCTCCGTGCCGAATTGGCTGCTATGAAAGAAGATTTGGCCAAGGCTCATGACGCTATGTCCGCTATGATGGCTTCACAAGAACAGCCAGCCACTTCTGTTCCAGTTACTACTGAGGTGGTTCCCTCTATCCCACTATCTACTGTGGCTACTGATGCTCGTTTTGTTATGCCCAATGGCCGTCCTTATGGCCTCTCAGCTTACTACTCTCCTAATACTGCTGCTGGTGTCTCTGGTTTTGCTGGTCAAGGACAGATTCATGTGTCTACTGCTATGCCTCAAGTAACCACTATTGTTACCGACCCTATTGTACACACTGTGCAACAGGTAATTGATGTTGATACTCCGCGTGGACAAGATCCCGCAATGGAAGCTATGAAGAGACAGTTAAGGGAGTTGGCTGGGGAACTCCGTGAGGTCAAGGCTAGCCGAGGAAACAATGGTGCTCCTGCTAAAGCTCGTGATCTGTGCTTGGTATCCCGATTTGAGGTTCCTAAGAAATTCAAAGAGCCAGAATTTGATAAATACAATGGGACTTCTTGCCCACATAACCATGTTATCCGGTATGTCCGAAAGATGGCTAACTATGCCGACAACGATGCACTGATGATCCACTGCTTTCAGAGTAGCTTGACAGATGATGCAGCAGATTGGTACACTAGTCTGAGCAAAGATAACATTCATACCTTTGAGGAACTCGCTGCTGCTTTTGAAGGTCAATATGAGTTCAACACCCGTCTAAGGCCAAACAGGGACTCTCTCAAAGCCCTATCTCAGAAATCAGATGAGACCTTCCGTGAATACGCTCAGAGGTGGAGAGGGGCAGCTGCCCGTGTTTCTCCTCGACTTGATGAGGAAGAATTAACGCAGACATTCCTGAAGACTCTGAAGAAGGAATATAAGGAGAGAATGATAGTCTCTGCTCCGAACAACTTCTCTGATATGGTTACAATGGGAACTCGCCTAGAAGAGGCTGTCCGAGATGGTATTATTGTCCTTGAGAAGGGTGAATCTTCAAACAGTGCACCAAAGAAGTATGGTAATGGTCACCACAAGAGGAAAGAATCTGACGTAGGGATGGTGTCTGGTAACCCATCTGCAGCTGCTACACAATTACCCCTGCCTTATCACTACATGCAATACTCTCAACACCCTTTCTTCCCACCATTTTATCAGCAATATCCTCTACCACCGGGTCAACCACAAATGCCCGTCAATGCTATCCCCCAACAAGTACAACAACAGCCTCCTGCTCAACAGCTACGGCAGCAACAACAGGGTCCCCGACCCAAACCTTCTTTTCCGACAATACCAATGCTTTACAGTGAGCTACTCCCCACTCTACTGGCTAAGGGACACTGCGTCACTAGACCAGGCAAGCCTCCGCCTAATCCATTGCCTCCCAGGTTTCGTCAGGACCTAACATGTGAATTCCATCAGGGTGCTCAAGGCCATGATGTTGAAGGTTGTTTTGCTCTGAAATATATTGTGAAGGATCTGATAGAAAAGGGACGGTTGACTTTCGAGAACAGTGTTCCTCATGTCCTTGACAATCCGCTCCCAAACCATGCTGCTGTCAATATGGTTGAGGCCTTTGAAAGGGTTCCTATCCCTCAAGAGGATCCCATATTGGATGTCCGCAATGTCGTTACTCCCTTGGTGCCATTGCATGTCAAGCTTTGCCAGGCTTCTCTATTCAAACATGATCATGATTCTTGTTCAGAATGTCTGCAGAATCCTATGGGCTGTTGTGTTGTGCAAAATGATATCCAAAGCCTGATGGATGACAAGTACTTGATTGCCAGTGATGTATGTGTGATTGTGCCAGTGTTCCATGACTCTCCTGTTGAAAGTGTATCTAAGGTAAAGAATGTTGAGCCTTTGGTGATCAGGCTACCTGGTCCGGTATCTTATACCTCTACCAAAGCAATTCCCTACAAGTACAATGCAACCATGATTGAGAATGGAGTAGAGGTGCCTCTCGTATCCCCAGCTACAGTTGATAATGTTGCTAGTGAAGTTACAACTCTGAGAAGTGGAAAAGTCCGTCCACCGTTGTTTCAAAAGAAGGTAGTGACACCCATTGCTACGGTAACTCCACCAGTTGTCCCTCCTGTTGACAAGAACACCGGCCCAGCAGGCCAATCTATTGAAGAGTCCAATCTGGACGAAATCCTGAGACTTATCAAGAAAAGTGACTATAAGATTGTTGACCAGCTGCTACAGACTCCTTCAAAGATATCCATCCTGTCTCTCCTCATGAGCTCTGAGGCCCATAGGAAAGTGTTAATGAAGATACTCGAGCAAGCTTATGTTGACCACGAGGTCTCTGTGGATCAGTTTGATGGGATA
This sequence comes from Medicago sativa, assembly GCF_051527215.1. Classification (NCBI taxonomy): domain Eukaryota; kingdom Viridiplantae; phylum Streptophyta; class Magnoliopsida; order Fabales; family Fabaceae; genus Medicago; species Medicago sativa. The sequence continues at coordinate 97,735,683 of NC_140754.1, read as the reverse complement.
GTGAGTAATATTACTGCCTGCAACAACTTGGGGTTCGGTGACGATGAGCTCCCCGAAGCAGGGAGACGCCACAACTTGGCTCTACATATCTCAGTACATTGTGGATCTGACCTGATATCCAACGTATTGGTAGACACTGGATCATCTCTGAATGTAATGCCTGAATCCACGCTAAGGCAATTGAGCCATCATGGAATTTCTCTGAGGGGTAGCAGCTATCTGGTTAAAGCTTTTGATGGATCCCGCAAGGATGTTCTCGGAGAGGTAGACCTACCAATCACCGTTGGTCCTGAGACATTTCAAATAACTTTCCAAGTCATGGATATCAATGCCTCTTACAGCTGTCTCCTCGGAAGACCGTGGATCCACGACGCTGGAGCGGTAACTTCCACTTTGCATCAGAAGCTCAAGTTCATGAGGAATGGCAAGATTGTCACTGTGCATGGTGAGGAAGCATATCTAGTTAGCCAGGTATCATCGTTCTCTTGTGTTGAAGCAGGGTCCGCTGAAGGGACGTCGTTTCAAGGCTTGACTGTTGAGGGTGCAGAGCCCCGGAGGGCTGGTGCTAGCATGGCTTCACTGAAAGATGCCCAGAAGGCTGTTCAAGCAGGGCAAGCTGCTGGCTGGGGCAAGGTGATTCAGATCTTGGAAAACAAGCGTAAAGAGGGCCTTGGATTCTCCCCGACATCTGCTGTTTCAAAGGGAACCTTTTACAGTGCTGGGTTCATCAATGCTATTACTAAAGATGCTACTGAAGGTGGTCACGTGCCTGCATTTGTTATACCAGGAGGCACTGTGAGAAATTGGGAAGCCATTGATGTTCCTTTAGTCATGCATGCTTCCATGTAATGTGTTTTGTTGCTCATGTTTTTCGTTTTCAAAATAACAATCCTTTCGCTCTGCCCAAGGCGAAAGTGATATCATTGTAAGGGCGTGTTTGTTTCGGCATTTCCGTTAATCAATAAAAAGTTGTCGTTTTTCTCACGACTCTTTGTTTTTACTTTTTTTAGTGCCTTTTTTCTTGGAAATAATGGTAATGCCAGAAAAAACCAAAACATTTGTATTTTCTTATTAATTTCAAAAATCTGCATGAAAAACTTTTTTCTAAAAATCATCCCAATCATATTATGCAGATTGAACCATAATAAACCCGTTGAACACAGTGACCCTATGGTTCCTCCAAATTTTGAATTCCCTGTATATGAAGCTGAAGATGAGGATGATGATTATGAAGAGATACCGTATGAGATCACTCGACTGCTTGAGCAAGAAAGAAGAGCCATTCAGCCTCACCAGGAAGAGATTGAACTCATCAACCTGGGTACTGAAGAGAACAAGCGAGAGATCAAGATTGGTGCTGCACTTGAGCCAGAGGTGAAAAAGAAGATCATCCAGCTTCTCCATGATTATCCGGATGTTTTTGCATGGTCCTATGAAGATATGCCGGGACTAGATCCCAAGATTATGGAACATCGGATACCGACAAGACCTGAGTGTCCTCCTGTCAAACAGAAATTGAGAAGGTCTCGTCCAGACATGGCTCTTAAGATCAAGGCTGAAGTACAAAAGCAAATTGATGCGGGTTTCCTCATGACAGCTAAATACCCTGAGTGGATTGCCAACATCGTACCAGTACCAAAGAAAGATGGGAAAGTTCGAATGTGTGTTGATTACAGAGATCTGAATAAAGCCAGTCCAAAAGATAACTTCCCATTGCCTCATATTGATGTGCTTGTTGACAGTACTGCTCAATCCAAAGTGTTCTCCTTTATGGATGGTTTCTCTGGTTATAATCAGATCCGGATGTCTCCTGAAGATAGAGAAAAGACGTCCTTCATCACTCCATGGAGAACGTTCTGTTATAAAGTGATGCCGTTTGGCTTGATAAATGCTGGTGCTACCTATCAAAGAGGTATGACAACTTTGTTCCATGATATGATTCACAAAGAAATTGAAGTATATGTTGATGATATGATTGTGAAATCAAGTGATGAAGAGCAGCATGTTGTGTATTTGAAAAAGATGTTTGAAAGATTGAGAAAGTACAAGCTTCGGCTGAATCCTAACAAGTGCACATTTGGTGTAAGATCCGGAAAGTTGCTAGGCTTCATTGTCAGCCAGAGAGGCATTGAAGTTGACCCTGACAAAGTCCGAGCCATCAGAGAGATGCCGGCCCCTCAAACTGAGAAGCAAGTCAGAGGTTTCCTCGGACGCCTGAATTATATTTCAAGATTCATATCTCACATGACTACTACCTGTGGACCAATTTTCAAATTGCTCAGAAAGAATCAGCCTGTTGTATGGAATGATGAATGTCAGGAAGCTTTTGATAGCATTAAAGAATACCTGTTGGAGCCACCTATCCTTGTCCCGCCAGTGGAAGGGAGGCCTTTGATTATGTATCTGTCAGTGTTAGACGATTCAGTGGGTTGTGTTCTCGGTCAACAAGATGAGACTGGTAAGAAAGAGCATGCTATCTACTATCTGAGCAAGAAGTTCACCGACTGCGAGACTCGGTATACGATGCTTGAAAAGACTTGTTGTGCTTTAGCCTGGGCCGCCAAACGCCTGCGTCATTATATGGTGAATCATACAACTTGGTTGATATCCCGAATGGATCCAATCAAGTACATCTTTGAAAAGCCTGCTGTTACTGGAAAGATCGCACGTTGGCAGATGTTGTTGTCTGAATATGACATTGTATACAAAGCTCAGAAAGCAATCAAAGGAAGTGTCCTTGCTGAGCATCTTGCTTGCCAACCTCTTGATGATTACCAGCCAATTAAGTTTGATTTCCCTGATGAAGAGATTATGTATCTGAAAGCAAAAGACTGTGAAGAACCACTGATCAATGAAGGGCCGGATCCCAATAGCAAGTGGGGATTGGTGTTTGATGGTGCTGTTAATGCTTATGGTAAAGGAATTGGAGCCATCATTGTGACTCCGCAGGGGCACCACATTCCTTTCACTGCTCGAATAACTTTTGAATGCACAAACAACATAGCTGAATATGAAGCATGCATCTTGGGCATTGAAGAAGCCCTTGACCTGAGAATTAAACACCTTGACATCTATGGAGATTCTGCACTTGTTATCAATCAGATAAAAGGTGAATGGGAGACTCATCATGAGAAGCTGATCCCTTACCGTGACTATGCAAGACGTCTGTTGACATACTTTACCAAGGTCGAGCTGCACCACATCCCTCGGGATGAAAACCAGATGGCTGATGCTCTCGCTACTTTGTCTTCCATGTTTCGTGTCAACCACTGGAATGATGTGCCTGTAATCAAAGTGCAGCGTCTTGATAGACCCGCTCATGTGTTTAATATTGAAAATATGCCAGGTCAAACTGATAGAGATGTGAATGATAAAAAGCCTTGGTATTACAACATCAAACAATTCTTGCAGAATCGTGAATATCCACCTGGTGCTTCCAACAGGGATAAAAAGACTTTGAGACGATGGGCTAGCAAATTCCTTCTGGACGGAGAAATCCTATACAAGAGGAACTATGACATGGTCTTGTTGAGATGTGTTGATAAACAAGAAGCTGAGAAATTGATGCATGATGTACATGATGGTACTTTTGGGACTCATGCTTCGGGTCACACCATGTCAAGGAAACTGTTAAGAGCCGGCTATTACTGGATAACTATGGAGCGTGACTGCAACAGACATGCCAAAAGATGCCACAAATGTCAAGTTTATGCTGACAAGATTCATGTGCCTCCACATGCTCTCAATGTTATCTCTTCCCCATGGCCTTTCTCTATGTGGGGCATTGACATGATCGGAAGAATTGAGCCAAAAGCTTCCAATGGACATCGTTTCGTTCTAGTGGCAATTGACTATTTCACCAAGTGGGTTGAAGCTGCTTCCTATGCCAATGTGACCAAACAAGTGGTTGTCAAGTTTATCAAGAATAATATCATCTGTCGATATGGTGTTCCTAACAAGATCATCACTGACAATGGTTCCAATCTGAACAATAGTATGATGCAAGCTTTATGTGAAGAATTCAAAATTGAACATCACAACTCTTCTCCTTATAGACCTCAGATGAATGGTGCAGTTGAGGCCGCTAACAAGAACATCAAGAAGATTGTGCAGAAGATGGTCACTACTTACAAAGACTGGCATGAAATGTTACCTTTTGCCTTGCATGGTTACCGTACTACGGTGCGCAGTTCAACCGGGGCAACTCCTTTCTCTCTTGTATATGGTATGGAAGCAGTTCTCCCTCTGGAAGTGGAGATTCCATCTCTTCGAGTAATCATGGAAGCAAAGTTAACTGAGGCTGAATGGTGTCAAAGTCGGTATGATCAATTGAATCTGATTGAAGAGAAGCGTATGGATGCCATGACTCATGGACAGTTGTATCAAGTGCGAATGAAGAATGCTTTTGACAAGAAAGTCCGACCTCGAGAATTCAAGGAAGGCGAACTTGTATTGAAAAGAAGGATAAGTCAGCAACCCGACCCAAGGGGCAAGTGGACACCTAACTATGAAGGTCCTTATGTCGTCAAGAAGGCTTTCTCTGGTGGTGCTTTGATTCTTACACACATGGATGGTGTTGAGCTTCCAAATCCTGTTAATGCCGATATAGTCAAGAAATACTTTGTCTAAAAAAGAAAAGAACAGCGTGGTAGGTCGAAAACCCGAAAGGGCGGCCTAGGCAAAAATGCGCTTCCCGGTGGATCGAAAACCCGAAAGGGCGATCCAGGCAAAAGTTAGGGACAAAAAAAAAAAAATGAATATAAAGAGCTCGCTGAGATTGTACGCAACTCAGGCAAGAATGAGCGCCTCGATGAGCCGAAAACCCGGAAGGGCGGTTCATGCAAAAATGAGGTTGATAATAAAAGACAAGTAACTATATCTGGCAAATCACCATCACCCCTTGGGGCATCTGCAACTGTCAATGGTCGTCTTCATCAGAGGCTTCTGTACTTGTGAATTCAAAATTTCTATGAAATGTAGTGGTCATTGTGTTCAATGTATCACCAACCAATAAAATTACCATTTTCCAAGCTTTGTAAATCCGTGAAGTCATGCCTTTGGCTGACTTTCACTCTTCCACATCAATTTGAGCCTGTGCTTTTGTTTGAAACTCTATTTTTCCTTTCTACTTTCAATGCTATATACAAAATACTTTCTTTCTATTTGATAGTGTCAATGTCTGAAACAAACATTTTTGAAAATTGAAAAATCTTTTTCTGTCTATTTCGAAAGCAAACCTGAGCAATAAGGTGCATTTCAATGGAACATGCATGAATAAATAAATGTCAATGTCTATTTCAATACATGTTACAAGCAGGTTACTCCCCAGGATGATCTGTGGTCAATGGCAAGAATGAAAAAACAGAATGAAAATGAAAAAAATGAAAAATGGAAATGAAAAGCTCGCTAAGCTGAAAACCCGAAAGGGCGGTTTAGGCAAAAATGAGCACCCCGCTGATTGACAACCTATGAAGGCAATTCAGGCAAAAATGGGGCAACGAAAAGAATCTTATTCCCCGGTGAATCGAAAACCCGAAAGGGCGGTTCAGGCAAAAATGGGGTTTGAAAATGAAAAATGAAAGAATGAAAATTGAAAAGCATTGACCACAGATGCGAATATCCAATGTTTACCCAGCACTGACACGCCTAGCAGCGGCGACCTGTATCCAAGAACCTTCCAAGGGTCCCCCTTTACAAGCTGTATTGCCCTCAGCCATGGTTTCGATACGTCTCTCAATGACGGTCTCTCCAAAGAGGTTTTCCCCTGTGAATATGTTGCGGCACGAGCCACTACGTGCCCAATCTTCCAATGTTTCGTCTGCCTTCGTGAAACTTCCTTGTCAAACTTCCAATCAATCATGCATTCCAAGCATTCATACATGCATAATCATGCATTTTATGTGCTCATACATCCAATAATCTTGCTATACCATGCATACATGTTGCATATCCAACTGTCAACTGTCAAATTCAATTTCAATTTCAATTCCAAATCCAATGTCAAATTCAATTCAATTTCAACTGTCAAATTCGATGCAATCTCAACTTTCCAATCTCAATTTCAAAACCATGTCAAATGTCAAATTCGAAGCAATCTCAATTCCAACTCCAATTCAATGTCAAACTGTCAAAATTCGAAGCAATTTCCAATCTCCAATTTCAATTCCAATTTCAATGCCAATTTCAATGTCAATCTCCAATGGCAATCTCCAATGTCAATATCCAATGTCAATTCCAATTCCAATGACAATATCCAATGTCAATGTCAATTTTCAATCCAATTTCAATCCAATCTCAATGTCAATGTCAAATTCCAATTTCATTCCAATTTCAATGTCAAATCTCCAATGTCAATTCCAATTCCAATGTCAATTTCAATGTCAATTGCAACTCTCCAATCCAATGTCAATGTCTATGTCTCAATCCAATTCCAATTCCCAATGTCTCTTTTAATTTCAACTCTCAATCCAATGTCTATGTCTATGTCTCTGCCAATGTCAACTTCCAATTCAATCCAAACCAATGTCAATTTACTCTTGGGCCAACAAAAATGGTCATGTCTACTTTCAAATCAAGTCAATGACAATTTACCCCCAATCGGTATCTTGTTAAACCAGACTCTCAACTGGTATCTTGTTACTGGTCAAGTGCCAGGTTCGATCCGAAAAAAAAAGAACCACTTGTACCTGCTTGTATACCTGTGCTTCCGGACAAATGGCAAGTTCGATAGAACAGTTTGTACCCGGCTTATGCTTTGTTATCAGTCAGACAGCAAGTTCAATCTGAAGAACAGTTTGTACCCAGCTTATGCTTTGTTATCGGTCAAACGACAAGTTCGATCTAAGAGAACAGTCTGCACTCTCCCACATGATATGGTGATAATCCAACAAGCAAGTTCGATCCAAAGAGACAGCTTGTATCAACCCTTTTGTCTATGTCTCCAGCCAAACAGCCAGTTCAATCCAAAGGAACAGTTTGTGTCTGCCTATCTGTTTGTATCTTCAACCAAGTGTCAAGTTCGATCCAAAGAACCGCTTGTATCAGCCTATATGTCTATGTTTCCGGTCAAGCGCCAAGTTCAATCCCAAGAACAGCTTGCACCTATCTTTTGTTTGTATTCCTTGGTCAAGTGGCTAGTTCGACCCAAAGAACAACTTGTACCTTATTTTCTACTCCCTGGTTTGTCTACCCTGTCAATGTTCACCCGAATCCCCAGTGACATGACAGGCTCCATAGACTCCAGTTGTTTGTCTTGCATTCATAATCAAACATTACATAACATTCATGTTTTTGAAACTCTGAAAGCGTATTTTTATGTCCAAAAACAGTGCAAATGTTAATATTTAAGTATCTTCGTCCCGTCAACTCTAAGACTTCGTCTCTTGAGTCTCCGGACGAAGAAACTTAAATAGGGGCAGCTGTTATACCCTAATTTTGGACCTAAAAATACTAGTCAATTCTTCTTTTCTTGCATTTTAAGTCATTTGAACTGTCTTTGATCAATTGCATCTTTCTCTGCATTTTATTTCAATGTTATTTGCAAAATTTACATGCAAGGGTATTTTAGTCATTTCCTATGTCAAATTTCTCTCAGTCTTTCAAAATTTTGTTTGAGTCCTTTCAAATAGGTTGAATAAGTCTTTGTTTCATTCTATGTCAAAATCCATTCCAAAATTTGCATTTGAAGTCATTTTGAGTCAGTTTTGCCCCTAGGGGCATTTTGGTCATTTCACACGAAATTTCGGCAGAGAGGTACTTTAAAGTACCTCATTTAGGCCATTGGTTCGTTTTAGTCCGTTTTGTCAATTTTAATCGTTTCACTTTACGTTTATTCCCAAATTACGTTTTTTACCAATTTTATTATTAAGTCCTTTTGTCATTTTTGCATTTTAGTCCTTTATTTTTATTCATTTGCAACTTAGTCCAAAAGTTTGTTAAGTCCAGTGCCACGTGGCAGTTTGTCATTTGTCCAGTCAGTTACAAGTCCAGTCCATGTGTCACTATTCTATTGGTCCAGCATTCACAAGTGGCAGCCTATAAAAGGCCACCTCATCAGTCAAAGGGTCAACAATTTTCTCATTCTGCACATTTCTCCAAAAATCTCAGAAACAGTTACAGTTTTTCTCTCTCTTCCATTCACAAATCAAAACCGAAAATTCACACAAATCCTGAAGAATATTGAAGAACGAAGATGAATCTTCATCTTCAACCTCCAACAACATTCATAACAAATTTTCCAGCACACTGAATCTCACCGATCCAAAACCATCAAGACTCACACCAGAATCATCATCAAGTGTCAACAAGATCGCATTCAAGCATTTCGAACTCAAACAGCCACAAGCACATCGCAAACGGCCACAAGCTCAGCCACAAGTTCATCGCAAACTACGACAAACACACCAAACCGCAAGATCCAATTCCAGGATTTCATCACTCACCTATAAACGGTTTCAGAGCAAGAATCAGTGGAAACAACCAAGAACGAGAGCACGCAAGGGAAAGGAGCAGCGCTTTCGACGTTTTCGGCTTTGCTTCGTTGATTCTCCTCCAATTCAAACGAAGGTAAACTTTCAATCTTTGGCCGTTCATATTTTGTTTAGATGTAGATCTAGACCGTTGCTTTGAGTGTTTTGCGAAACTGAGCTCGAATTCGAACAGAGGAAGAAGCAAGGATTCCAAATCTATAATTTGTTTTGAGAAAAGAAGTAAAAAAAATTTCTCCGGCCGCCGCGTCGGAGACGCCGGTGGACCGGAGAAGATGACCGGAACCCTTGCTTCTTCGTCGGAGAAGAAGAGTGATGCGCAGAGCATCTCTCTCTAGCCCCAGGCTTAGAGAGAGAAAGACGGTTTGGGAATGAGGCAAAACCGGTTCACAGGCTTTTATAGGGCCTTGAACCGGTTCGATCCATGTCCAACCCGTACCCAGCCTTAACCCAGCCTCTTAGGCCCAACTGTCGTATTTGTGCATCTGTTGCTCTTTGCGCCCCCCCCCCTTCCCTGGGTATTTCTTGCTGTTCCTGCTATTCGTACCCCCTGTTGTGTTAGATTTTCATGATAAGAGTCCTAAAATTTTTACATGTTCTTGATCATTTTTCTTGACCTTTTTATGATATTGTTATGTGGTGAATCTTGATAAAAAGTATGTGTAGCATTTTTTGTTTTTTTCCTTTTTGTTTACTATTTTTTTTTTATTAGATTTGACTATTTTCTTGCACTTTTTAGCTTAAAAATCCTTTAAAAAATCCTAAAATTTTTTCTATGTGTTCTTAATATTTCTTTTAACATGTTTGTGGCTGTTTCTTGTGCTAAAAAATTGAGAAAAGTATTTGAAGCATTTTTTCCATTTTTTTGTTAGAATTAGTAATTTTCTTGTGATTTTTAGTCCAAAAAACCTTTAAAAAATTCCTAAAAAATTTCACATAGGCTTCTTGATATTTTTGTAGCATTTTGTGATAATTTTCACATGTGAAAATTGGTTAAAAAATAAGGTGCTAATTTTCTTGGTATTTTTGTTATATTTTGTGCTAAAAATGAATGAAAATTTACTTGATTTTAATCCAAATTGCTTGATGAATGTTGGTGACCTATACTACTTGAGTTCATAGAATTTTAGCTACTGTTTGTGCTTAATTTTGTTGCATAATTGTGAATTTTGTTAGGTTACTTAGCTTACAAGTCATTAGGTAGTTAAATAATGTAAATATGCTCCAAATTTGTTTTAAAAATGTCAAGTAAATCATGTAGCCTTAATTCCCATTCCAAAACTTGTTTCTAAACCTTTAAAATGTAATTGGAATGTGAGAATTATAGGTCACTTGGTTCTTGCATTTTATGAACAAATTTTAGCCATGTTTGCATTTATTTTCTATCTTTTATATTCTAGTATTTCTCTTACTTCACCTCCTTGATATTGCCTTATGCTACTAACCTTTTCATTTCATGTTTCATATTCATCATAAGCATCTCCATTTCATCCCATTTTCATCTCTATTCTTTTGCAATTTAATTTGTACCAAAGTTAGAATGTAAACACTTAGGAAGTTTTGTAATATTCTTCTTATGCTTTTAATTTCTTGGCAAAGAGGCCATAGAATGTAACTAGGTCAATGATGTAATAAGGACAATGGACTCTAATGATGTACACCGACACAAGCACCGACACATGCACACACACCACTATATAGCTAGAATATGCATGTTTAGATGTATGCTTAGGATTGTATGTTTAGATGAATGCCTAGGACTTACACTTAGAGAAAACCCAATTTTCCAAACAAATGTGAACAACTTCACTCAAACCTTTTCCAAATAAACCTTGGGATCCAATATCCCATTGTATTTTCTTTTCCATTTTCTTAATCAAATTTCAATGAAAATAATCAAACTTCGACTTCTTTTGCAATTCACTAATCCAACCTCACTATTTCCTAATCTCATGCCCTTGAGGCCTCTTTCTATTCATCCAAAATCCATTTTCAAACTTAAAATCAACCAACAAAAACAAAAACATTTTTGAAAGAGAACTACGGTGGATTTGATCCCTTAAACGGGTACGTAGGCAAGGAACAAAATTCCTTCAATTCAACTAAAATAAAAATCCAAAAACATTCTTCTCCCTCCAATTCTTCATTTAGCAAATTTTAGGTGTAAATAACATTTTCAAATAGCATTTAAAAATAAAGCGCGCGCGTAGAAATTAAAGACGGTTCCTATAGGTTACTATAGTCGTTATGGGTGCCTAACACCTTCCCGTAGCGAAAACAACTCCCGGACCTCGATTCTCAAGGGTTTTGCTTACTTTTTCCCTTCCCAAGAAAAAATAAGATATCACCGGTTTAAAAGGTTCAAACGCAATCAATGTTTGACACCCGAAAACCAAGATAAAACAGTATTTTTCTGTCTTGTTTTTATGTTTCTTCCGGTTCTTTTGTCCCGGCATGTTTTCAGAGCCATGTGGAGGTGGTGAGGTCACGTTTTGGTGGCGTGTGGAGGTTACGTGGTGGATCTGCCGCGGTGGTGGTGGATCTGTCACAGATCTGTTTTAGAGGTGGTGTGGATGAGCCGTTGGTGAGGTTGCGGTGGTGGCATAAGGACACTATGTTGGACACTTAAATCCTTCCGATGGAGTTTTGCCACAATCAACGAGTAGCTGAAGAGCAATGGGTATAACAAAGTTGTTATTGAGAAGCTTGAGTTTATTAGTGTCATACAGCTGCATCCAAATCCGCAAGTCCTTGAAGCAATGAACAACATGTTTGTTTAGCACTTTCCTCAAAAAAAAACATGTTTGTTTAGCACTGCCACCATTTCCAACATGTATGATTCCACCAAGCACATCAATGGATGCACCCAATTGCATCAATGGGGCACGTTTGTTGTGTGGTGGTGATGCGTGGTGCCTTTTTGTGTCCGTTTTCGGCAGACGAAGATGTGTTGGCTGTTGGTGTAACGCCATATTTTATTATTTATTTATTTATTTATTTGATTGAGTTTAGAGTCTTTTTATAATTTAATTAACTTATTTGATAAGTGGTATTTTTGTTATGTGTTGATATATATATTAGTAGCCTATATTTGTTTATTTAATTATTTTTCTTGAGATAGAGTCGAATTATATGATTTATTTAAATTATGTGATATGTTGATATTTTATTGAGTGACTTTATTTCATTATTTATTAGAATATATTTAGTGGAAGAATATATTTAGTGGAGAAATATAATTATAAGAATAAGTAGATTTGGGGGCTGAAATAGAAATAAGAGAGTTATTGGGCCTAATCAGATTTAAGAAGAGTAATTAGTAATATAAATAGAGGAGAGATTAGGTTGAAAGATTAATATATGCAAAAACAAGGATTTGGAGAAAACAAGGTTTAGAGATGAGAGAAGAGAAGAGAAGAAGAGAAGAGAAGAGAAGAGAAGAGAAGAGAAGAGTCAGAGAAGGAGAAGTCTGTAGACCTTGCTGCTAATCAATCTAAGGTAAGGGTGGGACTAACTTTCTCTAATTCTAAGTCATATGATTCTGAAATTGTTTGTTGTTGTTATATTTTGATGATTAGAGAAGTTAGGGTTTGAAAAGAAGTTAGGGTTTTGATTTGCAATTTAATTGATGAAATTCGTGCTCTAGTTGTAGTGATATGTTTGGGTATGTTAATTTGTTGATAAATGAATTGTTGATGATGAAATTGCATGCTCTTGGTATATGTATTTGGATACTTGATGAATTATGCTCAATTGATGATTTAAGTTATGTTGTTATTGATTTATGGTTGGATTCATGTTTATGAGTTGTGGTTGTTGATGATTGTTGTTGTTAATGTCATATTATGAATTAGGTATGAATTATGTTGATTGTTGTTGTTGATTGTGATGATTTTGAATGAATGTGAAGTTTGAGTAATATAAGTTGCTTTTTCTAATTTTTTTCATCTCTGCTCCAAATTTTGAAATGAAAACTGGTATTCATCCGTGCGGAATTAGTCTTTGGTGTAAACACGAAAGTTGTAGGTATGGATGTTAGCTTTCTAATGTCGTTGGTCTGACGTCAAAACGATTTATAGAACTTGAGTTATGGTCAAATTACTGCATGTAGGTCACAGTGAATTTTTATGAATTTGAGCACAACTTTTCCCGAATTTTGATATGAAAACTGGTATTGATCGGTGCGGAATTGGTCTTAGATGTAAACACGAAAGTTATAGGTATAGATGTTAGCTTTCTATTGCCGTTGGTCTGACGTCAAAACGATTTATAGAACTTGAGTTATGGTCAAATTACTGCACGTAGGTCATAGCAAAATTGCACAGTGACATCATTCTCTGTTTCATGTTTTTTTGTGTTTTGTTCATATGTTTCTGTTTTGAATTGGTCTTTGGTATAAACATGAAATTTGTTGATAATTGCGATATCTTTCTAGTAGCCTTGGTTTGACATGAAAATATGTTATGTATAATTTATTATGTTTTTACAAAGATGCATGATGAATTGTTGATGTTTGAATACAATGTTATATGATGTCTTAGTTGTTGAGTTGTTAAGATGTTAAGATGCCAAGTTGTTGAGTTGTTAAGTTGTTAGGATGTTAAGACGTCAAGTTGTTGAGTCTATTCATACAAACGATGAGGGCTCAAGCCCTGGAGCATTTTGGGCAATAGCGGCGAGAGCTCAAGCCCTGGAGCCTTGTGCTCAAAAGTGACGAGGGCTCAAGCTCTGGGAGCCTTTTATGCTCAATAGAGACGAGGGCTTATGCCCTGAATGGTACCACATGCATCATGTCTTAGTTGTTGTTGCATTGTCGAAGTTAAAAAGTTGTTGTTGCATCGTCCTTGATGTCTAGTCGAAGTTGATTTATTGTCGTCGTTGCCAAGTTACCAATAAATTAAGGAGTTGAATTAAGAAGTATTATGATGAAGTAACATAGTTAAATAAGTGTTATTTATGTTGTTAAATTCTGCTGATGAATTATATGCTTATTATTATTGAATGTGAAATCTCACCCCTTCTGCTTGGAAATTGTTGCCTTACATGGGTAACTTGCAGGTGACCAAGAATAGTTGCAGTCTTGAGTAGTCTCTGCCGTGTCGTCTTAGGTTGCTCTGATACGTAACGGGATGGGGAGATTGCTTGTTTCCATGTGATACGTATTTTCCAAGAACGATGTTATTTTATCATGAACTATGTTATTTGTCAAGAACTATGTTTGATCATGAATTATGTTGAAGAACCTTTGATTTGGATTTTAATAAGTTGAATGATGTTGAGGCCATAGTGCCATTATGATGAATTAATTAAGATGTTTTATTTTCCGCTACAAGTAATTGAAATATTGACAGGTGCTGTTTGAATAAATAGTAATTTTATTCTATTTGAATTTTGAAAGAAGTGTGACATCCTGTTTTAAGTTGAATACTCTGATTTATTAATAAAAAATTTATATGTTGGGAAAACGGGGTGTTATAGTTGGTGGATGGTTCAGTTGGAGCGTAGGTGGTGACGGGGTGGTTGGTAGTGGTGACGGACGTGTTGTGTGGAGGGGGATGTGTGGTGCCGATATGTGTGATTTGTTTCCGAAGACTGTAGGTGTAGCGACATATCTTACATTCACGATTAATCTTCCTTCAACGAACTCCTGGATCGTTTGTTGTCGTAAGGATCATGGTGGTTGTGGTAGTTCGCGTCAGTGGCCGTGGTGCTTCAGATTTTACTTGTTTGCTGGCTAACCCCCTGAGGTTACTGTGTGTTCGTTATTTTTACTATTTTGATGTTTGTGTGGTGGTGTTGTGGTGGTGATTGTGATGCGTGGTGGTGGTGGCTTTGTGTGAGGGATCGTGGGGCTGTCTTGGTGACGCTTGGATGAGTCGTCGTGGTTTTTAGGACTCGAATTTGGTGTCGGTTTGGTTGGTGGATGGGAGCTTTATAAGGGGGTAGCCGATGTTGTTTAGGTGATGAGGCGGGTGTTTGTTGGGGTGATTTCATTTCGAGGCTGCCTCTATTACTCGGGTCCTTGTTCGTCGTCACTAGCTCTTGTTTGCTTTTATTGGGGTTGTTAAGGTGTTTCGGGCGTTTGAAGGAAGCGGGTTCATTTGTGCTGAGCATTTTCCTTTTGATCTGTTTGTCGTTTGCACCACAGCTTATCATGTCGTTTTGTCATACTTTTTGTGTGCTGGTTTTCCGGTGGGCCGGTTACTTTTGCTTCGAGATCGGGAGTCGGTGTCTAGCTGCAATCTTGTGTGATGTGATTTGGTGTTTCTCTGGTGTACCGGGGGTGAGGGGTGCCCTCCTAATTTGGCGATAAAGTCTAGTGGACCGATCACTTTTGATTCGAGATCGGAAGTCAATTTTTTGGCTCAAGTTAGGTTTTGGGCTTTTTATGGTTTCTTTCGATGCATCGGAGGTCGAGAGGTGGTGGAAGCTGAATGATCTTTCAGATAGGAGCTTTGCGGATGTGGCTCAGCGTTGGTGTTCAGGACTGGGAGTTTTATTTTGAGTGGTGTTTTCTAAGGGGGTGAGCAGTGACGATGGATGGTTGGATATTGTTTTTACAGTGGTTGTTTTCGTGAAGGAGTCTGTTTTAGGGGGTGACGTATACTTTGGTGGGTGTTGTCCTTAGGGGTGTTTTTAGGGTGTTTATTCAGGTGTTCCGCCTATATACGACGCCTTTTGTTTGTATTCTTTATTTCACCGGTCTCTGTCTGTCTTGAACAGGGATCTGGTTGTTTAATAAAATTTGGCTGTTTCAAAAAAAAAAAATTGGGGGTATGTAGGATAGGAAAAAAAATGTAACTAATATTACAATAAAAATTCTTCTGAAAAATAAAAGTGACACACATTTTAGATTGTTTTCTTTTTATTAATTTAGAGATGATATCACCTTTCACTAGTGGAGGACCGCAAGTGAAGTTGAAATCACAGTTAAATCTTATATGATCCAAAACAAAAATTATCAACATAAAACTAAAAGACAACCCTAAAAAAAATGAAACTTAAAGATAAATACACTCGAAGATATCAAATCTATTTTACATCACCAAGCCAACCCTGAGTTTATTATAATTTGGAAGTATATGAATCAATTTTCCTTTTATTTATCATGCTTGCCTTGGTCAGGGGCAGTACTTATAACCCATATATTTCCATGGACCAAATTTATTGACAAGTCAAGTCATGAATATTACTAGTGACCGATTTAAAACGTGTTGGATTTAAGTTCAGTTTTTTTTTCTTCATAAAAGAGTTTTTTTTCTTTCTTTGAGAGTTTTTTTTTGTTACAATGCTAAATGGAAAGAAACAAGAAAACAAGATCAAAAAAAGCTAACTACTTCCGAAGAAATAAAGTGTCATCGACATCGCTTCTAAGAAGATTAACCAGATCAGCAGGGGGTAACTCATGAAGAAGAAGATCAACATCGGAAGAAGCTCTAAGCTTTGCCATGAAGTCTGCAAATTGGTTCCCCTCTCTAAGACCATGTACAATGGTTACTCTCTTTCAACACCATTCAACACCCACTTTTTCAATTCCCAAAACTCCACATCATCTTCTCTCTCTTCATTCAACACTCATTCAATTTTTACCACTCCAATGGTTTTCATTCAACACCCTACCCCACCACTTTTTATTTCTTATTCTTATTTAATTTTTGTTTTTATAATTACATAAAATTATAATTATCGATTATAATTAAATTAAAGTAATACAATTAACAATTTATTTTTTAGTTTAAAATGGAAAAACAAAATTTTGTAAAATAATTTATTTTTATTTTCTTAACTTAAAATGCAATACAACAAACTAAGCACGCGACACACAAATAGCTTAAAATGCAAGACAACAAACAAGCACACAACACACAACTAATTTATTTAGTCCGATACAAATCATCTTCAATCACGAAACATTCCAAACTTTGTCCATATGTGCTTCACTAGATCTGCTTGCAATTCGTGATGAACATTTGGATCACGCAACTCGGATCTAGCACGCACATGATTTGCAAAGGTGGGTAACACCTCGGTCGAGTATGGTTGCGGTGTACTAGATCCACTTCCCTCAGATTGCTCAAAATCGGTCCAACGTTGAGCATATGTATCTCGCTCATCCTCAACAATCATATTATGTAATATGATGCATGACCTCATGATGATACCCAAATCGGTTATGTCCCACAAGCGAGTTGGTTCACGGATGATTTTAAATCGAGCTTGAAGCACTCCAAAAGCACGTTCGATGTCCTTCCGACAGCTCTCCTGTTGTTTTGCAAATAACTTATCGGGTTCATTTTGAGGAAGTCTAATCGATTTGACGAAAGTTGGATAAGAAGGGTAGATACCATCAGCTAGATAGTATGCCATATTATAGGGACATTGATTCACAAAGAAATTCACCCTTGGAGCCTTTCCCTGTTCCACATCATCAAACACCGGTGACCGGTCTAAAACGTTGATATCGTTCAACGTTCCTGGACATCCAAAAAAGGCATGCCAGATCCATAGATCATGAGATGCGACTGCTTCAAGAATAACTGTGGTGGTTCCCATACCCCCCCCCCCTAGTAAATTGACCTTCCCATGCTTTAGGACAATTTTTCCACTCCCAGTGCTTGCAATCAACACTCCCGATCATCCCTGGGAACCCCCGCATTTCACTAACATGTAGTATTCTTTGAAGGTCATCTTGGGTAGGTGCTCTCAGGTACACTTCCTCATACAATCTTATGATTCCTTTACAGAATCTACGTAAGCACTCCAATGCTGTAGTACCTCCTATTTTGATGTATTCATCGACCGCATCTGTTGCCATACCATATGCTAACATTCGCATTGCTGTGGTACACTTTGCTAAGGGTGATATACCTTCTTTCCCAGTGGCATCCGCTCGCTGGGTGAAGTAGTTATCACTACTTGAAAGATCTCCAACGATTCGAAGGAAAACATGTTTTTGCATCCGAAACCGACGACGAAACATTGCATCGTCATATGTAGGCTCATTGGCAAAGTAGTCGTCAATGAGTCTTTGGTTTGCCGCTGAATGATCTCTATTTAAATATTTTCTACTACGAGATAAACTACATTCCTCTATTTGTTTTCGACGCTGAATAAATCGGTTGACGATATAAGTGTCTTCAGCATCACGTTTTTTGAAGGAGGTTGTGAAATCATAAGGATCCATTGATAACTTTTGGTGATATTGGAAGTAGATATGAATGAGATTTGTGATATTGGAAGTAGATCTGAGTCCCTATATATAGAATATGTGTGGTGGACAGTGATGATAATTAAAGTCACGTATAATTATTAATGGGCAAATAGTGTGTGGTGGACAGTTAGTAATGGGCACACAGTGAGGAAGACCATAGAATAGTATGTGAAATTAAAGTTTGTGAAATAAGTCGCGGGGAAAATAGTATGCATAATTATTAAAGCAAATAGTGAGGAAGACCGTAGAATGGGCACACAGTTAGTAATGGGCAAATAGTATGCATAATTATTAAAGCAAATAGTTTCTGAAATAAGTCACGGGGGACTAGACAACACTAGGGACTATCACTGAGGACTAGACAACACTGACAATTATTAAAGTAAACACTGGGGACTAGACAACATTGACAATTTTGACCGAATACAAACAAATATTAGTGAAATTAATTTCCAAACAGCTCACGCACCAAGTTTTCCAACAGATCTTTTTTCCTGTCATCGAGATGCTCTTGGGAACTTAACTTTATGTACATTTCCATTTTCTTCAATCTGTTTTTCTCTTGTTGCACTGCGGTGTACTTTTCCATTTTTGCAGTGTACTCTTTCAAGTGTTCAATCTCTTGCACCTTCATTTCTTTGAATTGAACCCACTCATTTTCCACACTCTCCAAGGCAGCGTCCTTGCTTTGCTTTTTTCCTTTTTTTTAGTTGCCTCCCTACCCATTGGACGAGCACTAGATCCTACAGAGTCCTCGTGAGATCTCTTAGATCCACTGCTTCCTGATCCAACATTTCCTCCTACTTGACTAACATAACGTGGTTGATCACGGAGAGCGCGCCATTCTTCCTTTAAAGTAAATTGAACATTCTTCCCACATGCATATAATTCCTGGGCTTTTGCCTCCACATCATCTTTCGACCAACCGCTTCCTTGCAAACGCTTAGCGGCATCATAAGCACCGACCCATTTATTTATTACTTTGTTCATATAATTAAAACGGTTTCGGCATGCGACTAGATCACGGGGAGAATCAAATGAGCAATACTCATTACAATACTCAGCAATTTTACCCCAATATGTTTCTCCTTTCTGGTTTCTCCAGACAACACTGCTTGTTCCATATTTAATCCATGCACAAATTAGCACCAAATCTTGTTGAGTGTTCCATGCTGGTTCCTTACTTTTCTTGCTCTTAGGAGTTGAATCTTCTGGAGTGACTTCATCAGCAACTGCCATGCCACCATGAGTTATTTGTGTTGAAACTTCAGGATATTGAGATGCACTACCATTGGGAAAATTTTCATTCTCCATTGGCATATAACCATGCAACGGGGGTGTTTGAGATGGATATCTCATCATAGATCCATAATATCCATGAAAGTTTGGAACAGAGGATGACTGGTTGAAATTTGGTGTAAAACCAAAATTAGGTACGTTTTGAGGTATGTTTTGAGGACGTCGGTTGAAAAATAGATTTGGATTTGGATAATTGTTGGGATTTTCGTAGTTAAATGGGAAATTAGAATAATTTTGGCTGTTGAAAGTGTTATTATTGGGATCCATTTCACTAAAAAGAAGATTAAAACTTCACTTAGTTTGCTAATAGAAAGATAATAATAAGATGAAGATAGTGAAAAACTTGGTTTTTTTTTTCTGTGTCCAAATCAAATGAACCAAGTCTCTATTTATAGAGGAAAAAAAATCATGAATTTTGGTATTTTTTTTTAAATTATTTTTCACCGAAATACTTGATTTAAAAAATTAAAATGATAAAATCTGCCTGACCAATCAGAGCGCGACACGTCTGGAAGCTTATCCAAAAAGCAATTCCTTTCTCATCCGGTTTGCAGCTCACATGCCCCTGTCTGCGCGTGTGTTGCACGCGCCTGTTCGGTCCAATGGGACGCCGCCACGTGGCATCGGATGGCAGATTAAATTGTGTTGAACCAGTTCATCCTCTCTCTCGTCCAGCACACCATTCAACACTTCTTCAACTCCCCATTGGACTGCTTTTCCTTGTTGAATGTCAGATTCAACACACCCATTGCACATAGTGTAAGAGTGTGAGAAACCATCACATTGGTTTGATGGAGAAAATGTTTTATGTCTTGGATAAGGACAACATATATTTGATACCTCTCAATGGGGCCATTAATAAGATTAATGCAAACAAGAGAATCAGAATAGCAAGCAAACTCCGTATAACCCAAAACTTTTGCCATGATTATACCGTGATAGATAGCAAAGAGTTCGGCCACCAAGATATCATCTGATCATCTGGAATAAAACCAGAGAAGCCCGCAATGAATAGACATGAGTTGTTTCGTAGAACTCCACCAAACCCGGTTCTAGTAGGAGTACCATGACAACTTCCATCCACGTTTAGAATCGCACCCGAGATATTATTATTCCATCTGGTGTACCTGTTAGCCGTAGCAGCAGTAGCAGAAGGAAGAAAACTTACTAGAATGTTCTCCATCGAGTTCTTTATGTTAGAAGACAGGCGATGCAAAGACCAAGTTTCACCACCCATACACATAAGATTCTGATGACGCCAAGACCACCAAACTCCAACAAAAAAAAAATGATAGCCTGAGAACCCTTAGATCCCCTTCTAAGCCAATTGCGAGCATTATTAGAAGAGAAAAATAGTGTAGTATTAGTAGATACTCGAAAGGAGTGAGACGGTGATAAAAGAGTTAAAATGTTAAAATATTTTACTCGGAAGGAGTGAATATGAAAATAATAAGAGTATACTATAAAAATGAGTGAATACATTTACCCTTCAAAATTGTGGGGAAAGGTATTTACTTCCTAAAATTTCCGATAGGCAAATTATTGCCTTAATTAAGATTTCATTTTGCATGAAACTGGAGGGTTAAGAACAAAAATAAAATTGATTTAATGATAAATGTAATTGTATTATTGATTTGACTTATGGATTGGAGGGATTAATATTGGCCATGTAATAATTTAGTGGTCGTGAACATTCATATCAAAACAAAACTGTTACTACTTAATTATTTATTTTTTTAGTAGCAATATGTATGCCTCCACTGTATATCATTTACCAATTTAGAAATTGCATGGCTTAACAAGACTCCATTATTATATGCTGAAGGTGTTGTCAGTTGTTCACTCGACAAACTGATTTGGTTTTTTCTTCTTTATTAGACAATCAAGATTCAAGACCATATATACTGCATTTTAGTTTATTTTACAATGATAATGATATGCCAAGAAAATAAATTCTACTATCACTATCACTTATCTTCAACTCTAGACACTCTCACTTAAAGTAGTGGGAGTATTATCTATCAATGTAAATTAGTGGATTTAAAAAACAAATAATTAAAAATGTAAATTAGTGGTAGTCACTTATTTTTCTTAAATTAGCTTAAAATAATCGTGGATATCCCACTTAGTTTTTTTGACCCCACTTAATTAATTAGGAACGTGGATATTCCTAAGAAGTGGCTGCTTTCGTCCAAGTCCAACTTTTTTATGTGAAAAAATAAATTAATTAGAGGAGGCATTCTCCATGCAATGTTAATAGTTTGGTTGTGAGAAGAGAGAAATAGGTGAGAGAGAGTTTGAAAAGAGAGAAATAGATGAGAAATAGAGTAGATTTGATGGGTTGTTTGATATAAGAGAAAGAAGAGAGAAATTGTAGAGAAAGAGATACTACTATTTTTTGAAAAGACAAAAATATCCTCAAATAGAAACAACATATAATTTATGATTAATTAAGTTGTTTTTGTACAAATTAAATTAAACAACATATCATTTGGTTTTTCACTTTTTAAATAAATACTCCCTCCGGTCTCAAATGTAAGAAAATTTTCACTTTTTTGGTTCATTCAATAAATGATGTATTTGGTCTATAATAAAGACTACATACATCATTTATTGAATGAATCAAAAAAGTAAAAAGTTTCTTACATTTAAAATCGGAGGGAGTATTTAATAACAATTTCTATTATCCATGTACCACAACATTTTCTCAAATACACATGACCTAAGCACTAGTAACAGTTTCCATTTTCATATTCATGTTTTTTTGTCTTTTATGACACAATGGAGGGATAAAATTGGAAAAGCCACAAAAAATTGTATCTTTCTCGTGTTTCTTCACTGATGTGGGGAGACTCTAAAAAGTGTGGGGGCCCACATGTTCTAACTCTCTCTTCCCACTTTCTAACCTATACCAAACAAGAGAAGTGTGGTATTTCTCTTCAACTTCTCTCTCTTCAATCTCTGTCTCTCCTTTTTCTCCTCTACCAAACAAATTAGTGTGTCGTCAGAGGATTTAGGCACATTCACAAATGGTAGGTAAAAGATAAAAATAAAAAGAAAAAAAAAATTATTTTATTGTTATTGAAAACATTTATTAATGTGTAGTATTTTTAAGTGTGTGACTAAATGAATTGGATTTGTATTTGTGGTCATATAAGAATTAACCTCCATCCTAACGGCCAATCGTGAGAGGGTCTAATAATTTCAAAAAGCAGGTTCATCTAAAAGTGAGAAATTTCATTTTTTTTTATTAGGTGCATGTACAAAGTTCTTCCAAAGATCTTGGTGAAACAACTTAAGATGGTTGTTTGTATAGCAATCTCCGAGGCTTACTAATTAGCTTTTATAAAGGATAGACAAGTTCTAAAAGAGATCTTAATTACAAATGAAATGATGCTGGAATCAAAATAGCTAAAGATAAGAATGATCGCTTTTCAAGGTTAATTTTAAAAGGCATGACTTTATGTTGAAACATTGGTGTCTTTGATGTAATTCAAGGCCAAATCATGTAAATTAACAAAGCAAAACATCTTGTGAGGATTTGAGAAGACAACGAATGAAGATTCAAGAGACCTCTAAAGACATTACAAAGAAGGGAAATTCTATTCAAGGTTCCATGACAAGTTTCATAGAAGAAAACACTCGAAAATACGAAGACACGAGCATTTACGCGCGACAAAAATACAGTGACATGCGCCCTCGGGTGTGAGCCAGGCGGCTCGGGTGTGGTCCATGTGCCCCAGGGTGTGCTGTTCCAGGAAATAACTGATTTTCCCTTTTTTTTTTTTTTTTTTTCTATGTGGGTTGGTGGAAAAAATCCAGTTTTTCAGCCCAAACCCACTTGATATAACATACTTATATGTAGATATATGAAAGTAAATTAAAAGTGTTCAAACTTTGTTCTCAACCCTTTGCAATACTCAGATTTTCTTTGAAACGTGAAATATCAATATCGCAATCATCAATTAGAAAACTAACCAAACACATTTTCCTAAATTGATGTGCTAACTTATGTTGATGTGACATACTTTGAGTACTTTCGTTATTTGGAGATAGTTCACAATTTTATCTAGGGGACGGATGTTGTGGCTCGTACGTTTAATGTTGCATCCATTTATAAGACAAATCATTTGGATGGTTACCTTACACTACTTCAGCTAAAATAATAACACATTGTTATTCGCGTAATTATTAAAAATATCATATTCGATGTTGTTTACTGAGTAGTATATATTGATGTAAACATGGATATTTAATCACTCCTGAGGAGTGGGGGCCAAGGATTTTACAAAACGATGCATGGAGAATCGACAGACCCTCATTATCACAAACCATTATCGAGAGCATTTGGATGGATGGATATGTTGTTAAGAAATGATTTTGTCCTCTATGCCTATGTCGTCATCAATGCATAAAATTAGTTGCAGTTAATCAACTGTCCTCATTGTGCCCTGTGTCAAAAGAAGGTGTCATTTGGTATGACGCTATTCGGACAAGAATTTCTATTTCCACCATTAGTACAAGACCTTTCACTTTCACATGTGGTATCTACAATGCAGTGTCAACCCTAGTAAGCGCCATGTCCTTAGTGCGTTCCACCTTGCATAAATTAAAGTTGCAACTGAAGTAGCAGTAGAGAAATTGTAGTTTGCAATAGTCCAAGTAAATGTTTCGAACACTATGACACTTTTCAGTTTAGCACAATGCACACCATATTTAATATGTCTTTTAACAACTGCCATTGAATGATTGTTATGGCAACGATAATGCAGACATTTTTTACACAAGTTGTCTTATCACGTACATCACAGTTCCTTTTTATTCAACTATTCCTGGTACTCCTTCACCAAATGGTCTTCTTGTTCCGCAAAAAAAATGAGTAAAATCAAGATTCTAGATTTTCTCATAATTCGGTTTACCTGCCACATAACTGCTCGTTCAATCACACTCCAATTTCTTATAAAAACCTTGAATTTTTCCGGTCTAATTTGGTCTCCAAATCCGCAGTTGGTAAGACTTCTCATAGAGTTACTAATCTAGAAAGGTATTACGGCAATTTCTTATCTCGAGTTGACCAGTCGGTTTACCTTTGTATTCAGTGTGTGAAAGTCGCAACAAATCAAATATACTCAAAGTGTGCTCCAACATTAGAGGGTACATATAGTTTGGTACAACCACTGCCTACTTCGATATTCTAACCAGGACATATACAGTGATGATTACACATATGTTGAGGTAAGAGTCCCGGTCTATAGAAAATTAAACGTGATCAAATCTTCCATCAAAGGCACATACACTGAAGCTTTAAATACTCACTTAAATCAACTTAGAGACAATACAACAAAGAGTAATAAAAGATATAAGACAGAAACATTAAAATTGAATGATGTCTAGGTGATATATTCTCTAGGACAATGTACTGAAGATATGTCTAGTCTGGATTGGAAGAGATGTCTAGGTGATATGATCTTTTACTACATACCCTTTGATTTTTTGGGAAGTCTCGGGGGAGAGTTCTATATGCCACCTTCTCTTTGAGGTTTGAACTATATAGATTTTATATGGAGGATGACGAAGCTTTCTTCGTCTGGGAGTCTTTCTCCATCATCAGAAGATCCAGGTAAACTTTGTTTAATTAATAGAATCACATTTTTGTAAATTGATTGTTGCCATGACTTATTTATACTGGTTGCTCCATGTCACTATCATAAGGGGAAAAAAAGTTGTATACACAAATATTAAAAAAAAATAGTTAAGAGAAATTTTTTTATTTTATTTTTAGATTTCATGTTAAATATGAAATTTGAGATCATTTTTTTCTATGGAGGGAATACTACATTGAAATTGTGAGATTAACAAATGTTATTTGTTTTGTGTAGAGAAGATAGAAACTATCCTAATTGTTATCCCTCTTGTTAGTTTGGCGATGTTATTGGCTATCTATTTGTATTTACTAGCGAGAAGACGACGAAAGAGTCTTTTCCCTCCTCTTTGCGATAATACAACTCTTCACAAAATTTGTAAGTATAATTTATGGGAAAAAAAAATAACTTTAACATGTTTAATAATTGTTTAAACACAAAATCATATAATTTTTATCTAGTTGGTGATGGATATGTCAGTCTACAACATCTTCAATTTACTTGGTCTGAAATTCAAGAAGCAACCAATAACTTTTCAAGGGAGAATGTTATAGGCAAGGGCAGGTTTGGAGATGTTTACAAGGTGAGAAAATGCAAGATTGCTTAGTGTGTATTTACTTATATTATGAGAATTCTTGTTTTTATTTTCAAAGATAAACTAAACTTTAAAGAATAGGTTATAAAAGTTTTTGAAAAATGCATTTGAAAAATAGAATTAAATATTTCTGAAATTTTTGATAAAGTTAAAATATTGTTCTAGTGTTTTTGAAAATGCATTATTTTAAGTTAATTAGCTTGCTTCTTCACTTTGTCACATAGAGTAAAATTTGAAATTTTTGTTTAAAATTAAATGAATCCTTATTTTTTATAATCTCTTTTTTTTTAATAATTCTATTTTTTAGGGTGTGCTTCATAATGGTGAAGCCGTTGCAATAAAGAGAATGACAAGACCTCGTATGAATGGTGACAATTAATTTATGATTAATGCTGAATATCCCGAAAAAAAAATTCCCGAAGAATTCACGACATGCACTGAATATATTTTTTCTTAATTTAATGAATGTCTCCCTTGTATTGTGGGCCCCCCCTGTATTGTGGGCCCCCCTTGTATTGTTGGCAGCAAAAATATGTGTCTCGAAGGAATCACAATGTTTGTTTAACAACAGTCATGACCCACCTTTATATATCACACAACCCATGTATTCCATCAGGCTAGCATCCAACGGTTGAAAACTGTTCGGGATGATCTCGGGACGTTTTTCCTCAGGATAAATAGCATCCCTCTTAATTTATATTTGAGACCACAACAATAGGAAATCTCCATCACCGAAATCTTGTAAAATTAGTTGTAGTTGGCTTTTCTATTATAGAAACGGAAAAGGTTTTAATATATGAGTTTCTGTTTAGTTAGAAGCTTTCCCTTTAAACTCTTTCATTTGTCAATATTTAGTTACATTCACACATATAGCTTTTTTTATATGTGAAATTAATGTTATTTCATGAACAACGATTAACTTGGCTTCAAAGAGTCAAGGTGTGTGTCTGTATATATATATATATATATATATATATATATATATATATATATATATATATATATATATGGGTTATGATAGAAGACACCTTTTGTGAAGGTGTCTTTTATCAAGTTACTCTATGAGCATTTGCGAAAAGACACCAACTTACTTTTATGAAGGTGTCTTTTAGCAAAGTCATAACTAAAAAGCGAAAATCACACCTTAAGGTGTGACTTGATAAAAGACACCACCAAAGGGTGGCTTGTAACATAACCCTATATATATATATATATATATATATATATATATATATATATATATATATATATATATATATATATATATATATATATATATATGGGTTTTGTTACAAGCCACCCTTTGGTGGTGTCTTTTAACAAGTCACACCTTAAGGTGTGATTTTCGCTTTTTAGTTATGACTTTGCTAAAAGACATCTTCATAAAAGTAAGTTGGTGTCTTTTCGCAAATGCTCATAGAGTAACTTGATAAAAGACACCTTCATAAAATGTGTCTTCTATCATAACCCTATATATATATATATATATATATATATATATATATATATATATATATATATATATATATATGGGTTATGTTACAAGCCACCCTTTGGTGGTGTCTTTTATCAAGTCACACCTTAAGGTGTGATTTTCACTTTTTAGTTATAACTTTGATAAAAGACACCTTCATAAAAGGTGTCTTCTATCATAACCCTATATATATATATATATATATATATATATATATATATATATATAAGGGTTTTGTTACAAGCCACCCTTTGGTGGTGTCTTTTATCAAGTCACACCTTAAGGTGTGATTTTCACTTTTTAGTTATGACTTTGCTAAAAGACACCTTCATAAAAGTAAGTTGGTGTCTTTTCGCAAATGCTCATAGAGTAACTTGATAAAAGACACCTTCATAAAATGTGTCTTCTATCATAACCCTATATATATATATATATATATATATATATATATATATATATATTACAAGCCACCCTTTGGTGGTGTCTTTTAACAAGTCACATCTTAAGGTGTGATTTTCGCTTTTTAGTTATGACTTTGCTAAAAGACACCTTCATAAAATGTGTCTTCTATCATAACCCTATATATATATATATATATATATATATATATATATATATATATATATATATATATATATGGGTTTTGTTACAAGCCACCCTTTGGTGGTGTCTTTTAACAAGTCACACCTTAAGGTGTGATTTTCGCTTTTTAGTTATGACTTTGCTAAAAGACACCTTCATAAAATGTGTCTTCTATCATAACTTTAATTATATATATATATATATATATATATATAGGGTTTTGTTACAAGTCACCCTTTGGTGGTGTCTTTTATCAAGTCACACCTTAAGGTGTGATTTTCACTTTTTAGTTATAACTTTGCTAAAAGATACCTTCCTAAAAGTAAGTTGGTGTCTTTTCGCAAATGCTCATAGAGTAACTTGATAAAAGACACCTTCATAGAAGGTGTCTTCTATCATAACCCATATATATATATATATATATATATATATATATATATATATATATATATATATATATATATATATATCCATATTTTTTTTTCTTCCTTACATCTAACTTCTCTCTCAACTTTTTGAATCCATTTTACATCACCCATTCAAGTCAATTGTGGTATTTGCTTGCACAACATTTATCATTTTGTAACAAAAAAAGATATCACCGTCATGGTGAACCACAATTTCTTTTTTTTTTTTTTTTTGAAGGAAACCACAATTTCTTATTTGTCTTCATTATATTCCTCTATTTTTCAAATATAAAAGCACAAAACCATGTTACATTGAACGTAGAGGTATACCCAGGTATTAATTGCTCAACAAAAGGAAATACAACACTAAATAGTCCATACCAAAGTCATCTCAAGATATTTATTTCCAATCTCCATTCACAAAAACACTAGTTTTTACAACACAACAATTACTAGTATCAATACAATTGATACTATATATGCACTTTATACATGCCGAGTGTGACATTGACTTTCATATTTGTCATTCAGGGTCGGCCCAATATATTTTTAGGCCTAAAGCGGAATTTAAATAGAGACCTTTTAAGTGCGGTTAGAGAGAATAAAACAAAATTAAGAAAAAAATTCCATAAATTCTCTCAATCAAAAATAATTTTATATGACGTGTGTCTGACACTAATTAAATATGCTTTTTGTCAGCTACAAATCAAACTTTGGTCTGTTAGATTATGTGAGTATATCCTCCTTCGCTATAATCAACTCCGTTAGTGTGTGACCATTTTAATATATATATATATATATATATATATATATATATATATATATGTATGTATGTGTGTGTGTGTATGTACGTGCGTGTGTGAGCGTATGTGTCTGTGTTGGCGCACGTGCACGCATACACGTGCGCGTGCGCACTTGTGCGTGTTGAAAATAATATTTAATATAAACATAATTTACTAATTGTTAGTGATCTTAAAATAACAAAATAATATTTAAATGATACAAATATAAATTAATTTTTTACTTTTACAAACTTTGATTACACACTTCTTGTCCTAATATATTTAGAACAAACGACATCAAATTCGATTGATATTAATATGAAGGCAAAAAGAATATTCAAGGTTCAAATAACCTATAAAATAGTTAGGATTGAAATCGAACTTGCTACAAGAACTATGACTCCTCATTTACATACCACTTGAGCTTCGAGTGAACATGTTTATAAAATTTGACTTACGAAATATGAGGCCTAATACGGGACCTAAAAAACTCAGGGGTCTAAAGCCCTTGCTTTAGTGGCAGCCCCCTTGGGTCGGCTCTGTTATCGCTCACAACCTAACATGCTTGTTTAAGATCAGAAGCCTATACTATGGTTGGATCAGATACAAACCTCACATGGTATAGTATCTATCATAGTGCATGTTGCGGCAATTTACATTTATGAACTTGACAACAAGTGACAATTTTTGGGATCATGATATTGGCCACTGATGACCTATGACATCATGTGTTGCTCGAGTGGGATACATCAATATATATATATATATATATATATATATATATATATATATATATATATATATATATATCTACAGTAGTCTTTTACCGGTTCAAATAGTGAACCTTATTTCCTTATATAAGGGAAGCTTGTTTTCATTTCTAAGTACACTTTTCTTTTGTAATCTCTACCTTCTCCTCTTGTTATAATAAAATCTTCTTACTTACATAACTTGTAATCTTCTTACTTACACGTTTGTCTTCTTACTTACACGTTTGGTATCATCGCCTTTAATTTTGCCGATCCAGGTACTTTCTTTTCTTATTTACTCTACTTGTAATGACAATTAGAGGCTAAACTTATGTTATAGTTTAGTTAAATACTTAGTTAAAACTAAGTACTTGAAACATTGTCATGATCATATTACCTTTTGATTAAAACAAAAAGAAGTTTGGGACGGATCTGGTGTTCTTGTTCTTGGCCGTAAACTCTTTTTCCGGGGAGGAAGTATTATGAGATAGGCTTCTTTTGAACAAGAATTTTTGTCAGATTAACGTTCGAAGTCTTACTGAGAGCTTTGCTCTTCTATCCCTGCGGGTTGATAGGTTTAAAGACTTTTAGAAAGTTTTTAATGTTTTAATTACTTGATAATAAGATCATGAGAAAGTATCATATACTCTGTTTTTACTTCGTTATTTAACTAACCATAACACTGTTTGCCTATCTTCTACATGGAAGAAAATTATGAAGAACAGGATCAGAATAGTCTGATCAAAAATCAAGAATTAGTCGAATATCCAAAAAAATTGGAAAAATTAAATAAATGGGTTATCCCATCTGTTCCCTCAAACCATATTTATAAACATGGAATGTTCGACTTAATGGCTAGATTAGCGGTCAAGACTATTGAACAAACTGTTCAAGTTTCTAATAGTTCTCAGACTATTTATTTATTAAAAATAAAAGATTTAGAGTCTTTTAAAAAATATAAGTTTGTTCATATTGGGTTAATACAAATTGCTATTAAACCTTTAACTCTACTTGGACTAAATACCAGCCTCATGGCATATGTCAGAGATGGTAGATGTAATAATTTTCAACAATCGCTTGCTGCCGTTATCGAGACAAGCCTTTGTCATGGCCCAGTTTATTTTGAAATATCTCCTAATCTGAGCTTATCCTTAACGAACAAACATTTATTTAATGCCTTACAAATGAATATTCATACGAATGGGTATGACTTTAAAAAGGGAAGTGAGGTTATGGCTGTTTGTTACAGGGTTTATTATAAGATTCTAAATACTTTAAACCCTAAGGCTAAACAAATTGATTTTCAAGGATCCACTACACTGGTCCAAACTAATTTGTTGACATCCAATATTGCTACCAACAAATTAATAAAATGGAATGAAATAACTTTTCCTGAAACGTGGACCTTGCCACAAGCGGTTGAACCTGAACCTATCATTAATGAGGAAGATGCAGTTTATACACTGTGTTTAGCCATTTTACAGAATTTTATGGGAACTGGTGTTCCAGTATGAGAAAGAATTTCTGCCTTACTCCAAAACCTTAGATGTCCTTCGTTGACACATTTTAGATGGTATAAAGATACCTTTTTGTCCAGATTATTTATGGTTGAAGGCTGTGATAATAATCATTGGAAAGCCAAATTCATAGATGGATTACCTCATCTATTTGCCGAAAGAATTAGACAAACCCTTAGAAATAAAAATGACAGTATTAACATCAACTACAATAACCTTACCTATGGTATGATAATCAACACCTGTATTCAGGAAGGATTAGCTTTATGTAATGACATAAAGCTTAAGAACCAGCTTAAGAAGCAGAAGTTAACAGAGAAACACCAATTGGGTGAATTCTGTGAACAATTTGCCTTTGATCTCGGTAAACCTTCCAGTAATAAAAACAAGGGTAAGGAAAAAAGTTCTAAGGACAAAATACATAAATCTCGGAGAAATTCTCAGAGATCTTCTAGAAATAAGAAACATAAAAGAGATTACTCTAAGAATAAACTTAGAGAAAGTATTCCTAAATCCAATAAGAAAAGGAAAGCTGATAAGTTTTCTAAAGGCATTACTTGCCACAAATGTGGAAAAGCTGGCCATTATGCTAATCAATGTTGGACTAAAAAGGCCTTAAATGAAATTGAAGATAATAATCTTCGTGCTCAACTGGAAAAGGTTCTCTTAATTAACTCCGACTCTGAGTCAGAAATATCTAATAATGAAGTTGATAATGAAGTTAAATTCATTAATGAATCTTCGTCTGAGGGATCCTCTTCTGACGATAAGAGTTGCCAATGTAGCGATGAAATTGATTATTGGAAATCAATAGTCAATATGAACGATCTAAATGTTCTTACTGAATAACAAGACAAAAGTCTAAAAATTTTAGAGTCTATTCCAGATAATAATCTGAGAAGAAAAATGATTGAGTTTCTTATAAAAGACAATTCTAAAAAAGAATCTCCTCAAATTATTGAGGCTCCCTATCAAATTAGTGAAGTCTTATCTAGATTTCGAGAATCTAATAGTAGAGAAACCCCGTTTCTACTAATGATCTAAAAAGAGAAATAAATCTCTTAAAATCTAAGATAGCCCAGATTAAAAAGGATAATAATATATTATCCTCTAGACTTACTATCTTAGAGAAATCTAAAGAGATAAGTATTTCTAAAGAAGATATGCCTTCAACTTCTGAATCCTATTTAACTGCCCTTCAAAGGGTTACTTCTCAAAAATGGTTTATAAAAATTACACTAATTGTTAATAAAGAATTTATTTTAAAAGATGAAATTGCTTTGGTTGATAGTGGTGCAGATCTCAACTGCATCCAAGAAGGAATTATTCCTACCAAATATTTTTCTAAAACTACCCAATCTTTAACTCAAGCCGGAGGTGGTAGGCTCCAAATAAATTATAAATTACCCAATACTTATATTTGTAAACAAGACATTTGTTTACCCACTCATTTTATTCTGGTTAAAAACCTGACTAATCGTATTATCCTGGGAACGCCCTTTTTGCAAGATCTTATGCCTATTACTAATATTGATCAAAAGGGAATTACTACCTTTATTAAAGATAAAGAAATTACTTTTGAATTTATTTCTGATCCTCATACTAGGATGATTAATGAAGTTAAAAACCTTCTTCTTATTAACAAAGAAAAACAATTGTCCTTTTTGCAAGAAGAAGTTAATATTCTTAATATTGATGAACAGCTTAATAAAGCTGATATTAAGAGACAAATTGAGGAGTTTGAACTACAATTACGTAGTGAGATTTGTCATGATTTACCCAATGCTTTTTGGGATAGAAAGAAGCACATTGTTTCTTTACCTTATGTAGATGATTTTAATGAAAGTCAAATCCCTACTAAAGCCAGACCGGCTCAGATGAATCAAAATTATCTTGATTTATGTAAAAAGGAAATTCAAAGTCTCCTTGATAAGGGACTAATAAGAAAATCCAAGTCTCCTTGGAGTTGTACTGCATTTTATGTTAATAATGCGTCTGAAAAGGAACGAGGTGTTCCTAGGTTAGTTATTAATTACAAACCCCTTAATAGGGTATTAAAATGGATTAGATATCCAATTCCTAACAAAAAAGATTTGTTAGATAGACTATCTACTGCCCATATATTTTCAAAATTTGATATGAAATCAGGATATTGGCAGATTCAAATTAAAGAATCTGATAGATATAAAACTGCTTTTACTGTCCCTTTTGGACATTTTGAATGGCTTGTTATGCCTTTTGACTTAAAAATGCCCCCTCTGAATTTCAAAATACTATGAATGATATTTTCAACCCTTACTCTGATTTTATAATTATTTATATTGATGATGTTTTAGTATTTTCTAAGACTATAGAACAACATTTTAAACACTTAAAATTTTTTAAAGATGTCATTAAACGTAGTGGGTTAGTTGTTTCAGCCCCAAAAATGAAAATTTTCCAAACTAGAATCAGATTTCTAGGTCATGAGATTGATAGAGGAACTATTGTTCCCATTTATAGGAGTATTGAATTTGCTTCAAAATTTCCCAACGTTATTACTGACAAAACCCAATTACAAAGATTTTTGGGTTGTCTAAATTATATTTCAGATTACTATGAGAACTTGTCTAAGGATACTGCTATTTTATATAATAGATTAAAGGCTAACCCAAAGCCTTGGACTGAGGATCATACTCAGGCCGTCCAAAGAATTAAGAACAAAGTAAAATGTTTACCTTGTTTATCTTTGGCTAACGCTAAATATTTCAAAATAGTTGAAACTGATGCTTCTAATTTAGGTTACGGAGGAATTTTAAAGCAGGTTATACCCGAAACCAATAAAGAAGTTTTAGTTCTCTTTACTTCTGGAAAGTGGAATTCCACTCAAGTTAATTATTCTACGATTAAAAAAGAAATGCTCTCAATTATAAAATGCATTTCTAAATTTCAAAGTGATCTTTTGAATCAAAAGTTCTTACTTAGAATTGATTGTAGTTCTGCTAAATCTATTATTGAAAAGGATGTTAATGATAGATCTCTGGCAAGTGCACCAAATACTATCGAAGTAGTAAAAATATCGATCCCACGAGGACTGTTTTTAACTTCAATAATTCAATTGCGTTATAAAATTAGGATGTATAAAAGTTTATTTTGTTTTGCCACTAGGCAGTATATTTGGTTTGATTTTAAGAAATCAAATAAAAGAATAAGATTTGATTAAGAAAATATGGAGAGAGATGAGATCAGGTCTTCGAATCCTCTATGTTTCCCCTAATTGGTTACTGCACCTATTATTACTAATGATTTTCTAGTTTCACGATAGTTAACAAATTAGCCCTTATCAATCCCTTGAGTTAGGACCCTCTTCTTAAACTACAGCCCCTAATTCCTTAGGTGGTCTAATAATCCTTGAATGTTTTATGAACGTTAACCTAATATCACTAACAAACGATTATCTATTCCTAGACTAACCATGTTTATTAGAACAATTCAATTAGGTCTAAGTCGAAAGCTATGGTCAGTAGTCATTCGATCTCACAAAATCATGTTTATATTTGATCAGGATATAAAAAGCATTAAGAACAATTGAATTGAATAAGGACTAAAAATTCATTAATAAACAATAGAGTTTCACAGCAACATATGATCAATTAGGGTTACATAGATTCATCTCTGACCTAATCTCTAAGAGATTTAGCTACTCATAATTGAGTTTACAAATAGCATAATCAATGAAAGAATTAAAACATACATAAATTGGGTTAGAGATGATGAAATCCTCTCCGCTGCAGCCTTCTGGGTGTTAAAATCGCACTTCTCTTCAAAATCGTAACCCTTGTTCTTCAGATTGAGTGCAGTATTTATAGAAATCATGGGCCTGACCCATCAAAATCGCGCCGCGCCATGTATATAGGCGTGCCGCGATTTCCCTCAAACAGGGAGGATGTAATTTTGCTTCAAAAATCGCAGCACGGCTTGAAATTGGCGTGGCGCGATTTCCTTCGAACAGACTTCAATATTTAAGCTTTTTGCACTCCAGAACAGTATAAATTGCATGAGAACTCTATCAAAATGTCACAATAAGTCCTAAAAATTACGTAATGACAGCATGTCATCAGTTAAAAACATTGTTGCAAAGCAAATCTTTGCAGGATGGCAAGCTCAATTATTTGCCTTTGAATTTGATATTCAATATATTAAAGGTGAAAATAATTCACTTGCTGATTACTTGATGTTATACCCTAATTTTGGACCTAAAAATACTTGCTCAAAATATTTTTCCACCTTTGATATATGTCTATTACTCTTGGAAGATTGCCAATTTGCTATTGTTTTACACTGATATTTTACTCTGCTTTATCTCCCAATTTAGCTTTAAAAATCTTTTCAAACTGTGAATTTGTCTATGTTTTCTTGCATTTAAAACCATCCAAATGTTTTTCTTGCATATCAAGTCATTTTGAAGTTGTCTCTGATCAATTGCATGTTTCTCTGCACTTTATTTCAATATTATTTTGTAAAATTCATAACAAAGGGGTATTTTAGTCATTTCATGTATCCAACTTCATTTTAATCTCTGAAATTGCCTCTGAGTCTTTTCAATTGGTTTGGATAAAGTCTTGTCTTGATTCTATGTCAAAATCCATTCCAAAAATTGCATCTGAGTCATTTTGAGTCAGTTTAGTCCCTAGGGGCATTTTGGTCATTTCACATGAAATTTTGACAGAGAGATGTTACTTTAAAGTACCTCATTTGTGTAATTGGTTCATTTTAGTCCATTTTGTTATTTTTTATTTGTTTCACTTTACGTTTAGTCAAAATTACCAATTTTAATTCAATTTTAGTTATTTTATTTTAGTCCTTTTTTGCATTTTAGTCCCTCTAGATTTCTAATTCTGCTTTTAGTCCTTTTTTGCAAATTGCATTTTTGTCCTTTGTTTT
This sequence comes from Medicago sativa, assembly GCF_051527215.1. Taxonomy (NCBI): domain Eukaryota; kingdom Viridiplantae; phylum Streptophyta; class Magnoliopsida; order Fabales; family Fabaceae; genus Medicago; species Medicago sativa. Next base: position 97,700,016 of record NC_140754.1, on the reverse strand, counting down.
TTTAAAATTGCAGATTAGTCCCAAAGTTCCAAAATATGTAGAAAGGTCCCCATGTCCAAAACAATCCAAGGCCGAGCCATTATTCAATCCAGTCCAGGTGTCAAATTGTTATTGGTCCAGGGATACACATGGCAGCCTATAAAAGGCCACATCACTGTACAAGTCAAAAAAATCACCATTCATTCATTGCCACATCACACAAACACATTTACCCATCTCTCTCCAGAATCAAAGGGATCAAACTCAGAAAATTCACAAGAACACGATGAAGGTTTGAAGAAATCTTCAAACCCTAACCGTTTCTCCAGAACCACAATTCATCCAAAACCTCTTGAATTCATACCAATTCTCATCAATTCCACCACAAACGAATTCGATTCAATAATCATTTCATCAAATCAGTTTCGAATTCATCATTTTCTACAAAGTTCAACATCACAGAGTTCGACTCGAGTTCGTTACTATTCGTAACAAACTCAAATCAAATCGAAGGCTCACAGAAGCAAGAGAAGGAAGAGAAGAGGTTCAAGAACCGATTTACTTTCGGTTTTCGAAGCTTACCAGAAGAGGAGCAACTGAAAAGCTTTCTTCTTCTTTCATTCGTCTCACCACCGATCTAAACACAGGTATCAAGCTCTTATGCCTTTCCTCTCACTATTCCTTCACAAATCTAAGTTCTTGCTTCGTATGTGTTTGTTGTTACGGATCAACGTAGATCGGAGTGTTTAGAACCATTACTTTTCAAAGAATTTGTAAAAAGGATTTAATAAAAGAAAAACATCAAAACCGTGAAGAACTTCCCCGATCTACGCCGATTTACTTGTCTTCTTTGATTTCTGGGCTTAGATTCGAGTTTAGGACGAAGAAAGGAGGGATTTGGGATCTCTGGTGCGGCGGCGCCGCCCTGTTGGGCCGGCAGACACCACGCTGGCGTCCTCAAGCTCATCGGAGAAGACGAGGGGGTGTTGCAGACGTCTTCTCTCTTCTTTTCGTTCTAGAGAGAGAAACAACATGGGGAAATGAAGTTCCCTTCATGTTTCTCGCTTATATACCTCCCTGTTCTCCCATGCGTGCTAGTACATGTTTCATACCATGCTCCCTCGCCTTCGGGATCGCAGGATCTATGATTTGATCCAATTGGATCAATCATACGGTTCCTGTTCATCCTGTATGGACCTGGATCTTGCTTGTGGGCTTGGGCCTTTGTCCCATGCGTTTTGATAATTGTTTTTGCTGCTTACGCACTGTTTCTTGCTATATGAACCTCCTGCCATGTCAATTTTCCATGAAAAGTTCTAAAAAATTTCATGTATGTTTCTTGTTAGTTTTGTGATATTTTTGTGATGATTTTACATATTAAAAAAATTGATAAAAAATAATCTGATGATTTTCTTGCTATTTTGTGATATTTTATATTAAAAACTTGTGAAAAGTGCATGTTCTTGATCTCCAATCATGATACATGATATTGATTTGTGAAATGTGAATTTGTAATGAACTTCTTGCTGTTTTGAAGTGTTTTTACTGCATGTGAATATATTATGTGTGTTTACTTGTTTTGCAAGCTTTGTTTGTGAATAAATAAATGAAGAATATGTCTAATTGTCTCCCAAAAAATGCTCATTGTGATACATGCTTTTAATCCTCTTTGCAAAACCTGAACTTATGCTTTTGAGAATGTGTTGGACTATGAGGATTATAGGTCATGTGAACTTGGCATTTTTGTGATGATTCTAGGCATTTTCTTGATTTGTTTTTACTTGTTTTTTGTGATATTTTCTTACTTTTGTTATGATAGCCTTTACTTGCTCTATATCTTGTGTTACTAGCATTTCCATCTCATGTTTCATACATTCCATAAGCATATTTCATCCTTCAATCTTAGTTCCATTTCTTGCACTTTAATTCTCATGCCAAGACTTAGAATGTAAAGACCCTAGGAATTTTGTAATTTTCTTTATGTTTTTTAATTTCTTGCAAGACCATAGCATGTAAACTAGGGCATATGTAAAGGACAATGGACTCTAATGATGTACACCGACACAAGCACCGACACATGCACACACATCACATGGTTACTTTAGATGTATGCTTAGGGAATGTATGCTTTAGATGTATGCTTAGGAATCGTGATACTTAGAAAAATTCTCTTTTCCAAAGAATATGAATAACTTCACTCAAATATTTTTCTAAATAAACTTTGGGATCAAAATCCCATTGGTTTTCCCTTTATTTTCTTAAACAAAAATCTTAATGAATTTTAATCATACTTAGACTTTTTCTTTGCAAAATAACTAATTCCACCGCACATTTTTCCAAATCTTATGCCCTTGAGGCCTCTCTCTCTCTTATTCTTCAAAATTCCATTTTCAAACTTAAAATCAATCAACAAAAACAAAAAACATTTTTTTGGAAGAGAACTACGGTGGATTTGATCACTTAGAAGGGTCCGTAGGCAAGGAACCAATATTCCTTCAATTCCAATAAAACAAAATTCAAACATCTTCTTCTCCCTCCAATTCTTGACTTAATAAACCTTAGATGTGAATAACTCTTTTCAAATAGCATTTAAAAATAAAGCGCGCGCGTAGAAAGTAAAGACGGTTCCTATAGGATACTATAGTCGTTATGGATGCCTAACACCTTCCCGTAACGAAAACAACTCCCAGACCTCGATTCTCAAGGGTTTTTCTTATTTTTCCCTTCCCAAGAAAAAATGAGATATCAAAGGTTAAAAAGGTTCAAACGTAATCAATGTTTGACACCCGAAAAACCAAGATAAAACAGCTGGCGACTTCACCGGGGAGATTCGAGAGTTACGCCTAGTCTTTATTCTCGCGCTTGCGCTTTTGTTTTTACTTGCTTCTTTTTGCTTTCTTATGTGAATAAATGCTTAAATTCTTGCAAACGTGTGGGGTGAGAATATCAAAAGTCCTACACCCGGGCTGAGTGAACTTAGGATTTAGGGGGGATATAATCGACAATTCATTCCGAGGGTTGCCTCGTGTATTGGATTATGTGATCAATCCCACATAGCTGAGGCATTTTGGGGGTGATGTTGCCGGCGCGTGTTGTCGCGTTTAGGCACTTTACTTCTAATTGTTCTATGACGCTATGAACCATAGATAACCAAACCCATCCATGGCCATTTTCTAGGATGTAGTGTGGAGGCTAAACCGAGTGTTGTCTTGAGTTTTAGTCGTCATGCGATGCTACACTCAAGTTAGACCTTCTTACGGATAATCATGGAGCGAGTGTTCGTCTCGTGGAACCATGATATACGTCGGAGAGGTTGCAACTTGGGAACTTTTTAGAACCCGGTTACTATTATCCAAAGCCCTAGATTCACCGGACACCGTGTCCACCCATGACTCCTTGACTTCGAATTTCAACCCACCATGTTTTCTCCGTACTTGAACATAATCATGCATACATGCATACATGCATAAACTCTTTTTCCATGCATTTATCGAAGGGCTTAGACGAATTGAATTTGTAAACATTGTAGGAATGGGGAAGACTAAGTCCTACAAGTTCAAGGAAGTGGATTTGGTTAGTTTGAGAGATTTGGCACTCAAGATCAAGGATCCGACCGGTTTCCGACATCGTTACGGGGCCTTACTTACTCTTCTCCGGACTAATTTGGATGAGAAGCTTGTGCACACTCTAGTACAGTTTTATGATCGAGACTATCGGTGCTTCATTTTTCCCGACTTTCAGTTGGTGCCCACACTCGAGGCTTATTCTTCCTTGATGGATCTATCTATTGCTAAGGGGGTACCTTTCGTGGGACTTGAGAATCCTCCTGCTCCTTTGGTTATTGCCTGTGATCTCTATCTCAAGACTACCGATGTTTCCAAGAATCTTGTCACTAAGGCTCACATCCGAGGATTCACTTTGGAGTCCTTACTTGAGAAAGCCAACCTCAAAACTACTTGTCAAGACACTCTTGAGGCTATTCTTGCACTCCTCGTCTATGGGCTTATTCTCTTTCCGAATCTTGATGACTTCGTGGACATGAACGCTATTATGATCTTCCACTCCAAGAATTCGGTTCCTACTTTGCTAGCTGACATATACCATACTATTCACGATCGATCCAACAAGGGTCGTGGATACATTCTTTGATGTGTACCTCTCCTCTATAGGTGGTTTATTTCGCACCTTCCAAAGTCTTTCCATGATAATCCAGATAATTGGACTATTTCACAGAGGATCATGGCTCTCACCCCTAATGAAGTGGTTTGGCTCACTCCCGCTGCTAGAGTCAAAGAAATCATCTTCGGTGGTGGAAAGTTTCTTAATGTACCTCTTCTTGGTACCCGGGGTGGAATCAACTATAACCCGGAGCTCGCCTTGCGACAATTTGGTTTCCCGATGAAAGAAAAGCCCATCCATCTTGCTACATCTCCTTACTTCTTCCATTACTCTAATGCTCCCACAGGAATAAGAGAAGATTTCATAGAGGCCTGGTCCAAGCTTCGGAAGAAAGGGGTGAAACATATGGGTGTGAGATCCGGTATTGCTCACGAGGCCTATACTCAGTGGGTGATAAACCAGGCCGAGAGGATTGGCATGCCTTACCCCGCCATGAGATATGTGTCTGCATCTATTCCAACCATGCCTTTGCCTCTACTACCACCTACTCAGGAGATGTATCAGGAGCACCTAGCTATGGAGAGTCGGGAGAAGCATCAGTGGAAGACTAGATACTATGAGGCTGAGAACTTGATCATGACCTTAGATGGAAAGGATGAGCAGAAGACTCATGAGGTTCTGACACTGAAGAAAGAGTTGGCTAAAGCTAGAAGAGAAATTGAAGAAAAGGATAAGTTATTTATGAGGGACTCCAAGAGGGCTAGGAGTGCTCGTAACTTCTATGCACGATACTGCAGCTATGAGTCTGAGACTGAGTCTGAAGAGGATCCTTCCGCTTCCTATGCTTGAGGATTTCCATTTCCTGTTGTTATTTCCAGTTGTTTATGTTGTTTTACATTTCAAAGTCTATCCCTTGGCTTAGTATTTCAAAGGGAATTATCTTGTAAGACTTTGTGATGTTTGATTGTTTTGTCTGGTTTTGATGTTTCAATTGTTTAGTAATGTTTACAAATTTCTAATTTGTCTAAAACCCTTCGATAACACAAAAAAGAGTCTTTTTGCATATGCATTAACACATCTCATGCATCATATGCATTCATTGGTCACAAAAGACTTCCCTCGTGCTCATTGCCTCCTGGTTCTTCTGCCGCAGTCTGAAAAGTGGCTCGTGCTCGTAAAGTTTACCAACCAGATAGATTTCATCAAACAAGATTGTACAAGAGAAGAAACATGGCTAACTTTGAAGAAGAGAATGCTCAGCTCCGTGCCGAATTGGCTGCTATGAAAGAAGACTTGGCTAAGGCTCATGACGCTATGTCTACTCTGATGGCTGCACAAGAACAACCAGCCACGTCTGTCCCAGCTTCTACTGAAATGATTCCATCTAACCTACTATCCACTGTGGTCTCTGACGCTCGGTTTGTTATGCCCAATGGACACCCTTATGGACTCTCAGCTTTCTATGCTCCTAATACTGCGGCTGGTATTTCTGGTATCAGCAATCAAGGACAGATTCCTGTGACAACCTTTGCTTCTACATCTACCTCCATGCCTCAAGTGACTACTGTTGTTACCGATCCTATTGTACACACTGTGCAACAGGTAATCGATGTTGATACCCCGCGTGGACAAGACCCTATAATGGAGGCCATGAGAAAACAGTTAAGAGAGCTAGCTGGAGAACTCCGTGAGGTCAAAGCTAGCCGTGGGAACGGTGTTTCTGCTAAGGCTCGTGATCTATGCCTGGTATCCCGATTTGAGGTTCCTAAGAAGTTCAAAGTACCAGATTTTGATAAATACAATGGATCTTCTTGTCCACATAGCCATGTCATTCGATACGTCCGAAAGATGGCCAATTATGCAGATAATGATGCGCTGATGATCCACTGCTTCCAGGATAGCTTGATGGAAGATGCGGCAGACTGGTACACTGGTTTGAGTAAAGACAATATCCATACTTTTGAGGAACTCGCTGCTGCTTTTGAGAATCATTATGAGTTTAACACCCGCTTGAAGCCGAATAGGGATTCTCTTAAGTCTTTGTCTCATAAGTCAGATGAAACCTTCCGCGAATATGCTCAAAGATGGAGAGGGGCAACTGCCCGTGTTTCTCCTCGGCTTGATGAGGAAAAACTAACACAGACATTCATGAAAACTTTGAAGAAGGAATATGTTGAAAGAATGATAGTCTCTGCTCCAAATAATTTCTCCGACATGGTTACTATGGGAACTCGTCTGGAAGAGGCTGTCAGAGAAGGTATCATTGTTCTTGAAAAGGGTGAGTCCTCAACTAGCGCGCCAAAGAAGTATGGTAATGGCCACCATAAGAAGAAAGAATCCGAAGTAGGGATGGTATCTGGTAACCAGTCTACAGCTGTTACTCAGTTACCCCTGCCCTACCAATATATGCAGTACTCTCAACATCCTTTCTTCCCACCATTCTACCAGCAATATCCTCTGCCACCGGGTCAACCACCAGTGCCCGTTAATGCCATTGCTCAGCAAGTACAACAGCAGCCTCCTGCTCAACAGCAACAGCAGCAACAACAGGGTCCTCGGCCCAAGACTTATTTTTCGCCAATACCAATGTGGTATGATGACTTGCTCCCAACTCTACTCGCTAAAGGCCACTGCGTCACTAGACCAGGCAAGCCTCCGCCTACGCCATTGCCTCCCAGGTTCCGACAGGACCTCACATGTGAATTCCATCAGGGCGCTCAAGGCCACGATGTTGAAGGTTGCTATGCTCTGAAGTACATTGTAAAGGATCTGATAGACAGAGGACGGTTAACTTTTGAAAATAGTGTTCCTCATGTTCTCGACAATCCACTTCCAAACCATGCTGCTGTTAACATGATCGAGGCTTTTGAAGGAGTTCGTGTTCCTCGAGAGGCTCCCACTTTAGATGTCCGTAATGTTGCTACTCCTTTGGTGCCACTACATGTCAAACTTTGCCAGGCTTCTTTGTTTAATCACGATTATGCTTCTTGTTCAGAATGTCTTCAAAATCCTATGGGTTATTGTGTGGTGCAAGGTGATATACAAAGCCTAATGGATGGCAAACACTTGATTGCCAGTGATGTTTGTGTGATTGTGCCGGTATTTCATGATTCTCCTGCTGGGAGTGTGCCTCAGACGAGGAATGTTGAACCCTTAGTGATCAGGTTACCTGGTCCGGTATCTTATGCCTCTACCAAGGCAATCCCTTACAAGTATGATGCAACTATAATTGAGAATGGGGTGGAAGTGCCTCTGGTATCCCCAACTATGGTTGATAACGTCGCCAGAGAAATTACAACTCTGAGAAGCGGAAAGGTCCGTCCACCCTTGTTCCAAAAGAAGGTGGTTACACCTGTTGCCACAATAACTCCACCAGCTGCTTCTCCTGTTGACAAGAACGCCGGCCCATCAGGCCAGTTTATTGAAGAGTCTAATCTGGATGAAATTCTGAGGCTTATTAAAAAGAGCGACTATAAGATTGTGGACCAACTGCTGCAAACTCCGTCAAAAATATCCATCTTGTCTCTACTCTTGAGCTCAGAAGCTCACAGGAAAGTGTTAATGAAGGTACTGGAACAGGCCTATGTTGATCATGAAGTCTCCATGGATCAGTTCAATGGAATAGTGGGTAACATTACTGCTTGCAATAACTTGGGGTTTGGTGATGATGAGCTCCCCGAAGCAGGGAAATACCACAACTTAGCTTTGCATAACTCCGTGTACTGTAAGTCTGACATGATATCCAATGTGCTGGTGGACACCGGATCATCCTTAAATGTCATGCCTGAGTCTACATTGAGACAGTTGGGTCATCATGGAATTTCTCTAAGGGGAAGCAGTTATTTGGTTAAGGCTTTTGACGGATCTCGTAAAGATGTTCTTGGAGAAGTAGATTTGCCAATTACCATTGGTCCTAAGACGTTCCAGATCACTTTCCAGGTCATGGACATCAACGCTTCTTACAGTTGTCTCCTCGGAAGACCGTGGATTCACGACGCTGGGGCAGTAACTTCTACTCTGCACCAGAAGCTCAAGTTTGTGAGGAATGGTAAGCTTGTCACTGTACATGGTGAAGAAGCGTATCTGGTTAGCCAAGTGTCATCTTTCTCTTGTGTTGAAGCAGGGTCCGCTGAAGGGACGTCATTTCAAGGCTTGACTGTTGAAGGTGCAGAACCCCGGAGAGCTAGTGCTAGTATGACTTCATTGAAAGACGCCCAGAAAGTTGTTCAAGAAGGGCAAGCTGCTGACTGGGGCAAAGTGATACAGATTTTGGAAAACAAGCGTAAAGAGGGCCTTGGGTTCTCCCCGACCTCAGGCGTTTCAACAGGAACTTTCTATAGTGCTGGGTTCATTAATGCTATTGCTGAAGATGCTGCTGAAAGTAGTTGTGTGCCTACGTTTGTTGTACCAGGAGGCACCGTGAGAAATTGGGAGGCCATTGATGTTCCTTTAGTCATGCATGCTTCCATGTAATGTGTCTTGTTGCTCATGCTTTTCTTTGCTTTCAAAATAACAATCCTTTCGCTCTGCCCAAGGCGAAAGTGATATCCTTGTAAGGGCATGTTTGTTTCGGCATTGCCGTTATCAATAAAAATTGTCGTCTTTTCCGCGACTCTTTGTTTTTGTACTTTTTAATGCCTTTTTCTTGGAAATAATGGTAATGCCAGAAAAAACCAAAACATCTGTATTTTCTTATTAATTTCAAAAACCTGCATGAAAAACATTTTTCTAAAATCATCCCAATCATATTATGCAGATTGAACCATAATAAACCCGTTGAACACAGTGACTCTATGGTTCCTCCAAATTTTGAATTCCCTGTATATGAAGCTGAAGAAGAGGAAGATGATGAAGAGATACCATATGAGATCACTCGACTGCTTGAGCAAGAAAGAAGAGCCGTTCAGCCTCACTAGGAAGAGATTGAGCTTATCAACCTGGGTACTGAAGAGAACAAACAAGAGATCAAGATTGGTGCTGCACTTGAGCCAGAAGTGAAAAAGAAGATCACTCAGCTTCTCCATGATTATCCAGATGTCTTTGCATGGTCCTATGAAGATATGCCGGGTTTAGATCCCAAGATTGTGGAACATCGGATACCGACAAGACCTGAATGCCCTCCTGTCAAACAGAAATTGAGAAGGTCTCATCCAGACATGGCTCTTAAGATCAAAGCTGAGGTGCAAAAGCAAATTGATGCGGGTTTCCTCATGACAGCTGAATATCCTGAGTGGATTGCCAACATTGTACCAGTACCAATGAAAGATGGGAAAGTTCGAATGTGTGTTGATTATAGAGATCTAAATAAAGCCAGTCCAAAAGATAACTTCCCATTGCCTCATGTTGATGTGCTCGTTGACAGTACTGCTCAATCCAAAGTGTTCTCCTTCATGGACGGATTCTCTGGTTATAACCAGATACAGATGTCACCTGAAGATAGAGAAAAGATGTCCTTCATCACTCCGTGGGGAACATTATGTTATAAAGTGATGTCGTTCGGCTTGATAAATGCTGGTGCAACCTATCAAAGAGGTATGACTACTCTGTTTCATGATATGATTCACAAAGAGATTGAAGTATATGTTGATGACATGATTGTGAAATCAAGTGATGAAGAGCAGCATGTGGTGTATTTGAAAAAAATGTTTGAAAGACTGAGAAAGTACAAGCTACGATTGAATCCTAACAACTGCACATTTGGTGTAAGATCTGGGAAGTTGCTAGGCTTCATTGTCAATCAAAGAGGCATTGAAGTTGATCCTGACAAAGTCCGAGCCATCAGAGAGATGCCGGCCCCTCAAACTGAAAAGCAAGTCAGAGGTTTCCTCGGACGCCTGAATTATATTTCAAGATTTATATCTCACATGACCACTACCTGTGGACTAATTTTCAAATTGCTCAGAAAGAATCAGCCCGTTGTATGAAATGATGAATGCCGGGAAGCTTTCGATAGCATCAAAGAATACTTGTTGGAACCACCTAACCTTGTCCCGCCAGTGGAAGGAAGGCCTTTGATATGTACCTGTCAGTGTTAGATGATTCCGTGGGTTGTGTTCTCGGTCAACAAGACGAGACTAGAAAGAAAGAACATGTTATCTACTATCTGAGCAAGAAGTTCACCGACTGTGAGACTCGGTATACAATGCTTGAAAAGACTTGTTGTGCTTTAGCTTGGGCTGCCAAACGCCTGCATCATTATATGGTGAATCACACAACTTGGTTGATATCCCGAATGGATCCAATCAAGTACATCTTTGAAAAGCCTGCTGTTACTGGAAAGATTGCACGTTGGCAAATGTTGTTATCTGAATATGATATTGTGTATAAGGCTCAGAAAGCAATCAAAGGAAGTATCCTTGCTGAGAATCTTGCTTGTCAACCTCTTGATGATTACCAGCCGATTAAGTTTGATTTCCCTGATGAAGAGATTATGTATCTAAAAGCAAAAGACTGTGAAGAATCACTGATCAATGAAGGGCCAGATCCCAATAGCAAGTGGGGATTAGTCTTTGATGGTGCTGTTAACGCTTACGGTAAAGGGATTGGGGCCATTATTGTAGCCCCGCAGGGGCACCACATTCCTTTCACTGCTCGAATAACTTTTGAGTGCACGAACAACGTGGCTGAATACGAATCATGCATCTTGGGCATTGAAGAAGCCATTGATATGAGAATTAGGCACCTTGACGTCTATGGGGATTCTGCACTCGTCATTAATTAGATAAAAGGTGAATGGGAGACTCATCATGAGAAGCTGATCCCTTACCGTGACTATGCAAGACGTCTGTTGACATACTTTACAAAGGTTGAGTTGCACCATATCCCTCGGGATGAAAACCAGATGGCTGATGCTCTTGCTACGTTGTCTTCCATGTTTCGTGTGAATCACTGGAATGACATGCCCGTAATCAAGGTGCAGCGTCTCGATAGACCCGCTCATGTGTTTACTATTGAAAATATGCCAAGTCAGGCTGATGAAGATGTGAATGATGGAAAACCTTGGTACTATAATATCAAACAATTCTTGCAGAATCATGAATATCCACCTGATGCTTCCAACAGGGATAAAAAGACGCTGAGGAGATGGGCTAGCAGATTCCTTCTGGACGGAGAAATCCTATACAAAAGTAACTATGACATGGTCTTGTTGAGATGTGTTGATAAACAAGAAGCTGAGAAATTGATGCATGATGTACATGACGGTACCTTTGGGACCCATGCTACGGGTCACACTATGTCAAGAAAACTATTAAGAGCCGGCTATTACTGGATAACTATGGAGCGTGATTGCCACAGACATGCCAAGAGATGCCACAAGTGTCAAATCTATGCTGACAAGATTCATGCGCCTCCACATGCTCTCAATGTTATATCTTCCCCATGGCCTTTCTCTATGTGGGGCATTGACATGATCGGAAGAATTGAACCAAAAGCTTCTAACGGACATCGTTTCATTCTGGTGGCAATTGATTATTTCACCAAGTGGGTTGAAGCTGCTTCCTATGCAAACGTGACCAAGCAAGTGGTAGTGAAGTTTATCAAGAATAACATCATCTGTCGATATGGTGTTCCCAACAAGATCATCACTGACAATGGTTCCAATTTGAACAATAGCATGATGCAAGCTTTATGTGAAGAATTCAAGATTGAACATCACAACTCTTCTTCTTATAGACCTCAGATGAATGGTGCAGTTGAGGCCGCTAACAAGAACATCAAGAAGATTGTTCAGAAGATGGTCACTACTTACAAAGACTGGCATGAGATGCTACCGTTTGCCTTGCATGGTTACCATACTACGGTGCGCAGTTCGACCGGGGCAACTCCCTTTTCTCTGGTATATGGCATGGAAGTAGTTCTCCCTCTGGAAGTGGAGATTCCATCTCTTCGAGTGATCATGGAAGCAAAATTAACTGAGGCTGAATGGTGTCAAAGTCGGTATGATCAGTTGAACTTGATTGAAGAGAAACGTATGGATGCCATGGCTCATGGACAGTTGTATCAAGTACGAATGAAGAATGCTTTTGACAAGAAAGTCCGACCTCGAGAATTCAAGGAAGGCGAACTTGTATTGAAAAGAAGGATAAGCCAGCAACCCGACCCAAGGGGCAAGTGGACACCTAACTATGAAGGTCCTTATGTTGTCAAGAAGGCTTTCTCTGGTGGTGCTTTGATCCTTACACACATGGATGGTGCTGAACTTCCGAATCCTGTAAATGCCGATATAGTCAAGAAATACTTTGTCTAAAAAGAAAAGAACAGCGTGGTAGGTCGAAAACCCGAAAGGGCGGCCTAGGCAAAAATGCGCTTCCCGGTGGATTGAAAACCCGAAAGGGCGATCCATGCAAAAGTTAGGGACAAAAAATGAATATGAAAAAGCTCGCTGAGATTGTACGCAACTCAGGCAAGAATGAGCGTCTCGATGAGCCGAAAACCCGAAAGGGCGGTTCATGCAAAAATGAGATTGATAATAGAAGACAAGTAACTATATCTGGCGAAATACCATCACCCCTTGGGGCATCTGCAGCTGTCAATGATCGTCTTCATCAGAAACTTCCGTACTTGTGAATTCAAAATTTCTATGAAATGTAGTGGTCATCGTGTTCAATGTACCACCAACCAATAAAATTACCATTTTCCAAGCTTTGTAAATCCGTAGAGTTATGTCTTTGGCTGACTTTCACTCTTCTACATCAATTTGAGCTTGTGTTGTTGTTTGAAACTCTATTTTCTTTCTATTTTCAATACTGTATACAAAATATTTTCTTTCTATTTGATAATGTCAATGTCTGAAACGAGCATCTTTGAAAATTGAAAAACCTTTTTTCTGTCTATTTTGAAAGCAAACCTGAGCAACTGGATACATCCAAGTGAAACATGCATGAATAAATGTATATCAATGTCTATTTCAATACATGTTACAAGCAGGTTGTTCCCCAGGATGATCTGTGGTCAAGGCAAAAATGAAAAAACAGAATGAAAATTTGGAAAAAATGCAAATGAAAAGCTCGCTAAGTTGAAAACCCGAAAGGGCGGCTTAGGCAAAAATGAGTACCCCGCTGATTGACAACCTATGAAGGCAATTCAGGCAAAAATGGGGCAATGAAAAGAATTTATCCCCGGTGAACCGAAAACCCGAAAGGGCGATTCAGGAAAAAATGGGATTGAAAAATAAATAAATAAACGATGTTAAAAGCATTGACCACAGATGCGGACATCCAATGTTTACCCAGCACTGACACGCCTAGCAATGGTGACCTGTATCAAAGAATCTTCCAAGGTTCCCTCTTCTACAGGTTTTGTGATATGATATATTGCCCTCAGCCATGGCTTCGATACGTCTCTCAACGATGATCTCTCCAAAGAGGATTCTTGTGTGTGTACGCTATAGCACGAGCCACTACATGCCCAATCTTCCAATGTCTTGTCTGTCTCTGTGAAACTTCCCTGCCGAACTGTAAACCAATCATGCATTTCCAAGCATTCATACATGCATAATCATGTGTTTCATGTGCTCATACATTTGATAATATTGTTATACCATACATACATGTTGCATTTCCAATCTCAATTTCAATTCAACTCAATCTCAACTTCCAATTCAATTCAATTTCAACTCTCAATTCAATGACTGTGTCTTTGTCTCTGCTAAAATTCTCAATTCAATACCATGTCTATGTCTATGTCTCTGACTATTTTCAACTTCCAATGTCTCTTTCAATGTCAACTTTCAATTTAATTAAAATCAATGCTAATCCACTCTCAATTTGCTTTTGGGCCAACAATAATGGTCATGTCTATCTTCAAATCAAATCAATGTCAGTCTACCCTCAATTTGTATCTTGTTAAATCAAACCTCCAATGTATCTTGCTATATGTCTTGTTATTGGTCAAGTGGCTAGTTCGATCCAAAGAACAGCTTGTACCTGCTTACATGCCTATGTTTTCGGTCAAACGACAAGTTCGATCCAAAGAACAGTTTGCACCAACTTACATGTTGTGATATTGATCAAGTAGCAAGTTCGATCCAAAGAACAGCTTGTATCAACTTTTTGTCTATGCCCCCAGGTCAAATAGCAAGTTCGATCCAAAGAACAGTTTGTATCTGTTTGTCTGTTTGTGTTAGTGATCAAGTAGCAAGTTCGATCCAAAGAACAGCTTGTACCTTCCTATATGTCTATGTTTCGGGTCAAGTGACAAGTTCGATTCAAAGAATAGCTTGTACCTGTCCTGTATTTCTATTCCCAGTCAAGCAGCAAGTTCGATCCAAAGAACAGCTTGTACTCACCTTCTGTTTGTATTACATGGTCAAGTGGCTAGTTCGATCCAAAGAACAGCTTGTACCTCCCTTTTGTCCCCTGGCTTGTCTACCTTGTTAATGTATACCTAGATCCCCAGTGATATGGCATGCTCTGTAGACTCCAGTTGATTGTCTTGCATTCATAATTAAAATGTTGCATGGCATTCATGTTTTTGAAAATCTGAAAGCGTATTTTTATGTCCAAAAACAGTGCAAATGTTAATATTTAAGTATCTTCGTCCCGTTAAGTCAAAGACTTCGTCTCTTGACCCTCCGGACAAAGAAACTTAAATAGGGGCAGCTGTTATACCCTAATTTTGGACCTAAAAATACTTGCTCAAAATATTTTTCCACCTTTGATATATGTCTATTACTCTTGGAAGATTGCCAATTTGCTATTGTTTTACACTGATATTTTACTCTGCTTTATCTCCCAATTTAGCTTTAAAAATCTTTTCAAACTGTGAATTTGTCTATGTTTTCTTGCATTTAAAACCATCCAAATGTTTTTCTTGCATATCAAGTCATTTTGAAGTTGTCTCTGATCAATTGCATGTTTCTCTGCACTTTATTTCAATATTATTTGTAAAATTCATAACAAAGGGGTATTTTAGTCATTTCATGTATCCAACTTCATTTTAATCTCTGAAATTGCCTGTGAGTCTTTTCAATTGGTTTGGATAAAGTCTTGTCTTAATTCTATGTCAAAATCCATTCCAAAAATTGCATCTGAGTCATTTTGAGTCAGTTTAGTCCCTAGGGGCATTTTGGTCATTTCACATGAAATTTTGACAGAGAGAGGTTACTTTAAAGTACCACATTTGTGTAATTGGTTCATTTTAGTCCATTTTGTTATTTTTATTTGTTTCACTTTACGTTTAGTCAAAATTACCAATTTTAATTCAATTTTAGTTATTCTATTTTAGTCCTTTTTTGCATTTTAGTCCCTCTAGATTTCTAATTCTGCTTTCAGTCCTTTTTTGCAAATTGCATTTTTGTCCTTTGTTTTTTTTAAAATTGCAGATTAGTCCCAAAGTTCCAAAATTTGCAGAAAGGTCCCCATGTCCAAAACAATCCAAGGCCGAGCCATTATTCAATCCAGTCCAGGTGTCAAATTGTTATTGGTCCAGGGATACACATGGCAGCCTATAAAAGGCCACATCACTGTACAAGTCAAAAAAATCACCATTCATTCATTGCCACATCACACAAACACATTTACCCATCTCTCTCCAGAATCAAAGGGATCAAACTCAGAAAATTCACAAGAACACGATGAAGGTTTGAAGAAATCTTCAAACCCTAACCGTTTCTCCAGAACCACAATTCATCCAAAACCTCTCGAATTCATACCAATTCTCATCAATTCCACCACAAACGAATTCGATTCAATAATCATTTCATCAAATCAGTTTCGAATTCATCATTTTCTACAAAGTTCAACATCACAGAGTTCGACTCGAGTTCGTTACCATTCGTAACAAACTCAAATCAAATCGAAGGCTCACAGAAGCAAGAGAAGGAAGAGAAGAGGTTCAAGAACCGATTTACTTTCGGTTTTCGAAGCTTACCAGAAGAGGAGCAACTGAAAAGCTTTCTTCTTCTTTCATTCGTCTCACCACCGATCTAAACACAGGTATCAAGCTCTTATGCCTTTCCTTTCACTATTCCTTCACAAATATAAGTTCTTGCTTCGTATGTGTTTGTTGTTACGGATCAACGTAGATCGGAGTGTTTAGAACCATTACTTTTCAAAGAATTTGTAAAAAAGGATTTAATAAAAGAAAAACATCAAAATCGTGAAGAACTTCCCCTATCTACGCCGATTTACTTGTCTTCTTTGATTTCTGGGCTTAGATTCGAGTTTAGGACGAAGAAAGGAGGGATTTGGGATCTCTGGTGCGGCGGTGCCGCCCTGTTGGGCCGGCAGCCACCACGCCGGCGTCCTCAAGCTCGTCGGAGAAGACGAGGAGGTGTTGCAGACGTCCTCTCTCTTCTTTTCGTTCTAGAGAGAGAAACAACATGGGGAATGAAGTTCCCTTCATGTTTCTCGCTTATATACCTCCCTGTTCTCCCATGCGTGCTAGTACATGTTTCATACCATGCTCCCTCGCCTTCGGGATCGCAGGATCTATGATTTGATCCAATTGGATCAATCATACGGTTCCTGTTCATCCTGTATGGACCTGGATCTTGCTTGTGGGCTTGGGCCTTTGTCCCCTGCGTTTTGATAATTGTTTTTGCTGCTTACACACTATTTCTTGCTATATGAACCTCCTGCCATGTCAATTTTCCATGAAAAGTTCTAAAAAATTTCATGTATGTTTCTTGTTAGTTTTGTGATATTTTTGTGATGATTTTACATATTAAAAAAAATTGATAAAAAATAATGTGATGATTTTCTTGCTATTTTGTGATATTTTATATTAAAAACTTGTGAAAAGTGCATGTTCTTTATCTCCAATCATGATACATGATATTGATTTGTGAAGTGTGAATTTATAATGAACTTCTTGCTGTTTTGAAGTGTTTTTACTGCATGTGAATATATTGTGTGTGTTTACTTGTTTTGCAAGCTTTGTTTGTGAATAAATAAATGAAGAATATGTCTAATTGTCTCCCAAAAAATGATCATTGTGATACATGCTTTTAATCCTCTTTGCAAAACCTGAACTTATGCTTTTGAGAATGTGTTGGACTATGAGGATTATATGTCATGTGAACTTGGCATTTTTGTGATGATTCTAGGCATTTTCTTGATTTGTTTTTACTTGTTTTTTGTGATATTTTCTTACTTTTGTTATGATAGCCTTTACTTGCTCTATATCTTGTGTTACTAACATTTCCATCTCATGTTTCATACATTCCATAAGCATATTTCATCCTTCAATCTTAGTTCCATTTCTTGCACTTTAATTCTCATGCCAAGACTTAGAAAGTAAAGACCCTAGGAATTTTGTAATTTTCTTTATGTTTTTTAATTTCTTGCAAGACCATAGCATGTAAACTAGGGCATATGTAAAAGACAATGGACTCTAATGATGTACACCGACACAAGCACCGACACATGCACAGACATCACATGGTTACTTTAGATGTATGCTTAGGGAATGTATGCTTTAGATGTATGCTTAGGAATCGCGATACTTAGAAAAATTCTCTTTTCCAAAGAATATGAATAACTTCACTCAAATATTTTTCTAAATAAACTTTGGGATCAAAATCCCATTGGTTTTCCCTTTATTTTCTTAAACAAAAATCTTAATGAATTTTAATCATACTTAGACTTTTTCTTTGCAAAATAACTAATTCCACCGTACATTTTTCCAAATCTTATGCCCTTGAGGGGTCTCTCTCTTATTCTTCAAAATTCCATTTTAAAACTTAAAATCAATCAACAAAAACAAAAAACATTTTTTTGGAAGAGAACTACGGTGGATTTGATCCCTTAGAAGGGTACGTAGGCAAGGAACCAATATTCCTTCAATTCCAATAAAACAAAATTCAAACATCTTCTCCCTCCAATTCTTGACTTAGTAAACCTTAGATGTGAATAACTCTTTTCAAATAGCATTTAAAAATAAAGCGCGCGCGTAGAAAGTAAAGACGGTTCCTATAGGATACTATAGTCGTTATGGGTGCCTAACACCTTCCCATAACGAAAACAACTCCCGGACCTCGATTCTCAAGGGTTTTTCTTATTTTTCCCTTCCCAAGAAAAAATGAGATATCAAAGGTTAAAAAGGTTCAAACGTAATCAATGTTTGACACCCGAAAAACCAAGATAAAACACTTGACCCGTGAATTTTTGCAGGGAGAATGACAACCCCTTATAGGGGCAGAGGAGGTCGTGGTCAATATGGCCGCGGTCGTGGATTTGGGAGTAGTAATATACTACCTCACTCGGAATCTAATGCTCCTCTAATAGGGGATTGGACTACGGTTCCATATAATAGAGGAAGGCAACTACCTCAAAAGAAAAATGAAGCATCTTCTTCATCCTCAAGTAAGATAGTATCTTACAAACAAATAGCTCTTATGGAACCATCTCAAGAGAATATTTCTGAATTTTTTGAAAATCCAGTCACAGAAGAAGTTATGCATATTGATAACGAAGATCTCTCTTTGAGTAATAATGATAGTTGGTCAATTAAAGAAAGGTATCTTGAATCTAGAGGATACCCTGGTCTTTATGGAAAGGCTAGACCTAATTTAAAAATTCTTTTACTAGCTACTGGATCAGTAACTATTACTCATAATTATCATAACAAAAATCCTGCAAGCTTCATTAGCTTCTCAAAATGCCGTATCAACAAGATATTGCCACCTAAAGATTGGGGTCTTAATCCGAATAATGAAAAGGCCATAAAGATTGATGAAAGTAAAAATATTTACTTCAACTATTGGGATTATATTCATGCATTTACACATGCATTTTATTACCAGAACCCAAAGAATAAACATTCATGGTTCTTCTCTATTAATCCAGATATTGTAGAACAACCCATTCCAACTTGGTTTTTCAACTGGTGGTTAAATATTTTTCCAGAAGAATTACAAAATTTGTACACTAAATGGTGTGATAAAAGTCCTTTAATTGCAAATGTAACATCTAATAAGATGTTTTATGGACAATGTCCATGTCTTTATTTTAGCAAATTTCAAATTCCATGGATTTGGAGATGGGATTTAACTATTGCCAGAGATAAGCATAATATGCCCATTATTCAAAGAACTTTCTTTTACAAATGGTGGACAAATATGAGTCCTGAAGATATTAAAACCATAGCTAATAATATTAGCCACTCTATCAAAATTGAAGAAACCAAAACTGATTCAGAAAATAGTTCTCAAAATTTTCATATTGAGGAAATAAAAAGGTATTATCAGAAGAAATATCCTCAAGAAAAGGAAGAACAGATCAAGAACCGTGTTCTTGATTATATGAAAAAACAATTTTTTAGCTCATTTCCAACCAGGAATGTCTCTACTGAAGATGGAATGTCCACTTCTTCTCTTGGATCAAAAGATTTTGATGAAGATTTGGCAGGAGAATCTCAGCCCGAAGATGAACCAATAATGGAAGAATTTTGGGATTCCTTGAAACGCTAAGTTCAGCACTGCGTCATTGCATGCGTCACCATTTGCAATCAATTAAATTATTGGTGGATGAATGAGTCACCGACAAGATTTTAGTGGAAAAGAATCTTTTCCTTTCTCTTTTTGAATTTTTCGTTTTAAGTTTGTCATTTTGTTATCATTGTAAAAGTGTCGATGGGGCCCAATGCGTACCCGGCTTTAACAGTGGTTTGTCGTATTATAATAATTAGTCTACCGGCTACTTATTCCTACAGTAGTCTTTTACCGATTCAAATAGTGAACCTTATTTCCCTATATAAGGGAAGCTTGTTTTCATTTCTAAGTACGCTTTTCTTTTGTAATCTCTTCCTTCTCCTCTTGTTATAATAAAATCTTCTTACTTACATAACTTGTAATCTTCTTACTTACACGTTTGTCTTCTTACTTACACGTTTGGTATCAAAGCCTGGTTATATATATATATATGATACATTTGTATGTTTTACCAACTCTTTAAGTAATCCCTCCTAGACAACCGTAAAAAAGGTTCTTGTAGAGATTACGAATACCCGCATGTAGACATAGCACCGCATTTAGATTTCATTAGGACATTAGAATTTGAGTTAATGAAAAATGGTCATGTGGAGTCGGTGACTTTGATCTGGGAATTTGTTTAGCAGATATTTAGAGAGGCTCGAGGAGGGATGTAACGCCCTCCTTTTTATTTAATTATTTTAATTAGTTTTATAATATATTTATATTTTTTTTTTGACAAGAATATATTTATATATTTATATGATGTATATGAGGGATATATGATTTGTTGAGATTAGATGTCTTTTTATAATTTAGTTAATATATTTTGTTGAGCGATATTTTGTTATGTTATATGTTGGTATTTACTAGCATAATATATTTGTTAATTGTTATAGATATATATTTATTATTTGGTGTATTATTATATATTTAGTAGAGAAATATTATTTATTAGAATATGAGGATTATTAGTGTGAGTAAAATTGGAGGTTAGAATAGAAAGAAGAATAAGTTGTTGGGCCTAAATAGATTTGGGAAGAATATTTTAGTATTATAAATAGAGAAGCTTAGGTTAGAAAGAGTTTACCAAAAACCGCTTTTTGGAAAAGAGGAGAACAAGAAAAAAGAGAAGAGAAGAGAAAAGTCAAGAGAAGAGGAGAAGACCTTAGGAAAGAAGAACGCTGTTGCTGATTCAGGAATTAATCTAAGGTGAGGGTGAGACTATCTTGCATTAATATTAAGTTGTTAAATCATTATATTACATCTAACAAGTTGGGGAGAGTTTGTGAGAATTTGAGAATTAGGGTTTTGAGAGAGATTTGATAATTAGATGATGAAAACTTGTTGAATTGATGTAGAAATTGTGTACAGACCTTAGATAATCCATAGGATGATTATTGGAAGTAGTTTTGAGGTTAGCACCATGAGATTAGGTGAAACTTGAAGAAAATCTGCATTCTGCCCGAATTTTGATATTAAAACTAGTATTGATCGATGCGGAATTGGTCTTAGGTGTAAACACGAAAGTTGTAGGTATGGATGTTAGCTTTCTAATTTCATTGGTCTCACGTCAAAAAGATTTATAGAACTTGAGTTATGGTCAAATTACTGCACGTAGATCACAGTGAATTTTTATGGACTTTAAGCACAACTTTTCCGAATTTAAAATGAAAACTGGTATTGATCGGTACAGAATTGGTCTTAGGCGTAAACATGAAAGTTTTAGATAATTTTGTTAGCTTTCTAGTGGCTTTGGTTTAACGTGAAAATGATGTTTGATCTTTGAGTTATGATGAAAATACTACAGGGAGGTCTTAGCGAAATTGTACGGTGACAGCATTCTCTGTTTCATGTTTTTGCGTTTTGTTCATAAGTTTCTGTTTTGAATTGATCTTTGTTGTAAACATGAAAGTTGTTGATATTTGTGACATCTTTCCAGTAGCTTTGGTTTGACATGAAAATATGTTGTGGATAATTTATTATGTTTTTACAAAGATACATAGTGAATTATTGTTGATGTTTAAATACGATGTTGTATGAAGTTGTTTATGATTGATGAATATGATGTTTTAAGATGTTGTTTATTATCATTTGATATTGTTATATTATGATATGACATGAATTATTTATTTGATCCATATGTTGTCAAGATGCTAAGATGTTAAGACGTTAAGATGATAAGAGTTGTTAAGCCGTCGAGTCGTTGTGAAGTCATCAAGTTGTTCAGATGTTATGTTGTCAAGATGTTAGGATGTCATAGAGGTTCATGAAGTTGTCTAAGTTGTACGAAAGTTATGTCGTTGCATTAGAGTTGTGTCGTTGCATAGTCAGAGATGGGGGCTTAATGCCCGGCAGGTCCTTTATGACCTTAGAGATGGGGGCTCAATGCCCGACAGATCCTTTATGACCTTAGAGATGGGGGCTCAATGCCCGATAGGTCTTTTATGACCTTAGAGATGGGGGCTTAATGCCCTGGTGGTACCACATGCATAATGAAGATGTCTAAGATGATTTGAGAAGTAGAAGTTGCATAGTCGAGTCGAAGTTGTTAAGATGTTGAGATGTCAAGTTGTCAAGTTGTTAAGATGTCAAGTTGATAAGTTATTAATGAAGTGTTATGATGAATGAAGACGAATGATTTATGATAAGATGTTACGTGAGTTATAATTATGTTGATATATGAAGTTGATTACGAATTTGATTATGAAGTTGTTTTCGGTAATGCTATGTTTTGATAATAATGCTTATGTGAAATTACATGATGATGCTTATGATTATATTTGATATTAGGTGTTTATGCTTATAAATAATGTTTGATGAAATGTGGTGACGTTTGTGATTAATATTGATGCCATGTGATGATTGTTGGAGACTATTATTTGATGTTATATGATGATGTTAAGATTAGTAATTGATAATATATGAAGATGTTTATGATTAGTATTAAGATAGTTTTACGACCAATATAAGAAGATTAATGACACTAGTTAAGGAAGTTTAAGTTGTTAGATATGATTAATGAATTATAAGATGTTTAAGTTGTTGAATATACTTTATATTGTTATTCTGGCACGTTAGACTTACGATGTTCCAAACGATGTTCAAACACAGAACACAGAAAAGCAGATGTTGTATATGATGATTAGAACATTAAGCTAACAGATACAATGCAAATAATAAACAGGAAAGAAAAGAGGCACAGAGAAATTGTTAACCCAGTTCGGTGCAACGTCACCTACATCTGGGGGCGACCAAGCCAGGAAGGAAATCCACTAGTGCAGTCCGTATTCAAAAGCTCTCAGCAAACCACGTTTACACTTAAGACCTAGGACCTACCCCAACTAGACTTCAACCTAGGAACTCCTAGATTTGAGATCCCATCTCACTCCCTTACAACAGATCACAATCCCCTGTGATTCCCAAATTACAGACTCAATTCAAATGAGGTTACCCTCGAAAAACAACAACTTGCAACCTTGCTTAAAAGCTTAGATGCAGTCCACAATCTACCTAGCTCCTTGCTTAAAAGCTTCGGAGTAGTGCACAATATTACAACTCAAAGCACAGTCCTAAACATGTATCAAGATGATACACGAAAGACTCACAATATGTATGACTCAAAACCTAACCAAAACTCTATTTGTAAACCAATGTCTTGAGTGAATATCTTCAGGTCTTGCAGCCTTTTATATACTGAAGCAAGGCGTGTCATTCCTTTAATCATGCTTCAGATCGGATCAGTGACTTCTTCATTAAGCAATGGACGGATATAGAAACTCCTATAAAATAGGCTTATTAAAAGTCACATAAAAATACTTTCCTAAGTCATTTCATCAATTCCTTAAGAAATCACATATGTTCTGATCTCTTCATAATTGCACACGGTTCATACCAACACATGCTGGTATGGATTCCTTCAATCAAGCATGCGCGTGCATAAACATAGGTCAGCCCAGAATGTACAGAACAACTCTTGATGTTGGAACATTGTGTTCCACATCTGAAGTGAATATTTTTTTTAGGCAAAAGTGAAGCCAACATACAAATATCCAACATATATGATTTATATGTTTAATATTATTGTTTGAGAAATCTCACCCCTCTGCTTGGAAATGTTGCTCTTCGTATCGATAACTTGCAGGTAATCAAGATTAGCTGCAGTCGTGGGTGGCTATCTCTCACAGTGTGTTTAGGTGCTCTGATACGTAACGGGATGTGATTGTGTCTTCTATTTCTATTCCTTACGTATTACTTATGGATTTTTATGAGTAAATGTTGAACAAGACTTATGAGATTTTTATGATGAGGCCTGCGTGCCAAAGATTATTTTTATTGTTGAACTAATTTCCGCTGCGAAGTTTTGAATTACTTATGTTAAATGATTTTGAAGAATAAATTGTTATTCATTCAGTTTATGAATTTTTAAGAAGTGTAGCATTCCATTTAAAGTTGAATTACTCTGATTTTTAATATGCAATTTTTACGTTGGGAAAACAGGGTGTTACAATTGGTATCAGAGCCTGGTCGGTCCGTCCGGCCAAGTAGATGAGTCGTTGTGTCGTGTCGTCATGTTTTCTAGTTAGTAGTTATGTTTTTTTCTTCATGTGATCATGTTTAACTGACTAATTTGATGTGGTTTTTGTGTTTTGTTTGAAGAAGTAATGACTAAATTTATTTTCTATTGTGCTTGAATTTCGAGGACAAAATTCTTTTAAGTTGGGGAGAGTTGTAACGCCCTCCATTTTATTTAACTATTTTAATTAGTTTTAGAATATATTTATATATTTATATGATGTATATGAGGGATATATGATTTGTTGAGATTAGATGTCTTTTCATAATTTATTTAATATATTTTGTTCAGCGATATTTTGTTATGTTATATGTTGGTATTTACTAGCATAATATATTTGTTAATTGTTATAGATATATATTTGTTATTTGGTGTATTATTATATATTTAGTAGAGAAATATTATTTATTAGAATATGAGGATTATTAGTGTGAGTAAAATTGGAGGTTAGAATAGAAAGAAGAATAAGTTGTTGGGCCTAAATAGATTTGGGAAGAATATTTTAGTATTATAACTAGAGAAGTTTAGGTTAGAAAGAGTTTACCAAGAACCGCTTTTTGGAAAAGAGGAGAACAAGAAAAAAGAGAAGAGAAGAGAAAAGTCAAGAGAAGAGGAGAAGACCTTAGGAAAGAAGAACGCTGCTGCTGATTCAGGAATTAATCTAAGGTGAGGGTGAGACTATCTTGCATTAATATTAAGTTGTTAAATCATTAGATTACATCTAACAAGTTGGGGAGAGTTTGTGAGAATTTGAGAATTAGGGTTTTGAGAGAGATTTGTTGATTAGATGATGAAAACTTGTTGAATTGATGTAGAAAGTGTGTACATACCTTAGATAATCCATAGGATGATTATTGGAAGTAGTTTTGAGGTTAGCACCATGAGATTAGGTGAAACTTGAAGAAAATCTGCATTCTGCCCGAATTTTGATATTAAAAGTGGTATTGATCGGTGCGGAATTGGTCTTAGATGTAAACACAAAAGTTGTAGGTATGGATGTTAGCATTCTAATGCCATTGATCTCACGTCAAAACGATTTATAGAACTTGAGTTATGGTCAAACTACTGCACGTAGGTCACAATGAATTTTTATGGACTTTCAGCACAACTTTTCCGAATTTAAAATGAAAACTGGTATTGATCGGTACAGAATTTGTCTTAGGCGTAAACATGAAAGCTTTAGATAATTTTGTTAGCTTTCTAGTGGCTTTGGTTTGACGTGAAAATGATGTTTGGTCTTTGAGTTATGATGAAAATACTACAGGGAGGTCTTAGCGAAATTGTACGGTGACAACATTCTTTGTTTCATGTTTTTGCGTTTTGTTCATATGTTTCTGTTTTGAATTGATCTTTGTTGTAAACATGAAAGTTGTTGATATTTGTGACATCTTTTCCAGTAGCTTTGGTTTGACATGAAAATATGTTGTGGATAATTTATTATGTTTTTACAAAGATACATAGTGAATTATTGTTGATGTTTAAATACGATGTTGTATGAAGTTGTTTATGATTGATGAATATGATGTTTTAAGATGTTGTTTATTATCATTTGATATTGTTATATTATGATATGACATGAATTATTTATGTGATCCATATGTTGTCAAGATGCTAAGATGTTAAGACGTTAAGATGATAAGAGTTGTTAAGCCGTCGAGTCGTTATGAAGTCATCAAGTTGTTCAGATGTTATGTTGTCAAGATGTCAAGATGTTAGGATGTCATAGAGGTTCATGAAATTGTCTAAGTTGTACGAAAGTTATGTCGTTGCATTAGAGTTGTGTCGTTGCATAGTCAGAGATGGGGGCTTAATGCTCGGCAGGTCCTTTATGACCTTAGAGATGGGGGCTCAATGCCCGACAGGTCTTTTATGACCTTAGAGATGGGGGCTTAATGCCCTGGTGGTACCACATGCATAATGAAGATGTCTAAGATGATTTGAGAAGTAGAAGTTGCATAGTCGAGTCGAAGTTGTTAAGATGTTGAGATGTCAAGTTGTCAAGTTGTTAAGATGTCAAGTTGATAAGTTATTAATGAAGTGTTATGATGAATGAAGACGAATGATTTATGATAAGATGTTACGTGAGTTATAATTATGTTGATATATGAAGTTGATTACGAATTTGATTATGAAGTTGTTTTCGGTAATGCTATGTTTTGATAATAATACTTATGTGAAATTACATGATGATGCTTATGATTATATTTGATATTAGGTGTTGATGCTTATAAATAATGTTTGATGAAATGTGGTGACGTTTGTGATTAATATTGATGCCATGTGATGATTGTTGGAGACTATTATTTGATGTTATATGATGATGTTAAGATTAGTAATTGATAATATATGAAGATGTTTATGATTAGTATTAAGATAGTTTTACGACCAATATAAGAAGATTAATGACACTAGTTAAGGAAGTTTAAGTTGTTAGATATGATTAATGAATTATAAGATGTTTAAGTTGTTGAATGTACTTTATATGATTTATATGTTTAATATTATTGTTTGAGAAATCTCACCCCTCTGCTTGGAAATGTTGCTATTCGTATCGGTAACTTGCAGGTAATCAAGATTAGCGCAGTCGTGGGTGACTATCTCTCACAGTGTCTTTAGGTGCTCTGATACATAACGGGATGTGATTGTGTCTTCTATTTCTATTCCTTAAGTATTACTTATGGATTTTTATGAGTAAATGTTGAACAAGACTTATGAGATTTTTATGATGAGGCCTGCGTGCCAAAGATTATTTTTATTGTTGAACTAATTTCCGCTGCGAAGTTTTGAATTACTTATGTTAAATGATTTTGAAGAATAAATTGTTATTCATTCAGTTTATGAATTTTTAAGAAGTGTAGCATTCCGTTTAAAGTTGAATTACTCTGATTTTTAATATGCAATTTTTACGTTGGGAAAACGGGGTGTTACAAGGGATGTTGTACCATCGTAAGAGGGGGTGGGGGTTGTGTTATATGTTGATGTATGTCTATAATATGTTTTGTTGTGTGTTGCAAGTAGATATAAAGTTGCAAATATGTGTACTCTATATGTTGATACATTTTAGATTATATAGACTGAACTCATATTTTACACATTCGATTTATATATTCCAAAATAATTAAAAGTAAATGTGATTTAACAACAAACCTTTGGTGTTTTGGATTGTGATTGATTTTGGATTATATAATCCGAAATGTCGTAAATACGCTTCAAATTATATTAGGTTTAAATGTGTCATTAGTCCCTGCACTTTCACCATATTTTGGTATTGGTCTCTGCACTTTTTTTTGTTTGGTTTTAGTCCATGCACTTTGTAAAAAAATTGGTATTGGTCCCTCTATTAACTTTCTGTTAAAAAAAAAACAAAACTAACGGAGTGCCACGTGGACCAATCATTTCATGCCACGTGGCACACAAAAACACAATTTTATAATTAAAATAAATCAAATAAAAGAATTGATTTTTAATTAGTTTTAATTAAAATAAATCTAATCGTGATGGATGAAGGAAGAAGAAATGGATTTTCGTGATTCAGCATTGCGATTAGATTTCAACCTTCATCCATCACGTTTCGATTTCGTCTTCCATCAATAAAATTGATTTCGACCTCCATCATTCAATTCATGTTTAGTTTTTGTTTCCGTTTCGATTACCGTTCGCGATTTCTATCTCTGATGTCACCTTCGTTTTTGTTTTGAGTTGCGTTTCCATCATCGTTGGAAGCATTACTACCACTGAATTGTCGATTCTGCAAAATCGGTTCTTGTTCTTTTGTTGTACGTTTAATGGTTCAATTTATGTTTGTTTTCTGTAGCTGTAACTTTCACTTTCTGATATTTCAATTCTGGTTTGGAAGCATTCCTACCACTGAATTTTCCGATTTAGAAGAAAGGGAACAAAAGAAAGGTGAAACCTACAATTGAACCATTAACTCAGGTGACACAACCATGCTTGGTTAGATTCGAATAAAGAAATTACAATGGTGAAACCTATAAATACCTAACAGTTTATGAAGAAGAAGAATGTGAAATTGGAGATGGGTATTGATGGAGATGGGTGAAGAAGAAGAATAGAAATGGTCTTATCGGTGGATATGATGGGTTTTAGAGGAAGATGTCTCACGAGCAACCATTCTTTGTAGAGGATTTTTTTTTAATTAAATTAAATAATACTGCATAATATATAGCAATAAAACTAATTAATAATTAATTATTTTATTTGATTTATTTTAATTCTGAAATTTTGTTTTTTATGTGCCACGTGGCGTGAAATGATTGGGCCACGTGGCATTCCGTTAGTTTTGCTTCTTTTTTTTTAACAGAATGTTAACAGAGGGATCAATGTCAATATCTTTACAAAGTGCAGGGACTGAAACCAAACAAAAAAAAGTGCAGGACCAATACCAAAATATGGTGAAAGTGCAGGGACCAATGAAACATTTAAGCCAAAATATTAATCTGAGAGTTGTATGTGTATATTTTTATATAGAGGAAATAATTTAAAAAAATATAATTATTCTGAACTTAAAAATTGGAAATGTCATCCTTGAAATATAATTTTTCCAAATACTTTTTTAATAACTTTATCCATACTAAATTTTTATTGTTGACACCTTTATTAGCATATAGCACTCGAATTGCTACATTGCATGGAAGTGGAATAATTTTTTCACACATTAAAATTTCGTTTGGTCATTTTAAGACAATTTGTACATTGGTTACAAGTGATATAAAATCGATCATAGATCACTCACACATTTAATTTGTGTGAAATCGAAGCTGATGTTGGATAGAATTGATATTCATGAATCATAGAAGTTTCCATGGATTATCTGCATCTCTGTTGAATCTCTTGAGTCTTCCAAGCAACATAACAAGTATAAGAATGATCTTACCCTCATCACTCCATTTTCCAACAAATCCAATCCATTTGTTTTCACAATTTGCCTCTGGATGCAACTGTCGTTCACAACTGTATCCCATAGTAAATCCTACGTTCTGATATGCACTGTCACACATAACATGCGTTAGTGTTATATTTTCGGTGCAACATTTAAAAAGTGTATTACATCAAACATTATTACATACATACATTTTAACATTAAGGTGAAGCGTTGAAAAAATGTTTATGGCATCGAATATTATTACTTACATACATATTGTTTTTCAGTTCAATATTAATTTTATTGATAAATATTTCATCAAAAACGTTATAAATAAATAAATTGATCCAATTTGTTTTAAATTAAGACTGGGTAATACATCTATGAACCTTAGTTTCAAGAGCGATGAATTTCGACTTACCAACTTTGAAATAGACATCCACATACACGCTTTTAATTAAGTTTGATGAAAAAAGGATAATGGTGCATATATATTATGATCCAAAGGACTAGGTGCACACTTGTAATGACTTAAAAGACCAATTTAAACTAAAAAAAACCAATATGGTACAAACGTTAAACTTAAAGAACCTCGAGATATATTTGGCCTATATTATAAAGATACATATGAGTTAGTTTTAAGGGAGCTTCTATGATGAACACCTAATTAAATTAAAGGTATACACACTTTCTAAAATACAACAACAGTCAAATTTTATTACACTAAATGAGTCGGCCTACATCGTTCGATTTACGTCATAATTTTTTATCGTAAATAATATTTCGGTCCAACTTTTAATCTATCTCCATCGCAAATTAAAAATCGCTCATGAAAAAAATTTGTTCCAAATTATAAGTCGTTTTACAATTCCAATGAAATATCAATGTTACTTTTCCTATTATACAATTAATTATTTATTACTCTCTCTACTTTCAATTCTTTAATTTATCTCTCACATACCATGTATTAATGACAATTTTTTAAAACAACTCATAATATATATTTCTCATACATAATTAATTACATTTTCTAATGTGTAAAATGCCCAAAACGTCGTATAATTTGGAACGAAGGAAGTACTTTTTTAGGTTTACCTTTATCTCTGGTATAATAATTATCTTCCATGTAATCTACACTTTTCATTACAATATCTAAAATACAACAACAAAATACAAGAGAGAAAATATGGATAGAGAGACATGTAGAACTTCACTTTTTCGATAGTAGTAATAATTACTATAATACTTAATACTCTCTCTGTTCTAAATTATATTTCATTTAGAAAAATTTGTTTGTTCTCAGAATTATATGTCATTTTACGGTATCATGAATAATTAATGTTTATTTTTCTATTATGTTATTTACTATTTATTATTTTTATTTTCATATCTTTAAATTTATGTTTTCCATACCATTAGTGAATGATATTTTTGTCAAATAATTGATAATTACTCTTTTTTATACAAAATTAATTGTGTTTCTCAATATATGTAAAATTATTAGAATGATATATAATTTAGAACTGCGAGGAGTAATTATTATAAGATTTTTTTTTTACCAAATTATTATAAGAAGTTAGTACCGTTTCCTTACAAGAAAAAGCGTTAATATCGTGACATCAATCTTTTTTTTTTTTTTTGAGTAAATTGTGCCATCAATCAATTTTCGTTGTTGTATTATTAGTGATTTTTTTTCTTCTAAAAATATGAAGTGATGTTTTGATTTGAAGTATAACCAGTAGCTAGCAAGATAATCTTTATATTTCGTATAAGAAAAAGCATGAGAATCTCAATAAAAAACAAGTAACATGATATCTTGATGTTTTTCTTTAATATTATATATTACACACACTTGATATTCCAACATATTCTTCATGAGATCTTTAAAGTTGCTCTTCTCCTTTTGTTTTTAATGCTCTATTACTATTAGCAGATTCTACATGTATTCATTTTTCTAGAAAACTTTTATCCACCAAAGGATATCAGTAAAATACAAGATCATTGAGATTACTCTCTTGGAGCGACAACCTTATTATTTTTAATGAATTAGATTATAATAGTCAACCTTTCAATTATGATAATTACCGTGTAAAAAGTCCTCGTGAGTTTAACTCAACTGGTTGGAACAATGCATAAAATATGCAAGGTCCGGGGTTCAAACCTCGGCCACTATAAAAAAATTACCGTGTAAAAAGTAAAAACAACAAAATTAGTTTGTTTTATCCTTCTAAACAAAACCAGGCTACATGGATTAGAATGTATGGATATAAATAAATGACAATACACAAAGTGGGCATATGCATGAGTTGTAATCCTAGCTGTCTTGTTTTGGTTGATATAACTCTTGTCTGCCAAGATGAATATCGTACACGCACTTGACATACATTCGACTCGATATCTGCCATGCTGATTTTAATCATATTTTGTTATGGTGTAAATGGCATCTTCTTTGTGTGCAAAAGAGACTAATCATTCGAGTTTTATAGGACTTAAATAGACAACAAACTCTCTTTAAGAATTAACCTGAATTTAAACTCAGGTTAAGCTAGAATGATTTTAATCATATTTAATTAAGAATACCCGCACTTTTTAATAGCCGTATATTCCTATGAATATCTGTTATGTGGATTTTAAATTATTCAATAAATTTAAGAAGTAAATTTTTGTTTATCATAATGATCGGATAGAGTATATCTCATTTAAAGTGAAGACAAAACAAAGTAACTTGAATAATACTCCCTCCGTCACTCAATAGATGACCTAGTTGATAATATATTATTGATTTGACATACTTTGACCATATTTTTCTACTAATTCACAAAGATAAATAATATCATGTAAGTGACATACTTGACATACTTGACATACTTTGACCATATTTTTCATAATTTTTTTTAGTAGAGAATTGAAGATATCAAAGATAAAACATATGCATTGATACATGTGTCAGAGTCAACTAGGTTATCTATTGAGGAACGGAGGAAGTAATAAACCCAAAAAAGAGATTTTTTTTAATGTTGGAATTAGAGAGGGTGATATTTAACATAAATCTAACCTGACAACTTCAACAGCAATATTGAAGACATTGAAATTGAGAGGATCTTCCTTCAATTGTTTCCTCTCAGTTATGCAAACTAGTATGATGAAAATGACTAAATAAGATATTCGAGATAATATCTTATTTTCCGTTACTTTTTCTCCTCTCTTTTTCTGCATCCTCTCACTGCTTTCTGACAATCCGGATCCGTCTTTCCAAGGGAGGAATGAGGTGTAAGGTGGAAGGTACCTGTACAAATTATCATGATGGTTATTATTTACTTATTTATTAATAACTCAGTAAACAGTATTATATACTAGGCTAAGTTTTATTTTGGTCATCTAAATTATTTAGGTTTTACTTTGGTTCTCTGTTTATGGAGGACCATTGACGCTCCTAAGAGAATCCACAAAAAATAAAAATAAAAAAGAATTTCTACAAATATTTAAGTTTTTAACAAAAAGAAAAATATATTGAGTTTTTCTATTATGTGCAAATTTTAGTATAGAAAAATCCAATATAGGTATGGTTTACATTTGAGAATAGAAAAACCAATTAAACCTAGATAAAGTAACTTGAATGTGCAATATATGGGTTTTTCAAAACCCATTAAACCTGTATAAACCCATTAATATTGCAAATGTTATACAAATCTATATTGAGTTTTTCTATACTCAAATGTAGAGAATTATATGGGTTTGTCTAACATGTGAAATATTGCACAAATTGGATTTTTCTATAAATGCTAAAATGACACTTTAAACCTAAAAATGACTAGTTAAACTAAGGACAATAAATGCTTCTAAGAAAATCCACATATAATTCTCTACATTTGAGTATTTTAGTGGGTCACACTCACACAAGTGCATATCCTTGGATTGTAATTTTTTAATATTATTATTTATAAACATTCAATCCCTCAATTTTTTTATTAAATCTTTCTATGAAACTCTATATCATTATATTTGAAATAAAAAAGTATTTTAATGTAAAAAATATGTGGATATGGAGAGAAATATAGTAGTGTGTTTATTAGAGTGTTGTACATTTGGAGTGCCTACCTATTCAACACACTTATTGTGTTAGGTATTCCCATTCAAAATGGCCTAATAATAAAAATAATAATAATAATAATTAGTGGTTTAAAAGATAGAGAGAGTGAGAGAAACTAACATCATGAGGACAAATAGTACCATGATTGCTTGTGATATAATTGAGAGGTCCACAATAGTTTCTCCAGCGTGTCTTGAATTTATGCTTTGGAATAACACACCAATCAATTTTTGATAATAATTCAACCCTTTCAAACCTTCTGAATTCCAATCCATTAGACAAAACAAAGTAACTTGAATAATAATAAACCCAAAAACAGTAGCCATAAGATAAAGAGTGTGTTTCCCATGTAACAAGTGTTTGTAACCAACCTCCTCTACATTGTTCAAAAGATACCTACACTCTTTCTTCTTATAAAATTTCCCTAATACCCATATACAAAATCTCAAGCATGGAGGGTATAATGTGTTCCCAAGAAGTACTTGTGGAATGAGAATAAGAAGAAGACCTGAATTCTTTCTAAAAACAACCATGTTTTCATTTGTTGGAATAAATCCACAACTTGCAAATGTTGAAACTATAGTAAAAATTGAGAAAGTGGACATATTTATACCCTTGTTTTTTAGTACTTGTTTAGCACTAGGAATCATTGCAAGGTAAAGAGACACTCCAAATAGACCTATAAAATGGAGAATTATAATGTAACCAAGAACTATATAACCCAAATATTTCATAGACAAATACCTCAAATTTTCACTTGTGCTACTCAATGATTCATGTGATTTAATATTTGGCTTTGATAAGGAAGTTATGTGAAGGTTAGAATTTGTGACCATTTCAACTTCAATCTGAATTTGATCAACAATGATGGGGTTTGCAAAAGCAAAACGTGCATGAGAAGAATCAATATCAGTTTTGAGCTTTGATCTAATGAAATAAAGCCCTAACATGGAGGTAAAGATTTCACCACCTATGAACATTAATATGGTAATGATGATTAATTGAGGGTTAGAAAAAATTTCCATTTCAACCGTGGACATGCTTGAAACTGTGGTGGCTGAAACGGATGTGAAGAACAAATCTAAGTTTTTAGGTGTTGTTTGATGTAAAGGATTTAGAGCTTTGAGAAATCCAAACCCAAAAAAGGAAATAGAGATGAAATATAGAATTTGAACACATAATGGATTTGCTCTTAGGAGGATGAACCGATAAAAACATGCTGCTAAGAAAAAAAATGATTTGGTTAGACAAGCAACTTTTTGACATGAAGTGTTACAAAGGAGTTGAAACTTTTTCATATAACAACCTAAGATCTCCATCTTGATTGTTTCTAATATTTACTAGTGAATATTTGTTGCAATGATTGATTTCCAATGCAAAAGAGTGTATTTAAAGAATAATTTCCGTGTAGGTAATGCTACACTTTATGTGGCTATCATGTGTTTATTTAAATGTCTTTTATTTTTTCTATAATAATTTGTACAGACTTTTGTCTTTTCCCATAAGGCCAAATACTTCCATGGGTCCTTTAAGTTTCACGTTTGTAACAGATAGGTCCTTTAAGTTTTAAAGGTTACATATAAGTCCTTTAAGTTACTATGGTTTCAGATAGGTCCTTTAAGTTTCGAGTTTGTTTCACATAGGTCCTTTCTATCAACCTCCGTTAAGGACCTATCTGAAACCTTAGAAACTGAAAGGACCTATCTGTAACCTTTGAAACTTAAAGGATCTATCTGTTACAAACGTGAAACTTAAAGGACCCAGGGATGTATTTGGCCTTTCCCATAATAATATGTATGGAGTTTTCTCTTAGGATATCTGATATTTAAGGTCCAGTACTGAACCATCATCCATTTTTACCCTAGAGTTTTGGTGAGTATGTATTAAACATTCAATCATATAACATCATATATTTTATTATATTTAATTGTTTTGAAGTAATTTTGAGTCTTGAATTAATTATATCTAATCTCCATCGTAGGTGCCCACCAAATTTTAGAGTGGAAAATATTAGAATAAAAGTATACCGTCAAAAAAATTAGGATATAATCCCTCTCAAAAAAAAAAAAAATGCACTTGTGATATAACCATCCCGTGTAAAACCCGTGTCCAATTATTGGTTACACTATTAGTTATGCACTGAATCTGACTTAAAGAATAAAAGAACAAGACCAAAGAATAAGTAGTTTTTCTACCAAAGAAAAATAAATAAATAGTTTTGGCTTTTTCATATATAACAGGTTTTGAGTACGTCTTTACTCTTCAGAATTGAATAATAAACATTTACATATGTACTATGGATGCATAATGCTTCTATGTCGCACATGGGCATGAGAATAGCCAGACAGAGCAGAATTTTTTTAAAAATAATGACACTATTAAAATTGTCTCTGGCGTTTGAAAATTGTAAAGAATTTCTCCAACTCTTTCTGCGCTATTGATTTTAACAGAACAAGGACACTTGTAAAATTACAGAAGTTTTATTTTTCTTCAAAACCTCAGGTTCTTATATGAGAGAAAATCTAAGAGTCATTATTGAAAAAGCGCCAATGCATCAAATTAGTCATTGAGAAGCTTGATCCGAGACGTTGAGTCTTTACTCAAATAGATAATATCGTTGAGTAGTCATTCGATATTCATTTGCTTATAATTGAATGATTAGTTACAATATCGTTGCCTTTAAATTTCTTTGTTTGTTTCTGCACGTGATCAAAAGTAGACAAACTGTGGTACTCTGAGTCTAAAAGTGACATTCCTTCAGAAGACGAAAAATTGAGTTAGAGTCTTCATATGCTGACGTGGTCCTCAAATGCTTGATGCCTTTAGAGTCTTTATTCCTTCAGATGCTTCTGAACGAAAATTCTCTTCTGATCAGGATGTTGACTTTCTGGTTGACCTTTCTTCAGATCTTGTTCTACGTCTTAGTAGCTTCTCATATGCTTCAGATGCATTCTTATGCGTTTAGAGTCTTCATATTTCATAACCAAAACTTGATTTAAGAGTTAAAATTTAATTATATGGTCATGCACACTTGAAAGTTTTTCTCTGCAGGTTTGAGGAAAAAGCCCAGATTTCAACCCAAATCAACTTGGAAATTAGAATGAAGCAGCTCAAGAGGAAAGCAAACATTAGGAGCTTCAACGTAGGAGTGTCTTTCCTCAACTTTAGTCTCTAAGGTATGTTTATTCTTTTATAATTTTCTCTTTAGTTACCATGAGTAACTAAACCCTAATTGGGTAGGATTCTAAGATGAACCTCTATTTGTTTGTTAGTTCTTTTTAATTCAATTCTTTTATTCAACTATGTTATAATTTCTATTTAATTTTCTTATGCAAAGTCTTAATGCTTTCATTCACGTAGGGACTGTGACATACCTATGGTTGATGTATGAACTTGGAAATCGAGCAAACATTTTTTTCCAATCGTTGCATATTACTTTTATTCCTTTCCCCTTGGTAAGGTAGATGAGATAGGATTGCCCGCTCGTAAAACGAATAAGGTAAGAAAAAGTATGGTATAAACTGCTAAGATTTATAGACGAAGTTGATGCTTTTAGATGATAATTTAGAGATCTCAATTCTTTTATGTTTCAATTACCTCTGAAAGAGTAAGACCCCACGCTAATATTTAGTATGTTGCCAATTGACCTTTGTGGGATTGACGACAATATACCATTTAGTGATGCGTATAATCTTTGAGTGATCAACATGTGAAACTTTACAGCTGGAGGGACCTATTGTCCAACGAACTCAATACTTAAGTAGAGTCCTTGTCCTATAAGTGAAGGTTGACTTGTCTTTTAAATCCAACAAGTAAATAGAGGGGATTCAAAGAATACTAACTGTCACTAACATTCTGCTATCAAACCTGATTACTAACGTTGGTTGCTGAGTTGAAACGATATTTCCTATAGAGACGACATTACTTATCATTTTATTACTTCTGAGCAATTTGGTACACTTGTCAAAATTGTCCATCACAAGTATATTTTAATCAAGAACTGTTATATCTAGAAGTCGAATTTGGATTCTCTCGAACAATTCATCCTTTGATGGAGATTATAACACTTGAACCCAATCACTTAGTTAGAATAAAGATACTTTGCCATGCCGACCATGATATTGGTTTTGACCTTTCAACACTTGATATATGACTAGTTTATGGTGCGGTTTTGAATGAGTTTTGAAGTAAAAACTCATTTAATCCAAACATCAAATTTTATATGTAGTTTAGTTTAGCTTTGGGTGACTAATTTATTTTAGGAAAAATTAAATTCACCTCCCCTCATATTTGTGTAAATATAACTGACACCTCCTCTATTATTTTAATTGTCAACAACAACCCCTGCCGTTATATCTCCATCCAATACCGTTAGTATGTATTTCTAATATTCGCTTTCGCTCCATGAAATGAAACCATTACACACATCAAAGCTCCATGAATCCATTCATCGTTAATAGATATAAATACCCATTCATCCATCTCCTTAGTAAAGAGAAACATGGGAGTGGTGATCTCCCTCTCAAAATGCAAACATATTGAGACTTGAGACTAGAGATCCATCCATATATATATTGCTCCTTGATTTTTCATTCAGATTTTCAATCTATTAAAACCTTTGAATTTTTAATCAAAGCCAAATTTGGACCCACCTTGAATATTCTCATCATCTCATGTGTATAAAAATTCATTTATTCACATCATTTCGATTAATTTTGTTTAATCTCTCCATGAAAATGTATAAATTAGATTGGAGCAAGGAATATGAGTTGTCGTTATGACATATGGGTCTAAGACTGGTTTCAAAGACAACATAAATATGAAATTAAATAACCGAAAATGTTGGCAATTAGTCTGGATGTGGACATGGATGTTTTTACTGCTTAGTGATGGATTATCATGCTGATTTTTGTTTTGGGCAAGTGTAGATTCAATCAATGATTTTTCCAGCGTCAACGTTGCAGATCCGAAAACATAGTATATATTTCTATGGCTTGAATATAGTCGTATTTGTAAGCATATATGTATTTTTCCGTTTTATGCTATTAACATGAATATTGTGAGTTTATTCGCATATTCATCCTTTTTGTTTTTAACGACTTTAAATTTGTATTATATTGATGTACTCTATCGATTTAAATGAATATCATTTATTTTTGTAAAAGAAGAAACTATTCATGGTCTACGATGGTTCATGGATCAGCCATGTAGGGTCTCTGCAGTGCTTCACTAACATAAAACTGAACCACAAAAACATATATAGATACACACGATCTGCATGGTCCATGCATGTGTAGCTTCTATGACCATATCTTGATTAATTATTTCTAGAACTACCTTATTATACCAGCACATGGTGCTGCTGGAGCACAAACATGGGTCCCAATTTTAACTTGGGTGCCACCAATTTCATATTTATGTGATTGTGTCTATCTCTCTATTCTAATTGGAGCCTAAGAAATATAGAGGATCTTGATCTATCTTTCTTCAAATAAAAGTGTATATTAAATTAAATAGAGAGAATTTTGACCCTGCTAGCTAGGACAGGTGCCATGCCTTGCCTCCATTCATATTGAATTTCTTGAGCCTCCCAAAGAACATTACCAAGATAAGAAT
The DNA here is from genome assembly GCF_051527215.1 of Medicago sativa. Taxonomy (NCBI): domain Eukaryota; kingdom Viridiplantae; phylum Streptophyta; class Magnoliopsida; order Fabales; family Fabaceae; genus Medicago; species Medicago sativa. Next base: position 97,661,342 of record NC_140754.1, on the reverse strand, counting down.
AAGCTTCCCTTCTGTGCTCCATCTACCTGAAAATCCAATCCATGAATCTTTGCACATTATATCAGGTTTCAATTGTCTTGAGCAGCTATATCCTGTCGACAACCCTACATTCCCATAAGCACTGCACAATTTAATCATCATAACGTTACCCATTAGTAATGTACTACCTTGTATTTAATCCATAATACAGTAATTTGCAGCAATATATATTGTTCTCCCAGGTGAATGGTTTGATTGAACCCATCGAATTAATCGTTTCTTAAATAAATATTGATTTTTTAAAAATAAAAAAAAAACTATGATCCAAAAGTTCAAATCAATATTTATATTTAAAAAAAAAATAAATCTATTATCCAAAAGTTCAAATCAATAAACTCAAACTCAGCCTCTTATATATAATTATAAAATAAACTCAAACTCAGCCTCTTATATATAATCATAAACATTGTTGTTGTTGTTTTTTTTTTTTTTGAAAACTCGGTATTTGATCCAAGGACCGATTGAAAACTCGGTATCTGATCCAAGGACCGACTAATCTGAGTGGATCAATCCCACCGCCCACTTACGGGGGGCCGTTCTAGGATTTGCCCACTGAAATTGGCACCAGAGGAAATTGAACCTGAGACCTTGAGAGGAGCGCACTCCAAGATCCCAAGTCAACCACTAGGCCAACCCCAAATGGGTTGTTTTATTTTATTTTATTTTATTATTTCATCTATGTGAGACTTCTTAATTTTCAATAAATATGGATTTAAATTTTCAACAAACTTTTTGACAGAAAATATTTTGTATATATATTTAACATTGTTGGTGTAAATTAATTTTTAAACGGACATTGAATGACATCCAATAAGAATTCATGATATTGCCACATAATTTAAGAGAGAGATGCTTGCCTTATGACTTCAAGAGTGATGGTCAAGACGTTGAAGTTGAGGGGATCATCTTTTAAGCTTTGTCTCTCAGTGATGCAAATGAGAATAATGAAAATAACCAAGTAAGATAGCTGAGAGAATATAATACGATCCACTAGGCTATTTTGGTCTCTTTTCACATCATTTTGGTCCCTTACTGGTAAAAATGTTGTGTACGGTGGAAGATACCTGTTGGAAGGAAATTTCAAACTAAGCATTTTTGGACCAGCAAAAAAATATATATTATGTGTATAATATGAAAAGAAAAAGGTTAAAAGGATGTACCAAAAAAAAAAGGAGGATGTACCAAAAAATTCCAATTATATTTGAACACATATTCTTTTCAAATATTCATTGAACACTTCTTTTTTCTCTTTATCTTTTTATTTTTATCACATCGTTAACATATCACATTTAAAGAAGTCAATGGGGTACATGAGTATCCATGAAACATTTTTCATAAGTTATACCCAAAATAATTCAAAACAAAACATCAATTTCCATTAACAGTTGATGCCCATGAATAACTGATTTGATTCTTGGATAACATATTTTTATATAGAAAGTTGCTTGATCTCATAAAGTAGCATAATTAAACTTTTGATTATTATTATACAAGGAAGAGATTCCATAATTCGTATTTTGCATTCACACAAACTCACACATACGTACAACTTTAAAATTGCAAGCTACTGAGAACGCATAAATCACAAATTAGAATTTATTTTTGTGAGTGGTCAAATCTATTATCATATTCTAGTTCCGTGCACCATGTAAAGTGGTAAAACGGAATTTATGCAAAGCAAAATTTGGTTAATGCATATTGAAAGAGAAATTAGAAATTATACTAGAAAAAAAAAAAAAAGAGCTAACAAAGGTCTAGACATAAATGGTTGGTGCATTTTAATTAAGGCTATTGTTTGGAAAGTATTAGTTTGATCTCTAAGTTAAATAATATTTAATTAGGTGTTACTTATGTCTCAACCAAATTTTGAGTTAATTAGCATGGTATTTTCATTAGGAACAATAGCATGAAAAAATGTTTTGCTAACAAATGTCGCAAGTGCAAATGTTTTTCCCTTAAAAAGAAAATGTTTTAAACTTTTAAAAAATTAAATAAACCAACTCCATAATTGTATTTCTACGTTCGATTCATTAATATATGCTCTTGAGATGTTTGTAAGCATTTTTTTCCATAAAAAAATTTAGACGATAAATATATGGAAATTAATGTTGTCAAAGACTAAAACCTAGAGTTTTGATGCTTCCACAAATGTAAGCAATGACGATAAAAAAAATATTGAGCACATGGACTATTTGCAGCCATGAGAGACTAAAGATGATGATTCATTAATTGCAAGGAAATTTTTTTAAAAAATAAAATAAAATTATCATAACACTCTTTCAATTTAGTGGCTTTTAAAAAAGAAAAGTGTGAGTTTTTGGTCCAAATATAAAAGGTGTTCATCGTTAATATGCACTTAATTTTTTAATAGGTGTGTGTGTGTGTGTATATATATATATATATATATATATATATATATATATATAGCCGTACATTGTAGTAGAAAAAAAAAAAATTGAAGGGTGCAATGTGTAGTGGATTGTCTACTAAGAAATCAGACATGCATATTGTCTTGAAAAACCAATAAGCGTTGTCGCCATCAAGGGTACGATAATATTTGCTATTTCAAATGCTATTTCTTCAAAGTTGGAAAAGAAAATAAAAAGAGCATGTAGCGGTTAAGGACAATACATGATGTATTATTGAGTAATTTAATTTACTCACAAATTGAAAACTAGTTTTTTTTAAGTGGGTTTAATTAATAATATTTACATCGGTGGTGTGATCAACCATTGGAATGTTTATGGGTTATTGGTGGCTAATATTTTTTTGTTTATTTTCGATCCTACATGTACTTTGAATAGATTGTGAATATATTGTTAACCATATAAAAAAGGTTTGTAAACCAAAACAACTCGTTTATATATTTTTCAACATGCCTAGTTGCATCGTGCCATTTTTATTCACACTTGACACTAACAATTGCTTCCTCCCTCCCTCAAGTGTGCATTTCATTCATCTACCTATATATATTCTTACTCAAGGATAAGTTTTTTCATGAAAACTTTTGATATATGGTGCCAATCACAAATTTATAGTCATTATTAGCTCTGATACCACCGTTGGATCGGATCGCAGGGGATCTTAAATCAACATGGGGAAGATCATCTCCATGTTGGTATTTTATATATGACCTAGCAACCATATTAATAGCATTAGGGAAGAAAGATAGTAACTTACATCATGACAATGAAGAGCACCAATATGGCTGAAGAGATGGAGTATGTATCAAAAACAGATTCACCAGCATGTCTAACATTTGTTACTTGAAACAAAGACGCAATTAATTTCTGATAGATATTTAGTCCCTCCATAATCTTAGAACTCCACTCCATACAACAGAACAATATAAATTGTATCACATTGAAACCAAAGACAGTGCCAACAAGGTGCCAACAATGAAGAGTAGAGAGCAAATGATCACAAGCAAATTCCTTTGAATTATTCAGCAAGTAAGAGAATTCTTCTCTTTTTGTAATACTTTTCAAAAAAGTTATTAGTAGCCTCAAACATGGTGCATATAGGGCATTACCTAAAAGTACATGTGGAAGAATAAGAAGAAGAAGTCCTGAATTCTTCTTGAAAACCATCATGTTCTCATTGGTAGGTACATAACCACAACTTGCAAATGTTGAAACTATGGTAAATAAAGAAAATGTTTCAATATTGATGCCTTTGTTTTGGAGAATATTTTTAGCACTTGGTATATAGGTTATGTACAAAGTCACCAAACTAAAACCAAAAAAATGAACCACCATAAGGTAACACAAAACTACATAACCTAGATACCTAAGAGAATTATACTTAAGTTTATCTTTATCGTTAATATTATTTTTATCAATTTGAGCATGATTTTCTGATTGAGGCATAGAAACCAAACCAAGTTCCATTTGATGGATTTTATGTGAGAGAGTTGTACTACTAACACAACTACTACACTCATTTTTGACACAATGTTTTTGGGTGAAATTTAGCCTATCAAGAAAAAGTTGAAGCATGGAAGTAAAAACTTCACCACCAACTAACATAAGAAAAGTAAGAAGAATGAGTTGGGAATTAGAGAAGTGCTCCATTTCTATTGATGTCATGCTAGAAACAGTGGAAGCAGAAACAGAAGTGTAAAATAGATCAAAGTCTTTGGGTCCAAAAGAAGTTTTTGGCTTTGAAAACTTGAGACCCAAGTAACCGAAAAAAGAAAGGATAATGAAATAACATAGTTGAATGAAAAAGTTGTTAAATTGGAATTGAAATTGGAATTGGAATTGGAATGAAAGAGCACGAGGCAAGGAAACATGGAAGAATTTTTTTCTTATGAACAAGAAACCATGAAAAATGTTGCGAAAGAAAATACAAAGATTTTGTAACTTTATACCAAAGTTCTTCATCCTTGTGTTTAGTTTAATTAATTCAACAACAATCTTGGCTTGAATGTAGATCAAGTGGAAAGGCATTTATATAGTAAAGCAATAGCAAGGTATAGTGAGTGGTATATGCACATCAACTTCATAGGAAAATATAAAGAATATAAAAAGTTTTGTTCCACTTTTAGTATTAAATAATATTATTTCTATAAATATACTATTTTTTATCTTTCAATCCTACAAAAAATATTCTCTCTCCACCCCATACATTTCTCGTTATAAATTTTAGTCGTCACTTTTTAGTATAGTGACATTTGTCTAACAAAACTTTTGTTTAGCAAGAAAGTTTGTTTTTATTACTGCAACACATATCGAGTGTAATGTAGCTCAACTGATTTGAGTTAAAGATAAAAAATAAATTAAATGAGTTAAAGATCCTAAAAAACTAGAAAGAATGAGAATTTGTAATATACGAACACCTAATTACTGTCTACTAACATTTTTTTTTTTAGGGAACTGTCTATTAACATTTGTCTTCTATCTAAAGAAAACAATGGCATGATGTTTAACAAAAGTCCACGTGACAATTGTTTGTCAATAAGTTGATAAATTGATCTATTTTAGGATATTTTTTAATAAAAAACTTTCAACACACCATTTTTATTGATTAAATCTCAGTAAATTTATGTGACTTGTATGATTTGAGAGGTCAATATCTATTTTAATCGTTAAAAGAAAGAGTTTTTCATAACGTGTGTTAGGAAAAAAATCGAGTGAATTAATCCTCAAAAATATATTCAACTATCTTCCTCTTGTATATTAAGGGATTTACTACTTTCTCCCTATTTTAGTGTAAATTTTAGTCTACGAATAATTTATGAGAAATGATAACAAGTGTGCTGAAGGCACATGTTAAGAAGTTTAAAGAATAATTTTTATTTTTTTTGACGATTTAAAGAATAAATTTTGTCTTGAAATTGATTGAACAATTTGAAACTTCAAAAAGTATTTTTTTTTTTTACATAAAATTTACCAATTACTTCTATTTTAGAATATTTAACTAGTACCTTAAGGACACTTGTTAACAACACTCATAATTTATTTGTGCATAACACAACACTTGAGAGACTTTGTAAGTAAGTCATACTTGATTGACTAATAATTAGGGAGATCTCGTTATTATTGCATATAAAGGAGAAAATGATATAGTCATGGTAAACAAAAACTAGAATAGAATTATGAATTAAATAGTGAGATTTATGGGGAAGAATGAGAATAAAATATTCCTCTTCGCTCATACACATACGTGTTTGTATTAATCCTTATTTATTAATTTTGTTACGTCTGCAGCAACTTAACCTAATTTTTTCCTGCTCATTTGCTTTATTAGGTTTGCAATTATTTAATCTAACAAATTTCATCTAAAAAAAATGCATTGCACACCAATTTCATTCCTATCCGCTTGCCTTTTTTTATATGAAGAAAATATTTTCTACCATATCCTTATTTATTAATTTTGTTACGTCTGCAGCAATTTAACCTAATTTTTTCCCACTCATTTGCTTTATTAGGTTTGCAATTATTTAACCTAGAAAATTCCATCTAAAAAAATGCATTGCACACCAATTCATTCCTATCCGCTTGCCTTTTTTTATTTGAAGAAAATATTTTCTACCATATCATCACGTATGATCCTTCTATTTTATACTTTTTTTTGTCAAGAATTTACACTTTTTTTTTTGAATTTTTTTTAATTACATGCCTTTTTTTTTACATCCTTATTTATTAATTTTGTTACGTCTGCAGCAACTTAACCTAATTTTTTCCCGCTCATTTGCTTTATTAGGTTTGCAATTATTTAACCTAACAAATTCCATCTAAAAAAATGCATTGCACACCAATTTCATTCCCATCCACTTGCCTTTTTTTTTTGAAGAAAATATTTTCTACCATATCAATGATCACGTATGATCCTTCTATTTTATACTTTTTTTTGTCAAGAATTTTACACTTTTTTTTTTTTGGATTTTTTTTAAGTACATGCCTTTTTTTGACATCCTTATTTATTAATTTTGTTACGTCTGCAGCAACTTAACCTAATTTTTTTCCGCTCATTTGCTTTATTAGGTTTGCAATTATTTAACCTAGCAAATTTCATACGATCCTTCTATTTTATACTTTTTTTTGTCAAGAATTTTACACTTTTTTTTTGGATTTTTTTTTAATTTCGTGCCCTTTTTTTTACATCCTTATTTATTAATTTTGTTACGTCTGCAGCAACTTAACCTGATATTTTTTCCCGCTCATTTGCTTTATTAGGTTTGCAATTATTTACCCTAACAAATTCCATCTAAAAAAATGCATTGCACACCAATTTCATTCCTATCTGCTTGCATTTTTTTTTTTAAGAAAATATTTTCTACCATATTAATGATCTTACGGGTTAAAGATTATTTATTGGTCTCTACTATAGTCGAGAAAACCCGTGCGACGCACGGGTCGAAAGTCTAGTTATAAATTATTATAAAATGCTGAAAGTAAGCATTTTGTATTTCTTCCTCTTTTGACCCACTTATTGGACGTATATAATTTTATACTGTGAATTGTCGTTTGCATGTGTATCCTTTACAGTGTGTTTGTTACGCGAGAAGTTAAGACGAGAGAGAAAGCTATGAGAGAGAATGCAAAGAAACTGGTTACTGTTCATGTTTGGCATATCAAAGAAGTATCGAAGAGAGAATAAATATGACTGGGTCCCACATGTTTTTATCTTCTCTCCAAGGTAGCGAAGAAAGTGGAGAGAGCACCTAATTTTCGTTTTTTCAATATTGCCCTTTTGTTTCATGTGTCATTGTTTCACACACATTGTTATGTAGTTTTTTTTTTGTCAAAAAAATGTAGTTTTTTTTTTTTTAAGGAATGTAGTTTTTGTTTCCAATTTCAACATCACGTACCCTTCCTTCAAAAAAAAAAAAAACATCACGTACCCACCACGTATTAAAATAAAAAATTTAATAACTAAATCAATAGTTAACTTAATTATCTAAAATAGTTATAATTCAAATAAGGCCTACAAATAAATAAAAGGTAGTCAAAAGATTTCATATTAAAATTAAAATAGCTAATAAAAAATTATATTGAAGGAACTTTTTTAAAATCAAGGTTATTTTTGTACTTTTATTAACATTCAACACTTCTCTCTTCTCTATTTCTCTTTCTCTTATATCAAACACTACATCAAATCTATTCTATTTCTCACCTTTTTCTCTCTTCTCGTACTCTCTCTTACCTATTTCTCTCTTCACAACTTCTCTTCTTAACCAAACACATCCTTAATGTTTTATATCATGCTAGATTTGAAGGCTTTATGGACTCTTTCTCCCCATTTTTTGTCTTTATCATGGTAGTTTTGATTGAATCATATATTATTCGTGTGGCATCGTGGTAAGCATGAGATGAGTTAGAAGTTTAGCATTGAAATATTTTAGGAAAGAAGTTTAACATTAAATAAAAAAAAAATGTTGAACGGTGGTTAAACTCAATGTTTTAAGATTTGAAATTTACTATATATAAGCCCCTTAGATTCAACGACGAAGCTAGCAATAAATCCAAGAGGGGGCCAAATATATAGAAAAAAAATATTTTTTTAAAAATTTATATATTAAAATTAAGGGTTAATAGGCCTTTACCCCCCTGTAATATAGACCACTTTTGATTTTGCCCCCTGTAAAAAATATTTTTTAGAATCGGTCATTGTAAGAAGAAAAAAATTCGAATACCCTCCCTAGGCAAGCTGACTGTGCATTTAGCTGACGTGGCACGCTGCATCACCTTTTTGGATGACGTGGTGTGCTAACTGTATAATTGATTTTATTTTTTATTTTTTTATGGCGTACACGTGGCATTTGTGATTTTTTAAATTAAAAAAATCTTAAAAAATTAAAAAAACGAAAAAAAAATCATAAACTTTTTTAAAAAGTAAAATAAATTCTGAAAAAATAAAAAAATGAAAAAAAAATCTTAAAAAATTATTAATAATGAAAAAAATTCTGGAAAAATAAAAAAATTCTGGGAAAATGAAAAAAAATTCATATTTTTTTCGATAGTAAGAAGTTTATTTTATAAAAAAAATGAAAAATTCAGGAACTTAAAATATTTCAAAATTTATGAATATAATAAGAAAATATATTTCAAAATTTTTTTAAAAAAAGTTCAGATTTGTCTTTCGAAATTAAAAAGTTTGTTTTTTTTATTTTTTATACAAAAAATAAAAATATTGGAAAATATTTTCATAATTAAAAAAACATAACATTTGACCATGAAGAATAGAATAAAATAAAATTCTAGAAATTAATTTTGAAAATCAAAATAATTATATAATATTAAATTTTCGAATTTTTTTATAACTTTAATTTAAGGGAGCCCCTAATATGGACCTCTTTTTTTAAGGTCCACCCATGGTCCTTCTCATATGACTGGCAATAGCAGGTATATGCACATACTACTTTTCATTCATATTACTGGGAACATTGTTTAAATTTCAAAACTAACCAATTTTTTTTTATTAATTTACTGTGTAATCCATTGGTTCATTTCCGATCTAAAATTAGGATAAAATTGATTGCATAAATTCTGGTTTCCATTCACCACTAAATTATCGTCCTTGCTACCACTCAAGGAACAATTTTTCCTATTTTCTCTTCTACCTTCTTGACTGCCTTAGTGACTAACGTCCATTTTCCCATTTTTTCACATAAACATAACTAATATATTTGTGTCATAATCGGATGTAGGTGATGTTAATTATTTAAATTATGAAAATTACGAAACAAATTGAAAATTAAACTAGAAATTTGATTACCATCGCCATGGAGCATGTGTATCTCATTGAGACTGTGATAATGGAGAAAGTAAATGGATATGGTTTGGGCATCCATTTGAATAGTCCATGGAAATTAAAGTTGAATTTGAGTTCAGTGTGATTTTGTTAAATTAGGTAAAAGATTTAAGAATGATTTGAGAATTCTCATAAGATGCAAGGAAGCGGCACCTGTAGAAACAATGGTGGAAGGAGAGAGAAAATGAGGACCTTGAATTTCAACTTCTGATTTTATGTTATTTTTAAAAAGTTAATGATGTCTCAGAATTTGTTGTGTTTAATAGAAGTGTAAACTACCTACCTACTATTGCCGGTCATGTTGGAAGGAGCATGGATGGACCTCTAAAAAAAAGGGTGCATATTAGGGGCTTCCTTAATTTAATTCAGTTTTTTTATATTTTTTTGAAAATTTCGATATATATTAAATTTTTCCAGAATTTTTTCATTTTTTTAAATTTTTTCATTAAATTTTCTAGATTTTTTTCATTATTTTTCATTTTTATTAATTTTTTTTCAGTTTTTTATGAATTTTTTTCTGTTTTTTAAGAATTTTTTTTATTTTTATTTAAAAAATAACAAATTCCATGTGTACTCCATAAAAAATAAAATTAATTATACAGTCAGCACGCCACGTCATCTGAAAAAAGTGACGCAGCGTGCCATGTCAGCAAAAATGCACAGTCAGCTGGCCTAGGGGCGTATTCTAAAACAAAAAAAGTTTACAAGGACCGAATCCAAATTTTTTTTTACAGGGAGCAAAACCAAAAGTGGCATATATTACAAGGGGTAAAGGCCTATTAACCCTAAAATTAACTTAGAGGATAAAAAAAATACAATAATTTTATTCATATAAATGTAAACTAAAACAACACCAAAAGAACAAAAAATTACAATAACTATTTAAAAATGTTGAGTTCAACGTTGATTCAAAGAGTAAAATATATCAAGAAGTGTCATTTGTAAGAGACTCATTGCTAACAAAACTATCATTGTAGTTATTGAAGAGACTAGAAATGTAAAAATTAAACGAATTAAATTTATTAATTATGAGATATTATTTTAACTCTCATGTTTCTATCAATTTTTGACAAATTAATTTATTTAGGGTAGCTAAATATATATTATTTGCGGTGGCAAAATATAAAACATACATATTTATAAAACAAAATAAAAAAATTTGGGGTAGCCAAAGCTACCCCATGCCCTCACTAGCACCCGCCCCTGCTTAGATTGCTCATGGGTCCCCTCGAAAATCCCCAAATACTCTCCTCGGGTCCTAACTCCGTAACCTATCGGGGCCTAACTTCCGATCATTGTAGAACGAGAATTATGATATGAAAGTTACAGAAACTTATGCTTCATTTGTGTTTTAGTTGAATCAAAATTTTCCAAACATTTTCCTTAATCCAACAAAGTGATTTCATCAAACGATATCAAAGATATTGCATTTGATGTGACATTCTTTTGTAAATCCAACAAGCAAGAATTATATTTCTCAAACTCCACACATTCATATTAATTTTTTAGGTTAGGGTTTTTGTGGAATGTAGATGTATTTTAGAAATTTTGTAGTTGTTGATCAAGCAAAATGTGATTGTGAAGTACATGATTCCGGTATTTCACCTATTCTTGATATCACAATCGTTTTAGGTCAATGCAAGTCTGTGTTCGACATTGACAGAGCGGTGGCATAGCATACAGATATTAGTAGCTTTCATTTTCTCTCTAGTGAGATGACATCACACCGTATGATGTCTCATGTATATTACATTTGTTTATCCATGGTAAGTTTATGAACCATTGATTGTCAATGCCCAAAGAAGATGGTGTTGATTTGCTCTGAGAGTTACTTTGTGTGGACTTAGAAGATGCTTATAAAGAGCGTGAGAGACTGAAATGTGCTCACATAATCTTTCTCTTGGATTCTTCAAAGATTCCTCGATCATCATACAAAAAACCTTGCAATTTGAAAGTAAACCAAGCAGTGGCGGAGGTAAAAGGGGGGCCTATAGAGGCCATGGTCCCCCTCACATTTTCAATAAAAAAAATTATACACTACTACTAAAGTATATTAAAAGGTTTCATCAAGTATAATTAGGTCAAGGTTCCCCCGAGTTAATCTCATTAAAATGTTTATTTTTTTACCATGTTACTAGATTAATTGACAACTATTAATTTTATACTTCATATTATTTTAAATTATCTCATATTTCGCAATATATCGATACAATCATTTTCACAACATGTTTTAAATAAAATTATCCACAATGATATATCTCATTTATTTTTTGTGTTAACCCTCTAGTTCTCATGGTAAAGGGGTCATGGTAATCGAGTGTCTGATGAAGAGGTAAGTAAAGTATGGACAAGATTTGTTCCACTCAAGAATCAAACTTAGGTTCTTCTGAACAATTTATCCTTTTGGTGAAACTCGTTTACCACTTGAGTTCATTTGTTTGGTTAGTTGATTGTCGTTTTTGTGTGTCCATGGAAATATACTTTTCATTTCCAAATTCTCTTTTTGAAATAAATTTCAAAATTACATACAAAATATATGGTTAAATATGTTTTTAGTTTTTTCAAAATTATGAGTTTTTAAGTTTAGTCCCTATTAAATTGTAAGTGTAAGTTTAATCCTCCATAATATTGCACTTTATAGGAATAGTCAAACGAATATTTTTAGTCCTCAAAATAGTCCAAAAAATGCAAGTAAGGATAAAAATTGTACAAATTTTTTTGAGGGACTAAACTTAAAAATGTATGATTTTGTAGGGACTAAAAACAAATTTAACCCTAGAACATATGCACTACTATTTTTTTTATTTTTTTGTATGTTAAATATATTTACCGATTAATGTCTCTCATACTAAATATAGTTATAAATTTCTTTAACAATCATGAAAATATTAGTTTAGGGTTTCTTATATACCTTTTATATTTAAACAATTATCTTTTTAATCAAATTATGTTCCTTGTATTCGGTCCCCTAGCTTTAAATTCCTGGCTCCGTCCCTGAAACCAAGGATGGAAACGGTCAAAGCTGAGCACAACTAAGTGTATAAATGTTTACGTACTTTACCTAGTTGGATTCAGGAGTGCATCGGTGATTTGTACATAAAGTACTTTCGGTATCTCACTACAATTAATTAGTGTCCTAGTATTACCAAAATTCCACAAATATTATTGAATTCAAATGCTAAAAACACCTTAAATTAAGACTTACTCTAAAGTCGGGCTCAATCCAAGTATTACCCTACCCATCCACTTCATACCAAAAACAATAAGTATTCAAATTCACGATCCACTTTCATAAGCTAGAATTCGTCGAATTTGCTATGACTTCACCTTGACTATCGTTCCTCTTATGTTTACCATGCAACAATTTGCACCAAAAATCATGTTTACCAATTTGAAGCTTATATCCCAGTTGAAGGATACAATCCTTATTCACGATGTAAAATATCTTTAACCCAAGAGTCCAAAACCTCCCATATATCTTGGTTTGTTCACCATATCCTAGCCAATCACATGATATTTTCTAAAAAAAAAAAAATATTCTCACCCCAAATAAAATTCCTCGGCATTCTTTGAATTTCATCTTAGCCAAGGTAACCCGACCTGCAAGAGAAAGCTGGTTAGTTTTGCAATCAATAAGATTGTAGCTAACTTGATCAATTACATATTGATAATCACTCTTTGAAGTTCTCCCAATCAACGGAACTCCAAGGTAGGATTTTTATGACAAATGTAACTTGTAAAACAAATAATAGCATGAAATCAAAAATAGGGTAATATGTTTTTTTATGAAATTTATTTAAAACACATAATCCTAGCAAGCACAAGGAATGCTAAGCTAGGAGACTTAAAGAGCAACATACAAAGGAAAAGTGTCTGTATATATGCGGAACACCCAAACAAACACACATGTATCAAATACCAAAATTCTCCAAGCCAACCAAAAACACCCTCCATTGAGGGCCCTCAAAACCAATAAAAACTAAACATCAAACCAAGATGTCATCTCCAAAAACCAAAGTCTAAACGCCTGCGCAATAGCAGAAACAAATCTTGCGCCAAACTGTTAAAAAACCTCTTCAAAATAACCATCAAACCTACCAAAAATCCATCTAACCGCACCTTAAACAAGCCACACCAGCTAACAACCGTGTGTTTGAAAACCCCGTCAACAACAAACTCATAGAAGAAAACCCACAAAAAGCATAACCACCACTAGCCACCACAAGCACCACCACCACCACCAAAACTACCATTAACCACCAAAAAACCACCATTAATCCTCACCAAAAACCAGCACCAGCCACCACGGAAACCAATAAACCCCACTGACCCTCCCATCAGCCACCACCACACACCCCTAGCCACCACACAACCACCACGAAAACAACAACGAAAATAGCTGCGACATTTTCGATGCTCTCTATCACACTTCATCACCACCACCACACCGCAGATCCGCAACCACAGATACTAGATCCACCACCACACCACCACAAGTCGAACTCTTCTCTCCACCTATCCACCAAAACAACATCGTTGCCACCACTGCAAAATCAGAACGTCATCACCACCTTCACCTGCTATCACCACCAAAACCGTGCTCTACTCCACCACAACACACCAACAGAAAATAAAACACGCAACAGTTCAAAACGAAAAAAATCGTCGTCGTTTCGAATAGGAACAAAAACAACCAAAACACACAAGACCATCGGAGAACAGCAACCTTAATGCCGACGACGAAAGATCTGGCGTTTGGAGGTAGCACGGAGGATTGTGTCACTCGTCGCACCACCACCCTGACCGACTACATCTTGTAAATTGAGGGTTTGAATTGGGGGTGGAAGAAGGTGTAAGTCGCGGGTTCTGTTTGTTTTAGGGTAATATGTTAAACAAACCATGATTGATATATGTTTTAATAAGAAATATATTTTAAATATATAATATTATTTTTTTCATGGTGTTAGGTTTGCTCTTATATTTATGGGCAAAGGTACTATATAACATTCACATACTTATGATAGTCCTTATTTTTTAATTGAGTCGCAAAAAGTCCATAGAATTTTTAAGCACTCCTTAATTATGATTTGTCTAATATGGAGCTCGTAAAAAGGATCCAAAGTAGTTACTACTTTTAAGAAAAAAGTGATTTTATATAATAAAAAAACCTTATTCAAAAAAATATAATAAAAAACTAGAAGTGATTTAATAATTTATTAAAATTTACTAAAATAGTAGGTTTAATTTTGGACCAATTTTTAGATGTTCATATCAATTCGACTTATGTGTCAAAAAAAAATATCAATTCGACTTAAGTCCTTGTTCGATGTTTCCTCTATTTTATGATGTCGTAGTAACACAACTTGCAGCAAATTATTTATTTGATTTCAACAAAAAGGATGATTGTGGGTATTTACTCAACAAGCAATCACAATTAATAACATAAATAAATAAATTAGCAAGTGGTATTTACTCCTACAAACTAATTTTCATTACAATTGTAAATTTGTATTTGTGGCTAATTTTGATTGGTTGATGGGTAAGTTATCTACAATTAATCAAAAGTAGAAGGAAAAAAAAATCTTATTTATTTTCGTTTTTCGAAGGATCTAAACGTGGAGTTCTATACTTCTATACCTTGGCATTTTGATTCCCATTCTCCATCCACCTTAGTTATGTATGTGTACATGGCTCTATATTAACCAATGGAAGAATCAAAACAATTTTTTATTTTTTCGATAATAACATCAAAATTAAATTAAATTTTTTAGGAGACAATTAAATTTCTTATGATCATATCTTTCATTACGAGATATTAGTTTAGAATTGTTTTTTTGGTTACAATTTTAACTAATATCTTTAACTAATATCTAAACTAAACTAAAAATATTAGTTTAGAATTGTAAGAGACTAGTCTTCTAACATCAATGGATAAAGTTCAAATTTTGTCATGAATAGTTGTAAAATGACCAATAATTTAACTTTAATTAATAATGATTTCTTTTTTCCTATCTTTCTTATATATGACCATAAAGATAACATGATAAAATCATCTAATATTGAATCAGATGATATTAGACGATCACAATGTGACTTATATGAATATCAACCAAAAGATGTATCCAAATTAATGTTAATTGTCAGAATATAAAGAGGAAGAAGAAGTTACTTGTGATGCAAGTAAACTGAACAAAGCTTGAATAAACTCTAACTGCCAGCTGTAGCTTCAGTTGAGACAGTTAGAGGAGTAGTGTTAGTATGTAGCTAGTACATGATAGATGTTATAGTCTCTCTTTGGCTTATAAATAGATGCTAGCACATTGTAAATTCATTTCATTTCATTCAATGATAATTTTCTCTCTTTTCATTCAGTTTTACTCTCTTTGAGTTTCTTATTATGGTATCAGGAGCCTTCTCTTTGGAGAAGGTAGTTACGATTCAGTTACGCATTTCCGCCATTGTTGCGTGCTTCTGAAGCTTTCAGTTACGCAATTTCGCCATTGTTGCGTGTTTTTTGAAGCTTCTCCCAGCTTCGTCTTCTTCATTTCTCTTCTCCTTGTTGAAGATTCTCTGATCTTCGTATCTCTTTTTCTCATCCTTGTGTTGATTCCTGAATCGTTCAGATTTTGATTTTCTTTCAATCAATCATGGTTCAAAATCAAGATCCAACACAAGATTATTCTTCACCTTACTATGTTCATCCCAGTGATGGACCTCATTCAGTTGCAATCAAGCCTCAATTGAACACGTCCAATTATCAAGCTTGGGCGCGTGCTATGCGAAGAGGTCTTGGTGGCAAGAACAAGTATCAGTTTGTAGATGGAACAATTCCTCCTCCTACTGATGATGATTTGAATTTTTCTGCATGGGAACGTTGCAACAATCTTATTCACTCCTGGATCATGAATTCTGTTTCTGATAGTATTGCACAGAGCATTGTGTACATTGATAATGTTTCTGACGTTTGGAATGAGTTGAAAGAACGTTTTAGCAAAGCTGATCGCATTCGTGTTTGGAAGCTCAAATCTGAGATTAACAATCTCAAACAAGGTACTGGTTCTGTTAATGACTATTACACTGAATTGAAATCTCTTTGGGAAGAGTATGATAGTCATAGACCTACACCTTCATGTGTTTGTCCTCTGAGATGCGTGTGTGCTTCCATGCGAAATGTTAAAGAATTTAGGCATGAGGATCAAGTGATTCAGTTTCTGAGTGGCCTTAATGAAGGTTTTTCCATTGTTCGTACTCAAATTCTCCTTATGGATCCATTACCTCCTCTCAGCAAAGTTTACTCTTTAGTGGCTCAAGAAGAAAGTCATGAAGGTATTGATGTTATTGATGATAGTAAAGTCTTGGTTAATGCTGTTGAAACCAAGAAACCTTATGGTAGAGGTAGAGGATCCACCTCTCAGGGAGGGAAGAGTGGTAGACAGTGTAGTTTCTGTGGAAAATCAGGTCACACTATTGAGACCTGTTACAAGAAGCATGGCTACCCTCCCAATTATGGTAATGGTAGATTCAATTCTAATGCAAACTCAGTGCAAGCTGAAGATCCTGATGATAGTTGCAAAGGATCTGGTGAGATGACTACTAGTGGTTCATTGCCTGCATTTACTAAAGAACAGTATGACAGCATTCTGGCCTTAATTCAGTCCTCTAAGGTTCAATCTTCTCAGCCTATGGTAAACCAGGTCAGCACTTCAGTTTCAACTGGTCATACATCAGTTGAAGCTTCTACCTCAGGTAATGCTTATTGTTCCCTACCTGTTTCACATTGTCTGGCCTGTGTTAAATCCAACTCCTGGATATTAGATTCAGGAGCAAGTGACCATATTTGTTCTTCTTTGAACTGGTTTACAACTTATTATCACATTGAACCTACAAATGTTAAGCTTCCAAATAATAGTATTGTTGTCACTGATATAGCAGGCACTGTCACTCTCACTCCCCATTTGGTTTTGCACAGAGTTTTATATCTCAAAGCTTTTTCTTTTAATTTGATTTCAGTATCAAAACTATGTTCCAGTTCAAATTGTTCTTTGCATTTCTTTGATAAGTATTGTGAATTGCAGGATATGACCTCTCACAAGAAGATTGGTTTGGCTGATCTATGTGATGGATTGTACCAACTGAAGCTTGAAGACAACATTCCAAGAGTCATGTCTGTCTCTATTGCTGATCCAAATGTTATTCCTTTTACTGCCCTTTGGCACTATAGGCTAGGGCACTTGTCTCATTCTAGGTTAGCTATTATGAATAAGCAGTTTCCTTTCCTGCAAACTGATCCCAACTTAGTGTGTGAAACTTGTCATTTTGCTAAGCAAAAGAAACTTCCCTTTTGTATCAGTTCCAAAAGAGCTATCAATAAAATGGATACTTTGCATTTTGATATTTGGGGTCCTTTATCCATTAAATCTATTCATGGTCATAGTTATTTCTTAACTGTTGTGGATGATTATAGCAGATTTGTATGGATCATTTTGTTGAAATCAAAATCAGAAGTTCAATTACAAGTTCAAAACTTTATTCTTTTTGCTGAAAATCAATTTGATTGCAAAGTTAAAATTGTTAGAAGTGACAATGGTCCTGAGTTTGATTTACAACAATTTTATGCTTCTAAAGGCATTTTACATCAAAAGTCTTGTGTTGAGACTCCCCAACAAAATGGGAGAGTAGAAAGAAAGCACCAACATATTTTAAATGTTGGGAGAGCCCTTCTTTTTCAATCTAAACTTCCTAAACATTTTTGGTCTTATGCTCTTATGCATGCTACATACATCATCAATAGAGTTTCTTCTTCAATTTTAAAGGACAAATCTCCTCACCAACTCCTTTTTGCTCAAAACCCTGATTTTGACAGTTTTAAAGTCTTTGGCTCTTTATGTTTTGCATCCACTCTTTCTTCTCATAGAACCAAGCTTGCTTCTAGAGCAAGAAAGTGTGTTTTTCTTGGTTACAGAACTGGTGTCAAAGGTTTTGTTCTTTATGATTTGCTTTCTAAACAAATTTTCATTTCCAGGCATGTTGTTTTTTATGAGCATGTTTTACCCTATAAAAATGATTCTGCACATTCATTTTCTCCTTCTTCTGATTATCAGCTTTCCTCTGATACATTACCTGTATCTGTTCCCCATGTAGAGTCACCTATTCATGATTATGTTTCTGATTCTTCCTTCATTCTTCCTGATTCTCACAATGATTGTTCTATTTCCAATCAAAATCCTCTTTATAGTCAAAATCCTCTTATACCCAATATATCTGCTCCTATAGCAGAAGTTGAACCTGTCATACCTGAACCTATAGATGTTGTTGAGCCTGTCCTTAGAAGATCAGAAAGAGTTAAAAATGTTCCTGTTAAGCTTCAAGATTATGTTTGTAACTCCTTCACATATCAACCAAACACATCTTCTTCAGGTAGTTTATATCCCTTGTCTAACTTTACTTCTTCTCATTTTCTTTCTTCTTCACAATCACACTTCACTTTATCTGTCACTTCACACACTGAGCCCACTTCCTATGAAGAAGCTATGCTATCTGAACATTGGGTTGAGGCTATGAATGCTGAAATATTGGCTTTAGTAAAGAATGGTACATGGACATTAGTTGATTCTCCTCCCAAAGTCAAACCTATAGGGAGCAAATGGGTGTTCAAAATTAAGTATCATTCTGATGGATCCGTTGAAAGGTACAAAGCCAGATTGGTGGCCAAAGGGTACAGTCAGATTGAAGGCCTTGACTATTTTGAAACATTCTCACCTGTAGCAAAGATTACTACTGTCCGAATGTTGCTTGCTTTGGCTTCCATCAACAATTGGTTTTTGCATCAACTTGATGTGAATAATGCTTTTCTGCATGGAGATTTACATGAGGATGTGTATATGCAAATCCCACAGGGGGTCCATTCTCCCAAACCAAATCAAGTTTGCAAGCTAAACAAGTCTCTTTATGGTTTGAAGCAAGCTAGCAGATCATGGTATGAGAAGTTAACCCTTTTTCTTACTCAGCAAGGTTATTCTCAAGCTTCTGCAGATCACACTCTCTTTGTGAATACTTCAAATGATACATTCACTGCATTGCTAGTGTATGTTGATGATATTATCTTAACTGGCAATTCTTTACCAGAGATCCAAAGAGTCAAGCATTTACTTGATACTTCCTTCAAGATCAAAGATTTGGGAAAGTTAAAATATTTTCTTGGTCTTGAAGTTGCATATTCCAATCTTGGTATTTCTGTCTCTCAGAGAAAATACTGCTTGGATTTGCTCAATGATTCTGGCTTGTTAGGCTCTAAACCAGTTTCAAAACATATGGATCCATCTATCAAGCTGCACCATGATGGGGGGCAACCCTATGAGGACATATATTCATATAGAAGACTTGTAGGCAGATTGATATATCTAACAAACACCAGACCAGATATTTGCTTTGCTGTTCAACAACTGAGCCAATTCTTATCTGCACCAACCAAAACTCATTACAATGCAGCATGTAGGGTGATCAGATACTTGAAGAATTCACCAGGCAAAGGTCTATTTTTCCCTAAGTCGTCACATATACAGCTTTTAGGGTTTACTGATGCAGACTGGGCAGGCTGTGTTGACACAAGGAGATCCATAACAGGTTCATGTTTCTTTCTTGGCTCCTCTTTAATATCATGGCGCACCAAAAAGCAAAGCACAGTGTCCAGATCTTCTAGTGAAGCAGAGTATAGAGCACTTTCTGCTGCAGCTTGTGAAATGCAGTGGTTGATTTATCTTCTCAAGGATTTGAAGATTCACAATGACAAGCTTCCTGTATTGTATTGTGATAATAGAAGTGCCTTACATATAGCAGCAAATCCAGTGTTTCACGAAAGAACTAAACACTTGGAGATAGATTGTCATTTTGTTAGGGACAAAGTGCAAAATGGAACCATGAAGCTTCTTCCAGTTTCAAGTATAGAACAAGCTGCTGATTTCTTCACTAAACCATTACACCCTAAGCCTTTTCTTACTCTATTGTCCAAGCTTGGCATGGTAGATATATACCAAGCTCCAGTTTGTGGGAGGCTGTCAGAATATAAAGAGGAAGAAGAAGTTACTTGTGATGCAAGTAAACTGAACAAAGCTTGAATAAACCCTAACTGCCAGCTGTAGCTTCTGTTGAGACAGTTAGAGGAGCAGTGTTAGTATGTAGCTAGTACATGATAGATGTTATAGTCTCTCTTTGGCTTATAAATAGATGCTAGCACATTGTAAATTCATTTCATTTCATTCAATGATAATTTTCTCTCTTTTCATTCAGTTTTACTCTCTTTGAGTTTCTTATTATTAATCATATTTTAAATATAATTACATTTAGTAGAGGAAACCTACGAAAAAAACATGGCAATACCATATTTTTCTATATAAAAAAATCCGTTTATGCATTGGTCACCAGGACCAGATGGTAAAATCATAATCGACTAGTGTAGAATCAGTTGTTGCAAACACATACCTTGATAGTTCCTATTCCTAACCGTGATCAAAGTATTTCTTTTATCATATCCACGTATACAAGCATATATTTCAATTGTTTAACTAATTTTATAATTTTAATTGTGAGGGCTTTAAAAAGGGTTTGGTTGCATAAAATTCACAAATAATTAGACGTGGGAGATTATGTTTTATTAGAGCATCTCCAATGGGGGGTCCTTACTTAACAAGGACCACTCCCCGTTAAGGACCCTCCATTGGAGGAAGAAAAATTGAGTCCCCGTTAAGGAACGGGCAACTATATAAGGACTCTCTCTCTCCTGAGTAACTAACGGGTCCCACGTTTAAAAAAGTAATAAAATGTGTACTACTTGGTCCCACTTGCATAAAGAAGTAATAAAATGTGTACTACTTGGCCCCACTTGCATAAAGAAGTAATAAAATGTGTACTACTTGGTCCCACTTGTAAAAATGAGTAATAGATAAATTATTTTTGTTTAATATGTAAAGATAGTGGGACATATTTAAATACTTTTCATTGGAGTCCTTATTAGTGTATTGCCATTGGAGTCATTGAGTCCTTAATAGGTACTTTTATTAAAAAATTATAAATAAATGATGTGTCACGTGGGGTCCATTTAAGGAGTCCTTGTTAAGGAACTACCATTGTGGATGCTTACGTACTCTTGATCTATAATAATGTGTTTTGGTCAACACAACACAGCTAGGTGTTGAAAATAATGTTATTGGGGGATGTGGTCATTTTACTCAACGAAATCTTTAATTGAAAGATAATCGTAGAAAATTAGTATATTAAAAAATTAAATATACTGTAAAAAAATAAAAAATAAAAAATTGTATCAAATGCTATAGCATTAACTCTTCAATAGTTTATCTCCACTGTTAAGTACATAAGGACATATTAATTAATAATATTGTATTACTAGGGTGACATGTGAATGGACGTATCGATTATCATTCTCTTTTTCAATTTGCCAGGGAGAAATTGGGTGGCCTTGAACCAATCATATACAAAACTCTTAATAACTTAACATGTATATGTTTTAATAGCATTATTATGTATGCCTCCACTATCATTTACACTACCAATTTGAAGATTAATTGCATGGCTAAATGACTCCAATTATAAAGATGATCACTGGTTGAATGTGTTGTCAGTTGTTCACTCAACAAGCTCATTTGGTGTTTTCTTCTTTATAAGTCAATCTAGGCCATATATACGTTGCATTTTGTTTTATTTTATGATAATATTAATGTGTCAAGAAAAAAATATTGCACTTTCACTATCATTTCCCCCATCAATTAATCAAGGCCATATATATAAACGATGCCTTTTATTTAATTTATTTATGATAATAACATGTCAAGAAAAAAACTATACTACCACTATATCATTTCCCTATCAATTCATCACTTATCACTTATCTTCAACCCTAGACATTCTCTCACTTAAAGTAGTGGGAGTCTTTATCTATCAATGTAAATTAGTGGTATTCTTAAAATTAAAAAAAAAAAAAAGTAAATTAGTGGTTGCACTAGATTTCCTAAAATAGCATAAAATATAATTGTGGATATCCCACTTAATTAAGGGTCGTGGATATCTCCCATGAAGTGGGCGGCTTTCCTTCAACTTATTTTGTTTCAAGCTTCTAACACATGCTCAAATTATAAGTGACATTTAAAGAAGTGATGATCAATTTCTAGACCTCTTGAGAAAACTTTTTTTTTTTTTTCCTTTTTTGATGGAAAATAAGTTTAAATTATGGTAGTCACGGTCGGTTCAATGGTTAACGATAATCATGGTCTATGTTGGAATTTACATATATACTATAAACATATAAATTTTAAATTTAAATCCAAATAACTATTAGTGCTACCAAGAGTATCTATCAATTTGTCATGTGAACTTAACTCAGTTGGTATGAAGAATGTTTAATTATGCAGAGACCAGCATTTAAACTCCAAACACCCCGCTTCTCCACATTTAAAATATGTGAGCTCCAACCATTAGGGTTGCTCGACAAAAAAAAAAAGAGTATCTATTAATTTGTAACATTTTGGAGAAAACTCTTGTCAAAATAGACATGTCAAATCTAATGGTCCTCTTTTTTTTTTTTTTTTAAATCTTATGGTCCTCTTTTAAGAAAAAAGATCAAACAGTTTTAATTAAAATAATTAATATGATCTATAGTAGACTACTCTTAAAGTTGGTCCACCATAGACATTTATGGTTAAAGTTAACAGCAAGGATTTATTTGAATAATGGAGACAAACATAAGAGATCAAAACGTTGATTTAACAAGATATGGGACCAAAATGAAAACTGAAAATCAATTAGGGGACCAATGAACCGATTAAGCCAACTTAGTAATATAAAGGTCAAATAACTTAAGCCCAATAATTTATTATCTAACAGAAACCTACTGCAATTCATCTTCCACTCCCTCTTTTGAAGGCGGGTCGTTTCTCCTGTCTTGAGAACGTAAAACCAATTCCTTTTGGCTAACAACTCTTTATGTATTCCTCGAGTTATAAGGATCTCAAATTGCGTTGTATAAAGAGATTAGATCAAGAAGAAGAAGAAAAATTTTGAGGGATCCTACCCAAATGCCTCCTCCAACAAAGGTGCTAGTCCCTTCGGGGCTTCCTTCTACGATAAGTGTCATTTCTTTAGCAGACCATTCATCACGTCAATTAGATGTTAATGAGGATGCAACGCTACCGGAAGACATACCTTTGAGTGGATTTTCTCCTTTTTAGAAGAAACCTTAGGCATTTTTTTCCTTTTTATATTATCGTTTAATCGGATAAATAGTCGGCTTGTGGCTATCATTTCAAGAATATCAATGGAACTCTCTTTTGTTTGATCTCAATAATTTCTTATGTTGACGATAATATTTTTTTCAATATCTTCCGTTTATGCTCCTATTTAGCTCTTTGGGTTCCATATTTACTAGCTGATATGCTCCTCCGATAAAGACAATCATATTTGAAATAATGAAGCAACGGATGAAAATCAAGCAATCATATGTGAAACAATGCTAATATATTGGAGGATTTGATGCATTTCGGATTATAGAATCTAAAATGCTTTAAACACGGTTTAAATTTTGGAATCCGAACAAAGGTAAATTTGAGAAACTTAGAAGGGAGGAAATAATTTCACTCATTTTATTTAGCTAAAGCCCAATCCAATTTTTTGTTTTTTAGAAAAATGTTAAATATATTTTATTATTTTTATTTTGCTAATTAAAAATAAAGAAAAAAAGTTTCCTTCAAGCTGAAGGACTCTTTATTTCAAGTGCAACTTGCACCTCCCACTACAATTTAGAGAATCCATTCCCCTTTTTCGCATGTGATTTATTTTTTTCTTCAATTATTTATCTCCTAATCTTTTTGCTCATTTTAATGCCCACAGTGTGTATTAGTTTTAGAGGTTTTATATATTGTTTTTCTTTCGTTTATCTCTTAACTTTTTATTAAAGGCATAAACCAATCTTTTATTCAGTTTCATTAAACTAAACCTCTTTATTTTCTTCTTGCAATTTTTTTTGCTTAAATCAAAATTTCTTTGTTGCCATAACTATTTTACTACTAAACTTAACATCTTGATAACTCGTTGTCTTTAGGACACCTCAACTGTAACAGTTTGGTGAGCCTAAGAATCGCAAAGATATTTCAACAATAAAAAAGAGAATAGCTTAGATGTTACATCTTATCTTGTTTAGGGCGTTTAAGTTGCTACAACTTGGTGATTCTAAATTTTCCCGCAATTTTTTCTTTTAAAACATGAAACATATAAGTATTTTCTATTTAGAACTATGTAGCTTTGATTTCTTTATTGCATTGTGAGTACGTATGAATAGGGAAGCACCATCTCAAGCTCAATAAATGTTTTTCTCAATTTCCCCTATTGATGGAGCAAGAATTTAGCTAAGGCTCAAATGATGTCCTTAATTATAATTCCTGTTTCTTCAAGTGATTAATGTCGAGGGATAAACTTTGTCCCTCAGGGTTTCCTAGTTTCACCAGTAGAGCGTTAGATAAGGTTGTTTTTGGGTTTGTTGAGCTACACTAAGAAATGCGTAAAAATAGGTAAAGGCATAATGATAAAATGGATAAAAATGTGAAATAAACTTGTTTGATTGATTGGATGTGTCTAATACAAAGTACAAACTGAGTATTTAGGGCAAAAACTATGATTATTAACCAAATGGCGTGACTTACAATGTCAAGTATTTGCCCGACGAATTTTGGAGGTAGTGTGTGGTTTCCCTCCTTGAGGGGATTGTGGCACCCCACGTTAAGTTGTCTTACTCCTTGTTAACAACATGATTCATTAATACAGTTCTTTGTGCCTAACTCCATTACGATTGTGTTTCGTCCATCATCCCTCTTTACGGTTAGTGGTGCTACAAACATGGAACATACTTTTTGTGCACCATTTTCCTCGCTTGGATGTTCTAATGCTCGCCTAACCTTCCGTCAGGTAGGAGGTTTCCTCGCCTAAAGTTCAATTGTTTATTTGTCGATGTCGGCTAACATGATATTTATTTATAGGTGCAAATTCTCCTATATATTTTATATTAATATTAATTTTCATAATAAGGGGTAAAATAAATATTGTAAAGTTGCAATAACATGTGTGTAATTAGAGGTACCGTTTTTTTAACAACGTTGTTGGATTCTAATACATTCTCTATGCATAGTCGACCCTCGAACTCATTATATGATTTCATAAACCTTTCATTTTTTCAGGGTTTTTTTTTCAGCATTTTTCCTAACAAATTATTAGAAAACTATGAGAGAGTTATGCTTGCAAGCTTTCAATATTTCATTATGATTCATCAACTTAGTTACATCAAAGAGTTAGCCTTATATAGTATAGCTATGAATGAGATGAATCAGTAACAAACTTGCCACATCAGCACAGTTTGTTACTACTTCTCTAACTACACTAACTTGATAAAAAACTAATATAGCTGGACTTTACAATATACTCTATTACAAATAAACAATGATGGCGATCAATGGTTGCCTTCTTTTGTCACCTATTGATCGTGTAGTGGCTGCTTTATTTTACCACCTGATGTGGCCTCTTGTTTTTGGTTGCCTTTTTCCCTTTTCTTTGTTTCTACATTAGTTGTCCCATTTCCTCTGCTTCCTAGTGTTTCTAATTTATTCTCTACTCTTTTGTTTTTTGTTCAACAATGGACCTTTCAAAATCCATTATACCTTAAACTCTCTCTATTATAAGAGTGAAAATTTTGGTCATGGGTGGCTTTGAGGGTGGGCGGGAGGACGGCGGGGCAGGACACCATTTTTAGAGGCATCAAAATGATTATTTGTACTTAGTATTATATAGTTAGGAAAATATATTTTAACTCATTTTGATTAATTATATTTTTAGAGACTCTTGATTATGAATGAATCTTCTGCAACAAAAAATTTAAGAAAATAGACATTCAAATAATTAAAATGACATAGTTTTATTGATTCGCCGAAGACACCAAAAATTTTAAGACCGGCCCTCGTCGGATACTATGGACTAATTAGGATCTTTGAGAAGGACCTGAATGAGATGTTGGAGTCTGAGGAGCTGTGGTGGAGCGACACAAGACTTGGTCTCTATATTTACAACATGGTGATAATAATACTAAGTTCTTTTAACTAAAAGCAAATCGGAAGAGAAATAAGAATAAAATATGTTCTGTTATGCTCAATGATGGAAGCGTCTATGATAATTTCGATTATATCGATACAAATTTCATTAACTATTTCTCCAAGATTTGACCAATTACAAGGTTTACCAGATTGTTGTGGTCTTATTTGTGAAACCATTGCTTTTTTATTTTTACGTAAACTTTATGGAGCATGAAGCAAATACCATACTATGTTGTGTTCCACCAATAACGGCAGTTTTTTTAATCAAGTAGTCTAGTGGCTAGAAGTGTGGAGAAAATCTATTCATAAAGAAATTCCGCAGCTCAAAAGAAAAATTATGGACTCTTTTTATGCTTCTATTTGACGTTAACGTATTCCAGGCCAGACCTAGGGTTCCTATATCCGACGATTGCATGCCTTATACCATGGAAATTTAGTTTTGTTCGTTTCACTCTATTACTTTGATATTCTATCAAAACAAGACTTGTGAGATATGCATAAAGGAGCATTAGCCATCTTTTGTTATATGGTTTGGGAACAAGATTGTAATGCTACGATTATATATTATATTGCTTACCTATACCTGTATTTTTATACTTGTGAATCCGAGAATGAAATCAAACACATGTTGAACGATCCCAAATCCCTTTTTACTCAAACGTATTCTTTGTAGATGGTACTATTGGCATGCTCTAGTCATATACAAGTTCCAAAATACGAGGAGAGTTTTCTACGAACACTTTTTTCCTCAAATTCTACATATTAAAGCATCTCTGATAAACCCTCTCCCATGATTATTTTGGTTTCTCAACTACATTATAATCCCATGTAAACTGGTGAATATAAAGTAGTACTACTACCTCAAATTTCCTGGTGAAAGGTGATATGCCTATTCCCAGTAAACAGAAATAATGAAGGCCACTGAATTCTTTGACTATTATGAAGACAATAATATAGAACCAGATATCAAACCCTAATCGGTTCATTGCTCAACAATTGAAGCACACACCTTTAAACGGTGTCCATGCTTGATTTATCATTACTTAGTGGTTAGAAGTGTTTCCATGTTCGTGATTTCTTATAATATTTTCTTGTGTTTTACACAACCAAAATTAAAGCATTTCATTGCTAATATGAGTAATACGGCAAAAAAATATAATGAAAATCACTGCAAAGAGCATAAGAGGTGGCTACTCTTGCAAGAGTATAAACACTACCATTAGCTTTTCACCTAGCAAATACAATCTAATATATTTTCTCAAACTCATGCATTTGCTTTCCAAATATATTATTAATTTTGAACCATGGTTGCAATTTAAAATCACAGGAATATCAACGAAGACAGCCAAACATGGAGTGGTTTGATAGAACCAAACTACATAAACAAACAACCCTTGGTGGGTTAAGAAAAAATACATGGTGTAGCCTTGTATTAAGGTCTAATTTTCATAACCCCGGCTTATTACAAAACATCTTACTTACTTAAGGCTTGAACTTCCTGTATGGTCGGCCATTGTCTTCATCTTGCATATGCTGTAATCATAAAATCATGTCTAAGTGCAAATAAAAGCATCCATACATACATGAAAAAAAGGTAAAAGTGAAAACAAAATGGTTTAAAAACCATATCACATCATTTAACAATTATAAAATAAAAATACATTACAACTAAATGATCAGACAGATTTTAAACTGAACCAAACAATAAAATGAATCATGGAGCGACTCAAGAAAGTAAGGTCTAATTGCTTGTTTGGATTCTCATTTTCCTAGCTTGGCTCATGTTACAAAGCCAAGGTTTGTGAGAAGCTGGAAATTTAAGCTTCATCTTGGACGTGTGTTCTGTCACTTTTGAACGTATAATGTGTGTTTGGTTGGTATCACGGTGTATTTAATGAAATCACATTGAGCCACTGTGATTTTGCAAAAGCTACACCATGATACCAAACATACACCTAGTAGTTCAAATATCCAGTAAAAAATAAATCAGTATCATGTATGAGGACAAAAACATTCAATTTATTATAGATAACAAGGTTTGTGGACAGTGATCATCCATGATTCAACATCTTAAACTTGAACTTCACAAATTAGATATTGCAACAAAAAATTCAAGCAAGCATAGAAAATTACTGTCTGCTCATTTTGTTTAAATATAATAAACACAAACGTTAACCAGGCCCTGTTTTGATATACAACTTATTTGCAGCTTATAGCACAAGCGTTTATCATGATAAGTGCTTATGCATAAGCTATTTATATAGCAAAAAGATAAAGAGCCTGTTTGTATTAGCTTATTTGAGCTTATCTACGAACATAAGTTTTGTGAGACTGTTTGGAAGAAACAACAATACATCATTAAGTACAATACATTACTGAGTACTAAAAGATCAGACCAATTTTAAACCTAACCAAAAGGAATTCAGCAACAAACAACAAAACCAATCATGGAGTGAGTCCGAAAAGTCTAGGGTTGTCAATTGCAGACTGCGGAAAATAGTGGTTTGTTCAAACTCCACTACGTTGCAATGCTACAACGACGATATAGCCATTATTTAACAAAACTAGGAACTAAATAGCATATAACGGAACAATTGTAACTTGTTCTAATTTCGCGAGGGATAGTACTATAGCGCCACTATTTGAGTTTGACAACCCATAGAAGGTCTAATTGCTTGTTTGGATTCATGTTTTCTTAGCTCGGCTCAAGTTTCAAAGCCATAGTATGTAAGGAGCTGGACATTGGAGCTTCATTTTGGATGTGCGTTTGGCAACTTTTGAACGTGAAAACAAACATATATTAAGTTCAAGAATTCAGTAACATAAATAAATCATATCATCATGTATTAGGACTCAAACTTCCAATTTACTACAGCTAACAAGGTCTGTAGACAGTGCGGAGCACACATCTATGCTCCAACATCGCAAACTTTAAATTCGCAATTTAAACATTACAACCAATAATTCAAGCAAGCATTAAAAATTACTTTAAATCCACAATTTAAACATTACAACCAATAATTCAAGCAAGCATTTAAAATTACTGTCTGCACATCTTTAAACAACCATACTCAATTTGTTTAGATTGAAACACACACAATCATTAACCGATTCCAAAAGCTGGAAATCCAATTTTAGGACTTGTTTGGATTTTCTTATTTGAGCTTATCTACTAACATAAGCACCTGTGGGACTGTTTGGAGAACTAATGAAAACAGCTTAAGACAAGCTCGTAAGCTATTTTCAACATATTTTCATAAACTATTAAAAATAGCTTAGAAAAACATCTTATAACTTGTACAAAAACAATTTAACTGTATTTTGAGCCTGTTTGGATTGGCTTATTTGAGCTTACCAACTGGCACAAGTCTTGTGAGACTGTTTGAGAGAACTTATGAAAACAGCTTATGACAATTTTTACAAGCTTTTTTCGGCTTATTTTCATAAGTTCTCCAAAATAGCTTATAATAAAACAATTTAACTTCATTTTATCTTTTTCTATAAAAATAGCTTACATAAGCTTATAGCATGGGTGCTTATCACGACAACCGCTTGTGCTATAAGGTGCAAATGAAGTTGATTATCCAAACACAGACTTGATCAAAATCAAATTGTCCAAGTCAATGCATTCATAACAACAAGCACTCAATCACAAATTCAACATGTAGCAGCTTGTACATTAAAAAGAAGCACAATTCTCATGACGCAACATTGTGATGGCATAAATTGAAGTTGTAAATATGAAAATTCAAATAATCATCACAAACCTAATAAAACCCCTAAATTCTTTTGAACTGTTGTTAAACTGATCAATCGTCACAAACCTAATTAAATCCCTAAATTCTGAGTTGTTAATAAATTGACCAATGGTAGATTGAAATAATCATGTTTTATAGCATCTACAAAAACAATTAACATCGTTTTATATTTTGTTATAAAATAGCTTATGCAAGCTTATATATAAGCTCTTATCATGATAAATGTGTGTGCTATAACTCACAAATCACCTGTTTATCCTAACAGACCCAAAATAATGCTAAAATGTGTTTGTACAAGCGCTATAAAAACAGAAATTGCATTGAAAAATTGTGTTTATCTAAGGGCCAGTTTGGATTGGCTTATTTTTGAGCTTATGAAAAATAGCTTATGCAAATAAATAAGCATTTATATTAATTCATAAGCTCTGACAAACAAACATTGCATCTTCATAAGCTGTTTTTTCATAAACTACCTTGACAAGCTTAATTATTTGCATAAGCTAAAAAATAAGTCAATCCAAAAGGTCCCAAAACAATTGAAAATAAGTTGAAAACAGATTATGAACAATGTCATAAGTTGTTTTAAATAAGTTCTTCCAATCAAGCTCACAAAACTTATGTCCATATATAAGCTCAAATAACTCAATCCAAACTAGCCCATATTCCCAAAAAATTCAACTTTAATCAAAATAAAATTACCCACAGAAAAAGTAAGAAACTTTATCCAAATCACGTAGTAGAACCTCCCTCAAATTCCTAAATTGAACTATTCAGAAATTCAGAATTGAAAAAGAGAGAAGAAGATGAAAATGGAAGTGGCTTACGAATTCTTTGACGATGCCTTTGTAGACGAGAACAGGAACAGCGATACCGAAGATACCAACAAGAAGAAGATTGCGACGAGACCAACGGAAATTGTGTTCGAGATTCTCTCTAGCAGTACCCCAATCTTCAATGTATTTGTTTTTCTTTGCTTCCATTCCTCCACCCATTTTCGATGATGATGATGATGATGATTCTTCCTTCTTCCTTCTTCCTTCAGATCTCTCTCTCTCTCTCTCTCTTGTTCTCTTTCTCTCACCTCACTCACTGTATTTACCTCTCTCTCTCTCTGTCAATGGGCCTGGGCTTGGGCCTAACCCACGCAACTCTATCATCCGGGTCTTAGTATGTGTTTGGTTTGGCGGCAGCGAGAATTGATTTTGATAGAATTGAGTTTGAGAAAATTGATTTTGGTTAAAGTGAGTTTGATGTAAATTGATTTATGTTTGGAAACACTCACTTAAAATTGATTCTTATGAGTTGATGTTGTTTGGGTACTTTAAATCAAAATTGATTTTGAACGTATAATGACCAAAGTATCCCTTTAATTGTATTTGTTTAGAGCACCCTTTTAATTTTATTTAAAACTAAATATTCCATTTTCATTTTAGAAAATTATTTCGACATATCGTAAATGAATTTTTATTGCTTCAACTATTCTTTTTGAAATAATATTAATTTATAAGAGTTATAATTAATATATATTTTTTCATCCATTTAATGATTAATAATATAAGAACCAAAGGGTGTAAAAAACATAAAAATATAATTTTATCCATTGTAAAAGAAAATGTATAATTTATAATATAACTGAGAGCACAGTGCAATATATAGTAGGGACTAGGGATGGTTGCATAATAAAGAAATAAAAAAGCATGTTCACTTATAAACAAGGGCATAATTGACAAACAAGATATTGGTAATAGAAAATAATTGTTTAATGAGGAGAATCGATTTAGTTGATTCCAGAAGCTACAAATGTGAGCTTCAGGCAAAATCAAGTTTAGCCTCTAGAATCAATTAACCTTTTTAGAAGCCAAACATATTTTTTAAGATCAAATTACGTTGAAATGCTGTAAACGTGAGTATTTGAAAATTTACCGGGCAACTAAACAGGCACTTAGACTAACAAAGTAGTTTTTTTTTTTTAACCGATGTTCTTTGCGCTTGCGCAACTGTAATGACTAATCAATCGAAGTTCGAAGATGTGTCTCTCTCAAGAAATTTGATACTATTGTATTTTCATATCATAATTCAAAGCCACAACATAAAGTTACCCGCGATGGGTAACTTTATCTACGAATTATTATAAAATATTCACTCTTACAAACGTGGTAAATAGATTTCGCCTAAGTACCATTCGGAAGCAAAAATTCTTAAAACAAAAATATATATTTTAATACATAAAAAAAATTTCAACAAAAATCATATTCACACGTTAAAAGAGGATACGGTGCCGTATGTGGAAATCAAAATGGGTCAATTTGTTATTGACTATATAGTATGTTTAAAAAAATTAATTACATCAATTGTGTGGGCTACAAACAGAAACACAGTTTCAATTTGAAAAAAATCAAATGAATGGAAAATAAATAAAAGGGTATGAAAAATCACATTTGAAAAGATTTGAGGGACAAATATGTATCTAGCGAATAAATGAAAAATATTTATATAATATTTTATTTTATATTTATTAGCGAATAAAGCCTCCTCTCTGTTTTTATATTTTAGCAGTTACAAATTATAGGGTTATATTATCATTATGTTCCTTCAAATTATATGTTACTAGCTTAACCAATATCCTGGGTTCGAATTCTGTATTAGGCGTGCAGCAACGTTAAAACTCTTAGAAAGATTCTTTGATTCGTTTTTCTGATTTGAATAGATGTAATTTGTATTAGCGTAGTGGTAAATTGATGGTGCATAATGTTAAAAGTTAAAAGGTGATATGGGTTCAACTTTTAAGTTGGATAAATTTTTATTTAAAGGATATTTTTTTAGTATCGCTGAAAACTAGTTTAGAGTTATTCGAGCTGCCAGGATGATTTTAGTTATTCAACTTGGTTGTGGAGTTGTTGTTTTCTCTTTATCCATCACTAGAATTATAAATTGGATGTTGCCATTTTTATGAGTGATTGATAGTTGGCTGAGATTGTTAGCTTGATATTCAAGGTGTTTAGCTAGCACCTTTGCACATATTTCCTCGTCTCCCAGATTGGTTCTTATTACTCCAACTATACATTGTTGTACGAGGGGGACACTCTTGTACTGATAGGAGAAACAACTACGCAAAAATGCTTCTCATTTCAAATACATCTTCTAGTCGATTTTTGGAGTACTGAGTTGCACAACTTTCAGTTAGGATGCAACCATTTAATTTCTAAACCAAATAGTCATCATTATCAATATAACATGTATGAAAGGAACTGTCACGCACAAAAAATTGTTATATATAAGCTCAGAGATTATTGTTTCCTGACTCAAGCCATTCTTTGGACCCATAGAACATTAATATAGCTGATAACGAGATTTATATAATCCACTAAAACCACTATTTGTTTTAAATTTTAACCTTTTTTAGCATGCTAGTTAATTAAGGTCAGGGGCGGATCTCTATTGAGACCCCCAGGTGCCACTGCACCCCCCAGTTTTAATATAAATATTATATTAGGCATGATAGATCAAGAAATGCGCTGTGTTGCAGTGGTTGTGCGGTCTCACAAACCATTTTATGTCCCTAGTTCGACCCCCTGGCACCCCCTTTTTAATAAACTTAGCAAATTTTTCGTATTTAATTTAAAAAAGAATGGTCCTGGGGTGACTTGAACCGGCATCCTACAACAATCAAGTATTTGTACCACTACTCCAACCTTCTATATTGCCTAATTTTTGAAAGCGTTTAATATATATTTCATAAATTTTGGCACCCCCGAAGTTTTTTTCCAAGATCCGCCACTTAAGGTTATAAGAAAATTTGATAGACAACTCTATCTGAGACTAGTGTGGAACCTGTGTGTCGCCAGGTAACTTTATCCGCGACTGATTGTTATAAAATACTAGCGAAAAGATGAGTGTCCGTCTTTTCGCTCTTTTTATTGCGTTATCGTTTGAAAATTATGAACGATGTTTTTTTTTTTATGAAATTTTGATTTTGATTAAAACTAAAAATATAAATGCTTGTTGTTTTCAAGTTATAACAAACCAAACTAACTATATTTATCTATTTTAATAACACCAACAATTTAACAAAAAAATATAATCTAAATTATTTTTTTTAATGACAGCAACAACAATCTTTATTATAGAAAAAGTTGTTTAAGGATATAATTAGGATAATGATAAAGTAAGTACAAATACACTTATCTAGTTTGTTACATTTTTTAAATGATAAAGAAGAAAAAAAACCAACATATATATTTATATCGTGTTTGTTACATTTTTTTAATATTTAAATTTATTATTGTCTATTTGTTATGTGTTATTTACATTAAAAATTGAGTGTAAGTTTGGAAAAAGAAAAGCCAGACTTTATGCCATACAAAAAACCTATATACATGTGATTAAGGTTGGAATTCCTTTTTAAATAGATAAGGCTAAGATTTTTTTACAAAACCTATATAACCGAAAAGGCCAAACTTTCTGCCACACAAAAAGCTTATATACCCGTGATTAAGGTTGGAATAAACCAGACCGACAACCATGAATTTACGTCCAAGCCTACTTCATATCTATGCCACGTTAGATTTTTTTAAACAGATAAGGTTAAGATTTTTTTTAAAATAAAAAAAAACTATATAACTAAAAAGGCCAGGCTCTATGCCATACTAAAAGCCTATATACCCTTGATTAAGGTTGCAATAAATCAGACTGGCAGTCATGGATTTACATTCAAGCCTACTTTAGACCTATGCCACGTTAGATTTCTGTTTAAATAGATAAGACTAAGATTTTTTTAAAAAACCTATATAGCTGAAAATGCTAGACTATTTGTCACACAAATAGCCTATATACCCGTGATTAAGGTTGGAATAAATCAGACCGAAAATCATAGATTTACATCCAAGCTTACTTAACACCTATGCCACATTAGATTTTTTTTTTAAATAGATAAGGTTAAGATTTTTTTATAAAAAAAAAAACCTATACAACTGAAAAAGCCAGACTCTATGCCATACAAAAAGCCTATATACATTTTGTCAAAAAAAAGAAAAGAAGCCTATATAGTTGTGATTAAGGTTGGAATAAATCATACCGACAATCACGGATTTACGTCAAAACCTACTTTAGATCTATGCCACGTTAGGTTTCTTTTTAAATAGACAAGGCTAAGATTTTTTTTACAAAACCTATATAACTGAAAAAGCCAGACTTTGTGCCACACAAAAAGCATATATACCCGTGATTAAAGTTGGAGTAAATCAGACCTACAATCATGGATTTACGTACAAGCCTACTTCAGACGTATGCCACGTTAGATTTTAATTAAAAAAGGTGGATAAGACTAAGATATTTTTTAAAAACCCATATAACTGAAAAGGCCAGACTTTATGCCACACAAAAAGCTTATATACCCGTGATTAAGGTTGGAATAAATCAGACCGACAATCATGAATTTACGTCCAAGCCTACTTCAGACCTATGCCACATTAGATTTTTTTTTTTTAAACATATAAGGTTAAGATTTTTAAAAAAATAAAAAACTATATAACTAAAAAGGCCAAGCTCTGCCATACAAAAAGCCTATATACCCGTGATTAAAGTTGCAATAAATTAGACTGACAGTCATGGATTTACATCCAAGCCTACTTCAAACCTATTCCACGTTAGATTTATGTTTGAATAGATAAGTCTAAGAATTTTTTTTAAAACCTATAAAACTGAAAAGGCTAGACTCTATGTTACACAAAAAGCCTATATACCCGTGATTAATGTTGGAATAAATTAGACCGACAATCATAGATTTACATCCAAGCTTACTTAACACGTATGCCACGATAGATATTTTTTTTAAAAAAAATAAATAGATAAGGTTAAGATTTTATTTTATTTTTTAAAAAAACCTATATAACTGAAAAGGCCAGACTCTATGCGATACAAAAAGCCTATATACATTTTGTCAAAAAAGAAAAAAGAAGCCTATATAGCTGTGATTAAGGTTGGAATAAATCAAACCGACAATCACGGATTTACGTCCAAACCTACTCTAGATCTATGCCATGTTAGATTTCTTTTTAAATAGATAAGGCTAGGATTTTTTTTACAAAACCTATATAACTGAAAAGGCCAGACTTTGTGCCACACAAAAAGCATATATACCCATGATTAAGGTTGGAATAAATCAGACCGACAATCATGGATTTACGTCCAATCCTATTTAAGACCTACGCCACATTAGATTTAAAAAAAAAAAAGATAAGGCTAAGATATTTTTTTAAGGGTTAAATATGTTTTTGGTCCGTATAAATATACAAACTTTTCGTTTTAGTCCCTCTAAAATTTTCACTTTTAGTCCCCTAAAAATTTACCATCTTCACTTTTTTCCAACTTTTAGGCCAAAGAAGGTCCCCTAAAAATTCTAATAGTAGCAGTAAAACTTGGAAAAAAGACCAACTCTATGCCACACAAAAAAGCCTTCTTTGGCCTAACAAACTATCCTACATTTTTTCAAGCTAGCAAACTTAAGACATTTTATTAATAATAGTAGCAGTACAACTTGGAATTACATCAAACGTGATGCGAGAAGCATGTGATAAAGTTGCCATTGCAAGAGCATGAGTGCTTTCGTTTACTTTACGCCTAATAAACACAACTTCATGGTTGTTAACATTTTGTAGTAAAATTTTGCAATTGTTAACAATTAAACCATACTTCGAATGATTCACCTTGTTAGAATGCACATCATCTGCTAACATTTTATACTTTATGTTAAACGTTTCCATCTTTTTATTTTACATAAAAGTATTTTTATTAATTCAAGCATACATCCTTACATATATCATTAAAAAATGTAACTGAAATAAGTTGTTCTTCTCCACAAGAAA
Organism: Medicago sativa; assembly: GCF_051527215.1. NCBI lineage: Eukaryota > Viridiplantae > Streptophyta > Magnoliopsida > Fabales > Fabaceae > Medicago > Medicago sativa. Next base: position 97,624,283 of record NC_140754.1, on the reverse strand, counting down.
AACTCCTAAAAAAAACGAAAATAAGTTATTATATAAAATCATACTCTTTAACTCCTCTAAAAAAAATTTACTCTCTAATTATCATGATAAATCTCAAAATATAACTTAATTCTGTTGACATATTAATACACAAGTCTTTTTAAATATGTGTAAAATTACATATTGGAAAACGTTAATATGAAATAAGTTTTTAAGTAAATATACAGGTCATATAGACGTTAAAAAATGTTAGACTCTTGCAAAAAAAAAAAAACCTATAATAGATAACAAGCCATACTTGTTTTTGAAATTTTCTATTATGTCAGGTTTATGCCTTGCATAGTATAATTCGGCCAGAGACATTTTCATTCCTACATATAACTAATTTACCTTAGAGTTTGTTTCAGACTGGGTCAAAACCCGTTTCCTCAATGGATCAAATCACCTCTACTTATCAACGCACATAAGGACTATGATATGGATGTGCCCTAGAAAACACCAAATTAGGACCACATGGGCTAATCTAGACCATTCATATAAGATCCAAAGCCAAGTTACTCTAATCTACCTACATGTGTCCTCCCACGACCAAATGAGTGCTAGAGTCAACAAAAACCCTACTTCAACACTAAATGCTAGCTCATAATCTTCTCTTCGCACACATTTTTCTACCTTAAAAAGATTATTTATCTTATTTTATCGCCCCTTCAAATACAAGGAAGTTACTAATCAAAATCCGACAATCATAAATGAGAAAAGATATTTGAACAACAATTTTTGGACAACTTTTGTGATAACTTTATCTTTCATACTCACATTGTGTTTTTACTTTCTCTCATTATTGTTTTAGTTTTCGTACCAATATATACTTTTTTTTTTTTTTTTATCTTTGGTAATCTCAGTAGTTATCTCATGAATAGTTGTTCAAACAGCATACCTCATCATAAATTACTCAAATTCTTAGGTTTCACATTTGTACTTTAACCTTAAATTTAATTTAATTTAATTTGATTAACCATAGTTTTAAAACCCGGCTCGGACCGGTCGGTCCGACCGGTTGGACCATGAACCGGTGGTGTAACCGGTTCGAGCTGTTTATCAGATCGGCCATGCAATTGAACCGGTTAAAACCGGCGACTCGGCCGGTTTTCCGAGTCAATCCGGTTTTGTAAATTTTTTTCTTCAATTTCTATCATAATTAGTCATTAAGCGCGAATTAATACTAATTAATGCTAGGTTTAATACATTTAATGCCGATTAATGCTTCAACAGCTTGGACTTTTGTAGAAAAATCTGAAATATGAAAAAAAGTTGGGAACAATAGGAATTGAACCGTGGACATTAAAATGAAGAGTTGAATGCTTAACCACTACAACAACTTCTAATCTTTATTACAAATTGAAATATATTATATATGTAAATATATTACATTTTAATTTTATAGAAAAAAAGAACACATCATTTTTTTTTCTTTTAAAAAGAGAACATTATTGTTAAATATAATATTTACACAATAATAATATACACATCATATTTTTTTTAGAAAATCTAAGTATTATATTAATATTAATATATTTCATGTCAACAAAATATAGCTGTATAAATATTAATATACATATTAAATGTCAGTTTATTTAGTTTTTAAGTGAACGAGTCACCGATTAAATCCGATTTAATCCGGTTAAATAGTTATATAAATTTAATCTCAAGACCGAGTTATCTAACCGAGTCATCCGAGTTGATCCGGTTCAGTCATGCAGTTTGACCAATGACTCAGTAGTTCAACCATTGACTCAGTGACCCAGTACTCCTGCCGAGTCGATGACCGAGCCGAATTTTAAAACTATGTGATTAACCATTGTAACGATTTATGTGGGACCCTAGCCGAATTTTAAAACTATGTGATTAACCATTGTAACGATTTATGTGGGACCCTATGAGTAGAATATAAGGGACAAGAAGTAGAGTTAGAAGTAGAATAGAGAAAGAGAAGAGAAGCTCCTTCCTTACATTGATTTGTGTGACGAAATTCTAAGCAACAAACTCTCTGTCACATAAATCTTTCACTCTTTCGTACGTTTTTCTTCTTCAACCTTCAAAACCTTCTCTAGATCCCCTTTTTAGATCATACATAAATTTCATCATTATGCTTCAAAAATGTTAGATTTTGTTTCATGCAACCTTTTCTTTATTTAGATTTCATCAAAATCTTATCTTTATATGCTCAATTGATGATCTGATTTTGTTACCACAGGTTTAAGGAACAAAGATCTTAACTTTGCCTCTTGCTGTGTTCTTCTACCTTCCTCCGACAAGGTTTGTCTCTGTTTCATGTCTACCTCGTACCCTACATTGTTTGTGTTTTTTCAATAAAGTTTGTTTTTTTTCTTAATAGGGGATATCCCTTTTACTGCCCTAGACTGTTATTTATTGTTGGGCTGTGTTTGGTTGAAATGGGTCATTTTGTTTTTGTTATGTGTTAATGGTAATCTAGCTAATTGTAGCTTAAGGGTTAAACTTTAACCAAACCACCATAAAATTGATATTTTTTTTCCTGTTATTTCTATGTTATACCTTTTTTTTTTTTTGTGTGTGTGTGTGTGTGTGTGTGTGTGTGTGTGAATTGTGCGCAACTGCAGAGAGTAATCCCTCGAGTTGGGTGGCAAAACTCTCTGAAGAGATTTATCACTGCTACATTCCTAAAGCTTGATTTGAACCCATGACCTTCTTGGGTCTATATGATACCATTTGTGCTATGCTCTTTATGATGTTCATTTCTAATTTAGTAACTTGGTTTTATAATGATTACAGCTAGGTATGAAACCAATCAAAATAGGTGAATCTAGGTCCTTTGCCACTTTCTACATTTGGTTATGAGATAATAAATGATTTTGAATGTCTTTCTTGGCAAATGAAACTTGCATTCTGAGAGGGTTAAATTTACATTCCAAAACAGTATTTAATTTTTTGGCTATTTATGATTTGTTATGTGGAATCTTGTTTTGAGCTTGGGTTAGCTGCTTTTATACTGTTTCCAAGTTTGCCACCAAGTTTTCAAGGTCCTAGACGGGGTTTCCTAACCTATGTCTTAATCTATTCATTTTCCTTCTTTGAGGGTTTTGAATGTTGTGCACAACGTTGTTACTATCGGGCTATTCGTGCGACTCGTGTGATGGTTCGAAATGATATCAGATGCAATTGATACATATCGAAACACTAATATCCAAATTTTTCCGCTTCATGATTCAAAAGAAGATATGCATAGCTGTTGAGTGGGTCGATATACAGTCTCAAGAAACATGTCAATAACGATTCTCTGTGTGTTGAATTTATTCAAGAATGTGATTTTGCCTGATTAAGTATATTTCATAAAGTTTGTTGTTTAACAATATTAAGGTTTATTGTTTTATTATTTATTTGATCCGTTTTTTTGAATGTATCAGGTGCGAGATTTCTAGGAAAATCAAATGCATCGTGCTTCATTTTCTCTTACACCCAAGAATCAAGTCAAGGACCAAACAGGTTCAAGTTTGCCCAATAATCAACATAGAAGTCTTCCTGATCCCATATATGTTTCTTCTTCAGATGATGAAAATAACCTCTCTAATGATGACGCATCTAAGCAGCTAGTGCTTTATGACCCTGAGACAAATGCAGACAACACAAATCAACTTACCCCTGATCCTATTCAGTGTAGACCTCCACGTCCGCGAAGCAGACCTCCAGGCTCAGCTCCTAGAGTTTTGCCAGCAGTTGGTGCTTTCACTGTTCAATGTGCTAACTGTTTTAAATGGAGGCTGATACCAACCAAGGAAAAATATGAAGAAATTCGTGAATATATCCTTCAAGAACCCTTTGTCTGTGACAAAGCTCGTGAGTGGCGACCTGATGTATCTTGCGATGATCCAGAGGATATTTCTCAGGATGGCAGTAGGATTTGGGCTATTGATAAGCCAAGCATTGCACAGCCTCCAGATGGATGGCAGCGACTGCTACGAATCAGAGGTGAAGGAAGCAGCAAATTCGCAGACATGTATGTATCCATTATTATTGGTCATTCTTTTTATCTGTTATTAGAAAATACATACAACCTTATAAAATGATACAACACCACTGCTCTCCCATTCATTATAAAAAATTTCTGCTAGAAAGTCTACCCTCATGGAATTTATAATTTGTTTATCATCATTTTGTCACTGTTCTGATTTTTTAATATATCAGATACTATGAAGCACCATCAGGCAAGAAACTGCGCTCAATGGTTGAGGTCCACAAGTACGTTCCCGCCGCTTCTGCTTTACTATCTCTGCAATGTGACCTTGAAAGCTACCTTGTCTTAATTGAATTATTGTTATCATCATTATTAAACATCGTCTTTCATCTTTCTTACATTTTGCTCCTGGTGCTTGTGTTTTAAGGTTCTTGGCGGAACATCCTGAGTACATGACAGCTGGTGTAACTCCTGCACGGTTCTCATTTCAAATTCCTAAGCCATTGCAAGAAAACTATGTGAGGAAGCGCTCTCATGCTAAATCTATTGAACCTGAGCAAGGTACATAAAATTTTAACCAAATCACAAGGGTTTGTATAATGTTAAACTTGATGCACCAAAATTTTATCCATAAAAACTTTAGGGTGGTAAAGTGTAATTTGTACATTACTTTATATCTTTTTCACACATACACGTTCCGGCTTCTGTTTTTTTAAGACATCCATTTTATGTTACTTTTTAATTCATCTTCAGGTCCTTATAAAGTATTATACTATTGTTATTCGCCATGTATTTTTTCCAATAGTGAAGTATGATTTTGTACATGGTGTGTATAGCGTATCAAAAAGTAAATGTTAATCTAGCACCCTCTTTTTGAATGAAATGTTGTTGCTGAGGGTTGTGCATGGTGATATCTGTGATGCAGTGAGTCCTTTAGCTTGGGTAGGTCCAGAAGATGGTAATTCGGATGAGGGAACACTGGGGCTTCCTGGTCCATGCATGGAATCACATGTTTCTGACCCTGTTAGCCGTCCTGCAAAGAAGCAAGCAACTGAGAGTTCCCTATATAAAGATGCAGTTTAGTAAGAACATTCGTTCATATGTTAAAACAGAAGGAAGGACCTGATCAGATCTCTTAATCCCCTTTTTTTGCGTTACTTTTGGGTGTAATATTGCATCTTACTCTGTAATGTCTTGCAAATAGAGAAATGTATGATTTTTTGGAAGTGTTACGATGAACTGCTACAACGGATGGAAGGTATAGCTTGGCATGTATTTTGAGGTATGAACTGAGCATGCCGAAAACAATGTGTATAATGATATATTATCAGTTTGGGTTGAAAAGTATTATCCTAGTCTTTTGAGTATACTAGAAGTTAACTGAGAATATCAATATCTAATCTTTATGCTTGTCGTATTCTGCTATATTCCGCTAGTATTTTGCCGGAATATTTGTTCCAGCAAATTCGAAATTTGAGTTTGCCTGAACAGTGTTTTTATTTTATTTTAATGAATTTGTTTTTCTGACAAACTCAAATTCAATTTTTATCACTAGTCTATTTCTATTCTGTGATGAATTTTTTAGAACCTATTTCTATTTTACAAACTTAAATTTTGAATTTTCTTGAAGAAATTTTGGTTGGACATTTTTCTGTGCATATTTATCCGTAACAGCACAGCTTATCTCCAAATTTAAATTTTGAATCACATGTTTGCAGCGCCCCTACAAAGTTAGATGTGTATGCGAAGCCAGGATATGTTGTAATATTTAGCCAAGTTGTTCTCAATGCTTTAGAATTATTTAATTCAGTGTATTATAGAAAGAAAGGTTTTATATGACTTGATAGTTTTGAATTTATATAGTTGCAGGCTTGGTCTGCCTATATATGCTACTGACATTTTTCCTAGTCTACATGGTATTGCTCACAATTTGAAGATCATATTTTTTGAAAGCTAGTTATCACAGTTAAAAAAAAGTCTCAGATCATTTTCAGAGTGCAATTTTCTTTTCTTCAATTATATCAAATAAATTAAATGATGTGATTTTAGTAAAATCTTGAGATTAGAGGAAGTATTACCATATAGAATGGGATCAAGCATAGTCAGATGGCAAACTTTTACTATATAGAATGGAATTTGGATTTCATTTACAGACAAAATTCCTGGGACAAGTATAGTATCTTTATTGAAATTTTGAATTATACATTCAAGTCAAGGGGGTTACAGATTTTGGCTGGATACTTAATTTTCCCAACGATGCATCAATCATGCATCCATATGCATGGTAGGTAACCTTAAACCTGACTTGTATGTGGCTGCCTGATGTGATGTTGTAGAACCAACAGAAGGAAAACGTTAAAGAACTATATATACTCAGACCATTACAGTCTTCCAAGTGATGACGTGCTTGAACGGCTTTCATATCCGGAGCTACCAGACAAAGAACTGGATTGACTCATAACGTCCTGCAACAAAACATACATATTTATAATTCAATATTAATAATTTGATATTGTCGATGCGATATTATTATATAATTAATGAAATCACATGAAATGCCTCACTTGATTTGTTGAAGAAGTTGAGGAGTTGATGAAATAATTGTTGTTACTTCTGGGATTGAATGCTGCTGCACCACCTCTAAACATCATCATAGGCATGTTTTCTTCGGCGAATATTCTGAGTTTGTTGAGCTCAGGAAGCACAACTTTTCCAAGATCAGGTCTATCTTTTCTCCTCATTTCAGCACACTGAAGGCAAAGTTTGGCGAAATGCAAGGTGTGTTCCATAGGCCAGTCTTGAACAGCAGGATCAAGCATGTCAGCAAAAGTTCCCTTATCAATAGATCTACCAACATGATGAGTCAAACCCATTGGAGGTTTGGCGGTAATCACTTGTAAAAGCATGATTCCAAGTGAGTAAATATCAGATTTGATACCAAGCATGCCGGTTTGCTGGTATTCAGGGTCAATATAACAGAAAGTTCCAGCAGTCGAAGTCATGCGATACTGAGTGACAGTGTCTTGAACAGAAGGAGGAACAAGCCTTGCTAAACCAACATCACCAATCTTGCTCACATAGTTTCGGTCAAGCAAAATGTTTCCAGGTTTTAAGTCACGATGCACAATCGGTTCTGGTTTGGTCTGGTGAAGGAAAAGAAGCCCAGTGGCTATTTCAGCAGCAATTTGGAATCTCAACTGCCAAGGAAGAGGTGGTTGTTTACCTCTCCTAAACAAACAATCATCCAAACTTCCATTAGCCATGTACTCATACACTATGCAACCATATTCCGGACATGCTCCCAACAGAAGGACCATGTTTGGATGTCTTATACAACTCAACACTTCAACTTCCTGGTTAAATTGTTGCCTTCCTTGAGCTGCATCTGATTTCAACACTTTGATAGCAACCTGTGTATGATCAAGTTCACATTTGAAAACAGGACCATACCCTCCTTCACCAATTTTAAGACTATCTGAAAACCGGTTTGTTGCCTCTTCAATTTCCTCTATACTGTATCTTCTGTATCTGGCAGTGGTGTAAGAATCTTCCGTCTTCTTCCTCTGGCTTGCTTCCATTTCGCTTTTCCTCTCTACGTACATTCGTTTTTGTGCTTCCAACGTTGCGATTCTCTGAGATGCTTCGGCTGCTTTGAGTGCAGCTTTACACTTTTCTTGCTCCATCTCTACCATAGCCATAGCTGCTCCTTCCCCTTCCCTTGCCTCTTCCAACTTCTTTTCTTCTTCGGATTTCCAACGTTGAAGCTCTATTGCCTTCTGCTTGGCTGTGAGTGCTTCCTTGCAAGCTGAACTATACATTTCCATAGTCTGTTTTAGTTCAAGCTTGAGCCTCCTCATCTCTGATTCGACTTCATCGGTGGCATCAGATAACCTTAATGAAGAAGGACCATTAGAACCTTGGGAGCTGAATGAATAGTTATCCAAAGGAGTCGACAAGTCAATCGACTTTGGTCCTCCACCAGAATAGGATGAAGCGAAGCTGTTTCTTGCATCGTATTCGGATGAAAGCCTACCAGTAGGATGTCCATTACTAATACTACTATTGGAGTCTAGATCATCAATGCTATACAACGAAGGAAATATTCGATCAACACTCGGTCTTCCACTGCTCACAAATGATATATCTGAATCATTAATCGATGACTCGTATGGTTTGTTTCCTCTCCTGTTGAATGGTGATCTGATCAAAGAATGTCATCATCAACATCATCAATTAGTATCAATGAATGAATGAAATTATTCTTATTATTAGATTAAATTAAGTGAATATATATTGTAACAACATACATCATTTCTTGGTCATCATCCAACCCCTGCCTCATCCCATATGCTGCATGCCTCTCTGCTGAAGCTGTATATATATTTCATTCATACATACAATTAATCAAATTTGTTGTAACCATATATAAAACCAAATTATTAATTATTAAATTAATGTAGACATACGTCGTGGTGGGTAGTTACGCAACATTTGAGGGTCTGATCGTTCGGGACTTCTCGTTGGCATTGCATGTGGCTGTTGAAATTGGTTGCCACGCTGTGGTATAGTTTGTGGCGTCGCCACGACCGCTGGTTTTGGAATTGGAGCTGTTGCAGATTTAACACTTTGTATTTTGCCTTTAGATATAATATATATAGTGCAAAATGCTGGTGCTCCTTTTGAAACTGAGGTTGGAACATCTGTTGTCCTGAACCTTCTGTCATAAATTGTTCATCATATATATCACACCATTAAATTATATATACATCATTCAATCAAATTAATCAATACTTTGTTGCAAAATATAAGAAAAAACGAGTCAAGGAAATTTGAACTTTCTTGGACTAAGATGAAATATTAACCTACCTAACAATACCTCCTTTTGAACATGCCCCAAGTACAAGAAGCTCAATAGAATGAGTGGAAATACAATCTATTAATGCCTTTGGTATATCTGTATCTTCCAACAACAATTCATTGCATTGTATCTGCAATTTCAAATCATTTTTTTTTTTAATTTCCCTTATTATTGAATTAATTACAAAAATTAATAAAACATATATGATAATGTCCTTACGTTTTTTCTATTGCAGAAAACACGAAATGAATCAAAAAGATCTCTGGATTCACTATCCATGACATCTTCGTCGTTGGCTGCACCATATTCAAGCCACAAATTAATTATTAATATTTTTATAGTAAAATAAATTCCATTCATTCAAAAACTAAAATTAATAAAATACATTTTTATGGAAGAATTAGTTTCTTGTTGAATGTGTATATAATTTAGATAATGTACATATATGCATTTCCATATATTGAAAACCTAGGTACAAAATTAAATGAGGTTAATTTATTGCAACATATTATGTATGTTGATGCATGGTTAATATAACATGATATATAAGGTAGATGAAGGAAAGAATTACATACATGGTATGGAAGTGGAAGAATTAGATTTTTGTTTAACATGTATTAAAAAGAGACATTGATCTTTGGGAAGAAGATTTTCAACAGCCCATTTGACTGCATGTTGGCTTGTTTTATTATTCTCAATTGCCACAGCCACAACACGTCCTGCACCATACTTTTTTTCTGCTCCATTCAACCTGGACATTGTGATTATTTCTATAGTATATGATATGATATGATTAATCAATCAATGTTAGCTAGTATTTGAAAGAATGCTTGAGAAAAAAGAATTAACTAGCAATTTGAAATAACAAAAACCTAACATGTTGTTATATCTTGTTAATTATGTTAGTTAATTTGTTAAAACTCCAACGCCAGTCTGTGTGAGTGGTTTTTCGTTGGAGTTTTAACAACAAAAGAAACTCAAATGGAGAGTGCAAATTCTGTATTAGCTAGATCATTGTTGTTAGGTTCTAAATTTAGTGAATATATATCTATATGCTCCATCACAGCGATATAATTGGAATGTTTTCAAAACAACCCTTTCATTTTGGGTACGTACAATTTTGACTTGGTTAGCTAGGTATCTTTTCTACCTCCTTAATTTGACCAAAACATAAGCATTTTAGCTTGTTACAGTTGTAGTTTGATTTGATGCACATGATATGAAATGGCAAAATAGAAACATAATCATTGTTTTTATTTTTTTTACTTTTTTCTGTATAACATACATTTTTTTTCTTCTAAAAACAAAACGATATTCAATACATTCAAATTGATAGATCCGACAACATTAATAACGTAAAAATGAATCTACGAACAAACTCACAACATCTAAATTAGTAGCATACAACAACAAAATGCCTATATATAATATGATATACTTAAAGTGACCGACATGGGCGAATCCCTTCACATCAATGGGGTAGCATTGGCTACACCAAAAGAAAAATAAATCTTGCATAATTAGTATAATTATGAGGGTAGCTACTCCATTAACATATTACTTGATTACTCCAAACAATTTTGTTGGTTTAAAGAAAGATGCCCTTAAAAAAAATACTTATAATCTATTTAGTTTAGTGTCAATTATAAATAAATTCAACTTGTTAAAACTTCATAGAATTCAACTTTTATAAATTATTATTGTTAGATTTTATTTTCTTCGTTGTCGTTTCGTTAAATATAACTAAAAATTATTGTAAATTTATTTTACTTATTAATTAAGTTTAATATATTATTTTCAAAAATATATTTTACTTCTTATTTATATTTGCCCCCTCGTAACAAATGTGCTAGCTTCGCCGCCGGTGATTGGAGTAACCATGCTTGTCTCCAAATTTGCAAGGTTGACGACTTAATCATTAATTGAATAAAAAATCTTTTAGAAGGAATCAAATGAATTAGATTCCCATTTATAATCGGAACAGTTTGGTTCATCTAAAGATCTATTTGTTTGTTTGAAGAATTCTTCACAACCGACCTCCCACTAAAGATAATTTATAACGAAGTGAGATGCAAAATTTATCATGACCTTTTTTATGGCCGATTGTGATATGAATGAAATATCTACTCCCTCATTCTTTTATTGTCTAGTTTTCAAAAGTTATGGATGAATATTTTATCATGGGTAAGAATTAGTTGTGTAATAAAAAATAACTGCTTTACTCATGTTATTTGATTGGCATGTATGAAAAATGATACTCCATCTGTCTCAAAATACATGTTAAAGTCAACCATTTCACATATGCCAATGCACAATTTTGACCGTGAATATCTTCAATTATCTAAAGTAAAAAATTATAAAAATTTAATATTTTGAAAATATTTGTCGAGACAAGTCAAACAACATCTTACATGATAATGTTTGTATTTATACATTAAGAAAAAAGTATGCTCAAAGTAAGTCAAGTGAATAGTGCACGTTGCAAAAATTGGACATGTATTTTGAAACGGAGGGAGTATTTATATAAGAATTTTATGACAACTTTCTCTCTCATACTCACATTATTGTTTTATCTTTTCTCTCTATTGTTTTGGTTTCCGTGTCAATATCCATTTTTCTTTGTAAATTTATGGTTGTCGTTAAAGTTGTCACACAAATGGTTGTTTAAATAACACATCTCTTTTATTTGGATAATTTAGAAGCATCATAGTTATTTGGTGTTTAGTAATTAACATTGCTTAATTCGTACATCTTTACAGATGATACAATTTTCGTATGGTATGGTCTTGGATCAAGTACAAAGCCAACAAAATTTTCGTTTGATTTCTTTCACCGAAGTACTCAACCTTTCATATGTTTATGAGTGATTTTATACGTAATTTGATCATAGGATTTTTTTTTCTCCTGATTCGAAGGCACCAATGTTTGGTCATATTTTTGTAATTGATAATTTTGTGTCTCTTTGATTATTCAATTTTTTTTTTAATCTTTTCAATCTTAGCACTTCTTAGGGTGTGTTTGTTCAAGTTATATTTGTAGATTTCTGGGAATAAAATCGTAAAAATGCATATGTCTATGTTTGTTACAAGTTTATTAAATTTTATTCCCGGGTATAAAATGTTCCTGGGAATAGAAAAGTTTTCCCAAAGAAAATGGTGGGAATAAAGTTCCCATGGAGATGTGCAGCGGCGAAGCTCACAAAAAATTTATGCAGAAGCCGGAGCCAACTATAAAGAAGAATTTTTTTGAAAACAGACATATTAAATTTAAGGATAAAATATAATTTTTTTAGTCCCATAAATTATAATTTTTTAGGTTTAGTCTTTAAAAAAATTATTCAATTTTTGTCTCAGTTTTTAAAAATTTTACAAAAAAAAAGTGTTTTTAGTCTTAAATTTAATCTCTAACAAAAAAATTAAGGACTAAAATTAACAAATCTTAGAAACTTAACATAAAAATCACTATTTTAGTCTCAATTAATAAAAAAAAATAATAATTTAAGAAACGTGATTCACCCTCTACTTATTTTAGTGTTCAATGTATTCTTAATATATATTTTTCAGTTTCTGTGAATTATTAATTTATTTTCTTGGGACTGAAAATTATAAAGGGATCTCTCGAAAAATTATTATCTTATTATTTTATCGAATTTTTCAATTTTTTACATTGGCCCAAGTCGGGACCGGACAAATTTATTATTTTAGAGAGTTTATTAATTTACCAAGTATTAAATTAAAGAGTTTCTACTGTAGTTTTTTTACTTTATTATTTATACTAATTTTTGCAACTAAACTTGTTTGGGGTAGCTCAATGTTTATTATTTGAGGTAGCCGAATATAAATACATACCGACTAATACAAGAATAATATTTTTTTTGGGATAGCCAAGGCTACCCCTCCCATATGAGGGGTTACGCCCCTGGAGATGTGAATAAAATTATGTATAATTACCTATTATATTCCCTATTTTTAAGGTTTCTTGGAATATTATAATGTTAATCAATAATCTTTTTTCTAAATACCTTGGAATAAAATTCCTGTCTTTATATTCCAATGAATGTTATTCCTAAGAATAAGTTTGTCACACTTGAAACAAAGACACCCTTATGCTTTAGTTGTCTGTTTTTAATATTTTTCGACCTTTAAAAAAAAAAAGGCATACATTCACTTAAATACTTGTACATATATACATTTTTGTGTGCAAATACATTTTATAAAAAAATATTCAATCAAATAAATTATTAGACATGTTTATGGTAATCTGTTAAATCGTTTATAAATGTGTTTTTAACTTGGTAAGTTTTTTAATTATATTTGGAATATAATTTAATGGGAATATCAAATCTATAATTATTATGGTTTTTCTTTATTTAGTAAAAATAAATTAGAGTAAGAAAATACACTTGATGTGGTTAAATGATATTTTCATATCCTTAACCAGTACCCCGGGGGCACCGGTTAGCATTTCTCATATATATATATATTTGTAAGAGAGGGACAAATCCGAAACAAATTTACTTCAACAAGAGCCATATTAGAGTTATTGAATATTTTTTTTGAGAGAAATATTTTTTTTATGAATAGTACTTAATTCTTTTTTTATCTCTCCTTTTTCTTTCTCAATTTTTTTTTTTGTTACACCTTTTTCTTTCTTAATTGACCTGTCTTTCCTTTTAGATGAGTGATTTTAGTTATTATTATTAAAAAACAATTAAAACACGGATTGATGATAGAATAACGCGGAGTGAGTCATCCAACGGCTGTTAGTGGCCCAATCAACGGCCCTAATTAATCGGAAAATTTCCTTTTTGGTCATAAAATTGCATGATCATAGTGAAATCAAACTCCTATATAATAGTATCACTATAAACCTTTCATCATCATCACTCATCACATTGCAAATCAAAAAACAAAACAAAACAACGTGATTTCAATTTTTCAAAATGAATCGTTATATTGATTTCTCTTTTGCATTCATCTGCATGTGCATTGTTTTCGCCGAAGTTGGAGGTTATTCACCTTCACCTTCGCCGTCACCACTTTCATCTCCAACACCATCCCCTTCTCCGGCTACTGCACCTGCCCCGACAACTAAACCACCGGTATCATCTCCAGCACCAGCACCAGCCCCTGTTAGTCCTGCACCGGCACCGGCACCGGTTCCTGTAGGATCTTCACCCACTCATGCTCCAGAAAACTCACCTCCATCAAAGGCACCTGTGGCGGCCCCAATACCAACATTGCCGAATTCACCTGTTGAGGTGGATGAAGTAAGTTTCTAATTCCTCTTTTCTTTGTCGTTTATAAATATAACATGTTGGTTTTGTACAACATTGTGCATGCTTTTAGATCTGTATTACATTTTACTTGTGTTGAGTTTATGTATTTTTTATACCGTAAGTCAAATATGGTGCGTCAAGCGTGCCACATGATTAAATTTAAATCGATCTAAATAAAACTATATATATATATATATATATATATATATATATATTTTATGTTTTGTAAAAATCAAATTGAATCATATTTTTAAAACTCGATCTAAACAGACCTAGATGAATATCTATTTGTTCTTTTACCGGAAATTCTAACCGGTGCCCCGGGTCACTGGTTAAGGATATGAAAAAGGAAATTATATAATAGTTAATACATTGAAATTGTGTAATTAATTTATAATAAAGTCAAAACAGTTTCTTTTTATGGTAATAATTTCCTTTTATGATATACTTAATCAGGGCTCCAGCAGGACCCTTCTTTTATTAGTATTTTACATTGCATATTAGTCTATTGATAGTTTGTATTTTTAGAAATATATTCAAGTTTTTCTTTTACGCTCAAATATATTCAAGGTTTTGTTCATATATAATTGCGTTACTTTATTAGGTTAATTAATAATTAATAAATTACTGATTTTGCTACATTAATAAAATGTAGTTTTTATATTAATTGTATCAAATATAAATTCTGAAATTTATGCCTTCAATTATTTCTTGTCCAGAATGGAGCAGAAAGCATGAGGAGTTTGAAGATGGTAGGAGGTTTAGCTTTGAGCTCGATTGTTCTAGTCTTCATCTTCTAGTCGAGTCTATTTGTAATTTCTAGCTCTTAGTTATGTTTTACTTTTTTCATATGTGTTTTTTTTTTTTTTTTGGTTACAATTTTCATATGTGTTATGAGTACGTAGTACATTTACTTTCTTTTAAGCAGACATCAAAATTCCCTTTATTTACGTTTGATATCTTCATACTTTTGGTATTGTTAATTAGTTCTTTATGTTTCGTTAAAAAAAAGGAAATTTAAGATATACATTTTGTCGTGGAACTTGTGTTGAAAATGACAATTTTTAAACTCTTTAGGAATAAATATATAACTTTTAAAATAAGGTTTCAATCTTTGATTCTTTAAGTTGCACTTTTAAGAGATTTGTGGTGAATATTATTATCATTATTTTGATACCTTGTATTTGTTTAATTTGTTTTATTTTATTTTATATCGTTTTATTTTTTAGAATTTGTAACTGTTTGACGGGGATGAACACCATACACGATGTTTTTTTTTTTTATTGTATAGATCTAAATTTTGGATGAAATTAAGTACAAATTGAGTTCCTTAAAATTTTACAAGCACGCATTTCATGTATAGAGATATATGTATGTTTTACCTCTAAAAAAAATCTATGTATGTTTTAAAACGGCATACGAACATTGTAATAACTTGATTTTTTATTTACCAAAAATCATTTATATATGTCCCTGTCAAACATGTAAAACTATGACTACAAATTTCGACAAATAAATAAATCAATTATAGGTTACATAAAAACATTAACTTATACAAAGAATTTAAAAAAATTTAGTTTCTAAAAATTGTATTTTCACCATTCTTACACTATCATTGACTACATCTACTCCTTCTCTTAGCCCTCATTTTAGGGATCCTCTAGTATGGACTCAATCACATGAACTTCTTTCCCTCAACGCACAATGGATGGTAGTAAACCAATTATTATAATGTGGGAGAGTATAAATTTGGTATCCCTATTGTGGCTCAAGTATAAAATGAATAAAAATTGGCTATTGAGCAACTAATTTTGTGACTAAATTATTTTGGTCTCTGTAAAATCTAGACTGGTCTTTAATTGAGTCTTTAAATCTTTAAATTGGTCGCTAAATAAATTTATGACTGATTTTGAGAAACTAATTTGCGAAATATCACTAAACCACTAGGTTATAATGTTAATGACCTATTTAGCAACTTAGGTTGATACTTTCAATCTCTAAATTGGTAACTTTATGACATTATTGGGCAGCGAAAAACCATTGATAACGCATGAGGGTCCTTTAACTAAAAAAATAATAATACTAATAGAGAGATAAAGACACATGATTACGCATGAGAATCACTAAAGCTATATGTTAATAAGAGCACCATTGGCGATCCTCTAAGAGAGACAGCGAAGGAAATTGCGATGCAAATAAACAAAAAAGGTATCGATTCAACCTCAAAGTGCACCTCATCTCAAATTCATTATTTACAATAAGCTCTTGTTCTCCTCAACTCTCCAATATACTAACCTCACCTCATTAATTACACTGGGAATTAAAACATTGAAACTAACCCAGTAACGTAATAGAGATGCATAGATATGAACACCATTGCTTTCCATCATTCATTCATTCATGCCATTGCCTTGCCTTGCAAGCATTCATGCCAAGTCATGTTGTTGGCAACCCTCATTCATGATGAAATTGATTTGATTTCTTCCTTGCCATGAAGACAAATCTTCCTTAATTTTGAAGACTCACTTCATGTATATAAAAGCTTCACCAGATATAACTAAGAAGAATTCAAATCATCCTCATGATTATTCTCTTGTATCTCTTGAATTCTTTCAGCAGCTTCTTTCAAATCCAATCTCTTATCAATATCCATATCACAACATGCCAATGCAATCTTCAAAAGCTTAACCATCTCCCCCTCATTATTACTTGTTAACTCCATATCTTTATCAAAAACCTCGCTACTCCACTCTTCCGGCACAACAGAATCCACCCAATTCGCTAAACTCAACTCACTCCCTTTACCACTTTGTTGTAGGAAATTAGCAGGAAGTTTTCCGGTTAGAATTTCCAAAATAAGTATACCAAGACTCCACACATCAGTCTTCTTTGTGATCCGCCCATGCTGCAAATACTCAGGTGATGCGTATATGACCATTATTTCGTGAGCAACATCCTGGTTTATCACAGGTACTAATCCGTAGTCGGTTAGTATAGGCTCCAATGACTCACTCAATAGAACATTTGACGATTTAAGATGACCATGAGGCGCAATCAAGTTTGGCATCTCCTTGTATAGATATTCAATCCCTTTCGCTATGCCTTTCACTATCTTCAATCTGCTTGGCCAATCAAGGCTTTCCTGTCCTATAGAATGGTATCCTGCATTAAATGTAAAAGTTAGTTATACTAGGTAGTTGTTCTCACTGGCTATATAATGCATATTTGAATTAATATGCTAGATCTTTCGGAAATAGTAAGAGGAAAAGGTGCGAAAATATTGAATTTATATTCTCGGATGTTTATTAGTTGAAGTGAAGAGGAAAATACCGTGAAGGCGAACGGCCAAACTGCCATTGGGAACATAGTCAGTGATAAAAAGTTTCTCGTCTCTTTTGTAGTAGTAAGCTATGAGAGGAAGGAGATTCGGATGATTCAACCTTCCTAGTCTTCTCATGTGCTCTTGAAACTCTGGCCTATTAACATTGTTCATTTGTTTGTATCTTTTGACGACAACAGTAGGGCCAGTCAACAAAGCAGCCTTATAGGATGAACTGTGACAACCACTTCCTAATATCTCAGCAGCGGCTCTCAAAAGATCTTGCAAATCAAATTCTGCAGATACTTCTTCCCTCACAAAGGACAACTTGCTATCTCCTTTTCTGCTACTGGTATTACTGCTTCCGCGTGATCTTACTGAACCATCGTCTGTATTATTATTTGATGATGATCCTTTCTTTTGATTATTATTATTATTATCCCTGCTGCTCGTGTTTGCACCTACACCAGCTCCTTCTCCTAATTCTTCTTGTTGTTTAGTTTTTCTTCTTTTCATAAGGACATATACTATTACTGCTGCAATCACAAGTAGTGCAAGACTAACAAGAACCAAGACCACAATACGGCTCAAATTTATTGGTGATTTCTTATTCGACGAACATGCTCCTAAAGGGACTCCACACAGCTTTTCATTACCTGCGCTGACCATCATTTCGTATCAATTCATTGAATAGTATATGCATGTTTGGGTTGACTAATTTGAGTTTTATCCACAGACATAAGTATTTGTAAGACTTTTTGACAAAAACTTTTAGAAACTACTTATGACATGTGCATAAATTGTTTTTATCTTTTGTTATAAAAACGGACATGAGGGCTTACATGATAAGATTTTATGCTTATAAGCGTTTAATTAAACTGTTTATCCATAAAAGGTATATATATTGCTAAACTAGCTTCTCTCTTTCTGTAATGAATGAAATCCACATTTATTCTTTGAATTCATGACTATATATACATATATATCTTACCAGAAAAAGATGAAGCTGGAATCTTGCTAAGGTTGGCAGGTATTTCACCCTCTAATTGATTATTTGCTACGCTGAATGATTTAAGCGATTCTCTAAATTCAGGAATAGGACCGGTGAATTTGTTTCCATCCAACCGCAATGATATCAACCTCGGCAATGAAGCAAGGGAAGTTGGAATAGGACCAGTGAACTGATTATTGTCGAGATAAATTTTCTTCAGCCACTGCATCCCTTGAAACGCTTCTGCTGGAATCTCGCCAGAGAATTTATTATTAGAAAGGTAAATGTTCTTGAGACCGGTGAGTTTGTTTAGGTTTGGCCACGTGGTATCGAATTGGTTGTTCATTAAGCTAATGGTTCTGATATACGGTAAATCTTTGATGGAATCGACGTCAATGTTACCTTTAAGGTTCATGTTTTCGAGTTTGAATCCCCAAACATTTCCTTTGTAACAAAGAACACCCGCCCAATTTGCATTATCACCATTACATGGAGGCATGGATGTGTTCCATGAAGATAATGCAACGTCGGTGTTTTGAAGAGAGTTTTTAAATTTGAGAAGAGAATCTATGTCTGAAATACAATAAGCAATGTTAATGAGATTAATAGAAAAGAAGAAAGTGATGAAGAATGGTGGTGCCATAATAATATATAGTGAAGGACACATGCATGCATATGCACACGCACACGCACACGCACATGCACTTAAGGTGCGGTGTGCAGCGCTAGAATGAAGAAGAGATGTTACTGAGGTTGATCAAGAACAGCTATGGAAGGTGGAGAGAGATGGAATTGCATATTTTTGAGATGGAGGAGAAAGAGAAACAAACGCAAGGAGCAGAAAGAAACAAAGCTAATAATAGAGTAAGGTTGTTTTGTTTCAGGTTGGTTGGTTAAGGTTGTTTTGTTTTGTTTTGTTTAAATATTAATTCAGATAGAAATAGAGATCCATAGAGTGAGTGAGGTTAATTAATCAATTGACCAAGTCCTTAATTTTATTAAATTTTATTTAATTTTTGTGTTTATCAAAGAAAATGGGCAAGACATGGCATGTGTTTTCCTTCACACACCAGAAATGCACGGCCAGCCTTTGAAATACCAGGCATCACTAATCATAAATAACATATATGGTTAGTCCAATTATAAAATTTCCTTAGTTTACATAAATTGCATCTTAGAAAAGATCACACAATTTTTTTTTTGCATTTTTATACTCACCGGGACGCGCCAAAGCTCAAAAAAGATAGATACTTCAACATTCCTATCAGTTATATTTTCACTAAACCAAGTTGGTTATGATAAATTGATTCCTTTGATTTACTCATTACATATAGCTTTTTTAAACCTAACTCATCCTTACAAATCCTCTAGTACTTTATATATTATATCAGCTTACAATAAACAATACAATTTATATGAGATAGTGATATAGAACTCAATTTGGATGAGAAGCTTAAATTTAAAGCATCCTTTACAATTTATTTATATGAGAGAGTGATATTGAACTCAAATAATCAAGAACAAAGAAGAAATCGTATTATTTAATGAAAAGTGATGAGCTCAAGTCAAGAGCTCTACAAAGACTGTGATTACTAATGACACAGTCCTGAAGGTCATGTTTGATCAACAATTCTATATATCACTGACCACGACATGTTGCAGCAGCGAGTTGTTCAACATCTGCCAAAGGATCAACTTGATAAGAAAATGTAAGCTTCCACAGATCGACCAAAGCCCTCTTCGTAGCATTCACTTGTCTTCATACAATCCTAAACCATGAACAATGACTATATTAAGAAAAACATAATCCATGAAGGAAATATAGCAAATCCTGCTGAACTTGGTTTTGGTCTTACAAATCCATTCAACAAGTTTTGGTTACAGTGAAGAAAGCAAAGCACTGTGAGTAAACTACCCAATCCAGCGATCCATCGGTCCTATGTGTGCGCCAAAAGCCTAAAACACTACCCAAGTTTAACTTCAGGATAATAGCCCCTAATTATACATAAAAATTATGCATGCATTTATCAACTTTTTGATATAAATTGAATAAGGAAAGTTCAATATATGATAGACCACTGGCCAACACTTGTTAAGATAAAATAAAATTGCTGGTTTTCATAAAAGACCAGTAATCTCATCCCATAAAAGAACATCCACCTCCAAAACAGTGAAAAAATAGAGAATCTACTTTAGAATCTTAGACTAATGGATCCAATTGTTCCACACAAATAAAAACTTAGAACAGATTCCCTTTAAGCAAAGATTAGTGAGATAATTTCAGAAAATGCATTTACCAAGTTAATTAATGAAGGAGAACCTAGTAAAGGAGAAAAGATAAGCATGCATTCAAGAGATATCGTCATATCACTCACAGAAGATGAACATGCACAACTTTCATTATAGGATATACAAGGAATGTCAATAAAATTGAAGCAAAGGATATATACAAAAATCAAATTATAGGATCAGAGCAGGGACCAAGAGTAACATTTGCTATCATGCTTCAAGTTTTAGACTTTACATCCCAAAAAACTTTCTCAATCTTTAATCAACTCAATACAATTTACCTTCCAGTTCAATTGTTTTAGTTACATAAATTATTCAAAAAAAAAAAAAAAAATATTATGGCGTTAGCCCGTTGATTAAAGGGGTTCGATAATCCATAGTTTGGCTAGAGGGTAAGTTGTTTTAGCTAGAAATCAAACTCAAGTTCACATGGACAATTCGTCCTTGGTGAAATCGATTAACCATTTGAGACCAATTGTTTAGTTACCTTATTCGAAATTTGCCACATTTTACCTTAATACAACTTATTCAAAATTTAAATAATTTAGACGATGGATATATTACCAACCGAATTTTGGAGTACCGGTTTATTCACCATAGAAAAACGACAGCCATACCACGTCTTGTTCATTTCGAAAAAAATAACGACACAATCCGTAAAACCTAACTCAACTGACAATTCTGAAATTTGTTAGATTGAACATTGTGACTTGGATTCAACTCGATTGTGTGTGCGAGTATGTGCAAGCACTAAGACTCCCTTTGGTAAAAAATAATAGCGGATATTTGAAAAGCTAGTTTATAATGGCTGATAAAATTAGCGAGTGAAGTAGCCTATAAATATGAAATGACATTAAAAAATGTGCATTCAATTAATATTTCTTTTTCGAAATAATATTGTACAGGTGAAATGATGATAAATCGTCATAAACTATAAACTTTAAATAACTCATCAAAAACCTCTATAAGTTCATAAAAATAAGCTATAAAAAATACCAATAGAAGCTTTTTAATTTTGCAATCTATAAACTATAAAATATAAGATCAAACTCAAGTTTATGTCTTACCATTCATACACTAAATAAAAGAAAATAAAAATAAAAATAAAAATAAAAATGATGAAACATATGAGACCCGCCGGCCACAGAACCCTGAGGACATAGTTGTCATTCTATTAAAATCGAAAGGGCAATTTCGTAACAACAAAAACATTCACTTTCGTTTTACACTGGCACAAAAAACATAAACCCTTAAATTAAAACCCATGAATTAATTCATCACCATTTTCTTCATCTTCTCCCCAAAACGTAACCTAGAACACCGGCGGCGACATTCCAAGGGTAAAATGGGTATTTTCGAACCATACAGAGCCATCGGATGCATAGCCACCGGTGTCCCTTTCTCCGTTCAACGACTCAACACTGAAACTTTCGTGACTGTTTCCGTTGGTAAAGCTTTTCAGATTTTCAATTATGCTAAACTCACTTTAGTTCTTGTTTCTCCTCAACTTCCTAAGAAGATTACTTCTCTTGCTTCCTATCGTGATTTCACTTTCGCTGCTTTTGGAAATCATATCGCTGTTTTTAAACGTGCTCATCAGGTAAAGTTGAAATTTGAATTAGTGTGTAAACATTAATTCTAGAATCAAAAGCTATGAATGTTATAGTTTTAGTGTATGTTTGGTTATGCTGTTGAAGTAAGTGAGTTGAAGTGAAGTGATATGTGTTCTCATATATTTGTGTAAAAATGAGTTAAATTTTAAATTTGAGTGTAAAAATCAATTCTTGAAGAATCAATGTTTGGTTTTGCTGTGAGAAAATTCGAGTAGGGATGAGTTGGTTGTGCAAAATTTTTTATGGCTAAAATTAAGTTGAAGGTAGAGTAATTTGTGTTTGAGTATATTTTGTAGAAATGAGTTGAACAATATATTTGAGTGTCAAAATCGATTCTAGAAGGCAAAAGCAAAACTACAATTTCTAGCTTCAATTAGAATCAATTTTGTAGGCAAAATTAGTTCTAGTTGAAAGCAACCAAACTTTTCAGAATCACTTCTTCATTTCTAGAATCAATTTTGGCCCCTCTAGTATGTTTGGTTATGCGATAACAAAAATTTATTTTGAGTGAGTTGATTCGGAAAAATTGATTTTGATTAAAAGTGAGTTGAAGGTAAAGTGATTCATGTTTCGATACATTATGGAAAAGTTAGTTGAACAATTGATTTGAGTGTAAAAATCAATTCTAGAATCAAAAGCTAAAAATCCCAGTTTTAAGTAGAATCAATCCTGGAAGCAAAATCAATTCTGCAAATTGGAAACAATCATACACAATTTATTTAGAGAATTTTAATAATTTGCTACATTTTCTTTCAGGTTGCAACTTGGAGCAGTCATACTGCTAAGGTGAAATCGTTATTGTTGTTTGGTGAACATATTCTCAGTCTTGATGTTCAGGGAAACATCTTCTTGTGGGCATTCAAGGATATCAAGAACAATCTTGTTCCTGTTGGCCACATTGTGTTAGATCAGAATTTTACCCCCACCTGTATTATGCATCCAGATACTTACCTTAATAAGGTGAGCACATCTTTCTCTGCGTCAAAGATTTATGGATAGATATGGGCCTGTTTGAATAAATTATTTATTTGCAACTTACAACATAAGTGCGCTTATGTATAAAGCTTAAATAAGCGATTTCTATAGTTCAAAATTAAAAAAAATTATATTGTTTTGTATATGTTACAATCTGTTTTCATAAGCTACCTTGTAGTACTTTTGAAAATAACTTATGAAAAATGTCATCAGCTGTTTTCCTAAATTCTCCCAAACAGCCTCACAAAACTTATACCAGTAGATAGGTTCAAATAAGTCGATCCAAACAAGCCCATTGTATTGTTTAAACTTAAATCGAAGACCGTGGTTTATGATTGATAAGCATGTAAACAGGTTCTTATTGGGAGTGAGCAAGGCACTATGCAGCTTTGGAATATTAGCACAACGAAAAAAATATTCGAGTTTAAGGGATGGGATTCACCTATCTCCTGTATTGTCTCATCCCCTGCTCTAGATGTTGTTGCTGTTGGCTGTACGGACGGAAAGATTCACGTTCACAACATCCGTTACGATGAAGAATTGGTTACTTTTACGCATTCCACGCGTGGTTCTGTCACTGCTTTATCTTTCAGCACTGGTAGGACTGCTTTATCTTTTACTGCTTGCTAACTTTCTGCACATTTTTTGTCAAAAAAAAAAAAAAAAAAACTTTCCACACATTTGAATGAGTGTCCAATTTAGTTAATAATTGTGTATGCATTTGTTTTGAAGTCTCCGATTCAAATGAACTGTGTTTATGTTTTCTATTGGAGGAATTGACAATTATACCAGTCACACTCTTGAATTTATTTCATTCGCCATTAACCACGAGGTTGATAATTTTCACGTTGATGTGAAACTGATATGTTGACTTCTACCAATAAGTGGGGTTGGTTACATGGATCAAAATACTCCATAATGTTCTATCATGAAAAATAAGAATAGATTGCACATCACAAAATTAAATTTAACTGTTTCTCTTTGAGCTTTTCTGTGGTATTTATTGGTTTATTTATTTTATCTGATTTAGATGGACAGCCCCTTCTGGCTTCTGGAGGTTCATCTGGTGTTATTAGCATATGGAATCTGGAAAAGAAAAGGCTCCACTCAGTTGTAAGAGAGGCTCATGATGGTGTGATAACTTCACTGCATTTTTTTGCTAATGAGCCAGTGCTAATGAGCTCATCAGCAGACAACTCTATCAAAGTGAGTTTTTCTTTTGATAAAATAAATGCACACACACTTGCCTGCATGAACTTCAATTTCTTGATAGACATTAAAACCGACGATAATATTTTCTGGGTGTATTACAGATATTTTTTTTCCTTCTTCTTTCTAATATGCAAAAAGAAGAAAGATAGTTGTTTGTAATTGAAGATAACTAGTAAGTATGGATGTCTGCAATATCATACCGATTACTAGCAACAGAACGTTTTTTTCTTTAAGGGCAATGTCATTTTCGTAGAACAGTAAAAATCTGTAGTGACAACAGTCACTTGTGCTAAGTCAGTTAGTAGCCTTTACTCTTTACTGATACTCATGCTTATATTTTTTCCATTTTGATTTTTTTTCCTTTTAATGGAGTGAAATGTTCCACCTTAGATACTTTTTGTTTTATATAATTAAGGTAAACCATTTTAATCTATAAGATTTTTAAATTTTCATTTGTGGTGTCTGATTTTGTTTGGTGTGAATTTGTGTTTCTAATGTTTTTACTTAACTGTTCTGCGACTGCCTGAATATTAAAAAACAGCTATTTGTTTTTCTCAGATGTGGATTTTTGACACAAGTGATGGCGACCCTCGTCTTTTGCGCTTTCGAAGTGGGCATAGTGCTCCTCCCCTCTGCATAAAGTAAGAATTATTTTCCAGGTCTTAGTTTATTAGGAGAAATATTTTTTATAAACTTTTTAGTGTGATGCTAACTGTTGCGGAAACAACTCCTACTCCATTATCTGTTGTATTTTATGTTCCATCTGTCAACCTTTCCTCCGATGCAAGTTTTTTCTCACTAATATGCTTTGAAACAATATCACTTTCGTGGCCTCTATGATTTTCAGCATATGAATTTTTCTGTTGAATCCCGTCTTGATTTTTCGAGTGGATGTAATGCTATTTTATATGAACAGTTTTATTTGAGGTTTTGCTCTGTTCCTCTTTAGTGGCTACTTTTCTCGACCTTTTTGTGAAGGATTAACTACCATTGTGCCTCCCTCCTTTTATAACCGTTTTTTCTTCAAATTAAAAATCTTCATTCATACAGAAATATGCAACCATTTCGAGTTAAACTGAGCTGTTCAGCTTATTTTTTGGCATTGTCGCCGTTTTATAAGATGGTTGTAAATTTCACACTACCCATTTGCCATGTGCCATCATTTAAGTCACACCTGCAACTTACATGTGACAGGTTTTATGCTAATGGAAGACACATTCTTTCTGCTGGCCAGGATCGAGCCTTTCGCCTTTTCTCTGTTGTACAGGTAGGTTGTAGTTCATTTACTTGACGTTCTCTCTAAATCTAAGACTAACTTTGGTTTATTTGGAGAGTAATCTAAGAGTAACACCTCATTTATTTTAACGGTCTATCCACCTAACTACTCTAATGTTGCTTCTTTCAGCCATTCCAATTTATGTAATGTTTTACTTTTACTTTTTTATTAGGATATTTTAGTCTTTCCCCCCAATTTTATTTTGGCTATATTTCATCGCTTAATATATTGTGTATGTTTGATGTTCAAAACCATTTTCTACTCTATCTTTCCTCATATTTATCGCTGATGCACTTATTGAATTTGAAATGTTAATAGGATCAACAAAGTAGGGAACTTTCTCAACGCCATGTTTCTAAACGCGCTAAAAAGCTGAGAGTTAAGGTAATATCGGTGCTCTCTCTTTCTGATTTTTTTTTTGTTGCCTAATTGATCTTTGATTGCATTGCTCCTTTATTTTTTATTTCCTGTTTAAATTTGGAAGATTTTGGTTACGCGCGCACACACACCAGCGCCCACACATGCACACCCTGCAGAGTATTATCTGTTTCATAATTTTTTTTTTTGAGAAATGCTAGCAACACACATTTTCAACACACACTCTTTAATTGGTTAAAATTCACATGGGACCCATCAAATTTATATGGGACCCACATGATTTTGTGGGACCATGATCAAAACACATCTGTGGGATACGGGCTATGTATTGTATTCAATGAACAACGGGTACTGCTTTGCTATTCAATAAACATCAGTACTTCTTTACTATTGACCTTCGTTAACAAACTTTTGAAGAAGAGTAAAAATGTTAAATTTGAAATGTTACTTTATATGCAAATTCATTTGATTTGTGGACATCTTGAATTTATCTAGCACATTTATTCATGGTTCTTGTATGTTGTGTTAAAATTTGGAAGTAGGTAAAAATAAAGTTTGTAATTCTTGTTATTAGGCTGAGCGATAATGCCTTCTTTTGCTTTTGATGTCAACACGGATAAGGACTAGGGAGAGATTAAGAAATATATTTTACTCTGATTATTTTTTTTTTCTTTGTTATGAAAAATCACATTCCATGAAAATAAATATCAGCAGCTAGTGATATTCCCTCTTCAACCCGACCATATTCAATTAAATTATTATGGTACACTTAGTTATAGCTGTGCTTATTTCTAAATAATTGTTTCTTTTGCAAATTCAGTATTTGTACATTGTCTTTTACATGCTTTAATCCAAATTATCTACTTATGTTTTCTCTGTATATGTGCGTGTTTGTATAGGAGGAAGAAATAAAGTTGAAGCCTGTGATTGCGTTTGATTGTGGTAAGTTCTTTCTATGGCATTCGTTCATTCTGGTGTAATTGTATTGTAGTTGTGGTGACCAAACTTATGTATGGTTATTAATCCGATGACTTAATGTTATACTGATTGCTTCTTTGAATTAATTTATCAAAAGAATGTCTGGTAGTTGGATGATGAGTATACTTACAAAGAAATGAATGATTAAATGATGAATATATTTGTTTTACCTTCTAGGTAGTTTGATTAAGATTTAATAATTTGGTACTATTTTGGATAAGGAACACTCCATAACAAAAATGAAATAAACAAGGAAAACAATAAAGCATCAATTTATCAATGTTGCTCAACCACTCCGCATATTGTTAAGGAAACCTCTTTTAAACGACCATGTGATTTACGTCAAATAGAATCCAATCACCAAATATTATCAAGAAAACTTGTTAAAAATTCATCTTTACACAAACATCTGTATGTATGTAATTTGACTACTGTTGCACTTGAAGTATTTAGAATAATTGGTTTATAACAAAAAGTGCTGTCAGAAGTTTCACTTATTTTCTTGTGCAAACTTCAGCTGAAATTAGAGAGCGTGATTGGTGTAATGTGGTTACCTGCCATATGGATACTGCCCAAGCATATGTGTGGAGACTTCAAAATTTTGTTCTTGGAGAGCATATATTGGCTCCATGCCCTGAAAATCCAACGCCTGTAAAGGTTAGGACTTCCTCTTTGTTAAGTTTTTTTTTAATTTCTAACAATTACCACTTCCACAGAAGATATGTGTGAAATGCTCTGCTTATTTTAGTAGGTCGCTCAATTTGTTGCTTCAACTTCCATTTTATAATGAAAAAACTGTTGGATGTGTGGCATAATAATACAAAATATGCTTCTTTTCTCTATTAGGGTGTTACTTTTTTATATGCATTTTGAGTGTTGGATACTTGCTGAATACTGCTTTCATATTGAAACAGACTTGTGCCATCAGTGCTTGTGGCAATTTTGCCATTTTAGGGACAGCTGGTGGTTGGATCGAAAAGTTCAACCTTCAATCTGGAATTCACAGGGGTGCTTACATTGACATGTCAGAATCAAGAAGTTGTGCTCATGATAGTGAAGTGGTTGGAGTAGCTTGTGACGCAACAAATACTCTCATGATAAGTGTGGGATATCAAGGAGATATAAAGGTTCATATTTTTTGTTTGAAGGCACTCTATAATTGTCCCGTTTACATCAAATAAAAAGCAATCAAAACACTGGTTAGCATTGCTAATTATACTAGGAATCCTCGTTTATGGGTTTCATTGCAGGCCTGGGATTTCAAAGAGCGGAGTCTTAAATCCAAATTGGATGTTGGTTGTTCTGTTGTTAAGATTGTTTACCATCGTTATAATGGTAATCTGAATATTCATTACTTTTCAAGTTTCTATATCCATGTTACTAATTCCTTGTGTTAAAATAAAATAATAATATTAATGTGTATGAGCTATAATTATGAGTAGAAGAATTTAATTTATATTCTTGAGCCATGAAGTTGATTGAAGGTTTATAATGAATTTCAGGTCTCCTGGCTACCGTAGCAGATGATTTAACAATTAGATTGTTTGATGTTGTGGCTCTCAGACTTGTTCGTAAATTTGAAGGTCACACAGATCGTATAACAGATTTGTGCTTCAGTGAGGATGGGAAATGGCTTCTTTCGTCCAGTATGGATGGAAGTCTTAGAATTTGGGATGTGATCTTAGCGAGACAGATAGATGCTATACAAGTTGATGTGCCTATCACGGCATTATCACTGTCCCCAAACATGGATATATTAGCAACTACCCATGTTGATCAAAATGGGGTATACCTGTGGTAAGTTTCCAAATTTGTTTTCTCTGTTCATTAAACATAATTTTCTGCAAAATATTTCCCATTTTTCCAAGTGTTTGTTGTGTCTGTTATGTATACTTTTATGGTCTTTGGCAAATGATCCTGTAAGATGAGGAAACCGATTCCCTCTTGTAGGTGAAATTCATTTTCTAGAATGAAGTTACTGAGGCAACATTCTCTATATAATATTTTCACTATCATGTTAACAAATACTTATTTTGTTATGTTTCTGAAAGTTGCAAACAATCTTGAATGGGAGAAGCGTCACCTTTGTAATTTAAATGACATTGATTGGATCTATGGTTCTATAAATTTCAGAGTGTAATTGAACATGTTAATAGAAAACAATTTCTTATATTGAGAAATTTTTCCAGGGTAAGCCAGGCAATGTTCTCTAGCAGTCCAAATGTCGATTCATATGCAAGTGGAAAAGAGGTTGTGAGTGTCAAGTTGCCATCTATCTCTTCCACAGGAGATACTCAAGTTGAGCATTCTGGTGAGCCGGTGAATGCCTCTCAACCTAAAGATGCTCCGGCTTTCCCAACTCAAGATAAGCAAATACCTGATTTAGTTACACTTTCATTGCTTCCAAAGAGCCAGTGGCAAAGCTTGATCAATTTAGACATTATAAAGGTCTTCTACTACTCTGATAATTCCTTCTCATTCTATGAACTTCTGATTGAACCTTATTTTCTTCTTTTTCTATTTTTGTTTTCTGTTATGCTCGTGAATGACATTTAGTATTCTGTGTTGAATGTTGAATTCTGAACTCCAGGTACGCAATAAACCTATTGAGCCTCCAAAAAAACCTGAAAAGGCTCCATTCTTCCTGCCTTCAGTTCCATTGCTCTCTGGGGAAATATTGTTTGAGCCTGGAAAGGTATCAGTGGAGAAGGATGGAATAGACAATGAAAAACAAATGAACAAGACAAAATTAGATACGCCATCATCCCGTTTTCTGTATCTTCTTCAATCCACAAAAGAGTCAGACAATTGTAAGAATCCAACACTTCATTCTTATTTACATTTTGTAATTACTGTTGATTAATTATAGCATGCTTGGAAACTATTTGCATCCTTCAAGATGATGTTTGATTGAAATAGAAGTGGTTGTCTCTGAGCCTCGGTTTATACGTGATTTTTTTTTTTTTTTACCAGTTCGATAAATATGCACTTGGTTTTATATCAGACTTCCTTTTTAGAGTAAAAACATCTAAACATATATTCATTTTTAACCATTTTTGGTGAGTGCTCATCCAAATACACTTAGGATTTATTCATTTTTCTGAAAACATGTATTGTTAGGATCTAACATTCTATATTGCAGTTGCAGCATTCACTGATTATATCAAAGGATTATCTCCATCAACTCTGGATATGGAATTCCGAATGCTTCAGATCCTTGATGACGACAATGATGAGCAAGAAGATGAGAAGAGACCTGAGTTGGTACCGATTGAACAACTCATGGATTATTTTATTTTTGAGCTCTCCTCCAGAAATAATTTTGAGTTTCTACAAGCTGTCATCAGACTATTTTTGAAGGTTTGTGACATCTCTTGTTGGTCAGTTCATTGTTAATATAATTTCAAATCAATCTGATTTTTTTCTCCTGATTGTATATTTATTATGTTTCTTCATCTTGCCAGATACATGGCGAGACAATTCGGCAACATTCACACTTACAAGAAAAAGCAAGGAAACTCTTAGATATTCAGTGCATGGTATGGCAGAGGGTAGATAAGTTGTTTCAAAGTACGAGGTGTGTGGTTGCTTTTCTTAGTAATTCCCAAATTCATGCTTGAAGAGTCCTCAACAATTTGAAGTTTAGGCAGAAAATGAAAACAAACATTGAATATGTGACGGGAATATATTTGTTCTCCGCTTATACTTGTATTGATGGAGAAATCAGAGCAGAAATCAGGTTAAAAGCTTTTGGAGGAGGTTTCCTGTTTTCATTTATTAAATTTTCATGGAGAATCCAATGGAGGAATTTTTGTAACGGGATAAAAATAGTATGATATACTCATCCTCATAGGAGGGCAAATTTTGTATAATTTAATTTGCAATTTATCCCACCAATGTTGTATTCAACAGAAATTTTGCAGCTCATAGATTACTTTTTCCTTTACCTGCACGCATATCTTTTATTTTTGTAAGATATTCTTGAAGACAAAATTGGTGTGTTTTGTTTGTATTAGTTATAGATAGATGAAAAAGGTATCTGTTTCTTTTCCCAAGAAAAATTTAATCAATTTCTTCTTTTATTTTTGTAAGATATTCTTGAAGACAAAATTGGTGTGTTTTGTTTGTATTAGTTATAGATGAAAAAGGTATCTGTTTCTTTTCCCAAGAAAAATTTAATCAATTTCTTTTTACACTGAATTTTTCACTCTTAATTGTAGAGGACATGTCGGTTCAAGGTTCAATGGTTCAACTATGGTCGAACCATGTCCATTTGGTTGAATAGTTGAATAATATTTGTAATATTTTTTATATTATATGCAACAATATTAAATAAAAATAATACATATATACATGACACAGTAACAAGAAAACTAAAATTGAGATAAGTAGCTCAACTTGTTTGGGCTAATGGTTTAGGAGTTTGAGATACATGCTGAAGTCTAAAGGAATTTCAATAAAAATAAAATGTGCTTCAATTTAGTTAAATTTTGTACTAGAAAATAAATTGAGAATTGCTCTATCCATTATGTTGATTGCTCAAAAGTCTTTTGAATTTATCGAACTGTAACTCCCAATTGTACAAATCCTATGAGTTATGTTTCAATTAACTTTTTTTGGATCGGATCGTAACTTTTGATTGGCTTACTCCAGTGTTGAGCAAGCAATCCGCAGGTGAATAGAGCAGAGCAATTCTCAAATAAATTTACTCCAACATTTTAATACTTTTGGATCGATCCATTAGATTTTGAGCTGAATAAAGTTCGTGTGCAGCGCCTCCATATCTAACATTCTCAGATCAATCTCTCCCAACTTCATGCCTACTCCTTGCACCTTCTAGACCAGGATACGCCTTAAACATCTCTTATCATCATCATCATCTATGATGGAGCTCCTGCTACAATCTTCATTGCCAAAGTTCCAACTAAGCTTCAGCATAATGACTTACTTTTGTGTTCAACTGTGATTTCCTTGATTAATTTTAGGTAATATATTTTTTGCTTAAACTTTCCTCAATTTATTGGGTTATGTTTATTTCCATATTTCACTACCAACTTGCGTGTTATTTCTAGAAATACATTTCTTAACAAACGGTTCTGTATGGGATGAAGCTAATGTGGAAATTAGTATTGGTGTATATTGATTAACCACATGCAAAATTTATTGTGAAATATTCATGGATCGATGTTTATGAATTGCATTTGCATTCTAAAATTTCACCCAAGAAGTTGTTAAATGCGCTGAAATTCTTCATGGTGATTGTAAAATAGAATTGTTTCGGTGATGACCGATAAAATAGAAAGTATACTCTTGGAAGGAATTAAAGCACACGCCGAACTTCAACTTTAGTTATTCTTTGAAGGAGGAATTAAAACACACAACAAACTTCAACTTTAGTTACAAATATGGGAAATAGATGAGAGTCACTTCAGACATGTCTCATAACACAAGGAAATGAAGACACTTACTTTCTATATCCCTCATCTCTTTCTACCACAAACAAAGTAATCGTCTTACACGATCCCTTGAATGAAATCAAACTTTGAATATAACATCAGAGTAGGAAATGAGTTAAAAAGCTTATGGAGGAGGTTTCCTATTTTCATTTTATCAAGAAAATTTTGTATAAATTAATTTGCAATTTCAATTTTCCATCAATGTTGTATTCAATAGAAATTTTGCAGCTCTTGTGCCTTTTTTTATTGCCTTCGTTTGTCTACCTTTATTAGCAATTTGTAGCCCTGGAATCTTTGTTGAGACAAAGCAGAAAGCATGAATTCAGTTTAAGGAATATGGATTTTAACCATATTCTTTTTTTCATCTAAATCAATTATCATCTTCGTGTACTTTTAGAGATTAATTTTTCAAACAATTTCAATGGAAGATTTGTACGGTTTAAATATGAACATATGATTGTCTAATGAACAATTGAGATGTTGCACTTGTAAAAAAACTAAATCAAATTTAATGATGTATTTATTTACTATGTATAGGAAAAGGGATTGGATTGAAGTGGTCAATCTAACATGTCATTTCTTCGCACCAAGTTTCGTGTTAGGTGATAGGTTTAAGAATGAGTTTTATATCAAATAAATTTTCAGTTTACTCTCTAAAATGTTGCTTTATGTTCAACTAGTCTCTAAAATATATGATAAGTAGTTTATAAACCATTTTTATTCATCAAGTTAGTCCTTGAATTACCATTATCTTTTATATATTTAAAGAAACTTAAATACTAATTTGATGTATTAATAATAGTTTAGAGGCTACTCCTTATATTTTTATAGTCCATATATCTAGGCATGGCAATGGGGCGGGGTGGGGACGGGTTTAACCTTCCCCGTCCCCATACCCGATTTGAATATACTCACCCGTTACCCTACCCATACCCAACAGGGATGAGAAATTGAATCCCATCCCCGTCCCCAACGGGTTCGGGTATCCCCGCCCCATCTCCGTCCCCGCATTGAATAATTTTTTTTAATAAAAAATAAAAGTTTTTTTTCATCCCCAAGAGCAACGTTGTAATACATTATCCAACAATACGCTCACTTTAACATTTATTAGACGGATTGATTTAGTTGATCCTTTAAATATCAATGGTAGTTTTTATTAAAATGACAATTATCAAACAAAATAACATGACATATCATCATAAAGTAATTTTTTACATTTGGGATGAGTTTGGGTATGGGTTCGGGGTGGGTACCTATATACCCGTTACCCGTCCCATACCCGTGTTTTGAAATCGAGGAAAACCCATACCCATACCCAAACTCAGTCAAAACGGGGAAAACCCGTCAAATTGAGTTTGGTTCGGGCGGGTAACCGCGGGTATGGGTTTTGTTGCCATGCCTACATATATCATATACGAGAGACAATGATAGTTTTTTTTTTTTTTTTTGTTACATGAGAAAAAGAGAAAAGGAAAAGAAAACAAAAAAGAGGGGGAAAAAGTAGGTTCTTAAAGAGGATACATCTATGGCATCACCCATTAAAACAGATGAGAAACAAGAGGGAGACTTATTGATCGTGACAAAATGGTCTGAACTATTAACTTCCAACTTAACGAGAACGTCTGCACATGAATTTCCTGCTCAAAATAGAAGGTTTATTTGTTTTATATCAAATGAGTTATGAGAAACAACATTATGATATATTTAGTCAAAAAGAAGGAAAAGAAATATCAATTTGATTCTTAAAAATTTTTAAATATTGGTTAGGCACTAAAATGTATTAGAAAGATAGTCCTAAAGAAAACTATTTTGATCTATGCAAGAGATTCTTAATAATTGTTTTTTTTTTATTGAAATTTAAAAAAGAAATAAATATTTTTTTGAACGAAAAAATAAATAAATAATATGTGAAACACACACAATGAATTAATCAATTAAGACAACCTTAGCACATAGGTATCTCTGTCGAGTTACACATCATCACAGCTCCGCCCTCACAACCACCGTGCCGCCGCCTCCTCGCCGTCACCGTCACGATGGAAATTATGAACAATTTTTCGGAATCCGAAACAGCGATATGGAAAGAAATTGAGATTTCAGAGAGGTTGGTATTCTTGTTTTCTTCATTTTCTATTCCTATTGAAATTGAGATATTTTCAGTGATAATATGTAACATTTTTCGTTGTTTTGTAGCTATCTTGTTTGTTCAATGTATGAAGAAGCTGAATCATTATCTTCCTCTATTTTGAAACAATTGCGCAATGATGATATACCCATTTCAACAACAACTCAAGATATGTTTGAATCAACTTCTATGGTTCTTGTTCAAGCTTTCAGCCAACTTGGCAAGCAAGTCCCTTTTCCATTTTTCTCAATATTTTCATCATTATTGGCCTGTTTGGATTGACTTATTTTTTAGCTTATGTAAATTAATAAACTTTTATGTTAATTCATAAGTTCTTGCTAAGGAAAATTGTATCTTCATTAGTTAACTTGATAAGCTTATGAATAATACTTAAAAGCTTGTTTATTTATTTGCATAAGTTGTTTTGCATAAGCTTAAAAATAAGTCAATCCAAACGGACCTATATATATCAAATCGATAATAATCATGAACGCGTGTCGTCTGCTGCAGGACTCCAGAAATTCTTAATCAACTCAGGCAGTATTTCATTTCACTAAAAGCTATTCCTGCACAAGTTCTACTTACTGGGTATAATGCTTTTCGCTTTGTTTTACAGTTCACGCTGATTGTATACCATAATATTGATTTACAATATATGATATGGTTATGTGTTTTTTTTTATTTCGTTCAGAGCTTGTTTACAAATTGGACAAGGTTCTACTTTTGGTGTTCGAGAATTTCTCGAGGACTTTCTTAATGGATGGAGTCTTGGGGATGGACAATATCATGCTGTCATTGCAGAAGAAAAGGAAGAGGGTGGAAGCAGTTTCAAAAGGCACTTTGTTCTAGGAATTGATGAGTATTTGGAAGTTGTTGAGGTCTATGTCATCACACTTCTCG
The DNA here is from genome assembly GCF_051527215.1 of Medicago sativa. Classification (NCBI taxonomy): domain Eukaryota; kingdom Viridiplantae; phylum Streptophyta; class Magnoliopsida; order Fabales; family Fabaceae; genus Medicago; species Medicago sativa. The sequence goes on along the minus strand of NC_140754.1, from coordinate 97,588,665 downwards.
CTACAGTTTTAAAAGAGGTAGATCTTGCAGTTTCCTGGGTGGAAAATGCCCCATTGCCCGAGGAAAATCGACAGGTAAGGGTGTTCTCTGTAAATTAAGTTTGTTAGTTATTCTACAGACAAGATTAAACCTTTTTTAAATGGAATTGGGAAACAAAGATCTGGTGTGCTTTCCTGATAAGAAATGCTCAATTTACCACATGCACTTTGTGAACATCAAATCGACTTAATTTTCCTGTACGGTTAATGTGGTTAAGTAGCAATGCACAAATTGGAAGAACCAATGTCAATAATTGTTTGTAATATTTTGCTATACTTTGTTCTCATTGTTCTTTGTGCATATGTTTATGGAAGGCAAATTGCATTGAGTTGATTAATGACTCAAAATTTTAATTTTTTTGGGCATGTAAAGTTTAAAATATGAAGCATGTTACCAAATGTTACTCTAGATAAGGTTACCAACTTTGACCCAATCATCTTTTCCAATATATCTTAAGTTTTGAGTCTGTAAATATTTGACCATTCTCTGCAATACAATGACCCTACTAGTTTTGAAAATTTAAAAATTCATCTTTTTCTAAATATCATGTTTGTCTTAAGATGTGATTTTCCCTTTCATTTATTTTACTAAATATTGGTATGCCACTGTATTCATAGGAACTTTTGAGAAGGCTACGCTCTATGCATTTTCTTAGAAGTACCACTTCGTCTCAGGTTACCTCTCTGCAATCGCCTACAAATAACAATGAAACTTATTCTTCGAAAGAACTACACGAGTATAAAGGATCGCCTAGAGCCTTGACAAGCAAACATGCAGTTGTCTCAAAACTGTCTGAACGAATAGAGACATGTTCCTGGTGTTTCCGTGCTATTAACTTGAAGTTTGCTAATGCTAAGATTGTTGTACCTAGTGGGAAGATCATGCTTGGTTGTTTGATCGTGTTCGCCTGTTATGTTTTGAGAAGAAAGCAAGCTACTTTGAAAAGGTAATCACTTGAATTCTTGGCTCCCTAGTAGAATGTGTTTGTTATACACCTATAACCCATTGTCTGTGTCCTCTCACTATATAAGAGCTTCCTATCAAAAGTCGCTTTGGTTAAATTATTTATTTTTCACTGTTGGTGGTGGTTGTTCTTTTTTGGGCTGAGTTTGCATGTCTTTTATGAAAAGCTGTATTATCTTTATAAAATTTTAACATTAATTGAAGGCTAGGGGACTGTCTTATATTTAACTTAACCTTATTTATTAATCTGTGCCAATAAGTTGATAAATTCATGCATAATTTTTATGTACAATAAGGGGCTATTATTGTGAAGTTAAACTTGGATAGTGTTTTCGGGTAAACATAGGACTAATTCACTGCTAAATTGGGAATCGGAGCTTGTGAGTTGTTCTTGTTGGAGGCATATTATACTGTATTAGAAAAAATAATACTTTTGTCACTGTGCTTTCTTTAGTGTAACCAAAACATGTTGAATTGACCAAAAGTGAATTCAACAATATTTTGCTCTACTTTCTTAAGGGAATGTATTTTTCTGAATAATCACTATCTATGGTTTAGGATTGTAAGAAGACAGGTGATTGCGACGAAGAAGGCTTTGGTCGATTTGTGGGAGCTTGCATTTTCCCATCAAGTTAATCCTTTAGCAGCTGTTCAACCGCTCGCTACTGCAACACGTCAAGGTCAGTGATGGAGTTGTTGATCATTTTGACTATCCATCTAGTTCTGGAAAGGCAATATATTGTTTAAACATAAAGAGGTGCCTGCTTATGTGATCAACAATTCCTTGAGGTTTTAGTGCTTTGAATTCGTGTGAAAAGTTGCACATGATAAATGCATTATAATATTCTCTTTACGAGGAATGTTGATTTTAGGCAGCTGTAGGGGAGCACACCCAGCCGGCGCTTTGTGCTATATTGTCAACCTTTTGCTTGGAGTAGTTTTCCTGTACCCAACAACTAGGCTAAACTGAAGTAGCCATCTACAAAACGAGGTGTTTTGTTTTTGTTTTGCTGATGTGCATGCTACGTGCCTATGTAATAGACTCATTTTTACAAATTCAAATAATCGATAAAATTTAAATTATTACAAGAATACTTGTCAATGTCGGGTATATACTGATAATCAATGGCGATTGGCGGTATCTTCAAATGGTTCAGTTGGACTTATTTTTTGTGACAGAAACCAATTCAATGTTAAATCATTTAGAAATTAAATCTGCAAGGTTTCTCATTTAGTTAGAGAAAGCATGCATAAGATCTTGTGAGCTCAGTCATATGATGCAAATCCACCATTTCTACTTTGTAATATATTTCATGTGGAAGAGCAAATTGATTAGGCCGTGTGGCTGAAGCTCTAATTAAATTTGAACAAAACCATTCTTCTTATTCCTGAATACCAGGTAGTAGTATTTAATGAAATTGCAAGAATTTAGAAATGAAGAGAATTGAGTTGAAATATTTGAATTGCAAGAATTGTCTTCAGCTGAGATTGGCCAATAACCTTTAGAAATGAGGCAATATCAGTAACTAGTATTACCAGAGCTCATTGTAACATTCAAAGCAAAATGCAGCATTGTATTTATCTTAACTACTTTCTTCCATAGCATTAATTTTTCATAATTAAGTACTTTTGGTCAATATATATGCAATATCACCTATGAGAGTTTTATGAAATTATTAGCTTTCTTAAGCATTGAACCATATTCATCATCAAGATTGATAACCAAGATAGAACGTAAAGATAAAGCAACATTCTGACATTGAGAACCATCATATCCCTGTATTTCTATTCCATCCTCAGCTAGCCAGAGGTAGATTTTGATTCTTCAAATGTGATGCTTAAATGCCTCACAATTGGCCTTCTCCTACCAACAACAAACCATGTTTAGTACCTGTTTGTTTGTGGAGAAGTTATATATATATGGGGCTGCTAACTTACATCTACCTAAAAACACTAAGGTGTAAGTTAGCAAGCTGCACCCACTTATAATTTACTAAAACACCCTTTTGTTTATATTCTAATTAATTTTAAATCGAAGGGCAATTTTGTAACTAGCTTAAAAAAGATCCTTAAAAAAAGAAACAAAAAAGACAATGACATGCTTAAGATACAAAACATGTAATAAAGACAAACTTTTAAGGAAACAATATTTTGAATGATGAAAGTGGATGTAAATTAGTGAAGGTTGCTAACTTGCACCTTAATAATACTTATAAAAATGAGTGTAAATAATTAAGTGGATGTAGGTTGCTAACTTGCACCTTAATAATTTTAGGCGGATGTAGCTTGCTAACTTGCACCTTAGTGTTTTTAGGTGGGTGTAAGTTAGCAGCCCCTATATATATATATATATATATAGGTTTTGCTAGAAGACACATTTTATGAAGGTGTCTTTTAGCAAAATTATAACTACAAAAAAAGTGGAAATCACACCTTGAGGTGTGGATTGCTAAAAGACACCTTCATGGGTGGCTTCTAGCAAAACCCTATATATATATATGGGATAGGATCAAATGACACCATGGTGTCAAATTAAATTTGACACCAAATCATAACCATTAATCCAACTTTAATCCGACGTCTCTCATTAATTCATTAAATGCTCACATGCTTGATCAAATGATCCAAATTTTAATTTTAGAAACAATTTATTCTTTCTTCTCTTGATTAATTTTTACCAAAAATTCTCTGATGGTATATTATTAATGGTTTCTTTACACTATTCACTGTCATCCTTGTTTTTTTTTAAGGCTTATCATGGTTATTTCTTTATTCCCTTTTTTTTAAGAGTTATTTCTTTATTTCTATTAACCTTTTTTATTTTTATTTTTCTTAGAAGAACCCAAAGAAAATTGATTTTTAAAGAGTTATTTCTTTATTTCTATTAACCTTTCTTCTCTTGATTAATTTTTACCAAAAATTCTCTGATGGTATATTATTAATGGTTTCTTTACATTATTCACTGTCATCCTTGTTTTTTTTTAAGGCTTATCATCGTTATTTCTTTATTCCCTTTTTTTTAAAGAGTTATTTCTTTATTTCTACTAACCTTTTTTATTTTTATTAGAAAAACCCAAAGAAAATTGATTTATAAAGAGCTGCAGGGATAATGAATGAACGATGTCACCAAAAAATTAAAAAGAACATATTCTACTAAATGAAGGCAAAACACAAATGCTAGAACACTCGATACAAGAATATCAGCAGCATGAACTCAAGAATAATACCATCCAACAAATGAAAGAGTAGCCTATAAAAATAGGATACAAAGATGATCGAACAAATATTAGTAAATAGAATCTCTAAAAAAAATAGTAGATAGAAATCAAATGGCAATCATCTACCTATTGGTGTATATTATAACGAAAATGGTAAGTAATTAACCAAGAAAATAAAGAATAAATTATTTCTAAAATTAAAATTTGGATCAGTTGATAAAGCATGTGAGCATTTAATGACTTGATGTGAGACGTCGGATTAAAATGGATTGATGGTTAGGATTTGGTGTCAAATTTAGTTTGACACCTTGATGTCATTTGATCCTATCCCTATATATATATATATATATATATATATATATATATATATATATATATATATCCTTATTTGATCCTATCCTTATTTATTAATTTTGTTACGTCTGCAGCAACTTAACCTAATTTTTTCCCGCTCATTTGCTTTATTAGGTTTGCAATTATTTAACCTAACAAATTCCATCTAAAAAAAATAAATTGCACACCAATTTCATTCCTATCCTCTTGCCTTTTTTTTTTTGAAGAAAATATTTTCTACCATATCAATGACACGTATGATCCTTCTATTTTATACTTTTTTTTTTGTCAAGAATTTTACACTTTTTTTTTTGGATTTTTTTTAATTTCATGCCTTTTTTTTGACATCCTTATTTATTAATTTTGTTACGTCTGCAGCAACTTAACCTAATTTTTTCCCGCTCATTTGCTTTATTAGGCTTGCAATTATTTAACCTAACAAATTACATCTAAAAAAAATGCATTGCACACCAATTTCATTCCTATCATCTTGCCTTTTTTTTTTTGAAGAAAATATTTTCTACCATATCAATGATCTTACGGCTTAAAGATTATTTATTGGTCTCTATTATAGTCGAGAAAACCCGTGCGATGCACGAGTCAAAAGTCTAGTGTGTGTGTGTGTGTGTGTGTGTGTGTGTATATATATATATATATATATATATATATATATATATATATATATATATATACTCCTCCGTCAATAATTATAAGACTCTTTACAAGTTATCATTTTTCTTAAATATAAGATACTCTACAGAATTTCACATGCAGTGATGATTTCTTTACAAAAATATCTGTTTTAAGTTTACCTCGAAAAATATAAATATAAACAAAAAAAAAAACAAGAAACTAGCTCAAAGAGTTTGATCTAGTGATAAAAAGTCATGTCTTGAACTAAATCTAGTTTGAACCTCATGTTCTTTCAGTCATAAGATGTTCTTATTTTGTTTCAAGGTAGTATCATCACCCTATTTCTTTTTTCTTATAAAAAAGTAAAATAACAAGAAACTAAAATATAGTGTAAGCCCTCATTTGGGTCCCTAAAAATTTTACTCACTATCACACACATCCCTGTATCAACATAAATTATTAAAAACTCCCTCAATGTTAGTTATGTTAGTCAAATTAGTCCAAAACATTATCTTGGTGTTAACTTTGATGATGCATCCCTATTTTTCGCCATGTTAAATGCTTACCGGAATACCCACATAGGTGAGAGACCAAAATGAGCAAACTTCAATCTTCATCTTCTTCCTCCTCCCTCTATCAAACCTTCATTAAGCATCAGCATACCCAACACCACAACAACAAAATCCCAAATTCCAAATCCAGACACTCAAAATTAGTACTTATATTTATTTTCTTTTCAAAACCATCGACTAATTTATTCAGCTTTGGGCATGCAACAACGTTAAAACTTTTAGGGAGAGATTGCCGCCCATTTGGGTTTCACAATGTTTGAGGGATTAATCTCTGCAGTTGCGCGCGGAGGATACCCGGTTTACACAAAAAAAAAAAAAACAAAATCCAAAAGTTCCAAATGTAACGGATACATCTATGCTATTAACACCAAGTTAACATTTTGGATGCATTTTACTAATAGAACATATATTTGGGGAGTTTTTTGATTCATTAAATTGATCCAATGACTGATATGATAGTGAACCAGTTTTAGACATCAAAACGAGGGTTTACTCATAATATATATGAAAAATACTGAGCAAAAAATATACAAAGCTTCATGCAACAAGAAAATTAAAATTTATCAAAGCAAAATAATCTGCATTAGTAAAGAATGACAAATTTGAGTTGACTTATTTTTTTAGCTTATCTAAACTCTAGTGCAATAGTTAAACTGAATAGTGTAGTGTTGCACTTTGTATCCTTGAATTTTATTAAAGGTATGTCTGTTTTTTCAATGGCATTGAAGGTATGTTTGGTGTCCGAGACGTGGTAATGTTTTACACCCGCAAGACATTGATGCATGTGATTACACTCAATCTCTTCCATTTTCTATATTTATTTTCAGTATTGTCTACATGTTAGTTTTATTTTCGTGTCTATCTCAGTACATCATAGATGTTTAGAGGTATAATATACAATATATAACTTACTCATGTGCTCATTATGGTTTATTGGTTCAAAACTCCTTGCTGAAAGTGTACAGCTACCTCTCATACAATCTACTACAGAAGAGGTTCAACGATTTTTTTCAATGTGTGGCATTTAAGAATACCAATCAAGAGTGATGAATAAACCGTAAACAATTTAATCATCAAGACCGAGTTATTACATGAAATTATAACACACTTACTTAGAAATCTTGATTATCGGATTCGTCGAGATTTGAGACAAGAGTCTTGGAAACCCTCGCCGAGATTTGAGTCAAAGTCTTCCTTTACCTTTCACATGCTCCAGACTTAGGGTTTTCAATGGGGGCAAACCACTAATGAGCTGAATAGTCAGAGTGATAGCAAAGGGGACCTAGCCTCTCTATTTATAACCGTGCAACCATAGACACCACCCATCATGGGCCTAGTGAAAGATAATAAGTGAAAGAAAAATTCATCATCACAAAATTGATAATATAAAATTCAAACTTCCACCAACCAAAGACACCAAAAAAATTCACAGTATTCATGTTATTCAAAGTGACTCTTGAAAACAATGAATCTAAGTCATTTAGTTAAAAGAACAATTAACGTCAAAGTTAGGGAGCCAATGAATGTAATAAATAATTTATTACTAAGGGTTGAGAACGGTTAGTTGTACCCATTATGTTGGTTTTAATAAATTTGCTTCTAATGCAATCCACATAAGTATCTAGATCATCAAACTTTAAGAAAGGTAGAATATTTATTCTGATTAATTTCTCATCCCCTTCCCAATAAATATGATCCAAGTGCTTATGCCATAAAGTAAAGGATATCTTCCTCAACATTAGATCTTATTGCAACAAAAAAATTGACAACGAAAGATGAACCAAGGTTATGTGAAGTCAAAGACAACTTATACAAACCATCAACCAAAGATCCAGGGAGTCACGAACCATCTACTAGAGACAATTTATATAGATGAACAAAGGATGAAGGATGAAGCAAGGTTATGTTAGTTTAATCTCAAACATAGTTTTCTATCTCCAAGAGTAAAACTAAAACAAAGTTGCTTCAACATGGTAACGAAAACAAGATTCATCCTAAATGAAGGTTACGTGAAAGATATTTTTCTCAAAACAAGTTCAAAATTAGAATCTAAAATTATGATGACATCTCCCACTGACTGCACAATTACTCCTAGATCATATTAATTTGAAATTAAGTTGACATCTCCCACTGACTTCACAGTTACTCCTAAATTACAACGTTTTCATATTTTTACGTCCAATAACTTTTTCATTAGACACATGGAGACCAATATGTTAAGGTACTTTAACTTTTTCAATATTCACATAGAAATTCATTGGTATAAAACATGAATTCATTAAAATATGTCATAAGACAAGATTTAGCTCAAAATAAATAAGTTATTATAACGATGCCAATATAATTGTACAATCACCTTTGGGCAGAATGCACAAACTAAGGTCAAACCCCAAGTCAAAACCTCAAATGAGTTAATCAAATTAGGATGCATTAAACTTGGGAAATTGTCACCTTTGGGAAGACAAATTCTTTTGTTCAACATATACTCCAATAACTCCATCTCATATAAGTTAATCAAAAGCATGCATAATAAAAGCATAACAATTATCCATTGAGAAAATATATGAGACAAAACATGAATGCACTAAAATATATCAACTGACAAGATATAGTTCAAAATAAACAAGCTATCAGAATGAGGCCAATATAACTGTACAATCACCTTTGGGCAGAATGCACAAACTAATGCAAAGCCTAAGTCGAAACCTCATATAAGTTAATCAATGAGCATGTATTAAATTCAAGAAATTGTCACCTTTGGGCAGGCAAGTTCCTTAGTTCAAAACATTCTCCAATAACTTTATCCCAAATCAATTTTTAATTGTAAAATGCAATAATCACCTTTGGGCAGGAAACTACATGTTACGATTAAAAATTATTCCTCAAGCTACAAAAAGAAATTTCATCAATCAATCAATAGAGGCGGTCCCACTTTGATGGTAACGACCTATATCAACGCATGAAATTCTTTTGGCATAGGAATCAATAACTCTTGTCAAAATACGACATAGAAAAAATATGCGTCATTTAAATGCATCTAAATTGGTGCATATCGCTTCAATTTGCATTCATCATAATTTTGTTTGATACAATGCGGTAGAATAGTACGTTAAAAGTACATAAAAGAAAATCAACATACAATTATGTGCGATCTTTTGGAAGAGTACTATTACCGCTAAACTCATAATCTCATTAACAAGTAATGATTTAAATCAATTACCTACGCAGCAGAAATATATGAGACTTGAATTTCACCACAATTGAGGATAAAAGAGAAAAGAGTCACAAAAAAATATTTAATAAAAGACTATAATATCCTCAATGTAAGTCTCCATAATAAACAAAATAGTATTCATCAACAAAGGATAATATCCTCAATGTAAGTCTCCATAATAAACAAAATAGTATTCATCAACAAAGGATATTTGTTTCTCATTTATAGATAATTGACATGTAAGATTCTCCCACTTGATAGAGAATGATTGTTGGATTATCAATCCAAGATTTTTAAAATATTTAAACAAATATTCAACTATATTCTCTATCACACAATGGTCATGTCAATTAATATTACACCAATAAGATATGCTCATCCCCTATATAATAAGGGAACATGTGTAATCAAATTCAATAAAAGAATTTAAATTAATTAAATCATGGCTATCCTCGAAAAGTGTAATCAATTCTCCTTGTAGAGTCATTAAGCTTCCATGACTTAAAGAAAGTTCCGCACAATTTGGCATATTGTCATCTCAATTGGTTCATAATTCAACACCCATCAATAAAGCAAAAGAAAGACTCTAATAGTAAATCAATAAAATACAAGGAAAATAGTTTTCGATTACCTTTAGAATCGCTCAAAATATTATCATTTTTGACATTTCATAAGTGAGCATATAAACAACACAAGGCAACATGGAATTTGTGCAATAATTATAAACTCATATACTCAATATTTGGTGCTATGATTGGCAAAATTGAGTCTAAAATAATTTCACAATTACAACACTTTAATAGAATAATTCACTTCTACAAAAGAGATTTTCACAAATGATATTTTCGACTCACAACCTTGGGAATATATGTCTCTCTCTCTCTCTCTCACACACACACACACACACATATATAATAAAAAAAAAAGAGAGATTTTACATATTTCACAAAATAAAATTTATTGTCATAAATGAAAATATGAAATCAATGTTTGAGAATTATTCCCAATCAAATTACTTAATTTTCAAAACAAATCAAGCCACAAAAATTAAATCAAATCATTTTGAATATGCAAAATTTGATCCATAAAATATTAATCATGGTGTTTCCTTCCGGATTTGAGATAAAATAAAATTATGCTCAATGAAATATTCATATGTTTAATCATGTCAATGTTTATACACATTAGATGCACATACACAATGAATCAATTTGTAAAAAAAATTGAATACATGATAAGAAAACACACCTTTTGTGATTCATATATATATATATATATATATATATATATATATATATATATATATATATATATATATATATAATAAATTAATATCATACATATAGAAGTTATGAACATTTAATATCATACTTTATTCATTGTAGAAACACACCTTTTACTTAATCAAAAAAAAAAAAAAAGAAACACACCTTTTACATTGTTATCTATTATTTATATCTTAGAATTTTAGAAACTACTTGTGTTCTCCTTAAGTTTTACACTCTTTCGCATTTTCTGTTATATAATCTTGTTCTACATTTTCTTCACTTATCAAATCTTCGATTATAATATATATATATATATATATATATATATATATATAAAAGTAGGATTAAATATGTTTTTTGTCCCTATAAATATACAAACTTTTCGTTTTAATCCCTCTAAAAAATTTCTTCAACTTTTAGTCCCTATAAAATTTTCAATCACTACTTTTGGTCCCTATTTGAAGAATTTTTTTGTATTTTTTAATGAAATTGTGCAGAAATGTGTAGAATATTGTAAAAAAAAAACACAAAAAGATTAGAATTTTTTAACAAAACATAAATTAAATATGAATTTTTAACCGTAAAATATATAAAACTTCATATTAAATTCATGTTTTGTTAAAAAATTCTAATTTTTTATGGGAGAGATTCTTATAATATTATAAATTTTTCTACAAAATTTTATTCAAAAATATGAATTCTACATAAGAGTTTGCTTTATAGGAGGGACCAATAGTGAAGATGAAAAATTTTAGACTAAGATAAAGAAAAACTAGAAAAGTGAAAGTTAGAAAGCCTGAACATGTTAAAATCAATAATCAAAGCCGAGAAAGCCAGACACAACAACTAAACAATAAATTCATCTCCTGAAAAGACTCTTAACACAAGAATACAAGCTTTAATGAGATAAACAACACAGAAGCCTTATCACACAGTCTCATAAAAACGTTCAAGCAAAACCAAACATGAATTCATCTCCTGAAAAGACTCTTAACACAAGAATACAAGTTTTAACGAGATAAACAACACAGAAGCCTTATCACAGAGTCTCATAAAATCGTTCAAGCAAAACCAAACATGAATAGTTGAATAAAGTATAGGTAGCCTGAGAATATACACATGTATGTATTAATTGATATAGTAATTTTAAATTGAAACAACACAGAAGCCTTATCACACAGTCTCATCAAAACGTTCTAGCCAAACCAAACAGGAACAAGTTGAAAATAACGTGCAGAAACTCAGAAACAAAGTCGAAAAAATTGGTGCTCACGCGGAGAGCATCAACTGTCATGTGTCCAAAGAAAGGCTCAAAGTCGGGGTCCTGCCGAATACGATCGACCCAGTCACGGCGATTTGGGTATCTAGCCCTAGCTTGGAGCAACTGTTGTTCATCTTCATCAGTCCAATTGTGGTTGTAACACCCCGTTTTCCCAACGTAAAAATTTCTTAATAAAATCAGAGTAATTCCTTGTAAACGGAATGTCACATTTCATAAAAATCGTAAACTGAATAAATAAATATTTATCCTTCAAAATTCAATCACAAAGTACTTAATATCTTGCAGTGGAATTATTCAACATCTAAAAATAGTCTTTGGCACAAAAGGTCTCATTATAAAAGTCTCATAAATAGTCTAAAACATCGTAATCAATTCAATCCAACAACTTCATTAAAAATCTCATAAAACAATACGTAAGGAATAGAAAACAATGACAAAACTCCCATCCCGTTACTTATCAGAGCACCTAAAGACACATTTGTGAGGAGTCCACTCACGACCACGCCTAATCTTGATTACCTGCAAGTTACCCATACGAAGAGCAACATTTTCAAGCAGAAGGGGTGAGATTCACAAAACAATAATATTAAGCATATAATTCAACAATTATATCTAACATCTTAAACTTCATTAACTAGTATCATTAATCTCCCCACATTAGTCATAAACATCATCACGTATCATCGACATAATAATCATGAACATCTTCATATATCATCAAACATTAGACATAAGCATCATCATATATCATCATCATAATAATCATAAACATCACATATCATCTTAATCATAAACATAAACATCATATATCATCTTAATCATAACATCATATATCATCTTAATCATAATTCATCATTAGATACTTCTTCAAACATCACAACTTAACGACTTGACTCGACTATGCAACTCTTTCATCTTAAATCATCTTGACTCGACTATGCAACTCTTTCGTCTTAAAACGTCTTGACAATGAAAATGCATGTGGTACCATTCCAAGGCATAAGCCCTCATCACTATTGAGCATAAATAGGCTCCCATGGCTTGAGCCCTCGTCACTTTTGAGCACAATGCTCTAGGGCTTGAGCCCTCCTCACTTTTGAGCAAATGCTCCAGGGCTTGAGCCCTCGTCGCTTTAAATGAGTATGCATGGAATCAACATCTTACATCTTAGAAACATCATGAACATCTTATAACTTCTTAACATCTTAACATCTTGACAACATAACGTCTTTACAACTTGACGACTTCATAACGACTTGACGACTTAACAACTTCAACGACATCGACAAACAACTTACAACTTTGAAGACATTGACGATAACTGTGGTAACGACAACGACAACCACTTCACATCATAATTTCATATTCATCAATCATAAACAACGTCATATAACATCGTGCTTAAACATCAACAATTCATCATGCATCTTTGTAAAAATATAATAAATTATCCACAACATATTTTCATGCCAAACCAAAGCTACTGGAAAGATATCACAATTATCAACAACTTTCATGTTTATACCAAAGACTAATTCAGAACAGAAACATGTGAAACAGACGTAAAAACATGAAACAGAGAATGCTGTCACCGTACAATTTCGCTAAGATCTCCTTGGAGTATTTTCATCATAATTCATAAACTAAAAGCCATTTTTACGTCAAACCAAAGCTACTGGAAAGCTAACAAAATTATCTAAAACTATCATGTTTACACCAAATGTCAATTCTGTACCGATCAATACCAATTTTTGTTTTAAATTAGGAAAAGTTGTGCATAAAGTCCATAAAAATTCACTGTGACCTACGTGCAGTACCATAACTCAAGTTCTATAAATCATTTTGACCCAGACCAACGACATTAGAAAACTAACATCCATAAATACAACTTTCGTGTTTACACCTAAACCCAGTTCGAAACTTAAACTTGTCAAACTGAGACAATAAAAACGCGTTTTGCACACTGACAGCAAAATCGCAGTTCAACTGCGATTTCGCCTTGGGGAAATCTTTTCGACTTCGTTTTCGATCCAATACTCTCCAAACTTGACCCTAATCATTACCCTATGATTACCCTATTATTAGAACACTAATTATTCATCAACCTACTGTATGCAAATTCAAAGGGTTCTCAAATCTATTAACAACCTATTACAATTCTTAAACCCTAATTCTCAAATTCTCACAAACTCAACCTACAACATGTTAAATCTAATTATCAGAATTACAGACTTAATAATACTGAATGTTAGTCTCACCCTTACCTTAACAATCGATGCAACCTCTTCTCTCTTCTCTTTCTGTTCTCTCCTTGTTCTCCTCTTTTCCAAAAAGCGATTTAACGTAAAAACTCTTTCTAACCTAAGCTTCCTTATTTATAATACTAAATACTCTTCCTAAATATGTTTAGGCCCAATAACTCTGTCTTCTTTCTATTTTAACCCCCAAATCTACTTATTCTAATAATTCTCATATTCTAATAAATAATAGAATAAAGCCACTTAATAAAATACCAACACCTCACATATTTAAAATAAATCACATAAATAGACTCTAACTTAATAAAAATAATTAAATATCAAAGTGGGCGTTACAGTGGTGGTGATTTTGATGGTTATTGATATCAGTCATCTGTTAGAAAAAACCAGATTAAACTATTCACTTCATGAACGAAGAAGAAGAAGAAACAACACAATGCTTTTTGGATCAAGAAATAGAGGAAGAAGAAGAAAGAAAGAAAGAAAGAAAGAAAGAAAGAATGAAAGAAAGAAAGAAAGCGATACCTTCTGGAGCAAGAAAGAAGATGAAAAGAGCAATGTAGAAAGAATGTATTATTAACTGTGAATGTGATAGCTGTAACACCCCGTTTTCCCAACATGTAAAATAATACATAATAATAATAATCAGAGTATTCAACTTAAAACAGGATGTCACATTTCTTTAAATCATAAATCAAATATAATTAGAGTCAAAATCTGCTCTTTATTTAAAACATCTTCTGTCAATAACTTCAAATATGTCGCAGCGGAAAAATTCTTAAATGTTAAACAAATACTCAGCACTAAAGGCCTCAACATCTTAAACAACTTATTAAACTAAATCATAGTCATGTAAAATCATAAGTAATACGTAAGGAATAAAAAATAGCCACAAAAGTTACCATCCTTTTACGTATCAGAGCACCTAAAGACACAATGAGAGATAGCCACTCACGACAGCAATTAACAGCTATTTATTCTCGATCACCTGCAAGTTACTCATACGAAGAGCAACATTTCCAAGCAGAAGAGGTGAGATTCACAAACAATAATGTTAAGCATATAATTCAACAATTATATTTAACAACATAAACATCATCAACATATCATAACAATAGTCATGTAGCATCATTATCATCATCATAATCAACTTCATAATCAACATCAATATCAACTTCATAACTCAACTTAACAACTTGACTCGACAATGCAACTTAACTAGACTATGCAACTCTATTATTTTACTCATGCATGTGGTAACATTCTAGGGCATAAACCCTCGTCGCCTGTGAGCATAAATATACTCCTACTATGCAACATAAACATATTTTCAGAAAGAATTAAATCCTCAAAAAAATAAGATGAATCTTCATTTGATTTCCCCCTTGAAGATGATTGCTCTCAAAAAAAAGGTTTATTTTCAAAAAAAAGTAACATCCATAGTTACCAACAACCGTTTAGAATTGGGATCAAAACATTTATATCCCTTTTAAGTTAGGGAATATCCAACAAAAACACATTTAATAGCACGAGGTTCAAGTTTGCCTATTTGTTTGTGTTCATGGACAAATGCAGTGCATCCGAATATTTTTAGAGGCAAATTGTCTGAAATAGGGGCGGTTGGAAAGAATTTTAAAAAGGTTTCGAGAGGAGTCTTAAGGTTTAAAACACGAGATGTCATACGATTTATTAAATTTTGCAGCAGTTAAAACAGCCTCACCCCATAAGTATTTTGGAACTTTAGTGGAAAAAAGTAAGGCTCTAGCCACTTCAAGAAGGTGCCTATTTTTCCTCTCTGCAATTCCATTTTGTTGGGGTGAGTTAACACATGTACTTTGATGAACTATCCCATTTTCCATAAAAAAAAAGTTCCCTAAAACTGTGTTAAAATATTCAGTTCCATTGTCAGTTCTGAAAACTTGTATAGTGGAATTAAACTGGGCCTGCACTAATTTAATAAAATTCTTGACAATTTGTCCTACCTCTGATTTTTCTTTTAATAAATATACCCAACAAAGTCTAGTATGATCATTAGTAAAGGTGATAAACCATCTTTTGTTGGATAAAGAATTAATCCTATTAGGCCCCCAAAAATCACTATGAATAATGGAAAAAGGTTTTAAAGGTTTATATGTTTGGGCAGGAAAAGAACTTCTGTGATGTTTGGCAGTATCACAAATTTCACATTGAAAAGAAGAAAAATCCTTACCAACAAACAAGTTCGGAAATACAATTTTTAAATATTTGAAACTTGGGTGACCCAATTTTAAATGCCACAACATAACATCATCCTTATTATTTGAAACAAAAAAGGATTCAGAGAAAGAACTTATTTGTCCAAGTTGATGTCTAGTTTCAAGTTCATCTTCAAGGTAGTAGCCCTCCATTCTGCTTAGCACTGCCAATCGTCTTCCCCGAGATTGAATCCTGAAACAAACAATGAGTATCAAAAAAATGAGTTTGACACCTTTTATCCCGGATTAATTTACTGACAGACAATAGGTTATACGACAATTTTGGGACATGTAAAACATCTTGAAGAGTTAATAATGGAGAAATAATGACAGAACATTTTCCTGCCACAACTGAAAGAGAACCATCGGCAATCTTAATTTTTAAATTACATGCACAAGGACTATATGATGAAAACAAACTGGACTCTCCTGTCATATGATCGGCAGCACCTGAATCAACAATCCAAGTACGACTTGGCTTGACACTAAGAAGGGTTGACTCAAAAAAATTACCTTTTTGGGAAATGGAACCGAAAGAAAACATACGGGAAGTAGTTTGAGACTACAGTTGTTCATTATTGGACGGAAGTGACTTTGAGGAAGACTGCTGCCCTTGATCAGAAGTAGCTTGGAATGCACGACCTTCGGTTGACTAGTTGAAAATTGTCTTACCCATCATCACCCTTTGCCGCACCTTCTCTCTTCGGGTCTTTGATTTATTCATCCCCTTAATTTTCACTGTTTGATCCGACTCAAACACTGCAAACTACAATTTTGAGTTTTTTTTCCTCAATGAGTAGTGACGTGTGAACAGTAACCACATATGAACAGTGCCGCTGAGATGAATAGTAGCCGCGTGACCAGTACACGCGATATGAACAGTACCGTTGTGAACAGTACTTGCTGGATATGAAAACCCAGAAAAGAAAAAAAGGTTTATGTGGAAGCAAAGCCCCAAAAATTCGGGGGCTTTGATGCCATGTAGAAACTACTCTATAACTTAGAGTTATTTTATTTCAATGAAAACGGTGCTCCTTATATAGGAGAGAATACAACTAATCAACTCCTTAATCTAAGGAGTGATATAAGGAAAAATAAACAACTATTAAAATAGAATAATAATAAAAGGAAATATTATATATTTCAACATTCGCCAACCATTTTTTTATTAGGTTTTTTCCTACTTTATAATATTTATATTTGACTATTCACCTCTCAGTATAATTTTTCTTATGTTTATGTTATATTGTTCATCTCATTATTCTTTATTTTTTGTATGTGTATTTATTTTTTCTACCGAGAATAAAGAGTGAAAGATAGTCATTTATTTTTAGGTTAATTAAGTTTTTAGTCCCTATAAATATTCACAGTTTTGTTTTTAGTCCCTACAAAATAAAATCACACTTTTTAGTCCCTGTGACATTTTACTTAAGCATTTTAGGGACTAAAATGCTGATGGAAAAATTTTATAGGGACTAAAAATGCTGTTGGAAATTTTTATAGGGACTAAAAATGTTGATGAAAATTTTTATAAGGACTAAAAAGTGTGATTTTATTTTGTAGGGACTAAAAACAAAATTATGAATATTTATAGGGACCGTTTACTTAATTAACCCTTTATTTTTTAGTATATTTTGATTTTATTTTATGATGCTTTGTGCCACCTTGCTTAACCTTGAAGGAACGCTCAACCACCACCATCGATCCTTGTTTTCAACACCGATTCACCATGTCTTCCTTCCAAATCCCTTGGAAATGCCTTGATCTTACTCATACACCATCCATCGTAACCAAATCACAACAAAAAGCCCACAAAACCTTCGCACATGTCCTTTCCAATGTCTGTGAAATTCCAACCTCCCAGTTGCCCCAACCTTGTGTTAAAGGTGATGATCTAGCTATTATGATTCCAGAGAATGATTATACAGCCAACGTTGATGCATGCAAGCTGAACTTACATGGAAGGTTCATCTGGCCAAAGAATGCAACCCCTTGACCGTTGTTGCTTTAAAGAGCAAGCTTGCTACGTTCCGGAAAGATCTATCCAATTTTTTTTGACAAGAATTCATACAATGTTTACATGAAAATGACTTGTTTTGCTTAAATGTTTAGTTATTTGCATGTTTATGTTGTACATTTACAATTGTTATTTCAAAGGGGGAAATGGGGGATTGAATATGTGTTTTAATCATATGTAGGAATGCCTAACTCAAATTTTGTGTAGCCTACTTATCCAAATATTATCCCACCTTTACCTAAGCCGCATTATAACCCTAAAGACCTGAAAAATGTGTAATGACATTGACTTTGATTGACGTTTAGAAACTTTTCAAGTGTATGGTAATAGGTAGACCTACACGTCAACTGGTTTGAACCCTTAAGCGTCGACAGAAGTTATGTTGTTGTATTCATTAGATTATTTCAAAAAGAAAGATATTGAAATTGTTCTTTCGACGAGTTAAATTGTATGTGGTGTATTTCACAAGATTATATTACATTCATGTTATGGTTATCAATGACAATTGTATTAGTTCTCATTTAAATAATAGGTCGTATGCAGTATATTCACAAGGTTGTAAGTAATTCTACAAACAAGATGAAAGCCTTTTTAATCAGACATTTGAACTGGAATTTGAAATCAGTTATTGCCAAATGATATGCACTTTGTGAACAGGAAATCAGCTGAAGCTGTGAATGTTTATTTTCTACGAGTGATATCTGTCTTGAATGCATGCTTATCTTTCTCTTTTATTAAAATGTCATGGTAAATGCATTTTCTATAATGAACTCACCAATCTTCATTGCTTCTTCGTTGTCTAAAACATGGTGCATAGCAGATTGCTCCATTTCCTTAAGGAATTATATTTTACTGAATTGTAACTATTCATGGTTTTGGATTGTAAGAAGACATGAAATTTCGATGAAGAGGGCTTTGGTCGATTTGTGGCAGCTTGCATTTTCGCATCGAGTTAGTCTGTTAGCAGCTGTTCAACCACTGTTGCTGCAACAGGTCAAGGTCAGTGATGGAATTGTTGATCAAGCACAACCTTCGGGAGTATGTCATTTTTAGTTCCGGAAAGTCAGAATATTGTTTACAGAGGGGCTTTCTTAAGCTGGTCAACAAAGCCTTGAGGTTTCATTGATTAAATGTTTGTTGATGAGAATTCCTTTTGTCATTTATTAAATTTTTGCGGGGAATCTTATTGAGGAATTCTTATGACAGGGTAAAAGTGATTTTGTATACTCATCCTATATTTTGTAGCATTTAAATTGCAATTTACATTTTACATGTATTCAACATAAACTTTGCAGCTCTTAGTGCACTTTGTTTTACCTCCTGCTCCCTTTTATGGTAGTTGTGTAGCTGAAAAGGCATGAGATTAGTTAAATGTAAGAGGATTCAAGTGAATTACTCACTTACAAGTAAAACAATATAGACATTTCTTTACCTGATTATTATACAGTTGCTCTGAACTCTTTGTCAGGACAAAGCAACACGCGACTTCGATATTCACCAAGAGCCCATGTAGGAAAAATGTTTCTGTATGCTGAGTAATTGATAGTGCAATTCTTGTTGAAGACTCCTATTATTTCCTATACAATATATCTATCATATTAGGTACTCCTTTTTGTTAAATACACGCAGTCACACACTTACTGACATGAATATGATTTCTAATTTAAGATTATAAAGAGCTTGTTTAGATACCAGAAGAGTGATACATAATAGTTAAGATATGTGCTGCCCAGAAGAGTTTTTCTTCTCTCATCAGTATATATATATATATATATATATATATATATATATATATATATATATATATATATATATGTGTCTACTGCATAACAATGGATCTAAAATTGTTACCTGTTGAGGAAACTCCCCGTTTTCCATTTGTGAATTTATCAAAACCTTGGCGGCATGATGCAATGGAGCTGGATCTCTTTCGGCCTATACAGTAAAATAACAAATATCGAGTTTATTTATTATGCTCTAATTCTATAATTCTTGGCATTGAGCTTAGTTTAACTTGCTATAGTATACTACATTATACCTGTCCTGCTTCAATAAGTGCCAACATAGCCCATGCAGTGTTCACTACATGAGACTTGTTTCCTTCCAGGTTTGTGTATACCTGTTAATTTGTTACATGTTATTATCAGTGAAAAGCTATGTTATGCTGAAAGGGATAAATTAGAACTTATAAGCTTCATTCATTTCATACTATATACCTTGTGTTGGCATGAAAGATAGCTCTCACTCCACCCACCTGAAAGCTTGTGCTGTTTTGAAAGTAAAAATTCACATGCCTTTCTTATGCTTTTGCTATCTTTGTAGCTCTTTCCAGCAGCTATCAACCCTTTTATTCCAAACCATGTCCCATATGTAAAGCAGATTCCCCATGATCCATACCTATTTGGTTAAGTAATTATAAATCTTTAAACTCACATTAAGAAATTAATATCATTTTTGAAACCTCTTTTGGTGAATAATTAAGTTTGTGGACTAGTAATAAAACAAACCATGAACCATCCGCCAATTGTATGCTTTCGATATAGTTTGCAGCCTTAGCAATGCAAGTATCTATTTCCATCTTCCTGTGCCGCGGATATTTTTGAGTGAATAAGGCGAGACCTTGCATCGCTGCTGATGTGCATTCTACGTACCTGTAGATAATGGACTTGTTTTTCACAAATTCAAATGATAGACGACATAGAAATAATTACAAGAAACATGTCGATGTCAGGTACATACTGATAATCAATGGTGATATCTTCAAATGTTTCAGTTGGATTTATTTTCTGTTACATAAACCAATTCATTGTTAAAAGATTTAATAATTGAATCTACATTCGTCATTTAATTGGAGAAAAAAAAAGGTTTACCTCCAACCATGTATAAGATCTTGTGAGTTCATAGGATGCAAACCCACCATTTGTATTCTGTAGTATTTAATGTGGAAGAGAAAATTGGTTAAGCCATGATGCCATATGGTTGAAGTTATATCTAATTAAATTTGAACAAAATCATCTTTTTATTCTTGAATCCCGAGTACTTATTAAAATCGCGAAAATGAAATAATTCTCGTTCGTTTTTGTTTACTTCTTCGGATATTACACACGACTGAGTCTACTAGTAGTTTAGAGTACCTGCAGGGATAAAATCAAATTAACTGCATTGCATAATTGTTCAGTTTCCACTGCTTTCCCAACACTCTCAACTGGCAAGTTTGATAACAAAATGGCTGCCTGAAAATTGTGAAACAGATTAAGAAAATATGATTTGTTTAGCTGATTCAAATATGTGAAAAATTGGTATTTTGTTAAAATTAATGGCAAATTGATGACCTTCAAGCCTTCTGCAGTACAATCAGAAACAGGCCAACCATTGTCTTGAGTTGAGAAAGGCCAACCACCTTTAGAAATGTGGCGATACCAACAGCTAGTATTACCAGAGCTGTTCATTGTAACCTTCAAAACCAAAATACGATACTTTGAGAAAATCACATAATTCAATGGAATCATATATGTCGGTGTCGGATATCGACTTGTGTCAGACACTGGAACTCGCCTAATCCGAGGAGTGTATGTGTTTCATATATCTTCAATATTTATTACCTGTGAGAGTTTTATGAAATTGTTAGCTTTCTTAAGCATTGAACCATATTCATCATCAAGTTTGGTAGCCAAGATAGCTTGAACAGATAAAGCAACATCCCAACATTGAGAACCATTATATCCTTGCATTTTCATTCCATCCTCAGCCAACCATAGATAGTCTTTGATTCTTGAAATATGACACTTAAATGCCTCAGAATTTGGGTTCTCCAACCAACAACAAACCATGTTTAGTACCTGTTTTAGAATTATTATTTTTCATCATAATAATCACTTATTGAGTTAAAATCATTTGATTATGTCATAGTAATGAGTATATAATTAACCTTATTAACAGGACCAAGGCAGATATAGTTAGTGTTTTCATCCTCATAATGTATATGCTCCATAACATGTTTGAGTGCTTTATTCCTTAGTTTAGAGTAAGGCCAATGCATGAGAAGAGGTTCCCCAACATTATCAAGAAAACCCCATAAAATATTCTGTATCATTGGACATGGATGGTACAAATCTTCCTGCAATTATTACTCATTATTAATTGAAAATATTATACTGACACAACACAATTAATTAAAATATGTGACATAATTAATTAAGACAAGAACCTTAGCACAATGATATTTAGCGTGGTCCCAATTTAGTATATGATAGGGTAAGGTATAGATCTCTCTTCTGAGAGATAAAACAATAGCACTGAATGGACCCACAAATCTTCTACCGTACAAATATGACATTGGTAGATATACAAGTCTAGTGTGACACCACATCCTTCCTGCAAATTTTTTAATTAGTAACATATGTATCATAACATATAAATAAATACATATGGTACCACATAATAACATATGTATCATATCATATAAATAAATAAAGAGAAGGGATCCATTGACTCCAAGAGTAAGTCTAAAGACTTACTCCCAATCTTAACCATTGATTTTAATATTAATTAATGGCTGTGATTAATTACTAAAGATTTCCATAGTAAGATTTTTCACACTTTCTCCCTGTTGCTTGAATGAAAACGCAATGCTATTGCTGGATACCTACACATCATCAATTGATGGCTGGATTACATTAACTCAACATTTGTTTTTATTTAATATGCAATTCGAACAAAGATGCAATTTGTATTAGATTTATATTATAGTACAAATTGATAATTATTTTTTGTTTTGGAAGGGAAATTGATAATCATTTCTATACTGGGCCAGATCCAAGCACAAAACACAATCAAGTAGAAAAGCAAACGAGAAAAAAGAGAAGGAAAAAGAGGAATTGAAGAAATAGGAAGGAAAACAACACGATGAAGAGCAGTGGTTTGGAACCGATTCTATTTCAGATGTAGCCTCATGGGTTGTTTTAGGAAGAAGGTGTAGAAAAATCTTACCATAGAAATCTTTAGCAATTAATCACAGCCATTAATTAATATTAAAATCAATGGTCAAGATTGGGAGTAAGTCTTTAGACTTACTCTTGGAGTCAATGGATCCCTTCTCATAAATAAATAAATAAATACAATATAATGGTACCACATAATATCATATGTATCATATAATATAAATAAATGCATGGTACCACATAGTAACATATGTAGATCATATCATATATAATAAAAGAATACATGGTACCACATATTAACATATTTATCATATCATATAAATAAATACAATGGTACCACATAGTAACATATGTAGATCATATCATATATAATAAAAAAATACATGGTACCACATATTAACATATTCATCATATCATATAAATAAATACAATGGTACCACATAGTAGGTTATATTTGACTTAGACCGAGTAAGAAATAATGAGAACATGCCTGGATGCAAAGGAACAAAGTAGGGAAGAAGCCATATTTCTGGAGGGATTGCCTTCATTCCACTCCATTCATATACTCCAAGTACCTAATATATGTTATATGTATTATTTTCATTATGTATACACTTGTACCATTTGATTAAATTAAACTATTATAAAAAACAGTTACAACGTACATTAAACTATAGTATAAACAATCTAAACAAAATCAAAACCTTGAAGAAATAAATGCACAAATACTTACAGAAAGCCAGAGTTTGCCCCATGAAGGAATAGAAGTGGCACCCCCACGATCAAGAATCCATCTTCTTGCTTTTTGCATTTCTCCATCTCCACTGTCGACATCTTCTCCAAGCAATCTCAAGGTCACATAACTCATAGCTGTGCCAAACATTGTGCTTGGCCCTTCTATATGCAATCCCCACCCTCCATCTTCGTTCTTATCATCATCATATGTATTAACGATTAATGTCATATTCCTCACAATAGCTAGCTAACATTATTTTGTGATACTTTATAAAAAATAAACATTAATTTGTGATTGAAATGTAATATTTGGTCTTGAAAGAGCTAGCTAACATTATTCCTCATAAGAAGTTTATTTTTAATAAGCTTATAATCTTAAGAAGATAGACTCATCCTCTAACAAGTGAAATTAATTTGTTTAGTAATGTTCTCATAAGCATAGCTCAGTTGATAAAGACATTGTATTATATTATATATGTAAGATTCAGGATTAAACTTTAAATTCCCCACTTTTTTTTTTGAAGAAAAAATTCCCCACTTATTCATCTTAATGTTGGAGTTCTAGCTACTAGGTTACTTACAAAAAATTACCTGATGATTAAAGAGATAGCGTCGCATTTCACTTTGATGCTCGGGTGTTAACACTGCATTAACAGCCCCAGTCACCCATAGTCCTATTACCTATCACATAATTAATCCAATTTAGGCACACTTCTTTTATGTACTTTGACAACTGAAATAATCAATGATTAATTTTTTTTTAAAACAATATAACAAATGCAATAAAAAAGAAACAAAAAAAAAAAGCAAGAAAACCAAGGAGGCTATATAATACTTTGATTTTTTTTTCTTGAATCAATTATACTTTTTTTTGTTGAAGAGTTGAATCAATCATGCGTACCTTTTTTAGAATTTAAATATTCATCTTAAATATTTCAGTTAATCATATCATGTATTGATAAATTTATGAAGTTTATAATAAATAATATATATTCTTTCAAAAAAAAAAAATATATATATATAATATCATGTAAGAAGAAAACAACATAGTATAAGAAGGTTGAAATATAACAATTATTTAATATGCCCTAGTGTTTTTTTAAAAAAAAAAAAAAAACTTGACACCTAAACTAAGGACCGATTAATTCGAGGGGTCTAAACTTCAATCTCACCGTCCAATTGCGGATCTCCTAATGATTTAAGTTGAATGTTAAATTAATTATTTAATTTTTAGAGAAAATTGGAGAGGTGAAAAATTATTATAAATTAAAGTGGCACTGGTGACAATTTTACGATAATCTTTAATTGGATTTGAACTTTGTTTGTTTAGATTGCAATCTCAAACTCTTGTTTACTGAACTCCATATCACAGACAAGATATAAAACTATTAAAACAAACTAACTTTTGTATTATCAATCACATATAATGTGTTAAAATTGATGCCATCACGTTGACAAGCACTAGTTAAAATATATTTAGGTGTATCAAGAAATTTCTTGTTTTTTTTAAGATGCTATATCTAGAAATTGCTGACAATGTACTCTTACTAATACATTTTTATAAGGAATTTTAAATACTTTTTTTCTTTCAGAAAATACATTAATCTAAAGATACTCATTATTAGTCATTCATGTTTTTTTTTGGTGTAATTAGTCATTCATGTTTGAAGAAGTAACCTCTAAAAAAAAATTTCAAGAAGTAAATTCAATTATATTGACCACTTTTAAATGACATAATTTTTTGCTTCAAAAAAAAAATGACATAATTTTTTTTCCCTTTAAAACAAGCACATCATGCAAAATATGTTCAAGAGCCGAAATTGTTTACTTACTATAAACTTCAACAAATATTTAATAAGTGGTTAATTTCTATGAAACATTTTTACGCATCTATTCATTCAAATCACACGAAGAAGATATTTTTAGATATTTTATGAACCAACTTAAAAATGTGGTATTATAAAATGATTTGATTTGGTGCATATGTGAACAAGTTTACAACGTCTGTGATACAAATTAAACTAATATAATTTTCTTACACTAATACCCGCTGAAAAATTATCATACTCTTGCATACATGATCCGTTGAAGGCTTCTGTGTTTGTGTGGTGACTTCTAAAGATTTCAACTAAGGACAATTTGGTCCAACATGGAATTTTACACTATGGCTCTCTTTTATGTGCAGAAGGTTGCGGGGAAAATGAAGCGGTTAATTATGTGAATTTTTCAATGTTTTAAATTGGTTTGATTTCTCCTATGTTCTTCATTAGAACATGTTCTTCCATTTGGCGGTTATGTTTTATTCTCTAAAAAGATTTGTTCCGCTTTGCATTTGATTTGGTTGGCTTGTGTTTGAATTATTTGAAAAGAGAGAAATTCTCATATTTTTCAACATAAGGTGTTATAAGTACCACAATTGAATTTATCTTGTGAATTGAATTCTTGACGGCTTAATGCCTCTGGTTGTCTTGTGATATTTATAATATTCGCTCTTGTTTCCACACTTCAATATGTTTTTTGTGCATTTTTGACATTTTATTAAATGCCAACAATTATGATTAGGACATTTTTTTTTTAGGAATCAAAATGTCCTTAGAGTCTTGCCAAAATGAATCAAATGTCATTAGGGTCTTGTAAAAAAAAAGTGCTTAGGACATTGTATTGTATACGAGAAAAAGAGGGCAATGATATTTGATACATACCAAAGAAGGCAAAAGAAACGAAGGACCACCATAGTCACCAGGCCAGAAACCATCCTCAGTTTGCAGTGTTGAGTAACATCTCAATGCTCTTTTTAGTGTCTTTCCCACTTTTTCCTCACTAATTATATCTCCTTCTTCCTTCTCCATTTTCACCTTATTATTATTCTCTGATTTCATATTTGAAAAACCTTTTTCCCTCTCAAACTGCAAAACCAACATTAATTATTTACCCCTCAGCAATATTGACATAAGTTGTGGTACATTTTCAAAAAATATTCAAAGAAAATTTGCATATATACATATAGTCACATATTCGTGTAAGTGTAAGTATCTAATCTCATTAAATTAAACTAAACTAAACAATTGTACTATATGTTATATTATTTATGCATGTATTTACCTGGAGTCTCATTAAGAGATCAGAACTATTCTTAGCTTTGAAGCGATTGTCATGAAATTGTTTGCGAGCATGTTCCACTTGAGCTCGTTCTTGTTCAGTTCCAAGATGTGGATCATACTCCCAAAATTCTCTTCCAATGTTCTTATTCACACTTCTAACCATTTCTTGATCAATACCATCTTTGTTTTCTGAAAACTTCAGCTTCCACATCTTCTCTTGGATTAATTCTTTCTACCAAACGTATTTTTGTGATTTGATATTTTCTTAATTAGGTAGAAAATAAAACAACTGAAATTTAAAAGTTAGAGAATACTACATATTATCATTTTCAGTATATATAATTTTTAGAAATTGAATAAACATAGACACATACCTTGATGTTAAACAAAGAATTATTTTTGCTTGAAATAAAAAGAGTATATTCTCCTGACCAAAAAAAAAAAAAAAAAGAGTATATTCTAAATAGCTAGAGTACATAAATTGAGTTTAGTGTCTAGTGTCTGCATGTGATATGTATGAAAGGGGGAGTCTGGCCTTTTATTCACACAAATTAGGGATGCCAATAATTTTATATTGTGAGTTTAGGTTATCTCGAGGAGTTGGTAGGGATGCCAATAATTCTAGAGAGTCCTCACCCTAAAATCCACCTTATTTTATATGCTACTTAAATTTTTTATTAAAAATAAAAACTTTTTGTCAAAAAGTATATGTTATTTCTTCACAAGATATTTTCTTCATTTTATATGACATATATTCTCCCATACGTCATTTGGCTGATCTGAAAAACATGAAAAGATTATATAATCTCTTTTAGTTTGTTAACACGGTAGCATCAAATATAAGATAAAATGAGAGTCATCATGTTTATATTATATAATGTGATCGTTTGATAAAAAAATAATAATGTGATCTAGTTTTTGTTTTTTTGTTTTTTTTTTGTGTGTATATTTTTGAAAGAACAAGATCACCACATATCATTGATAATTCAATTGATAATACGTGGGAGGATATTTTCAAAATCATGTAAAGCAAATCAATGACATATTTAAGCTAAAATGAAACAAGGGAGAATATTTTCAAAATCATCTAAAGCGGGCCAATGACGTATTTAATTAAGCCAAAATTAAATAATGGAGAATATTTTCAAAATCATAAGGGATAGCTGGCGCATGTAGCCACTAGCCACCCAATAGAGTATGAACAATGTTTAAAGGTGGGGTTTACAATGCATAAGGAAAAGATTTGTGCACCATGCAAAAGTTGTGCAAAAATGACCCCAAATTAAATCTAGACCGTTCATATATTATTATTTTAATGCCGACGGTTGAGATTTGTTTGGATTGAGGAGTGGGTGACCTGCTGCCTCAAAGGGAGAGAGGGCATGTAGGTCCCACACGGGACCCACCCCTTTGATTAAATCAGAATATTTTATTGCATTTTTTTGGGTAGATTTTGTATTGGGCTTGGGCTTGACATGTAGAGTAAAATTTTGTCTATGGGCTGCCAAATTTAATTTTCTTGGCCCGAAAAAAAGGAAATATTTTTTTCCCTGCATAATTTTATTTATTTTTTTGACCGAAAATTGCATTTAATTTAATATGGAAAAATCTGAAAAAGAATTAAAAATTAGTAGAAGTTGTTTTAGTAAATTGGACGGTTGTAATTGGATTTTAATTTTTTGGGAAAAATTATAAGATGAATAAATTGTGTGTAATATTTGGGTAGTAAAATTGTTTTGGAAAAATTAGAAGATGAATAAATTGTGTGTATAAATATGAGAAATTGGTTGAATGATGAATGTATAAATATAAAATATAAAATATGCTTTGTTGTTATAACATAATATTAATAATGTTTATTTATATTGTAAGTCAATGATGAATGATGAATGACTGAATTATGAGAAATTATGCTATCAGAAATTTTCATAAATGTTTAGTTTAATCGGTTAATTTTAGTTTGCAGGAGAGACGGTTGCATTGTACAGATTCACTAAAGTATTATTAATTGTACAGTTAATAGAAGGAAATTATGTATAAAGTAAAATATATTAATAATATTAAGATGTAACATTGAATTAACAAATAATTAGATTTTATCGAAAGAAATAATAGTTGACAATTTTTATAAAAAAATAAAAAAAGTTAATAGAAAGCAATGCGCACGATCGTGCTTTCATTTGACACGGTCGTGCTTAAACTCACTGGAGTTGGATTTGAAAATGTAGTGGCAGGTTCGCACGCCCGTGCTTTAAACAACTGCTTGTTGCTTGGAAATTGTTATTGGACATGCGCACGACCGTGCTTTCATTTGACACGGTCGTGCTTAAACTCACTGGAGGTGGCTTTGAAAATATAGTAGCAGGCTCGCACGCCCGTGCTTTAACTAGGCACGGTCGTGCTTTAAACAAC
The DNA here is from genome assembly GCF_051527215.1 of Medicago sativa. Lineage (NCBI taxonomy): Eukaryota > Viridiplantae > Streptophyta > Magnoliopsida > Fabales > Fabaceae > Medicago > Medicago sativa. The sequence goes on along the minus strand of NC_140754.1, from coordinate 97,559,446 downwards.
TGGTTGTTGCTTTGAAATTGTTATGGGATAGGCGCACGACCGTGCGTTTAGTTTGCCCGGTCGTGTGTGATAGTCAGAAAGTGGCTGGTGTGTTGTCTGCAATAGGTGCACGGCCGTACGTGAATTGGACACGGTCGTGTGTGTATCAACTGACATATCCAGTTGAACCAACAATCATTAGTAAAAAAAAAAGTACACAACATAACAGAGCATGCCAATTACTAGCACAAGCGATGTATTTTGTTAACATGAAATCAAGTTCAGAGCTAATATAATTTACAACATAATTACATTTGGATCCATTGTTAATACGACATCCTAACAAAGTTTGAAATGCTCTTAAAAGAGGACTTTCAAAATGCAGCCAAAACAAAGCATTAAAGTTGAATAGGTGTAACTTGATTACTGTGGACCGGCTAGAGGATATTGGATGTTGAGGTGTTGCATCGTTGCTAGAAGCATTTGTTTGGCGAGTGCTGTTTTATCTTGGTTTTCGGGTGTCAAACATTGATTACGTTTGAACCTTTTTAACCGGTGATATCTTATTTTTTCTTGGGAAGGGAAAAAGTAAGCAAAACCCTTAAGAATCGAGGTCCGGGAGTTGTTTTCGCTACGGGAAGGTGTTAGGCACCCATAACGACTATAGTATCCTATAGGAACCGTCTTTATTTTCTACGCGCGTGCTTTATTTTTAAATGCTATTTGAAAGTGATATTTACACCTAAGAGTTTACTAAATGAAGAATTGGAGGGAGAAGAATGTGTTTGAATTTTATTTTATTTGAATTGAAGGAATTTTGATTCCTTGCCTACGTACCCGTTTAAGGGATCAAATCCACCGTAGTTCTCTTCCAAAAATGTTTTTGTTTTTGTTGGTTGATTTTAAGTTTGAAAATGGGATTTTGAAGAATAGAAAGAAGCCTCAAGGGCATGAGATTTTAGAAAAGGTGAGGTGGAATTAGTCATTTTGCAAAAGAAGTCAAGTATGATTATTTTTCATTGAAATTTGATTAAGAAGATGAAAAAGAAAAATACAATGGGATTTTGATCCCAAGGTTTATTAAGAAAAGTATTTGAGTGATGTTATTCATATATTTTTTTTGGGAAATTGATTTTTTCTAAGCATAAAGCCTAAACATTCATCTAAACATACAATCCTAAACATACATCTAAACATGCATATTCTAACCATATATCTAAAGTGGTGTGTGTGCATGTGTCGGTGTACATTATTAGAGTCCATTGTCCTTATTACATCATTGGCCTAGATACATTCTATGGTCTTGCAAGAAATTTAAAGGCATAGAAGAAAATATTACAAAATCCCTAAGTGTTACATTCTAACCTTTGCATGGAATTGAAACTTAAAGTGCAAGAAATAAGATGGAGAGGGAGATGAAGTGTGGAATGCTTATGAATGAATGAAACATGAAATGAGATAGTTAGTAGCATAAGGCATAATAGGAATTTATAAGCAAGAAAAATACTAGCACTTGTCAAAAAATTAATGCAATTTCCAACCTAAAAGTAACTAGATTCATCTAAAATCTTACCATCAAGACAAGTACATGACTTACCCCCCCCCCCCCCCCCCCCCCCCCCTCACATTATGACAATTTCTTAAAGGTTTTTTCAATCAAGGATGTGAGAGTTATAAGGACACATTCAAGGCAAAATCCATGACATATCTAGGCATCCTTAGCATTTAATTTTCACAAAACTTGCAACACAAGTAATTGACAACCTTCATTCACAAACAGTAAGCAAAGGACCCCAAATTAGGGACAAATATATCACAAAGTTGCACATCACATGTTACTATCAATTTGACAAGAAAATATGGCAAGAATTCACAAGAAATTGACCAAAAGGATTAACAAATCACAAATGACATCATATATTGTTTTAAAAATTTTTAATATGTAAGGCAATCACAAAAAAATATCAAGAAACATATTAGAAACACTTAGGAAATTTTTAGAATTTTTATTAAAGCATTTTTGAGTTAACAGTGGTGCAAATAGCAACCTGTAGTGTTAAAATAGCACAAGAATAGGCACAAAACGAAATACCAGCAAGAAAAAGGCCCAAGCCCAACGAGAAGATGGACCCTGGACTATCCAAACGTACCAGGGACGCTGGATTGATCCAGGATCCACAAACCCTAGATCAAACGGTCACAAGCATGCAGCACACCATAAGATGAATCAGGCATATGGAACCAGGGCATCTGGATCATCCACGTGGAGAGCCATGGATCCAACGAAGGAGATTGAGAGGTGGAATGAACCGAATTGAACCAGACCGGTTCAAGTGCCTATATAAGCACAAAGAGACCGGTCCAGTTCATTTCTTCCTTCCCTCTCTCTCACTACAAAGTTTTAGAGAGAGATGCTCTGCAATCTCTCTTCATCTTCTCCAATGAACACGACGGCGGAGGTGTGGTGGTTCGCCGGCGGCGCCACCACACCTGAACATTTTTCGAAACTTTTTGCACTATCGTGTTCATCTGAGTCTCCTCTTTACGATTCTTAAACTCGTTTTTCAAAATGAGGCATGGATTCGAACAGATCTACGCTTGCATCTACGTCTTAGGGTTTCAAAATTTTCTTCTAATCTCTTTGAAACTAACCCTATCTTGACTTATTTTACATGCTGATGATGAATCTATGCTTTGATTCGAAGAATAAATGGTGAATCTTCATGATTTTTGGAATTAGGGTTTCATTTCAATTTTTTTCGAATCCTTTCGAATTTCCACTTCAATTCACCGTTTAATCTTTCGTTCAAAACCTTTGATGACGATTACGAACTAAACGAGAAGGATTTGTGTACTTACCTGAGTTGATTTGGAGATTCGAACGAAATTCTTCAGAAAACCTTGAATCTTGGATGTGTTCTTGATGCTTCTGGTAAGTTATTGCACAGAAACTGAAAATAAATCAGTTCCTCACCTTCTTCTCCTTCGTTGGTTCACTTCGAACACAATCTCTCTTCTTCTCTCTTTCACCGAATCCTTCGTGATCGCAAGAGGTTCGTTCTTGCAATTGACGAACGCTTGCTTGAATTGCGAAGGTGAGGGTTCGATGATGATGATTTTCACAGAAAATCACTGAGAACCTTCTGAAAATTCGAACCACTTTTGCTGAATTGGACACATTTTGTTTTGATTTTCTGGTACTTTTGAAATGATTTTGTTCGTTAGATGATGAATTTTGATAGAGAACTGGTATGAATTTGAGGAATTTGTGGTGGTGATTGATTCTGTTGCGGTGGTTTGAGTCTGTTACGGTGGTTTTTTGATTCAACTGTGGTGGTTTGAGTTTGTTACGGTGGTGACTTGGGAGAGAGAGAAATTCTGTTAGTTTTCTGATGATGTGTCACTGGATGATTGATGATCCTGACACTTGTGATGAGTTGGCTTGCATTTATAGGCCAGCTGTGTGGCCTTTGAGCCACTTAGGACCTGCCACGTGCTCTTGGACTTGCTTGGACTGAAACCTGGACTTTTTGCCTTGAGGGACTGATCTGCAATTTCTAAAAATCAAAGGACCAATCTGCAATTGACTAAAAACAAAAAAAAACTTGACTTGGAGGACTAAGATTCGAATCAAAAAACTTAGAAGAGAAATAAAAATGAAATAGAGGGACCAAAATGCAATTACCAAGAGTTTGAGGACTAAAAAAGAAAATTAATAAAATTGGATTAAAATTGGTACATTTGACTAAACGTAAAGTGAAACAATTAAAATTGACAAAACGGACTAAAACGAACCAATGGCTTAAATGAGGTACTTTAAAGTAACCTCTCTCTGCCGAAATTTCGTGTGAAATGACCAAAATGCCCCTGGGGCTAAAACGACTAAAAATGACTCAGATGCAAATTTTAACAAGGAATTAGAGCAAGACCTTATACAAACAAAGTTAAAAGACTCAGAGACAATTTTTAGACATTAAACAGGGTTTTAACATATGAAAAGACTAAAATGCCCCTAGGGGCTAAACTGACTCAAAATGACCTCAAATGCAAATTTTGAACTGGATTTTGACATAGAATTGAAATGAGGACTTATTCAAACTACTTGAAAGGATTCAAACAAATTTTAAAAGATTGAAAGAAATTTTGACATGGGAAATGACTAAAATGCCCTTTTGCAAATAACATTGAAATAAAATGCAGAGAAAGATGTAATTGATCAGAGACAGTTCAACTGACTTAGAATGCAAGAAAAGAAGAATTGATCAAGTATTTTTAGGTCCAAAATTAGGGTATAACAGCTGCCCCTATTTAAGTTTCTTTGTCCGGATAGTCAAGAGACGAAGTCTTAGAGTTGACGGGACAAAGATACTTTAATATTAACATTTGCACTGCTTTTGGACATAAAAATACGTTTTCAGATTTTCAAAAACATGAATGCCATGCAGTACTTTGATTATGAATGCAAGACAAACAACTGGAGTCTATGGAACATGTCATGTCACTGGGGATTCAGGTGGACATTGACAGGGTAGACAAACCAGGGGATAGAAAATAGGGTACAAGCTGTTCTTTGGATCGAACTAGTCACTTGACCAAGGAATACAAAACAAGAGATAGGTGCAAGCTGTTCTTGGGATCGAACTTGGCACTTGACCGGAAACACAGACATATAGGCAGATACAAGCTGTTCTTTGGATCGAACTTGACACTTGATTGAAAATACAAACAGATAGGTAAGCACAAACTGTTCTTTGGATCGAACTGGCTGTTTGGCTGGAGATATAGACAAAAGGGTAGATACAAACTGTTCTTTGGATCGAACTTGCTGCTGGATCATCACTTCATCATGTCGGTAGGTGCAAACTGTTCTTTTAGATCGAACTTGCCGTTTGACTGATAACAAAGAATAAGCTGGGTACAAACTGTTCTTTGGGATCGAACTTGTCGTTTGTCCGGAAGTATAGGTATATAAGCAGGTACAAGCTGTTCTTTTTGATCGAACTAGCCACTTGACCAGTAACAAGATATGTTGGAAGTCTGATTTGACAAGATACCTATTGAGGGTAAATTGTCATTGACTTGGTTTGAAGATAAACATGACCATTTTTGTTGGCCCAAAAACAAATTGAGAGTGAATTGACGTTGATTTGAATTGAAAGTTGACATTGAAAGAGAGATTGAGAATTGAGATTGATCAGAAACATAGACATAGACATTGGATTGAAGATTTGAAATTGACATTGAGATTGAATTGGAATTGAATTGAAAATTGAAATTGACATTGACATTGACATTGACATTGAATTGACATTGGAGGTTGAGTTGAAATTGAAATTGAGATTGCTTCGAATTTGAATTGAATTGAAATTGAGATTGGAAATTGCTTCTAATTGACATTGAATCGAAATTGAGATTGCTTCGAATTTGACATTGAATTGAAATTGAGATTGCTTCGAATTTGACATTGAATCGAAATTGAGATTGCTTCGAATTTGACATTGAATTGAAATTGAGATTGGAGAGTTGAGATTGCATCGAATTTGACAGTTGAATTTGAATTTGACAGTTGGAATTGAAATTGAAATCGAAATTGAGTTTGACAGTTGCAATTTGGATCGAGTTGAAATTGGGAACTGAGTTGGATTGAAAGTTGAAATTGGAAATGCAGCATGTGCGTATGGTATAGCAAGATTATTAAATGTATGAGCACATAAAATGCATGATTATGCATGTATGAATGCTTGAAATGCATGATTGGTTTGTAGTTTGACAGAGAAGTTTCACAAAGGCAGACAAAACATTGGAAGATTGGGCACGTAGTGGCTCGTGCTGCAACATATTCACAGGGGAAAACCTCTTTGGAGAGACCGTCGTTAAGAGACGTATCAAAACCATGGCTGAGGGCAATAAAACTTGTAAAGGAGGGACTCTTGGGAGGTTCCTGGATACAGGTCGCCATTGCTAGGCGTGTCAGTGCTGGGTAAACATTGGATATTCGCATCTGTGGTCAATGCTTTTCAACTCTTCATTCTTTCATTTTCAAACCCCTATTTTTGCCTGAACCGCCCTTTCGGGTTTTCGATTTACCGGGGGATAAATTCTTTTCACTGCCCCATTTTTGCCTGAATTGCCTTCATAGGTTGTCAATCAGCGGGGTGCTCATTTTTGCCTAAGCCACCCTTTCGGGTTTTCAACTTAGCGAGCTTTTCATTTGTTTTTTCCATTTTTCCTTTTCATTCTGTTTTTTTCATTCTTGCCATTGACCACAGATCATCCTGGGGAGTAACCTGCTTGTAACATGTATTGAAATAGACATTGACATTCATTCATTCATGCATGTTTCATTGAAATGTACCCTGTTGCTCAGGTTTGCTTTCAAAATAGACAGAAAAAGATTTTTAGTTTTCAAAAGATGTTTGTTTCAGACATTGACATTATCAAATAGAAAGGAAGTGTTTTGTATATAGTATTGAAAATAGAAAGAAAAATAGAGTTTCAAACAATAGCACAGGCTCAAATTGATGTAGAAGAGTGAAAGTCAGCCAAAGGCATAACTCCACGGATTTACAAAGCTTGGAAAATGGTAATTTTATTGGTTGGTGATACATTGAACACGATGACCGCTACATTTCATAGAAATTTTGAATTCACAAGTACAGAAGCTTCTGATGAAGACGATCATTGACAGTTGCAGATGCCCCAAGGGGTGATGGTGATTTGCCAGATACAGTTACTTGTCTTTTATCAACCTCATTTTTGCATGAACCGCCCTTTCGGGTTTTTGGCTCATCGAGGCGCTCATTCTTGCCTGAGTTGCGTACAATCTCAGCGAGCTTTTTCATATTCATTTTTTTTTGTCCCTAACTTTTGCCTGGATCGCCCTTTCGGGTTTTCGATCCACCGGGAAGCGCATTTTTGCCTAGGCCGCCCTTTCGGGTTTTCGACCTACCACGCTGTTCTTTTCTTTCTAGACAAAGTATTTCTTGACTATATCGGCATTAACAGGATTTGGGAGTTCAACACCATCCATGTGTGTAAGAATCAAAGCACCACCAGAGAAAGCCTTCTTGACAACATAAGGACCTTCATAGTTAGGTGTCCACTTGCCCCTTGGGTCGGGTTGCTGACTTATCCTTCTTTTCAATACAAGTTCGCCTTCCTTGAATTCTCGAGGTCGGACTTTCTTGTCAAAAGCATTCTTCATTCGCACTTGATACAACTGTCCATGAGCCATAGCATCCATACGTTTCTCTTCAATCAGATTCAATTGATCATACCGACTTTGACACCATTCAGCCTCAGTTAATTTTGCTTCCATGATTACTCGAAGAGATGGAATCTCCACTTCCAGAGGGAGAACTGCTTCCATGCCATACACAAGAGAGAAAGGAGTTGCCCCGGTTGAACTACGCACTGTAGTACGGTAACCATGCAAGGCAAAAGGTAGCATCTCATGCCAGTCTTTGTAAGTAGTGACCATCTTCTGAACAATCTTCTTGATGTTCTTGTTAGCGGCCTCAACTGCACCATTCATCTGAGGTCTATAAGGAGAAGAGTTGTGATGTTCAATTTTGAATTCTTCACATAAAGCTTGCATCATGCTATTGTTCAGATTGGAACCATTGTCAGTGATGATCTTGTTGGGAACACCATATCGACAGATGATGTTATTCTTGATAAACTTGACAACCACTTGCTTGGTCACATTTGCATAGGAAGCAGCTTCAACCCACTTGGTGAAATAGTCTATCGCCACTAGGATGAAACGATGTCCGTTGGAAGCTTTTGGTTCGATTCTTCCGATCATGTCAATGCCCCACATAGAGAAAGGCCATGGGGAAGATACAACATTGAGAGCATGTGGAGGCACATGAATCTTGTCAGCATAGATTTGGCACTTGTGGCATCTCTTGGCATGTTTGTGGCAGTCACGCTCCATAGTTATCCAGTAATAGCCGGCTCTTATCAGTTTCCTCGACATAGTGTGGCCCGAAGCATGGGTCCCAAAAGTACCATCATGTACATCATGCATCAATTTCTCAGCTTCTTGTTTGTCAACACATCTCAATAAGACCATGTCATAGTTCCTCTTGTATAGGATTTCTCCGTCCAGAAGGAATTTGCTAGCCCATCGTCTCAAGGTCTTTTTATCCCTGTTGGAAGCACCAGGTGGATATTCATGATTCTGCAAGAATTGTTTGATGTTGTAATACCAAGGCTTTTTGTCATTCACATCTTCATCAGCCTGATCTGGCATATTTTCAATGGTAAACACATGAGCGGGTCTATCAAGACGTTGCACTTTGATCACAGGCACATCATTCCAATGATTGACACGAAACATGGAAGACAAAGTAGCAAGAGCGTCAGCCATCTGATTTTCATCCTGAGGGATGTGGTGCAGCTCAACCTTGGTAAAGTATGTCAACAGACGTCTTGCATAGTCACGGTACGGGATCAGCTTCTCATGATGAGTCTCCCATTCACCCTTTATCTGATTAATAACAAGAGCAGAATCTCCATAGATATCAAGGTGCTTAATCCTCAGATCAAGAGCTTCTTCAATACCCAAGATGCATGCTTCATATTCAGCTATGTTGTTTGTGCATTCAAAAGTTATTCGAGCAGTGAAAGGAATATGGTGCCCCTGCGGTGTTACAATGATGGCCCCAATTCCTTTACCATAAGCATTAACAGCACCATCAAACACCAATCCCCACTTGCTATTGGGATCTGGCCCTTCATTGATCAGTGGCTCTTCACAGTCTTTTGCTTTCAGATACATGATCTCTTCATCAGGGAAATCAAACTTAATCGACTGGTAATCATCAAGAGGCTGACAAGCAAGGTGTTCAGCAAGGATGCTTCCTTTGATTGCTTTCTGAGCTTTGTACACAATATCATATTCAGACAACAACATTTGCCAACGCGCGATCTTTCCAGTAACAGCAGGCTTCTCAAAGATGTACTTGATTGGATCCATTCGGGATATCAACCAAGTTGTATGATTCACCATATAATGACGCAGGCGTTTGGCAGCCCAAGCCAAGGCACAACATGTCTTTTCAAGCATTGTATACCGAGTCTCACAGTCGATGAACTTCTTGCTCAGATAGTAGATAGCATGCTCTTTCTTACCAGTCTCATCTTGCTGACCGAGAACACAACCCACCGAATCATCTAGCACTGACAGATACATAATCAAAGGCCTTCCTTCCACTGGTGGGACAAGGATAGGTGGTTCCAACAAGTATTCTTTAATGCTATCAAAAGCTTCCTGGCATTCATCATTCCATACAATAGGCTGATTCTTTCTGAGCAATTTGAAAATTGGGCCACAGGTAGTAGTCATGTGAGATATGAATCTTGAAATATAGTTCAGACGTCCGAGGAAACCTCTGACTTGCTTTTCAGTTTGAGGGGCCGGCATCTCTCTGATGGCTCGGACTTTGTCAGGATCAACTTCAATGCCTCTCTGGCTGACAATGAAGCCTAGCAGTTTTCCGGATCTTACATCGAATGTACACTTGTTAGGATTCAACCGCAGCTTGTACTTTCTCAGTCTTTCAAACATCTTTTTCAAGTACACAACATGCTGCTCTTCATCACTTGACTTCACGATCATATCATCAACATATACTTCAATCTCTTTGTGGATCATATCATGAAATAGAGTTGTCATACCTCTTTGATAGGTAGCACCATCATTTATGAAGCCAAATGGCATCACTTTATAACAGAATGTTCCCCATGGAGTGATGAAAGACGTCTTTTCTCTATCTTCAGGTGACATCCGTATCTGGTTATAGCCAGAGAAACCATCCATAAAAGAGAACACTTTGGATTGAGCAGTACTGTCAACAAGCACATCAATATGAGGCAATGGGAAGTTATCTTTTGGACTGGCTTTGTTCAGATCTCTGTAATCAACACACATTCGAACTTTCCCATCCTTCTTTGGTACTGGTACGATGTTGGCAATCCACTCAGGATATTCAGCTGTCATGAGGAAACCCGCATCAATTTGCTTCTGCACCTCAGCCTTGATCTTAAGAGCCATGTCTGGACGAGACCTTCTCAATTTCTGTTTGACAGGAGGACATTCAGGTCTTGTCGGTATCCGATGTTCCACAATCTTGGGATCTAGACCCGGCATATCTTCATAGGACCATGCAAAGACATCTGGATAATCATGGAGAAGCTGAATGATCTTCCTTTTTACTTCTGGCTCAAGTGCAGCACCAATCTTGATCTCTCGCTTGTTTTCTTCAGTACCCAGGTTGATGAGCTCAATCTCTTCCTGGTGAGGCTGAATGGCTCTTCTTTCTTGCTCAAGCAGTCGAGTGATCTCATACGGTATCTCTTCATCATCATCCTCATCTTCAGCTTCATATACAGGGAATTCAAAATTTGGAGGAATCATAGGGTCACTGTGTTCAACGGGTTTATTATGGTTCAATCTGCATAATATGATTGGGATGGTTTTAGAAAAATGTTTTTTTATGCAGATTTTTGAAATTAATAAGAGAATACAGATGTTTTGGTTTTTTCTGGCATTACCATTATTTCCAAAAAAAGGCACTAAAAAGTAAAAAAAACAAAGAGTCGCGGAAAAGACGACAATTTTTATTGATAACAGCAATGCCGAAACAAACACGCCCTTACAATGATATCACTTTCGCCTTGGGCAGAGCGAAAGGATTGTTATTTTGAAAACAAAGAAAAACATGAGCAACAAGACACATTACATGGAAGCATGCATGACTAAAGGAACATCAATGGCTTCCCAATTTCTCACAGTGCCTCCTGGTACAACAAATGTAGGCACATGACTACTCTCAGCGGTATCTTTAGTAATAGCATTGATGAACCCAGCACTGTAGAAAGTTCCTGTTGAAACACCTGAGGTTGGAGAGAATCCAAGGCCCTCTTTACGCTTGTTTTCCGAAATCTGAATCACTTTGCCCCAGCCGGCAGCTTGCCCTTCTTGAACAGCCTTCTGGGCGTCTTTCAATGAAGCCATGCTAGCACCAGCCCTCCGGGGCTCTGCACCCTCAACAGTCAAGCCTTGAAATGACGTCCCTTCAGCGGACCCTGCTTCAACACAAGAGAAAGATGACACTTGGCTAACCAGATATGCTTCTTCACCATGTACAGTGACGATCTTACCATTCCTCATGAATTTGAGTTTCTGATGCAGAGTAGAAGTGACTGCTCCAGCGTCGTGAATCCATGGTCTTCCGAGGAGACAACTGTAAGAAGCATTGATGTCCATGACCTGGAAAGTGATTTGAAATGTCTCAGGACCAATGGTAATTGGCAAGTCTACTTCCCCGAGAACATCTTTGCGAGATTCGTCGAAAGCTTTAACCAGATAACTACTTCCCCTTAAAGAGATTCCATGATGGCTCAACTGTCTTAGTATAGATTCCGGCATTACGTTCAAAGATGATCCAGTGTCCACCAGCACATTGGATATCATGTCAGACTTGCAGTATACCGAGATATGTAGAGCCAAGTTGTGGTGTTTCCCTGCTTCGGGGAGTTCATCATCACCAAACCCCAAGTTATTGCAAGCAGTAATGTTACTCACTATTCCATTGAACTGGTCCACAGAGACTTCATGATCAACATAGGCCCGTTCCAGTATCTTCATCAACACTTTCCTGTGAGCTTCTGAGCTCATAAGCAGAGACAAAATGGATATCTTTGACGGAGTTTGCAGCAGCTGGTCAACAATCTTATAGTCACTCTACTTAATAAGCCTCAGAATTTCATCCAGATTAGACTCTTCAATAGATTGGCCTGATGGGCCAGTGCTCTTGTCAATAGGAGGATCAACTGGTGGAGTTATGGTGGCAATAGGTGTGACCACCTTCTTTTGAAACAAGGGTGGACGGACTTTCCCGCTTCTCAAAGCTGTAATTTCACTAGCAACATTATCAACTGTAGCTGGGGATACCAGAGACACCTCCACTCCATTCTCAATCATGGTTGCATTGTATTTGTAAGGAATTGCCTTTGTAGAAGCGTAAGGTACAGGACCAGGTAACCTGATCACCAAAGGCTCAACATTCCTTGTCTTAGATACACTTTCAGCGGGAGAGTCATGAAACACTGGCACAATCACACATACATCACTGGCAATCAAGTATTCGTCATCCATCAGACTCTGGATATCATCTCTCACCACACAACAGCCCATAGGATTCTGGAGACACTCTGAACAAGAAGCATGATCATGATTGAACAATGAAGCTTGACAAAGCTTGACATGTAGCGGTACCAAGGGAGTAACAACATTGCGGACATCCAGCATGGGATCCTCTTGAAGAGTGGGGACTCTTTCAAAAGCCTCGATCATATTGACAGCAACATGGTTTGGAAGTGGATTATCAAGAACATGAGGAACACTATTCTCAAAGGTCAACCTTCCTTTTTCTATCAGATCTTTCACAATATATTTCAGAGCATAGCACCCTTCAGTATCATGGCCTTGAGCACCCTGATGGAATTCACATGTAAGATCATGCCGGAACCTGGGAGGCAAAGGATTAGGCGGAGGCTTGCCTGGTCTGGTGACACAGTGTTCCTTAGCGAGTAAAGTTGGGAGCAGCTCAGCATACCGCATAGGTATTGGTGGGAAAGAAGGTCTGGGTCGGGGACCCTGTTGTTGCTGTTGTTGTTGCTGAGCAGGAGGCTGTTGTTGTACTTGTTGAGCAATGGCATTAACGGGCACTGGTGGTTGACCCGGTGGCAGAGGATATTGCTGGTAGAATGGCGGGAAGAAAGGATGTTGAGAGTATTGCATGTATTGATAGGGCAAAGGTATTTGAGTAGCAGCTGCAGATGGGTTACCGGATACCATCCCTACTTCAGATTCTTTCCTCTTATGGTGGCCATTACCGTACTTCTTTGGTGCACTGGTTGAAGATTCACCCTTTTCAAGAACAATAATGCCCTCTCTGACAGCCTCCTCTAGACGAGTTCCCATGGTAACCATATCAGAGAAGTTGTTTGGAGCAGAGACTATCATTCTTTCTTTATATTCCTTCTTCAGAGTCTTCAGGAATGTCTGTGTTAATTCTTCCTCATCAAGTCGAGGAGAGACACGGGCAGCTGCCCCTCTCCATCTCTGGGCATACTCACGGAAGGTTTCATCTGACTTCTGAGACAGAGCCTTAAGAGAGTCCCTATTCGGCTTCAGACGGGTATTGAATTCATAATGACTTTCAAAAGCAGTAGCGAGTTCCTCAAAAGTATGGATGTTGTCTTTGCTCAAACTAGTGTACCAATCTGCTGCATCATCTGTCAAGCTACTCTGGAAGCAATGGATCATTAGTGCATCATTATCTGCGTAGTTTGCCATCTTTCGGACATACCGGATGACATGGTTGTGTGGACAAGAAGTTCCATTGTATTTGTCAAATTCTGGCTCTTTGAATTTCTTAGGAACCTCAAATCGGGATACCAAGCATAGATCACGAGCTTTAGCAGGAACACCATTGTTTCCCCGGCTAGCCTTGACCTCATGGAGTTCTCCAGCCAATTCCTTTAACTGTCTTTTCATAGCTTCCATTGCGGGATCTTGTCCACGCGGAGTATCGACATCAATCACCTGTTGCACAGTGTGGACAATAGGGTCGGTGACGACAGTGGTTACTTGAGGCATAGCAGTGGATACGGGAATCTGTCCTTGACCGACAACACCAGAGACACCAGCAGCAGTATTAGGAGAATAGTAAGCTGAGAGACCATAAGGACGGCCGTTGGGCATAACAAACCGAGCATCAGTAGCCACAGTAGATAGTGGGATAGATGGAATTGCTTCAGTAGAAGCTGGAACAGATGTGGCTGGTTGTTCTTGTGCAACCATCAGAGCAGACATAGTGTCATAAGCCTTAGCCAGGTCTTCTTTCATAGCAGCCAATTCGGCCCGGAGCTGAGCATTTTCTTCTTCAAAGTTAGCCATAATCCTTCTCTTGTGAAATCTTGTTTGATGAACTCTATCTGGTTGGTAGACTTTACGAACACGAGCCACTTTTCAGACTGCGGCGGACAAAACCAGGAGGCAATGAGCACGAGAGAAGTCTTTTGTGACCAATGAATGCATATGATGCATGAAATGTGTTAATGCATATGCAAAAAGACTATTTTTTGTGTTATCGAAGGGTTTTTTAGACAAATTAGAAGTTTGTAAACATTACTAAACAACAATTAACACAAACGGGGAACAAACAACCAACATATAGTTTTACAGGACGATCCCCTTTGAAATGCTAAGCCAAGGGATAGACTTTGAAATGTAAAACAACATAAACAACTGGAAATAACAACAGGAAAAAGGAATCCTCAAGCATAGGAAGTGGAAGCATCATCCTCAGACTCAGACTCATAGCTGCAGTATCGTGCATAGAAGTCACGGGCACCCCTAGCCCTCTTAGAGTCTCTCATAAGCAACCTATCTTTCTCTTCAATCTCTCTCTTAGCCTTAGCTAACTCTTTCTTCAGTGTCAAGACCTCATGAGTCTGCTGCTCATCCTTTCCATCCAAAGTCATGATCAAGTTCTCAGCCTCATAGTATCTAGCCCTCCACTGATGCTTCTCCCGACTCTCCATAGCTAGATGCTCCTGATACATCTCCTGGGTAGGTGGGAGTAAAGGCAAAGGCATGGTAGGAATAGACGCAGACACATATCTCATAGAGGGGTAAGGCATACCAATCTCCACAGCTTGGTTTATCACCCACTGTGTATAGGCCTCATGAGCAACACCGGACCTTACACCCATATGCTTCACCTCTTTCTTCCGAAGTTTGGACCAAGCTCCTATGAAATCCTCTCTTATTCCTGTGGGAGCATTGGAGTAGTGAAAGAAGTAAGGAGCTTTAGCAAGATTGATGGGCTTATCTTTCATCGGGAAACCAAATTGTCGCAAGGCGAGCTCCGGGTTATAGTTAATTCCACCCCGGGTACCAAGAAGAGGTACATTAAGAAACTTTCCACCACCAAAGATGATTTCCTTGACTCTAGAAGCGGGAGTGAGCCAAACCACTTCATTAGGAGTGAGAGCCATAATCCTCTGTGAAATAGACCAATTCTTCGGATTGTCGTGGAAAGACTCCGGAAGGTGCGAAATAAACCACCTATAGAGGAGAGGCACACAACAAAGAATGTATCCACGACCCTTGCCAGAACGATCATGAATAGCATGGTATGTGTCAGCTAGCAAAGTAGGAACCGGATTCTTGGAGTGTAAGATCATAATAGCATTCATGTCCACGAAGTCATCAAGATTCGGAAAGAGAATAAGCCCATAGATGAGAAGTGCAAGAATAGCCTCAAGAGTGTCCTGACAAGTGGTCTTGAGGTTGGCTTTCTCAAGTAGATACTTTGAAGTGAACCCTCGGATACGTGCCTTAGTGACAAGATTCTTGGAGACATCGGTGGTCTTGAGATAGAGATCTTTAGCAATAACCAATGGAGTAAGAGGATTTTCAGGTCCTGAGAAAGGTACCCCTTTAGCAATAGATAGACCCATCAAGGAAGAATAAGCCTCTAGAGTAGGCACCGGCTGAAAGTCCGGAAAAGTAAAGCACCGATAGTCCCGATCATAGAATTGCACTAGAGTGTGCACAAGCTTCTCATCCACATTGGTCTGGAGAATAGTAAGTAAAGCCCCGTAACGACGTCGGAAACCAGTCGGATCCTCAATCTTGAGTGCCAAATCTCTCAAACTAGCCAAATCCACTTCCTTGAACTTGTAGGAATTAGTCTTCTTCATTCCTACAACGTTTACAAATTCAACTTGTCTAAGCCCTTCGATAACAATGCATGGAAAAAGTTTATGCATGTATGCATGTATGCATGGATGCATGATTATGTTCAAGTTCGGAGAAAACATGGTGGGTTGAAATTCAAAGTCGAGGAGTCATGGGTGGACACGGCGTCCGGTGAATCTAAGGCTTTAGGATAATAGTAACCGGGTTCTAAAAAGGTTCCCAAGTTGCAATCTCTCCGACGTATATCATGGTGTCACGAGACAACACTCGCTCCATGATTATACATAAGAAGGTCTAGCTTGAGTGTAGTATCGCGTGACGACTAAAATTCGAGACAACACTCGGTTTAGCCTCCGCACTACATCCTAGAAAAATGGCCATGGATGGGTTTGGTTATCTACGGTTCATAGCGTCACAGAACAATTAGAAGTAAAGTGCCTAAACGCGACAACACGCGCCGACAATATCACCCCCAAAATGCCTCAGCTATGTGGGATTGATCGCATAATCCAAAACACGAGGCAACCCCCGGAATGAATTGTCGATTATATCCCTCCTAAATCCTAAGTTCACTCAGCTCGGGTGCAGGACTTTTGATATTCTCACCCCACACTTTTGCAAGACTTTAAACATTTATTCACATAGGAAAGCAAGTAAAAGAAACAAGTAAAAATAGCGCAAGCATGGAAATAAAGACTAGGCGTAACTCTCGAATCTCCCCAGTGAAGTCGCCAGCTGTTTTATCTTGGTTTTCGGGTGTCAAACATTGATTACGTTTGAACCTTTTTAACCGGTGATATCTTACTTTTTCTTGGGAAGGGAAAAAGTAAGCAAAACCCTTGAGAATCGAGGTCCGGGAGTTGTTTTCGCTACGGGAAGGTGTTAGGCACCCATAACGACTATAGTATCCTATAGGAACCGTCTTTATTTTCTACGCGCGCGCTTTATTTTTAAATGCTATTTGAAAGTGATATTTACATCTAAGAGTTTACTAAATGAAGAATTGGAGGGAGAAGAATGTGTTTGAATTTTATTTTATTTGAATTGAAGGAATTTTGATTCCTTGCCTACGTACTCGTTTAAGGGATCAAATCCACCGTAGTTCTCTTCCAAAAATGTTTTTGTTTTTGTTGGTTGATTTTAAGTTTGAAAATGGGATTTTGAAGAATAGAAAGAAGCCTCAAGGGCATGAGATTTTAGAAAAGGTGAGGTTGAATTAGTCATTTTGCAAAAGAAGTCAAGTATGATTATTTTTCATTGAAATTTGATTAAGAAGATGAAAAAGAAAAATACAATGGGATTTTGATCCCAAGGTTTATTAAGAAAAGTATTTGAGTGATGTTATTCATATATTTTTTTTGGGAAATTGATTTTTTCTAAGTATAAAGCCTAAACATTCATCTAAACATACAATCCTAAACATACATCTAAACATGCATATTCTAACCATATATCTAAAGTGGTGTGTGTGCATGTGTCGGTGTACATTATTAGAGTCCATTGTCCTTATTACATCATTGGCCTAGATACATTCTATGGTCTTGCAAGAAATTTAAAGGCATAGAAGAAAATATTACAAAATCCCTAAGTGTTACATTCTAACCTTTGCATGGAATTGAAACTTAAAGTGCAAGAAATAAGATGGAGAGGGAGATGAAGTGTGGAATGCTTATGAATGAATGAAACATGAAATGAGATAGTTAGTAGCATAAGGCATAATAGGAATTTATAAGCAAGAAAAATACTAGCACTTGTCAAAAAATTAATGCAATTTCCAACCTAAAAGTAACTAGATTCATCTAAAATCTTACCATCAAGACAAGTACATGACTTACCCCCCCCCCCCCCCCCCTCACATTATGACAATTTCTTAAAGGTTTTTTCAATCAAGGATGTGAGAGTTATAAGGACACATTCAAGGCAAAATCCATGACATATCTAGGCATCCTTAGCATTTAATTTTCACAAAACTTGCAACACAAGTAATTGACAACCTTCATTCACAAACAGTAAGCAAAGGACCCCAAATTAGGGACAAATATATCACAAAGTTGCACATCACATGTTACTATCAATTTGACAAGAAAATATGGCAAGAATTCACAAGAAATTGACCAAAAGGATTAACAAATCACAAATGACATCATATATTGTTTTAAAAATTTTTAATATGTAAGGCAATCACAAAAAAATATCAAGAAACATATTAGAAACACTTAGGAAATTTTTAGAATTTTTATTAAAGCATTTTTGAGTTAACAGTGGTGCAAATAGCAACCTGTAGTGTTAAAATAGCACAAGAATAGGCACAAAACGAAATACCAGCAAGAAAAAGGCCCAAGCCCAACGAGAAGATGGACCCTGGACTATCCAAACGTACCAGGGACGCTGGATTGATCCAGGATCCACAAACCCTAGATCAAACGGTCACAAGCATGCAGCACACCATAAGATGAATCAGGCATATGGAACCAGGGCATCTGGATCATCCACGTGGAGAGCCATGGATCCAACGAAGGAGATTGAGAGGTGGAATGAACCGAATTGAACCAGACCGGTTCAAGTGCCTATATAAGCACAAAGAGACCGGTCCAGTTCATTTCTTCCTTCCCTCTCTCTCACTACAAAGTTTTAGAGAGAGATGCTCTGCAATCTCTCTTCATCTTCTCCGATGAACACGACGGCGGAGGTGTGGTGGTTCGCCGGCGGCGCCACCACACCTGAACATTTTTCGAAACTTTTTGCACTATCGTGTTCATCTGAGTCTCCTCTTTACGATTCTTAAACTCGTTTTTCAAAATGAGGCATGGATTCGAACAGATCTACGCTTGCATCTACGTCTTAGGGTTTCAAAATTTTCTTCTAATCTCTTCGAAACTAACCCTATCTTGACTTATTTTACATGCTGATGATGAATCTATGCTTTGATTCGAAGAATAAACGGTGAATCTTCATGATTTTTGGAATTAGGGTTTCATTTCAATTTTTTTCGAATCCTTTCGAATTTCCACTTCAATTCACCGTTTAATCTTTCGTTCAAAACCTTCGATGACGATTACGAACTAAACGAGAAGGATTTGTGTACTTACCTGAGTTGATTTGGAGATTCGAACGAAATTCTTCAGATAACCTTGAATCTTGGATGTGTTCTTGATGCTTCTGGTAAGTTATTGCACAGAAACTGAAAATAAATCAGTTCCTCACCTTCTTCTCCTTCGTTGGTTCACTTCGAACACAATCTCTCTTCTTCTCTCTTTCACCGAATCCTTCGTGATCGCAAGAGGTTCGTTCTTGCAATTGACGAACGCTTGCTTGAATTGCGAAGGTGAGGGTTCGATGATGATGATTTTCATAGAAAATCACTGAGAACCTTCTGAAAATTCGAACCACTTTTGCTGAATTGGACACATTTTGTTTCGATTTTCTGGTACTTTTGAAATGATTTTGTTCGTTGGATGATGAATTTTGATAGAGAACTGGTATGAATTTGAGGAATTTATGGTGGTGATTGATTCTGTTGCGGTGGTTTGAGTCTGTTACGGTGGTTTTTTGATTCAACTGTGGTGGTTTGAGTTTGTTACGGTGGTGACTTGGGAGAGAGTGAAATTCTGTTAGTTTTCTGATGATGTGTCACTGGATGATTGATGATCCTGACACTTGTGATGAGTTGGCTTGCATTTATAGGCCAGCTGTGTGGCCTTTGAGCCACTTAGGACCTGCCACGTGCTCTTGGACTTGCTTGGACTGAAACCTGGACTTTTTGCCTTGAGGGACTGATCTGCAATTTCTAAAAATCAAAGGACCAATCTGCAATTGACTAAAAACAAAAAAAAACTTGACTTGGAGGACTAAGATTCGAATCAAAAAACTTAGAAGAGAAATAAAAATGAAATAGAGGGACCAAAATGCAATTACCAAGAGTTTGAGGACTAAAAAAGAAAATTAATAAAATTGGATTAAAATTGGTACATTTGACTAAACGTAAAGTGAAACAATTAAAATTGACAAAACGGACTAAAACGAACCAATGGCTTAAATGAGGTGCTTTAAAGTAACCTCTCTCTGCCGAAATTTCGTGTGAAATGACCAAAATGCCCCTGGGGCTAAAACGACTAAAAATGACTCAGATGCAAATTTTAACAAGGAATTAGAGCAAGACCTTATACAAACAAAGTTAAAAGACTCAGAGACAATTTTTAGACATCAAACAGGGTTTTAACATATGAAAAGACTAAAATGCCCCTAGGGGCTAAACTGACTCAAAATGACCTCAAATGCAAATTTTGAGTCATTTGTTGTATAACAAGTATTTTTAGGTCCAAAATTAGGGTATAACAAGTGCAAGATCGTCATTTGTTGCTACAAGCATTTGTTTGACGAGTGCAAGATCCTCATTTGCCTTGTCAACCTTCGCCTCCAACCTTCGACGCCAATCATCGTCGTCTTTCATTCCTTCCGTAGGTTGTTGCTCCTCCCGGTAATCACCAATTTCTTCATCTTTGCCAGCCTGCTCTTTAGGTACCCGTGAATCTAAATCCATATAAAGCCAATTTGCTGGAATTGTTACGCCAGTTCTCAATGGATCTGGCAACAAGATTGAATCTTCGTTGAATACCAACAATATAAAATTCATGTTGTTCCCATCTAGATCCCTTACCATATGTATCTGTTTACAGAAATCAATATCAATGGTATAGTTTCCCTCAATGCCATTTTCTTGTGTTGCACTTCTCGCTCCTAGCTTCCAAGCAATGAAACTTACCAATCCCCCGCCACTATCTTACCTTTGGGTTGTGCCGCCACATATGCCAAATGGTTTAATAGGTAGTTGCCAGTGTTTACAGGACATTTGTTAACCATGGCCCATAAAAGGAATAGCTCATCAGTCCTCATCGTTGCAGTTTTCGGCCTACCGAAAATGGTGCAGGCCATAACTCTATGCAAAGTATCGGAAAACAGGGTTATGTATCATGCTGGCCTTGGCAGTTTTACATTCATAACGGTTTCGGCCAGTTATTTTAAACCAAAACTCCTGTTGGTCATAATCTCGAGACCTTTTATCTTGCTTACGAGATACATGAATGATCCCCGTGCTTGCAAAGCCCATTATGTCACAAAATTCAGTGAGGGACATGTTATATTCTACGTTGCCTAAACTAAATGAAACAGTGTGGATTGGGTGTGTGGCATTGTCTATATCATGAACAAAACTGATGGTACTCAAAAATTCAAGTGCACTAGTTTTGAAGGTGAAGTGCGTCTCTCCTACGAAATCTTTCCAGCCTACGTTACTAAGTAGTGTCATGACATTGTTCTCTATACCCAATGCATGTAAAGCGGCTGGATCGGGATACCTATTCGGTATAATGTCTCTGTTCAATAGCGTTTTGTATCTTACCTTTTCGTATTTGTTAAGAATAAGTCCCCTCTCATTAAGTTTACCTTGTTTCTTTGTTCCGCAAGAAGTGCTGCCAACATCAACACCCTTTCCCTTAGAAGCCATTTTAGTGTAAATTTCTCTTCCTGTCGCAAACAAAAAAACCCAATTTAGTTAATCAATTTTAAAGAGAAACCACTACCACATTTCCAATTTCTCACCTATATTAACTTTACATTATAATATTAGTAACAACAATCAAAAAGCCCCTTTTCTTTTGGTTATGGTTAAGGTTATGGGTACATTTACATACAAACACAAGATTCATAAGCAACTAAAAAAACCAAATAGTAGTATTTATCATTTCCTGATAACAAATAATCAGAAGCCCCAATTTCTATATAACAAACAAACAGGAGTAACAAAAACTACCAATCAGAAACTCATTCCTGAGAAGAAGAAGAACAAAAACGAAAACAACCTAACAATCTCTATCAATGTAATATTTTAGCATTTAGCAATTTCAATGTACAATTAAAAGCAACCAATGACATGAAATCAACCTAAAAGAAATTAATGAAATGGAGGTTAATTACCTAATACCCAATGTCAGGTTCTAGCGCGTATGAATGAAGGAAGAAGAAGAAGGAAGTAGAAGAAGAAGATGGAGGTAGAAGAAACAGGAAATACGTGAGTGAGATTTGGAGAGATGAGGAATTTTGTGTTGTTGAGAAATCATTAATAAGACAATGATTAAAACATAAATGATTATATTAAATGATTAAAACATAAATGATAAAGTATAATAAAAATTGGGGTAATATCTTAAGTGCATTCCGGATTATATATTCCGGATTGCATCAGAAGCTTTTGGCCGGTGGTCTGCACCACAAAGAAAACGTTTTTCAAACGATTTGGGCGGTGGTCACCGTGTAAAAACGTATTTTTACACGTTTTTTTGACTGTAATCATGGCTAAGCACACATTTTTTACTTTCCCTCCCCTATAAATAGGCTTCATTTTCTCAATGCAAGTCACACATTCTTCTTTCTCTTCTTCTACAACGATGTGTTTCCATCGTTGGCCTTTCATAGAAAGAGGTCTCTTTGGAAATCCATCAGGGGTCATATGATCGGTCAATAAGGTAGGGATGAGTTTGAATATGAGGTTGGTTTGCCTGGGTGTCATGTTGACCATCATGGTCTCTTGTTCCCTAGAGGAGCTGGAGTTAGAGCTGGAGCCAATGGTATAACTTATGTAATAGGATAGGATTAGAAATAGTTTTAGGATGTAATAAGCTTAAAAAGCTTGAAAGCTTGAAAATTATTGTAATGTATTGTTCATATATTAATAAAATGATTTCTTTTTATGCTTATGTCTTTTTATTTCTGTTTATTATTTTTATTCGCATTTTATTTTATTTTTTACTTCTGGTAAAACATTATTCTGGAATTTAAAATTCGGAAACATCTGCAAAATTCTAACAATGTAATCCGGAAAACGTAATCCGGAGCAGGGGCAAAATTGGAAAAAAAAATAGGGCGCGCGAGGAAAGGCATAGGGTGGGAAAAGTAATACTCTAAGTTATATTGGGGGAGGAAGGAAACCGAGAGAGAGAAAAAGAGGATTACGATAACAAGGGTTACGGCAGCTTGGGAGACCAATTGGAAGGTGATTCAACTGGTTTTGATCATCATTCAACTGCAATTTTAGGTGTAATTCTCAATTCTCTTTTAGTTTCTGACAAACATTATGAGTAGCTAATTTTCATGTTGTTAGGGATGAGATTATCTAGATGACAATTTTTGTTCTATGACTTTCTTTTGATTATTGAAGAAGTTTATTGAATCATTTTTCTTATCTCTGTTCTTAATGCTTTTATTGCTTGGCTGTCTTTAAATTGATTTACGGTTTATATTGTGAAGTTGAATTTATAAACGCTTTGAGATAAGAAATTCTTGCCTTTGTAATCTAGGAATAGATGCAAACTCTTGAAACCGATTATGAATTCTTGTTCAATCATGCTTAATTCTAATGTTAAATTCACTAAGGAATTAGGGGTTATTTTAAGATTAATGATTCTGTCACTAAGGAATTAGGACAAGAATAAATTAGAGAAATCGGTAGTGATTCGATACGTCGATTCAATAGTCATATTCAAATTGATAGCTCAAGATAGTCATGAAACTCATCCCTGACAATTTTATTATTATAAAGTTGAAACCAAATTTACTTTGCTTAATTTTCATTATTGCAATCAACCAAATTCAGTACCTTTTTGTTCAATTAAGTCACAAATATTATTCGACAGTATAACGCGATCCTCGAGTTCGACACTCGGTCTTACCGTTTTAATTTTACTACTTGCACGATTTCGTACACTTGCGAAAATCGCTATCAAGCACAACCGTGTTCGAATGAATGCATATCAAAATCTATCTAAATAAGCTAGCCTAAATCAACCATATTTACTTCCATTAGGACAAGCACGACCGTGCCATTATTAAGCACGACCGTGTCATTATTAAGCACGATCGTGCCATTATTAAGCTCGACCACATCCAAACTCTTTCTCATCACCTTTGTGTTGCAGCCATTGTTGGCTTCTTACCCTCTTTATTTGACCAATAATTAACTCAGAAATTAATTAATTATTCTTTCAGTTATGGTATCTTAGCCTCTTTTATTACCCAACAACACTACTATACAACAACCATATAGTATAATAAAACATTTAAAATGATGAACAAAGTTTTATTCATACCTTTAAGTTGAAAATGAATCTAGATCTATAAACCGAACTAAGCTGCAATCTCCAAATCAATAAAGGAAAATGAAATAATGTTGAACAATTTTGCTGATGAAAAAGAACTTTAAGTTAAGCATGAAGGAGAAAGCATATCTGGAAATGTCAAGAACATGGGTGGCTATGGAGATGAAGAAAAATGTTAAGCATGAAGGAGAAGGGAAACAAAGCTCAAAATGAGATTTAAAGTGGTGTTTCACGTGTGAAGAAAAAGAAAATTTGAATTACTACTCTCTATGTTTCAATTTTAGTAGGGGGTATACAAGTAATTGCTGATAAGTGGTGGTTTTTTAGGGGGTGTGAGCCGCATAAACAATAAATGAAATATTTTACAATATAATATGTTTCATTAAAATATTCCAGCAGGTAAAAAATCACTTTTTACTGCCAGCTGTCCAAAAATTCCTCCCTTGTGCATGGTGCACAAATCTTTTGCTTGTGCATGTTAAATGCCACCATGTTTAAATGTTTCATCCATTTTAATAAGGCTTAATTACACTTTTGGTCCTCGTGTTTTGACCTACTCACGAAATTGGCCCTGCCCTTTTAAAACAGAACAAAATTGTCCTTCAGTTATCATTTTTGTTGCATTTTTCGTCCTACCCCCCATTTTATTCTCCAAAAACGCAGAGAAATAACAGTTTTAGACCTACCCCTTATGCTCAACCATGAAATAAACAAGGAATAAAGCATGTGGGTACAAAGAATCCACTTTATTCAACACACTAACCAAAAAAACCCTAATTTCTAAGATATGTTTCAAATTAGGGTTTTTTTTTTGTTAGTGTGCTGAATAGAGTAAATTCCTTGTACCCACATGTTTTATTCCTTGTTGATTTCATGGTTGATCATAGGGGTAGTCCTAAAACTGTCATTTCTATGCGTTTCTGAAGTTTGAAAATAGGAGGTAGGACGAAAAATGCAACAAAAATGATAATTGAAGGACGATTTTGTTCTGTTTTAAAAGGGCAGAACCAGTTTCGTGAGTAGGCCAAAACACGAGGACCAAAAGTGTAATTAAGCCTTTTAATAATATTCAACTTTGTGTGCACGCGCGAGGACGTTTTGTGTGCACGCGCGAGGACGTTCTATTAAAACACTTGCATTTTAGGCATGGTAAAATCTGTTAGGGCATCTCTAATGCTAAAACTAAAATTTGATTCTTAATTACACTTTTATAAGTCGAAGTATGTCATGTAGGATTTAAGAACTTCAAGGTATTTTTACTCCAATGTAGACTAAACTTACTTGTTCTTGTTTTATTTCAATCTCTCATATGCCTTGTGAGATATATATATATATTGTACAGGGGTTACTTCACAATCCTTTTCTACTTGCTTCCTTTTACTTTTTGTCGTTTCAAAAATTACTAACTAAAACACGTTCTACTGGGACAATGATTCTCCAGCAATGAATCCATGTCATTGAACTACAATGGTGAAAAAAAATTAGAACACGTTCTTACCATGTAAAGCACATTGAAGAACATTTTTTTGGATTGACTTTTTTCACTTTTCCAAATTGGCCGTTCCTTAATTGTCAATTTTATCTTAAAAGTACCTACCATTTAAACAAAATTAATTTTTTTGTATAAAACAAAACGCTGGCACATTCCCTTAACTCAGCGGAAGTTAACTCGCGCTCGACATTAAGTGTAGAGGAAGTGGGTTGATAATCAGTGCAACATAACGAAAATTGCTCTTCTCCTTTTCAAAATTGCTCATTCCCTTAACTCAGCGGAAGTTAACTTACGCTCGACATTTTTCAGCGGTATTTAACTTACGCTGAAACTTTTTAGATCGGTTCAGTGTCTTTTTAAGTCGGATCAACCGATTGTAAAAATGACAGCGTGAGTTAACTACGGCTAAAAAATACCAAGCGTGAGTTAACTTCCGCTGGATAAAGAGAATAAGCAATTTTGAAAAGGAGAAGTGCAATTTTCCAACATAACTACTAAAGCCCAAAATCAGCATAAGACCCATAGCTAAAGTCCGAAATTCAAATTCACGTGAAGAGCGCGTAATTTCAATTTTGAATTTATATAAATAAATAAATAAATAATAATTCTCACTCGGAGTGAGTGTTAATATTAAAGATGGATATGTCTTTTCTGTCGCAGCAAGATTCTCTCTATTCTCTGACTCCATTTTCAAATTTCAATTTCTTTATAGTATTTCATTCATCATTCTTATCATAAATCAAATTTGAAATGGTAACACAAATACAAATTTAGCAATAACAATGAAGACCAACAACAAGCTGAGTAGTAATTTCGAGATGAAGCAAAGAGTACACAATGCATTAAACAAAGTTGGAGATCGAGACACACACGATATCGGAACCAAAGAACTCGAAACAATTCTCCACTCATTAACTCCACATTCCATCTCCTCATTCCTCTCTTGCATTCTCGACATTCACTCCGAACTAAAACCTTCCATTAGAAAACAATCTCTCAAACTCATCGCGACATTAGCCACTGTTTATGAATCTCTTATACTCCCACATCTCACCAAAATTGTTGCTGCGGTTGTTAAATGTTTTAGGGATCCAGATTCTTCTGTTAGAGAAGGTTGTATTGAAATGTTCGCGGTTTTAGCTTTGAAATTAGCGAATCAAGGTAATGAAGATAAGGTGTTTGTGTTATTGTCTAGTCCTATTTTCGATGCTCTTGTTGGTGAACAGAATAAGCATGTTCAATCTGCTTCAGCGTTTTGTCTTGCTGGTATTGTACAAAACACGCGGAATCCTCCTGTTTCGGTTTTGTATGGTATGTTGATTAGGATTCTTAAGTTGCTTAAGAATCCACATTTTATGGCGAAACCTGCGTTGATTGAGTTGAATAGGTGTATTATTCAGGCTGGTGGAGCTTCGACGCAGAGTGTTCTTTTGACGGCTGTTGGTAGTATTAGAGAGGGTTTGAAAGATACGGATTGGAAAACACGTAAAGCGGCTTCTGTTGCGTTGGGACAAATTGCTTTGGCTCGTGCTTCGTTCTTGTCATCTTTAAGGGTTTCTTGTATTCATTCTCTTGATTCCTCGAGGTTTGACAAGGTGATTTCTCACTCTCGGTTTTTTACATAGTTAGTATTACATTTCTCAATTTTCATGTTTTCCGTTAACTAAATTATAAGTGTATATATTAATAATCGATTATAGGTGAAACCAGTGAGGGATGCGGTTTTACAAGCTCTTAAATATTGGAAAATGCTTCCGGGTCATTATACTACCGAGCCTTCAGAAACTGGATCCTCCTTCAAAGGTTTACCTTTGCTCTTTCTCCCTCTTTTTGAATTTTGATATCAATATTGCTATTGGTTGGAATAAGGATATATATAAAGACATTTGGTAGTATTATAAGTCCCAATTAGATAGTGTTCTTGTTTATATTCATCTTAATTAACGTTGAATGCATGACTATAAAATACTAACATGCTAATATCATCATCTGTTTGTACGAAACTTTCTGATTGTGATTGCTAATCTTATACATTGGCATGCTTTTAAGCTCTTCTTAACTTATGCTTTCTACAGAAAATATCTGCGGAGGTGACTCTGTGGATCTCAGTAGTACTACTACTACCACCGAGTCCAGACATAGAGATGTTAGGCTCCAAAAACTTAATATGAAATCAACTACGGGAAGGATTCCTTTGTCTGTAAGAAAAGCATGTCAAAATGATGTTGGACATCTTCGTCATCCCAAAAGAGATGATTGGCACGTTGAAGTTGCAGTCCCCAGAACACATTCTGTAGTGGAATTCCATAATGAAGAGTTTGAGAGTAGTTCTGTCACCAAGCCGCTACAAACAATGAGTCTTGATGTTACAAGCATGCAGGATGTGGGTTATGAATATGGGCCTATGGATGACAAGCAGGAGTGTTCTTCTGTTTCTAACTATGAAACGAAGTTTTTAACTTCCCATGACTGCTTTGTAAACAATGGACTACCGAAGCCAAATGTGAGAAGCAAACCGTTAGAGGAAGTAATAAGTTGTAATGAACAAATGTACTCCATAAAGATGCAGGATCCTAAAAGTTCTGATTCGACAGTCACCGAGTCAAGTCCCCAAATTACACATCAATGTTGTGTACAAAGGGCAAATGAAATGACTTGTATTCGGAATCAACTTTCAGATATTGAAATCAAACAGGAAAACATGATGCATCAGTTACAGGTATTAATATTCTATATACTAACATATATACATGTCTATTTGTAAGTTTTTGAGTCTTGCTGCTGCTAGATACTTTCCGATATACAGTAGCTCATTTATTCAACATTATCTTCCTTGTTTACTTTCCACTACATGATAACGCTTCAAGTGCTTTCAGTAAGAGCTGTAAGTTTTGTATGATTTTTTCATTCAACTATCACGTACTAATAACAAAATCAATAGTGTAGTGAACATTCATGTAGTTTATCACAATAAAAATATGAATATTGTAACTTTTGGCTCACGTGTGCTCACACATATTTGAAGTAATGTCCGAAATGGTTCTTGTTACACCACACGGTATGTGGTATATATTTTACTTAGCACACTTCAAATCTTTTTCAGATTTTTACAACTGGCATAATGGACGCCCTTTCTACAATCCAATCAAGAATGGTAGGCTTGGAGAATGTAATTGATAGATTATCTCAAGAATCTTTAAAAGGAGGAAGACATTCCTTTTCAGAAAACTCCAAATTTGTGAGGCAGAGCCAAAATGTCGCTTCTCCCAGGATCTCCGTATGCACTCCAAAGCCATCTTCAGAAACTAGTACTAAGCAATCAGGCTTGTTTTCGGTGAAAAGTAGTGAAAGTTTGGAAAAAAGATCATTTTCAAGGAGCCAACCGAGGATTCATGCTGGAGATAGTGTGGATATGTGTAAAAGTTACAAGGTCAAGACTGCCCCAAAAGTCAGAGAGGATAATTTGAACTGCTTAGGGGAGGATAGACAAAGCACGAGTTCTGCTCAAGTGAGAAAGAATGGTAGTATCTTTTCCTCTGCTGCCAGAACCAATGCTAGAAATGGTTGTCCTCCCGAGAGTAACACAAACTACTGGAAATGTGTGAATCGTCTTGTATGTGAAGGAGATCTAAACTCTGCATATATGGAAGCTTTGTGTTCCGGTGACGAACTTATTCTCGTTGAGCTTCTGAATAAAACCGGTCCAGTTATAGAAAGTTTATCCATGAAAACTGTCAATGTTCTTCTTAGCACTTTAGCACCGTATCTTCTGGAAGGAAAAATTTTCAATACCATAATCCCATGGCTGCAGCAGGCAAGTTCACTTACTCATAACAATATTTTATTATAATATTAAAATTTACAGTGATTTGTAAAAGAATTGAAAAATAACTAATTAAGGAAATAGTAAAACATTTTTGTTGCATCTTCGTGGCATACCTTAAATGGTATTCAAAGCATTTTAAACTAGAAGTGTGAATCATGAATGAAATGAAGATGCTAATTTTTATTTTCTTCTGATGGCTATTTGTATCTTCCATGCCATGTGAAAAATACAATGTGCAGAAACTTAACCAGTGCAGCCAAACAGGCCTGGGTTATTAAATTGTTTAACGATCATTGATAATGCAAATGTAGGATATTTTGTAGTTAATCGCTTTTACCGAATAACCTGGGAAGTATATCAGTTATTTATGTTAGTCTTTCTTGTTTTAGGTTGTTGAAATGAGCACCGTCCACGGACCAAATTGCATTGCTCTTTCAATTGAAGTCGAAGAGCAGCTTTTATATGCAATTCAAGAGGTTGTGAACTTGAATATTTTCAGCCATGCAGAAAAGAGGCGTGCAGCTGAATTAGCAATAAAATTACATCATATCTGGAGTAAGATTAGTGAAAGTTAATAATGTATTTATGGCATAAAATTAATGTATCTAAGACATTTTCTGTGGGGGAACAGATCTTGTTCCTGGTTGAACTCCAAAAGCCAGTTTGTTCTATGTATTTTGTGAGTAACTGAACATCATGTTTGGTGAATTTTTTTTGAGGGAAATGTTTTTAATTGCTAGCAAACTCATTAGGAATCTTGTTCATTACATCATTAAAGTTGTTAGATACATTGATTGTTGTTCACCACGAAAAAGACTTTTTGATGCCCTGAGGCTGAAGTAGTATCTCTAATTGAAGCTACGGTGCTAAAGGGTGTGTAACCATTCACGTGTGTTAGCTTAAGCCCTGATTTTAATGTCAATACTCCGACCTTAAGTTTGTGCCAACACGATTTTTCCCTTAAAAGATGCCTGACAGCACATGTGCACAAATTTAGTTTGTGTGTTGACTTATGTTACAAACATCAATTATTTTTGTTCAATATTACCAATTTCATATTGATTTAATTTTTTTTTTAAATAAAAGACTTTAATCCTTTAGTTCAATCAAGTGAGCTACCTATCCCAGGGTGAGGTGCAGCACAAAGATTTCTCAGAAGTTAATTTAATTTTTTTTTTAAATAAAAGACTTTAATCCTTTAGTTCAATCAAGTGAGCTACCTATCCCAGGGTGAGGTGCAGCACAAAGATTTCTCAGGAGGTCACCATCCTAATACTACTTTTCCCAAACACATTTAATTGTAGAGTTTTGATGAAATCCCGTGTATTAGTGTTGATATGATTGTTTATTTAAAGAATAGGGTGTGAAAATTAAAAAGTAATAATGTCCCCGATGAAAACATTTTTTATCACTCAAATGTTAGGAATTTGGATAACTTTTTAAATAATCTCTTTCGGCTTAACCAAATGTTAAATTTTGAATCCAATAGTGTGAATACAACATTGTTAAATTTTGAGGGATCATAGTTTAACCATTCATTGTAATCATATTTCACTTGATCAAATTAGTCTGCATAGTTACGCGCAGAATCTACCTTATAATACTTGATCGAAGAACATTTTTTTTTACCCAGTTTGATTTAAAAATTGATAATGGTAGTGGACAAAACATGTTCCAAGGGATTGGATTAAAACAATAATTTTTGTCCTTAACTAAAACATGAGACAACTCTTTTTTGTTCAATGCAAAAACTATCATTTTTTTTTAATTTTTGTATATTCCAACATGAAATGAAAAACTTTACTCCCATTGATCTTAAATAACATCTGACTTTTATTAAAGACCAGAGGGAGTAGCTCTCTATCTCTAAAGTACAATTTTGTACTGTTCTGTATTTTGAAATACCTATTGTTTTGTGAACTACCCCAAGAGTGATAGTAGTTTAAATTCAAGCTTTATTTTCATATAACCCAAAAATATATTTAAAAAAACTCGAAGTGATCTAAGAATGAATGATAAGAAGAAGAAAGAGAGGAATGATGAGCAGAGAGAGTAAAGCAGAAGAATCAAACGTCAACAATTTGTTCTCTTGTTCATCAGCGATCCGAATTTTACCATGGGCTCGGGCTTTCAAATTTTTCTTCATTCATTCCGCCCAAATAAATAACTAATTTTCTTGATCAGTTACGATTTTCATTACGATTTATATACATACTTATCTCTCTAGGGCTTGTTGCATTACGATTTTCATTCATAATCCTTGCTTTTCTTTTCTTCACTCTCAAGGTATGTATTATATATTTTCATTCTTCTTCTTTTTCTTTCTTTTTCAATTTTAGTTCATTCACTATTTTATATTTATATATGTCTCTTCTTGCCTTTCAATCTCTTCTGTGATTATCATGCCACTTTCTTTCTTTGGGGGTAGTTAGGGTTTATTATACGTACGAACCCACCTTTTCAATCCACTATTTTCTGTTCTTCTCTCATATGGAGGAGATAATAACATAACTATGATAACATAACATGCATTGTATTGTATTTCAGAAACATTTGTTTGTTAGTTCATTGCCTAACATCAATAACCAAACTGTGTCTTATTATTAATATACATCATCTGCAGTCAAATTCAATTTCTCTTTCTATTGCTTTGCCAGTTGAATCTCTCCACAATCTTCCACATCTCACAACCGCAGATGCTTCCTTTCAAGGTCAATAAAAGATATTGGCCCAAAACTCGACCTGGGCCAAAACCGCAAGTCGAGGCAAAAAAAATTTCCCTGCAAATGTTAACAATGCTTTTGATTCATATTTTAGTTTCTTTCTCTATATATTTGACTGAGTTCTTTAATGTTAATCTCTAAACCAGGAGAAGAAAATCCGCAGGGAATCATATGAGACTATACTTGCTGGAATTCGAAAAGACAGGAATAAAGCCAAGTCTGACTTTGATTTAAAAGTCGATGTAAGCTTTTAGTGATGCTTTTGATTCAAGTTTCACAATTTTAGTTTCTTTGTTTATTTTTGAATTCTTTAATACTAGTTAATCTCTAATCCAAGCAGAGGGCATTGCTGAAGATAGTGATGCATGCCATGGATGAACTTAATAAGGAGGAAGCTGCTGAAGCTCGAAAGCAGAAAGCTGAGGACAAAAAGAAGAGAGCTGAAGACAGAAAGCAGAAAGCTGAAGAAAGAAAGAAGAAAGATGAAGATCGAAAGCAGAAAGCTGCAGACCGAAAGAGGAAAGCTGAAGACCGAAGGCAAAAAGCTGCTGATGAGAGAAGGAAGAAAGCAAAGATAACTGAAGTTCGAAAGCAACCACCTAGGACCGCTAAAGTTCAAAAGCAGTTGGAGGCTTAAGATGAAGAACATCCAAAATGTATATGTTAGACCTCCTATAAAGAATATTAGTAAGGCGGATAAATAAAGCATGCTAAATGCTGTAACTAAAATTAGGCAGTTTTGTGTAGTGTAGGAATGCGTAACTGAACTATGTTCTGTTTTATCCTGAACTTGTGAGTGTTAGACACTTGGGAGGCAGAGAACCAAGCTCTTCAATCTTGGTCTATCTGTCTCTGGTTATTCTGTACTATTTCCTATTTTTGAATCATTCACCAGAATTATTGCCATCAATAAAGTACTTGTATTGTGCAATCTGTTTTTTTCTGTTCAGTGCCGGATTCTATCAGTATCATGCTTGCATCTAGCAAGGGTTCTGGACTGTTATTTTGACCACAATTTATAGATGAATGAATTGTTAGATGGTTGTAATTGGTGAAAGTTCTAGTCTAGCAAGTCCTTCGCTCAATTACCGTCTATTATTATAACCCTTGGATGTAATGTAAAATTACTGGAAATGTGTTAATTTTCTTGTATGCTAAGGGGTCTAAACTCAGAAGAATATATGGAAGCTTTGTGTTCTGGCGATGAATATGTTCTTGTTGAGCTTAATTCTGAATAAAATTGGCCTAGTTAGCAGCATATCTTCTTAAAGGAAGATTTTTTAATACCACGATCCCATATCTGCAGCAGGCATTGCAAGTCCACTTACTCTACCAATTTTATTTTACAGTGATGTGTGTGTATAAAAATTGGAAAATGATTAAAAAAATGGTAAAACACAAAAAAGTTTTGTCTTTATGGCATATCTTAAATGTAATAATTCATAGCTTTTTAAACTAGATGTGCAGAATCATGAAATGAAGATACTAAAATTTTTCTCATTCTTGAGTGGAAGTTTTACAACTGCTACATATTTCAATGGACTTCTGATGGTTATTTGTTCTTCCATGCCATGTATAAAATGCCGTATGTTGAAACTTGAGCGGCCATAACAGATTTCAATGGTCTTCCATGCTACAATTATGTATATGTTATACTTATACCAAATAAGCCTGGTTTGGTTGAGCATCTGCAACACAATTATCGCATCCAAATGCAAATACTGCCACAGTTTTGAGAAGTTTTAAAACTTAAATTCTGTGTTAACTTGAATTCTGGCCGCGATTTTCATTGTTTAGCTGCATAACCAAACAAGTGCTTATATTGCGAAACTTATGAAGTATATCTGTTCATTAACGTTAGTGTGTTTGGATGAGGTAATTTGGAAATTTTAAAGAAATTAAAATTCTAGGCAATTTACCTCACAGTATTTGAATTCCCTCATAACATTACATTCCCTCAACATTACATTACATTCCCCCATCCAAACAACGGAATTCACTTCAAAGTATTTGAATTCCCTCATAACATTACATTCCCCCATCCAAACACACTCTTGGTCTTTCTTGTTTTAGGTTGTTGAAATGGGCACTGTCCATGGACTGAATTGCATTACTCTTTCAACTGAAGTCGAAGAGTAGGTTTTATATGCAACTCAAGAGGTTGTGAACTTGAATATTTTCAGCCATGTAGAAAGGAGGGTGTTGCTGAATTAGCAATAAAATTACATCATGTGGAGTAGGATTACTGAAAGTTAAGACTAATATGTATACAGGGGCGATTCCCTTTGAAAGGATGGGGTAGCTTTGGCTACCCCAAAATTTTTATTTTTATTGACTCATTAGGTATATTAAATGGCTAGCTACCCCAATAATATTTTTTTAGCTACCTCAACCAAATTCATTTGCAAATAATTAGCATAAATTAAAAGGTTAAAAAATTATTACTTGATTAATAAACTTATTTGCCTTATTTTGACATTTCATTCTCTACAACAACTATAAAGAAAGCATTTTTAGCAATAAAAATTATCAATAGGCAAACATAATAGACGATAATTTCATGCAAATAACCTATTTGTCTACGTTGAAAAAAAAAAAACTTTTAGAAAGATACGTTGAAAAAAAAAGTTAGAGATTAAACATACTTAACTTTTAAATTTAATATATAATATTTTAAAATATATAAAAAAAAATTTACCTAAACAAATTATTTGTATTTGGCCCCCTCGTAAAAATTTCTCTAGCTTCGCCGCTGTATGTATATGTGTGTCTATGACATATTATGTGTTTTTTTAGGGATTTTTTCCTTACTATACATTACGTGATACAAGGTCAAAGGAAATATAACTCAAATTATACTGTATTCTTCAACAAATTATTGTTGGTTCAGTTTCTGGGATTTTTTTTTTTCCCTTGATGTAGACTTCAAAATTTGAGTTTTGGTTAAAAAAAAATGAATGTGCCGAAAATTTAAATACACCTTC
Organism: Medicago sativa; assembly: GCF_051527215.1. NCBI lineage: Eukaryota > Viridiplantae > Streptophyta > Magnoliopsida > Fabales > Fabaceae > Medicago > Medicago sativa. The sequence goes on along the minus strand of NC_140754.1, from coordinate 97,524,511 downwards.
TATCTGATGTGCTACAAGTTCTTAAAGTAAAATAGAGCGTAAAAATGAAGGGAAGATTGATCTCTCTTCTAAAAAACTGCAAATCAATATATCATCTTCAACAAATTCATTCTCTCATTTTCACAACTGGTCTCCATCAAGATACTCACACTCTCAACAAACTCTTCTCCGTTTCCATTCATCTCAACAACGATTACTTTCACTATTCTCTTTCTATCTTCAACCACACTCATCACCCTTCTCTCTTCCTCTATAATCTCCTCATCAAATCCTTCCTCAAACGAAACTCTTTCTCCACCGTCATTTCTCTTTTCAATCAATTAAGACTAAATGCTCTTTACCCTGATAATTATACTTACCCTTTTGTTTTAAAGGCTATTGCTTTCATTCGAGATTTTCGTCAAGGGACAAAAATTCATGCTTTTGTTGTTAAGACTGGTTTAGATTGTGATAGTTATGTTTCTAATTCGTTCATGGATATGTATGCTCAACTGGGTCGGATTGATTTTGTACGTAAACTGTTTGATGAAATGTCTGTGAGAGATAATGTTTCATGGAATGTTATGATATCTGGTTGTGTTAAGTGTAGGAGATTTCAAGAAGCGGTGGAAGTTTTTCAACGGATGAGGGTTGAAGGTAATGTGATGATTAGTGAAGCTACTGTTGTTAGTAGTTTGACTGCGTGTGCTGCGTTGAGGAATGTGGAGGTTGGGAAAGAGATTCATGGTTTTATTGAAAAGGAATTGGATTTTACGATGATTATGGGGAATGCATTGTTGGATATGTATTGTAAGTGTGGTTATGTGAATGTGGCTCGTGAGATTTTTGATGGGATGATTGAGAGGAATGTGAATTGTTGGACTAGTATGGTGACTGGTTATGTGAGTTGTGGTGAGTTGGATAAAGCGAGAGATTTGTTTGATAAGAGTCCGACGAGGGATGTCGTTCTTTGGACGGCTATGATTAATGGGTATGTGCAGTTTAATCGTTTTGATGTGGCGGTTACGTTGTTTGAGGAGATGCAAGTTAGAGGAGTGAAGCCTGATAAGTTTATTGTGGTTGCTCTTCTTACGTGTTGTGCGCAGTTGGGAACTTTAGAGCATGGAAGGTGGATTCATGATTATATACGTGAAAACAGAATCGTGGTGGATGCTGTGGTTGGTACTTCTCTTATTGAAATGTATGCTAAATGTGGTTGTGTAGAGAAATCTTTGGAGGTTTTTATTGGATTGAAGGAAAAGGATACTGCCTCGTGGACTTCGATTATTTGTGGACTGGCCATGAATGGTAAGACCAGCGAAGCACTGGAGTTGTTTGAAGAAATGAAACTATTTGGGGCAAAACCTGATGATGTTACTTTTATTGTTCTTTTGAATGCGTGTAGTCATGGAGGATTGGTAGAAGAAGGCCGCAAGTTATTTCATTCCATGCCATGTATATATGGTATTGAGCCAAATTTAGAACACTATGGGTGTTTCATCGACCTTCTTGGTCGAGCTGGACTGTTATGTGAGGCGGAGGAGTTGATAAGGAAGTTGCCGGACCAAAAAAATGAGACAACAGTTGCAATTTATGGATCTTTGCTTAGTGCCTGCAGAACTTATGGCAATACTGATATGGGTGAAAGGATTGCTTCAGCACTAGCAAAAGTGAAATCCAGCGATTCGAGTCTTCATTCACTCCTTGCTAGCATTTATGCTTCTGCTGACAGATGGGAAGATGCAAGCAAAACGAGAAGTAAGATGAAAGATTTGCATATCAGAAAGGTGCCAGGATGTAGTGCCATTGAGGTGGATGGCATTGGAAACCAGGGAGGAGTTGGGGACTTTTCCAGTTTTCGGTCCAAAATTGGTCTGCCTACATGAGATAGGTGAGTGGAGGAGAACTCAACTATTGCCTAATGCAGTGTCCTACTTCTATGGGAATTTGATTCTATAGACGAAAGTGCAAGATTTGAACACCAACTTCTATTAATTTATACCTCTCTCTTCCTACTTTGGATGATGCTTATTTTTAAATACAAGCTCACGAACTCAGCAGATCATCTGCATACTGCCTCGTGTGTCCTCCCACAGAATTCAAGATTGTGTCAATTTCGTGTAAGGCATCTTTTCCTCATCTTAATCATGTCCTATAATGGGTGTGCATGATTCAGATAACTTAGTGCATCAAATAAACAATCAGAAGATCAAATCCAGTTAACAAATTACTTTTAAGTCTGGTGCTTGTAAGGACTGAGTGTTGTGAAACTATGCACAAGCCCTTGAAGATGTGTTTCTTTTTTACCCTAGCACCTTTCTTTAAGATGCAAGTGCAACTCATATTTTTATCCCTAAAAATAGGTTGATCACTTCATATTGAACTGACCCCTTTATTTTCTCTAATTGAAGAAAAAAATAGATTGTTTTATAATTAAAACTGTGTATTCATTTCTCACATTTAAGTTGTTTCATATATTTAGACATTTTGTTCTTTTTAAATTAATAGCCTATTATGAAAACAATATCATTCAGTTGTGTTTCATAAATTTTTCACAGTTAGAATATTACTTCCGTTTTATGCTTACAATAGTGAAACAATTTACTTGTTTCTTCCCCACATTTGAAGTGAATAAAATAAAATTGTGAAAATAAATTGTTATCTGTTTCATTGATATTGCTTAAATCATCCTTTATTTTTCTATTCACTCTTTGGTGAATACTGAAACTATTACTCTTAATATTGCTTTGTTTGATATTTAAGAAGTGAAAATTTTGACACTCGCACACTTTGTCATTCTTTTTTGTTCATTAAACGTAGTTGGTCCATGTGTGTGGATCTCAATGGGTTCTGATTTAGATCTGCCTGCTATGGAAAGTTATGCTGAAATCTTGGAGATGTTTGGTGTGCATCATTTTAATTTCCCTTTTAGAGGTGTTGTACTGTATAAAATTGTTTATCCTGACGTAAATGTACCTGAATCAAACTTTAGGCGAGAATAGTTTCAGCACGCCGTACTCCAGAAACGATGTTCTCTTTACGCCTTGTATGCTGTGAGTGAGGAAAAAAAGTTAATATGCTGGTGCTGGTGGTGCAGCTCACTTGCCTGGTAACTTCCTTCAATTGTGCTTTGTATTAATTTCCTCAAAGACCAATTGTCTTCGTAACATTAATTTAAATCAGGTTATAAATGCCATTGGGATGGGATATAGAATCAAAGTCCAAGATCTTAAAATGCAATAGAACTGAAAATATATATTGCGTTTCTGAAAAGGAATAAGTTACATGATAAGTTGCTGAAATGAATATGCTTACAGTTACCGATGATATTCTTGAAGAAAGACTTATTTTAAAAAGAACCAATCGACAGTTTTTTTACAAACTGCCAGAAAATACAAAATTCGGAAAAATAATAATCAAATTATAGTTTCATAACTTGATGTGTACAACCAATTAGCACCTGGGTAGTGAGTAGTTACAATTCAAGGTGCAGCATTTGGAATTTGTGCAGACAAGACTCGGTGACGATACTCTCCCAGAGCCCATATGGGAAAGATGTTTCGATATGATGAGTAGTTCAGGGTACAATTCCTCATAAATACTCCTGTTATCTCCTGTAGTTGCATTTTTTAATTTGTTATCAACTTATAATTAATTAATGAATAAGAATAGTATATAAAATTGATGGAAGGAGAGAAGTGCTACACTAATTACCTGTTGTGGGAAATCTCCATCTTCCATCTGTGAATTGATTATTAACTTCATTCCACGGTGTATGGGTGTAGGATCTATATCAGCCTTTTTGTAACAAAAACATTCATAATTAGAAAAGCGCATTTATTAACATAATTTATAATTACCAAGAGGCAGGAGCTAAGCTAGCTTTATTTTTCACAATACTAACCTGCCCTGCACCAATAAGGGACAACAAAGCCCACGAAGTTTGAACTAAATTTGCACGGTTGTCTTCTAGGTTTGTATATACCTATTTAAATTAACAAGGAAAAACAAGTGAGTTCTCATTCAAAGCAAAATGAATATACAATAATATATATACCTTGTTTTGGCTTGACAAATAACTTTCTCCCCACCCCCCATTAGGAAGCTGCTTTGACAATAAAAATTGACAAGCTTTTTGCAAGGAAGGACTGTTACGGTAATTCTTTCCACAAGCTGTTAGTCCCTCTACAGCAAACCAAGTGCCATACGTATAGCAAATTCCCCAACAGCCGTACCTGTGGAGTAGTGTATGTACTAATTATGTCTATCTATACTAAATCATGAACCAAACAAAAATTAAAGAAAGTCTCATGTTTAACACAATAGATCATTAGGTGGTGTATAATAAATAGAGAGAGTAGAAGATAGAATACCAGGATCCATCAGGGTTTTGTGTGTTTTCAATGAAATGAATTGCTTTGGAAAGGCAGTGATGTATTTCCTTAGCTCTATGAGTTGGGTGTAGCTTTGTGAAGAGATACAGGGCTTGCATTGCAGAACCAGTGCACTCAACATACCTATTAATTTCACAATGAACACATATATGCAGTGAGAAATTTATATATGCTTCAACAATGAATATGTATACACACACATATATGTTTATGATTGATGTTGCTATATATCTTACTCCCTCTCAATCAGTGTGTCTTCAAAGAATTCAGTTGGATTGAATTTCTGCAGTAGACATGCATGCATAGAATTAGTTGGTTGTCATTCTTACAAACTTTTCTTTTATATAATAATATGTTTGACGAATAAGAGTAACTTCATAGCATACCTCTAACCAACTGTAAGAATTTTGAGGCTCCCAAGCAGGGAACCCGCCATTACTGCTCTGTAGCGAGAGGATGACATTAACAGCATCGTAGAGTCGCTCTGTTTCCAATTTTTCTCCAACAAGATCAGTTGGCATTTTTGACAACAGGAGTGCGGCCTGCATGTGTTTTCATGAATATCATGTCATGCCATGCATGTATATTTTGAAAAACCTACAAAAATAGTTAACATTTATATATGACGATATAATTAGTAAAACCTTGAGTCCTTCTGCGGTGCAGTCAGAGACTTGCCAACCTTGGTCATGCATTGAGAATGTCCACGATCCTTTGCATATGTGTCTGTACATTGCTTTGAACTCACCGGATGGATTTTCAACTACCTGTGAGGCCTTCAGGAAGTCATGTGCTTTCCGAAGTGTAGGACCATACTCTTCACTCACGTTACAAGCAAGTATTGCTTGTATAGCAAATGCTGCATCCCACATTTGACACCCAAAGCTCTGCATTCATTATTATTATTTAACAACTGTTAATTTTAGTGGAGTAATATTATACCATGATTTTTTTTTTTTGAAGGATAATATTATACCATGATTAATTTATATTAAATTACTTGAAACTGAAAATCTGATTCTATTATATGGGGAATGTGTGTATATGTACACATGAGTATCCTAGTCAGTTCCAATAATTAGAGAAAGAATCAACTAAGAAAGGAAAGCTAAAGAAATATAATCAAGGCATAATAACTCAATATCCTAAAGATACTAATCATATTTATATATCTTAACAAAATTAAATGAAATGTTGCAGGCCTTAGTTGGTTGAATGAATAAAAATACAATATTAACCTGGATTTTCAAGCCATCTTCTGCAAGCCAGAAGTAATCAGGGATTCGGGCTAAATGAAGTTTGTATGCCTCTGAGTTCGGGTCTTCAACCCAACGCGCTATCAAACATAATACCTTCTCTACACTTCCAATGCAAAGGTATCTACTGTTCTCATCCTCGTAACGCACATGATTAATTGCAATTTCTAATGCCTTCTGTCTAAGCTTGGTGAAAGGCCAGCAATTCAGAAAAGGCTCTCCCACATGATAAAGAAATCCCCATAACATATCTTGAATCATAGGATGTGGGTAGTACAGATCCTCCTGAAATTGCATGCCATTTTCAGTTTCATATATCTATATGTATGTATGCATCAAATCAACAATTGTATGTATGCATATCAATTAAAGATATAGATAATATAGATTGGTTCCACACACGTACAAACCTTAGCAATAGTATTCCGGGCTTTGTTCCAGTTGATTTGATCATAAGGTTGATTGTACAGTTCTTCTCTCAGTGATTTGATTAGATCAGTGATAGGGCCCACAAACTTCTTCCCATATAGATATGACATGGGCATGTAAACTAACCGACAGTAGCACAACATTTTCCCTGAATGCATATTTAATTTGACCAAGGCATTAGACAAGATAATGGTTGCATATAGAAGTTAAGGAACCCCAAATTAATGTAGGACCTAGGTATGCACCTGGATGAATAGGGGTGAATTTTGGTAGAAACCAGAATTCTGGTGGAAGTGGATTGCAGCCTCGCCACTCATAAACTCCAAGTACCTATATATAGCGTGATTGCTTATTTTGATGCATATTTCTCTAAAATAGAATGCACTGCTGTATATATAAAATGAATGAATTAAATTAATTTACCGTGACCCAGAACTTTCCCCATGATGGAATAGCCACTAAACCACCATGGTCAAGGATCCAATTTCTGCATCTCTCCATTGCCTTGTCTTCACCATCTTCAGGTCCTTCTCCAAGCAGCCTCAGTGCAATATAGCTCAATGCTGATCCAAACATTGTGCTATGACCCTCTATATGGAATCCCCATCCACCATCTTCGTTCTGTCACCTCATCACAAATGGTATTGAAATAACTGATTGAGTGATTATTCTATGAATCTTGACAGTATATGACTTTCTTGGTACTACCTTCCATCATTTTATCGATGAGTTGAGAGACACTAAAATAATACTTACTAGACAAAAAGGGTCTTTTGTATCATGTGTGGAAATTAATGCAAGGAAGTCTTAGGTTTTCAAATGCAATTAAGAAAAAGGGGATTTCTAACTTGTGCCTCGCCGACCACAATTCGCATATAAGTTATTACTGAATAATAAAATGGTGAATATTGTTTTTTTCTTTACCTTGTGCACAATGATGACCGCAAAAAAAGATTATTTCACCTCACTTAGTCTATCCAAACCTTACACAATTAGCTTAATCCTAAACTTAAATTGATCCTGGTTAGTGTGCTATTTAATTTTGTTCATTTATATTTTATTCTTCTTTTCATTTGTCATATTCAAATTTACAGTTATCCTATAACACCATTCATCAAATTCAAACATTGTTGACATATATGTCTTGAATTTTGAGCTGTGGGTTATTCCAGAGGAAGTTGATATCAGATCACAAACATTGCAAAACTTTGGGCGAGACCTATTATGATGCTTTCTTTGTGATAGAGTGTAAAGGATGTTTATTTAGGTTTAGGATTTTTCTCCTTGTATTTTTTAGCAATTACTCAATTAACCTATTCTCCCTGAAAAACTAATAAGATGAACCTCTGTATACTCTAAAGCTGCTGCATAGACATAGGCTACCTTGGCAGAAACACATATAGTTGCATTCTCTTTCATTTGTTTTGTTTATGATGTTTATCTTTGTAAGTAGCATCAAAGCTTCATTATATGGAAGAGATAGTATCTATGTTACCGATGTGAAGGAGGATACGGAGTTGAAAGAACTGAAGAGAACTGTCTATTGTTTAGTGAAGATGGTGCAGAAGCAACATCTTTGATTCTGAGCAGGGGAAGGGATCCTCATCTAAAGGGATTTTTGCCTCAATGAAGTGCTTATATATAAGTATATATATAGCAAGGAGTAGGGGCAGCTAAAGAAACATTGTCTGAAGCAAAATAGGGGGAAGGAGTCAAAGTAGAAAAGGAATGCAAATGTGAGTGATGGTGAGGCATTTGCCAGTGTCGACAAACAATTATAGTTTTGAAGAGGGGGATGAATGGTCATGATGTTTTGTCAACTTTCCTAACTCGTTCAGTTAAGTCTATGATTATCCCAATTTGTTAGGATTACAGTTATTTGTTTTTTTTTTCAGGGTCTTTATTTGATCTCAATTATTCTGAGGAAAAATATATTCTTATTTAGTATAGAAGTAAAATGCATGATTTACATAATACCTGGTGATTATATAAATACCGAACAATTTCCTTCTTATGTTGAGGTCCTAGAACCTCATCAAGGGATCCTGTAACATAGAGGGCCATTACCTGTATGCATATAGTAATTAGTTACAAATATCAATACGTCCAGTGGTCATCAATATCAGCAAGTACTAAGTAATCTCTCCAGTTTTATATATAAGAAAAGGCTGGATCAATAAAAATTGTTGACCAAATTTTCTCTTTTGTATAAAGATCAAAGGGAGTTTCAATCGAAGATCAAAGGGACTTCACTCACCAATGGTTGAACAAAAAACAAAGGGCCAGCAGATTCTGCAGGCCAGTGGCCATCATGAGCTTGAATTGAGGAATAGAAACTTGTAGCCCTTCTTATTGTTGTAATCAATGCTTCCCCTGTTATGATATCTTCTTCTCTCAGTTTAACTGCTGGTGGAATGGGGCTACATTGATTCTCTTTTTTTAGCTGCATGTTCATCAATATTCAATCACCATATTTAGAAATGACATTGGAAATTAATCTACTGCACTTCTTACGAACTGCAACAAAGTTTACTTTTTAGAACTACAAGAAAGTTTAACAAAAAAAAAAGTATTTTACTACAAGGCTAAAAAAAACCGTTTACAAACTAGTTTTTATATCTCCTAAAAAAACTAGTTTTTATAAGTAAAAAAATCGCTTATTGTAAATAATTTTTATCAAGTAAAAAGTTATTAAGACATGAAAAAGATAAATAAAATAATGTATATCGTCTTTATTTATACCAGCGTTCAGACGAACACTAACACGTTTTTTTTTTCCTTCCAATGACAACTGTTATATTAATTGTTACATTAGTTTTTTCTCTTTGTCAGGACTTGAACCTAGGGATGGCAAAGCGGGCCGGCCCGCCCCATTTAGGCCCGCCCCGTCCAAGCCCGCTAAAAACGAGACGAGACGAGCCGAGTCAAATTTTGTGACCGAGTCCAAAATCTCACCCCGCCTCGTTTAGTGGCGGGCTTGCGAGTTGGCGGGCCGGCCCGCCAAACTAAAACTTTTTTCTTTATTTTTTTTACTACTTAATTGTTACAAAAAAAAAAAAAAAACTATGTTACTTTTATTGAAAAAATATAAAAGAATATGTAGCAAGTAAATTTGTGAAAAACAAGATAATTATCAAATTGTCGAATTCAACATCATAACTAATAGCAGTCGAATTCAACATCATAACTAATAGCAAAATAAGGAAAATGCGCAACATAAAACAAATCATAAAATATATCCAACAACCAAATTATAAAATAAGTCTCAAAATAAATAAACTCAACAACCAAGATAAATCCAAAAGCATAAAATAAGTCTCAAAATATATCTAACAACCAAAATAAATCCAAAAAGATAAAATAAGACTCAAAATAACAATTGAAACACGAGTTAAGCGGGCCGGCCCGCCACGCCCTGTGCTCGTCCCGTTTCCAACGAGTTAAGCGGGCCGACCCGCCCCGCCCCGTGCCCGCCCCGTATTTTAACGAGACGAGACGAGCCAACTATAGAAAGCGAGTTCAAAACTTCGACTCAGCCCGCCAAAAATAGCGGGCCAAACGGGCCGGTCCGACGGGTCAGACCCGTTTTCCACCCCTACTTGAACCCTGAACCTCCATTTCTTTAACCATAAATTCAACCCAGTTGAGATACTCAACCTCCTCGAATACTAACGTGTTTGTTCATTTTTCTATTTCCTTTAATCGTATATAAAAAGATAGAGAAACGATATTTGCAATATTTGAACAACCCATTTTCCCCACATATATTCAACATTCCATTTTATCTCTATTTCTCTCTTATCATTTTATCAATTTATCATATTAATTACATCATTCTCTCATAAAGTATATACATCCATTTATCACATTAATTACATCATTCTCTCTTAAGGTATATACATCCATATAAAATGTACACCAAATTTTTTCTATAACTAAACTCCTTTTAATAAATTTCAAATTTTTAAAAAATAGGGTATTTTTTAGTGTATTTATTTTAATGTTCACTTTATGTATAATTTTGTTTAAAAAATAATAAAATTTTAAACGCTAGTGCGTGTTCAACTATGACTTCTCATTTCACAAAACACTTCATAGTATATTTGGAAAATTAATAAAAATACCAAGTAAATGAACGTAACACATATATCTAACTCTAAGGACACATTGTTTTTCTTTTGATGATCAATCTTATAGCATGTCCAAAAAGCTTAAACCGTATTGGATACTTTTGGGAGTCTATTGTGGGTCATAGTCCTAATTACTTTTGGTTAGAAAAAATTTATTTTATGGGAATTAAAGTTTCATGCTTTTCTTTTATAATTATAAATGCAAAACTAATTTTATGTTTGAAATCATGTGAAGTATTTAGAATCACGAGTAATCATTGTAATTTTTTAAAAGCTATAAGATATAATTTCTGTAACATCAAGGTGGATCCGTGATTCTGACATTTCCACCGTGATACCGAAATTAGTAAATGAAAGCAACATACACCGAATGAATGCAATGAAAGTTGAATTGATAGTGCAACATGGTTGTAGCATTTCGAGTCTGGGTCCACCCCCTGATGCAGGAGGGTTTTATTAGTAATTTAGTAGCATTTATTATTTAGCCAAATCTTAGTAATTTTCTAGAACTTTCTATTATTATTTCGTTTTATTTTATTTCGGCCCACGGGTTTGTTATTTCTTTCACTATATAAGCAGAACTTATGTAGCCTAAGAGGCACACTTTTTGATTCAATAAAATTATTCGAGATTTTCTCTCAATTCTGGTGGATTCCGGAAACCCTTATTTTGATAGGTTTGTCGCTTGCAACCCTATTTTCACAAGTTTGTTGGTTGCAAACTTGTTCTTTTCTATCTAGGTTTAGCGCTTGCTAACCCCACGCTGCTGAACAGTTATGATGAACTCACTGTTTAGCCAATTATCATCAGCAACTAATTCTCTGACATGCTTCTGTCCATTACTTGTTGCCACGGTTGCATGGTTGAAGTCTGGATATTGAGTTGAGGAGTGATTTCCCCAAATGATAACATTTTTCACAACACTAGCATGAACATTTAGCTTCTCAGAGAGTTGGCCTAATGCTCTATTATGGTCAAGTCTAGTTAGACATGTTATAATTTTCTCGGGGATTGATGGAGCAAATTCTTTCAATATTAGAGCATTTATGTTTGCTGGATTGGCAATCACTAGCGCTTTACAATTTGTAGCAACATGCTCCTCCAAAGCTGAAACTTGAGCCTTGTAAATTGAAACATTTTTAGACATTACATCTTTTCTTTCCATTCCTTCCTTCCGTGGGAATCCTCCAATCATAACAGCAATGTTAACATCCTTGCAAGCTTCAACATCATCCATAGTAGCATCAAGACATTGGGTGAACTGTTCACTGTTGGGCTTAGACGAGACTTCTGATTCTTTAGTAGTGTGGCTGCCACCTAAGTGTTCGACGAATTCTCGGAGTGGTTCCATTTTCTGCACATCCACGACCTTCAAGATGATTACCGTGAATTGTAACTCCATCTTTGGTTCATGGAGCTCTTTTTCTGCATCAAACTCATATGATGCCGTCGACGGTGTTTGTGGGTGAGATACCGCTTGCATCCTGGTGTCCGGAGGTTCTGGTGGCGGTGAGATTGTTGCCGGATTTCGCACAAATATGTCTGGCCTAGACGGAGCTGCCACAGGTAAGACACTGATTTCTCTCAATGTATCAAACAGATACTCAAAGCAAATAGGACAATTATGATGCATTGCTCTTTCTACATAATTATGCCCCTCTTTGATTTCCACGGAATAGCAACATCCATATTTTTTGCAATGGAAAAAGTTATTACTACCACCAATTCTGCAGATGCCACATTCATCACAGTGGTATTGCTGCTTTGAAATATCATCATTAAAGAATTTACATGTAGCACAAGAGTACTTTCCTAAGCATGCTCCACAGTTTATGCAGTTTTGAAATATCGCTTTTGTCTGTTGGGAGTACTGATATGGCGGTTTTAGCGGTGGCGTCAGAGTCATATTGTTGCACTGTTCGAACTGTATTCTTGTTGATAGAAGCAATTTCTTTTCACTCAAATTTGTTACCCATGATGAATCTAGAAGTGATTTTCTCACAGTGGCATTGGAATAGTTGTTCGATGGTGTAATGGGGGGTAGCAACCCTTCAAACATTGTACGTTTTAGCTTTTCCCAATCCAATATTTGGTCTGTAATTCTCAACTCATTGACCCACAACTTTGATAATTTCATCTTACGCGTTGGTGTGAGTTTCGGCTGCAACTGCAAAGGATTCTCACACGTCGTCGAATCTCGGTGGTTGGTTGTCGGTGGTTCTGATAGTGGAAAAACAGTGAGGTCTTGAGAGGACCCATAGCTGTCCACTGTTGATAACCCTTTCTTCTCCATCGACATACTTTCGTCATGTGATCCGGAATGATCACTAACGGCAGAAGAGGAGTTGTCGAGATGCTCTACCACAAATTTAATTTCTGAACTTGGACCTGTTGTGGATATGTCTTCAATTTCTGATTCATAATATTTAGAAGTTGCGATTAAAACAGGTTCTGATTGTATATTTTCAACAATAGTGCTCAATGAATTAGAATGAGGGAAATAAGATTTATCTTTCTTGAAAGAGCTATTCACATCTGACATAGAGGAGTTCGCGACTGAGAATCTGAAAAGTGAGTTTGCAGCTCCATGTGCTCATCAGTCTCCTCAATACTAACAACAGGTTCAGTGACTGAATTATCTTCGATCAGTCTCCTCTTTCAATAGCGCAAGAATTCTTAGAATATACGTTATTAAAACAGAATGTCTAGCAATATCTTTAACCATCTTACGCGAACACGAGTTACCTGCAATTCTGAAAGCATGTCTCAAAAGGCCGGTCAAGGAGTAATCTTTGTTGTAACAAAACGGACAACGATATACTGAATCGTAGATTTCAAATTGGTAGTAATCATCCTTCAACTTTGTGTAATATTTACGCTCATAGTATTCCAAATCAGATTCATTGGCATATTTTGATTTTCGGTACGTAACAATAGTAGGGATGTTATTACAAACCCTAATAACCGGAATTGGTTCTACTCCTCTGTTCGGATTGTTTCCGTTGTTGTTGTTGTTGTTGTTGTTGTGGGCGTTGTTGTTGTCAACCTTAGCTGTCCACGCCACCATCTGGTCTAAGAAAGCTTTGATGGTCGTGGTAAGAGTCACGGTTATGCCGGCAAACTCTTCCCTCATCATCAATTCATCTCCCATGGCTGATCCGTTAGGAAAAGAACAGGAGAAACCTGCTCTGATACCAACTGACGCAGTACGGAAGCGTAGGGTTAGCAAGCGCTAAACCTAGATAGAAAAGAACAAGTTTGCAACCAACAAACTTGTGAAAATAGGGTTGCAAGCGACAAACCTATCAAAATAAGGGTTTCCGGAATCCACCAGAATTGAGAGAAAATCTCGAATAATTTTATTGAATCAAAAAGTGTGCCTCTTAGGCTACATAAGTTCTGGTTATATAGTAAAAGAAATAACAAACCCGTGGACCGAAATAAAATAAAACGAAATAATAATAGAAAGTTCTATAAAATTACTAAGATTTGGCTAAATAATAAATACTACTAAATTACTAATAAAACCCTCCTGCATCAACCCCTTGCTATATCTCTTCCACAATTCTTCAAACCTAATCTAATCCTTTCAATAAAAACAAGACGTTGAAGTGTTTTATGGTTTGTAACTAACGACTTAAACCATACGTAACTTTACGTGCCAAAAATGGTGAGAAAAAAGACCTGCATGTTTTTGGAGAATGATGTCATCACTAATTAACCATAAATCACTAAAGGATACGATCTAGTGAATCTAGGGGTGTACTTGCACGTAATCTTTATCCTATGAAGTCGATGGTAAGTACTAAAAAGTAAAAAATGCAGAGATTATATATAGTTGTTGTGTACTTTAATTTCTTCCAAGTAACGCAATCTAGTTATGTTATGTACTCATCTTAACGTACGGTATTGAGGAAGTTTCCTATTCTAATTGTTTATACTTTTTTGGTCACTATAGTTTTACATTTTTTAGGAACTGATCACTATATTTTAAAATTCGGTTAACTATGTAAATGCTTCCTATAAATATCTATAATTTTGTTTTTAGTCCCTACAAAATAAAATCACACTTTTTAGTTTATGTAAAATTTTCCCTTAGCATTTTAAGTCCCCGTAAAATTTTCTATCAACATTTTTAGTCATTGTAAAAAATTTCCGTCTGAAACTTTGGTCTCAAAAAAGCTAAAGGAAAATGTTTGAAGGACTAAAAAGTGTGGTTTTGTAAGGAGTAAAAATAAAATTTTGAATATTTATAGAGACCATTTACTTAATTAACCATTTAAAATTTGACGGTTTTAGTCTATCAATAGAATATTTCGTCTAAAATATGATGATATAACATGTTTTAAATGATTTTTTATTTTTACAATTTCGTTAATGTTGATATTTTTCTACCATCAGGTAAATATATCACATTTATTTAATAATCACATCACTAATATCTTAGTTCAAAAATACGATGAAGAGACCAAAACTATTAGATTTTAAAATAGGGGGATTAAATCCATAAAATGATTAAAATATGGTGACCAAAATTGCAATTAAGTCTATTGAAAAAAAAGGTAAATGTATTATTGACAAACCAATAATTAATGTTGCATTAAAACTTGAAAGTGACAAATAATGTGAAACAAAAAATTTCTCCAAAAGTACAAGTATTTAGAAACTGAGTTAAGCATTACAAGTAATAGTTAGATAATAACCTGAAATTTAAGATAAATTACATTAACGATATCTGCAATTAAATGAATTGGATACCAAGTATGAGGCAATGAAGGAGAACACTTTATTTTGGACGATCAATAAGTTATAACATAATTAACTTTATTTTACTCGGTTTGTTGAAATCAAGTAAATTAAGATTTTTAATTTGTGAACATGAAGTAGTTTATAAGAATAGTCCATGACTTGAAAACTTTTTACAAAAAATGGATATTTTACTCTTTTAAAATAGTCTTTATAAAATGCAAATATAATTCCGGTAAAAAAATGCAAATAATATTAAAAAGTGAATAAATTTTTTGTAGGGTATAAACTTAAAATTTGTAATTTTTTATGGATTAAAAACATATTTAAAACCAAGATTTTCACAAGCCACTGTTATGTAGGCCGCTTTTATTCTGTCTGGTGTTGTTTTGTTTCTGTTTTGGATATAGGGAGCATTGTATGTTATGAGAATTGCTCTTCTTTGTCCTCGTGAGCTTAGCTCAGTTGGTATGGACAATGCATAAAATATGCAAGGTACGAGGTTGAAACCCCGGCCACCACCAAAAAAAATAAAATTGCTCTTCTTTCATCTGGTTTTGCTCGTTTCCATCAAAATTGTTGAGCATGAGTTAACTCACGCATGTACATTTTCAACATCAGTTAACTCACGTATGTGTATTTTTCAACGTCAATTAACTCACGTTAAGTGGAAATGAGCAAAATCAGATGGGAGAAGAGCAATTATCGTATGCTACTACCATAGGCTTTTGTTAGATGAGTGGTTAGCTTGTTTTTACTTATTTGGTGGCTTCTGCCATTTTGTATCACAGGACTCTTATGTCCCGTCTGCTCTCATTGAGTTGATTGGATTCTTTAATAATATAGTTGTTCAAAAAAAAATACTCCACTAGCTAATTACTTTGATTATATATCAAATTAAAATAAAAATGCTAATAAATGCTTCTTTTTTTTTGCCGGGGTTTGAACCCCAGACCTTGCATATATTAATGCATTGTCTTTACCAACTGAGTTAAGCTCGCGAGGACGCTGACAAATGCTTTAAAAACACGTGATAAGATGTCTAAAAAAGAAACTTTATTTTGAAAACAATGCATTTAATAACTTGATTTTGTTTTTTGACAAATAATATCTTGAATTTATCACTTATTTTCATTTTTAACAAGTGCCCTTAGGTCATCTCTTGATAGCATAACCCATTTTGAACTCTGGATTTTCTAGTTATTTAGGAGTCAATTTGTAGCTGCTACACGATAATATAAGATAGTAGCAAGATTTAAGATAACTAGTTTTAACTACTTGAAATTATATATCTATAGGTTATATAGACATAGTAATGAATGAATTAACTAATTATATTATATATACCTGCATCCTCATCAAGAGGTCAGAACTTTGTTTGATGGAGAATCTATTTTTGGTGAATTGAATGCGTAGCCTTTCAATCTCAGCATGTTCTTGTGGTGTTCCTGCATTTGGATCAAATTCCCAGTGTTGACGTCCTATGAAGTTATTCACAGAAATCAACCCTTCTCCTCCTTCTGCTATCTTCAACTTCCACATCTTTTTCTTTATTCTCTCTCTCTATATATATGTTGAGATAATTTGGAAAAGAAAATGAAAAACCTTAATAATATTAACTACACCTTAATAGTTAGGTTCTGCCATGGCTCAAGAGTTGTCTGTGTATATATACTCACACAGTCACACGTATATGTGAAGCTGTGAATCATCGATCACTATTCAATGACCCAAAAAGGACTGCATGGAGTAATTAATTAATACCAAAATAAGATTCAATTTATTTATACTATTAGAGTAAAATGATTGATTCGATAAGAAGAAAGATATATTGAGAAAATGAAGTAGTAGATTTTATATAAGATATTAACTAATTTCTATGCATTTAAAATGTTTCGACACTTGTCCGACCATCAAAACATGTCAATAGATATTTGGAGAGATAAACCCATTATAGTTGTTCCGGTGGTATTGACTTAAAATCTGAGATGTGCTCCTCTTCGAACTCTAAAGTTCGATTCTCCTCGTGTCAATTTAAGTTAGTTAATTTAACTTTTTAAAAATATAATATTTGTAGAGATATTTCAAGAACTAATTTAAAAACACGGCATCGTAAAATGATTTGATTGAGTAAAAACGTTTGTATTGTCACTGATGTATACAAATTAAATTCTTTGAATAATTTAAATAAAATTTCAAAAATATCTAAAATAAAAGTGCGCAAGCTAAATTAATTATATTACAAGTGTGCAAGCTAAATTATAGATCTAGCCCCCCCCCCCCCCCCCCCCCCCCAATTGAGCTACCATCTTGATGTTATAAAAACCACCATTATTACTTACCTTATATTAGGTGTCGCTTAACCACAACATATATAACAATGTTACCACGTCATATATTTATTTTTTTTCATAAGAAGAAACTTATTGCATTTCATTCATAATAATAGTAGAGATACAAGATGGAATCCTAATATGAATATGGAAACTAGCATGACGCAAAGCCACTCTAGCAAAGTTATGAGCAACTTCGTTGGCTTGTCTCCAGATAAATCTAACATCAGAGGTTACTAAATCAGAAGCTAACAGGCGTCTACAATCATTGATTACTGCGCTAAAATTAGAGACGCCGTTATTACTACCATAAAGACTATCTACCATAGTTTTGGAATCAAGCTCAAAGTCCACAATACCTAGCTGCAGATCGCGAACCCAGTACATGGCTGATAATAAACCTAAAGCCTCACCCAATCCACATCAAGGAGCGGAGACATCCATTCAGTCTTAGCCAGAACATAACGACCTTCATCATCTCGAATGCACACACCAATGCCAACCTGATTCTGAGCTTGAGAAAAGGACGCATCAACATTACATTTAAATCTACCGGGACTTGGTTTAATCCACTTCAAGTCGTTTGGGCCGTAGTGGGATGATGAGGGATAGGATGACGAATAGACTGAGCATTCCTCCAACTACTAAGAAGAGATCATGCACGAGCACAAATAGTTTGAGCTGTTTCAGTAACATTGTTCCATACTTTATTGTTTCGATGCTTCCATATACTCCAGAGGGTCACACTGAAAACCTGCTTTTGCTGCTGGTCCAGGTGTTGTAAGATAGCAAACACATTGGTTTGAAAGCTTATATCAATATCAAAATCAGCCATCAAAAGACTCCATAATCCACTCCGCTGCCAACAAATCTTGCTTTTATCACACATAAAGAACAAATGGGTATTATCCTCACCAAAATCATCACACACTGCACACCTATTAGTACACTGAACTCCTTTTGATTGCAATCGGATTCTTGTGGGCAAACAATTACGACAAGCTCTCCATAGGAAATTCTTGACCTTTGGGGGCAATTTTAAACTCCAAATACAATTCCAGTTACCCGACACACGATGTTGTACAACTGCCACGTCATGATTCAAAATACCCTTGTAAGCCTTTTTAACTGAATAGATATCATCCCTCTTGAACTTCCAAACAGGCACATCATGAGTTACCGAAAGGAATAACGGAGTATTAAAAATATTTCTAGCAGTAGCATTGTCAAAAAAAGCATTAATTAGCTCCATATTCCATTGTTTTTGGGGTGTAACCAACAAGTCAGACACAGTGATAGATGGCCACTGCAAATGATGATGAGTAGACGGTAAAATTCGTGCAGCATTAATGAGCCATGGGTGATCCCAAACTGGAATGTGTTCTCCTGTGCCAATACTCCACTGAAAACCACGACAAATCATGTCTTTGGCACTCCATATGCTACGCCAAACATAACTAGGATTGTGGCCTATGCTAGCTCCAAAATAGTCACTTCGAGGAAAATATTTAGCTTTGAGTAAACGAGTGATTAGAGAGTCTGGAGAAGAAACCAACTTCCAAGCCTGCTTGCCAACCATAGCCATATTGAAAGCCTTAAGGCCCTTAAAACCCATACCTCCAAACACCTTGGGAACTGAAAGGCGTTCCTAAGATAGCCAGTGCAAGCCTCGAGAATTCGCTGAATTATGACCCCACCTGAAGGAATTTAACATTTTCTTTATCTCATTAATGAGGGATCCCAGAAGAAGGAAAATACTCATCACATAGGAAGGGACAGATTGCAAAACAGACTTAATGAGAACCTCCCTTCCAGCCTGCGAGAGACATTTACTACTCCAGGAGTTGATTTTATTCCATATACGATCCTTAATAAATTTAAAAGTTGCATGTTTACTACGTCCAATCATGGATGGTAGTCCAAGATATTTACCTGTTCCTAGCACTTGACGAACACCAAGAGTAGTAGCAATGAGATCTTTCAAATCAACTGGAGTATTGCGACTACAAAATAATTCTGACTTCTGGAGATTAATGGCCTGCCCCGAAGCTTCTTCATAGGTAGCTAAAATATTCTTCATACAAACAGCCTCACGTTCACAAGCTCTAAAGAAAAGAAAGCAATCGTCTGCAAAAAGAAGATGAGAAATAACTGGTGCATCTGTGCATATCATAGTACCTCTAATGTTATTACGATGTTCAGCTTCGCGAATATGGGAGGAAAGACCTTCAGCACAAATGATGAACAAATAAGGTGAAAGGGGATCACCCTGACGAAGGTCGCGCCCTGGTACAATAGAACCCACCGATGCTCCATTAACCAAGACCGAGTAATCAACTGTCTCAACACAAAGCATAATCCAGCTAACCCATCGAGATGAGAAACCCATTTGAATCATGATATCTCGTAGATAATCCCAATCTAGTCTATCATAAGCTTTACTAATGTCCAACTTAAGTGCAACATCCCCACTCTTTCCTTTAGCCTTAGCCTTCATGTAGTGAACAATTTCAATAGCCACCATGGCATTGTCTAAAATGGATCGACCTGGTACAAAAGCTGACTGATTAATAGAAATACATTTATCGAACACCAGTTTGAGCCTAATAGCAAACACCTTAGCTACAATTTTATACACAACATTACAGAGAGCAATAGGTCGCCAATCTTTCATGGAAATCTGTGAATCACCTTTTGGAATAAGTGTAATATTAGTAGAATTGACATGTGGTGGGAAAGCACCACTTGCTAGCCAATGACAACCTACCTGATAAACTTCATGACCACAAGTGTCCCAAAAATGCTGATAGAAACCTGGATTAAAACCATCCGACCCTGGACATTTATCTGCTTGCATGGAGAAAGCTGCCTGTTTGAACTCTTGTAGGGTGGAGGCCACAGTTAACATATCGTTATCATGTTGTTTCCAAAAAATATCATCTTTGATTAATAATTTATCCAACCTGTGCCTTAACATGTTGAAATAACTCACATTAGAGGCATCCACATGCGAACGGACAACTTCAAGCTTACATTGAATCTTGCGGATCTCTTGTATAGCGTTTTGATTAGCATTCATGCTCCATTTAGAGAGGTCCATAGCACATTGTTCGAGTTTATTCACAAGAGGATGAGCACCATAACCTTGCCATCTTTGAGAAACAAAAGGTCCAAATTCGAGTTCAACAAGCCACGCATTCTCAAAGCGAAATCGACGTATACCACAACTAGAAGCAGGCTGCGGAGTACAATCAAATTATAATATACTTTTTTATTTATAAATGTGATCATTCAAATTTTTTTATGGTGTAGTAAAAAAATTATTCTTAATATTATTTTTAAATTCGAAAAATAAATAAATAACATCAACAAGCTTTAAACACCATTTCATCATTAAAATCTCATAAGACTATTCCAAAAAAAAAAACAAAAAAAATATCATAAGACTACGAAACTAAAATTAATATATAAAGTTGGCTCTTTTTCTTTTCTTAAGAAAAATCAATGGTTTGAGTTAGAATTTTTTTCCAACCCTTTTAGCATCATTTAATGCACACACTATTTTTGGCATTAGACTTTTGATTTACAATTCGTCAAAGACTACTACAAAAACACTCCCACTTTTCCTTCCTTCACGCTGAACAACATGCCAAAACTCTTTCTTCTCAACACAAAGATATTCTCAGTGTTATTTTTTTGAAAAATATATATTGTTCCAAATATCTATTGTTTGCATAATATTAAGCATGAAATATATATTGTATGTGTAATATTATATCTCAATTAAGTTTTCATTATTAAAAAAGATATTGGTTAAAAAAAATGATTAAAAAAGATAAAGGAGAGTCTCTAGATAAAGGTAAAATAGGGTATGTTGATGTACTTCTATATGATTCATAGATAAAGGAGACTCTTTAGATGACAATTTATGACTTCCGGATGAAGTATATACTAAAAAGAGACCATCATTATTGTTAAACTATATACCAAAAAGAACATCATTACCTGATGTGTATATTATATTATAATGTTTTCTCATTTGTCTTATTTTTTAAAGAAGAAAAAAAGAAATTAGAAAAATCATGTTTCCACTTTCTTTTTCTTTTTTTAAGAAAAAATTGAAAAACAAAATAATAGAAAAATCTAGTATCCCACATGTATCGATTTTCACTGTTGTATCCCTCGGGTATCTCAAAAGTATCTGAAATGTATCAGCAATTGTTCTTTTAAAAAATAAAATTTAATCACGGGATACTCTTCCTATACGTATCGGAGCGTATCGGGCATGTATCAATGCAAGATACATATCGAATATAAGTACGTCGCCAATTTTAAAGTATTGGGGCTTCTGAGCGTAACCATATAAGTCAATTATTAGAAACATCACATTTTATATGAAGAGGCTAGAGTTTGAGTCCCAAATTTCGTACTTATTCATTAAGGGTGAATTTCTAACCATTAGACTACTTAACAAAAAAAATTGTATGTTAATATTTAATTAAATTGAGGCCCTTACTTTTGCCACCCTATTGCCTTCTCGCATGCCCTATTTTTTTCCGGAAATGCCTTGGGGGATTTTTTCGAAATTGGATTATTTTTCACTTTGTTTTTTGATTGTTTTTAAAAGCAAAATTCACAACTGCTGAAATGGAAAAAAAAAATCTAATTGCTACTAATATATAAACATATTTCAGATTCTATAATACGAACATAGTTCGGAGATTCTAAAATCCGAACAAAGAGTATTTTGATGAAAAAATCGGACGCACAAAAAACATATAAGGTAAAAAAAAGTAACAGTTTTAAATTGATAATTTAAAAAAAAATAACAATAGTCCCAGCACATCATGTGCATTAAGTTTAAACCTAATTGAGGGTACGAAACATACAGGGTGGGGAAAATCTAAAAGGGTACGAAACAAGAACCATCAATCTTAAATTTATGAGACTTTTTATGGGACTTCATCTATCAAAAATAAGAAAATCCGATGTTTAGTTTGATCATATCGTTCCGTAACTTGTCCAAAAAATAAGAAAAAAAATCAAGGATCAAGACTCCTTATAAGAGATTTTTTATTTGTACAAAAAGAGGGATCAAGACTCCTTATAAGGATCAAGGATCAAGACTCCTTATCGGTGATCACAACTATTTTTTATTTTTTTATTTTTACAAAAAGAGGGATTCCATTGCCTAATTTAGTGCCTGTTTGGGCCCACGGTGGAAGAGGGCCAAAACCACGTTTTCTCTAACGCTACAATTCTCAGCTTTGGAAAATCACGGCAAATCATGTATTGGACAGCGTGCACCGTGAAAAAAACGTGATACCAAACACTGCCTTATTCAACCTATTACAGGAAAGTAAATAATTTACAAAACAAGTTGCGATTAATTTATAATTAATACTTTGACTTTGTTTTGAAAAAATAGCAAATAGTTAATAAGGAAACTTGTAGCGGACAAATTTATAACAGATAATATATCTTAATAGCTAAGGATATATAATATTTTTTTACTAAGATAACGAATAAGTTAGTTGATTCCTTAAACAAAAAACTAGTTGATTGAATTTGCCGTATTTAATAAAATTAACGATTGGACTAGCTTATAAATATAAATGAGATAAAAGAGATATATTTAATTTTCCTTTTTTCTTAAGATTAATGGGGTAAAATTTAGAGAGAGAAAAATGATGAACTTTAAGTTTTAAGCTATACGCTAGGTTTTTTCTAGATTACCCTCTCTTGTTTAGAGGGTATTTAACCCCTCATGATATCAACCAATCAAAATGTAATATACATTGGCAACATTAAATGTCAAATAAATGAGTAAATTTTTTCTATAAAAAAAATAATTTTAGGTAACTTTTAAAGTTTTAATACTTTTAATTTTTATTTAATTATAGACAAGATTACATTATATGTCCTTTATCTTATTTATTTGTAACAATTTGGTCCTTTATCTTTATTTTTTTCCGTTTAGGTCTTTTATCTCTCATAAAAGCACATATACATCCTTTTTCTCATTTTTTTTTTTATTAAAAAATTACATAATTTTATTTTTTTAAATATATTTTTATTAAAAATGAAAAAAAAATCCAGAAATATGATGAAGATGTTCATCATCTCCGTCTTCTTTTTTTGAATCTTCATCATCTTCATTGAATCAGAAAAAATTCTACACAAATATATCTCCAAGTATCATGAATTAATGTTATGTTCACCTCAAATCTTCTTTTAAACACAAAAATCAAAACCATATAGAAAAGAGATTTAGTTTCATCACAAAAAAAAAAAATTAGTTATATAAATTGGCACACCGTATATTATTATTATTTTCTAACTCAATATTCAAACTCGGCATAAAAATAACCCCAAAATTGAGAGCAGCTTTGCACATCAATTTTGTTGTTTCCAGAACAATCTTAACTTTTGTAAAGCCTAACCCTTCCGCTAGTGACTAAGCCTCCACCATCCGCCTTGCAACATTTGTGAAATTAAGGTTTTGATTTTTGTGTTTAAAAGAAGATTTGAGATGAATATAACATTAATTCACGATATTTGGAGATATATTCTAGTAGAATTTTTTTTTATTTAAAGAAGATGATGAAGATTCAAAGGAAGAAGATGAAGATCATGAACATCTTCATCATATTTCTGGATTTTTTTTCATTTTTAATAAAAATATATTTTTAAAAATAAAATTATGTATTTTTTAATAAAAAATGAGAAAAAAAGATGTATATGTGCTTTTAAGAGAGATAAAGGACCTAAACGGAAAAAAATAAAGATAAATGACCAAATTGTTACAAAAAAAAAATAAGATAAAGGACCCCTAATGTAATCTTGCCTTAATTATATTTAGGTGTTCAATCTTAATTAATTTACACTACAAGACTGGCTTAAAACAATTAAAATTTCACATCAAATTTCTTTCATCTGAATGTCCTTAAATTTATCGGTTACATTCATAAATTTTCTTCTTCCCATTTTGATTGTTCAATTTTTTCGTTCTAAACTGCCGCATTTTTCAATTTTCGTGAGAATCGTCGTCGTTCGTTTGATTCCAAATATCGTGAGAATTACCGTTATTTCCAGAACCACGTCAGGTATGGTGAGTTGATTTTTCTTTTTGATTTGATTTTTCTTGGTTGTGAGGTAGTTAATTATAACAATTGAGTAAGTCATCCATTATACTTTAAGGATTGCTAGCAGGTCTTGCCGCTGTGATGTTTTGGGAGTTTGCTAGCATTTTTTTCGGTTGCTGCTGAAATGGTTATGTCATGAGGCTTTTGTTCTTTTGTTTGGACTTAAAGGCTTTGGCTGATAGTGAGGCAGGTCTATGCGTGTTAGCAGATTTTATTAGGTTGGCTGCTTAAATAAAAAAAAGTCATGATACCTGACGCGGTTCTAGAAACAACGACAATTCTCACTATTATTTGAAACTGCAGCAGTTTGGAACGACAAAATTGAACAATCAAAATGGGAAGAAAACGAAAAAGAAACAAGAATTGATCAATAGGGAAGAATAAAGAAGAAATTTGAATGAAGGAGATGTTTTTGTTCTCACGTTCGGGGTTGTGGAATGGAAGAAATTTTATGAATGTAAGTGATGAATTTAAGGACATTCAGATGAAATAAATTTGATGTAAAAATTTTATTTGTTATAAGTCTTGTAGTGTAAATTAATTAAGATTGAACACCTTAATATAATTTTTTTTTTTTTTTGATAAGGCCAGAGCATAATAACATCAAGAAAGAGAATAGGTGATTTCTCAACTACACTCTGATCTTGTGTCAAATGCTCATAAATATTATTAAAAAAAGGAAAAAAAAATACAAAAAAACTGGGGGGACATAAACCTTAACCCAGTAAAAACAAACAAAAGTGCAGAACAACCCAAACGGGCATTACAAACATTTTAACCCACACATGATCCAACCTCCAATGAAAAGGTCAGCTATTTGGTGTATGAACCAACCGTCAGCACAGAAAAGTCCAAGAACCAACAACCCCTTGCAGCGACGCAACAAGAAACATCGACTCTTTCGAGTCCAATTAGTCCAATGTCAATCATACGAATGACTAGGATTCCAAAGCAGTCTGAAGTCAGCCACAAGGACTGCAACAGATATTCAACAGCATCCACGTGTCACCATATATTTGAAACCTGCAGAGCTCAACAACTCTGGATAATAATCAGAGAAATCAAAGACATGACCACACGGCAGACACCGACACCACCGACACCGACACCGACACCTTAATATAATTAAATAAAAGAGTAAATTACACTCTTCTCCCCTCCAAGATTCTTGAATTACACTCCCTTCCCCTCTTATGTTAAAATATACACTCTCCTCCCCCCTTATTCCAAACATATTAAAAAACATTTCATTCCCCTCCCTTAAGAGAAGCTTGAATTACATTCCTCTCTATTCTTATGTTAAAATCTACACTTTACTTCCTCAATATTTTTTTTAATAATCTAGCAAAAAATAAAATAAAAATCTAACACACTTAAAAAAAAAAAGTACTGCGGGTCTATTTTAACATAATCAAAATTTGAATACATATTTTTCGCTATTTTTTATTCACAATTACATTAACATATAGTTTTAAACCCTATTATAAAATATGAAACAACGAAAAAATAAAATTTGAATACATATTTTTCGCTATTTTTTATTCACAATTACATTAACATATAGTTTTAAACCCTATTATAAAATATGAAACAACCAAAAAATAAAATTACAATAATTACTAAATACAGTAAAATATGGTTATTTATAAATTAGTTTTATACTATAAATTATAAACTTAATAGCAAAATATTTAAGTTTAATTACCATTGATATTTAAATTATAAAGAAATGAATTTATTTTTCTTAAATGGTGGTTCAAAATTAGTATATATCATAAAAATATTTATTTATGTTAAAATAGATTAAAGTGTAGTACATATTTAATTATTAAGGGAGAGTTGTAATTCAAGCATCTTATAGGGAGAGGAGTGTAGATTTTATTTTTAAAGGGAGGGAAGTGTATATTTTAACATAAGAGGGGAGGGGAGTGTAATTTACTCTAAATAAAAATTAAAAGTATTAAAAGTTACCTTATGATTAAGATTAACTTTTTTATTTTTAGAAAAAATTGATTCATTTATTTGACATTTAATGTTGTCTATGCATATTACATTTTGATTGGTTGATATCATGAGAGGGTAATTACCCCCTAAACAAGAGAGGGTAACGTAGTTCTCACATATACGCTATTCTAACTAGCTTATCCAAAAATGCTATAAACTTGTAAAAATTGAGTTATAAATTACTCGTAAGAAAATGATGATTACATAACATGTCTTTTTTAGTATATAAATTGTAATCTAAAAACCATAAGCTCACAAATGTGTATTGCCTTACCTAAAAAAATGTGTATATTGCTAAACATACATAGTCTCTAACCATTGAGTTATAAATTACTCGTAAGAAAATGATGATTACATAACATGTCTTTTTTAGTATATAAATTGTAATCTAAAAACCATAAGCTCACAAATGTGTATTGCCTTACCTAAAAAAATGTGTATATTGCTAAACATACATAGTCTCTAACCAGAGTGAGATCAATTCCTGATTAATTAACACTTTTTTGAAGGACTAATTAACACTTGTATAAATCAATATTCAGACAATAATGGTGCGGAACACATTTTTCATTAAATTAAGTTCCAACTATTTTAATGAATTCATTTTGGCTTTTATTAAAACAATAAAATATAAGAATTCTTTTAGTGCAAAAATGTACAAATTAAATTGGTCGTTAGACGCCGTTTAGAGGAGTATACTAAATAAAGATTTTAAAAGTCATGGATTCTTTTGTTATCTTATAATTTTATAAAAACCATTTCTAGTCCTATAAGTTCTTATCATATAAATCTTTTAAAATTCAAGAATACCAACAAACTTTTTATTTGTACAAAAATTATAGGATATGTTTGTTTATCTTTGTTCTCTTCCCCTTTTGCATGGGCGAGTGCAGTAATTTGCATGTGAGCGCTGATATATATATTTTGCAATTTTATAAAATCTGTGATCACATCCGATCTTATATATTGAGTATAAATTTAAACTAATATGATTGTTAAACTAAAAGTTCTCAATAGACCAAGTTTACAAAAATTTATACAACTCATAAAACAATTTGATACTTCGTCACACTTCTTTAGATACCTACGAGATCTAAACAAAAGATAAAACGATCCAATGGTTCAATACTTCAATTGATTAATTTCCATACTGAATATGAGTATTTAAGTTTGACATTTAATTTGGAAATCTCTTAACTTATTTTCAGGTAACACTTTCGTCTTTTATTTTTTTATTTTTCTGATTTCATCATTTATATTACTTACAATCAGTACAATCAGGTAACAGTTTCATCCTTTATCTTTTTCTTTTCTCGATTTAATCCTTTATGCTTGAAAATGTCAACATAGTTATCCTTCTATTGGGAAAAACCCAAGTCCCACATCAGATAGATGAGACTTTTGATGAGAGTTTATAAAGAGGAGGCACTCCTCACCTCACAAGCCGGTTTTGTGATGATGAGTTAGGCCCCGAATTTCAACACTTCTTTATGAGATTTTTCAATGAAATTTGAGTTGTTATGTTTATATGATGAAAATTTGAGTTTGTTTATGAGTTTGATGAATTTTTTTATAAGTTTTTTTAATGAATTTTTTTATTTTGTTTTGTTAAAAAAAAAAAAAAAGGATGACAACATTGACATTTCAGAACATAAAGGACTAAATCGAGAAAAGAAAAAGATAAAGGACGAAAGTGTTACCTAATTATAATATAAAAGATTAAATCGGGAAAAAAGAAAGATAAAGGACAAAAATATTACTTAAAATTAAGTTATGGAACAAATCCTATAATTTTGTCTAAAAATTAAATGGTAGTATGTATTTTCGGCGTGTGAGTATTTTACACACAGTTGCAATCGCCAATCGCCATACATTTGAGGTGATAGTTTAATGGGAAAAACTTAGACATGTAACTTTAAGATATACAATTTAAATATCGTTAAAAACGATTCTAAATGACCATTAATACCACTGACAATTAAATTTACAATGTCATAGAAATCAAAATATATCCTCGAAAAAAAGTAATCAATCTAATATATCAAATCAATAATTCGAGTAATATGTAGTCCTCTAATAACTTAATATATGTTGTTTGACATTTATGGTTGGTTTACTCTTTGTTCTCTTCCCCTTTTGCATGGGTGAGTGCAGTAATTTGCATGCTTTGCATGTAAAGAATGTTAAATGCGCGCTTGACAAATTAAGGTATGGTATGACTTCTCAACCATCATGCAAATCGTGTTGAATTATTTTATTTATATTAAAAACAAAATTCAAAAACAATCATTGTTTGGTGTTCTCAAACATAAGTAAAAGTATTGAGAGCACTTAGATGATACGATAAGAGATCTCTTATAGCTTAATAATATGTTTAGGTTCGAATCATCCATATAACTGTAATAGTGTTAAATCTATTGAAAGAGAACTTTGCCACCTATTGTGGCCCTACCTTGTTTTAAAAATACCTCTTATAAGCCAATGAAGGTTGACTCAATTAGTAAGGAGTTGACTCACCGGCAAGATTGTGAGTTCAACTAAGCACTCGTTGAACCTTAATACATGTCCTGATCCTGATGAGTTTTAGAGTTTAATTCACCTAAACTTTTATCAAACAAAAATATACCCCTTATTAGTTAATTATGTTGGCTGTTGAAAAAGCCAAAGAGCTGCGTTTGACTAGGCTTTGGATGGAAACTGATTCAATGGCAGTGGTCAATGCCTTCCACAAAGCCATAGGTATTCCTTGGAAAATGCGAAGACAATATGGATGGCATAATTGTTTGCACTTTTGTACTCTGATTGGTTGTACTTGCACTCACATTCTTAGGGAAGACAATATGGCTGCTGATGCTCTTGCTAAGAATGAACAGGGCTTAGCTATGTTCTCATCTCAGTGGTGGCCATCCCCTCCCCCTTTTATCTCTTCTTTTCTTTTGAGAGATAGTTTAGGTTTACCTTTTTCTCGCATTACTATGGATTGATTTTGTAAAAGGTTCAGGTCTCTCCTAGTTTTGTTTTTATTTCATTTACCTTTATAAAAAAAAGTAAGTAATTATAGCCGGTGTAATTCAGCTATAAACTAGATCATAGCCTAATTCACCAAATTCTGACTTAGTAGCCCTAGCTCATAACTTAATTTCTAATTAGACATTAGTTACTCCAATGCTGCAACATGAAACATATATATTTGATCGCGTAAATACAATTTAAATGGTAAAAAGCAATTGTTGCAGTAATATTTCATATGTTGGAGCGTAAATTTGAACATGAAACTCTCTATTTTTCAACACTGTGTATGTGAATTTCACTGCTAAACTCTTTGAGGATAATAAAAAAAACATCAATTTCTTTTTTTAGTACATTAGATTTTGTACTTAGTTCAAGGATTTTAGTACATCAATTTCTTTCTTTTACCTAAGTTCAAGGATTTTGTACATTAGATTCCACTGTAGTACAGGTGATTCCATGGGGATGAACTATTGAATAATGATCAACATAGTTCAAAACGCCTCT
Source organism: Medicago sativa (assembly GCF_051527215.1). NCBI lineage: Eukaryota > Viridiplantae > Streptophyta > Magnoliopsida > Fabales > Fabaceae > Medicago > Medicago sativa. Next base: position 97,494,579 of record NC_140754.1, on the reverse strand, counting down.
GGTAAAACTTGAACTAGTTTATATGATTTTTTTTTCCACTCCATGTATTCCTAAAATTACTTTTTATTATGGTTTAATTTGAACTATTTGGTGCGAACTAGATTGAAGGGCGTATTGTAACAAAATTACTCAGAAATTAGACATATATTTTGGTAAGAGAAGCTTGCAGTAGTTCAATATTAAAAACAGAGATAATCTAAAATATATATGAGTAATCTGAGCAGCAGTATTTTATTTAGTCATAAACTCATATTCTTACACTTCCGTTTGCAGATGTATGCTTTCGGAAAATCCCTTTCAGAAAGTATACCTTCGGAGAGGTAATTTTATTAAAAATAAACTAAAATAAGAGACATTTTAAGAACAGATGGTTGGAAACAGAAGCTCCCCTTATGAAGAAGCACCCTCCATAAACAAATATTCAATCTCAGTATACAAATATCAATTTAAGTAAAAGTAAAAAAAAAAATGAAGACATAAACTAAAGAATGAGTTGAATTTAAAGCTTATAACATGTTTAAGCTTTATATTGATGTAGTAGTTATTTATTGGCGGATTTGAGTGACCATTCTTTATGTGCACATAAAGCACCTTGAACCGCCTTGTACTATAGAACCAGTAAAATTCCTGTGGGTTCGCACAGGTCTGCAGAATAAAGTAACATGAACCAGTAGCTGAAACTCGTGGAACAGTTACAATTACACCGTTGGACATTTCAATATCAATAAATGCATACAAGAATGAGGTTAGGGTGAAAAATCGAAACTCTTCCAGTTGATAAAGCCGTAGCAAACAGTTGAATCCACTTTGCCAGACATGAAATTGTAAACTAGTGACGCTTCATTTCTTGAAATATACTCATCACTTTTGGGGATAATCGTGGGAGGAATTTGAACAGCTGCATCACAAAAACAATAAGGGGTGATTTACATATAACCAACTACAAAGTAATTGACAGTACAATTTTTATAGCGGTGCACATTATAAATTTTCACATTCCTTGTAATATTATTCAAGACAAAGGACAAAAGCATGTTTTTTATAATATTCAAACCTACTGCAGGCTTCATTTTATTGAGGCTTGGCACAATGGCAAGGTTGCTATTTTGTTACATGGTGGTCATGGATTATAGCCATGGAAACAGTCTCTACGCTTACAAGGGTGTGGCGTATAGTTATGGAGTGGTACAAAGATTTAGGCGTAAATGCAGACATATCTTGAAAGTATTTTGGCTTTTTTTTTAGAAAGCCAAAATAGGATATTGGCACTGATATTAGATAATGGACCTCAGGTCAAAGGATAACATAATGTCCAAGTAAAATCAAGAAGATTTCCTAAACTAGGTTATGAGGCAACTAATTCAACCTTCTAAACCCGGCTTGTAAGATGAGAGATATCCGTCACTTATAAACAGATTTTCGTATCATATCATATCATATCTAATATGGGACTCAAGCACACCCTTCTCACGTCCAATATTGAAAAACTGAAGTGTGATCCGAGTTGTTTGATAATAGGTGGCCCATTTGTATGGTAAGGGATGCCCACAAAACCGACTTGTATAGTAAGGGAAGCCCACCACTTATATATGCTTTTTTGGGTCATATCACATTCATTGTGGGACTCTCAACAATGATACAATTATTTTTTTTGAATCAGCAAATATTATTCACGACGAATGAGTGCAAGGCGCACAAAAAACAATCGCGGACAAAGCCAAAGAGCTAACAAACAAGAAGGTGCCATATATATGTGGAACACCCGAAGAAACCGAGAAAACCTCCCCCCTCTCAACAATGATACAATCTTTGATTTTGGACTTATAAGCACTACAAATTCCATATCTCAAGGCTATGAGAGACTAAACCCACTCCTTTACAGCCAACACTATGGTGTTGGATCCTACAATGAAGGCCGCCCTATGTGCCGCAATTAAGGTGGTTAAGGGGCACCACCAATCAAGTGGACAAGTCCCTCCACTGACAATAAAAAAAAACTGTACCCCCTCTCGAACATTGTAAACTAGTGGCCAACTTTTTGCATCCTCTTCTTCGGTGCCTATTTAGAATCCAATCAAATTTCAATGTATCTCAAAAATAAAGACAACAAAAATGCACCACAAAGAAGGTTATGTACTATTACAATCTATTTGACCTCAATAATGTGGGAGACTGGGAGTAACCAATTAGCAAATGATGGACAAGGTTTTCAACCATTAGTTAATCATAATTATTAATTATGACAACCCCCTTTAACATTTTGTATTTCACTATATTTTAGTATTTATTTACACTGTTGTGATTTATGTTAAGTTTGTACAAGGTGTTTTAGTCTTTGCAGGTAGCGGCTATCTGCTATACCGCTTTAGCAGTTTTGGGAGATTCTTGTACAATGTGATTTATGTTTAACTTTGAGAGATTCTTTATCTCTTCCCTTGTATATTCATTTTATAATTTAATACAATTAATTAGATCGTTCAACTAATGTTCAAGTTATTAGGTAGAGGCCAATTTCTTTAACAGATTTATAGCACTATCAAATCCATAAAATCAATGACATTTAGCAATAACTAAAGCGAAGAAAATACCCAAAGTTTCACGCATGCATCAACGATGACTGGTACAAAGCAAACAAAAATAGTAATGGCGGCCTGATCAACTTCAAGCCCATAATGCTCGACAATTATCTCTATCAGAGTTTGCCAACCAGATTCAGAATGATACCTGTAGGCGTCCCAATATGCAACAAAAGAGTAAACAACTCGAAAAGAGAAGCTAAAATAAAATAGGTTTATTAAATCAAGTAGGAAATCCTATCAAAGGTTGCTAATAGAAAAGAGATGAAAACAGCAACAATTATCATATATGAAATGTAATAAATAGTAACCAGATGTTGTGTAAGTCTGGTTCTAGGTAAAATCAATAAAGAAGTACCTTATACGAGACCAATCTTTTCCCATTTGAAGGGGTAGCCTACTTAAATCATTTAATGGCATAATGCTTTGTATAATGTATCAGGTGCAAAGGTAGATTATTTACTTTCAAATATTTCTTAATGGTTAGACTTAGACCTATAGTTTTTCTTAGCCTCCCTCTACCGCTAACTCTTTTTTATTCCCCATCGAGTCTACCTTACTTAACTATGAAACCTCGATTAGTAGTACTGACACAAATATGATACAATGTGGATATGGAAATTTTTCTAAATTCAACATACGACACAGATTAGATACATTAACAAAATTTCATTAAAAAATGCTATAATTGTTATCAATTTAATGAAATTTGTCAATATACTTGTTTTGACTTTTGAATGCATGGATACTTGGTAAAAGTGATATCACAGACAATGTCAACTTGTCAAGTGTTAACTAGAAAATAAGTTTTATGTAATAGATAACAATTATCAAGTTGGAAAAGGAAGTTACCCTAGGAAAATATCTGTGATAAGTATAATAAGAAACGCCTTCCCAGTATCAGAAATATTGTTTATTATTTTATAACCAGTAAATTTGAGCAAAGCTACCTGCACAACATGAGGAAAGAAACAAAACCAAGGATATTTAATATGTTTATTTTAGATGAAAGTATAGAATAAATTATTAGTAAACATCAACGACCAAAATAGGAAAACAACTTAGGAAATATTCAAAAGACAAATGCAACATAACCCAAGTCATCTGCCGTAGTAAGGCAGCCTCCTAAAAAATTAGTGTTCGGCTCCAACCAAATGAACAAATACAACAACAATCACAACCAAGCTTTATCCCACTAAGTGGAGTTGGGTACATGGATCAACCGATGCCATAATGTTCTATCATATACCATATTTCTATCTAACTCATTAATCTCAAGATCTTTCCTAATCGTTTCTCTTATAGTTTTTAAAGGTCTTCCTATTCTTTTTACAAAAGTGTGGTCCTAGCCCTAGGTTTCAATCTCTTAATTGCTGATTCATAGGATAGTTCCTGCCAGAATATATGATAGTATCTTAGAATATCATAATATTATGTTAGAGTATCCTAATTTATATCTCTTAATATTCGTTTCTATATCAGTTAATATAAGATTAAGATATTCTATGATTCTTTCTTATATCTAACAGTTCCAAACAGAATGGGTACTGTTCTACTGTTACATTTCTCCTTTTTGGTTTCACAGGTAACCTTCTTTTAATCTACACATTTCTTTCCAGGTTACTACTCTTCTGGTGATGTTCAGGATTACTATCTAGGATATCATGTCATCAAGTTCCATTCAATAAACCATTCCTCATACAAAGAACTAGTTGAATCCCTTTAATCCAATATGACACTCACTGAATGCACCAGTGTGTCGTTGTTCCTCGTGGCACTTGATACACCATAAGTTTGACCACTTTCAATTTCGTTGTTGTGATATATTGTCTGCTCGAGCTGCTAAGTGTGTATTTCTTGGGTATTCAAGAGTTCAAATGGGGTATTGACCTTACGCTCCATCTACACATCGTTTTTATGTCTCAGCAAATGTTACTTTCTTTGAGGATACACCAATACTTCGCATCACTAACTATATCAGGGTCTACAACAGATTTTACTCCTTTTCAGGTACTACCTATTCATATATATTCAGCATATATTTGTCTAATCACAGTTCCTCACAGTTACACGGCGATCTAAAGTTGGCCACCTTGGTATTACTTATGAGTGACAACATATAGAACCTTTAATCCACGTGTTATTTATAACTTTTTGATTTATCAGCGCGTCTCCTGTCCATTATGCTTTTGTTTCTGATATATCATCTATCTCTGTTCCTAAGAATGTCCAGGAAGCATTAGCTCATCCAGGACGGTGACATGCAATGATTACTCTGGAGTTTGGAGTCCAGCAGTACACTGAAACTTGTTCCTCTTCCTTCTGGAAAATCTATGGTAAGTTATTGGTGGGTCTTTCCTATTAAAGAAAGCCCTGATGAACAAGTGGATCATTTGAAAGTCCGACCTGTAGCTAAAAGGAACACTCAAATTTACAGTGTAGACTACAGTGATACCTTCTCTCCAGATGCAAAAATGGCGTTTGTTCGGCTTTATTTGTCAATTGCTTCTATGAAACAATGACCTTTGTATCACCTTAATATTAAAAATGTCTTTTTTCATAGACTTAGCATAGGAGATCTGTATGGAGCAACCATCTAGTGTTTTTTGCCCCCAAGGGAGTTTGGCCTTGTTTGCAAGTTACACAAATCATTGTATGGTCTTAACTCTTAAGCAATCACCTTGAGTTTGATTTGAAAAATAAAGCAAAGTTATTTCGCAAATAGCTTTGTAGACGTTCATCTGTGAACAAACTTATTTATCTTGTGGTGTAAGTAGATGATATTGTCATTTCAGGTAATGATCAAGAAGGTATTAAAGACCTAAAACAACATTTATTTAGACATTTCCAAACCAAATATTTCCTAAATATATTAAATGGAAGTCATCCCACACCCTGCTATCCCAATTTTGAAATTGGCCACCCCGCTATCCAGGACAGACAACATAGAGTGATAATATATCGCAAAAATAACAGTGATGTTTATGGTTGAAAATACGTTCAACAAAATTGGTAGTGTATCAAAACATTTAGCATAAGGAAGAAAGAAAAGAAAACTTACTTTACTCTTATTGAAGTACAAAAGAATAAATAAAGAGATCCCGAAAACTGTGTCAGACCATATGTTGGCAAATGCTCTACGATTCTCCAGTCTCCACTCATCTCTCAACTCTAATCTGTAAGAGCAAAAAAAAAAAAATAGAAGGGAAATAAGGCAACTGAGTATACAACAATCGAAGATCAACAAAGCCATCTTAAACAAATGACACTAAAGAACATCATAACAATAAACTAACAAGTCCAGGACTAGGTTTATTATCTTTTTGTTCAAAGCCTCTACCAGTTCACAAGGTGTTTTATAACAGAAAATTCAAGTAAACTTGATGAAGATTAAAGGGAAGTGCACACTCTTTAGCATGATTATTCGTAAAGGTGAAAATTTTATGATAAGGACGGAAAAAAGAGATAGAAAACAAAGACTTTTTATCATGAATATGGTTTGATAGACAATTTATAAAACACTAGGCAGTGACACTTAAGTATACTAAAACTAGACTCGTAATTCTAATCAAATAGGGAAACAAATCATGCTAACAATTAAGAAACATGGAACCTAATACTAAGAGATAATCTATAATACTTTAAGATAGGAAACTGCTCCTAAATCCTAAGAGATAAGTTAAGATATTCTAAGATAAGAATAATATGATTTTCATATCTTCTACTGCAAAAAGAAAGAAGAGAACATGTGAGTGAATTCATATGTTTTACACAGCAAAGCTTTGCTACTACCTAATTTTAATGATCACTAACATCATCTAACAATTTCCATTTTGGGAATTTCCTGAATTCAAAGTACCACTTCATGCTCATTTAAGATAATCAGGAAAAACAAAGAAATATTGATCTTACGCTTTATTCCGCAATTCCCACCAAACCTCATTATCAGAAAGAGGTGGAGATTTACCAATCTCTACCTCAAGCTCAAATCGGCTTTTCTCAGTTTTTAATTCCTCAATCATTTGAAGTTTTTGATATCTTCTCACGTCGAGCATTTGGGCGGCTAGTGGTACAGTCTTCACATATCTGGCAAAGCAAAAAAGTTGCTTAACCAATTAGAAGGAAAAACAATCAATCCAGCAAGTTTAAACAAACACACAAGTAAAAGATAAATAACGAATAACTCCTACTCAAGAAAAAGAAAGCAAAAAAATAAAAAAACAGAAATCCTAAAATTAATAGCTTTGTTTATAATTTATAAGCTAAAAAACTTAGCTGCATAAAGAATCATTAAACTAAGAGGCACTAATACTGAATATTCAGAGTGAATATTTCTGCTCATCTATGATAAATGAATATTCAGAGCACTCTTGGTGGTCAATGACATAGGTACATTTGAGAACAGAATGCTAGAAGCAATGTTATATCATGTGCTGTTGTTTGATAAATATCCAAGCACTTTTGGAACCCTCCCTTAATTGCTAGATATCAAGGGGAAGAATCATGTAACGTACATACTCCACCGAGCATCCCATACTAGTCGATGTGGGATTTGGGAACTCCATAATACCCAAAATCCTATCATAGCACCACCCCTTAGAGCCGACGTCCTGGCGGTTGTATTGTAAAACGCGTTACTCAGCCTTTCCAGTCAGCCCCCCTCCATAGGTACCCACTTTCAAGCCACTGATTACTGCGGTTCAAATACCAATTGATATGTGTCCAAGCACTCAATGAACTCTCCCTTAAAAGTTAGCTATCTAGCTTATAAGGTGAGGAGTGCCTCCTCTTTACATCTCAGATTAACCTCATTAGACTGGCCATCTTCCTTCAAGCAATTTTGCAAACCAGCATAAAACTTATGAATGGAGAAGAAAAATCTAAGATATGAGTAAGAAAATAGATTACCTGTCTAAAAAAGGCATGAGTACATAGTCATGAACTAGAAAATCCATTGCCCAAGGTATAATAATCAACACTCCCAAAAATTTAGCCTGCAATAACAAACAGTTTCAGTATATGAAATTGAGTTACTACTATTAATAAGGGCCCGTTTGGATTGGCTTATTTTTGAGCTAATACAAAACAGCTTATGCCAATAAATAAAGCTTTTAAGTATTACTCACAAGCTTATTAAGGTAGTTATGGAAAAACAACATATGAAGATACAATTTTCGTTAGTGAGAATTTATGAATTAACATAAAAGCTCATTTATTTGCATAAACTATTTTCCATATCCTCAAAAATAAGTCAATCCAAACTAGCCCTAAAATTAGAGAATGCATTATAAGCAAGCACTAGCACACAATGCACATACCGAATTTGAAGAAGCATAGTTAAAAACACGGTCTTCATAAAGCATATCATCATCATTATCACCACCATCTTCTCTTCCAAAAATCAAATACTTAACAGACTGTACAACCCCGTTATTTTCGTTGAAATCATCATCCTCGCCTCGTAACTCCTCCCTATAATCTTTTATTCCACTCTCCCAAGAAGAAGAAGAACTACTGCTGTCATCCTCCAAAAGCCAGTCTTCCCATTTTCTATGGTCTTGATTCTTCCTATCTTCTTGTGCTTCCCTTATATCTATAATAGCTTCTGCTCTTTGCTTCCATGCTTCGAACTTTTCTTCTTCAGACAATTCTTGTTCTTCTTCCACTTCAAATTCAACATCCTCTTCAACCATATCATCTTCCCTTAAACCAAGCCAGTTTCCATCATCTTGTTGAAAAAATTTCTGCCACCAAGTGGTACTGTTTTTCTTGTTTTTATGGTTTTTGGCTTTTGAAATGAAGGTAGTAAAACGTTGGTTTTGAAATGAAAGATGTTGAGGATGATGGGAGAGGAAGTTATTAGAGTTGGATGATGATGATAATACAAGTTTGTGGTGTTGTTTAAATAAGATGAAATTGTTGGATGATGATAATAGAATTGATGAGCTCATGAAGAACATTAATGATAAATGCCAACATTTTTCAGTAAGTTTCCCAACCAAACCAAACCCACATTTCTGAAACTACTTATACTATGTTATGTTATCCATTTCATCTATTATCAACAACAAGAACAAAAACATTACCCCCAACAACGCAGTCACGGGCATGGCTATTGTTCAGCCACGTTCCAAGATTAAAAATGTCTCTTTTTTCCTTTTTGTCAAATAGTCTAATTTCATTTCAAGTTAAATAAATACAACATCTACCATTGCATACTGCGGTATCTCTATCAATTGAGTTATGATTCTACTCCCTTTGTTGTTAATTATAAATAAATTTGACTTTTTAGGTTCATTCGATTCGATTGATAATGTATGTGGTTTACAAAATAATATTTTCTTTTTTATCTAGAGTGGTGAATTAGTTTTGTCTTTCGCAATATTTTTTTACAGTCTAATTAAGTCACATAATAAAATTCAAATTGATCTCTAAGATTTTTATACCGTGGACAAAAATATCATGGACCAATTTCAATTTTATTTTTATCACGGATTAAATTAGACCGCCATCAAAAAAATTGTGAAGGACAAAAATAGGTATTCACTCTTTTATTTATATAAAAATATATAAAATGATACTCTTTAATTTTACACACATAGTCTCTTGTTTCTCTCCGGTAGATATAATATATTGTCTCTTGTTTCTCTCCGGTAGATATAATATATATTTAGAGCTTCAGTTTTGTCTTGGAGTTGTTGCGGTGATATTTTTTAGATGAAATTGTATATGACTTTTATGAATTTCAATTATAATATTTTAGTTTCCTCAAAAAAAAAATTATAATATTTTAGTTAATATTTGCCACTCCCCCAATATTTTAGGTAAGATCCGCTGTTGCAGGCAAACAACTAAAAAATGATCGTTTGAACGCAAGTTTTTATAAAAATGAAAACAATAGAGGAAAATTACATTTAACGGTTACTTTTAATTTTACATTTAACTAAAAAATGATCGTTTGAACGCAAGTTTTTATAAAAATGAAATCAATGTCTCACAATGTTAGGCATACATAAGAGGACTTTCATGCTTTCAGAATGGATCCAGATAGTGATGCAAAACTTTATTTGTGAAGAGGTTGTACCAGAAATAATAGTACACACAATGAAATCAAATTGAGAACAACGTCTACATGGCTTTTGCCACTATCTATCTTTGAGTTCTTGTTCAAATTGGAGCAACTGCCACTATCTATCTTTGAGTTCTTGTTCAAATTGAAGCAACTTTTCCCGAACAGGCTGTAAAAATAGCTTCAAGTCGTTGCATATTTCAATTTTATCTTGATGAGAGATATCCGATGCTTCATTAAGTCTCACTTCCATCTGTATAATGAAAAAAAAAAAAAACTGTAATGAACAAACAGATGATCAAGCAAATAACAAGTCATGATTTCATCAAAGCAGTAAAGAGAGTTAATAACACGTGCAAACGGTTATATAAATCAATACGGTAAAAACAAAGCTTTCTTTCTGTGTAGACTGCAAAGTCACTTCCCTAACCCTAATGATTAAACGAGTACACAAAAAGAATAAGGGTTGATGTAGGACAATGAAGGGTTCAATAGGTAAGAATAAGGCCTTTATTTGGAAAATTTGGCATTAATGCTGGTGGACTAAGGGTTTTGGAATCGATATAATGATCAAAAGGGTCAACTGGAGTCATTTTAGGTGCTGAGAGCAGTACTTGCTTGTAAAGAATGCCTATAGTGCAAAGGAAAAAAGATAAAACTTCAAAATCACCTACAACAGGACATGGATTGGAATATATATAACTCCATTAACAGAACTAATCATGCAAGATTGACCCACTTGCTAATAACTACTAATTGGCAAGACTTAACTTCTGTCAGAAAGATCATAATCTATGTGGTGGGATAAGGTATGTGTTTACTGAATCAGTTTAAGCAAGCCAAACATGTTATGTACAAAAATAACAACAAAAGCATTTTTCTTATAGCGTTCTTTCAGTAATTGATATGCAAATTTGAACAGTGAGTCATCTCAAAAGTTGTCTTCAAAACTGGATGTAGGCCACAAGACTTTAGTGGCTTAACCAACATAAATTTTTGTGTTCTTCTCTATCTTTTTCTTTTAAATTCTTACACTTACAATTCTAGTTTTGGGTGTGTGACGATTTCTCTCTTATTTGAATAGATATAATCAATTCCATTTAAAATTGAAATAATCAATCATCACGCATGTTAAATAAATATAAAATTCAGTATTTAAAATTGATAGGGCAAAACCACGTATAATACAAGGAGTATTTGCAGTAAGTTTATTTTCTAAGCGTTAACATTGATGCAAATGAGCCATTTAAAAGAAAAAATTAATTTCACTATTATAAATTGGTAGGGCCAAACCACAAAAAGAGATCTAAAACCCTCCCTAATCCCAATTATAATTCTCACCAAATGAATACCATCCTTCTCAGCACCCTATTCTCAATACAAATGCTTGTTTTTTTCATTCTAAACCTGAACCAGTTTCTATCAGTGAGATTAGCTATAAGGATCTAACGCCATAATAATCTAGTGTGAATGATCATGTCTAATGAAAGACCATTTAAATCAATATCCTTCTCGGAGATTTGACCTAAGGTTTTTCTTGATCTCCCTTTGCCAGGTTTGTCGTCTATTTGGTCTACAAACCTTCTACATACAAGCCCAAATCACGGAAGACAATTTTAACATCTTTTCCACAACATGTGTGGCTATTAAGCTATCAGAAAATAAACGTGCACCAATGCATATATTGGGAGAACATGTAGCCTCCTACTAGCATAGTGTCGTAATTTGTTCTGTTATGGCATAAACCAAATGAAAAAAGGACGAACCATACAAAAAACCCAAAATCCAATCAACGTCTAGACATGTAAGTAAGCCATTTCCAAAGTCAGTGTCTGAAAAGTGATAAAATCAATAATAAGAGGTACCTGCAAATCATCCAGTTCACCAAATGAGATCTCCGGAACATCGATATGCCCTCCAAGCAACTTCTTATTTCCTTGTATAATCCATTCCCCTGTATCCAATTGTAAAACATCACTTATAATGTAGTTAGACAGACAGAAATGCAAAGTAAAGAAGAACAATTGGATTGAAGTGGCAACACAATAATAGTAAGGTAAACGACTCACCTTTCACTTTTAAGGACAGCTCATATGTGAAACTGACACGTTTCTTGTTACGAACGACCACCACAAGTGCCTATAATAAATAAATAAATATATATAATCATTAAGCATCGATCTGTCTTATACATTGGATTCTTTTGTTTCATTTTTTGCATATAAATTCATGTGTACTGCATGAACTAAGTATGTAACTCAGCAAGCATCAACATTAATAGTTATGATTAAAAACATAAATAGAATTTGAATTTGAAGATAGGAGTGAGAGTAGAGTAATAAAAAAGACTAACATCTCCAACACATTTGGTTACATCTTGAACTTGTGCTGTGCCTCTGCCAGAGGAGAATGATATGGAACCCACAGAAATGAGCAATTCCTGAAACAAAGTAACAAAATGAATGAATGAGTTGAATGAAAGAGTAATTGACTCGGTGTAGGTTGTTGTAACAAACAAGTAAGTAAACCTTAATTCTAGGAATAGCCCAATGGTTAAGAGATTTCTCTTCCCAAGTGCCAGCACGATTCCAAGCAGAACCCAATTGATGAGAAGAAGTAACAGAAGAAGATTGTTGCTGTAGCTTTTGTGGAACAGGTAAAGGCGCTGCAGCTTCAGTTTTATTCCGAACCCAGTAAGTATACGACGACGCTGCTTTTTCTTCTTCTTGAGATTTCGACGACGAAGACGATGACGTCACTCCTCCTTTAAGGGACTCCATTGATTTGATTCTTCAACAAACGCCGTCTCTCTCACTATTACTTCCTCTTCTCGAAACTTCTTCCTCTAGATCCGAGTATTTTTTGGATCACTCACACTAAAATATATAAATTAATTAATTAATTATTCTTTTTTTTTTTTTATACATGGATTTTAATTTTAATAACACACACAAATCGTTTTTTTATTTAATAGGCAAAATGTCCATAACTAATAAACATTTCACACATAAGTGAAACAAGAGTCAAAGTTGAAACTTCAATCATGATGTTTGGTCTATCAATTTTAATTTTTTTGTCAAATGAGCTAGGATATGTGGATCAACGATACTTGACAACTTAAAATAAAAAAATCATCTAAACAAATGGTACCAATTATGTACAAGAAAAATATATATCATTTATTTGATTATTATAATGATACATCTACGAAGATAATTTGTTTGAATGATTATTAAAGAATAGATTATTTTTGTGATGATTAATACTAATCACCTTGACAATTGACACTACAACGATTATATCTTAAGGGAGAGTATACGAGGAAATGATGAGACCTTGAGATACTACAACCGTCTTATATGGAATTTGAACTTTCTTAAAGGAGAGGATCTTACGATCTCATCATTTCCTCCTTCTTCAAGAGAATTCAACCACGGATTTGTTTTTCGTTGGAAAAATATTTGGGTGTTTTTCTTACTCTTGTGATTCATGAAGACAGTCATATTTCCAAAGCTCGTTATTTCTTTCTAATTTTTTAGAAAACTCATCTTCATTCACTTCAATACATTCTTGACATAAAGAAGAAATATTAGACAAATGAGCAATATTGGAAGAATTCCAACACTTGACTACACAAACCAACTTAAAAGAATGTATTAGTAGTATGCCACAACTTTCCAATATTTTCCTCTTGCAATTCAGCTTTCTCCCGAGGAAGTGTTGCATTGTTTCTTTGGAAGAGATTCTTCATTTGTTTCTTTTCTCCTTTATCTTTCCAACCTCTATCTCTCTCTCTCTCTCTCTTTCTCTCTCTCTCTCTCATTTCTCTCCCTTATTTCTTTCTCTCTCACTCTATTAAAAGTGTTGGATATTTGTATGTTGGCTTCACTTTTACCTAAAACAAATATTCACTTGAGATGTGGAACACAATGTTCCAACATCAAGAGTTGTTCTGTACGTTCTAGGCTTGACCTATGTTTACGCACACGCTTGCTTGATTGAAGGAATCCACACCAACATGTGTTGGCATGAACCGTGTGCAATTATGAAGAGATCAGAACATATGTGATTTCTTAAGGAATTGTTGAAATGACTTAGGAAAGTTTTTTTAATGTGACTTTTAATAAGCCTATTTTATAGGAGTTTCTCTATCTGTCCATATTGCTTAATGAAGAAGTCACTGATCCGATCTGAAGCATGATTGAAGGAATGACACGCCTTGCTTCAGTATATAAGGGAGGCTGCAAGACCTGAAGATATTATTCAAGACATTGGTTTACAAATAGAGTTTTTGTTTAGGTTTTGAGTCTTATATATTGTGAGCCTTTCGTGTATCATCTTGATACATGTTTAGGACTGTGCTTTGAGTTGTAATACTGTGCACTACTTCGAAGCTTTTAAGCAAGGAGCTAGGTAGATTGTGAACTGCACCTAAGCTTTTAAGCAAGGTTGCAAGTTGTTATTTTTGAGGGTAACCTCATTTGATTTGTGTCTGTAATTTTGGAATCACAGGGGATTGTGATCTGTTGTAAGGGAGTGAGATGGGATCTCAGATCTAGGAGTTCCTAGGTTAAGTCTAGTTGGGGTAGGTCCTAGGTCATAAGTGCAAACGTGATTTGCTGAGAGCTTTTGAATACGGACTGCACTAGTGGATTTCCTTCCTGGCTTGGTAGCCCCCAGATGTAGGTGACGTTGCACCGAACTGGGTTAACAATTTCTATGTGCCTCTTTTCTTTCCTGTCTATTATTTGCTTTATTATGTTTGTGTCTGTTAGCTTAATGTTCTAAACATCATATACAACATCTGCTTTTCTGTGTCCTGTGTCAGAACATCGTTTGGAACATCGTAAATCTAACGCGCCAGAATAACAAAAAGAACGTGAAAAGAAAAAGAGATTGAAGGAAAAAGAAATAAAGAATTAAAAGACAGAAGAATTGAGAGAAAATTAAGAGGGGGAAGATACAAACATATAGAGAGGGGAGAAAGGGTAGAGAGGAGATATTCTTTTTCTTTTTTTGATAAAAGAGATTCTATTTATTTTTCAACAAAGATGTATTATATCATATCTGCTAACCAATTTTTTGAACAATAATTAACAAAAAAATGGATAATTCTGAGATGAGTATTTGAGATTCTCCTATGAATATCGGCATCTTATTTTTTCGTTTGAGGGAAATGAATATCGGTATCTTATACTCGACATAAATAAATGCAAGGCAAAATGGTTATATTATATAAAGGAAATAGCCATAAATAAATTAACATTTGCTAAGGAGTTATCAAAATCCACCTTTAAGTCCTACTCCAAAAGTATTTATGTACAAAGCTAATTGCAAATCATTTCCATAAACCCTTGTACTAACACAAAAATTCTTTTAACAATCTAATTAAACTCATAATGATCGCCAGAAACCTCAATTAATCTTTGGTTTTGGTCGCCTTGGCCTTAATACCATATAAAGGCAGCCTAAAACAATCAAAAAAGCAGGAATAGTTGTCATATCAAACACCATCTGCATTTTTCTCTCTCTTGTGCAGTTAATTGGATGGAGAAGAGTCAGGGTCGTATTAACTTGCTCAACAAATCTGCAAAAATGAAAAACCTTGTCAGGCAAAAGAACCAATGAAGAACAGGCCCTTAGTGAAGATGCCAAAACCATGTGGCACACAGGCCAGCTTTTAACCAAATAAAGAACAAAATAGAACACAGATGAGCTGCTAATCACTTACCACCCTCTGCGTCCCGCCCCCCCTTTATCTCTCGTAATTCTAAAAGGGTATCACCGTATTTTTTTTTGAAGAAGAAAGGGTATCACCATATTAAAAGAGCCTAGAGGGCAAGTTAAGCGTGTTCTTATTTCTACAGGTGCGTTTGTTACAAATTACAATACAAAGTAAGAGAACAGCAGAACATAAACGTTGAGGCACATCACCAGTATACAACTATCTATGTGGGTACCATTAGGGTAACAATTTATTTTTTAAGAGGAAAACTAGCTGTTACGGCCAAGGCTTGTGAATTGTGTTGCTGTAGTCAAATTGTGGTTTAATCCATAATTTCCAACAATAAAACTGCACTATTTATTTATGCAGTTTACAATCTAACATTGCTGAATAGTTTAGTTTACATTGTCCAACCTTATGGATGCATCCTCCAAGGTGTTTAGTAGCCTTAATGCATCAACATATCGCAATTCTCCGGTGACGGTTGATGCCTGAAAATACAATATTCATAAAAAATCATGGTATAAACAACTGTTTAAGAATACAATTTAAAATTTATAGAAGCAATTAGCAATTCGTACTCACCCTTCTCCAAAGGCTAACAACATAGTTGTATTTGTTTACAAGCTCATGCTCCTGGGACTGGAAGATCTTGAAAGTGTTTTGAGCTTTATTTTGTTAAGAAATCAAATAGATAATTCATCTGGTATCACAAGGAAAATAAATGCAGTAATAAAATATTCCTGGTAAAAGGCTGCTATTTTAATAAAACAAATAGGAGCCTTGATCACCAAACAAGCTATAAACTTATTTACCAAACACCTACTTTTTTTTTATCAAACAAGCTTATGGAAGAAAAGCTTAATTCAGGGATAACCTATATTTTCAGTTAAAATAGAACAATTTACCAATAAACTTATATAAGTTTGAGATTCCATTTTTTATAATTTTGTCTGCGTAGACATTTGTTGAAAACCCATCACCTTTATTACACTACATGTTATATGGGTACAAAGCCTAGCCCAATTCTAAAATAATATCAAAGTTTATCCACCATATATTATTGGGCCACCCTTATTTGTCAATGCTCTAGATGTTGAGACCAAGACATGAGTGGGTGTGTTGGAAACCCTAGTTTCCTTCATTTGTAGCAAAGTTGGGATGTCTTCACAGCAGCCCCCAAAACCTCTGTTGTGTAGGGCATGAAGGGATGTGTTGATATCCAATATCAACTAGATATATGACCACAGTAGTTTCTATAAAGCTTGAAAAATCCTTAGCCCATGAGGTAGCTTTTGAGGTTGTGTTAGGCAGGCTTGACCCAATTGGCATCAAATCTTATCTAGATCTATTATTATTAGGCTACCTGAACTTGTTCACACTATATGTCCAATCCTACACATGAGGGTGTGTTGGAAACCCAAGTTGCATTCATTATCGCCACCTTAGGCTTCCTTCATTGCAACCTCCAGCATCTTACTTGTGTTAGCATGAGGGGTTATGTTGAAATCCTACAGACTAGTGCTACAACATAGTCAGCGAAGGAATGGAAAGCCACATTCCTCGGCTTCACTAGTTTTTGGAGTTGAATTAGACTTAACACAAATTCCAAGATTATTGGAAATTGGAAAAGGAATCATTCTGTACAACAGTACATAAGAAAGATAGTTTCTCTATCATTAAATGGTTGCAATAGTACACAAGAAGGATACTAGTACGCTCCATTAGTAGGCGATGAATGGCAGAATTAACCAGTAGGATCGATTCTTCAAGAGTTGTGATGACATAACTTCGAGCAATTGAATCAGACTGGAACTGTGAAATGTGCCAACCTTGTGATGTAGCAGAGAAAGGATTGCATCCTGCCGACCATATCCAGTCCTGTCATGTTCAGAAATGAATATTAAGACATTGCAGTCTAACTATACTTGATAATGAAGTTATTTATATTTAGAATAATGACCATTCAAGGAACCCAACACAAAGAGAATAATGGATATAAAGGTGTACCTCCATTGCAGTCTCATGGGCTTGACCATAAACAAGATGAAGGGGAAGCAAACCCGCAAGATGCTCAGCAGTAGCAGCTACTGCAGCTTTTATAGGCTGCCTTTATAGACCAGACGAAGGATAAAGCCATGGAAGAATTAATAAGTGGATTTATGTTCCATAAAGAAAAGTCTTACAAAAAATGTTCAATGCAAAAGTTCAATTATTGCCAAGTATTTTCAGCAAAATTCTATCTTTAATAATAATATTTGTAACATTATATAACTTGAGATCTACTTCAAAATATAACTTGAGATCTTATTTCCCCCTTTCCCCCGTCAAATTAATAGAATACTATAATCTCACAAAAAATTGAAAATGTAAGGCTTATGATAAATATGATTAGACATCCCTTAATATCCTGAATATTTTCATCATCAACATATTTCCAATATAGCTTATAAAATTATATTTGCTTTACAAGTTATATGAAAAAGACAGTTTAAAAAACAAATGTGTTTCTGACTCTAACCTCAAGTTCATTAGAAGTGAGTGTCCATTACAATGTAGATGGCTTTCCCAAGAAGAGGGCTCTGACTGAACAACAATAATCATGTCGGATAGTGCTATAGCCTGAAAATGTTTGTCTAGTAACAATGGTTCACTGTGAATGAACCAAAAGATTGGAACCTCTAGCATGGACCTTGAATGTGCATGCCTACCTGCCTCGTTTATAAAGATGATTATCATCTTAGTTGTATACCATAATATCAAGTAACAAAAGAGAAACATTTTATTTTATTTTTTTTTTTGAATAAAAAGAGAATCTCAAACAAAAGGAAATGAAAAGAAAAGAACTTGTTGAAGTTGTGGGATTTAGATAAAAGAGGGAGAGAAATAATAACATCGAATATTAATGATAATGACTTAATACTAACTTGATACCAAAGACTAAACACTAATCCCTATTTATAGGGATGCATAGACTCGGTCCTAAATCCAGAAAATAATAATAATAATAATAATAATAATAATAATAATAATAATAATAATAATAATAATAATAATAATAATAATAATTATAATTATAATTATAATAATAATAATAAGTAATATAAAATTTAATCCCAATAGATACTCTAAGATTGTAAACTAATTCTAGGAAATAACTTAAGATATTCTAATATAATATTAAAGTTATTATAAGATATTTATACTATTCTATGCTCCTAACACTCCCCCTACAGCTAAAGCTTACTAAACTTTAAACTTGTTACAGATATACCTTTTCAAAGAGAAAATATAACACCAGACACAATCAAACCCAAACATAGTGGCGGATGCATGCATAATATTTACATAAATATTGTTTTTAAGAAAATTAACTCAGAAAGTTTCTCTTAAACAAAATAAATCAGTACAAATTTTGATAATTTATTCTTCTAATGTTTAGGACTTCTTTAACATTAAGCACACATAGTGATACAAAATATATCATATTTTGTAAAGAAAACATTGTCCTACATATTATAAACTATTTTTGGAGATCTTGTTCGTAATGTTGTATACTTCGTAGAAGTTTAAAATATTTTTCATTTGTGTATAAGTTTGTTCGCTATTTTGTTGCCCCTACTATGGAGAATTTCTAGACCAGCCACTGCCCAGACAGACATCTTTTGGACAATCTAACAAAGAATGGCAAAACAATCAACCAATGATGTCAAAACTTCAAACCAAACCAATAAAGAATGTTGAATCACCATAAAGCAAAAGCTACCAAAGTCTAACCACCATGAGCAGGAGGTAAAGGATGCGCCTTCACCACTCAAGACTGAAGCCTAAAATATCAAAAAGCTTAACAATAAGAAAAAACCAAACTACAATGATACTACGCGGGCGCACACTAAACTTATCAGTCGACAAAATTCTTTTCCTTTTGAACTTTCCCTAATTTTTTATTTTTTTAATTCAAGAGGACGGCATCAATTCTTTTTGTTTCCAGGTACATAAAAATGACATTCTAAAAAAAAGGAGCACATAAGAAGGAGACCTTTAAGAGAACCATGTTTATTTAGCCTTTGCAACTGATACTGCAGAATGGAAGAATCAAGATAGGTGCGAATTGTCTTTCGATACGTTCCATTTACAAGTAACAGGGGGACAGCAGCTGCACGTCGTGCAACAGAGAAGGCCATTGCTAAATCAGGATCATCTGACAGAGGTAGCCTGAAACACAGTAATACTAATATCAGTAGAAAACGAAAACTAGGAAAAATCCATATTTTAAGGGAATATGACAAATCAAGTGTTTTTTCAGTGTGCCTGATAAGAATTTTCAATAACCAAATGCATAATTAGAGGTGGAAAAGCAAAGAGCAGAATAAAACACTTATAACTGCATACATGTGTGGACTGAACATTGGTTTCTGAGAAGGCACCATCAATGAGGAGAGTCCATCCTTAATAGCATTCATATCCACAGGAAGCTGTTTAATGTGCCTAACTTTCTGCAAATATAATTGCATGAACATAAATATTCCACTAATGCGAGCCGTTTGATATGATGAAACATACATCTTACCTCCTGTGTCATAAAAAACAACTGAAAGGATATCTTCTCATAATAATGGAAGGCCCCATCAGAAACTGAAGGCGATACGATCTGTCTCATAGATCCCCACAGTATCGCACCAAGATGTGCAAGAAACGAATCACGTGCAACTGTGTAGTTCTGGAACTCCTGCATTGAGGGAAACCCATGAACCAAGCTAATATTGAACTGAATTAATCAAGTATTTGCATGTTATTAACTATGTACTTTATAGTGGGTTGCGAAAAAAGAAATTAATTCCGTAAAAAAATTAATATTTCATTAACAGCTTAATGAACATAATGAACCAAATATTTACTAGTCATTACCACATAGCATTATGTGAACAGTACATACGGTGTTGATAAATATGTCAAAAAGTAATTTTTCTTTGATGAAGGAAGAAACTATTTTCTATTTGGTTACAATTATAAAAACTAGTTTTACTTCAAAAGGTGGAGATAATGACAACTTTTTTCAAAAGCAACCAAAAGTAACTTTTCAAAATAATCAGAAATCTGATTTTTTTTTTCCTTTCAAATTCTATTTTTTTTTTTAAGAAAACCCATAAAACCTCTTAATCAGAGTTTTAAAATTAAAAACGATCAGACAAATGAGCCTCAATACAGCAGACCAATCAGCTGACCTCATGTGTATCACTGAATAAATTCCAGCCCTCCATCCTCTTTAATGTCTCTATGGCTTTTGCCTTATGTCTTTCATCATATTCTTCACCTTCAAAAGACTGCAGCTCATTTTTCAAATCCCGCATCCTCTCGTCAAGTTCTGAAATGATACATTTTTTTTTTTTGAAGAATTCTGAAATGATACATATTTAAGGATGTATGAAATATACAGTGTAGATATTAAACTTTTTGGAGCACTAACCTGCAAAGCTTGATATTTTAAAAAAAATTAATAAAATGAAAAGGAATTTTGTAACAGAAATAAAAGAAACTGGCTTCACAAAGTGAGATGTAAGGAAGCACAAACATGTCCAAACAATTACCATACTGGTGTCTAACATGTGTCATGTTAGATATTTCTAGACAATTATCAGATACTCCAAATATGCTACATTTTTAACTTTGTTTTAAAACATTAATGTCATTAAGATCAATATTTTCAACAAGTGCTCATGTTTGCAATTGTGTTTACATATTTATGGAAGTTAAAGAGATCAGGGAAGATAGGAAATTTGAGAGATTTCTATTTTGATTTTAGAATGTAAAATCTGAAGTTTTTACTTTTTTTGTAAGAAAATAAACTGAATCTGTTATTAATCTTCTGCTAACAGAAACTATATTTCTAGTGATTTTGACCAAGAATATATTGGATAATGCACTCTTATCAATCTTAAATAGATCATGTGATAACACCATGTTAAAATCTTGATTTAACACGCACGGAAAGCTTTCGACAAGGTTATAAATCACACACAATAGCAGACAAAAGCAGCTCCTACCCACTACAACGTCATCCGTAGCGTCAAAAAAAAAAACAGAAAATTTTCAGAAAAGTGGTTATCCTGTTATCAAGTTTTTGAGTTCGATTACTACACGCAGTTATTTGAGATTTTTAATGTTTGTCCTACATTTTTTTGCCTTCATGCATGTTCTATTGCATGAAAGATTGATAGAATGGGGTTAGACTGGGATCAATGAACTTGCTCGCAGAAGCATGAAATTGGCAAGTTTGAGCAATCCTGCGAGGGTGCTTATCTGGTCCAGCTTCACGACTCCCTTCCTTTACTGTCTCTCTCTGTCAATGTTGTAACTTGCCATCAACGGAAGCTCCCTCTCTTTGCGACTACATTTCTCTAAAACCGTGACCTCTCTCACTCTCTTTTTGACTGTGTGTGGCTGCGACTTCCTTCCCACTGCTCATTTTTGTAAAGCTCGTGCACTCTCCTTGTACCAAGCTTTTGCAGAATTGTGCGACCTCCATCTCAAGCTCACTTGTTGAAACCTTAGCATTGTAGGAAATGTTTTAGCTCGTTTACTTTCTCTTGTAAATAGTTGTTTGTATTATTATCCATGGTGCATATAAATCAAACATGCCGAGTTCATTACTGAAGCAATTTGCCTAAAAACATACATCTCTTTGTAGTCGCTAAGTAAATAACTTTGCTCTCTGCTCACATACAAAAGCAATATTGTCAGGGCAACTGCTGGGAATTGGAATTTCAATAAAGGAGAACTGTGGATTTATTGATAGAGAAGTGATGAGCAAAGCTCTACAATGGATGAAAACTGAAAAAGAAAAGATAACCAGAGTCTAAGATTCCTACCAGAGTATTTCTACTCCTAACCAGAAAAGATATTTCTCCTAACAAACTCTAAACAATATTCTCAATGCCTTTCCTACCTCCCAACTCTCTTTCATATAACAAACGCATCCCTTGAATTCAGGGATTGCACCAACTAATTATTTTATTCCCTCTTCTTCTATAACCTTCTAGAAGGTGTAAGTGTGTGACATGTGGATTTGGACCAAATTATTGGGCCATCAAACCTATGGGACCCTAGTGTCCAATCAGGAACTCAAGGAAACAATTTTTTTATTGAAAGATATTAGACAAACTTCAAGTTTAATCATCCCAATGCACGAGACTATCACTACACGAGGTTTGTAAAAGGTAAATGTACGCAGCCTTATTTTCGCAAGAGAAGTTGTCTTGAGGATTTCAACCCATGACTTCCAGGTCACAAGACAACAACCTTTACCATTGAGCCATGGCTCACTATCCAAGTTTAATTTAAAAAAAAAAAAAAAAAAAGAATTAAAAAAAGAAGAAAAAAAATAAAAAGCTCAAACAGATTACCGTCACAAAGAGTAAGTTTGCCTTTCCTTCCCTTGCAATGTTTAAAAGCAAAAAGCTCATATATATCAATCTCAGCCAGAAGAATATCAATAGCCTGGTGTTCTTTCTGCAACATTAAAAATCAAAGCTGACTTACTACAAATTCGTTAGAAATCAAACATGTTTTCCTCTTAGCATCCTAATTAACATGCCAATGCCATCAAAGTCTAAAGCCACTGCATAGAAGTACACAGTCAATTAATTATCCTCTCAGATATTTATTTCTATCGAACATAGTTTCTAATCATCAAGTATTTCGGAATAGCCACAAAATTAATTTTCTTCTTTTCATTTTTGGCTTCAACTGCAGTGGAAGGAATCTAACATGTGGACACTATTTCCTACAACTCCTTCAAAGCTTGTTCATAGAAGAAGAATAAATAATATGCAATCCATTGTAATAAGTTCATTTGAATAACACATACATCACCAAATACAGCAAATTTCTCGTGAATAGCATCTTGCAGAAGGTCCTCAGCTTCTTCTTCTGAAATTTCTGGAATAAGCATCAAGAAAATCAAAATAACATAAATAAACAATGACAACTCAAGTTAAACAATGCAATATGTACTAAATAATTAAGGTTCTTTACAAGAAAACATACACATTTTCTGGGCCTAAATTAAGTAATTTAAGAAATGAATCAGTTCATTACCACAAAAGAATAAAGAAATGAATCAGTTCATTACCACAACAATCATCAGATTATTCAATGGATTTTGCTTTTTTGGCCCCCCAAAGAGGTTCAGTTTGCAACTCCCCAAAGGCTTTTTTTTTTTTTTTTGTGTGTGTTTAAAGAGCAAATAGGGGCCCAAAAGAGCAGTCATCTTATTCAATTGCACAGAAAAATAATTGGACACTTTTTCAGCTCCTAATTTATTAACCATTTCTGAGGTGAACCTATAATCTATATTGGGCAACCCATATTTATCCATGATCCAGAGGCGCTTTCCTATGCATGAGGGGTAATTTGAGAGCCCACATCGACAAAGGTAAAACAGAAGTAGTTCTTATAAGGCTTTGGATAAGGATTGTCATATAAGGACTTGGGTAAGACTCATCAAGCAAAGGCTTACAAAATTTCGAGCTAAGACTCACAAAATTTCTGAGTCATACTTGGTGGTTTCAAAATAAAATATGAAGAACCTATGAGGCTATTTTGCGATAACAAGACCGTCTAAGCATCACTCACAAGGTAGTTTAAAACATAAGGGAAAGCATATAGAGATTGATCAACATATCCTCGAGGAAAAAGCGTCCCTTCTAAGATCTTGCAAGCTGAGAATGAAAAGATACTGACTCATCACCCCAACGAGGGGGAGTGGTGACATTATACAAAAAGGATTCAATCTTTCCTTTATTATTGTAATCATCTTGTTACCTTAAGTGATGTAATTAGGCATATTTTGGTACATTTTTTAGAGAATCAATTATTTCTGAATTTCAAAACACTGAATCTAATGATTCAGTTTAAAAGTATATATACTTGAGCTAACCTACAGCCTCTTGTAACTAACACTTAAGACAGTGACAGTTGTCAGTAACTAACCAGTCCTTATGTAGCACTTTACAGGCGGTCAGCACTTTGATCAACACACAAGATGCATATATATTAACACACCTAGTATCTGTTTAATTAGGACATATTCGATTCAACAAAGCTTATTAATTATACAGTTTATGTAATTTTTTAATAATGAAATACAACTCGGATTTCCTCTCCACCTTTTTTCAACTGATTTTTCTATTTATATTTTATATGTGGATCTAAAGTGGAATGCATTGCCATTTTATATCAAACAGGCGTGCACACACCCAAAATCAAACACGTCATTACTACCTGAAGCTGAACCAATTGTCCTTTCCACATTTGGTAGGCTTGCTTCTGTACGCACGCCTTCTCCACCAACGGCAGGCCCCCATGAAAAAGGACCGGCACTTAAATCAATAAAGGCCCATCTGCTACAAAACATGAATGAATGTGAATAGAAAGAAATGTGTATGTCTTCACATATGCCATGCGAGATAAATTGAACCTGTTCTTTCCAATCCACGTGTCTGTGAGACATTCTGCTTGAAAACCACCATAATCCCCAGATTTTAATATCCTTTCCAAAAGGAGCTTTAGATCTTGATCCTTCCCTTTTAGTAACTTCAAATGCCAAAACACGAATTTTAGTAAAGAAGTGTGGAAAATATTTCTGATATGTTTCAAAAGTATAAATAAGATACAAGCTCTAATATGTTTAAAAGAGACTATTCTTAATCTAATGGGCCCTGATTAAGAGGCCAATTACAATTATTTACAACACTCTTCTCAAAATATGCATATCTATCATTCCAATCTTGCAAGTAAGATGGTTGATGGAGGAGAGTCTTGATCTAAAGTATCTCCACAGTAATGAGGGCAAGGCTGTGATATACAGCCTCGGCACTGGAGTGAGAAACCACAGATTGTTCCCTAGATCACCAAGACACTAAATTTTGGTCCAAAGAACACAGCTTCCCCAGATGTGGAGCGACTATCATCTGGGTGAGCAGCCCAGTCAGCATCACAAAAGCCTTGGAGAGGAATATCATGAGGTGTTGTAGCAGGAAAGAGATGAAGGCCTAATGATTGAGTACCGGCCAAGTAACGCAAGATCATTTTTAGTTTTTACAGCCTGTCAGTGGTCTTCTAAAGGATAAGCAATAAACTGGCAAATTTTATTAACTCGTAGCTCAACTCAGGAGGAGTAAAGTTAAAACTGCAGTGTTAAAACTGCAAAGATCAACTCAGGAGGAGTAATGTTAAAACTGTCAGCGGTCTTATTACCAGGCCAAAAACTGCAGTGTACGGTGGTAAAAAACACACTTGACCATTAGCGGGTGTAGTGAGCAGTAATGTTAATTGAGAATTGGAACTGGAAAGGCAATGAGCAAGGCTGAAGATCTCAACTAGCTGTAAAAAAGACAGCAAAGGAACATGAAACCACAATGAAGGCAGAAAGAGAGGGGAAAAAACGCAATGGCGGCAAGGGTTTATGCGAAAAAGGTTACAAAACCAGGAGCTTGTGATACCATGTAGAAAATATTTCACTAGTGTAAATAAATTACAAGCACTAATCTGTTTAAATATAGACTATTCTACATCTAACAGGCCGAATACAATTTTACAACTAGTTACAAACAATTACAATTATTTACAACATATTTCTTACATTTTCAAAGAAATATAGAGGCTTTGTTTGATGAATATATACCTGTAAAGCTTTGGCCTCAATGATTTGAGCTATCTCTTTCCCTTGATGCAACTTCTCAAAATTGTTTAGTGTGTCGAGCCAAATATTATACCATTCCACCTGCAATTTATAGTTGTGCCGAAAAAAGGCAAAATTTTATAAAATAAAATAAATTAGACTGCCTTTGAAGAGAAAAACAAAAAAGACAACTGACCCAAAAAAAAAAAATAGCAGAACAACTATGATAAAAATGTCACTAGCTTCTCGTAGGATTCTAAAACAAAGACAGGCCTTTTTCTTGAAGAGAAGAAAAATATTATCAGAGGAAAAGGAAGGAGTATAAGATGCTGCTCTAGAGGAAAAGGTGAGGAACATATGATAGAAGAATATTTTAATCTGTTTGAGTGAAGAACACTCTATTAGAGCCGTAGCCTTTTTGTGTCTAATGCAAGAACAGTGAATCAATTTTTTGAAGAAAAATAGGATTTGTTGTTGCAGCATGACATTTATATACCGGAAAAATACAGTTTACAGAAAGAGAAACCAAAGCGGTCACGAGTTCATGCAAACCAGAACCCAACACCAGCAAAAAGCAACTGCTCCCCGTCCATTACAAGCATAACTGATTTCTAAATATGCCCCAACTCGCCTACAACCAGCATGTTAACAATTGTAACGCACTATGAAGCACGGATACATACACGGACACCGACACCGCTAATAATTTGAGAAAATCACATAATTCAGTGTAATTATGTGTCGATGTCGTGTCAGTGTCGGACACGACACGTGTCTGACACCCCAGGACATGCCTAATCCGAGGAGTGTCCGTGCTTCATAGGTAACACAAATCATGTAACCACCTTCATATTTTCTATTGCTTGAATAGTAGTGGTTCTGCTGAATGGTTCTTCACCTTCGTTCTTTTTTTAGGTTCATATTAGTGTTTCAGCTTAATGGTAATCTTGTAATGGTAAAATTGACCACCTAACTCAAGTTTACACCTACACGTTCAAAGCTATCACCCCGATCCATGAATTCTATTAGTGGTTCAGAAATATGCTTCTTCAGATCTACAGCAGCTAAGCAAGTTGCTCCACCCCAATGTCTTTCCACAAATTCCACATGCAGGAGAGAGATAACTCTAAATCTATGGTGCACCCATGTTTGCATATGCATTTTCAAGCTTCAAACCTATGGTTTTCTTTTGGGGCATAACATATATTTAAGACTGAGAGCTCACATTGAAAGGAAACCATAGATTTGAAGCTTGAAATTTATGTCCAAATATGGGTGTGAAGAACCAAAATTACGAGAAAAAAAGATAAATGAATAAATTGTTCCCTAAAATTAAGTTAAGGGACCGCAGGATTAAGTGTAATTTTGCCTTTTTTATATTTTGCTACGACACATGTTAGACACTCTTTGGACACATCTCAGACAGATCTACATGGGTTAAAGATGTGTCAAAGCAATGATGATCAGTGATGGGTTAAAGACATCAAATTTAATTACAACATTTTTAGTTCGGTAGTTGATGGATGAACAAAGCCGAAAAACTATTGTATCTTGTTTTAGAATTTTATAATGAAACAAATTACTTAAATTTGATGCACAAATATACATATTTTGATTCTCAATTTAGATATTTTATTAAGGGAAATGTTAACCGGTGCCCCCGGGGGCACCGGTTAAGGAATTATAAAAGGAAATTTTGTCTTGGAAATTGTGTATTCTACTTTTTGAAAGTTAAAAAAGTGTTCTTTTTAATGCAAAATTTGACTTTTCTTTCTACTTTTAGTTCCTTAACTAGTGCCCTGGGGGCACTGGTTAACAAGACAAATAATGTTCATATTTTATTTAGTCATAATAAATAAATATGAATCAGTGTCCTATGTTTTTCACATTAGAAGTGTCTACACGACCATGTCGTGTCATTAACTAAGTCCATGATTCATATGCTTCATTATTTTGATATATATATATATATATAAAATAAAATAAAAATAAAAAACTTACAATTTCACTGTCCTCTGCTCTTGTCCATGAGAACTTCATCATTGGGTGCTTTACATATAATGGTCGCTGAATCTTTGTAAAATCTGTCAATAAATTTATATTAAAAAATGAGGGTCTTGTTGAAGTTATGGGTTTTGGATAAGAGAAGGAGAAAACAAATTAAAAGGATTTTGAATAATGGCAATCGTGAATCGTGTAATACAATTGATAATAATTTGATACCAACTTAATGCTAAAGACTGAACACCAACCCCTATTTATATAGATGAAAGGCTTCTATCTACAGGAAAATTAAATAATATGGAAATCAATCTACAGAAATAATCTAAGATAATTATGAGTAGAAACTGACAAGATAAACTACGAAATGCTAACCCCCCCCCCGCCGTAAAGCTAATAGTTATTAAATCTTTAAGTTAAAGCCGCTGGAAAATATTCCGATATTGGCCAGCAGTGGTGGCCGAAAAATCAGAAAGAACTCAGCGGACGAAAGAAAAATCGCAGACTGTATGGCTGACAAATTATTAGAGTTTCTTCAGAATTGGCAGTAGAATAGTAATGAAACAAGAAGTTGCAGAGGGATGGTACCACTCTGACACCACATTGGAATTATGAGTATTAGATAAAAGAAGACAAACAATAAGGACCTTGAACAATGACAATGGTGTAATATTATTGATAATAGTTTGATATCAACTTGATACTCCAACACTATCCCCTATTTATAAGAGATCAATTAATAGGAAAATCAGAAAACAAATGATAATAATAACTTCCTAGAATTTGTGGTTGGGCCTAACACAACCCCACAAAACCGGCTTGTGAGGTGAGGACTGCCCCAACTTATAAACACTTGTTCATGCCATCTCTTATCCAATGTGGGACTCTTCAACATAACTAATTACTAAATAATACACAAACTAATCTTAGGAGATAATTAAAAATTATAATAATATTGTGATATTATAAAATATCTTCTAATATTCTAATGGTTCACAAGTAAAGGAGAGAAGAAATGGACAGGAATTTCTAAAATCTAACTACGGAAGTAAATTCACAACAACAACGCTGGATGCCTTTTTCACACTAGATGGAGTCAGTTACTAGAGTCAACATCTTGAGCATTATGTATCCTTCAACATATATTTTTGTTTGAGAAGAGTTTCATACCAAGAGTATTTTCAGGAACCTCTTCAGACTGAAGTAGCTTCGTTTGCAAAGTCTTATTCTGCATGACATGGAAGCTGTTAGTTCTGGCACTTAAGGTATCTTAAAATAGAAAAATATCTAACAACTAAAGTTTTGGCATGCAAATACCCATAAACTAAGCAGAAAAACATCAAGCATGGTATGATACAATTAACAAATGGAACACTAATATCAGGTTTAGAAAAGTTTAAAGGAGAAAAGACGGAAAGTTGTATATACCTCCTTTAAGAAGTTAAATTCGGACTCCGATAAACCTCTCCTGAAATATTTTGTATAAACAGACAGTTATAAAAAGCGACCGCGTCAGATCTTTTATACTTCGATTACCATTTACATTTACAATTTATAATATAAAACAAATCTGGCTCAAAATACGTATGAAACAGACTCAAAAGGAGGAAAATATCAGTTATTTTCTGGCACTTTTAAAATTATAAAATGTCCGCGTAAATATGTGAGGTGAAAATTGTATTTCATTTACTTGCTCACTAGAGTAAAAAAAGTTATGCGTGTGTATATACATGAGACTAATGGGTTTCGGCGAACACTCCCCCCAAGCTTGAGCGTATAGGTTATATGCACCAACACCAAGCTTGTTACAAATAAACTCGATTTGAGGACACCTAAGAGACTTGGTAAAACTATCAGCAAACTGAGCATTAAAACAGATGCAATTGGTGACTATAAAGCCATGCAAAAATTATCTTCAATGAAATGACTATAAAGCCAATTAGGCTCACATGACCATGGCCATATAGCACGGTACTCAGCCTCCGCACTGGATTACCTACAACATCCTGCCTCTTACTTTTAATATACAACAAATATTTATCATGTAAAAGAGATGCCATTATTGAAGTTTATAGTAATAGTAAATGATAACATTTAACAAGAATACTAACCGATAACCATATTTAGTCTTCTTCTCGGCACGCTTGGGATTCAAAATAAAAATATTATATGCATTTTCAAGTTGAAGGTATTCTACGAGGCTAGCGAAAAGGCCATCTATCATGTCCACATCTACTTGCCAATCACCGCCATCATTATCCCTGCAAATAGGAATTTGGAAGAAGAGACAACACAACAAGCCACGTCATGTTTCTAAACATGTAGAGAGAGAACATACAGAAAAAAGAATCATTGGAATTGGAAACCCATTTGCTAGCTTACGAAATCCTTTTCATAACACCATTTCCACTTGGTCAAAGTATTAAAACTAAGCTAGTGGACGGGAATCCACTTTCATATGATGAACAGCACTTACAGTAGTTTGATTTATTATTATTTTTTGAATGCCAAATGTTAGTAGTTAGAATAATATTTACTCCTTCGTCGGAGTTTGAACCCAAGACCTCCAAAACCTTTAACCCTTAGCTCAAACAAGTTGAGCAATCCAACCCAAGACTTGTTAACTAGCTTGCACACCCAGCGGGTTGCATCGTTTAGTGTACCAAGTTGTTTGATGCATGGTTACTTGTACCACATGGGATTTAGGCCGGATGACAAGAATGTGAATGCAGAATGTTTCTTAACAAATAGCCTAAGTGTAGTCTAGACTTCATTCTTATGCTCTAACTTGCTGATTGAATCATTAAAACCAAGTATTCATATTTTATGTATACTAGTTAATTGACAGACATAGAGGAGAGAAACAAGTGAATGAAAAGGGCAGGCTTCTTAAAAGACGTCAAGGCCTTTGGGTAAAATAACTAGTAGAAGGGGGGGAGAGAAAGCAAGCATAACAGAATGACAGGTGGCATAGGCTTCTTAATCCATGTAGCCGACCCGACTTAGTGGGATAAGGCTTGGTTGTTGTTGTCTTGTAACAAGCTTTGCTCCAACCGCTGTTCTAGTCTTTATTTTCCTACAGTTTCTGGTGTAAGTACTGTTACAAAGTTT
This sequence comes from Medicago sativa, assembly GCF_051527215.1. Lineage (NCBI taxonomy): Eukaryota > Viridiplantae > Streptophyta > Magnoliopsida > Fabales > Fabaceae > Medicago > Medicago sativa. Next base: position 97,463,416 of record NC_140754.1, on the reverse strand, counting down.
TCTCACCACTGATAATAGTGTATTTGCTATTAAAAACAAATACATATCAATTTTGTATATCAGTTTTGGGTCCTAACTAGTTGTGAATCTGTGCTTGTGCGCTTTAGTTTTCATAACAGGAAAAGAAAAAAGAAGTAATAAAATATTGGCATAAATGTACAAAGAGCACTTAAAAGTTAAAAAGGTTCTAATAAGTAATAACTAATCTAAACAGAACTTACCCACTGCCAACTGGAGCATCCTTGCGACCAAACACCTTTATGGCATGCTCAAAAATGGACGTAACCTTCTCTCCCATTTCAATAGCATGGACTGAAAAGCTGCACCAGAACATCCACAGTCATAGTAAGAAAAGATAACATATACTTTCTCACTACAAGAAGATTCAAAGAATAAATAAACAAGAATTCTATACAGATTTACTTTGGAGATGCAATATTAAACAGCTTCAACCAAGATGGCCGAAAAAAATAAATAGAGAAGTTCGCCACTTTTTTTTTTGTAGGTTTACAAATGGGTTGAAAAATACTTTTGAGACCATTATCTGATTTTGCTTGATTAAGGAGAAATTTCATTCTTCCAATACTTTAATATAAAAAATAAAAGATAAACTTCCGAATGAAGTAAAAACTGATAGACAAGCACAATCAGAATTGACTATCAATGAGACAAGATAAGAAGGTTTAGTTTTAAAATGAGTCGAGCTAAATTAATATAAAAGTAAAATATAAACTGCCAAAATAAGGGATGACTGACAGACAAGCACAATCAAAATTGACTATCAATGAGACAAGATGAGAAGGTTTAACATTAATTTGAATCAAGCACAGAATAATAGATAATGAACAAAGCCATGTGAAGGTTTAACATTAATTTGAATCAAGCACAGAATAATAGATAATGAACAAAGCCATGTGAAGGATCTATTCTTTTCTGAGAAAGAAGATAGCACAGCGCTGGAGGTTTTAAATATACATTGTACCCATCTTACTTTTCATTCCTCGATTAACTACAAAGGTTTTATGAAGTAAATCCTTCAAATTTGATGCCAAATGAGTCTGTGTTTTGCCACATACTCCTGTATATGTCAAAACACCCTATTGCATTGAAACTTAAATGGATGTAACAAATCTAGTCTTCAAAAGAAAGAACATATTAAAATAAAATGAAATAATTGCTTGTATTTTATTTATGGGTTTAACCAATAAGTCGTACTTGTAATTTATGTGACTGGCAACATGAAGGGGGTGCCGTTGCATTTTATCTACACTTGTTTTGTCGAATGCAGTTAGAACCTCTTCATGTCGGATTCTTGTATGTTCAAAGATGTGATCAATTTTTGTAAACCAACGCTCAATTTCTTCGGGAAGAAGCTTGAATTCTGTGGGACATAAAAAACACTATGGAATCCACAATACTTTTAAAATGAAATAACCAAAGAAAAGATATGTCAGTCGTCCAACTATGTACCTTGGTTGCCCTTCCCTTCAAATCCTATAAAAATAAAGTTGATAGGAACAGGAAGGTAGATGGAATCAACTTCCTGCAGCTTTAGATAATTCGCAATATTACCTGAAATACAACAAATTAGAAAATAATATGTACTCAATTTTCAAAATGAACTGCGAAGTTTTAGCCAATTCGCACTCTAGTGCAGCTAAAATTTTTGCAAACGATTAAAGCGAAAAAATAACTACTCATGTGTTTGGCAACAATGCAGGAAAAATTGTGGATGTAAACAAAATTCATAGTTCTGAATATTCTAAAACAAAGCTACTAAGTAACTGAATAGCATAGAAGCAAACGATCAGAGCACTCAGAATTAACACAAATAATAGGAGAATAAGACTTGAACATATGTCATTTGTGTTAATTCCAATTAGTTAGGATAGTTACTGATTGAGAGGAATCTCCATACAGCTACATGTCTTCCCTACTCTCAATCAATCAATAAATTTATAATTATTCCTCACCTTTGTTATTTTTTCGAGTTGACTTACATTTCTAATCACAAGACTCCTATCAATACCACAAATCATTTTTTAATCAAGTGTAACATAGTCTCCGGCGAAAATAAATGTGGCGAACCCAAGCCCAAACCAACTATTTATCTTTCCATGAGTTTCTACATAAGGATGCACCAAAATAGATGTAGCGAACAACCGAAGCCATTGTCCCATGGCAAGGAACATTACAGGAAGACAAGCGCTAAAACCCTAAACTAGTATAAAATCAAACAAGCGAAGTTTGAGAGAATGCATTCATACCTGAATTGGTGTAATTAAACGCGCTTACTTTTCCATGATTTGGAAACTTCAATTCATCAATATCTGAAGAAGCAACATACCAAGAGAATCAAAAGAAACTCAGACATACATGCTAGAGAAGAAAATTGAAGGAAGATGGTGTACACATTCATACCATTATGTATAACATCCTCACTCCAAAAACGACTCTTTTCTTTGAGGTTAAACAGTGAGAACACAGATGATAATCTGCCACTTTTCTGAGTTTTAACAGGAGAACCAAGTGAAGTAGCAGCTAAGAACTGATAAAGAAAAAAACTTAATAAGCATCATGAAAAACTTAGCAATCAGGAAATGGAAGAATGAAACATCCATCCAGAAGGACCTAAGGCCTGTTTGGATTGGCTTATTTTTGAGCTAATACAAAGCAGCTTAAGCAAATAAAAAAGCTTTTTGGCCCGTTTGGATTGAGCTTATGTAAAAAAATAAGCTTTTATTTATTACCCACAAGCTTGTTAAGGTTGTTGTCATGTGACTGAAAGGTCACGGGTTCAAGTCCTGGAAACAGCCTCTTGTGTAAAACAGGGTAAGGCTGTGTACAATACACCAAATGGTGGGACCCCTTCCCGGACCCTGCATATGCGGGAGCTCTAGTGCACCGGGTTGCCATAAGCTTGTTAAGGTACTTTATGAAAAAACAACTTATGAAGATACACTATTTGTTAGTGAGAACTTATGAATTAATATAAAAGCTTATTTATTTGCATAAGCTATTTTTCATAAGCTCAATCCAAAGGGGACCTTTATCATAACCTTGTCAAATTATGAAAAAACAGCTTATGAGGATACAATGTTCGCTAGTGAGAAGTTATGAATTAACATAAAAGCTTAATTATTTGCATAAGCTATTTTTCAGAAGCTAAAAAATAAGTCAACCCATACAGCCCCCTAATCAAATGTAAAAACTGAATCATAGGCTTAATTAGTGGAATCAATGGAATCAATAAATAAATAAAAAGTATTTTATTATTATTATTATTACCAGAAGAGTTGAAATGGCAAGAAGGAAGAACTTGCGAAGAACCATTGGTGCAGCAACCTAATTCAGAAGCATTCATGATGATTATGAATAAAAACGGATTAAAAAAGTAATTAAGATAAATTAGTGAGAAATGAAAGTGAGCATAAACCTCTGAAAAGAAACAAAGCGTGTGATTGAAAGAAAAAAAAAAGAACGTGGATCGTATAAGAGAGGATCGATCGAGGCGACGGGTAATTTAGTACTTACACAGATTAGAAATGATGGTGACTTGAAAGGAGCAGAGTAGAGTAGAAGACTGGAGAGGAGTGAAATGAAAAATGAAAATCGTTGGAAGAAGAAGAAGAAGTTTCGCCCCTGTTTGGTTTTGCGATTGGAAGCTGTAAACGCACGTTTGAAATTGGAAGGATGTTTGGCAATTAACTATAAACGTGATTCATCTTTTTAGAATCGATTCTAGTCCAAGCCACATATTGTAGCTTTTGCGTTGGCCAGAATCGAGTTTAGTTATGTCACACGATAGTTTCCATTTTTACCCTCTTTTTCCTGATGTGTCTTTATATGCTATATGCTACAGTTACCATTTACTCCGGTCCTTGTTATAAGAAAAAGTTGACTTTTTAGGTTCATTGAATAATTAATGTATCTCGTTATAAATATAGACTAGATACATCACTTGTACAATGAACCTAAAAAGTCAATTGTTTCTTATAATAAGGACCGGAGGAGTACAAAGGTTAGCGAAGAGAAAAAGAATTTAGGCTTTTCTTTTAGAGATTAACTTTTCCCACCCTGCTGCCTTCTCGTGCGCCCTGCAAAATTTCCAAAAATGTCTCTGGTCCGGATAATCCGGACCAGATTGTTAGTGATATCCGGAAAACGAAATTTGGCCCAGATGTTATGTGTTTTTTTGTGTCTTTCTTTGATGTCAAGGGTTTATGTTGACCGTTATATGAACTCCACACACGCTGCAATGCAATTGCAGAGTTCATATGAACGGTCAACAATGACCATGACACCACTGACACCCCTAAAAAACTAAAAACATTTGAAGAAAATGGAAGATAAGAGGTGAAGTGAAGAATGAAGGTATTTGTTGAAGATGGAAGCCTATTTATAGCCTAAAACAAGTCCTAGGTCATTAGTACAGTCAATGAAAACGTGTTAGTGGTTGTAACCGTCCAAAATTGCATTAATGTCTCCACACAAAAGAATCCAATGCTGAAGTTTTCCGGATTATACAATCCAGAACTTCCTTAACCCTACAAGAAGAGCCAACTCTTCCCTCGTTCATCAGTATCGTATTAATCCTGAAAATATATTCCGGAATACAAAGGTGCATTCCAGATTGTATTTTTCGGACTACATCAGTGTCATGGCCGGTGGTCTGCACCACATGTTTTTGTCGGTGGTCAAGTCAAAAAACGTGTTTTACCACGTTTTCTGACTACATTTATGACCTCCCAACTGTTTTTGACCCCCCTCCCTATAAATAGCCTTCCAAACCCTCACCATTCGTTTTTTAAGCGATGTGAAGCATGTAATAATTCGTTGGAAAGCTAACAAGCATATAAATGGAGGTTAAGGGAATTTCCTCGTTAGTTTAGGACTTTACTCGTTTTAGACCCTAAGCCCATAAAGTGGCCGATTTGCATTGAATCTTAGCATGTGACAATTCGTTGGATTGGTAAACAACATAGCTACGACTTCCATGGTATATTTTTGCATTCTCTAAAAATTCGGCCAAAATGGAGGTTAAGAAAATTTCTTCGTCAATTTAGGGAATTTACTCGTTTTCAACCCTTTTTTACTAGGAAGGCCATAAAGTGGCCGGTTTGTATTGAATCTTAGCATGTGTCAATTGGTTGGATAGGTAAACAGCATAGCTACGACTTCCATGGTATATTTTTGCATTCTCTAAAAATTCGGCCAAAATGGAGGTTAAGAAAATTTCCTCGTCAATTTAGGGATTTTACTCGTTTTCAACCATTTTTTACTAGGTAGCCCATAAACTAGCCGATTTTAAGCGATGTGAAGCATGTAACAATTTGTTGGAAAGCTAACAAGCATATAAATGGAGGTTAAGGGAATTTCCTCGTTAATTTAGGAGTTTACTCGTTTTCGACCATTTTTTACTAGGAAGCCCATAAAGTGGCCGATTTGCATTGAACTTTAGCATGTGACAATTCGTTGGATAGACAAACAACATAGCTACGACTTCCATGGTATATTTTTGCATTCTCTAAAAATTCGACCAAAATGGAGGCTAAGAAAATTTCCTCGTCAATTTAGGGAATTTACTCGTTTTCAACCCTTTTATACTATGAAGCCCATAAAGTGGTTGATTTGCATTGAATCTTAGCATCTGACAATTGGTTGGATAGGTAAACAACATAGCTACGAATTCCATTGTATATTTTTGCATTCTCTAAAAATTCGGCCAAAATGGAGGTTAAGAAAATTTCCTCGTCAATTTAGGGATTTTACTCGTTTTCAACCCTTTTTACTAGATAGCCCATAAACTAGCCAATTTTAAGCGATGTGAAGCATGTAACAATTCGTTGGAAAGCTAACAAATTGACGAGGAAATTCCCTAAATTGACGAGGAAATTTTCTTAACCTCCATTTTGGCCGAATTTTTAGATGATGCAAAAATATACCATCGATGATTCTTTTACAGGGTTGATCTCAAAGATGCTATCAGATCTTGATATCATTATAATATCATTTTCTAGAAGAAGAAAGCAGATGTGAGAACAGAAGAAAACATTGTTATATATAAGCCAATGACAGTTAAGTAGAATATTATTTGAAGCAAATTAAAAATAAAAAATATGATGCAATAAAACCAAAATCAAACAATATGATTGGTTCAACAAAATACCATTTACACATGTTAATGTATTATTGGAAGAATTTTATAAATGACGTGAATTGCACATATTAATGCATTATAATTATTTTTTTATTTTTTCTGTCAATGCAGTTCTACCATTCGGTTACCGAAACACCACTTTAGGCTTAGAATTTTTTCAGTAATAAAGTCAAATAAATATTCCTTTAAAATAAAAGATTATTGCGATTACCAAATTTTTTTGTGCCAAATTATAATGTTAGTTTACAATGCATTTAAGGTAATATAATACACATTGCCAATAATAGTGTAACTATAATCTGTTGACCAATTAAAATTAAAGAAAAATCGTTTTTATAACTTTTTAGTAAAAGATCAAATTGATGCAATACAATTGGTTCACTTAAATAATATGGACACATGTTAACATATCATTGAAGGAAACTTTCTATTGAGAGAAACTCCAACTTCTCTCTAAACTTTCTTTCCCATTCGTTTATCGATGAGGGTGGTTTTAGGTCGTTTTTTGACTTAGAATCACCCCTTCTACATCTTTTTTCTCTTTTCTTTCAATCTAGATAAGTGGTTTTCACATAGATCAAGTTTATTCTTTTGTGTTTTTTTGTGATTTCGTCGTCTAAGTGCGGCGTTGTGTTGTTCGTCGTCTTGTGCTGCGTTTGATTTCGCGTCTTGTCGCGTTGTTCGTTTAGTTCCTATTGAAAGATCGACATTAGTCAATTACAAATTAAACAAATGATTTGGGCGTCAATGTTGCAGATCCGGAAACATGTGAATTTCGGTGACTTAGGTTTTATCATATTTTCTGTAGGCATTTTGTCGTTTTATGCTATTAACTTGCGTGCTGTGAGTTTGTTCGCAGATTCACCCTTTACGTTTTTAGCGATGTTTGTATCTGATGTACTCTATCAATTTGAATGAATGAATATCGTTTTGTTTTTGTCAAAAAAAAAACATCATTGAAGGAATTTGCTCAAATGACTTGAATCACATATTATTTAGATCACAAAGACCATGCATTCTAATTATTTTTTTCTTAAATTTTTAGTACAAGCCAAATTTGAAGTTCCAATTAAAAATAAAAAATAAGATCATCATTTTAATTAACGTGTATTCAAATTAATTTAAAAATTTGATCATCAATATTAAAATTTATAAACACTAAAAATTTTCAACAACGAAACAACAATTTCATAAACACTAAAATTTTGGTTCTTGTCCCCCTTCTCTTTTCTTGGTGTTTAATATATTTCTACGGGGCTTGCCAAAATAAGTATCTTCCTATTATGAAATTTTATGTTACCAAAATTCATGTCATTTTGTTGTGTAAATAAAAAAAAAAATTAAACGCACCTAAGAATTTTTGCATATTACAATTTGTTGTGTAAATCAATTAAAATATTAAATGCACATTAGAATATAAACATGCTATGTGTACTATCAAAAAAATAAATTAAGGTAAATGTTTATAATAGAGATAAAGATATACTCTTTCCGTCCCAAATTATAAGCAAAAAAATCTCATTTTCTTTGTCCCAAAATATAAGCAAAAAAGACCAATTTTTATACTATTATTATGTTTTTTCAAAAAAATAAATAATCATCTTTCCAAAGTAAAATTAAATGCAAATTGCATTAAATTTGTTCTCTTTTTTATTTTCTCCATAATAATTAACCAATGATAATTGTTTTTACATCTTTCTATGAAACTTATTCTAAGAAATTGTGTTTTTTGCTTATAAATTGGGAAAGAGAGAGTATTTTTTATAGTAATAAGTTTGTTTGAGGAGGTTTAAATAAAGTTTTTTTTATCCTTTTTTTGTTAAAGGATTTTTTATCCGTGTAAACATTTCACACTACACAAGTAAAAATGAGTTCTTTAAAAAAGAAAATTGTGAAAATGATTCTTTAATTTTATTCATTTCACAATTGAATAGAAGGTTTTTTTTTATATAAAATAAAAGGTTTTTTTTATATAAAATAAAAGGTTTTTTATATATAACATGTTAGTAGTTTATATAAAATAAAAGGTTTTTTTTTTGAAAAAAAATAGAAGGTTTTTATATATAACATGTTAGTAGTTGATTTTCAATTTTTCATTAAGGATAAATTCAACATTTTAAAAATAAATATGAGAGTAATTATGCTGGTATAATTGATATTGTAATAACTCATTACTCCTCCCCTCTAAAAAAAATCTCAATTTGAGGGAAGCAAAAGCGGGTCTAGAACCTCTATTCCCTTGTTAAAAATTGAACTAAACAAATAAACTTTAAAATATCTTTTTCCCTTTTCCTTACAAAAAAAAAGTACCACGTTTTTTCCTCTCTCGAATGGATCAAAGAATATAGTAAGTTTAATTGTGAAGTCTTCTAAGTTTAAAATGGGTAATAAAACAACAATCAATTATGATATACGACTTTAGAAATAGTGATAATTAAAATGTCAGATGTCCATCTAACTCAAGTGATAGAGCGCAAAGCTCTTAACCTTGTCGTTGTTGGTTTGAACCCCACGATGGGTGATATACTTTATTTTCGTCCTCTTTACAAAAAGGAGTATTTTGAACTATTTTATTAATACTAACATTCACTTTACGAAATTGATGCAACTTTTGCCTTTTAAAAATGTGTATATTTTTTTTTTTTGTATCAACTAGTCTAGTGACTATACTCATGCACTTTAAACATGGAGAAGTGAAAAATCTGAATTTAAAAATTTAGACCCCTACATTTCTTCAAAAAAAAAATTTAGACCCCTACATTTTATTGTCTTTGTAACTATTAAAGGTTAAAAAAAAAGTTTTTAAATCTCAAAAAACAATTAAAACAATTATTTGTTTGAAATAAAAAAAATAGCATAAAAAAGGAGAAAAGAGATGAACGTGGTTTTTGGGTCGCTGTGTCTGTCTGAGAAATTAGTTAGGAAGAAGAATAAACAAAGCAAAGCAGCACCTCATTCATTCTTCCATCGAACACAACACAACACAACACTGTCTCAACAACAGTATTAACACAAAACACACTTCACTCTTTTTTCATTTCTCTCTCAAACTTCTTCAAGGTTAGTTAGGCTTCTTCGATTACGTCGTTTACGTCACTCGTTTACGTCGTTTTCTCTCAAACTCTTTTTTCACTTCACTCGTTTACGTCGTTTTTCTTCTTCGATTCGCTTCGATTTTTCTTACCGATTCTTCCGATTGTTTTCGTTTACGATCTTGAACTTTATTTTTCAACTCATAAACCCTAATTTGTTTGAATTTGGTTAAAATTTTGAACTTTGTTTTTTCAACTCATAAACCTTAATTTAACCTTAAATCTGGTAAATGCTTTCTTCGTTTATGTTTGTGCTATGATGAACTTTTACTGTGTTTGAGTCTATTTACACTGATTTTGAATTAGTTGAGTTTTTGTTTTTGTTTTAGGGTTTTCTTGTTTCGTTTTTGTTGGTTTAAAACTGAGTATTATTTCAAAATGTTAAGTTTATAGGCTTGGAGAAGAAGAAGGAGCTGGAGGAAAGGGGAGTCTTGAGCACTTTTGAAGCTATTGGAAGCTAATTTGAGGTAAGAGCTGAACTTGTTTTTTAGTAACCATGGGTTGAGACACGCATAAGGAAAATAGACTGTCCTATAGAAATTCATATGTTCTGTTTAGTTAGTTCTTGAATTAGAATTAGATGATTATTGGTTATTAATTAGTTAGATTGGTAGTTTCCTCTGTAAATCATTTATGAGGCCGCAAATGTTACATAGAAAATATGGTTAGTTGATATGTACGAGAGGATGAATGTCAATGACAATGCTCATGAGTTAGCACTAACTCTCGAAATGTAAAAATAACAGCAGTTAATTAGTTAGGTTGTTAGTTCCACTCCGTTGTTCAATCAAGAATTAGAAAATGGGAAGTAAAGAATCAAGTGTGGCATTATTCATGAGTTTTAAAGAATCAAGTGTTTAGGCCCCTTTTTACCTTAAGAAATTCCTTATGATTTAATCATGTTACTGTACAGGATTATGTAATGGGTTGTCAAATTTAGCTAGTGACCCTCAATTCACCATGATATTTTAGTCTAATTTTAAGTGTACTAAGAGTCATAAGTCTCTGACTGAGACTAATTAGTTAATTATTTTATCCCAATTACAAATAACTTTTGGAGCTACTCAAGTTGGAGAAACCAAGTATTAAGTGGTACAGGAAGAATACAATAATTTGAAAGTAGAAACTTATGAAATAGAATAATTGATTGTATTGTTAGTAATTTATAAGAGTATTCCTCATCGGTTTATACATTAGATTCTTCAGGTGAAGTTAAGTCATGATTGAATTTGATGACGAATTCCTACTTCAGCGAGAATATGGAAATTATAATCATATAAATTGGAATGATTCTGTCATGTATAATACAAAATAATTGACTAAATTGTTCAGATGCTATGGTCTTATGACACAGTTATGGAACTCAAGGTTTATGAGACATGTTAAATAAGGTGCTCGTAAACCGTCAGTTTTCATGCTTACTTAATAAATAATTTGCAATTGGGCAATTTATAATTGTTTAGTTGCTATGGTCTTATGACACAGTTATGAGACTGAAGGTTTATGAGACCAAGTTAAATAAGGTGCTCGTAAACCGTCAGTTTCCATGGTTAAGTAACAAATAAATGTGAGATTAGAGTTGGTGGGTATCGGATTTATTATATCTAACGCGTTGCCGACATAGGAGGCAATATTGGATACGTCTCACATCCAAAATTGTCCGTAAAATTTACAAGATAATAATTGTTTGTTCAACCTTATCTATTCATGTATCATTATGTTATGAACGTCAAACATACTTTTATGTGAAGTATTTACTGATTATGGTGTTACCTGAAAATTGATATATATGTTAGTTATGATAGAATTAGAGGGAATTTATGGTTATGTAGGAATCCACTGAGACAAGTAGATCTCACCCCATTTTTTTTTATTTTAGACAGGCAAAGGCTGTTGAGGACTTAAGGATTGGCATCTTAAAGAGTAGACTGGACTATTTTTTTTTAGATTAATTTTGTAAACCGATGAATTTAATGTTCATGTACACCCTGAAATAAAATGTACCTTGTAATTATGTTTAAGGCAAGGATTTAATTTCCCCTGTGATTCGACTATGTTGTTTAATTATCCAATATCAAGTTGTAATGTTATGTATAATATTCTACAAAATTATACGGGCGTCACAGTGTAAGTTGTTAGAACTTGTTGATTTCAGAGTTTATTGGATTTTAAGTTGTTAGAATTTGACTTATTCCATTGTTTTTTTGATAGAAAAGACCGACCATGCCGAATAGAAAACCTTCTATCCCATATTCAATTGAAACACCGAGGAGGTCAAAGAGGCTTCAAGAACTCTCCACCGGCGATGAGAAAGTAGGTTTTCAATTTCAATCTGCTGGAACTTCCACATCCGTAGTACGAACTCAGTGAGTTATTTGAAATAGTTCTTTGTGTAGCTTTTGCATAAACTTATGTTTTTTTGAAACAACTCAAGTTTCCTAATTATACTTACACCCTAAATTAATGGTGATCATAAATTACCAGGAGGTCAAAGAGGCGTCTCCCAAAACCCTCAGTAGCACAACTGTGCAATCCACCCACAATTGTGCAATCACTGGATTCCACATCTGTAGTCCAAACTCAGTGAGTTATTTGAAATAATTCTCCGTGTAGCTTTTCCATCAACTTTGTTTTTTTCGAAACAACTCATGTTTTCTAATTAACAGTGTTCATAAATGTCTTATCCTCTTGCTGCTATCAACAGATCGAGTTGTTTGCCATTTACCTCTATCCTGTTGTCAAGCTTTCTCAAATACATTTCAATGTCATTTTTGCAGTGTTACTACAGATACTTATGGACAGGCTGCTTCATTTGTGCAATGCTATTTTAGTGTCATGTTTCCACAGGTAAAAATAATAATTTGAATGGATTAACAAAAGTCACTTTACCTTGTCATTTACATCTTTTGTCGTTACTTTGTGATTTATTTTGAGTTGAAACTATTTCAGGAGACAAGTTCTGGTGTTGGAGCTGGTTCGCTCTACTTCGTGAGAAACAATCCCCTTGTAAGCATTTTGTTTCATCATTTATAATACACCGTTAAGAAATTTATGCTTCACACGTCCATGTTGGAAGAAATAGTTTTTGTTTTTTGAACCTGCTTGTTTCATCATTTATAATCCCCTTGTAGGCATTTTGTTTCATCATTTATAATTATTGAAATTATGAACAGTAAAGGAGATTCATTGATCTCTAGAACTTTCTCTTTGTATTCACTATTTGTTGATACGGTTACAGATACAGATAAGGTCCTTTTATAGACCAGTTCTAAGCCTAGCTCAACTGACACGCATCAGTTGAGTTTGTTACAACCTATAGAGCCAGTTACATTGGCATTGGCAGTTAGAGTCTTCTCCCATCTAGGCTAAGTTATACAATAGTTATCATGTGTTGTAGCTGAGCTGTCCTTTAATAATAATACACTGCAAATACATGTTTTTCTTCTCTTGTGGAAAACTTCAATAAATTGTTAATAATTGTTTCTATGTTCTGCATATTTAGTTTGAATTTGAACCATTGCCAATGGTGAAATCCAATGTGACGCCAGCTGAGCAGGAGGCAATTGGAAGGGTATATCTATTTTTTAATTTTTTTTTAAGAATGATCCGCGTTCTTTTCATTTCAATTGATTTACCTTGTGCCTTTGCAAAAAAATGAAATTGATTTGCCGATTAATTTTTACCTATGACATGCAGCTAGAGGATATGGGATTTGATAGAGCCTCTGTCATAGAGGCATTTTTGGCTTGTGACCAGGATGAGCAATTGACAGCCAACTACTTACAGGAAAATGTCATCATAGAGTCATTTTTGGCATGTCACTTACAGGAAAATGCTGGGGATTTTGAGGATTAGATCACTAATCATAGAGTTTCTGATTTTGATTGACGTATTTTACCATTTTGGTAATGAAAAGAATGGAAGATGTAAAAAATGCATCCAATCTTGACTCTGGATTGTGATGTAGACACCTTAATAACACTTGTTTTTGCATTCAAAATTTCTGAAAAACAAGTTATACACATGTTCTGAGAATATGAACATTTAACGTGACCTTTTTTTGGTGAATGAATATAAAAGATATGAAAGTAGTGTCTTCCAAATACTGAAGTTCTCTCTTTTTGTTTGTAGCATTTTACTTTGCATTTATAGTTTATTATTTCTTGTAACCAAGTAATTCTAAGGATTTTTTTCTTGTTAAAAAAAAGTAATTTCTTAAGGTTTGATGTTTGAAACTTAAATTATGTTTATGATTGGAAAAATGGAAAGAAGTTTTGGTTTTTCACAATTTTTTAAATTTAGTCAAAGCTACAAACTTCATCCTTATAACTAATGTAACTCCTCCAAAAACTGAGTTTCAACCTTAATTTGTTGAAATACATATCTTCTTGTTTGTTGTTAAAATGTATTAACCCCAATGTTTCTAGGATTGTACGACCATACCTTTGTGCAGTGTTGGATCAAACAATTGTTTGTACGACCATCGTCCATAGATTTGTTGGGTATATGTTTTATATAGTGTAGTTATATTAGAATGACAAAATAAATATGGTCTTTTTTTTTTGAGGAAAAAATTAATATGGTCTATATTAAGTGTTTTGAAATAGTGTATACCCACCCTATTTTTTTGGTTACAGAAATAGTGTATACTATTTGAATGGGAACACTTTTGAACTAGATTATGCCCAAAACTTTGTTTTTTTAAATCACTATATACATGGAAGGAAATCAGGCATTTGGAGTTTGTTAACCACTCAAATCAATACACCTGGCAAAAACTTATAATAATCCAACAACATCAAAAAAAACAAAAAAAACATTGGACAAATCAAATCAAATCTTAAACAAACAAACACAAACACAGATCTAAGAATCAAAGGAACAACAACAAAAGAATCTCCAAACATGGAAACTAAAAAAGTACAAATAGAAGATGAAGAATCACTACCAACATCAACAACACCACTTCTCAACAACATTAACAACACTTCTTCTTCTCATCATTCTCAAAACAAACCAACCCTTCTTCTCAATCTCATAACCTGCATGTCACTCATCACTGCCATCACTTTCTCTCTCCTCTTCTTCTCTCTCTCACCACCCTCAACCACCACACCCACCGCCCGCCACCTCAAGAAACTCCACCACCCCACTGTCATCCTCATCTCTTCTGACGGTTTCCGTTTTGGCTACCAACACAAAACCTCAACTCCCAACATCCACCGTCTTATCACAAACGGTACAGAAGCTCTCACTGGTCTCATCCCAGTTTTCCCAACTCTCACTTTCCCTAACCATTACTCCATTGTCACTGGTCTCTACCCTCCTTACCATGGTATCATCAACAACTTCTTTTTCGATCCGGTTACCGGAGAAAAATTCACCATGGCTAGCCATGAATCAAAATGGTGGCTTGGTCAGCCCTTATGGCAAACTGTTGTCAACAGTGGTAAAATTGCTGCTACTTACTTCTGGCCTGGCTCTGAGGTAAAGAAAGGTTCTTGGACTTGTGATGATGATAAGTATTGTAAACATTATAATGGTTCTGTTAGTTTTGAAGATAGAGTTGATACTGTTTTAGAGTATTTTGATTTGGATCTTGATGATATACCGGTTTTTATGACGCTTTATTTTGAGGATCCTGATCATCAGGGTCATCAAGTTGGTCCTGATGATGATGAGGTTACTCAAGCTGTTGCTAGGATTGATGGGATTATAGGGAGGTTGATTCATGGGTTGGAAAAAAGAGGGGTTTTTGAGGATGTTAGTATTATTATGGTTGGTGATCATGGTATGGTTGGTACTTGTGATCAAAAGCTTATTTTTTTAGATGATTTAGCTTCTTGGGTTGAAATTAAATCGAATTGGGTTCATTCGTATACACCTTTGCTTGCAATTTGGCCGCCGAGTAATTTTAATTATTCGTCGGCTGATGTTGTGGCGAAGATGAATGAAGGGTTGAGTTCGGGGAAAGTTGAGAATGGGAATAAGTTGAAGGTGTTTTTGAAGGAAGATTTGCCGAAACGGCTTCATTATGCGGATAGTGATAGGATTCCACCGATTATTGGGTTGGTTCATGAGGGTTATAAGGTGGAGCAGAGTAGGACGGGGAAGAAAGAGTGTGGTGGTGCTCATGGTTATGATAATGAGTTTTTCTCTATGAGGACTATTTTTATTGGACATGGTCCTCAATTTGAAAGAGGGAAGAAGATACCTTCCTTTGAGAATGTTGAGATTTATAACTTGATTACTTCTATACTCAACATAAATGGTGCGCCTAATAATGGATCTGACTCATTTCCGCAATCTGTTCTTCTACCGAAGGCTTAACGATACTCGAAGTCCGGTGTCTCTGAGTTGCTTCTGCTTGACAGTATGTTCCTTGTTCTCCAAGAGTGATGTGATGCTCAGAGATATGCAACATGAAGAGATGTTGCAGGAAAGAAAAAGGTATCTTTTACCTGGATTCTTCTAGTTCTAGCCTCTAGGATTCATTAAACTACTTTTAGTATAAATTGATTTTGTATCAGTTGATGGATAAAGAATAGGTATCGTATACCTGTATTCTTGTAGGATTAAACTACCTCTGATTTAATTTGCTTTAATTTTCTCGTATCTGTTGGTTGATCATATCCTCTTTATTATTTCATAATTTCACTCGAACAGTACACTCTTTTCCATATGCAGTTCACATAACTCCATCTACGATGTATGCAAATACGATTTAGCTTCCATTTAGCTTCTTGTTTCAAAAATACTATTTCTGTCAAGGCTAACTGGCCATTCTAGCTGTATGAGAAGTATCTAGTGATAACCTATTGTGATGTAGATGGAACATCTCTTTCGAAGGTGTTTGTTTTCTTCCATCTATAGACCCCTCGTTAACTTTGGCATATCACTGAGTTGTTTCCCTTATGGCATATCACTGAAAATAACAAAGTCTTAGTTCAGTTTGAAATTTTATCATTATGTCTTGGATCATCAACTTTATTAAGCATTGCCTTTAGTAATCAAACGATGGACGAATTAAAATTTTCTATGTGCAGGGTGTTACTGTTTGTGATAAATGGTAAGAACCTGAGTTAAAGAGAAGAAGAAAATGTAATATTGATCGGAAAACATGGGAAAATGTATTACTTATCAGTTTTGTTCAATAATTTTCATTCTAGTTCTCAGGATTGCTTAGTGCTTACATGGAGAAGTTGGATTTCCATGTCATTATTATAAATTGAAGTTGGGAATGTGTATTGGAGAAACTTCAACCCAATGCCTCCTATAGTTTATTTGTCATATTGACCGAGTGCTTAATAATACTCGAAACTTGGTAGTTCTGAGCTGCTTGTGCTTGACAGTATGTTCTTTATTCTCCATGTTGTGGAGATATTGCAGAAAGAAAAGGTCTCATATACCCGGATTCTTTTAGTTCTAGCCTCTAGGATTAAACTAATTTCAGGATAAGAACTCTTTGGTTGGGAGAGTGTCAAAAAGAGAGTATTCCTAACACTTTTGTATAATCTTTTATATAATCCTTAAAGATTATATAATCAATTCTACACCTCTAGAATCAATTTTGGCCCTGCCAGAAGTGAAATCAAACATACAAGAAAAAAGACTTCTTTGGTTGGACTGATGCATGCTTTATAGTTTGTGCCCTCTTTTGATGTGATGCTATTAGTCTGTGATGATCACAAATGAATTTTGTAGTAAGAATGAACTAAACTGACCAGTCCATTCTTTACTGAGCTACACAACCAATTAAGTGCTATTTACTAGTATTTAGTAAGATGTTGTTTTATCTTTAGAAGTAGCTTCCTCTTCAAATTGTTTTTACTTTGTCTTTTAGGACTTGTGCAAGTGTCAAGCCTCATAGATGCTACAAGTTCCATTTGCTGCTTGTTGTTATTATGACCCTGTTTGGATAATAAACTTATTTGTAGCTTATAGGACAAGTTTTCATCATGATAAGTGCTTATGTTTAAGCTATTTCAGTGCAAAATATAAAATAAGGTTAAATTGTTTTCGTATAAGATATAAGTTGTTTTCATAATCTATCTTGGAGAACTTGATGAAAATAAGCGGAAAACAACTTATGAACAATGTCACATAAGCTGTTTTCATAATAGTTTCTTCCAAACAATCTCCCAAAACATATGTCAGTAGAAAAACTTTAATAAGCCGATCCAAACAGGCCCATATGCCTTTCTGTTGGGGGATTGTATTTGGTTCATCCATACTATTTAAGTGTTGTAGGTAGACCAACTGAGATGGTTTATAAACTTATGCATCAATGATAATTGTTTATTTTTCCTTTGGTTTATAAATTTGTGTGTGAAAATCAATTATAGAATCAAAAGCTACAAATCATAGCTTCAAGTAGAATCAATTATGAGTCAAAATCAATTCTACTCGAGAGAAATCAAACATGTGAGGATCAATTCTACACCTCTATAAGTGAAACTAAACATACAAGAGAAAAGATTTCTTTGGTTGGACTGATGCATGCTTTATAGTATGCGCCCTCTTTTGATGCGATGCTATTAGTCTGTGATGATCACAGATGAATTTTGTAGTAAGATGAGCTAAACTACACCACTCCAATTTTGTAGTATTTAGTAAGACTCTATTTTAGATTTAGAAGTAGCTTCATCTTAAAATTGTTTTTACTCTATGTCGTTTAGGACATGTGTAAGTGTAAAGCATCATGGATTTTTCCATTTGGTGCTTGTTGTTATTATGGCCCTGTTTCAATAATAAACTTATTTGTAGCTTATAGGACAAATTCTCATCATGATAAGTGCTTATGTATAAGCTAAGTTAAATTGTTTTCGTATAAGCGATAAGTTGTTGTCATAATCTATCTTGGAGAACTTATGAAAATAAGCGGAAAACAACTTGTGAACAATTTCATAAGCTGTTTTCATAGTTTCTTTTAAACAATCTCCCAAAACTGATATCGGTAGATAAACTCAAATAAGCCAATCCAAACAGGCCCACATGCCTTTCCATTGGGGGATTGTATTTGGTTCATCCATACTATTCAAGTGCTCTAGGTACACCAGCTGAGATGGCTTATACATTTATGCATCAGTGATAATTGTTTATTTTTTCCTTTGGCTTTTTATTGATCGCGAGTTTGTGTGAAATGCGTTAATTATTTTGGAAAAAAAGTGATGAAATAACTCTTGGCTTTTACTCCATTTTCAGGTATGTGCAACTGTTGCCGAAACTGGTCAACCAAAATGGTGGGAAAAGAACGCACCAAACATGATTGACATTCAGTCGACACAAGAATTTCTGAATGCTTTGAGTCAAGCTGAGGATAGACTAGTTATTGTTGAATTTTATGGGACTTGGTGTGCTTCTTGCCGAGCATTATTCCCCAAGGTACTCTTGCTTCAAGATTTCCCCTTCACTCTTTTACTTTTTGGATGATTTTGTTTGAAAAATATGTGCTTCCCTAGGTAGTATTTCATGTGCTTCCCTAAGAACTATATCGAGTTTGGTTTCTTCTGTTACAAATTTACTAATCTGGATGCTTAGCCTCCATTGTGTGTCGTACAGTTCCTTCTACTAAAACATGAATTTGAATAGGATCTCAAGTTCATCTTATTAGAAAGAGAATGTGTTTAAGATATTGTCTTCACTCTTCTGTTCAACCTTCAAAACATATTTGTCAAATTCAATCAGATATTGCTAGTGGCCGCATATTGTACTCCACTTCCATAAAAGGGTAGATGACTGTTATGTAAATGGCTGGGGTCATATATGTCAAATGTGATCAACACGGGTAAAAGGTTATACCTTGGTTCTAGGATTAATACTATATCTAAGACGAAGTATTGATTTTCTTTGCCTGACAGTAAAACCTTTGAATCAAATCACACAATTATTGAATAAATCTTTCCATGGCTATCAGGTTTAGAAGTCTCTGACCTTTTTGGTTTTCACTTTTTGGTCATTTAGTATTCTGCTTTGGTGCTTACTGCATGTGTGCAACAATAGGGGAAAAGAGAGAACTTGATTGACTAAATTGGTTTATTTAGACATGAATAAAAAAATTCCATTCATTGCTCGAACGTTTTCTAGTTAGGATGATGATATTTTAAAATTACTTACCATGCTTTAATGTGCATGCTGCGGAAATTATCAGATGTCCTGTACCTTATATATTTGTTTAATGGCTTTGGCAGTTATGCAGAACAGCTGAAGAACACCCCGAAATTATTTTCCTCAAAGTAAATTTTGATGAGAATAAGCCAATCTGCAAAAGTTTGAATGTTAAAGTACTTCCTTACTTCCACTTTTATAGAGGGGCAGCTGGAATCATTTTCATGTTCACTTGCCAAGGTAATTTTTCCTATTTAGTTCTGTTCAAGCTAAGCATTTCCAGCCATAGTAGTCAATAGCGGCCAATAGCGCCGCTATAGCAGCCGCGCGGTGAGGTGCGGTGCCGGAGCGCTACGCAACAAGCCATAGCGTTGCGGTGTGAGATAGCGGCACTATAGCGGCGCAACGCTTCGTAGCGGTTTTGCAGTTTAGAACCGCTATTTCATTTTAAGAGAAAATACAAAATTGTCCTTGGTTTAAAAAAAAATACAAGGGTATTTTTGTAAATCTTCCTCTGCTTTTCTGCTGTTATGTAAAACTTCTTCACCTCTTCTGTAAATCTTCCTCTACTTTGTCGTGTTTGCTCTGTTATCCTGTTATTTTTTTGTTTAACAATCACAAAATTCTGTTATCCTGTTACTTTTTTGTTCTAGTTTTTTTCTTTGTTATTATTGATTCCAAACTCCATTCTGCTCTCTCTGTTTCTGTTTGTAGTTTGCGCAAATAATCCTCTGTTTTGTTCATACAAAACTCTATTTTGCTCTCTCTGTTTCCTTATTTTTGTTGTTTTTGTTTTTATGAAATAGCGGTCATAGCGCTATGCGCTATCTCGCTATAGCATTTTTGGGGTCAGCCGCTACGCGCCGCTATCCGCTATTAACTACTATGTTTCCAGCTTCAATTTAAGATAATGAACAGTAGTTAGTTACTGCTTAGCGTCAATTTTTTTTTTCTTTCTTTTTTCTAAATTTTATGAATGGCAAAATGTTAATATAGTGAGTATTATGCTGTTGTGAAGATCGAACCCTCTCACTCCTTAACTCCCCCACTCCAATCATCAAACCAACCGTATATTTCCGGTCAGTGTCTATTCTGAAACCAGGAAATGTTTATATCGAAACATAGCTTCACTCCTTGCTAAACAGTATTATATATACTCCCACCGTCCCACAATAAACCGTCACATTTCACATAGATTAAGAATATATGATAATAAATGAAAGAGCGAGAATGGTGATCTTACTAAATTGTCTTTATTAGCCATTGATGTATTTTCACTGTCATAAATGCAAAGTGAAAAATAATTACTTGGGAGTGATGCACTGATGCTCATAGTACTAATTGGATGGTATAATTGGAAAAAATCTCTTAAAACTACATTGGAAATTGAAAGTGACTTTCTTTTTAGGACAATTTTTTCCCACAAATGTGACAGTTATTTGGGACAGAGAGTATTCTATGTAACATAGTATTATAGGGGAAAAAACAGAAAAAGTGCATAAAATTGACGAGTATTGCTTTTTAATATTCCTGATGCTTATGTTTTCTGTATTGGCATCTCTTCGAAATGTAGAGGCTAGAACTAAATTTTACAGAAATAGCTGAATGCAAGAAGATACTGATAATACTACATGTTTGAGTGTTTGGCTGATTGTATTCAGAAAGTGGATTATCCAAGTGTATGGAAAAATTATGTATGCTCACTTACATATTTTCCTTGTTAAGGACTATAAATGCTTAGATCAGATGCCTAATAGCGAAACAAATGTATGGTGATGGCTGTATATGCTTGAGGTAAATACATTAACAATAAGCTAATGGTTCTTTTAAACATTACAGTTTCAAAAAATAAAGGAAGCTATCCAGACGCATAACACAGCTCGATGCAGCATTGGTCCGCCTAAGGGAATTGGTGATTTGGTTCTTGAAACTTCCTCTGCTCCCAAGGATAGACCAGCAGACTCTGTTTGATAATCATAGTACCTTCATCCATGCATCTACAGCTTATAAGTTTATCTCCCAAAGTCTAACCGCATTGGAAGCTATGGTCCAGAAAGACTTATGATGTGAGGTTATGTGTAATCTGTATATTTACACTTGTATTTTTTTGATCTGTTACTTCATTCTTGATCATTCATTAGCTGATTGTAATCAAGTACTTGAAAACTTCAGCGAGAATGACATGTTAGGTCTTAAGTTGTATTTAAGTGAAAAACTTCTGCATCTGTAAGCTGAATACCACTTGTTATGGCTTGATTCTTTTACTAAATCACTTATGCTACAGAATGAAAATGAGTAATTATCTCATGAGTCATCAACATATCTACTGGAGTTTATCCATCTACTATAGACTTTAGAAAATAAATTAGCAGCAAAATTATGAAACTACCCTTCTACTTTAAAATTTGGACACATGTCCTTTTTCATTTATTTATTTTTGTAAAAGAAAAACAACTTATTTTCATTCATTCTAAAAAATGAAAAGGAAAAAATATTTGTCGATTTTGTCTATGTCATTTCATTGTTTTCATATTATTTTCGGTAAATAATTCATTAAATAGTGTCTTTAGAAGATGCATTACATGCACAAAATAATTGTTTGTCATTAATCAATTAATTAATTATTTTATATCTTCTTAATCGAAATGATAATATTTATAAAATATATACCAATTTAGTTATTATTAAAAGTAGACACGAGACTAATGTACGTCGCTAAAGAATTACTAAAAATTTGTGTTTGTATAATAAACACAAATATTTATCCTGGTTGACGCCACAATCCGGGATTATGTCCAGCTCCTTCATGCCTGAGAAATTTTTTCATTATAATCACATAAGATTACAATTTACTTAGACAAGTCTAAGATTTCCTACCTCTCCTTGAAGACTTCTAAAATCAAAGTTTACAAAAGATTGAATGGTGGTAAACTAACTTGAAGACTTCTAAAATCAAAGTTTACAAAAGATTGAATGGTGGTAAACTAAATTAACCTCAAATGATTTCTAAACACTTGAGAAATTCTAAGATTAAATGTTGTAAGATTTTTTTTTTTTTTGTGTTTTTCTGCTTGAGATTTGATCAGAGTTTTGGCATAGTTTGAAAGTGTGTAATTCTCATTCTTCTTCAAATGCCCAAGGTCCTTCTATAGAAGAAGTGAATAAAGTTGTTGTTTTAAGAGATTTGCTAGCGCTCAAGATCTTTCTTCAGCTTAGAATTATTTGCCTCTAAAGGATAATTCCGTTGAACAATACTTCAGAATTTATTTTCTTTTAGAATGATTTGTTGCCTTTATCTTGTAAGACCTTTATCCGTTTTTTGAATATGTTCTTCATTTAATTCTTTAAGAACAAAACGTACTACAGAACTTGGACAATGATATTCCATCAAAAGAATACAAAACTGGTCAGAGGATGTTCAGAGCGTTTACCATTGACTTCGTCCTTCAAAGTCTGCCTTCAGATCAGAGCTTGTCTTCATGTCTTGATACATACCAAGAGCTTTGACTTTTCATTGACCATCAGAGTCTTGTCATAAGAGCTTCATTTCGGGAATCAGAGTTTCCATTCTATATGCAGAGCGTGTTCTTTCAGGGCCAAAATTGTTGACTCCAGAGTCAGAATTTTATTCTATGGTTCTGCACACTTGAATAAACATTAGAGTACTCAATTTCTCCTATATACATCGTTACCCACAAAACCTTAGAGATATTGTCCTGAAATCCACTTTAGTTCAACATCGGGTATCACAAAGAATACAACTCCAACAATAGTGGTTTAAAAGAAAAGGAACACACACCACATGCACTATCCAACAAACCTGCATACATGCACGAAACTAAGGAAACATATTCATGTACCACAACCCTTATAACAAAAAAACATCAAGAAAGCATCCTTTTCAAGCCTATTGGCAACTGAATTCGACTGCTAGCATAGTAACAAATCCAAGCACTAACTAATTACTATCAGCAAACTCTTGACCATTTATGGCCTACCAGTCCCATACCAATCATGAAAGTGGAAGTTGATATTAAGAAATTGAACATCCAAGCACGTGATGTACCAGATCGTGGGATGATTTCAATGCGCCGAACACTAAACAATCCATAATCTCGATTTGAAAGAAAGACACACGCGAACACTAATCGAGGGATGAGTTCAACATGCTAAAAACCAAAGCAACAGACCCTTGCAGGTTTTAATAGAACCACATATCCTTTTGGATTTTTGAACCAGACAACGACGATGACATGGCAAGCCGCCGTCGATGAGAGACCAAAACAACAACAAATGTCACACAACTAACGAAGGTCAACAGAACCGATGGAGGAGGTTGGGTGAACCCAAATGATGTAGTCGGTTGAAGAGGATGGTGAATTAGAGACAAATCTGAAGAGACTACCATCGAACCCAGAAACACAGCTACGACAAGCGATGAGTAGCAATCGCGTTGATAACAAGGAGACGCATCGAGCTCGAACATGATAAAGATCAGGGTAGCGCGGAGGCCCCGTCGTCTACATGAGCAACCCCAATTCCTCACTGATAATTATTAAAAAACATTGGACGGAATTTTGTCACTTAAATATAATAAAAGCACGAGACAAATATAAAACAAAAATATTAGACACATATTGTCACTAATACATAAAAAACGTAAGACAAATATTTGAACCATGAAATCAAATATACATCAAATTTGCAAAGTTAATCCTAGCAATTTGGTTCATGTATTAAAAACAAGGTCATGATGATCATAATCATAGCAATTTGTTCATGTATTAAAAACAAGGTCATGTATTAAAAACAAGGCCATGATGATCATAATCATTTCATTCAATTACGCCGAAAGTTAGCATTGTTTTCACCCAACAAAGAAAGAGAGAAAACCACATGTGCTTAGATTTTTTTTTATTTTTTACAAATGGACTAAAATTAGTTATGTCATTAGTTTCCTAAATTTTATCAATTTAGTACTATTTAACAAAACTTTTAACATTGTATGATAATCTTCTGTAAAAAAACATTGTATAATAATCTATATAATAAGAGAGATTTTTTTTTGACACAAAACAAACAACATTCATTCATTTAACTTGATAGAGTACATCGATGCAATACAAATTCGCTAAAAACAAGAAGGATGAATCTGTGAACAAACTCATGACATCCATGTTAATAGCATAAAATTGCAAGGTACATATGCCTACAAATATGACTATATTAAAATCTCCGGAATAGCCATGCCTCCGGATCTGCAATGTTGATGACGTCAAAGTCATTGGTTGGATCAGCACTGGATCGAAGCTGATCTGACAATCTGAATCGAACAAACACCTGAACAAGGGAAATGACAAACAACGTCGCACAAAGACGACAAACAAAACAGCGTCGCACTAAGACGACGAAATCACAATAGGAAAACCTAATTCGATGTGAAAATCACTTATTTAAATAGTAGGAAAGGAGAAAAACGATATAGAGGGGTGATTTGGGGTCAAAAATTGACCCTAACCCACCCCTCTTTGGTGGATGAAGGAGAAGAAATTAGGGTTTCTGTTGACGGCTCACAAAAGAGAGGGGGGAGAGAGGGGAAGGAACGTTTTTTTAACAAACTCTTTATATAATAAGAGAGATATTTACCTAGCATAATATTGTATGTGAATTCAATATTTCTTAGAGAGTTAATATGGTTTTCACCCAACAAAGAAAGAGAGAGAATCAACATGTGATAATATTTTTTTATTTTTACAAATGAACTAAAATTAATGATGTGATTAGTTTGTTAAATTTAATCAATTTAGTACTATATTTAATTAAGATTTTAACATCATAGTATGATCTAGATAATAAGAGAGATGTTTACTTAACATTATATTGTATGTGAAATTCAATACTTCTTGACTACCACTAAAAAAACACTTCAAAAGATTGGCCAAATTAGTTTTCTTACAAATGGACTAAAATTAGTGATGTGATTAGTTTGTTAAATTTAATCAATTTAGTACTCCCTCCGTTTCAAAATGAGTGTCGCTTTAGCCAAAAAAATTTGTTTCAAAATGAGTGTCGCTTTCAGTTTCCAATGCAATAATAACTTTTTCTTTTCAATTGTACCCTTCAATTAATACTCTGCACACTACTTCCAAAATATTACTTTTAAAACTAACCAATAGTTAATAAGGATAATTTGGTAAAATAACTATTCTCTTTCTTTTAATCATTGCATTTCTTAATATGTGTGTAAACACCTAAAACGACACTCATTTTGAAACGGAGGGAGTACTATTCAATTAAGATTTTAATATTATATAATAATCTAGATAATAAGAGAGATATTTACTTAACATAATATTGTATGTTAAATTCAATATTTCTTGACTATCACTACCAAAAAAAGAACACTTTAAAAGATTGGCCAAAGCATCATAAAAACATGCCCTTAACAAATAGAATTTAAGTATGACAATAACAAAATCATGAGTCCGAAAATAAAATTTAATAAGATTAAACATCACAAAAGCACGAGTAAAAAGCATGACCACAATTTAGTAATTTAGTTCAATACTAGCATATCAAATTCACCTAACATTCACATAAAATTCACTTCATCTAAAACAAGAAACCTAATAAAAAACAAGCCCTTTGCGAATCTAATAAGTATGACAATACAAAGTCATGAGTCCAAGCATACAATATAAGCTTAACCATTACAAAAACATGAGTAAAGAAATCAACATGACCACCATCTATTTATTGGGTTATTTAGTTTAATACTAGTATATCATGAAAATTAAAGATCCCATTTATAACACACACAATAATTAGTGATTTTTGTTTAAGCAAAAGTTATATTGCAAAATCATTACATGTCATAAATGTCATTACAAATGTGTTAGCACTTCAAAACTATCACATATATTTATCATACCCCAACAATAACTATCGAATAAGCGAATCAAATATTTTTTTTTTACATATTATCTTTGATATATGTTATTTTTTTTTAATATAATTTTCATGTTCTAATTTCTTTAGGAACGGTCGAAAATGATCTTTCAGGGCAACTTTTTTGAAAAATAATGATACCATGAATAAAATCAAGGATAATTTTGTTTAAAGTAATTGAACTAGAGCTAAATTTCTTATTTTTATTCCATTAAACAAGCAAAATAGTATAATATTTGAATTCTCCTCACTTTTTGGAACAAAATTCTTTTCTTTTTAATTAAAGTACTGCATATTTTATTTTCTACATTAATGTTTATTATTGTACCGAAATAGTCCTTATTTCATAGTAACCGTACAAAGCATATATTTTAATCATCAAACAAAATAAAAATGTGTTGTTATCATTGCAAATAAATAAATCATTCCTTGGATGGAAAGTGTTCCTCCCCAAATTGCTAATGTGTATCTCTCTGATTTAATCCATTAATTCATACGTTTTTGATAAAAAAAATAAAATAAAAAACATAAATCTAAATAAAATAATGAGAGTTTTGGATATAGGTATAGGTAGTTGGGTAAAATAAAAACAACCCAAAAAGCAACCAAAAAATATCTATTTCGGTTCCTTATTTACTTTTCTCTTCAAAACAAACACAACACAACAGCCTATCCACTCAAAAAACCAAACCCACTTTCCTTGTTTCTCAACTCAACTCATGTTTCAATTTCAATCTTGTTCTTTCTCATAACATAGCATTTACACTTTCATTCATTCTCTTTTGTGTAAGTGTAAATGGCACTACATGTTCATAATACTATTCGTTTACACTTTCAATATCAATATCTTCTTCCACTTTCATCTCCTTCCACCTCTTTCTTCACTACTCTCCAGCCACTCTCACCCAAGAGGGGTTTCTCTCTTCCTTCTCCACCCAGAAGAAAACACTTGCTTCCTTTCAAGGTCACTTTTTTTTTATTACCCCTTTTTATTATTGTGATTATTTTACAGTTTTTACATGATTAGGTGTGATAAATTAAGAAACTTTATGCAATCCCTTTTCTTAATTATGCTTTAATTATGTTATTTGAATCTTGGGTCATTGACATTAGTAGTAGTAGGATTAGGAGGATAAACCCTTTTAATCATGTATTTGTATTTTTTAATTTAGCACTTAATTAATAATAGATGCTCACATATGAAAAAAATATGTCAGTGCTATGATGAATTCTTCACATTTGGAACATTAAAAAAGTAACAATTAAGTGTATGTTTGGTTGTTTTGGCATAAATTGATTTTGAGTGAATTGATTTTGCGGCGAAAAGAGTTGAATTTGAGTGAATTGATTTTGACTAAAAGTGAGTTGAAGGTAAGTGATTTATGTTTGGATATTCATGTAAAAGTGAATTAGTTGAATTTTCTTGTGACGGTTTTCCAAAAATCCACCATGGGGTTGCCATGACAACAACGGTGATGGTTTCTATTATCCGAGTTATGTTACAACCGTGGAATGAATATGATAGCAGCATAATTGAAAGTAATTTTGATTGCAATTGAGATCCAGGATGAGTACCTTACTAAGAACGACAACAAGAGCACCGTCGTCATCGTTGGTGATTTTCTCGCCGAGTAATCTACTTGACCTTCTCAGTTTGCCAAGTGGATATCTGACGGTAGGAGTAAGATATCCACTTGGCAAACTGAGAAGGTCAAGTAGATCTGGGAGAAAGAGGAATAGATATTTTACTTAATCCAGCACTAAAACTATGAGCAAACAAGACAATAAGTGTCTCTTCAGTTCAAGTCTCCAAGTATCTTCCGCATGCATGGATAACTCAGAAGAACCAAAGTTATTTTGATTTCATCATCCTCGAAGAAATTTTTTTTCAGAAAAATTGAAAATCATAGATAACACAAGTAGAACAAAGATTGAAATAAATACGATTCATTCGAAATTAAAAAGCATGAAAGCAACGTAATTCCTACCTAATTTGAACGAACAAAGATGAATCAACCCTAGTTCTGAAATGGATGGGAATTGGTTCTCGAATGTTAAACCCTGGTTCTGTTCAGTTCAGAGTTCGTTCTATCGCGTTTAGTTTTGTATATGACGACGATGGATCAACGAGCCCGCTCTTATTCTTGTTCTTTGTGTGTGAAATTGAACATGATGGATTATGTTTTGTTGTTGTTGTTGTTGTTAATGTTCTGAGAGGTTTTGATGGTTTAAAAGATGAGATGTTCAACACATGAATTGGTGATGTGTGTAAACAGTAGTAGTTCATTGTCATTTGCAAATGTAGTTATGCTATGCTATGAATATGAATGATGATATGTTTCACATCTGAATGAGTTTGTTTGCGTTTCACTGTTCCGTATCTATGATTATGTGGTCCTTCCTCATATTTCTATTTACTATATTAATTAATTAATTAATTGACAAGGCACGCAAAATAGGTTGGACCCGTCGGGTTGACCCGTTTAACCCGCTTTTTTTAGCGAGGTGGGTTGAGATTTCGAACTAAAAAAATTCAATTAATTTTTGTTTCATGATTTTAACCTCATATTTTTAATTGTTAGTTGATTGATAACTCATGAAGTTTTTATTTTTAATGTCTTATTAATTTATTATAGATTTTTAGATGATGTAATTTATATGTTTGAATAATTATTTTCATATTTTTAGTGGAGTCGTTAGTTATATATTTTGATTGCTTTAAATTTATATATTTTTACATTATTTATGTGAAGTTTTTAATTAATAAATTTTTTAAAAAAACATTGACGGGTCAACCCGCCAACTCGTCGATCCGCCATAAAACAGAGCGAGGTGAGATTTTCATCCCTACATCTCTAGTTGGCCCGCCCTGCTCCGTCCCCTTTTAGACGGGTTATTGACGGGACAGGTTTGACCCTTTTTGCCATCCCTAGGCACAACATAGTCGATCACATATTTACAATTAATATAAGTAATCGTTTAAAACAATGGAGGAAGAAATAATTGTAACTTTTTTTTTTGAATCAGCAAATATTATTAAACGCCATCCCCGCAAGACGCAAGGTAAAGACAAAACAAGATATAAATGGTGCCGCATATAGACGGTACACCATAACCCCCAAACAAAGCCCCCGAAGATAAACCCACCAAAACACATTACCACCTGAGACAGACACAATAACAGAAACAAACACTGTAAACACAGTATCCACAACCAACCATCGACACTACTCACTCCCAAAGAACACCCCTCAAAATAAAACTCATTGACTTCAACACCCAAACTCAGCCACATTCGAAAAGCTCCTAACCGAATGAACATGCAGCTTTCACAACCTCTCGACCTTCGATCCATCGAAAGAGCACAAAACAAAAATCCAAAAACCAACTTGAGCCAAAAAGCTGACTCCCGATCTCAAATCAAAAGTGATCGGCCCACCAGACTTTAGAACCAAATTAGCA
Source organism: Medicago sativa (assembly GCF_051527215.1). Lineage (NCBI taxonomy): Eukaryota > Viridiplantae > Streptophyta > Magnoliopsida > Fabales > Fabaceae > Medicago > Medicago sativa. The sequence continues at coordinate 97,433,647 of NC_140754.1, read as the reverse complement.
GGGCACCCCTCGCCCCCGGTACACTAGAGAACACCATATAAAGTCAAACAGGATTGCAGTCAGACACCAACTCCCGATCTCGAAGCAAAAATAACAGGCCCATCGGACGCCAACACACAATATGTAAGACGATAGACATGATATGCAATTGGTGCAAACAACAAACCAATCACAAGGAAAAAGGCTCAAACACAACAGGACACGCACCCTCTAAACACTCTAAACACCTAAACATCCCAAAAGTGCCAACAAGAGCAAATGACGACGAACATGGACCCGTGAAACAGAGGCTGCCTCCAAAGGAAAAAACCCTAACAAGCACCCACCTCTTCACCTAAACAAACACACTCCTCCTCACGAAAACAAACACCAGTCAACCCCTTAATTAACTCCCTTCCGCCAATCGTTCTGACACCAAATCTAAGTCCAAAACCTCACCAAGACAACCACGACCACCCATCCAAACCTCACCAAGACAACCTGAAGCTAAGCCACCGGCACGAACAACCACCACGATCCTTACGACAACAAACGATTTGGGAGTTCGTTGAAGGAGGATTAATCGTGGATGAAAGAGTTGTCGCCACTCCTGCAGCCGCCGGAATCAGACCACTCAGATCGGCCCCACACATCACCCCATTCACACCACACTTCCGTCACCACCACAATGTCGGAATCAGAACATGGAAAGAACGGATCAGAACACGGAACAACTCCTCACACCACTGTCATCTCCTCCACCTAACGGCACACAACCATCACCACCCTTACACAAAACCTCGCACCGAACCTCCGCCACCGTCACCACCATAACAACCTCGTCACCACCAAATGCGAGACATCCTCACCCGCACCACCCCAACCCCACCTAGTGCGCCAGCAACCTAACACAAATAATCAGCACAATAGCGACCAAAACCTTTCAACAGTCAAGGTCGAAACTGCACAACCACAACCCACAAAAAACAACTGCAAACAGGCGCAAACAACCAACAATCGTAGCTAAAACACATCTAGCAACAGATAGCTACTTTACTCCTGCAAACAGAAAAACAGTACCAAAAAAATCCTATTTCATCTAGGGGTGTTCAAAACCGAACCAACCCAATAGAAAAACCGCAAACCAAACCAATCCAAACTGAAACCTTCTTAATGCCACTCATGTACACACACGATAAAATCTTCTAAAGGATATATTTCCTTCCGCTTTCTCTGATCCACATACATGGAAAAAGGTTAAAGGTTTTATCAAGTAATATGACTTCTATAGTGCTAATTTATGTTCAGAATATGAAGTTCTTATCCATGTTGTGAATAAACAAATTCTAGTTCTAAAAAAAAAGAAGAATTATATATTCTCTAGTTATTTTGGGGCATTGTATTATCCATATTGTGAATAAATAAATTTTGGGACATGGTAGTATTATCCAAACTTAAAAGAGTTTCGTGTCATGGTATGACAATTCTTGATACAACATAATTAAAAGAACAATGTAGAAAATTTATGAGTTATGAATATATACTATTGATGATTTGATTAATTGAATACGAAGACCCTATTTATACATGTAAGTCCATATGAAAAGGCTTAGAACGTAGCAACTAATAACAAAAATAACTAACATAACTAACTATAACAAACTTATAGCTCCGTTTGTTTAAGATTTTTTTTGAAAAAAAAATATTTATTTTCTTAAATAAAAATCATTTTTTTTTCATTTTTAAGTGTTTGTTTAAGATTTTAAAAAAAATCATTTTATAAAAAAAAATTATTTTGACCCTAAAATGAAAAGCTATTAGGATTAACTTTTCTCAAAATCTATTTTTTTCCAAACCAAGGAGGTAACACATGTACAAGTTAAAACTCTTTTTTTTTTTTTAAAAAAAAAATAGATTTTTATAGGTAGTACCGTAGTAGGCAAACAAAAATAATTTCAGATATTTTTTAAAATCTCTAAAAAAATCTTTAGATTCTTTTAACACAAAATTTATTTTTTTAAAGCTGAAACAAACGCATCCTATATCTATACATGGAACAATTTTCACTTTTACTTTGGAAGGGAAAAAAAGTTCTTTGACGTTGGATAGTGACATGGATAAATTGGGAGCTTCTTTTTCCACCCATACATACACTTCAATAACGTTGGATATTTATTTTACAAGAATATAGTGAAGAGGAACAAAACAATTGTGATTATTATGAATGCTCATTTGATTAACAATCCTAGACCAATTTCTATTGTTAAGAAGATGGCGAATCAAAATGGTTTGTGGCAAAAGAAGTTTGTTGAGAATAGGATACACCAAAGAGACGGGTGTGGATGATGCAATACACAGATACATGAATTTATTTAAAATTTAGAATACGAATACGCCTACGACATGTTGATATGTTATTTTATAATAAAACTATTCTTTGAAAAACAATAGAGTGAAAACATCCAAAGATAACTACATCATCCCAGTTATGTTGGCATCTGATCACTGTCACCCATCAACCATTCTCACTCTAAATAAATTATTAATAAAACGAAAGAAATGTACAAATTTGGGAGATTGACCAATACCTAAGGCAACACAATGTGTGAAACAACCAATGCCGGATCAGAAACCTCACCAACGAAAATCCAATCCAAATGGATAAAATCTTGGAAAAGCAAAAAAATAAAATAATGCAGAGTAAACGGACAAGATTTCAGCATCAAATCAACAAAATTTATACATAGGTAATCCTAACTTATTTTTATGGAAATCCTCCCGAATAGAATTTGGAATATTGTCCGATTATTATCAATTTTATCAACACAAGAAATTCATTCCCTCAAAATATGAGAGATCTTGAAAGAAATAAATGCATTGATCATTCTAATCCATTAATATATAACTATGAAGATCACAATTTTGAAAAAAAAATGTGATCAAAACACAAAGGGATAAATTGTTTGTATAAGACATAATCTATTTTAATCCATATGCTTTGATATAAAAAAAAAAATCATTAAAAAACTTAAAACAAGTTTAGTCTAACGTTGATTTGTTGAGTCTCTTGTCTTTCATTGCTATCACCCATATGCTTTGTGTACGTACATTATTGGTTTGAGATTTAACCTTTTTATTAACCATCATGAACGCATTTTGACTATTATTGTGTACTAATCTGTAAGCCATTGCTAACAATTGGTTGTTTTACTATATTCTTCTCGCTGAATTGGATAAATCATCCAAACATAGTGTCTATTACCATTGAAACTTGAAAGAGGTTTTGCATCATATATAGCCAAGGAAACCCGTTTATAAGTCCTTCATTTGGCTCATATTTAATTTAAGTAAATGAGTGTGCTCCTCCATGATTGTCGTTGCACAACTAGAGAAATAACTGATAGTGTAAATATAAATAATATGTATCTGAGTACATTAATCAGTAACTTTCAATGTTGTTTGTCAACCAAAAAAAATATTTAAATGTTACTCCCTCCGTTTCAAAATGAGTGTCGCTTTAGCCAAAAAAATTGTTTCAAAATGAATGTCACTTTCAGTTTCCAATGTAATAATAACTTTTTCTTTTCAATTGTACCCTTCAATTAATACTATATGTTACACTACTTCCAAAATATTATTCTTTCTTTAATAAAAAAACCAACCGATAGTTGATTAGGATAATTTGGTAAAATTACTATGACATTTGACTACTTTATTTCATTCCTTAATCGACACTCATTTTGAAACAGAAGGAGTAAAATTATTGAAAATACATTTAGTTAAGATAACTTGTTTGTTAGTAAAAGTCCCAGCTACTCTTGCAAATGCCGAAATGGTATTGGTCACTTCGTTTATATGTCAAATAAATCTTGTTGGTTAGTAAATAAGTCACATTATTGGCTCATTTATACCATCTTTCTCCCTTCATATTTTTCTCAAATTCACTTCAATACACTTTACATATACATTTTCCCACTTCCCTTTCCATGGATACCGTACGTGTTTACTAACAAAAACCTCAAGTAAAGTTCAAATAATTTGTATCACGTTTTAGAGCTTAAAGAGGTTGAATCTTCAAATGTTACTCTTCTCGATAGATAGATTAATAGTTTGTTTGTTTTACATTCTATACTGGAACAAGTTTGTGGAATATAACCATTTTTCGCCAAATTTCTTCTGATCAGCAAAATATAGATACTAAGATTTTGAAAACAAAATGTAGAAAAATGGTAGAATCAGTGTTGTATTTCTCTTGTGACTGTACTACTTGAACAAGAGAGATTAAGGGGAGCATGTTGAGTCGTAATCTCCCTCATAGTATTGCGATGAAACTTCAAAAACAACTTTTCATATTCAACACAAGTAAACATGAGTATTACTAACTCAGGAATACTGACATAAATCATAAACTCAATGATCTAAAGACGGAGCACCATAAAAAAATAAAAAATATTTTCCATTTATCTCTAACTTTGAAAGCGCCTAAATCAAGTATGGCACTATATTTCTTAAGTAAGAACGGTTGGAGATCTTGTGAAGGCAGAAGTCAGACATACACAAGCAGGGCCGGTCCTTAAATTTGGATGCCTTAGGCGATTCAAGAGAGTGGTGCCCCTATAAAAAAAATTATGAAGAGCAACCTTTTGAGATTCAATATCAATTTCAATTTGTTTCTTTTTTTTTTTCCATTTTAGATGACTAGACAATTGTTTTCTAGGCAACATTTCAAGCAATCAAAGAGACGAAACAACAGTACCTGGATGTTGATTTTTAACTTCAACTTTAATTCTGATCAATTTGTTCCAAAAGTCTTCGAGCACTAAATCAAACTTGTTGTTTCTGAAAAGTGAAAATCATAAAATTAGCATCTTATAAATAAATACACTTGTTGATTCCTGAAAAGTGAAAATTCCTATGACTATTATTGAATAATAAATAAATTGTTTGGCAATTGCAATTGGCACCTACTCATATCTTATGAAGTTATGATCAATGTCATACGACACTTATGCTTTTGCCAATTGTTTGTTCTTGTGTTAACAGATGCTGAATTGAGATGGAGAGATGATTTTTGTTTACAAATTGAGATGGAGAGATTAAACATAGAGAATGAGAATTTGAAAGAAAAGAGAATCATAAACTAGGTAAAATAAATATTGTGACTTTTGATTGTTAATATGGAAAAACAAAAAATCTAACTCTTTATTATTCATAACACTCCATATCATTATTTTAATTTTCGCGCCCCAATTAGACTATTCACTTGCTTTTCATTCATGACTCATAGGTTCAGTTACTAAAATTATGGATGTAATTAATATTTTTTGGTACATAGTTAACTGATTTTATTCTATTTTTTATTTAATCACGTCATTTATTAGTTTTGACTTTGTAGCGCACCCCTATAATTTTGTCAGCAACTAACATTTTACATTTTTTTTATGGGAATATACACGGGGGCGGAGCCCCTCATGGGCCAAGGTGGGTCATGGCCCACCCCAAAAGAATAATTCTTAAAGCATATCCAATGGGGGTCCTTACTTAACAAGGATCACTCCCGGTTAAAGACCCTTCATTGGAGGAAGAAAAAATGAGTCTCTGTTAAGGAACGGGCAACTAGAGCATCTCCAATGGGGGGTCCTTACTTAACAAGGACCACTCCCCGTTAAGGACCCTCCATTGGAGGAAGAAAAAATGAGTCCCCGTTAAGGAACGGGCAACTATATAAGGACCCTCTCTCTCCTGGGTAACTAACGGGTCCCACGTTTAAAAAAGTAATAAAATGTGTACTACTTGGTCCCACTTGCATAAAGGAGTAATAAAATGTGTACTACATGGTCCCACTTGTAAAAAGGAGTAATAGATAAAATTTTTTTGTTTAATGATATAAAGATAGTAGGACATATTTAAGTATTTTTTATTGGAGTCCTTATTAGTGTATTACCATTGGAGTCATTGAGTCCTTAATAGCTACTCTTATTAAAAAATTATAAATAAGTGATGTGTCACGTGGGGTCCATTTAAGGAGTCCTTGTTAGGGAACTACCATTGTGGATGCTCTAAGGACTCTCTCTCTCTCTCTCTCTCTCTCTCTCTCTCTCTCTCTCTCTCTCTCTCTCTCCTGGGTAACTAATGGGTCCCACGTTTAAAAAAGTAATAAAATATGTACTACTTGGTCCCACTTACATAAAGGAGTAATAAAATGTGTACTACTTGGTCCCACTTGTAAAAATGAGTAATAGATAAATATGTTTTTGTTTAATATGTAAAGATAGTGAGACATATTTAAGTAATTTTTATTGGAGTCCTTATTAGTGTATTGTCATTGGAGTCATTGAGTTCTTAATAAGTACTTTTATTAAAAAATTATAAATAAGTGATGTGTCATGTGGAGTCCATTTAAGGAGTCAGGAACTACCATTGTGGAAGCTCTTAGTAGGTATATATATATTTTTTTCCACAACAAGTTGATTTTTTTTTTTGAGAGGACAAGTTGATTTTTATTTTTATTTATTTGCCAAATACTATTAAATTTTGCACAGTAAAAAAGAAAAGAAAAATAGTGCAAAGTGACCTAATATATACTGTACTTTTTTTATCCTCTCCCGACATCTGAAAGCCTCAACCCCAATCACCGACCTGCACACAGAGAACATGGTTGTTTCAAGAAAAACGACGGTTGCAGATTGCTACTTACCCGATGAGTGCTGGGAGGCAGTGTTCGGTTGTCTCAAGGACGACCGCTACTTGGAGCATCTCTCTCTCGTTTCCAAACAATGTCTCACCATAAGCAACGGTTTCCGATCATCCCTCACTATCTGTGATCTAACCCTTCCTTTCCTCCCCCGCCTCCTCCACAAATTTCCCAACCTCACATCCTGGTCCTTTCCTCCCCCCGCCTCCTCCTTTCTCAGGGATCACGAAGTGATCCCTGAGAAAGACTTGCGGTGTTCAATGCCAAGCACATGCAACATGTTTCATCAAACATGAGAACACGTAGTATTTCGAGAAAGGTAAGCTTTTTTGTCCAAATGTGTCCTCCCAAAGGTTAAAAACGCCAAACATCTAAAGATCCTATCCTCGTCAAGGACACTTGTTGGTTACAAAAATTTTAGTTGAAGAATTGATATTTGAATAATCATTTTTAAAATTCTCTTTCGGATTTTTTCCTCTCTAAAAGTTTTCTCACAGCCTTATTAAAATTGATTCTGGGTATGGTTTATATAGCCAATGAAAAATAGTAAAGAGAGGCTATAATTTAAGGAGATTTTTCTCCTTTACTTTCCATCAATTTCCTTTAGAAAATTATACTCCCTCCATTTCAAAATGAGTGTCGCTTTAGCCAGTTGCACACAGATTAAGGAATGTAATGAAATAATCGTTAACCATAACACTTTTACTAAACTGTCCTTACTTTATAAGAAAAAGACAAACTTAAAGTTGCATTGAAAATTGTGTGAGAGAAAAGTTTGAGTATTTATTGAGGGTAAAGTTGGAAGAAGTTGTATTGGAAATGTAAAATGACATTCATTTTGAAACAATTTTTTTTGACTAAAGTGACACTCATTTTGAAACGGAGGGAGTAGAAAACATGCCTCTCCAATCTCATACTAATCACTTAAATAATTATTAGCATTCATCCAACTATGATTCATAAATCATAACTATGTTAACTTTTTAAAGAAAGTATTTTAAATTGGTATTATTCTTAAATTTCTAAATAAAATCAATAAAAATGTATATTTTTACATTAGTTAACCCTCTCAATTACCGATATAAAAAGGTAAGAGTTTGGAGCTACATGCTTAGTTATGGGTTTAGGAGAGTAGAGTTGTGATTGGTGGTTCCATGTGTAAAGATTGAAGCCGTGTTCTGCTTTTTTGGATGTTTAGACGCAAGGTATTGGAGTTGTCCTAGTGGCTTGATGATTAAGAGCTGGACTTGAAGAAAAGGTTAGGGATTTAAGCCAATCAAGAAGTGCAGCGGTTGTTATTGTGATGGTAGAAGCATAAGTTGTTTGTATAAGCTTCCATAAGTGATTATGTTGTGATTGCTGTTTGGACAGGTTCTGTTTTTGGGCCGTGTCTCTTACTGTGTTGATCAGAATTGAATAATTATGTGATTTCTGAATTCTACACTTAATTCCCTTCAATTCAGATATAAGTTTCGTATGATTCGGATTAGAAACGAATTTGGAAATCGTGTTCGAAGTTTGAGCACGAATGCTGGAATTTGTTACGGGTTTTGGGTTTTGGGACAGGGTTTCACTAAAATGGTAAGAACTCTCTCTGTAACTCCAAATCAGGTGATTGTTGTTGCTATGGTTAGCTAACGAAATTTCCGACATTTTGGCACCGGTTTCACGAATTTTGATCAAGTATTGAAGTCTGGAGGTAACTTTGAAGTATGGGGTCTAATGCTAGGATTGTGCAGAATCTGGGTTGGTATTCATGTGAGGAAGATTATTGTTTGTGTTGCATCTTGAACACCTTGCAGCAAGCTTGAGCAAGAGAGAAGCAACTAGGGTTTTGTTAGCTTGTTGGGACTTGAAGCTTGGAATGGAAGCAGAGCATATCATGTGAGTTCCTTAGTTAGTTCCCACCCATGGGATTATGTGATTGTTGTGTGAGAAAGAATGAAATCATAGGTTTTGCATGAATTATGTTAGTACCCCTTTTATGTCATATTTGCCAAATCATGTTAATGTTTGCCATGCCTTTTATTATCAGTATTTTTATGACTTCTGGAGATAATATGTGTATTAGGAGACTTGATTTTGAGGTTTTTGAACCAAATCACGTTTCTGCAGGTTCTGGACTGATTAAACACGCTTAAAGCGAGTTGAACTCGCTCAAAGCGTGTAAACTCTAGAGACAACTCGCCATAAGCGAGCCTGGGGCGAATTTGACAGCTTTTCATATGTTGTTGACTCGTCCTGTGGTCCAGTAGTGGCCGTCTGAGGCCCGATTCTTGCAGTATTTTTTCTATATTATGAACCCCCTCAATATCAAGCGTCCGATTTACATTCTTATCTAAGTTCTTAAAACAAAATTGGTGCGCAAACATTAACATGGTTCGACAATATGTGGTACATGAGAGTATGATAGTAGATGTTATGTCCGGGTAGCATTTTAACCCTTAAGCAATGGGGAAAACTTATATAGAGCCTCAACTTAGATAGTTGAGAATAATCACGTTGCTATATTATCCTAAGCACGTTAGGTCATGTAGGAACAAGAATAAGCGTGTAATTATTTACCGCTATGTGGGTAGACTACGGACCCGTGGTAACTAATCAAGTAAGTGCAGTTTATAAATGCATCATATGTAAGAGTAAGCCTATGTAAATATGAACATGTCGTGTCTCTCGCTATCCACGCCAGGGGGATACGAGAGGTTCACGTTAGGGGGACGGGATACGCTCCGCAAGGTAGGTCCGCACGACATTAAGAGGAGTCCGATGTTAACCTTAGATAGGATTTTCATCGGTTATGACATGGGATTGTACTCGGGGTTACTCCACCCGGTTACAATCCGTAAAATGAACTCAGATAACTTATGCATGTTAAACCCTAACCTCTAACATTATGAATATGAAATGACTATGCTTATGATATGATTATGACATGTTATGCACTATGTACAAGTTTATGTAGGAACCCAAATACGATCTTAGTATTTCACACGATCGTTTAAGCATGTTAGATATCCACACACGTAAAATCAACCGAACGGTTGTGTATGTAGACACGAGGCAAATCTTAAGTTTCCCCGAGGTTGCCTATAGCCTAGGATTAGGTGGAACTCACTGAGACATTATGTCTCATCCCAATCCTTTATGTTTGCAGATCAGCAGGTTGCTTGTAGCATGAAGTAATAGCTATGTAGCTGGATGGATTATCGTCGAGTACTCGTTTGTACCAGTTGTAAACTATTCTCATAAACTCAAGTATATTTCAGATGTAATGTAGTGGATGTTAGCGTTGTTTTACCATTTGTACGAATTTATATTGATGTATTTATTCATTCAAGTGAATTTATGTTGTAAATTTTAATGTATCCAGTACTAAGTTAACGCACATGCTAAGTATTCTAGACACGCTTAGTATGGGTGTTACAAAATTCTAATTTTTTCGGGAGAGATTCTTATAATGTTATGATTTTTTTGCAAAATTTTATTTAAAAATATGAATTTTACATGAGTTTAAGGATGAACCAAAAGTGAAGATGAAAATTTTATGAGGGATTAAAAGTTGAAGAATTTTTTTAGAGGGATTAAAACGAAAAGTTGACATATTTATAGGGACCAAAAACATATTTAACCCTATAATATATTATACTTATAAAAATGGAAATATATATTAAAATATAGGTATGCGTTTCAGTTCGGTTTTGAAAAATCAATTCAAAATCCGATCCAATCCAATCCAAGCGGTTTTCATAAGATGTCATCCAAACACATCCAATTTTATTCGGTTTTGTACGATTTTCGATTTTTTTAGATCGATTTGGGGTTTTAATTTGGATCGGTTTGAATTTGAACACCTCTAAATGTTACAATGGAATCCACATCAATTTCACCCTACAAAAGGGTGAGCATTAGGAAGAGAGTGTCCACGACACTCCTCATTTAGAGTTTATTTTTTGAGTTATGAACTTCTCAACTTTCTCTCTATTTTGCATCTCTGTTAATTTCAAAATGAATGCCATTTAAAATATCTTACATAAGCATTAAGAAATATAATAATAATTAAGTTTTATTGCACATTTAGCCCCCAAATTTCTCGATTGTGCGATTTTCACTTCCTAATTTTTTAAGCGAATTTGACCCCAAAGTCCCCAATCCAATTTTGTGGTCAGTTGGTAATTTTAGTGACATGTCATCCTTGCCACTAGGCCACATTTTGGATAATAATTTTTAAAAAATGATTAAAAAAATTAATTAAAAAAAAACTACTAAAAACTATGCAAATTCCAGGGAAAAATACTCCTCTTGCATGCAAACGCAACATAGCATTCTGGATTTTTGCAGTACAAAATATGGTGTGATAAGTAAAATTGTAGTGCAAAAAGTCAAAACAACCCAAAAGTTGTTTAGTTTACCATCCACCGATCAGATTACTCTAACATATATGTATATTCTGTCTCTCTCTAGGGTTGCATTACGCTTTTCTTTCCTTTACTCTCAAGGTATGTACCTATTTTTCATTCATTCTTCTTAATCTTTCTTTTTTCAATTATCATTTTTCTTGTCGATTATTGTTATTGTTGTTCAATTATAGTTGTTAATAGATTTCGCTTCTTTTCCTTTGAATCTGTTCTGTGATTGAATTGGGTGATTAGGGTTTGAAGGCTTGGCTGTGACTTACTGCGTGATTGCATGACATTTTTCATAACCTCTCAATCAACTAATTTCTCCAATTGTCATATATAATCCTTATTATGAAATTAAATTTGTGTTTTCACAATTTTACATTGTGCAGCTCCAATCTTTAACATCTCACAAAGCCCAAATGAGTTATTCGAAGAGAAAGAATTGGCCCAAAACAACACCCTACCATCATCCTTGGGATTATCCCAATGAGGCAAGTTTGTTTTTTCCATAACATGTATCAAACAATTTTAATTAGTTTCTTAATTAAAAACTCCATATATATTTTATTCACTTTTTAATATAATAATAATTTATCTCTAAACCAGAAGAAGACCAGGGAAGAGTTCTCGTATGAGAGTATGCGAAAGGATGTTAAATACCATGCCAGGACTAAGTCTGAATTACAATCCCATGTAAGTTTTGTTTTTCTCGAAATGCCAAGCCAACAAACTTCTTTTTTACCAATGAATGCTTTTCGTTCAAGTTTCAGTTCTTTAATATCATTATTAATTAACCTCCAAACCTGCAGATGGAAATGCTGGACTTAATCAATTCTTGTGAGGCTTCATATAAAGCCGATGTTCGTAAGCAGAAAGCTGCTGAAGCTCGAAACCAGAAGCAGAAAGCTGCTGAACTTCCAAAGCAGATACCTCCTTTTGATCCTTTTGAACTTCCAAAGCTGCCAACTCAAGAATTTCTAAGGAAGAATTATCTTGAGTTTCTGGCTTCTTTAGACGCTCGAGACCAGAAGAAGAAAGCTGCTGCAGATCGAAAGAAGAAAGCTGCTGAAGCTCGAAAGCAGAAAGCTGCCGAAGCTCGAAATCAGAAGCAGGCAGAAGTTCATGAGCAGGAAGCTGCCGAAGTTCAAGAGCAGAAACATGAAGCCGCTGAAGTTCGAAAGCAGAAGCAGAAAGCCGCTGAAGTTCGAAAGCAGAAGCAGGTAGCTGCTGAAGTCCGTAAGCAGGAAGCCGCTGAACTTCGAAAGCTGAAGCAGGAAGCCGTTGAACTTCGAAAGCAGAAAGCCGCTGAACTTCGAAAGCAGAGGGCTGAAGCTCGTAAGCAGAAAGCTGAAGCTGTTGAAATTCGTAAGCGCGAAGCTGAAGTTGCTGAAGGTAACATCAAAAGTAAGCGGCAGAAGAAGTAAGTGTTGGAGACTTAAGATGAAGGACATCCAAAATGTATATGTTAGACCTCTTATAAAGAATATTTATAGGAGTAGGTGCTTAAATAAATCATTCTTAATGCTGTAACTAAAATTAAACTATGTTTAGTTTTATCATGAAGTTGTGAGTGTTAGACACTTGGGAGGGAGAGAACCAAACTCTCGAATCTTGGTCTATGTGTGTCTTGTTATTCAGGTTTTGAATCATTCTCCAGAATTATTGTCATCAATAAAGTTTCGTATTGTGCAATCTGTTTGCTTCTGACTATTATAACACTTCTAAGGTGAGGGCTCTACTCTAGTAAGTCCCTCCCCCATGTACCGTCTATTATAACACTTGGATGTAATGTAATATTATTGGAAATGTGTTAATCGTCTTGCATGGGAAGGGGGTCTAAACTCATATATGGAAGCTTTGTGTTCCGGCCATGAATATATTCGCCTTAAGCTTCTGAATAAAATTGTGTCTTCGTGGCATACCTTCAACGGAATTCATTACATTGCTATTTAAAGCAGCATGAAATGAATATGCTAAAACTTTTCTCTCATTCTTGAGTGGTAGTTGTAAATGTAATAGTATGGAATGTCATTTCTGATTACCTTTGAAGTTTAGTAGTTTAAATAGTTCTTGAATTGCTACAGATTTGGATGGTTTTAATTAACTATGATGGTTATTTGTTTCTTCCATGCCATGTGAAAAAGACAGTGTGAGGAAACTTGACCGGTACAGCTGAATCATCATTGTCCATTGATAGTGCAGCTTTTACTTCATTTTTTTTAGTGGAATTCAATTTAGTAGACCAAACAAAAAAGAGGATTAGATCTGTTAAGTTCTAGAATATAACAATGCAAGAGTCTGTATGGCTTTATTTATAATTCTCTATTCTCTTTTTCATTTACCTTTTATTGCATTTAATTATTTACAAATGTAATCAAATGAATTTTATTAGTGAGTAGCCTCACATCAATACACAGGGCAGAACCAAATCATTTAGTTTGAGATGAAAGTTAGCAGTATGAGCCAAATCACCTTGAAATATAACATGTATAAAAAATGAAGGAGGGTCATGGCCAAAACGAGTGATGACTGTGGCGGCGAGAGGGTTTCCGTCATGAGTAGTTTGGAGGTGAAAATGTTTGTTAACGGTGCCGATTAGGTTGACAGAGTTGGCAAGTTTGGGCTGGAAAGGAATTTTGCTTGGTTTTGGGAATTTGGATTTGCGAGTGGTGGTCGTGGTGGAGGAGGAATAGTATCTATACTTCATCGAAGATGGAGTAGAAACACATGAACACCACACTTGCTGCACTGAATTCATTTTCCAAAACACTTCCAACGAGTTTCCAAAACCCTTCTGAATGGATTTTTTTTGGGGAATTTTTGATTTTGTGTGTTGGCTCATCTATTTAGCACTATCAGTAGCAAAATCAATTGATTGTGGCTGTCCATAATCGCATCATAGTAGCAAAGGGAAAACATAGGCAAAAACATATAGGACTGGTGAAATTAGAAGGTTAAAAGCAACTGGTATATGACATGATTATCTTGAACATTAAGGATTGACAAGAAACGTTGTATGCCATGATTTCCATTCAGATCCTTTATTAGATCCAGAGTGCACTAATCTCTATTTTAGATTTTTAGCGACAATATATATGGGAAAACATTGCCACAACTTTAGTTGTATTGACATTTATTTCCTTACCAATTGCATTAAAAGGATACACATAATCACATAAAACACAAAGCGAATTTGAAGGAAAACTGAACCACTACATATAATAATGATAAACAATTTGATGTAAGATAGACGACCGTGTTTGGATTGACGAAATAAGCACTAAAATGCAACACAAATTTGAACGTAGCGTGAACCAACGTCGTTTTCCAAAGTGAGAATGTTCGTCAATTGCATTTTCAAATTACTTTATCTAAACACACACTTGAGGTTCTGTCAGAAAGAAAAAAACTGAGAATAGTTAAGGGTAATTAACAAGTAAAATGAAAAGAATGGGGTGTGCAAAGTAGAAATAGTGTGTGAAAGTAGCTCAAGTAATAAACGCACTCTTTATTCAGTTACTTCTTCTATATATTCTCTCTAGGGTTGCATGACAGTTTTGGTTCATAATCTCTCTTTCAATCGTATTTTCATAATCGTTTCTTCACTCTCAAGGTATCTATGCATTTTCATTCTTCTTTCTTTCTTTTCTCAAAATTCTCTTTGGATGGTTACACACACACACACTTGTTCTTCTAGGGTTGCATAGTTTAATTATCTTCTCTCTTTCTCTGATTTTCATTCTTGCAGGTATGTATGTATTTTGATTTTGATTCATCTTCTTTCTCTTTCTTTTTCAATTCTAGTTGTTGATTTTATTCATTCCAATCTTCTCTGATTTGGGGATTTTCTCTTCTTTGATGGAATGATTATATTAATTTTGATAGAGAGTGTGTTACTCAAAGTTAATTAATTAGTACATATATATCATCATCATCATCTAATTACCTTCTAACAATTTTGTTGTTCTTTTATTATTACAGATTATTAATTATTTTTTCCAATTCTAGTTTGATTTGAATTTGTGATTGTGATTGATTGCTCGGATCTTCTCTGAATTTGGGGGTTAGGGTTTAAACCTTATGAATTGGGTTTTTTTCTCTTCTTTTTCATGGAATGATTATATTAATTTTTATAGAGAGTGTGTTCCTCAAAGTTAATTAATCAGTACATATCATCATCATCTAATTACCTTCTAACAATTTCGTTCTTTCATGTTATTTGTGTAGCCGAGTGTCTCCCCAATCTTCGACATCTCAAGCGCAATGTTGAGATACGGATGTTCATTGAGATACACACACTGTAAAACTCCTGCGCACATGTTCGACAACCTTCCTGTGTTTCAAGCCGAGGCAAGTTTTTATGGGGCCTGTAGCAAATGCTTTCTTTTGATTCTAGTTTCACAATTTTTGTTTCTCTGTGCGTATTCTAGTTCTTTAATATTACTTACTCTTTAAACCCACAGGATCCCGAACTGGCATCGCTTCAGCTAATGCTTGATGAAATAGAAGATGAGAAGATTCACCCCGAGAATTACCTCATCACTCGCCCCAAGACTTCGTCTGAACGTGAAGTCAATGCAAGTTTTTTTTTTTTTTTTATTATTATTGTTACGGGCCCTGCTTTTGATTCAAGTTTAACAATTTTAGTGCATATTTGAGTTCTTTATTATTAATATTAATCTCTAAACCTGCAGAGGCGTTTTGAGGAGATTGTTCGTTCTGCCATCGACAGACATCTACAGGAGAAAGCTGATGCTAAAGTTCCAAAGGAGACAGCCAAGACAATTGCTGTTCGAAAGCAGACAGCCAAGACAACTGCTGTTCGAAAGCAGACAGCCAAGGCAACTGCTGTTCGAAAGCAGAAACAGGAAGCTGCTGAAGTTCGAAAGCAAAAGCAGAAAGCCGCTGAAGTTCGAAAGCAGAAGCAGGAAGCCGCTGAAGTTCGAAAGCAGAAAGCTGCTGAACTTCGAAAGCAGAAGCACGAAGCTGCTGAAGTTTGTAAGCAGAAAGCCGCTGAACTTCGAAAGCAGAGAGCTGAAGTTCGTAAGCAGAAAGCTGAAGCTGTTGAAATTCGTAAGCGCGAAGCTGAAGTTGCTGAAGGTAACATTAAAAGTAAGCGGCAGAAGAAGTAAGTGTTGGAGGCTTAAGATGAAGGACGTCCAAAATCTATATGCTAGACTTCTTATAAAGAATATTTATTGGATTATGTGCTACATAAATCATTCTAAATGCTGTAACTAAAATTAAACTATGTTTAGTTTTATCATGAAGTTGTGAGCATTAGACACTTGGGAGGGAGAGAACCAAGCTCTCGAATCTTGATCTATGTGTGTCTTGTTATTCTGTACTATTTCCTATATAACTACTGCAATTTGTCTAGTAAGTGTTCTGGATTGTTATCTTGGCCACAATTTATAGATGAATTGTTAGGTTTCTTATAAGGTGAGGGCTCTACTCTAGTAAGTCCCACATCCATGTACCGTCTATTACAACTGGTATAAAAAACAAAGAAAGGTCATGGCCAAGATGAGTGCCAATTACGTTTGGAGGTGAATTGGTTTGTTATCAGTGCCAATTACGTTGACAGAATTGGTGAGTTTGGTTGAAAGGAATTTCACTTGGCTTTGGGAATTGGGATTTGCGATTGGTGGTCGTTGTGGAGGAGGAGTAGAAGCTACTACACCGAAGATGGAGTAGCCATGAGTTTGATGAGCGCTACATTGCCATGCTGAATTCATTTTCCAAAACCCTTCCAATGAGGTCTATTATGGTGCAAACTAATAACTGATAAGGTCCAAAAAAAAGAAAAGAAAGATCAATAGAATAATGAAGATGAAAATATACACAAAAATATATAGGACAGGTGAAATTAGAAGGCTAAAAGCAACTGTTGTATGACATGATTATCTTGAACACTAAGGATTGACAAGCAACGTTGTATGCACTGATATATATTTTAAATATTTAGCGACGATACGCAAAAACATTGCCACAGTTTTAGTTGTAGAATAATTTATCTCCTTACCAATCGCCTCAAAAGGAAACACAGTGATGAAGGATATTTTGTTTATTGTTTTAGCTCTTAGACTAAAGACATTGTTTTAATCGATGAAAATGAAATTAAAAGTCAAAACACAGCGAATTTCAAGGAAAACTGAACCACTACATATGATAGTGATAAACAATTTGATGTAGGATAGACCGTGTTTGGATTGACGAAATAAGCACTAAAATGCAACACAAATTTGAACGTAGCATGAACCAACTTCGTTTTCCAAAGTGATAATGTTCGTCAATTGCATTTTCAAATTACTTTATCTTAAGACACAGTTGAGGTTCTGTCAGAAAGAAGAAAAAAACTGAGATTAGTTAAGGGTAATTAGCAAGTAAAATGAAAAGTAGAAATAGTGTGTGAAACTCAAGTAATAATGGCCAAAGAAATTCTCATCTCCTATGTGATGTGAAAGCAAAAGAAAAATCATGGGTAGAAATAGAATGAGAAGAAGTTGTAGAAGAAGAAGCTCCAAGGTATCTATGTATTTTTATTGCATGACAGTTTTTGTTCGTAATCTCTAGGGTTGAAGCTTCTTATAAGTAGAATGAGAAGAATTTGTTGAATTTGTCTCTCTAAGGTTGCATTGCATGACAGTTTTCGTTCGTATCTCTTCAATCGTATTTTCATATTCATTGCTTCACTCTCAAGGTATCTATGTATTTTCATTCTTCTTCTTTCTTTTGTCAAAACTCAAGTTGATTATTATATATGTCTCTTTCTATTGTTCTCTCATGGAATGAATTCTAGTTTTAAAGACTCCCACGGAAAAACTCCCACGTACATGTTCGCCAACCTTCCTGTGTTTAAAGACGAGGCAAGTTTTTATGGGGCCTGTAGCAAATGCTTTCTTTTAATTCTAGTTTCACTATTTTAGTTTCATTGTGCGTATTCTAGTTCTTTAATATTACTTACTCTTTAAAGCCACAGGATCCCGAACTGGCATCGCTTCAGCAAATGCTTGATGAAATAGAAAGTGAGAAGAATCACCCCAACAATCACCCCAAGACTTCGTCTCAACGTGAAAGCGAGGCAAGTTTTTTATTTTTTATTTTTTGTTGTTATGGGCCCTTTAGAAATGCCTTTGATGCAAGTTTAACTATTAATCTCAAAACTAGCAGAGGCGTTTTGAGGAGTGTTCGTTCTGCCATCGACAGACATCTACAGGAGAAAGCTGATGCTAAAGTTCCAAAGGAGACAGCCAAGACAATTGCTGTTCGAAAGCAGACAGCCAAGACAACTGTTGTTCGAAAGCAGACAGCCAAGGCAACTGCTGTTCGAAAGCAGAAACAGGAAGCAGGCAACCAAGAGAGTGCACTAATCTATATTTTAGATTCTTAGCAACGATATGCGAAAACATTGCCAAAACTTTATTTGTAGAGACATTTCTTTCCTTACCAATTACCTCAAAAGGATACACATAGTCACCAAGGATATTTTTTATTGTTTTATCTCTTAGACTATAGACATTGTTTTGATCGATGAAATGAAATTAAAAGTTAAAACACGCAGCGAATTTGAAGGAAAACTGAACCACTACTACATATGATAGTGTGATAAACAATTTGATGTAGGCTAGACTGTGTTTGGATTGACGAAATAAGCACTAAAATGCAACACAAATTTGAACGTAGAGTGAACCAACGTTGTTTTCCAAAGTGAGAATGTTCGTCAATTGCATTTTCAAATTACTTTATCTCAACACACACTTGAGGTTCTGTAAGAAAATAAAAAACTGAGACTAGTCAAGGGTAATTAACAGTAAAATAAAAAGAATGGGGTGTGAAAAGTAGAAATAGTGTGTGAAAGTAACACAAGTAATTACTACGCACTCTTTATTCAGTTATATATATTGTCTCTCTAGGGTTTTGGTTCATAATCTCTCTTTCAATTGTATTTTCATAATCGTTGCTTCACTCTCAAGGTATCTATGTATTTTCATTCTTCTTCTTTCTTTTGTCAAAACTCAAGTTGATTATTATATGTGTCTTTCTATTTTTCTCTCATGGAATGAATTCAAGTAATGAAGGCATAGGAGAGAGGCTCAGGCTCAGGCTTGGGCTTGGGCTCGGGCTTGGAAATATCATACAGCCCAAATAACTAACTCTTTCCGTTATATCACACTTGTTCTTCTAGGGTTGCGTAGTTTAATTATCTTGTTTCTTTTTCAATTTCAATTCTAGTTAGTAATTTTAATGCCTCTTTTGCCTTTTCAATATGTGATTGTGATTGTAATTGATTGCTCAAAATATTGATTCGAACATTTTCTGATTTGGGGGTTAGGGTTTAAACCTTATGAATTGGAGATTTTCTCTTCTGTGATTGAAATAATTAGATTAATTCTCTCCTCTTTTTATTATGATTGTGTTGATCTTATATTAAGAGAATCATATAGTTAAATTGATCTTGTATTTGCTTGTTTATGAATGATGCTTGTTAACCTGATATGCTTCCAACTGAGTGTAATAAAGTCTCAGTAGCTTGGCTTGACTTATTGTTGAATTATGTGCTGCTGCTATTTATTTTCTCTTGTTATTGTTGGTTTGATGAAGCCATATTTCACTAACTATTTATTTCTTTCGTATTATATATGCAGCTGAGTCTCTTCTCTCCCCAATCTTTTGACATCTCACAAGCGCAAAAATGTCTTTTTGCCGCTCAGCCAGTTCTCACCGCTTAGGCCCGTATCACGCAAAAACTCCCAAGCACCAGTTTGCCAACTATCCTTTGAGAAAAACCAAAGCCAAGGCAAGTTTTGCAAATGCTTTCTTTTGATCCTAGTTTCACAATTTTAGTTTCTCTAATATTACTATTTAATCCAACAGGATTTCGAACTGGCAAACTATGAGATTTTGCTTGATCAAGTGAATGCTGCATTGGCTCTGCCCTGCACTCCCTCTGAACTTGAAATTCGGGCAAGTTTTTTCAGGAAATGTTAACAAAGTTTATTATTATGTGGCCTTCACCAATGTTTTTGATTCAAGTTTCACAATTTTAGTTTCTTCCCGCATATTTGAGTTCTTTAATATTAATCTATGAACCAGCAGGAGAATTTTAAGAAGGATCTTCTTGATTTCATTGCTGAACGTGAGGCTGAAATATTGGCTGAGCATCTTGCTGAAAAAGTGGCTAAATGTCAACTGCATAGAGTTTCTGCTAAAGCTCGAATCAAGACAACTGCTAAAGCTCCAAAGCAGACAGCCAAAACAACTGAAGTTCCAAAGTAGGAGGGAAATATAGTGTTGGAGACTTGATATTCCTTCGTTTGTTTTAGTTGTTCCAAGAAACATAATAAATAAGTCATGTTGACTGTGTTGTGTATAATAACACTATGTTTAAGAATTTAGCTTGGTTGTTTGGATTTGGATTTTGTTATGTTACTACCTTAATGCCCTTCTGAAAGTTCAATATGTACCCTTAGCATCTATCTTAATAAGTCCTCATTTATGGATGGGGAGTGTCTAATGATCCTTTGATTGTATTGTTGCTCTCTTAGCATTTGAATGAATGAAGCTTATTTCCTGTATATAAAATAAAAAGACAAAAAAGTTGCCATGTTTGTAGAAGCAAATACATAGATAGTATTAAAAGCAAAACATGTTTGAAGATGTAACAACTTTTAGTCAGGCTTTACTTACCTCCTAGTAGAACTCTGGATTGTTAGGGGCTCTTTCCCCTATGAAACAGATGGTTAACACAACAGCAAAAGGTGGCAACGTGATTACCACCCATCTTACAAAGCACCTACACATACTTGATGTATCTTGAGTTTGTATGTATATGTTGCACTTAAATTTCTTAGCCTCACATACTTAATGGACTCTTTGTCAATAAGAATAAGACAACTGCTAAAGCTCCAAAGCAGACAGCCAAGACAACTGAAGTTCCAAAGCATGAGGGAAATATAGTGTTGGAGACTTGATATTCCTTCATTTGTTTTAGATGTCCCACTACTTGATAAAAGTAAGACACGTAATATTTCGTCTCTGATGATTGTATTGTGTATAACATCAATGGTTTCATGTATTGAAGAGGATGGTAGTGTAAGCATAACTGGTTTGACATTGACTTAGTAGATTAAACGCCTTATTGAGAGGTTAAGCTTTTGACCCTCCTCAAACAAACAAGTATACTAGTCAATCTCTACTAGTGCTCTTCTCTTAACCTTTCTCCTCCTTCTTTTGGATCTCGATAGGCTCGATCGATGGCTCAAAAACAGGCAAGCTTTTAATTGATCAACAGGCACTAAACATTCCAAAAGTAATGATTTCAGAAGGTTTTTTTTACTAATGCATCAGAGAAATGTAAATTTGTATGAAATTCAACTATTGTATGTAGAGTGGACCAATCTATCTCGCTGTTAATTAGTAATCCAAAAGGTCTGCATTATTTAATGTAACATTGGTATTCATTTTTCATTCTTTATATACATGTAGAAATAGAATCGACACTTCATATTGAAGGTGTCTTGTGTTTAAAAAGTTTCAGTGTCCGACAACAATTTTAACGTTTCCGAATAGAAGCTTCAAAATCAATCTATGATGATATCAAGTTTTTATTACTTCATCACTGTAAATTATTTGGAGTACAGAAGAATAGAAATTGGAAGAACTATGATGATATCAAGTTTCTTTTACTACATCGCTATATGATTCCTAAACTAACCATGCCATTTAGAAGTAGAATGCAACTTTTGGATACAGAGACTATTTTGCTTGTAAGAAATATAGGTCAAACAAATTGAAAATTTTGAGATATTTAGAAACAATTGAAGTATGAGGTACAAGAGTGTGATATATCTGGGAAATGTTGCATTATTAGCTCACTATAGCGCATGTAAATATTAAATTTCCATATAAATAAATTACACTTATTCAATTATTAACAGTAAAAGAATCATTCCTTCAAAAAAAACATTAAAAGAATCATCAATGGTGGTCCACATTAAAAGTAACACATTTTAAAAAAGGCAAATGCTACATATCGCGACAATTTTGTCCCGATGGCATCACAACATTGTACATGTTCATTGTAGAAAATTAAAGTCTTGTACTTAAATCCATCCATTCATGTATTGTGTGACAGGATTATCTAACGGCGACATTATGTTTGCGATTCATTTGTGAAAGAGACGTTCGCTTTATATAGCAATACTCTTTAAAAAAAAAAACAAAAGCTAAAGAAAATTGGTATATGGCATGATTATCTTGAACGCTAAGGCATGGCAAGCGACGTTGAATGACAAGATTAAGAAAAGAAGGTAGAATTGCAGACCTCACTAATGCAATTTGCCTCCTTGATTTGATAAAAATAAGATTAAGTAAAGTACTCTATATTTTAGGTTGTGAGCAAGGATATGTGAAAACATTGTCACAACTTCAGTTGTAGGTACATTTCTTGTCCTTGCCAATTGCCACAAAAGGATACACATAGTTGACTAACAATGATGTTTTTGTTATTGTTTAAGTTCTTAGACTATAGACGGCATTTGGATCGATGAAAATGAGATTAAAAGATAAACACATAGCGACAGCATAACGATGCTTCTGCTAAAGTTCGAAAGCAGACAACCAAGTCAACTAAAGTTCGAAAGCAGACGTCTAAGACACCTAAAGTTCGAAAGCAGCAGGAGAAGAAAGAGTTGGAGGACATAAAAAGTGTGATCAATCAGTTGATGAAGTAGACACACTGTCTTTTTTCCTTCGTTTGTTTTAGTGGAGGACATACAAAATCTGAAGTTTGTGTTATTGTCTTATGTTTTGTGATCATAGTACAAAATTAACATTATGTGTAGCATATGATTATGTTTGTTGCTAGAAAAGTATGGTCCAAATGGAACGAATGAAAGACATCTATGAGAAAAATAGTTTGTAGGATATGGCCTTAAATTTTCACTTGAAAATTTGAACAACCAAAAATTTCATATATATTGTGTCCATATAAAATCAACAATAAGTTGATCCAAGTGACAAGGGATTTAAACCTCGTAAGTAAGTAATCCGTGTTTGACATTTAAACATTGTATGTGGATAAAATTTAGTTAGGAATGTTTTAAGTGATGGATTATAGTGTGACTCATTTTAATAAGTGGACTATACCAATGGGTCTCACCGATCAAATGAAGAGTAAATGAAGGCAAATAAATAGAGTGAACATGGATTCATGTTATACCACTCAAATAGAGGTGTTCACAATGTGATTTGGATCAACTTTGAGGTAAAAAATAATCCAATTTAAAAATGTAAATATGTACGGTTTAGTTTAAATCAGTTTTTAACTAATAAATAGAATAATAAAAGAAAATAGATTTAATTTAACTAATAAATATTATTAAAAAACCAACAAATAATAGATTAATGCAATATTTATATCATTATTTATTTTTGAACAATTTTGTTCAATTTATTTTCTAAAAAATGAATTCAAAATCCCATCAAAACAATAGTTTTTTTCACACAAAAACACATCTAATAAATTTCAATATTATGCAATTTTTTAATTTTAATTTTATTTTAAATCGGATTGAATATGAACACTTTTCAACTAGATTATGCCCAAAACTTGTTTTTTTAAATCACTATATACATGGAAGGAAATCAGGCATTTGGAGTTTGGTTAACCACTCAAATCAATACAGCTGGCAATTCATAATACTCCCTCCGGTCCTATTTATAAGAGAAATTTGAGTCAACAAAAGCTAATGTATGTGGACTGAATTTTTAACCAAATACATCAACTTTTGTTGACCCAAATTTTTCTTATAAATAGGACCGGATGGAATAATTTTCTACCAACATGAAACAAACTAAAAAACAAAAAACATTGGACAAATCAAATCAAATCTTAAACAAACAAACACAAACACAGATCTAAGAATCAAAGGAACAACAACAAAAGAATCTCCAAACATGGAAACTAAAAAAGTACAAATAGAAGATGAAGAATCACTACCAACATCAACAACACCACTTCTCAACAACATTAACAACACTTCTTCTTCTCATCATTCTCAAAACAAACCAACCCTTCTTCTCAATCTCATAACCTGCATGTCACTCATCACTGCCATCACTTTCTCTCTCCTCTTCTTCTCTCTCTCACCACCCTCAACCACCACACCCACCGCCCGCCACCTCAAGAAACTCCACCACCCCACTGTCATCCTCATCTCTTCTGACGGTTTCCGTTTTGGCTACCAACACAAAACCTCAACTCCCAACATCCACCGTCTTATCACAAACGGTACAGAAGCTCTCACTGGTCTCATCCCAGTTTTCCCAACTCTCACTTTCCCTAACCATTACTCCATTGTCACTGGTCTCTACCCTCCTTACCATGGTATCATCAACAACTTCTTTTTCGATCCGGTTACCGGAGAAAAATTCACCATGGCTAGCCATGAATCAAAATGGTGGCTTGGTCAGCCCTTATGGCAAACTGTTGTCAACAGTGGTAAAATTGCTGCTACTTACTTCTGGCCTGGCTCTGAGGTAAAGAAAGGTTCTTGGACTTGTGATGATGATAAGTATTGTAAACATTATAATGGTTCTGTTAGTTTTGAAGATAGAGTTGATACTGTTTTAGAGTATTTTGATTTGGATCTTGATGATATACCGGTTTTTATGACGCTTTATTTTGAGGATCCTGATCATCAGGGTCATCAAGTTGGTCCTGATGATGATGAGGTTACTCAAGCTGTTGCTAGGATTGATGGGATTATAGGGAGGTTGATTCATGGGTTGGAAAAAAGAGGGGTTTTTGAGGATGTTAGTATTATTATGGTTGGTGATCATGGTATGGTTGGTACTTGTGATCAAAAGCTTATTTTTTTAGATGATTTAGCTTCTTGGGTTGAAATTAAATCGAATTGGGTTCATTCGTATTCGCCATTGCTTGCAATTTGGCCTCCGAGTGATTCTAACTATTCGGTGGCTGATGTTGTGGCGAAGATGAATGAAGGGTTGAGTTCGGGGAAAGTTGAGAATGGGAATAAGTTGAAGGTGTTTTTGAAGGAAGATTTGCCGAAACGGCTTCATTATGCGGATAGTGATAGGATTCCACCGATTATTGGGTTGGTTCATGAGGGTTATAAGGTGGAGCAGAGTAGGACGGGGAAGAAAGAGTGTGGTGGTGCTCATGGTTATGATAATGAGTTTTTCTCTATGAGGACTATTTTTATTGGACATGGTCCTCAATTTGAAAGAGGGAAGAAGATACCTTCCTTTGAGAATGTTGAGATTTATAACTTAATTACTTCTATACTCAACATTAAGGGTGTGCCTAATAATGGATCTGACTCATTTCCGCAATCTGTTCTTCTACCGAAGGCTTAATAATGCTCGAAGTTTGCTTCTGCTTGACAGCATGTTCCTTGTTCTCCAAGAGTGATGTGATGCTCAGAGATATGAAACATGAAGTGATGTTGCAGGAAAGAAAAAGGTATCTTATACCTGGATTCTTCTAGTTCTAGCTTCTAGGATTCATTAAACTACTTTCAGTATAAATTGATTTAGCATTTTTGTATCAGTTGATGGATAAAAAATAGGTATAATTTACCTGTATTATTGTAGGACTAAACTACCTCCGATTTAATTTGTTTTAATTTTCTCGTATCTGTTGGTTGATCATATCCTCTTTATTGTTTCATAATTTCACTCGAACAGTACACTCTTCCATATGCAGTTCACATATAACTCAATTTACGATGTATGCAAATACGATTTAGCTTCTTGTTTCAAAAATACGATTTCTGTCAAGGCTAACTGGGCATTCTAGTTGGTTGAGAAGTGTCTAGTGATAACCTAGTGTGATATAGAAGGAACATTTCTTTCGGAGGTGTTTGTTTTCTTCCATCTATAAACCCCTTGTTAACTTTGGCATATCACTGAGTCGTTTCCCTTATGGCATTTCACTGAATGACTGAACATAACAAAGTCCTAGTTCAGTTTGAAATTTTATTATGTTTTGGATCATCGGCTTTATTAAGCATTGCCTTTAGTAATCAAACCATAGACGGATTAAAATTTTCTATTTACAGGGTGTTACTGTTTGTGGTAACTGGTAAGAACCTGAGTTAAAGAGAAGGAGGAAATGTAATATTGATCAGAAAACATGGGAAAATGCATCACTTATCAGTTTTGCTCAATATTTTCATTCTAGTTCTCAGGATTGCTTAGTGCTTACATAGAGAAGTTTGATTTCCATGTTATTATCATATAATTCGTACACTCTGAAATGAAAATAAAATGAAAGTACTCATGGGAATATTTAGTTCTAGCCTCCTATAGTTTATTTGTCTGAAACGCACCGCTTCATATCTATTTTTTTAAGTTAAAAATATTAATAATAATAATAATAATAATAATAATAAATTATGAAATAAATAAAACAGGGGGGGTCGAGAACCTTCCTTATTTTCTTTTCTTTCTCATTCTGACCTTCCATGTCACTTTTCCATTTCTCCTTTTTCTTTGTTCCTAACCGATCCATCCTCCTCCTCCATGCCATTCTTCTACCTCATATTGTTCAAGCCATCAAATCTCAAGCTTATCTCACACTTTTAACAAAACTTCACACATTCAATCGAAGCTTTTAATTCATACTCTTACAAGTGCTTTTGGATAGAGTTTTGAGTTGGGTGTCGGCTATAAGAAAGGATAGGAATACCCACTCATGGAAGGTGTGCTTTTTAGTGATCCTTGAGATTTGGTGACTGCTCCGGTGGTTATTTTGAAAGGCATTGCTAGGAACGGAGTTGACACGTCATATTTATTTCCAAGCAGCTAAGTAGAGAGCTGCTAGTAGACTCGAGTTCAGCAGCGTCACTCTTTTTGGTAGGCTTCATTGATGGATGTCTCTTTTGTTTATGTATATGTTGAATCAGATTATCTGCAGCTATTTGGAGTCTAAGAATGTTTTAGTTTCAGATGTACAAATATATGAATATGTCATTTTGGAACTCTGGATGAGAATACAGGTACATAAGCAAGATTAAAATCTTGGAAAATATTCAAAATACAAAGGATACTCTGTTGAAATTCCAGTGGATATCGTTTTAAGTGAAAGTCAATTTGGAAATTGTTTAAATTATAGTTTGTCTAGTGTCGTTAATAGGCTTGCCAGACTAGGATGTTCTAGTTCGTGCGTCGGTCACGATTGTGAATTTCGGGTCGTGACATTGTCATTATCGACCGAATGTGTTGAAATTGCCTTAGTATTTTTCAGTTACGTTATTAAAAGTTTTTTTAAGAGTCATTAGTGTGTTGTTTTTCAGTTATGATTTGGTTTCAAGACAATAATTTTAGGGAGTTTATCTTCTATTTTTCAGCTATATTTTAGCTCTACATATAGAACAATGTAGTGATTGTAACCATGAGCCATATGTTATAACTTATAAACATTGCCTTTTGCCTTCCAATACATCAGCTTCATATTATTCTTACATATTCCTTTTATAAAACAACAGAATGCTTAATAAACTCGAAATTTGGTAGTTCTGAGCTGCTTGTGCTTGACAGTAGTGTGATGAGATGCTTAGAAATATGAAACATGATGAGCTGTTGCAGAAAGAAAAAGGTATCATATACCTGGATTCTTTTAGTTCTAGCCTCTAGGATTAAACTGCCTTCAGTATAAATTTCTGTTACATTTTGTATCTGTTGATGGATAAGGAATAGGTGTCATATTCTCATATTCTTGTAGGATTAAACTACCCTCCAATTTAA
The DNA here is from genome assembly GCF_051527215.1 of Medicago sativa. Lineage (NCBI taxonomy): Eukaryota > Viridiplantae > Streptophyta > Magnoliopsida > Fabales > Fabaceae > Medicago > Medicago sativa. Next base: position 97,405,798 of record NC_140754.1, on the reverse strand, counting down.
TTTTCTTTGGTTTTTCACATCTGCTGGTAGATCATCCTCTTTATTATTTCATAATTTCACTAGCACATTACTACTCTTTTTCATATGCCATTTATATAACTCAAATTATGATGACCACATGAGGTTCATGTTGAGCTTACCTTTGATAGATTCAGGCCTCATCTAAATCGCCATATTTTCATGTGTTAAAAGAAAAAAGATTGTAAACACACAGCATATATTATCAGACCTCATGTTAAAATGATACATGAATTTAAAAATTCCTATTTGCAGGGTGTTACCATTTGTGATAAACTGATAAGAACTCTAGTTAAAGAGAAGAAGAAAATGTATTAATTATCAGTTTGGTTCAATAATTCTCATTCTAGTTCTCAGGTTTGCTTAAGAGCTAACTTGGAGAAGTTGAATTTCCATGTCATTCTCACAAAATTAGTACACCATGAAATGAAATGAAAATAAAATGAAAGAACTGATGGGAATGTTTATTGGAAACTTCTTTATTCCAATGCCTCATAATGACTACTGTATATACATCAAGAATCAAATTGGAGTTATTCCCTTTTGACTTTTATCTGCCCTTTCAATGCTAAGATATGTATCACATAACTTAGAGCATCCACAATGGAGACCCTCAACTTTGAGGTCTTAAATGGGTCCCACATTGACACATCACTTTTTTATTATTTTTTAATAATAGTACCTAATAGGTACTCAACCACTACAATGGAGATCCTCCAACAAAAGGTCTAAATAGGACCCACCAATAACATTAAAAAATCAAGGTAAATTGCAATTGAAAAGCAATAGTACAATGACATTGATTATTTTAAGCAAAAGTAATGTGGGACCCACTTAAGCATTGAGGTCTTAAGTGAGACCCTGGGTCTTAGAAGACCCCCAAAAAATTTCTCCACAATGGGAGTACCTATTAGGTACCGGGTCTTAAATAGTTAAGACCCTACCATTGTGGATGGTGTGAATAATACATACACGTGGAGATTCCAACTGTGCAAACTTGTGAGCTGAAAGGCCAAAAGTGCCAATGAACTTGTGCAATGTGATGACTTTTTTAAACCAAAATGACCAATGACAATTGCTACTAGTTAATTTGTTAGATTAATATTTATTCTTATTCATTTGTATGAGTTTGAACACCGGATCTTCAACTTATTTCCTTTAACTCAAACTAGTTGAACCACGCTACTCTCGTATAATATCAATTATTGATTTATTAATAATTGATAATACTCACATTGGAATAAGCATATGTTAGCAATGAATTGGTTACAGCAACAAACATCGGAAAACATATTAACTGACATTCATGAGATCAAATGTGAGTGATTAGTCTCACATTGGATAAGTTGACGATCCTAAACAATTAGTTTAGTGACTTCCGATACTGCCAACTTATCCAACACTCATCCACGTGAATTTCGAGACCACAGAAAATATAAAAGTGGAGATTTCAAGTAGCAATATTTTAGAAGGGAAAAAGAAGTATAATTAGTTTTTTTGGTAGAAAAAAGTATAATTAGTTTAGAAACAAATTCACGCACCATCCTTTTGTGTTAAACAAATGAAAAAACAATTTTGAAAGTACTTTTTTTTTTTTGACAAAATTGTTCTTATGCTTACTAACCTCAAGAATAGACAGACATTAACGAGTCCGTTTTTTTACAATAAACGATAAAATGGTAAAAAAAATAATTGGCCAAAAAAGAGTGATACTAATGAGTTGTAGCTGCTTCATATGTTGATTGCATTAATAGTGTCATTGTAAAGAATAAGTGTATATGCGTGGGGAAGATTGTCAAGGTGAGTGGTTATGTGAAAAGTTTCATTGAAAAAGAACACCATGGATCATGCTTTTTAAGTGAGTCACGCTTGAATCCTCATAAAGGGATTGAGTGTGAGATTAAATTGCGTAATTGGTCTTAATGTAAACACGCCTCAAATCGTCAAGGCGTAAGGGCATATTTACATGCTTAGCGTGTTTAAGTTTCATTGAATAGACAAGTAAATACACAGACGATTTGAGGCGTGATTACATTGAATAAGTATACAAGCATATACACTTGTTCAACGAAACTTAAATATGCGTAAATGCATATTAGCTATTCATGATATCATATAAGGCATATTTAAGTTTTATCGAATATTCGATGAAACTTAAATATGTTTCTCTCTTATGATATGGATAGTTATGTTTCCCATCGATTAAGTTTCTCATCACGTAAGGGCATTTTAACACAAGTTATTTTTTTTTTTTTACAAAAATGCATCTATTTAAACTTTTAAGCATCATTGAGAAACATTACGATATCAATAATTATATAGATGAATACGTAAAATAATACAATATATTTTTTTTACAAATTTATTATTACTATACCTTTTATTAATACCCGTGTATTTTGTTGAAAATCTTATAATAAAGGCAAAAGGAAATAAGATTTTTTTTTGTGGTCGGGGTTTGAACCAGAACCTTGCATATATTATGCGCATTGTCCTATCAATTAAGTTAAGCTTACGAGGATACCAAGTTGATAAGATGTTGAAACATATAAGGTTGTAGGTTCAACTTTTATTATCGGATAATCTTTAAAGGACCGTTGAACCGCGTCTTGATCATAGTGAGTTCTGAGCCAAACTCAACTAAATTTTTTATTAAAATTAAAAAATAAAATCAAAAACATAAATAAACTAATGAGAGTTTTGGATATAGGTATAGGTAGTTGGGTAAAATAAAAACAATCCAAAAAGCAACCAAAAAATATCTATTTTGGTTCCTTACTTTTCTCTTCAAAACAAACTCAACATAACAGCCTATCCACTCAAAAAACCAAACCCACTTTCCTTGTTTCTCAACTCAACTCAACTCAACTCGTGTTTCAGTTTCAATCTTGTTCCTTTTCATAGCATAGCATTTACACTTTCATTCATTATCTTTTGTGTAAGTGTAAATGGCACTACATGTTCATAATACTATTCGTTTACACTTTCAATTTCAATCCCTTCTTCCACTTTCATCTCCTTCCACCTCTTTCTTCAATACTCTCCCGCCACTCTCACCCAAGAGGGTTTTCTCTCTTCCTTCTCCACCCAGAAGAAAACACTTGCTTCCTTTCAAGGTCACTTTTTTTTTATTACCCCTTTTTATTATTGTTATTATTATTACATTTTTTTGCATGATTAGGTGATAAATTAAGAAACTTTATGCAACCCCTTTTTTTAATTATGCTTTAATTATGTTATAATCCCACATTTGAATCTTGGGTCATTGACATTAGTAGTAATAGGATTAGGAGGATAAACCCTTTTAATCATGTATGTGTGTTTTTAAAGTATGTTTGGTTTTGCGTTGGCATTAATTGATTTTGAGTGATTTATGTTTGGATATTTATGTAAAAGTGAGTTAAACTGTAAATTTGTGTGTGAAAATCAATTATAGAATCAAATTCTACAAATCATAGCTTCAAGTATAATCAATTATGAGTCAAAATCAATTCTACTTGAGAGAAACAAACATGTCAGGATCAATTATACTTTTATAGAATCAATTTTAGAAGTGAAACCAAACATACAAGAAAAAAGACTTCTTTGGTTGGACTGATGCATGCTTTATAGTATGCACCCCCTTTTGATGTGATGCTATTAGTCTGTGATGATCACAAATGAATTTTGTAGTAAGATGAGCTAAACTACACCAGTCCAATTTTGTAGTATTTAGTAGACTCTATTTTATCTTTAGAAGTAGCTTCATCTTAAAATTGTTTTTACTTTATGTCTTTTAGGACATGTGTAAGTGTAAAGCATCATGGATGTTACAAGTTCCATTTGGTGCTTGTTGTTATTATGACCCTGTTTGGATAATAAACTTATTTGTAGCTTATAGGACCAGTTTTCATCATGATAAGTGAAATAAGTTAATTATTTTGGAAAAAGTGGTTAAATAACTCTTGGCTTTGATTCTCTTCACTTCAGGTATGTGCAACTGTTTCGGAAACTGGTCAGCCGAAATGGTGGGAAAAGAATGCACCAAACATGATTGACATTCACTCGACACAAGAATTTCTGAATGCTTTGAGTCAAGCTGAGGATAGACTAGTTATTGTTGAATTTTATGGGACTTGGTGTGCTTCTTGCCGAGCATTATTCCCCAAGGTACTCTTGCTTCAAGAATTCCCCTTCACTCTTTTACTTTTTGGATGATTTTTTTTGTTGTGCTGCCCTTGGTAGTATTTCATTGCATGTCCGGAACTAAACAAGTGGTAAAGTTATCATCAATTTTTTATTCATGATCATCTAAGAACTATATTTAGTATTGACCAGTGTCTTAATTACTGAACTATACTGAGTTTGGTCTCTTCTGTTACGAATTTACTAACCTGGATGCTTAGCACTCAATTGTGTGTCGTGAAGTTCCTTCTACTAAAACATGAATTTGAATAGGATCTTGATTCTCGAGTTTATACTTATTAGAAAGGGGATGTTTTTAAGATACTGTCTTCACTCTTCAGTTGAACCTTCAAAACATATTTGTCAAATTCAATCAGATATAACTAGTGGCCGCATGCTGAGTTTCCTATTGTACTCCACTTCCATAAAAGGACTGTAATGAAAATAAATAATTGGGGCATACATCAAATGTGATCAACATGGATAAAAGGTTATACGTTATTCTTTCCCTGACAGAGTAAAACCTTCGAATCACATCACACAATTATTGAATAAATCTTTCCATGGATCAGTTTAGAAGTCTTTGACCATTTTGGTTTTCATCCATGATAAAGACTACTACACAAGGATCCCGATTCCCAATTCCCGACTGTCTGATTCATGTTGCTCTAGTATTCTGCTTTGGTGCTTACTGCATGTGCAGCATTAGGGGAAAAGAGAGAACTTGATTGACTAATTATTATCCGGATAATACAGGGAAATATTGTTTTATTTAGACCTGAATAAAAATATTCTATTCACTGCTGGAAAGTTTTCTAGTTAGGATGATATTTTAAAATTACTTACCATGCTTTAATTTGCATGCTGCAGAAATTATCGGCTTTCCTATACCTGATGTATTTTGTTTAATGGCTTTGGCAGTTATGCAGAACAGCTGAAGAACACCCTGAAATTGTTTTCCTCAAAGTAAATTTTGATGAGAATAAGCCAATGTGCAAAAGTCTGAATGTTAAAGTACTTCCTTACTTCCACTTTTATAGAGGGGCTGAGGGGCAGCTGGAATCATTTTCATGTTCACTTGCCAAGGTAATTTTTACTATTAAGATAATGAGCAGTAGTTAGTTACTGCCTGGTGTGAAGATCGAACCCTCTCACTCCTTATCACCCCACTCATTAACTCCCCTACCCCAATCATCAAACCAACCGTATTATATATGCTCCCACCGTCCCACAATAGTCTGTCACATTTCACACAAATTAAGAAAACATGATAAATGAAAGAGCAAGAATGGTGATTTTACTAAATTTTCTTTATTAGCTATTGATGTATTTTCACTATCATAAATGCAAAGTGATAAATAATTAGAGTGATGCTCATAGTATTAATTTAGATGGTAGAATTGGAAAAAAAATCTATTAAAACTACATTGGAAATTGAAAGTGACGTTCTTTTTCGGACAATTTTTTCCCTCAAATGTAACAGTTATTTTGGGACGGACTACGGAATATTCTATGTAACATAGAATTATAGGGAAAAAACAGATAAAATGCTTAAAACTGCCGAGTATTGCTTTTTAATATTCCTGATGCTTCTGTTTTCTGTACTGGCATCCTGCATAATTCTCTTCGAAACGTAGAGGCTAAAACTAAATTGTACAGAAATAGCTGAATCAAGAAGATACTGATAATAATGCATATTTGAGTGTTTGGCTGGTTGTATTCAGAAAGTGGATTATCTAAGTGTATGGAAAAATTACATATGCTCATTTACATATTTTCCTTGTTAAGGACTAGAAATGCGTAGCTCAGATGCCTAGTGAAACAAATGTATGATGATGGATAAATATGCTTGAGTTAAATGCATTGACAATAAGCTAATGGTTCTTTTGAACATTACAGTTTCAAAAAATAAAGGAAGCCATCCAGACGCATAACACAGCTCGATGCAGCATTGGTCCGCCTAAGGGAATCGGTGATTTGGTTCTTGAAACTTCCTCTGCTCCCAAGGATAGACCAGCAGACTCTGTTTGATAGTCATAGTACCTTCATCCATGCATCTACAGCTTATAAGTTTATCTCCCAAAGTCTAACCGCATTGGAAGCTATGGTCCAGAAAGACTTATGATGTGAAGGTTATGTAATCTGTATATTTACACTTGTATTTTTTTGATCTGTTACTTCATTCTTGATCATTCATTAACTGATTGTAATCAAGTACTTGAAAACTTCAGTGAGAATGACATGTTAGGTCTTAAGTTGTATTTCAGTGAAAAACTTGTGCATCTGTAAGCTGAATAGCACTTGTTATGGCTTGATTCTTTTACTAAATCAGTTATGCTACAGAATGAAAATGAGTAATTATCTCCTGAGTCATAACATATCTACTGGAATTTATCTATCTATCTACTATAGACTTTAGAAAATAAATTACCAGGAAAATTATGAAACTACCTTTCTACTTTAAAATTTGGACACATGTCCTTTTTTATTTATTTATTTTTGTAAAAGAAAACTTATTTTAAGAAAAACAACTTATTTTAGTTCATTCTAAAAAATGAAAAAAAAAAAAAAATATTTGTGAATTTTGTCTTCTTTGTTTTCATGTTATTTTTGGTAAACAATTCATTAAATAGTGTCTTTTGAAGATGCATTACATGCACAAAATAATTGTTTGTCATTAATCAATCAATTAATTTTTTTATATCTTAATTAAAATGATAATATTTATGAAATATATACTAATATGATTATTATTAAAACTAGACACAAGACTAATGTATGTAAGTCGCTAAACAATTACTAAAAATTTGTGTTTGTATAATAAACACTATTTATCTTGGTTGACACCACAATCCAGGATTACGTCCAACCCCTTCACACATGAGAGATATTTTTTTACTATAATCACATAAGACTATATTTTACTTAGACACATAAGTCTAAGATTTCCTACCTCTTCTTGAGGATTTCTATAATCAGAGTTTACAAAAGATTGATTGTTGTTTACACTAGTGGTAAACTAAATTAAGCTCAAATGATTTCTAAACACTTAAGAAATTCTAAGATTGAATGTTTGTAAGATTTTTTTTTTTAAAATGTTTCTCTGCTTGAGATTTGATTAGAGTTTTGGCATAGTTTGAAAGTGTATAATTCTTCATTCTTCTTCAAATATCCAAGGTCCTTTTATAGAAGAAATGAATAGAGCCGTTGTTTTAATAGATTTGTTAGCGCTCATGATCTTTCTTTGGATTAGAATTATTTGCCTCTATAGGATAATTTTGTTGAATAGTACTTCAAAATTTATTTTCTTCTTTTTAATATGATTTGTTGCATCCAATTTATCTTGTAAGCCTTATATTTGTTTCTCGAATGTGTTCTTCATTTAATCAGCAAGGACAAAATGTACTACAAAACTTGGACAATGACATTCCATCAGAAGAAGACAAAATTGGTCAAAGGATGGTCAGATCGTTTACCATTGACTTCATCCTTCAATTTCTGCCTTCAGATCAGAGCTTGTCTCCAAATCTTGATACATACTGCAGAGTGTGTTCTTTCAGGGTCATAATTGTTGACTTCAGAGTCAGAATCTTATTCTATGGTCCTTCACACTTGAATAAACATTAGAGTACCCAATTGCTCTTCTATACATTGTTATCCACAAAACCTTAAAGATATTGTCCTAAAATTCACTTTGGTTCAACAACGGGTATCACAGATAATACAACTACAACAATTGTTGTTTAAAAGAAAAGAAACACACCACATGCACTACCCAACAAACCTGCATACATGCGTGAAACGATATAGTAAAAAAGAGCGTCGTGTGAACCTTTTCATCCTTAAGCTAGAGAATGATCCTAGTGCCATAGAGAAACATATTCACGTACCCAAACCCCCTGTAACAAAAAACATCAAACAAACATCCCTTGCAAGCCTAGCGGCGACTGAATCCGACCGCTAGCACAGTAACGAATCCAAGCACCAACCATTTACTATCAGCAAACTCATGGAAATTTATGCCCTACTAGTCCCATTCCAATTTTGAATAAGCTGAAGCGAATATTACGAAACTGAACATCCAATCACATGATGTACTAGTTGTGGGATGATCTCAACACGACGACCACCAAAAAATCCAGAATCTCGATTTGAAAGAAACACACACGTGAACTTTAATCGAAGGATGTGTTCAACACGCTAAAAACCAAAGCAACAAACCCTTGCAAGTTTTAATAGAACCACATATCCTTTTGGATTTTTGAACCAGAAAACGACGGTGGCATGGCAAGCCACCGTTGTTGAGAGACCTAAACAGAAACAAATGCCACACAACTACCAAAGGTCAACAGAACCCATGGAGGAGGTGGCGTGAACCCAAATGACGTAGTCGGGTGAATAAGATGATGAATTAGTTACAAATATGAATAGACTACCATCAAATCCAGAAACCCATCTACGACAAGCGACGAGTGGCAATCACGTTGATAACAAGGAGACACATTGAGCTCGAACATGATAAAGAGCAGGATAACATGGAGGCCCCGCCGTCTACCTGAGTAACCCCAATTGCAGTCTCTAGGTGGTGGAGCTGATAGAACGACGAGGAAACCAATCATACCACAACATGTGATAAGATTATTTTTTTTACAAATGAACTAAAATTAGTGATGTGATTAGTTTGTTAAATTTAATCAATTTAGTACTATTTAATTAAGATTTTAACATTATATGATAATAATCTAGATAATTAGAGAGATATTTACTTAACGTATGTAAAATTCAATATTTCTTGATTATCACTATTCCCCCAAACAAAAAAAAAACACTTCTAAAGACTGGTCAAAGCATCATAAAAACATGCCCTTAACAAATAGAATTTAAGTATGACAATAACAAAATCATGAGTTCGGATTTTTTTTAATAAGATTAAACATCACAAAAGCATGAGTAAAAAACATGACCACAATTTAGTAATTTTGTTCAATACTAGCATATCAATTTCACCTAACATTCACAAAAAATACACTTCATCTAAAACAAGAAACCTAATAAAAACAAACCCTTGGCAAATCTAATAAGCATGACAATACAAAGTAACGAGTCCAAGCATATTATAAGCTTAACCATTACAAAAACATGAGTAAAGAAATCAACATGACCACCATCTATTTATTGAGTTATTTAGTTCAATACTATCATATCATGAAAATTAAAGATCCCATTTATAACATACACAATAATTAGTGATTTTTGTTTAAGACAAAAGTTATAACTTATAGTGAAAAATCATCACATATCAGAAATGTCATTTCAAATGTGTTGACACTTTAAAACTATCACATATCATTTATCATACCTAAACAATAATTATTGATTTATTAAATAAGCGAATCAAATTTTTTTTTTACATATTATCTTTGATATATGTTATATTTTTTTTATAATTCTCTTGTTCAAATTTTCTTAGGAACAGTCAAAAATGATCTTTCATGTCTACTTTTTTGAAAAATAATTATACCATCTTTTTTCATACGCTTTATATATTTTTAAACAAAATAAATAAAGTTTCATACATATAATTATTATATCAAACTAGTGTGCAGACATAAACTTTGTAAATACTTATCCGCTCTTTTTGTTTCACTATTATGATAATATGTGTATATATTTTAACCTAAAGATCTCCGGTGTAATTTAACCTATATTTTATTATGTTTCTTTAACGTAATTTTGTTTGCAATCAATTATCTATTTAAGAAAATTACATACAACGTAAATAATCAAATTAATCAAATTTAATAATTAACACATGAATAAAATCAAGGATGATTTTGTTTAAAGTAATTGAACTAGAGCTATATTTATTATTTTTATTCCATTAAACAAGTATAATATTTCGTATTTGAATTCTTCTCATTTTTTGGAACAAACATCTTTTTATTTTTAATTAAACTGCTGCATATTTTATTTTCCTCTCTCCTTCACATTCTCTCTTTATCTCTCTCTCACCCCTAACTTTTTCTCTTTCTCTCTTTCACATTCCATTTTTTCGCACTTCTCATTCTTTATTAATTAAGAATACATCTCTGTTGTCAAAAAAAAAATTAAGAATACCTCTCTCTCTCACACACATGTTCTCTCTTTCTCTAACTTCTTTTTCACTCACTTTGACTGTATTTTATTTTACTCCTATTAGAAAAACATGAGATATATCAACCGTTACTACATAAAAAATACCAAATAAAATTTTGTTTGTGATAAATATAAAAATATGGGATAAATATTTGTCACTGTTACATAAAAAATTGTATTAATAATTGCTACTAATAAATATAAGAAAATTGGACAAATATTTGTCACTAATATATAAAAGAAACACGAGAAGAGGTGCTCCCCTTTCAAAAAAAAAAGAGAAAGAAACATGAGAAAAATATTTATCACCGATCATTAAGTTAAATTTATTAATTTTAATATCTTCTAAAAAAATAATTATAATATAATAATTTAATAAAACACATTTATTTATTTTTCTTCAAAAAAATTTGTTTTTTTGTTTTTGTTTTTTAGTTGCACCCAAATTTTTATTAATGTTTATTATTTTACCGACATAGTCCTTAGTTCATAGTTTACAAAGCATATATTTTAATCATCCAACAAAATAAAAATGTATTTTTATCATTGTAAAGAAATAAATCAATCCTTCAACGATTAGTATCCTCAATCATATTTTTTTTTTATTAGTCGTAGACAAGTGTTATTTGTTGTAGATCAAGCAACTAAAACACAAACATCAACTTTGTAAATTGCTCTTTAATTGCTCACAAGGAATATAGTCTAACAAACTCACTTATTATAACAACATTCTTGTAGAAGTTTATCCGAAAGAGCACTTTGTATATTGAAATAAGAAGTTTATCGGAAAGAGCATTTTGTATATTGAAATAAACAAGGTAAAATATTCAGAGTATCTACTCCCCTCAACGAATCTACGGTCATTCAGAGAAGCATAAAGATGATATATCTTGATTCTGCGCAACTGATTACAGTCGAGTACTGATCATTAACATCAACAAATCTTTCAAACTCATTTAAATGCGAGAAGCATGCAGAGGCTACACAACCATATGAAGAGGAATGTCTGGAGCAACAACACCGCCATCAACGAGTCTTCTATGCTTCGACTTCAATTGGAATGATATTATATCAATTGTATTCAATGATATTTTAAAATAAATTTTTACACAATTTTTAGCTTAATATATTGTTGATCTTAATTATCAAACAAAAATCAGCAGACCCATATATATGCACAATTATTTTGCTAATTTTTCTAGTTTAAATTTATTGCAAGTATTTAGGATAAATTGTAGTCATGTATTTTCGTATATTGTCTTCAATTTATTTTTATATTTGAAAGAAAATTAGTATAGAGCGAATGGATTTCCTAAATTATGACCCTTTTGGTGACTTAGGTCATGCTCCTCTGGAGTGTATTCCCATTCATAAAGGAAAAACTAGTGTTTGGAGTGAATCATGCAACATGAGAGCTTGTCCTAAAAAAGAGTAGAGATCCACAATATTTGGGTTTGTTGGGTTTGTTCTAACATCAATGGTTGTAATAGCAATCACAATCTTACAAAATGAATTTTTTAGTACTCTTGAATCCATTAAAAAAATGTAAGTAACATATGGTGTATAGAATGCATTATCTTTTTACAAATTCAAACATTCTCATACTTTGATACCTCAAACCACAGAGGAAGTAACGACCAAAAAGAGGAAGATGACAACTTATGGAACAATCTCAGAAGCCGAAGCGACCCCATCAAGTCCAAACTTACATTATATGTTACAGAGGCAAAAGAGCGCTTCCAAGCCAATATAGGCGTAACAAGACCATGGAAAGAAATGATCCAATTTTCTCATTTCAAACTTCCATCTTCTTTCTACGACACAATTCAAAGAATCAACACCAACGCCAAACATTTTCGCGCAAATTACGTTATCACCATGTTGCTTACTATTTTCCTTAGCTTACTAGAACACCCTATATCATTGATCATATTAATTGTGATGATGATTGCATGGTTGTATTTATATTTCTTAAGAGTTACGCCTTTGGTGATTTTTGGGTATCAGATTGATGAGAGATATGTGGTTATATCTTTGTTGTCGATCACCACCGGATTACTTGTTCTAACGGATGTAACACATAATGTGGAAGTTGGTATGTGTTTTGCCCTAGGTGTTGTGTTGATTCATGCGGTGTTGAGAGAAACAGAAGATTTGTTCACGTTGGATGAAGATTTAGGGATTGTAAGAGGTGTTAGAGAAGTTGTCAAAGTCCCTCTTAGACAACCTGGTTCCGATTCTTTTACCATGCCTCCTTAATTAGATTATAATTTTTGTATTAATTTCCTTGTTACTATATAAGATCAATCAATATATATTGTCAATTCCCTTCTTGATTGGTTGGTTGATTCATTATCAATATTATTATAATATATGTTCATTATTCAAATTGGATTCACTTTGTTATCATTAATCTCTCCACACTTGTTTTAATCCCTCACAATGTAGTCTCTTGGATAGTGAAGAAAATTGTTTTTTACATTCATTGTGATAAAAACAATAATTCAATTACCATTGATGGTGCCCACTATGGAATTTGCATATATACATAAATGTTATTTATAAAGTGAGGATAAGAAATGAGTATACCACCAAAATAGTCTTTGTAGAGCGTGTTCAATTAGTCCCAGAGATAATGAATATTTCAATTTGGTCCTCGACTATGTACACCATTTTTCAAATTTGTTCCTCCGTGAATGATTGTTACTAAACTTTTCCGCTAAGTTGAATGTTAACAATTAAAACGGTCCCTGACTTTATAGAGCGCTCATAATTTAGTCCTTAAGAATATGAATATGTCTCCAAAACGTTTCTCAAATTCATCCTTCTATGAATGTTGCTTACTAATTAAAGAGAAGAATTAAAAATATTAAAACTGTAAAATAAAGAGGAGAATTATGTGTCATAACCTTTGTGAGTTTATTATTCTCTTTGTTGACACTTTATCTTCTTCTCTACAACATTATGCATTGTGAAGAAAGTACTCGTTCCTCTTTGCTGACACTTTATCTCATTGTGCGTTTATTAATCTCATTGTTCACTCTTCATCTTTCATTCCATTATTTTATAAAAATATTTCTTTAAATATAGCAATGATAACAATTTAAATTGATTTGATTGGTGTGGAGACATGTGTAGTGATGATTGTAAGATGAAGAATTGTCGTTTTCTTCATAGCACACAAATGTTGTAGAGAAGAACATAAAGTATCGGTAAAAAGAAAAGGGGCACGAGGGTTAACAGGATAACTGAATAACCTAATACTTCCTCTCAGTACCATTATAAGCAAAAAACAATTTTTTAAATTTATTAAATAATTAATGTATTTAGTCTATAATGAAACATAAAAAAGGTTTTTTTTTTTTTTTTTTTCCTTTTTTCTTATAACCAGGACCAAAGGGAGTGTAATTTCAAATAGTAGCTCAAGACATGTAGTGGGAGCTCCACCTTTATGTTTGATATTTCCCTCGTGCTCAGTGATTTGGAGTGATTTGAAAGGTCGGTTTGTCTAGCAACAATCCGTCGAGATGCGGAGTGGGGTACTGTTAGACTCTAATGCTCAATTTAATAGAAAGCAAAAGTGAGAGGTATTGAAAGGATAGAAATTGTGTACCTTAATTTGACGGTGAATGATGCCTTTTATAGGCATTGGCAAAGTGCCATTATGGAATTGATGAGAGGCCATTGCGATATGGAGAAATCCAATGGTTAACCATTAAAGCTTGACGAGTCGAAAATGACTTGGAACATTTTGGGTCGGATCCCTCTCTTGTTTTTCAGTTCATTGTATTTGGGCTAGAGCGCCTTTTGAGTCTTTGGTCGATCCAAAATATTTAATTACATTAATTCATTCAAAAGAAAATAAAATGTCAGGACAAGTTAAATTTAATTTTGAATATTTTTTGGTTATGGTTTCTTAGTTAAAATATTTTGCAAGTGAAACAATGAGATGATAAAACTTACCAAGACTAAACATGGACATGCGAAGGCCTACATGTAATGGCAAGCAACTCAATATTGCACCTGAAAAGAATGGAATCAATAATGAAGGGTACACCATTTTTAAATAAGATTTACATGAATGAAATAAGAGACTAATATTTAAGGCCAGATAGCTTGGGCAACAAGACATCTAAAAAACGAAAACGCATTTATTCGGAGGAGAAACTATCTCGTACGTGAAGAGGAAAAGAAAGAGGAATCATAAGATTTTGGTGAAGATGTGGTATCCAAATCACTTGTATGGTTACTCTTAGCTCATCTAACCCAATTAGACCCTTCCTCATAACTCAATAGTGGTATCAGCAAGGCTGACTCAAAGGCCGTCAAGGCGGGACTAAAGCAAAGGGCCCCAAAATTTTGGTGTCACGAAATTTAATAATTCATTCAGGCCCATCTTTAAGTATAATGGTTAATTAACAAAAAGAAATTGACTAGAAAGTTGGCTTGATTTAGTGGTTTCACGCTTCACCGATGTTCATGAGGTAGCGAGTTCGAGTCTTTTACGAACTATTTTCTACGAACTATTTTCTATTGAGAACTCGCTACATATTACATAAATAGGTGCATCATTTGTTCTACGAACTATTTTCTGTTGAGAACTCGCTACATATTACATAAATAGGTGCATCATTTGACATTGAGGCAATCATTTTATTGTGTCAACAAAAGGATGTTAATTATATGGAGAGAGATGTTGTGACGTGTCAAGTGTGAGTTATCCCACATTTGATAGTTGAGGTTGAAAAACATATAAGTGAGAGGATCCTTAAATTCAAAACTTTAAAATTTTGGGTGAAGATATAGTGTCTAACTCACACTCGCTACATATTACATAAATAGGTGCATCATTTGACATTGAGGCAATCATTTTATTGTGTCAACAAAAGGATGTTAATTATATGGAGAGAGATGTTGTGATGTGTCAAGTGTGAGTTATCCCACATTTGATAGTTGAGGTTGAAAAACATATAAGTGAGAGGATCCTTAAATCCAAAACTTTAAAATTTTGGGTGAAGATATAGTGTCTAACTCACTTGTGTTGTTGGGTCGTAGGCCA
This sequence comes from Medicago sativa, assembly GCF_051527215.1. Classification (NCBI taxonomy): domain Eukaryota; kingdom Viridiplantae; phylum Streptophyta; class Magnoliopsida; order Fabales; family Fabaceae; genus Medicago; species Medicago sativa. The sequence goes on along the minus strand of NC_140754.1, from coordinate 97,390,422 downwards.
ATGTAATGATCTAATCCAATGAGACTCGCCCAACATTAAAAGGTTACTACCATAATCCAAAGAATTAGCATTTTGAATTTGAGGTGGCTTTTTTATATGAGTTTCAAGGTCATAATAATGATAACTAATTTCATTTTGTGAGTAGAAGGTTGTTTTTGTCTTGCTATATCTTTTTCTATGAAATTTCATATACATGAAATGTTCACCTAAACTCTCATCTACAAAAGCTACATGAATATGATTTTGCTGGCCTTATACATGCAATACTTTCTCTTTGTATTCAACATAACATTGATTGTGCTCCATTGAGACAAAACATAACCAAAACTATGGTGGTGCAATACTTTGGATTTTTTTATTTTGTTTTTTTGTCTAGTAAGTTTTTATTATTTGTTATGTTTTTAAATTTTTTTGGATAGGTGAAAAAAAGTTGGCACCAAATTTGAAGGATCCGAAATGAATGCTGAAAAAAAGGATCCCATAAAATTTGAAACAATAATTATTATCAATATTATTATGGTAATATATTATTATTGTAGTAATTTTTGTTATGACCATTATTATTGTAGTAATTTGTAACATCAATAAGGAAACAATTTGTGTCCATAAGCATGCAGTATGCCATGCCTTACTTCCCGGTCATCAATCCTACGTACTTCCACCTCTCTAGGGAACCCCTTTAGACCATTTCCATCATTCTTCTTCATTCATCTGCTGCATTTCTATTTTCTATTTTCAGTTTCAGTTTCTCTCTCTATTTTCAATCAATACTTACAATTCAAGAAAAAGAAGAAGAAAAAGAAGAAAGAAGCTATCATGGATGACCGAAATATTGACGACGATGAGAAGGAGTCTTTGGCCGGGTTGAGTTCTGTTCCACCTCGTCGCAAAACACATTCGTATAGCCAACAGCTACGAGACACGTCCACACACAAACGGCATCATCAAGTCCGTAAGCACAGTCTTGATGATAGCCTTATATCGAATAACATCGTCGAGTCTTCTTCTTTTTACGAGGAGTCTGACACGGATGATGATGACTTTTTCGCTCATTCAAATTCTGTTGGTGCTGAGGACTTCATTGAAAGTGGCGGGATTTCTGATGATTTGTCTCATTATCAGCCATTGCAGGAATTTATTGGGAGCGGTGGCGGAACTGGAGTCTTTAGGGCTCCTATTAGAGCGGCCGTTCATCCTGGGAGACCGCCATGTCTTGAGTTAAGGCCTCATCCGTTAAGGGAGACTCAGGTGGGGAAATTCCTCAGAAACATTGCATGTACCGAAACACAGTTGTGGGCTGGACAGGAATGTGGGGTGAGGGTGTGGGAGTTTCAAAAGGCCTATGAACACGGTTGCGGTCTGGGTGGAAGGGTTAGGAGGGGAGATGAGGACGCTGCGCCTTTTTATGAATCAGGTGATACCTCTCCTACATTTTGTTTGACCGTCGACAACGGGAATAAGATGGTCTGGACTGGCCATAAGGATGGCAAGATTAGGTCATGGAAAGTGGATCAACAATTTTCTACCCCCTTTAAGGAAGGTCTTTCTTGGCAAGCACACAGAGGTCCCGTTCTTGCCATGGTCATAAGTAGCTATGGTAGGCCTCTCCCTCTAGTAGTATTTTCAAAATTAAGTGTATGTTTGGCGTTGACAAAAATTGATTTTGACTGAATTGATTCTATAAAATTGATTCTGGCTTAAAGTGAGTTAAAGGTAAAATGATTTATGTTTGGATACATTCGTGTTAAAGTGAGTTGAACAATAAATTTGAGTGTAAAAATCAATTCTAGAATAAAAAACTTCAATTTCTAACTTCAAGTAAAATCAATTCTCACCACTTACTTGCTAACTTGCTTACTGTTTCTTCGTCTAGGCGATCTCTGGTCAGGTTCCGAAGGGGGTATTATTAAGATTTGGCCTTGGGAATCAATAGAAAAATCGCTTTCTATGTCTCCAGAAGAAAAGCACATGGCAGCCTTACTTGTGGAGAGGTCATTCGTTGATCTCAGAGCTCAAGTCACCGTCAATGGTGTCTGCAGTATATCTTCTCAAGAGGTTAAGTGTTTTCTGTCTGATCATATTAGAGGTCGTGTTTGGTGTGCTACCGCTCTATCCTTTTCACTCTGGTTAGTATGACTCTTCCTGTTCTTATATTGTATTCAGATTTAATGTTGTAATTACATCTCCGTTCGGTTGCATCAACCCATTTTAGTATCGTGTTTTTACTTCGTTAACTTTTGTTGTTACTAGTGTACTGTTTGTGTTTCCTTCTACTCGCATCAACTCCAAATGAATTCGAATAACTTGGAATCTATAATTGTATAGGGATGCGCGTACGAAGGACCTTCTGAAAGTATTTAACATTGATGGTCAGGCAGAAAATCGAGTTGACATGTCATCCGTGCAGCAGGATCAAGCAGTAGAAGACGAAATGAAGGTAAAGTTTGTTTCCAACTCAAAAAAGGAAAAGTCCCAGAGTACTAGCTTTCTGCAGAGGTCGCGTAATGCAATCATGGGAGCAGCAGATGCTGTCCGTCGAGTTGCAACCAAGGGAGCTGGAGCATTCGTTGATGATACTAAAAGAACTGAAGCCCTTGTGCAAACAAACGATGGTGTAATTTGGAGTGGATGTACAAATGGCTTACTTGTGCAATGGGATGGTAGTGGAAACCGTTTGCAGGATTTTAATCGCCACCCTTGTGCCGTCCAATGCTTCTGCACTTTTGGAACACGGATATATGTAGGCTATGTGAGTGGTATTATCCAAATACTGGACTTGGAAGGAAATATAATTGCAGGATGGGTGGCTCATAATAGTCCTGTGCTTAAATTGGCTGTTGGCAACGGTTCTGTTTATAGCTTGGCAACTCACGGTGGCATACGTGGATGGAATATTGCATCTCCAGGTCCCGTTGACAACATAATTAGAACTGAGCTAGCCTCAAAGGAACTTACTTATACAAGAAGGCACAGTATCAGAATTTTGATTGGCACATGGAATGTTGGTCAAGGTAGAGCTTCTCAAGAAGCACTTTTGTCGTGGCTTGGGTCCGTTGTATCAGATGTTGGCATTGTTGTGGTTGGTTTGCAAGAAGTGGAGATGGGTGCCGGTTTTCTTGCAATGTCCGCGGCAAAAGAAACTGTAAGACTTTATTCACATTCTTAATCATATATTTAAACATTAAATATTTTGTGAAGCCTTGTTTGCTTTATAAGTTAAGCTACCTTATTGATTGAAGATTTTTTTTATATCTTTAATAAACAAGTTGATCATCGATGAATATTTATCGTTATAGTAAAATAGGAAAATCTCAGTAACAATCTTGTGTAATGTGTACATTTTATCCATGCATTTACTACCTATATTACAATTGTAGGTAGGTCTAGAAGGAAGTGCAATGGGACAGTGGTGGCTGGATACAATAGGAAAGGCCTTGGAAGAAGGAAAAGCTTTCGAGCGTATGGGCTCTAGGCAGCTTGCTGGCTTGCTTATATCTCTTTGGTGAGTGAGTGTAAACTGACTAGTCCTGCTTCTATTCTGTTCTTCATGGAAAGGCTTCTTAGTTCTTCGTATAAGTACGTACTCTAGATTTCTATCTTTCATAATGTTTCCATGCTTATATTATGAATTGATATTCCTCAATTAGGGTAAGAAAGAATCTTAGAAAACATGTTGGAGATATTGATGCTGGAGCAGTCCCATGTGGTTTTGGACGTGCCATCGGTAACAAGGTTTGTTTCAATTTCCATGAATACTTGATATTTGTTTGATAAGAATATAATACTCTAATTCTGCCATTGTTATCTAGCATTCGCCTGTTATTTGTATATACTCTACGTTGAGATTAATATACAAAAAAATGAATTGATAAATTTGTTTAACTTATGAACTTTTTCCCTCTTGATTGAAATGAACACTTACATCGCAAAAATTGATCATGCAGGGAGGAGTGGGTTTGAGAATCAGAGTCTACGATAGGATAATGTGCTTTGTGAATTGTCACTTGGCCGCACATTTGGAAGCTGTTAATCGGCGAAACGCTGATTTTGATCACATTTATAAGAACATGGTCTTCAGCCGATCATCCACTCTACTTAATACTGCAGCTGGTATGCTACCATACCTGTTCTTGTATTGCTCTCTTGCCTTCTCCACATATTTATTTTGGCTACTTTACTCTTGTGGCTTGCCATTCATCCTGTCTGTTGCAGCTGGTGTCTCTACTTCCGCTCACATGCTTCGCAGTACAAATGTGAGTCCATCCTTAATTAGTTTCTTACAGTTTTAGACTATCTCCTTGCCTCTCCATCAATATGATTACCAAACAGTTACATGGTCTTCATTGTATCATAGGCTATGGGTTCCAGCTCAGAAGATGCAAAACCCGAGTTATCTGATGCAGATATGGTGGTATTTTTTGGTGATTTCAACTATCGGCTTTTTGGTATATCGTATGATGAAGCCAGGGACTTTGTTTCTCAAAGATGCTTTGATTGGCTTAGAGAAAAAGATCAGCTCAGGGAGGAGATGAAAAACGGAAAAGTTTTCCAGGGAATGCGCGAGGCGGTAATTAAATTTCCTCCAACATATAAGTTTGAGAGGCACCTACCAGGTTTAGGAGGTAAATAAATTATCAACTCAATGAACATGGCAGTTTCAATTTTGCCTTTTGTCTATATGGATTTAACAGATTGTTTCTTGGTTAAAGTGACTAGATGACAATAGCGTAACCTCCGTACAATCTTGCAGGGTATGATTCTGGGGAGAAAAAGCGAATTCCTGCTTGGTGTGACAGAATAATATATCGTGATACTCGACCAGCTGCAGTTTCTGATTGCAATTTAGACTGCCCTGTCGTGTCATCAATTTTACAGTATGTTGCATCGTTAAAATAGGTTTTTATTTTCCATTTTATCTACTATTAGGTACAATTTGTTATCATTGAAACCATTTAACAGGTATGATGCTTGCATGGACGTGACTGAAAGCGATCACAAACCAGTTCGATGTAAGTTCAACGTGAGAATTTCTCATGCTGATAGATCAATTAGGAGAAAAGAATTTGGTGAGATTATGACATCAAATGAGAAAATCAGATCTATGCTTGAAGAATCGCGTTATGTTCCAGAATGCAACGTCAGCCCGGACAATTTAGTCCTTGAAAACCAGGAGGCTTCATTTTTGCTTATTACAAACAGAAGTACAAAGGATAAGGCTGTATACAAGATCACTTGTGATGGCCAGTCTACAGTCAAGAATGACGGCGAAGCACCTGATTATATCCCAAGAGGTGCCTTTGGCTTTCCTAGATGGCTTGAGGTACTATACCTTTATTTAAACACTCATGTTTTTTTTGGCTTATCTTATTCTTTCAAAATAGATAGTGTATTACAATTTTTCTCTCTCACAGAATGCATAATTTTTAACATGTTCAGTTTTACATTATAACATAAACTAGCATGTTTTTTCTGTATGTGAAAAAGAAAATGACCTACTTGTTAAAATTGCTGAGAATAGTTTTATGTCCTTTTGTAAATATAGTGTATGTTTCATGCTTACTTTACTTCAAGATGAAGATAACTGCAGTTATCAATGAAGAAAATTTAGAATAGTTTTTTTCCTAGAGTGTGCTTTTTGAGATCTTATGAAAAAACCTACATGCTGTCCCGCGTCCTTTCCGACGGCATTATATAATAGAAAAACTAATTAACTTTGCTTTATGTTGCTTCCAAAGTTATAAACTTCCCTTCCGTGATGTTTCGTTTTTGGAAACTCGGTATCCGGTCTTAGTACTGACTAATCCTACACTGATGCCTATTTTAAAATGTCTTAAACTAGGTGTCTCCATCGATCGGTATAATTAAACCCGAGCAAACTTTAGAGGTTTCGGTACGTCATGAAGATGTGCATGCCTCTGAAGAATTAGTAGATGGGATACCACAGACCTGGTGGAGTGAAGACACTAGAGATAAGGAAGTGATTTTAGTTGTTCATGTTCAAGGCAGTTCATCAGTCCAAACTAGCAGTCATAAGATTCATGTGCGCCATTGCTTCTCAGGAAAGCCGACTCGAACTGACTCAAAATCCAACAGTGCAAGAAGAAGTCATGTAAGCTAATTGCATAGAATAGTTTAAGAAATTTTGTTTAACAAAGAAGGAGAGAAATGTTAATAGCATATATGCAAAAGATTAGAAGCATTGTTGAAGAAACAAAAACAAATGTTATAAGTCTCAGTACAAGTTAGTTAGACTGAGGGTCTTAAATCCTTCTTTGTGTAAATTTGGTGAAGAAATTTTGTGAAATGCATAATATACTATTTTGCTGCTTTTAATTATTAATTTTTGGTGGTTTTATTCTTCTAGTTTTATTAACATTTTTCGGGTTGAGAGGTGTTCGACGAAGCAACATCTCAAGAACTAATATCTTTGCCTTCACATTTGCTTCACTTTGTCGCGGGGTGCTTAGATTTTTGTGTGTTAGTGTCACCGTGATTATAACAAAATTAAACTTCAGAATTTCAAAAAAATCACCATGTGACTGTGATTTCGTTAAACTCAACACAAGTCATGATCCGTTGATATCAACTATTTCCCAAAACATGGTCCAAAAAGTAACATACTAGAAGATAAAAGCATCAACTTTAAATATGATGACATTGATATCAACTATTTCTCAAAAGTAACATAAAAAGGCATTTAAAGAAAGACACTCCACTCCACACTTCTTTTACGTAGGACAAACATGTTTTGCACCATATATGATTGTGCTGACAAGGAAGAGAATGGATCCATTCTTGGTTTCCAAGTAGATTTCATTCTACTGTTGTTACTATGTCTATTTAATTATCTAGATTGTTAATAAGGTTTGAATGATTAAGATTTTCATTCTATATTTTGTCGAATTTTATTAGTGTTTACGGTGATTTTTGGTTAACAAAGTGTGTCAAACCAATCACAAATAAATGTTTAGTTTGTGCAATCACGAGATTTTGGACGAGTTTATTAGTAACTCGGGAGACTTTATGTCCGTGTGTGTTTCTAGGAAGTTTTACGGAGAAAAAGAGAAGATAAAATTTCTAGAGATTAAAGACAATAACGTCCCCACTCCGACGTTCACGTCTGAGCTTTTGTTTTCACTTTCTTCACTGGAGATCCCTTCCACAATCCCGTACATCGTCCCTTCCTCGTCGGAGTCCACTGACGACTCCACCCAACTTTCCAAATCGCGTCTTCGTCTGCCTCCTATACTTCACTCTTGCATCAAACATTTTGAGTTGAACTTTTACTTCACAGAGAGAAGATTCAAGCCAAAACTCTTCAAGTTTTGCATATTCCTTCTTTTGAGCAAACAACTGACTTGCTCCCCAAGGCAAACTCAATTCCTTCATGGGGTGTATAAGATAACCATATCTAAGGGATTTGATTTAGTCTAAGTTAGTTATAAACCATTCATGCAATTTTCTATTTCTATGCTAGTGACTGTTAGTTAGTTATGTTAGTTACCAATAGTCATAGCCCTTATCCTATCTATATATAGATCATTCTATCAGGCTATCACTCTTGTAATTCATTCAATACAATACAATCAATAAATAAAGTATTATTCAGTTCATAGCAGTTTTCCTAATAAATTGTACTCTACCTTGACTGCTAGATTCTAAAGGGTGCACAACGGTGAGGCGACGACGACAAAGGACATCGGGCACAATGGGGTAGGTGATGGGGTGTGCAACGACGATATTATTATTATTTTTAAAAAGTCAAACTAGTCTATCGAAACTGACACCGGAGAGAACCGAATCACAACGCCGATATTGTTCCGTACAGCTGAGGGTGAGCAGGGCCATATCTGAGGCAGAGCGAAGAGGGTGACCATCCTAGGCCCCAAAAAATAAGTATGAAATTTGGGCCCCAAATTTTTTTTTAGGGGTCTATTAGACCCTAAAAAAAGTTGCTTAGTTTTTTGTATCAAGTTTGATGTTTGTATATATATATTAGTTAGGATCCAAATATTGTAGGTTCACCCTAGGCCACAAAAATCTCAGAAACGGCCCTGAGGGTGAGCGAGCAACTACGGCAAAGGGTTCGTTTTTTAAAAACAAATTTTCTTTTTATTCATTTTTTAAAAGCAAATATTCTTTTTATTCATTTTTTAATAACAAATTTTCTTTTTATTCATTTTTAAAAGCAAATTTTTTAAGAGCAACGTAAGAAACGTATTGAGATAATGACAACAAGCTTGTGTTCAGATCAAAATTTATTAAAAGCATATTTTCTTTTTATTCATATTTTTTTACCTATTTTCGATTACCAGATTGAGAGGTGTGTTCGACAAAGCAGCATCTCAAGAATTAATATCTTTTAAAAAAAATTTTTTTATAGATTGTATGTCTTTAATAAAAAAAATCAGAGGAAGTATTTATTAGTGTGTGATAAACTAGATTTTTTTTAAATAATCCAGGAAAAAAAAATAGAGTTAAAATATAATTTTTTTTGGGGGGGGAATGAGTTAAAATAACATATCAAACCATATGGGACCACATTTTGACAATGGACACTAAGATTACTAATAATAGAATTCATTTTTGCTTAACAAATGCATATATATCTAAGAGTAATGATATTTTGACATCCATTTCATGACAACTTTGTTGACAATCTTGTTTTTCTCACTTTTTATTGGTCAAAAACAATGGAGAGAGAAAAAGGAAGAGAGAGGATAACAACATCATGTGAGTATGAGAGAGAAAGTTATCAAAAAGTTGTCAAAAAAGTGGTTGTTAAAATATCATTTCTCTATATCTAAATATAGGTGCCTTGTAAAGATTATAATTTTTAATTTCACCGCATCATTCTTCATAAGATAGCAATTGCCAATTGGTGTGTGAGAAGAGATAAAAAGAGAGGTGGTCCAAAAAGTACTGATGCCACGTATCTTTTATGTCCATACTAGAAGATAAAAACATCATCTTTAAAAAGGATGACATTGATATCAACTAGTTCCCAAAAAGTAACATGAAAAGGCTTTTAAAGAATGGCACCCCACCCTTCTTTTAAGCTGGACAAACATATTTTACACATGACTATCAATCTATCATGATTGTGCTCACAAGAATATGGATCCATCCTTTAGTCGGAAATAGATTCCATTATGTTGTTTTTACCATGCAGATGGTGGATGATTAACCCTTCAGATTATTCGGTTTTTGAGTCGGATATATAGTTTTAAAAAATGAATGATAAGATGATTTCGTGGTTTGTTAAAAAAGTGTAATAGTTAACACTTGTTTGGTTCTACGGCAAGGCAATGAAAATCACAAATAGAATTTCTGCTAACACATAAGCTAAATTTTATCGATTCTCAAAATCGGGGCAATATTCACATTGAAACGCGATAATTATAGTGTGTACGTATAATCAAACACGCGCCTAAAGTGATAAAAAAAAGTCATGAGTTCAACTTTTCTCGTTAACAAAATTAAAAATAGGCTTAATTACACCACAGGTCCTTTAAGTTTGACGTTTGTAACATATAGGTCCTTTAAGTTTGTTTTGTAACAGATAGGTCCTTTAAGTTTGATGTTTGTAACATATAGGTCCTTTAAGTTTGTTTTGTAACAGATAGGTCATTTAACTCTGTAACAGTGTGCAACTAAGTCCTTCTGTTAACTCACCGTAAAAAAAAAAACGCTGACGTGACTGTGAAGTCTGTCAATTTCATCTCCTTTACTACACCCAGTTTTTTTTGAAGAATCAGGAGAAGATAACCGAAGGAAAGAAGACAACAGTTCTACCACACGAAATCTAATTGTTGGACTTTATAAGTTCTTGTCCAAGATTACCAAGTACATTGCAAAGGCAATAACTGAGATGATGAAACCGATGATAAATATACTCAACTCTCTATATAAGAAATTGTTATCATCTATCCTGCGTTCTTCCCCTGCAATAATGCTGGTATTACACTTGGAAGCCATTGATTTGACGAATTCAAGCTTTGGTATGAATAAAAATGGAGTCAGGGTTTGAGAATTGGGGAAATGTAAGGGTAAAGGAGACGAAATTGACAGACTTCACAGCCACGTCAGCGTTTTTTTTACGATGAGTTAACAGAATGACTTAGTTGCACACTGTTACAAAGTTAAAGGACCTATCTGTTACAAAACAAACTTAAAGGACCTGTATGTTACAAACGTCAAACTTAAAGGACCTATCTGTTACAAAACAAACTTAAAGGACCTATATGTTACAAACGTCAAACTTAAAGGACCTGTGGTGTAATTAAGCCTTAAAAATAATACGTTTATCAAGTTTAGATCAACTAATATTATTGTAAGACGATATTAATACCATGGACATTAAAATGGGATCATATCATATCAAATCTTTTATGATTAATATTATACATCATACTATCCATGATGATAACTCCTTGTTGGATTGCAATAATCAATTACACATATCCACTCAAATAATAAAATAAAAAATAACAAAATCAATTAGATTTATTATTAGAAGTGCAAAGAACCACATTGAAGCTACATTGAGGTGCGATGGACCTAAGAAACAGCCTTGCCGTATCCTCCTGTTTCACCACCGCATCCTCTTTCTCCACCAACACCGCTTCCACCAATTCTCCATACTCCGCCGCACCGTCTCCGGCACCGACAATAAAAGCCACCAAAGCAGCCTGAACCGGTCCCATGCTAGGATTATAAGCTGCAGATTCCATATAACTACCTTTATAAACATTCCCACGTGAATCCAGTAAAGCCACACCTGAAGGCGAGTCACTGTACGGCGCATGTGATTCATTCGCCGCTTTCAGTGCTGCATCCTTCAGGTGTGGCTTTATTGAATTTGTGATCGAACCTTCTATTTCTATAAAACACAAATCATTGTGACGTGGTTCCAAGAGAAGAGGAACATGTTTAGGAAGAAGATCATGAGGACCAAAGGGATGAGAAAGGAATTCAGAAAGAGATGTAAACTCATTTTTCGCAGTTTTCTTCGAATCAGATGTTATGAGGAGAGGAATATCTCCGACGCCACGGATTTCTTGAAGAAACTGGCGGCAATGGCCACAAGGTGCAGCGGATACAGCAAGGTATTGAATTTGAGTTTCTTTGTTATGAAAAAGGTTTGTTAAGAGAAACTGTTCAGCATGGATGGTATGGTGGAAAGGAAGGTTAGGGAATTCGACGTTGACGCCGATGAAGATTCGACCGGAGATTCCAACAGCGACGGCGGCAACGTGAAATTTGGAGATAGGGACACGGGCTAATGGTTGGGATGATTTGACAATGATGGGAAGGAGTTGGGTTAGGGTTAGGTTTGTTGATTGGGTTAATGATTTTGCTTCTGATGCTTCTATTATGAATTTAGGTTCTTCCATTTTTTTTCTTCTCTTCTTCACACTTTTTTTAGAACTATTTTGAGTTATGGTGTGTGAGTGTTTAGAGAAATGAGGAGTGGAGGGGGAAGAGAAATGATGGTTTTAGATGCTAATTTATAGTGGATGAAGGGGTGATATGCAAGCTCCTCCTATTATCCAATAATTTGAGAAATTAATTTAAAAAAATGAAAATGACAAACAAATACATTTTGTTTAAGAAGTATGAGAGAAGAAATCCAAGCTAATGAGTATGGGTGGGAACAGGTCAGACCGTCCAACATGGACGTATAGTCTAACCTATTTAAGACGTAGTTCGGCCCAACTCGTTTAATAAGAATGCTAAACTCATTCTTTTTATAAAAAATTATTTAATTAAATAGACTACGATAAAGATTGTACTAGAATTTGATACCCTCCAAATTGAATTACATTCAATGGATTGTACTAAGAAAAAAAAAGAATTACGTTCAATGATAGCACATGAAAAAAATAATTAACAATCTTGAAATTACTTAGTAAGCTAGACTTTAGATAGAGTTACTTGATTTTTACATGTGCATTTTCTCATATATATGCAAAGTGCTTTGTATACCGTAGAATTTTTCTTATACAAATTTGTGTTTAATAGTATATTGCAAGATCTACTTCTAATTGTTAATGATGATTATTATTATGTATTATGTATATGTATGATGTATCTTTATCTATCAAATTTAAAATGTCACTTTCTTCTTGACTCATATCTTTGTCTCACACGACAAAAAGATATGTCGAGTGAATGATAAACTAAACTTTGTGGGACATCCTCATCCCTAATAATTGAAAAATGTCATATAGATGTGTTCGGAATTGGTAGAGAAGGATGCTAGTGACTCTTACTTGCTATCTTTGCACGCAATTATATAATAAACAAATAAATGTAAACCACATTCAATCTATCGTTTTGTTATAAATAATAGCAACTTTACGTGTTGTCGTGTAAGAACAACTCAAATGGTAGATGCGAAGATATTTAATATGCAAGAAGAGCTTCGGTTGCATTTGCGTGAATTTCTCTTTAAATTTTTTTAAAACAAAACAAGTAAACAGTTCTAGCTCGAATTAGGTTTGAGAGAGTGGTTTATCATTTCCATGATTTAATGTAATAACATGTTTGATATGTCGTTAAAATAATCATTATCCAGAATTACTTTTTTTTTTGTATTATCAAGGCCCTTTATGCTAAGCACATAACGATTAAAGCAAAAATATATATCCAAAAACACTTGGATTATTTGATAATAAATTTATTTCAACTTCACTGAAGATTTACACTTCACATCTAACCTTGAGAATGTAACAATGTCCAATTCAAAAAATGATATTTGATTAATAAATACATAGCTGGACGAATATTTTGGTTGGTTAGCTAAGAGTCTTTACAAGAGTAGTTAGTTACCAAGAAGTCTAAGATTATTTAAACTTTGAAAAAAAATATTACTTACAAAAAAAACCTGCTAGTTCTATGGCATATTAATTACGTTTGTCTATAAAATAAATAATATTTTATTTTATAATTATTTTATATTTTTAAATTATTTGTAAACCTTTTTTTTTTGGGGGGGAAAATGAGGGCTTAACGCCCAAGAAAGGAAAGCTACAAACAACCTACAACTCTAGATGTAGTAACATCTATAAAATCTGTTGGTGATTTCCAAAATAATGGAATCACTTTAAATCAAAAGTTGTAACTCTTCATGGGAATCATTCATATACATTGGAACTTTTCGCAAAGAGATGCTTAATGAACCTTTGCATTGATTCAAGTGTATATGATTATAACCTTTGACAAAGGGATGTTTAATGAACCATAACATTGTTTCAAATCAAATGGGTGTTTTCTCTCATATGAAGGGTCATATAATGCACTATAAATGCTTGGCATTTGGGCATTAGTTGGACACACAAAAAAGAACAACAACATAATTCTCCATCATTCTCTTACTCTAAATCATCCATCAATTCTCTAATGCATGAGTGAATTGCTGGAACCATAAATCTGTAAAATACTGTTAGGAGATACGCTTGGTGTGGTTGTGCAATACACGTCAAGGAACTCATAGTATCCTGAAGGGGATTCGCCGGTCATTCCTTATTGCATCCAATATACAGTTATTGGTGGGGGCGAATCGAACCTAAAGGTTAGTATGGCAACCCCATACGCTTTGAGTTTGCATGCATAACCATTAATCTTTTCAGGTTTCAAGTACAGCAGCATCTTCCCAACAATCAAGATATACAACAAATCTTTGGAATTTATGTGCACACTTCATCATAGTCATCTTCATCATCTTCTTGGTCAAGTTATTGCAGCAGACCCCCAACTCAAGTTCCAACAAAATCAGCATAATACATAACACTAAGTACGTTGCACAGGAAACTGCTCATAAAATATCATATATGTTCCTTGATCATAACCAATGTTCGTCAATACATTTGAACATATATTAGTTTCGTGGAACGAATCACAAACTTTTAAAGATGATCTTGCAACAAGTCTTATATGAAAACATACAATGTTCGTCAATACATTTGAACATATACTAGTTTCGCAAAACGAATAACAAACTTTCAAACATGATCTTGCTAGTCTTGTATGAAAACATATCATGTAAAAAAAGAAAATTAAAATATTTATTTTTCTTAAGTTTATCTCTCTCAAAAAACATTGAAAGAATAAACAGTCATTTAATATTTCAATAAAAAATATATAATATTTAGCTTCTTCAAAAAAAAAATATTTCAATAAAAAATTTAAAAACACGCCCACCGTGGGGCTCGAACCCACGACCACAAGGTTAAGAGCCTTGCGCTCTACCAACTGAGCTAGACGGGCAATTGTCTTGAACATTTCATTTAAGTGAATAAGTGAATTTGTGCCAACAGCTGATACTATTTAGTTTATTTATTATAGATAAAGTACATTCAGGGATCTTTAGTATAACGTTATACCAGATTAATCATTTAAATTTCTTAAATACAAAATTGTCCCTTTTTTCATACAATGTTTGCAACATTGTCTTTAAATGTTGATGTTGTATATATGTCCAACTCAGATAAAAAATATTTTTTTCAAAGTACAAACATTAAACTTAAAGACTCCTTTAAAGTTTTAGATATGATTTGTGCTTTCATTAAAAAAAAAAAAAAAAAAGTGCTGCAGCACACATTATATTGTGTGTTGATTCGTCATTATCTTTTAGATAATAGTCCTGTTATATCCATGATGATAAACATTAGAACTTTGTTCAATATTTTTTGTTACACAAAGCATATACTTCTAATTGTATTTTTTTTTTTATATATGAAGGGATATATAGTTGTAATTTTTTTATGATATAAGATACTTTTTTTTAAGAAGCTAATCAAAATTATATTAAAGAAACAGACAGTTCCTCAAGCACAAGGTGTGCTTATGAGAAACTGTTAAAAATCAATTACACCAATGTTAAGCCAGAACCAGCCAAAAAACCGAAAAAAATTACATTAATGCTTGCATACAACATAAAGGGTTTAGCCTCCAAAAAGAATAGTCAAAATCGAACAAGGCATAATGCGATTTCAGCCACCAGAACGTTTGGAGTTTCACCTTTTCTGCAAGAGTCTCAAGCTTATCTGGCCTGTTTTGGAAAATCCTGTTATTACGGTCTTTCCAAACAACAAAAAGCACCGAACTCCATAAAATAGCAAACACCGTCCTTGAATTTTTGGAAAAGTCTCCAAGACCACAAAACTGATAAACATGCGTACAAGTTGTGGCATTAAAAGCCGATTCAAATCCTAACCATTTTGAAATCAATAGCCAAATACGTCCGTATACATCACACCGAAAGAACAAGTGATCTCTGTCTTCTAATTCACCACACAGGGCCGCACATGATAATTGAGCAGCATCAATCGCACCTCACCTAAAGAGATTATCCTTGGTGGGTAGTCTGTTTAAGAAAAGTCGCCAAACAAAAAGATTCACCTTCAAAGGAACTGCTTTAAGCCACAAGAAACTATCAAAAACTTCATTTAATTTGGTATCAGACGCCGTCAAAAAAGAGTATGCTGATTTCAAACACAGACGTGACATTTATATATTTACTTATGGTTATATGTATGGTATTAATTAAAATGTATTTTTTAAAAAAACAAATAATTAAAATAAAATAAAATACGGTTGATGTAAGCTTGCAAGCAATAATATTATATGTCCCGTTTGATATGTTTCTTGTGATTAAATACTTGTAACCACATGTAACCAAAAAAAATACTTGTAACCACATGGTCCACAATCCCAAGAATGAAATATAAAATGTTACATCCCGATAGACCCACCTTACCTAATCACCCACAATAATCACCACATTCAAGAGTTCACTCATACTTGATTTGATTGTAACAAATTAGTTCTAGTTCTCTACACACATTTCTCTTTCTAAATTCTACATATCCTGTAGTTTTAAACGAGTAGAACTTGTTTTGTTTTGTGGTGGTATATTAAAGTTGGAATTTGAGATAACTGATTAGGACGGGTGGCACTTTGGTGACATTAATGTCACCGTGCCATTGCATCTGGACCACACATTGCCATTGCCATTGCATCTGGACCACACAACACATCTAATGTCACCCAATATGTGGCCCAGATTTAATGTCACCGTGACATTAATGTCACACAAGTATTTCCCGATTAGGACCCAGCTGCTCCTCTCAACATTGGGTGATTGCTCTATAAGTCAAAGTTGCTCAACTCTCCAAAATAAGTCGATTTAAAATTACGCTCCAATTCAGAAAATAACGATTGTGTCCTAATTTTTGATAGATTTTATGCGATCGAGACCAACGAATGATAAATTCAAAAGAATTTTGAGCAATGTAAGGAATCTATAGAGCGATCACTTTTACTCGGTCTTAAGCTTCAAGAACCAATATTTAAAGAAAGTAATGCTACGAACACTTATTTTATAAGATCTTAATATATATAAATGTTAAACAGTTCTGAAAGGTTTGCCCTAATTCTGATCCCGCCTTTTTCGGTGGGTCTGAGTAATATTTATGAAAAAAAGAGTTTGCAAGGAATCGAACCAGGTACCATATGCTTACATTTTACGACTATAGCCACTATGCCATTTCTCTTTTTGTTGAAATATTGTTGCTTCCAAAAATGAAATACATGACTAAAATATTTTTTTTAAAGCCCCAACCGCCCTAGCGGTTACCTCTCTCATAGCAGTTATTTTTTAGTAACTTTATTGATAGTAGTTCTTTTTCATTTTTTTTTTGGTGTACGCTAACTACGTGTTACGATATTAAAGTTGCATCTTTAAAATTGTAGATAATTTGACTGATCCATATGATAAATTTTTTCATTAGAAACTTCACTTTTTCCTGCATTATATTACATGAAGTTTTTGTTCAGAGTTTTTATTTGCAAAAATCACTACTGTAGACTATAACATTACTCTGTTTTGGCAAAGTAACGACTTTGATTTTATATTCATTTTTGTTGATTTCCATATTCATTTTTGTTGATGCAAACTAAATGTTGTTAATTTTCTTCTTTGAGATTGTGTATGTCGATCACTCTCAATTGTCATTTAGTTTGATTGTTTATGAGTTTAAATGTAACTCTACGATTAATAGTATAGCCAATTTGATATTTTATATATGAAACTCTACAAAAACCCGTGCATCGCATGTTGACCACCAAGCCACTTGCTGTTTTTGTGTTATCATTTGCCTTCCACTACATGATATCCAATATTAAACTCCCTTTTCAAATTTTTTTTTTCTTTCTTTCCAAACGGTTTTGAACCATTTTTTCTCCTTCGCAATCTAAACCCAAAAGTCGGCGGTTTTCATCCATTTCTTCCCCTTTATACAGTAACTTTTTTTTTTCTTCCTTTGATGTGTATTTTGAACTATTTAATTTGCTCATTGTAGTCTTTATTGAAATGTTATACATAATAATATAATCTTTGCTAAAAAAAAACTAATAATATAATCAATCTGATGTTTATATATGAAAATCGAAATAAACCCGTGCATCGCACGGGTCAGGGTCTAGTTTTTTCTAACACTTAGATAAAATGTTTGTGAGTTCCACCACTTTGAAAATGGATCTATGTAGGCTCTGTTTGGTAAAAACAGCGGATAGCTGATAAGCTAGCTGATAGCTTATAGCTGATGACTGATAGCTTATAGCTGATGACAGATAGCTGATAAGCTAATTGAAGTGTTTGGTAAAATTAGCGGTTCAACTAGCTGATAAATGTAAAATGACATAAAAGGGTATTTTTAATTTATAATAAAATTTATATCAATTAATATTTAAGTATTTGAAAATTCTTTATTTAAATATTTTTTGAAAAAATACTTTAAATTTATTAACTTAATATATCCTTTATATTATATAAATATTTTCATTTAAGTGTTTATACTTTATAAAACAATTAAGTGTAATAATAGACGGTTATTGGAATGTATTATTATTATTATTATTATTATTATTATTATTATTATTATTATTATTATTATTATTATTATTATATTATATGTATTATTAACAATAATTGATAGTTACACTAAATATAATCTTCTTGAAGAAAATGTTTAATAATTATCATATGCATGCTAAATAGATGTAAAATATTTTTATTTAGTTGAAAATAACAAAAGGTATATTTTCATCAATTGTAAAATACAGCTGAAGGTATATTGATTTGCACGTTAAAAAAAGTATATTTGGTTTGTAAAAAAAAACTAACAAAACCGACGGTATGCCGTATAAAGAAAAGAAAAAAAAAACAAGGAAAGACAAGTGCTTATTTTTTTTTTTTTTTGAAAAAGAATTGGATATTTGTTCGCAAGAGACACAGTAGTATTTATGAGGAAGTTATATTAATAAATTGTAATGGGTAAAAATGGAATTTAGTTAGAATAATAAGGGTAGAAATGGAATTAAAAGTGAGAAGCTATAAGCTATAAGCTCAAACGCTACTTGGAATAGCTTCTGAAAAATAGCTTATAATCTCGTGAAATAAGCTATAAGCTCATGATGAAAAAGTGTTACCAAACAGAGTTTCTTTTGTCAAACGAGCTTATAAGCTATAAGCTATGAGCTATATGCTCATTTAAGGGGCTTACCAAACAGACCCAAGTAGTAAGACCCATATATATTTTATCCAATGAAAAAATAAATTTTAGAAAGAGGAAATGAGTGCATTAAAATGACTCTTTTTTAATGATTAGGAAAAGTAAGAGGTGCAAATAGCAATATATGTATGGCAATGAGATGGAAAGAGGATAAGAAGCCACGTAATATGCATGTAAATCACAAACTCACTCATGTATGATCCTTTGTCTAAGGAAAATCCAACGGTGACAGTATTACCATGTTCCTAGATAGACTAGACTAGACTAGACTAGATTTTGTAGGTAGCAAAAAAAGGTAACAGTAGCATCATCATGATCATTCATGTCTGCTAAGTGACTGAAGATGACCAATTTTGTTGGACTAAGGTTACCAGTTGTGGCATGTTATTGGGCCACACCCACACCACATCCTCGTACTGTTTCTTCTTCATGTTCTTCTCTTTTAAACAAGACATTTAAGAATGCTCCTCGTCGCATGTTATTAGGCTTTGGAGCATCTTCATTCTTGTCTCACTTTATCACTAACATGTCTGCTTCTGGTTTCAAATCCTTCATTGCTTCTGCAAAAATAACCGCTGGTCCCTCTGTTGATCAGGTATGTCTATGATAACAATATCACCTTCTTTTCATTGCATATTTCAATATTCTATACGCACGTGTCTACACCGATAGTAATTTAAGATGAAAATGACATAATTGAATGTAATTACATGCGTAGTCGGTGTGGTGTCTGAGACACCTTTGATAAGATGTGTAGGTGCTTCATATATATGTAGTGTATATTTAGTTCGACTTCTAAAGGGGCCAGCATTGATTTTGAAGTGTAGAATTGATTATGATGTGTTAGTTTGCTTTCTAGTAGAATTGATTCTGCCTCAATAAGTGATTCTTGAAGCTAGGATTTGTAGCTTTTGGTTCTAGAATTGATTTTTACATACAAATTTATGGTTCAACTCACTTTTATTATATGAATGTATACAAACACAAATCATTTTACATTCAACTCATTTTTAGTCAAAACTCAAAATCAAATTTACAGAATCAATTCATCCTAAATCAATTCTTGTCAACGCAAATTCAAACATAAAGGTAGAATTGAAAATTGGCAAAAATTCAATCATTTTTGTTTTTCTAATCCTTTGTCCCATCCCACTATACCTTTTTGTAGATATTGAAGAATGTGGAATGGCCAGAGCAATTCCCCTTTAAGGAGGAGGATTTCCAACGTTATGATGAGTAAGTTCAAACATGTTGGAGATTGATATTTTTCTGTCATTAATTAATTGTGTGCTGCTGTTTTTTCTGTCATAATTAAATGTTGCTTGTTTAATTTAGTGTCATAATTATATTGTTGCTTATTAAGAAAGTAAACCAGTCCTTAGGTAATGATGTCTAGTATTCTTAGGTAATGATGACTAGTGCTTAAGAGTAGATTTAGTGTACTCCCTCCGTCCCGGAATAACTGACCTATTTTCTAAAAAAAAGTGTCCCAAAATAACTGACCCATTTCAATTTTCAATACAACTTTCATCATTCCCAATACAATATAACACTAAATAATACTACTTTTATCATTCCCAATACAATATATTTCACTTTCCCCTTTATTTATACATTTTTCTTAATCTGTGTGAAATGAGCCAATGGGTCAAATAAATTGGGACGGAGGGAGTAGATTTTATGTTGAGTCTTACAAGCAAGCTTATGGCTTGGCTCTATATATTTGTAGTGTATGCTTAAGTTTAATGTATCAAAGTATCTTAGCTTTTAGTACTTTGTTCTCAAAACTTTATTATCTTTTGATTTTCTGGTTTTTTCTTCTTTCTTCTCCACCATTTTGAACCTTAATTTTCTGTCTTGAGCTTATCGCTTCTGCTGCCTTTGCAAAAGCTAACAAAACAACTATACTTTGGTTATGTTTGGATAAACAACTTATAGCACAATCACAAATGCTTATCATGATAAAATTAACTTAAATTGTTTTCATATAATAAGCTATAAGCTGCTTCCATAAGCTATCTTGAAGAACTTATGAAAATAAGCCGAAAACAACTTATGAACAAATTCATAAGTTCTTCCAAACAATCTAACAAAAATTATACCATAGATAAGTTGAAATAAGTCAATCCAAACAGGATCTTACATTTAAGTACAAAGCTAAACCATTTCATAAATCTTACCCCAATTACCCCCTTAATTTTTGTTAGTTTTTACGTATAATTATCAGAAAATTTTCCCTTTAGGTCATCAGATTCTGCATTCTATGAGTCACCTCGATTCGTAACACACATCGATGACCCTGCAATTGCTGCTCTGACTAAGTATTACTCCAAAGTTTTCCCACCTAGCAATACTCCTGGAGTAAGCATTTTGGATATGTGTAGCAGTTGGGTAAGAAATTTTGTATTGTTACTCATTTTCTTTTCTCTAGCTTAGCATAGACATATTGTCATAACTCATAAATCTTCACTTTGCATTAGGTCAGCCATTTTCCACCCGGATACAAGCAAGAA
Source organism: Medicago sativa (assembly GCF_051527215.1). NCBI lineage: Eukaryota > Viridiplantae > Streptophyta > Magnoliopsida > Fabales > Fabaceae > Medicago > Medicago sativa. Next base: position 97,369,331 of record NC_140754.1, on the reverse strand, counting down.
CGAGTTGTAGGATTAGGCCTGAATGAAGAAGAATTGAAGAGGAACCCGGTAAGACAACCCGCTTTCTGTGCTATGTGGCAATGTTGTCAAACGCGGAAAGTGCAAAATATATACTTATTTAAAATTTGCTATGCTACAATGTCATAAAGCCACAGTAGACGCTATTTGACAAGACTTTGTACTAAATAGCGTATTGTGGAACGATAATGATTTGTTCATACTCCGCTATGTTATAGTGCTGTTGTGTGGTAGTAGCCATTTTGAAATTGGTATCCTAAGATTACTTTTCTAGATTGGTTTTTCATATATGTTCAAGATCATATCTCAACATAATTATCTAGCCAATACTTAAATTTAATTAAAAATTAATGACTTGGCTACATCTCAAGATTTTTAATGTCTAGAAACATGGCCTTATTGATAGAAACCGTTGCTTCTGTAGGTCCTCACGGAGTATACTGTACAAGACTTAAATGTGAACCCTAAACTCTCATTTGAAGATAACTCTTTCGATGTCATCACTAATGTGGTAAGAATATCTCTTCATATATTTTAACTTCGGTATTGGAAACTGGTACAAGTGATGCATGCTATTGGCTGATATTTGTATTGTATGATGCGTATTTTTGCAGTAACTTCTTTGAATTTTATCTTGAAATTTGCAACTTTGTAAATGAAATGATGAATTTCTTGGTTGTTTACTAAATTAAATTGTGTTTATGTTCTTGCTTAGCATATAAGTCAGTCATTCAAAACTTGAAAACTCTATATCTTGCAGGTCAGTGTTGACTACCTGACAAAGCCTCTTGACATTTTCAAGGAGATGAATAGGATACTCAAGCCAGGTGGATTGGCCATAATGAGGTGACAATCTTGTCCGCTATCATTTTGGAATTACTTCGTTATAGCATTTCTGTAAAATCTAATAATTGAAAGAAAATTTTACGCGAAGCACTTCCTACAAAATTGTCACCTTCTTTGATAGTCAAGCATGTTCATCTGTGTACAATGAAAATATCCATCCTCAGAAATTCTGGACCCTTCTTACAAATCGTGCCTAGTGTCAATGTACTATTCTAGGTTAAGAAATTATCGATATAAATGAAATGTTACATTTTGATTTCGTATTAATCTTAATATTCAAAACCAGTGAACTTAACATTTTTAAAGCAATCTGCAAGCAATTTCAAACTGATAAGATTACAATTTCAATTGTGGTTCAGAATTTTATACCATATGCGATTTCATTCTAAAACGGACATAATTTCAACAGTGTTTCTCGGTTTTATATCACTTTATTGAAGTGACTGTTTCATTCATTTTATACCATGTTACTCTTTGGGCACTCAGACTTATTTCCACACATATCAGAATGCAGACAAACCTTCTTTGCTTCATATAATTGCATTAAAACAAGCACGTCATCTTTTTAGTAATACCATTTATCTGTTTTTGATGTTATTGTATCTATTATTGGTCTTGTACATCTTATGGTCCTATTCAACTAACTATGACTTCATCGATGATTTCAGCTTTTCAAACAGATGCTTCTTTACAAAAGCCATTTCTATATGGACATCAACCGGGGATGCTGATCATGTTATGATAGTTGGATCCTATTTTCATTATGCAGGAGGATTTGAACCTCCTCAGGTAACTCCCTCACTGATATTTTCCCATTTTGTTAGGACAAGCTTCAAGTAGCATGAGTCTTTAAAGACCTCTTTCTAAAATCTAACTACCTCTCTCCCTTTGTGCATATTTTACTTCTTATTTCTCTCACACACATCTCATGTATTATATCTGAATCATAATTCTTGTATTGATAACTGCTCTGTAGGGAAACTTGTGATGATATTGTGTCACATGATATATGTGCAGTTTTTGTGAGACTTCTATTCTTATTATTCGGCATTTCCCTTTTTGTAATGACTAATGTTTTGACAAAGATTAGTTATTAACATATTGAGGCCAATGGTATGGTTTAAAATAAAGCAGAAGGTTAACTACTTCAACTGCTTTTTTCCCCTATATAAAACAGAATTTTCTTTTAGTAGTAGTAGTCATGAAACAAATATGAAAGTCTCTACAATGTTGTATATGATGTGATCATGTGACAGTGTTACCAATGCTGAGGCTCATGTAACTTCTTTTTTTTGTAGGCTGTGGATATATCTCCAAATCCTGGACGCTCGGATCCCATGTACATTGTGTACTCTAGGAAGCTGGCTACCGCATAAGAGAAATACGAACTTGGAATTTTTAGCAGTGCCTTTACCTATCAGCAGTTACTGTGATGGGGAATTCGTTCAATTGTATGCCAATGATTTAGTTCTGAGAAATGAAAACACCAATGTAGTCCTCCTATTTTGTGTTATCACATTGGCAAGCTGATTTTGATTGCTTATTATTAGTGTTACACTTGTACCATGTAGTACATTAATCATAGAAGACAATGCCATAAACCCAAATAAATAAAAAACTAAGAGAAAAGAATGGATAAAGAAAAGCTTCACTTATAATTTTTCCCTTTATGGAATCAAAGAAAAAACACATATTTCTTTGTTATTCATTCATATAACAACATGAAAAAAGAAAATAAAAGAAAAAGGACACTTGCTGTTACATTTCCTTTCTTGGCTATTTTGTAACATCAAGTAGAAATTAAGGGTATTAGGATACATTTTTTCAAGTTACACAAGATTGTAGTAGTACTAGTTCCCATTGGCCTTATTCTTGATGGATTCAAATCTAGGACCCTTATCACCAAACTTAGTTTTTCCATAAAGCTCCAAATAGTCACCATAGCAATAATTACTTGGATACAAGAGTTTAGGGGATGGAGAAATAATAGCTTCACCAACTGGATTATAGAAACTTGCAATAGAGAGTCTACTTCCATTCTTATCAGGCATGACCCTATGCACAACACTTTTGTAAAAACCATTGCTCAACACTTCGATTTGGTCACCTGTTAAGATTATTTAGAAAATGATCAAACTTTGACACTGACACGGTGACACTGATAATTAAAATATTAATTAATTGAATGTAATCACATGTGTGAGACACCAGACACACGTTCGATCAGAAGCGTCAGTGCTACATAGATAAGTTATTTACAATAACGCAAATACCTGTGTTGACAAAGATTGCATTGTTTTTTGAAGGTGGTATCTCAATCCATTTTCCATCTTTGAAGAACTCAAGTCCAGGTACTTTGTCATCTTGAAGCAATAGGATGATTCCACCAGCATCTGTATGTTCTCTTAGTCCTCTAACCAATTCTGGATATGGACATTCAGGGTACTTTGCCACTTTTGTTCCCATAGCTGGTCCATTATTATTACTTCCTGAAAATGCTGTCTTTATGTAATCTTTCTCCAAACCAAGATTTTCACTCATCATCTGAGATAATGTCTCTGCCACTTGAACTAATTTTTCAATGTACTCGTCCATTGTTTCGCTGCATTTACACACATATTGTTAGAACAACAGCTCCGGTTTAAAATAGAGAAACACACGATGTTTGGTAACGTTAACAGATGTTAGAATTTGAATAGACTAACCAAAGCTCCTCAGAGAGGTTTGGAATTTTCCTAATGTTAGACGTCGGACGATGCCAAATGAAGAATGAACTTTCCCAGTCAACATCACAGGTGTTCTGCTTTTTCTCCAACCGCTTGGCTATCTCAGATTGGTAAAAACTTTCCTTCAGATTTTCTTCATAGTAACTATTAATTACCTTCTTCACCTTCTCCATCAGCTTCCCCTCAATGTCATGGTTCTCAATCTGCACAAGTAACATGTTATGTTACATTAAAAGCACCAAAAAAATACTATATGTTACATTAAAAGCACCAAAAGAAAAATGTAACATTAATAAACCAACATAAATGTTTATTCACTTTACCAGAAAGCAACCCCATTTTTGACAAGCTTCATGCAAAAGAGCCATAGTTTCACCTCTTTTGTCACCATTGAGAGTGCTAAAATCTATCACAGGAATTGCCATATCTATGATAAGTATTTGTTTATGTTAATATGATATGATAAGTATTTGTTTGATGAATTGATATAACTGGATGAGGTATATATAGTGCTACAAAAAAGAGATAAAAACTGTCCTAACAGAATAACAAGGACTAATCAATGAAATAATGTTGAGTCTAAATTTAGTAAAGACTTAAAATGAGTGGACATTTTTTATAGTATTTTTTGATTCCTTAGATTTGATGGTCAATCAGATTTTCTCTTGTAAATCAAGTCTTGATTCTTTATTCTATTGTTGTACAAAGATATTTCAAGTAGCCTTGGTTGTTTATTCAACAAAAATCCACTTTGGATTGGGTCAAATAATTCAACATTTTCAACTATACAACAACAAATAGGTTCATCTCATTAACTCATTAAGTGGGGCCCGCTACATGGATCAAACGTGTCTTAATGTTTTACGATTTTTTTTTTAAGTCAAACTAGCCCACCAAAATAGACACCGGTGAGAATTTAATCTGAGACCTTGAGAGAAGCATACTCTAAGGTCTAAAAATCAACATCATCGTGTCAACTCAAGTCGGTTAATGTTCTATCATATATTTATCCAACTCATTAACCTATAAATTCTTAGTTATAGTTTTCTAGGTTTTCCCTTGCCTCAACATTTTCAACTATAATGTAAGTAAAAAACAACAATCATTCAAGTAGTAAGCACAATCATGGCCATTGGATCGAGATATAATTATTTAGATTTCAATTCAAACTTTCATTCTTTTAAAAAAAAAAAATTTACCGAACTTAAAATTTAAACTCTTTGATCTATCGATCCAACGACCACAAATGTATTGACCGCATGAATGTATCGCCGGCTGTCCTGGTTCAAAAAACAAGGGGCAGTGGCACAGACATAAAGATTTCATTGAATAAAAATCCAGAAAGAGGTGGGCGATTTTGGCTGGATGCTGTTGAACACATGTAGTAGTAAGAATCAAATCTTTCATTCACGTCCATATGCTTTATTTTATTGACCATTTTTGTGCTAAAACATAGATAACTGTAACTGGATAAGACATTATAATTGTTGAATCAATCATTAATCATTAGTTTATACCAAACCGCACATAGAATGTGAAAAGTCCTAGAAATTGAAACCGGGTTTTACATTTCAATGAATAGAAAAATGGAATACTACAACAATAGTATAGTTTGATTTTGAGTGGTAAAAACCAAATTTGTCTCTAAAATTGTTTAAAATGCTGCAACTAATTAGTGCCTGACATTAACAAAAATACTCCTTTACCATAAACAAAAGCGTCAAGTACATAATTGTTAGTTTGTTTATTTTCTTATGGCCTCCTAATCTTCAAATTTATGATCTTTCATCTATGTTTGCATATAAATATTAAATTTGAAGATTGAAAATCCATATGCAAATGGATAAAAAGGACGAAATTGAAATGAAAAAATAAAAATAAATGACCAAACTATTACCTGAAATTAAGTTTAAGAGACTAAAAATATAATTTTGTCTGAAATATGAGTTGTAAGAAAATGTTGGATGGATTCAACCAATCTGTTGACAATTTTATTATATAGTTGATGAATATATAGTTAAATGGGTTGGATGGATGATGGATAAATCGACTTTATTGCCACTTATAAGTTATACTTTTTTGATTTATTAGTAAGTGTCATAAGGTTACATGTTTGGGTCTGTTTGTTTCAAGGATTAAATTTACAATCCTGGAAACAACATTAAAATTTCCTTGAACATTATTCTTAAGAATCTTAATCATATTTTGTCAAAAAAAAGAATCTTAATCATATTAAAGTGTTTGATAATTAATTTTAGTTTCCCAGAAATATTTTTAAATATATGTAATTTATAATTTAAAACAAAAAAATAAAAGAGATAAAATAGTGTGAGAGTGAGAAGTTATGGGTGGTTTTACCTCTTATTCTCATGGGAATAAAAGATTCACATACTTTAACATTAAAATAAAATGTGGAAATGTCATGTATAAATTTTATTCTTAGGAGTAAAATATACTTAAGCATAATTTATGAAAACTTAAAACAAACATGGGAACCAAGGATTCCCAATATCACATTCTTGAGAATAAATCCGCAATCCATTAGAGAAACAAACCAAAAAAAGAAGAGAATGTTTTAATCATTTCCGCAATTGGAAACTTACCTTTTAATTCATTAAGTAACCTACAAAAACTATTAGGGAGACTTGTATAAAAACTAACCAACAATGATATTTGAACATTTTTCATTTTCATACACTTATTTAACATCTTATATTCTTTCTATCTCTCTCTGACTATCATCATATCATTAACATATCACATCATTTTCTCTATTCCTTTCTCGCTCAAGGTTTAGTATGGATATCCATGAAATATTTTCCGAAACAAAATGTTAGGGAGACAAACAAGAAAAGAGAGAATGTCTGAATTACTTCCACGATTGGAGACAATAAGGTTTAAGGAAAGGTGGCCAATTAAAACCAAAATATGGTGATTCGGACAGACCAACTTAATTATTTTGTGGATGAAAACAATTGATTCATTTCTCCTCCAAAATTTAATTAGTCAACAACGTGCTTTTCAGTAGCTTCAAACTTCATTTAACAATTATACAATGAACCTGTTTTCCGTCTTCCTAAGTTTGCATGATACTCTATTATCACGAAGGAAAAAGAGAAAACATCATAATATCGTAAAGCGTTAATGCAAACTGAAACTGCAATCTAACGAGGAAGTCAATTTCACGTATAATGAAAATCACTTCAATAAAAAAAAATTATCAAAAATGATATTTTATAACTCATCATCATATCATATGGAGGTTTTTATAAAGTTTATACGGTACTCTGACTCTATTCATATGGTACAGTTGATAATGAAGGAGACTATGAGGTTCCACCATTATGCAAATCTTTTGAAACTCATCTACGTCAATCTTACTGAGAATTGGTCTATTTCTATTCATCATATGATCATATCCTTTTTTGGGGGAGAAATTTTTGTGCTGATATCCTTGCTAAGATGAGAGCTAATAGTTAAGATCATCTTATTGCTTTTAGAGTTAAATATGTTTTTGCTCCCTATATTTATATCAACTTTTCGTTTTAGTCCCTCTAAAAATTTCCTTCAATTTTTAGTCCCTATAAAATTTTCATTCACTACTTTTGGTCTCTATTTTTAAGTTAATTATTGTATTATTTAATGAAATTGTCCATAAATGTGAAAAATATTGTAAAAAAAATTCCCAAGAAAAAAATTAGAATTTTTTAACAAACCACAAATTTAATAAAAAATTTAACCGTCAAAAATATAAAAATTCATATTAAATTTATATTTTATTAAAAAAAATCTTTTTTTTTTGGAGAGATTCTTATAATATTATGAACTTTTCTGCAAAATTTTATTCAAAAATATGAATTATACATATGAGTTTACTTTAAAAGAGAGACCAAAAGTGAAGATGGAAAATTTTTTGGGACTAAAAGTTGAAGAAATTTTTTAGAAGGACTAAAACAAAAAGTTAAAATATTTATAAGGATGAAAAACATATTTAACCCTTACTTTTAATGAACCCCTACCATGTTTATTATATGTTTTACTAGGCAGTGATTTAGGTGTGTCCTTTTTAAAAACTTAGTTTATTAGTTTATTTTTGTTTTTTCTTCCCTTTTCTTTTATTTTTTTCCTCATGTAACCGGAAAAAATGGAAGTTTTTAGTATTTGTAGAGACTTTATTTGTTTTGTAGAGTCTTTATTTGTTTTAATTAGTGTAGGTTTAAGCCAATTATAAGAGTTAGTTAAATAAATGGTTGTTTTATAGTATTTATTCGATTAGATGTTTTTTTTTTTTGTGTGTGTCAATTAATTTTCAATTCAATTTAAAGTAATGTTTTTATTTGGTAAGTACGATAAATCCCCGTGCTTTGCACGGGTATCATACTACTTCCATGCAATATACAACCTTGTCTAATTCACGTAATCAAACAAAAAATATTTTTATTTATAATATTAATCATAATTCCTAAAAAAAATGTCATCATGAGTTATAAAAATGTGAGATGTTCAAATACCCAAATCAATGTATAAAAGAATTTTAAAAGAAACTAAATACAAGACTAAATTTGAGAGAACAACTTTCATGTAAAGACCATGAACAAACTAATTCCAAAAATACATCACACCGAAAAAAAATTCAACTATTTATAAAAGGATTTTCAATAATAAATCATGACAAAAAATACTTTGATTCAACTATAAAAAAGGCCATCAACAAATAGTTGTGAAACGGAAGAAAATTATTCAAATAAATTAATATATATAAAAATACATCTTAAAAATTCATAAGACATATATAGACACGCATAATTGAAAGTTTTTGGAAAAGAACTCATGATGCATATGTAGACACCCTCCTTAACATACATAGCTTCAAGGTTTACAATAAGATACTCCCTCCGGTCCTATTTACAAGAAACATTTCAGTCAACAAAATTTAATGTATCTGGTCTAATTTTTTAACCAGATACATCAACTTTTGTTTAATGTATCTGGTCTAATTTTTTAACCAGATACATCAATTTTTGTTGACCCAAATTTTTCTTATATATAGAACCGGAGGGAGTACATGTTCTGTGTCAATAATACTTGGTATTTAGAAACCCGTGTAAGAGTACTATCATAATTTTATTTTTCAATGTTAAATGGCCGAGTTAAAATATGAAACAGATACATGACTAACATGTTTCTCACCAAATTTGCGATTCAGTGTTTGGTTTTCCAGTTTGATTCAAGAGTCCAAAAATTACTAGAAAAAGAGTGGTTGAACTTTTGGAGAGAGATCGAGCCATATTCAATCATCAGTTATGCTAATTGTTGTTACTAAACATCAATATCAATCAAAATCAAAATCTAATTCCAATATATGGAGTCAAAAATAAATAATTTGAGAAGAAAAAATTAATTTGGAGATTTCTGAGTTTGGAATGACAGATGATGAAAAATGGGATGAATGTATTTCTGGCTATGAAGAAGAAAGAGGTTGAAGACAAAGATGAACATGTAGAAGGTTGATGAACGTTAAGATTTTTTATATTCAATAAAAATTAATTAAAAAATATATAATTTGCTTATTTGAATTTAATTAAATTAAGGTTAACGTGATTTTTTTGACAAATAAAAAAACATGTTTTCTAGAGAAGAGTTTAAGCATATTTAAATAAGATGAAAAAACAGTTTGACAATGTTCACCAAAAAAAAAAAAAAACAGTTTGACAATATTGTAAAAATGATTAATAAAGTGGGATGAGAAATAATTTGGTACATGTGGCCTACCATATTACTATAAGACATAGATCTATCACCATCCCAAAAAAATTGTCCTTCATGGTCCATGATAAAACATATTGAGTAAGTGGTCCATGGAAGAAGCCGTCTATAATATAATAGATAGATAGAGACCCATACAGATGAACACCTTCATTTATAAAGGCTCATTTGAAACAATAAGTAATATTAGAAGTAGATTTTATAAAAATAATTAGAAAATACTTTTTTTATGGAAATTAAAAAATATTGCTTATTTTTTTGTATTAAAATAAATTAAAAAAATATTTGATTATTTATTTGAAAATAAAATATAATAGCATAAAATGCTATTATAAAATGAACTAGCAAAAAAAAAAAAAAAAAAAACACCGTAACACTTTTCAGATAATCCGCATGAATAGTTCTACCCAAGTAAGGTGAAATGTTCGTTTTATGTTTTTGTTTGTTCAAACACACTAAACAAACCTCACAATAAACAAACCTTCTACCAACACCAAAGAAACCTTTCACCAACCTGTCCTTAAAAGAGCTCACCACTACTTCAACCCAAAACCCAAAACCATAAACTAACAATTTCAACAAAAAAAAACATCATCATTCAACAATGTACACGAACAAGCTTTAAGAACTATGTCAAAAAAACTCATACCCTCTTCCCGAATACCAAACAACCCATGAAGGACCACTGCACAATCCTCTTTTCTCATCAACCGTTACCGTTAAGTCCATTTCCTTCACTTCACCAGAACCAGCAAGCACCCTTAAGGCATCTCAAGAGTTTGCTGCGATGGTTGCTTTTCATCATTTCCTGCAAAATGAAAACAACAGTTAAGTCTTGCAATCCATGATGTTTCTTTCCTCAACTGATTTATAAATGCATCTCAAGATTTACAATAAGATATGTTCTGTGTCACTGTCAATAATACTTGGTATTTAGAAAATCCTAATTTTATTTTTCAATGTTAAATGGCCTTATCAAGTTAAAATATGAAACAGATACATGACTTACATGTTTACTCAGTGCATTGGAACGGTTTTCATGTCAGTGTGTGTCCCTTGCTTTCTAAAATATAGCATGTGTTATGTTATGTGCCATAAAACAATGGCTAATATATATCTATCAACTACCTTTAGTTTACTACGGAGGCATCAGTTCTATTTCATAATCAAAATCCTAATACATGCCGTTTGTTTTTGAAATTCTCGTCTTTGCATTATCATTTCATCTCAACCATATATTTATTTCATCTCAACCATATTTTTTGGTTTTTGAAAGAAGTCTCAACCATATATAGTGTTAATTAATTTTTTCTATCAATAATCTATGAAAGACATAAGCCATGGTAGAAAAAAGTGCTAATTGAAGTTCTTGTGGGCCGCAAAGCGTCACCTTACTTCCTAGCTTATTTGAGAATAGGAGTATTCAGTATTCAGTCTGGTTGTCAAAATTTTTGTGACAAATTTAAATAAAGTATCAAAATAATTTTAAATTTTATGTACAACAATATGAGTTGTGTACATTAAAAGAATTAAACAAAGGACTCGTGTGCACCCTATAATTGTTTTCTTTTAAGCTTAGTTACTAACATGTTTTCCGTACTTTATGTTCGTAGGAAAAATGCAGAACATTCATAAGCTTGTTAAGAAATCTAGCAGGAAGTTGGCCGGCTGAGGCGGCGGTAGGAGGATAGACATCCACAGCGTCAACACAATGATTGTTGGGGTAGGACTGGACTCTTCTTCTCAGCAGGTAGTGGAGGTGGCCGATGACGACCATATGGAGGTAGAGGTGAGCAACTCTCTCAAGGGGAATAGGGTGGAGCATGTTGACAAAGGGAAGAATGTGCCCGTCAAAGTTGTGCCTCTTCAGTCTGAGGGAGAGGATCTGCTCCAACTGCTGAACGTGTGGTCCGATCCTGATCGATATGGCCCCCACTCGACCATTTGCCGCAGTGATCTAAAGCTGAAGGTTATTCAAGACCTGGGAACCGCTGGCCAGAGCAAAACTGCAATGACTGAAGGTTATTCAAAGTGGCTAGATATGCATCATGAGTTATTTTCCTGAAATTTTCAATTATATGTGTGTGCTATTTACCATGTCCTACAGTTTTTTATTTTGACGTTTCTCCGTGCCTATTTTATCACATGTCAAAGTCAACATCAATGCTTCGCAGGTTATAGTAAGTATATATTCAAACAAGAATCAAATATCATAATCATAACGATAAAACACAAGATGGAGCACAGAGACAATGAAAAATGCATTTATAAATCAGTTAAGGAAAGAAACATCATGGATTGCAAGACTTAACTGTTGTTTTCATTTTGCAGGAAATGATGAAAAGCAACCATCGCAGCAAACTCTTGAGATGTCTTAAGGGTGCTTGTTGGTTCTGGTGAAGTGAAGGAAATGGACTTAACGGTAACGGTTGATGAGAAAAGAGGATTGTGCAGTGGTCCTTCATGGGTTGTTTGGTATTCGGGAAGAGGGTATGAGTTTTTTTGACATAGTTCTTGAAGCTTGTTCTTGTACATTGTTGAATGATGATGTTTTTTTGTTGAAATTGTTAGTTTATGTTTTTGGTGAAAGGTTTCTTTGGTGTTGGTAGAAGGTTTGTTTATTGTGAGGTTTGTTTAGTGTGTTTGAACAAACAAAAACATAAAACGGCCGTTTCACCTTATTTGGATAGAACTATTCATGCGGATTATCTGAAAAGTGTTATGGTGTCTGTTTTTTTTTTTTTTTTGGTTTTGCTAGTTCATTTTATAATAGCATTTTATGCTATTATATTTTATTTTCAAATAAATAATAAAATATTTTTTTAATTTATTTTAATACAAAAAAATAAGCAATATTTTTTAATTTCCATAAAAAAATTATTTTCTAATTATTTTTATAAAATCTACTTCTAATATTACTTATTGTTTCAAATGTGCCTTTAGAAATGAATGTGTTCATCTGTATGGGTCAATCTATCTATCTATCTATTTATCTATTATATTATAGACGGCTTCTTCCATGGACCACTTACTCAATATGTTTTATCATGGACCATGATGGACAAATTTCTTGGATGGTAGTAGATCTATGTCTTATAGTAATATGGTAGCCATATGTACCAAATTATTTCTCATCCCACTTTATTAATTATTTTTACAATATTGTCAAACTGTTTTTTCATCTTATTTAAATATGCTTAACTCTTCTCTAGAAAACATGTTTTTTTAATTGTCAAAAAAATCACGTTAACCAAAAAAATTACCTCTGTTTTGTAGATTATGTGAGTTATGATTACAAATATTGATTTGGTTATTTCACCTGTTGTTGTCTGGTCATAGAAAATAAATAAATTAAATTATATCAAACAAAATACCTCAAACCGAAGTCATTTTTTTTTTTGTTTACATAAACCAAAGTCATTTACAAAGACATGAATACAATTTTTTTTAATTACAAATATTGGCAGTTAAGTCAGTGAGATGAGTTGAGCTCGTAATTACATAAACATCTTCATTTCTCAAACTCAAACAAAATCATCCATCTTACAAGTTTTGATAGACAATCATCACGAGAATAACCTCAATCCAAAAATTAATGAGCATGGAATCCTGACACATGTGGTTGCGTATAATCACTACTATTTTCTCAAATCATTATCAGTGTTTGTGTGTCGACATCAATGTCGTATCCAGTGTGAGGGATACATAGCACATGACATGATCCCTTCACATGACTTCCTCTTATACTTGCATGTGGAGTTTGGTGAAGAAATTGGTGAAATTTGATGGAAATGAGAGAAGAGAGGGTGAGACCGTGTTTGAGAAGAGAGAGGGAGGAGAGTTCACGTTTTGGATTTTTAGAGAGAGAATAAAGCCACTAAAATGGAGAAAATGCTAATAAATAACCAAATATATAGTCCAAAAACAATAAGGTGTCAACAATTTAAATCCACTAATTAGGAAATGACGAAAATGCCCCTAAATCAAGGGCAAAATTGGAAAAACTGGAGGAATTTTTTTTCTTGTATAGTAAGTAGATAGATAGATCATACAATTATTGTAGTTGTTTTATCTATTTAGCTTAACTCGTTTGAATTTGAATGTTACTACATAAGTTATTGAGTTGTTGATAGATAGACTAATAATAGAAAATGTCAAGATAACATAACATATACACTCTTCTAAACCACCGAGCTATTATAATTTGATAGGAACTAATATATTTTCTTGACATCTCATAATAAAAAGGAGTATCAAGAAAGTATATAGAGTAAAAACTATCTTGTCATTTATACCACTCAATTATTGAGAGGAACAATTCCCAAACAACGACCACCATTCAAGATAACATTTTTCTTATAAAATGCAGAACATGAACCAATTGTTTGTCATACATGAAATTTTATAAACACCTTTCCAATTGAAAACATTAACTAGTCTTCATATCTCATACTCCCTCCGTTTCAAAATGAGTGTCGCTTTAGCCAATTGCATCCAGATTAAGGAGTGCAATAATGTTGTCCAAAGATATGATACTTTTACTAAAATAGCCTCGCTAGTTATTGATGCATTTGTCATCATTATAAATTAAAGTACAAAATAATACTTTGGAAGTTGTGTGGATAGTAATAATTAAGGGTACTATTGGAAAAAAGTAATTAATAGTACATTGAAAAGTGAGAGTGACATTCATTTTGAAACAAATTATTTTTGCTAAAGCGACACTCATTTTGAAACGGAGGGAATATGAATGAGTAGCTAAATGTATTAGACTATGGTTTTATAAGCCTCCTTTTCTTCAATTTTCTTTGCATGACAATGAAGTGTAATTTACAACAAGGTATTCAACTCAGTCTCAACTGATGAAGCACTCAACTCGTCAAATGAGTAGTTATCATTTTTTCGGACACTGAGAGCTTATGAAAGACACGAAGACACTACGAAGCATTTGAGTTTGAAGATTCATATGCTCCTGAAAATTACTCGATCTTTTTTAGTTCAGTTCAAAAACGAAACTAAATTGATTCATTTCTCGATTTTCAAATTTGATATGTTAAAAACAAAAGTTGCAACAAACACAAAAGAATCAATCAATTTAGTTTGGTCTGATTCCACTTTTAAAAAATTAATTAGTTTTATCCGGTTCCAATATAATTTGATATATTAATTTTTTTAATTGCATTTTCAAGTGAATCAATTAACTAAACAAATCCAAAATGTATATCATCAATTTAGTTTGGTCAATTCAACTTTTAAAAAATGATGAAAATTGAACAAAATCAATGTAAATTTAATTGATTTTTGACATAAATAAAATGATAAATAATCATTAAAACTTACAAAAAAAAGACATCGAATTTAAACCTTGATCACAATGTTTAATCTAAACTAGATTATCGACCCGTGCGCCGCACGGGTCTTATGAGCTGAAAAACATTCACTAACAACTAAAATGCCATAATTTAAAAAAAAAATGAACATTACATTATATATTATTGTATGAAATACTAAAATGCAACAAATAGTCGATGTAGTCAAATAATCACCTAAGTGATATTGTTTATATCAAACATTATAGAATATTTTCTCATAAACAACGTTGGATGTAAAAGCAAAATCTTCAACATCTTCATTAGTGATCAATATTTTCAACCCTTCTTTTGAAGTAACTCTCGATATAGCAATATACAACTGTCCACGTGAAAATACAGGCGTTGGAAGATATATGCCAACAATTTTAAGTGACTGACCTTGACTCTTGTTAATAGTCATTGCAAATGATACGGGCAAAGGAAATTGCCTTCTTTGAAACTTCAAAGGAATTCTCATGTCCGATGGCGTTAGAGATAATCTGGGTATAAACTTTCCCCTCGACTTACGGTAATTAACTATATAAAATTTATATTAGTAATATTATTAATGTTTTTTTTAAGAATATTATTAAATTATCTATAATAATATAGTGATTTCATTAATTATTTATGTATATGCAAAAATTTGTTAAATATTTGTACCTCGCTTGTTGTAGAATTTATATGCTTATATCAGCAAAAATAAGTTTTTATGTCCCAGTATTAGAAAGTTGATATGAATTTTTTTGAAAACTCTTGACTATTATCGAAATACCAACATTAATGTAATGTTTATATTAAATATTTTTTACTTTATATAAAAATGTACTCGTTGTGGATTTTACACGCTTATATTCGTGTAAACAAATATCTTAGCTATGTTTATATTTTACATTCACGAATATGTGTCCCGTATTTGTTTTTTATATTTATCTCTTTGTGAATAAACAACATAATAAAAACTCATGTAATAAACTTCAATGACATGAAAATAATGATTTACGATTTAGCTCTAGTTTTCAGCTCTAGTTTTATGATTTAGAAACCTTTTGGCTACTGTATTTTTATAGAAGTTCTGAAGTATATTTTCCTAATCACAAATTCCTAGTTTTCTTTATCATCCCCTTTTATCCCAATTGAATTCGGTGCCGTTTTACAAATCTGTTTTGCTAAGTATTTTAATTTGAATTGCTTTCTTGTTGCTGCACTTATTTATTTAATTCCATTGATGCCTTGTTTCTTTATCATATATTCAATTCCATGTGATATTTAACAAATACTTTAGTTACAACCAAATAGATCATTTTTACACCAAATTCCATGTGATATAAAGGCAAAAGATTGAGCCACACCAAATTTATATTTTTTTTAAGTACAATTTTCCTGATTCTTATTCTCAAGGTATAAATTACATATTTTAGTCATACAAACTCTCAATTTAGCAGCACTACACACAATCCTTGACTACTTCTATCAGTTCATTTCTTTTGAGTTTCTAATACCACTTGTCAATTGCCAAACATTATCTCTTAGGACAAAGTCTGCTGCCACACTCTTGGAACTTTGATCAAAATTCAACCGCATTTTTCACTCGAGATAAAAGGCTTGTTGAATTGTTTCTCATTGTCATTTTTATGCAACGTCATTTTTACATGTGCCCTGCAGCTTTGCATAAAACATGGTTGCTAACACAAGCTACTCCACAGTCAATCCATCCTTAAAGTATTCCTCCCAACTCCTAAGAAAAGTATTCCTCCCAACTTGAAACACCTTAAATCCATCCTTTAATTATACCCACAACCATGGTGCCTATTTGAAGTTGTTAGCATATGTAAAGTAATAAGCCTCACAACAATAAAAACATTAGGTAATGAAACTGACAACAATAAATCATTGTAAAGAAGGCTAGGCTCTAAATGCTGAAATTAATAGTTAGGAAGTTCTATACAGTAGCACAAATTTTCTGAAAAAATTATAATGGCTAGGCATGCTTTCATAGTTGAATCCATCACAAAAAGAAATTCTTCTTGTATTTGCTCTATTCTTCATGTTTACTTCACATAGTCTTGTTACATAAAACTAACATTATTTCTAAATAGTTAATAGGACAAAAAAGAAAAATCATGCCTACTACCCACAATCACTTTTTTCTAGAGAAATACCTAGTCAAGCCTACTCCTTCATAAGTTCATAGAAAATATGTCTTAAAATGGGGACATTAAAAGGGTTTGTTTTAGTCAAGTTGAAAGATAATTAACCTATACAATTTGAGATATATTTATCAATTACTTCAATAAAAATTAAAGTTTCATCTGAAGAGAAACGAAAAATCTATTAAATAATTTATCTTTAACACACTTAAGAAAGAAACAGTGAGAATGGCTTTTATAAATCAGACATAAGTTTATAAGTGAATGAAAGACCATGGTCACACCATATATCCGTGTAGAGAAAAAAAATCCTTAAGCCGTCACAATTTTGAATGAAACTACATACCTAGATAATGCCAGCACAATCAACTTTGAAAAAAAGCAATCATTTCTGCCAAAACAATATCCATAAGCGAAACATTCAGATCGATTTATCAGAAGAAGTAATCATTTTGATGGCAAACATGTTGGGTATGGAAGATTAAATGAATATGTAAGGATGTGTTTCAATTCATTCTGATTTGTATGTATATATAGCAGAAAGGGAAGGGTGAAGAGTGCTACGTTGAATTGCTTTGGAAATAGCTAAACCTTTGTTGAGTGGTTATTATACGTGTTATGTGCATGGGGAATAAAAGCAGATTTTGTTTTGAAATTCAAATTGGAAGCTAACAGTGCTAAAACCATGCCTTAATAAATGCATAGGAAGTGGAATGAACCTAACAAATGGCCGGCATAATTTGAATTTCAAATTTAAGATATTGAAGGAGGGAAATATTTTAGGGTTTAGAGGATTAGCATTAAATGATAGGTAATTAGAGGGAAATTTTTAGGTTTAGTTGTAGCTAGACCTAATAAGCTTTAAGAATAAGTGAAGTTTTCAGAATTTGTTGACCAAGTTAGACTTTACCTTTTATCTAAAAAGGAAAATGATAATTAACTGTTAGAATTTATTGAGAAGCTTCTCTCATAAGCTACCGAAAACACGTGAAATTGTGAAACGGTCAACACACTGCAACTCGCGAACCCTAGCAGCACCGTGTCTCTCCTCTTTTCCATCTTCCTTCTTCAACTCATCGCGGTTATTTTTTCTAGTTCTTCATCTTTGTTGTGATTTTTTATTGTTCTTGATTATGCTTCTTTTGATGGGATTATTGTGAGGTTGGTGAGTTACTGAGAAAACGATAATGTAGCATAATGTTTTGAATTCGAACCAAATCTCACACCAATTATGAAG
This sequence comes from Medicago sativa, assembly GCF_051527215.1. Classification (NCBI taxonomy): domain Eukaryota; kingdom Viridiplantae; phylum Streptophyta; class Magnoliopsida; order Fabales; family Fabaceae; genus Medicago; species Medicago sativa. Next base: position 97,351,237 of record NC_140754.1, on the reverse strand, counting down.
CACGGACACCGGACACGATACAGAGAAAACGATAATGTAGCATAATTTTTTATTCTCGTGTCCGTGTCAGATACAACATGTGTCTGACACCTGGACACGTGTAATCCGAAGAGTGTTCGTGCTTCATCGCACACCAATAAAATTAGATGTGTCGAGCAAGAAGAAAGTAGTAACCAATAATCAAATAACCTCAAACAACAACTATAGAACTAGATAAAATCTAGTAACCAAATGTAAAATAAAGAGAGAAGAGAAACACACACCAAGATTTGGTCGGTTAGTTCGTTCTAGCAATGATACACGGCTGGAGGAGAAAGATCTCTCCACTTTATTGTCAATGAGTTTCTTTACAAATGATACAAAAGGGGTTACAAGAAATTAGTTTCCATAAACTTTCCATGAAAAAATTGAATTTCTACTCATTTACCAATTTTTTCCCATCGGTGTCCAAAGACACTCAACCCTTAGCATCTATGTTCCCTAGAAGTTCACTCATTTGGTTTGCATTGTAGCCAATTTCCAAAATTTCATTAAATCATCAATTTTGAGTCACATTTTCAACAAATAATGTAAAAGAAGAAACACAAGAGTGATTAGGGTTAGGGTGTATAAAACTCAAAAAACACCGACATTGACATGTCGACACTGATAAAATTTTGAGAAAATAACATAATTCAATGTAATCACATTTGTCGATGTCATGAAATTTAGACATGTCGGGTATCGGGAGACGCCTTCGATTAGAAGAGTCGGTGCTACATAGATAAGGGCTAGTTTGAAATGCCATGTGAGTTGTGTTTTGTATAACATATTTGTGTTTTGGAAATACATACTTAGAGAAAAAATGTGTCAGGTGCTACATAGCATTTATGTGTAGGGGGTGGTGTTATGGTTGGTCAAGCTTGATAAGGCCAGAATCAAGTTTGGATTTGGCAACTTTGAAACTGAAGCTGAGTTATGTATCTAAAATGATTTTGGGGTGGTCTGTGTTAAACTGAATCGAGGAAAGAATCAGTTAAATCACCCTGTTAATCTGCAATGTTTCAGTTGAGCTTTGATTTTTGAGGTTGTATATTGTTTTCACTCAGATAACACCTAAATAATCCTTAAAATCTCATGCCATATAGAGAAATATGTCATTGTTCGAATGTAATAATCCATTCAGTAACATTTTTGTATATTGATGCAATTATACTTAGTTGAAAGTCGCATTGCCTTGTTATAGTAAATTGATTTCAGTGTTTACTCTTGTTTATTACATTTTGAAGTTTATAACTATCTGTAGGCAAAGCAAATGATGGAGAGGGTTCAGATATATTCCGCAGTGCACCAGTAGGCAATTCAACTGACTATGTGGAGCTTTTAGCAGCAACCCTTGCAGAGCATCTGCAACAATTGTCAAGCATTCAGGTGAATAGGTGATGCATTAGAACATGTCTTAAAATATGCAAAATCCTGTCAAGGTTGAATTGCTTCTAAAGGCAGAATCATTTTATATTTGTCATGTTGTTTTTGATAAAGTTTTTAGGCAACTCCTAACCAACTTCGCTGATCTTGTTGAAGGGATTAATGTCCTTAATGATTTTGACATTAATTAGGTGATTGGTCTACTTTGAACTTGTATATGCAGAAAGTTACCTTGATTTGGTGGAACCTTTACTTTTGTTTTGGGGTGTTGTTTATGTGAGTATACAAATAGTTTTGTTTTTAGATCTTTTATGCATGTGTTTCCTGAGGGATTGGAAATTTTTGCTTTATATGTCTTGTCTCAGTGTTTGTCGACAGTACCTTCTTTTAAGTTGCAAACAGACTTTATTTACCCTTTGTTAGCAGATGGTCGTATATAATTGTTATTATTACTACTAGGCGTTTAGGTAAACTACTTAATTAAGCATTTACGCAAAAAAAACAATGCTTATCATTTAAGCACTTATGTATTGTAGAATGAAAGAGGTGATGTGTTTAAACTGCTTATTGTGGAGGTTACTGAAATAAGGTAAAAACAACTTGTTGAGAGTCCCACGACATATAGTAATATGGCCAAAGTAGTGCTTACAAGTTGGTGGATATCCATGACTTTACAAACTGATTTTGTAGGGTTGAGTTAGAGCCAATCCAAATTTTAAGATAAGCATTTAAACAAGTTATAAGCTATTCCAAACACTCCCTTAGTGTTATTTATATGTGGCTTATTTGTTAATGCAAGTAGATAAGTAAAATGCTGATAGGGACTTTGGTGTTATCGGAGGCCTAAATCTAACATCATATGAGATTCTTGCTATAGCATTTAAGTGGCTTGGTTCTTCTTGACAGCTGGCTTTTAGGGAGATTTCTCTTAAGTGCTCTTGACTACTTATCAAATGGTATCAGAGAGACTGGTTTCCAATGTCTCACAAAGGGCTACCTCCAGAAGGGCTAACTGGAAAGCTCAAGTAAAGCTTCGTTGTGCAGCCGGATTTGCAAGTGCTTGAATACTTGTCAAATAACTAGTTAACTTTTTCCTATGAGATATGTATAAAGCAATTAAACCTTGTGCTATGCAGGAGTTACATTGCTTTTATCAATTACCTGCTGGTTCTACAGATAAATATTCATATATAGTTGAATGTGTCTTTTGCTCTAATCACAGTAGCGGTTTAGTATCTTATACAGAGTAGACCATTAGTAACGATTATATACTCGAAAGATTGATTGATTCAGATCTTGGAATTTCACATTGTTGCATTTTTTATTTGCAGGTGTTTATTAACCAACTCAAAGACATTGTGCCAACAAGTCAGAAGTCCATATCATAGTGTACAGAAAAGGTGAGCTGCTTGGCCTTCAGACAAAGAATCTTTCTGATAGGAAATCTTTGGAGGCTCCTTCAAGTAACAAAGTGTCAAGTTCAGAAAGTGATTAAAGAGTGAGTAAATATTTGATGCCCCTCCTGCTTTTCAATAAAAATTTGGGATATTTGTTGCTATGTTTGTTTGCCTCCCTATTTGCATTGATAGCAGTATATTTACATTTCATATCAGTTTTTATTGTATTCAATGCATATGATGATGATAATGATAGAAATCATTCAATTTTTTCAATAATTTTCATTTTGGTGCAGGCTATTGAAATCGTATGATCTTCATGGTGTATTCAATGTTATGCAAAAATATCTCGTGGATTCCTTATATGTAAATATAAATTATTCAAAAAAGAAAAGAACGGGCAAAGTGGCAGCAGGGACAGATGACGGAGACTTGAAGAAAAAGTGTGTGATGATGGATGATAACACGATTGACTGGCTAAATCTTCCTCAAGAATTATGGTTAGTTATTATATCCAAGAATTTGAATACATTCGATGTTCTTCGGTTCCATAGTGTCTGTGCTTTATTGTGCTCTATTCTTCCCCCTCCTTTTCCTTCTCCTTCTCATACACTTCGCATTCAAGATAGTAAGTTTTTGTTGTTCACCGAAACCAAAATATTTCGCCTACAACCATTATCGCCAACTTGTTCTTCTAATAAAGGGTGGATCGTAAAGGTTGAAAAATCAAAATCTGGCAAACTTCGTCACTTAGATGTTGTCACTAACACTCATATCTCACACACATTCCCTTCTAATGTGTTAGATTTCATGAACTTGCGAGTTAAGGAATTGTTTCAAGCATATACTCTCAATTTTTCTAGAGATGGAGGTGATTTAATTGCATTTGAGCCCCTTAATGATGTTTATAAAGTAGTGTTGTTTTCTGTTGAGGGTCTCGGTCAGATGGTCTTTGCTCTTTATAAAGATGGAAAATTGCGAGTTTCCAATATTGGATATAACAATTTGATTATAGTGGATGATGGGAATAGAATCTATAATGATATAATCCTTTATATGGGGAAGGTTTATGTTGTGGATAAGAGTGGAATTATTTTCTGGATCAATTGTTCATCCTTTAAGTTGGTTCAGTGTTCACCCTCCTCAAGTAATGATCGTAGCAAGAAGCGTTTGGTGGAGTCGCGTGGAAGTCTTTTTGTGGTTGAAATGTATTCTAGAAGAACTAGTGTGAATGCCTGCAAATTACTCATGGAAATCAGTGTTTTAAACGTTGATGGAGAATCAAGTAGATGGCTTCGTGTAACAAATTTGGGTGATGTTATGTTTGTTTTGGGCAAAAACTTAAACTTTTCATTGTCTGCTACGATTATTATGGATTGGAAAGAAATTGCATCTACTTCTGTCTTATAGGCAGGACTGCTCGTTACAGCTTGAATAATTTCGGATTTAAGTACGTTGATGACATTTTTTGGCCTTGTCCAACTTTGTTCCATTCTGACAGTGTGTATCAGATCCAGTGAATATCGAGTGTGATGAAGATCATGAGCCCTAGTGCGTAAGGTGGATATGACCAACTCTGCATCCTCTGGCATCCGTTCTTAGTCAGTTGTGATCTATCCTTGGACTGCAAGTAATTTATGTATTTTACAGTTGTGCATAGGATGATTTGGGTCTTATAGAAAACCCACTTTATTTTCTTGTACTGTGTTGTGACTTTGTGCACATTGACTGATTAGTGGAATATATTTTTTTTTGATTTTATGATTCCACTATTTGTTTGTTTAGCATAATCATATACCTTAACCAAAAATTGGGATTAGACTTCGTTGATATGACATTGAGCAATTGAAATGTGAGGTACTTTTATCTTAGTTTTATTATCCATACAATATATTTCTTGATATGAGTTGAAAGTTGTCAATTAATGGTAGACACGTAAATGAGTTATAAGGTTTTCAGTTAAGGCTATTTCATAATGAGGGTTTAAAATTTAATTAAATACAGATAGTTAATAAATTATTTATGATATGATTTCATTTATATAGCTGATTTTAGTGAGAAAAGGATTACTCCGAAAAAGAAAGGATTATATAGTTAATAATAATATTTAATAAACAATATAATGATTAAAACCCTATTATTTTTGGATTGGTATAGGTTACTCCATTTAAGTAATCTTATTTGAAATTTTGTCGGACACTAAGTATGAACAATTCTCTCATCCATGATTCAAACTTTAGTTTTCCATGTGGTAGTAGACTAGCTCCTTAGATCCAAAGCTCTTTTGGAAGATTAAAAATCCACTTTAATTTGGAGCATTATATAAAGAAATAGATAAAAATTAGTAAATTCAATCTGCATTGAGTCTAGGAGAAAGAGTTAATCTCTTATTATGTGGTGAATCAAACATCAAGTTCCACTTTAGAGATGTCCCAAGATTTAGTCCTTCTAATAAGCTCGGATTTATGAAGGTTTATGCAGGGGCGGATCTGGGATGAAATTACTAGTGTGGCAAATTATCTTAGACGTAATTTACGTTAAAAATAACTTTTAATATATGTCGATGTTGCAACTAATAAAACATACCAAACATTATAGTCTAGTGGTTACGGCTGGGATTTTTTTTATTTTCTTGTTTTAGCCTTGTACACCAAAAAAAATATGTTGACGTTGCAACTAACAAAACATACCAACCATTATAGTCTATTGGTTGATGAATTATTAAATGTAAAAAAAATATGGCAAAAACAATAGCCAAGACTTCAACCAAGGACCGTGAGTTAGAATAGCCTGCACTTTACCACTAGACCAATGCAACATATGTCAATATATATCCAAATTAAAGATATATAATATAAAGTTTAGGCTTAAATATAAATAAAAAAAATGGGCTGGTTTGGTGTGGCAATAGCCACACTCAGCCATGAACAAATCCGCCCCTGGGTTTATGGCTTGTTCCGAGGCTTCTTCGTAAGTTTCCAAGATATTTCTCATTGCCTCAGCTTATTGTTCACGAGCTATGAAAAGGAGAAAACAGTCGTCCGCGAAAAAGGAGTTGAGATATAACTAGTGCTCTGATAAAAATGTTAGTGCCCTCTGATATCATTACGGCTTTAAGCTTCTTTGATTAGTGACGTCAAGCCTTCCGCACATAAGATAAAAAGATAGGGGGAGAGGGGATCCCCTAGTCTGAGACCTTTACCATCGACTACCGGACCCATTTGTGCCCCATTGATCAACATCGAGTAGTCTATCGTTTCAACACAGAGAATAATCCAATTGATCAATTGTGTTGAGAAAACCCATTTTTACCATTACGTCTCGCAAATACTCCCAGTTCAACCTGTCATAGGCTTTAATAACATCTAACTTCAAAGCTACATCCCCTTGCTTTCCTTTTGCCTTTGCCTTCATATAATGGATAATCTCAATTGCCACCATTGCATTGTCTATAATGGACCGGCCCGAAACTAGAGCTTACTTATTGATGGAAAAGCATTTATCTAGCACCAGCTTGAGTCTATTTGCAAAGACTTTCGCCGCCATTTTATATACCACATTGCATAAAGCTATCGCCCTCCAATCTCTTATAGATATCTAAACATCTTCTTTAGGGATGAGGGTAATGTTGGTAGAGTTTAAATGAGGAGGAAAAAAATCAATTTTCGAACCATTCACAACCATCTTAAAAAACTTATTGGGCACACATATCCCAAAAATGTTGATAGAAGCTTGAGTTAAAACTGTCAAGACCGGGACATTTATCTGCTTGCATAGAGAAAGTTGTGGTTTTGAGTTCTTCCAAAGTAAAAGGTTCTCTCAACGAAGCATTATCTTGTCCGTTGATTGTTGTTGTGATAAGATTAATGACATTACCTCTCACATTTTGCTTTTTTTGGAACAATTGTGTAAAATACATGCGCTCTATATGTTTATAAAGACTCGTTAGGAGAATTTATAAAACAACTTATGACAATTTTAGTAAGCTTTTTTTTTCAACTTATTTTCACAATTTATTCAATATAGTTATGAAAATTATACATAAGCACTTATTACAACTACAAATTTAACAACACCTCCTTCTCCATCTCAAAACCCTCTCTATTCATTCTTCTCCAACTCAAAGTCCTAACTCGCTCTCTCGATTGTGTTTCACCGTTCCAATCCAACAATGGATGCTCCGCCGCCGCCGCCGTCATCGGTTGTGATTCCCGCCGATCTCATCGCCGTAATCCTATCATTCCTTCCGGTGAAAACCATCACGCAATTCAAGCTTGTATCAAAATCATGGAACACTCTCATTTCCAATCCATCTTTCATCAAAATCCACCTCTACAAATCCTCACAAAACCCTAACTTCATTCTCACACCTTCTCGAAAACAATACTCCATCAACAATGTTGTATCTTTACCCGTTCCTCGTTTACTCCTCAATCCATGTCGTTGGTTCTTGCAACGGATTACTCTGTTTGCGTTTCAAATCTGAATTCATTACACATGTGAAATTCAGGTTCCGTATCTGGAACCCTGCAACGAGGACAATGTCCCAAGAATTAGGGTTTTTCCGCGAAAATAAACCTCTATTTGGTGGCACTTTCAGATTCACTTTTGGTTGTGATTCTTTAACAGGAACTTACAAGATTATATCGCTTTATATGGTCGCGAATCGAGGTTTATGGAAAACCAATGTGAAAGTTTTCAATTTAGGTTATGATGATGATGATAACCATGGTTGGAGAAATATCTCGTCTCCGTTTGTATGTGGTGATGGTGTGCATTTGAATGGTACTGTTAATTGGTTGACTCTTCGCGAAGATATAAGTTCCATTGGAGGATCGCTAAAACCTTCGGCTCCTCATGTTGACCATTTCCTGATTGCTTCACTCGATCTTTCCACCGAGACATTCACTAAGTTGTTGCTTCCGAAGGGTTTTAAGGAGGTGCCATGTGCCGAGTCAAATCTTCGGGTTCTTTTGGATTGTCTTTGCTTTTCGCATGATTTTAGGAAAACTGAGTTTGTTATATGGCAAATGAAGGAGTTTGGAGTTCGAGAGTCTTGGACTCAGTTGTTTAGAATTCGATTTGTTGATCTTCAAATGCATAACCTTCCGATTGATGTTCATTACTTGGATGAATCTCCACTGGTGCCGCTATACATTTCTAAGAATGGAGATACGGTGATATTAACAAATGAGGAAGATGACGCAGCTATTATCTATAATCAAAGGGAAAAGAGAGTAGATAGAGCTAGAATTTCCAACGAAATTCATTGGTTCTCTGCCATGGATTACGTTGAAAGCTTAGTTCCGACTCCTTGGAAGTAAGTTCTCTTCTACAGTTGCTTACAATCGTTTAAATATTTGGCAATTTATGTATGTAGTGTGAATACTTCATACTTCATAGGATGCCTTAGGTTGATTATTATATTGGAGAATGATTATCTATTGGTCCTTCAATCTACTGGATTGAATGAATGTGTTTTGATTGTATATTAATTATAAGCTAGAAGATGATTTGTTCCCTCTTGCATATTACACAACACAAATGAAATAGACAATGGCATTGATTTTAGGGGAAATTACATTAACCTCCCATGAGGTTTTCTTAAACAACACATAGATCCCCTCTATTTTAATAAAAACACTAACCTCCCCTCTATGAATTAACGGTTAACACCGTTTAGACTTTAGACATCAATCTTTCAAATTTCTTTATTAACAATTCTAATGTCCTTACATCATGGCACAAATCTGCTTTAGTGCGACCATTGTGCTTCAATATTCACTTTACCCTGGTTCTCCGCTGCCAATATATATGCATCTTCTCCTTTTTCAACATTCCCTGTAATATACTCCATGGCCAATCTTTTAAAATGTTGAGACTGTTATTTTGAGCAAGGATTATACTATAGTATCATAGAATTTTTTTCATATATCTGATTTATAAGGAATTAGTTATTGATAATTGGGGATAATGTAACATGCCTGTGTCAAATTTTGTGTGTTTTTTATTTGCGCCTATAGAACAATTTTGGTGCATCTTGTACTAATTCATCACATAATGAATCTTTCTTTTCTTTAAAGAATAAAGCAGCATGATTCCATCATAATCCATAATAACAAATATATATACACGTTATCCATTCACATTTATTTTAAAAGATAAATAATCTTTCTCTCTATTATGGATACCTCTTCAAACATAAAGACCACAATCTAATTTCATGGAGGAACCAAATCCCTATTGTAAATAGCAGTCTTGAACCTCAAGGGAGTTATGTATGCTGACGGTAGAAGAAGGAGCAATCCGACTTATTCAAACTTCCGTTAAAAAGAAACTAACAGTGTTAACTTATAAGGGAGGTGTGTGTCAATTATAGAAATAAATAAGGGAGGTTGGTGTTCATTTTTAAACTAGAGGGGGGGTTTATTTGTTGTTTAAGCAAACCTCAAGGGAGGTTAATGCAATTTCCCCTTGATTTTATAAGAAAAAGCCATAATAAAACAAAGTAGAAGGAGGTTTTCGAGCAGGTGACAGACTTGTACAAAACCATTGCACCTATAGATGTATATGGCTGCACTTTTAATCATAATCATTATGTATTCATTTTTTCATTTATGTTTTGTTGCTTCATTTTTAGTCTGATGGATAATTTTTTAATTATAGGTCTGGAGATATAGAGGCAAAGACAGAGGAAGAGGAAGAGGAAGAGGAAGAGGAAGAGGAAGAGGAAGATGAAGATGAAGATGAAGAGGAAGATGAGGATGAAGAGGAAGATGAAGATGAAGAGGTAGCGGGCGGGTTTTTCTTTATGATGATCAAGTAAGCGTGGCATTGATCTTGAAGTTGATGGATGGGGGATGATTTGTTATCTGAAAATGGGGGTAGACTAAGTGACACTGATCTTGATATCGATGAATAGGATGATTTGTACCAGATTATGATTTTGCACTAGTATCATCAAAGCATAGGAAAGAAGTAGGAATTCGTTATCTTTACCTTTTCAACTATGTGATTTTTTTTTATATATGACTTGGATCGTTAGTAATTTTGAAGTTGATATACTATGTCATATGAACTTATATATTAGCTTATGAAAGTTGTTGCTCACTTGTTTGACTAATTTTTTTTATTAATTTTATATGACTTGGATCTTTAGTTATGTTGAAGTTCATATATGACATATGAACTTATATTTTAGTTTACTCAAATTGTTGTGCACTTGAGTGACTCAAAAATGATAATATTTTTGTTTGAAAGTGGATGCTAGATTTAGGGTGCAGGGAAATATATGATGAAGCTTATATGTGTATGTTGATGTGTGTGTGTGTGTGTGTAATTGATCCTGGTAGTAGATAATTCAAAGAGTGGTATTTGGAATTTTTCTTAATCCTAGTGGTAGATAATTTTGTTTGTACTAATATTATTGTAATGAATGTCATTCATTATAAGCATCTTATATTTCCAAGTCATTGGTTTTGTCTATGCTTAAAACTGAGATCATATTTCGGAAGCTGGAATGGACTATAATTATAGGTTCCTTCTCATGTGCCGATGGTAGCGCTACTTTTCCCGTTACTCCACTTGGGGATGCTTGTAGAAATCCGTAGGATCTATCGTCTTTTACGTGTAGGTGCATATCTGAAACTCACCAGCTGTATGTTACTCCAACGGAGTCCAACACAAGCACATTCGTAATCAGCAAAGTTGACAGAATTTAGATAAATTGTTGTAGGTTTGAGAATTAAACAAACTGGTAGAGGTTCATAGCTCATACATAGGAAGCTAGATGTGTTTAAAAATCCTTATTGCTCGTCTTCTGTGTTTCTTCTGGAAAAGTCCTGGAAAAGTAGAAGATGGAAGCCACTTCAATAACACAATTGTTGAAGGGCTTTTATGATACTATCTATGCACTGACAGTATTCTTTTGGAAGCTTAACCACTTTTCTCCAAAATAAGTTTCTATGCTCAAGATAGTTATATGATTGTCTTTCTATGAATTTGGTTGCAAATATTCTATGACAACATTTTTTTTTTTTGTTTTATTAGTGAGATTTAATGATATTCTGGGAAGAAATTCTTCCCATTTTAACTATGACTTGCATAGTTGCCTTATATATGATTGGATTATTAGATAAGTTTTGTCTACAAGCTTTCTATGTCCATTAAAACTAGTATTCAATTATAGCAGTTTTAAAACAAGTTCAAAAAACAAAATTCTGTCATTTTTAAAATTAAGTTTTTAAAGTAATTAACTGAAAACAGGTTTCTTAACCAACTTTTAAAACATGACAATGAAAACCGGTTCGGAGCCCAATTTGAAAATAAGCCGGTTTGAAATAAAAAATGGTTTGAACAAGAAATTAGTTTTTAATCAGGTTAAGTTAATGTATGTTACTGTAATTTGTTTTATATTCTAAATTGGGTTTGAACCGGATTCAACCTGAATTAAAATCAATTCTACTCCTGACCAAAAAAAAAAAAAAATCAATTCTACAAATTATTCGTTTTTACTTAAATGGATTTTAGGAATGAATTTATTTATTTATTTATTTTACAAAAGGAATGAAATTGAATTGTACTCTCAAATTCGAGTTTTTTAAATAAATTTTACTCGCAAACTCATACGTACTCATTTAAACTGTATTATTCAGATATATCCATCTGGACAACAATTTGGCATGATTTTCATGTTGTTGGATTAGGATAGGCACAATTGATTGGAGATCATATTATATCACAAGTTATGCGGTTTAAATATCTTGGGTTCATACTACAAAATGGAGAAGAAATAAGAAGAGATGCAAACCATCAAAGCCAAGTTGAATGGTTGAAATGGAGAACCTCAGGTGTTTTATGTGACACAAAAGTTAAGTTGAAGGAAAACTTTTATCAAACACTTGTAACACCGACGATGCTCTATGTGGCAGAGTGTTAGGTTGTTAATAACCAACACAAGAATAAATTAAGTGTAGCAGAAATGATGATGTTGTGTTGGATGTGTGACAAGATTCGACGAGATAGAATTAGAAACAACAACATTAAAAAGAGAGTTGGAGTAGCACCTATAGTAAAAAGGATTGTGGAAGATTTTAGTGGTTTGAAAATATAGAAAAAAAGGCTTGTAAATTATATAGTAAGGAGTTTTCAAACCTAAAAAAACATAAGAGATATTATTGAGGAAGATACATAGATTAATGAGTTTGATAGAATATAGCATATGTTATGGCGTTGTTTCATCAATGTAGCCGATGTCATTTAATGGGATAAAATTTGGTTGTTGTTGTGTGCACAATTTGTCATAATTGATTACGGTTAAGTTTTTTATTTCTAAAAGTGTAGCGATAAAAATTACGCTCACTAAGAACTTTGAACATAGAAAAGTGGAGAATTGTGTCGTGTATCAAGTCTGAGTTAAAAGTCTCATATTTAATGAAAAGCAAATGTTAAATATCTTATAAGTGAAAATACTTATAAACTCAATAACATAAAGATTGTAAATAATAATGTAATGTTAAAATTTTCTTTCTAATTATTTTTAACCAATGTTCTTCATGACTCCCTTATGAGATATTAAAAATGTACTATTGTAAAACCGTGTTGCCAAAGTGATGACCTCATTAGCGACAATTTGTAAATAGTTAAGCTCTATTTGAGCTTTGAGATATGCCCTATATAATTACTTGTGGTTTTTTGCAGTAATAATTAAAATCTTAGTTATTCAACAATATAATTAGTCAACCATTGTACTTATTGAACTAAGGATGAGCTGGGCAATATACCCACCATATGTTAAGAGTGAAAAACTTTTCTACAACTAATTATCATTCAAAAAACTGAAAATTAAAACTTTGTTTGGTGAGTAAACTAAAAATGTGAGCATGTGGAGACTTATCGTGTCATAAAAAGAACGAAAGGTGAGGTTGGTCTCAACTCTCTGACAAATCCAATTAATATTAAGCCCAGCTAATTCCTATTTTTGTTTTATTCATAAATCAACATCAGCAAAAAGAGCTTATTGAAAATATCACATCTTAAAATGGTCCACATTTTTTCAATGAATTTGTATATCATGTATGTGGATATATGGCTAGCCAACATTTCCCTTGCATAATCAATGAATGCCACCCTTTGTGTGCATGATTTCTGCCATTCAACTTGGCATTGGCCCCCTCAAAACCTAAATCTCTTTCATATTCTCTTTTTCTACACACTTGTAGTTTTGTTTCTTTGTGTACGTCTCCCATATGCTTTAAAGACAACAACTTCATGCAACATGGACAAGTTATAAATCCTAATATAGATGTTTAATTTATAAGATTAAGGATATAGTTACTAAATTAACAACTTTTAAATTGAGAAATAGTTTTCTTTCAAGTCCGAACTTTTTTTTTACAAACCTTCAAGTCTCACCTACATTTGTGTGTGTAAATCTCACTAATTAAGATGGTGGCAACTAATTGATCCTCAGTGAATAATGTTAAGTCACATGTCCTACCTTAACAAGTAAAAATATCGAAATTACTATGTCAGACACCATGACCGAGATTCAAACTTCGTCTTCTCCACTTGCATATGAGTTCTCAAGTGGCTATATCCATTTTTTCTATATAAAAAAGAAGGAATATAATGTTAAGAGACTGAGAATTAGGCTCAATTCTCTTCAACAAAAATTATATTAATATTTGTTATTTCGAAAAGGAAAAAAAAAGACAAAAAGTAAATGATGAATCTTATAAAAAGAGAAGGTAAATGATGAATGAAGGAAAAATGATTGGTACATTTTCTAGAGCAAGAAGTCGCACATTTTTCATGCCATATAATATAAATATATATGATATGAATATGATTAGAGTTAAAGCAACCAAACATTAAAGAAACTGCAAGACCAGCTAAAAATACATTAATGTATAGGCCAGATTAATGTATCTCTAGCTACTATTATCAGCTTCATTTTTATTTGGATTATAGTATATCCATAAATAGCATATCTTCTCATTAATTATAGTACTCATAAGAAAACAAAGTTATATCATCCACAATTTTCATGTGAACATTAATAGAACATGTATGCAAAAGCTGTTTGAGGGAAAGATCCAAATTATTGGACACCTAAAAATGGTCACATGTAATAAAAACACGACACAGACCGTTGGTTGAGAGGTCATATATCTTTAAAAAGTGCTCATAAATATGACATATCATATTCATTTAATTATGCAAACAAATAAGATCTATATGTTTAGACAAATTCTAATATATATCATCTTCCAAAAAAATTATTCCAATATATCATGTGGACCGGCATTTAAAATTTGTCTGAAATTCTAACAACGGTCGATATCGTTTTAAAAGTAGAATTTCACGGTCTTTCTTATTGTAAAGTTTAAGATAGTAAATACTTATCATTAGGTTGAAAAAGTATAAAGAAAACAATTATGCGTTTTTCAAAATTTAACTCATATTTGTTTTATTTTATCAATCGAATAATTCTCTCTATTATGACGAGAACAAAAAAGATCGTGAACTTCTATTTTTAAATTGAAAAGCAATATCTATCAATGCTGAACCACTTGTCAAGATAGTGTATCATACAACTTGTTTGTTTATTAGCCATCATATTTAAATAAGCAATCATATTAGAAGCAATCATAATAAAGCAATCATATTAAAGCAATCATATTTAAATTTGATTGATAAATTGATGAATTCTAAAATCTAAAAAGAGTAGTACATGAATAGAATATGAGAAGATATGTACACCACACATAGTTATTTGGTACTCTAGGCATTTGACTGTATATAAATATGAAGATAAGGATATAATGGAAATGAAGCTTAACCAAAGAGTTTGAAAAAGGAATATGCCAAATTCAGTAGGGTCATTCTATCATGAAAGTAGCTATCATTTTTCGTCTGAATTAAGTTAAAATCATTCATAAGGAGTGATATATAAACTTTTTATTAACAGGGTTATTTTTTGAAAACAAAATATTTGATTTAAGGATCGACTAATCTGACACGATCATTTCCGTCGTTCACTACTAGCTTTGAAACTTCATTTAAAATATTTTGTTTTAGAAATTACACATGTTGCTTTTTATTTTTATTAATAGGAAGGAATTCTACGACCTCTTTATCACTCCAATTCTATGTCTCTCCCTGGACTACTAAGTCACCTTAACACTCTAATTATCTTCTATGGATATATATTGATCTTTCTGTAAGAGATTAATGCACGAGAATTCAACCGAAATAATATTTGAATTGTATCATTGAAATAAAAAGTTCACATTTTTTTTTTTTTTTTTATGTAGGAAGCCACCATAATTAAGATATTTGGCAACCAAGTGGCTGTACAAAATATCTTTCATAAGCTTCAGTCATTTAAACCAGAATCTTCATTGTGATATTTAAGTTGCGCGTCTTAAAGCTCTTCACATGCATTAAAAATAGAAGAAATAATTTATGAAATACTATGTTATTTGAAGAATCATTTTTAAGACAACTTATGGGACAACCAAAGATATACAAAGAAATATATGTATTAACACGAAAATTAAAACAATAAAGAGTAAGAACATGGACGGTTTCAAGGCCCGGCTAGTCTGGGCGGTTGCCCGGGCTCTAGTCGAAAATTTTTGCAATTTCTTATATAAATCCCTCTGAATTTCTTATATAAACCCTTATAAATTTGGCAATTTTTTAAGATTTTTTTATTATCTGCTTGCAATTTCTTATGTAAACCCTTATAAATGTGTTGCAAATTTTTTTTTTACCCAAGCTTTATAATAATCCTGGTTCCGCCATTGAATAAGAACATAACGAGAGTATCAGAGATAGTTGTTTCAAAAGCTGTTATAAAATGATTGTATAAATATTATTGTTCATAATCTATAGACAACTCAAGTATGCATACAAGTGGTTCTATTTATACCGCAGGTGTCTACTTGATGAGAAGAGACAACTCTTCATAAAGACATACGGTTCTTGTATTGATTCATATTCAATCATGAAGGAATATACTCTCTTAATTTCACTACTAGGAGATAAGATTAATTGGTGACCAAACTTATAGAGGAAAGACATTTGATATATTTCACTAATTTCTTGGTCTCTAAATTTAGTAGGGGAATTAGAGAGATACATGCTCCCCTTTGCTAAATTTATGTTGCTAATAAGTTTTTAAAGGGTTAAATATGTTTTTAATCTTAATATTTTACACCTTTTTGAAGAATAGTCCATGCATTTTATTAAATGTTTTTAAAATTTTCACATTTTATTTCTGTTATCAAAATTAGTCCCTGCTGTTAATTCTCTAAAGCAATGCTGATGTTGCAGTTAGTGGATCCCAATTATTTAAATGTTAAAAATGTTTTTATCCTTACATTTTGCGTGATTTTAAAGAATAGTTCTTATTATTTTAGTCGATGTGGGGATGGCAATGGGTACCCTATGGGTAGGGTACTACAATGCCCTTCCCCATACCCGCGTATGTAAAAAATACCCGTACCCGAATCCATACCCTTATGGGCAACAACTTTAGTGCCCTTTGATAGATCTCTGGCAAGTGCACCAAATACTATCGAAGTAGTAAAAATATCGATCCCACGAGGACTGTTTTTAACTTCAATAATTCAATTGCGTTATAAAATTAGGATGTATAAAAGTTTATTTTGTTTTGCCACTAGGCAGTAGATTTGGTTTGATTTTAAGAAATCAAATAAAAGAATAAGATTTGATTAAGAAAATATGGAGAGAGATGAGATCAGGTCTTTGAATCCTCTATGTTTTCCCTAATTGGTTACTGCACCTATTGTTACTAATGATTTTCTAGTTTCACGATAGTTAACAAATTAGCCCTAATCAATCCCTTGAGTTAGGACCCTCTTCTTAAACTACAGCCCCTAATTCCTTAGGTGGTCTAATAATCCTTGAAGGTTTTATGAACGTTAACCTAATATCACTAACAAACGATTATCCATTCCTAGACTAACCATGTTTATTAGAACAATTCAATTAGGTCCAAGTCGAAAGCTATGGTCAGTAGTCATTCGATCTCACAAAATCATGTTTATATTTGATCAGGATATAAAAAGCATTAAGAACAATTGAATTGAATAAAGACTAGAAATTCATTAATAAACAATAGAGTTTCACAGCAACATAATATCAATTAGGGTTACATAGGTTCATCTCCGACCTAATCTCTAAGAGATTTAGCTACTCATAATTGAGTTTACAAATAGCATAATCAATGAAAGAATTAAAACATACATAAAATGGGTTAGAGATGATGAAATCCTCTCCGCTGCAGCCTTCTGGGTGTTAAAATCGCACTTTAGTTCTCCAAAATCGTCATCCCTATGTTTGAGAGTGACTTCAGCTTAAATAGGCAACTTCTGGATCGCCCAAAATCGCACCACGATTTAGAAATCGTACCACGATGGCCTCTTTGAACCCTAATTTCCTTTAAAGCCCTTCTTGAAATCGTATCACGATGGTATGGATCGTATTGCGATCCAACTCCTCAAAAAACATGCTCTCTGACTTCAAGAAATCGTATTGCGATTAGCAAATCGCAGTACGATTGGCTTCTTCCAGTTCTTCCATATTTGATGCTTTTAACTGCTCCTGGACACTTAATGTTGCTTAGAACTCTATCAAAATGTCAAAATAAGTCCTAAAAATTACGTAATGACAGCATGTCATCACCCTTCCCCATACCCTATGGGCACCTTAGTGCCCATACCCGCACCTATTACCCGCACTTTAACTATGAAAATACAATAAAAATATCACAGTTGAAATAAAACTATGATTCAAATTTTTTTAAATCAACTCATAAAATAGTACGAATCGTAATATTTAACAAAATAAAAAACATCTAAAACATCCTTTAAAAATTGATGGATCAGTTATTGTATTATGTAGTTTTTAGGTTTAGGCTTAGACTTAAATAGCTAAATAAATTAATTAATTATACATCAAAAATAAATAAATTATTTATCATATAATATAAATATGTATATGCGGGTTGCAGAGCTGGGTAGTATAGTACCCTTACCCGTACCCATACCCGTTTAAATTTGCGGGGAATACCCGGACCCAAGCCCATACCCATGAAAGCGGGGTTTTACCCTACCCATTGTGGGTATTTTTTGTGGGTACCCATTGGGCATAGGTCTAATTGCCATCCCTAGATGTGAAACTATCTGCCCACTCTTATTCCACTATATTTTAAAAATCTTTAGAGGAGGCATGTATGTTGTAAGCCTAGACGGCTACCTTTCCAACCCTAGAGATAGTGGAATCCAAAATCTTCTCAATACACAATCCAACTTTGCTTTTAACTGATGGAAAAATAACTTTATGTTATAAAAAATCAGGAAGTGAACAAAAAATTAGCCAATCATGTGATTTTTTAGGCATCAGCAGCTGTCTCTATTATGTTGAGTTATTGACACTGCAAAGCACTACAGTACAAGCAACCAAAAGAGCTTGTTCCAGTTGTAAACTTTTGATAATTATAATATAAAACACGTTCTTACTAAATTAAGTCCATATATTAAACCATAATACTATATTGGGTAGGGTAGGTACAAATGTTGATGACTTGCTAGTTAATTTATTACAAGCAAAATGTAAAATTTTATGGTTGAAAAGCAATTCCACTCATATGAGTGTGTAATAGTAAAACATGATTTTATAAAGCTGATTTGGTGACTTTACTGGAAAGTTAAGGAGCAGACTTATATAAATGTTAAGGGTTCAATCCTCACTCAACATAATATTAACATTGATCGAATAAAAAACTAAAATAAGTTTTATGCTAAGCTTTGCAACAATGTTTTAAACATTGTATTGAACCAACCGGCTCAATCAATTGATCGATTAATTCGTTGATTGGTTTGATCTTGATTGAATCATAGTGGAATTTATCGAAGTTGAAATAGTTGAATTACAGTTGATTTAATCGGTTTTATGTTTTTGCATTTTCTTAATATATTTATTTATTTGTTATTTGGTTCAATTGGTTCAACCAATTGAACCATGATTTGTAGGTCTTTGCTTGTTTTTTTTTCGGTTCAATTAATGGGGTTTTAATTAATTAATGCTTAGATTAGTGCCTAAATAATTAACATTAACATAAATAAAAAAGTGTTCCTTTGATCTAATCAAATGACATTCTTCATGATCGTTGAGATATAGTCGACAAATTTTATCAGATCAAACGACCTTCTGTATGATCGTTGAGATATAGTCGACAAATAAATGATACAAAAGAGTACACCTCTCTAAGCAATACTCATTCTATTTCCTTTTAACCGTTGCTTTAAAATTATGTTATCATAAATGAAATTATTTTCATTTTTTCATAACACTCTTAATTATATATTATTTCATTCCATTCCACTTATTTCTTTCTTTGCATCCATAGTTCGAACTATTATCGTCAAAACAATAGTTAACGTTGCACTGCACTTTGAAAAATGACATGTAAATAGAAACAAAAAATTTCTTGAAAAGTTGCATACATAAAGGAGTAATATATAAACTTTTTATAATAGTTTAAGCTAATTAAGTCACACTAATTGGCCCAATAAGAAATGAACTTGGGGATGTTTTATCTTGTTCCATGTTATTTGAATTGGACCCTGCCAGAGTTAGCTCAAGATCAGGTGCTGCTACATTAGAAGAATTTGGTATCACCAATGTCATATTTAAAGACTTTGTTAGAGGATGTAGCCAATCTGGCACATCTTTATGTTCTGCTTCTTCAGAATCATCTTCAACTTCAACATCTTCAATTTTTTGCATATCATAATAATCTGATTTGGTTTGTTGTTGAAGTGAGTTTATTAGTAGTGACAAAGTTCCATCCTTCTCAACTTCATGATCATCATGTCTACAAACTGAATCACCTGACTTGCTTTTTGAGCTGTTATTTGGATCAACTGCTTTGTTTGTCTTGCCACTACCAACCTAAACATATTCAACAATATCATTCAATTTAAGAGATTAATGTAAAATGCAAATATCCAAATTGGTCTTTTGAGAAGGAAAAAAACATTATTGAAAAACGAAAAATATCTAAGATTTTGACAAAATATTAAATGTCAGTTAAAGTGGTCTCGATAAGGACTAATTTCACCGACATTTGACGTTTTTTATTTGTCATCGAACAAATGTGTTTGTATATCAAAAATCAAGTTGTTTACTAAACACGTTTGAGACTCTTAACACATCCTTTATGTCTAAGATTGAACATCTCAAGCATGACTCGAGTGATCTTATAACGATTTATGTCTAAAGATTGAACATCTCAAACATGACTCGAGTGATCTGATAACGAGTGACCTAATAATTTTTTGATAGGTTATGATGTTATTTTAGAATTTGGGTTGTGCCTAATTCAACAATTATAAAAAGAAGATTCTTTGGCCACCATGATTCTTAAAAACCACTCACGTTTGAATTTACTCATTTAGACGGAAAAAACACATTTTTTCCGAATTATACATCCAAACGCGTTCGTGCCTTTCCAATTCGAAGTGGTGTGCTTTTTAAGAAATCAGAGGGAATAGAACAAAAAAAAAACTTATACAAAATGGGCGGGCATATAAAGTAGAAATTTTTCCCACATATGAACTCTTTTATAGACTTTATTTCATCAAATGTGAGACTTTTTATAATATGAATAAACAAGAAGTATGCATTTCATTGAATTTAAGGTCATGAGGTGATTAATTAAGAAAGAAGTTTTTTTATATATAAATTAAGAAAGGAGTACTAGTTAGTTGATCATGAAATATTATATATTATATACCATGTCAAAGAGACTTGAACGTCTCTTCTTCTTGTTCAAGGTAGCAAGTCGAATAAAATACTTTTGAGCATGGCTTGCAACTTGTGTTGGTGTTCTTGTAGTCACATAGTTTCTAGAGATACCCCTCCAATCTCCCTTTCCAAGCTTCTCAAGTCCAACAAGGAATTTTCTATGCTCTTCTTCTGTCCATGGAACTCCTAATTAATAAAACAACAAAATTTCAACAAACTTGTTAGATGTTAATTTTATTTAACATTCTAAATCAATGATTTAAAATCATAGATGAACTAGCTACAATTGATTGATAACAAAGAAAGTAAATAGTAATAAAATGCCTTCATAATAAATACATCATAGCATCTGAAGCCTAGATACTTCAAAATGGATGACGTGCCGTATCCCTGCGTATCCTGCACCGATGTCTTGATAAAATTTGATTCTAAATTAAAAATTTACAAATATATTACAATATATATACCTTTTTTCCTTTCTTGTGTACGAACTATGAGGCCATCTGAAAGATAACCAATAGAGGCTCTATCATCAATGGATAATCTTGAAGAAGAAAAGGAAGAAGTAGGAGAAGAAGATGAAGTAGGAAAAGAATCCATGCTAAAACTCTTTTTCATGGAAACACAAGAAGAAGATAAATCAAGTTGAACACCAAAAAGTCTAACTCCAACAAAACTACTACTTCCTCTTAATGAATTACAAGTCCTTGAATTATGGCCTATGTTTCCACAATGTGAGCACTTTCTGCCCATTTTTTGAACCGACACAAACCTTAACCTTAAAAACTAGAATACCAAACTTGTGTTTATTGTCTCTTAGAGGGAGAAATTGAAATTAGAGATCCAACACAAAAGAACTTATGTGTCTGGTGATATATATGATGATTGATGGGTGTGAGCGGTGGAATTTGTGAAAATTGGACGCACACCAACACTATTTAATTGGTTGGACATAGTTTATTCAATGTGGATACTTTTTATAATTGATTTTTTTTTTTCAAAACTTTTTTTAAGCATTAGAAATACTAGATCACAAGGATATATAGATACCTTATCTTATTTGTAAGTACTTGTGTATGGACTATACTAATACACACCACATTAAATTCACCTGATTTTCCTCTTTCCTTCTTTTTGTCAAATCATAATTCTGTCACACACACACAAAAAAAAAAATTATCAATTAAAAAATATTTTTGGATTTTGGAGTGTGCACTTTATTAAAGTTTTTTTAGTTACCATATTATAATTAAGTTTTTACTATCAGAACCCAAATTCCTTACTACTTAGAGCAATGATTGTTATTAAAGTATGTTTTATTCATACATAACACTTAACCAAATATATATACACCCTCCGGTCACTAATATAAGCAAAATTCCACTTTTTAGATACATTCAATTAATGATGTATGTGGTCTTTATTATATGTCACATACATCATTAATTGAATGTATCTAAAAAGTAATTTTTTGCTTATATTAGTGACCGGAGGGTGTATGTATTTTCGGTGGATATGTATTTATGAGCATATATTAAGATGCCTCCAGGAATTAGACGTCACTCTAGATACCTTGTCAAAAAAGGAGATATTCTAGTTATAAACAAGATTTTACATTCGTAAATATTATAAATACATGTTTTCACCAAAATAAAAAAATTATAAACACACGTACCTATGAATTTGTATTTGTTGGTCCCAAACGTATTGTCAAACATCAAGGAAGTTATTAAGTAAAAGACAGATAAGGTCAGAATTCCCTTCCCCTCCAATCTTTGGGATGTCGGTCTATCATATATGTGATCTATATGTATGACTTTAGGGAAAAATAGAAATATCATAGAAAAGAATTACTTTGAAATTCGTATCATTCAACCACTATTACTTGCCATGGAAATTACTAAAGGTACATATGTATAAGGATATCCCTATCTTGTATTATTAGAAAAACGTGACAAGGACGTGACAATCAAATTTTGTACATTTTTTCTTTCACCGATCTTAGATTTGAATGTTTCAAATTGAGATAATGTGGTTCTTAAAAAATCTATATGGAGAAACTATTCCTTTTGAGATGTTATTCAAAGTCAGAATCCAAAGTAATAATCTTGCTTTCTGGAAGGCAAGATTAAACCCTTAAATGGGGTACTTCTCTTTATTCAAACATTTGATAGAAATTAGAAATAGAATACCACTTTTTACAAGACAAGATAGAAATGTTGTTCATAATCACTTTCATTTGATTGACATGAAATCTAATCAATAATCCATATGATGAATCATTAAAGACAGCTAATTATAATTAGATTAGATCATTCAATTATCCATCATTATAGTAATTATCATTTTGATTAAGAGAAAGAAAAGGGGCCCGGATGGTAGATACCATATTGGACATATCACATCATGTTTTTAAAATCACCATACAACATGGCTTTGCTAAAGGTGAGTTCCCACATAATTAAAATCTTAGATTCATTGGTAAAAAGGATAAGGATATAGAACATTCATGTTCAATATGGTATAATATATCAAATATTCACATTTTGGGATAGTTATATATCCATCTTAATCTTTTTTTTTCTCTTCAAGTGACTTAATGACTGGAGCTCACACATTTTAAATGTAGAGAAGTATGGTGTTTGGAGTTCGACCTGCATGTATTATGTATTGTCCTTACCAACTGAGTTACGCTCACGGACATATTCATCTTAATCTTACCATGTCACATATCTTTTGTCCTTTTTTTTTATATACAATCACATATTTGGTCCTACCTAGCTTAGTTAGTGATACTTTAATTGTTAATTAATGTTTTTGTTATTATATTATTTGAGCTAACTTTCTTAAGAATTTCAGTCCAAATTTATTAATACAACTTGTATTGCAAGTCAAGTTGAGCATTGTTTAGTCTTTTAATTATTTGTACAAAGGAAATTATAGGTCATCTATTTAATACCCATTTGGCCTTACATGAGAAGGAATCTTTTTTGTGAGGGAAGAGACTAATACTGATTAGATACTACTATATGACTATGTTTGTTTATTCTTTCTAATTTTTTTGTTAGTCTTCACTACTTTCAATATCATTGAAGAGTATTATATATATCTATATAAAAATATATTTATTAGTGCTATCAAAGAACTTTCCACTTCAAGTGTCTTTGTTTTTCTGGTTGCAAAAGTTTATTTTTCTATCTTCAAAGTACAAACTTTTGAGATTTCATATCCTAAAAATGGGGAAGTCTAACATGAGGTAGCGTTTAGGTCCCTCATTGCATGAGGGAGTTTTTTTTAATGGTGAGATTGACTCAATGGATTGGATTTATTCCACCTCATCAAGTGAGCACATGCACCTCTCCATACTCAACCAAAACATATCATACACACTCTGCATTTGATTTTCCATTAGTTTACAATTCTCTCTCCTCTCTATCAGTACACTCACCTCTCTTCTTCCATTTCACAACTCAATGGCTGACTTCACCGCTCCGCCGCCGTCAGTTCGCCGCGCCGTCGCCGTCCAACGTTGATACTCATTTGCTATTGAATGTATTGAATGTTCAATTGAAACTCGTATGAAATTACTGTGTAAAACGTTGATACTCATATGTTTAATAGATTTTTTTCTTGCCAGAACCTTAAAAAAATTATCTGCAATTGGTTTGTGTATTTGAAAAAGAAGTATGTCCTTTCTACTTCCCTTTCAATCCCGATCAAAACTATGTAAAAAAATTTGAATTTCATTGCGTAACAAGGGAGATCAGGTCGGGTCAAATCGCGGGTCAAAACGACCCGTTTTACAGTTGACGGGCGAAGAAGAAAAGATGAGTTAAACAAAAAAAAATAACAAAATCAAGCAAGGCATGAATCGAACCAGCGACCCCTCACACACATATAATCACATTACCAACTGTACTATGGATACATTTTGGTTACACTTGGATTTATATATTATTTAACGTCTATTACAAAATTTGAATTTGATCATTTAATTCATTTTGTATTGGATTTTTATACATACCAAGTCTTAAACATACACAACCCTAAATAAATTTTATACGACCACACTTACATAAATGATAAATTTTATGGTTAAATATGTTTTTGATTTCTATAAATATATAAATTTTTCGTTTTATTCTCTCTAAAATTTTCGTTCAATTTTTAGTCACTATAAAATTTTCAATCACTACTTTTGGTTCTTATTTTAAAGTTAATTTTTGTATTTTCTTTTTTAATGAAAATATGCAGGAATTTGTAGATTTTTGTAAAAATAAATAAATTTTTTAACAAAACACAAATTAAATATGAATTTTTACCTATCAAAAATATAAAAATTCATATTAAATTCATGTTTTGTTAAAAAATTCTAATTTTTTTTTGGGAGAGATACTTATAATATTATGAATTTTTTTTCAAAATTTTATACAAAAATATGAATTCTACATATGAATTTACTTTAAAAGAGGGACCAAAAGTGAACATGAAATTTTTTTATGGACTTAAAGTTGAAGAAAAATTTTAAACGGACTAAAATGAAAAGTTGTAAGCTGCAACACGATTTCAACACTGTAACTTATGAATTTGAAATATTTTAGATTTCATTAACTGTATTGAATGGCAATTAAAATAATTAATTCTTTTTTAAGGAATCAATTAATGCATCATTTAATTCATAGTAGGATAGATATATATAGTATAAAAAAAAGACTTTTGAATAACATAGGCAAAAATTTAAATAAAATTTATTTTTTTTGAAGAAGAAAAATAAATAAAATTTATTTAAACACACAATCTATTGTCATTACAATTTAAAATAAAAATTAAAATTAAGTTATGAGACTAAATTATATTTCTTTTAAATTTTATCAATTATATGTGTTCAAATTTTTTATTTATTTTAGGTTATGTTCAATTAAGCATTTCTCATATCAGATTCCCAGAGGTATGTCATCCGGACGAACTATCCCCTCGAAAACTAGTAAGTTTAGGAACTAGTTTACTCCGGGGACCTAAACGTGCCTATCAACTGAAAGGCAATAGGCACAGTCAATCCGACCGTTCAAAATGACATTCTTAGACCTAAAAGGATGCAGAAACTTGAATTTCTCAGATCGGGTTCTCGGAGGTATGTCATCCGGACAAACTATCCCCTCGGAAACTAGTCACCTTAGGAACTAGTTAACTTAGGGGACCTAAACGTGCCTATCATCTGAAAGGCAACATGCACATTCAATCCGACCGTTCAAAATGACCTTCTTAGTCCTAAAAGGATGCAGAAACTTGAATTTCATAGATCGGGTTCTCGAAGGTATGTCATCAGGACGAACTATCCCCACAAAAACTAGTCATCTTAGGAACTAGTTTACTCCGGGGACCTAAACGTGCCTATCATCTGAAAGGCAACAGGCACAGTCAATCCAACCGTTCAAAATGACCTTCTTAGAACTAAAAGGATGCAGAAACTTGAAATTCTCAAATCGGGTTCTCGGAGGTGTGTCATCAGAACGAACTATCCCCTCGAAAACTAGTAAGCTCGGGATCTAGTGTACTCCGGGGACCTAAACGTGCCTATCATCTGAAAGGCAATAGGCACAGTCAATCCAACCGTTCAAAAAGACCTTCTTAGACCTAAAAGGATGCAGAAACTTGAATTTCTCAGATCGGGTTCTCGGAGGTATGTCATCCGAACGAACTATCCCCTCGAAAACTAGTCAGCTTAGGAACTAGTTTACTCCGGAGACCTAAACGTGCCTATCATCTAAAAGGCAACATGCATAATCAATCTGACCGTTCAAAATGACCTTCTTAGACCAAAAAGGGTGCAGAAACTTGAATTTCTCAGATCGGGTTCTCGAAGGTATGTTATCTAGACGAACTATCCCCTCGAAAACTAGTAAGCTTAGGAACTAGTTTACTACGGGGACCCAAATTGCCTATCATCTAAAAGGCAACAGGCACAGTCAATCCGACCGTTCAAAATGACCTTCTTAGACCAAAAAGGATGCAGAAACTTGAATTTCTCAGATCGGGTTCTCGGAGGTATGTCATCCGGACAAACTATCCCCTCGGAAACTAGTCACCTTAGGAACTAGTTAACTTCGGGGACCTAAACGTGCCTATCATCTGAAAGGCAACATGCACATTCAATCCGACCGTTCAAAATGACCTTCTTAGTCCTAAAAGGATGTAGAAACTTGAATTTCATAGATCGGGTTCTCGGAGGTATGTCATCCGGACGAACTATCCCCTCAAAAACTAGTCATCTTAGGAACTAGTTTACTCCGGGGACCTAAACGTGCCTATCATCTGAAAGGCAACAGGCACAGTCAATCCAACCGTTCAAAATGGCCTTCTTAGAACTAAAAGGATGCAGAAACTTGAATTTCTCAGATCGGGTTCTCGGAGGTGTGTCATCCGAACGAACTATCTCCTCGAAAACTAGTAAGCTCGGGAACTAGTTTACTCCGGGGACCTAAACGTGTCTATCATCTGAAAGGCAACGGGCACAGTCAATCCAACCGTTCAAAAAGACCTTCTTAGACCTAAAAGGATGCAGAAACTTGAATTTCTCAGATCGGGTTCTCGGAGGTATGTCATCCGAACGAACTATCCCCTCGAAAACTAGTCAGCTAAGGAACTAGTTTACTCTGGAGACCTAAACGTGCCTATCATCTAAAAGGCAACATGCACAATCAATTCGACCGTTCAAAATGACCTTCTTAGACCAAAAAGGGTGCAGAAACTTGAATTTCTCAGATCGGGTTCTCGAAGGTATGTCATCCGGACGAACTATCCCCTCGGAAACTAGTCACCTTAGGAACTAGTTAACTTCGGGGACCTAAACGTGCCTATCATCTGAAAGGCAACATGCACATTCAATCCGACCGTTCAAAATGACCTTCTTAGTCCTAAAAGGATGCAGAAACTTGAATTTCATAGATCGGGTTCTCGGAGGTATGTCATCCGGACGAACTATGCCCTCAAATCATCTTAGGAACTAGTTTACTCCGGGGACCTAAACGTGCGTATCATCTGAAAGGCAACAAAGATAGTCAATCCGACCGTTCAAAAGGACCTTCTTAGACCAAAAAGGATGCAGAAACTTGAATTTCTCAGATCGGGTTCTTGGAGGTATGTCATCCAAACGAACTATCCCCTCGAAAACTAGTAAGCTCGGGAACTAGTTTACTCCGGGGACCTAAACGTGTCTATCATCTGAAAGGCAACGGGCACAGTCAATCCAACCATTCAAAATGACCTTCTTAGACCTAAAAGGATGTAAAAACTTGAATTTCTCAGATCGGGTTCTCGGAGGTATGTCATCCAGACAAACTATCCCCTCAAAAACTAGTCATCTTTGGAACTAGTTTACTCCGGGGACCTAAACGTGCCTATCATCTGAAAGGAAATAGGCACAGTCAATCCAACCGTTCAAAATGACCTTCTTAGACCAAAAAGGATGCAGAAACTTGAATTTCTCAGATCGGGTTCTCGGAGGTATGTCATCCGAACGAACTATCCCCTCGAAAACTAGTAAGCTTAGGAACTAGTTTACTCCGGGGACCTAAACGTGCCTATCATCTGAAAGGCAACGGGCACAGTCAATCCAACCATTCAAAATGACCTTCTTAAACCTAAAAGAATGTAGAAACTTGAATTTCTCAGATCGGGTTCTCGGTGGTATGTCATCCGAACGAACTATCCCCTCGAAAACTAGTCAGCTTAGGAACTAGTTTACTCCGGGGACCTAAACGTGCCTATCATTTAACAGGCAACATGCACATTCAATCCGACCATTCAAAATGACCTTCTTAGACCAAAAAGGATGCAGAAACTTGAATTTCTCAGATCGGGTTCTCGGAGGTATGTCATCCGGACGAATTATCCCCTCGAAAACTAGAAAGCTTAGGAACTAGTTTACTCCGGGGACCTAAACTGCCTATCATCTGAAAGGCAACAGGAACAGTCAATCTGACCGTTCAAAATGACATTCTTAGACCAAAAAGGATGCAGAAACTTGAATTTCTCAGATCGGGTTCTCGAAGGTATGTCATCCGGACGAACTATCCCCTCGGAAACTAGTCACCTTAGGAACTAGTTAACTTCGGGGACCTAAACGTGTCTATCATCTGAAAGGCAACATGCACATTCAATCCGACCGTTTAAAATGACCTTCTTATTCCTAAAAGGATGCAGAAACTTGAATTTCTCAGATCGGGTTCTCGAAGGTATGTCATCCGGACGAACTATCCCCTCGGAAACTAGTCACCTTAGGAACTAGTTAACTTCGGGGACCTAAACGTGCCTATCATCTGAAAGGCAACATGCACATTCAATCCGACCGTTCAAAATGACCTTCTTAGTCCTAAAAGGATGCAGAAACTTGAATTTCATAGATCGGGTTCTCAGAGGTATGTCATCCGGACGAACTATGCCCTCAAATCATCTTAGGAACTAGTTTACTTTGGGGACCTAAACGTGCGTATCATCTGAAAGGCAACAAAGATAGTCAATCCGACCGTTCAAAAGGACCTTCTTAGACCAAAAAGGATGCAGAAACTTGAATTTCTCAGATCGGGTTCTCGGAGGTATGTCATCCAAACGAACTATCCCCTCGAAAACTAGTAAGCTCGGGAACTAGTTTACTCCGGGGACCTAAACGTGTCTATCATCTGAAAGGCAACGGGCACAGTCAATCCAACCATTCAAAATGACCTTCTTAGACCTAAAAGGATGCAGAAACTTGAATTTCTCAGATCGGGTTCTCGGAGGTATGTCATCCGAACGAACTATCCCCTCGAAAACTAGTAAGCTTAGGAACTAGTTTACTCCGGGGACCTAAACGTGCCTATCATCTGAAAGGCAACGGGCACAGTCAATCCAACCATTCAAAATGACCTTCTTAGACCTAAAAGGATGTAGAAACTTGAATTTCTCAGATCGGGTTCTCGGTGGTATGTCATCCGAACGAACTATCCCCTCGAAAACTAGTCAGCATAGGAACTAGTTTACTCCGGGGACCTAAACGTGCCTATCATCTAACGGGCAACATGCACATTCAATCCGACCATTCAAAATGACCTTCTTAGACCAAAAAGGATGCAGAAACTTGAATTTATCAGATCTGGTTCTCGGAGGTATGTCATCCGGACGAACTATCCCCTCGAAAACTAGGAAGCTTAGGAACTAGTTTACTCCGGGGACCTAAACTGCCTATCATCTGAAAGGCAACAGGCACAGTCAATCTGACCGTTCAAAATGACATTCTTAGACCAAAAAGGATGCAGAAACTTGAATTTCTCAGATCGGGTTCTCGAAGGTATGTCATCCGGACGAACTATCCCATCGGAAACTAGTCACCTTAGGAACTAGTTAACTTCGGGGACCTAAACGTGTCTATCATCTGAAAGGCAACATGCACATTCAATCCGACCGTTCAAAATGACCTTCTTAGTCCTAAAAGGATGCAGAAACTTGAATTTCTCAGATCGGGTTCTCGAAGGTATGTCATCCGCACGAACTATCCCCTCGGAAACTAGTCACCTTAGGAACTAGTTAACTTCGGGGACCTAAACGTGCCTATCATCTGAAAGGCAACATGCACATTCAATCCGACCGTTCAAAATGACCTTCTTAGTCCTAAAAGGATGCAGAAACTTGAATTTCATAGATCGGGTTCTCGGAGGTATGTCATCCGGACGAACTATGCCCTCAAATCATCTTAGGAACTAGTTTACTCTGGGGACCTAAACGTGCGTATCATCTGAAAGGCATCAAAGATAGTCAATCCGACCGTTCAAAATGACCTTCTTAGACCAAAAAGGATGCAAAAACTTGAATTTCTCAGATCGGGTTCTCGGAGGTATGTCATCCAAACGAACTATCCCCTCGAAAACTAGTAAGCCCGGGAACTAGTTTACTCCGGGGACCTAAACGTGTCTATCATCTGAAAGGCAACGGGCACAGTCAATCCAACCATTCAAAATGACCTTCTTAGACCTAAAAGGATGCAGAAACTTGGATTTCTCAGATCAGGTTCTCGGAGGTATGTCATCCGGACAAACTATCCCCTCAAAAACTAGTCATCTTTGGAAGTAGTTTACTCCGGGGACCTAAACGTGCCTATCATCTGAAAGGAAATAGGCATAGTCAATCCAACCGTTCAAAATGACCTTCTTAGACCAAAAAGGATGCAGAAACTTGAATTTCTCAGATCGGGTTCTCGGAGGTATGTCATCCGAACGAACTATCCCCTCGAAAACTAGTAAGCTTAGGAACTAGTTTACTTCGGGGACCTAAACGTGCCTATCATCTGAAAGGCAACGGGCACAGTCAATCCAACCATTCAAAATGACCTTCTTAGACCTAAAAGGATGCAGAAACTTGAATTTCTCAGATCGGGTTCTCGGTGGTATGTCATCCGAACGAACTATCCCCTCGAAAACTAGTCAGCTTAGGAACTAGTTTACTCCGGGGACCTAAACGTGCCTATCATCTGAAAGGCAACATGCACAGTCAATCCGACCGTTCAAAATGACATTCTTAGACCTAAAAGGATGCAGAAACTTGAATTTCTCAGATCGGGTTCTCGGAGGTATGTCATCCGGACAAACTATCCCCTCGAAAACTAGTCAACTTAGGAATTAGTTAACTCCGGGGACCTAAAGGTGCCTATCATCTGAAAGGCAACAGGCACAGTCAATCCGACCGTTCAAAACGTGCCTATCATTTAAATGGTCGTATTGTCTGTGCCTGTTGCCTTTCAGATGATAGGCACGTTTAGGCCCCCGGAGTAAACTAGTTCCTAAGATGACTAGTTTCCGAGGCGATAGTTCGTCCGAATAAGATACATCCGTGAACCCGATCTGAGAAAATCAAGTTTCTGCATCATTTTAGGTCTAATAAGGTAATATTGAATGGTCGGATTGATTGTACATGTTGCCTTTTAGATGATAGGCACATTTAGGCCCCTAGAGTTAACTCGTTCCTAAGTTGACTAGTTTTCGAGGGGATAGTTCATCCGGATGACATACCTCCGTGAACCTGATCTGAGAAATTCAAGTTTCTGCATCCTTTTAGGTCTAAAAAGGTTATTTTGAACGGTCGGATTGAATGTACCTGTATCCTTTCAGATGATAGGCACGTTTAGGCCCCTGGAGTAAACTAGTTCCTAAGTTAACTAGTTTCCGAGGGGATAGTTCATCCGGATGACATACCTCTGTGAACCCGATCTGAGAAATTCAAGTTTCTGCATCCTTTTAGGTCTAAGAAGGTTATTTTGAACGGTTGGATTGAATGTACCTGTAGCCTTTCCGATGATAGGCGCGTTTAGGCCCCCAGAGTAAACTAGTTCCTAAGTTGACTAGTTTCCGAGGGGATAGTTCATCCGGATGACATACCTCCGTGAACCCGATCTGAGAAATTCAAGTTTCTGCATCCTTTTAGGTCTAAGAAGGTTATTTTGAACGGTTGGATTGAATGTACCTGTAGCCTTTCAGATGATAGACACGTTTAGGCTCCCGGAGTAAACTAGTTCCTAAGTTGACTAGTTTCCGAGGGGATAGTTCGTCCGGATGACATACCTCCGTGAACCCGATATGAGAAATTCAAGTTTCTGCATCCTTTTAGGTCTAAGAAGGTTATTTTGAACGGTTGGATTGAATGTACCTGTAGCCTTTCAGATGATAGGCACATTTAGGCCCTCGGAGTAAACTAGTTCCTAAGTTGACTAGTTTCCGCGGGGATAGTTCGTCCGTATGACATACATCCGTGAACCTGTTTTGAGAAATTCAAGTTTATGCATCATTTTAGGTCTAAGAAGGTCGTTTATGCCATTTTAATAATGTTTTTATTCCACGTTAGTGTGGACCAAAAACATTTTTGGAGAATTTAACTTGATTTTAATGGTTAAAATGACGTTTTGTTCTTTATAATTAAATTGATCCTAAGCGAAGCTTCTCCCCCTATCTGCTTCTTGCCGCAATCAATTCTCTCTTGTAAACAAAAGACAAAAGATCACGTGTGGTTTGTTCTTTTTTTTTTTGGTCAAAAACGTGTGGTTTGTTCTAACTTTCAATTTTTTCCTTTCAAATCCAACTTAAGTTATGAAAGATGAATAGTTTAATTAACTTCAAAAAATAATATTTTTTTAGCTAATTATTTTTATGAAAGAAATTTGTCAGTTGATATAATATATATGACTTAATTAACGGACCAAAAAAATGTAACTTTTTTTTCAGTTGAAAAAGACATATGTCCATTGCACAACATCGTATTTTTTTTCCTTAAAAAAAAAATTGTCACAATCAATTATGTCAAACCCACACTAAATTGAATTGATATTAGTATCCAGAACAATAATGGTTTAACCAAAGTTTGAGACTAAAATTAGAGACAGAATTCAGTTTCATATCTTTTAGCGGTCCTTTAAATAAAAAAACTATTTACAGTAGTTAAATAAAAATAAAAGGTTTTAAAGTACAAGTGGTGCGCTTGGTGCAGCTGGCATGACAGTTTCTTTCCGTCATTCTTGGATGAGGTTTTGTTTTTGTGTTCGATTCCTGCCATGCCTCAATTATTATTAATTTTTGTTTTAATTCTGCTTCTTCAAGCTCCAGACGGGTCATAACGACCCGGTTGAAAACCCACGTTACCCGGAACGAAAAACCATGGCTTTAAGCCATTTTAACTCCAAAAATTGAATTTGAACAATTGAATTTGAACACTTAGTCATGAACCAAAAACCTTTTTTGTTTTGTTTCATGCAATTTTCTGCATTTTATATACTCAAAGTGTGGAATCTAAAATTTTAATTTCAAATAAAATTTCCCAAAATTCCAGAAAAAATTAGCATGAAAGTAGGCCATTGATGATACCAAAATAAAATAGAAAGAAAACACAATCAAATTTTATATCAATAGTTATTCAATTTGCAACAGAGATGGCTCCACGATGGGTTTACACTACACGATGGGTTTACACTATAACAAGGAGGATTTCGATGGTTTTTGTTGAACTTTGGGTTTTGAGTTTAAATGTATATGTCTTTGTTGTCGTAAACCATAACTATGCCTTCGAACCTGCACAAATATTGTTTATTGAACGCCGGTAAGCTGTGCCGGAGAGGTCGCCGACGATGGGGAGTGGGGAAGAAAGAAGTTTGGATCTTAAAATATCTGAATGTGGGACAGTTATGTTCTTGTTGGATGTGTTAGAGTGTGGAGAGATATCTGTGTTCCTTATGTTTAATCTAGACCACATATCTAATCCAATGGTATTTTTTACTCCCTCACCGGTGAGGGACCTATTAGCTACCTCATCCTAGCCGTCACCCCTAAAAATAGTCATAGTTTTCAGAGAATATTGATAGTCTAAAAGAAGAACATGCAGTCGTTGAGAATTGGTGACTATGCTAATATTGATGGCTAATTTTAGCACCCCTCCACATGTAAAGATCTGGAGGGAAGAAAATACCTGTGTTAAATTTAGACTTAAATACCCTTGTATTTGATCATCTTATAGTAAACTCAACGTAAAATTTTTAAAAATAAAGACTAAATAAAGTTCTACAAACTTCTAAGACTCGATCTCAAAAAGTAAAAACTATTCACCATAAACTTTGCATCCAATTCAAAAAACTTGACATATCTTTCGCATTATGCTCTCTCGTCCATAACATTGTATGATATATTCTCTTGAGGTACCATTTATTTTATACCAACTTTTTTCTGTTGAAGCTAGTTTTTAAGTTGCTTGTAGTTTGTTATTAGTTCTACATTGCTTAGGTTCCTGAACTATTGAATGTATGAATATGTTTAAGTACTCTCATAGTTTGAGTTATCTTTTGAGATGAGATTCAAATATATTTAATATGGTATGAGAGTCGGGTTAAGGATTGCAATGTGGGAATTGAACTTAGGCCTACGTTAGACGTGAGGATGAGTGTTGAAGTTGGTTTTGAAGTTGTTTATAATTTATTATTAGTTTCATATTACTCAGATTCATGAGTTATTGAGTGTATAAATATGATTGATTACCTTCATCGTTTGAGCTAACTTTTAAAATTAGATACAAGTCTCTTTAACATTTCCAACGTACCAAGCTTTTTACACTCCACTTGTTAGGTACAAAAGCGTATAAAATTCAATTAATTTAATTTTAAGCACATTACTAATTTGCTTATGTTTGCACATATCATAGTACCAAACCAAATTGAGATATACATGCATCTAGTCATTAGCCATATCAAACACTAAAAATTTAGTTTTTGAGCATAATAAGGAAAAAAGAAGCACCGTTTTTGTACAAAAAAAAAAATTATTCACTGCTTTCATACATAGGGTGTAAATAACATAATATAAAATAAAATAAAACAAGTAAAGAACGGGTTAGGTTAGTTCACAAGTCACAATCAATCAAATAAATATAAACAATGATACATAATTAAGATTAATTTTTCACTTATAGGCTCTTTTATCATGATCAATCACATTTCATAAGAGAAAATTATAGGGACAATGTGCCCACTTATACTGAAAAGATAGATTACATCACTAAATTATCAAGTAGCTGGATGAAATTTTTACTAAAAATGTCCAATGTACAAGCACTTTGTTACTCAATAAATAATTCCACTCCAATAAATTTGCAACATTTGCATCCTATAACTTGTCTCAATCCAAAGGTTCTACTTTGGTGGATGCCAAGGATCTTGATAGCTATGTCACGCCATTTTTTTAATCCTTCATGGCCTTTTAATTTTGCAAAGAGTTATTACTTTCCTTAAGTCAAGATTAGCAACAGAAATTAAGCAATAATCATTTTGTATAGATGGGGAAATTGGGAGTTGTATTCGGCATACACACTAAAAAAATTCCTTAATATGTTCCAATCATTTCAATAGTTTATACTTTTATCACCTATTATCAGGATCCATTCTTGATTCATCCACTCATACAATAATCAATTATTGATACCAATGAATATTTTATATTGTGCATCAAGATTCATATCTATTTGTTGATCACTTTTTTTACATAATATTATATACATTTACTTTTAACATTGAAGTATGATACAAGCACAATTGAAAATAATTATATAATAAAAAAAGCATATGTATGATAGAAAATTAGAAATTAAGTACGTTTAGAAAGCATGATCTAGTTATGAACATGTTTGGAGTGTGTGACTCAACATAGTCTTGTATTTTAATGGCACAAAAACATACACCAAAGGAATATAACGGGTTCAACTAGTCAAAAGTTCAACATTTAGTTAGTAATTTGATTATTATAGAGAATCTAAATTTGCAAATATTACTATTGTTGTTGTTGTTGTATTACTATTACTGTTGAATAATTTAGGAGAGAATGGAGATTGAATGTGTTAGTATTTTAAATAATATCGATTTTAGAAGTGAATATCAAATTGATAGTAAAAAATATTATAATAAAAATCTTTTTCAATCTGCATGGTCGAACACTATGATTTCATCTTATATTTAAGATAATGTGTTTTTATATATTACAAATCATTCAAATTAATCAAGTGATTGGACTCAAATAGTTAATGAGTTTTTTCAAAGACGAATCGCTTTAGAGAACCTAAATTCAATTTCTGATGAAAACAATTCTTGACCCGGCTTTATTTACCTTATGACCGAACTTCAGATTACTAGGGTTCTTTTCCTCATAAACCAAAGGGTTAACCCTAGAAAAAATCAACCAAATTGTTTCCTAAACATGTATTTTTTTTTCCTCATAAACCATTTTTTTTTTGAATAACCTAGGGGCAAAATTGGAATTTAGGGGTTCTAGGAAGCAATAGGGAGGCTAGAAAAGCAAGATTTAAGTTGTTGCAAATCCAAAATGCCAAATTTAGTCTTAAGCCCATAGAAAAGCCCAAAAGAAAGCCCATCTATATAAATTTACAATAACTACAACATTTATTATTAGAACTCGCAGAAGCTTCATCAATGGCGGAAGAAGAAGAAGAACAAGAGCATCCCTCAAAAATAGAAGAACAAGATCAAGAGCAAGAGCAAAATCTCCCTCCACCTTCCGACCCACCATTACCATTTGATCCCAGTCGAAGTAACTTTCCTTCTTTCCTTCCATTCTCTTTTCAATTTTCAATTTTCTCGCACAATTGAGTTTTACTGAATTTAGGGTTTCAATTTCATACATTGCAATTATGAGTTTAGGATTTGATTAGTGATTAAAAAATTTAACTTTTGATTATTTTTTGTTGAATTGAAGTGGTTGGTATCATCAAAAGAAAAGCTTTGATCAAAGACTTAGCTGCTGCATATCATGCTGAATGTCTTCAATATTGTCAAGAACTTTTGGAACTTCAAACTAAATGGGAAGAGGTTACATTCAAATCCACTCTTTTATATCCCTTTATATATGAATTTAATTTATTTGCACTGTTGGTGTAAAATCAAAATCATTTTACACATGCATCCAATCATGTGTTGCCACACCATGTAATGTATTTGAAAACACATGACTTGTTAGATTTATATATTGGCTATGTTTGGATAAACACCTTAGTTGCAACTTATAGCATAAGTGCTTATGTATATAAGCTATGTCTATAGTAAAAGATAAAGTAAAGTTAAATTTTTTTCATATGAGAGTTATAAACTGATTTCATAAACTATCTTGGCGACTGTACCAAAATAAGATGAAAACAACTTATGAACATGTCATAAGTTGTTTTCGTAAGTTCTTTCAAACAATCTCACATAGAATTTAGAAACTAATAATGCCCGGTTTGAAACTTTGGATAAATAGCTTAATTAGGTGTTTATAGCATAAACGTGTTTCATGTAAGTGCATGTGTATAATCTATGATATTATAATGTCAATTTTTTTCATATAAGTTAGAAGATATTTTCATAAGCTATCCTAGAGAGCTTGTGGAAGTAAGGTGAAAACAGTGTAGGGACATGACATTAGTATTACATTTACTTTCATTGATTTCATAAACTAATAATGCCCTATTATGATAAATAGCTTAATTAAGCACGTAAGCGTAAATACGTTTTATGTAAGTGCTTATGTATTGGATACGATATGATAGTATAAAGTCAAAATGTTGTCATATAAGTTATAAGTTGTTTTCGTGAGCTATTCTAGAGAGTTTGAGCCTGTTTGGATTGACTTATTTGAGCTTATCTATTAACATAACCACTTGTGAGGTTGTTTGGACTTGGGAGAGCTTATGAAAATAACTTATGACCTGCTCTTCAATTTATTTTCATATGCTCTCCAGGATAACTCATAAAAACAACTTATTGCTTATATGATAACAATTTGACTTTATTTTATCTTATGTTATAGCGTATACATAAGCAGTTAGGCCCTGTTTGGATTGCTTATTTGAACTTATCCACTGACATAAGCACTTCTGAGACTGTTTGGAATAACTTACGAAAACAGGCTATGGCACGTTTATAAGTTGTTTTCAACTGATTTTCATAAGCTCTCCAACATAGCTTATGAAAACAGCTTATAGCTAATATGAAAACAATATAATTTTATTATTTTGTTAGTTATAGAATAAGCTTATACATAAGTACTTATCATGATAAGAGCTTGTGCTCTAAGCTGCAAATTAAATTGTTTATCCAATAGGGGCTTAGATGATAAGTGTTTATGCTTAAGTGCTTAATAAAGTTGTTTATCCAAACAGAACCTTTATCGATGTAAGATGAAAACAACTTATGAACATGTCATTATTGTCTTCATAAGCTCTTCCAAATAGTTTGACGAGTACTCATGTCAGTAAATATGTTAAATAAGTCGATCCAACACAGGCTGTAAGTTGTTTCTTGTTAGCATTTTAGTGGTATTAGAAAGAGGGTAATGCTTGATACACATCCCTTATAATCACATTACCTTCATTATGTTGTGAA
Organism: Medicago sativa; assembly: GCF_051527215.1. Lineage (NCBI taxonomy): Eukaryota > Viridiplantae > Streptophyta > Magnoliopsida > Fabales > Fabaceae > Medicago > Medicago sativa. The sequence continues at coordinate 97,312,663 of NC_140754.1, read as the reverse complement.
ATGTCGTGGAAAGTAGTAAGATAAGCTGTGATCATATGGTGAATACTGTGATGACTTTAGATGATCTATGTTTAGTATTGTTCTAAGAAATATTACCCATTACAAAGGCTTTGTTTGGGTAATATTTCTTAGAACAATAAGCACTATCATATAAATTTGAAGCCATAATTGGTTATAGTGTTTCAATGTAGTTGATTATACTAGTTATTTGTCTCAATTGTTTCAGCCGTTTATTGACTTAAAGCCTCTGGAGGAATCAAAAAAGGAGCCAACGCGTCCCTCTAAACGCATGAAAAAGTTGCGCTAGGTATGATATGGCATAATCTCATTGTAATTACAAATTTTCCATAGCTTATTTAGCTTATTGAACATCAGTTCAAGTACACAAAGTTAATATGTGGATTCAGGGAGCAAGACACATAATATATCATCTTTGATGTCTGTGTTGTATAATATAACACTTCCATTATTGCATTCAGCTTTTGTCAAGAACTTGTAACCATGGTAGAATGATCAGATGAAAAATAATTCAATTGTCATCTAATTCCTATAGTTTATTACAGTGAGATCGAATTTAATTACAAGTACTTTAAGGACATCATTCTTGACTAAATTTTTAGTTCAAGATTTTAGGAGATTACATTACATAATCTAAACAAGTTAACTATTTGAGAACCTTCATTATTCTATATCCAAATATGATATTAATTTTTCAGCTTTTTACATGCAAAAGATAATGATTAATTTATTTATTTATTTGGATGAAACAGCTTCTAAGCTCTGAAGATATGTGGATGTATGCTCCAATTGCTTACAATGGAATGAATATTGGATTAGACCTCAGCTTTTCTTCTCCAACAAATTAAAGGAAGATGAATATGTGATCATGATAGTATAGCAATTAAAGAGGATGTAACATTTCATATATTTTGTTAATTGTATTAGAGGCTTGCCAACTAATCAAGAGGATGTAAACTCAATTCTAGAACACACTAAAATCTATGTATTTTCAAGTTTGATCTTCGATGGTGTCAAAAAAATCTCTGCTTAGGATTAGCAACAGTCACATACTTCAACAATAATTAGTCTGTGATTGAAAGCTTAATCAAACAAGCTCTTTTTATTTTAGAGCAATGAGACAAACAAAACAAAAAAACAATCGTGGAGCATTTGTCACACAAAAAAGGAACAATCTTTGAAGCACGTGACATTATGAAACTAAGTACACATTTTTACTCAATTTTATTTAGATGTAATGAATTATATCTATTTTTATTTATTTCATTATTCTTTTGACAAGTTTTATTTCATTATTTATAATGGGGTTTATTGATTTTGACATACACACACTCACCATTATATTTTCATTTTTAAATTAATACTCGAATTTCGTCCTTGTTAATTTATCTTAGTTGGTAGGGACATTGCATAATATATGCAAGGATCGAATTCAAACCCCGGACATCTCATTTATTCACTTTAAATTAAAATGTTAATTTCTAGCCACAATGTTACTTGACAGGAAAAAAAATACATTAACATTTTCATTTTTAAATTAATACTCGAATTTCGTCCTTGTTAATTTATCTTAGTTGTTAGGGACATTGCATAATATATGCAAGGATCGGATTCAAACCCCGGACATCTCATTTATTCACCTTAAATTAAAATGTTAATTTCTCGCCGCAATGCTACTTGACAGGAAAAAAAATACATTAACATTAGGCATAATGATGATTTATTTATGAACCAATGATTGAAATTATTATATATCTATTAAAATAATTTATATGTTTTAATATTTAAATTTTTCATTATGATCACAATATATATAACGGATGCAAAAATATCCCAAGATATATTTTCTCTTTTTTTTTTCACATGTGAAAAGTTTGTTACTAAAGCTCTGAGTGTAGTAACAAAATTGTGTAAAAAAAAAAAAATTCTGAGTGTAGTAAAATCCATAATGACGTCGTACTTTTCAATTGAGAAATAGAAAAATAATTTAATTTGAATGCAGTGATAGTTTATATTTTTTTACACATAAATCATATCAAATTATATCATAGTTTGTTACTAAAGCTCTGAGTGTAGTAACAAAATTGTGTAAAAAAAAAAAAAAATTCTGAGTGTAGTAAAATCCATAATGACGTCGTACTTTTCAATTGAGAAATAGAAAAATAATTTAATTTGAATGCAGTGATAGTTTATATTTTTTTACACATAAATCATATCAAATTATATCATATGTATTTCTGGAGATACTTTAGGAACTAACTTAAGAAAGTGACGCTATAGTGTGCCGTGCAACAAATTTTATAGTTAGTGCATACAAAATTATCCCATAGAAAAATTGAGTGAATGCTTAGACACAATTGCACATTTACATGTACGATCATTGTGTCACCTTAAGGATCTTTGAAGCTCCAATATATCATATATGTCATCCCATCATATCAAATTTAGGAACTAAATAATGAAGATTTTAGTTCAACGGCTAAACATTATGAATCTGGTACCTGCTATAACAACAGTCCAGACAATAATATATCAGATCATTATATTCAACATATATAAATTGCATATTCATCATATGTTTCATTGTACATGTTAGAGTTCAGTTCATTTCATATATTCAATTCCTATGGGCCATATAATTGAAACAACTTTCTCTAATAACCTTTAATTATTGTCATATGTATTAATTTGTTAAGCCACTACTGCTTATTACCTTTTAGACCATTTTGGTGGCTACCTAAAATTCACAATTCTATTTGAAACCTTTCTTTTACTCTCATAAACTTTTTAGCAATATATATGTATACTTCATATAAAATAGCATGACTATAAATTTACATGTAACTCAACATGCTAAAACATATCTAATGCCTAAACTTCTTTTTTTAAGGGAAATTCCTTAATTTATATAAAAACTAATTAATATCCTAAATCCGAACTCGTAATATCATTATACTAATCAAATTGATTCACACACTCGCATGAAATTTCTATCTTATTTCACAAGTTAAAAAACTAAAGATATAAGCAGTGTTTTGAAAATTGTGTATTCAATGCTTTAAAAGTTTTTTTTAGACGATATTCAATGTTTTAAAAGGTCAAACGTTTATATTTTCAATACAAAATTTATTTCTTATTTTCTTTTTTGATTTCTTTTTCTGAGTCAGATTAGTTGACACCAAGTGTCAAACTAAATTAATGAAATTAGTTGACCTTCGATCTTACTGAATACAACCCATTACTCTCCTCTTGTCACACAACTCTGTTCTCTTGCACTGAAGGAAACAATGGTGTCTGAATAACAGCATGCGCACCTTCAGAAGAAAACAATTCAGTAACCTTATCAAAATCTCATTCATTCCCTCCATCAATCAGTAAATCGGACATGAATAAATCATACACACCTTGGTTTTGAGGAGCTTGGAGCCATTTACCAACCTCACTACGCAGCCAAGGATCTCCTGTAACTCAGATGTGTGATCCATCACTTATGCTCCACCTACATCCACTTAAAAGAACTTGTTGCGACATTCATATACTCCGCCAAGCATAACTTGGGTTAAAACCAAGCTTAGCATCAAGAAAAGATGTTTTAGGAAAATATCTTGCTTTGAATATTTGAGAGACCAATGATGTCAGGTTCGTTAAGAAATTTCACCCTTGCTTTGCGACCATAGCCAAGTTAAAAGCATGAAAATTGCAACAACAAAAAAAACATACAACCAAGGTCTTTAGGATACGTTAAACTCTCCCATGTCATCCATTTGATACCACCATTACCTCCGACACCACCCCACTAGAAAGAATTCAACATCCTCTCAATGTCGTTAATCATCTTTCTTGGAAGCACGTAAATACTCATAATGTAGGAGGGAATGGATTGTAACACAGACTTAATCATTACTTTCTTACCCACTTTCGACAATGCGCGTCCTCTCTAAGAGTTGATTTTCTGCCAAATCTGATTCTTAGTATACGCAAAGGTATCTGATTTACTCCTACCAATCATCGTTGACATCCCCATATGTTTTACAGATCCCATCACTAACCGGACCCCCAAGATGAGCGCTAGATCCTCTTGGGCCGCAGGGCTCATATTACGGCTGAAATACACCTTTGATTTAGCTGAATTAATTTCTTGACCTAACGCCTCCGCGTTCGTATGCAGAATTTGAATCAACTTATTAACCTCGATCACATTTTGCTACACTTATTTTTGTGTTTTTGGATGCGTTACCTTTTTTGGTTTTATGGTGTGTGAGGGCGTTATATCTACTTCAATTAGGTTGATTGTAAACTTTTCTTATATATTTGTTTGGTACTAAATATCAGTTAGTATTTACCTTGTGTTTTATTTTGTTAAAAAACTAAAATAAGTAAATTACTGTTTAATTAACTGTGGGATTGGCCTGGTTGTAAACATCTTTTTGTAGATGATGACCTATATTTTTTTTTTATTTTCTTGCATCGAGTAACATCATAATTGTGTACATATTCGTCTCGTGTGTGAATTAGACATCTTAGAAAAACTCAAAATTGGCGAATTAGTTGTGCATCGTACGGGTTTGCTATCCTAGTTGGAAACAAAAGTGCATATCTGAATCAATTTATTGGTTTAGTAAAATCGAAACCCTTTGAATTAAATTGATATGTTAGCCATCAGTGCACACAAGAATCAACAGTTGTTATCTTCGTTGGGTATTAATCCAAGGAGGTGGTTGTGTAGCTGAGAATTTGGGATCAAGAAGAATCATAATTTCACTGTTGGTCTTTCAGCAAAGTGAGTGTACCGATTAGGTGTAGAAAGGGAGAAAGATTCACGTGAGTGGGTTTAACGAATAACTCAGGACCCTTGGATTGAACATAATCAATGGTTAAGATTTGATGCCAAATTAAAGATTAACACTTGGTGTCAACGAATATATATATATATATATATATATATATATATATATATATATATATATATATATATATATATATCAGTTATTTCAATAAAATCCTTATCTATCAATCCAGCTTACTACAAACCTCACCTCAAGGATTCTCAAAGGTTTCAACAGTGCTATCTTAATGTGTCCCACATCGGTTGGGAAATTGTTCAAATAAGAATTTATAAGTAGAGGCAATCATCACCTTATAAGTTGATTTTGGGGGGTTATGTTAAGCCCAATCACAAAGTCTATAATGGTATCAGAGACATCTCCAAGATTCGTACTTGCTCGTTTTTTTGCTATCAGGTTTCTGCTATTAGGATACTTATCCTTTATATCCACACATCACGTCCAATAGTGTTGAGTGTGAGATTATTTGTTAAAGAATATTACATTGATTGAGAGAAGACATGAATAAATATTTATAAGTGGAGGGTAATCATAACTTTTCAAGTCGAATTTGTAAGGTTGTATTAGGCACAATCTCAAATTCTAAGATTCTCAACCCTCCTAAAAATGGGAAGGGAAAATTATTATTTTTCTCAACCTTTTGCTTCTTTTTGACCGTTTATTCCTATACCGAAAATCCCATTTCTTATAAAAAAAAGGATTTGTTCTATTTATATTCTTATTTTTTTAATATATATTTATATTTGTTATATAAGGAAATATATGCTATTTATAGATTGTTATATATATAATTTATATAATATAATTTATAGAATTTACCTCTTAAGGGTGACATACAAGCAATCCATTTTCTCTATTTCTTTATCTCGACGTGAATCGTATGTTTGCAACAAAAGGGACAAAATTTTCTCAATTCCAATCGACTAGGTGTATTGTGTCAATTCTTTTGAATAATATATCTAGAAATACCCCTAGATTCCTTATTAACACTCTCTTTATCACAACTACTACATTTCAAAATAACAATTATTCGTATATCTTTACCCTTGGCCATGAACCTCCTTTGGTTTTTTTTTATTCACTTAACTCTTCTATTTTATGATTTGAAGCGAAGAAGATAAAAGGAACGAAAAAAGTATAAGTTGAGAATTCAAAATCAAATTATGAAAGATTTTGTTCCAAATAATATTATATAGTACAATAATAATTCATTAATACAATGATTTAGAACTATATTTCGAATCACAGTACAATATTTCATTTTTCATTTAAATATCTTGTATGATATTATTGACCCGCCCAAGTATTCTATTACAATTCCATTTATGGTCTCACTCTATTACTAAATTAATAGCAATGCTTCAATTCCATTGAAACCTGGGAAAAACTCCTAATTTCACTGAGGCCAAATCCACCTTTCTTAAATTAGAATGTAAGTTTGGATGAGTATAATTATTTAAATTAAAATGATACAACAAAATGCTTTCATTCAACAACAAAATATATCTATATTATATTAAATGCTTTCACTCAACAATAAAATAAATTTTAAATCATTATCAAGTCACATGGAGTTAATTTCAACTTAAGTTACTTCATTCACAACAGAGAAAAGAAAATTTTCATTCAAATATTTTTTACCTTAAAATTGTTTATACACACAAGTGATTTGTCTCTATCTTTTTGTGATCTTCAAGTCACCCAATACTAATGTTAAGCTCTAATATGTATTCATCTAAATTATCTTTTACCAAATTATACATGATTCAACCATTAAAATACCATTAAAAAATTTGTAGTTATATAAATGTTTTGTATATGTAGTTTTGTTTGCAATTATTTTTTAATTATTAACAATCAAATTTATTTGTACAATCCAAAACAAAAAGAAATATTAATCGATTTAAAATACCGGCAATCTACAATGCATAATAAGCTTAAAGATCGTAACAATTTGAAACTAAGTTCAGTGGACATGTTTGAATTTTTTGAGTGAGATGTTCATCATACAATAGACACAAGCAAGAACAATACATTTCAGGTTTCTATTATCAATATTTTATTGTAATACTTAACAAATTAAACGGATTAATTAAATTTTGAAAAATAATAGAGTATTCTATCTTCCCTCATTTTCAACAACCATGCATATCACTCATAGTTTCTATTGGACGTTGCAAGAGCTCAAAGAGACAATAAAGAAAGAAAAAAAATTAAGTGTTCAAGTGGTAATTGGATTTAGATTAATGTTGTTTATTTCTATGTAGCGATAACATCTCATGTAGAAGTAGCAATTCCTAAAATTTCTCTCGCCACAATTTCTATTTTTAGTTTTTTATACAACTTTAATTTAATTTAATCTATGTTTGATATCACATTTAAGTGGAAATGATTTTAAAGAAATTAGTTTGGTTTGGTTTGATTTTACTTACGTTAGATTTTAACTTTAATTTAATTGAGTTGTTCTTTCAAAGGAATTGAAAGAACATTGTTTTGTGTGTGTGTGTGTGTGTGTTCGCGCGCGTGTAAGTGTTGGGTAAATATAGTTTTGTTTGTAAATATTTCTCTATTATAAACAATCAATCAAATTCCTCAACAAAGAAAACATTCTTATATGGTTTAAGATGTTAACAACGAAGAATGAACTATACCCAAGATGATTGCTTCAAATAAAAAAAAAAATTAAGGAATGCATTTAGATTTCTTGAGAAGGACTTTCATCTCATGTTAGACTACAACAAAAACAATACACAGACTTTTATTTAAAGTACTGCAATTATAAGGAAATTAGATTAATGAATTAAATTGTCAAAGTTTGAAGATAAATTTTTGTAACATTTTAACGATCTCGACAACAATCATCATATAAATAAGAGGATGTTTATGTTTGGAACCAATGGTATTGTAAATGGTTTTAGATTCTTTGTTGAGAAAAGAAATAATTTTATTTAACCTATCTTCCCTTAAGATGGTTTGTATTGCGGTTTGTCCCCATCAGTTTGCAATCTTCAAGTCAACTAAAGTACAAATCCTAAACTCTAAAATTGTTTTAATATAAGTTCTATACACCAAATTGTATATGACCCACTAGTTGAACATTTCCCATCATATAACCAACATTCTCTTAAAACTCCAGACACATTTTTGTAATCCCCCTTGTTAGTACATGAGAGCTTGTTTGTAAAAAGAATTTATCACCAAAAGATGAGAAAAAGTGTATTAAGTCAATCTTTACCCTCATCTCTTCATTCCCTTTATATTATTTGTTTTTATTTCTAAACTCATAATTGCTTCTTTTTAATTTTGAAACTATTCTTCCTTACTTCACCACAATCTTCCTTAACTTTTTACTGACTATGATGAACATTCCACCGTTAAATGTAATCATTGATTACTTCTTTATTTAGTTTTTAAAATATTTTGTTGATCTTTTTTGTTGTTGACAATTTCTGTTTGATTTTTGTGTTCAACAGTTTGGTAACTTTGATGTTGTTGTTAAATGTCAACAATCTATGAAAGTTCAACAAGTTATTGAAGGTAAACAAGTTATTACATCCCTCATTATTTTTTTGTTGTTCCATGTGAAAATTTCATTTCTATTGTTTATCTTTGTTTAACTCTTATGTTTTTTTCTTTCTTTTTGAATGAATATTTATTGATTACATTTGTTTTTTTTTAATATAATAACATATTATTAAAACAACCTTACATACGATTTACCAAGGGCAACACCCATTTGTACGATAACCACTTTAAATTGAATGGTTATTATTCGGTAAGATTCAATTCTGCAATTTGTTATTATTCTTATATGGTTCGGTAAAATGTTCAATTTAATTGAATGGTTATAATACATAAGGAAATTATATGCTACTTTTCGACAATTTAATTATTATAGTTTGTCATCTAAATCCTTATGTAGATATTTAATAGGATCAAACCACAACATATTTATAATAATATCTACAACTTGATCTCTCTTCAACTCCTCCTTTCTAGATGAGGTGTAGAACCAATTAAAGAAGTTATTGGCAGTTGTAAGTCGCTTTTTATTCTTGTCCTTCTCACTCTTGTTGGGAACGGGTTCACCCTTTTTCCATTTTATAACAGTATAATTAACCACAGTTGTTAAGAGGGAATTCCAAAAACGAATTAGAACGAACCTTAAAGGGGATTGCATGGAATGGAAGAAATGATGGATCGTGAAGGGTAGATTCATTATTGGATTCCACCAGCAGGAAAAGAGTCATGGGAATATAAGACTTGGAGACGATGTTGACCCAATCCAAGACTGTGGTGTTACGTGGAACAGATGTGATCAATAGGTCATACATCTGTTCGTTCACGTCGTCGGACGACACCGACTCCGATGCCAACTCCGACGCAGTCGCCGTTGCAATGAGAGCGGAAAGAATGATTGTGAGAATAATCAAGTGAACGAGTGAAGGAGTGAGTGAAGAGGGTTTTAGACCAGTGAGTGAGTGAAGAGGATTTTAGTTTACAGTGAAGAAGACGAGTAACAGTTAATTTCTTTCTTTTTCTTTCTTTCTTTTTTTCTTTTTTAAATTTAATACAAACAATGTAATAACATTATTAATAATAATAAGAAAATTGTTGTTGACACATTTGGTTTGGTTGAGAAACACATATAAAAGACGAAAATGCCCCTCGGCTGTTAACTGCCGAGGAATTCAAAAACCGGCTGCAGTTAACTGCAGAGGAAACCTCGGTAGTTAACTGCCGAGGAAAACAATTATGCAGACAGTGAGTTCTGCATAATTTTAAAGCATTTTCAAGTCATTTTTCGGTCAGTTTTTACCTGTAATTAAACCAGAGCATTTCCAAAGGCAATATAAATCATACAACATTGAAACTCGGTCATAAACAAGAAAAATACAATATAAATGAGGGACTCCCTAAAGACCATTTCACCCGTGACATTCAAAAGGCTAGAAAGGACTGGATGTGCAATAAATGCCTTACACCATAATTGAGGCAATAATTTCAGTAGTTTCTTACGTTCATCACACCTCATTTTAAGTTTTTGAATGAAATTCTCCTCATTATTTACTATTGTAATTCTGTTCTCTAAATAAGTCCAAAACCATAATAATCAAAATTAAATTAAATAAAAATAATAAAAACTACAAACTTAAAATTAATTGTATTGAAAGATATTGAAGGATTTATATAAATTCTTCATATATTCAATCAATGTCGTTATAATATTCTTAAAATTAAAAATATAATAATCAAAAGCAATTAATTTAACATAGTCTAAAAAATTTAATGTGAAAAATTTTGTTTTTTGTTTTTCATTATTTCCCACCCCCTAAAGCCTTTCTCCTCTAAACTCCCAAAGAAAGTATATATGTTACATAATTTATTTTGTTATAAAAAAATGAAAAATAATCGCGGTTTAAAATTCCGTTGTTTACAACAAATAACAAAATTCAAAACTAAAATTGCAGAGACTTATAAATTATGAAGTCTATCAGAATTGAGCATAAACTCAATATCAAGCAAATGTGAGTCACCCTGTCTAAAGATAAATTTTGATATGATGTCAAAATTGTGAATATTAGGCCTAAATAAACCCCAAAAACTAGCTCAAGGTATTAAGGTAGTGTTGTCGATCGCAAAAAAAAGAGCTACATTAGCCTTAATTTAGTTGATAACATTTTGTATTAAGTAGTATATCATAACAAAAACTGTTTGTTTAAATTTCAATATGATATGTTGTCACTATAGCAACAATTTGACGACACAATAATTATCACTATTAATTGTAAAAGTTGACTTACATTGTAATAATAACGTCCGTGATCTTTCCATAACTCATATTTGATGATATCAACATGCTACAATTTAAAGAAGGTTCATCAACAATTGTTCAATAGATAGATGAAATATGTGATACAAATCATACAAAAAAAAGTTTATTACACATACTAGATCCCTAACTTTACCCGAAACACATAGCGGCTCTGTATCATTAAACCAGGAAAAGAAACTGTTTCCATTGACACACAAAACACTATATTTTTGTATATATTCAATATGACAATAAATTAGATACAATAAGTACTAACCTATTCCTGCGTTCTCATTTCTCAATAGACTATTAACATATAATATTTATATTCATAACTATTTAAATGATTTATAGACGAATATAATACGAGATAATTTTGTAACACTAACAACATTAAAATACCACCTACAAACTTATTGATATATAAATATTGTGTAAATATAATTTTGTTTGCAACTCTTTCTCACTTATAAACAATCAAGTTTAATGAAAAAAATGTTATATATATATATATATATATATATATATATATATCGGTTAATTCAATAAAATCCTTATCTATCAATCCAGTTTACTAAAAAATTCATCTCACAGAATCTCAAAGGTTTCAAGAGTGCTATGTTAAATTCAAAATCGTTATTTATGTTTAATTTAAACATAAATATTGATTTACGTTCTATTAATTATATATATGTGTCATGTATGATTTATGTTCATGCTTAACATTTTAACGAATCTGTAGTAAATCATATTATTTACACTGATTGATCAAATCAAACGTTTGAATCTTATTTTCTGAAGGAAATTTGAAGTATTAATGAATGTCTTTTTTAGTGATTGGTCCACTAATCATTGGGTCAGTAACCATTGGGTCCACTATAAAAAGGACTCCCTTTTAACTATGTTCTTACACATTAAAGAACATTCTCTTTCTGCCTCCTTTTCACCAACTGGTAAATTATTTTAATAAAATGATATTATTGTTATCATGGTGAGGCGTCCAACTGTGAGACATTTTTTCTCCCGTAAATTTCAATTGTGAGGCTTGATTTTCTCCCGTAAATTTCACTACCGAGAATTTCTCTCAATTTCTATTTTTAATCTAATTTAATGTATATTTTGGTTTGATGTATAAAGTTGATTGTGATATGTTTGTTTGTTATGGTTGATTTTACTTTGGTTTTATTTAAAATAATATATGATTTTATAATTGATTTTTATACACAAATTTAGAACTCAAATTCACTTTTAAATAAATGCATTCAAAAACATATCACTTTATGATCAACTCATTTTTAGTCATAAAATCAATTAATTCAAAATCAATTTTTATACCAAAAGTGATTTGTATTTGAATACACTTGAATTGAACTATAAAGTTGTGGGTAAAAATCAATTTTAGAGTCAGAAGCTATTTCTACTCAACAAGAACCAAACATATCATAATCAATTAATTATACATCTCTAAAATCAGTTTTGGTCTCTAGAGAAATAGAACCAAACATAAACTTCACCTTTCATCGTAGAATTTATACTTTATTTCATTCATCATGCGTCTCCTGATAATGTTTCTATTTCATTTATGATTTAATTACTTGGTTAAATCTAATTGCTAATCTAGGCTATGGTGTTTCAATTGTAAGTCTCAAATAAGCGTCATCAAATTATCTGAGCAAACTATTCATTTTAATTTCAGTTTTAAATTATGTGGTAGTTACTATTTTCTCCAATTTTATGCAACTTATCTATATCATTTTATTTTACAATATATATATATGTTATGGGGTTTTGTGAATTGTGTATTATTTGGGTTCTTGACAAGAAACATAACATTTTATACAAAAATCTAGGTGAATTGTGAATTGTGTATTCATTGGTACTGCACATTTTTCAACTGCTTAGAAAAGAATTCCAGTCTGGAATGCTTCAAGAAATTGTGTGTGTTACAGGAGTGCATGACTTTGTTACAAATGCTGGATTGATCGTTTCTGGTATCTTAATCGAAAGAGATTGTCGATAGTCTTGACTTACACCGACCAGGAGGTAGAGCAAACAGTGCTCTTTTACACCCACAATAATGCTCTTGAGTTATTCTAGTAAGTAAATCTTTTATTAGTTTTTAGGATTTCTTTTATTAGTTTCATCTGATCCTTTGCATATTTGATAAGCATGTAAATAGTTTGTTAGACTTTTTTGTTGATTTTTAATTGTATAGCTCAGGTTGTTACACAAGTCTTGGGATGTGTATAGCTCAGGTTGTTACACAAGTCTTGGGATGTACTATGTATATATATAACCATCTATATATCAAATAAAGTGAGCAATAAAATATATACTTTATCATCTTTATACGTTTTCTATCATAGTATAAATCGTAGGGTATTCTTTCTTTAATGTGAGTAATGATATTGCAGTAGTAAAAATAGATTTTGGTAATAATAATGAGTTAATGGGAAACTAGTCATGTTTTAGAGATTAATTAATGGATTTCTTTGTTATCGAACATTTTCATCATTGATTTGTGTCGTCGCAATCTTGATGTTGAAAATATTACAAGACAATGAGATCATTTGTCTCCACCGAAGCAACAAGTTTGGTTTGACAAATCAAGAGCTGAGGTTGACAGAACTCTCAGGCTTCGAAGAGACATGTTTGAAGATGAAGATATTATTAGTGATCGACAATTGAAAGAGTTATGGTTAATAGGTTCTGCAGCTTCCATAATATATTATAATAATTGGGTTAGGAAGTCACCCGTTACTGCTACAACTCAGGTTGTTTGCTCTTTACTTATATATCATTAGTAATATGAAATTTTTTGTTTTTTAGTTTATTGGTTGTCCGTGATTCTATTGGTTGATTGAGCGTTTAAATCTTATTTTCAGAGTGATATGGCTGCAATCTTTCATCCACCAGGTCCTGTAGAGGGATCACCTGTGGTTGTGGAGTCATCAAATCTGGTGAGAGAAGTATTCTTGTATAGATAACATATATAATTGGAAAATTTAATATAATTTTCTGTCTCATTTCATTCTCACCATACCTCTTCAACACAGTTTCTACGAAAATGGTATTGAGGAAGTTGAATGAAAGATTATGTATGCACATATAATTTGATATAACATTCTTTTCAAACAAAGTTTATGCTTTTATAAAACTAAACATTATATTAACATTCCAAAATTTTAATGTTTAAGATTGATTTTTTATTTAGTTTTTATTGTAAATCTAGATTTTTACTTTGATTTCTATTGTCAATAATTAAAAATGTGTTGATAGTAAAAAGAAATAAGTTAATTAATAACTGTAACATACTAAAATTATCGGCCAAAATAATTGTTTTTTACTCAAGTTTCAAATATATGTTAAATGTGTTAATTATTCATATTATAACACTAATACCATTAAAATACCATCAAAATGCATGTTTTGTGACACCTTAAACTTTAAATATAATATATAATATTTCTAGCTCTATAAATGGTTGTTGGATGAGTAAAGTATGAGATAGTTTTGTAATACAATCACCATTAAAACGTCATCAACATACTTATATATATAAATTTTGTTTAAATATAGTTTTGCTTGCAAATTTTTCTCTATTATAAACAATCTAATTCAACAACGAAAAAAGTGTTGTTAGTTCTTTTAAAACATCGACAAACAAAATGACATCAAATGATTTAAGTGTATACCATTTTCCAGCGAGTGAATTAGATTTGAAATCTAAAAAAGTAGAGTAAAAAAAAGGTGAAATGTGATCTTTTTTGAGTGTGTGCACCCTTTTTTCAATGAGTAAATTAGATTTTGAAATTATTGAAATAGAAATGTTTACTATTATTCATCAATTTTTTGTCTATATCGTAACTTTTTCAACAAATAAAAAAGTTTTATGCATTAGTGGGGCTAAAAAGTCTCTTAAACTCACTTTATTTTATGACTTTTACATTTCGCACCATATATATTTTTAATTTTTTTTGTTGAAAAAATGTTGTATACGATATTATTTCAACGCGTACTATACTCAAACAGAAACACATAATGTATGTGTATTGCTTCGATACCTGGTAAGGAAACATAACATTTTATATTAACATACAAGTGAATGGAACAAAACATATTGAATTCAAATACATTTTTCATCAATTCACTGCAGATATGTTTCAATAATATTATTGTTTTCACCGTCTTGCAAAATAAGGTAAATTTTAAAAGAAAATGAATTATAATCTCTATTATGCATGATTTTAAGTTTTAGCTACTAAAAGAATCTCATTAAATACCATCAATTTATTTGTTTGTATATATGTATTGAGAAAGAAAATTATCGATATATGCAAACAAATAAATATTATTTAATAAAAAATGGTGGTCAACAAAATCAATGGAACACAATTAATTTTAATTCAAAATTTGTTTTCTTTTAATACCATTGTGTCCCCTAGGACTAACCACACAATGTATTGAGTCCATGAAGGGATTGACCTTATTCATTATATATGGGAGCTAGTTTTACTTGAACACAAATATAAATAAAATATATTTGGGAACACTCACATAAATGGAGCAAAATAAATGAGAAAGAATTTAGTTATATCATTCAATTATTTCTTCTTTAATTTTTTGGATTCATGAGCGTGTCACTAACCACTTTTTATGTTTTTTATTTGTGTTCGTGAATATGTAAGCATTTCTCTAGATATGGAGTATTGGTTTTTTTTTTTGACAAAGATGTGGAGTATTGGTTAAAAGTTTGCTTAAAACAATTTCATATTTCACCATTACTAATATGAGGTCTCTATTAATATTGAAAGGTCAAATGTCTTTTAAGGAACATTTAAAGCAAATGTTTTTTTTTTAACTATATTTGCATTTAAGACAAATGTTGAATAGACTTATCAGACAAATGTATTTGGTACAATGACGAATAATTTCGGTACCAATTTCACCGTCTACTAATGAGGTCCATGTAAAGACAGAGAAAATATGTATATAGATTTATCGAACATAAGATTTGTTAGCGCATAAGAAAATCAAACCTAAAACTTGAAAATGGTGCATTTTGATATCCCAAGCTTACACCAATAACTATGACTAATTAATAAAAAAAGATAAATCTTATTTTGAATATTAATTAAATAATCCATCATCATAATACACTTGGAGGTTGGAATGATCTTGAAGTAATTGATATTATGAAAGGGCATTTTGGTAAATGGCAAAAGTATGAACATAAATATTAGAAGCTTTAATAATTGGAACGTTTAACAAGAAAAGTAAACAACGGTCATATAATCTATCTATCATATACTTTCCATGAGACACGACACAAATGTTGAAGAGAGAGCAATGTGACTACAATAAACATGATTCTAGCTTCTTTCATTGGAAGGTAATTCATATCAATTATCCTCTAATCTAATAGAATAAACAATTGGAAAACCTTGAATCATGTCTCTTAATACTAACATATTCTATTAAATTAAGAGACATGATTCAAGGTTTTCCAATTGTTTATAGATGGGCTCCTGTAAGTACATTCTATGCATTTACATTATTTTTCTTCAACTTATTAAGATCAAGATGGTTTCAATTGAACATGTATTGATTGATTCAGAATGCTAGATTACCATTGCCTTGACCATATTGTATATGTTCATTTTGCAAAATCCATGATTTGAGATACATATTATTCTATGATAGTATAATTGAAGATGATTAGTGAATACTTGATTTAACAAATGATGATTAGTTTAATTAAGAGCTAAGTTATAGGTTTGGAAGTCTAGGATGAATTAATTGACTGATTATGAAGTAAGTATTTTCTCTGGTTGTGAGTTAATCAATTAAGTCTTTGTAATCAAATATTTACTATGATGATTGTGAGAATAATTAGTAATCTACACAATTTGTGTGAAGTGTTGTTGACCCAAAAGATTAAATATAAATGCACATTTGCATCTTACATAAAGGATATATCAAAGTGCAATTTTTTTAACTTCAATGATTCATTTGTTGAACAGATGCAAACCAAGGGAGATGCCTTGCAAACAGAATTTCAACTGTTGAGTACATTTGATTATGCTTGGAACACAATTAATAACGGTCCACGGCGTCCCGGTGATATTCTTGAAATGCTCAACAAAATATCTTCCAGCACAAGAACATTTTCAGATGTAGCCAAATCACTTCTACCCTTCACTCAAAAGAAAGTAGGGATACCAATTAAATCAAGTATGTTGCCTATGAAAGATAACAAATCCGATGAAGCAGACAATGGCAGCTACAATTTCCTATCTCGCGTGTTCAAATTCCACCGGTCGCGTCCTAAGATAGTTCAAGATACAACTGATTTTTCCGTTGAGAAGAGTGGTAAAATTTGTGGAGTGAATTTGGATAATAGTTCTATTTGTACAAAGACGCCGGTCGAAAAAAGAGTTAGGTGTCATGAACATAAAGGAATGAGAATAAGAACATCCAAGTCAGAATCAAAAAGAGGAAATGCTTGTAGGTACTAAAATATTGACCATGATGTTGAAGATCTTCCACAAACAATGGCTGAGAGTCTTGTTGATGAGAGTATCACCAAAACTATTACATGTGGAATTATTTTGAAAGATGGATCCACTTGTAGAAAACAACCAGTTAAAGGAAGAAAAAGATGTCATGATCATAAAGGGAAGAGAATTCGTGCATTTGTTCCTATTAATTAGAAATAATTGATGATGAAGAATGGTCAATTTTTTTGATAGACCACAAAATTATGTACTTGTTCAAGTTTATACTTACATCTAATCTATGTAATACATAGTTGTTACTTGTAGATCATAGATCACTAGTGTTTGATTGTGGTTTCTTAATTCATTCACTTTAACCTTTACAAATTTATTTATTATACCTTAGTTGTAGTTTGAATTTATTCCGAACAGAGATATGGAAGCAAATAAAAAAAATATGGTATTATATAGGCAGGCCGTTGGATCGGATCGGATTATAAAGACTAGTACTGTATGTTTGATAGTGTGAGGATTGTAACATGATTCAAATTTGATTTTAGAGTTCCATTATTTTTTGACGAGTTAGAGTTCCATTAAATGTGATAATTATTTATGTTTGAATTTCCTCTAGTTAAAAAACTATAAATTTTCTATTCCGATGTTTAAATCCTCAAACCACATTTGTAGAAATACAAAAACATTCCCACAAAATCCTCAAATTAGACTTTGTCCCTTTGATACCACTTTCAAATGTGAGTTTTTAAAACTGATCTTGTAAAGATGGGTTCGAAATAGCTTACGCTATTTTTGAGCATGTTTTCCTAAAAATTATTTTTTAAAATATAAAGTAAGAATCACTTTTATAAAATTTATAATACTCGGCATCATAATATAGAAAATATGTTATTTGAAGAACTATTTACAGTATCCATCCTTTATATTTTCAGAGCAAATTCAATAGTATTAACGGTTAAGCGTGGGAGAGTGTATTGAGAAAGGTGTCCGTTTTTCAAACCGAATTTATAAAAGGCTTTTATATATGTGTTTAGTCCCTGCAAATAGGGGTCATTTAAAAAATGGTCCCTATATTCCTTAATCCTGGCATTTTGCTCTGCCAAAATTTAATCATTTAAAAATTGATCCCTCAGCCCGGTTAATTACTGTCACGACACAACGTGAAATTACAAAAATACCCCTGTAATTAATGATGTGGCAGTGATTAAGTGGGGAGAGAGAGAGACACAATTTTAAGTGATTAAATTTTGGCAGACAAAATGCCAGGATTAAAGAATACCATTTTTTAAATGACCATATCTGCAGGGACTAAACACATATAAGAGCCTTTATAAAATTTTCGTCAACTCAAATCGTAAGAAGTTAAAAACGTGTTGTTGGGTGTTGTGAATTAACACAGGCGGATATAAGGGTAGCACTTGTGTGACATAGAGTTGGGTGACATTGACAATCACAATGTCACAATGCTTGTGAAAGAGAGAGAGAAACACAAGCATTGTGACATTGTGATTGGCCAATGTCATCAATGTCACCCAAGTCTATGTCACCCAAGTGCTATCACGGATATAATAGTAGTATAATTATTTTTTAGGGGAGTAGTTGTAGATGATTTTTTATTTTTTTTAGTGAAGTAGTTGTAGATGATGATTCATAAGTTAAAAACGGTTCCAAAATAACTGTTCCTTAAAAAAAAAACGGTTCCAAAATGAAAAAAAAATTACATGACCCTATAAATAAATGAGGAAAAAAAAAAATCAAGGATTCACGGAAAACAAAAAACCTAGGATTTGTGTTGTGCAAAGAACAGTGACGCCGCCAATCCAAAAACATCAGAGACATCGTCGAACCAAAACATCATCACTACTAATTAATTTACACAGTAAGTATCCTTGACACGCCATAATTTTCATGATTGGTTGACACGAGCTTGGTAATATTATCATATTTGTGAATTGATTTATTATCTTTGCCACTTTTGGATGTGTGTTTATGATGAATCATAGCCCAAGTTAGGGTTTATGTCTTTAGTAAAAAATAATTTGAATCATAGCCCAAGTTAGGGTTTATGTCTTTAGTTAAATATAATCTATACCTATTAATAAAGGCAAAACACACTTTTGGTGTAGCCTATTTTTTTACCTAAATTACCCTTCACAAAATGCAAATATTTTAAAAAGAAATTAACTACTCGAAGTCAGTTACCATCTTTTCAAAAACAAGATGTAACCGATCTCATAAATCAAAATGAAAATTTAAGAGTATGGATTTGGGAGGAATGGCCAAAACAGAAATATGGCCAAAAGAGGAATAACATTGAAACCTTATGGATCATAGCGGCCATGTTTCTGGTGAAGTAGAAACTTGATGAAACTTTTTATGGTTTAGGCTTAAAGGATTGTTGTGACATGTTGATTTTTTCAATTTGATTTATTTTGCTGAAGTCCTTTAAATAGATGTATATAATCAGGGATCATCTATTTTGGATCGATTGTGAAGGTTGGTGACTTTTTTTCGTTGTGTTTCTGGATCATATATAGGTAACATGGAACTTACTCTTATATAGTTATCATGATATATCTTAGATGATGACTTAAATCTATCTATACAATTTAACCTGGTCAAGGAAATGTACTATGCTTATGAAGATTTGTAATTTTTGAAATCAAACATGGATATTGTTTAGTCGCTAAAACTCCGCACATTGTACTGGTATTATTATTTTTCGGATGAGGGATGAGATCCTTACGAGTGCTTATTTTTCAAATGAATGAAGCCATCATACTGGAAGAAAAAAGACGGGGAGGGTCTCATCTCATACAATACAAAATTTGCATATGCATTCTTAATTTCTTTGATAACTCAATGGATTTTGGTCTTTAAATGAACCTTCATCCTTCCATGACCGCATCAGGCGACAATTATGTGTAAACCCACATTACAACGCTGCAACGATTCTAACATAGTTGGTGCAAGAACCACATCACACTGAGTCAATATGCAGCAGCCGATGTAGTGATCATACAAAGTATTTATCTATCTAACTATTTTACATTTTTCAGTTTTCTTTTTGGAAAGGGATTAAGAGAGGGTTCATATTGGAGGTCATGAAATTGTGGTAAATGGTTAGTGATTTACGTCATTACTTCAAACTATATATTGTCTCTTTATTTTTTGTTATTTTTTTTTCTGTCTAATTCTTCTATTTTCCTTTCTTTTCATACAAGCGTATATTTATTTAGGTTGGACATAACAACACACGATCATCATATAAGTATAGCATAATTTGGCTTTGAGAGAATTAGGATCTGAATTCAAGGTGTTTTGACTAGATTTAATTTGATTATTGCAATTTTCAAATGTGCCAGATGCTTGCTCCCAACAACTACAACTACAACGAATAACGATTGACATTGAAGTGGAGTTCTATTTAGTTTCAGTTAGCAACATGACGTCGCACTCTAATGATATACCGATGTAACTCTTTTCCTTTGCTTTCTTCTTCTACTGTGAGACTATTTTAAATTTCCTAAATTTAGATTGGATTTTTCATCTAAATGTCCTTTTCAATTCGAACTGTTCAGGTGTAGTATTCAATAATGCACTTTTTATCTTATTTTGTTAACTTCATGAATCTTCTTTTGAAAAAAATCACATGAGTATGCTTTAACAGGGTGATTTATGGCAGTTTCTCTCTCTTTCTATTTAACAATTCCTAATGAGAATTGAGGATTGAGCGGTTCTATTGTTTTTCTTCTCAGGACAAAAAAAACCAATGAAAATGGGAGCAGAGACGTTCCAAATTACAATTGCAAGAGACGTTTCATCCACAGATAAAGAGGAAAACATGACAGGGTTTCACCAAGTTTCTATATTTCTTATCCCTTTTATCATCCATTTATTTTAGAACAAAGAGAAATATACATTTCATCCAATTGAAAACAATAGGTACATACTTTCATCATACACTTCTTATTTTTAATTTCAATTTCAGTATGAATGGATAATTTAGTTGGTGATTTTATTGATCAATTTTTTGTTTCTATTATATCCTTCATTGACTTTTTCTTCAAACTTCCCTCACAATGATTTATTCTATTCATTTGTTTTTCTTTAATTTTCATATGCTATTCCCATTATATTTTAATAATCCCTTTTTTAGTGGGGAAAATTGATGTAACTTCTATTATATTTCAATCTTTTAATCTTACTTTTTTTTTCGAACATGAATCTTCTAACCCTTCCTTTGTTTTCATTTTTTTTTTCTTCATGAAAGTGGTTTCCTATTGTCATCTTCCATAACTATTAATGGGAACAAGAATGGGACGATCATGAAATATTAGTAGGTTACAATTAACTCTCTTGCTTTGTGTGTTATGCTTCTACGGTTTTTAATATTCATCCATGTCTTCTTATACTAACATGACACACTTTTTTCTTTTACCATTATTTTTTCTTTGTTTCCTTTTTTTTTTAAATTTTTTTTTTAGAGATTTTGTTCTATGTTTTTTTTTCTTTTACCATTAAAAAACTGTTCAAACTTTGTTCATAATAGTGTGATCAATTTCAAAAACCATATTATTATTATTTAAAGTATCTACATTAAATATGTTGACAATATTTCGTAACCAAGGTCGACCTGTTTATGAAAATGTAGCTGATTTTGTGAATCGATATAGAATGATTTAGTTATCTTTTAAGAAGCCATTCGTTGCATGTGCTTATTAGAAACCAACAAATTGAGAGTGGGAGTTAGAGGAAAATCGTACAATTTTACTACTATTATTTCCAGTTTTTGAGTTTTGAACTTTAACCTTAACTTTCTTTTTCTTTTTCATTTACTATTTGTTTTCGATCAGCGCTGGTTCAATGTGAGATGGAGGACAAGAGTAGAGGAAGAGAAGAGACAAAATAATATCTAAGGAACATAGGGAGCCATCAAGGTGACCCTTTGACCGTGGCCTAAATGCAAATCCTCATAGCACTCACATGAAATGATGAAGGAAGGGGGCATAAGGTTTTTGGAGAGAGATAGAGAGAGAGAGGTTTGTTTACTAATTTTAGTTAAAATATTTTCTTATTCTGTTTCTAGAATTAATTTTATTCTCTTCATTTCTTTTGTAGAACATGTCTTATATTTTTATTTCAAAGAAAATAATTTGGGTTTTTTTTTTCTTCAAATATAGGTATACCTATAAATAAAGACCCATTTTTGTGTATTTTGTACCTCTGGACTTATTTGATATTTGTTTTGTGTTACTCATGTATACTTTACCCAAGTTCAACCCCTAAACTCATTCCAACCTCAACCATAGAGTGGAGAATAAGAACCATAAGGAGTGGGAGAAAGCTCTAAAGGTAAATATACATGTTTTGAAATATATTTTAATGAAGTGATTATATAACAAACTTTATTTTAGGCTTTTGAAATGCAAAGTGCTAAAGAAATTATTCTTTGAATGGCAAAGGTATAAAGAGATTAATTGTGCATTTGGAATCACAATGAAAGGTGATAACGGGCGGTTGATATTATAATTTTCTTAAGTTTCATTTATATTTCTATTTTATTGTGAGCATCTTAGATAGTATGAAGTGTGTTAAGTGAGAGATATGTCAATTGTCTTATGTTTACAACTATTTGAATTAATAAATAACAATCATAATATGTTCTAATCCTCTCTTATTCTCTTGCTATCTAATTATATCTCTTTATTTATTCATAGAATAGATATTATTCCAAAGTAACATTTTCTATTTCAACCTATCATTTTTGTGTACATACATGCGTTAGCGCAGTAGAAAAGGCGGACAGACGGGCACGGGAGTGCCCGTCTGGACGCTAGTTTAAAGAAAGTAAAAAAGGAAAGCATGTTTTATGCATATTTTGTTTATGATGAATCATAGCCCAATTTAGGGTTTATGTCTTTCTTTAAATCTAATTTAAAGAAAATAAAAAAGGATAACATGTTGTATGCATATTTTGTTTATGATGAATCATAGCCCAATTTAGGGTTTATGTCTTTAGTTAAAAAGAATTTGTAGAAAGTAAAAAAGGATAACATGTTGTATGCATATTTTGTTTATGATGAATTAATCATAGCCCAAGTTAGGGTTTATGTCTTTAGTTAAAAAGAATTTGTAGAAAGTAAAAAATGATAACATCTTGTATGCATATTTTGTTTTGAGTTTAGGAAGAATGTAAAAAAGGATAACATGTTCTATTCCCGTTCTTTGGGTTTGAAGTGATAGTGTTTGATATGTTTTGGTGGTGTTTTAACTATGAGAGAATAATGCAATATGTATAGACTCTATTTTGCATGCATGCATGCAGTTTCGGATGTTATATGGTTTGATATTTGTGCAACTTTGTTAGGTCAGTCAAGTGCAACCAAAGATAAGGAAAGAAGCGGAAGACTGTTAAAGATGGAAAAGAAAAAGAAAAGTGAAATACATATACAAGATGCTGGCAGAGACAGACTAAGTGACCTTCCCGACCATGTGCTTCTCCGAATAATTGAATTTATGAACATAAAATGTTCTGTTCAAACTTGTGTTTTGTCTAAACGATGGAAGGATATTTGGAAATGTCTCACTAGACTTTTATTCGTTCGCTTCTACGAAGACAATGATATCACCACCAAGTTTGTATCCCACATTTTGTCTGGCCGTGACGACGCTCTTCCCCTTCATAGTCTAACATATATTCATTATGATGATAATATAGATCCCCATATAGACACAATTCTCAAGGTCATCACATATGCTGCATCACATAATGTGAAGAAACTCAACGTTGATGTCGATGGATTTGTTGTCTTCAAGGAACTTGAATTGCCCCCTTCCATCTTTTATTGTCGTTCTTTGACATTTCTTCACCTTCGCTTTTGGTGGCAGCATTCATATAATACTAAGAAAATGATTCCAAAATCTTTGAACTTGCCGTTATTGAAAACCTTGCATCTTGAGAATCTCTCTTTCACTACAAGTGACAATGGTTGTGTTGAGCCCTTTTCAACATATAACATGTTGAATACTTTAGTCATTATGGGTTGTCGTTTACACAAACCCTCTGCATATCCAATTCTAATGTTTCTAGTTTGACCTTAGCATGTACCCATATGCATAAAGTTGTGATTTCTACTCCAAAACTTACTTCTCTCACTATCAGTGGCCTTCTTAATCCTAACTTCCAAGTCCCCTCTGCATACAATTTACCTTTTCTAGAAGAATTAAATATCGATTACAGTTTTCTTTATAAACCGGACGAAAGTTTAGTCATGATTAGTTGGTTGCAATTGTTTGATAAGGTCAAGATTATGACTCTCGGTTTCGATACCCTTAAAGAGACATATAAAGTAAGTTACTTTAGTATCTTTTATCCTATTTATATTTTTTATTTTTGATGTTGCTCAAGATAGGTATTAATCCTTATGCCAATATTTTCCAAATAAACAATCTTGTTTGTCTTTCACGTTATTCATTTGAAATGTATCCAATCCATTCTAATTATGCAGGTTCTAAACAATAATGGTAGAACTGAACCTCCTTGCTTTGTTAGATTGAAGTCATGCAAAGTGAAAATGGATAATTCAACGATATCTAACGAGAGTGTAAGAGGTTTGGTAACATATCTACTTCAAAATTCACCACTTGACAGATTTGATATCATCACTGTGGAAGGTTTTGAGATTAGGTATTGATTTTTACTAAATACTTTGCATTTGCTTCGTTTACTATATATATATATATATATATATATATATATATATATATATATATATATATGGGTTATGATAGAAGACACCTTTTATGAAGGTGTCTTTTATCAAGTTACTCTATGAACATTTGCGAAAAGACACCAACTTACTTTTAGGAAGGTGTCTTTTATCAAAGTTATAACTAAAAAATGAAAATCACACCTTAAGGTGTGACTTGATAAAAGACACCACCAAAGGGTGGCTTGTAACATAACCCTATATATATATATATATTCGAGTTTTTAGCCATTAGGCTACTTAACCAAAAAAGAGAGTAGAGGGTCAATTAAGAATATATTCGAGTTTCTATCCATTAGACTACTTGACCAAAAAAGAGACCAAAAAAGAGAGTAGAGGGTCAACTAACGGCCATAGCAGTCGATAGCAGCTGCACGTAGCGTAGTCGGCATAGCGGTGCAGAACCAAATAGCGGCCGCTTTAGCTGCTATAGCGGCGTAGCAGTTCGGATAGCGACCGGTTTGGCCGCTATTTGATTTTAATATGAAATTTCCAAATCCTTATTTATTAATTTTGTTACGTCTGCGGCAACTTAACCTAATTTTTTCCCGCCCATTTGCTTTATTAGATTTACAATTATTTAACCTAACAAATTTCATCTAAAAAAATGCATTGCACACCAATTTCATTCCTATCCTCTTGCCTTTTTTTTTTAAGAAATATTTTCTACCATATCAATGATCTTACGGGTTAAAGATTATTTATTGGTCTCTATTATAGTCGAGAAAACCCGTGCAACGCACGGTTCAAAAGTCTAGTTAACCCTATGTTTAAAACCTTTTTGAGGGCTTTTGGGGATTCTGTAAACCCTAACATTGTTTAATGGTTTCTCTCTCTCTCTCTCTCTCTCTCTCTCTCTCTCTCTCTCTCTCTCTCTCTCTCTCTCTCTCTCTCTCTCTCTCTCTCTCTCTCTCTCTCTCTCTCTCTCTCTCTCTCTCTCTCTCTCTCTCTCTCTCTCTCTCTCTCTCTCTCTCTCTCCTTTCATCTTCTATTGTATGGTTTCTCTATTTTTTTTTCTTCCTCTCTTTTCTTTTGTTTTATGGTTTATCATGTTTTATGATTTTTTTTTATTTGTTTCTCTGTCTATTGGTTTTTGGTGTTTTGATTTTTGAATGTTTTATGAGATTTGAGTGTTATATTTAATTTTATATTATATATAAGTTATTTTTTAGAATTATATAAGTTTAATTTGTTTATACTTTATATTCATATAATTTGTCCAAAAAATAATCAAATATTACGTTATCCCACTGTCCCACATTTTGGTTAGGTCGCTACGCACCGTTAGCTGAGATTGACAACTATGCTAACGCCCTAAGAGTTCCAAAACACCGGGTTTGATAATTGAAAGCTACTATCTGATGGATCTTATATTTAAATTTTAAAATTAATCTATATCAAGATGCATCATGATGAATGTTACTTACAATTACACCATTAACATTAATCTTTAAGAAATTGGGATGACATGTGAAATAATTATAGATTAATGTTAAAATATTAGAAATATGATCTATATCATAATTCTTTTCATTGTATGATTTTTGTCCCTTTCCATTTACAGAAAAATTAGAAACCAAAAAGGTGTTTACTTATTTTATTAACTTTTAGTATTTGTCTGAGATTTGTTGCTATGTGGAGACAGTGTTTTGTTGTTCAAAGCAGCAGATGGATGTAGCAATACAGCAGCTTTTTTTTGAACAAGGAGCAATACAGCAGCTTGAAGACAATCCTCGTGGCTATGACCTACTCTTTGGATAACAATATTTATTTGTCAATTTTCTTTTTAAGAAGATTATTTGTCTACATTATTTTTAGTCTTATTTCAAACTCAAACCAAATTATTATTATTATTACTATTATTATTATTATTATTATTATTATTATTATTATTATTATTATTATATGATTTCAAATATGAGGTTGAAATATCTTTGTAGACCTATTAAAAAGATTTGTGAGCTTGGAAGAAAAAAATAAGAAGAATAGAAATAAACCATAGTTGTTTGGGTTGCATTAACTTACATTTGAGTCATCAAGGGAGTGTGAGCAATGAATTATAGTTTGAATTCTCAAGTTACTCCTTCTGAAAGATGTGTATCAGCTCAAGAAGAAAATTGCTATTTAGGCAAATAGCAATTTTTATTGGCAACTAGGATATTAAAAAAAATCTCGGCTTTGTTGAGAGAGGAACTGATAGAACAAACAGGTCCAATGGGCACTACTCATCACCATGAAAGCATTAGTAGTGAAGGTATGGGCACTATCAGCTCTAGACGACAATTTGCATTGATATTCGGAAGAACACTGCATCTCAGCAATTTACAACATAATAAGATGTAGTAACATAATAAATAATAAACCCACTTGTGTTGGCCTAGTGGTATTGACTTGGGATCTGGGAGTGTGTTCCTCCTCGAGGTATCAGGTTCAAATAACACTTTCTATTCATCACGATAGAGTTTGAGGTTTTGCCTCAACTTGAGTTCTGCAGTTGTGAGGTTGTGTCACTTGTGTGAGGCTAGGCGTTGATTTTTTTGGTGTTGGTTGTAGTCTTTGTTAGTTTTTATTTGGTTTGGCGATAGATATCGGGTGGGTGGTGTCTTTATGAGTGTTTTGACATATGAGGTGTAGGAGTTTACTTTTGGATGTTCCGCCTATATACATCGTCCTTTGCTTGTTTCTGTCTTGCCGGTCTCTGTTCTTCTTGAGCATTGATTCGGTTTTAATAAAATTTTGCCGTTAAAAAAAAACACCTTTGTTATGATTATTGTTGTTTCTTTGCTTGAAAACAAATAATGAATATCTTATATATTTTTTAAGAAAACAATTAATATGTATCAAAGAGGTAAAATAAAGAAAATAAAAAGAGAAAGATTGTGTGTATGTTTTTGTATAAAGAAGAAGGTCGACCAATGTTCTGGAACTAAGATGGAGACAACACAACAAAAACAAAAATAAAACATAAACACGCTCAAGAAAACAAACAAATCAAAATCATAAAAATAATGCGAGCAAATACTTATATTAACATTTTTTTTCTTCCAGGAATTAATAATGTTTTTTTTATGTTTTTTTTCTTCCTAATATTTACTCTTTTATCTAATGAAATAATAATGTGTTAACCATTTCATAATGAAATAATAATGTGTTAACCATTTCATGAAAGACCTGTTTTAGAGTGGTGTGACCCACGTGTATTTCTCTCAATCAAAAGACGAGTGTTAGAAAGAACGTTAAAACGAATATAGTTTTTCTTTTGGATGGATAAGTAAATGTCGTTTAAAGTATTACATAAATTATGAAGTAGAAGAAACGTCATATGACCTTGTCAAAATGCAAACTAGGACTCTTCGACAAAGTCACACGACTATTCATTCTATGTTAAGCAAAAACTGCAATCATAATTACTTCACCAAATTAAAATTAAACAAAATTAGAACCCGAACACTTTCATTGAAAACTTTCTCGCTAGAAAAAGGCTGACAACTACAATGAGAAAATTAAACAAGATTAAGAGACAATTGAAGCATGTTCAAGAACAATTGAAAGAAAGCAAGTCAACAAAATTAAAACTATATGTTGCCTCCACCAACTTACGTAATAAGGTAAATTTTCAAAGAAAATGAATTACAATCTCTATTATGCATGATTTTAAGTGTTAGCTACTAAAAGAATCTCATTAAATATTAATTAATTAGTGAGAAAGAAAATTATCAATATATGCAAAAAAAAAATATTATTATTTAATAAAAAATGGTGGTCATCAAAATCAATGGAACAAAATTAATTTTAATTCAAAATTTGTTTTTTTAAAACCATTGTGTCCCTTAGGAATAACTACACAATGCATTGAGTCCATGAAGGGATCGACCTTCTTCAATAGATATGGAGTGTTGGGTAAAAGTTTGCTCAAGCCAATCTCATATTTTCACCATTACTAATAATATGATGTCTCTACTAATATTGAAAAGTCAAATATCTTTTAAGGAACATATTTAAAGAAAATGATTTTTTAACTATATTTGCATTTAAGACAAATGTTGAACAGACTCATCCGAAAAATGTATTTGATCCAATGACGAATAATTTCGACACCAATTTCACCATCTACTAATAGGGTCCAATTAAAAGCAGAGAAAGTATGTATATAGACTTATTGAACATAAGATTTGTTAGCACATAAGAAAATCAAACCAAAAACTTGAGAAAGCACACAAGCTTACACCGATAACTAGGACTAATTAATTAATGAAAAAAAGATAAATCTTACTATGAATAATAATTAATTAATCAATTATCATAATAGACTTGGAGGTTGGAATGATTTCAAGGTATGGATATTATGAAAGGGCATTTTGGTAAATGGGAAAAGTATGAACATAAACATTAGAACCTTTAATAAATGGAACATTTTACAAGGAACGCAAATAACGGTCATATAATCTATTTGTCATATACTTTCCATGAGACACGGTGCAAATGTTGAAGAGAGAGCAATGTGACTACACTAAACATGATTTTAGCTTCTCTCATTGGAAGGTAATTCATATAAATTATCCTCTAATCTATTAATTTTAATTTAATGTTCTATTAATTATTATATATATATATGTGTCATGTATGATTTATGTTAACGCTTAACATTTTTTTGAATCTGTAGCAAATCCTATTATTTACACAGTTTGATTAATTCTTCATTCTTTTAGTGATAATAGTTAGTGTTAATTCATGTTTCAGCTAAGTCGTTTTTCTGGGGTGACACTTTTTTAAAGCTTTCAATTTAGATTTAGAAGAAATTCAATAGCTCATTTTTTTAATGTAGTGCTTGAAACTTGAAATTGAGTATGATGTTATGTGTGTAAGACTGAAAAATATCAAACTAAAGGGCTACATAATAGCTGACAATTTCACACATTCACGCTGTCAAGACATTGTTGGATTGAGATCTAAATATTATTTCACTGTAGATTTTTATTTTGTTTTTGAATCTAAAAATACGGAGATTGATATCCAAATAGTTTTAAATATGAGCAGTCTGATTGGATTCAATGGTCATCAATGTATTGATTGCGTCGCAATCCGAATACATATATATTGATTATTCATGTTAATAATTGGTTTCAGATTCTTATTGGTCCTTCTGATTGGGAAGACTACTCCAAAGGAAAGGAAGGTTGTACAAGATATAGAATCCATAACCTGCCACAAAATTTGGGGCCGGGAGTCTATGAGCTCGGAGTAGCTCTGTCGACTAGCGGTTTGGGACGCGAAATTTACAAGCTTGTCACCGACTTGCATCGAGTAGTTGTGGTTTATTTAGGAAAAGCTGATAATGTGAGAACAAGACTCCAATGTTATGGTAGAAATGGAGCTCATTTGGATAATGGTTCTTCTTCATTTGAATCTTCTCACCAAAAGGGACGTTCATTGTTTCATGAAATCTTTCTTCAAGGTTTCCCAATTGTTTATAGATGGGCTCCTGTAAGTAAATTTCATGCATTTACATTATTTTTCATCAATTTAATAAGATCAAGATGGTTTCAATTGAACATGTATTGATTGATCCAAAATGCTAGATTACCATTGCCTTGACCATATTGTAAATGCTCGTTTTGCAAAATCCATGATTTGAGATACATATTATTCTATGATAGTATAATTGAAGATGATTAGTGAATACTTGATTTAAGAATGATGATTAGTTTAATTAAGAGCTAAGTTATATAGGTTTGGAAGTCTAGGATGAATTAATTGAGTGATTATGAAGTAAGTATTTCCTCTTGTTGTGAGTTAATCGATTAAGTCTTTGGTAATCAAATATTTACTATGATGATTGTGAGAATAATTAGTAATCTACACAATTTGTGTGAAGTTTTGTTAACCCAAAAGATTAAATATAAATGCACATATTCATCTTACATAGTAATAGATACATCAAAGTGCTATTTTTTTGAACTTCAATGATTTATTTGTTGAACAGATGCAGACCAAGGGAGATGCCTTGCAAACAGAATCTCAACTGCTGAGTACATTTGATTATGCTTGGAACACAATTAATAACGGTCCACGGCGTCCGGGTGATATTCTTGAAATACTCAACAAAATTTCATCAGGCACAAGAACATTTTCAAATGTAGGCAAATCACTTCTACCCTTCACTCAAAAGAAAGTAGGGATACCAATTAAACCAAGCATGTTGCCTATGAAAGATAACAAATCCGATGAAGCAGACAATGGCGGCTACAATTTCCTATCTCGCGTGTTCAAATTCTACCGCTCGCATCCTAAGATAGTTCAAGATACAACTGATTTTTCCGTTGAGAAGAGTGGTAAAATTTGTGGAGTGATTTTGGATGATGGTTCTATTTGTACAAATACGCCGGTCGAAAAAAGAGTTAGGTGTCATGAACATAAAGGAACGAGAATAAGAACATCCAAGTCAGAATCAAAAAGAGGAAATGCTTGTAGGTACCAAAATATTAAACATGATGTTGAAGATCTTCCACAAACAATGGCTGAGAGTCTTGTTGATGAGAGTGTCACCAAAACTATTACATGTGGAATTATTTTGAAAGATGGATCCACTTGTAGAAGACAACCAGTTAAAGGAAGAAAAAGATGTCATGAACATAAAGGGAAGAGAATTCGTGCATTTGTTCCTATTAATTAGAAATAATTGATGATGAAGAATGGACAATTTTTGCCTAGACCACAAAATTATGTACTTGTTCAAGCTTATACTTATATCTAATCTATGTAATACATAGTTGTTACTTAGGAGATAAATAAAAATGTTGGCAATTGCCAGTATATAGGCTTGGGAAAAAAAATACGGTATTCATATTATTCATTCATTTTACCTTTACAAATTTAGTTTTTTTTTTTTTTTTACCTTTTGTTGTAGTTTGAATTTATCCAATTTCTTATCGTTATATTTTGGTTTAGTTGTAATTTGAATTTTTAAATTATTTATTTTCTATCTAACAATTATACACACACAGATAAAAACTTTATTTTTTCTTTTATATTTCATTGTTGATGTATAAATATAATAAATAAAAATGATAATAGTCGATGTATGTTGGCACTAGTAATGAGTTGACTGATATCTCATAACGTGTGAGTTCAATTTCCATTCCCATGATAAGAACATCTTTGGTTGGTATTTTGTAGGTATCTATTTACAATTTGCATATTAGTTTAAGGATATATTTATATAATATGATACGTCAACATCAACTAAAATTCTTTTGACATAATGATTTTAATGAAAAAATATAATAATTCAAGAACAAGTTAACATAATTATATAATATTTTGATCACTCTTCTATAGTTTGATATATTTACTAAAACACCCACACATTGGTTTTCTCCTTTGTAAGAATGAGAAACCACCACAACTCAGTCTAAAGCCAAACAACTGACGAATTTTCTTCACTAAAGAGAAACCTGCTAAACTATTTGTCCTTCTTGACTTCAAAATCTTAGTTACCACGAGAGAATCAACATCCAATTCAATATATATAAACCCTAATCTTCTAACATAACTCAAACCTTCAAACACTTTCCGACGGACATGACTTATATTTTTTTTTAAGGGAGACATTTTTTCTTCTTCTGTTATATTTGTTTTTAAGACAAATATATGATTATTTGCCTAAGAATACTTATTAAATTTACAAGAAGCAACTTATTAAATAAAAAATATTAAAATTTTAGTAAATGAATTGATTATATCGAATATAAATAAATTACTATATTATACTTACCTTTCTAAAGTTTTTTTTTTTTTTTGAGAGAACCTTTCTAAAGTTTCTAAAAGTAATTAGTTCATAAAAAATATTCTAATCATTCGAAATTGTTTTAATAGATATGATTTTTTATTGTTGAAAGGAATGGCTACGATTTTCTTTATACTTTCAAATTTTTTAACCAGCAGTAAATCTAGGTTATGGTCTAAGGACACCTATTAATAAGATCCAAAGGATTATGGACAGAAGATATATTTAACTGAATATAAATAATTTTTTTTTAGGAAATAAAATGAATTTCGTTTGTACATACCGATTCTTTAAAAAAAAAAAATGTATATGTTGATATTGTAAATCTTTTTTAAATAGGTATCCAATCAAATTTCATTTGTACATACTGATTCTTTCAAAAAAATTATATATGCCGATATTGTAAATCTTTTTTAAACATGTATCCAATCAAATACTCAATAATATCATATTTTTAAATTAATTTCTAAAATATCGATAAAAATATTAATTTATTTGATAAAAGAGGCTTGAATTAACTAAACAGAAAGTTGGGGAATATACACCAACATCATAGATCAATAGAGTACCCAATAAAGAAAAAGTATCCTAACCAACTGGAATTTTAAAAGTAGCGTACAAACCCATTTTGGCTAACATATGAGCATATAAAAATATTTATTTAGCATGATTTGATTCAAGGCATATGTATAAATAAACAAACATTACAAACGCAAGTGCGTAGAATTTAACCTCTTATACAAAAACAAAAAGATATATATATCTTATTTTGAATAATTGCTTTTATTTTTTGGTATAATACTTTGAGTAATTTCTTTTTTCATGTAGTGTAGTGGTTGGACTCACTTATTTTTAAATGTTGAGAAAGGCAAATAATTGTTGATTAATGATTATTTACTCTTAGACGCTTTATTTTATGAAATAATACTCTTTGAAGTTGGAATGGTCATGGACATATAAATAGTATGAACATTAGAAGCTTTTAATGGAACATTTAATTTAACGACGACGGAAATGTTGAAGAGAGAGCAATGTGACCACACTAAACATGATTCTAGGTTCTCTCATTGGAAGGTTCATATATTAATTATCCTCTAAACTATTAATTTTATTTAGTGTGTGTTGTATGCTTTATGTTAAGAAAAATGCTATATCTCGCGACAGATTCCATCCAGAGCGCATCGCGAATCTACGTGGCACCACAACTTACGTTCTTTTCTTCATGTTTTTTATTTTTATACATATGCTTTTTCTTACTTGTTTCTCTCATTCTTTCTTTCAATTATTTATCTCTCCTTTTCTCCTCCCACAACCGCTTCATCTATTGTTTGCCGACAAACGAGGATTCATCACCTCTATCAGTTTTCACACCTCTAGCTTTACATTTGAAATCGGTGAGAAGAAATTTGGACCCAATTTGGGAAGTGGATACCAAAGTAGAACATGGATATATCACAGCATCTACTACTCCAAAAGTAACACCACAAGGGCTCAACAACCAATTTCCATAATTCTAATAATGATGGAAGTAAAAATAGATCAAAGATTTCATGAATTAAGGTTCTGTAATATGAAGCTATGACAACAGGATATTTCTTTGTGAGATATATAGATAGTAGCAGTTCTATTTTTCGAAATATTTTAAGGAAAGAAATAAGAAAAGTAGGAAAACAGAGAAGAGATCGTGAAATATTCGCGAGAAGCGGCTTCGCGATATTACAAGCTTGCGACCGACCCTCATCGCGTAGTAGTGGTTTATATAGGAAAATCTGTTAATGTGAGAACAATACTCCAAAGTTATGGCATAGATGGAGGTCATTTGGGTGATAATTGTGCATCAGGCTCATTGTTTCATGAGATCATTTTTCAAGGGTTCCCAATTGTTTATAGATGGCTGCTGTAAGTACACTTCATGCATGTACATTTATTTTTCAATTTGTTAATATCAATATGGCGAGAGTATCACAAAAAATGATATTGGTACGTCGGATGTGGCTTTGGAAGTTGAGGTTGACTATCAGCTCGCAGACGACAAATCAGATGAAGCTGAAAATAATAACAGTTTTGTTGATGAGAGTATCATAAAAAATGATGTTGGTACATCAGAGGTGGCTTTGGAAGTTAAGGTTGACCATCAGCTCGCAGACAACAAATCATATGAAGCTAAAAATAATAGTAGTTTTGTTGACGAGAGTATCACAAAAAATGATCTTGGTACGTCGAAGGTGGCTTTGGAAGGTGAGGTTGACCATCAGCTCGCCGAGGAGTCTCCTTTAATGAAGAAAGGGAAGAGTGATAAAGGCAAGACGAACAAGAAGAAGGTCGAGTGCGTTCTTGAGGCTGAGACTGGCCGCTCCTTGTGGAACATGAACTTCGATCGTGCTGGCTTCGTGAAGGATCATTTCAACCTTTATGAAGATTGTGAGGCAACAAGGAAGTCTAATCACTCCAATATGTTTCATGATGCTAGTGTTTCTTGTCTGCGCTCTGTGGTGTTGCTTGAAGTGATGGAGGATCAGTTGAAGGAATCTAGCAACTCCTTAAAGACGATGAAGGATGAGAAAATGAAAGCTGAGGAAGATAAGCGAGATGTTGAAGCCAAGTGCGTGGAGCTTAATAACAATTACGGTGCCATAAAGGGGGAGGTTGAGAAGGACGTTAAGAAGATTACCGAGTTGAAAGAGGGTGTTGAAAATGCAAACAAAAGTTGGCTGGGAATATGGAAAAAGGGGAGGTTGAGAAGTCATGTTGTTATACCTAGATCTTGATCTAAGTCGTCTGTTGTCATTCAAGATTGTTCGGGATGAGGAGCTGGTCAATAAGCCGTGATTATGCTTTTGTAATGGCCGTGTTGGTGTAAAGGTGTCAGATTAAACTCTTGTAATGGCCTTTTGAGGCTCGTTTTTTACCTTTTTTTTGAGGCTCGTCTTTAATTCTTAATGCAAATGGATTTCCTTTTTTATTTAGATTTCCTATTTTTAATTGCTGGTTATTTTCCCTTAATTTATGAAAGTCTTTGCATACTTGGGCGCTTTCTTCGCGAGGAGGTTTTCTTCTTTGTTTGTTTTCTTTTAAGGAAAATCTTACGAGGCCACCTTCCTTAAAAAGGGAAGGCTAATAATGATACTTCCCTTCATATGGAAAGTTTTACGAAGTTGTTTCCCTTCAAAAGGAAAGTTTTACCGGTTGTTTCCCTTCAAAGGGGAAGTCTTATTGGTTGCTTCCCTTCGAAGGGGAAGTCTTACATGCTGCTTCCCTTCATAAGGGAAGTTTTCTAGGTTGCTTCCATTCACAAAAGAAGTCTTATGAGGCTGCTTCTCTTCAAAGATTAATATAGTTTTTTTTTTTTTACAAAGATTAATATAGTTTGCTACAATATGAAAATGCAAAATATATTTATATATAATTTTAGCCAAAATCAAAATTTCATAAAAACTTTTGTTCATAACTTATATGCATACAAAGAAAAAAAAAACAGACAGACAAACACAGAGTGTTTGTTTTAAACGCTAATAACAATAATAATTTGTTTGAGAAAATAGACAAAATGACAATATCATTGAATACTCAATAACCCAAATGAAAAAATCGAAGTTGGAATGCGGTCAACATATTTAACCTAACAATTTCGTCCTTTTTTACCCTCATAATTGTTCACAAGTGACTTTATTACAAAAACTCATTACCTCTTGTGCTAAATAAATAAGGGTCATGTTAACTTGTGCGGCACACATTAAGGATTCTATAAATGATAAATATTTACTACAAAACATTAATTTTCATTCTCTAGAAGAATAAATTGGCATAATTTTTTAAACAAAATTTCCACTTCAAGTTCCTTAAAATGTGCCCTAAACAAGGTGTGACCTTTCGTCTTCTAGGATGAAAACTCGATTTAAACATTATTTTAGTCAAGTTACTTGTTCATTGGTTATATATTCATCCTACTTTGACTTATACACTAGTATAATTATCGATAGTAAGATTTACCTTACAAACCAAGCTATCTAAGGGAACAAGGTAGCATTTTCCAATAAATAAAAGACAAACAAACCTAGGATTCACATAAAACAAAATCTGGACGCAGATTTGTGTTGTACAAAGAAAAGAACAAAACAGTGACGCCGCCGATCCAAGAATTTCAGGAAGACAATTTCGTTTTGATATGTTTAGGTATCTTTCTCAGTATCCTTGACACGCTTTAGGTTCAGCATATACACGTCATAATTAGTTTTATTACACGAGTTTGATAAGATTATTATAACATGTTGTATTTATATGTGCTTATGATGAATCATAGCCCAAGTCTTCTGTTATTCCTTGCTTTCATTCCATGTTGATATGTTTTGGTGATGTTTAACTATATAGATATCAGTGTGCATGCATGCAGTTTTGAATGATATAAGGGTTAGGGTTTCTATTATTATGATTAACAATTCTTCTAATTTTTGGAGGGTCAAAGTGATTCTACAAGTTGTAGAATTGATTTTAACATTTATGTATGTTTTAAATAAGAATTTATTTTGCTTGTAGAATTGATTCTACTTGAAGTTGTAACTCGTAGCTTTTAGCTTCTACACTTGATTTTAGCCTTGAATTTATAGTCAAATCCACTTTTACACAATACACCCAAACATAGATCAATTTACATTCAACTTACTTTTATTTAGAATCAATTCACTCAATTAATTATATCACCGCACAAACAAACATACATTAAGCAATGATTTTAAGTATTTTTGTAACTTTGTTAGGTCGGTCAAGTGTTACCGAAGATAAAGATAAAGAAACGAAGGAATGATGAAGAGGGAAAGACACAAGAAAAGTGACAGACTTAGTGACCTGCCCATATAATTGAATTTTTTAATATAAAACAATCTGTTCGGACTTGTGTTTTGTCTAAACGATGGAAGAGCCTTTGGAAAAGTTTCGCTAATCTCACGTTGCATCACTCCGAGAAGGAGAAGAGTTATATATTCAGTTGTTTTGTATCCCATCTTTTGTCTAGTCGTGACTACTCTCTTCCTCTTCATAGCGTAAGTTACGAGTATGATAATGCTGCAGATTGCCACAAAACTACAATCCCACGGGTTATGAATTATGCTGTGTCACATAATGTGCAACAAGACACGGTCATTGTTAAGACATCGAACATAAAGGATCTTGAACTTCCCCGGTCCATTTTTTATTCTCATTCTTTGACATATCTTAAGCTTGAGTTTCAATATTCATATACAGATCCCCGTAGTAAGATGTTTCCAAAATCTTTGAACTTGTCGGCATTGAAAAGCTTGCATCTTGAGAATCTTTGTTTCACTACAAGTGACAATGCATGGTTGTGTTGAGCCCTTGTCAACATGTAACATGTTGAGTACTTTGGGATGATGAACAAACCCTCTCCATATCCAATTATAACGTTTCTAGTCTGACCATAGATAATATCCACGTGAATAAAGAAGCTGACAATTACAAAGTTGTGTTTTGTACTCCAAAACTTACTTCACTCACCATCAAGGTTCATCGTCCTACGACTTTCCCAGCCCCCTCTGCATGCCATTTACCTTTCCTTGAAGAATTAAATATTATTTACTCTTTTCATTGTAAATCGAATGAACGTTTAATCGTCATGAGTTGGTTGCAATTACTAGCTAATGTCAAGATAATGACTCTCGATTTCGAAACCTTTAAGATGATGCTTATGGTAAGTTTCTTTAATATCATTTCTCCTCTTTATATTTTTGGAAAATGCTACTTTTCAAGAAAAATAGCTTCAAGAATTTTTCAAGACACAGTTGGCAAATGTTAATTGGATGATTTATTTGTTTACTTCCTATTTTTCAGCCACATCACACAGTTGGCAAATGTTAATTGGATGATTTATTTGTTTACTTCCTATTTTTCAGCCACATCACCTTGAATTGTGGCAAATAGTGCACTGTGGTTGGCTATTCTTTATTCTTGAAGAATTCTTGATGTTATTTTTCTAGAGATATAGCATTGCTCTTTTTTATGTTGCTCATGATAGGTATTCATTTGAATGTATCCAACTCACTATAATTATGGAGGTTCTAAGAAATAATGATTCAATGAGAAATCAACTTCCTTGCTTTGTTAGATTGAAGTCATTGAAACTGGATGTGGGTCATGTAACGATCTATAAAGAGAAGATAATAAAAATGGTAGCATATTCAAGATTCTCCACCACTTGTTACAATTCACATTGGTAGGAAGGCAGGCATAGTAACTTTTAGGTATTGATTTTTACACAATACTCACTTTTGTCCCTAATTTCCATTCACCAAAAGAGTTATTTACTTTTTTTTTTATTAATTTTTAATATTTTACCGGTGCAAGGTTTAAAGAAGCAGATATGATGGATAGAGCAATTAATAGATCTTGAGGACAATGGTGGTGGCTGATACAAAATTAGCAAGTGTACTAATTTATATCGAAGTAATAATTTAATTCGTATCCACAGGGACTGTTCTAATCTCTACTCCGCAATTTCATTAATATTTAGGATGTATGTAAATGGGGGTTGCCCTAGGCAGTTGGTTTGATTACATAAAAAGTAAATAAATGACTGAAGAATAAAATTGGTTTTGAAATATGTTTAGAGAAATGATTAAGTCTTTCGATTCATCTGTCCATCACTCATTAGTAATCTGCATCTAAATCATATGATTGATATTCAGTTTACGACAATTAACAAAATAGCTCAGGTCAATCCCTTGACTCAGAGCCCTCTTATCTGATTATAATTCCCTAATTCCTTAGGTGAACCTATAATCATCAAAGGTTTTAAGTCCGTTAATTTTAGAATCACAACCTAACAATTTTCTATCCCTAGATCATCCGTTAAGTTGAACAGCATAAATATGTCCGAGTTATAAGCTGGTGTCAGCAGTCATATAATCTCTAAGATCAATTATATTGGGTCAGAATCATAAAAGCATTACGCACAATTTATACTGAATAAACTAGAACAACATTCATGGTAATTCAGAGTTACAGATTACATAGTCATGAGCTAGAACAAAATCATCTATGACCTAATCAATAAAATTTAACTACACATAATAATATAATTAAACAACATGAAAAGAGAAGAAATTACAAACAAAGACGGTTTGCTCATGATTTCTCTTCTAGACATGATGCTCCATTAGCTTCCTGTGCGGCTTCCAATCCTCCAAACTGTAATTCCTTTAGTGCCAAAACGTGATTTTCCAGTGCCAAGAAAAGTCCCTTTCAATGTACTGTGCGGCTGCCTTTTATGCTTTGCTTTCAGGTCAACAACTTGCCTTTTGGTCAAAGCCCAACTTTTCATCTAATTATGCATAGATCATATTTCTATTCACACTTCCATTTTTTGTTAGGCTAGACAAGTGGTACAACACTAGTTGTTTCTCATTCTTTTTAACCATAAGAATATGTCACACTAATTGACCAATAATAGTAATAATATCCTACTTGACTCGATATATAAAAAAAACGATAATTTATTTAAAATGACTCTAAATTATACTAAAATAATAAAATAGACTAAAAACTTAACTAAAAAGACTCTGAAAATATGGAACGACGGACTGTCATCAGTGGCAATAATGTCGACTGCTACTAGCTATCTCTTTGTACAAAAGTATTTATTTCTCCTTATATATCTAGTCTTATTTTCAAACTATTTTTTTGTGAAACTGTATTTGGTGAAAGGCCAAAACAACATTTTGGAAATCGTATATAATGAATCCCAGGTGACATTTAGGGTGGGTAGGAGGAATTCTTTCCTATCATGGAAAAGTTGATTTAAACCATCAGATTTAATCAAGAACACAATTTTACTATGGTCTCTCACTATCAGATCTCCTACACTTTCTCTCTCACCTCTTCTCTCTCTGACCCAACCTCCCCGTCCTCCCTTCGATCGCCATTCCTGCAACCGTGATTTCCTCTCTCCGCTCCCTCTTCCGACGAAGAATCCAGTCTCCGACACCGGCATCGAAACCTTCGTCTCCGAATCCATTCTCCCTTCCGACGCCTCCTTTCTCGGCCTCGCCGTCGTCCACTCACAACAACCCTCTTGTTGGTTGTTAACAAGAGTAAAACTTTCCCTTTTCCTATTCCTCGTTTGAGTTTGTGTAAAAGAAGAAATGAATTTTTGTTGTTATCGTTGTTAGGGATGTAAGTGTTGTTTCATATTCTTTGTTAAATTAATTTTGTTTCTCCATTTTTATTTTTCCAGAAGGGCTTTCAGCTTTAGATCCAAGATCTAATGAAAATGCTTGATATATTTTTTTCATTCAATTGTTTCCTGTAAATTTATTATGCAAAGTCCTGTGATTTTTTAATTGAAAAGATTGTTCTAGCAATGACAAGTAAAATTAAAATACAGTGAAGATTGTTTAATGGCAAGGATTGAGACAGTGAAGGCAATGGAAGTTAAACATGGTGGTGGTTATGGTGGTTTTGTTCTTAAGGGTCAGAGAGAGAAGAGGTGAGAGAGAAAGTGTGGGAGATCTGATAGTGAGAGACCATAGTAAAATTGTGTTCTTGATTAAATCTGATGGTTTAAATCAACTTTCCCATGGTAGGAAAGAATTCCTCCTACCCACCCTAAATGCCACCTGAATCCCATAGTGGTTCAGAAATATTTATTTCGCTTGTCCTTGTCAACATTTCATATCTTGTTTGTTTGTTAAAGAGTTAAAATACCATAATCTTAAAACACATTGTATTTATGTATTGTAACTTATCCCATAGTGGCTATGTCCTCAAAGGTTTGTGTAAAGAATGGTAGGATCATAGTGTCATAGATCATACTCATATAATAGAAAGAAAGCATAGTCAAGCTCATGAGGTAAAAGTTCCATTAGTAAGCATAGTTGATTGATAAGAGATAGTGATTAGTGTACATGATGCTCTTATTTATAGAGCTCAACAATTACACTAACTATGTGAGTGATTAACTCAACTAATTTCTAACTATTTAACTAACACTTAACGAACTCGAAAAATTAATACTTAAAAATAGGTGGCTAAAATTTTTATATACCATTAAGAAAAAAAATATTAATACCAATTAGGTGGCAAAAAATTAATACTTTTATCCGGAATCAATTTTCACATAATTGATTCACTCAAAATCAATTATGTTCACCACACAACCAAACATAAACAATGATTTTAAGAAGTATTTGTGTAACTTTGTTAGGTGCTACTGAAGATAAAGATAAAGAAACGACGGAGTGATGATGATGAAAAGACAAAAGAAAAGTGACAGACTCAGTGTCCTGTCCTGTCCGACTATGTCCTTCTACATATAAATGAATTTGTGAATATATTTTTTCCAGACTTGTGTTTTGTGAATATATTTGAAAATGTCTCATTGATCTCGCATTGCATCACACCAAGAAGGAAATGAGTGATATCTTCAACAGGTTGTATCCCAAATTTTGTCGACGACTCTCTTCCCGTTCATATTCTAAGACGTGTGCATGATAATGTTGTAGATTGGGCCCAGTTTAGAATGCACAAATTCATCTTTTTGTGCACAAAACACAACTTGTGCATATAAGCCTAACAGCCATTGTGAGCCATTGATATATTAGTATTATATTGAAACAGATCCTGGCCGTTGGAATTTTGAGAGAGGCAACATGCTGCCATCAAGTTGCTTTTGTGCAGGTGGGACCCACACGTGGAATAAATTTTAGTATTTTAATGGTTTTTTGGAAAGAGTTGTATTGGGCTTATATAGCAAAACCAGGCCCAATCTTAATATTTATTCCTTCTATGTTATATTAATTTACTGTTAATGATTGATAATAATTTACTCCTGCATTATTAATTACAGCCGATTTTACTGTTAATGATAATAAATTAAAATATTAAAAATTGAACCCATTACATTGTCCAGGTTAAATTTATTCCATTTGATTGAATTTATGTTAGTAGAAAAATTGATGTTAATGTCACTAAAATTTCTTGTGCTGCCACTTTAATTTATTTAATGTGTTTGGCAGCTGAATTGTTATTTTTTGTTTTAAAGAATCAATATATCACAATTTTTTCGTTATTAAAATTATTAAGTTGGCCGTTCAGAAAAACTCATTACTGTTGGAAGTTTTTTTTTCTTATAAAAAAAATGATGGAAACGTTTCCATTTATGTGCACAATAAGTGTTAATAATCCTTAAATCTATTTTAATACCAAAACAAACAAGATTATTAAGATGGGTTTTTGTCAAAACAAAAAAAAAAATTATTAAGATGGGTTTGATTTTCACAAGAAGTCAATAAATTTTGAAATCTAAAAATATGGAAAAATACGAAAATGAAATAATGAATTAAAATTTAGTAGAAGTTGTTTAGTAAATTGGACGCAGTTGAATTTTGTTTTTTTTGGGAAAATTAGAAGATGGATAAGTTGTGTGTAATATTAGGCTAATAAATTCACAATCCGAATACTATTACAAAAAAAAAAATTGAACGAGTATAAAATAGGTGTATGTGATGTATATTAAAGGCAACATACATCATTTATTGAATTAGTTTTGGCATTAGAAAATAATATTATTAAAGTAGATTTATGATGTAATACACGCTAATTATAATAATAACGATAAAAATGTTTAAGTACAATCCACGTAGTCGTTGTGACCTCTTGACCAGTCATTAAAGAGTTTGATTAGTCATTGAACGTTCATCCAAGTACTTTGACTCCAAGATTCTTTCAGTTAGGGCAAGAGTTGTGAGTTTGATCGGTCGTTCTGAAATTTTAGAAGTAGTTAGGTCGAAGAATCTTGTCGTTAGGGTTAGAGTTGTCAATAGGGTTAGAGTTACAAGCTTGATCGGACGAACTATCCCCCCATAAACTAGTCAACTTAGTAACTAGTTTACTCCGGGGACCTAAACGTGCCTATCACCTGAACAGCAACAAGTACAATCAATCCGACCGTTCAAAATGACCTTCTAAGACCTAAAAGGATATATAAACTTGAATTTATCAAATCGA
The DNA here is from genome assembly GCF_051527215.1 of Medicago sativa. Lineage (NCBI taxonomy): Eukaryota > Viridiplantae > Streptophyta > Magnoliopsida > Fabales > Fabaceae > Medicago > Medicago sativa. The sequence continues at coordinate 97,268,903 of NC_140754.1, read as the reverse complement.
TTTCCCGGAGGTAAGTCGATCGGACGAACTATCCCCTCAAAAACTAGTAAACTTGGTAACTAGTTTACTTTAGGGACCTAAACGTGCCTATCACCTGAACGACAACAAGTACAATCAATCTGACCGTTCAAAATGACCTTCTAAGACCTAAAAGGATATATAAACTTGAATTTATCATATCGGGTTCCCGGAGGTAAGTCGATCGGACGAACTATCCCCTCAAAAACTAGTCAACTCAGTAACTAGTTTACTCCGGGGACCTAAACGTGCCCATCACCTGAACATCAACAAGTTCAATCAATCTGACCGTTCAAAATGGCCTTCTAAGACCTAAAAGGATATATAAACTTATTATTATGTTATTTTCATTTCAATGTGTTTAAAAAATAAAATGTAATTTGTTATCTGTATTGAATTTATAAATTAGTTTTATAATAATAACGGAAAAAAATAATTAAATACAATCCACGTAGTGAATATCATGATTAATCAAATAAATTTATCCAAGTACCTTCCGTATAAGATTCTTGTTGTTAGGGTAAGTTATGTGGGTTTGATTAATCGTTAGAGCAGTTTAGGTTGAAGACTATTGTCATTAAGGTTATAGTTGTCGTTAGGGTTGGAGTTGTAAGATTGGTTAGTCGATAACAAGAGTTTGATTAGTCATTGAACGTTCATCTAAGTACTTGACTACAATATTCTTTTAGTTAGGGTAAGAGTTGTGAGTTTGACCAGTCATTCTGAAATCTTGAGAGTAGTTGAGGTCAAAGAAACATGATATTAGGGTTATAGTTGTCATTAGGGTTAGATTTGCAAGCTTGGTTAGTCGATAGATAGTTTGATTATTCATTGAACGTTCATCCAAGTACTTTGACTCCAAGATTCTTTCAGTTAGGGCAAGAATTTTGAGTTTGATTAGTCGTTTTGAAATCTTGAAAGTAGTTTAAGTGGAAGAATATTGTCATAAGGGTTAGAGTTGTCATTAGGGTCCTAGTTGTAAGCTCGGTTAGTCGATAAATAGTTTGATTAGTCATTGAACGTTCATCCAGGTACTTTGACTCCAAGATTCTTTCAGTTACGGTAAGATTTGTGAGTTTGATCAGTCGTTTTGAAATCTTTGAATTAGTTTATGTCAAAGATTCTTGTCATTAGGGTTATTGTTTTCATTAGGGTTGGAGTTGTAAGCTTGGTTAGTCGTTAAATAATGTGATTTGTCATTGAACGTTCATCCAAGTAATTTGACTTCAAGATTCTTTCAATTAGGGTAAGAGTTGGGAGTTTGATTAGTTGATCTGAAGTCTCTGTATTAGTTTAGGTCAAAGAATCTTATCATTAGGATTAGAGTTGTCAATTAGGGTTAGAGTAGTAAGCTTGGTTAGTCGATAACAAGAGTTTGATTAGTCATTGAACGTTCATCCACGTACTTTGACTCCAAGATTCTTTCAGTTGGGGTAAGAGTTGTGAGTTTGATCAGCCGTTTTGAAGTCTATTAGGGTTGGACTTTATTTGATCTTCCTTTTCAAATTCATCATTTTTCTAATTTTCACAATTTTGTTCCTTCTAGCAGGGTTGAACTTTATTTGATCTTCCTTTTCAAATTTATCATTTTTCTAATTTCTACAATTTTGTTCCTTCTACCTGGGTTGGATTTTATTTGCTCTTCATTTTCAAATTCATCATTTTTATAATTTCCACATTTTTGTTCATTCTATCAGGGTTGGACTTTATTTGCTCTTCATTTTTAAATTCATCATTTTTCTAATTTCCACGATTTGACTTTTATTTGCTCTTCCTTTTCAAATTCATCATTTTTCTAATTCAAGAAATTTGTTCATTCTACTAAGGTTGAACATTATTTGATATTCCTCTTAAAAAAGGTTATTTTTTAAACTTTTACTAGAGCTGAAAGATGTTATTTTTTTTATATTTAATATAGATTATGTGAAACGAATATATTAACCAAAAAAGGGATGTTATTTTTTAAAAATAAATAAATAAGGGATAAATACAACAACAACAACAACAACAACGCCTTATCCCACTAAGTGGGGTCGGCTACATGGATCAAATGCCGCCATAATGTTCTATCAAAGACCATATTTGGATCCAACTCATTGACCTCTAAATCTTTTCTAATGGTTTCTCTAATAGTTTTCTTAGGTCTTCCTCTACCTCTTTTAACCTGACTCTCCTCCATTTGATCTACTCTTCTTACCACGGCGTCTACGGGCCTTCTCTCTACATGTCCAAACCATCTAAGCCTATTTTCTACCAACTTTTCTACTATAGGTGCTACCCCCACTCTCTCTCTAATGATGTCATTCCTAATCCTATCATGTCTAGTCTTCCCACTCATCCAACGCAACATCCTCATCTCCGCTACGCTTACTTTACTCTCGTGTTGGCTCTTAACCGCCCAACACTCCATACCATACAACTTTGTCGAATCTCTATGACATGGACCAAATAAGGGATAAATAAGAGATTTTTTTTTAATAAATGTAATGAATTGAACATTAACAAAAAAAATAATTTAATTTCATTTTAATTATTGTTTTTGGTATAATCATCTCCCTCAAATTTCACTTTCCCTCTTATTCCAAAATAATTAAATTTCATCTCCCTCAAATTTCACTTTCCCTCTTATGCCAAAATAAATGAATTTCATTTCCCTCAAATTTCACTTTCCCTCTTATGCCAAAATAAATGAATTTCATTTCCCTCTTATACCACTATTTTCACTTGGCTCCAACATTTCCCCCATTTAATTTTCAGGTAAAGTCCCAAATCAAAATCTGAAAGTAAAAGAAAGAAAGAAAGAACAAAAGCCACTCCATATTTTCTTCTTCCTCTCTTGTTGTACGACTCTTTTTTCTTCTTCTTTCTAATTTTTTTCGTCACCACCACCACCACCAACTTCCGGTCACCATAACTCTTCCGTCCGGCCTTCTTTAAATTCCCCTTCACCACCATTGAATTCCTCTCTTCTTCCTCTACAAAAGCCCTCAATTTATTTTTAGATTGGAGAAGTTTAATTTTTGAGATCTCCCCCTTCTCTCATGTTTTCCGGCCACCGTGAGTTGCCATTGGGAAAACCAAACCCACCATATTCTTCCTCATGATGTCAGAAACAAAACCCCTATGTTTATTTTGCAATCCGAGCAACTTTGTCGGCGACCACCGTTTTCACCTCTGCCGCGCCGGAAAAGTGGTTGACGGCCATTGTATGAACCAACCATTGTAAAAGACCAAATATACGGCATGCCAAATGTAGGATCCATATAAAAGTTATAACTTATTATTTCTCTACTTTGAACTTGTTATTTATTGCATGCATTTACTGAAACGAGCAAGTCCAAAACCTTGCCTTGATTTGTTTTACACTATATTTTTTTTCCTAAGGCTACGAAACTATTTTCTTAAAAAATTTGGAGCTCTTTTTTTGTTTAATCTTTTGATGCAATGCTCCAACAACATCATTCTTAGCATCTTACTTCTCGGTACCTTTTTTTTTTTGAAAGTGAAACAACACATACACGAGAAGGTGCAATTTTGTTTACAACAAAAACCTGTAATTTATATGACTTGTTTTCAGTTTTTGAGGGAAGTGTTGATTATCGCATAACCGAGGAAAGCTTGAAGGATCGATTAAGCATAGACATGCATGAAGCATGCCTGCAGATTGTCAAAGAATGCAGGTGAGGAAAAAATTATCTGATACTTTGCCTCTCCTTTACAGTTTCACCCTTTCATCTTCATTACAAGAGTTTTGTTGCAAAAATATATACAGTGGGATTAGTGAATGGTGAAGGTTCAAGTGTTCTCATTCAAAAACATGCTTCTGCTAAGTATGAACTTTACAAGGGTAAGAATTTTGGGAGTCTAAAGAACTTGTCATAATAATATGTTGTAGTATGTCTTATTTTGATTTATTCTCTTATTTTTGTTTTTGATGAGATGATTTTTTCTCTTATTATTTAGTGAAGGAGATAATGCTTATATCTAAATTGATGCTAGGCTCATAATGCTTATATCTAAATTGATGCTAGGCTCATAGTAAGATGCTGCTACAACATAAAATATTGGGATGATATTTATAACCATGCATAAAATTAATAGGTGTCCATGTGTTTGGAAAATTAGAGTCGCCACATACCAAATGACTCCTTAGTGTGTTGTTTAATGTTATTTGGGCTAGTCTTATAAATTTATCTCTCAGCAGGTTTAAGTGGGTGCAGAAATTCTTTCGTTGAATCATCTGGAGCTAATAACTGCCCGAGCAGTGAAAATCAGCAGATAGTTTGTACTGACGTTTCCAAGCCTGATCCAGTAAAGATGGAGCAGTTGGTTAGGGATGAAGAAATACAACTTACGGAATTTTATTCAGAAGATGAGTTGGAGTGTGATCTTATATATTTTCAGCATAGACTGCTGCAGGAAGAAGTTGCAAAAAAGAGGCTTGCTGGTGTGTGCATCATTTTGTACTGAATTCTCATCTACTTCGTTTTTTTTTCTAATTAATCTGAAGTTGGCATTATCAATTGTTGGGTATCCATGTTCAATTTTAAACTTACAGCAATATCTGACTGTCTGATTTTCTAATTTCAGAAAATTTGGTCTACAATGTTGCCAAGAGTTAGCCCCAAGAGATTGATAAAACACATCAACAAAGATGGGATGCGGTGATTGCTAGTCAATATCTGCGTGATCTTAGAGAGAATTAAACACCGAAAGAATTATAATTTCTAAATAGAACTTTTTGACAATAATCTATCTATTTAGGCTGGCTGTGGAGGATGTGCGATAACCTCTTCAAAAAACTATTCAAGTGTACTCGGGAATAAAAATAGTATAATGAACTTGTTCTCATAAATGTTATTTATGTTACCCATTTTTGAATTTGTGAAAGGCTGTCATATTAAAAAGCCAAATACTAGGCAAATTTGGTTCATTATGTCCAAATACTAGCAGATTTTGTGCTGTTAGTTTCTTGGAATTTACATGTTATCTATTATCATTTTGAATCTTCCTTATGTTATCTTAACTTATATTGACTTGAGTATTTAAAAAAATAACGGAAAAATGGTGTGACTAAATTTTGAACGAAAATTAGTCTCAAAGTTCAATGTAACATTAACCCCCCGTTTATACTAATCCCACAAATTATCTGCAGGAGCTGGTATCCTGTGGAACAAACTGCGGAGGTTTTGTTGCGGAGGTTTAAAACCCCCGCAAAATGTTAAATTAATTAAAAATAAATAAATCACTATAATCAAATTTCATTATAATATAGTAATACAACTCAATTATTCTCTTCAATTCAGTCTACGAATAATGTCAGGTCTTCTCTCCTCTTTAACTTCATCATTATACTCAAATTCTCATTACAATTTCACAATACAACTCAAAATTACTAATTCTTATCATTTCAATCTCAGAATATCCGTCAATCTTCTCTCCTCTTCAGCTTCATCATATCCAAGACATCATCTATAGCATCTGATTCATTTCAGTCTGCACATAAATTGCAAAGTTTAAACCATTAATACCTACTATGTCATTAGAAGTGGAAACCCAAACAAATTTCAAAATATATGCCCACTTTAGGAAATTTACAACATCCTAAGGTATCTATTCAGCACTGGTGCCATCTCAATTAAATATTTTCCTTTAAATACCAACTTTATCCCCCAACCCTCAACCTTGCACACCATGACATGAATACAGATCCTATTAAAATGCATTAGTGCACACAATAACATGTCAAATGTGTAACACCTTTGTCAAAACAAAAGCTTTTTCTTTCTATCATTTTCAGCGCAGGGCATCCAAATAATATCTTGCTATTATAGCATGTCCAATACTAAAACCAACTAAAGCAATTTATCATGTGTGGAGCTGTGGACAAAAAAATAATTTAAACAAATGATAGAGAATTTACATAGAACGAACCCAAAATCTTACTCGATACTTTATCTGAATTTGCATAGCATACCATTAAAGAGTACCAAAACTATACTATGCATTAAAATGTTATAATTGTTAGTCTAAACTGTTACCTTTTTGCAAGAGCCAAGCATATAAGATCCACTTTTTCCAGGCCGCATCACAAGAAGCAACATCAGGTTTCATGAAATCAAGCTTTTTCCAGAAATTATCTTACTCGCCCATTTGCTTTGATAGGGTCCTTATCTGCAATCCTCTCTATCATTAAACTACTCAACATGCGCCATCTTTGCTTCTCCCTACAAATTTGATAAAATGGCAATGGCATAAATAACTCTAAGATACAAATTTTAAATAGACTGAAAATAGCTATTGAGCCAAATTGTTATTCAAAAGAAGCTTACAGGCTTATAACTTCCTCTTAGTCTTCCCAAGCGAGAATTATATGGAAGCATCTGTCAACTCCACACCTATGAAGAGGAAAAGATATAACCCAATCACAATACAGAAAAAAGAAACTCCAATAGAACAATAGACTCATTAACAATACCAAAACCTAAAGACTCACGATGTTTGATATTTGAAGGCCCTAACTTCTAAGCTTCAATACCTAAAGTACATTAGACCATTGATAGCTTACATAGCTATTAATTGAATTCAATAACCAACTATTTAACAACAATTAAATGACCTGCTTCATTGTCACTAAAACCCACACTCTATAATTATGTTTATCTTGTTCAGCCACAATTCTAAAATTTATTACTTTCTTTTTGCAAATAACAACTACATCTGATCAGTCACAGTAGAGAACAATCTAATGCAAGAAATGCAAAAGTTGGTGACTTCTCTCACATTAAAATTTGGTCAAATAGCTTCATTCATGGTTTGGAGTTGAAATGATTGGCCACGAACAATCCCCTGCAAAATTTAGCAGCAGTGCAAACACAAAAGATCAATTAATAACTAGTTAACCACTTTATACAATAAAGATCTTCGCAGAAAATTAAGAACCCACAACATCAAAATTAGACTAAAATCAACATATGCATCACCTGAATAAGACAACACCAAAAGCAAAATATAAATCGATATATAAAATTGTGAAATTAAGTAGTTAGGTTACATTGATGAGTTGAAAGTTGAGACCCATTAGTTATCATAATAATAATAACTTAAAAAAGAAAGAGATGTTACATTGCTACTTAGTACAGGTAGGCCAGATGCTCGTAATGATAAAGATGTTTCTTTTACCCTAGATTTTCATGAGATTTGGCTTCTCACTGGTTTTTCTAAAACACTTGGAACAAAATATATTTATAAAGCATAAAATTTAACTGTTTGACTGAGGTTATATACAACAAAAATAAAAACTCATGAACATAGGCACTCATGAATAACATGAATAAATTTAAGTGTAAACATAGTACAACAAAGTTTGCATCCTGAAACACTACATAAATAGATTGCACATAATAAAATATTTCACTCTTAATCTTAAACAAGGGTATGCCATGGAATTCCAAAATACCCAAAAACATACGTCACTGTACCAGAAGAACACAATTTACTGAATCAAAAACTTGGCATCAAATCAAATTTAAAGCAACCCTAAAACCCAAAATCACAAATTCGCAGCAAATCAAAGGTGAAACCCTAAAACCCAAAATTACAAATTCGTAGCTAATCAAAGGTGAAGGAGCGCATAAATCAAAATCCCCAAATCAGAAACCCTAAAACTTTAAATCACACCTTAGCATAAATAAAATCAATATAGAAAGATGGATATTGTGATTCACTAACCTTCCTAGATGGATTTTGGGTGAGAAGGTGGATTGTGGACTGAGTGAGCGAGCAAGATTTTGTATACTGAAATAGGTGGCGTGAGAGTGAGAGGGTGGTGGAGGGTTCTGATGTGGGAAAGGGTGACGGGGAGTGAGAAGTGATAGTTTCGAGATCTTAAGATAATGGGTAGATTGATGGTGAGTAAAATTTTCTGAAAATATGAAGAACATGGGGGATGAATATGCTTCTCTGTCAAACATGAAGGATGGGGGAAAGAAAACTAAGGTGAGATGTGAGAAGAGAACCAAGCACGTGTTTCTAAGGGTGGTGTGAAATTACTACTCTCTGTTCAAGTTTTGGGGGTGTATACAGAAAAAACAATAAAACCAATATTTTCCAATATAATATGTTTTCTTTTATTAATTATTTATTTTTAACAGGTCACCGGACCCACCAAAACCTGCAGCTGTAGGTAAATGCACAAGTTGTGTTTTGTGCACAAGTATTACATTTGTCCATTCTAAATGGGACCTGTAGATTGCCTTAAAACCACACTCTAAGAGGTCATTAACGCGTCACATAATGTGCAACAACTCACGTTCGATGTTAAGCTATTGGTCATCAAGGATCTCGAATTTCTCATTCTTTGACATTTCTTAAGTGTTGTAATTAATAGCTTAAATATTAATATATTTAGTGACTTTCATTTATGCATGTGACCCGTTAAATCAGCTCGTTAGATTTAGGTTGTTATATATTTTAAACTTAAGAGCTGTTGTATCTTTTGACACATTGAAATATGTTAGTATAATTTTCTACGTAGTATCACAAGCTTTTGATTTTTTTTTTGATTTGGCATCACTCATATGAGAATAAGGGATAAGAGTTTTTTCCTCCAAATCACTTAATGCCCCGGTACTGGCTGTAAAGAGGACCTAGGTTATTGATTCTGGTGCTAGTCATTATATGACATTTGATTCTAAATAATTTTTGAAGTATACTTCAAGATTACAATACTATTTTTTTGTGAACAAGAGGATTACAATAATATTATTATAAATAAATTTGAAAACTTAAAAATAAAATAAATAGCAAAAGTAAATCCTTAGACGTATTACAACATAATAAACAATAGTAATAAAAAAATCAAAATAAATAAAGCTAGACACAAGTCTTACTTCTGCTTTCATAAGCTATGTGATCCAACGATTTCTTGTCATGACTGAGTTGATTATAATTTGCATACAAATATGCGTGCAAGAAGGGACATAAAGAACATGTGAATACATTACACATCATGTTAAAAGTATAAGACATTAGTAGATGAACATCCGACATAGATCAACATATACAACATAACAATCACAACAATATAGTATTATATGATATAATGAATAACAATTCAATTCTCAACATGCCGCTTAAAATTCATGTGGCTCCAAACCAACCAAAGAAAGCATACAACAATATAGTATTATATGATATAATGAATAACAATTCAATTCTCAACATGCCGCTTAAAATTCATGTGGCTCCAAACCAACCAAAGAAAGCATAGGTTAAAAGGTTTCACTTTGTGTGATAGGCAAAGTGCAAGTGCAACAACCTCATCTGAATTATATGTTTTCATAGTATGCACTCTCACTAATTTGATATCACTAAAGGACTAGTTAAAGTATTTTAAAAAAGAAATTTTCAAAATAACATCATAAATAAACATATTTATTATGCCTTGGAATTCTTTTCAAAACAATAAAAGATAGACCGAAGAAAGCAGAAGGATAACCCCATAATTGTTACATGTTGTCATCAATTCTAATTTTAGCAAACAACTAAAAAATGAAATTGGTAATGCAGGACGAGTTATTCATCATTTATCATTAGTTTAAGCAATCAGTTCTTATCTCATATGTTGAAATCACATCTTACTATTGTGCTCACTATGCTAAATAAGTTAAATTTTTTTATCAATAATATACTCAGAAAATATGAAACTCAAATTCACAATATGTTTAATAAGTAAGAAATTTAGTGTATGTTTGGTAAACTTGAAAAACACGGTAGGTACACACCACACGGTGGCACGAAAGCTACAACTAGAAGAGTTCAGTAAACGCGAGTCTAACTCCACACATACGTGAAAACAAATATGCTATAATAGTAAATAGTAAAATCAAAACAGTCAACCACACTGTCAAGTAAATGGCCATGAGTTGAGTTGAGGCTAGTGTAAACGTCTCCTAATATCAGGAACAGTCAAGCACATTGTTCTTTATCCTTCAGTAAGCACATCATACATGTTCCAACATTCAAATGAAAATAAATTAATATAATTTATGTAAAATTTTACATGGACGATCTTTATAGTACAAAATTTCGATCAAACTATAGATATTATAAAATTTGTATCTGTTAGATTCTGATCGAACAGTGCAACATTATTAAAAAATGACAACCTAGTGTAACCATATAGTGAAGTAAGCATAAAGAAAAAGAAAAATGTATAGAAAGTTAATCATACCACGTGTTACTAAGCTGAACTTTCAACCAATATAAGGTTTTAAGTTACTTTAGTAAAAAACAAGACGAAGAAAAATAAAGTGTTTTGCATTATTATATCTATCTATCTTTATAAACTTGAAAAAGCCAAGATTTTTCTCAAAGCTAAAATCATATGGGTAACTTTTGATATATAAACATGGTTCTGAAGACTGAACAAAATATGACTTCAAGATCCTAATATCCTTGCAGTAGGGATACACATTTAAAAACAAAAGCCGATATAGTCTTCAAAAGAAACTAGGGTTTGATCATCATCAAGGCAAGAGCTTTCTATAACAATGTTCAATAGCACAAAAAAAAGTTTTTCTATTTTTCATCGGTAACAAACTGTTCCACTTTATCAAACATAGAAATCATTAAAATTTTCAAGTTATTGATTAAGAATCCTAAGAAACCAAGTCTGCACTAAGTTGAAGATGAAGATGTAGGAAACCAAAAAAGAAAGAAGAAAATGCAATGTAATGTAACAACTAAGATAAGAACCTTTCCAATAGTTAAGTTAAGATGAACATGAATATGAACATGAGCATGAAATCAAAACATGTTCACATAATTAACATTAAAAGAAAAAAAGAAAAATGCAACAACAAAGAAATGTAAGAATTGATAGATGATGAAGATGAAAATAATAGGTAACAACCATCCCAAATGTTACACATTTTTCTCAAAAGTTGAAGAGTTCAAAAGCAAAAAACAGAAGAGTGTGAATGTGAATATGAATGTGTGTGTTGAAGTAACATTATATAGAGGGGGAAGTGATGGTATGGATCATGTAACATGTAACAAATTATGAAGTAAAAATGAATAAAATGACCGTAGGAACAAGTAATAACAATTCATATTCAAAATAATAATTAAAAAACAAAATGAGAAAAAAATTTGACCAACAGTATGAAAAAGAGGATCAAGCAAAAATAGATATAAATAGATTTTTTTCTTCAAAAAAAAAAAGATATAAATAGATTTTTAAGAAACATCTAAAAAAAGAATACAAACAAAATAACATGACCCTAGCTTGTATTAGACGCATAAGTTAAAGAGATAAAAATGAATTTAAATAATGAATTTTATTTTAAAGTGTTAAAGTCATAAATTTTTTAAATATTGAATGCACGTGGGAAGATTCTTATCTTAATTGATGTACATAATGTCGTTGATAAAAATGGAATTTATTTTGATGTACATCAAGGTAAAAAAATCAACATTGCCTTAAAATAGTAACTGTGAAGGTTCTTATCTCAAGATAAAAATGGAATTACTTAATTTAATTTATAATGAAACACTTAATTCCATCAATAGTCATTGATGTCACATGGAAATGGAGACAGTTAGTTCATCTAGTTGAATAGTGAAATGGACATGCATCTGGTCCAATAAGGCTTAAAAATCTCTCTGTCACAACTTGAGAGCAAAATGGTATAAATAGTGATTATTGATGACTAAATTAAAATTTGGGTTAATACATTTTTACCCCCCTGTAATATAGGCGAGTTCCGGTTTTCCCCCCTGTAAAAAAGATTCTTTCGATTCCAACCCTGAAATATGAAGATTCCGTCGAAAACACCCCTGGTCAAATCTGGCACACGCCAGGTGCTGATGTGGCGCGCCACGTCATCTTTTTTGATGACGTGGCACGCTGACTGTATAATTATTTTTATTTTTTTAATAAGGACACGTGGCATTTCCTATTTTTTAATAAAAAAATATTTTTTTAATAAAAAAAATATTTTTTTAATAATTAAAAAAATATTTTTTTTTAAGTTTTTTTTAAAAATTTTTAAAAAAAAATAAAAAAAACGAAAAAAATTCTTAACAAATAAAAAAAATGAAAAAAATTCTGGAAAAAAATAAAAAAATACCGAAAATTTTTTAAAAAAATTGGAAAAATTAATAAAAATGAAAACAAAAATCTGGAAAATTTTAAAAATAAAAAGTAAAATCTGGAAAAATTAAAAAAATGAAAACATTATGGAAAAAATTAATAAATTTTGAAAAATTCATATTTCCAGATTTTTTCAATACCGGAAAAATGAAAAAAAATCATATTTTTTTCGGAAAGTACTTGTCATTCAACCGTATAACATGATTTATATACCGGTGTCAATCAATATACATTGTATCTTGTTATTCGGACATGATTTTTATAAATATGATTAATCTTCAAATTTTTGAAAATGAGGAATCTTGAAATTTTTGAAAAAAGATTAATCATATTTACAAAAACTAAATTTTCGAAAAAAAAAGATAAAAAAATATGAATTTTCGAAAAAAATATTTAAATAGTAGATTAATCTTTTCCAATTAACCAAGTAGACACTAACATAAAAAATGTTTTGAGCAGTTTGTATGTTTTTCGAAAAAAATATGAATTATGTTTGACTCAAATACCATATTTTTTTCGAAAATTTAAATATTTTTTCGAAAATTCATATTTTTTTATCTTTTTTTTCGAAAATTTAGTTTTTGTAAATATGATTAATCTTTTTTCAAAAATTTCAAGATTCATCATTTTCAAAAATTTGAAGATTAATCATATTTATAAAAATCATGTCCGAATAACAAGATACAATGTATATTGATTGACACCGGTATATAAATCATGTTATACGGTTGAATGACAAGTACTTTCCGAAAAAAAATATGATTTTTTTTCATTTTTCCGGTATTGAAAAAATCTGGAAATATGAATTTTTCAAAATTTATTAATTTTTTCCATAATGTTTTCATTTTTTTAATTTTTCCAGATTTTACTTTTTATTTTTAAAATTTTCCAGATTTTTGTTTTCATTTTTATTAATTTTTCCATTTTTTTAAAAAAAATTTCGGTATTTTTTTATTTTTTTCCAGAATTTTTTTATTTGTTAAGAATTTTTTTCGTTTTTTTTTTTTTAAAAAAAAAATATTTTTTTAATTATTAAAAAAATATTTTTTTTTATTAAAAAATAGGAAATGCCACATGTCATTATTAAAAAAATAAAAAATAAAAATAATTATACAGTCAGCGTGCCACGTCATCAAAAAAGATGACGTGGCGCGCCACATCAGCACCTGGCGTGTGCCAGATTTGACCAGGGGTGTTTTCGACGGAATCTTCATATTTCAGGGTTGGAATCGAAAGAATCTTTTTTACAGGGGGGAAAACCGGAACTCGCCTATATTACAGGGGGGTAAAAATGTATTAACCCTTAAAATTTTCTATTTTATAAAATAAACTTTAGGGTTAAGGGGATTGTGTTACGGTTTAAGGTGGAGAAAACTTTCAAATGTGAAAAACACATATAAAAGTGTTTACATTTATCTTCCACAAAATACACTAGTAAAACTCTAACCCATAACTTTTGGGATCCAAAACCTTATCTTAACTATTTGGCTTGGCTTGATTTTTCGTCACCTTGTGGAATTTTACCACCAGTAGTATTCATTACCTTATTTACCATTGCGGCATTTGATAATTTTCTTGAATTAGTTTTTTTTGACAAAAACAAAAGGATATTCATTCATTCAAATCGATAGAGTACATCAGATTCAAACATCGCTAAAAACGTAAAGGGTGAATCTGCGAACAAACTCACAACACCCAATTTAATAGCATACAACGGCAAAATGCCTACAAACAATATGATAAAACCTAAATCACCGAAATACCCATGCTTCCGGATCTGCAACGTTGAAGTCCAAATCATTGGTTGAATTTGTAATTGACTGATGTAGATCTTTCAATAGGAATTAAACGAACACCGTGACAAGACGCGAAATCAAATGCCGCACAAGACGACGAACAACACAACGCCGCACTTAGACGACGAAATCACAAAAAACACAAAAGGAAAAACTTGATATATGTGAAAACCACTTATTTAGATTGAAAGGAAAGGGGAAAAAGATGTAGAGGGGTGATTCTAGGTCAAAAAATGACATAAAACCGCCCCTCCTCGATGAACGAAAGAGAAAGAAAGTTTAGAGAGAAGTTGGAGTTTCTCTCACTAAAAAACTAATTTTCTTGAATTAGTTGTTGCCACATTAAGAATAGAAGACAAAAATAAGTTAGACCATAACAGTATTTCCTAATTTGCTTGAATTACTTGTTGCGACATCAAGAATAGAAGACAAAAAGAAGTTAGACCATACTGTGTTTAACAAAATATTCATTTTAAATGAGCTTATCTTTTACTCCTATTATAAATTAAAAATAAAAAAAATTTCAAAAAGGTGGTAAGAGGAATTTTCAAATCAAATATGAGATAATTTTCTTTAAGGGAATCAAATAGAAGACCATTATTGATAATTTTATATACTTTAATATAATTTTTTTGATTGATACATATGCAATATATTTTTATATCATTTGACTCAGATTGTATCACTCTTTCGGGAAAAAATTCATTTTATACTAAAAATAACAATAATTATCAAACAATTTTAGCTTTATTTCTAAAACTTTTTTTTTTAATTTGTAACATTTTAATCTCAAAATAAGTCAAGTCAAATGGAGTTAAAAGTTCAATTAAATGTTTTAGGGTAGGGTCGACAAAAGACTGATAGGAAAATATTAAAATCAACATTGCATGGTACTATATTAGGAACATTTAGTTTACTAGATTAATTTCAACAAATAAGTGAATGTAAAGTGAAATTAAACTTTAAAATGTACGTATAAGAATCATAATATACCCGTAAACTATTTATTTATCTAAAAGTTTGTAAGTTGGGGAGGTGAAACTTCATATTATAAATTTTTGCTTCCTCTTTTCAAATATATAGATTGATGGAATGGAATAGATAAGAATTTCATTGTTTGAATTTGTAAAAATTGAATGGAATAAAATGGATAATAGTAGAATGCATTCCATCATAGGTGCCATTTAGCTTGGACCTTTTCAGTTTTGGTCCAAGATGGACCAATATTTTTTTAACCATTAGATTAAATCAGTTACCAATTCTTATCATAGTCCATCTGCATCAAATACAACCCATCAACTTCATCTCTCTATCATTGCAAGCTTTCTCTTTCTCTTTCAACTTCAGTTCCTTTCTCTTTCAAAGTGTTTCAAAGCTTAATACTAATCATCAAATTGTAAGAACTATAAAGAGCTCCATTCACAATCTCAACTCCCAAAAAACCCAAAACCAAAATCATATCATATTCTAATTTTCTACTGCAGATGGCTGACCCAAGCTCCCAATCCCTGCTACTACTTCTCTATATTATAGAAACACCATTTGCAAGGCTGAAGCAAGTTTCATCGTTTCTTTTAGAGTGAGAAAATTCAAAACTCAAAAAAAGCTTGCCATATTACCAAGCATGTGCCAAAATGATAACAAAAAGCCATAGAAAACAAAGATATAACCCTCTATGGTAGCACAACCTTGAGTTACTTGTGTTGTGAGTATTGAGAGGGTAATTAAAATTTCACGGTCTATGAGTTTTTTTTAAATTATTTTATCTAATCTTGTTTATTATTTGATTAATTAACGTTAGACTTTACTGCTGCCTCTCTGGAAATCTGGAAGGTAAGGAATAGAGAGAGTGAATGAGAGTGATAGGTTATATGTGTTAAATTTAGTGTTTAATGACCATGATAAGGTTTGGCGGGTTCATATGATCCAACGGTACAAAAAATTGGTCCATCTTAGACCAATATTTTCACAGGTTCATTTTAAACGGAACCTCCATCATATACCATCATCTCTTATTATTTTTCTTTCCTCAAATGAAACATCTTAATTTATAATTACTATTTTATCCCTGATCTTTTTATTCGAACAGGTAGTGTATCCTTTTCTCCACAGGTCTCACCTACGTTATTCTCCATAGTTGTCATTATCTTCTTGTGTACGTCAAAAAAAAAAAAAAAATTATCCTCTTGTGTGTCCTTGCTTTTTCTATTTATGTTTTGTTCTGCATGTTTCTTGTGTGTTGCATTCGGTTTTGTTCCCTACTACAATTGAGAGTTGAGACTGTTATTAAAGGCTGCATGTATGCAGTTTCCTTTCATCACTCTTATTAACTTGGTTTATTAATTTTTTCTTATTTGTTGAATGATGATGATTGATACAATTGGGTCTTGCAATACTAATGATTAGTGTGATTAGTATTAAATGCTTTATTTTAGGGGGAAAAGTGCATGACAACTAAAGTGATGAGAAGGTAAGGTGATGTTGTTTGAAATGAGTCGTCACTTTAGTCCCTGAATGCAGATAAATTGCAAAATAGTCCCTGAATGTAGATTCGGTTAGTCAATTTAGTCCCTGAATGCAGACTCTGTTAGTCAATTTAGTCCCTGAATATAGACTTCGTTAGTTGCTTTAGTCCCTGAAATTGACCAATAAAGTCTACATTCAGGGACTGTTTTGCAATTTATCTGCATTCAGGTACTAAAGTGACTACATCTTTCCTATTCAGAGACGAAAGTGACTAATTCCCCATATTAAATGCTATTGTTATATATGGTCTTTAGTTGATAGGAATATTTCATTATAGTTTTTTTTTAACTGTAAAATTTATTAATAACTAAGTCCATGCATAAGACGAACATGGACCGTAAAGACAGAAAGTACAAAGCAAAGCGTTATATTTAGGCGGAACACCTAAAAGGAAATGCATACACCGTACATCTTAAACACCAACAAAAAAGCAAACCTTTAAAATCAAATCACACTCTAACCAAAGTTAAACCCCTACAAACCAACGTAAAAAATCAAATCACACTCTAACCAAAGCTAAACCCCTACAAACCAACGTAAATCAAAAGTTGAACCAAAACCTCTCACTCCATCGTGAATGGCCACATAAACAAAATCCAAACACTTATCGCACGCTACTCGCATCAAAGCCACTCCAAAAAACCAACGCACCCGCTAAAATCCCAAACAACATCACCTTACCTTCTTATCACCATAAACTACACATCACCTCATCACCACAACATTTTGTTATATTATTATTATATGCAAGAATCTGAGTTCGAACCTACTTATTCACCATAAAATGTGAATTTTAGTCACTAGATTACTTGACATATAAAAAAAGTCAATTACAACAAATATTATGTTCGGGAATATTTTTTTATCATGTTTTACTTGCGTTAATAATTGTTTATGTTGTGGAACTGCTGATGTTTGGGGTCTAGTAACACTTTAGCTAGCAGAGGAGGAATTTTTATCCTATAATAAGGAGTTTCAGGCATGGTTACATTAAATGATAATTTGATCAAATATTGTGGTAAAATCAAAGACATTTACATCATCAAATATTTGAATGTCAAAGTTGATAGAAATTATTATCGTTTTGTGATAAATTTCTTACGGGAACTAGACAAAGGTAGGAGAAGGTCAGAGAAAGCAATAGAGATTTAAGTGGCTGATGTTCTTGTTTTAGGCTAATAAATTAAAGGGTTAAATATGTTTTTGGTCCCTATAAATATACCAACTTTTCGTTTTAATCCCTCTAAAATTTTTCTTCAACTTTTAGTCCCTATAAAATTTTCAATCACTACTTTTGGTCCATATTTTTAAGTTAATTTTTGAATTTTTTAATAAAATTGTGCAGAATATTGTAAAAACAATTCCCCAAAAAAATTAGAATTTTTTTATTAAAACATCCACCTAAAAAAATTAAATATGAATTTTTAACCGTCAAAAATATAAATTCATATTAAATTCATGTTTTGTTAAAAAATTCTAATTGTTTTTGGGAGAGATTCTTATAATATTATAAATTTTTATGCAAAATTTTATTCAAAACTATGAATTCTACATATGAGTTTACTTTAAAAGAGGGACCAAAAGTGAAGATGGAAAATTTTATGGGGACTAAAAGTCGAAGGAAAATTTTAGAGGGACTAAAACGAAAAATTGATATATTTATAGGGATCAAAACATATTTAACCCTAAATTAAACGTGGGATGTGACATTTATTGTCCATATTTTATTGGGTTTAATATGTTTTTGATCCCTATAAAATGGAGACCTTTTAAGTTTAGTCCTTACTTAATTTTAATAGTTCTTTTAGTCCATAATTTTTTTTCTTTACTTAGTATTAGTCCCTCCTCAATTCAAATTTGTTTAATTTATGCTTAAACTCTTGAGTTTTTGAACAATTTTTTGAATACGTGTTAAGAACATTACTAAAAGCTCCTTTGCAAAAAATTGTCGTAAAATTTAATTTCTACTTCAAGTTTTTGTTAATTTTATCTTTAACTTTTGCCGTTTTAAAAAATTAATATTTAATCCGTTTCATGTTAAAAACTTCTAAATTTTAGTAAATGAACCTTTCATAGCGTTTTAAACTTGTCTCAAAAAAATCGTTAAAAAATTTAAGAGTTTAAGGATAATTAAACAAGCTTTGTTGTAACAGAGACTAAAATTAGAAGTAATATTTTTTTTTGTAGGGACTAAAAAACCTATTAAAATTAAGTAAGGACTAAACTTTTTTTTTGAGGGAAGTAAGGACTAAACTTAGAAGTTCCCAATTTTATAAGGACCAAAAACATATTTAACCTTATTTTATTTGATTCTTTTCTTTTTTACTCCCTCCGTTCCTTTTTAAGTGTCGTTTTAGGGTGAATTTTTCGTTCCTATTTAACTGTCATTTTGGTATTTTAAAGGTATGATTTGTCAATTATGCCCTTTGTCAATTATTCTTATATTTTCAATAAAACTAATCAGTGTTATATATTTAAAAAACTAAAGTTTGTTTTTTTAAACAAAGTTTGTTTGTTTTGTTTTAAAACAAAATTTGTTTCTTGTTATCTTCAAATTAAACAAAATTTTGTTACCTATGATAATAGTTCCATGAAGAGTTAAAATTTAGAAAATTGGAAATTGTTTGTTATGAGAGAAAGATAAAGCGCACAAAAAAATCGAAATTTGTTGGAGAAAGAGAGTAGTAACTAACAATTGTTTGTTACATATTAAAATTATTGGAAAGATAAAGTGTGTGCAAAAAAAAGGAATTATTTGTGGATTAAAATGAGGGTATAATAGGAAAAAAGTGTGCAAAAATACACTTCGCTATTTTTGTGTTAAAATTCTAAAACGACACTTAAAAAGGAATGAAGGGAGTAACACTTAAGATGATACGTCTAATTATATGATTTTAATTGGTTGATAGTGTAAAGTTTTTTTACACTATCAAATCTATTCTAATTAATCTTTTAGTTAATTGTTTGCAAATGACTTTTTTATCGCATGGTAGAATTGAATCGGGTCAATAAATATTACACGAGTCCAATAAATTTAAATAAATAAATAAATATAAAAAAAACAAAATCAAACAAACCTAGGATTCACAAAAACAAAATCTAGCAAATTCGAGTCGTGCAAAGAAACAGAACAGAGACGCCGGCGATCCAAGAATTGAAGGAAGACAATTTCATTGGTCAGAAACTTTTGAAACTTCCTTAGTAAAATTATTATAACATGTTGTTGTTTGCATATTTTGTTTTAGATATGTGTTTGTGATGGATGAATCATATCCCTAATCTTCTGTTATTCCTTCCTTCCTTCCATGTTTGATATATGGTTTAGGGTCCGTTTGAATTAAGATTATGCATGCAGATAAATAAGCTTTTATTTATTATTCATAAGTTTGGTAAGGTAGTTTATGAAAAAACAACTTATGAAGATACATTTTTCATTAGTGAGAACTTATGAATTAATATAAAAGTTTATTTATTTGTATAAACTATTTTTCATAAGCTCAAAATAAGCTCAATCCAAATGGGGTCCTAAGTATTATTATGGTTGTAGAATTGATTTCACTCTATGAAACACAAACACTCCTCGGATTAGACGTGTCCTGGTGTCAGTGTCCGACACCGACACTTGTAATTACACTGAATTGTGTGATTTTTTTAAATTATTAGATGTGTCAGCATGTCAGTGTCCGTGTCCGTTTCCGTGTCCGTGCTTCATAGATTTCACTTGAAGGTAGAATTTGTAGCTTTTGCCTTCTACACTTAATTTTAACCTTAAATTTATGGTCAAACCCACTTTTATGCAAATACATCAAAACATAAATCAATTTACGTGTCACTCACTTTTATCCTGAATCAATTCACTCAAAATCAATTATGTTCTCCGCACAACCAAAATATAAACAATGATTTTAAGAAGTATTTGTGTAACTTTTTTAGGTCAGTCAAGTGTTACAGAAGATAAAGATAAAGAAACGAAGGAACGATGAAGAGGAAAAGACAAAAGAAAAGTGATAGAATTAGTGAACTGCCTGACCATGTCCTTCTGCATATAATTGAATTTATGAACATAAAGCAATCTGTTCGGACTTGTGTTTTGTCTAAACGATGGAAGAGCCTTTGGAAAAGTCTCGCTAATCTCACTTTGCATCATACCGAGAAGGAGAAGAGTTATATCTTCAACAAGTTTGTATCCCAAATTTTGTCGGGTCGTGACAACTCTCTTCCTCTTCATAGCCTAAGTTATAAGTATGATAATGCCGCAGATTGCCACAAAACCACACTCTTAGAGGTCATGAAGTATGCTGGGTCACATAATGTGCAACAACTCACGGTCATTGTTCAGCAATGGAATATAAAGGATCTCGAATTTCCTCCTTCCATTTTTGATTCTCATTCTTTGACATTTCTTAAGCTTGACTTTTATCATCCATGTACATATGGCTGTGGTAAGATGTTTCCAAAATCTTTGAACTTGCCGGCATTGAAAACCTTGTATCTTCGTGGTCTTACTTTCACTACAAGTAACAATGGCTATGTTGAGCCCTTTTCAACATGTAACATGTTGAGTACTTTGGTAATTGTGGAGTGGTATTTACAGGATGATGCACATACCCTTTCCGTATCGAATTCTAACGTTTCTAGTCTGACCATAGGTAGTACCAAGTTGTGTAAACAAGCTGACAATTTCAAAGTTGTGTTTTGTACTCCAAAACTCACTTTTCTAACTATCAATGGCCATCCTATTTTCTCAGCCCCCTCTGCATGTAATTTACCTTTTCTTGAAGAAGTGAATATTAATTACTCTCAGTTTTCTTATCGGAATGATCGTTTAATCCCGGTTAGTTGGTTGCAATTGCTGGCTAATGTCAAAATATTGACTCTCGGATTCACAACCCTTGGGAAGATGCTTATGGTAAGTTACTTTTCTCCTCTTTATATTTTTTATGTTGCTCATGTTAGGTATTAATCCTTATGCCAAAATATTTGCCATAAACAATCTTGTCTTTCAGATTATTCATTTGAAAGTATCCAATTCACTCTAATTATGCAGGTTCTAAGAAATAATGATTCAATGAGAAATCAACTTCCTTGCTTTGTTAGATTGAAGTCATTGAAACTGGATGTGCTTTTTGCAACCATATCTACCGAGAGGATAATAGAAATGGTAGCATATCTACTTCAAGACTCTCCACCACTTGTTGCAATTGACATCGTTCGGAATGCAGACTTAGTAACTTTTAGGTATTGATTTTTACGTAGTACTCAGTTTTTGCTTCAAGATTAAAACTATATTTACAATTACACCTTGATGTTTATCTTAAATAAAACAGTTATAAATTTGTGTCAAAATGTATATAATATAGATATTATCTATATGATAGTTGCTTTCTTGTAGAGGTTTTTACGTTTCCATTCACATTAACTCTCCACTTTCTTTGAAGAGGGTTTTGTCCCTTCCATTCCCCTAAAAAGTTATTTACTTGTTTGATTAATTTTTCATATTTACTGGTGCAAGGTTTGAAGCAGCAGATATGATGGATAGAGCAATACATCCCGAGGACAATGGCGGTGGCAGTAATGTCGACTACAACTAGCTAGCTATGTGTACAACAATATTTATTTGTCTACCTTATATTATATCTAGTCTTTTTTCAAACTATATTATTGTGGAATTAGTATTTGGTGAAAGGCCAAAACGACATTTCGGAAATTACATATAATGAATATTCAACCAAATGTGAAATCAGCAAGACAAGGTGATAGCAAATGAATATTTTACGAACTCTTTTAGACCTCAAATCATTTCTTCAGAAATATTTATTTCACTTGTATTTGTCAACATTTCATTAAAACATCGTAATCTCAAAACATGTTGTATTGTAACTTATCCCATAGTGGCTATGTCCTCAAATGATTGTGTAAAGAATGATAGGATCATACACTTATAATAGAAAGAAAGCATATTTGATTGATAAAAGATAGTGATTAATGTGAGTAACTAATTTCTAACTATTTAACTAATTAACACTTAACTATCTTAACAGGTGGACTTTATGTCAGTTTTGAGAATATCAGATATGGTAAAGGTTGACAAATACTCTGGTGGAATTTGTAATCCTCAAAGTAAAATTGACTCAAATTCGCATGGTCCCAAATCATTAAAAACAATAATTTCTCAAATCATTAATAACAAAGAACAATGGATGAATCAGTGACTTTGGGAAAAAAGCAATTGCAGTTACATCATTAAGAATTTAAGATCTCATTTGCAGTTAATCCTTCGATGGTTATGTTCGATTTGTATTGCGAAGCTGTGTGTGTGACCCAACACCATTAACTAACTAGTTGGTTTTACATAATGTTTGTGGCACAAGGGTGTCAAGACTCAACTATCAAAAAAGTGAAATTGGTAATGAGGGACAAGTTACTCATCATTCATCATTAGTTTAAGCAATCAAAACATTGTGCTCAGTATGCTAAATTTGTTTATCATCAATATGCTCAGTAAATATGAAATTCAAACTCATAATATGTTCAATATATAAGTAGGAAATTTAGTGTATGTTTGGTAAAGTAGTAAACCACGGTAGGAACACACGGTAGCATGAAAGCTATAAGTAGTAGAGTTGAGTAAACGCGAGTCTAACTCCACATATACGTGGAAACAAACATGCTATAATAGTAAATAGTAAAATAGTTCATGAGTTGAGTTGAGACTAGTGTAAACATCTCCTAATATTATCAACAGTCAAGCACACTGTCCTTTCCTTTGTCCTTCAGTAAGCACATCATACCTGTTCACACATTCAAATGAAAATAAATGAGTCAGTGAATTTATTCACACAACCTCAACTCATAAGCACTTGTCAAACTAAAAAACAAGACCAACTCAAAGAAAATCTCTACTAAAAACCAAAAAAACACATGGCAGCAGCACACTAAGGAACAAAATTAATCAAATGTAACTTTTGAAAAAACTTTTAAAGAAGAGGCTATTGATCCCTAAACCTCAAATAAGACCTAAGACTACCAAAACAGAACCCTAAAATATATGTGAGGAATTCACCACAAGAGGCAAGAAAAACAGCTTGATTAACTCAACCTCAACTCAAGAGCACTTGCCAAACTAAAAAACCATATCAACTCAAATAAAATCTAAGCTCAAAACCTGAAAAACCCATTGCAGCAGCACACAAGGAAGCAAAATAAATCAAATGCAAATTTTGAAAATACAGGTTATTGTACACCGAAAAAAAATGATTGCGAAGTTTTGAAAACACTTATGGATCCAAAAAAACTCGAAATAGATTTCTGAAAAGGTAAACTTTCAAGAATCTATTTATCCAATATTTTTTTTTAAAAAACAAATACAAACAGCCAGCCAAAACAGATAATAGAAATCTGTACACATAAACAAAGAACTTGCAGATAATCATGCATATCAGTTCGGATCAAAACATCGTCTGACAAGAACAATTATATGCCTTTTTTTCCTTTCCTCAGTTTATAGGTGCAATAAATACATAACCTATGGTTTTTTTTCTTATCGCACCAATGTTAGTTTCATTTGTGTTTAATTTAGTAGGCAAGAGGGAATAAATTTTTTTGTGAGCATCACCTTCTATCTTATAATTGATATAAAATCAAAGCATTCATTTAATCTAGTAGACAGCCAAGCCAATGACAATGATCAAAGCATACCTAAAATTTGCCTCTTCCCTTGGAGGAAGATGCCTTGTCAGCGGTGCCCCCAGCTGCTCTCTTTGCTGCAGCTGCTGTCTCAGCTTCTTTCTTTTCTTCGGCTCTTATAAATGCTTGAGCACACTTCTTACACGCGTCCAACAGATGCTCAGGCATGTTTTCATTTCTTCTTAGGGCATCCCACCCATGATTACGTCCATGACAAACATGGCCTACAGCCAAGTCCTTCCAATAAAGCTTTTCATCATAAGTCTCTTCCGACCACGAACCCTTTGCTTTAGCCCAAGAGCAATCAACAACATTCTGGGGGTTCTTAAGCTTATCAGATTCAGAGCTGAAAGAGAGAGCAAAACAGTGTAAGAATTAATTAAAAAAGAATCAGAAACTTCAAATAGATCAGAGCATTAAAAACACATACAAATAAAACGTAAAAGCAATTTCTTCAATTGCTTCCTGTTTGATTTGCTGCCAGGGTTTTGCACGTTCCTCTTCTTCCTCTTCATATTTACGCTTGCAAGAAGCACACCATCCATCGGCATAGCTGCAAAAACCGGTATTCTCCATCCTTTCTTTCTCATAGGCTGAAAAGTTAAAGAAAGTAAAATTAGTAGGTTAAGAAAGTTAAATACTCGATCAGGTTCATATGCTAAGATTTGGTTAAGATTTGGTTCATATACTCGATCAGGTTCATATGCTAACATTTAGCATTATAAATCTCATGTTAATATGTCAATTATAAAAGAATTGGTTAAGAAAGTAAACAATATAATAATAATCAATAGTTATGCTAAGATTAACATGAACATGATGAACATATAAGAAATTTAAACATGTTCAGACAATTAACATCAACAAAAAAACTGTAAGAATTTATTGAAGATGAAAAAAACTGTAATGTAACCAAAAAAAGAAACAAGAAAATGCAATGTAATGTAACATGATGGATAAATTTGAAATAACGAGTAATCATGGATGAAATGTTAAGAAAATGCAATCAAGAATGCAATGTTAAGAACGTTCTCAATAGTTAAGATCATGAAAATGAACATGATGAACATCATGAACATGAGCATGAAATCAAAACATGTTCACATAATTAACATCAAAAGAAGAAAAAAAAAGCATCAACAAAGAAATGTAAGAATTGATAGATGATGAAGATGAAGATAATAGGTAACAACCATCCCAAATGTTAGACATATTTCTCAGAAGTTGAAGAGTTCAAAAGCAAAAAACAGAAGAGTGTGAATGTGAATATGAATGTGTGTGTTGAAGTAACAATATATAGAGGGGGAAGTGATGGTATTGGTCAGGTAACATGTAACAAATTATGAAGTAAAAATGAATAAAGTAACCGTATGAACAAGTAATAATAATTAAAAAACAAAAAGAGAAAAAAATTGACTAACAGTAAGAAAAAGAGGATCAAGCAAAAATAGATATAAATGGATTTTTAAGAAAAATCTAAAAAGAGAATACAAACAAAAAGAAAAAGGTGACATGAAACTAACCTTTACATGACTTGGTTTTGTTGTGGTAAAGATCAATTAGAGACACGAAAACTAGAGGGAAGTAGGAAGTGAGATTCTCTTTCTTTCATTTTCTAATGGGATTACAGAAACAAAAATAAAGAAATAATGAATTAATGGTGTTAGTGGATAATCAAAATCAATGCTACTTTATTAAAAAAAAATAATCAATGCTCCTTATTTGGCCCAAAAAAAAGTTTAGATGAGTTGGGTTTCGCAACTTAATAGGATTAGAGCTACCTCGGAGACTCTCTAAAGAGGTATTCACGTTGGCAAAAAAAGTTGAATTTTTAGTTATTTTTTATCAATTGAGTCAAACTTTGTTTGCTCTTTTTATTATTGTTATTTTAATTTAGTTATTTTTTGAAGCATTATTAGTAAAAAAAATTGATAAATAGACAAGATCACAATAGTTATTGATAACTCATGCATACAACTAAAGGAGTTAGGATTCGAACATCAACCACAACGTCTAATAACAATTTTAACATTTTTATCAGTTGAGTTATGACTTGTAAACGAATAATTTTTATTAATATTCTTTTTTTAAAGGAATTATTATTATACTCCATACTCATTAAAACAAAATAATTTGCTTTAAAAAAAACTAGTAATGAATAATTTGTTAAAGATGTTTGACCACTACACTTCATCACTAACTGCCTAATCATTGTCTTCCGACACTTTTTTTTTTGTTACATCTTGTTCTTACACATTTGTCCATTAGTTTTTGTTTCTTCAATTCCAACAAATAAAGATGATAGTCATGTTAACCTTATAGTTATATTATAACCTTGTAGAAAAATGTTAATCAGTGTGTTTGAAGCACTAATTAAGAAAACTAATATAGAAATATGGTTTAGGCATAAATTAACATGACCCTAACTTATATTAGAGGCACAAGTTAAAGAGATAAAAGTGAATTTAAATAATGAATTGTATTTTAAAGGGATAAAGTCTTAAACTTTTTGTGTACCAAAACAAAAGTCTTAAACTTTTTAAATATTGAATGCAAATGGAAAGATTCTTATCTTAATTTGATGACTTAATAGTCATTGACAAAAATGGTATTTAATTTGATGTACATCAAGGTAATAAAAATCAACATGCCTTAAAATAGTAACTGTGAAGGTTCTTATCTCAAGATAAAAATGGAATTACTTAATTTAATTTATAATGAAACATTCTATTCCATAAATAGTCATTGATGTAACATGGAAATGAAGACAGTTAGTTCATCTAGTTGAATAGTGAATTGGACATGCATCTAGTCCAATAAGGCCTTAAAACCTCTATGTAACAACTTGAGAGCAAAATGGTATAAATAGTGATTATTGGTAACTAAATTAAAATTTTCTTTTGTATAAAATAAACTTTAGGGCGAGGAGATTGTGTTAAGTTTAAGGTAGAGAAAACTTTCAAATTTAAAAAACAAAGTGTTTGCATTTATCTTCATCAAAATACACTAGTAAAATTCCAATCCATAATTAACCATCTTGCTTGGTTTTAATTTTTAATCACCTTTTTTCTTGGTCTACTTGTGGAATTTTACCGCATTGATTACCTTATTTACCATAGCAGCATTTCCTAATTTGCTTGAATTACTTGTTGCGACATCAAGAATAGAAGACAAAAAGAAGTTAGACCATACTGTGTTTAACAAAATATTCATTTTAATGAGCTTATCTTTTACTCCTATTTTAAATTAAATATAAGAAATTTTTAAAAAAGGCGGTGAGAGGAATTTTCAAATCAAATATGAGATCATTTTTTTAGGGGAATCAAATAGAAGACCGTTGATAACTTTATGTACTTTAATATAATTTTTTTGGTTGATACGTATGCAATATATTTTTATATCATTTGACTCAAATTGTATCACTCTTTCAGGGAAAAAAATGCATTTTAAACTAAAAATAACAATTGTCATTAAACAACTTTTATTTTATTTCTAAAACTTTTTTTATTTATTTGTAACCTTATAATCTCAAAATAAGTCAAGTCAAATGGAGCTAAAAGTTCAATTAAATGTCTTAGGGTAGGGTTGACAAAAAACTGATAGTAAAATATTAAAATCAACATTGCATAGTACTATAGTAGGAACATTCAGTTTACTAGTTTAATTTTTTTGTCAAAAAAAAAAAGTTTACTAGTTTAATTTCAACAAATAAGTCAATGTTAAGTGAGATTAAACTTTAAAAGGTACGTATAATAATCTTAATATACCCATAAACTATTTATCTAAAAGTTTATAAACTGAGGAGGTGGAACATAATATTATAAATTTTTGGTTCCTCTTTTCAAATATATATAGAGAATTTAATTTTGACGCACAAGACCAACATTTAGAGTTAAAAATTGAATGGAATAAAATGGATTATAGTAGAATGCATTCCATCATATATCATCATCTCTATTTTTTCATTCCCTAAAATGAAACATCTTAATTTTATAATTACTATTTTATCCCTGATCTTTTTATTTGAACAGGTAGTGTGTCCTTTTCTCCACAGGTCTCACTTACGCTTTTTCTATTTCTGTTTTGTTCTGCATGTTTCTTGTGTGTTACACTCTTCTTGTATTGCAAAAATTGTAACTGTTTTTATTCCCAACATTTGTGCTCTTATTTAAGGCTGCATGTATGTACTTTCCTTTCATCACTCCCATTAACTTGGTTTATTTATTTTTTTTCTATTTGTTGAATGATGATAATTGATACAGTTGGGTCTTGCAATACTAATGATTAGTGTGCTTAGTATTAAATGCTTTCTTTTAGGTGGCTTAATATTAAATGATATGGTTATGTCTGGTCTTGCAATAAAACTATTGTGCTTCTGATTTTTTTTAATTGAAATAGAATTAATTTTATATGTTTTGTTAATTTTTGACATAATATTGTTATTAAAATAATGATAAAAATAGAATAAAATAAAAAAAGATATTTGTACAACCATTTAGAAGCAATTTTTAGACAACTTTCTCTCTCATCTCATTGCGTTTTTACTATTTCTCTTCTTTTTTATCTCTAGATTATTTTTTATCAATAAGAAAAGAGAAGAAGAAGAAGATTATCTCCAAAGTTGTTATAAAACAGTAGTACAAATATCATTACTCATAAAATAATTATAACTCATTACATTTACTTTCCAAATAATGGAATGGTAACTTTGTCCAGTTCCATCATAAAATAATCAAACAATGAAATGAAATTTGTGTTCCATTCAACTATGTTCCACATCATTCTTTTTTTTTGAAGAAGTCCACATCATTCTATTATGTTCTAGTTCGCTTTGCTCCGTTCATTTTAAAATATCGAAATAGAGCCTTGGTGTTTTAAAATTCTTTTCATATAATAGTATAAATGAAATAAGGCAATTTCTATGGTACACTCAAAAAAATTGAGTGTACCGGTACACCTATATATTAAATTAATAGTTTAATAAGTTATTTTTTTTAGAAAAAATATATTTTCTATCATTTACAATTATAACAATTATATTTTATTTCTCAAAAGTGTCGGCAAATCAGAATTCAACTTTTTTAAATTTTTAATACTTATAATAGTGAATATTGATTATTTTAAAAAGACAAGTCTTGGTCAAGGTATGAGGTTGAATCATTATGGTTTCCAATTTTTGAGTTAGTTCATATGGAGCTTTGTTCTAACTTTAAATAGTCTCTACTAGTAGACGATGAGATTGGTCTCTTTAAATTAAATATAAGAATCTTTTTAAAAAGCCGGTGAGAGGGGCTTTTCAAATCTAATAGAAAAGACTATATATATTTTTATAACATTTTTTTGTTTGATACATATGAAGAAGAAAAAAAACAAATTAGTCAATGATAATTGTGTTTCTCTCTCTTCTAGATTACATTTATATTTATTTTTCTTTATGGTTTGTCAACCATTGGATTTGAGGCAGGACAAACAGCAGAAGGCATGCGCAGGAGAAGAGCCATGTGAGATTAAACCAGAGAATGTACGTCTAATAATATTAACATACTCTCATGAACCATTTATTGAGAAAAGTTTGTAAGAAGGTGAGCTGGAAGACCAGATTATAAATTTTTGCTTCCACTTTTCAAATACTACATATTAAATTATATATTATATAAAGAATTTAATTTTGATGCACCATCAATAGAATTGTTTTTACATTGTAAATCAATTACAACACATAGCATGAGTGAATTTAAAAAAAAAAAAAAATCTATCATGTTTTACTTACGCCAATAATTGTTTATGTCTGCAAAATGTTTGGGGTCTAGTAACTTTGGCTAGCAGATGAGGAATTTTTACCTTTTGATTATTTATCCTATGCTAAGGAGTTTCAGGCATGGTTACATTAAATGATAATTTGATCATACATTGTGGTAAAATCAAAGATACTTACACCATCAAATATTTGAATGTCAAGTTAGAATTGAGGAATTAAAAAAC
Organism: Medicago sativa; assembly: GCF_051527215.1. Classification (NCBI taxonomy): domain Eukaryota; kingdom Viridiplantae; phylum Streptophyta; class Magnoliopsida; order Fabales; family Fabaceae; genus Medicago; species Medicago sativa. Next base: position 97,238,738 of record NC_140754.1, on the reverse strand, counting down.
GAGATTTCAAATAAAGATATAAATTTTTCTCATATGTAAAAGCTTATTATGGACCTTGAAAAAGCAGCAACTAAGATAGATGACCAGAGATAAATATGTGTTGAGTATGGTTGAACATGACCATAATTATTGTGACTAAACAATTTCTATATCATTTTCTCAACTTGCACATTCAAAAAGTGCAATTTATCCTTCAATTGTACATATATATAGTTAATAGTTTTCCTCGTGCAAACACATAAAAATTGTTTCCTACTTCAATGAAATCGATGAGATCTGAATCAATGTAATGTTTTTATGTAAAGTACATAATGACCTCGTGTACAATCCGAAAGAATGCAATTTGCAGCTAAAATAATATGTGAATATGAAGAGTGCCATCTCCACTTTGAAAGCAAACCTTTATTGTTGAAAATCACCATGTCTTTCACCCTTAACCGACCATCCCGCCTGTCTACAAACATTAAGAAAAATTGAAATTTAGTTTATTAATTATCTTGATTTTAGAATGATAAAATTCTTTTCTCGGATCAAATGTCTATACTTATTGGACAAATGACTTATTACTTATTTAATTGAGGTATAAAATAACTCTTTATTATTGAATAAACAAGAGTAATTGTAACCAAAATCTCGAACTTCCACTTCCATTTTTTTATTCTCATTATTTGACATTTCCTAAGCTTGAGTTTCAATATTCATATACAGATCGCCGTGGTAAGATGTTTCCAAAATCTCTGAACTTGCCGGCATTGAAAACCTTGCATCTTGAGAATCTTTGTTTCACTACAAGGGACAATGGTTGTGCTGAGCCCTTCTCAACATGTAATGTAATATGTTGAGTACTTTGGTCATTAGAGGTTTTTTTTTTATAGGATGATGCACAAACCCTCTCCATATCGAATTCTATCGTTTCTAGTATGACCATAGATAATATCCACATGAATAAAGAAGCTGACAATTACAAAGTTGTGTTTTGTACTCCAAAACTTACTTCTCTCACCATCAAGGTTCGTTGTCCTACTTTCCCAGCCCCCTCTACTGGCCATTTACCTTCCCTTGAAGAAGTAAATATTATTTACTCTTTTCATTGTAAATCGAATGAAAGTTTAATCGTCTTTAGTTGGTTGCAATTGCTAGCGAATGTCAAGAAAATGACTCTCGGTCTAGAAACCCTATAAGGTAAGTTACTATAGTATCTTTTCTCCTCTTTATATTTTTGATGTTGCTCAAGATAGGTATTAATCCTTATGCCAAAATATTTGCAATAAACAATCTTGTCTTTGAGAATATTCATTTGAATGTATCCAATCAGACACTTCATTGGAATGTATCCAGTATGACATTGCGTGACTTCAAATCAGACTCTAAGAAACCAAATCTTTTTCAAGAAGCTAAGAATACCCTACTAAGAATTTTTCAAAGTTCAAATGTAAATGTCCTGCTATGAACTCTTCATATGAGATAACAAATCCAAATAAATTTCTTATTTTAATCAGATACATACGATTGGATTCAGAAATATTGAAAAGAAAAAGGATAAAATAGATGGCAAATAAAAAAAATCATAAAAATTTGTAATAAAAAAAATCATAAAAAACAGTAGTTTTGGGGTTGAAATAAAGCAAAAATAAAATAAAGGGGTTTTTTTGAAAGAAAAAATAAAATAAAGCTTTGGCTAATAAATAAGTTTAAAGCTATTTTACACTCATATCAATTAGAGAATATCACAATTGACGTGTTTTCAAACACATCAAATAACGTGGCAACAAATTATGTGTAAATAACCTTACATCGTACATATTAATTAAATTATATAGTATTATTATTATCATCAAAAAATTATTACGGTTGTCGTTTTGTCAAAAAAAAAAAAAAAATTATTACGGTTGTCGTGTCTATCCTTCTCATAGAAGCTAAAGCTATGGTGAAAATCTTGTTTTTTTTTCTTCAAATAAATTTGGACTGATAAGATTATAAAATTAGTTTCTAGAGCAGACACACATTTTTAGAGATTCCGTGAAAAAACACGTACTATATTAGAGTGAGAATATAAACACATATTTTTAGAGTTGATGCTCTTTACTGATATTTTTCATAAGCTTTTTCTATTAGTTGGTTGAAATTTACACAGCCAAATTTGTGTGGAATATAACAATTAAGTTTTAAACACATTCATTTAAGTCAATTTCAATTGACATTGACTTAAATAAATATGTTTAAAACTTTCAAATCATATATTTGGTGTATTAATTTATTTAAATAATAACTAGAAGAAGTTGACATGAACTACTGAAAAACTCAACATGAATTAGATCACTATTATAAGTAAAACTTTACGTATTAGATTTATTTAATTAATAATATATATTGTTTTTATTATAGATTACATACATCATTTAATCACGAATTAAACGTGTTCTATCATTGATTAAATTTGTTGTACTCAAACCATTGACATTTAAGGCTTTGTTTGCGAGTTTGAAGGGGAGGGGAAGGGAAGGCTTTGAGGGGTGGAAAATATGAGGGAAAATGAAGAAATTTTTCAAAATTTTTAAAATAGTAGTTTTTTAGAGAATGATAAATTAATGCATATGATTATTATATTTTTAGTTTAAAAAATAACATAACAACATAGATTAAATTTGAAGAATTCATCAAAACCCTCCTCCGATACAATTTTTTAGTTCCCCCAAATGAGGAAGATTTAGTATTATGAAGAAAAGTTAACCCCCAAAAGCCCTCTCCTCCCATTTTCCTCTATTTCTTCCACTTGCTCATTCATTTTTTCCTAAGTCTTCCCCTCCCTTCCCCTCCAAACTCGCAAACAGAGCCTAAGTCATTACCGATGGTTATTTCTATTTCTATTGTCGTAATCTATTAAATAGTGCCACGAACGCTAGTTATGAAACTGCCTCTAACAAAACACTTGACACAACACCTCTATTGACACGTTCAATTTGAAATACAACTGCAGTCTAAAATGTTGGTGATGAAGTAGCAATAAACGTCACAAGAAAGGGGGGGTTTGAATTGTGACCCTTTTAAAAATTATTCCTGAAAGTTAAGTTTGGATTTATATACTCAAGAATGTTCTTGGTGTACGTTAGTTCAACAAGTTTAGAGTATATAACAATTTAATCAAAACAGAATGTTCTAAAGAATGATTATAAGCAGAATGAGAAAAATGATGTTAAGTTAAAATATAAGTTTATTTTAACAAAGACTAGAATGTTCTGGAGAATGATGACAGAATGATAAAACAATATTATATGCTGATTTTAAACCTTAGTTAAATATTTAAGTAAATGTTTTATCTTGGACCAGAATGTTCTGGAGATTAATGTAAGTGTGATAAAGTGTGTGTGTTGTGTAACTTTAAATAAAGAGAGAGAGAAAGAAGAATAACACAGGAGAGTTATCCTGGTTCACCAAACCCGGCTACTTCCAGTCCCCACACCTCGTGTGAGATTATCCACTATAGTTTTCTTGCTAACAGAAACTTCTGACTAGCACTATAAGATCTTGATCACACCAGATCAGTCCGTTACACCTGTATTATCAACCTCAGCAGGCTTCTACAATTCTTTGCGCACTAGCAAAAGAAAGGTTGGAATTTTCTACCTCAAACTATTAAGCCCAATAGACTTGAGAAGAATACAACACACTTTGTATAATGAGATTTGTGTGGATCAAATAAAATACTCAACTCGTAGTTTGAGTTTTACAATAGCAAATTCGAAAGAGAAGATCCAAGAGATATAGTGAGAGAGCTTGGAATTTGCTTTGTTTGCGAAGAGCTTTGTTTGTAGTGATGATTTTCACTTAGAGAGATATTAGCTTGCAAAACTCTTGCTTATAACCTTCAAAGGCCCTTGTATTTATAGGTGAGGAGTGTCTTGGTGATCAAGGGAGAAAATAGAGCTGTTGGACACGTTTTTGATAGCTGTCCAAAGACTCAATTGATTTCTCTTTTCTTCTTTAAAATAGCCAGAACGTTCTCAGAATGTTCTGTATGAACAGCCTGGCTTTTACAGCACTGTTGCTTGCTTGCGCATGAGATAACCAGCTGTTATGAGCTGTATAACTTGTTGCCCAATGCAGATGATGTCATTGTCCTTTGTTTTAGTGATGTCATGCTTTAAGCCATGTGCATTTATTCTTTAATGGGCTTCTTGGATCCAAATGGGTCGAACCCTTTTCCTAAGGCCCAAGAGACATTTATTAAATGCTATTTTGCCATGCTTTCTTGCTGTGCAGACTTGTTCACTTTTGATGTACTGTTTCATTTTCATCGTATTTGCCAGAACGTTCTCAGATTGTTCTCATGAAACAAATTCTCACAAAATGAATTAGTAGATAACAAGATTAAATAAATATAATATGTTTGTAATCTTTAAAACATCAAATAAGGATTTTGTCTCAACAATCTCCCCCTTTTTGATGATGACAAACATTTATAATTTATTTTGATTTTGATTTGAGTTTTTGAAAGATTTGTTAAAAACTCCCCCTCAACTTTAGCAACTAAAATTTTGTGCCATTTTGAGAGTATTTCCAGAATTTGTTTATGGCAATTGAGTTTGATAATTTTATCAAAGAACTCCCCCTCAATTCATGCATTCAAGATTTATATGCAAACATGAGAATATATAACATAACCAACATATTCATTTAGATAAAAAGATCATAAAGATCAATACAAGGATTCATATCAAAACATCAGAGATTCACCAAAATGCAATGTTCACCTGCGCATATACTAGCAGCAGTTTTGATCCTTGTTCAGACATATTTAAAAGCATAAATAGAGAAATAAAAACAGAGTTTTTAAAACATCAAAATAACATAATAAAACAGCATAAGCAGCAATCTATTCTTCCCTAGATCCTAGCTGTTTTCCTGGTCCTCCTAATTGGTATTCCCCTAACTCCCCTAAATCATCTCCCCCTTTGTCATCATGAAAAGGGGCAGCAGCAACAGGAGCAGTAGCAGCAGGTGGAATGGTTGGTGAGGAAGCATCAGATGATGAAGAGATGGTAGGCATAAACATGGGATACATGGGAACAGGAAAGGGATTCTGTTCAGGTTTAGGTACCTCTTTCTTGTCACTCATGGTGTTCTTCCATTTCCTTGACAGAGTAGCTTCATAAGTCAGCCAAGACAGATAATGCAAAATAGCATTATTCCCTTCAATAACCCTAGTCAGATCATTACGTGTCTTGCTGCAATCTTTCTCAACTTTAGACCTTTTAGTTGGCCTTTCATTGTTCTCAACAATCCTTTGTGCCATAGAAGGAGACTCAGTAAACCTTGAAGGAAAAGTGAGATTGGTTTGAAGAGATTTGAAAGAATCCATCTGGACAGATGTATCAAAACCTTGTGGAGCAAAGAGTTTGTCCACCGAGTCAGGTTGGAATAAAGCAGAATATTCATGCTTTTGTGGAGAGATAAACAAGTTTGATGATTTTGTGACCGCGGGTTTTTCTGTGAGGCTTTGAAGGATCTCAGAAGCTTTGACTTTCGAGAAAGATGCATTGTTGCCAAAATTAGCAAGCAATTCCTGATCCTCCTCCATCACAGGAGAACGTTCTGGAGAACGTTCTGGAGGGATGCAGTGTTCATCAGAGGCATTTTCTGGAACAGGATTTTGCAGAGCAGACTCATCTTCCCTCTTTCTTTTGAGGTCAGTTTGAGGCTCAACATCAGGTTCCTGCTTCATGTGACTCAGATTTTTTGGGGTGAATTGAGAATACTCAAATAGAGATTGTTCACCCTCAAAAGGAACATGATTTTTGATGAAGATTTTAGTGAGAGCCATTCCATATGGCAGACATGACTTTTTGTTTCGAGATTGAATGACATTGATCATGTTATGAATTATGATATGAGGTAGACTCAATTTTTCTTTCATGTAGAGATGATACATGACTAAAAGATCATTTGGACTTACATTTTGAAAATTGCCATTTCTAGGTAAGACACAGTGTTGACTTATACCATGGAACATTTTTGGTTTAGGCAGAAGGTTCGAAGAAACAAACTCAGTGACATTTGGTTTGAAAAGGAGTTTGAGAACATTCTCAGAATCTACTTCGAGTTTTTCAAACCAATCATCACCAAAAACAGTACGACCAGTATTAGAGATACCAAGAATGTCAGAGATTACCTGTGGAGTGAGACGAATCTCAACATCCTTGATCCTAGACACTATCAGGCTTTCCTCAGGGTATGCTTCTGCCATGAAGTAGAAAGCTTGAATAAGCTTTGGGTAGTGTCTCTCACGAAGTTGAAGAAATTTGGTCCAGCCTTGCTCATCCACATATTCCTTAAGATCAACTTTGTCTTTTTCAAGTTTGACAAAGTCATAATACCTTCCAATTCCAATAGACCTGTTTTCCCATTTCTTCTTGAAATCCTTTTTCAATGTTGGATCAAACAGGGGTACCTTCTTTCCTTGAGAGATTTTAATGTTCTTTGGTTTTGAGGTAGTTTTACGCTTTGGAGAACATTCTGGAGAATAATCTGAAGACAGTTTGTCATCTTCATCTGAAGAGCTTTCTGAAGAGCCTTCTGGAGAACGATCTGGTTCAACAGTTTGCTTCTGTTTTCCTTTGTCCTTCACAGTTGGTTTAGGCTTTGGTTTTGGTATAGAAGCCTTAACAGAAGGTTTTGAGACCTTTTTGCTACTCTTAGGCTTAGGCTTAAGAGGAGAAGGAGTTTTCTCAACCAAAGGGGTAGGTGGTTCAGTTTCTTCATCTGAATCAGAGATTTCATGGACAGTTGTGTCCACACTGTTGGTTTTCCTTGTTCCAACTGCAGAGCGAAGCCTTAGAGATTTTCTAGGTCTTGGATTAGGAGCAGATTTAGCCTTCTTTGGAGGCATCTTCCTTTTAGTGGCGTTCCTGAGATGAGGAGCCATTTTGTTCAGGTTTGGAGGTTCCTGAGGAGCGGTTTGTTGTTCTTCAACCGCTTCTGTTGGTGGGTTGAGATTGAGGTTGACAAATGTTGGTTGTGGTTCAACATACACAACCATCGCAAGTGGATGGAAAGATTCTGGGTCAGGGATGAAGGGAAGTTCTTCATCATTCTTCGATGGAGTTTTTTCTGGTGTGGTTTCGGTGGTGAGATAACCATCTTGCATGGTTTGTTCAACAGTGTTTTTGAGCGGAGATTGTGGTGGAGTTTCGAATGGAGTAGTTTCTTTGGTTGGTGGTGGAGTTAAATCAATACGTGGTGATGTGGGGGATGACGGTGGTTTCGTCGGAGGAGACGGTGGAGAAGGAGAACGAGTTGGAGATGGTGAAAGCGGAGATGAGTTGTCAGGGTTAGTGCTTCCGGCACCTTTGGTTCGAGCCATGTGAGGTGAAGGAAGTGGTGTACGGTGGTGGTTTGAGAGAAGAAGATGAGACGGTTCAGAGAAAGAAGAGAGTGGGAAGTTTTAGAGAGAGAAAGTAGAAACCGGTTTTGGGAGAGGGAAAAAGGTGAGAAGTGACTTTTAGTGGTTTAATGATGAGAGAGGGAACAAGAGCATTAATGAGTTGTAATTTTTCTTGATATTGGTAATTTCTTTTCTACCTAGAGACTAGGTTTAAATAGAAGAAACTATTTTGAAAGGACATGGTTGAGACATGTCCCACAAGTCTGTCTTGGAGGGTGTTTCTTTCAAGAATGTTTTTAGAACATTCTGATGAAGAGAAGACTCTTCCTATTTGGACCTTTTGCAAGGATTTTGAATAATGTGTAATTTTTCTTTAATAAAATTAAAGTGATCCTCAACTAAAGGTTTAGTAAAGATATCAGCTAATTGATTTTTTGTATCAACAAAAATTAATTCAAGTTCCTTTTTATTAACATGATCTCTAATGAAATGATGTTTAATTTCAATATGTTTTGATCTTGAATGTTGAATGGGATTCTTTGATAAATTTATTGCACTTGTATTGTCACAAAATACTGGAATATTTGTGTACCTTATAGAGAAATCCTCAAGTTGATTTTTAATCCAAAGAACTTGAGAACAACAGTTGGCTGCTGACACATATTCTGCTTCTGTAGTTGACAGAGCAATAGTGTTTTGCTTTCTGCATGACCAACTTATAAGTGCATTCCCAAGAAACTGACATGCTCCACTTGTGCTTTTTCTTTCTATTTTGTCTCCAGCATAGTCAGCATCACAGTATGCTATAAGATCAAAACAAGAACCTTTGCTGTACCAAAGGCCAAGATCAGTAGTACCTACTAGGTATCTAAAAATTCTTTTTACAGCAGTTAAATGGGATTCTCTTGGAGAAGTTTGAAAACGTGCACATAAACCAACAGCAAAAACAATATCTGGTCTACTGGCAGTTAAGTACAACAGAGATCCAATCATTCCTCTGTATTCTTTTTCAGAAATAGTTTTTCCATTTTCATCTTTATCTAGGTTAGATGTTGGATGCATGGGAGTTGCCATTATTTTGGCTTCATTCATTTTATATTTTTTGAGAAGATCTTTTATATATTTTTCTTGACAAATAAAAATGCCATTTGATTCTTGCTTAATTTGTAAGCCAAGAAAGAATCTTAATTCTCCCATCATACTCATTTCAAATTCACTTTGCATGAGATTGGAAAAATCATCGCACATTTTTTCATTTGTTGAACCAAATATAATGTCATCAACATAAATTTGAACAATTAAAAAATTTGTGTTGTCATTTTTTCTAAAAAGAGTTGTATCTATTTTTCCTCTAGAAAAATTATTTTTGATTAAGAATGTACTTAACCTTTCATACCAAGCTCGAGGAGCTTGTTTGAGACCATATAGTGCTTTTGTGAGTTTAAACACATGATTAGGTTTATTTGCGTTCTCAAAACCAGGAGGTTGATGAACATAAACTTCCTCATTTAAAAATCCATTTAAAAAGGCACTTTTGACATCCATTTGAAATAACTTAATATTTTTATGAGATGCATATGCAAGAAGAATTCTAATTGCTTCTAACCTGGCTACCGGAGCAAAAGTTTCATCGTAATCAATACCTTCTTGTTGATTATACCCTTGTGCTACCAATCTAGCTTTATTTCTGATAACTTTTCCTTCTTCATTTAGTTTATTTCTAAATACCCATCTTGTTCCAATGATGGATTGATTTTGAGGTTTAGGAACAAGGTTCCATACTTCATTTTTCTCAAATTGAGAGAGTTCTTCTTCCATGGCTTTTACCCATGATTCTTCACATATTGCTTCTTGTATGTTCTTTGGTTCAATGTGAGAGATCATTGCCATGTTGACATCATTATTTATGAATGATCGTCTTGTTCTTATTCCATCAGATGTATCTCCAATGATTTGTTCAGGAGGGTGATCACCAATGGTTCTCCAGCTTCTTGGAAGAACTTGTGGAGAATGTTCTTGAATGTTATCATCTTCCTTTTGAGAGATTTCTTCTTCATCTTCTTTGTTGATTATTAAATCATCGAACTCATCAAAAATAACATGCATGCTAATTTCCATGGTTTGATTTTTCAAATTATAAATTCTATATCCTTTGGAATTTGTTGCATATCCCAAAAATATTCCTTTATCTGATTTTGAATCAAACTTTCCTAGATTTTCTTTATCATTTAAAATATAACAATAACATCCAAAAATGTGGAAATATGAAATGTTAGGTTTTATATTTTTCCAGAGTTCATATGGGGTTTTGTTTAGAATTTTTCTAATTGAAACCCTGTTTATGATATAGCAAGAAGTATTTATAGCTTCAGCCCAAAAGTATTTTTCTACGTTGGACTCATTTAGCATTGTTCTTGCCATTTCCTGAAGAGTTCTATTTTTTCTTTCAACAACTCCATTTTGTTGTGGAGTTCTTGCACATGAGAAGTTATGAAAAATTCTTTTTTCATCAAAGAAGTCTTTAAAGAATGCATTTTCAAATTCTCCTCCATGATCACTTCTTACTGAAATGATTTTGGATTCCTTTTCATTTTGAACTAATGTACAAAAAGTTTTGAATGCTTCAAATGCTTCATCTTTATGTTTTAAAAATAGAACCCAAGTATATCTGGAAAAATCATCAACAATAACAAAACCATATTGTTTTCCACTTAAACTGGCGGTTCTAACAGGACCAAATAGATCTATGTGAAGTAGTTCAAGAGGTCTTTTGGTTGAAATAAAATCATTTGTTTTAAAACTGCTTTTAACTTGTTTACCTCTTGTACAAGCTTCGCATATCCTATCTTTTTCAAAATCAATTTTTGGAAGTCCTCTTACAAGATCCAGTTTAGATATTTTTGAAATAGTTTTCATACTTATATGTCCAGCTCTTTTGTGCCAAATCCATTTATCTTTTTCAAGAGTCATAAAACAGGTTTCAGCTGGAATATCATCTAAGTATAAAGCATATAGGTTTTTCTTTCTAGATGCAGTAAAGAAAATCTTACCTGAGGATGTATGTTTTACTATACATATGTTAGGTTTAAAAACAACTTCAAATCCACTATCACATAATTGACTTATGCTTAATAGATTGTGTTTTAAACCTTCAACATATTGAACATCCTCAATTTTTGCAGAGTCTTTCTTACCAATAATACCTTTACCTTTAATTTGTCCTTTGTCATTATTTCCAAAGGTTACTAGACCTCCTTCCTTTTTTACGAAGGAGATGAAGCATTGTTTATCCCCAGTCATGTGTCTAGAACAGCCACTGTCCAAGTACCATGGCTTTGTTCTTGCATCTTGTGAGGATCCCTGCATTTTGAGTTAGTGGTTCCTTAGGTACCCATGAAGATGTGGGTCCTTTTTGGTTAGCTTCACAAATCTCAAGGTGTTTAATCTTGAGAAAACAGTTTACTTCTAGATGACCTAATCTTTTGCAATATGAGCATTCTTTTCTTTTTACTGAAGAAGAATGTTCTTGAGAATGTTCTGAGATAGTCTGATCTATTTTTATTTCTTGTTTTCTCTTTTTATGAAAACAAATAGATTCATGATGTCCTTGTTTCTTACAGAATGAACATTTTAATTTTTGTGGTATAAGACACTTTTCATAAATTTGATTAAAACCTAAACCAGTTTTGTCAAATTCTGCCATTTGTGAACCTACAATTTTTTGAAATGTTTCTGTTGATTTTATAAACTGTGAAAGATCATTTCTAAGTTCTTTGACTTCTCTTTTAAGAACAATATTTTCATTCCTAGAGTTTTCAGGAAGTTTGGTTTTTCCAAAGGCTTTTATTTTTTCAGTTGCTTGAAAATAAGAATCTTGTAAACTTTGAATAGTTTTCTTTTGATCATTATTCAAAGTTTGAAGCTTTTCTTTTTCTTCCTTTAAATCAGAAATTTCTTTTTGTAAAGAGTGACATTTGTTTGTTAAAAAATTTGAATCAAATAGAAGACTATCAAATTTATTTTCTAACTCTTTGTATACTTGAGGTTGGTCAAAAAGAATTACCTCTTCGTTTTCTGAATTCGCCATTAGAACCATGTTGGCTTCAGTGTCTTCATCTTTTGGTTCTTCAAGATCATCCCATGTAAACATCGATTTTGAGTAGGGAGATTTCTTCTGAGTCTTCTTGTTTAATGGACATTCATTTTTGTAATGCCCTAGTTTGTTGCATCCGAAGCAGGTTACTTGACTTTTGTCAATTTCTCCTTTTGAGTTGTCTTTCTTGTTAGGAAAGTATTTCTTTATCTGATCTCTTCTTCTGATCATTCTTTGAATCTTCTTTGTGATGAGAGCTAGTTCGTCTTCTGCTTCTCCTTGGATGTTTTCTTCTTCATTGGATTCTTTGATTCCTTCGCTTTGTGTAATGGCATCTTCTTGTTCGCTTTGAGATGCTTTGAGAGCAACCATCTTTCCTTTCCTTGATGGTTTATCATCTTGAAGTAACGTCTCATGAGCCTTTAATGATCCAATGAGATCTTCAAGGGCTAAAGAGTTTAAGTCTTTAGCTTGTGTGATTGCAGTTACCATGGGTCTCCATGTGCTTGGAAGACATCTTAATATTTTTCTTATCCGATCATGAGTGGTATAAGTTTTTCCAAGTGATCTTAATTCATTCACAATGGATGTGAATCTGGAGTACATTTCATCAATGTTCTCATCTTCGTTCATTTCAAAGATTTCAAATTTTCTTACACCAATGTCTATTCTTGTTTCTTTTACGTGACTAGTTCCTTCATGATGGATTTTTAGAGTGTCCCAAACCTGTTTTGCAGTATCACATTCATCAACTCTTTCACTTTCTTCCATGCTTAGTGCGCATGATAGAAAGAGTCGAGCTTTAGAGTTTAGGAGTATTTTTTCTTTATCTTCTTTTGACCATGATGCTTCTGGTGTAATTGTTTCCACCTTTGTTGTTGCATCAGTTGTCACGGGTACATGATTCCCATTTGTGATTATTTTCCACATATCCACATCTTGGGATCTGAGGAATAGTTCCATTTTTCCTTTCCAGAAATAATAGTTCTTTCCATTGAAGAATGGTGGTCTTGTGCATGATAGACCTTCTGGTATATACTTTTCTTTTGACATTGCCTTCTTCCTGAATCTTTTCCTCCAACACTTGTTAGGTGTTTTTGTAGAGCCCGGGCTCTGATGCCAATTGAAGTAGCAATAAACGTCACAAGAAAGGGGGGGTTTGAATTGTGACCCTTTTAAAAATTATTCCTGAAAGTTAAGTTTGGATTTATATACTCAAGAATGTTCTTGGTGTACGTTAGTTCAACAAGTTTAGAGTATATAACAATTTAATCAAAACAGAATGTTCTAAAGAATGATTATAAGCAGAATGAGAAAAATGATGTTAAGTTAAAATATAAGTTTATTTTAACAAAGACTAGAATGTTCTGGAGAATGATGACAGAATGATAAAACAATATTATATGCTGATTTTAAACCTTAGTTAAATATTTAAGTAAATGTTTTATCTTGGACCAGAATGTTCTGGAGATTAATGTAAGTGTGATAAAGTGTGTGTGTGTTGTGTAACTTTAAATAAAGAGAGAGAGAAAGAAGAATAACACAGGAGAGTTATCCTGGTTCACCAAACCCGGCTACTTCCAGTCCCCACACCTCGTGTGAGATTATCCACTATAGTTTTCTTGCTAACAGAAACTTCTGACTAGCACTATAAGATCTTGATCACACCAGATCAGTCCGTTACACCTGTATTATCAACCTCAGCAGGCTTCTACAATTCTTTGCGCACTAGCAAAAGAAAGGTTGGAATTTTCTACCTCAAACTATTAAGCCCAATAGACTTGAGAAGAATACAACACACTTTGTATAATGAGATTTGTGTGGATCAAATAAAATACTCAACTCGTAGTTTGAGTTTTACAATAGCAAATTCGAAAGAGAAGATCCAAGAGATATAGTGAGAGAGCTTGGAATTTGCTTTGTTTGCGAAGAGCTTTGTTTGTAGTGATGATTTTCACTTAGAGAGATATTAGCTTGCAAAACTCTTGCTTATAACCTTCAAAGGCCCTTGTATTTATAGGTGAGGAGTGTCTTGGTGATCAAGGGAGAAAATAGAGCTGTTGGACACGTTTTTGATAGCTGTCCAAAGACTCAATTGATTTCTCTTTTCTTCTTTAAAATAGCCAGAACGTTCTCAGAATGTTCTGTATGAACAACCTGGCTTTTACAGCACTGTTGCTTGCTTGCGCATGAGATAACCAGCTGTTATGAGCTGTATAACTTGTTGCCCAATGCAGATGATGTCATTGTCCTTTGTTTTAGTGATGTCATGCTTTAAGCCATGTGCATTTATTCTTTAATGGGCTTCTTGGATCCAAATGGGTCGAACCCTTTTCCTAAGGCCCAAGAGACATTTATTAAATGCTATTTTGCCATGCTTTCTTGCTGTGCAGACTTGTTCACTTTTGATGTACTGTTTCATTTTCATCGTATTTGCCAGAACGTTCTCAGATTGTTCTCATGAAACAAATTCTCACAAAATGAATTAGTAGATAACAAGATTAAATAAATATAATATGTTTGTAATCTTTAAAACATCAAATAAGGATTTTGTCTCAACAGGTGATACATAGATAAACTTATAACAAGAACAAAACCAGTCATTCTCATATTTGAAATACAACAATTATTCAACTGCAGAAATTGATCAAACTATACCGAATGAATTTTCATAACATCGAACATGGTACATGTAAAAGAACATAGAGAAACACCGTCTGGGTCTCTCTAAAACAAACACCCTCTTTAATTTTAAAGTGGTGACGCAGTACGGAAGCGTATGGTTAGCAAACGCTAAACCTAGATAGAAAAGAACAAGTTTGCAAGTGACAAACTTGTGAAAATAGGGTTGCAAGCGACAAACTTATCAAAATAAGGGTTTCGGAATCCACCAGAAATTGAGAGAAAATCTCGAATAATTTTATTGAATCAAAAAGTGTGTCTCTTAGGATACATAAGTTCTGCTTATATAGTGAAAGAAATAATAAAAAATATTAAAAAAATCTGGAAAAATGAAAAATAATAAAAAAATATTAAAAAATTTTGAAAAAATGAAAAATAATGAAAAAATAAAAAAAATTAAAAAACGAAAAAATATTACAAAAAAATGAAATAAATTCTTGAAAAATAAAAAATATTAATAAAAATGATTAAAAAAACAAAAAAAAAATTCACAAAAATTCATGGACAATTCCAAGAATCACTTATTCGAAAAAGTAATGTCATGGAAACATTCATTTCCCTAAAGAAGAAATATGTACCAAATTTGTGGCCAAGTTGTATCCTCGTCGGTGTTTTTGTGTATACTTTTTTCGTTTCCTTGCGCCTTTAGAATGTCAAATTTTCAACATTAGAAAATTCTGTAAAAGTGTCTTCAAAAAAAAAAGAAAATTCTGTAAAAGATTCTGGAAAAAATTTGAAAAAAAAATTTCGAAAAAATTTCTGAAAAAAATTCAAAAAAAATAATGTCAAATTTTTCAGATTTTTTTTAAAAATTTCCGTATTTTTTTCGAATTTTTTAAAAAATCTGGAAAATTTGACATTATTTTTTTCGAATTTTTTCATTAATTTTTTATTTTTTATTATTATTTTTTTCATTTATTTAATTTAAAAATTGATTTTCTGGATTTTTTTTTCATTTATTTAATTTAAAATCTGGAAAAAATTTAAATTTTTTGATATTTTTTTATTATTTTTCATTTTTCCAGAAATTTTTTATTATTTTTTCATTTATTTAATTTAAAAATTGATTTTTTCGATTTTTTATTTTTTTTAATTAATTAATTACACACGTGGCATGCCACGTATGTGTTGACTTGGTCAAAATTGACCAAAATGACCAAATATGCAAAGGGGCTAAAAAGTAGGGGACCAAAATTGTAGTTTTCAAACTTAGGGGGTCAAAATCGCAACTTTTTGAAAGATAGGGGGCCAAAGTTGCACTTTAGCCAAAGAAATATTGTACTATGAATCAAGTTATATAGATCTCTAGAAGGAAAATAGTATATATACTAAAGCATTAACTACGTTAATGTTAAGAATTCAAAGAATCTAAACGTGTAAGTAGTTATTGACATATGTACACTCAATAATTGACTTTGGTACCGACCTTACACATTTCCTTAATGACGAAAAACACAACTACTTTCATCAATTCACAATTTTAGGAATGCAGATCTTTCTCAAATGTTGGTCTCTGTTGCATACTTTTTCTTGAATAAGAAACTACATTCCTCTGCTACAAACTTCAATAGCCCAGAATTTGACTTAGTTGATTGACTTAAGCTTAAGCTACAGTATTTGCTGGTTATACAAGAATGGAATCATGCCAAGCTACAAGATACTCTTATTATTCATCAGCAGAAGACAATCTTTGCTTCTTCCATTTGTAAGCAGCTTCGAAGAACTTGAGATTGGTTGTCTGTGTTTCCTCAGGGAATAGATAGTCGATGAATTCTTCGATTCTGCAAAATCAAATTGAGAAGAATGAAGTAGGAAAAAAGACAAAAAGAAAAAAGAAATTGTTTTATTAACAAATTTAACACAGAATATCGTAGTCAACGAAAATAGCAGTGACCAAATTGAAAACAAGGCCATATAAACTAACCCTTGTAAACCACTCAAAGACAAACAATGAGTTAGTAACATATACCTAGAAGAACCATCTTCAGTAGAAACTTGTCTTCTCTTCTTGAGCTTCTTGGGCAGCTTAGACTGGACTAAGCTGACATCACCTAGCTCCCCAGATGAAGCCTCCAAGTTGAGCCATTTCTCCAATAGCATTGCCCTTTCTTCTTTTAAATCTGGAGCTGATGATCTGAAGTGGTTTAGAGCATTCTCAAACACCTCTATAAACGGGCACAAAACAAAATATGATGAGAATCATACATAAAATTATTATGTTGCAGTTCAAACAAAACATACAATCATGAGCTTAAAGCTTGATCACATACTTCTCGCACGAATAAGGCATTGCTCCTTTTGTTCCTGTTCCGATAAGTCTAAACTCTCATTTATAGCTGTTGCTTCAAACTCTGCATAGCTCATCCATACCTTCAAGTGCTTTGTTCGATCAAGAAGCCTTTCATAAAGCACTCTTGCTCTCTCAAATTCACACTCAACAGTTTCAAAATCAATGTATGCCTGTTATATATTCACAATTTTACAGTTAGGTTATGACCAGCATGCATAGATGGTTCATAGATGTGGTATGCATCAGAAGATGACAACAAAGGAGAAAGAGAAATCACATTAGGGCACGGCACAACTATATTAGAAGCTTCCATAGGACATAAATGCTATGATTTGGCTTTTGTACAATAAAGAAATAAATTTTATGTGTACCTTCCACAACAACTCAGGCATGTCCAGTGCTGGTTGGGCAATTGCAAACTCAAATATTGATCTAGCTCGTTCGGTCTCAGCTAAAGATTTCTCTAGTTCTGCATACTTGCTCCATGCATAGCAATTTTCTGGTGACCACTCCAAATATTTTTCATATAGTTTTCGGCATCGATCTATATTACCAAGCTGCAGTTCTATCTCTATATACTTCTTAAATATCTGTTGACAAAGATAAAAGGTGTCTGTGAAGTTAACCATGCAGCAATGAAAGTAAGCAATATAATATTTCATCTAGATAGATATTAGTATGTTATAACCTTATCTTTTTGAGCCTTTCCAATAGCATTTCCTAATATTTGACGAGCACCGGTGAGATTCAGCTGACGTATTTCAAACTGGGCTGCTAGAAGCCATATCTTTGCAAATGAGAACTTCTGGTGAGGTATCTGGTTGAGACACTCCCTAAGGAAATGAAAGTAGTGTCAATACTCAGTAGGATAATACTGCAACGATAAATTTAATAATTTTGGAGTTAATTTAGTAAACGATGGCAATAGAACTGGACAAATCAGAGTCAACCGTGATTGTAGAGTCTAGAGTAAAAAAGTAGTACAGAAACATATGTCTTAAATAACCATGATGGCAATAGAACTCAACCAGAAAAGGTAAAAAAAAAACAGCAAGTCAACCTCTGAATCAAATGCGGCTGAAGAATCAAGAGCAAAGAAGTTGTGCAGAAAGATATATCTTACATTCAAGTCTAAAAACCTTGCAATGATTTTCAGTGAACGATATACTATTAGACTAGCAGATATCCAGGAAAGATGCCCCGTAAAAAATATGCATAAAATTCAGGAAAAGCATAGACAGAAAGTACTACAAATCCAACAAAACAGAGACTTAAACAAAATACTTGGAAGTTCACAAAAGACTGCTTACTTGCACACATCTCTTGTTCGCTCCATATCTCCAGCATCAAGTTCTTCATAAAGTGCATAATTAATCCTAAGATACACGCAGAAAATAATAAATACCACTAGAAAATGCAAAATCACTAAATAATAAATAAACAAACCGATAACAAAACAGAATTCAAATCAAACGTACCACAAATAAATATAGCGCTGCCAGTATCGCTTCTCCTCAGCTGGAGGAACATTAGCTATAGCTCTCTCATAAACCTCCCTAGTTCTTTCCTTATTCCCGACACTCTCTTCCAATCTTACATAATCAAACCATAAATCATAATTCAATGGATTTTTCCTAACTTCATCTTCATACTGAAACCTTCTCTTCCCAACAATAGCATCCTCAATCCCTTCCCTATCACCATACTGTTTCTCAAATGCCACAAACTTCCGATACAAATCCTCAGCCCTCCCCTTCGGAATATGATCAAGTGCAAATTTATAAATACACCTCGCACGCTCTGCCTCCTTACACCTTTCCTCAAACTCGGCAAACGCCACAAAAAGCAGCTCTGCTTCCTCATCATCCGCTAGCTTCTCCACCGCTCTTTCATAAACATTCCTCGCCTTAGGAACCTCGCCATTCTTCATCTCAAACTTGGCATAACGAATCCAAGCACCAACCCTAGGATGACACAAAACAAATCTCTCGAAAATCCCTCTCGCTCGTTCAATCTCATTATACCTAAGCTCAAATTTTATATAAGATAACCATCCTTGCTGATCCGGCATCCACTTGATCCATCTCTCGAAAACCTGCCTCGCCCCCGCAACATTGCTAAGCATCTCCTCCATATGAATATACTTATACCACAACTGATCAACCCGCGGCAAAAGAGTAACAGCGCGATCCCAAACATTCCGCGCATGATTAATAAACTTATTCTTCATCTCAACTTGAGCATACTTCAACCACAAAGTATGATTCTTATAATCAACTTCCAATGCTCGTTCCCAAACCGAACGTGCACGTGTAAAATCCTTCTGCGACTCTTCCCACTGTGCATACTTAATCCAAACACTAACATTCCACCTCACTCGCCGAATTAAATCCTCGAATTCCTTTCTTTTCCGGAGACGATACTCGCTGAGTTCGGTTGAATCGGTGATTTTCTGCTTTGGAGGACGTATCTCAGCTTCTTTATGCTCCCTAGCTTCACGAAGAATTTGCTCCGCTGTGATCTGAATCGGAGCGGGGGTTTTGTTCTTAACCCTAGTTGGACGTGGAAGTTTTACTTCAGTATCTTTTCGAGTGAGGTAACCTAGGGTTGGGTCTGCAACTTTGGAAGAAGACATGGCTAGGGTTTGGAAAACCCTAACGATAGAGAAAGAGGAAGAAGACGATACAGGAAAAGAAGAAGAATGTACGTGTTTTTGTTGAATGTGTAAATCTTATTCAAAGAGGTTTATTGATGGGCTTTTCGGCTCAAAAATATGTAAAGGTTAATTTTGTTTATTACTTGAATCTTACGTATCTTTCTTAGTAATTTGAAAATATATATTTTGAACAATAAAAATTGATAATGTTTTCACAACCAAAATGAAGCTTGATGCTACTATCCATTTGTTGACAAAGCAGCATGCTTTTAATGATCCTGATAAAATCTGAATAGGTATCAATCTTCATTCATGAATGTTGTGCTTTGTGTTGTTTCAAGTATCAACTCTTTCTTCTTTGTTGATGTTTCTCTTTCTTTTTCTTTTTTTTTGGTACATTTGATGTTTCTCTTTCTAAAATGATAAAAGAAGAAAAAATCAAAATATTTTAAAATGTACGTATACTAATCTTAATATACCCATAAGGAAAATGATTAAGGGTGCGAATTACTTTTTCGCACCATCCACGCGAATGAGTTGTACTATTAATGACCGTCTGATACCCCTCTATCTCAATCACTATTTCAGCCAAAATGACAAACTTAATCCTTGAAAATGTCAACGTGAAAACATGGGTGCTAAACTGTGCTATTTTTGCTACCAGATAATTATTCACAGAGAAAATTTCACCTCTTCACTATTGGAAACACCATTTTGGAGTCGCACCCAGTGCAACGTGAAATCATTGGAAACACTGCGCTGCGTTGGTTGTAACAAGGGTGATGGATTGCCGCAATTTACAGATGAATGATTGTTGCAAAGACCTACCCCTAACGCAGACCAGTGGCATCAATGACGGTGATCGACAGCGGCGACGGTGACCGACAAACAAACAGGTTGAAAAAAAGACTACATGTGGGTGGCAAACTGGTAGTGGTAGCTACTCTAAAAAAAATTTGTCTTGCATAGAGATGGTTACCAGAAATGAGTCTTTATGAATATTATATTTTGACCATTTTTTACTTTATTTTAATAAAAAGCAGCCTTATGTGATGATGTTGTGCGTTAAACTAACCTTCGTGTGTTATGTGCGATAAAAACCTTCGCACCATTTAGCATTGCTTATCTAAAAGTTTGTAAGCTGGTGGGGAGGTGGAATATCATATTACAAGTTTTTGAATTTGATGGAATGGAATAGATAAGAATTCCATTTTTTGAATTCGTAAAAATTGAATGGAATAAAACGGATTATACTAGAATGCATTCCATCATATATATACTTCTTATTATTCATTCCTCCAAATGAAACATCTTAAGTTATTCTCCACAGCTATCCTTATCCTCTTGGTGGTCCTTGTTTTTTCTATTTCTGTTTTGCTCTGCATGTTTCTTGCGTGTTCCACTCTCCTTGTATTGCAAAAAGTGCAACTGTTTTTTATTTCTGATAGTATCAATTTACACTTGGGTTTTGCAATACTAATGATTGATTAGTGTGCTTAATATGAAATATTTTTTTAGGGGCATATCATTAAATGCTATGGTTAGGTCTGATCTTACAATAAAATCAGTTCGCTTCTGAATTTCTTTTCATTTAAAATGACATCACGAGCTTAGTTCAGTTGACAGGAACATTAAATTATATATGTAATGGTGTCTAAGTTCGAATCCCAAATTCTCTGCTTATTCACCTTAAAATGTTAATTTTTACCACTAGATTACTTCGTAAAAAATATAGTCTAAAAAATCTTTACGCTACTCACAAGTCACAAGTATACCAATTATTCAATTAAACTCGGGAAAAAATTTCTATAATGTTTGGAAAATGTTAACCAGTGCCCCCGGGGCACTGGTTAAGGGTCAAATATAGTAGGATTTGCATTGAGAGATGTGTAATCAGTGCATTAAAAGCTGAAAAGGTATATTTTTTATTTAAAATTTTCTCTTTTGGCTTTCTTAACCAGTGCCCCAGGGGCACTGGTTAACAAGACCCATAATGTTTTACTTACGCCAATAATTGTTTATGTTGTGGCAAACAACTGCAAATGTTTGGGGTCTAGAAACACTTTGGCTAACAGATGAGGAATTTTACGGTTTGATTATTTATCTTATGCTACAAGAGCTTCAGGTATGCCTGCATTAGATGATGATAATGTAATCAAACATTATAGTACCAAGATTATTCTCGCTAAATTTTATAAAATCGAAGATACTTGAAACATCAAATATTTAAAAGTCGACTTAGAATGAAGGAACTGAATCAATGTCATAGTTCAACTGATTAAAATGTTAAAATTGTTATATTGAACATTTTGATTGAGGTTTAAATTCCGACACATTCACTTATGTGTGTGAGTTTATAATAATTTTGTCATTTCGTCCAATAAAAAAATAAAAAAATGCAGGAATTAGAAATAAAAGAAAAAATTATTTCTCCTATGTAAAAGCCTATCATGAACCTTGAAAAACAGCAACCAAGATAAATAACCAAAGAAAGGTACGTGCTGAGCATGGCTAATCATGACCATAGTTAATAAAAAAAATTCAATTACAGCAGATATTATGAGTGAGTTTTAAATAGTTTGAATTAAAGTCAAACAATTTTAAACATTCAAGGATTAATTGAATATATAATAACTAAAAGCATATTGTGAATAAACAATTTATTTCTATATCGTTCTCTCAACTTGCACACTCAAAAAGTGTAATTTATCTTTTTTTAAAGTGTCTTGTTAACTAGTGCCCTCATAGGAATGATTAAGAAATTTATAAATAGAAAATTTATCGTGAAAATATAAGTTTTTACTTTTGATTAAGTAATAATTACATTACTTTTAATAAAAAGTTACTTGTTTCGATTGCTTAACCAATGCCCTAAGAACACTGTTTAACATTCTCCTTTTTAAAATTCCGTGATATTGGTACAAGTTTTTTATCGACGCTTAACAATGACTGATCTCAATACTGGAACATGTGTGGCACACAAGATGTATTCTCTACTTCCAACTTGATTGTTTCCGAATCCATGAGTCAAAAATCAAACTCTGGTCGTATATTTAAAGAGCGGGGTTTGAACCCAATCAAGGCATTGGGTCTAGTAATAAAGAGCGGTGTTTGAACCTAGTTAAGAGATTGAGCTCCACAATTTTGGCATTTTTACCCTTATAATTAATAGTTGGAAATTGTTCATTAAACTTATGAAATTGCTCTTGTTGTTTATGCCTTCCAAATTGAGTT
The DNA here is from genome assembly GCF_051527215.1 of Medicago sativa. Lineage (NCBI taxonomy): Eukaryota > Viridiplantae > Streptophyta > Magnoliopsida > Fabales > Fabaceae > Medicago > Medicago sativa. The sequence continues at coordinate 97,216,402 of NC_140754.1, read as the reverse complement.
TGTGAAAAAACACAATCGTGACACGATTTGGCAAGCGTGTCACGATTTTGGTAGTGTCGTGAGCATGTTTTGCAGGGTGTCCAATCGTGACACGATTTCGGGAAAACGTGACACGATTTTCGGCTTGCTGGGCAAGTTTTCAGGATAAGGTTGGTCGTACCTTGGGTCGTACGCACCAAACGTGTCACGATTTGGGAAAGCGTGACACGATTTTGACGGTTGCAGAGTACTATTTAAGTGTTCTTTGCAGATTTTGAAGGAGAGCTTGAAGAGAGGAAAACTTGGGAAATCAAAGGAGGTAACTTTAGGGTTGAGGGTCTTTGATTAGAGTTCTCTTGGGTTGGGAAAAACATTGTAAACACCTTGGGTGAGTGAAAATCATTGAGTGTCTTGTTCATTGGTGAGATTGGGAAAATGGGTAGAAATTAGGGTTGTTCTTTGTGAGCTTGTTGAAGCTAATTTCTTGTAACCCATTTGTATCCCTTTGTAAGAACTCATTGATAGTGGATTGGAGAGATCAATCTCTCCCCCAGAGTAGGTCAAGTTAGGACCGAACTGGGTAATCATCTCTTGGTGTGTTTGTTGTTTTCTTTCTTGCTTTCATATGCTTGTGGTTTTGAGCTTTTCACTTTGATTCCTAGATTAGATCTAGGTGTTGTTATTGCTGTTATTGCTTGTGTTTACTTTGAAATTGGTTACTACTTTCCTTTGCTCCACACATCATAGTTTGTATTGGTGTGATTTTGAGTCCGAATTCACAACAATTGGCGCCCACCGTGGGGCATAGGAGTGAATTGGTTAAGTGAGTACCATGGGTTCAAAGTGGGATATTGAAAAGTTCACTGGAAGTAATGATTTTGGGTTATGGAAGGTGAAGATGCAAGCGGTGTTGATACAACAAAAGTGTGAGAAAGCTTTGAAGGGTGAAGGTGCGTTGCCGGTCACCATGACACAAGCGGAGAAGACCGAGATGGTGGACAAGGCTAGGAGTGCCATTGTCTTGTGCCTCGGGGACAAAGTTTTGAGGGATGTCGCGAAGGAACCTACCGCGGCGTCGATGTGGTCAAAGTTGGAGTCATTGTATATGACCAAGTCTTTGGCTCATAGGCAATTCCTTAAGCAACAACTCTACTCATTCAAGATGGTGGAGTCAAAGACCGTGATGGAGCAATTGACGGAGTTCAACAAAATCCTTGATGATTTGGAGAACATTGAGGTGCAACTTGAAGACGAAGACAAAGCTATACTCTTGTTGTGTGCTCTACCGAGATCATTTGAATCCTTCAAGGATACCATGCTCTATGGCAAAGAAGGCACTGTCACCTTGGAAGAAGTTCAAGCGGCTTTGAGAACCAAGGAGTTGACCAAGTCCAAGGACTTGAGAGCGGATGAAAACAGTGAAGGCCTTAGTGTTTCAAGAGGAAATGGTGGAGGTAGAGGTAACCGAGGAAGCTCAAAGAGCGGTAACAAGGATAAGTATAAGTGCTTTAAGTGTCACAAGTTTGGTCACTTCAAGAGGGATTGTCCGGAGGACAATGAGAACTCCGCACAAGTTGTGTCCGAGGAGTATGAGGATGCGGGTGCTTTGGTGGTGAGTTGTTGGGAGGATGATGGTGAGGTTTCTCACCTTGGTATTGATTCTTTGTAGAGCGGTGTTCGTCTGGAGAGACGTTAAACACTCAACATCAGCCTGGAGAGGCGGTGTGAATAATACTCATGATCAACCTTTGAGGTGGAGTTACAAGGCGAAAGCATAGTGTGTGTATGCATTTGGAAGTTGAGGTAGAGAAAGCTCAACTTGAGGTGGAGTTGGTGACACTAGGAATGGTACAACTATGGAGGCCTTGGGTGCTATGCTCTAGTTGTGAGCATGTGAATTCTTCATGAGGACGGAAGGCATTCCGGGGTTTGAAGAATGTATGGTGTGACTTGTGTGATTGCCTAAAAGACCAAGGGTGATTGGATGCAAGGTGATCTTCAAGGAAGCGGGAGACGTTCCGTGGTTGAAGAGGGTTTGGTGTAGACTTGTGGAGCTACTTGGTGTAGTTGGATGCAAGGAAAAGAAAAGGAGATTGGTGGTTGATGGTTAAAGTGGCATCATCATCAATTTGAAGGCAAGGTGGAGAATGTTGTTTATGCCTTCCAAATTGAGTTTGTGAAAAAACACAATCGTGACACGATTTGGCAAGCGTGTCACGATTTTGGTAGTGCCGTGAGCATGTTTTGCAGGGTGTCCAATCGTGACACGATTTCGGGAAAACGTGACACGATTTTCGGCTTGCTGGGCAAGTTTTCAGGATAAGGTTGGTCGTACCTTGGGTCGTACGCACCAAACGTGTCACGATTTGGGAAAGCGTGACACGATTTTGACGGTTGCAGAGTACTATTTAAGTGTTCTTTGCAGATTTTGAAGGAGAGCTTGAAGAGAGGAAAACTTGGGAAATCAAAGGAGGTAACTTTAGGGTTGAGGGTCTTTGATTAGAGTTCTCTTGGGTTGGGAAAAACATTGTAAACACCTTGGGTGAGTGAAAATCATTGAGTGTCTTGTTCATTGGTGAGATTGGGAAAATGGGTAGAAATTAGGGTTGTTCTTTGTGAGCTTGTTGAAGCTAATTTCTTGTAACCCATTTGTATCCCTTTGTAAGAACTCATTGATAGTGGATTGGAGAGATCAATCTCTCCCCCAGAGTAGGTCAAGTTAGGACCGAACTGGGTAATCATCTCTTGGTGTGTTTGTTGTTTTCTTTCTTGCTTTCATATGCTTGTGGTTTTGAGCTTTTCACTTTGATTCCTAGATTAGATCTAGGTGTTGTTATTGCTGTTATTGCTTGTGTTTACTTTGAAATTGGTTACTACTTTCCTTTGCTCCACACATCATAGTTTGTATTGGTGTGATTTTGAGTCCGAATTCACAACAGCTCTCACACACCCGAAATTATTTTTAGAGAAATGATATATGTCCAACAACTTTATGACAACTTTGTCTCTCATATTCACATTATATTCTTATTTTCTATCTTTATTTTTCGAGTAATGATATTTTGACATCCATTTGATGACAACTTTGTTGACAACCTTGTTTTTCTCACTTCTTATTGGTCAAAAACAATGGAGAGAGAAAAAGGAAGAGAGAGGATAACAATATCATGTGAGTATGAGAGGGAAAGTTGTCCAAAAGTTGTCAAAAAGTAGTTGTCAAAATATCATTTCTCTTATTTTTCTCTCTTTATTGTTTTTTACCAATAAAAAGGATGAAAAAATTTTTGTCACCATAGTTGTCTCAAATTGTTGCTCAAATAACACTGCTCTTCCTTTTAATATCCACAATCAACTGTATTTTGCTCTAAACATTAAGTTTAGAGCTAACGACATTAACTACCATTGAAAAGTATTATTGTAATTTTTTGGAGCGTGCGAGGCAAGCAATCGGGTCATAAATATTACAAGAGCCCAATAAACTAAATAAATAAATAAACCTAGGATTAAAATCCAGAGGCAGATTTGTGTCGTGCAAAAAACAGAACAGAACAGAGACGCTGCCGATCCAAGAATTGAAGGAAGACAATTTAAGAGGTCAGAAACGTTTTGATATGTCTTAGATTCGTCATAGACATGCCATAATTAGTTTACACGAGTTTGATAAAATTATTATAACATGTTTTATGTATATTTTGTTTTGGATATGTGTTTATGATGCAAACTAGACTCTTTAGAATTGATTATATCATGTTTGAATGATTTAAATAAGAATTAATTTTGCTTGTAGAATTGATTCAATTTGAAGCTAAAATCTGTAGTTTTTGGCTTCTGCACTTGATTTTGGTCTTAAAGTTATTGTCAAATTCACTTTTACACATACATCTAAACATACATCAATATAAATTCAACTCAGTTTCATTGAAAATCGATTATGTTCACTGCACAAAATGATTTTAAGAAGTATTTGTGTAACTTTGTTAGGTCAGTCAAGTATTACCGCAGACAAAGATAAAGTTAAAGATAAAGAAACGAAGGAATGATGAAGAGGAAAAGACAAAAGAAAAGTGATAGAATTAGTGAACTGCCTGACCATGTCCTTCTGCATATAATTGAATTTATGAATATAAAACAATCTGTTCAGACTTGTGTTTTGTCTAAACGATGGAAGAACCTTTGGAAAAGTCTCACTAATATCACGTTGCATCACACCAAGAAGCCGAGGAGTGATATTTTCAACAAATTTGCATCCCAAATCTTGTCTGGTCGTGACGGCTCTCTTCCCCTTCATAGCCTAGAATATGTACATGATGATGCCGTATATTGCCCTAAAACCACACTCCTAGAGGTCATGAAATATGCTGCGTCACATAATGTGCAACAAGTCACGATCAAGGTTGAGCGATGGAACGTAAAGGATCTCGAATTTCCCACTTCCATTTTTAATTGTCATTCTTTGACATTTCTTAAGCTTGACTTTCGGTATACATGTTCATATGGCCGTGGTAAGATGTTTCCAAAATCTTTGAACTTGCCGGCATTGAAAACCTTGCATCTTACTGATCTCACCTTCACTACAAGTGACAATGGCTGTGCTGAGCCCTTTTCAATATGCAACATGTTGAGTTATTTGTTCATTATGGGTTGGTTTTTACAGGATGATGCCCAAACCCTCTCCATATCCAATTCCAACGTTTCTAGTCTGACCATAGATAATACCCACTTGTTTGAAGAAGCTAACAATTACAAAGTTGTGTTTTGTACTCCAAAACTTACTTCTCTCACCATCAATGGCCGTCCTTCTTTCCCAGCCTCCTTTGCATGCCATTTACCTTTCCTTGAAGAAGTAAATATTGTTTACTCTTTTCTTTGTCTATCAAATGAACGTTTAATCGTCATGAGTTGGTTGCAATTACTCGCTAATGTCAAGATAATGACTCTCGGTTTCGAAACCCTTAAGATGATGCTTATGGTAAGTTACTTTAGTATCTTTTCTCCTCTTTATATTTTTTATGTTGCTCATGATAGGTATTAATCAGAATATTCATTTGAATGTATCCAATTCGCTCTAATCATGCAGGTTCTAAGAAATAATGATTCAATGAGAAATCAACTACCTTGCTTTGTTAGATTGAAGTCATTGAAACTGGATGTGGGTGATGTAACGATATATAAAGAGAAGATAATAGAAATGGTAGCATATCTACTTCAAGACTCTCCACCACTTGTTGCAATTGACATCGTTAGGAAGGCAGGCATAGTAACTTTTAGGTATTGATTTTTACACATTACTCAGTTTTTGCTTAAAGATTAAAACTGTATTTACAATTACACCACTTTTATCTTATATAAAACAGTTATAAATTTATGTCAAAATGTATAGATATGATCTATATATGATAGTTGCTTTCTTTGCAGTGGGTTTTGTCCCTTTCCATTCACCAAAAATACTTATTTGATTAATTTTTAGTATTTACTGGTGCAAGGTTTGAAGCAGCAGATATGATGGATAGAGCAATACATCTTGAGGACAATGGCGGTGGCAGTAATGTCGACTACAACTAGCTATCTCTTTGTACAACAATATTTATTTGTCCACCTTAAAGTATATCTAGTCTTTTTTAAACTATATTATTGTGGAACTAGTATTTGGTGAAAGGCCAAAACGACATTTTGGAAATTGCATATAATGAATATTCAACCAAATGTGAAATCAGCAAGACAAGGTGATAGCATAGGAGTTGTTGGAGGATTTGGAGGATTTTAGGGGGAGCCAAGTGGAGGATGCTTGGTGGTGGAGGTTGGATGAGAATGGGAGGTTTACGGCGAAATCTATGTATACAAAGTTGGAAGGGTTGATGCTTGAGGATGGGTCTATTGTGATTGTGGAAGGTAGGGTGTTCTCGCGGATTTGGAAGAGTGTGGCTCCTTCTAAAGTTGTGGCGTTTTCTTGGAAACTACTTCATAATAGGATTCCGACAAGGAAACCTCTTTAGATTGTGTGATGTGTGAAGGGGAGTTGGAATTGGCAAACTACTTGTTCCTGCATTGTGACTTTGCAAGGAAGGTGTGGGACAGTATCATGAGATGGCTGGGAATGCACTTTTTGACACCGCCAAATTTATTTATTCTCTGGGAGTGCTGGGATGGTGCTGCGATCAGCAATAAGATCCGTAATGGTTTTTGAATGATTTGGCATGCGGTAGTGTGGAGTATTTGGAGGGCTAGAAACGACAGAATTTTCAACTATAATATTGGTGAAGTGGATGAGTTAGTGGAGGCCATTAAGGTTTTTTCATGGAGATGGTGTTTGAGCCGGTTGAATTCGTCGGCTTGTATGTTTTATGAATGGCATTGGAACTCAAAGGAGTGTTTGCTTCGTTAGGGGTGCAGTTTCTGGCTGCTGTCAGCTTGCATATTCAGCAGTATCAGTTTTCTGTTTTTAGCTGCAGGGCGCTTCGCCAGTGTGTTTTTTGGCCAAGGCTTGGTTCTGGTTTTTTGGGGTCATTAGGGATTATGGCTGTGGAGTTTTCCGGTATGTCGGAGACTTTTGTATTTTGTTTGTTTTTCTGCCCCCGAGTGGCGGTGTGTCTTGTACCCTCTCGTTGTTAATAAAATTTAGCTGGTTCCAAAAAAAAAAAAAAAACGTGATAGCAAAGGAATATTAAGGGCCAACCATCTACTAACTCTTTTAGACCTCAAATCATTTCTTCAGAAATATTTTTTTCACTTGTCAACATTTCATATCCTTTTTGTAAAAGAGTTAAAACGCCATAATCTCAAAACATGTTGTATTGTATATCCCATAGTGGCTATGTCCTCAAATAGGATCATACACATATAATAGAAAGAAAGCATATTTGATTGATAAAAGATAGTGATTAATGTGAGTAACTAATTTCTAACTATTTAACTAACACTTAACTATCTTAACAGGTGGACTTTATGTCAGTTTTGAGAATATCAGATATGGTAAAGGTTGACAAATACTCTGGTGGAATTTGTAATCCTCAATTTGTTAAATAAGTTAAATATGTTTATGGTCAATAAGCTCAGCTAATATGAAATTCAAACTCACAATATGTTCAATATATAAGTAGGAAATTTAGTGTATGTTTGGTAAACTTGAAAACAACGATAGGAACACACCACACGGTAGCACGTAAGCTACAACTAGTAGAGTTAAGTAAACGCGAGTCTAACTCCACACCAACGTGGAAACAAACATTCTATAATAGTAAATAGTAAAATAGTTCATGACTTGAGTCGAGTCGAGGCTAGTGTAAACATCTCCTAATATCACCAACAGTCAAGCTAAGCACACTGTCCTTTCCTTTGTCCTTCAGTAAGCACATCATACCTTTTCCAACATTCAAATGAAAATAAATGAGTCAGTGAATTTATTACACAACTATTACTCTTATTCACACAACCTCAACTCAGAAGCATTTGCCAAACTAAAAAACAAGACCAACTCAAAGAAAATCTCTGCTAAAAACATGAAAAAACCTCGGCAGCAGCACACCAGGGAGCAAAACAAATCAAATGTAAATTTTGAATTTTTTTTTTAAGAGGCTATTGATCCCCAAACCTCAAATAAGACCTAAGACTACCAAAACAGAACCTGAAATAGTCTGCTAAACACACCAAAAGAGGCCACAAAAACAGCACATGCCCAAATCCAAAAAAATCCACCTCAAGCGACTAACAACCGATAATAGACACTAAAAATCTGTACACAGAAAAAAAAATGATTGCGAAGTTTTGAAAAAACTTATGAATCCAAAAAACTCGACAATAGATTTCTGAAAGGGTAAACTTTCATCAATGTTAGTTTCGTTTTGTTTAATTTAGCAGGCAAGAGGGAATTAAAATTCTTGTGAGCATATCTCATCTTCTATCTTATAATTTTCATTAAATCTAGTAGACTACCAAATCAATAACAGTGACCAATAGATGATCATTCTCAAATTAAATCAACAATGCATGGAACAAACAATCATAAATGAAAATGAATAAATGAAAAACATATAGGAAGAGAGGAATAGAACATTCTAAACAGAAATGACATGAGCAAATAAAAACATACCTAGCTATTCACCTCCTTGGTTGGAGGAAGAGGCTTCAGCCGCACTAGCAGCAGCAGCGGTGGCGGCTCTCAGTTTGGCTCTCTCTTCGTTAGCAACATCAACTGCATTAGAAAGTCGGCAATACATTTCTTTCATCTCTCTGGATGTCGTACCTAGAGCTTCCCATCCATGAAGTCTTGCTTCAAAGCAATGTCTTGCTCCACGGTCCCTCCAAACTAACTTTTCATCTTCACTCATAGCTTCCCACAAATCTAAAGCAACTTCAAACCTCATTCTATTCTTCTTCAACTCATCCAACCTAAAATAGAGAGAGAATAAATAAAAATAAAAATTTATAAATCACAAAAATAAAAACAAAAGTATAAATACGCACCGAAACAGTTCAAATGCTACTTCATCACCAGCTTCCCTCTCTTCTTGCTGCCATGGCTTCTTGGGCTTTTCATGATTTTCTTTGCAAGACAAGCACCATCCATCATTATAATTGCACAAGCAGGTCATCTCATGCCTTTCCCTTTCATAAGCTGAAACAAAATCAGATTCTCAGAAGAAGAAGAAGATTGAAGTAGAAGTAGTTTGAATATTTGAAAAAGTCAAAAAATATATCAAGATTAACAACGAAAAAATAAGGTAAAAGTCTATCAAGTTTGGAAAGATGTAATGTAACATGTAGCATGGATGAAATGAAGATGGAGATGATCATGAACATGATGAACATGAAACATCATGAACATGAAACATGATGAACACGAAGATCATGATCATGAAATCTAAACACATTCAGAAAAAGAAAAAAAAACATCAACAATGAAATGTAAGAATGGATTGAAGATGAAAATAATAAATAGGTAACAACCATCCCAAATATTAGACATTTTTCTTAGAAGTTGAAGAGTTAAAAGCAAAAAAACAGAAGAGTGTGAATGTGAATATGAATGTGTGTGTGTTGAAGTAACAATATCTAGAGAGGGAAATAACAGTAAGAAAAAGAGGATCAAGCAAAAATAGATATAAATGGATTTTTAAGAAACATCTAAAAAAAGAATACAAACAAAAAGAAAAAGGTGACATGAAACTAACCTTTACATGGCTTGGTTTTGTTGTGGTAAAGATCAATTAGAGACACGAAAACTAGAGGGAAGTAGGAAGTGAGATTCTCTTTCTTTCATTTTCTAATGGGATTAGAGAAACAAAAGTAAATAAATAATGACTTTGAGATGCAACACCTTTTCTTAACCATTGTCCTGTTGGCTTGGCTTGGTTTTCCATCACCATCTTTCTAGGTTCCACTTGTGGAATTTTTTACCACCAATAGCATTAATTACCTTATTTACCATAACTGCATTTGGTGTAATATGCTTGAATTTGCTTTTGCCACATTATGAATAGAAGACAAAAAGAAGTTAGACCACTGTGTTTAACAAATTGAGTCATAAGTTCAATTAAATGTCTTAGGGGTGAGTTCTCATCGTCAAAGAACTTATGGAATACATATGGGAGCGGTGCTATTTAGCACGACGCTCTTTCCCCCACGAATTTGTACGACCAGCACAAACTACACCCATTTTGCTCTATTATAAGGCTTGCAAACTGTCAGCATAATTACAACAACATACTAAATACTAAAACAAAAAGTCAGTATAATCTAAACAATGTTGCTATAATCACTGTCACGTCGGTATTGCTATAGTCCAAAGAAGTGTTTTTTCCAATGGATAAAGATTAAAGTGTAAAGTAAATCATTGAAGAGTTATTTAGTGCCCGTTTGGTTCAGCTTTGAATATAATTGATTCTGAGAGAATTGATTCTGATAGAATTGATTCTGACAGAATTGATTCTGAGAGAATTGATTTATGTTTGGATACAATTATGTAGAATTGATTAAACAAAATGATTTATGTTTGGATGCAATTATGTAGAATTGCTTTTGAATGTATAATTACTAAAATAGACATAGCTAAAGGAGAATTGATAAAGAATGAGAATTGATAAAGGGCAATAAAGTAAAATAACATGTTGTAATAATAAAATATACAAACTTATACACGTTGTTCAAGGAGAATTGATTCTAGAAAAGCTAGAAGCTAGGATTTGTAGCTTCATGGAGAATTGCTTTTGGAGGATAAAAGCAATTCTGAAAAGCTGAACCAAACACGTTGTTTTTGGCTAGAATTGCTTTTGGCACTGTAGAGAATTGATTTTGGGCTAGAATTGCTTCTCAGAAGCCAAACCAAACAGGCAATATATTATATCATAGAATTGATTTGTAGTAACTGGAATTCACATCACAACGCCCCTGAAAGATATATGTTTGTGATTTCTCATTAAATAAAAGATAAAAACCATGTCGTGCAACATATCATTATCCTACATATGGTGAGTTCTCTCCTCTCCAGTTGGATATTTTTCATACACATAAACTAAGAATCAAACATATAATCGCGTGTTTAAGATGGTCAAATATGTTACCACTTTGACTAATTCATTGTTAGTCCATTATAATAACATAGATAATCCATTACAACTACATACGACTCTTTTCTTTTAATGCACCAACTCTAGTCACTTTTGTTTAGGGATTTAAAATAGTCACTTATGATGCAATAAATATTATATTAAAAAATTACAAGCATCATAAAAAAATAAATAAAAAAATAATACTCACTCTGATCCTATATATAAGAAAATATTCTTTTTTTAGGTACATTGAATAATTAATGTATCTCGTTTACGATGAAGACTAGATACATTAATTATTAAATGTATCTAAAAAAATAATCTTTTCTTATATATAGGACCGGAGGGAGTAATGTATTAAAATTAAATATAAGAACTACTTACCAAAAAAAATTAAATAACAGGTGAGAGGAGCTTTTCAAATCTAATAGGAGAGTCTATATATATTTTTATAACATTTTTTTGGTTTATATATAAGGAAAAAAACAAATTAGTCAATGATAAGTGAGATTAAACCGTAAAATGTACGTATAATAACCTTAACATACTCTCATAAACCATTTATTTAAAAGTTTGTAAGAAGGTGAGTTGGAAGACCAGATTATAAGTTTTTGCTTCCTCTTTTCAAATACTACATATTATATTATATATTGTATAAAGAATTTAATTTTGATGCACCATCAATAGAATTGTTTTTACATTGTAAATCAATTACAACAAATAGTATGAGTGTATTTAAAATAAAAATATAATCTATCGTGTTTTACTTACGCCAATAATTGTTGATGTCTGCAAATGTTTGGGGTCTAGTAACACTTTGGCTAGCAGATGAGGAATTTTTACCTTTTGATTATTTATCATATGCTAAGTAGTTTCAAAATGATAATTTGAAAACATTGTGGTAAAATCAAAGATACTTACATCATCAAATATTTGAATGTCAACTTAGAATGGAGGAACTTGTAAATGAGATTTCAAATAAAGATATAAATTTTCCATTCTTGGTTCTCTTTTCCCCTCTTCCATTTGAGCCCTAACATTCATAGAGTATAATAAATTCTTTTACAACTAAAGTCAGTGAAATAAGTGATCAACCAATAAGAATCACTGAACTGACTTATCATATTAATATTTCACCTATGTTGGTATCTCACACTGAGATTTGTGTTATGCTCAAAATCTTGCACGGATATATGTATTTATGAAGTGAAAATAGTCTCAGAAAAAAACAAAGAAAAGGGTTTTTTTTCTTAGGGTAAAGTGAGTGAGGTAAATGGTAGAGAAACACTTGTGTGGACCAGGACCAAGAATTTTTAGTTTGGTCACACACACAAGTTTTTTCCTTCTCTCTCTTCTCTTCTCTCTTCTCCATATTCTCTCTCTTCTTTCTTCTCTCTCTTCTCTTTTTTCTCTTTGTGTGACCAAAGACCACTTGTGTGAACCAGGACCACACAAGATTTTCTCGTAAATGGTAATGGCAGAGACAACGTACGACAATTCAAATAGCCAATGAGAGTGTTCTCAAATTTTGGCCAATTCAATATAATATTTTTTTTTATTGGTCAAGAGTTTTTTTACTGTTTGGATTTGTCAAAAGTTTGTGTAACATTGAATATTTGAGTCTTATGTTAGTTCATGGAGGTGGATATTTCAATGGGTATTAACCATTAAGAAAAAGGGTTTGATCCAAATGGCAAATAGTTGAACCAATCATATAGTGGGATCTTGTGCCAGCGTGGCAGTGGTAACCAATCAGTAGCTCGAGGACATTAAGGTATCAGAAAAGAACATCATGCGTACTGTGTAGAAATTAATAAAAGGGTTTCTTAATATTTTATAGTAAAAGTAGTAAAAGTTTCTTTTTATCATTTCTTTGCTAATTTTATCCTTGTAATTTTGATTTAATTTACTCAACTTAACACTTACACGCAAATGTATTTATGTGTGTGAAAACTGAAAACATATACATCAATGATTTGATATACTCAACAGCTCCAGTTAATTTGGTAAACCATATGAATGATAACATTTAATTTAGAATAGTGTGATATAGTTAGATAACCTTACTTATTTGTTCTATGATATTCTTTTATGTTAATATGTGTGTTTATATTAGTATTGATGTTGGAGGAAAGTGTTAAGACAACGCAATCGATGCATATACACATAGCTTTGGAAAATTGAATTTGAAACTTGCATATGATTACTGGATTTATTTTTACTTCTGTTATTATTTGGAAATTAGATACTTACTATATGAAAATTGGTTATTGTGTGGCCAAAACTTATCATACTAGCTTTCAAAATATGCCATGTAATCCTCCAACTTGGTACTAGCTAAAATATAGCATATTGACATTAGAGATACATTTCGAATAAATTAGTTATGAATGCAACTTATGGGAATTGTTTTATAACCCTTTTAGAAATGACATATGACAACGATATACTAAAACGACACTTAAAATGAAACGGAAGTTCCTTAAAAAAAAAAACTTAAAAAGGAACAAAGGGAGTATTTTGGTAAGATATTTATTAACTTATACTCCATCCATTTCTAAATATAAGCAAAATTGACTTTTTAGGTGTATTATTTAGAAGTTTGTAGGAAGGTGAGCTGGAAGACCAGATTATAAGTTTTTGCTTGCTCTTTTCGAATATATATTATATTATACATTATATAAAGAATTTTTTTTACCAAAAAAAAAAGAATTTAATTTTGATGCAGCATCAATAGAATTGTTTTTGCATTGTAAATGAATTACAACAAATAGTATGAGTGAATTTAAAAAAAAAAAAAAAAACTATCATGTTTTTTTTGGGTACAAAAGTTTAACATGTTTTACTTACGCCAATAATTGTTTATGTCTGCAAATGTTTGGGGTCTAGTAACACTTTGGCTAGCAGAAGAGGAATTTTTACCGTTTGATTATTTATCCTATGCTAAGTAGTTTCGGGCATGGTTACATTAAATGATAATTTTTCCTTTCAAAAAAAAACATTAAATGATAATTTGATCAAACATTGTCGTAAAATCAAAGACACTTACATCATCAAATATTTGAATGTCAACTTAAAATGGAGGAACTAAAAAACGAGATTTTAAATAAAGATATAAATTTTTCTCCTATGTAAAAGCCTATTATGGACCATGAAAAAGCAGCAACTATAAGATAGATGACCAGAGATAAATATGTGTGAGTATGGTTGAACATGACCATATTTACTGTGAATAAACAATTTCTATATCATTCTCTCAACTTGCAATGCACATTCAAAAAATGCAATTTATCCTTTAATTGTACATATATATAGTTTGGTACATAAAATTTGTTTCCTACTTCAATGAAATCAATGAGATATGAATCAATGTATTGTCAGTATGGTTACATAATGACCTCTATCTCTATGTACAATCCGAAAGAATGCAATGTGCAGCTAAAATAATATGTGAATAAAACGAGAAAAAGAAGCAAGTTTGAAGGCTTTAAGAATATGAAGAGTGCTAACACTACTTAAATCCAAAATAATATGTGAATAAAATGAGAAAAAGAAACAAGTTTGAAGGCTTTAAGAATATGAAGAGTGCTAACACTACTTAAATCCAGGTTCACCGCCACCTCGACACCATACTTCGACACCAACACATTTTTCACCGAGGATTACCCTCGGTTAATAACCGCCATCTCCACTTTGAAAGCAAACTTTCATTGAAAATCCTCATGTCTTTCACCCTTAACTCACCATCCAGCCGTTCTACAAACATCGAGAAAAATTGAAATTGAGTTTATTAATTATATTGATTTTAGAATGATAAAATTCTTTTTTAGTATCAAATGTCTATGTTTATTGGACAAATGACTTATTACTTATTTAATTGAGGTATAAAACAACTCTTTATTATTGAATAAACAATCAGTTTAGTTTTTAATTAATTAAGAGATAATTGATAAATTTTTAATTAATTAGTTTTTATAAAAGTATTTGAACTTCGTCAATTTAGTTTTTACAGTAAATAAAAATTTATAAATTTAGTTTTTAACATGTTAGTAGCAGAGATTGTAAAAAAAAAAAAAATAGCATATTAGTAGCATAGACTACTAAATTAAGGGTCTGTTTGGAACCATAGATTGTGGAAGGAAGGGGGCCTAATAGGAAAGAAAGTTTTTGGGATTTTGTGCTTCCATGGTTTGGTTTGATTATAAACAAGGATGGAAAGAAACTTTTTGATGGGTCCCGCAGCAAAAAACAATCCACTCCAACTTGGTGAGAAACGTTGCAGAAAGTGTCTTTTTATTGAAAAGACATAAAACCCACCCATCATCTTGTTTATATTAAATTAAAATTGTATAATACATGTGTATATATCATTTTTATAAAAGGGTATAAATGACATTTACAAAATATAGTTTATTCTTTCCTTCCACTTTCTATTCACTTTCACTATAATCAAACAACCTAACAAATCATGTCACTTTCCATTCACTTTCTTCATACTTTCTTTCCTTTAACAATCTTTCCTCTTACAATCTTTCCTTTTACTTTCTTTGGTGATCCAAACACAACCTAAAAGATTTAATATAGTTTAGAGACTATGCAGTATGTTTACATTGTTTAGATTTTTATTTACTGTAAAAACTAAATTGACGAAGTTCAAATACTTTTATAAAAGCTTCTGTCAAAAAAAAAAATACTTTTATAAAAGCTAATTAATTAAAAACTTATCAATTATCTCTTAATTTGTTTTTTTAATAACCATAGTTTTTTTACTCATCAAAATAATCTCATTTTATTTGACGAATGGATAGAAGATAGTAACAGTAGCATTTCCATGGAGCTTAAACTTCAAGCATCAATGGCTTCATCTTCATCTTCTTCCACTCCTTTCTGCACCTATGCAGTTCATCACCATGCCACCAACCTTCACCCTCGTCAAAACGGCTCCAACAACCGTCGTTTCACTCCCAGAAAAACCCCGCCTTTACGTATGGGTAACCCTTCAATCCAACCAAAATTGAACCATCATCAAAGCCGCAATCAACATAAAAATGCAAACTTTGCGCATTTTCTTCAAGAGGGTAACGTAAATCAAATTTTAGAATTAATGGGTCAAGGTGTTTTTGCAGATTATAGTGATTTTCTTTCTCTTTTGAAACTATGTGCGGATTTGAAGTCACTTGAATTAGGGAAAAGGGTTCATGAATTCTTGAGAAGATCAAAATTCGGAGGGAATGTTGAATTGTGTAATAGATTGATTGGGTTGTACGTGAAATGTGGTTGTGTGAAGGATGCGCGGAAAGTGTTTGATAAAATGCCTGAGAGAAATGTCGGTTCGTGGAATTTGATGATTAGTGGGTATAATGTGAATGGTTTAGGGAATGATGGTTTGTTGGTTTTTAAGCAGATGAGGCAACAAGGGGTAGTGCCTGATGAGGAAAGTTTTGCATTGGTTTTGGCGGCGTGTGCGTTGGTAGACGGTGTGGAAGAAGGTTTAATGCAGTTTGAATCGATGAAGGAGTGTGGAATTGTTCCGGGGATGGAGCATTATCTGGGTGTTGTTAATATTTTGGGGTGTGCTGGTCAGTTGGATGAAGCTCAGGAGTTTATTGAGAATATGCCAATTGAAGCCGGAGTTGAGGTTTGGGAGACTCTGCGAAATTTTGCGAGAATTCATGGAGACTTAGAACGTGAGGATCATGCTGATGAGCTGTTAACTGTTCTTGATCCTTCGAAAGCTGCTGCTGATAAAGTGCCACTCCCTCAGAGAAAGAAGCAGTCTGCAATTAACATGCTGGAGGAGAAGAATAGAGTGAGTGAATATCGGTGTAATATGCCCTATAAAGAAGAGGGTGATGTGAAATTGAGAGGTTTGACTGGGCAGATGAGGGAAGCAGGTTATGTTCCTGATACGAGATACGTTCTCCATGACATTGATGAGGAGGAAAAAGAAAAGGCTTTGCAGTATCATAGTGAACGTTTGGCAATTGCTTATGGTCTCATCAGTACTCCACCGAGGACTACGCTTAGAATTATCAAGAATCTACGTATATGTGGAGACTGTCACAATGCTATCAAAATCATGTCCAAGATTGTTGGAAGGGAGCTCATTGTGAGGGACAACAAGAGATTCCATCATTTCAAAGATGGAAAATGCTCTTGTGGAGATTATTGGTAGTGTTGGTAAAAATGTAGACAAATGTAGATACTCTGATGATATATTGCTAGATTGTATTTTGTTTGCTGCCAAAAATCTGTAAGGTTCAAATCCATGTTTGGAAAGATGAAAGAAAATTTTATTCCATCTATGAATTAACCTGTATAGCTTATTTTCTTTGTCGTGCATGTTTGTTAGACTAGAAGAGTTAAAAAGGCCAACAGTATAATTAATTATTTGCTTTTCCTCATTTTTGAACAACATGAGCATGTTGTGATATTACATCAGTTTCTGCAGATATCTTATTGATCATGGCTTGTCTAATTGAGTTGAGAACTAAATAGCCAAAGATAATTGGAACGTAATAGAAATATGGTGGTGGTTGCGTAGAATAAACCGAATACATTATCGCCATTTGTACATTTAAAATGTGCAATTTATCCTTTAATTATCCTGTCTGAACAACATAAAATTTATTTGCTACTTCAATGAAATCAATGAATCAAGGTTCTTTTTCTTGGTATAGTGCATAACGACCTTTATCTCTATGTACAATCTGAATGAATGCAATGTGCAACTAACATATGTGAACAACAATTTGGATAGAATAAGAAGAAGGATGTTCCTGTGTAGATTATTGGTAGTGTTGGTAAAAAGCACTCAAATGTAGATACTCTGACATGATGATATATTGCTAGATCGTTTTGTTTGCTTCCAAAATGTGTAAGATTGAAATCCTAGTTTGGGAAGATCAAGCAAAGTTTTGTTTCATGTATGAATCCCCCGATATAGTATTTTTCTTTCTTTCTGTCGTATTGTACATGTTTGTTCAACAACAACCAATCCTTATCCCAATAAGCGGGGTTGGCTTAAATCGGTCTCCGTGGATATATATTATTCAGCATTGCTTGTTGAGTTCAGAACTAAAATAACTAACGATAATTGGAAGGCAATAGTATTTCAGTGGCGGCATAGATAAACTGAATACAGTGAAAGGATGTGACTGTGTCAACATTTCTATATCATTATCTCTACTTGCACATTCAAAAAGTACAATTTATTTGTTAATTGTACATAAACAGTTTGTCCTGTTGAAATCAAACTATCTATTTCCTACTTTAATGAAATCAATGAGATCTGAATCAGGGTATTGTTTGTTGGTATAGCGCGTAATAACCTCTATCTCTATTTACAATCCGAAAGAATGCAATGTGCAACTAAAATAATACGTGAAAACAATGTGAATATAATGAGAAGAAGAAGCCAGTTTGAAGCTTGCGAGAAGTTAGGAGCTTATTCCTAATGTGAGCATGGTTGACTGATTCTTTTGTTAGTCTACTTCATCTTTTGATGGTACTCTCAGGCATGATTTCATGGTATCATAAACTGTGAAGCCAATGGCCGCAGATGGAACAACCTGAATTGCAAAAAAAAAAAAAAATGCTTAGTTATACAGAACGGTCCTAGAGTGTGAATTACTTTAATGTTCTATGATTCTTCTCACCTTTATGTAGTTGATACTCAGCCCTGAAAACAGGGTCTTCCAGCCTTGCTTTTGAGCAATCAAAACCATGGATCTCATGGTCCCTTTCAATTCAGTTTCCTCGGATGCCACGAGTTTTTGAACCTAGTTAGATTAACTTTGTATCATGTTACTCAATATCCATCTATAATTTCCAGACGACCAAATAAAGCAAACTACCTGCATTTGCCTCCTGACAACTTCAAGAGGATATGTGAAGGTCTGACCAAGTAAACCGGCAACAGATCCACATGTGAGTTTCGCCATGATGCTTTTCTTGTAATCCTCGGGTACATGGCGCTTCATTTCCCCATAGAAGTAGAATTTCAAACCCGCGTATGGGAATATTCCAAAGAGTGTCGGAGCTGTGGAATACAATACTGCTTGCTGAATTAACAGTTCCAAACACAAGCAGATTTAAATGCATACCTACTCCCCTATAGAGACCTCTAATGCCACCCTCTTTATAAGTTTTTGAAAGACAGTCATGGATCCCTCGATAAACTTGTTCATTATTTACCATCCCCAACACATTCAACTTGGTTGGACTAACAACCTGCGGTTTCAATTTCAAACGCATTGAAGTTAACACTTAATGTAATCGCAAAATACAACCAAAGTCATGGATGACAATTGATTTGATTTCTGATGAAAAATATATTTTACCTGATAAGGTAACTTGGTCCGAATTAAGTCAAGCGGATAGGTAAAAAGTACAGCTATCCCTCCTGAGAGTGACCCTGCCATAAGGTCAAGGGTAGGACCTTTCCAAACATTAGGAAAAGCTTGCACGATCAATCTTCGGTATTCCTCATAGGACATATACTGAAGACCTGCATAAGGAATAATCCTTGCCACACTTGCTCCATTTCCCCTGCAAATAATTTTGCATTGGTGATTCTGATTAATTGATAGTAGATAAATCACCTACCTATGATTTTTATCTACCTGATTCTCCTAACTGATCCAGACAGTCCTGTGCTATAAAACTCAGTTCTTCGGGTCTGCAAAGAATGATTGTGATCAATCGATCTATGGTCAATTGGTCGTTTAGTTTAAGAAAAGCCATTCTCTAATTACACGCAACGAAATTTCATGTCTGTGTTTCTGGCCATTATCTCCCCACACTCGCGCAATCTTACACAATATCTTTACTTTACTAGTGTATGCATAGCAGAAAAAAGCATAAGAAAAAAGAGGGAAAACATCAATACTGCTAGAAGTGAAAAATTGAGAATGATAATTATAAGGGAAAGAATAAAACTGTGATGTATAATCAAAATGACTACATTACATGTAGCACCGACACTTCTTGTGGAAGACGTATCCGATATGGTTCAGATATCCGACAACGACACGACATCACATATGTGATTACATCCAATTAAATTATTTTCTCAAATACTCATCGGTGTCGACGTGTCAGTTTCGTATTTGATGTCGATGCTTCATAGTTTTCAAGATCACAGTGCTTCATACGTGATTACGTTCAATTAATTCATTTTTTCAACTTATTACTGGTGTCGACTTTGGTGCCCGTGTATAGTGTCAATGGTTCATAGTATTCAAGATCACATTATTTACGAGCTAGTATAGAACCTACGATACCTTATGTCTGTAACTGTAACTAACTTACTAACTGATTCAGGTGAATTAGTTTTTCGAGTTAGTTTAAGCAGTTTAAGTTAAGTTCCCCTCTTATGTAACAGTAATGGTTAGGACTTAGGAATGCAAAAACTCAGCTTTTGTTATTCTCTAAAACTCTACATTGACTTTCAATGATTCAATTATCAAAATTTACACTAATAAAATCGAAGCCAAACTATTCATTACCATAACAATATCCATAACAGTGAAATGCACAATTGACAAACCACTTACACGTAAAGCATCCACAGTCATGTGGCCAAAGAAAGCATGAAACCTTGGATCTTGCCTGATCCTTATCCAGTCACGTCTGTTAGGGAAAATTGCCCTTGCCAGAAGAAGTTGATCTTCTTCCTCTTCAGTCCAAATATGGTGATGATTGTGAATGTTGTTAGCCCCTGCCATCTGCACAAAAAAGATAAACCATGTTCAGTTAAAGGACAATAAGTTAACAATGTTAAGGGTTAGAAGAGATGAAGAAGAAGAAGAAGAAAGAAACAAGAAAGAAAGAAAGAAAGAAAGAAAGAAAGAAAGAAAGAAAGAAAGAAAGAAATAAAGAAGATACAAAATGATACCTGAAGGAAGATGAAAACTTGTTAGAAGAGATGAAGAAGAAGAAGAAGAAGAAGAAGAAAGAAAGAAAAACAAGAAACAAGAAACAAATAAAAAAGATACCTAAACCAGAGAGTTCTACGATTGATTATGTTTGTAATGGTGAATAATGGTTTGCTATGAAGGAGCAAGTCGGTTGAATGGTTTGCTATGGCTTATGTATGGTTAAGAGTGAGAATGAATATTGAAAAGCAAGCTCATGCAACGGTTCACCTATAAGAAACGAAACTTGTATAACACTCTTCTTGTTAGTTATTCATACAGTTAGTTACTTACATGATTTAGCTGTAACTGTAGTTAAGTTAGTTAGTCGGATATAGTTAGTTACTTACTTACATGCTGCTTAGCTGTACTCTGTACTCTGGTTTGGTTAGTGAGTTATTATTCTATGTAGTTATTATTATTATTAGTATAATGCCTAGTTAGTGTGCACATATGATACCTGAAACGATACCGATACGATACCGACACGGTGATACTGGACATTTTTCAAAATCCCATATACAATACGGTCTCGATAAGTTATTAAAAAATTAAATTTAAAATTAATAGTATATGTGCCCAGTGTGTAATCATAACTAAAAAAGATAATAAATAAACATTCACATTAATGAAAATGATCAAAAGAAGAGACAATATGTTTTTGATAGCGTTGTTAGACTTGTATTTTTATTTCTTATTATTTTCTTTTAAATTTTTTTTTTTAAAAGGAAATATGTAAGACAGAAGCGTCGATGTCGGATTATAAGTTAGTCGTGTCGGTGTACAAGTTAGTCGTACCTGACACGTATCGGTCATTTTTTAAAAAAAAATAAATATTAATTGTCCGATACTTCTCTGATATGCGTATCAAAACATATCGTAGTGTATTTGGCCTAAATAATGAATGAATGGTAATATTTGGCCCAAAAAAGAGAACATTTATGTGTGTTTTGCTTTATCTATCTATTTATTTTATTTTATTTTATTTGTTGAATGAATTTTTAAAAAGCTTAAATGAATTGTGTTTCGACTTTCGAGACTTAATATGGTTAGAGTTATCTCGGAGACTTTCTAAAGAGGTCTTCATATCGACAACATAAGTTAAATTTATAGTCAATATTTTATCAACATAGTCAAATTATATTAAATCTTTTAATTTAGCAGTCTCTACTAATATGCTAAATTAAATCTTTTAATTAAAAAAGTTCAGAGCTAATAATCATGTATGACTACTTTTTACAAGGTTATAATTGTTGTTTTTAAAGGAAGGTTATGACTTGTTTTTATCACCTTATAACTTATTTTGGTAAGAAAATTCAATTAACTTATAGTTTATCATGATTTTCTCTCAATTTTACCATATCATGATTTTCTCTCAATTTTACCATTGATATCTTATTTTAAAAAAATTAAATATATTATTTTAATCGTAGTTCATATTTATAAGATCGTATTCACCATTTGTTAATTCAGACAAACTTATCAATTATCTCTTCCTTCCTTTATTTTTTAATAACCATATTTTTCCTCATCAAAATTAATTTACTTTATTTTATTTGATGAATGGATTTACTTTATTTTATTTCCATGGAGCTTAAACTTGAAGCATCAATGGCTTCATCTTCATCTTCTTCCACTCCTTTCTGCACCTATGCAGTTCATCACCATGCCACCAACCTTCACCCTCGTCAAAACGGCTCCAACAACCGTCGTTTCACTCCCATAAAAACCCCACCTTTACGTATGGGTAACCCTTCAATCCAACCAAAATAAGAAGAATGTTCCAGTGGAGATATTATTTGTAGTGTTGGTAAAAAGTACTCAAATGTAGTTACTCTGATCTGGTGATATATCGCTAGATTGTTTTGTTTGCTACCAAAATGAGTAAGGTTGAAATCCATGTTTGGGAAATCAAACAAAGTTTTATTTCAGCTATCAATTAACCTATATAGTTTATTTCCTTTGTCACATCGTACATGTTTGTTAGACTACAAAAAATTAAAGTAACCAACTGTATGGTAAATAATTTTCCTTTCCTCTTTTCCACACAAATATATGAGCATGTTGCAATGCTGAATCGGTGTGGATATATATTATTCAGCATTGCTTGTTGAATTCAGAACTAAAATAACTAATGATAATTGGAAGGCAATAGAATTTCAGTGGCTGCATAGATAAACTGAAAGGATGTGACTGTGTCAACATTTCTATATCATTATCTCTACTTGCACATTCAAAAAGTACAATTTATTTGTTAATTGTACATAAACAGTTTGTCATGTCTAAACCACATACAAACTATTTCCTACTTTAATGAAGTCAATGAGATCTGAATCAGGGTATTGTTTGTTGGTATAGTGCATGATAACCTCTATCTCTATTTACAATTCGAAAGAATGCAATGTGCAGCTAAAATAATGTGTGAAAACAATGTGAATATAATGAGAAGAAGAAGAAGCCAGTTTTGAAGCCTGGAGGAGTTAGGAGCTTATTCCTAATGTGAGGATGGTTGACTGATTCTTTTGTTAGTCCACTTCATCTCTTGATGGTACTCTCAAGTATGATTTCATAGTATCATAAACTGTGAAGCCAATGGCCGCAGATGGAACAACCTGAATTGCAACAAAAAAAAAAATGCTTAGTTATAGAGAACGGTTCTAGAGTGTGAATTACTTTAATGTTCTATGACTTTCCCACCTTTATGTAATTGATACTCAGCCCTGAAAACAGGGTCTTCCAGCCTTGCTTTTGAGCAATCAAAACCATGGATCTCATAGTCCCTTTCAATTCGGCTTCTTCAGATGCCGCAAGGTTTTGAACCTAGTCAAGTTAACTTTGTATCATGTTACTCAATATCCATCTATAATTTCCAGCCGACCAAATAAAGCACGTTACCTGCATTTGCCTCCTGACAACTTCAAGAGGATATGTGAATGTCTGACCCAATAAACCGGCCACGGATCCACATGTGAGTTTCGCCACGATGCTTTTCTTGTAATCCTCAGGTACATGGCGCTTCATTTCCTCATAGAAGTAGAATTTCAAACCCGCGTATGGGAATATTCCAAAGAGTGTCGGAGCTGTGGCCATGATTAACATAAGAGTTCTACAATAACAACACAGCAGTGAAATACAATACTGCTGAATTACCAATTCCAGACACAAGCAGATTTAAATGCATACCTACTCCCCTATAGAGACCTCTAATGCCACCCTCTTTATAAGTTTTTGAAAGACAGTCACGGATCCCTCGATAAACTTGTTCATTATTTATCATCCCGGAAACATTCAACTTGGTTGGACTAACAATCTGCAGTTTCAATTTCACATGAAGTTAACACTTCATGTAATCACAAAATACAACCAAAGTCATGGACGAAAACTGATTTGATTTCTGAGCAGAAATATAATTTACCTGATAAGCTAACTTAGTCCGAATTAAGTCAAGTGGATAAGTAAAAAGCACAGCCGTCCCTCCAGAGAGTGACCCTGCCATTAGGTCAAGGGTAGGACCTTTCCAAACATTAGGAAAGGCTTGCATGATCAATCTTCGGTATTCCTCATAGGACATAAAATGAAGGCCTGCATAAGGAATAATCCTTGCCACACTTGCTCCATTTCCCCTGCAAATAACTTCACATTGGTGATTCTGATTAATTGATTAAAGATAAATCACCTACCTATGATTTCTATCTACCTGTAGAACCCCAAAAGGCCTTCGGTTTTGGCGATTCTCCTAACTGATCCAGACAGTCCTGCGCTACGAAACTCAGTTCTTCGGGTCTGCAAAATATGATTGCAATTAATCAATCTATGGTCAATTGGTCGCTTAGTTTAAGAAAAGCCATTCACTAATTGCATGCAATGAAATTCCATGTCTCTGTTTCCGACCATTATCTCCCCACACTTGCGCAATCTTACACAATATCTTTACTTTACTAGTGTATGCATAACAGAAAAATACTGCTAGAAGTGAAAAGTTGAGAATGATAATTATAAGGGAAAGAATAAAATTGAGATGTATAATCAAAATTATTACATTACACGTAGCACCGACACTTCTTGTGGAAGACGTATCCGATACTTCTCAGATATCCGACACGTGTCAATGCTGGACAACGACACGGTATCACATATGTGATTACATCCAATTTCATTTTCTCAAATTATTATCGGTGTCGTCGTGTCAATTTGTGTTTGGTGTTGGTGCTTCATATTTTTCAAAATCACAATGCTTCATACGTGATTACATTCAATTCATTCATTTTTTCAAATTATTATTGATGTCGACTTCGGAGCCCGTGTCTAGTGTCAATGCTTCATAGTATCCAAGATCTCATTTTTTACTAGCTAGTACTAGCATAAAACCTACAATAGGGTACCTTATGTCTGTAACTATAACTAACTTACTAACTGATTCAGGTGAGTTACTTTTCGAGTTAATTTAAGCAGTTAAAGTTCATCAGCTACATGTACAAAAAATTTCACTCTTATGTAACAGTAATGGTTAGGACTTAGAATGCAAAAACTCAGATTTTGTTATTCTCTAAAATTCCCCATTGACTTTCAATGATTCAAGATATATCAAACATAAGATAGATTACAGATAAATAGAGATGTGTCTGGTGTCTGATCCGTCTCGATGACACCAACACAACATATCTAATTATTTTCAATTAATTCATTTTCTCAAATCATTATCAATATCAACGTGTCGTGCTGGTGTCTGCATTTGTACTTAATGCCTGTAACTGTACTTTCCTCGAGAACCAAAAAATGTCTGTAACTGTACCTAACTAACTAACTAACTCATACAAGTGAGGTATTTTTATTCTAAGCAGTTAAACTGCATTTCAAGTTTCAACTACCACCTTCATAAAAAGTTACCCTCTTTCGTAAGAAATTCAAAAGACTAAGCAAGATTTCATCATTCTCTAAAATTTTCCATTGAGTTTCAGTGTCATTCAAAGATTAATCAAACATTAACAGATCACACATGAAATCAAAGCATACAAACACATTTCAAAACATAACAAAAGAAAAAACAAGAAGGAAGCTATGTAGCACGGACACGTCTGATCAAAGAATTGTGTCATTTTCTCATATCATTATCGGTGTCCGGTGGTGTCTGTGTCGGTGCTTCGCGTAAAAAGGAGAATTAAACTATTAAAGTACCTACCTGAAAGAGAATTTTGAGACGTTCAAGAGGAGCAACAAGAGTTTTAGCAAAGCCACCAGCAAGACCACCAGCAAGAAGTTCTTTGGCAAAGAGAGGGATGTGATCGAGTATGGATTCTCTCTCATCTGATGATGATGATGATGATGATGCTGCCATTCAGAATTTGGATTTGGAATTGGATTTGGACTATTCTTCAAGTCCAATACCAAAACCAAACAAGTCCTTGAAAACAAGAATACGCAAAGAATAGTGATTGAAACAATTGAATCGATTCTTAGCTTAGGTAGGTGTTACTACGTTGCGTGCGTCATTTTTTATTTATTTAATTAATATTTTATTTATTTAAATGTGTGTGTTGAATATTCATTCAACCAACCAGAAGACACCATCTCAGACTAAGTCTATTGTACTTTACTGACTGTAGCACACCATTCACTTCATGTCTTAACTATTTATTGTCACATCGTAAACTCAATTTTATAGAAATAAAAATAGAATAAATTATCAATTTAATCTATAATAAAGTATCATTCTCTTTCTAAAATATGTTTCATTTTGGTTGGTGTTATCTCTCTAAACCATATAATAAATAATTTTATAACACGTATGTTCTTTATTACCTTTTTTTCTATGTTAACGAATGTTTTAGGTCATTCTTTAAGAATTCATAAAAATAGGTCATTCTTTAAGAATTCATAAAAATTTATCGTTTAAGGTCTAAGGAGTGTCATGACCACTCGTTAACATTTCTCATTAAAATTTAGGGTGAGGTTATCTCGGTTGGTATAAAAAACATTACATTATCCTTTTTTAAGAAAAAAGGAAAATACATATATTTGCACGGTCGAGGTTCGTACTCTAGATTCTCCGGTTATTCACCATAAGAGATGAATTTTCAGTCACTAGCCTATTGACAAATTAAAAAGATTAGGGTGAGGAGTTGGTGTCCATGTCAATCTAATCCTAAAGTATAATGTAATACAAACTCAACACAACAAATTATGAAAGTTCTAATGTAAATGAAATGTGATTGTGCCAAATTTGTTACAGCCTGCCTTGCACAGGGAATATAATCATGACAAAATTTAAATATGAGGCCACATGTAACTTCTCACTGCCCCTAAGACCTCCCATCATGTAATTGCAAAACATGATTGTGAATATGAATATCAGTTTGTAACTCAAGCTTAAGCATCTGAATCTGAATTTGGATCCTGCACTTCACTCTCATCACTTGAACTATCATTTGAAGCAGAAGTCCCACCTTTGACAGGAACAGATTTTTGATTAAGATCATACTTGACAAATTTAACCTTCTTTCTACTGCTTTTCCCTTTTCGTTTTCGACTTTCATTATCACTTGACTTCATAGTTTGCGCAGCTGCTACAAACGCGTCACTAATTAATTTGCTTTGGTTATCCTCCTCACCTGCATTTTCCTCTTCTCCAACATTGTCAACGTAAAAAAGGCCGTCATCTGTTATCTTGCCGTCTAAGGTACCAGCAGCAGATTGCTCCGTTTGGGAAATGTCAAGACATAACGTAGCATGACTTTTCAAAGTATCATCTTCAAAAACTCTAATTCCTAGATTCTCAAGGCGCAGCAACCAATCTAGAAAGAATTATGAAATATGTTAGCCGTACTTCATTGGGTACCATTTCTGAAACCACAGATATTAGAAGAACAAAATCTACTTACTTATAAGTGCTCTCGGTGAGGATCCATTTGTCTTGCCGGCATTTTCCTCGATACCATTCTGGTTTGAAACCAGTTTAATTATTTGTGAAGGTAAATTGGAAGAAGAAAATGCCTTACTATAAGAGACAACTCTATTCTGATCAAGTTCCCTACATCAAACCATTAACAGAAATTATGCTTCAAATGTTAAATAAAGAGCAATATGTATGTATAAATAAAATACACCATACAATAACTAATTCTTCATACCTAAGATACTCTACAGCCACATGTGTAACAATCAATCTGGTCAAGGCAAGGCTTTTTATGTACTTGGCATTTTCATAGATAAAAGAGTAATCCACCAATAGTACAGAATCAAACAAAACTTTCTTTAACAGAAATTCATCTTTAGCATTCTGCAAAGACATATCCAAATATAAACAGCTTTAATGGCTTACATAATGACTAGAGATAAATACTTGAACATTGTACTAAAAGTCTACAAAAAGACCAATAGTATAAGTGATAATCAATATCCATAAAAATAATGGTGTTGGACATTTTTACAATACACAAGAGAACGAATGTTTGCTGTGATTACACTGCAGATATGCAATAAATAACAAGGATGAAATACTAACCAATATTGAGTTCAGAGGCAAAGATGTCTCTAATGTTGTCCTCATAAGAACCTCTGATTGTACAAAAGGTAAATCCACATTAAACAAAGAACAGCACAAATCAGAAACACAATTGAAACAAGCTAAACTAAATATAAGTATGTTTAATTTGGTCTGTTTGAATTGGCGGTGAAATTGGCAGAATCACCGCGAGTCATCTTGATTTTTTTTAAAAGCTATACTTTGGAGCATCACCAAACACCACAGTGATTTTAACGGACTCACCGTCAATCCAAACATACACTGAACTCATCCCTCATCCAGATAAAAACTTAAGCTATGTAGTGTCGACACTTCACACTAAAGGCATGTCCGGTACACAGACGCATGGATACATTATCTCAAATTATTATCGGAGTTAATACATGTAGTGTAGGTGTCTATGTCAGTGTTTCATAGTTTTAAGCTAAAATATGTAGTAGGAAATTGATATCCAAAACAAAAAAATAATAATAATAAAACCTCGCTGAAAAAGATCATTGAATGGAATTTATCCATCAACCACATAAAAGTTTTAAGCTATGCAACACCGAACACTTCACATTGAATGTACCTCGGTTGTCCGATGTGTGTCGATGACGTACACCACAGAGACAACGCAGCCAAATATATAGTTACATTCAACTATTTCATTTTCTCAAAGTAAATTATCGGTGTCAACATGTCAGTATCAATGTTTCATAGGTTTTAACATCAAAAATTAAAAATGTACTACAAAATTGAAATTTTTAAACCAAAAACAAAATAAACCTCACCCAAAAAGTACACATTCTGAAAGCTAGAAATTGAGCCAACACTCCAACTCTTAAGGCACATTTCCAATTCACCCTTTTCCAATCCCATATCAAAAAACAAACACAATTTAAGCAAAAACACTTCCATCATAACAGCACCAGCCAAATAACCAACATGAAACTCTTTACCACAAATCCAACCACAAACATCACTACTCACAAGAGGTAACAAAGTTTCAAACCCCTCATTTGCATCATCATCGTCGTCGTCAACGACCCAAAGACGAGCCAAATCATTCAAAGGCAAAACCAAATCCAAATCTTTCTCTTCAGAAATTTTACTACAACATATACTCATAAACCCAAGAATCATATCAACCAAAGATTTCACTTCCTTCATTACTTTCTTCTCCCTTTTCAATTCAAACTGTTCCTTAACCACACTATGTATCATAAAAACAACAGGAGCAAGTAAAGCAATACTCTTTGAACCACTAACAGAAGCTGAACAAGCAGAAATCAGCTGAAAAAGTGCTTTTGCAGCTGAAATTTGTTGCAAGTTATCACCTTTAAGAGATTTTCTGCAACCAAATTTGATTGCAGAATAGACCCACATCACATCAAAAGATGGGTCAAGTTTGGTTAGCATCAGTTCATGTAATGCATCAATGGAATGAGAAAATTCAGGGGATTCTTTGGGAAGTTCTGATAGAATTTCTTGCATGGTGTTTTTCAGCTTCAGGGTGTAGTTTTCACCAACATGAGGAACCAAATTTGTGATTTCCATGAGAACAAAGACGGAGATACGAGGGTTTTGGTTTTTTGGTGTTTTATTTTTTTTGTTAAAGTTTGTTTTTTTAGGGTTTATGAATTGGGAATTTTGCAATTTATCAAGGTTTTAGGGTTTGGGCCAGTTCAATTTTACGTTAGTTTAGTTTTCGAAAAATTTAATTAGAACCCTTCAATTATTTTTCATACCCCTACAAACTCAATAAAATGAATAAAAAAATCTTTCAACTATCGCAAAGGGAATTGTAATCTGTGATTTTTTTTTTTTGACCGAAGCAAATTTAACTATTATCATTAATCAACCAATGTTCAATACAAGAAGGATGAGAATCAAAAATACGGTGACTAGCCCAAGAACAGGCCGCCCTAGCTAAAGTATGAGCAACCATGTTCGCTTGTCTCCTAATAAACTTCACCTATAAGTTGGAATGTAAAGATAACTGATAAATAATACTAGAAACAATAGCGTAGAATTCCGAAACACCATGGCCTGAAGACGATAGAGCTTGCACTAGAGTAGATTGAGTCCGTCTCGAAGACAACCCGGTCCCATCTATTTGCATTAGCAAAGTGAAGGGCCTCGAGCAAAGCTACTGCCTCCCCCTCCAAAACTGTCATATTTGCCTACTGCCATTTCGTCTGAGCCCGGATAAATTTCCCGCGAGAGTCTCTAACACAACATGCAAAAGATGTAATATGGTTTCGGTCATGGAATGCGGCGTCCACATTGCATTTCAACCACGTCTCACTCGGTTTCTCCCAAACCGAGT
Source organism: Medicago sativa (assembly GCF_051527215.1). Taxonomy (NCBI): domain Eukaryota; kingdom Viridiplantae; phylum Streptophyta; class Magnoliopsida; order Fabales; family Fabaceae; genus Medicago; species Medicago sativa. Next base: position 97,186,129 of record NC_140754.1, on the reverse strand, counting down.
TGTTACCTTGCACTCTATTCTGCTCGTTTTGCACAAGCGGCGATGAGGACTGTTTATGAATCTCTTGCCATTGCTGCCAAGCATCTAGTGTCGTCCTCCCAATGCTCGTTGAAGTGTGATGAGCGTCATTCCAAATGACATCATTTCGTGCAGCCCAAATTTGCCAAAGAAGTAAAGCCACCAGACCAGCAATGTCTCGGCTTTCTGAACGACATATATCAAAAACAAAATTTGTCAAACTGCTCACAGTTTCAACTCGCAGTTGCAGCACAGTCAAAAGCCCTGCCCAATTCCAACTCTCACGCGCCACCGTACAACCCACAAAAGCATGCCAATCATCCTAAACAGCGGTATCACACCAGGGACAGATTATCTCACATTGTACATGTCGTGATTGTAATCGAAGACGCATCGGAACACACTCTCTACAAATCCTCCATAACAAATTACGAGCTTTATGAGGGGAATTCACCTTCCAAATTTTATGTCACTCTCCTGCAACATGGAATTGATCGGTATGTAGCAAGTCCATCATAGCCAGTTTATAACCAGTCTTGACAGTATATCTCCCGTTACGTTCCATCATCCACGTTATTCTGAACTTCCACAAACAATGGTGTGTCAAGAATAGCTTGCACCATATCATTTGGAAACAAAGATTCAATCTTATCAATATCTCAAACTCGTTCCTCGGCAACTATCAAATCGGATACACTCAAACTATGCACATCTTGGCTTTGTGGGGATTGAATCCAGCTACCTTGGACGCCTCGTATCCATGGATCATTCATCACGCTGACCTGTTCCCATTTCCAATTGTCCACTTACATCCATATAGAAGTAACTGACGCGAATTCCAAATACTCCGCCAAGCAAAGCTCGGGTTATAACCGAGTTTAGCACCCAAAAGTGAAGAACGAGAAAAATACCTTGATTTAAAAACTCTAGCAACCAGAGATTCAGGTTTAGACAGAAAACTCCAACCTTGCTTAGCTACCATAGCGAGATTAAAGGCTTTGAAATTCCTAAACCCCATTCCACCAAATTCTTTGTGATTTTTTTTCTTCTCAAAACAACTTAGAATTTGGTGAAGAGGTAGTATATGTGCTTATCCTTTACTCCCTCCATCCCATAATATAAGCAAAAAAAACTCATTTTCTTTGTCCCAAAATATAAGCAAAAAAGACACACTTTTATTCTATTTAATCTTGTTTTTCTAAAAAATCTCTTTTCCAAGAAAAAACTTTTGTTTATTCTCATAAAATTAAATACAAATTACATTCAATTTTCTCCCTCTTTCATTTTTTCCGTAACCAATAGCCAATGGAAATTGATTTTACATCTTCCTATGTAACTTTTTCCAAAGAAAACACAAAAAACTATGCTCCAAATTCTTATGTTTTAGTTTTCTTAATAAGTGTGATTTTTTTTTTTTTTTGCTTATAATTTGGGACGGAGGGAGTATCTATGTGTATACTTGTTGACGAAATATTTATGTGAATATTTGCTAATGGGTGCTAATGAGTAATGAAGATGAATTGACCTCGACAAGGTTATGGATTCAACTAACTTATTTGATTGATGATCCGTAAATACATTTGTTGGCGTACTCATACTTGAGGTTTGTCCAGGTCCTAATGAATGACATCAACTTTCTATCAGGAAAAAAAAATGCTAACGGGTATTTGGCGTATTTTGATACATCTAGTAGTGTTTACATATATATTTTATTAGGTAAAAGATATATATCCTATCCCCGTGAGCTTAACTCATTTGGTAGGGATATTGCATGTTATATGCAGGGGCCAAGGTTCGAACCTCGGACACCCCACTTCTCCACATTTAATTGTGTGAGCTCTAGTCAATATGCTACTTGACAAAAAAAAAGATATATATCTTTTTTATAATATTTTATTAGGTAAAAGATATATATCTTTTTTATAATCATGGAGAAGAAATAAAAATATTACCCTACGCTCTTAATTTGACAACAAAATTATTTATCAAATAACGTATATAAATTATTAAATTAGGTTATGGTTTCTTTCATGTGCGTAAGTTTATATTTAAATAATATGATATTTTTATAATTTTTAGAAATATGTTAACAAATATTGATATCATTATCTTTGTCTCAAAATTCAATAACTATAAGTTAGTACACGTTAACTATAACGCTTTTACGTAGACATGTTCATCACACTCAACAATGAAGTGAATATGTCGACATCAATAATTATTTTAAAAAATAATATTATTAAATATAATCACATGTGTCGATATCAACATTAATATATGATGTATATCAGACATGTTTTCAATAAAAAATGTCAATGTAACGTAACTCACTCAGACAGTGTTTGTGATTGATTTTATCGTCGATATCTTCCCATAAATTTTTGGGATGGTGAAGGTTTCCAAGTACATTTTCCAGTTTTACATTGACTCCAACTTTCCTTTTTTGTTGACTCCAACATGGACTATTTAGAAAAATAGGATTTTTATTCATGGGAAATTTCGAAATATGAATCATAATACGTGTTATCTTGATCCTTATTGGTTGAGAAATTGGGACCCACTATTTGGTTGCTTCCATGGACCAATCACAATTCACCTGTGAATAAAAATGCAATTTTTAAGAAACCTTTTGAGTCTTTCTTCCTTCTTCAGTGTCACTCTCTTCAAGCTTCCGCCATCTCTCTCTTCTCCTTCATCTTGGTATGTTCTCTTCTTCCATTAACCCTTTTTAATATTTCCCAATTTTGTTTTAACATAATCCTAGATTAATGAATCAATCCTAATCTGTTTTTTAATTTTTATTTCATGTGATTATGGTTTAAAATAGCTAATTGATTGGTTGAATTGAATCAATTGATGAACTTTACAATTTCAATTTCACTGTTAAGCCCTACATTTGCCTTATTTGTTGAGTTCATTGAAATTATGTATGCATTGTTTGTTATTGTTATGCAATTGATACAAAGGATTGTTTTTTATTCATTTTTTAAGTGGTTGATATATACTAAGCTTATGATTAATCTGTCCTAGTTTTGTAGTGTTCTTTTTTTTTTTTTTTGTTGCTTCTGATAAATTTATCAATGGCCTTGATTGGACAAAAAAAAGATATATAAACACACTATATGAGAGCCTGTTTGTTACAAATTATAAAAATAAAATAAAAAAGTGATTTTGATACACAATAATTTAGAGATTTTTTTAAACAGCAGAAGTTGTTTTGTGTTTGTTTTAGAGAATGTTTTAGATTCTCATTTTGTTGAAAATCTGTAACAAGAGGATGAAGAAATTTAATAGTGATTATTTTACTTTAACAAAAGTGATTTTTTTTTCATGATAAAAGTTGCAACAAACGGGCCCGGAGTCTCCTATTAGGAGAAATGTATTTTCACTTAATCATATATAATTTGACTAAATACCGAAGTCGGTGCTTGAAATTGTATGACTGAATCAATATAGTTTGTCTCATTATCCATGTTCCAAAATGATCCCTGAAACTGGAAAATTTTAATCGAATTTGTCTCTCTATTAGTATTTGTAGGGACTAGAATGACATTAAGTTGGTACTATTGAGGATGAATTCAAAACTGAGTGAAAACAATCAAGAATGCATTTGAAATTTCATGGATCAGTTTGGAATACTGATAATGTGGGGGACTAGGTTAATATACAGCCCTACGATTTCAAGGACTAACTAGGGTATTTAGTTAATTATATATGATTAAGTGATTTATGCATTTCTCCTATCAGGAAACTCAAACTCAAACAGTGGATTTATATTCATAAATATCTGACTACATATATTATTAGTATTAGTTTTTGGGTATGTGTCTGTCTAGAGGGGTTTCGATGTTTGTTATTTATATCCTTTGGTTCAAGAAGGATTAAGATTAACTTGTAGGTAAATTTCATTCTGTTAAATTCGATTATGCAACAAAAATGGAACTTTGGTATTTAACCAAAACATTGGCTAGTCTTGTGATTATGACATTATGTACTCTTTGAGACTTCTGTAGTTCTTTTCCTCGTATCTGTTCTTGAATGTTATATTGATTTTAATCGATAACTCATCTTGATTTGTCTAAAACAACATTCTCATTGAAGTTGTTATACATGTGAAATATAAATCGAGAGCACCCAATGAAAAAAATAAATTGAAAGACGGTTTCTGGAATTGTGTTTCTTTCTTTAAGATGTTGTCACTTAATTGAGCTATGATGTATTTACTGCCTTTTTTTTGGATGAACAGAAGCATTTACTGCTATTGTTATTAATTTATGTTAGATTTATTTATCTTAGCTAAGCTCAATACTGCTAGCTAAAAGGTAAAATGGAATTGTTGGAATTAGGAATCTTTCAGAGAAGTTGGTTTAAATTGGAATTAGGAATCTTTCGGAGAAGTTGCTCAATACTGGTAGCTAAAAAAGTAAAATGGAATTGTTATTAATTTGTGGATCTTTTTCCTATGTATGATTTTAATTATAATTTTTTTAAATAGTTTGCACCCGCTGACTCAGAGGCCAAAACGCGCTACTAGTTGGGAGGATGAAGGGAGTGTTTTGGTTTCTAGTTGTATCAGTGGCGATTGCATCATGGATTCCTCTCTCACACTGCGCCAAAAAACCGGTTGGGATTGCTAGAAAGGAGGATGTACCATACATAAAGTGTCAAGTTTGTGAGATACTCGCAAAACAGTTGTATCAGCAAGTTCAAAGCAAGAAAGCTGAGATTTCCCCCAAGAAGGTTGTTGTTTTGTCCTTTTATTTTTATTATGTGCTTCATTGTGTAGTGTAAGCTTTTTTTGTGGATTGTATGCACTATAATTGTTTTTGTGTTTTATCGGTTGTTAGATCTCGGAGTACCAGATCATTGAGATAGCAGAGAATGTTTGTAATCTGAAAAAGGTTGAAGCAGATTGGATATTGCGTATAGATATTGTAGAAAAAGCAGATAGGTTGGAGGTAAGAGGATCCAACTTTTCTATATTTTTTATCAATAAATTATGGATTATTTGTTTTGTAGTTTGACATTACTACGCCATTTTTTGGTGTTTACCAGCTGGAAGAACATGATTCTGAAGGACAGTGCAACTCTGAATGCAAGACAGTTGAGCGTGCTTGTCAGGAGGTATGATACTTTCTTGCCGATGAATTGCACCTTTTTGTCTCTATTGGTTCTGAAACGGAAAAAGTATAGGAAAAGAAGAAAAAAAGAAACAAGTTTCATTAATGTTTATTCTCTATCAATTCATGATCTGAATCGTGCCTTCTCTGCTGGTTATGTATTTGTATATTTCAAATATCTTCACTTCTAATTCTTTGTTGGTTTTGTGATTACTAAATTAGCAATTTGGTATTGCAGGTTATGGGATATTCTGATACCGATGTTGCTGAATATCTATATAGTTCCAAGCCTGATATTGACTCATTGACCAATTATCTGTGCAAAGACCTTAGCAAAGCATGCAATACCAAGCCGCCCCCTGTCCCTAAGGTAATCATTATCTGAAATTGATGCTCCCAGTAATATTTTTTATGATTATCATAAGCTTTGATAAAATTAACTTATCCGGGTTGATTGTGAATCACAAAATCACAAAATACAAAAAACAAAGTGTACTTGCAAAAGTACAATACTCGTATTAGGGTTTAGTATTGTATTGGTCATGCCTTGAGAAGGCTCTCAAGGGTTGTATTTATAGCCCTCTATGGGCCTGATTTATGGTTACTGGCAGTAAGTAATAAGGGTATCTAGGTATTTAGGCCGAGCTCTAGAGGCTTCTAGAAGCTGGCTGAGGCGGCGCCCTGGGAAGGGCACGCCTTGGGCCTCAGAGCCCTTCTGGAGGGCGCTAAGGCTTCTAGGAGGGTCTAAAGTCCCTTTAGGAGGACTTCTAGGTCCTTAGGAAGATATTGACGGTCCACAAAGAAAGTTGAGTATGTGTGTTAGCACTGATATTGCTTTATTTTAGGAATTTAAAGCAATATTATTTTAGTTTATTCAAATATAGGTGAAGTTTATACTTTAGTGTTTCTTACCTTATTATTATCAATCTGAGAATTACTTTCCCACGTCAATGAGTTCTTAACTCCTGTGCAACAGAACCCTGCTTCTCCACTATTCCCTTTGATTTCTTATGAATTGAATTTAATATCCACGTGTTTGGATTGTATGGAGTAAATCAGCATTTTGGTCCTTGAAATTGTAAGAGTCAAGTAATTTAGTTCCTTAAATTTACAAAAGAACAAAGTAGTCCTTTAAATTAAATAACACAAATCAATTTTGTCACTCATTCAAAATATCTCTTTAGTAATCATCCATAATCACTGAAAAATCTAAATATTGACTTGAATAGTCTTTAGTTGCAATAAAATAAGCATAAGACTACTAAAATTGTGGTGTTAAATTTGAATAAAGGAATGTATTGACTGGCATTGTTCGATTTAAGAGACTAAATTTCTAGTTCACAAAATTGAGGGACTAAATTTAACGACCAATACAAATTTTAAGCACTAAAATGCTGATTTATTTGGATTTTATGTTCTAAACTGTTATTATTCTATCGGCAAACAACACACCCCACTCTACACTCACCTTGTTTGCATTTTAGGACCCAAATTCACTACTACATCAGTTAGATTATCCTTACTTTGGTCTCTGTACTCTGTCAATAATTATCCCTACGTCTGGCTATGTAATTTGGAAGCTAGAACTTCATTTCTGTTATGATAGTAATTAACTTCACATGCATCTAGTATTATTGTTTGAATTAGGTATTTCAGTTTCACCCTATGATCCTCTTGCTTAAGTTTTCATCAGAAGTTCTATTTGTGTGTTACAGGATAGGACTCCTGGTGAACCGTTTGTTGCGAAGTCTTCGAAGGAGGCTGAAATGGAAAAGCTTCTAAAATCTATGGAGGTATTTATGCTTTTTTTTCTTTTCTTTTTATATCTTTACATGACTTTGCGTGGCGCATTCTGTTGCTAGTTACATTCTGATCATACCACGGTCGACTCTTGCTTCAGGGCATGCCAGGAGCTCCCGGTATGAAAATGTACTCAAGAGATGATTTAATGAAAAAGAATTTCGGTGCTGAAAATGAAGATGACGATGAAGATGAGGATGAGGAAGAAGATGAGGCAGACTTTCCTTCAAAATTGGTATAATAATCTATTTCATTCTGTGATTGAAATGTGTTTTTCTAAGAATTCATCGACTTAAAATGTCTTAGAATAACTCATCTTTTGAGTAAACCGCAACTTGCAGGGAAAAGTTTTGAGATCAAAAGAAAATGAAAAAGGTGACTGGAAACAGAAGATAAGAAAAGGAATTGTGGACACGAGCACAACGCTTAAGAAACATGCAACCAAAGTTTCCAATCATATACAACGGTGGTGGAAGGGAAAGAAGACAGCCTCTTCAAAGAAGAATTCAAAGTCAGAGCTTTAGAGCTCCTCATAAACTAAATCTGCATCTTCTGATTATGGAATATTTTCAAGGCATTTCCAGTGTTTTGTTACAGGTACTACACCCAAGAGACCAAGAGAGATTGGAAGTAGGAATATTTTGAAGCAATCAAATGAGAACTTTACAATCACCACTTTTGAGTGATTCATATAATCCAATCAAGGATTTGCTATCTACATGTATTTTATCAGTGAGGCAATTATGTATGAGAGTGAGGGTATACCAGCTAAACTATAGTTATGTTTTAAGATGTTCCCTACGGAGTTCAATGTTGAGATTCATCGACATCCTTTTTTGAAAATTTTGACAATCAATTTACAGTCTTACTACCACATTCCACATCTGAATTTCCTTGTGTGTTAATATAGTAAAGAAACAATCAATAGATATTTATCGCCATCGATTGAATAAATACTTTTATACTATCCCAATAATCGCCATCGATTGAATAAATACTTTTATACTATCCCAATAATCATTAATGACTATTACAAATGTTTTTAATTTCTGTTAAATACTTTGAACATGATGCTCCCTTCATCGTATTATATGCTAATTAAGATTTCTGACACAAAATTAGTATAGTTTCATAATATAATCTTTTGCTATCTCTTACATTAAGCTGAAAAGGAAAAATTACAAACATTTTGCTAAAACATGCTTGTTTTAAAAGGAGAACTCCAAGGTGCACGAGGTGTTTAGTTTGTGTTTACTCAAAGAGGTGTTTCATTAATAAAAAGATGTTTCATTAATACTAAATCTGTCTCCATTTAAACCCTTGATTACAGGACATTCAAGTTCGTCTCAGGATCATTGCCATCAAGTGATAGTAACTGTAAATAAAAACAATGACACAAGCAAATTGGCAGAGACTTGAGGCAATATTTGTTGAAATCTTTGTGGCTCAGAAATGAATTGTAAACAATAAATAGAATTTCAAATTTCATCGTTACATCCAGAAGAACCAGAACAGAATTTGGGCACAAATACAAGAAAAATTCAAATGAAAAAACAATAAAGTTACAGTCTTTAATCGGCAGCATCAAATTGTTTCCAAAATTTCACAAAATTGGAGAGCATATGGAAAGCAAGATTCAACGCATCTTGTAATACTGAACCCTCGAAGCATTGCATCGCCTGCCATTCAATGAATACTTGAGCATTATATCAACATCCCGAGGATTCTTTTTATTTGGGGCCACAGTCATGCTCCCTACAATTGTCTCCCCCTCACAAATGGTCAAGACATCTTCCAGATATAGGACTGTTTGTTTCCAATGTGTACTCCGCGATCTTGGCCCTGCAAATATATATGTACACAAAAATGAATCCACACTCGCCACTAAAATGATAAAAATGAATCCACACTCGCCACTAAAATGGTATTATAACAAAGACGGAACCACAAATGGGAAGACTGTTGAAAGAACTCTTGTGTACAAGTTTTCAGCAACCGATTTTCAGAAAAAATACATGCAAACATAGTTTCAGAAGCAATACCAGTTCTTTTCAGTTCAGTTAAAAGCAAATATCATCATATTTGCACATGATGTGTCAGCTCAATGGTACGAGTTTGACTTTATAACATCAAGTGACATAATTCAAAACCCATTTGGAACAGTTTTAAAATTGTCATTAGTGCCACACTAATTGATAATAATCCCCCCTCCCCAATTTTCTTTTTTTAAGAATATGATCGTACTTCTACATGCAAATTATTAGAAAGAATCAATAAACAGACTTCAATGTTCATCCTTCCTATTGACAAAGCAAACCACAAAGATAAAGAACTGAAGTAGAAAGGAACTAACCTGTTGAGAAGCCCATCAATTTATGACACTTTGTAAATGATACATCAAAATATGCAACAAAAGCATGAATGAAATCGTCACGAGCAGCAACAAGCTTAAAAGGTGCTGTGAATGAACAGTCTCCTGAAGACATTTTTGAGATGTCCATGGACTGAACAAAGATGAACAAGTCAGCACAAATACAAATCTTTGCATTCAAACAAGAAACTATTGCACCAAATGAAAAGAAAATTTCATCATTGTAGACATTGTTGTATGAAACATACAATGCAAGGTACATTAAACATAAAAGCATCATCAGAACTGGATATTACTGACCTTGAGTAGCTGACAGTTCGTTGCGATCTGATTCTGGTCAACTGTGTCAACCAGAGGCTCCATCAAGGCTTGCTTCTTGATGCAGCTCATGTCAAATCCATATACATTGTTCCAAACTGATATGGAAAATGGAAATATAATTAACAAGAAAGTTAAATACACCTGATGGCACAAATATCATTTTTGTTTAAACAAAACTAAAAATTTCAAGGTTTTCAACAACGGCAGTCATTCACAATTTCTCAATTCTATATACAGAATGAGAAAAGAAATTTGCATGTCGGTTTGGGAGGTAAATAAGTATTGGTTTGGACATCTTTTCATGTATAAAAGACTCAATCATATTTAGCAAGAGGTCAAAAGCTCACACTCAATTTTATCTTCTTTGTAATCTTTATCTTCAATGGCGGTAAGATAGAGTGATGCAATATCTGGGAGAATAACTCCATCATCGACCTACACAAAAAGAAAAAAAAAGAATGTATCAAAGTGATGACCACCAGATTCTGGTACATGCAATATATAATCAACTACTTATCAACACGAGTAAGGAAAGTGTAACTCACAAGCCATTTGTCACGTGCAAAGAGCACAGAATTTAACATATTCTCAAACAACAAGAAATATCCCATCCATTCGGAAATGATTATATCAACTTTAGGAACAGGAAGTTCGAGTTCTTCAATCTTCCCTTTCAAAACTGTTATAACTGTAGAAAACAACATTATGGTAATTATAGTTAGTGCCCTTCACGATCAATCCCTCCACCAAAAGGTAATATACTGAAAATTAAATATACAATAATACAAATATATCAATGATACTACCTTTAGAATAACCATTAGTTTCAACTATTTCCTTTGCCCTGTCAGCCATATGAGAGCACTCGACCTGCGTGTGCACAATTTAAAATGGTTGAATTGAAAATGATCATCATGATGATTAACTAAGAGCACAAAAATGATAAAAGCAAAGTCAGAAACTCACTGCATAGACATGTGCTGCCCCTGCTTTGGCACAGAATAGTGATAAAATTCCAGTCCCGGCACCGACATCAAGAACTACTTTATTCTTGAATAAAAACCTATTCTGATAAATAACGTTTTGATATGTCTTGGTTCTTACAGTGTCCTTCAACATTTCCTGCAATGTGAAAACAGGTTAGTACTTAGAACACACCCTTCCAGATCAAGCATGAAAAGAATACATCCAAGAGCATCACGAGAAATAAAAAGCAGTACACGATACACAAATGCAGCGAATGTTTTCCGTGTATTTACAACATGCATAAAAATTAAGAACATAGTAAAACCAATTCTTAACAACTGGAAAACAATAGATAATAAATGTTTTTTAAAATATAATATAATACAAAACATTTGAAAACATAAATGATATTTTGTATACAAGTTTGATAGCAAAAATTGACAGCAATTTGGATGGTTAACGCAGTTTAAATATGAGGTTAATTAAGTTCAGTAGATGATTAATGAATATAACAACATGTCGCAACTCATTAATCATCAATTGAACATAAGTAACAATGATTTTGAACTGTATTAACCAACCAAATTTTTGTACCATTTTGTGTCAATAACACAGCTCAAAGACATAAATGATATTTCGACATACAAATTTGACGACAAAAGCTGACAGCAATTTGGATGGTTGACGCCATTTAAATACAAAGGTTAATTAATTAGTTTCAGTAGATGATCAATGAATATACAAAGTGTAAACTCATTAATCATCAACAGAACATAATTAACCATGATTTTGAACTGTACAATTAACCAACCAAATTGTTGTCAATTTGTTTTACCAATGTGTCAAATTAACACAGCTCTTTCAAAACATATGCAGCCAATGCTTTCAATGTACTTACACAACATACGTAAAAATTAACAACATCGGCCTATTTGCATAGGCTTATTTGAACTTATCTACTGGCATAAGCACTTGTGAAAAGATTTGAAAACAGCTTATGACATTCTTATGAGCTTTTTTCAACTTATTTCCATAAGCGCTCTCCATGATAGCTTATGAAAACGGCTTATACGAAAACAGTTTGAATTTATTTTAACTTTCAACATAAAAATAGATTATACATAAGCTCTTATACGGTAAGCACATATGCTATAAGTTATTTATCCAAACAGGGACATTGTAAAACCAATTCTAAACAGCAATTTAATGCAAAACATTGAAAAATTAATGAAGATAGTAAGGTGTCACAACTCATTAATCATCAACTAAGCATAATTAACCATGATTTCAAACTTTATTAACCAAAAAAATTGTTGTCGAATTAAGTCGTTTAATTTTGCATCAAATTAATACATCTTTCAAAATTTGACATTTGTTATTATTTTTTAATCCTAGAACTGTTTATACAAGCTGCAAATCAAAGACAGAAGCAAAAACATAAACAACAACAAAAATTGAACTTGAAACATAAGAAGAGGTTGCATCTGAGTTGAGCAGACACTTACTTCATGAATCCCTGCAAAAACAAAAACAAACAGAACCAAAATTAGCCATCAAGTTTATTAATTTAACAACAAATAAAACCAATTAAACACACCCAGATAAAAAAAATCATTTTTTTTGGGGAAAAATGAAAAAAATTGAAACTTTATGAAAATTACCAAAGTGAGAGTAAGAATCAAAGTAGTAATCAGCGCTGGTTTTGTCATTGGAATCATCAAGGTCACAACCACCCATTGATTGGTCGAGGTTAGATGTTTCAGCAACATCTTCAATTACTTCATCAGCATCCTCAAATCGAAGGTGATTGTTGTTGTTGTTGTTGTCCATGTTTGTGTTGTTTGTTTGATTGTTGTTTTTTCGGCGACTACCCATGAACTAGTAGAGAATAGAGACTGCAAATTGTGAAAATTAGGGTTTTAGCTTTTAGGTTTTATCAACGTTTGTTTCCACACTATCAACTTGTCAAAACTTTTTAACTTTTTAAATTTTTAACATTATTTATTTTAATTGGTCTCCGTCTTGATAAGTTATTGGAACTAGTCATTAACTCTACTAATATTTCAAAACAATCTCTACTTTTGTCGAAAGTTTCTCAATTAGATCTTTGTCTATATGTTTTTGTCACATGACGATGGACTTAAACGAGAAACTTTTGATAAAGACATAGACTATTTTAAAATATTAATAGAGTATGGACTAATTTGAGAGTGACTTACAATGACGGAGATCGTTTGGTGGTTTATTTATTTTACTTATCTTCCGATCGAGATATGGATTAATATAGCCCACTTTATTCTAGGAATTGATTAACAAAATAAAAAATGTGTGTGCTAAAGATTAAGCGAGTTGAACTTCAAGACTCACTCGAATCAAGTTATTTCAATTTTCAACGTTCAACGAACATTAATAGAGTTACTTATTTTTTTTTTAATAATAGCCAATTGTAAAATTACTACTTTAGTTTTTAAACTTTTTCTTTAATGAAACCGGTGGCGGATCTACTTGGAGACCCATGACACCCAAGTTACTTATAATTCTGATATACTTTTAATATTTTATAAAAAAAAAAAAAGTTTCTTGTTGAGATTCGAACCAACATCCCCACATTGCATTCAAGCAAAATAAACTACCAGACCAATTAACATTTTGACAATTTTTTTGAAACAACTTAAAATATATTTCATAAAATTTTGGCATCCTTAACTAATTTACTCAAGATCTGCCACCATACGAAACTCCTCTCAAAGAAAAATTAAACATTAGTTTATCACGTTGTGGGAGTCGGAATCCTTCCTCTAAACCTAATATTTTTACTCAGTGATGCGTACTCTAATAGAATTTATTTTGAAGGGGCGTACTCTAATAGATGTAAATATATAAATGGAAATAGTAACGAGCGTCGTCTGTACACTTTTTCAGACGTTTAAATGATAATTTTTTTATGAAAATATGTGTAATCAATGCGGTGGAAATCATAATATTTAATTTTTTTTTATAAAATAATTCTTCTCTTAAAATCCTTAAAGAGTATTCCGATAGCACTAGTTAAAACCCATATATAAAATAGAGCCAATGATATACCATAAACCGGTTTCTCTTGTATTTGGTAAAAAACTAACTCTTCATGACTTCATGACCGACATACCAAATATACGATAAAAACACACCACAACAGCTATAATAAATTGGTCACACATTCATGCTCTTGTAATGAAAAAAAAAAATGTGTCGTAGACTTACTCCATCATAGGAGGCAAAGTGACTATGACTGGCCAAGTAACCAGGACAACAGTTGACTTCATGATAAATGTGTTGCGTACAATTGATGAAGTGGGAAGAAGAAAAGCATTTTCCGATCAACTAGAATAAATCCTATCGACTTGTGTAATTTTTGAGTCCATTTCAAATTGGCTTTGAACTCTAGAGTTTGAATCATTTTAATACGACTATTATTTTTCCCACTTTTTCATGGACTCTGTTTGGATTCTAAAATCTGAAATGTTTAACATGTTTTGGATGGTTTCATGGTTCTTTTTTTTTATCATTCAAATTATAGAATCCGAATTATATAGGACGCAGGAGAAATTAAAGAGGGTGGGAAAAGAAGGTGCCATTTAATACCAATACAAAGGGGCCACATCTCAGCCCAAATAACATTGCCCTTGATCTAATCATGGGTGATTGCTTTATAGACCCCTCAAGTTGTTCAACTTTTAAAAATAAGTTGATTTATGATTCGATCTAAAAAAATAACGATCGGGTTGTACCTCCCGATAAATTTATGTGATTAGAAGTTATAACCAAATAAATTTAAAAGGTTTTTGAACAAGTTGAGGGCCCTATAAAACAACTTCCCTAATTATAAATCAAAAGTTTTTGATGATTCGTTCCCATTTATATGAGTGTCTATTATAAACATTAAAGAATAATATGTATGATTTATTTTTTTACATACAAATATTAGTAGATTAATGGGACAAAAATATGTATTAAACTTATATGCTAAATTATACTTTTGCTCCTTTAACTCATTTTTAAGTTTAACGTTGGTCCTTTAAAAAAAATGGTTCCATTTTGTTTCCTTAATTTACAAATATTAACGTCCCTTAAATTTTTTTTAAGTTCCATCTTAATCCTTTAAGTTTTTTGTGATTCATATTTTAGTCTTTAAGCTATAACCATAAAACAATATAATCAATTAATAATAAACATTAGACACTTTAGTCTTCACTTTCAATGTCTAATATGTGTAACTTAATGAAGCAAAATTAAACGAAAAAAACAGTTCAGGGATCAATGTGTAACTTAATTAAGCAAAATTAAACGAGAAAAACAGTTCAGGGATCAAAGTGAAATCTAAAAATAACTCGAGGCATGGAAAATGTAATTTAGCTAAATTTATACAACCATTATACTACGTTATTGGGATGGCATCTCAACAATATATATGAAATTATTCTGCATACTCAATTCACCAAGTAAGCTTGCTGCTTGTAACAGCTATAATATGTATAAAATTATACAAACATTATACCACATGAGAATTACTTATTGTAATTAACATGAAAAATTCACCAAGTTGCTTCAGCCTAAAAGATCGGAACTCAGATCAGTAAAACAAGAATATTGACCTGACATTATGAGCTACTTGCTCTAAAAGGACAAATTGGAACATATCATAAAATAAATAAATAAATTATATGAATGTGTAGAAGCTTAAGCTAGCTGCATGCTCATCAGTATTCAATCATTTGTTGCAATTCATATATATATCTCATTAAGTGCAGGTGGACTTACAATTTTTCAAATATATATAAGAAATATTATCTACAACTATATAGTTACATAATACACACCATACTGCTATAACTATAAGGTTATAAAAGTAATGAATTTCATGAGTTCCAATGTAATGAAGCATGACTATGACTATGCAACAACGATTATAGCTGAGTTTGTGATTGATATTGCTTGGTTGGCATATAGCTGGACTTTAAACTATTTTAGAAGGAGGAAGAAGAATTAATAGTAGTATATATCATGAAAACATACCAATTGGATGGAAATAATAATAAACAAACTAAAAGGTTATGAATATTATGAAAAAAAAATACATGGAATTCTCGGCAATATATTTTGTCACACGTGTTTATGATATTATTGTGGATAAATTAAAGCAATTAATTGGTTATGTCCATCATATAATCATAGCCTTTGTGGAGCTTCCATGGTCACATAACATAGGGAATGCAAGAACCCTAATTTTTATTTTGAAAAATACAAATGGGCATTGGGTGACATAATCAATAGTACGGCTAAATAAAGTTTCACAATTTTTTTCTTGAAAAAAAAAAAGTTTCACTATTTTTATATATACATTACACTTAATTGATGAGATAGTGGACTAATTAAAGAAGTGGCACACTTGCATATCATAATTGCATGAATGGAATATATAAAATTAATTCCCACACAAAAAGGCAATTTTTGGAGCAGATGTATAGTACATTAGAAGTTAACATAGACCAGCACATAGGAAGCATCCAAAAACCAGGTCGTGCTTTAGGGCTTGGATTTTTTCTTTAGGTCATCGAAATTTGTTTTTTGAGTTTAACAAAAATAATAATTAAAAAGTACATATAATTTCCCTCAAAAAAAAAAGTACATATAATTAGAAAATATACATGTAGTTATATAATATGCATGCATACAAAAAAGTATATCAGCCATAATAATACACATATAAAAATTGTAACAAACAAAAAAGGAGCATAGTACTATTTTTTCAATGGAGTTCAATTTTGATAAAATATCATTGAATGTTTTTTTTACACCGTCAACTAATAACAATCAATCATGTGAACCCACTTGGATTCTTCTCCTGATGTTAGCTTGAGGATTAAAGTTTATTCATCTCAAAGTCTCAAATTTGATTATCACTGGTGTCAATTTTGGTAGATTAGTTTGACTTATAAAAAAAATGAAACAATCAAGCATGTGTTTTTAAGACGTTATGATTAAAGTCTAATGTTTTTAGTTATACAATCTATTGATAGTATAAAATGTTTACACGGAATGTAAACGAATTAAATCTTTTTTAAAGTAAAATATTCCATATTGTTAATTAGTTTTAAAAAGACTTAGCTCAAATTTTGTTTAAATTAAAAACACATTGGGTCAATCCTAATCAACAAACACAAATTGAAGGGAAAAAAAAAAGGTCATGGAGTATTTTAGTACGTATTTGTTTTTTGATTTAAGCTACAAATATTAACTTCAACGCTCTTCATATGCAGGACAAACCTAAGGGAGAGGTCAGTAAAGCTCTTGCTTTAGACCTCGCCCAAAGGGTCTATATAGAGTAGTTATTTAACTTATAATAACGTCTCACTAAACAATCACATAAAAATTTGTAGCTTAGCTGCTCGTTCATCATTCTAAATGAATTTTTATTTGTTGCAACATGTATGAGTAATTCTTTCAACAACAAAAAAAATCATGTATAAGTGTATTTAACTTTTTGTAGAGAGTATAGTTAATATAATTAATACTATTGACATACTATGTACTCCATTTATAAGATTGCACGATAATTAATTTGCCTATTTAGTTAGAGGACTATCATTAGATTCATCCTATCCTATGATTAGAAGATCATTTTCAGATTTTTCTCATTCATTATTAGATGGTTGGATGAATATAATGGCCGTCCCCTTATTTCATAAGCATTAAGGTAAATTAATTAACATGTGGACACGAATAGGCCACATTTTTTGCCTTTACAACAAATCATGGCAAAGAAATCAAGACATTAACAACAATATTTGTCCCTTTGTGTGTGAGTATATAGCTAAGCATTGTTGTATAATAAACCTAGAGGAAATTAATTTGTAGCATGCATAATAGTCAAGAGACAATTGGCTGTCATGTCTGAGTAGATTAAAGGAGCCTTGTTGGACTTTCTCTAAAGGTATTCAGATTTATATTCTTCCATGAAAACGTGTGTACTAACACGGTATAGTGATGCATGCAAATTAATTATAAGCATATGAATATACAAAATGCAACTCAACACATTCAAAGTATACTATATATATACACGTAGATCACTGCAAATTAAGTAAATAAAAATTGAAGAAAATGAAAAAGTAGGATGATAAGGGAGAAAATAGAATCTTGAAATATTAACATGCCTACTATAATCCGACCTACTAAATATTCTATATTTATCTCTCTTAAACATAATCCTAGCATGACTAGGGCAAATACTTCACCATATATTGGTTATATATCTTTTGAGAATATTCATATGCCCTCTAATTGAGATACAATTAATCCATTGTAAAATCTTTTGCCAATGTTTTGATATTATAAAATTAAAAAAAGTAATCCTATTATTAAAAAAAAATTATTTGCCAATAATTAGAGCCACGGTCTTTAACCTTTATTCACACGCTTGGATTAGAAGGATATAGCACATGTAAGAAAAACAAATTAGGATGATTAACACTAATAATTCAGTTAAAGACAGTATTCAACGGGACACATAATCAAGGTCAACACATGCTTAGATGGTTAAGTACACTTAAGTACATAAATGAAGAGTTTCATTTTCAAATATGCTTTTGTACTTTAGTATATAAATAATATATTTGGTCATGGTTTCAACTTTAAAAAGAAACAAATAAACAATAACTTAGTAGGATATGAACACTTTCTTTCTAATACTCTATTTAATACTCACTCTCATATTAGGTGAAAACCTATGAAGGTCTGATCAGATCCATTTCAAAAGCATGGTTTCCGTATAAATTTCACTCAATAAAAGAGTGTACGTTAAAAATATTGTTAAAAAGAAAGTGTTCATAATACTCCTAATAAAATTCATATAAGTATATGCAAATTTTTAAATCCAAGTTTTTACTTTCAATTTGTCATGAAATGAGGCAAGGAATCAAACTATATAATTGTAATTTTTGAAAAACTTAAAATCGCTAAATAACGTTTTAATGAATATAAATTTTATAAATTTATAGTTGGATTGAAAACTTATATCATATGATTATTTATCTAAAAAATTTTGTCCTCGTGAGTTTAACTCAGTTGGTAGGAACAATGCATAATATATGCAAAGTCTGAGGTTCAAACTCTGGCTACCATAAAAAAAAAATCATCTAAAATCTTATACAAAACTAAAACTATTTGATATGTTATTTAAACTCGTTAAGATTAAGTTCTTTTGCGCTTTCATCAAACATCCTTAACTTTGATAAGTTTTGATAATACATCATATAATGGTTTTAGATTTGTTTGAACCTTTATATTAATGATCAATATAATATAAACTTTCGATCTAACGATAAATTTCACAAAAAAATTATTGACTAAAACGTTATTGAGCCGTGTAAACATTAACCGATTGTAACACTAGTGTAATTTGATTCCTCACTCACATGTATATATCATTGAAAAAAAAACATGACAAGTGATGTTGGCTCTTCACCTTAACTTTGATTTGTCACAGCTGTTAACAATTAAGTTCATCAACACATCCCCTATCTCACGTAATTGTAGATTAATTACTAGATTCTACTTTCATATTTTTTGTTTTATTAAAATTTCATGTCGGAGAAGATCTTAATCAATTGTTCAAGCACTGTCCTTGTAAACTTCCTTGGAGACAATAAACCAATTAGTCATTTTCATAATCTGCCTCTCATGAATTTCATGGCTACTTCCATTACTTGCTGTGTCTCAATTGGAATCCAATATATAGGAAGAGAGTACTTTCTTGACATTGAGCTTCATTAGCAACATTATACTATAATATATCATCTATGGTTTTTGTTCCACCTAACACACAATTAATTAACATCAAATAACCCTAATATAATTCTTGACATAATTTTTTTAATGGCTTTATTAGTTATTGCTTTTCAAAGCAATTAATATATTAAAGTGAAGGACAAAACCAAGCTAGCTTTGCAACTTCTTATTCTTAGTGCTTTAGATAATGCCATTTTTTCTTTACACAGACAATAATCAAAATGAACTAACGACACATGTTTATGAAAACATATGAAGCAGGGACACTCCTTGGATTAAGCGTGTTTCAGTGTCAAACACGTGTCGTGTCCGATGCCGACACTTGTAATTATACTGAATTATGTGTTTTTTCTTCAAATTATTAAATATGTTGCGTGTCAGTATCCGTGTCGTATTCGGTGTCCGTATCCGTGCTTCATAGATGAAAATCAATTATCTAACAAATGTGTCACACCATATTAATCTCATAATGATAATTTATGATATGAGTCATGCATGAAGCTTATGAGGAATATTATTTTTTGTTGAACAAATAGATCAATTTGGATACATTCCAGCCAATAATGTTGGATACATATGTTAATTTTATCTAGGTAGAAAAGGGTCTAGACTCTAGCTAGTAAGAATAAGTCCACAACTAGGACTCAAAAACTCAATTATACTACTCAAAAAATATAAATAAAAATGTGGTACCATATATGGTGAGACCATTGTTTGATACTTGTCTCAACATTAGAGGTTGAAATAGCCGCACAGTCGTCATATGATCCCTTCAATCACGTTCTCTTTTATGCATTAAGATTCACCATATTAACTACAGATCTAAACTTGATCTTCTCTTGCACATGGATATAATTCAACAAAACCATATTCTTCTCATCATTGCCATTCATATATATAATTATAATTCTCCTATTATTTATTATGGATTGATATCTATGCTTAACTACTCTAGCTAGTTAGTAATTAGTAGTTGAAATCCATATAAACAACACAATCCCGACAAATATCTTAAATTCCTAACTTGTAAACTTTTTTACATATGCTTGCATACACATGTTTTTATTTTGTTGATGAACATGTCTAAATTACTTCTCTAAATAATAAAATATTTGTCTTGAAGATACTCGTTAACATTTTTCAATATTATATTATCATATAAAAATACAAAGGCTGTGTTTGGTTATAGCTTCTTGGATTAGCTTATAAGCTTGTTAGATGAAAACGTGATGTGTTTGGTAACAAGCTTTTCTCATGAGCTTATAGCGTTTTTTTAGAAGCTATTTCAAGTAGCTTTTTAGCTTATAGCTGATAGCTTTTTATATTTTCTTCCAATTTTAACCTTTTATTAATATAGTTTAATTTAATTTTAATTAAAAAAACTACCCACATTCTTATTCAATTGCCCACGTTTAAAAAAAAAACTACCCACAATCTTTTTCAAATTTTCTTGTTCACTTTCTTTTTTACATACTCTTAATTCAATAATAAATAATTTTATATAAAATTTACAATAAAAGTTTAGAGTAAAATTCATTAAAAGAAAGTTTTGTTAAATAAAAAATTTCAATTGAATTCATAAATACATTTATCATTTGGGAGATGAAAATATTTTGAAATAAATTTAAACATTTAAAAAGAAATACATTAATTAACAAAAATTGTATATATGATTTATAAAAAAAAGATTGTCCTTTTACGTCATTTTATATTTATCAGCCACTTGAACAGCTAATTTTACCAAACACTTTTTATTTTAATAAGCTAACTTTTCAGCTATAAGCTATCAGCTATCAGCCATCAGCTATCAGTTAGCTTTTCAGCTATCAGCTAGCTTATCAGCTATCAGCTAGCTTATAGCTTCTTTTTACCAAACACACCCAAATTATATACATAAGCATGTCCAAGCGTGTTATGGTAAACTCGTTAAAAAAAATTACCATAGGATAGCTCGTGTAAAATACCCAATTTAAAAAAAAAATTAAACTGAAACAATTTCCAAGCCTATATTATTTTACACTACGGATAGCTCGTTTCGAAATCCTTAGTAATTTATTTTATATTTTTGATGTTGACTTTTGCATGGAATACAATTTCTCAAATTGAAAGTTTGTGTGAAATGTGAATAATGTGCAAAGAATTATACTACTTGATTTTGCTTTAAAATAAAAGCTTTCATTTTACCAATTGCGGTTGAAAGCTACACAGATGATTAAGCATTTCACTCACATTACTCTTAATTTGGGTTTTAGTTTGGAGTTCCACAATTAATAAGTATACGTAAATTCTCAATATGGTTGTGGTTCTCTTAACTTTTTAATATTAGAAGAAAAATAGCTTTCATTTTCTTAATGATTTTTTCTTAATGATGTTATTTTGCTATTAATAGAAAGCTCTCATTGAGCCACGATATATACTCCCAATAAGAAAACGTCCCATTTTATCAATATGTATGCACCTCATAAAAAGAACTGCATTGAGGACAATGTACCAAAAATAGCAAAAATTAAACCATCCCTTTAAAGAAAGTCTTAATACTAGTGGTAATAGTCATGCAGACAGCTATTATTAATGCATATGTATAGCTGTTTGTACCAAAAATATTATGATTGTTGGTTTTGAATTCTGTATCAAACTCTTTCCTAAATCAATTTTGGGACAAATTATACTTTTTATACTTAATATAATTATAAGTCGTATTGACAGTTTAACACATCAAAAAATGTAGTTAATTTTGTATTGTAAAGAGAAATTATGAGTGATTTTACAAAATTATCTTTTATTAATGACATGAGAAAAAATATTAAAACAAAGAAGAAATGATAGTAAATAGTAAATGGCGTGATGGAAAAAAAATCATTAATGATAATGCATTGATATTATAAAACGACTTAATAAAATAATTTTTTTTAAAGTTACTTGTAATAAAATACCATTGCTTTGGACAGTTTACTCATAACTAGAGAGTTCTTGAATTTCTCTTGGTCCTTAATTAAGTTACCCCAAATAACCTTTTGTTTTCTATAATCCACTCATGATTGTTGTGTGTAAAATATTTTTAGAGTGATAATGTATATGTCAATGAATGTCGGTTCAGTTGTTAATGAGTTGATTCATGCGCAAGTTTGCAATGCTAGAACCTCTTCGGTAGATGATATATAGATACCTCGATAAACGCTTTGAGTTTTGAGGTATATGCCCTAACCCAGTGAACACCGGAGCCCAATGAAATTTTTGCGATATATATGAAAATTTCCCGATATTTTCCACTTAACAAGATGATCATTATTTAAGACCAATGATAAAAACATATAACTTTGAAATGATGAATTATGTGATATTTTCCATAGATAACTAATATATTATTGAAATAATTGTAAATTATGATTATTGTCTGTGAGATGCCTATCATTTAGTTTGATTGATCGTCCATAATTTTTTTCCGATGATAGTTAAGTCTAGTAGAATGAGTTAGTCTCCTGCAATTTCGCAAACCACAATTTGATTACTCATTATATATAGTGGCACCCATATTTAGTGTCCTATTACTACTCAAATAAGATTGCCTCTAGATTGCCTTTCATTTCATCACCAAGAAAAAAATGGTGCTCCAAATATTTAGGAAGTGCACAAGTAAATGACTAATTAGAACAAGGTGCACCACAATTAGATTAGATACAACTACAAACTTTAAAGGTCGAATTGAAGAGATTTGATGCATTAACCCTAAGAAAATATTTGATTACACCCAAAAAATATTCATATAGAAATTGATTGTATTGGATTGGAGTACTCCTTGTGCTCCTTTGTGATATAATCTTAATTTGTTCTTCAAATTAAGGAAGATGTTTTCATTAAATATCACAAAACTCATTGATCAATTTTGTTGTTTGGTATTGATGCAAAAGTGGGGTCACAAGATATCCCAAGATGTTCTCTTTTGTCATAGCTCTTCTTGCAAAATCAGAATCTTAATCTATCTTTTGGGTTACATGGTATCTTTGTCTGGTCATGAAAACTTAACTATTCCTTGCTAGAATTTTCTCCATTTTTTTCTTATATGCTAAACACCCAATTCAGATCTTAAATCATGATTTGGTTTCCACAATGGAATTTTTGGTGTTTATTTGGCATTGGATTTGATTAGTCGTAGGTTGAGAATAATTGTTTTTTGAAGAACTCAACCACTTGTAAATTTAATAAACAAGTATGAAACCATAAATTAATTAAGCCACACACAAAGTTAATAATGATAATCCTTTAAACAATCTGCTCCATTAAACCAAATTTTTTATTTTTTTTATAAAATGTTCAAGTGAGTTGGATCCGTGGAGTCGTTACGGTAAAAAAAAAAAAAAAATCAAGACTCAGGGAACACGAGAAGAGGTACTTATATATTATCTACTAATGATGTTCTCACATCAGCAGCGAACATCAAACCCAGGTCTTTGAAGAATCTGAGCGGAATCCTTATCAACTTGACCAAACTAAGTTGGTAATTTGTAAGCAAAATTAGGGAACTATAATAGCAACTTAATCAAAACATCCATCTCCAAACAACCACCATATAATTTCCGTGTGGATCTGTCACAGTTGTCACAAGTAGCAACAGATAAACTATGTGAAATTAAATTAAATTAAAGCTTAAAAGGTAAAGCTTTGATTTGCTTACACTACAAAATCAATAATTTATATTATATACATTTTATGCATTATTTATGCTGAATAAGCCAGCCAAGTTGAAAAGGGACCTTTTTTCCTTGTCTTTAAGCCTCAAAGCCTATATATAGAGAAATTCCACACAAACTTTTCATTCAACTCTCTCTCACCCATTTTCTCTCTCTACCTATCTAACTACCTTCTCTCTCTTTCTCCCTCCTTCTAAAAATAGTTAGTATGGGTATTGAGATTGAACAAGAACACCCTTGTGTTGAACTTTCAAATATTGCAACTTCTGAAACTCATGGAGAAAATTCTCCATACTTTGCTGGATGGAAAGCCTATGATGAAAACCCTTATCATGAAATAACTAACCCTTCTGGAGTTATACAAATGGGCTTGGCAGAAAATCAAGTAAGTGTATAAATATATCGAAGACGTTTTCAGTGTCTGACCTGTGTCAACGATATAAGCAAAAAAAAAGTACATGTATCTGATATAAATTTTGATCAGATATATGTACTTTAAAGAAAGGAAAAAAAATGTGACACTTAATTATTTTCATTAATTTCTAAGCTTATATTTAACTAGTTGACTAATATATTTTGTTTGAAATTCTTTAGGTATCATTTGATTTACTTGAAAAATACTTGGAAGAACACTCAGAGGCATCAACATGGGGAAAAGGTGGTTCAAGTTTTAGAGATAATGCATTATTTCAAGACTATCATGGACTTAAATCATTCAGAAAAGCAATGGCAAGTTTCATGGAAAAAATTAGAGGAAATAAAGCAAAATTTGATTATGAAAGAATTGTCCTCACTGCTGGTGCTACTGCTGCCAATGAACTCTTGACTTTCATCCTTGCAAATCCAGGAGATGCTTTACTTGTTCCAACACCATACTATCCTGGGTAAGAAATTATCTCTTTTCACACTTCAATACATTTTTATATTTTTCTCTTACCATAATTAATAATGGAACCTTCCTATACCAAAATTTTTATAATATAGTTTCAAAATGTCAAACTTTTTTTTTTCCCTTGGAACTTGCAAGCATTTAACTATTTGCTTTATGAGTATAATAAAAATATATTCTATATAATATATTTGCTTAAATGCATTTTTGGTCGTCTATTTTTACTAATTCATGATTTTAGCTCGTGTATTTCTAAATTCGAAAATATGGTCTTCATGTTTTCAAATTTAATGAGCACTAAAATCGTGAATCTATTAAAAAAATGATCAAACGAGTAATCATCTAAGCATAAAATTCGCGCGACAATATAAGTACAATAATTGGAAAATTAAACTAATGTATATATTTTTTGATTTTGCAGATTTGATAGAGATTTAAGATGGAGAACTGGTGTAAACATAGTTCCAATCCATTGTGATAGCTCAAACAATTTTCAAATCACACTTGAAGCATTAGAAACTGCATACAAAAATGCAGAATCCATGAACATGAAAGTAAAAGCAGTACTTATCACCAACCCATCAAATCCATTAGGCATATCGATTCAACGTTCAGTTCTCGAGGACATTCTCAATTTTGTGACTCGCAAGAACATACACCTTGTCTCAGACGAAATCTACTCGGGCTCAGTTTTCTCTTCACATGAATTCATAAGCATAGCCGAGATTCTTGAATCTCGTCAATACAAAGACGCGGAAAGATGTCACATTGTTTACAGTCTTTCTAAAGATCTTGGTCTACCAGGTTTCAGAGTCGGAACAATTTATTCCTACAACGATAAAGTTGTTACAACAGCCCGAAGAATGTCGAGTTTTACCTTAATATCTTCACAAACACAACATCTCTTAGCATCAATGTTGTCAGATGAAAGTTTCACTGATAATTACATCAAGGTCAATAGAGAAAGATTAAGGAAAAGATATGAAATGATCATTGAAGGTTTGAAAAGTGCTGGAATTGAATGCTTGAAAGGTAATGCAGGGTTGTTTTGTTGGATGAATATGAGTCCAATGTTGGAAAGTAATACAAGAGAAGGTGAATTGAAGCTTTGGAATGAGATTTTGAATGAAGTTAAGCTTAATATTTCACCAGGGTGTTCTTGTCATTGTTCCGAACCCGGTTGGTTTAGGGTTTGTTTTGCAAATATGAGTGAAGAAACCCTTGAACTTGCACTCAAAAGAATACGTGATTTCATGAATAACAAGGACAGAAAGGATATAGGAATATAAATTTTACCATCACTCTACCATGATTAAATAGTAATTTTTTTTAAGGTCAAATCGATCAGAAGAGCCAGAGTTCGAATCCTGACAAAAACAATCATCTGTCAAGTTTTACTTACCTCCCGAACGAATTCCGATTACCAGTTTCTTTTTCCTTGAAATGGGAGGGATAAGACCAAAACATTAGAGCCTTTGTTTATTTTATTTTTTTTCAAATGGTTGTGGCCATTTTGGTATATTCTTTTAAAAGCACATAATGTAAAGGTGAATATTCAATTGAAGTGTATCAATCCCTTGTTTGCTTGCTTAATTTACTTAAGCAAGTTTTTATTACAAATTAATCTTTTGTATTATTTTGTTTTATAATGAATGAAATTTGTTACTGTTAAATTATGAATATTATTACTACATTATTTGTATGATGAGTTAGTATAGTGTCTATGTCACCTTGAACATTTTAATTAGTTGCGTAGTAAAAAAATTAACGGGGAATTAGTCACTTTAGTCCCTGAATCGGAAGGGATTCGTCACTTTAGTCCCTGAATGCAGATAAATTGCAAAATAGTCCCTGAAGGTAGACTTTGTTAGTCAATTTAGTCCCTGAATGCAAACTTCGTTAGTCAATTTAGTCCCTGAATGTAGACTCCGTTAGTCACTTTAGTCCCTGAAATTGACCATGCAGGGACTGTTTTGCAATTTCTCTTCATCCAGGGACTAAAGTGACGAATCCTCTCCCATTCAGGGACTAAAGTGACTAATTCCCCAAAAATTAACCCTTATTGAATGAGTATTGGTCTTGAATTTATTAACATCATTTGACTTAGTAATTACTGATTTAATTTCAATTGGTATCATAGTTGACTTAAAGTTTGGAGTTTGAAATACGTAACAGCTTGCAAAACACACCAACCAGTTATAGCTTTCAGCTTCATGAAAGGGTTGGAAACTTCGTATGAATGAATAAAATATTAACATGCCTCAATCCCTACAGTACATGATGTACATATTTTTAATTCAAGTCTAATTGCCATGTTTATTGGATAATTAGTAGTATATAATATAAGTATGATTTGATTATAACATGTAATTAATTATAAGTATAATATAAGTATATACTTTGTATTAATTCCTATAGCTAGTGTCGGGAGATATTCTAGAACAAATTAAAAATGGTCCACCCCACGTGATGTACTCTGCTTGAATTTATATTTGTATATATAGCTGCTGCTCTTTGTTGTTGTTACTTGTTAGTGTTGTTGTTGTGTTGTGTGTGTGTGGAAAATGATGCTGATATTGATTGATATTGAAATTTCATAATTATACTAATTTCTTTTTTTACAAGAATAATGATACTAATCTTCTCACTTAAGAAATCTTATGTATGTTGATTTTTTTTACAAGGCTAAATTAAAAGAGAAAAGACATCGAGATATATGCAATAGATCGAGTTATCGAGTTGAGATGAAAAATGGGCATGATTTTTATTTGAAGTTAAATTAGCCAACCTAAATTAACATCGAGAAGAATCGAACATAAGATAAACTTTGAGAGGGACATGCTTCAAGGTCGCAAGTCAACTACACAAAATCAACCCAAGTGGATAATGAACATGACTTCTTGATTCGAAGTAATCGTGATTTCTTGATTAAAAGGATTATACTATTTTATTTGTTTGATAAGCAAGGATCTCTGCTATAAATTTTTATTTCATAAAAAAAATATTATTAAACGGAATCGATTACAACAATTGGTAAGCAGGCTCATCACTAAACTTAATTAAAACCAATATAGTTTCTTTTAGTTAATTCACAACAATTCATTATACTACTTGATACTTTCATTAATCAGATTTTACTTATCTCTCGATCAAGTTACCAAACATCCTTCTGCTAAGAGTTAGACGATTAAGACAAAAAGGAAAAAAAAGAATCCAACCCTCTTTGCGTATAATAATGAAGTGAAAACGAGTTGTTTACATATCGTAACACAATTTACAATGTTGATTAGACCAGACATCTTTACCTGGAGTCAAATTTGAAATCTCGCAGTTATGTGCGTGAATTTCAAATGGCAGTTACCACTTAAAAAAATGAAAAAGAGCTTTCAAAGAGCATATATAGTTGCTTAAATAAAATACTACTATATAGTTAAGCATAAGCCATAAGACACTGAATTATTAAGTATACATATTACATATGATCATGACCACCGCATATGGTGTGATTGAAAAGAAAGTATAATCGTTTCAACCTTAATTTGTAGATTGTCACTGTTACTACATGTAGAAGCTTGCTTATAAAGGTATTAATGGCCTGCTAATAATAATATTATTAATTGGAGAATGATTTGACTTTTATTAATTAATAATATATAACTTGTATATAGTTTTCAATTAGTACATTTTGGAGAATATTTATAAAAAAAAGGTTTTATTAACTAGTAATGCAGACCCGATTTACGTAGACTTTCAATCCTATGATAATAAATTAATCAATCTAAATCTCAATAAACAATTTTTATTATCCAATCAAATAGTCAACCATTTTCTTCAACTATCAAAGACTTGAGCAATTTGATAGTTTTATATATGTCAAAAAATTTGGATTATATGACCGGCAAAGTTAGTTTTTATAGTAAATGGAGGGATTGGTTAGAGGTTTTATTTCCTATGACTTGACACCCATCCTCTTAAATAAATAGAAGTCATTTGTTGGATTAGATTGGATCGAATGTGCCAAACAAAAAATAGTGGTGGGAGGTGAAGATGGAGGTTTTTGTTTGATAAGGAGACAATATGGTACAAATTGTTGAATTACTCATAATATGGTTCTTTAGAAATGCAATATTAAACATTAGTGTGTTGGAGTATAAGTTACCACATGGTCGTTCCTACGAGTTTGAATGCTCATGCGAGTTATGAATTTGATGTCCTATTTTAAATGAGTGTGTGTGTGAGAGCGTGCGAGTATCTTGATTATTTTAACACAACTTCAAATGAAATAAAATATTATGGAAGTAAGTTAGCAAATGAGAGTATATACTTGCTAACTTACTCTTCATATTTATGTGGGTGTAAGTTTGCATAAATAAACAAATATCATCATACTTCTGAAAATGCGCCAAATTGTATAGTAAAATGTTGTGACCTACATGTGAGTGTTGAGCAATGGTTCGAATCCACGATACTCTTCTCTTCACATGGTATGTGTAAGTTTCACTCACATCTCATCTGTTAAAAAAAAATTTAAAAAAAAAAATGTACTACTACTACTATACTCAAATAACTTGGAAACCATTAGAAATTAATAAGAAATGCCCTACCTAACTAGCATGCGTGGAATCAACACATTAGGTTGACTCTAAGACTTGCTAAAATTTTCTATCCGCATTGATCATTCGAATTGCTTGTAATTTAGTGTTCATGTTGACTATATGTCTTGACATTTTATAACTTCCAATAAACAAAACCGTCCCACAAGGTGTAGCAGAGGTTGTACCCCAATGGTAAAGGGTTGGTTTAAGCAAATTGAATGAGATATGGTCTAAACATGTGTTTGTAATTTGGACAATTTTTATTTGACATGTTGTTTTTGTAATGTTTAGTTAAGTTCAATCTAATTTATATAAGGCTAAAATACGGTATTGGTCCCTGCAAAATAGGCCAGTTTTGGTTTTAGTCCCTGCAATTTTTTTTATAGTTTTTGGTCCCTGCAAAAATAGGTCAGTTTTGGTTTTAGTCCCTGCAATTTTTTTTTTATAGTTTTTGGTCCCTGCAAAAATTTTGTTTTTGGAAATAGTCCCTGACCCCAGTTATGTGATGATTTGTCACTTTTATAAATTAAAAAATAATTATTGTATCTGTTTTATTATTATTTTTTAATTAAAAAATAATTATTGTTATATAAATTATAAAAAATAATATTCTTTTTATTAAGTAAGCACATATACCACATATGCACAAAAGTGACAAATCATCACATAATTGGGGTCAGGGACTATTTCCAAAAACAAAATTTTTTGCAGGGACCAAAAACTATAAAAAAAAAATTGCAGCGACTAAAACCAAAACTGGCCTATTTTTGCAGGGACCAAAAACTATAAAAAAATTTTGCAAGGACTAAAACCAAAACTGGCCTATTTTTGCAGGGACCAAAAACTATAAAAAAAATTGCAGGGACTAAAACCAAAACTGGCTTATTTTGCAGAGACCAATACCATATTTTATCCTTTATATAATAATATCAGAGTCCATCCACATATGAGTCATAAATGTGAAGAGTGTGTTAATGGTCTAATGTTAGATAAGATAAGATCAAACACATGTTTACAAGTGAAGATGGTCATCACCTTACGAACCATAAATCTAAAATAATACAAGAGTCTATCTAAATTATGTCACACTCCCGCTTTCCTGATGCTAACAAATCATTTTTCTCTAGACCCTCCGACTCATTTAACCATTAACTCAAATCAGTTGAGCAAATCGACCTCTAAGTCATTTCTCCCCTTACAACAATGAAGTAAGTATATATAATCAAAGCAGAGCCATGTGTGTGTGGGTCATGAAGATAAGAGGGTTTGACCCCAAGGGTGTAAAGTTAAGTGATTCTCTCATAGTCAACACACCCCAACTACTTGTTTGGAATTCAGCACACACATGCAGGAGCAGGACTACCAAGTTATAAGAAAAACAAACGTGCCATGAAAGCATTGATATTTCATATATGAAACATATATAGTACAAAATGTTTCCGTGATGAACGCTGCCAAAACGCCACATTGTGATCAATAATGTTTAATTATAACATTGACTTTTTTTTCAAGAAAATATATATTAATGTTTGCATTGACCAACACAACTAAAGTCTAAATAGATAAAATCATCCGAAAACACAGAAATATATGTGTAATTGATGCCTTGAAGGTTAAACCAACATTGAAATATATTTTTATCCATTTTTGAAGTGTCATCCAAGCTGCTAATAATAATAATAATAATGTATAGAAGTTGTGAACTGAAGCCACATTTTTTAGGTATTATCCACCTTGGTGTCTTGTGCAAAGTGCAAAGTTTTGTGGCGCGGTAGAGGAGTGTGAATCTTGTTTATAAACTACTACTACTTTCGATTTTAAAGTAGAGTGATGGTAAGAGGTTAAAAGGTATGTCGGTCCTCATGTGTGGTTTAGACCATTGATGATTTACATATATGACATCAATATTCCAACTTCAAGTTTGTCCAACCATTTTTCTAAGGTAGCGACTGCTTTGAATTGTGCGTAAATTGCCATCAAAATTTGTCCTTAATTTTAAGACATCTAGGAGCAACTATTTTGGAGTGGACTTTTGGGTTGGAAAATTAGGATTCCCGTCTTTGAGGCCATATTTGTCTCACATTATGACCTATTAAAATATGTCTTATTGTAGACCTTTCAAAGACTTCAACTACTCCATCCGTTTCAAAATGAGTGTCGCTTTAGCTAATTGCACACAGATTAAGGAATGCAATAATGTTGTCCAAAGGTATGATACTTTTACTAAAATAGCCTCGCTAGTTATTGGTGCATTTGTCATCATTATAAATGAAAGTATAAAATGATACTTTGGAAGTTGTGTGGATAGTAATAATTAAGGGTACCATTGGAAAAAAGTAATTAATAGTACATTGAAAAGTGAGAGTGACATTCATTTTAAAACAAATTATTTTTGCTAAAGCGACATTCATTTTAAAACGGAGGGAGTATTATACTGATTTGATCGTCAGGATATTTGTAGATACAACTTCATCATTTTACATCTCCACGATGACAATGCCACCATTTACCAAATATTTTTTCAAACCATTCAACATCATGGTGGGATCCATGATCTTTCTTGACAATATGAGTTCTGTTTTGTTTTGTATAACAGGCTTGCTATATGTCCCGAAACAAACCTTCCCGAATTTGTCCCGAAACACTAGCACCGTTGGATGTAAAAAAAGTTGCCTTCACACAATACATGGGGTAGGTGAGTAAAAAAAGCTGCCTTCACACAATACATGTCGGGCTGTATCGGGACACCGCTTTTCGAGATAAATCGCTTTTTCCTTTGTATAATATATGTTAGCAATACCTTTTTTTTAGGCATATATTAGCAATACTTTTATTTCGACGTGAAAGAGAGGGCGAATAATTCATTGGTATTTTGAAAACTTTAATAACTTTCCAAAGGTATATTGTGGAGTGAAGGTATTTTTAATTTTTTAACACCTATGACTTATTACTAGGTGCCCTAATATTTGTTTATTACCTAACTAGCCGGCCATTTATAAAGAAGACTTGATTAATTATGGATGACCAAGACTTAGGATAAATAGACCAACAAGATATCGATGCATAATAATAAATACCCTCAAAATTCTACAAGGACAAAAACTGTTATTATAATAGATCAAATTAATTCTATTGTGTTTACAAATATCTGTACGTTTTGCTCAAATAAAAACAATATTTTTATGTATGTGCTACTTGAGAGAGATCATATAACACCCGTAATAATAAAAAAAATGTTGAAAACTAGGCTTAAATAGTTTGTGTATGTAGAGAGAAAACATGTAGATCAGATGAAGGATAATTTTATCACTAAATCTAGAGGAAGACAGAAAAAATATAAAATAACTATTATAAAAGATTTAGAGATTAACAAGTTGGATCTAAATATGATTTATGATATAACATTATAACTTAATTTGATCCATTTAATTGACTCTACATGATGGGATAAGACTTGTGGTAGTGTGGTGGTGTTACAAAAAAGGAATCTCTCATGCAAATTATATTCCATTGCAATGCTTTGTATGTCATCTTTTGTTTTAATAGAAGATTGTGAATCCATTAAACCATAAAAAAATTGCAGTATTTGATCTTGTTTTCTGATGTTGAGTGTGATCTAGCGATTTTGATAGTGTTCTTTAAAGTGGATGGGAGAGGGGATAGAAGATATTTTTGAAATGAAATATTTTAAAAAGAGTGAAAAGGGTCTAAAAGTAATGAAGAGGTGCAAATAACAATTGTTGCAAATTTCGTACATTCCATGTTCTTTTTCCTTTTTATATGAAGCCGTTGCAAGCCTGCAATGTCTGGGAAAGTATAAAGAGTTGACCAAGAAGCAAAGTACTATTTATACTACATAAAACAATTAATGTGGTAGATCAATATGGTCAACATCATAAATTCTTCAACAAGCACATTGTTTTGCTGTGGTTCAAGTATTTTTCCTAGCCATTGTTTTGAAGTTTCTAAGCACTTTCCTCAAAAGCACAAAATAAAATTAAGTATCTTTTTATTGGTTTATCTGAAGATTTTCACCGTGAGAGATAATCCTATTTGAGAGACGATTGGGCATTTCTTCTTTTTCTTGTTGTGGAAGACTATAATTAATTTTAGTAAACTTAACTCTTGTTGGTAATAAAACTAAATATTCAATTGATATTCATTTTTTGTATGAAAAATGATATTTGTATAACCATTTTGTAATAACTTTTGTGATAACCTTCTTTTTCTCTTTTTTATTGATAAAAAACATTAAAAAAAGAAAAAGTTGTTAAAAGTTATCACAAGATGGTTGTATAAATGTTCATGTAAATGCATTTAGTTATATCTAACAAGTATCTCACATTATTAGATTGCTTAAAAAATGTCTCTACAATTATCTATATAAAATATGATAGGAAGCGTGTTTTTTTAACTATAGTTGAAATCGAAGTCGATATCTCAAAAATTATATTTCTTCCACACCATACATATCAACCATTTGTGTTAGACCAGATGGAACATGATTGAGCACATAACAATTAAACTCAAAAAACTTATCTATGAATTAGAGAAAAAATTCCTTTTATTGTTCTCTGAACGATATGGAACTGATAGCATAATCTTTTAAGAAGTTTGTAATTAAAAAAAATTAAAATATAATTATCAATTTTGTTTTGTTTTGTAGGTGAAGATCAAACCTTTCTCTTTAATTTATTTTTGGGTCTCTAGACCAAAATATCAAACATCACATAAAACTCATACATCCAGTTTTGAGATCCTAAGTTCGAATTCGGATGAAGGTATCAAAGACTAGCAATATCAGTATCCTTAGTTGAGTTAAGTCTTACAAACACCTTCAACAACAAATGCAAATTTTAACACCGGCTCCAAGGGTGCTACATTATCTAAATCCAACTGATGTTCCGGGTGTTGACAATCCTTACTCTAATGTTGGTTCATCTTGTTGGGATGAGCATCCTCCTTTCCGAGATGTTTTTTTTTGTGGGGGCCATTGTATTTTCTCCTTATATATAGTATGATATTATGATGATACATAGTTGGGGTGTCTTACAACCAATTGATGCATGTACATATTCTTGACTTACAAAAAAGGCTAACCATGGTGAAAACTGAAAGTGATAAGAAGTCAGAAGATAGGGCATAATTGCAGACCGAAGTTTCAAATTTAATCTGCATAATGAGACAATTCTACATACTTTAAGGTACTACATTTATATTTTACAGGTGTGGGACAATTTCAAAATTAATGTTGTAGGTACTTTTTTACTAAGAATGAAAATGAGTGAAAAACTATTTTTGGAACTGCACTTGACCATATTTGGAGTACTATAAATGAATTTATTTTTAATAAATAAGGATATCTCACACTCTCACCAATTGTTGCTCAAACCAAGTACTTGACTTAAGATATCTGCATGGAAATGGTCATTGATGTGTGCTAGGTGCATGGAAGGCCAGTGCTATAAATCAGAATTGTGGTCCATATTTTGGGGCTTGAAGATTGCAATAGATCATGGATTATTCCACTTAACATTGGAAACCGATTCAAAGTTAAGTTACTATATGGCAACTAGCTACTCATCCTTGTTTTGTCTTGATTTCGAGGATTACAAAATTTTAAAACTCTTTTGTTTTGTTAACTTTTTCTTTTTTGCCTATATAAAACAAAATTGCTGAAAAATTAGCAAAATTTGGTTTGTCTTTAGATTTGGAGCGCTTAGTTTTAATGATTTAGCTACATATCATTGTAACCCCTCTTATGTAGGACGCTAATGCTGGTTTGATAATTTTAAATATAATGAACATCATGAGAAAATCCAAATCCGAGCACATGTATAGGCATTGGCTCAATGGTCAACCCTTTTGAACACAAAATGATCTCCAAAAGATGAAAACAACAAAAGATAAATAAAATTAGCCAAACTTTTCTTTAACTCATTCTTTTACCAATACTCAAATATAAAGATGAGTTGATTCTTGATTATGGGCATCAAGTGTTTGCGTGCTAATGATATTACATATTTCCTCTGTTCTAAATTATAAGTCGTTTTAGAAAGAAGAAAAAAATAGTCCTATAATATATGTTGGTTTACAATACTAATTAAAAAGTACTTTTTCTATTATACCTTAACTGTTTATTAGTATCTATTCTTTCAATTCTTTAATTTACATTTCACATACCATTGGTGAAGAATAATTTTGTAAAATAACCCACAATTTTCCTTTCTCATACAAAATTAATTATCTTTCTTATGTTAAATAACTCAAAATG